>NC_139387.1:78180000-81010000 GCF_054392235.1 Sus scrofa | reverse complement strand
AGCTGTTACATGTTAATAATCTCTAAATCTGTAGAGATTCAATCCAGAGTTTTCTGCTGATCTCCAGATCTATATGACAGTGGCTAGTAGGAAGTCCAACAGGCATCTGAAACCTTGAGGAAAACATGTCCTGTGACCAGCACTAACCAAAAACCTTACAGGGAAGGGAGTTCCAGGAAATGTGGTTCTGGAGTAGCTACCTGGACACAGTACAAAAGCTATCACCATGTGTTTTATATATATATATATATATATATATATAAAATATATATATATATATGTATATGACCATAATATGACCTAAATGTAATCTGAATGGTGTGTAAAATTTGTATAAACCTAGCATTGAGAGAATTCACACAAAAGGAAAAAAATACTTAATAATTTATTATGGTAAGCAGTCTGGCCTAGCTTTAGAGGCCTACCTTTCAAAAAAAAAAAAAAAAAATTTGATTAATAATACAGTTGCCTGTTTAAAGACTTACAAAGATTTTTGTGGAAACCAATTAAATGATGCTGATAAATCAATATACAGGTCCAAAGTGTTAAGTTTTTGTCTTCTCGTTTGGGTTTTTGTTTTTTTGGGGTTTTTTTTTTTTTTTTTTTTTTTTTGGCTTTTTAGGGCCGTACCTGTGGCATGTGGAGGTTCCTGGGCCAGGGGTTGAATTGGAGCTACAGCTGCCAGCCTATGCCACAGCCACAGCAATGCCAGATCTGAGCCATGTCTGCAACCTACACCACAGCTCATAGCAACACCAGATCCTTAACCCACTGACCAAGGCCAGGGATCAAACCCTCAACCTCATGGTTCCTAGTGGAATTCGTTTCTGCTGTGCCACAACAGGCACTCCCAAAGTGTTAAGTATTTTAACTATTTTAAGGAAAAATACTTCACAAAGAGACCCCATTCTTCACATGTATAAGAATTTCAGGCCACTCTGTGGCCATTTATTGCTCTGCAGAAGTAACTTGGTGGTGACCTAAAAACATGAACGCAACAACCCCTAATGCTTGCTGACTAACTTACGTCACTGGAATTACTCCCTGGAAACATCTGGCTCATCACTTTTGCTATAGTTTCCGCACATATTCCGAAGAAGGTGTCAATCACTTGACTATCTGGGTAAAACTGACATAATTTAAAACAGATGTCACATCTCCAGAATGGAAAGAAGGTTCTGTGTGGAGAACTGCTGAAGGGTACAGGAAATGCTTGCAGCTGGCAGGCCCTGAGGCAGATCCCATAGGCATGACCATTGCTCCTACGTCTTAGCAAAGTCTGCAAGTAGAAGATGACCTAGAGTGTAACCAAACATCCACTTTCTTACCCTTTTTCCCTTTGCCCTCTCTCTCATCATCTGCTCATCATTCTCTCTGGATTTAAGGAAAGAAGCCAATAAACTAATTCACACTAAGGTGTAAAAACCTGATAAGACAGCTATGGGATATTAACAAGGTCAGAAGCCAAAGGGAAAAAAATCCTAGCAGTGAGATTTGAGGGAATCTTGAGCCAAGAAGGGAGGAAATAATCTAGCTCAGATTCCCTCAAACTAATCCATCTCCTCATTTCGAGCCTGCCTTATCCCCTGTCTGTCACAGTGGATTCACAGATGGTAAGAATGAGGCCTGGTTTTCCTCAGCCTAGTGTGTCCCCACGGACTCCAGATGTAGGGAAAACTTCAGCCCGCCATTTGTGCTTGTTTCTTACAAGCAATTTAGGTCTTCTAACGAATAACAGGCCAGCATTATCCTGTCCAGTATACTGCTTTTTCCACTGACTGAAACCCGTAAGCAGTATGCTCAAAATGGCTTTCTTGACATCTTTCTCTCACTACTGAAATCTCTCTCTGAAATCAAATGACAGAATGGTTGGATACAGAGAGAGAGATAAAAACCTATCATTAAAGGGGAAATATGAATTTTCAAACAAGAGAACAAAAGGAAACGAAATACAAAGTAGCCTGAAAATATTTCCTTTACTGAGAGTGTTGGAAAGGCTTTCAAACCAATGCTGGCATTTACACACTGCAGAACTGCACTTGTAGCCCTGCAGATTCCTAAAGAAGCATCCTTAATGCTCTAGCCTTGAATGGTCCTACCTTGTTGTCTGCCCTCCCCACTGTGCCAGGCCTCCATATCCCCAGCCCTTAAGCAGCTCAGACCCATTTTATTGCCAAGAGCGCACTGTATGGGGGCCCCAATTTACTGGAGCCAAGGGCAAAAATAAAGCTATGAGGCTGTTTGTGAGGGCTTAAAATAACTAGTCTGGCAATGCTAAGCTACACTTTGAAAGAGACAGCAGAGCGGCAGAAGAGAGAATTCTAACCATCCCGCTGCCCATAAATGACCTCCCTGCTCTGCCCAGCAGTGCACTTCCTCCCTATGAGAACATCTCCCCCAAGGCAGTGACCATCATTCAGCTTTTTATCTTTCACCCACATCTCATCTTTCCAAATGTCTACTGAATACTAAAAGACCAGTGGCAGTGAGAGAAGGGCTCTTAATGTAATTTAATATGACTTCAGAAACCACAGCCAGGAGACAAATACATCATAGACGTATTTTTCTTTTAGAATGACCAAAATTTACTCATCATGAAATCCTCTGTTGTAAGCAGGTCCCAAAGGATTGCAAAACAAAAGCTAGATTCACCGGCTTCTTCCTTGCTAAACAGGACTCGCCCTGTCCCTTGGGGCAACCAGCAACCAAAAAGAATTTGCAACCCTGCCCCATAGGGAAAGCAATTGAGAGCAAGAAGAAGCCTAAAAAGAGGAAGTGTGGGCAGAGGAGGTCCTGATCTCACCTGCACCATCCAGGGCACTGGACCACATCATTTGGATGGAGGTACAGCAATTGCACGCACATTAATGAAGAGCAACCTTGGAGTTTCTCTGTAGCAGGCACAAAGCCAACGCGAAGCACCAGCAGGCACACAGACACTTGCCTTCTTGCCAAACCCTCGGGCAAGCTGGATCCGGTCTCCATTATCTAATTTGATTCTGGGCCTCTGGCTACAATGGTGGATGAGGTCCAAGCCCTAGTAAATCCTCATGCCCAGAATGGTTCCCAGGAACTCAGGTCAGTCCTGGCATCTCCTTGAGGTTGATGCTCAGACAGCATACCCTCCCCTTCTCGGCTAGCAAACAGGCAGCTTCCCTGGAGACTTGCAAACTGGAGGGAGCCAGGAATCAGACACGATATTCTCAAGCAAATATTAGCAGAAACTGGCCTTAGCACCAAGCCAGGATTTCTGAAGTTCAAGGAGGCACAGCAGGTTCCTGAAAATGCTGACTTCCAGACTGAAGACCCAAGTTTCAAAGTTTAATATCTTCCTCAAATGTTGTTATTACAGATGAAACATGTCCTAAATAAATTTCGTCGGTAGCAATCACAAGTCACAAGACATTTTTTATCATAACTCTGGCTATCTGATAAATTGAAGGGGGCTTATAATCAATTTTTGGTTCACATTCGTATCCCCAGAACCTGGCATTGAGTCTGGCACACAACGCGTAAGCAGAAAAACTTCACTGAACTGAATTACCTTCGCTGGCAATATGGTCCATACCACAGATCACATACGCCCTTGGGGTCAACTTACTTGTGGATTACATTTATTTGTATACCATCTTATAAGCCTGCAGAGGACTGGAGACATCAGAGCTGACCAATACATATGAGTTCATCAAAACACTAAAATCAGAGAAACTGTGAATTTGTCAAAACTATGAAATTTTTTAAAAAGTTAGGCTTATTATTTCAAAACTATCTACCACGAGTTTTTTAACCCCCATTGCTAAAATGTTGCAGAGAGATATGTGTGATATGTGTTGTCTTTAACCACTTCGTCTAATCAATACTCTAATGGAGAGAGAGAGACATCCCTCCAAAGCCAAACATTTAAAGAGAAGAATCCTTATTGCCTGGTGAATTGAGTGTTTTCTGTACTAGCAGAGTTACTTAGCAAGCTCACTGCAAAGGGGAAGGTTTTGGTGCTTTTGGTGGTCTCTGCATGTCAGCACCTGGTCTCTGGGCTTGCTGCCCAGCACTTTGGAGCTGGGGGCAGACACATCTCAAAGCAACTTTTTCTCTCTCAAACACATTAAATATTTAGCTAAGCTGGGCCAAATGGTTCCCATGGATACTCCTCATATCAAAAATTGTCGGATATCTCTATGCTATTTGGTTAACACATTTTCAGTGTTAATAAATTCACATTGGTAAATCTTTCTAGAAAGTAGGAAATTCCTAAGTGAAGGTAAACATTTGATGCAAATCCACTTCCTATGTGTTACAGATTATGATGCAATTCATTAAAATGAAATAGTACATTTCAGAGGGTCTAGAAAAATAGAACCTGGATGACATGTTAAATATACACCATTCTAATTTTACCCAAGCTAAATAATTGTATGTTATTATAATAATACACACTATTACTAGGTAATAATAGGGTTGCATTCATATACTAAGCACTTTACAAACTACAAGTACAATGGTATTTGCAGTAATGGTTCCCATCAAGTTTGATAAAGGCTTGCTGCCTCCATTTTCACGTGGTCACGTGTACAACTGAATTTTTCAAAATCCTTAGAAAAGTCACAAAAGGATAACTGAGGAGAAGAGAAAGGTGAGGGAGGTTTGATGTTTGCAAAAGGATCATGGTTTATGAAAAAGAACATGGATTTAGGGGTCAGATTGATCTGTATTTGAATCCGGGCTCTTTACAAGCTCTGCAACCTTGAGCAAGTGATTTCCTCATCACTAAGAATGGCGATAATAACACCCTAAGAAAACTGATGCAAAGATTAAGTCCGGGTAATATATGTGAAAATACTTCACATCACACTCAGAAAATAGTACTTGCTCATAATTATCTAGTATTCTTCTGGACGGGATTAAGATGGCAGAATAGAAGGAGTGGAGCTCAACATCTCTCCTAAAAACAACAAAATTCACAACTAAAGGCTGAGCAGTCTCCACCCAACTGGACTGGAAACCTTAAAAAAGACATCCTACTCCAGAAGACAAAGAGGAGGCCACATCAAGAGGTAGGAGGGGCGATTTCGCGATATAAACAACCCCATACCTCCCAGGTGGGAAGCCCCACAGACTGGAAAGTAACTGGTTCACAGAGACTCACCTACAGGAGTGAGAGTTCTGAGCCCCACCTCAAACCCCCACACGTGGGGATCTGGCACTGGGAGCAAGAGTCCCCAGAGCATCTGGCATGGCAGGCCAGTGGGGCTTGTGTGCAGGAGCTCCAGGGGACTGGGGGAAACGGAGACCCCATTCTTAAAAGGCCCACACAGACTTTCCCCTGCACTGGGTCCCAGGGCAAAGCAGGGTCTCGGTGGGAATCTGGGTTCGACGTGCCTGCAGTTCTTGGAGGACCTCCTGGGAAAGCAGTGGTGAATATGGCTTGTTGTGGGGAAAGGACATTGGAAGCAAAGCTCTCAGGAATCTTCCTCAGCTGCGGGTCCCTGGAGGCGGCCATTTTGGGAAAATCTGGCCCCGCCCATCAGCGCTGAGAAGCCCCAGGGCAAACAGCAATCCAGGTGGGATCACAGCCCTGCCTGCAGTAAACAGGCTGCCTAAAGACCCCCCAGGCACACAGCCGCCTCTAATCCCATCCAGAGACAAAGCCCCACCCACCAGAAGGATAGGAATCGCCTGCACCTACCAGTGGGCAGGCATCAGCCCCTCCCAGCAAGAAGCCTACAGCAAGCCCCTACCAACTTCAACCACAAGGGGGGCAGACGCCAAAAGTAAGAGAGGCTACAACTCTATTATCTGTAAAGAGGTCACCACACCAAAAACCTATAAAAATGAAAAGACGGAGAACTATAACTCAGATAAGGGAGAAAGGAAAAACCCCAGAAAAACAGCTAAGCAAGGAGGAGATTCTTAGCCTCCAGGAAAAAGACTTTCGACTGTTGATGCTGAAGATGATGCAATACTTTGGAAATAAACTGTAGGCAAAGAGGAGTTCCCGTCATGGCACAGTGGTTAATGAATCTGACTAGAAACCATGAGGTTGCAGGTTCAATCCCTGGCCTTGCTCAGTGGGTTAAGGATCCGGCGTTGTCGTGAGCTGTGGTGTAGGTTGCAGATGCGGCTCGGATCCTGCGTTGCTGTGGCCCTGCAGCTCCGATTAGACCCCTAGCCTGGGAATCTCCATATGCCTCGGCAGCGGCCCTAGAAAAGGCAAAAAAAAAGAAACTGGAGGCAAAGATGGACAACTTGCAGGAAACACTGAGCAAAGAGAGACAAGATATAAAACTTAAAGAAGAGATGCAAAATATAATAACTGAAATATCTAGTATTCTTCTTCCAGAAGAATGAATACTTCACTTAAAATGCACAGCTGACCCTGGGGAACTTGGATCACTCTGCACCCTTCCCCTCTGTTCTTACCTTCTCCCAGTGATCCAGGCTCATGCTCATATTTCTGCCCTCCGTTCTCTTATTCTTTGGGTCGAATAAAAACTTGATCTCAGATAACAGAGATTTGGGGAGTTAAAAGGGGATATCTTTCTACAGATTGGTGACTTTAGGAGAGTCTAGATTTTTAGGTTTAGTCTAGGTTTCACCCTGGTATTCTAAAGCAACTTCAGGTGGAAGAAGTGATCTGTGAGGTCTTTAATCTAGGAAAAATAAAACACAAGCTGAAAAATGAGTTTCTCTGCTCTGGAGACAGGAAAATATTGTCTGTTAACCTAACGAGATAATTGCAAAGGTGCCTTCCTTGCCGGGAACCCAGAGCCCTTTCATATCAAAAGTTCCGCTTGTGCTGAAAATATATTTGCCCTACTTTAGAAGCTCTGGAACTCTCTCAGGCCGCTGAAGGGAACGAAATTTTAAAACTGAAAGCTCTTCATGTGGTTTCCTTTTAGGGGAATTTATTTAGTTCAATACATGAAACGTAATTTACTTGAGAGATTTATTATGCATTACTAAAACATAGACGTTCACTCTCTCCTCATCAGCAGGATTGGGCACAATCGTGTCATTAACCTTCCAAACATTCCTTTTGGATGGTGGTGAATTTCCTAATGACCATTATGGTCAAGCTGAGGTCAGAGGTCAACAAAAGGTTAAGTATCACAGAGTCGAGGGTCATATAACTTCAGAGGCAAAAGCCGTGATTGGAATCTAGGTTCTCTGGCTAATTACCTCACTGCCATCCTGGCTGGTGTGTTTCTTCCAGGGCCTACAGAGACCTTTAGTTCCTGATGTTCGCAGATCAAGACGAAAGCTCCAAGGACATGGAAACATGGTCAAGTGACCACGGACAGAAGGAAGGTCTCCTTAGACTCTTTCATCGTGGTTATGGCCTGCTTAGTAGGAACACAGCATACACAGCCAGAGCTTCCTAGAGAAAAATCTACTCAAACAAGTGCATATATTTGACATGGCAACCAATGTGAAGCCAAGCATCACCAACCAGAGCAGAGAAAAAGAGGGCTTCTTGTGGCTGAACTTTTTCCTGCTCTCTACTTAGAAAATGAGCAGAAAATTCCCTTCCTCTCATTATGGGAATTACCCAGTTTGCAGCTCAGACCCAAAGTTTACAAACTTGAAATAACTGAAATTTTCTGAAACTCTCTTGCACATGATATACTGTGGTGGCTGTTTTATACCCATTTTTTTTTTTTTTTTTTTTTTTTTTTGGTCGTTGTTGTTGTTGCTATTTCTTGGGCCGCTCCCGCGGCATATGGAGGTTCCCAGGCTAGGGGTCCAATCGGAGCTGTAGCCACCGGCCTATGCCAGAGCCACAGCAACGAGGGATCCGAGCCGCTTCTGCAACCTACACCACAGCTCACAGCAACGCCAGATCGTTAACCCACTGAGCAAGGGCAGGGACCGAACCCGCAACCTCATGGTTCCTAGTCGGATTCGTTAACCACTGCGCCACGACGGGAACTCCGAATCACTGCTCTTAATCATGCACCTGCTTACCCCCAAACTGCAGGAAGCTCTAAATAGAGTGTTATTATACATCTTGAGATCATTTTCAAGAAACGACAGTACTTGCTCATGTTAAAGGCGATATTCTAGACTCAAAAGGACAGTGTCATTGCCAGAGTAAAGACGTTCTGAACTTAGAGAATTGTACAGGAAGTAGCCATCCACCCATTTTCTAGGTAAGTGGACCAAAAGTGAAACAAAACAAAGCTCTAGGATGAAAAGGATCACCATGTACATTAAAATGTGTGTTTATGTGTGTGCATTTTCAATGGAATATGAATTATGAATTCATAATTATGAATATAGAATTGTATTTATTCTATTCAATTGAATAAAATAAATTATGTGATTGAGAAAACACAATTTCTCATTTCTACTCATAATGGATACTTTTTTCGAGGCAAATAAATCAGAGAAAAAAAAACTTGAAGGTATTCAAATGGCTTCCCAAAGAAATAACATAAGAAACAACTTTCTGAAAAGTGTGAAGGAAATATCTATTGAGTCTTACAGAACTGTTTTAACTCTGCAAAGTTTTTGCTTTTATTGCTTGGCTTTAATAAAATTATAAAATGAGGAGATAGCCACGAAATATAGATTTTTTTTTTTTTTTGTCTTTTTGCTATTTCTTGGGCCGCTCCCGCAGCATATGGAGGTTCCTAGGCTAGGGGTCTAATCGGAGCTGTAGCCGCTGGCCTATGCCAGAGCCACAGCAACACGGGATCCGATCCGCGTCTGCAACCTACACCGCAGCTCACAGCAACGCCAGATCATTAACCCACTGAGCAAGGGCAGGGACCGAACCCGCAACCTCATGGTTCCTAGTCGGATTCGTTAACCACTGCGCCATGACGGGAACTCCAGAAATATTGATTTAGGTATGTTTGATCTTATTTTTCACCTTTGTCCATTTTAATTTTTTTTAATCTAGCTTGAATCAGTTACTCCAAGGATTAATCAACGAAGCCTTTGTTTGTGTGTTAGATTTGTCTGTAACTAAACATGATGTTATGGGTGAAATACAAGCAAATATCTCCGTGCATTTTAATGCAGAGCCAGAAGTAGGAGGGAAGGTTTGGGAGGGCCTGGAAATGAAATGATTTAAGGTAATAGGGCACACAAACGATCTAACCAACAAAGGAGTCATTGTTAAAATGAAGACAGAATGGAGTTCCATCGTGGCACAGTGGTTAATGAACCCAACTAGGAACTGTGAGGTTGCGGGTTCGTTCAATCCCTGGCCTTGCTCAGGGGGTTAAGGATCCGGCGTTGCTGTGAACTGTGGTGTAGGTCGCAGATGCGGCTCGGATCTGGCGTTGCTGTGGCACTGGTGTAGGCCAGCGGCTACAGCTCCGATTCGACCCCTAGCCTGGGAACCTCCATATGCCGCAGGAGCAGCCCTAGAAAAGGCAAAAAAGACAAAAACAAAAAAAGACAGAATGTTCTAAATTCTTGGAAAGGGTTCAGAGGAAAGCAATATACATAGATATAAATATACATGCAGATAATGGTTAAATCCGCACAACCCCAAGAGATAGATACTGTAATTACCCACATTTTTTCTGATGAGAAACTGAGGCACAAAAAAGATTAACTAGTTCAAAGTCAGTTAGTAAGTGTCAGAGCTGGGATTTGAACCCTGAGTCTGACTTCCAAACTCACACTCAATGATGGCACAGAACTGCCTCTTTAAGGGAACTATTCCTAACATCTTGAGATAGCACATGATGGAAGATAGTGTGAGAAAAATAATGGATATATATGTGTGACAGGGTCACTACGCTATACTGCAGCAATTGGCACAACAATGTAAATCAATTATACTTTAATTAAAAAAAATTGGAAGCAAGAAACTGGGAAGGAACTATTTGTCCCAAAGAGGTAATAGATCATTTGAAGGCTGCCGCATTGAAGGAAGACCTGGCAATTGCCCTGTTAATTTTCTATCTGTAGACAGAAGTTCCTTTGGAGATAGGAGAAAGGGGACTGAAACGCCCGCTCTGCTACCTATACTCATCAACTTAACCATGTAATTGTCAAATGCCAAATCCACTTGGTAGATAGAGCCATTCTTTAAAGATAAATTGTTTTGTCAACAAGCATCTTCCCACTCCTACCCCCACTGATGACTAAAAAGCACCTCTGTGTGGGATGCGGAGTAATTACTTAGGATCTGGAGTGAGGGACTCCAAACCCATGAAAAGACTCATGCTGGTTACCTCAAAAGTACTGCCAGGGAGTTCCCGTCGTGGCGCAGTGGTTAACGAATCCGACCAGGAACCATGAGGTTGCGGGTTCAGTCCCTGCCCTTGCTCAGTGGGTTAAGGATCCGGCGTTGCAGTGAGCTGTGGTGTAGGTTGCAGACGCGGCTCGGATCCTGCGTTGCTGTGGCTCTGGCATAGGCCAGTGGCTATGGCTCCAATTAGACCTCTAGCCTGGGAACCTCCATATGCCACGGGAGCGGCCTAAGAAATAGCAAAAAGACAAAAAAAAAAAAAAAAAAAAAGTACTGCCAGGCATCGGAAAAGCCCTGCCCCCACCCGCTGCTACCATTTCTCCCCCAGTCTTGGAAGTGGCCTTGCTCCGCCACTCTCTCCTCAGGCTCCCCTGCTTCCACCTGCCCTCTCAACATGTATATTCCCAAGGCTCTGGCCCTCAGCCGTCATGGATCCATCCATCTCTTACAAAGCGGTTCTATGTATGAGCCTCCCGCCAGAACCCTCCCCTGACTTCCAGACCCCTATTCCTCACTTCCTACTGGACAGTCCCTTCATTTGTATAAAACAGGACTCATATGCTTCCTGCCTCAAAGAAAGAAAAGTCCCCCTGTCAGAGAGGATAACAGCCACCATCTCTGTCACCCAGTCCTCCCTGGACTTCCTAGCATGCTCCAACATTTACACAATGCTAATTTCAAGGTCGGTCACTTTTGCGCCCTTCTTCCCTTCATATTTGCAGCCTCACTAGACTTCTAGCTCCCAGTAAGTCACCCTACCTTTAGAACTGTGCTGACCAACGCTGCAGCAATGAGCCATACGCAGCCATGGCCTCCTTGAAATTTGCCTCATCTGAAATGAGACATGCTGTTACTACAAAGGCATGCTGCATTTGAAGACTCCATAGGAAAGAATATAAAAGATCTCATGAATAACTTGTATATATAACTTATATATTGATCACAGGTAGAAATTGTTATATTTGTAATATACTGGGTTAAAATATTAAATTATTTCACCAGTTTCATTTTACATATTTTAATGTGGCCGAATAATGGCCTCCTAAAGACATCAACATCCCTGGAACTTTGTATTTACCTACAGAGCAAAAGGGACTTTGGGGATGTGATTAAGTTAAGGGTTTGAGGTGGGAGATTATCTTGGATCATCCTAGAAGAACTAATGTAATCACAGAGGTCCTTATTAGAGGGAGCTAGAGGAAGAGCTATGAAAGAAGCTGCAGTACTAGCTTTGAATACAGAGGAAGGGGCCATGACCCAAGGAATGTAGGTGGTCTCTAAAGGCCAGAGTTGTCAGGGCAACGGATCCTCACTCAAAGACTCCAGAAGGAAAACAGCCCAGCCAACACCTACAGACCTGCATAACTGTAAGAGAATAAATTTGTGTTGCTTGAGGCCACTAAGTGTATGGTAACTCATTACAGTAGCAATAGAAAACAAATGCATGTGGCTACAAGGACATTTAACATTACACATGCGGGAGTTCCCTTTGAAGTGCAACAGAAATGAATCCAACTAGTATCCATGAGGATGCAGGTTCAATCCCTGGCCTTGCTCAGCGGGTCAGAGATCTGGCATTGCCCTGAGCTGTGGTATAGGTCCCAGACATGGCTCAGCTCTCACACTGCTGTGGCTGTGGTTTAGACCAGCAGCTACAGCTCCGATTTGACTCTTAGCCTGGGAACTTCCATATGCCACGGGTGCAGCCCTAAAAAGCCCTAAATAAATAAATAAATAAACAAACAAAATTACGTGTGACCTTGTAGCTCACCTGGTATTTCCGCAGGGGAGCACTGCTCTAGAATCTTTTCCCCGTCGGTCTTTTGCCCTGCTAGAGTGATCTCGTGCTGTGGCTCCTCTGCCAAACATGGTCAAAGGCGACACAGGTGAATGAAACAAACCCAAATTCCTGTTTGCCTTTTGAGGGTCTCTCCTGCACTTCACATTTTCCAGACAGTGCTGTTGCATCGGCACTATACCCCCTATACATCTTATCTTTCAACCAATCTGGCTTACTTCAGTTGAGACAAGTTTTCCTAGTTTTCACGTTCTTGTTCCCTTTTCTTAAATGTTCCCTCTACCTTAAATCCATTTTATTGTCACTTATGCCCATTGAAATCCCTTCCCTCCTTCAAATTTCGGTTGAAATCCTGATTCTTCTAGGTAGCCAGCCTTCCACAGCTCCAACAGGAGGTAATTCAGCTTTACTCTTTGTCTCCTGTTGCATCATGTTATCACCTGGATCAGAGCATTATTGAAATCTGACTTGGAGTAGAGGTGCTCCTGCACTGGGCCACTTCCCAAGGAAGGACCCCGCCTAACCCATCCAGGTTCTGTGTTCATTCATGGTGTCCTCTCTGTGCCAGTGACATCAGGGCAGAATTGTCAGGCTTGAGTCTCAAGGAGTAACAGCTAGTTTCTGTTCCACTGCCTGTCTGGGTGCTAATGATTGATTTGTGGGCACTGTGGAACTATCTGAAGAGGGGCTTCCAGGAAAAAAAAAAGTGAGAGTTCTCTGTGAACTGGTGGTGACTCAAAGCTGGTGAGATTTGAAATTAATGCCTCATTAGTACTCAAATGTCAATGAAAGCTAGGATATACTGCAGATCAGAAATAGCCAAAAGAATCTGTGATACCAAATTAAACACTAAACAGGAAAGATGTGCTTCCTGAAGGGCTATTATTTCTGCCAACCTCCTTATTTATAACAGAGCCACAACCACATTCCGGTCTCAAGGCTCCTTATTTATCATCAATCCCAGCAGTCACCTCACACAGTCATTTTTCTATAGTGAGAACTGTGAAGAGTTTTCATTTTCGTAAACAAAATATTTCAATAAGCATTAATTTCAATCTTTGTTCACTTAAAAATACATGCAAGGGAAAAAGGGCCAGAGAAAAACTACAAGTCCAACAATAAAGGTCCTAGAAATTTTTCGTTCGTGGTGACAGTTCTCTGTTCTTAGTTCAAGTGACACCACCGTGTGAATTCTGAAACATTTCCCCCAAAGATCAAAGGGTTAAATTATGCCACTTTCACCGCCTTGTGAGGTCACCCAGGGTTCGTGACCTAAAATGTCTGCCTTCAGATGGATCAGGTTTGAAATTGTGCACCAACTTAAGAAAAGCATCTTACATCCGTAGAGTGATATACAGGCTGTATCATTTTGTTGGACCCACGTAGTAACTATGGAATGTGGGTAAAACATATAGTTCCATCCCTATTTTATAGCAGAGGAAGTTTAAAGCTGGGTTGTGGTGGAGGGGAAATTCAAACACATGCTCTCACACCCATGATCACGAAACATAGCTTTGGATGTTAACAATTCAGAGACTGTTAAAAAGAAGTCAAGAAATTGTCTTGTACAATACCTTGGTTTTACGGGTAGAGCTAAGACTGGGAAATGCTGGCTTCCTCTCATCACAGTGCCTTTGGGCTTGCTGATCCCTCTTCGAACAAACACTCTGCCAGCTGTCCCTAGCTCCAGTGCAAATCCTTACAGAGAGGCTTATTCTCAACCAGGAAGCCTTGCCCGACCTCCCTGACTAAGCCGCATTCTCCTATTCAAGGCTCTGCTGGAGCCACTCTCTTCTCCGCAGCACCTATCACTCCAATAATTTTACATGTATTCAAGTAGCATTTTATTACTCAAGATTGCACAATCGATTTTAACGTCTATCTTTCCCATTCATTTATAAACTTCATGAAGGCACCACTGCATCCAAAGCATCCCACAGAATGCTCAATTTGAATAAATATTTACTAGATAGAGTCATTTATCTTGAACTCACGTCTCCTGACTCTAGTCTAATTCTTGTTATCTATTTCACTATGGAAACCTGAGCTAATTCTTCTCTATTTACATTCGTGTATTGGTCAGAATCTTAAGGGAGGATTCTGTTCTAAATAGACTTTCTTCATTAAGAGAAAGTAAAAACTCCACATGCAAACTGAAAGATAATTTATCCCCTCTCCTACAGCCCTAGGCCCCTATACCTAATAGCACCTGCCTGTTGAGAGAATCTGGTTCAATAATCTTGTTATCCTAGATGTAGCTGAAGATCTCAGGCTTCACTAAACGCTGACTACAGATAGATCCATGCCAGTATTAATAGCAATTGTCTTAGACTCCAAAAGCTGTGGAAGCTTTTAGAAAATGTCCCTTCAGCCACAAATATGTGAAGGAATCTTCAGGAAGAAGATTTGTAAGACCCTTTGTAAACCAAATCAGGAAAATGTAACCATAAGGAGAACGGCCACCCCAGCTCCAGTCCCTACAGCTTCCACCCTGTTTGGGTTAGAGTGGAGAACTAACGCTCCAGGTTTTAGAGACACTTGAAAAGATAACTAGAATAGTAGGAAATATCACAAGATCGGCAACAAGAGAGACTTTACTTAAATTCCAGCTCCATCATTTACTATCTAAATTACCTGGGGCAAATTTCTTAACTTGAGGCCTCAATGTCTTTATCCATCAAATGGGGATCCAAATACTTGTCTCAAATGGTTGGTGAGAATATTTAAAAACAAAATAGTATATGTAAAATGGTCTGGACAGAAAGGGAAACAGATGTAACTATCCTATCGCCTTCCTTCCAAAGGCATTGAGACTAGAACAAACAGAGGGAAAGAATGGATGTAAAAGAACAGAGTAAGAGGCTAGAACCCAACACTAGTGTCCATAGGTTTACACAGTATAAGACTTAATTTCCAAAAAGTATTCAAATCTCTCCAACAATTTGCCATCCATGCCTCCCTAGGGATTGGTTGATGTAACTACTGCTATCAACCCATTCTTAAGAAAATTGAGTGGGTTCCCATCGTGGCGAAGCAGAAACGAATCTGACTAGGAACTGTGAGGTTGCGGTTCGATCCCTGGCCTCGCTCTGTGTGTTAAGGATCGGGCATTGCCGTGAGCAGTGGTGTAGGTTCCAGACACAGCTCGGGTCTGGCATTGCTGTGGCTCTGGCATAGGCCAGCGGCTACAGCTCCGATTGGACCCCTAGCCTGGGAACATCCATATGCTGCGAGTGCAGGCCTCAAAAGACAAAAAAAGAAAAGAAAAAAAAAAGAAAATTGAGGCACCAAGGAAGTGAACTTCCAGGTTCTCCGTGTAAAGTCAAATCAAATTAACCATAAGGTAAGAGAGAAAACATCAACAGGAGCTATATTTTCAAGAGTTCCAATTGTGGCTCAGCAAGTTAAGAACCCAACATAGTGTCCATGAAGATGCAAGTTTGATCCCTGGCTTCACTCAGTGGGTTAAGGATCAGTGGTTGCCTCAAGCCGTGGTGTAGATCATAGATTCGGCTTGGATCCCTGTGTTGCCGTGGCTGTGGCATGGGCTGCAGCAGCAGCTCTGAGTCAACCCCTGGCCCAGGAACTTCCATATGCCATGGGTGCAGCCCTAAAAAGAAAAAAAAAAATACAAATAAATAAACAGGAGCTGTATTTTCAGACTTCCTGGTATTTTAGGAGACCAGTCTAATAGCTTCTCTTTACTCAGAGTCTACTGCATGTTAGCCACTCTGCTGCATGTATTAGGCAATATTTTCTTCAACAAATATTTGTGGAGCATTACCCAATAAGCCAGACACTTTACAACATACAGACAATATAAATAATAAGTAGAAGAAATATGGCCTCTGTTCTCATGGAGTCCTGTACAGGAGCTGAACATCAACCAAATAGACACACAAGTAAGTGAATAATTACACACTGTGCTAAGCACTATGAAGAAAAGTTTTACAGTGTGAACAGAGAGTACAATGGTGACAGTGTATAAGGAAGCTTCCCAACAGAAGTGTCATTCGAGCCAAAGTCTAAAGGGTGAGCAAGTGAACGAAGAAGAAAATAAATGTCCAGGCAGAGGAAACAGCAAGTACAAAGATCCTGGGGCTGGATGGAGCATACATTACTCAAGAAACTAGGTCTATCATAGCTTGTTCACAGACAGAGAGGGAAGAATGAGGTCAAATGAATCTAAAGAGACCTTGCGGGAGTTCCCATTGTGGCGCAGTGGTTAACGAATCCGACTAGGAACCAGGAGGTTGCGGGTTCAGTCCCTGCCCTTGCTCAGTGGGTTAACGATCCGGCGTTGCCGTGAGCTGTGGTGTAGGTTGCAGATGCGGCTCGGATCCCGCGTTGCTGTGGCTCTGGCGTAGGCCGGTGGCTACAGCTCCGATTCAACCCCCTAGCCTGGGAACCTCCATATGCCGCGGGAGCGGCCCAAGAAATAGCAACAACAACAAAAAAAAAGACAAAAAAAAAAAAAGATAAAGAGACCTTGCAAGGACTAGTATCATATGTTGGAAACTTTATGCTTTATCCTAAAAGCAACAAGAAGTCATTAAATCAGTAATTAACCTACCAAGTGTTTCAGAATTGTTCTGGGATATCACCACACCATTAATATCTAGATAATATTCAGTGTAGAATACAAATCCACTATTCCATTGTATATATGTACCACATCATCTGTATTCATTCATTTGTGATGGACATTTAAGTTGTTTCTATGTCTTGGCTATTGTGAATAATGCTACAATGAACATACACGTATCCTTTTGAATGAAAGTTTTGTCTGGATGTAAAGTAAGTCAGAAAGAGAAAGACAAGTACCATATGATATCATTTATATATGGAATCTAAAATATGGCACAAATGAACCTATCTGCAAAACAGAAACAGATCACAGACATAGATTACAGACTTGTGGTTGCCAAGGGGGAGGAGGGCAGAAGTGGGATGGATGGGGAGTTTGGGATTAGGAGACACAAACTATTACATTTAGAATGGATAAGCAGGAGTTCCCGTCGTGGCGCAGTGGTTAACGAATCCGACTAGGAACCATGAGGTTGCGGGTTCGGTCCCTGCCCTTGCTCAGTGGGTTAATGATCCGGCGTTGCCGTGAGCTGTGGTGTAGGTTACAGACGCGGCTCGGATCCAGCGTTGCTGTGGCTCTGGCGTAGGCCGGTGGCTGCGGCTCCGATTCAGCCCCTAGCCTGGGAACCTCCATATGCCGCAGAAGCGGCCCAAGAGATAGCAACAACAACAACAACAAAAAACAACAACAACAAAAGACAAAAGACAAAAAAAAAAAAAAAATGGATAAGCAATGAGGTCCTACTGTATAGCACAGGGAACTATATCCAGTCTCTTGAGATAGACCATGATAGAAGATAATATGAGAAAAAGAATATGTGTGTGTGTGAGAGAGAGAGAGAGAGAGAGAGAGATTGGGTCACTACGCTGTACAGCAGAAATTGATACAACACTATAAATAAACTATACTTTAAAAAAAATTCTAAAGAATTCCATTAGACTACTAAATAAATAACTTTCTGCATCTGATTCACAATCCAATAGCCTTTGTGATTCAACAGCTGCCAAGAAGCCTAAATGTTTTTATCCACAAACTCTAGTGCAGACTTTTAGAATCAAACAGGCATGACATTAACTATGCTCTGCCACTCAACACATAGGTTCAGTAGTGATGGAAAACTTACTCATGATACTAAGACAGATCACTGCCTCTCATATATGTTATTATAAAAGTAAGACATGTGGAGGTAAAAGCTGGATTTTGGCTTCAAACGTTCTCAAGACAGCTACATCTGCACTGCTCGACATAAGCAATCTGGAAGTTCACATGGTGAAAATTAAGCATTTCTCACTCAGTATAAACTGTGAAATGTACCCGAAAATAGAATTTTCTACTAAAATTAGCATTTTTTTTTCATACCTGGCCAGCAACCACCATCTTGTTACAAAGTCATATAATTTACAGCAAGAAGCTGATTGAGATAGGCTGGTACCCTGATGGCCACGAGCTGTCACAGGCTTAGGAAGGCACATCAAGGGAGAACAAGTTCTTCTGGCTCTCAATACAATGATGAGATGGTGTGAGATCAGAAGACTGCTTTGTACGAGGTGGGGAAAGTAGAAATGCAAGCCAAGTAAAGTTTCCCGGTGCAAGCAATGGCCCAGTGAATCCATGATTTCTCAGAGCTTCTCATCTTCCACCCCCTATGCCAGGGACTGTAAATATTTTCAGTGTTTCCAAACCTGGTTGTCATTTGTTGTCTGTAGCAATATTTTTCTTTTCCTCTCAATTTACTTATTTTCATTTATCTTTACATTATGGGGGCATACCACTTTTTAAATTAAAATGAGTTGAAAGTTTTCTATTTTGGAGTTCCAGCTGTGGCACAGTGGGTTAAGAATCTGACTGCAGCAGCTCAGGTCACTGCAAAGGTACAAGTTCGATCCCTGGCCCAGCACAGTGGGCTAAAAGATTCAGTGTGGCCTAAGTCACAGCTGCAACACAGATTCAATTCTTGGCCTGGGAACTTCTATAAGCCACAGGTGCAGCCATTAAAAAAAAAAAAAAAAAAAGTTTTATATTCCAAGAATTTTTATATACCCTTAAGGTAAGCAAAAATACTGTAGGGGTTTTTTTTTTTGCCAGAGATAAGTAATCACTGTTTTTTGTTTGTCTATTTGTTTTTGTTGGGGTTTTTTCGTTTGTTTTGTTTTGTTTTTGTCTTTTTGCCTTTTCTAGGGCTGCTCCCACGGCATATGGAGGTTCCCAGGCTAGGGGTCTAATCGGAGCTGTAGCCGCTGGCCTTCTCCAGAGCCACAGCAATGCGGGATCCGAGCCACATCTGCGACCCACACCACAGCTCACGGCAACACCGGATCCTTAACCCACTGACCGAGGCCAGGGACCGAACCCGCAACCTCATGGTTCCTTGTCAGATTCGTTCACCACTGCACCACGACGAGAACTCCCCAAGTAATCACTGTTCTTTATCTTGGTCAGATTAAGGACCCTGAAAAAATATATAAAACTTACAAAAGATGGAGGAGGAAAAATTTCTGTGCCAAATATTCAGGGTCAATTGTTTTCAGGATCCTAAGTGTATGAGTTCCTATATAAAATACATGTCTTTGTTTGATAAATTTCTAATTTCTGAACTGACAGCTCATCCAGGTCTCGTCTTTATTTTCTCCCTTTTGACAATTATGATGATTATTACTATATCTCTCAGAATGTTGATAAGGGAAAGGAAATCACTAAAATGGAAAAAATCTCCATGGTATCTAGTTAGCAAGTCTTGCAACAGTTTAATCAGATAGGATACAAACACTCCTATTGAAGGAGATGCCTCCTTCATCTGAGGACAGTCTGTTTTCATGCTCTCCCCATCCGTTTTTTGTTTTTTTTTTTTTTTTTTTTGTCTTTTTGTCTTTGTTGTTGTTGTTGTTGTTGTTGTTGTTGCTATTTCTTGGGCCGCTCCCGCGGCATATGGAGGTTCCCAGGCTAGGGGTTGAATCAGAGCTGTAGCCACTGGCCTAAGCCAGAGCCACAGCAACGCGGGATCCGAGCCATGTCTGCAGCCTACACCACAGCTCATGGCAACGCCGGATCGTTAACCCACTGAGCAAGGTCAGGGATAGAACCCGCAACCTCATGGTTCCTAGTCGGATTCGTTAACCACTGCGCCATGACGGGAACTCCCCATCCGTTATTAACATACCTCGCCAAGACCTTGACCTGAATCTCCTTGGGGATTGGAGCAGACACAACAGCACAAGAAACGTTAACAGCCAGCATACACATGAACTGTACAACACAACCCAACCTAAAACGTTGTGTGGTGGTGTGGAAAGAGCACTGTCTTTGAGTCAGGAATGCTGCTGGGTCTGCGGCTCTGCCTCTGCTGGGAGATTGACTCATGATCTTTGATAAGTGAAAATTCAGGACAAATCTCATCCACGTTTCACAGCCAACCCAAGTAGAATGAGACCTTCTCCATACTTCTCAAGCACTGTTTCCGTATCTAACGTTGGGTCAATAGTACTGGCTTGTAATCAGACAGATGCCTTTTATTCACCTCTCACCCTCCCCCCCACAACCACCGTTAGTTTCCTTGGGAGCAGAAATAAATCATTCATTTGTATCTTCATAGTGACTTGAGTGGTGCTTGACACACTGAAGGCCTTCAACAAATATTCACTGCAGACACGATGGTTTTGCGTTCTCACGTCTATTTTATCCAATAATGACTTCTTTTTCCTTTCTAAATATCCCTGGGGCTCCTTCAGGACTTATTTTTCTATAAATAGTGTTCTGGTTGTTACTGGATAATAAGTTGACTCATTATGGCTGCCTTAAACTAGTAGAAAATTAAGCACTAAATTTGAAATATCCATTCCTTTCAACCATTTAACAAAGATGGGTTCTTAAATGAACTTGGCTCAATGAATGCTCACTCCCCCGCTGAATAAGTGTAGCAAGAAGCTACGGCAATTATTTCTTACCCCACATGCTCATCCGGAAACTTGCCTGCCTCTTTCAAAAAGTAGATCTATGTTTTCCCCCTTGAAGCTGGTAGGGCTTTGTGACTATTTTGAATAAAGGGTAAAGGGGCACTCTGCGATTTCCAAGTTCATGTATAAAAGGGAATACAGCTTCCAACAGGCTCTCTCTTAGGGCACTTGCTCTTTGGATCCAGCCATCATTCTGTGAGGCACCCCAGACCCATACGGAGGCCATGTGGGAAGGAAAAAAAAAGCCCCCCATCCTCAGTCCCAGCCAAGCTCCCAGCCAACAACCAGTGCCTACCTGCCGAGCATGAGTCATCTTGGAAGCAAACCTCTGCCATCAGTCAAGTCGACACTGCGTGGAGCAGAGGCAAGCTCTCCTCGCCAAACTCTGCCCAAATCACAAATTCATGAGCAAAATAAAATGATAGTGATTGG
Source organism: Sus scrofa (assembly GCF_054392235.1). Classification (NCBI taxonomy): domain Eukaryota; kingdom Metazoa; phylum Chordata; class Mammalia; order Artiodactyla; family Suidae; genus Sus; species Sus scrofa. The sequence goes on along the minus strand of NC_139387.1, from coordinate 80,989,025 downwards.
AAGCCACTAAGTTTTAGGGTGGTTTGTTACATAACAAAATGTACTACGGTGATAGCAAACCAGGATGGCTACTTTTGCTTTCCAATTGCTTTAAAGGGAAACTTAGAATGTGCATGCATTCGAACACTTCCCATCTCAAAAATGTTTGTGATGATAAAAAATAAACATTTTTAAATAAAAATAAATAAACCCACCTGAGTACCGATTCATCTCTGAATAGAGTCTTTGGCCTGCAAGTTTTCCTGTCTTATTTCCTAGTTTTGGAGTCCTAAAGTAGTAAACTTTTCCAATTCTACCAATCTTTGTATTTTTGAAACTTTCATCTCATTTGTTAAGACTTTTTAACTACAGCCAGTAATAAACAGTACGTGCTACCTACTATTCTGGCTTCTAACCACTTCTCTAAGAGGCAGAGGCTGCATGGGCACTAGGTCTGCCTTCTGAGTTATTATAAATAATGGTTTTACCAAATGTTTTGCCACTGTATAATGTGAGTCATTGCTTTTCCAGTCTCTGATATCCATTTCCCTGATGTCCAGCGCTTGCCAACCTCCACACAACCACAAAGTCAACTTCACATCTCTTAGGATTTGTTAAAGAACATCACTTTGAATAGCAACATATATATACATTCATTATGATAATGCTAACTGTATACAAATAAAATCCCAGTGTTTTAATCAGTGGTGTGTTAGTAAAATGACCCCCAAATAAAAGCTCTAGTTTGTGGCATTTGCCAGCTTCTGTGTTGTAAATGCCCCAATCACGATGATTTCAAGCCATCAACTTGATGTTGACTAGTTTACAAAATTCCTAAAATTTAGCGATCAGCTCTTGCCAGCCAGTACAAGCCCAAGACAGCACACCAATGGATTTAACCCAATGCATGAAATCCAATCAACAGTGGGAACAGCTGAGGAGTTTCCTTCACAAGGACCAGGGTAATGAAGACTCTGCCAGGTTCCCCACATAGCTCCCAAGATCATCTTGATACCCACATCCGGGCAGCAGACAGGGAAGCAGGAGAGGTGAGGATTCCAAGAAGGACTTTAGGGGTCCAGTGTGGAAGTGATATACACACTCCTGGTCACATTCCATTGGCCAAAATTCAGTTCACGGTTATACTTCCCTGCAAAGGAGGTGGGGGGTGTTGTCTACCTGTATGAACTAGTGGAAGAGAAAACAGGTTTGGCAAACACCTAGCCTGTCTCTGGCACATTTCCTTAGACCCAAGTTCCAGCTCATCAGTAGTTTTATTAATGTCTTATCAACAGTCACTTGACAACTCCATTTCATTACCCACAGAGAAGAAAATTATGGTGACCTTGGGGTAAAGGACGGCCTAAGGCAGTCAAAAATTATGCAATAATTGTCACCGCAGGCACTGAGCAAATGTATCTCTCATTGGCACTGGCAAGAGAGGTATACAGAATACCCTGTGTGGCTAGTGTTCTACCGGGTTCCTGGTAGAGGTTACTTGTCTAAATTACAGTAACAGAATCACTAGTTTTCTTATCTGTTCATGCAACCTTGGACACCCAGGATGACAAGAAAAACCCTGAACCTGGAATGCAGAGGGAGCTTTATCCTGAATCCACATCTTTTTTTTGGGGGGGGGGGGTTCTTTTTTTTGCATTTATTAATTTTTTTATTATTCTTTAATAGTTATTTCCCCCGATACAATTTTTTTCTACTGTGCAGCATGGTGGCCCAGTTACACATACATGTACACATTCTATTTTCTCACATTATCATGCTCCATCATAAGGGACTAGACATAGTTCCCAGTGCTACACAGCAGGATCTCATTGCTCATCCATTCCAAAGGCAATAGTTTGCATCTATTAACCCCAAGCTCCCCAACCAACCCACTCCCTTCTCCCCCTTGGCAACCACAAGTCTATTCTCCAAGTCCATGATTTTCTTTTCTGTGTAAAGGTTCATTTGTGCCTTATATTAGATTCCAGATATAAGTGATATCATATGGTATGTATCTTTCTCTTTCTGACTTACTTCACTCAGTATGAAATTCTCTAGTTCCATCTATGTTGCTGCAAATGGCATTATTTCATTCTTTTTTACGGCTGAGTAGTTTGAATCCACATCTTTAAAAAGAGAAAGCATTCAAGGGGTCTGCTATTCTCATCCCACCTTTGTCACCGTCAAGCTCTCTGTGACTCAAGTTCTTTATGTGAAGATAGAATAAGTACACTAGTTCATAGAGTAGTGATGATTACATTAATTATTACAAAATACTGGCACATAATAAGTACCTGCTAAGTGTTATTTCTCCTTCCCCTCCCTACCCAATAGGGGGCACTCTTGGCCACATTCTCATAGGCGAGATTGGATGCCCATGCTCTTGTTAGCACGTCCACCTCTTGCCATGATCTGTCGTATGTTCTGAAATTTCTGTTTCTTCTCTTCCCAAAGAAAATCTTGGTGGCCTTTCCACCTGGGTCATGCATGGCTCTCTACTAATCCCAGTAATATGTTTAGAAGCCTTGAACATTCTGGAGACATTGTTGTTGCCAAGCTAACTGGGGAGAGAAGGTCAGAGATGCTCAACATCCTGCAATACTCAGGAAATTCCCCACAACAAGAAATGATCCCGCTGTCATGTCAAGAGGGCTTCTCAAAGGAGTTATGTGAGAGCAGAAATTTCAAAATGCGTTATGAAGGAGACTTTTCTTAGAATGTCATGGCCACTCTTCTGCCCCCATGTAGCCTTCAACTGGTCCATCTCCCTGACATGTTTCTGAAAGAGAGAAAGCCTTATATGCCCACCTTCCCCCATGGAACTGGGTCATATTCCACCCCATCCCGACCCTGGAGTACTCTGCCTTCCCTCTACATCTGATCTCATGGTCTAACTACATATAATAAACTCTGTGGGAAACATCCCAGGGGTAAAGGTCATTTCTTTCCACTTATAATGGTGATGATTGGAGTTCCTGTTGTGGCATAGCAGAAATGAATCCGACTAGCAACCACAAGGTTGCAGGTTCGATCCCTGACATCGCTTAGTGGGTTAAGGATCCAGTGTTGCCATGAGCTGTGTTGTAGGTCACAGACACGGCTCGGATCGGGCATTGCTGTGACTGCAGCATAGGCTGGCTGCTGTAGCTCTAACTGGACCTCTAGCCTGGGAACCTCCATATGCCATGGGTATGGCCCTAAAAAGGCAAAAGTTAAAAAATTAAAAAATAAAATGATGATGATTGACCTGGGAAGCAATGATTAACCCTGGGTATAGACAAACAATAGGCCAACTTGCACAACCAAATTCCTCATTACAACCTGGTCAAAGTTAAAACTAATGACAAGTTGTGTCAAAAATGGTGACACGCACAAAACCCCCTTGCTCAAGTGTGTTTAGTTCAAAGACAGTCACTTCTAAGACAAAACAGGCCTCCTATTCATTTGGACGGCAGGAAATTATAAAGTTTTTGCTGCCTAATTTGGAAAACTCTTAGCTGATGCATATTTATATTCCTGTTTAAAAACGAGAGTGTTAAATCTTTTCCCCTAAAGAGATGTGGAGTTGATCAAAGATACAGGATTGTCCTAATTCTTTTCAAATGTAGACCATCTTTAAAAAGTTAGAGCAGGAAACATGTCTATGATTAAATGAAATGAAAACTCTTATGATGCTTGTAATTTACGATTTCTATCTTTTTGATGGGACTAAATCTCTAAGCGTTTTACTACTGGGTCAAGTCCCTGTTCTGGTAACATAGGTTCTGTGCCTGGAACCCAGCGGGTCACAGGTTTGCCTACAATTTATGGAATAAAACTCCTCCAAGGCTGAGCTAGAAAAGCACGGGAGGTTCTTGAGAGCGGCAGTCTGCCTTAAATCCTGTGTATTCGCAGACTCTGGGCATCTGGCCCTCTGGCTCCAAACCAAGGAAGTTGCTTCAGAACGAGCTGGTTCATCCCTGGGGTCTATAACTTTCACTCCTCAGCCAGAGCTTGTTTAAGTGTTTGCCTCTTCAGATCCAGGTTTTGGCCCCCTTGTTCTTGAGGGGCTCCCTCAACCTCTTGCTTCGTGTCTTACAACCCACAGAGGACCCCTCTGATTAGAATGGAAGAAGCAGATGAAGCTGCACTAAGCACTTTTCCATGAGCCTGAAATCTCTACTGACATCTCTGCCTTTCAGCCAGGACATTTTGAATCAGTCAGAACTGATCTGATTTCCCCATTTGATGGGATTACCTGAATATAGTGCATCAGGAGGGCTCCGCAAGCTGCTTGTGAACTAAAACTCTTTAATCTTTAAGATTAAAAGATATATGCTAATTCTGCTACCCAAAGCCCAAAGCATCAAATTTATCTCAATGCTGACTTCTCCCAAATTGGAAAGGAACTGTCATTAAAATTTTTTAAAAAAAAAATTTTTTTTAAACAAAACCTTATTAAAGATACTCTATTTCCAGGTGAGGCCCAACAATCCCTAAGTCAGATACCATTGCTCTCCTGCCTCCTAAAGATCGGTCTTTGGAGTCTGACAGCTTCTCCAGGGAGAGGGTCATATTCTCACTGGGTCCTCTCCTGACATACGTCCCTCACCATGATGCTGCTTAGAGAATGGCTGGCAAATACCAGTCTTCTCCACCGATGCCTTGAAGGTGGGGATCACTCTCAAACCTTCTCTCCCGTGTGCCTCTCATCTACGAGATCCACGTCACTTCCTCCATTGCACACGTGAGAAAAATGCGGTCTGGCTTCCATAAGTGACCAAGGGTCCAAGGGAAAGGCGAACGGAGCTCAGACTAGGACCCACGTGGTCTGGCTCCAAGACCCATGCTCCTGCACCACCCTGCAGCTGGCTCCTCTCCTGCCTCCCCTTCTGGCAGCAGTAAAGGACCCTCTCTCTGCCTGAGTTCTTGTTTACCAAGTCGGGCTGGCGGGTTGACTGCAAGAGGCCAGCAAGCGTTAACTTGCAGCTAGTGTGGGTCTCATCGGCTTTGTATACGAGTCTTTTAATCGGGGGGATCTAAGTAGAACACTAGTGTGGGTTTTTATTTTAATTCAGCCTCCAGACCACAACCGGAGAGCATGTCACTGCTGGTTCTTAGTGGGTCAATTAGTGGGTAAATACTGACATCCTCCAGGAACACTATCTTGCTTAATGATACTCAGTCTACACATACACCTTAAAATGATAGGAACTGAAACATAACATCTTACATACACAGGCTCACACAATCAAAGGGAACCACCTGAATGATATCCCATCAAGAATGGCTCAACTTGGTCCTGAATTGTTTAAGTAATTCAGTGCCAACTAAAGCTGCCTGTCAGACCTACCCAGTAGCTTGTGATTTTCTGTGCTCTGTACACAAGCCCTATAAACCTAAGTCATTCTTTTGTGTACCTTATATACTTTTCTATATGTCTATCTTTACAGTTTTATATGAGTTTTCCTATTTTACAGGCTCAGTTATTTCCTTGGCTATTTCCAGTCTGGAATCAAGGAGTGATTTCACAAACCACAATTTCAGCAGTTAGAAGATAAATTCTCTAAAGACAGAAGGGCGCTGCTTGAAAGCAAGTTGACAATTTACTCTTCTGTCTGGGTATTAACGACAGGCACAGCCAGCAGCCTGTGCAGAGTAAAAACAGCACAGAGGGGAGACCCTAACTGCTCTTTCCGTAGCCTCTGTCCTTCATCTCATATCGTTATTCTCGCCACCAAGTTCGATTTCTTCCTTTCCCTGAAACTAAATCATTCCAAAGAAATCATTCTCTAGGACACAGATACCATTTACCTCCATTGGATGGGTGAACTATAATAAGCTAAAAGTGAGTGGACCAGTTCTTTCTCCCTATATGAAAGTAACAATGGACTGGCTCAGTGTTATTCTCAGACTCTTTCATTGTCATTTTTCCCGCCTCTAATCACTTTTCCTTTTGCTGTTTGCAGCTGAATAGACAGCTGGAAGTCAGCTGCAGAGCATCTAGTTTAATAGGTTTTTAAATATTTCCCTTCCCATTAATTGTGTAACAGAGTCCCTCATTCTGTTTTGTGAATGGACTGGGGATGTATGCTGGAGCTAAGCAGACAGCTCAGCAATTCGCCACCCTGGCTTTTCAAGACCAGCAAACTCCCTGGAATCAAGGTTAGGAAACCAGGAAGGGAGTTCCCGTCGTGGCGCAGTGGTTAACGAATCCGACCAGGAACTATGAGCTTGCGGGTTCGGTCCCTGCCCTTGCTCAGTGGGTTGACGATTCCGGCGTTGCCGTGAGCTGTGGTGTAGGTTGCAGACGCGGCTCGGATCCCGCGTTGCTGTGGCTCTGGCGTAGGCTGGTGGCTGCAGCTCCGATTCGACCCCTAGCCTGGGAACCTACATATGCCGCAGGAGCGGCCCAAAGAAATAGCAAAAAGACAAAAAAAAAAAAAAAAAAAAGGAAACCAGGAAGAAGGGAGTTAGGACAGTTCTAAGTTTAAGGACCTCCCAATGCTGAAGTTCCTACTGGGACACCACTGGTCCCAAAACCAAGGTCCACTCATCCTCGTTAATAGTTTTGGTCACCCACATGAAGTCTTTTTATTGCTGGGGGGGTGGGGGGGGGCCTCTGTTTTTATGATTTTATAAACCTGTCATTAGAAATGTTTGAAACAGCATTCCGCACTCAGGTTGCATTGTGTGGTTATGAACTTCATTTGATCACTGCTCCATCAATTTGACGTTAACTGCTGCAATTTACAAGCGCTCCAGCTTTCTACCTAGTGTTGTAGAGCATAGAAAAAGAAAAAGAAAAAGAGGGGGCAGGGGGAGACCTCTGCCGCCCAGGGGAAATTTAAAAGAATGTGATGTCTTGTTAAAACCTGAAGGGGCACTGAACGGGGGAAGGGGGATCTCTGAAGACGACAAACCCAAGGCTGGTAATGAATAACGCCTCGCTCCCGCTGTGAGCATCCGTGACCCCGCGTGTCCTGCATGGCCTGGAGTGAATTATTCACCTCACGAGTCATAGGCTTCCCGACCCTTCGGCCGCAGCTTTGCTTTGTCGCACAAATATGTTCTTCCACAGAATCAGCCTTGACAGGCAGGTTCGCTGGAGAAATGCTTAAACAAAAGCCTTGTGTGATGGAAAGAGCACCTTGTGATTTTGGCACCGGGCTCCCAGCTCTGAGATTCCCTGGGAGCGCTTGGCGTGTTAATAAATCCGCGCGCATCAAAGCAAAAGGTAATCAAAAGCGGAACAGGGCAGACGACGCCAGGCTGAGTTCGTGTCTGATGCAAGTGTGAGGGAGTCAGACAAGAATCCGTTTTCACACCACATGCAAATTGAAGGCACAATTCATTGTCTCACTTGGAGCCACAAAATGAGGAAAGTAGAGTGCAGCCAGGAGGCCCCGGTGACTTTTTGACCTTGATCCTTGCAATTTAATTTTAAATAAAAAAAGAAAATTCTATTTCTCTTTGAATGAAAAACCAGAAAGTGAGGGAGATTGTTTGGTTGAATTTGCCCTTGTTGGTGGCTTGAAAGTCGACGTAGAGGGTGATGTGGTGACCAAGGCAATTGGGGTGTTCTCTTAGATTTGGGGAAAAGGAAGTTTCCATGTTATGCCAAAGAATAAGATGGTCTGAGTCCTCAGCTCCTCTTTTTCCTGTAAGGGGACCAGGTCGCAGCGGTGAAGAGATGAATGAAACAAGTTAGAGCTGACCTCCAGGAAGACTTCAGATTGACTTTGGTTCCTGATGGGCCCCTTTCTGCTGGTCTGAGAAAGTGAAGTCATAGACACTTGGAAAAGACAGAGAGGCTGACCCCAGCAAGCGTCTGACACCCCCTTCCTAGAGAGCAAGATTTCTGCAGCTTGGCTGATTTAAATTTATACATTGGCTAGAATCTCGAGGACTAAGTTCAAAAGAAATGTTGACTAGGGCATCCTTGAATTCTAACTTGAATGTACACTATTAGAAGATCTCACTGTTAAATATATTAACTGTGAAATTTTAAAATTTAATACACCTTGAGACTCTACAGTATCACTTTATTGAGGAGAGGGAATTCCTTTATTCCTATTTTATAATAGTTATCATTGAGAATAGTTATTAAATTACATCAAATGCTTTTTCTGTATCTTTTGAGATAGTTTTTATATTAAATTTAATAATTTATATACCTTTTAATAGATTTTTAGATAATAAATGATCCTTATATTCCTCGCCATTGTCTTGGTTGATTTTTTTTTTTTTTTTTTTTTTTTAGGGCCGCACCCATGGCCTATGGAGGTTCCTAGGCTAGGCGTCCAATTGGAGCTACAGTTGCCAGCTTACACCACAGTCACAGCAACGCAGGATCTGAGACAGGTCTGCAACCTATACCATAGCTCACGGCAATGCCGGATCCATAATCCACTGAGCAAGGCCAGGGATCAAACCCACAACCTCATGGTTACTAGTTGGATTCATTTTCTCTGCACCATGAAGAGAGCTCCTATTTTTCTTTTTCTTTTTTTTTTTTTTTTTTACTCAGCGAATTTAATTTCATTTATAGTTGTACAATGATCATCTCAACCCAATTTTATAGCATTTCCATCCCCAAATCTCCAGCACATCCCCCCACTTCCCAGCCTGTCTCATTTGGAAACCAAAAGTTTTTCAAAGCCTGTGAGTATCTGTTCTGCAAAGAAGTTCATTGTGTCCTTTTTTTAGATTCCACATATAAGTGAGAGCATTTGATGTTGGTGTCTCACTGTCTGACTGACTTCACTTAGCATGATAATTTCTAGGTCCATCCATGTTGCTGCAAATGCCATTATTTCTTTCCTTTTAATGGCTGAGTAATATTCCATCATGTATATGTACCACATCTTCTTTATCCACTCCTCTGTCGATGGACATTTAGGTTGTTTCCATGGCTTGGCTATTGTATATAATGCTTCAGTGAACATTGGAGTATGTGTATCTTTTCTAGTTATAGTTTTCTCTGGATAGATGCCCAGGAGTGGGGCTGGGGGGGTGTCTTGGTTTAATTTTTAACTGCTTAAATCCCCTTGTTTAAGCCCCCCCTTTTTTCAAATTTTATATATAAGTAAAGCTGATCTAAATTTTTTTTCCTGCTGCTCTTATTCTGTCTTAAGTGTCAAAATTCTCCTAATGTTATAACACAAGTTAAGCAGGTTTCCTAGGCTTTTTTTAATTCTTTGAAATTGTTTATATAACATAAAAATTATCTGTTCTTGAACAAGTTATTTTAAATTGTCAGTAAAATCATCTGAGCCTATTTAGTTTGGAGAAGAGAAGGCTTTTTGACTTGGCATTAAATAGCTGTCATCATTGAAATAATCAGGTTTTCTGTTTCCTTCTGTGTCAAGGTTAATAATTCATATTTTTCTAGAAAGTACAAATTGCATCTAAGTTTTCCAATTTATTAACACCAACTTGTTCATATGTCTTCATTATTTTTTAAAACTGTAGCTACAGTTATGTCCCTGTTTGTTCCTAATAGCATAATGATTGAAAGTATAGGGGCTGAGGTCAGACGGTCTGAAAGCAAAGGCTAGCCCTAGCACTTAGTTTTTCAGCCTTGACAAAATTATCTAACTTACCTATGCTTCCTTTTTAACAATATTCTAGCTTCATTTTATTTATTCATTTATTGCTTTTTAGGCCACACCCGCGGCATATAGAGATTTCCAGGCTAGGTGTCTAATCCGAGCTACAGCTGCTGGCTTGTGCCACAGCCACAGCCACAGCCAGATCTGAGCCATGTCTGTGACCTACACCACAGCTCATGGCAACAGCAGGTCCTTAACCCACTGAGTGAAGCCAGGGATCGAACCTGCAACCTCATGGTTCCTAGTCGGATTCATTTCCCCTGTGCCATGACAGGAACTCCATCTAGCTTCATTTTAAATCAGACAATTACTCTCCCTTCACAGGCAATGGAAGTCTTTGTTCCCTTTTCCTCTGTTATCTATTGTGGCTGAGATAAAGTCTGATGGCCACTCCTTTCTCATGGGGCATCTTAAGATTTTGTTCCTTATTCTTATGCTACACATTGAGCTGTATGCTCCTCAAAATTCATATTGTTGAAGCTCAACATTTAGTACCTCAGAATGTGACTGTATTTAGAGGTAGAGCCATTCATGGTGTCCTTATAAGAAGGACATGAGGACACAGATAGGCACTGAGCAAAGATGGAAGGAAGACAGTGAGAAGGCCATTTGCAAGCTAAGGAGGGAAACCTCAGAAGAAACCCACCCTGCTGACACCTTAGTCTGGTTTCTAGCCTCTAGAATAGTGAAGCTTTTCTTGTGAGGTTTTTTTTTTTTTCCTTTTTTTGGTTTTTGTTTGCTTGTTTATTTTTTGATTGGTTGTGAAATTTCTCCTGTGTAAGCCACCTAAACCTGTGGGACTTGGTTATGGCAGCCCCAGCAAATTAATACACCTTGAGACTCTACAGTATCACTGTCATTCATCTACTTATGAATTTATTTTTATTTGACTTATTTTTCATTCTGGAATTGGTACTCAGAGTACTCAAAAACTGATCTTCAATTCTGGTACATTTTTTAAATCATCATCTTTCAAAATATTGATTCTCCACCCTTACTTCTGTTTCATTTTTACTGAATTTCTATGAAAGATATTTTGGAGTATTGTCATTGATTCTCCATTTTTCCCAACTGTTTTTTTTTTTTTTCCTTAAACTTTTTTTCATTTTTACCAGCCTTTGTTTCATAATTTCCTGTTCTTTTTAATGAAAATCCTTCTCCCATTTATCTTGTTGAGCACTCCATGTTAAAGAATAAAGGCTACTTCATGGCGTAAACTCATGTTCAGTTTGGTTTTTCAGAACCATATTACTGAATTTTTGATCTCTTTATTTCTTTTGGAAATTTGGTTTGCAATCTCCTTTTCACTGAGTGGATATCTCCCCGCCCACTCTCCTCACTGTTATCCAGTAAAGAGTGCACGTAGCAAAGCTTCACTGCATTTGAGTTCCTAAAATAAATTTATACAAATAGAATACATTTCGGAGTTCCCGTCGTGGCGCAGTGGTTAACGAATCCGACTAGGAACCATGAGGTTGCGGGTTCGGTCCCTGCCCTTGCTCAGTGGGTTAACGATCCGGCGTTGCCGTGAGCTGTGGTGTAGGTTGCAGACGCGGCTCGGATCCCGAGTTGCTGTGGCTCTGGCGTAGGCCGGTGGCTACAGCTCCGATTCAACCCCTAGCCTGGGAATCTCCATATGCCACGGGAGTGGCTCAAGAAATAGCAACAACAACAACAACATCAGACAAAAAAGACAAAAAAAAACAAAAAAACAAATAGAATACATTTTAACCAGTTACATATTAGAGTTCTGTATAAGTTTCTATGCCTAAAAGAAGTATCTTTTCAAAAAATTTTTTAAAATAAAAATAAATAAAAACCACAAAGTTTGAAAGCACCTACAGTCTACTAGAATTTTCAGCCCCAGGGAACACAACTTTCCTCAGCGAACTCTGTCTAAGAAGCTGTAATGAATGTTTGAGGCACCTTTCAGCTACTGGGAGAAGCTCAAGGTTTCTCCCGTCTGAGCTATTTCCTGAGAAGGGAGCATCCTAGCACCATGCTGAGAAGGTTCTATACCAAACAAAGTCCAGCATGAAAGCTGGAGATTCCATAAGGCCTGTCTCACTTTTCTCATCCATAAGCATCACATTCTCTCGCTTTCACATCTGACTTTAGGACTATGCTTTATTGCTTCTTATTCATATTTAGACTTATTTGACCTTGAACTTATCATTAGGCTTTTCGTCTTCCACCTGAATTTAGACAGGCAAAGGGCATGCTCACAGCTGACACATGCTCCAAACTAGCTCAGCTCAACCACAGAGATTTGAGACCAAAGCCCCATAACAACAAACAGGATACATTTGCCCAGACTGTTTCCTCTGTTCTCTTCTCTTTAGCACCCATTGTAGCGATCATGAAAGAGTTGAACTTTAGGGTCTAGGATTAAGGGTTCCATTTTCCACTCCAACTATCTTACAGAAGTCTTAGCACTTAACAATGCATGTGCCTTGGAAATGGAGTCGAAAGTCACTGAGCAATTCCCTGCCCTGCCACCTCCTCCATAAGAGACCTAGGAGAACCCCCGAGGGACACGGGTCCAGACCTTCCCCCAATCCAGGAGAACCCGCCGGGCAGGTTGTGGCAAGGCCACTGCAGAGACGTGATGATGGGCAGGTCCTGGGGCTCCCCGCCACTCGGTTCCTCACTCTCAGGTCAAGGAGTTGCTAAGAGCTTCCAGTCCTTTGCAGGTGTCCTCAGGGATTCGTCCTGGGAACAGAGCCAAGCAAGTTATTTTCACAAATTTTTTCTGTTTTCATTAACATTATCCCACGATGCTCACTATTCCTTCATTTCTCTCTGGATTCTAAAGATCTTTTCCCCAGAAACTATCCAGGAGGTAGACACTCTTCTGTAATGACACTGCCAAGAATATCCTACATTCTTCCAAAACATCGAAAGCCTCTTACAGTCTCCCCAAAGACTGTCCCTGCCCCTGTCCCCTGATCTCCTCTTGCATGAAAACCCCCAAGACACACTGCAGAACTACAGTGGCACCTCAAGCAAACGCAAAAGCACTGTAGGACGTGGTCAGACGTGGTCTCTAAGAAGCAAGAGAGGAAAAATACTCCCTGAGCCCCAAACTAGTCATTACCCCAAACCTGTAATGATATGATGGTCTCTTTAGGATCCTTGAAAGCACTAAGTAAATAATGGAAGTGCTTGCTTAGCAGTGAGGCTGAAGCAGAGAAGGGGCTCCAAAAACGGTCTTATTTTCATTCCACCCACAACAGGAGCTCTTTGCCCATATAGTGGAATGAAAGACCAGATTTTTTTTTTTTTTCCCTGTCTTTTGAGGGCCACACCCACAGCATATGGAAGTTCCCAGGCTAGGGGTTGAATTGGAGCCACAGCTGCTGCTCTACACCACAGCCACAGCCATGCCAGATCCATGCCTCATCTGTGACCTACACCACAGCTCACAGCAATAATGGATCCTTAACTCACTGAGCAAGGCCAGGGATCAAACCCATATCTTCAGGGTTTCTAGTCGAGTTCATTACTGCTGAGACACAATGGAAACTCTAAGAGACCAGACAATTCTTAAACAAGAATTACTTGTCCATAATGGAAAGAACGCTTAGCCTGTACTAAACACTCTTTTAAGCACTTTGCAAAAGTGGTCATTCTATGCCACTTAACCACCAAGTCCCAGAGGCCTGGAGTGTTTATCCAAGTTACCTGAAGTCTCCCAGCTAGAAACTGCCGAGACAGGTCAAGGTTAAGAGAATGGGATGCAGATGCCAGAGAAAATAAAATTATATGCAGAAGGTTAGGAAAGTATAACTAGATAAGGGGCTAAAATTCATTTGGGGACAGAGAGGAATTAGGTGTGGGGAATGGCCTAAATGGTATGGGGCTGACATAGATGACTTAGATATTTTGGTCAAAAATCAAACATTTTAGGAATACATGTAGACCCAGAAAGGCAGCTGGGAATGTGGACACAGGACTACACTTAAGTACAATGTTATGTAGCATCAGTAATGAACCAAGAGTTCAGTTGTAAGTCATTCTGGGCTAAATTTCCTGCAAATCTAAAAGACAAGGGATGATCTTTACCACAGGTAAGCTGAAAAAAATGCAAGTTTTGCAGACCAATTAACATTTTTACAATATAATCACTTCTGAAAGATGTATGAAGTTACCCCTGAATATTTATAAAAGATCTCTGGAAGTTGCATTCCTGAACTTTAAAAGTTACATCACAGATTTTAATTTCTTCCCAAAACATAAATAAACTCTTCATATTGTTTAAGGTGTGGGTTTTTTCCCTCCATGCAATCAATCAAAATGCTGGTCTCCAGTGAAACCCCCACCTCTTTCCTCAATACCCAGTTAAATCCCTAGCAAGCTGTGTATCAGACCAGGGACCTGGTTGCATCAACAGCAGCAAACAGGGAAGACTCAGTGGAGCTGGACTGAAAGGGGCCCTGCCAGGGGAGGTGAGCAGTCACTCTGCTGCATGTGATGGGGAGACACGCATGGCAGGAAGCAGAGCACAGTGTCCAAAGCACTGGGCCGTAGACAATAGGTGAGGTCCAAGAGAGCTGCCAGTATCAAGAGGCCTCATCAGGGAACACAACATGGCATCTAGACATCCCAACAGGAGACAGGGCAGAGCTACGGGGAATTTTGGAGGGGGCAGCCCTTAGCAATCAAGGCAGGCATTGAACATTAGAAAGGTCTGTCTTCACCTAACAGAAGAGTGTCATAGCTAAGAGCTGAGATCCAGATGTGACTGCATTCGAATCTGAGCAATGACCTCCAGGTTCTTGGGCAGTTACTCAGCCTCTTTGGGCTTCAGTTTATCTACTTATCAATGGGGACATTAATATTATCTACTTGCTAAAATGTTTATAAAGATTAAGCAAGATGATGTGTTGAGTGATGAGTGATGAGTGCTGAGCACTGTGCTTAATATACGTTAGCCCTCATCATCACGATCATCGTCATTATTAATCCTGGTTTCTGTCATTTGTCTGTGATGAGTAAGGCTCCAGGCATTGGAAAGTAAGCCAGTCCATCAGCAGAGGAACAGATAAAGAAGATGTGGTACATATATACAATGGAATATTACTCAGCCATAAAAAATGAAATCATGCCGTTTGCAACAACATGGATAGACCTAGAGATTATCATACTGAGTGAAATAAGTAAAAGACAAACATCATATGAGATCACTTATATGTAGGATCTAGTAAAAATGACATAAAAGAACTTATAAAACTCACAGGTTTCAAAACCAATCTTATGGTTACCATAAGTGAAAATGCTGGAGGGGGAGGGAAGAATTCATAGGATGAAAATAACACATACACACTACTGTATAAAATAGATGATTACCAAGAACCTACTGTATAGCACAGGCATATCTACACAACAGTTTGTAATGACCTATATGGGAAAAAAGAATGGAGATATATATATATATATATATATATATATATATATATATACACATATATATATATACACATACACACACATATATACACACACACACGCACATGTATATACATATACTTATATATGTGTGTGTATATATATAACTGATTCACTTTGATGTACACCTGAAACTAAAACAACAACTGTAAGTCAACTGTACACCAAATAAAATTGTGAAGGAAAGAAGGAAGAAAGAAAAAAAGAAGAGAAAGAAAGAAGAAAGAAAAAACCAGCAGAAGCAGAAGAGGACTCGGCTTTAAAGGGACCAGGACTCTTGGAGACACTGATCAGGAGTCAGGCACAGAGGAGCAAAACAGAGCAGAAACAGGGTTTTCAGAGCTGGGACACAGATCTAATCCAGACCAGCAGAAACGGTGACTTGCCACAGAGCCGAGTCTGGGATGAATGCCCTTCAGGCCTCTGCCTAGGGTCAGGTTGAGCTGTAGAGACCAGGTCAGGGCTGAGCTGCTAGGGAGGAGGAGCTAGAGAAGACGGCAGAGGGCAGAGGTCAGGCCAGAGGGGACGCTAGGGAATACTGAGCAAGGCACGCATGCTCTCTGGGCTATTGTTTCCTCTTTTGCACAAGGCACGTGCAACTGGATTCGATTATCCACGATTGATAGAACAACGGAGTTTGGTATTTTTCCCCCGGGGACATGTATCACAGGTTTCAGATCAAGTTTTACAACACTGAAACAACGATGAAAATGTATTTGTCCCAGATCTCTGCTCTGCGAAAAAATATTATGTCTTCCAGACATGATCTGTTTATGAGTGGACATCAGAAGTTCATTTTAAATGTGTATTTACTTGGTTCTGGACCCAGAGGAAAGCCTGCAATTAGCTTAAAGTGAAAAGTTTTAAGGAGTTCCAAGGACACAGCATTTCTCTGAGAAGGGCCTGTGTCTATAATGGAGTGGGTTTGCAAACAGCCCCAGGCAGATGCCAAGTCCGCCAGTGTCACAAGACTTTCCTTATGAAGCGTCAGCCTGATTGGGTCAAGTCCTCAAGACAAGACATAATTATCTCTAGCATGATGCTGCTTCATACCAATACCATATATAGCTTTGGGTTTAGGCGTAGGAGAGGGAACACAACCGGTCTGGGGCTCAAGAAGAGTGTATGATTACAGAGACCACTCCCTTACACCTTTTAATTTTTTTACGATTCCCCCAGAAAAACCTTATAGTGGTTTGCTGGCTGTCTAGCAAGAAACCTGGTGCCCCTTAAGCTGTCCTGGCACAGCCTCTGAAAATTTTTAAGATGAGCTGAAATCAAGGAAAAACCGATCTGGGTAATTAAAAGACACATAAACAAAAGATCACGTACCAAGATGACTTGAAACCCTTTAGTAAAACCATTGTAAATTGTGCTTTGGGGAGAACAAAACCGTAAAATGGCATTGCGAGTAAACACATTATTGTATTAAATGTAATCTCAGGGCCATGGACTTTCCTGAGTCTGCTTCTATAATTTTCTATAATCTTTGCTATTTTTTCCTTGGCAAAAACCCTGAGAAGCCAGCCTTTGAAACAATGATCTTTGTTACTGGGGGGAGGGGGAGACAGTTGACATAACGCAGGTTTGAATGTGATCCACAGCAAAATCCAGGGCGGGACCCGTCTTTGTTGCACATGTAACACACACACAAAACCTCCCCACCTTTGTCCACTGAGCCAAGTGCATTGGTTGGGCAAACAGGCTAAGTTCTCCAGCAGGAAGGAAGGGTGTGCTCTTTACAGAACGGAGGAGGCAGCTGCCATGTGACGAGCGAGAACAGCAAGAAGGAATGAGAGGGCACAGCTCACATACCCTATCAGCAAAGGAAGGACACACAAAACCCTTTCACCCTCACCCCCTTCGAGGGCCCCTCACAGGCCATGGGCCTGGAAAAAACCAACCTTTGGATCCAACACTGCCCAGGATCACCACTGGCTTTTAATTCACTATTGGGTAGACCAAAGCCAACCCAAAATTCAGAAGGGCGAGGCCATGTGGACCTCACGGCTAGTATAAAGACAGAAATAACCAAATTGGGGTGGTTTGCAAGAGGAAAATAAAACCAGTACTTGCTGAGACCCTGAGCCATGGGCTGTGCTGGTGCTTTCTATGGCTATACTATTCAATGACTACGTTATTCATGGTTATATAATTTAACTCTGAAGAAGAGAACAGATCCCTGGCTTCTACTAGAAAATTACACAAAAAATTCAGATTTCCTCCAGGGTAGGCCAACTCCAAACCCTGCTCAGGAAATGCCACGTCTGCAACCTATACCACAGCTCACAGCAACACCGAATTCTTAACCCACTGAGCGAGGCCAGGGATCGAACCTGCATCCTCATAGATCTAGTTGGGTTCATTACCTCTGAGCCACGAAGGGAACTCCCCAACCCGATAACATATCGACAGTCAAGTCACGTGCCAAAATTCCCTACACGCGGGTTACGTGTTCTCTATCTTCC
This sequence comes from Sus scrofa, assembly GCF_054392235.1. Classification (NCBI taxonomy): domain Eukaryota; kingdom Metazoa; phylum Chordata; class Mammalia; order Artiodactyla; family Suidae; genus Sus; species Sus scrofa. Next base: position 80,971,537 of record NC_139387.1, on the reverse strand, counting down.
TTTGTGGGGTCAGAACTCAATATTATATGTTAGATCATGTTCAGGTCAAGAAATGCCTACTACCATCAATTTAAAGAACCAGACTTGCAAGTTGCCATCATGGCTCAGAAGTAACAAACCCAACTAGCATCCATGAGGACAAGGGGTCAATCCCCGGCCTCACTCAGTGGGTTAAGGATGTGGTGTTGCTGTGAGTAGTGGTGCAGGCTGGCAGGTCCAGCTCCAGTTCGACCCCTAGCCTGGGAAATTCCATGTGCCATGGGTGCAGCTCTAAAAAAAAAAAAAAAAAAAAAGAGACTTCCCAGAATGGAATTATAATAATTCCTTATATCACATTATGCAGTCATTATTCAATAACATTTACAGAGCAGGATACACAAGGGAGAAAAACATCCCCCTGCCCCTTCCACAGCTAAGAGCTTGATGTGGATTGTCACAGACAAGCAAGCAGCACACCACAGTGCAACAGAGGAAGGAGAGGCTGCTGGGAAAGGACACTGGCAGGTACCCAACCCAGCTTCCCAAAGGGCTCCCTCTGAACTTCCCAACACCCTTTAGCACCAGGTGTCACTGTCAGTTCTATAGATGAGGACACCAAGAGTTAGGAAATCTAAGTGTCTTGCCCAAGTCAGACATGCATATTCATAAAGCAAGTCTTGGTCACATCTAGGCATGAAATTTTTTTATTCCCCAAAGCAATAATTTATCAAACAGGACAGAGGATGCAGCTTTACTGGAATGGGCTGATGCAGCTTTCAAAGGTCCCAAACTTAATCTCAGGGACCGGTGTTCAAACTGGAGGAATCTGACGTGTAAGTCTCTATTTTAGCCTTACCTTTTAACCCCACGAAATTATGAGCCTGGTTCAAAGTCCCTTGAGAGAGACCACTGGAGACTCTACCTCCTTATCTGCAGATCTTTTCTATTAATACAAACTGCAGTTGACCCTTAACATTCACAGAGACTAACGTCATGAGAAATTTTGAATACTCAATATTTGTAAGTGCCTCTGCAACATATAATTTTCTCTATAAAATGTAGTCTTTCATTCACTCCTTCATTTAAGAAACAGCTTATTGAAATTTTGCTACAGGCAGGCAATAAAATAAAACCAAACAATTCAAGTGACCCCTTTAAAGAAAACAGCACATCTGGGTTAAGATGAGATACGAAACAGTCAGCGAGGCTCATTCACCAGGGAACTGACTCATCTCAATGGAACAACCTCGCCCACTCACATTCAAATCCCTATTTCAGCAAAATTATAAATACTGCATGTCATGGATTTTAGGTCATGGGTAGGTAATTGAAACGACAAGTGTTAAATCTATAAATGTCATAGGTTCCTATACCAGATGCTGGAAACTTAGATTCTAGTACAGTTTGGCTGTGTGGCACTTGGGTCAATCACTTGACTTCTCTGTGCCTTCATCAGAAAGACAAGAGGTGAAATAAATCATCTTCACAATTGTTCCTGGCTCTAAATACTAGCTCTATGAAGTGTTCTATTAAGGGCAGTTTGTAACCGTGTTAATTTTAAGGGCTTTGTCTCTTCAGGTTTCTATAGAAAAATGCCATTGACCAAGTGGGATGTAAACAACAGAAATTTATTTCTCACTGTTCTGCAGGCAGAACGTCCAAGTTCAAGGCACACATTTGGTGTCTGGTGAGGCCCTTCTTCCTGGCTCACAGATGGCCATCTTTGCACTGTGCCCTCACATGGGGGACTGGGTGAGAGACCTCTTAGGGGCCTCTTGTATAAAGGCACAAATCCCACACATGACAGTTGCTTTCTTATGACCCAATCACCTCCCGGATGCCCCACCTCCAAATACCAACATATCTATGTCCTTCCATGTTGCTGCAAATGTCATTATTTCACTCTTTTTATGGCTGAGTACTTTTCATTACACGTATGTACCCCACCTTCTTTATCCATTCCTCTGTCGACAGACATTTAGGTTGCGCCCATGTCTTGGCTATTGTAAAAAACAGGGCTGCAATGAACACCGAGGGGCACGTATCTTTTTGAATCATGGTTTTCTCTGGAGAGACACCCAGGAGTGGGATTGCTGGATCATATGACAGTTCTATTTTTAGTTTTTTGAGGAATATCCATACTGTTTTCCATAGGGGTTGCACCAATTTACATTTCCACCAAGAGTGTAAGAGGGTTCCCATTTCTCCACACCCTCTCCAGCATTTATTGTTTGTGGATTTTTGGTGATGGCCATTCTGGCTGGTACAAGGTGGTACCTCATTATAGTTTTGATTTGCATTTATCTAATAATTAGTGATGGTGAGCATCTTTTCATGTGTTTTTTCGCCATCTGTATGTCTTCTTTGGAGAAATGTCTATTTATATCTTCTGCCTTTTTTACTGGGTTGGTTTTTTTTGATACTAAATGAAGTTAGTCAAACAATGAAAAACAAACATCATATGATATCACTTACATAGGAATCTTAAAAAAAAAGGTTGCAAAAGAACTTATTGAACTTATTTTCAGAATAGAAACAGACTCAGAGACTTTGAAAAAGTTATAAAAAGAAAAAAAGCGGGGGGGAGTTCCCGTAGTGGCTCAGCGGAAACAAAGCTAACTCACATCCATGAGGATGCAGGTTTGATCCCTGGCCTCGCTCAGTGGGTTAAGGAGCTGGCATTGCTGTGAGCTGTGGTATAGCTGGCAGGTGCGGCTCATATCTGGCGTTGCTGTGGCTATGGTGTAGGCTGGTGGCTACAGCTCTGATTAGACCCCTAGCCTGGGAATTTCCATATGCTACGTGTGTAGCCCTAATAAAAAAACAAAAGGCCAAAAAAAAGAAAAGGTTATGTTTACCCAAAGGGACATGTGGGGGGGATACTGGGAGTGATGGACTGGAGGATTGGGATTGGCATATGCACACTGAAATACATGGCATGATTGACCCACAGAGACCTGCTGTGTAGCACAGAGAACTCTACCTCATATTCTGTGATAATCTATGTGGGAAAGAATCTGAAAAAGAATGGATATGTACGACTGGGTCCCTTTGTTGTAGAGCAGAAATTATCACAAGATATTTTGTTACCTCTGGAAAAATTGGAAACAACCAATTTCAATCAGATTGTAACCGTGGGTACGGGCTTTTTGCCATGCTGGCATCGGGGGACAGTTTCCTGTTGCCCCTGCCCCTACATGCTGTGCACTCAAGGGCCTGGATACCACACCCAGAACAGAATACTCTTTTTTTTTTTTTTTGGCTTTTTAGGGCCTCAGGTTAGGGTTGAATCGGAGCTGCAGCTGCAGGCCTACACCACAGCCACAGCGATGCAGGATCTGAGCCATGTCTGTGACCTACACCACAGCTCACAGCAACGCTGGATCCTTAACCCACTGAGCCAGGCCAGGAATCAAACCTGCATCCTCATGGATGCTAGTCAGATTCGTTTCCTCTGAGCCAGGACAGGAACTCCAGGACACTCTAACGGCCTCACCCAAACATCCAGAGGTCTTCAATCTCACATCAGAGTATCAAAGTCACACTGGTGGCAATAGGGGCCACGGGAATTGGGATTGTATTTATCTTCTGATCCCTACAGCAAGTAGCACCTGCCAAGTTAGGAAGTGCTCTAAGCACTGTCCCTTCAGCTACTAGGGGACCAAACTGATCCCCTAGTTCTACATGGCTCCCACACTTTAACACAAGCAGCACATGGGTGCCCACACACCTCCACATACACAAGCCCACATACTGTGGTTGTGTGCTTGCAAGAGTAGAACAATGGCAAACAGACACTTCGTTCATGGCTCTCCAGCCAAGAAGTTTCCCCCAGAATGATGCATTTGTTCCATACTGGCTTCACAAGAATTCCAAGCCTGGGTAAAACCTCTTTATTTGCAAGCTATGTCGAATTAAGATGCACAGAACTTTGGGCCTCTAGTTTCTTACTTGTAAGAAGAAAGGTTCAGCGGTTCTCAAATATTTTAGTAGGAAAAATGGCACAACACTGCTTTCCCTAAAGAAATCCTACTCAGAACCACAGTACGTAAAACAAAAGCTGACCTGTTCTTGGTGAAAGGGATCGAGACTTCCTTTCTGTCCCCTTTCCCAACACCCATACCCTGGGGAAACTGTGAAATCCACTCTGCAAAATAATCTCAAAGGCTCTGCCCAGCCTTGACCTTCTCTGAGTCTCTAAGTCCTGTATATGGTTATGTGTACCTGTAACTCCTGTACTATGGGATACAGTAAACTGGGCAGTAGCACCTTTTGGATATTTTAGTCTTTGGCTCAGTGGAGTGTATGTTTCAGCAGATCACAATCCTTCCCATCACCAGTGCCAGAGAAGGAGGTACTCAGATCACGGGAGCCTCAGCTCCACCAAGCACAGGAGAGGGAATGAGGGGACAGGGCAGAATGAGTCACACAGGGACAGTACACCATGCCAAACACTGCTTTACCAAGACGCCTTTATCTGCACCACTCACACGTATACATAGTTCTCACTAAGGTGCTATGAGGAGCATCCACAGCATAGACTTGATGTTCAATAAATAGCATTACAGTCTGATTTTCCCACCTTTGGAGTCTGGATAGAGGTACCACACTTTCACTTTCACATGATAACCTAAAAATGATGGCATCTGTTTACTCAGCCATATGAAGAATCAAAGGTCAGCTGAGTATACCACATTAGCATAAAGATTCGAATTTATTTTTTCTACAATTGGAAAAATTACTCTTGAAATATCACCAAATACTCCCTTTTTCTGACAGTAGCTTGGACATGAAAACAATGGTAGCTGAATACATTCTTTTTGAGAGTACATTTGGGTAGAGACCTTTAAATATAAAGCCATCTTCAAGTCAAAAGTGGATTCTGCATAAAATATTCATTCCACCTTCTGAAATGTATTAGAAATGCAAAGTGGAATATTTTTAAGTAATTGTGTTCCGGCTATTTCTTTTTATACTCAGATACTCTCTTTTTTGAGATCGCATTTAATCAGAAGAAAACCAAAATGGGAATTCTAAAGGTGAAAATGCTGGAATATAATTCGTGCTCTCATTTAAAATATGCTTTGTTTAAACTCTCAAAATGAAGAAAAACATAAATTGTACTGTATTTTACAGTGGAGCAGTAATCCAAACAATTTAGCTGCAAGTATTGTCATTAAAGTAACAACAGATTATCCCATCCAGAAACTGCATTGTCTTCTTTGCAACACTGCTCTGTTTATCTCCTTAATAAGAATTCCTATTCATTCACTTGGAAATGCTTCACTTTAAAAGAATAACAAATGGAGAATATCATTAATGATGACAAGAAAAGAGGGAAATTTTGAAGATGTTGCCTGGCTTTCGTGTATAATTGCAAAGAGCTTGCAAAGTAATAACATTAGTTTTATGAAGACTACTGGGCAGTTAATTCTTACTCTCTTTTCCTCTATTTTAATTCAACTACTTTTACTTCTTCTAAAATTTGACAGAATTTTCAAAAAGTTGCCTAACATAGGTTCGAGTGCTAAGATTTTCCAGATTACAGATTTAGATGGCCACCCTAGGCATGTGGCTTAGAACTTGGAAACTGTTAGCACAGTCAGCAGACTGGAGACAGCAGTCTCCTGTTCTACTCTTCCAGTCTCAATGGCTTATAACCGTATGAAACATCCCTGCTAAAGGTACTCACTATTAAAAGAAGGCTTCAGACGCACAAAAAATAACATTATGGAACCTAGTGTCCAGAAACAATTGTTCCACCTTCTCCAGTACAACTGGATGGAAAGCAATACACATGTCTAGCATAAATGGTGAGTTGTCTGGAGCAATTCCTGGGAACGGAGGGTTGATGACACTTGGTTGGAGTTAATGCTGTGAATCCCTCCCAGCAGGTCGCTTATCCTTAGGAAATGTCCTGATCCTCTATCACCTCTTCCTAAATCTTGCAATCGATCTCTCTTGGAATCTTGGAGCTGTCAAGACATGGAGGGCTTTACGTGGTTCCCAGATGTAGGGAAATCTGTGGTTCCTCCTCCAGGCTTGCTGGCACCAACCAAGATTCACAGCAATCTCATCAGTCCTAATTGATCGATAACTCCAAAAAAAATGTGACCTGTCTAATAATAATTTATTTCTAGTTTGTTGGTGTTCTCGCTTTTTGTTGGGGTTTGTTGGTTTGTTTGTTTGTTTTTGCCAAGGTGATTGATCACGTAGACCTTACTGTCAACAACTGGTAGAGTTTTCCTTACTCGCGACACATGTTGTGGTGAGACTTACCGTCCCACAGGATAATGTCAGAGAGGTTTCTGAATTTGTACCGCTTCTAACAACTGACTTAACAAGAAACCATTTGGGGATGGGGTTGGGGGGGATTCACGATCCCAAAAAAGAGATTAAAGAAAATTTCAGAAAGAATAAGTTAAGACTTTCTTAGGATGCCTGAAAACAAATCAAATGTAGTTTTACTTCAGAAAACTTGACAACCGCTGCTCTGTAATTTTTAAAATATTTACTATAAACAGCATTCAGAGTAGACTTCTCTCCTTTTTCTCCTTTGAGACACTCTGGGTTGTTGGGGTTTTTGTTGTTGTTGTTGTTTGGTTTTTTGGTAAATGTCACTAGCACCCACTGGCATATCCTCTTACTAAGGGGGCTTAGCTGCTGGGGGGTTAGGGTTTGAGAATATGGAGAAGATGGACTTCCAGAAAATCAATAAATAGTTTAGAAAAAAATAACCACAGAGTTGTTCCCTGGTGGCTCAGTGGGTTAAGGATCAACATGGTCACAGCCTTGGCTTAGGTCACAGCTGTCACGCATGTTCCATCCCCGGAACTTCCGCATACCAGAAAATGACCATAACACCATCCCTGGAGTGGATTCCATTAGGAAATCCCACTGAAGCACCCCGCTCACTACTAATTCTATTCAAATTTTACTTATTCTCATTGGGTGCGATCTGTCCTGCAGATCTGGCCCAGATATGGAAAATAAACCTTGGCCCTATTTCATAGAAATCCCTTAGTTTTTATTTCCATACACATTTGTTTGCATGTCACATAGGCCTGTGCTGTTTCCTTTGCTCTCTACATGCTGCCTCATCCTGATCCCCACCTTCTCCAGAGAGGGAAGCTGCAGACCCTCTCCCTCCCCGTCCCCCAAACCCAAGCAAGGAAGAACAGCTTTCCCCGAGGAGCAGGCAGCCCACAGAATCACCAGGAAAAAAAAATGCGCCTTCGGAAACGTCCTCAGAAGAGCCCAAACATGAAGTTCGGAAACATACACATGTTCATCGAATGACCCTGGTGTGAATTCCCACGTACAGCTCTCCAGCCCTTCTGCACAACAGGACCGGCCACCAGGAGAGAAAGCCCCAGAAAAGCTGTTCCCAAGCGATCAGGCATCTTCCCTGAGCCCCGGAATAAACCCGATGCCGATTAGCTCCTCTGATCTTGGGCCAGCTTCGTCTGCCACAGCACACGCTGGGGCTGCCTGTCGCATGGGGGAAGAGGGCTGTTCCGTTCACTGAGTACATTCTTGGAGCCACTGCAGCCAAGAGGTAACGTGTCAGAATACCTTCCCAAAATAGACGGTGCTCCTGCCAAGGATAAATGCGGACGAAGGGGAGGCTGCGGCATTCCGGTTCGAGATAGTTGGTGGAGGCATCTGCTTGCATCTCAAAGAGGAATATCAATCCTGCAGAGTGTGAAGGTTCTGGTGAGTCAACCTATGACAGGAGCCTACAAGTTAATTATAGTTATCAGAGATTATTCCCTATGAACACGGCAGTAAACCTGTTCAGCCATCTTTAGCTCTTCCATTAACAGGAAAAGGAGTCCCTTTGTGAATTAGGGTGAGATGAGCACCTTGAAGCTTGCCAAAAAGATTTGAAAGGGAAAAAAAAAAAAAGTCATGGCATGAAGCTCATTGATTTTTTTTTTTTTTTTTAATATCTGCTGCCGAAGATTTCAACAAAGCCTGGACTAATAAGAAAAGATTGTGTTCAAAGTTGCAATTTGGAAACCCAAAGAGGAGACACATCAGACAATTTAAGAGAATCGAGAGTTCTCTTGCGTCACGGTGGGTTAAGGAGCCATCATTTGTCACTGCAGCGGCTTGGGTTGCTGCTGTGGCATGGGTTCAATCCCGGGCCCAGGAACTTCCAGCCAAATTCTTTCCAGATTCTAGGTGCAGCCAAAAAAAATTTTCTTTAAAGAATCAATGGAAACCTTTTTAACCAAGTATCACAGCATTGCAATCAGAGCCTGAGAGGCCAAGTCTAGAATCTGAATTCACTGCAAAGATTGCCACAATGATTTAAAAATAAGGATGGAAACCACACATTAGTGTGCAAAAATATGACAACAGTGACACAGTGGGACAGTTTGTAGGAGACAAAAGTCACCTTTAAGAAAAAATAATCAAGAAGTTCCTGTTGTGGCTCAGCAGGTTAAAAATCTGACTTAGTGTCCATGAGGATGCAGGTTTGATCCCTGGCCTCACTCAGTGGGTTAAGGATCCAGCATTGCCTCAAGCTACAGCATAGGTCACAGATATGGCTCAGATCTGGTGTTGCCATGACTGTGGTGTAGGCCTGCAGCTGCAGCTCCTATTTGACCCCGAGCCCAGGAACTTTCACATGCCACAGGTGCAGTCCTAAAATGAAAAAGAAAAATAATCATGGTCGGAAGGATGCAGAGGAGTCAGCTAGTGCAGCCTCCCATCCCCCACCCTTCACCTCTGACCTCACCTTGCAAATGTGGAAACTGAGGCCTGAAGAGACAAGGGAATCTGTCCACTGTCCCACAGCTAGAACCAGAGCCCAAGGCAGCTGATCTGCTAGTTTACTGATTTTTCCAACCTCCACACATAAGAGATGCCAGCTATAAATCCCTAGCTTTTTCAAAAACTTCAACTATGCTGTGAAATATTACATAAACCTAGTTTTAATCCTTTTTGGACAATGAACAGTTTTAATGCATGCAATATGAATAGCTAGTTACATATAATTAGTCTGGATAGAAAAGAAGATGGGAGCTCCTGCTGTGGCTCAGCAGGTTAAGGAACCAACATAACATCCATAAGGATGCAGGTTGGATTCCTGGCCTCACTCAGTGGGTTAAGGATCCAGTATTGCCCTGGCTGTGGTGTAGGTCAGCAGCTGCAGCTCTGATTCAACCCCTCGCCTTGTACCTTCCATATGCCACAGGTGCAGCCATAAAAAGAAAACACAAGAAAACCAAACACGAGTGATAAAAGGTGTTTTCATACCAAAGTCCAAGACTAAGGTGAAGCTAAAAGCCACTCTTTGAATGCATAAGATCCCACCACTTTTCCAGATTTAAGTTTGAAACAATAATAGCGACTTCAAAACGTGTAACCAGTTGACAGATGCTAATATCACACTGGGAGGGACCTGAAAATTTAGGGTTGGTGGGTAGAGAATCTCTACTTTTTCTCCCCAGCTCAATTCAACTCAACCCCAAATCACAAGGAATGAAACCATCTCCCACTAATCCCAACCCAAATCAACACAGAGGTGAAGGGAATGGGGCCAGGTCATCCCCCAAATGTAGTCCCATCCAAGCCACAGCACAGCCCAAGCAGAACGAGTCCAAAACTCTAAAAGTAGTAGATTTGCCAGCAATGGGACAAGTCTCAGATTTTAACCTCTATTGAAAAGCAAAGCAACAACATGTTATAATAAATCAGGTATTCACTGCCATCCGATGCCATCACTGCTGTTACATAGAGACCTATAATAAAGACTGGGGCCATTGTTGTGGTGTTTTTGTTGATTCAATATGAACTAGCAGAAAGGAGCACACTGGGAAAAATGCCGAAGTTTACTTTCCTTCTCCAGCCACCCTCCAGTCCCAGGAGCCTCCATCCTTTCCTGGGGAATCGCAATCCTGGGAGTCTCCATCTTCCCATCCAGCCCCATTTTTCAGAGTCTTTTCTATGACATCACTCTCCAAACCTGCCACAGTCTCAGGACCAGACAGGCAGCCTCCTCCCATCACAACCTAGATCTTCTGTGCCCTGTTTTCGGCAACCCCTTACCTATGGAAAAAAGGATGACAGACAAACCCATACTGGCTTGTTAATGATTGAAGGTAATTTAACGCTAGATTGAAAGTACATTCACCTAAAGATTTTTAAAAGGTGGCATACTCTCCTGTGACACAACCAGATACTTGCAAATAATGGTTAACCCTCGGAAGTCAGCATAGGAGAGGAAAAGCATGGTGGTTCTGTAACAGGTGTCCCAAAAAGTGAGAAACGGAAGTCACAGGCATTGGGAACCTGGCCAGATGAAAAAAGACTAGGGTGGGATTAGGGGGAGGTTAATTATTTTGAGCTGTATCATGTGTGTGTCCAAGGTCTTTGCCCAGACCTTAGCTCCTTTCATTAGAGAAGCAGAGGCAAGAGAATATCATTCTTCCACTTACCAACTGAGGGATTTTTGACCAAATTGCTTAACCACTCTAAACCCCAATTTTGTCACCTGAATCCCAAAGGTTTATTCTAAGGATTGCAAGAGTCAATAAATATATGACGTTTTGCACAGTGCCTTGCACAGAGTAGAGGCTCAGCGGTGTTAAATCATCACTATTATGTGGGGGTTTTTTTCTTAATAGGGCCGCACCTGCAGCATATGGAAGTTCCCAGGCTAGGAGTCAAATGCGAGCTGCAGTTGCAGGTCTGTACCACAGTCACAGCAACACAGGATCAGAGCTGCATCTGTGACCTATGCCACAGCTTGTGTAATACTGGATCCTAAACCTTCTGAGTGAAGTCAGAAGAATTGAACACACACCTTCATGGAGAGTAGTTGGATTCTTTTTTTTTTTTTTTGTCTTTTGTCTTTTTAGGGTGGCACCCATGGCACATGGAGGTTCCCAGGCTAGGCGTCCAATCGGAGCTACAGCTGCCTGCCTATTCCACAGCCACAGCAATGCAAGGTCTGAGCTGCATCTGCAGCCTACACCATAGCTCACAGCAATGCCAGATCCTTAACCCACTGAGCAAGGCCAGGGATTGAACCCACAACCTCATGCTTCCTAGTCAGATTTGTTTCTGCTGCACCACGATGGGAACTCCAATAGTAGTTGGATTCTTAACCCACTGAGCCACAACAGGAACTCCATACTATTGTATGTTTTTAATATTAGCCATCCTCATTGTCATAATAAGCCTGTGCACTCTATTTCATCACGCTCCGTCTGCAGTCAGCAGGAGCAGCCTTGCACCATGATAATGGGAAGCTGTGTAGCACCAAAGAGGACAAGCTTTGCCATCACACAGGGCTAAGTTTGATGGTCCAATCTGCCATGACTGGTTTGACCGGAACAAAACACTTAACATCCCTGTTGCCTCAGTTTCTTCATCTGCAAGTGGGAGTAATAACATCAGTCTCCTAGGCATTCTGCCAAGATCGAACAAAATAGAGCACAAAAAAATGTTTTTAACACGTGGAATTCCCACTGTGGCTCAGAAGTTTAAAGACCTCACATAGTCTCAATGAAGATGTGAGTTGGAGCCCTAGCCTCAGTCAGTGGGTTAGGGGTCCGGCATTGCCCTAAGCTGTGGTATAAGTTGCAGTCTCGGTTCGGATCTGGGGTTGCCGTGGCTGTGGCGCAGGCTGGCAGCTGCAGCGCCACTTCGACCCCCAGCCTGGGAACTTCTGTGTGCCTCAAGTAGGGCTCTCCAAAGAAAACAAAAACATGTTTAACACAAACCCCAGTCCGATGCACAGGAAATGCTCAGTAAGTAATAACTATCGTGATTATCATCACCATCCCCATCACCACCACAGTCATCATCCCCAGCATCACTATCATCACTACCCTCACCACCACCCTCACCACCATCCTCATCACCACCCTCACCACCACCCTCCTCACCACCCTCACCACCACCCTCCTCATCACCATGACATCTTAGGTATGTGTGCTTCAAATGACTCATCAATCTGCCCCAGTTGCAGACATGACCCAAAAGACGTTCATCCATCAATTCTCAGCTCAAATGCCACCTCATCCTTTAAAGTCAATCCCTTCACACAGTACTTTGTTTATTTACCTCCTTGTGGTGGTCGCAATCTGTAATTAACTTGGGGATCTTGGTTTACTTGTTTATTTTCCTTTTCTCCTTGCTGAAACGTGAACTCTATAAGAGGGGAGGCTTTTTGTCTGTCTTGTAAAAACAATAGAACACAATCTGGCTAACAGAAGATACCGCAAAATATATGAGGAATAAAAAAAGGGAAATGAAGAGAAAAATGGTGATGAAGGGACTATTTGCAGATTCTTTAAGTTTTACAATCCAGAGGTGGAGACTGTTTCAGTCCATCTCCCCATCATATACCTATACCTAGCAGAGTAAGATCATGATTAATGTTTGTTAAATGAATGCATGTACAAATTCTACTCTTAGGCCCAGCCTGCTGGTCCCTATGGCCCTCAGAGACTTAACCCGAGGGTATCTTAGGAATGTCAGTGGGAAGCAGTTCAAGCCAGACATCATATATCTTCCTTGTGCCTATGAGGCTGCAGTCCTCAAATTTAGTGTGCATAGGCATCACCAGGGGAAAGGATTGTTGCAATCCCTGTTCTCGGTCCTCACTGTAGGCAATACAGGATTAGTAAGATGGGTGGGGCCTTAGAATCTGCATGTTTAGTTAGACTTTCTAGATATCCTTCATATGGGATATTGAGGACCACACTTTGAGAAACTCCCATTAAAGTCTTCACCTTGAGAAAATATGGTTAAGAGTTAGTCTCTTACCACAAGCTGAAATATGACAATCTGATTGAAGAGATAGGACAGTAAATTCTGAGGGGTCCAAATCAAGATAGTAAAGTAGGAAGATCCTGAGGTGCCCTCTCCCATGGACACACCAAAACTACATCTAAATATAGAACAACTATCTCTAAGACATGAGGATTAGCAGAACAGATTTTCTACAATTAAAGATATAAAGAAAAGGCCACATCAACACAGGTAGGAGAGACAAAGATGCAATTTGGTCAGAACCAATACCCATGGTAGAGCAACTCACAAGTGGGAGGGATGTCACAAGCATGGAGGCCAACCTTCAGGAGAAAGTGGTCCAAGGCCCACATCCAACTCCCAGCCTGAGTTACCTGCACTAGGAAGACAAGACACCATGGTGAATGTCTCTGAAAACTAGTGGTGCTTACATCCAGGAGAGCCAGAAATCTGCACAAATGACTCTGCTCTTGCAGTTCTTGAACACAAACTCACTTGCTCCAAATTCCAGCATGGAGGCAGCAGGTTGAAAAGTGCCTATATCATATGAGAAGGAAATTTATTGACTAATTATAGGGCATGTGCCAGAGGGCAGGGATATGCTAGAACTTTCTCTCAGAGCAAAAGCACTGAAGGGTGCCATTTATTTTACTCTCCTTCCACCTAACTAATACCGTGTGCACCGCTCCAGCATCTCTTGAGAACCAGTCCCACCCAACCTACTTGCTGTGGTTGGCCCCACCAAAGCAGTTCCAACCCCACCCCACCTGGCAAGCTGTGTCACTCTGCACTGATGCCCCTCTAAAGTGGCATCATATGCCAGCATGCCTGCAATAGTTGCAGCCAGGCCTCACAGCCAGTCATGCTAGGAGCAAGCCCTTCACATCAGCATGCCTGCGACAGTCACAGCCAGACTGCTCAGCCAGCTGGCCTGACAAGGGCACTCACAACAAACAGACCCAATCACAACAGGAGGGTGCACGAAGCCCACAGAGGGGATTCCACCTGGAACACCTGGCTCTGGTGACCACAGGGATGGCTACACTGAGCCCTACAGAACACCTTCCTCATAAGGTCACTCTTTCAAGACTGGAAGCTATAGCTAAAGTACCTAATACAAAGAAACAAATACAAAGAGTTATGCAAAATGAGTAGAAAAAGGAAGACCTTCCAAATGAAAGAATGAGATAAAGCCTTAGAGAAAGAGAACTGAAAAAAAAAAAAGCAGATAAATATTTCAAAGGTATAGTCATAAAAATGCCAACCAAACTGGAGATAAGAATGAATGAATTCAGTAAGACCTTCAACAAAGAAATATAAAATATAAAAAAGCAATTATAATGGAAAAATACCACAGTAGAAATGAAAAATATAATAAAGGGATCGATAGCAGATTAAAGGATGTGAAAGAACAGATCAGGAATCTGAAGACCTAGTAGTATAAATCATCTAGTCAGGATAGGAAAAAAAAAAAAAAAAAAGTAATTAAAAAAAAATGATAGTTTAAGGGACCTCAAGCATACTAGTATTCTAATATTCACATTATAGGGGACCCAGAAGGAGAAGAGTGATAGAAAGGGTCAGAGAATTTATTTGAAGACATAAACCTGAAAATATCCTTAACCTAGTAAAGGAAACAGACATTTGGTCTAGGAATCAAAGAGAGGTCTAAACAAGATGCACTCCAAGAAACCCACGCCAAGGCACATTATAATTAAAATGTCAAAGGTTAAAAATAAAAAGAGAATCTTAAAAGCACCAAGAAAAAAACAACTAGTTATGTACAAGGGGATCTCCATAAGACTATCAGATTCTTTTTCAGCAGAAACTTTGCAGGCCCAAAGGGAGTGGCATGATATACCCAAGGTGCTAAAAGCACAACCAAGAATACCTACCCAACAAGGTCATTATTAAGAATTGAAGGAGAGGAGTTCCCGTCGTGGCGCAGTGGTTAACGAATCCGACTAGGAACCATGAGGTTGCAGGTTCAATCCCTGCCCTTGCTCAGTGGGTTAATGATCCGGCGTTGCCGTGAGCTGTGGTGTAGGTCGCAGACGCGGCTCGGATTCCGCGTTGCTGTGGCTCTGGCGTAGGCCGGTGGCTACAGCTCTGATTCAACCCCTAGCCTGGGAACCTCCATATGCGGCGGGAGCGGCCCAAGAAATAGCAACAACAACAACAACAAAAGACAAAAAGACAAAAAAAAAAAAAAAAGAATTGAAGGAGAGATGAAGAGTTTCCCAGATAAACAAAAGCTAAAACAGTTCGCTACCACTAAACCACTTTTACAAGAAATTTAAAGGATTTCTTTAAATGGAAAAGGAAAGGTCACTATAAGAAATAGGAAAACTATGAAAGAAAAAAATCTCACTGATAAAGGCAAACATAAAGCTATTGTGAGGTTTTCTTAAAAATAGTAAAATTTTGTGTGTGTACAATAGGAAGTTGAGACTTCCAAAATTAAAAGATGTAAAGTAAAATGTCAAAAACATAAAACATGGAGGTGGGAATAAAATTTAAGACTTTTAGAGTGTATTTGGACTTAAGATATCATAAACTTAAAATAGACACTTATATACATAGGTTATAACATATGAACCGCACAGTAGCCAAAAATCTATAATAGATATACAAAAAATAAAGAGAAAGGAATCTAAACATAACACTAAAAATAGTCATCAAATCATAAGAGAGCAAAGACAGCAATGTAGAAGAACTACAAAAACAACTAGGAAATAATTTTTTAAATGGCAATAAGAACACACCTATCAATAATTATTTTAAATGTAATAAACTAAATGCTTTAATCAAAAGGGTTAGAGTGGCTGAGTGGATAGAAAAACAAGACCCATCTACATGCTACCTACAAGAGACTCGTTTCACAACTAAAGACATACACAAACTGAAAGTGAGGAATTGGGAAAAGTATTTCAGGCAAGTGGGGGAAAAAAAAGAAAGCTGTGGTTGCAAGATTTGTATCAGAAAAAATGACTGTAACAAGAAAAAAAATAACATAATGATAAAAGGATCAATCCAATAAGAGTATATAATATTTGTAAATACACATGCACCCACCAAATAAGCACCTAAATTCATGAAGCGAATATTATGCTTTTGTTCTGCTTGATGGACCTAGAGTGCATGATTCTAAGTGAAATAAGTCAGACAGAGAAAGATAAACACCATACGATTTCACTTATACAAGGAACCTAAAAAACAAAACAAATGAATAAACATAATAAAACATAAATAGACTCAAGATACAGAAAACAAACTGGTAGTTGCCAGAGAACTGGGGGAAGAGGGTGAGGAGAGGAGTGAAATAGGTGATGGAGATTAAGAGGTACCAACTTCCAGTTAATAAAATAAATAAGTCATAGGGATATAGGGAATATAGTCAATAATATAGTCAATAACAATATAGGGAATAGAGTCAATAATATTGTAATAATTTTGTATGGTGACAGCTGGTTACTAGACTTGACCTGATGACCAATTTGTGTGTATAAAAATGTTGAATCAGTACCTTGTACACTCGAGACTAATATAACTTTGTATGTCAACTACAATTTTAAAAATTTAATAAAGTGAAAAAATACAGTCCACCCTGAGACAGAAGCACAAGACCCATCTAAGGGTTGAAGTGAACATGGAAACTCTTGAGCCCTTTGGCAGTGCATCTGATGGAGAAATCTAAGTGGGCTCTGGGGCAACCGTTCATCTTCGAGCTTGGTATGAAGAAAGGAAAAGGCCATTCCCTTGTTGGTGCCAGAAAACTGGAACTAAAATTTCCCCTACTTATCAAGCCATTTGGCTAAGCAGTGAGTTACCAAGACTGCTGATATCATCGACATCTCAGAAAAAAATGTGTCCTGATTTCAAAAGTCTGACCTCTACCCGTGGCCATGACCCAGCCAACAAAGGCACTGCTAAAAGACATTTCTGGATAAATGAATTGATTTTTTTTCAAGTTGTTCTTTAAAAACAAATGTGATGGAGCTAAACAACTTCAAAAATCCCATTTCTATTTTTTTAGCTTGTTTTCAAGAGCTACATGAATGTGGGAGAAATGAAATCAGGATGGATCCTTAAGAATTACATAAAAAGTAGATGACAGATTTGAGGGGGAGAAGTTAACAAGTTCTTACTTCATTAGAAGAAAAATCGTCTATTCAATTAGTATTTATTTCATTTCTGCATGATGGAAGGGCATTTTTCTATGCAACAAAATACTGAAGATCTTATTTCATAAATTAAATAAATGCAAGCTAATTAGCAATCATGTTCACTTCCTTCCAAAGCTGCCTCATTCTATGGCACAAAAATATGTAACGAAATATGTTATATTCCACAATTGGAAAGTCCCTTATCAGCTCCAAGATTATGTTACCACCCAAGCTCTACATTTTTTACTTAGGGGGAAAATTCATTTAAAAAAATCATATTCAAAATGTTTTCTCTATGTTAACCATTTTACTTCATTTTGCGCACTTGCTTAAAATTAGAGCCATGACTAGGATGAGACAGTTTTTCTCTGATACAGTTTTCCAGCAGGTTTTTCTAAAGATAATTTAATCCATAAGAAAGAAAGGAAATAGACAATGTTGAAAGTTTGCCTGGTCAATGTGACGTGCTGGCAAAATTCCACTTTCTGCTCTGCAGGATTCTAAAAAGATGAGCTCATGTATTTAGAGTAGGATTTAACTCTCACTTCTGGCCCCTCAGGGATTCTTCCATTCATGGAGTTCCTTCTGAAATCAGGACAGCAGATGAGTTTGGGCAACAATATGAAAGAATGTATGATGGTGAAGGTGGGTGGTATTTGAATAATCCGATTACCAAGTATTCTCAGAATTGTACTAAAGCTAGTGAAGTCTGGCTGGAGGGAAGAGTAGTTTAAAACAGGTCAGTTTAGACATTTTCATGTAGTTGCCCTCACATCTACAAATATTGTCAATCTCTTGGCTGGATGCTTAAAAGGTAGAGGTGGGAATAGGTGGATTTGCTGCTTTCTATGTGATTCTAATCAAGAAGGCAGGACTGGTTAGGGATATGGAAGTGACTGAACCTTGGAAGGGAGTGATGGTGTTTCTTGAAGGCGAACAAAAACAAAGAAAGAAGGAATTTTCCCCCCAGACTCTGCATAGAATATTTTAAAATCAAGGGGGGAAAAAGACCTTGTGGAGGAAAGAAACTATAAAAAGAAACACATCTTAAGAAACTCTAAAAATTGAAATTCCCACTTTAAAAAAAAATCGAGGGATCTTGGAGAGAAAGAAGAAGCACAGAATTAATGACTGTGCTTGCATAGGCTGCTCTCAGAGAAGCCACAGTTTTAGAAGAAGCTGAATGAGAACAGCCCTGATGACTCCACAGCCAAGCTCAGGCTTCCCTGGCCAGAATGCCTCTTCCCCCTACAACACAGTTAAGGGCTATGATTTATTGAGCCTTTACTATGTACCAAGGAAAAGATATCCAACTGTTCTTTACCTAGCATTTAATCCTCACCACAACTCTGCAAAGTAAGGATTATCTCTAGTCTAAAGGTGAGACAAATGAAGGTCAAAAAAATTGACTACAATCCCTTAAATCACACAGCTAATGAGCAGCAGAATTGGGATTCCTATAAGTGGGTTTATATTGTACTTTTAAATAATTTATGAGGAAAGCATAATGGAAAGGTGGGAAGATGCCATAATGTTCACAGGGGACAATAATGGTGAGAATAAGGATGCACTTACTCTAATGCATCATCTCTGTAGAGCTATTCTACATGTATTATCTCACTTATTATTTTTCCTGTCTCCCTGCATATATTATCTCACTTAATCTTCTCAACAACCTACTATAGGAACTTATTACCCAATTTTACATTGGAGGAAACAAATTAAATAACCTGCCAAAGGTTACACAGACAGGATTTTGAACCTATGTTCTGAAGCATTAGGTCATTGTTCCTTGCAAAAAGAGACCGCATTGGTCAATTCTTTAACTTCAATTAGCTATTCAACAAATATTTGAATCAAATACGATCATTGAGCAGAGGATTTCCCAATGTGGGTGACATTGGTGACCTCAACAAAAGCAGTGTTGGTGAACTGGGGTAGCGAAAACTTGAACAGAATCATGAAGAGCTCAGGTACAGACAACACATCCAAGAATTTTTTTCCCACAAAAGGAAACAGAAAAATGAAGCAGTAACTGAAGAGGGAAATGGAGCCTCCAGAGACTCCACTGGACTATGACTATGAGAGGGAGTTGCTGGTGTAGGACAGAGGACAAGATAATTGGAGAAAAAGTCAAGAATCCTCTACGTGTCTATTCAAATTGCCAACAATCAAAAAAGAGTGATGAGGGAATGGCAGTGAACCAAAGCTAATGTCGTCAAGAAGTCAGGTGATCCAAGTTGTGCCAATCGGATTTGGGGCCAGGGTTGATTCAGCTGATCTGGCCAGTTAGGTGAGTGTCCCCTTCCTCCCTCATCGCTCCATGTGCATCCCTCCAGAAGCTGCATGCTTGGTCGAAGAGGATGACCATCCCCAACAGAGGAGAACCATTCTTTGGTCAAGGGGATACAAGTAGCTGCACTCCCCCGCTAGAACCTCCAAACAGGCTCTCGGTTGGAGGGTTTTCCTCCTTTCCCAGTGGGTTTCCCTGACCACAACAAGGGAGTGAGGACTAGTGGGTGAATTAAGCTGATCACATGAGATGCATAGCTGAGTGATTTTAGTGGAAGAGAGAGTATGAGCCAGTGGTGGACATGAGGAATAGAAGAATTCACCTACCTCACCTCCAGCTCCGGCAGTGCGACAGAAAAGGAAGAGAAAACAGGGACCTCCTGAGAGGGCAGCAGGGAATCAATGTCTTAGGGAGAACAAGGAGGTGGAGAGAAGATTCCACGAAGCCTTGAGGATGCAGGGGATTATGCTGACAACTGGTCTTAAATTCCAAAGGGCCAGTGAACTCCTTTAACAAGGAGACATAGACCCATAGGGGAATTAGTGGCTACAGATGAAGACGGCCAGGCATTATGTCACGTGTGCGATGAGTGACATGATGAGAGTAGCCCTGGTGGTCCCAAGGCAGCAGAGGAGGTAAAGAAGGTATGCGTTGGTGGGGAAAGAGGGCGAGGTAGTTATAGACAGCTGAAGAGGTCTACAGAACTCTTTGGACTTCTACTGATGGAGACCTACAGGCCAGCATAGGGTGATACTAACACTCTCTGACCATCTAAGCCAGTGTTGTTCAATAGAGCCTCTTGTAATGATGGGAATGCTCTGTATCTGTCCTGTCCGAGAAGTAGCCCGTAGCCACATAGAGCATATAGGAGAGCACAGCTCTAACCCCATCCATGTTGCCAATCTTGTTGACTAGTCTCTTCACTGCTGACAGAAGACTTTCTCCTTATTTAGCCACCCAGGAAAATCTTCTTCAAATTAGAAAGCGTAGAGTGAACTACATAAAACAGACCAAAACCCAAGGGAGCTAGTCACTATTCCTTTTGAATAAATTGAAGTCTACTGTTCCAGAGAAATTATTAGAGGTGATAATTAAAAATGCACACACATTATCATAAAGCTTCGGCTTAAGAAAGTTCTAGAATAGATTATGACGGAACTCATCTCTGACACCTACTGAAGGATGGTCACCAGAAGCCGGCCTGGGCTCACTAAGAAAATGTCATGGGAAGCTTGCCATGGACCATTTTACATCGCCCAGTAAATATTCTCTGCTGATGATGACAGCACACTTTCACCCCAGCCATGCAGCCTGATGTCCAAGGGGATCACAAGAGAGGAAGAGTGAACCGCACCTGGGCAACTAGCAGAAGAACAGCACATGAATTAAGTACCTCCAGACTCAGTGAGCAAAACATGGAAGCGCATCAAAATAGATTAGGAAAAATTCAGTTGGGAACATCAAGTGGAATAATTTCCATTCCCATCACTGCATACATGGGCCACCAGAGATGGAGGAGAGGAAATAAACCAGTTATTTTAAATGCTTCATTTGAAAGACAGAATAGCATTGTTTTTTCCTCCTTTCCCAGTGGGTTTCATTAAGGTCCCAGCAGTGGCCACAGCAGCACTGCCTCTAAGCTGCTCACTGTTGTAGATGCTGGATGTGAGTGGTTCTCTTTAGCAAATAGAGAGATGAAAGATGGAAAGAGAACATAGGATCAAATTTGAGACCTCCTACCAAAAAGCCACACAGAAAAAAAAGCAAAGGCTTTTCTTTTCTAATCCTTTAAAAAAATACGTATATTTTTCCCCTCATTTCCAGGGAACCATGGCCATCCAAGGATGACATGTGTGTTCTCTCACTTGTCTTTCTTTCAAAGGCAACATCTCCCTTTGTAAAGCTCTGGTGATGGCTATTTGCTGAGGTTAACACAAGTTTTGCCACCACTGACCCCCAGGCGGACACAGTTTAATGAGTCAATAAGGGTTAACCTTTAACAGCTATTAAGTCCCAGAAAGGGGAAGCTGAGAAACATCTGTCTCCTCTGCTTGACAATGGTGTCATCTATGGTACATGTTTTCCTGGCTCTGAGAGTTAACCATGCAGCTAATAAGCTGAATTCCACTGAAAGAGAAATCTGTGGGCCGCTGATAGGACTTGCTCTCTTTCTGTCATTCAGTCACAGTGTTATACACTTGACCAGAAAAAAAAAAAAAAAGCAAGTATTCTGCAAAACTTACCAGTTATCATTTTCAGCTGCAAATTGGCAGTGTTTTGTGGGCACATCCTTGTGAATCTTCCTCTTAAAATAATTAAAATCATGGCTACTCTACTGAGTACTGACTGTGGATTCAGGAGGAACCAAAACAAGCAACAGATGCCCTTTCTCCCATCATCCTCACACCATCTCATATTCTTGATACCATTCAAATGATGAACTGAGTGTCTGAGGTTTCAGCTTCAGTTTGGTGGCGAGAGGACCTCGGTCCTTTTCTTCCTGGGAGAAGGAATTCAGCAAGGAGAACAAGACTGTGAAGCAAGTGCAAAGATAATTAAAAGCACAGTATGTGAGAAAGAACATACAGGGGATCTTGCAGAATGAGCTGCATGCAATAGGCATGGCTTAGACTGCTTTTAGCGGGGCGGGCAGTAGTCCAGGTTGTCAGGGTTGGGGGTTATCGCTAGCCGACTGTCTTGTTTGTGCCCATATTTGTTCTGACTTAGGGACCTTCCCGATGGGCACATATGTCTTTTAGCCAAGATAGATTTCAGCATGAAAGTTTCTGGGTGATTGGCAGGATATATTACGGGCTGGCGACCGTCTCTCCTTAGACTCCCTCCCTAGACTAAGGACCTTCTGTCTGCGTGTTTTAGATTGGAAGATCCCTCTCATCCAAAGTTGGGTGGTGGTGGGGACTGTAGTTACCTTGTCTCTCACCTGGCCAGGGCCTAATGTTCCTACAGGTGTCTTATTTGAAATATCAAGGAGCAGGTGGCAGCTGCTCAACCTGGGATCCAGCTAATCTCCTACCTTAAGCTGTAACCTTAACCAAGTCGGTAAATGGTGGAATCAGGGAAGTCAGACTCCAGAAGCTCTTACTCATGTGGTGCTGTTGGATAACAATGTCCAAGGTGAAGGCAACAATCAGCCACCACACCCTAAGCAGCAACCCCTGCATCCCACTGAATGTCCTGCAGTCTAACCTAATAAAAAGTGTCCTGTATGGTCTTCAATTTCTGTACATCTAATTTTTTAAAAAAACCTATTGTCTAACTTCTAAGTTTGACTCAGCTCTTATGGAGTCCAATTAGCCTTCCCTCTCCCCCACACCCAATGAATGAGGTTATTTGTATTTGTCACTAGGCTAATCTAGGGCTCTGCAGGAAATTATTATTGCATTCAACTGCTAGTTCAAACAAGTCTCCAGGCTCATTTCAAGATCACTGCCAACTAATCCTTTAAAAATCTTCAAAAATGAGAAAACTCCAGAAAGCCAAAGATAAGAAAATATTGTAACTCTGATAATGAAAATTCAGTCTTTGTGGTATCTAGTGGATATGCTAGAGAAAAGAAATAACATGTTAAATAAATGACATTAAATGCTTAGCATTCGTCTGACACTGTGATAAAATTTTTACATAATTTATCTTACTTATCCCTCTCTGCAACTCTAGTAGATAGATATTTTACGGTTGATGAAACTGAGGTTCAGAGAGGTTCTATAACTTTCCCAAGGTTGGCATGCTAATCAGTGAAGAGCTTCAAATTGGGTGGTGATTTCAAACTCTGACTTGTAGGAAGAATCAACTGGTTGAATCCAAAAGCCAAAGAGTGTTGATTATTAGATGGGTAAAATCTCAGAGCAAAATCTGTGGTGGGTGCTGGAGAGTGCTAACTTTGCCTTTTTTTATTCAGTTTATGCTTATCAAGATTACTGATGGCACAAATACATCTAACTGGCAAATTCAAAATTACATCAGAGGGTGGATGAGCTGAAGTTATTTAAAATGAATTCATGGGGTTCCCGAAATGGCTCAGTGAAAATAAACCTAACTAGGCTCCATGAGGACGCAGGTTCGATTCCTGGCCTCACTCAGTTAAGGATCTGGCGTTGCTGTGTGCTCTGGTGTAGATCACAGACATGGCTTAGATCTGGCATTACTGTGACTGTGGCTGTGGCACAGGCCAGCGGCTACAGCTCTGATTTGACTCTTAGCCTGGGAACCTCCATATGCCATGGGTGCAGCCCTAAAAAGACAAAAAAAAAAGAAAAAGAAAACGAATTAATATAAATAGTTGCATGCAGGCTCACAAAGCCAGATGCATAACTATGGGGTGGGAGGATGCCGGGTGGATAATGGCACTTATATAAATTTTCCTTTGAAAGTTAAGGGTCTTAGGTTATACTAGTAGATGTAGAGCATCAAGGGGACTCATTCTACATGTGGTATGTTGAAACTAAATCTTTATGCCAAATTTTAAAAAGGAGATTCCCAGACTGAGATTCTTCTCAAGAAAAAGCAATCAGGATGGCAGAGAGTGAGGAACTCATGCCATATACATTGAATGATCTGAATCTGGACCAATGAGTCTGAAAAGGAAACTATTTAGGAAGATAACATATGCCATGAAATATATAAAATAGAGATTTGACTTGTCTTTTTGCAAAACCTGAGTAAGAATCACCAGATGGAATCTGTTTGGGTGGATTTCTGGTGCTGTCTGATAGGACAAGTAGTGTAGTCCCCATGACTGGCCTCATCCAGTGAGTGACAGAGTGAATGAAGGAATTAAATATTCAAGCAGAAGCTCAATGACTCTCTCGCAAGGAAGAGTGTCGAAAGAATCCTGAATTGGGTGAAAAACTGGATTTTCTTAGAATGCATAGGGCTTGTTCAGGCAACTGTCCAGTTGCTACGTGCTAAGGGTCATTCTCAGGAGCTAGGCTCCTTTTACTACTTATAAGGACAAGGACTCTTGCAACCCCACACTCATGCCTGCATTCTGTTCTAAGGTTCATCTCTTCCTGGGTGAGATGTCTTTGACCCTCACAAGCCCAGCCTATTAGGGAAAGACCATTTCTTATCATTCTCTAGCGCCCATAGCACTCAGCCTAAGGCCACATCAACCCCCGACTAAGGAACAGGCTGGAGACTGACACCAAAGGCCATACGTTCCAAGAGCAAAGTCAGAAAGTCACAAACATGTGGAAGCTAGAAAGTCCCTGCTGATGCTGGGAATGCGCTCCAATGGCCCCAGTTACCCTCCACCCCACCCAGGAGGAGGACTTGGCATTGGAAAGAAAGTCTGGAGCAGCACCGCAGATGTCCCATGTCCCAGGTTGTATTCCACATACAAATGATATCTCATGGAATTCTCCTATCAACACCCCTTCTACAGACTAGAAAACTGAGGCCAAAGGAGAGCAGACAACTTCCCCAAGATCACACAAAGAGTAAGCAATAGAAACAGGATTAGAAGGCAGCCCTGGAGTTCCCATCGTGGTGTAGCGGAAACAAATCTGACTAGGAACCATGAGGTTGTGGGTTTGATCCCTGGCCTGGCTCAGTGGGCTGAGGATCCAGCAACGCAGTGAGCCATGGTGTAGGTCACAGTCATGGCTCAGACCCTGCATTGCTGTGGCTGTTGTGTAGGCCATAGGCCAGCAGCTATAGCTCCAATCTGACCTCTAGCCTGGGAACCTCCATATGCCTCAGGTGCAGCCTTAAAAGCAAAAAAGAAGAAAAAGAAGAAGAAGGCAGCCCTGCCTTGGGTTCCTCACCAAGCTCTTTACTGTTTACTAAGCTGGGAGTTTGTACCCACCTCTCCTCTTCTCAAGATGAAACTCCTTTCAGATAGCTTCTGGCATTGAGCACATAACATGTGCTCCACACAATATTGCTGAATTCAATTCATACTTGAAATTACCTGGAATGTGCTTGCTGCTGGTGACCAGGGTATTCACGACTAAAGGTGCCCAGATGCATCCTCTGGCTGAAGTTTAATCCCTGGCATAATATCTGCTTGTTCTCCACATGCCACATTGACTTTATAGTTTTTATATTACTGGCATGTTATTATGATTTAGCTTGGGTCTCACAGGTATGTATTTGGGCTTAGGTAAATCAAAGATAAACGTGGATCCTAAGGTGCTAGCCCTCTGTTGCTGATTGATTTATTTTAAAAAAATGCAGAAAACTTTAATCTAAGCTTGTCAATTGGTAACTCAGTAAGGAAAGTAACTTCCTTTACCAGAAAGGACAGAATTTCTTTAATATCTACTTAAATCTTCCTTTGTGACCAGGCTTAACCCTCAAAGCAGTGTTTGAGACTTCAGTTGAAAGCCCCAAATTTCAAAAATCTCAGTTTTCAAAACTTCAAGGTTGTGGAGACCTGAGAATTTCATCAGAAAGATCTGGACTATATATTAGCTTCGACATATAGGTGATATCATATGGTTTTTGTCTTTCTCCTCCTGACTTCACTTTGAATCTCTAGTTGCATCCATGTTGCTGTAAATGGCATTATTTCATTCTTTTTATGACACAAATGAGCCCATCTACAAAACAGAAACAGACTCACAGACATAGAGAACAGACTTGTGGTTGCCAAGGCGAGGGGGAGGGAGTGGGCTGGACTGGTAGTTAGGGATTAGTAGATGAAAACTATTCCATTTAGAGTGGATAAGAATGAGGAACTATATCCAGTCTCTTGGAATAGATCATGATGGAAGATAATTTAAGATAGGGAATATATATATATGTATATGACTGGGTCACTTTGCTGTATAGTAGAAATTGGCACAACATAGTAAGTCAACTATACTTTAAGATGAAATTTTTAAAAAAGAAAGAAAGGTCTGGACCAGAAAGGCCCACCCCTGTGCCTTCACCTAGCTGGGGTTGGGCCTGAGATTTGGTGTAGTATGGTTACAGCAGCCTCAGCAGAACAGCTGGTGGATGTCCTAGGGAAGCTGGAGTGGACTTCACAGGAATCCTCACAGCCCTGGCTCTCAGTCCAGCTGGCTCCCAGTTGTAACAAGGCAGATTCCACAAGCTGAATGACCTCTAGCAGCTGTGGTCGCCTAGAGGCCCCATCCTGTACAATTCATCAGGCAGCTGGCCAGTTCTGAGCCAACTGCTTTCTGTGTGATGAATCAGGCCTGACCCTCAAAAGGGAGATATGTCAACACATATGGGGTCTCTAGAATGTTCACGTCCCTTCATGCAATCATCCCATTTTAACCTCACCAAGAATGCCCACTGAGATTTCATTAGTGGACAAATCAGTCAAAACCCTTGCTCTTAGAGCAGTTATATTTGGAATCCATGCTAAAGAAATGATCAGAAATATAAACCAAAAATTAGCACAGAGTATTATTACAGTAGCAAAATGCTGGAAACAATCTAAATAACCAACAATGGTAGACTGGTTAAATGAGGTGTAAGACAACCATTTAAAGTCACACAAATAACTATTTAAAAATCACATTATATAAGAATACTCAGGGAAATTAAAGAGGATTCAAAGAAATGGAAAGATATTCCATGCTCCTGGGTTGGAAAAATTAATATTGTAAAAATGGTCATACTACCCAAAGCAATCTACAGATTCAATGCCATCCCTATCAAATTACCATGACATTTTTCACAGAACTGGAACAAACAATCCAAAAATTTATATGGAACTACAAAAGACCCAGAATTTCCAAAGCAATCCTGAGGAACAAAAACTAAGCAGGAGCCATAACTCTCCCAGACTTCAGGCAATATTACAAAGCCACAGTAATCAAGACAGTGTGATACTGGTACCAAAACAGACATGCAGACCAATGGAACAGAATAGAGAACCCAGAAATAAACCCTGACACCTGTGGTCAATTAATCTTTGACAAAGGAGGCAAGAAAATAAAATGGGAAAAAGACAGTCTTTTCAGTAAGTGGTGCTGGGAAAACTGGGCAGCTGCATTTAAATCAATGAAACTGGAATACACCCTCACACCATGCACCAAAATAAACTCAAAATGGCTGAAAGACTTAAATATAATACAAGACACCATCAAATTCCTGGAAGAGAACATAGGCAAAACATTCTCTGACATCAACCATATGAATATTTTCTCAGGTCAGTCTCTCAAAGGAACAGAAATAAGAGCAAAAATAAACCAATGGGGCCTAATCAAACGGACAAGCTTTTGCACAGCAAAGGAAACCAAAAAGAAAACCAAAAGACAACTTACAAAATGGGAGAAAATAGTTTCAAATGATACAACTGACAAGGACTTAATCTCTAAAATATACAAACAACTTACACAACTCAACAGCAAAAAAGCTAACAACCCAATTGAAAAATGGGCAAAAGACCTGAAAAGACATTTCCCCAAAGAAGATATATAGATGGCCAACAAGCACATGAAAAATTGCTCAACATCCCTGAAATGCAAATCAAAACTACTATGAGGTACCACCTCACACCAGTCAGAATGGCCATCATTAATAAGTCCACAAATAACAAATGCTGGAGAGGATGTAGAGAAAAGGGAACCCTCCTGCATTGTTGATGGGAATGTAAGCTGGTACAGCCACAATGGAGAACAGTATGGAGGTACCTTAGAAAACTAAATATGGAACTACTATGTGACCCAGCAATCCCACTCCTGGGCATATATCCAAACAAAACTTTCCTTGAAAAAGACACATGTTCCCACATGTTCATTGCAGCACTATTTGCAATAGCCAAGACATGGAAGCAACCTAAATGTCCATCAACAGATGAACGGATTAAGAAGATGTGGTATATATTCACAATGGAATATTACTCAGCCATAAAAAAGAACAAAATAATGCCATCTGCAGCAACATGGATGGAACCAGAGATTCGCATACTAAGTGAAGTAAGTCAGAAAGAGAAAGACAAATACCATATCATATCACTTATAGCTGGAATCTAATACATGGCACAAATGAACTTTTCCACTGAAAAGAAAATCACGGACACAAAGAATAGACTTGTCGTTGCCAAGGGGGAGGGGGAAGAAGTGGGATGGACTGGGAATTTGGGGTTAGTAGATGCAAACTATTGCCTTTGAAATGGATAAGCAATGAGATCCTGCTGTATAGCCCTGGGAACTATATCCAGTCACTTATGATGGAGCATGATAATGTGAGAAAAAAGAATATATATATGTATGTGTGAGTGGGTCACCTTGCTGTACAGTAGAAAATTGACAGAATACTGTGAACTAGCTATAATAGAAAAAAATAAAAGTTATTAAAAAAAATAAAGAATACCTAGGAGTTCCCTGGGGCTTAGCAGGTTAAGGATTTGATGTTGTCACTGCTGTGGCTCAAGACACAGCTGTGGTGCAATTTTCATCCCTGGCCCAGGAATTTCCACATGCCACAGGAGCAGCCAAAAAAAAAAAAAGGAATATCTAATATACCTAATGATTGAGACAAATGTTTTCAATAGATTAAATGGAAAAAAGATTACAAAGAGTACAGTGTGACTCCAAAATTGTGAAAGAAAAAAAATGCATATATGCATATGAAAACAAACTAGACGATTACACCTCAAAATATTAACCACAGTTATCTTTGCCTAGTGAGGTTAGTGATGACTTCATAGTCTTTGTTGTATTTGCTGCAAAATTCTCCTTTGGCCAAATTTCTACAATAAATATGTGTCCCTGTCAAGGCCCGCCTAGGAAAATAGCCCACACCAGGTAGTTCAATATTAGGAATTTAATATGGGAAATAGATGCAAAGGTTTTATGAGAGATGAAAGATACATAAGGAAGAGGGAGCCCAGCAATTAGCGGCATCAATAAGTGAAAGGAGAAGGGAGGAGGTGGTGTTACCCTCCGCAGCATCCAGAGCCACTCAGCGGCTCCTAGAGCAGAAGACAAGGGCTCTCCTGGAACACCATTTGAACCAAAGATAGAGAAGTGGAAATATCCTGGCTCTTCTGCATTTACACCCTCTAAGCCTCTGCAGAGTTTCACACCAGCTGAGCCTGAGTTAGTTGCAAGGGAGCCTGAGAAATGTAGTGTGTAGAGGAAGCCACCTGTAATATGAAGAGTCCCAGGGAAGGATGGGATATGAATCTTAGAGCAAGGATAATAATAGATTTTTCCACAAACCTATTATTTATGAAAAATAGATGCTATATTTTTAAAGAGAAGTAAACATTAGAGCACATTTCCAAATGTATTCTTACTTCCTCTTGCAATTCAAGAACTTGAGATTCAATGAAGTCCTTGTGTGTAGGCCATACGGGGGCATGTACAATGTCAAAATAAGGCAAGTCAGAATGCTGGAGGTGTTAGGCTCCCCCTTCTTGCTTTTCAGATGCTCACCTCCTCCTTGCAGGCACCTGTCAGCTGAGTACACTCAGCAGCCCCAGGTTTCCAATATGGTGCCCACATGGGCAAACTCCACCCCAGTCTCACTCCTTCCCCCAAACTCTGGCGCAATCTCTACCTGTTCTATGATCCGCACCATCTAGGTCCCATTTGTTGCCAGGCAGTAAACACCACTTTGAGAGATTTAGTGTTAAGGTTAGGGGAAACGTGTATGTGAAACAATCAACTAGCTATTTAATCATCCCATAGGGTGTATGTTTAGAGGCTTCAGATCTTTCAATTAATTTTTTTTTTTTTTGGTCTTTTTAGGGATGCACCTGTGGCATATGGAATTTCCTAGGCTAGGGATTGAATCGAAGCTGTTCCTGCTGGTCTGTGCCACAGCCACAGCAATGTGGGATCTGAGCCATATCTGCAACCTACACAACTCACAGCAACGCCGGATCCTTAACCCACTGAGCAAGGCCAGGGATGCAACCCGTGTCCTCATGAATACACATCAGGTTCATTACCACTGAGCCACTCGAGAACTCTGCTTTCAATTAAATTTAAATAGTTTCTATGGAAAGCTTGAAATTCACCCCAAATATACAAAGAAACATACAAAGAAAAGTAAAATCAGTTCCTTAAGGACAGAAGAAGTTTTGCCATTGCTCAGGCCAATTTTGGAGTCTTCCTTGCATCATCTGTCAGGAAATTTTTCTGGCTCCATCCTCAAGACAGATCCAGAGTCTGACTAATTGTTCACCTTCTCCATTGACACAGAGATGATATGGTGGCTCTCCCAAGCCACTGCCAATCCTTACCTGGACTATTGCCGTAGCTCCTTAGAGGGTCTTCCTGCTGCCACGTTTGTCTCAACTTCCATCCTTGCTGGAGTCTCTTCTCAACACCACAGCCAGAATCATCCTTCTAAACTATAAGAAAACAATGTACTGGAAGACAGAGATATCGAACAATATCCTCCACACTGAGAAGGAACTCGGAGACTGAAAAATGAAGCCGGCAACTCCATAAAGTGCAATTATGAAGTTTACTGTGGGTAACTTCCCTACTGGCAGGATGGAGCAGACAACAATCTAGAGGCATTCACAGCTCTCTGCACCCCTGAAAGGGGAGGGGAAGAGTTGAGGGGGGCCAAAGCTGAAAATAGAGTCTGACTACCCAGTGCGAAGCATGTCATCAGACATCAACAGGAACAGGTGTGTTTTCTTCCCTCTGGGGGTCTCTTGACCAGTAAGCATCTGTGTCAGCAAAAGACATTCTTCCAGGTTTCATATCAGATGAAGGCAAGGGTAAGAGTCGATAGGAAACTTTCCTGGCTTGGGCACATTCCTTGAAAGTTAGGCTAAAACTCAGTCACACAGAAAGGGTGGAGGGTAGGGCTGTGTGCCTAAGACAGAGCTGACAAAATGGAGCCAGCGTGGCTCAGCCACACATGACGTTGCTCGTCTGCTCAAAATCTTCCAGGGATTTCCTGTCTCACTCCTAATAAGGGCCAACACTTTAAAACGATAGAAAAAGCCCTAAATGACCTGTCACCCCACACTATCACCTCTCAGACCTCACCTCCCACAACCCGCCACCCAGTAACTCAGGGCGGCCAGGCCTGCTCCCTCAGGGCGTTTGCAATCACCATTGCTCTGCCTGGAATATTCTTCTTCCAAACATCTGCACAATTCCTTCTTATCTCCTGCCATGAGTTTGCGCACACCTCTACCTCTTCAGGGAGGCCCCCCCTTCCTCCCCAAGCACTTTCCTTCCTGCTTCTGCTTTATTGGTTTCCTAAGCCCTTACCAACTTTTAATGTGCTAACTTGCTCCAGTATTTTATTATCTGAGAGTGTAAACTCAAGAGCTGGGACTTTAGTATGTTTTGAACACAAATGTGTCTCCAGCATTTCAAAAAAAAGGCTCGCACATAGTATGTACTCAATCAGCTCCATGTTCTTTTTTTCTTTCTTGGCTGCGTCCATGGCATACAAAACTTCCCAGGCCAGGGATCAAACCTGCACAGAGCTCTCCATATTCTGTCCTGTCCTATCTCTCTGTGCCCTTGTCATCAATCCTCCCTCTCTCCCCAGCTTCACTCTTTGTTGCTTTTCTCAAGCCCTAGTGAACTTCTTGCAATTTCCCATAGTAACAGGCTCTCTGTTACATCCGTCTGGACTGCCCACCCCACCTCATCAAGTGCCTAACAGTTATGACATCAGGCCCTGGAGTGATTCAGCCTGTATTTGGTACCTGGATCCACCACTTACTAGCTCTGTTACTTTGGGAAAACTGCTTAATTTCCCCGTGCCTCAGTTTCCTTATCTGTAAAATGGAGGTTATAATAACAGTGCTTATACCATAGAGTTATATCATGTATACACACACACACACACATAAATACAATACACTTAGAATAGGTCCTGACACATACCAATACTCTACCCATGGTGGTAGTTGTAGTTGTTATCATCAATATTTCTTCACCTGATTATTATTTGCCACTGCCTCTAGAAAGATTTTTCTGAGCCCTTAGGTCTAGGTCAGGGGCTTTCAAACTAACACTGGTAGAGGCCAACTATTCCATTTAGAATGGATAAGCGGGAGTTCCCATCATGGCATGGTGGTTAACGAATCCGACTAGGAACCATGAGGTTGCGGGTTCCATCCCTGTCCTTGCTCAGTGGGTTAAAGATCCTGCGCTGCCGTGAGCCGTGGTGTAGGTCGCAGACGCAGCTCGGATCCTGCGTTGCTGTGGCTCTGGCGTAGGCTGGCAGCTACAGCTCCGATTAGACCCCTAGCCTGGGAACCTCCATATGCCGCAGGAGCGGCCTTGGAAAAGGCAAAAAGACAAAAAAATAATAATAGAATGGACAAGCAATGGGGTCCTACTGTACAGCACAGGGAATTATGTCCAATGTCTTGGGATAGAATATGATGAAGATCATATAAGAATATATATATATATACACACACACACACGTGTATGTGTATTACTGAGTCACTTTGCTGTACAGCAGAAAGTTACACAACACTGTAAATCAACTATACTCTAATAAATAAATAGTTCATTTTAAAGAAGAAACAGCCTGCAGGTGGTGGGGAGGCTTCAAGGTCATCAAGAACCAGGCTCTCTTCTTCCTTCAGCTCCATCATCTAATATGTGGTGGGCAGAATTCTAAGATGTTCCCCAAGATTCCTGCCTCTGGGGTGACATGCCCAGAATAACCCCCTCGATATGAGTATGGGCAGAATTGTGCATCTGACAGGTCTCACTATCACAATTAGGTTACATTATATGACGCAGGTGAAAAGATGTTGCAGAGGCAGCTAAAGTCCCAAATCAGTTGACTGAGGAGACGGGATTAAGATGGTGGAATAGGAGGACTGGAGCTCAACGTCTCTCCTAAAAACAACAAAATTCACAACTAAAGGCTGAGCAGTCTCCACCCAACTGGACTGGAAACCTTAAAAAAGACATCCTACTCCAGAAGACAAAGAGGAGGCCACATCAAGAGGTAGGAGGGGCGATTTCGCGACATAAACAACCCCATACCTCCCGGGTGGGAAGCCCCACAGACTGGAAGGTAACTGGTTCACTGAGACCCACCTACAGGAGTGAGGTCTGAGCCCCACCTCAAACCCTCACACGTGGGGATCTGGCACTTGGGAGCAAGAGCCCCCGGAGCATCTGGCATTGCAGGCCAGTGGGGCTTGTGTGCAGGAGCTCCACGGGACTGGGGAAGCGGAGACCCCATTCTTGGAAGGCGCACACAGGCTTTCCCCTGCACTGGGTCCCAAGGGCAAAGCAGGGTCTCGGTGGGAATCTGGGTTCGACGTGCCTGCAGTTCTTGGAGGACCTCCTGGGAAAGCAGGAGTGAATGTGGCTTGTTGTGGGGGAAGGACGTTGGAAGCAAAGCTCTCGGGAATCTTCCTCAGCTGCGGGTCCCTGGAGGGGGCCATTTTGGGAAAATCTGGCCCTGCCCATCAGGGCTGAGAAGCCCCAGGGCAAACAGCAATCCGGGTGGGATCACAGCCCTGCCTGCAGTAAACAGGCTGCCTAAAGACCCCCCCAGGCACACAGCCGCCTCTAATCCCATCCAGAGACAAAGCCCCACCCACCAGAAGGATAGGAATCACCTGCACTTACCAGTGGGCAGGCATCAGTCCCTCCCAGCAGGAAGCCTACAGCAAGCCCCCATACTGACTTCAGCCATAAGGTGGGCAGCCACCAAAAGTAAGAGAGGCTACAACTCTATTATCTGTCAAAAGGTCACCACACCAAATCAGTTGACTGACTTAATCAGAAAGGAGGT
This sequence comes from Sus scrofa, assembly GCF_054392235.1. Classification (NCBI taxonomy): domain Eukaryota; kingdom Metazoa; phylum Chordata; class Mammalia; order Artiodactyla; family Suidae; genus Sus; species Sus scrofa. The sequence continues at coordinate 80,937,652 of NC_139387.1, read as the reverse complement.
TAGTCTGGTGGGCCTGACCTAGCGAGGTGAAGCCTTCAAAAGTACTGGGCTCTTCCCAAAGGAAGCTATTCCAAGCTAATTTGTAAACCTCTCTGGGTCAGTTTCATGAGCTGGTCTTTAAGAAAAAAGCTGCCATGTGTGGGAGGGCCATGTGGCTAGGACCTGCAAGCAGCCTCTAGGAGCTGGGCAAGGAAGCAAGATGTCAGTCCCACAGCCTCGAGGAACTGAATTCTGCCGAAAGGACGCAGAGCTTGGAAAAGGAGCCCAAGTTCCAGAAGAAAACACAGCCCAGCTGACACCTTGACCTCAGCCTCACGAGACCTTGAGCAGAAAATCCAGCTGGCTCCAACCCAGCCCTCAGACCCAGAGAAACTGTAAGACAATAAACTTGTGTTGCTTCAAGCTACTAAATCTGTGATAATTTGTTACAGAGGGGTAGAAAACTAACATTACGAGGCACACCTTCTATTCCCAAGCACCTCGGGATGCACGTTGGCTGTTGAAATTCTAACATCTGCATGCCAGGTAGCAGGAATGAAGAGAGGAAAGGAAAAAAGAGAGCCCCTCCGCACTGAATTACCTCCTACGTGAAAGGATAAGTACTATAAGTCCTATACGGAACTTCACTGAGATCTCCCTAAGCCTCAGTTTCTTCATCTATAAAATGGGTGTAGGAGTTCCTGTCGGGGCTCAGCAGAAACAAATCTGACTAATATCCATGAGGACGCAGGTTCGATGTCTGGCCTCACTCAGTGGGTTAAGGATCCGGCGTTGCCATGAGCTGTGGTGTAGGTCACAGACACAGCTTGGACCTGGTGTCGCTATGGTTGTGGTGTAGCTCCAATTCCACCCCTAGCTTGGGAACGTCCATATGCCACAGGTGTGGCCCTAAAAAGCAAAAATAAATAAAACAAAAGTGGGTATAATTATAGTATCTACCTCATAAAGGTATTATTGTGAGAATTAAATGAGACTGCATTTCAAGCCCTTACCACAATGCCTGGCCTTTATTCCCAAGGAGGCTGGGAATTACACTCCTTTATTGAGGCAATTTGTCACCTCCAATAACAAGGGAGATCAGCCACCAGGGAGGCGTCTCATTTAGAGAATCTGAAGCCCTGAAACATTGTGACTGACTTGCCCAAGGCTTCAAGCCCTCTCTTGGCCGGGGCTACATGGCCTGACTCTGGCATCACATGCCAGGTTCTGGGAGCAGGCCCTTTGTGGGAGCCAGAGGCGTTGACCAACGCCTGGAGCCAGCACGTCACCCACCCTCCTGGTGTCTTTGCCTATTGCTTTGTCTTTCCTTTGCCTCCTGTGACCCCAAGCACACATGCGGCTCACACTGGGCCCACTTACACTCATTCACACCCTCCTTAGAAAGAAAAGCATCTCTTTACCGGTTCCTAGCAGGATTTTTTTTTTTTTTTTCCACTGATCAGAAGTTATAGAGACCAAGGTGGGAGGATGAACACGGGGGGATGGGACAGGGGCGGGGGGGGGGGTCATGACCCTTTAGAAAACGAGGAGACGTAGAGCTGTTGGATCTAAGAGGTGAAAAGGAGAGAGTGGGAGGAGATTTTAGAAGTGTCACGGAGGTAAAAGTCCCTAGATAAGCCAGCCATCAGGGACAGAGGGCACAAGGGACTTAGAGCAGAACTGACCTTAAGACAAAGTTCTTATCAGACGAGGACGAAGGCGTTCTGCCCACAAAGACCAGGCAACTGGGTGCGAGAAACAACTGAGGGGAAAATCAGTTGTGCTCAGCAGAAGCCAAATCCACTTCATCAGGCAGAGACATTACAGAGGCAGCTGGAAATGAGGGAACGATAGGGAAACTGGGGGAGAAAGGGTAGATCTGGGAGTTGTTCACATAGAGAAATAGGAACCGTGTCTGGGGTGCCGTCAGAGCTAATTACTCGATCACTCTGTGGAGTGAAACATTTTGCAAACGGAAGAGGATTATCATTGTTCTATCTGTGCCTCATTTCCCTCACCACTAATGAGAACTCCGAGTGAGTTTCTCAAGCTTTGCTACATTTCCCGTCTTTGGTGATCTCGTAACACCAGATCTTTCCTTCACCCCAGGCATTTCCTTCAGAAAATTCCTTTCATATAACCAAATCGGTCCTGGTATGTATGACAGGATAAAAAGATGCCACTGTTGCATGCGTCTGGAGTGGTATGCTGTAAAATTTTCCAAAATTAGGAGTTCCCTGGTGGCCTAGTGGTTAAGGATCCAGTGTTGTCACTGCAGTGACTCAAGTTTGATCCCTGGTCTGGGAACTTCCATATGCTGCAGATGTGGCCAAAAAAATAATAATTAAATAGCCAGATGATGTCGCTTTGCGTTGTCTTCATAAAAACTATTATTCTTCTGAAGGCACACATCACTTGGCAGGCACCAGTAGGGAAGAGGAACTGCAAACTAATAAATTCAATATTTATAAGAATCATATGACAACTCCCTACATGATCACAACCCCCACTACACAAGCAACAGCTAAGAGAGAGGCAGCCAGTGGGTGTTTAAATACAGGTTCTGGGGTCAGGGAACTCAGGTTTGAGCCCAGTTCCAGGGCTTAGTCACCTAATTTAGCAATTTGGCTCATTGTTTAAACTCTCTAGGCCTCAATTTCTTCATCTATTAAATGGGTGTAGTAATAGTATCTGCCTCATAAAGGTATTATTGGGAGGATTAAATGAGAATGCACGCCAAGCCCTTAGCACAATGCCTGGCTTAATAAATACTAGCTATTATTATTTAGAGAATTGCTCCAACTCTCTGTTTTTCTGTCTCTTAAGTACTAACCTTTCACTCCAATCTGCTCACTTCCATCCACCTCCAAGCCACAGCAATATCCATCAATCCACATCTATTTCTGGAACCAGAAGGCATCTCGTGAGTTGTGTAACCAGTCAAGGATGCCCACTAAGGACATGCCAGACCTTCTGGACACCAGTGGTGTTGAAAAATCACACCTCATTGAGAACAACAGACCCACTCTAAACGTCTCGTGTCCCAGAAGAGCAAACGGAGGCCCAGAAAGGCGAAGCATCTTTGGGGCCATAACACCGTTCTCAAGGCCTGATTATGGACAGACCTGGCTCAGGCCTGAGAATGGCTGCCAAGTGTCTTGACTCTGATTGCACAATTTTGGCACCACTTCAGGCTGCCTTATGGAATTCAACAAGCATTTCCTGAGAAACCACAGGAAGGGTCATGAAGGCGAACAAGATGGTGACCCTGCCAAGAATGGTACTGAAACCTAATCAGGGAAACAGGCATTGGCAGTGTTAAGAATTCTAAGAGAAGTGCCAACAAAGTGCTAAGCAGTTTTAAGTGCTGCCTCTAACTCATGAAACGCTCATGAAACAGGTAAATTTCTACGAGACTTTAAAGGCTAGGGGGTAAAAGGAGCCATTCTTGGTAGAATAAATCATTTGCGCTCTAGAGAGAGGTTATCATATTCTTGAACAGGGAGCTGCCTGGCAGCAGAGAGGAAGCAAATCCGATTAGTATCCATGAGGATGTGGGTTCGATCCCTGGCCTCGCTCAGTGGGTTAAGGATCTGGCATTGCCGTGCGCTGTGGTATAGTTCACAGACATAGCTCTCACCCCGTGTTGCTGAGGCTGTGGTGTGGAGGCTGGCAGGTACATCTCCAATTCTACCCCTAGCCTAGGAATTTCCATATGCCACGAGTGCGGCCCTAAGAAGCAAACAAACAAAAAAATATTCTGTTGAACAGATGAAGGAGATGAACTATAGAACGGAAACAGCAGGGTCTAGGAAAAGCCAATTGTCCAAGACGCAAAGAGGATAAAGCCCTTCTATTCTCTCCCCGTGAGCTGTGGTGTAGGTTGCAGATGCGGCTCAGATCCCTCGTTGCTGCAGCTCTGGCGTAGGCCGGCGGCTACAGCTCCGCTTGGACCCCTAGCCTGGGAACCTCCATATGCCATGGGTGTGGCCCTAAAAAGACAAAAAGAAGACCCCCTAAAAAAAATAGAAATACAAATACAAACATATACATACAAAATTTGAAACTGGGATTTATGGATAATAGTTGCAATCATAGAGCAGCCTCAGCACCAAATTTGTTTATGTATTGATTGTGCAGAATCAAGAAAAATTCTAATTGAGAAAACTAAGGAGTAGGTTCCTGTTGTGGTGCAGAGGAAATGAATCTGATTAGTATCCATGAAGATGCAGGTTCCATCCTTGGCCTTGATCAGAGGGTAGGGGATCTGGCATTGCCGCAAGCTGTGGTGTAGGTCTCAGACAAGGCTCGGATTATAGGCCAGCAGCTATAGGTCTGATGTGACCCCTAGCCTGGGAACTTCCATATGCTGCACGTATGATGACCCGAAAAAGAAAAAGAAGGAACTTCAGGGTTGCTTTTGTTTTGGGTTTGGTTTGGTTTGAACCTACAAGATTTCCTGAGATACACAGATCCTGAAGGCTTTGTATAAATTTTATTTCAAATTTGAACAGGTAAGTCATACACTTATCACAAATATAGATCCAAAGGCTGCCTTCTTTTTTTTTTCAATTGAAGGATAATTTCCAATATTATGTTAGTTTCAAGTATACAGCAAAGTGATTCAGTTATACACATACACACACTTGCATATATATATAAATATATATTTTCTTTGTCAGGTTCTTATCCATTATAGGTTATTACAAGATATTGAGTACAGTTCCTGGTACTATACTGTAGGTCCTTGTTTTTTATTATTTTGTGTATAGCAGTGTGTATCTGTTAATCCAAAACTCCTAATTTATCTCCCCCGCCCCTGCTCTCCCTTTTAGTAACACTGTTTTCCAGGTCTGTGAGTCTATTTCTGTTTTGTAAATAAGTGCATTTGTATCATTGTTTTAGATTCCACAGACAAGTGATACCATATGATATTTGTCTTTCTCTGCAAAGGCTACCTTCTCACACAGATTTAAGTTGCTTCTAAATTAAAATTTCCCTTTTAAGCTCTCCCTTTTATTTTAAGTTATCCCTTTTAAACTGTGTGTGTGTGTGTTTAGGTGGCATGGTCTAAAGAAGACTGGCTGCCACCACCTTCATCCCTCTGACTCAGCACCATGGAAAGTGATCAGCAGCCTTTCAAGTAGATTGGTTCTAAGAGCAGAAAAGGAAGGAGTTACCATTGTGGTGCAGCAGAAACAAATCCGACTAGGAACCATGAGGTTAGGGTTCGATCCCTGGCCTCGCTCAGCGGGTTAAGGATCTGGCGTTGCCGTGACCTGTGGTGTGGGTCACAGGCTCGGTTCGGATCTGGCGTTGCTATGCCTGTGGCGTAAGCCAGTAGCTGTAGCTCCGATTAGAACCCTAGCCTGGCAACCTCCATATGCTGCAGGTGCAGCCCTAAAAAGCAAAAATAAATAAATAAATAAAAGAGCAGAAGAGGAAAGAGGGAACGTGAGGGGGTAGGAGAGAAGTGGTTAATGGAGAAGGAAGGTGGGAAGAAGACTCTTCCTTCTAGCGGCATGCCAATTCATAACATGTCAGCATATGGTGGACATGGAAAGTCACCATTTTTTGTAACCATCATAGCAAAGACTGGCTTAATCAAAAGTCATTCATGAGTGCTCAATCTAGTAGAGAAAGTTGGATGAGGAGCCATATATGTACATGTTGTTCAAATGTCTTCCCAAGGACTGCAAGGGAAAAATAGTAACTCTACACCCAGTGAAGAAACTGGGCAACACCGTGACCAGATGATCCGAATCAACCTCACAAGCCCTGGGATGTGATGCCCTGAGAAAGACACAGCATCCTTTTGATAGTATCCATGCTGGAAACGTACAACTGAATCCAACCACAGCGAAGTATTGTAAAACTCACGTTGAGAAATCCTCTTTTGAACAGGCCACTGTCCTGAAAAAAAAAAGAAAGCTGAGGAACGAGTCTGAAGTACCAGACTAAAGAAACATGACCTCCCCCCCACACGCAAATGCAGTATATGGTCCTAGGTGCTGTACTGGAGGGAAAAACATTCTGCAAAATACACTACTAAGACAATTGAAGAAAATGGCATATAGGCTACAGATTAGTTAACATATTAAATATACAATTTCCTAGATCTAATAATTGCCCCATGATTACATAAGAGAACGTTCTTGATCTTAAGAAATACACATGGAAGTATTAAGGAGTAAGAGAAAAGGATACTTGCAGCCTCATATTCTCCAGTGACTAGGAGGGGAAAAAGCGTAATCCTGTGGATGTAGATTTGTGTGTATGTGTGCTGAAAAGTCAAGTCAAAAGAATAGCCAAAAATGGATTAATCAAATACTATTATAATTGTATTGTTTATATGGAACCCAGGTACTAAAAGAACAGAAGAGCTAAGAGTGTAAAATGGTTTCTTCTGAGGAAGGAAGAAGTAAGGCAAAGATTTGTTGCTTTTCTGTCCCATGTGATTTTTTTTAACCATTTAACAAAAAAGAATTTAAAGAAAATAACATTGGCTGTTCTGATTATTGACATCAGACAGACTACAAGCCAACGAAAGGTGAGCAGACTGTATTTTAGGCATAAGCCCCTGGGTGCGTATGGAGAATGGAACTGACAGAGACAGTTTGCTGGCGTTAGAAAGCTTTAATGATTATTCTTCACAGTTGTGTTGTATTTTATAACCAACTCTCTCCATTATCGAATCTGAATCCTCCCCATTAAAAAGGCAATAATTAGACATCAGGTTGCAGGGAAACAAGCATGTAAGTGAGGGATCAGACAAAGAAAACCTCACAAACCTGACCCTCCCTTAAAACCTACAATAAAAATACCAACAGTGTACAGCTGCCAGGAAGCTCTGAGGCACTTAATGTCATCATAAGATCTGTACTGAACTATATTTTCATTGTATCTATTCTGCCCTCTTTCCTCAAGGTCTTTTGATACTTTGTTCTTATTGGAAAAAAATCTTGCCATTGTCCCCCGAATGTTAATTGGTTGTCCTATGTTTATCTTCAAGCTACCACACCCCAGCATTCCTATCTCCCACATTTGTACCCAAAAGACCAAATGGTTCCTGGTGGCTTAGACAGAGGAGTTCTCTATTCCCCAGGATATTTTTAAATCCTTTCCTATTTATCACTCTAGGTGGAAGGAAAGGAAGAAAGAAAGGAAGGAAGGAAGGAAGGAAGGAAGGAAGGAAGAAAGAAAGAAAGAAAGAAAGAAAGAAAGAAAGAAAGAAAGAGGCAAGCCAGCAAAGGGAAGGGAAGGAGAGCATTGGCAGAAGATTTGCCCCAACCTGGAATATTGGTCCCACTCAGGCTACACCAGTCCCTGCCCACCCCTTCTGAGCTCAGAAGAGAAACATCGATTGTGATGGAGAAGCTCTGTCTGGCCTTGGAAAGAGCACTTTACCCACACAGTTTCAGCCCTGTGGGATGAATACTGTCGTCCTCGCCCCTCAGCTGTGTAGAAAACAAAGCTCAGAGTGACCTAGTAGCCAGCTAAGTCCACATGGCTAGTCAGTAGCAAAGCTAGCGTTCAAACTCAGGATGGGTAACTCCAAAAGTTTTGCTTACTCCGGGTGATGAACGAAGCACTGTTCTTGGGTGGTCTCCCAGGCCAAGTGCCCTTCATTCCTCTAGCTTTCACTTAAAGCAGAGAAGGGGGTCTTTGTGAAGGCACTGAAGGCACCAGGCCTCAGGACGCTTTGCTTCTAGTGAAACCCGGGAGGAATATCCTGCTCTTCTCATCGCAGTCACTTGAATGCACGAACTCATTCCCGGGTTTTCACTGGTGTATAAAAACGGGCCTATTCCTGAAATGCTATGAAGCATCTGAGTCAGATTAAACCAGAGCATGTGCTGGGCTATTTTTAGAACAGGGCTCTATATAGGACATAGTTTTCTGGTTATGTCACAATCTCGCAGGTGTGCTTTCTATTCACATTTTGGATAAAAATAGATACATGTATTGGTGATATAAAGAAACAGGCAATGCAGTTTCTGCCCTTGAAGAATCCCAAGGCTAGTCACAGGGACAGAAAAAGTAGAAATCAGGCAAAAGAATGTTAAGGGGCGGGGGGAGGGGGGCATAATGGAGGCAGAGGAGCACAGAGAGTAGGAATTGAAGACACCTTAGTTCCCTACTTCATTTGTGCAGCAGACTTTGTTGGGTGCAGCACTGAAAAGACAAAGATACGCAAAAGCAAACACAGCCCCCGCTCCCAGGACACTTTCATCTTTCTGGTCACACTGCAGCCCAAAATCAGAGTATGAGATGCTGAGAGCAGTGCTGGGAGGGAAAGCCATGTTGTCTTGGAAGACTCGTGACAAAGGACTTGACTTGGGCAGGAACTGGGACAAGATGCTCTGATTGGGAGATGATTCCTGAGCTGAGCCCTGAGGAAAGAGGAGGCCAGTGGTGGAGACCAGAACAGAGAGAGGCATTCATGGGCCAAGGCCATATGATAAGAGAAAGCAGAGCCTTCCCAAGACATTGCAAGAAACTCATGTGATACAAGTGCAGAGAGCAAGGGGAGAGGGGCTCAAGACATGGAGATCAATGCTAGGGACTTGGCCAGTGATGGTAAGGACAGCGGTTAGGGAGCTATACCTTCAATTTACCTCTTGGGTACCGTGCCATTTAGGCAGCTGCCCTTCAATAGCCACACGCAGGAATCAAAGTATCACAGACTAACGTTCAGACAGGCCATGGAACCTCTTTGTTTCATCAATTAATAGAAATCAACATTTCAGCCAAGGTAAAGGTTTTAAAATCTTTTCAATTATGTGAAATATTTTTGCTTCATCTAAAATTTCTCAGACCTTCCTCCCTGCCAAAGGTTCATAGTACTTTTACTCAATACCAATTGAAGAAATATAATGATAAATAGCTACTATACTTTCAGTCCAGATTCTACATGAATCTTAACAAAGTGAATCCTAGTAGCAGCTGAAAAATATAATTCAGGTACACATGCCAGATGTGTGCTTTCTTTCACCTACAGGGCAGACGGGATTAAGATGGCGGAATAGAAGGACTGGAGCTCAACGTCTCTCCTAAAAACAACAAAATTCACAACTAAAGGCTGAGCAGTCTCCACCCAACTGGACTGGAAACCTTAAAAAAGACATCCTACTCCAGAAGACAAAGAGGAGGCCACATCAAGAGGTAGGAGGGGCGATTTCGCGACATAAACAACCCCATACCTCCCGGGTGGGAAGCCCCACAGACTGGAAGGTAACTGGTTCACAGAGACTCACCTACAGGAGTGAGAGGTCTGAGCCCCACCTCAAACCCCCACACGTGGGGATCTGGCACTGGGAGCAAGAGCCCCCGGAGCATCTGGCATTGCAGGCCAGTGGGGCTTGTGTGCAGGAGCTCCAGGGGACTGGGGGAAACGGAGACCCCATTCTTAAAAGGCACACACAGACTTTCACGTGTACTGGGTCCCAGGGCAAAGCAAAGTCTCCATAGGAATCTGAGTCAAACCTGAGTTCTTGGAGGACTGCCTGGGAAAACAGGGGTGAATGTGGCTTGTTGTGGGGGAAGGACACTGGAAGCAAAGCTCTCGGGAATCTTCAGCATATTCAGCAGTGGGCCTTTCTCTGGAGGTGGCCATTTTGGGACAATCTGGCCCCACCCATCAGGGCTGAGAAGCCCCAGGGCAAACAACAATCCAGGTGGGATCACAGCCCCGCCCCTCAGTAAACAGGCTCCCTAAAGACACCCCCAGTCACACAGCAGCCTCTAATCCCATCCGGAGACTAAGTCCCACCCACCAGAGGGATAGGAATCAGCTCCACCTACCAATGGGCAGGCATCAGGCCCTCCCATCAGGAAGCCTACAGCAAGCCCCCCATACCGACTTCAGCCACAAGGGGGGCAGCCAGAGAGGCTACAACTCTATTATCTGTAAAAAGTTCACCCACAGGGCAAAGTTTGTGACATATATGGATATAAAGACCACTTGTAAAACCTCCATGGGCCGTAGCTTGGAAACCACCAGTTTAGATAAATTCTAAGGTCCCCTTCAGCTCTGAGATTCTGATTCTCATAATTTTCAATGAGTAGTCTTAATCCTTCTATGTAATGGAGCAAATGGCAGAAATAACTTCTTCGGCTGACGCTGCATCTAAACGCTTCTTTGGGAACATGAAACCGATTGGGAAAATCTGCTTCAGTTGACCATGATTGAGAGAGATTCTAAACATGTGTGCTCTGCAGCTGATTAACAACTCCCTTTAATGTGTTTTTTAAGCTTCCTGAACTTCTTAACCTCAGCTGTTCTGAACCCTGATGTCATCAGCCTTGATCTCTCTGTGTTCAAATTTTCTCTGTGGGCTTTGCTTCTAGACCGGCCCCTTCCACGTAATGGCTCCAACAGTTCTGTGCTGGCAACCTCCAGCAATGTAATTCTAGAGAAAAACTGGCTTCTTGGTTCCAATAGTTCCTATAAAAATCCCCAAACTGAGTCTCTTGGACATGGATTATACCTTGTGCCAGTCCCTGAACCAACCATTGTAGCCAAGAAGATGGAATTTACCAATTGTCCAAGGCAAGTACCACCACCCTTGGCCTTAAGAGTGGAGATGTGTGTGGGCTCCAAAAACAAAGCCGGGGGCAGGACGGGAAGCAGGTGATATGGATGCTCAGTAGCCAAAACAGCATCTTTTACATCTTTCTGGACATAGGTTTCTGTTGCACATGACAGAAACCAAATTTCTCTAGTTTCACCAAAAGACAGTCTTAATTGCTCACAGACATAGAGAACAGACTTGTGGTTTCCAAAGGGGAGGGGGAAGGGAGTGGGCTGGACTGCGAGTTAGGGGTTAGATACAAAATATTGCATTTAGAATGGATGAGCATTGAGGTCCTACTGAACAGCACAGGGAACTATATCCAGTCTCTTGGGATAGAACATGATGGAAGATAATATAAAAAAAGACATGGATATCTATGAAGGACTGGGTCGCTTTGCTGTACAGCAGAATCTGACACAACACTGTAAATTGACTATACTTTAATTTAAAAAGTAAATAAATAAAAAGTCTTAGTTGGCTCATATAACTAAAACTTCTAAGAGTAGTTTGGTTTCTGGCATGGCTAGCATCAGGGATTCAAATAATGACAGAATTCTCTCCCTCTCTTTCTCTTTCTCTCCCTTCCTCCTGCTTTCTCCAAATGAAAGTCTAAGTCCTCCCCAGTAACACCTCCTAAACTTTCCAAAGGAGAATGGGCCTCTCTTTCCCTCTGTATCCAGCTTCAGGAAGACCTCAAATAATGCAGCTGCGGTCACACATCCACCCAGTGACAAGTCACCTTGACCAGGCAGGGCATGAGCTACTCTGGCCAGAAAGCTGAGAGTTCTTACGGTAGTAGCAATCCGAGCAAACACTCCCTCAGCACTTACCAGCACCAAACACTATTCTAAACAGTGTAATAAGTTGTCTCTCAGTTGAAACCACAGCATGTAAGGCAGGTGCTCCCATTTAGCCGCATTTGACAAATGAGAAACCGAGGCACAGAGAAGCTATCACTTTCCCAAGGTCACATAGGACATGGTGGATTCTGGGATTCAGAGCAGGCATCTCAATCCAGAATCAATGGACTGACTCATAAACTACAATTTATAGGCAAACGATTTCAGACAGTAACAAGATAAGGAAAAAGTCAAAGAAGTTGGTGTGAGCATGTGCAGAGAGGCTGCCTTAGACTGGAGGTCAGGAGAGGCCTTTCTGAGGAGGTGATACTAGAATTGGGACTGGGAGGATGAGGTTTAGAGGAACAGTGTTCAGGCAGATGGAACAGAGAGTGCAGAGACCTCAGGTGGGACTGAACTTAGCATATTTGAGGACCAGCAGGACAGTCAGACAGGCTGCATAATAAACAAGGGGGGCTGGGCCTCAAATCCAAGATCAGCCAGGGGGCCAGGACCATGTAGGGACATAGTGTGGGTTTTATTATGCGTGGACAGGAAGTCACTGGGGCCCTTGGAGGGACTTCAGTCATCCCATAGTGACTGAGTCGACCACAGGCAGGGGGTGGGAGTCTGCGGGGTGTCCCACGGGAACCGATAGAATCTGCTCTCCAGTGTTTATAAACAAATTGCATGAGTGAGAGTCCTCTTGGGGGCTAACATGTTTCAAAAAAAGCAGTTTTAATAACCCCTTTTCTAGGGAATTCCTGTCGTGGCTCAGCAGTAACGAGCCCAATTAGGATCCATGAGGATGTGAGTTCAATCCCTGGCCTTGATCAGTGGGTTAAGGATCCAGAGTTGCCATGATCTGTGGTGTAGGTTGCAGACATTGCTATGGCTGTGGGGCAGGCCTGCAGCTGTAGCTCTGACTTGACCCCTAGCCTGGGAAACTCTCTATGCCATGGATATGGACCTAAAACGCAAAATAAAGATGAAAATATTTTGTTCTTTCTTATGGCAGAGTAGTATTCCATTGTGTATACATACCACATCTTCCTAATCCAATGTGAGAAAAAAGAATGTATACATGTATGTGTAATTGGGTCACCATGCTGTACAGTAAGAAAAAAAAAACAATGTGTTGGGGAAATAAAAAAATAAAAATAAAGTGACTGGGGAGAAATAAAAATAAATAAATAAATAAAAATACAAAATAACCCAGTTTCCAATAGCTAGACTTTCTAAACCTGTCAGTTGGGGTTTATTGTAAGGCTGAGTGACACAGACATGGTATTTATGTTTATGCAAATGAATTGGGCTCACATGGCCACTTTTCCCCTTTTAGGGAACTGTCTTCAATGATGGTAGCTCTTGTGGCCTCTACTGATTTCCCTAAGTCTCCCTTACCTAGGGGCCTCCCTTCTTCCAGCTTTCTCCTCCCCCATTCTGCCAGCAAATGCAGAAGCTCTGTGTGCTGTTTTCCCAGAATGCTCTGAATCTTCTTCATCTGAGAACCTCTTTCTTGCTAAGGCGTTAGTGGAGTCTTTTCCCTAGTTAATATTCGAATAACACAATGAGGACAACCCACTTTAAGTCCTGGGAGCGGGGGCGCTCTAACACTAACAATTTCAAGAATTATGGGTGTTACCCTTGTGGCTCAGTGGAAACAAATCCAACTAGTATCCATGAGGATGAAGGTTCAATCCCTGGCCTCACTCATTGGGTTAAGGATCTGGCATTGCTGTGAGCTGTGTTGCTATGAGCTATGGTGCAGGTTGCAGATGGGGCTCAGATCTGGAGTGGCTGTGGCTGTGGCTGTGGCTGTGACTGTGGCCAGCAGCTGCAGTTCCATTCAACCCCTAGCTCAGGAACTTCCATATGCTACAGGTGCAGCTCTAAAAAGCAAAAGAAAAGAATTATGGCAAGATAAGGAGGGGGGATAGGAGCAGTCATTGGAGCAGTCACACTGCGTGGCTTCTGTCTACATCCAGAAGCACGGCAATGACCCTCAACCTGTTCCAAGAGCCCCTGGAGTGTTGGTCATGCTGGAGTCCATTGATCCCTGTATTCCAAGTTCCTTCCCTGAGCTGCTGCTACGGCTGATGTGTGTGTGTGTTTACTAAATTCACAAATAGAAAAATTGATTTTTTTTTTTTTTTTGGTGTACCATCCTACAGGTTTAACACTTGGGTTTTGACACCACAGTCAGGCTATAGACTCGTCCCATCACTCTCTGTCAATCCTCTCCTCTCACACCTAATTCCTGGCAAACAAGGATCCATTTTCTGTTGCTATAGTGAGAAATACATAGTTTTGAAAATGTCATAGAAATGGAATCATACTCTGAGACTGGCTTCTTTCATTCAGCATACTGCTGTTAGCATTTATCTTAGTTGCCGCATGTATCAATAGCTTGTTCCTTTTTATTGCTAAGTGGTTGCATTTACTGTCACCCACTGAAGGGCATTTGGATTGTCCCTCTTATTGGGTGATTATGAATGGAGATGTTTCCTTCTATTGTGTGAATAAAAGTTTTATCATGGGTAAATATCTAAAAGTGGGACGGCTGGGTCCTAGGATAAATATATCAAATAATAAAAATAATTGTAAGAAATCACCAAACCATTTTCCATTACCCCAGAATAAGTGATGCTATAGAAATGGCTCTTCTGGTGCCTCAGAGCTCACCCACCTAAAAGCAAAGCAAAGGAGTATTCTTTTCTAAAAGAAGCAGCCATTGATAATTTGTCTTACTCAATGTTTATCCCTACTCACTCACTGCTCTGAGAATTCACCCCCAGGGGGAAAGCAAGCACTCTGTGTCTCTTTATGCCAAAGTGGGCTGGATTTATGTTGAGCTTAGATACAGCTTAGGCTGGGGCACTGTCTGGGTCCACAGAATCAAGCAAAGCCTGGAATGAACTAAGCAGGAGTGGTGGGAGACTGGCATGCTTACTGCCTAAGTTCAAAGGAAGAAAGCAAGCGTGAGGTCAGCAGCATAGCCCTGGGTGACTGTGAAGCAATCAGCAGGATCAATGCCTGAACTGGTCTTCCAAATAGTATCATAAAAAAAGAAGCAGAGACTGACAAACATCTAGCACTTCTTCCTGTTGGTTGTCTTTTCTTCTGATGGGTCCGAATGCCTGGAACAGTTCCTACAGCCTGAATTGCCGGGAATTCAGATCGGCTAGTAGCATCCTACCACCCTTCTCATGGAATCCATCAGTGACTGCACTCAGCAAGAGTTTAAGCAAATCTTAAGAAAAAAAGCTAATCCCAGAAAAAAAATCACTCTTTGCTTACATTTTAACACCTCCCACTGTGTTAAACCCAGCGCAATGAATCAGAGAAAGTTATACAAAGGATATACATACATTTCAGAGGTAACATGTTGGCAACATTTTCTAAATTTATTTTTCTGATTTAAATTATGTAATAGCACCATTTGAAATCACTCTTAGGATAATTATTAAATCGAAAAATTGATGTATGTGTACAGGACATAATGGATCAAGGATCGTATCAGACAAACCTATTAATTACAAGAATTGTGGTGAATGATAAGTAGCAATTGGAGAACCTCAGAAGGCTTTCTGGCTAGTCCTGGATGAGTACCCAAAAGTTTTCATCTCTGCAGGCTGGAAAACCCAGACTGGAACTCTGAGGAGAAGAGGGATTTCCTCTTTCTCTCAGGATATTTAGCACTTCTTCTGTAGGCCCTTTCAGAAATCAGAGGTTCAGGAGTTCCCGTCGTGGCGCAGTGGTTAACAAGTCCGATTAGGAACCATGAGGTTGCGGGTTCAATCCCTGGCCTTGCTCAGTGGGTTAAGGATCTGGCATTGCCCTGAGCTGTGGTGTAGGTCACAGACTCGGCTCGGATACTGTGCTGCTATGCCTGTGATGTAGGCCGGCAGCCGTAGCTCTGATTAGACCCCTAGCCTGGGAACCTCCATATGCCATAGGTGCGGCCCTAAAAAGCCAAAAAAAAAAAAAAAAAAAAAATCACAACCCAACAATGAAATATAATCAGTTGCTGGTCCCTTTTCTCTCCCTCAAAATGTCCACACACAGCTACCTCGCTTTCCCGAAGTTTCCCCCCACACTTCCTAGGTTGCTTGCACCTTGCTCTTCTATGAAAAGGAATCAGGGCTCAGAGTTCCACCCTTTCTTTCTGTAATTTTAAATTATCTAGAAGGCAAACAGTACATGGGTATTTGTGGTCACCCTAACTTGAAATGCTCCCTCTTCCCCTGAAGGCCAAGCATCCTGGCATCCCATGTTTGGGTACCACTCCTGTATTATTCAACCCTCACTGGCCTGTATTCTAATTAGATCTTTTTTTTTTTTTTTTTCCTTTTTACAGCCGCACCTGTGGTATATGGAAGTTCCCCAGGCTAGAGGTCAAATCAGAGCTACAGCTGGGGCCTGTGCTACAGCAACAGCAGATCCGAGCCTCATCTGCAACCTATGCTCCCATTTGTGGTAGCACCGGATACTTAATCCACTGAGCGAGGCCATGCTTGGAACCCACATCCTCACAGAGATAATGTTGGGTTCTTAACCCACTGAGTCACACGGGAACTCCTAATTAGATCTTTTTTTTCCTCTGAGAGACCAACGTTATCACAGATCTGGGCACGTTCATCCAGTGTTTGCCTCTCCCTTAATGGCTAGAACTGTCTTAGAATGAATAGACAAGAAATAAGCATTGAAGATTGAATTTGTTCGTTAATTTAATAAATATTTAGGGAGCACTTGTTTGCCAGGTCCTATTACTCTAGACACAGAGGAGGCCAGAAACAAAGCATGGAAATTAGACTTCTGTCCTCAAAGAGCTTATACGCCAGTGAAGGAGAACTCTCAGCTCTCCTGACTTGCATACATCACACATCAAAATTATTATTTTGTCCCAATCCATCATATTCAGCCTCTGGTGCCATCTCAGTCCTACACAATAGATATAATTGAGGAGTAGTGAAGGGTGTGTATTTTTTCTCTTTATTGTGTATGTATCATTCTAAATAAAGCAGTACCAACCTTGGCAGAGTCCCAGCTAAGAACCACATATAGCCCCACCTGAATCCTTGGGTAGATTTTATTCTATCTTTAGGTCTCTGTGACTTCTTAAATATCCAAAATTGATGTGGATTACTCATTGAAATTTGAAATGGTAATTTTTAGTCACCGAATAGGAATGAAAAATGAAAATGATTGCTTCAAGATCCTGCAAGATGTTTTGCTGTAATTACATACCAGGTTTAATAATGGTCGAGTCTGACACACACATTCCAGCATCCTGGTGAAATTAATTGAGGTAAAATGTTTGTGGATCTTGTCCCTCTTTTCTTCTCTCAAAATTTATAATTCAAAAGAATAAAAGGCCCCTGATTGCTAACTAAAGAGAGTTCACTAGGTTGCCTTTTTCAGTTTGGGCTTTTTGTTTTTGTGAAAGCTGCATAGCCACAAATTACTGTTACAATGAGGAACAAGTAACCTGTCTCTCTACCTTTGGTAACAAAACCTGGTGATCAAGTTGCACAGAGAGACGCTATTTTGGTATAATGCCTTAGAGCATATGCATGGAAGATTTTCACATCTGACATTACGAAACATAAACGCACTGGAACTAGTTCCAAATGAATCTTTTCATTTAACGAATTTCTAAAGAATTCATCTTTTGCATGTACCAGTTGTCTTGTACAGTGGGACAATGGCAATCCTCAGAGGTCACTGTGTGTCCTATTGCACCACAAAAATAGCAGTGCAATGGTCTAGAGCCGTTCGGTGTCTTATTTCCCTTATATGCCTTCTTTCTGGTGTAAAAGCATTAAGGCATTTGGACATCATGATAAGCTGCTATTTGAAGTTCTCACTTGTGAGACTGGAATGCAGAGCATTCAGAAGAAATGTACATGCTGTGCATTCACGCTGGGTGAGAGCCCACCATAGAGAGCATCGTTTAAAAGGTGAAAACCATTCACCTTTAAAACGTCTATGACTTTGAGCACAACTCTTGACTATGGAGTTGATTATCAGAAAAATTTGATAATATCGTGACGCTGCTTTGACAGTCTTATAGGAAGCAAAATAATGCTGGTGATAACGAAAAACATTTTATGGCTACCCAGATGTTTTGTTCTGGTTAATGCCAAACATCTGGATGTTAAGAAACATTGCTTTTAAAGTTGTTTCTTAACGTGAACTTATGCTGGCCAGCATGTGGTCATAGCTGCACAGTCAACGTCAGAACATGACTGTTTCGGAGTTTTATATCATAACATTAGAAGAAAAAGTATATCTGGAAGAGATTTCTTTCCCAGGTAGAATCCTCCTTGATTTCTGAAGAAATTGCAGCCAGTTGTAGGAGATGTTTATAAGAAAAATACATAGATGAGTGATCATTATCCAATTAAGCTGATGTTTTACAGCAGGGACCTCCAAAGCTAGGGTTACACATCAAGATGGAATCGAAGGAAAACTTAATTTCAACTCAAGGAACTGGAAAGGGATCCAGAGGGTTATAAAGAGTCATAGGCTAACCCCAACACCTCCGACAAGCAACACAATCTCTTGTAGGGCAATAGGGACCCTTAGTGATGACTGACACCTGGGTTGAAATTTTCACTAAGGGAAATCACTATACAAATTAATGAAAAGTATTGATCTCCTTGTGAGTAAAGCTGTATTTGATCGAAAGGTATACTAAACAAATAGAATCAAATAGAATTTTGACGCAATTACGAGATGTTAGAACTCTGTCAAAAGATATTTGATCTTTCATGCTTAAACGAAACAGTTGATAAGGATAGAGGAAATTTTCCCCATTTATTTTGTGTCCTTCCTCAGTTCTCTGGAGCGTTTTTATCCCTCCTAGATACGCAGTTAAGTGCTTGTTTCTTCTAAAAATATCCAAAACTAAACAGCCAAGATCTTAACACTGTAATTTATGATTGCCTATAAAGAAAGATAAAATATCTCCATTCTGTATTCTAAATGCCTCCAGGTACTTTTTTTCAAAGTTTGTACTATCTAGGCCAAAAATTAGTACAAGTCAACAAAAGCTTCCAAAAGTTCCTCTTTCACTTAATCATTTACTCAACATATATTTGATAAATATTTACCACAAGCAAAACTCCTTGCTGTGTATGGAAGGGACACAAAAAGGCAAAGGGCAAGGGGTGGGATGAGAGACCATGTCCCCAAGCACAGTGCCAAAGAGTTTGTACCTGTGGGGCTATTTGAAGACGTGATTACTGCCTTCAGCAAGTTTTCAATACAGTAAAAAGGCTAGAATCATGGGTTCTGTACCCATGATTCAAGGTAGAATGTGAGCAGCACTACAATAAATGCACAAACTACAGTATATAGAGAGCAGAGAGGAAGAGACAAGTTTCAACTGGGGAGGTCAAGAAATCCTACTCCTGAAAATGGGCCAGAAGTTCAACAGGAGGAGATGGTGCTGGTGGGTAGAAGTTGAGGAAATTAGAGGTCAGTATATGAAGATACATGATGCGAAGTGTAGAACAGGAAACGAGTGGGAAATGCTTGAGCAAAAAGAAACACAGTTGAGCGGGTGTATAAGGTACATTAGTGCCTCCCAAAGACAGCAGAGCAAAAGAATTACCTGTGTGTGTGTGCGCGCGTGCGTGTGGACCGATGGAAATAGGAATTGATTCCTCGGCCCCATCTAAATGTGTTGATTCAGAATCTCCAGAATACATTTGTGGCAAACATTTTTCTTCTTTCAATAAGCATTCAAAATGATTGCTAATATTCTGTAAGTTTGGGGAACCCTGGAATGTGAGGCATCGAATTTGAAGAGCAAGTCTTTGCATTTTGTTTTTATTCAGGAGATAATCCATTTGCAAGTAATGATTCTCACTCCTTGGGTCAATAAGCAAAATATTTCTGAATTTTTTTTTTGGCTCTACCCCTTTGACTCTTAAATCACATTCTTGAAGACCTTTGAGAACCCAGGCCTATCGGGTAGATGCAACACTCACCCCTCCCACCCCACGGCCCCACAACCCCTCCAACACACACACACACACACACACACACGCACGCACGCTCGCCACAACAAGCCTACACTGAGCAGCTGAGAACCTGTGAAGCCTGGATCCCCACTGTCCAAGCTGAGGAGGCAGCTGCCGCATTAGATGTTTACATTGTGCTGAATCCGGCAGTGTGCTCAGCGGAAGGTTTAAATAGTCCACTGAAGGCAACTTAAAACAGTATTACCCATCCCACTCCAGAACACTGTACACCAGCTATAATGGAAAAAAAATAAGAATCATTACATTTAAAAAAAAAAAAAAAAGTGTTATATTGCTCACGCCTGCATCTGGGTTGCCCCGCTTGCAGGGTTGGGACCTGTATTGAGTGGACGGGGAATGCCAATCTATCTCTAATATTTAAGCAGTGAAAACACAGGAGCTGTTGAAGAGCGGAGAGACAAAATGAAAACACTGGTGTTGGATTCCAGTCGTTTTCATTTTATGAACAAATGCTGTCCCGTCTGTGCTGCAATGCTAACACCATGTTCTTTATTAAAATGATGTTTTTATTGCACACTGCCGAGGACCACAGGGGCTCGATGCCATTTTGAATGCCTAGGGAAAGGACCTTCTCATTTCCACTTGTCCCTTTTATTTTATTATTATTTTGATTATTATTATTGTTTTGTCTTTCTATTTGATCTTTCTAGACCCAGACCCCATTTTCTAAACTCATCTCTCCTTGGCTCTGCCTCCGAGGACCCGCTCCTCCACGCCCCCTTCAGTCCTGCGTGCCGCCCCTTCCTGCGGTTCCTACTCCTCATGGGCTGAATTCATTCTCACACCTCCTCAACTCTCCCAACCTCCTGCTTTTCATTCCTGCCCATCAACACCATCAGCCCATCACTAGCTTCTCCCTTCTTCACTCTGTCCCTTCCTTTTGTCCTCTGGTCCATTGTCATCCCTCCTGCCCCCACGGTACCTTCGATCTCTGCTCTGTCTCTTCTCATCTGCTCTTTGACAGCTCTTGATCTGCCTAAAGCTGTGATAATAGCATTGAGTTGTGCTCAGAGGTGGGACTGAAGGGTGGTTAGAAACAGAGGTTAGGAGTTCCCGTCGTGGCGCAGTGGTTAACGAATCCGACTAGAAACCATGAGGTTGCGGGTTCGGTCCCTGCACTTGCTCAGTGGGTTAAGGATCCGGCGTTGCCGTGAGCTGTGGTGTAGGTTGCAGACGCAGCTCGGATCTCGCGTTGCTGTGGCTCTGGCGTAGGCCAGAGACTACAGCTCCGACTGGACCCCTAGCCTGGGAACCTCCATATGCCGCGGGAGCGGTCCAAGAAATAGCAAAAAAAAAGACAAAAAAAAAAAAAAGAAACAGAGGTTAAAGGAGGGGATGGTTAAGAGCAGAGGTTCTTGGGCTCGACTGCCTAGCTTCAAAGCCGGACTGTGTGATTCTTGGGAATTTGGTGCCCCCTCAGTGTCTCATCCTCATCTTTTTTTTTAATTGAAGTAAATTTGATGTACAATGTTGTGTTAATTGCTGTACAGCAAAGTGATTCAGTTATGTGTGTGTGTGTGTATATATATATTCTTTCTCATATTCTTTTCCATTCTGGTGTATCACAAGATACTGAATATAGCTCCCTGTGCTGTACAGTAGGACCTTGTTGTTTATTTGTCCTATATATATAGCTTGCATCTGCTAATCCCAAACTTCCAACCTCCCAACCTCTCCTTCTCCCACCCCTCCACTGGCAACCACAAGTCTGTTCTCCCTGTCTGTGAGTCTGTTTCTGCTTCATAGATAAGTTCATTTGTGTCATATTTTGGATTCCACATATAAGTGATATCATACAATATATGTCTTTCTCTGTATGACTTACTTCACTTACTATGATAATCTCTAGGTCCATGCATGTTGCTGCAAATGACCTTATTTCATTTCTTTTTATGGCTGAGTAGTATTCCATTGTGTGTATGTACCACATCTTCTGTATCCACTCATCTGTTGATGGACATTTAGGTTTTTTCCATGTCTTGGCTACTGTGAATAGCGCTGCTGTGAACATATGGGTGCATGCATCTTTTTGAATTATGGTGTTGTCTGTATATATGCCCAGGAGTGGGCCCTCTTCCTCATCTTTAAGGTGGGCCTGCTAGCAGTATGTAGCTCACAGGGCCATTGTGAGGAGTAAGTAAATTCATATAAGCCAAGCACTTAGAACAGGACCTGGCATGTAAATACCATGTAAAAGTTCATTGCTGTTTTTTTCTTTGCTCCAGACCTGTAACCAATGATGTCTTTTTCCTTCACACTGACCATGTCTCTGCACCTTTGCCCAAGTTAAAACACTAGCATAATATTTGTGTAAAAAAAAAATATATTTTTAAAATGTGGTGAAGAAAAGGGAACCCTTCTACACCATTGACGAGACTGTAAATTGGTAGAAACACTATGGAAAACAGTATGACATTTCTTCAGAAAATTCAATATAGAACTACCATACAATCCAGCAATCCCACTCCTGGGCATATATGTAGACAAAACTACAATTCAAAAAGATGCAGGTACCCACATGTTTATAGCAGCACTATTCCCAATAGCCAAAACATGGAAGCAACTTAAATGTCCATCAACAAAGGAATGGATTATGGGAGCTCCCACTGTGGTGCAGTGGAAACAAACCTGACTGGTATCTATGAGGACTCAGGTTCAATCCCTGACCTCACTCAGTGGGTCAAAGGATCTGGTGTTGCCATGACTTGTGGTGTAGGTCACAGACACAGCTCCTCGGATCCCACGTTGCTGTGGCTGTGGTGCAGGATGGCAGCTAAATCTCTGATTTGACCCATAGCCTAGGAACTTCTACGCTACTGGTGTGGCCCTAAAAAACAAAAACAAACAAGCAAACAAAAGATGCCACACATATTTACAATGGAATACTACTCAGCCATAAAAAGAATAAAATATGTATTTTCAGCAACATGGATACAACTAGAGATTATTATACCAAGTAAAGTAAGTCAGAAAGAGAAAAACAAATACCATATGATATCACTTATATTTGGAATCTAAAACATGGCATAAATAAACTTATCTGCAGAACAGAAACAGACTCACAAACATAGAGAACAGACTTGCCATTGCCAAGGAGAAGGGAAGAGGGAGTGGGATAGACTGGGAGTTAGGGGTTAGTAGATGCAAACTATTACATTTAAAATGGATAAGCAGGAGTTTCCGTCATGGCGCAGTGTTTAGCGAACCCGACTAGGAACCATGAGGTTGCGGGTTTGATCCCTGGCCTTGCTCAGTGGGTTAAGGATCTGGCGTTGCCGTGAGCTGTGGTGTAGGTTGCAGACACAGCTCAGATCCTGCGTTGCTCTGGCTCTGGTGTAGGCCGGTGGCTACAGCTCCGATTAGACCCCCTAGCCTGGGAACCTCCATATGCCGCGGCTGCGCCCCTAGAAAAGACAAAAAAAAATTTTTTTTAAATAAATAAATAAATAAAATGGATAAGCAGTGAGGTCCTACTATATAACACAGAGAGCTATTTTATATCCTCGGATAGGCCATGATGGACGATAACATGAGAAAAAGAATGTATATTTATATAAGACTGGGTCACTTTGCTGTACAGCAGAAATCGGCACAGCATTGCAAATCAACTATACTTTAATTTTTAAAATGACAAAAAAAAAAAAAAAGATTGGATAGACAATGAGGTCCTATTGTAGCACAGGGAACTATATCCAGTCTCCCTGGGATAGACCATGATGGAAAAGAATATTTAAAAGAATGTATATATATATATATGTATAACTGAGTCGCTTTGCTGTACTTCAGAAATTGGCACAACATTGTAAATCAACCATATTTTAATTCAAACAAAAAAAGAAAAGAAAGAAAAAGGAGTCCATCCTGCTGATGCCTTAGTTTCAGAGTGAGGGACAGCCTTTGGAACAATAACAACAGTTTTATTGTTTTTTAAATAAAATACAAGTGTATTATTCTTTCATTTCAGATGGGAAACTAAAGTTTGATTCCTACACTGTTTGCATGTCTCTGTGTCTGTGTAAAGTATTGTCAGCTAAAGACTGTGCAATCCTTTCTTTGATAAATGTCTGCTCAGATAAATGACCGATGAATTTTTGTGAGCAGGCAGTTCACAAGCTGAAGTTTGGATTGATTCAAGTGATTTCTCCTTGCTAATATACGCCGAGAACTAGTAAGCGGTTCTTTTTATTGCTTCAAGCTATGTTCATTGACCCACGCCTTGACTGGTTGTGTAATGCTCAGGGGCTGCAGATCAAAATTACAGAAAACGAGGAAGAAGGAATAGAAAGAAAGGAAGCTTTTTTTTTTTTTTTTTTTGGTCTTTTTAGGGCCAAATCTGAGGCTTATAGAAGTATCAAGGCAACGCCAGATCCAAACCACATCTGCGATCTACACCACAACTCACGGCACTGCCGGATCCTTAACCCACTGAGAGAGGCCGGGGATTGAACCCAAGTCCTCATGGATACTAGTGTGGTTTGTTACCACTGAGCCACATTGGGAACTCCATAGCAAGGAAGCTTCTTACAAATTGCTAAAAGATAAGCATCAGCACCTTACTTTAAACGAAGCAATGGATCACATGATAGGAAGGATCCATCATCCTCTAGAACAAAAGTCCTGAAAAATGTCCTGCATCAGATTCACCTGGAAGGTTCTAGCCTCAGAATTTCTGACAAGGGTTTTGGGGGTGGGGTTAAAGCAAGAGAAATATTACCATGAGATTTCCCCCGGGAGTGTGCGGAGCCGGGAAGAAGATAGGAAAACCACAGGGTCAGGAGTCAAATGCTGAGTAACAGATGTGAGAGGTGTCCAGGTGCATGTTAGGTGAGGACTGTAACAGACACCTGTCACTTCTGCTTTCCTAGCACCCCCCTCCCTCCTCCTGGTACAGCATCTGACTTTAAAAAGCTATTTCTCTTACACTCTGTGGGCTGGTCATTTAGGGCCTCAGCGTCCTCATTATTCCATCACAAGAATATAAGCGCAGTGGGTGTAAAGAGCTGAACTGTTTCTTCATTCTGCCCGGCATCTAGAACTGCGGCAGCACGTAGTAGGCAAGTATTTATTGAGCAAGTGTAGGAAATGTTCTATGAATATGTGCACAAATGCTCGAGTTGCCATGGAATTCTGCAGCGCTGCCAGCAATTACATGGAGCCTGGATGTTATAGGATCAAAAATAAAAACCATTCCTTCTGCCCCCAAAAGTTATTAATTAATTAAATAAATAAAATCAGCCCCAGCTGCAGGGAATATGGACTATGCAGAACTGGTCCCATAATTTAAACCTGACTAATATCCACTTCCTCGAGGACAAGACCTGTTTATTTCAGTGTCGCTGTAATTCCTATGCTCCCAGAAAACTAAAAAATGCCTACTAGTTTTTATTTTATTTTATTTTATTATTATTTTTTTTCTTTTTGGGGCCGAACTTGTGGCATATGGAAGTTCCCAAGCTAGGGGGTCAAATCGGAGCTGTATCTGCCAGCCTACACCACAGCAACACAGGATGCAAGCTGCGTTTGCAAACTACACCACAGCTCTCAGCAATGCTGGATCCTTAACCCACTGAACGAGGTCAGGGATAGAACCCACAACCTCATGGATAGTAGTCAAGTTTGTAACCCACTGAGCCACAACAGGAACTCCCCCTACTAGGGTTTGGGGGGGGAGAGATTTTTTGGTTTGGTTTGGTTTGGTTTTTTGGGTTTTTAGGGGCGGCACCTATGGCATATGGAAATTCCCATGCTAGGGGTCGAATCGGAGTTGTAGCTGCCGACCACAGCCACAGCCACACCAGATCTGAACCACACTTGTGACCTACACCGCAGCTCGCAGCAACACTGGATCCTTAACCCACTGAATAAGGCCAAAGATTGAACTCAAGACCTCATGGTTACTAGGCTGGTTTGTTACCGCTGAGCCACAATGGGAACTCCCCTCTACTCGTTTTTTAAATAAATGGAATGTATGAATGAATATGCAAGGGTTAATAAGACATTCAAGAGTTCCCATCGTGGCTCAGCGGAAATGAATCCGACTAGGAACCATGAGGTTTCGGTTCCATCCCTGGCCTTACTCAGTGGGTTAAGGATCCAGCATTGCCATGAGCTGTGGTGTAGGTTGCAGACACGGCTTTGATCCCGCGGTTGCTGTGGCTCTGGCGTAGGCCAGCAGCTACAGCTCTGATTAGACCCCTAGCCTGGCAACATCCATATGCTGCAGGTATGGCCCTAAAATGACAAAAAAGACAATCTGGAGCTCCCTATGCAGCAAAACGGGATTGGCAGTGTCTTGGGAGTGCTGGAACCCAGGTTTGATCCCCAGTCCAGTAAAGAGGGTGAAGGATCTGGCGTTGCCACAGCTGTGGCTTAGGTCAAGACTGCAGCTTGGATCTGATCCCTGACCCGGAAACTTCACATGCCACAGGGCAGCCAAAAATGAAAAGAAAAAAAAAAAAAACATTCAGACTGATCGATAAGAACGCTTTTATATCAACTATATGTCAATGAAATGAAAAATTAAAAAAATAAAACAGAACACTTTAACCAAATCCCCTTCCAAGTTTCTCTTTCCCACTTTCCAGCCTGAAACCCTTGGGTTCATAATCCAAATCCACAGACTTTGTCAGGGTAGAAATACTGCCTTAGAACCACATAAGTATCTCCCTCTGTGTTTACAGAGGCAGATGAAAGAAACAAGGTAGTATCACGTATTTCTCTCCCTGGTCGAGGCCATTTTTAATTCATGGCATTATCCTCTCCACCTGTCTTACACTCTCCTGGTCACCGCCTCTGTCCACCGTGTTGGAAATCCACCTAACTCTTCTCCAATCACTTTCCCCTCCACTGGAGAGTAGACAGGTCAGGGGCTACATTTCTAGAACGTACTCTCAAAAGCCACTCAGATCCTGTCTAAATGTGTTGACTGTCTAAAGGTTGAGGTGGATAATTAGACATAGGTTTCATTTCCTCTCTTCTAAAATGAGCATTTTTTAAAACGTCACAACCAAGAATTCCCTCTGTGGCTCAGCAGGTTCAGAACCCACTATGATCCATGAGAATGCAGATTTGATCCCTGACCTCACTCCGTGGGTTAAGGATCTGGCATTGCCACAAGCTGTAGCATAGGTCACCGATGAGGCTCAGATCTGGTGTTGCTGTGGCTGTGGTGTAGGCCAGTAGCTGCAGCTCCGATTCAACCCCTAGCCTGGGAACTTCCATATGCTGCAGGTACAGCCATGAAAAGAAAAATTAAATAAATAAGTAAATAAACTCCCCAACCACACATTAGTCTTCTTTCTTTCCTCCTTTTTTTTTTAACTTTGACATCAAAATATTCACTCAATTTTTTATATAAATGTACCAATCACATTACAGGCAATTTTCAAACATTTTAGTAAGGAAGTAATTACAGAATTATACCTCAAAAAAGTATTACCTGGGTGATTTTTAGTATGAGGAACTATCCATTTTTACAAAAATTACCTTTTTTTCATGAATGTAACTCTTTCTCTCTCTCTCACACACACACACACACACACACATACACACACGCACACACATGAACTTGTGATTCTGTTTGAAGACTAAACTGGTATTGGCTTCAGTCACATAGTATCTCTTTTCATTAAAACAGAACTTTTTTTCAGTAAGAGCATGGCAAGACCTGAAGGAGGTCCAGCCTTTTGGCACAGAGTGCAGACACAGCCCTACTGTTCAACATTGAAATGCTCTTTATTAGATAAACATTACATTGAAATAGCCAAAGAACACACAAGGCTATTACACGAGAGGACTTTTTTTTGCCCACCACTTCTTTCTTTTCATGTTATCTCCTTAAAGAAGGACTTTCATACCAGAGCAACCTTGGGGAAAATGAGACCACAAAAAAGGCTTTCATGGTGGTGATTTTCTAGACCCTCCATTCTATTATTTTGGATATTTCCTTTTAAACATGGGCTCTCTTTCCCACAGCTATGCTTGGCCTCCCTGTTTGCAATGACGTTATGTCTGTGTTGGTGACTTCCCAAACTGCCACAAGAAAAATTAGTGCCACAAATGTCACATAAGAAGCTAAATTCGAGCCTCCGTTGTTTCATTCTAATTCAAGGATTCTTTGACTATAAATGGAGTCTGAATGTGGGGGTTCTTTTTTTTTTTTTTTTTTTTTTTTCACCATTTATGGGGATGGAAGAGAAAATAAAGGTAAAACTAAAATCCATATGCCAGATACTTATCATCAGCATTGCATACAACTCCTCCCAGCTCTGTCTCATTTATCAGGTACCTTCTGTGTGAGAGACAACAAACAAAATTCCCTAGAAGCTATGAAGAAAAATAAGAAACAATGTTAATTTGAAAGAATTTACAGTCTGGTAGGAATACCAAGGAGAAAATATCCACTACACACACTCCTAGATGTGTACCAAATGAGAACAACAAATCAATGGAAATGTAAAGAGAAGACATTACCTTGGGAACAGAATTAAGAAAGTAAATTAAAGAGGCGTTCATGAAGGAAAATGATTTGAACTGGGTCTTACAAAATGATCGAAAGTTCAGAGAGCTGAAACTGGAAAAAATGGATGAAAAGGCATGTGCAGATGTCAGAAACAAGCAACCGTGGTGCCTGTTAGAACAGTGAATAGTCCCGTTGTGTGGCTGTGACCTGTCTAGGCAGCATTTCTATGCTTTGTGATGGCAACACCTCCCACATAATGCTTCGGTGTGGTTCTTTCTCTCCTCCACATGGCTCTCTAGAATCAGCTCACGAAAACCAGGTTTGTAAGGGGAGGGTTGACTCTGATTATAATTATCATGGCCCTAGAGAGCCAAGACCAGAAAGGAATGAGGTTGGACCTAATTCTAATCTAAAGGATTAGAAGATAAATTCCATGAATATTTCTAAATATGAATAAGAAATGTCAGGAGTTCCCTGGCGGCCTCACAGTGAAAGATTCAGTGTTGTCATTGCTGTGGCATGGGTTCGATTCTTGCCATGGAACTTCTGCATGTCATGGGCACAGCCAAAAAAGAAAGAAAGAAAGAAACCTCAGACCTTTTTTTTTCTTTTTAGGGCCATGCCTGCGGCATAGGGAAGTTTCCAGGCTAGGGGTCGAATCAGAGTTGCAGCTGCTGGCCTACACCACAGCCACCACTACATAGGATCTGAGCCATATCTGTGAACTGCACCACAGCTTGGGGCAACGCTGGATCCTTAACCCACTGAGCGAGGCCAGGGATCAAACCCACATCCTGCTGGACACTATGTTGGGTTTTTAACTTGTAATGGGAACTCTGGAACTTCACACCCTTAATACTCAAAACCATTAGCTGTAGAAGTAAGTACAGCTCCATAAATATCCTTTTGAAAAAAATGAATGAACAAGAAGAGCAAGAAAGTTGATCAAATTTTTGCAGGTTGCTAAAGTTATTAGCAAATTGTTAGATTTTGGTCATTCTGTCTGGAAAGGCTATTCTTTCAAATTTGCCATCTTTTTGTTAACATAAATGCATTTAAAATACAGTCTATTGATTCGAGATTTTTCATATTTCAATTTTTACATTTCCTTCGGCATATTCATCTTCTGCCAGATCACGCTTCCATAGCTCAAATGGGAAGAAATTCATGAAGTAGCCCCACATTTGATTTGAGAGTTGTTGACAATCAAGTATACTTTTTTTCTCACTCTATTCTCAGACCCTCACTTTTCAAACCAGAAAACTATGACAGTATTTATGTTTATAATTTTCTAACATGACCAAGCAAGATAGAAAATGTAAGGCCAAAAAGATCAATTGCTGCTGAAAATGCAACCCTAGCACAATTTATCTTAAAAGCCTAGGACTAATGAAAAAGAGTTCAATCTATTTGTTTTTAAGGAAACGCTTTCCTCAGTTCAGCTTTAGGAGATGATTAATTGCAGTGAATTTCTCATGTGTTCCACTGATCTCACTGGACTGCCTTCCCTGAATGCAAGTGGCAGTTGGGGCTGAATAGTTTTATATCTTCTGTATCACATGTACCGCTTCAAATGTAATTACAAGTTTCTAGAAGCTAAATATAAAGAACTCATTTAGAGCAGCTATTCAGGTTGTTTACTATATGCCATGCATACAGTTATTCAGAACTGTAAACTCATTCAGTTCCTAATAGGTGCTTTTTTTCCCCCAGAATGAATAAACCTCTTGAAACGGGGAGGTTTTACTTTAATCAGTACCTCAATGTAAAAATTTTGCTGTTAAACCGAAGTCTAAAACTGGGGTTTGGTTTTATGCCATTACTGTGTAAATCGTTCATCAGTCTGTTACCACAATGGCCTGGTTCTCTGATGCTCAGTGAGCAGCCTCGGCATCTGAAAACCAGAAAAAGGAAGTGCCTGTATCTGCGAAGGAAAAATGATGGTTATCAACCTGGAACTTGAGCCATAGAGAGGAAAGAGGAACAGCTCGTGGTTCATTCTATAGTTCTATTTTTTTTTATTTTATTGAGGTATGGTTGATTTGAATGTCATGTTAATTTCTGCTGTACAGCAAAGTGACTCAGTTATACATATTATTTTTCATGTGCTTTTCCATTCTGGTTTATCACAGGATACTGAATATAGTCCCCTATGCTGTATAGTAGGACCTTCTTGTTTATCCATCCTATATACACTAATTTGCGTCTACCAATCCCAAACTCCCAGTCCTTCCCTCCCCCCTTGACAACCATAAGTCTGTTCTCTACATCTGTGAGTCTGTTTGGGTTTCATAGATATGTTCCTTTGTGTCATATTTTAGATTCCACATCTAAGTGATATCCTATGGTATTTGTCTTTTTCTGACTTACTTTGCTTAGTATGTTAATCTCTAGGTCCATCCAGGTTGCTGCAAATGGCATTATTTCATTCCTTTTCATGGCTGAGTAGTACTTCTTTGTACATATGTGCCATGTCTTCTTTACACATCCATCTGTCTGTGGACATTTAGGTTGTTGACATGTCTTAGCTATTGTGACTAGTGCTGTTATGAAAATTAGGGGGAATGCATGTTTTCTTTTTTGAACATTTTTTAAATTACAGTTTATCTATGTGCCAATTTCTGCTGTTTAGCAAAGTGACCCGTACGTATATATACATTCCTTTTCTTATATTATTTTTCCATCACGGTCTATCTCAAGAGATTGGATGGTTCCCTGTGCTATATAATAGAGTCTTATTGTTTATCCTTTTTAAATATAGTAGTTTGCATCTACTAACCCCAAACTCCCAGTCCATCCCATTCCCTCCCTCCTCCCTCTTGGCAATCAGAAACTTGTGGTTTCTGTTTTGTAGGTAGGTTCATATGTGCCATATTTTAGATTATTATGTTTTGGACATTGAGATTGCTTCCATGTCTTGGCTATTGTGTATAGTGCTTCAGTGAACACAGGGGTGCATGTATCTTTTTGAATTATAGTTTTGTCCAGATATATGTCCAGGAGCAGGATTGTTGGATCATATGGCAACTCTCTTTTTAGTTTTTTGAGGAAACTCCATACTTTTTCCATAATGGCAGCACCAATTTACATTCCCACCATTCTTTAGTTTTAAAGAAAAATAACCCCAGGAAAGTTCTAATTAGCAAATTGGTACCTCGGTATTTTTAGTTTGCTCTGTGTTGTCATTTTGTGCTTTATTTGTATTATCAACATTTTGTCCCTTGCTTTATCTTCTGCTTCTTTTTAACCAAAAAAAAAAAATGGATTTTTATATTTTCTGCGCTGTTTCAGGAGCTGAAGACTCCTATGGCACATTTAATAAGTGTGAAGAGTATCCTGTCACATGGTGGAGGGCTTCCGTTTCTGTGAAGTAGTAATAATATTACCTAAATTAACCACCATTAGAATTTTCATGAAATTTTAATCATCTTTAATAAGATCTTTTCTGAAATATTAGCAGATTGATCTGTCCTGTTGCAGTCAGCCTCATTTTTCTTCCCAGGAGTAAAATCGATTATCATGGGTCTTTATTTCACCTGGTAGCTCTTAGATTGTCGTTCACCCATGCCAGCAACAAAATTATGAAAGATCATCAGTCTTTACAATACAATAGATCCATCTGAAATTGTGAGACCAGCCAGCCTGACTGGTAAAGGATTGGCAAGATTGGATTAGTTATACCATAAATGGAATTTCCACTGCTTTTAATCCTCTGCCATATGTATGTCCCTGAGGATATGAGGTCCTCAGCATAATGGGAAAAAAATGTTCAAATAATCATATTCCTCAGCTACTGCTGCGAGAGGGTGTTAAATGGGGTGACGAGAGATGCTTGGCATCCACGTTGCTGCATCTATTTTCAGCTCTGACTCCCCACACAGAGTAGCTTTCCCTACCATGACATACAGAATGGTGATTCTTCCTTCTGTGT
Source organism: Sus scrofa (assembly GCF_054392235.1). Classification (NCBI taxonomy): domain Eukaryota; kingdom Metazoa; phylum Chordata; class Mammalia; order Artiodactyla; family Suidae; genus Sus; species Sus scrofa. Next base: position 80,905,811 of record NC_139387.1, on the reverse strand, counting down.
ATCTACAGCACATTCTTTTCCTCCCATTATCCTCCATCATGTTCCATCACAAGTGACTAGATATAGTTCCCTGTGCTATACAGCAGGTGTACCACATCTTCTTAATCCATTAGTTTGTGGATGGACATTTAGGTTGCTTCTTTGTCTCGGCTATTGTGTTGTTGCCAATAATTTTTAAGTGGCTTATGTATGGTGCCGATTTGGTATATAGCTTTATATGTGTTTCTGTGTTCTTTTGAAATCATTGACACATAATAATGGTGAATTAGTTCTTATGTATTTTTATTAGTCTTTTTTTATGGCCACACCTGCAGCATATGGAATTTCCCAAGCTAGGGGCAGAATCAGAGCTGCAGCTGCCAGACTACACCATAGCCATGGCAACACCAGATCTGAGCTGCATGTACAAGCTACACTGCAACTTGGGCCAACACCGCATCCTTAACCCACTGAGCAAGGCCAGGGATCAAACCCACAACCTCACAGAAACAATGTCAGGTCCTTAACCCACTGAGCCACAACAGGAACTGCTTATGTCATAGTCTTATCACGAGGATTTTATTAGGCCCTAGCACAGTGTCTAAAATTGCGTAGGCACTCAAAGTGACAGCTATTATTGAAAGTGAGCCCTAGATCCCAGTCAGAAGCAATGTTCCGTTTAACTACGTACAAAGAGGAAACTTCCCCAAAACAAGCCTTCTCCAGACACTCCCTCAACTAACTGCAGAGAAGCTCGGGAGGTGAGAAACTATACACTTACTGCTTTTTGAACACGGTGAGGAGACAAACTTGCTCTGTTGACTGGGATCCTGTGGGACCAGGGTGGCCAGGGCTGGAGGATCGCTGGCCCCGCGAGGGAAGAGCAGCCCTTCCCCTGCCTCACACCCACTGCCCCTGACCCCACTGCCCGGCCTTTCTGCGTCCCCCACCTTCCAAGGCTGCCTTTCTGTGCAGCGCTCCGGCATGAGCCCCTGTGTGTGATCCTCACGTAATAGGACTAAAAGTAAATAAAAGGGAGCAAGGGAGAGAGCTTTTTTCCTCTCCTAGTTGCCAGAAACAAAAGCCCTCAGAAAACTCCAGAAGGGCTTTGGCTTGGGCGAACAACCATATATTTTATTCCACAGTGAGCAAGTAAGGATAGAAGGCTGTTGTTGAGACCAGTGGAGGCAGCTGAAAAGAAGTAGGTGAGCCAACCATTTAGGTCCCTGAGAGAGAGAAGAGAAAGGAGAGACCCCGAATTCTCCTCAGATATCTCCCAGAGGTTTAACTTATACCAGGACAATTCCCACACCGCCTCCCCTCAAAGATGGTAGTTCCTCAGCTGCCCTTCACCTCCCAGCCCCCACCCTGCTCAAGCCCACACCACAGACCCTGCAGCCACCACCTATAACCCAGAAACTGAGTCCTCCGCTCACAATTTCCAAACATATGAGGAAAAAGGAGAGGCAATGATGAGGATAAAGGGGTGGGAAGGCTGAGAAGACAGGGGAAGGGCATCCTCTTGAGAAATCTGAACACGTTTTTCTAAAAAACATGTCATTCATGGGTTTTGTGTCAAATAGTCTCATTAGTGCTTTTAATTTTTTTTTTTTTTTTTTTTGGTCTTTTTGCTATTTCTTGGGCCGCTCCTGTGGCATATGGAGGTTCCCAGGCTAGGGGTCTAATCAGAGATGTAGCCACTGGCCTACGCCAGAGCCACAGCAACAGCTTCTGCGACCTATACCACAGCTCACGGCAACGCCGGATCTTTAGCCCACTGAGTAAGGGCAGGGACCGAACCCGCCACCTCATGGTTCCTAGTCGGATTCGTTAACCACAGCGCCACGACGGGAACTCCCTCATTAGCGCTTTTAGACGGCAGCACTAAAAGAACAAAACCTGGGGAGTCCCTGTTGTGGCGCAGTAGAAACAAACCCAACTAGTCTCCGTGAGGATATGGGGTTGATCCCTGGCCTTGTTCAGCGGCTTAAGGATCCGGTGTGGCTGTGGCTGCGGTGTAGGCCGGCGGCTGTAGCTCCACACAGCCCCTAGCCTGGGAACCTCCATGTGCCACGGGTGCGGCCCTAAAAAGCAAAAAAAAAAAAAAAAAAAAAAAAAAAAAGAGCAAAGGCTGTTGTATTGGGGGTCACATGAGATCGAATGTCTAGCCTGGAAGCGGCGTGGTATTGCTTCTGTTGGAAAGTGGTAAGTGCAGTATGAGTTCAGAGGGGATTCGATGCGCTTTTACAAAACCATTTGTTATCCTGACCACTTGAGGTCAGCAGAATAATGATCCGCCCCCAAATACAGTCATGTCCTACTTCCCAGAACCTGGGAAGATGTTATTCTCATCTGGTGAAAGGGACTTTGCTGATGTGCTTAAGGTTAAGGACCTTGAAATGGGGAGCTTATCCTGGATTCCTCAAGTAAATCGGTTCGAATCATAAGGATCTTTAAAAGCAGAGCATCTTTCCCAGTTGAAGCCAGTCAGTGGGAGATGCGACCATGGAGGAATGTCAGAGACATGGAAGAATGTCAGAGACATGGAACATCGCTGTGGTTGAAGACGAAGGAAGGGGTCACAAGCCAAGAAATGCAAGTGGCCTTTAAAAGTGGAAGAGAGGTGAGGAAATGAATTTCCCTCAATGCCTCCAGAAAGGAAAGCAGCCCTGTTGACATCTTGATTTTAAGCCAGTGAAACTCATGTTTGACTCCTCACCCACAGATCCATAAAATGATACATGTGTGTGTGTTTTTAAAGCCATTGAGTCTGTCATAAGTTTTTATGGCAGCAATATAAAACTAATACACCACTTAAGTACTGTGTGCTTATCTCAGGCTTTTTGGAAATTTGGGAAAAGATTTTAAAAGGAAACGAAAATCACCCAGAATTCTACTACCCTGTAATATCCATTATTAACTATTCGGGGTATAGACATCCAGGCTTTTCTTACAAAATTAGAGCACACCTTTAACCAAACTACTTTTAAAAGCATAAATATAGTACAGCAGAAATTGACAGAATATTGTAATTCAACTATACCTTAATAAATATGTTTTAAATAAAAATAAATACCATATGATATCACATATCTGGAATCTAATATAGGTCACAAATGAACATTTCCATAGAAAAGAAAATCATGGACTTGGAGAATAGACTTGTGGTTACCAAGGGGGAGGGGGAGGGAGTGGGTTGGTTGGGGAGCTTGGGGTTAATAGATGCAAACTATTGCCTTTGGAATGGATGAGCAAGGAGATCCTGCTGTGTAGCCCTGAGAACTATGTCTAGGCACTTATGGTGGAGCCTGATAATGGGAGAAAAAAGAATGTGTACATGCATGTGTAACTGGGTCACCATGCTGTACAGTAGGGAAAAAATTGTATTGGGGAAATAACAACAAAAAAATTTTTAATTAAAAAAATAAGTAAATAATAACGAATATAGGCTTTTCCCAATTAAAGGTAGAATCACACTTCACCTTTTATGATTTACTTTTCTTCTGTATTGGGTGAATATTCTCACATGTTATTATATATTTTCCATAGCAGTGTTGTTTAAGCTACAGCATCGTCCATCTTCTAATTGTAATATCAAGATTATGTTTAAAATTCTTTTAAAATTGACCACATTGCATTCACTTATAAAGTTATAACTACAGATTATTTATGAATACGTTCATGCAATATAATGCAACTGTAATGTATTCACTTATAAACTGGTACCAGTATATGTTACCACTGGTTATTTTCCCATCACCTTGAAAATATCAAGGTTATTTTTCTATCACCTTGCCTTTGCAGTTCCCACTCAAAGACCTTTCTATTAAGGAGGTGCAGATGTATCATCATGACCTGTGACCAGTCAAGTGTCGGCCAGCAGGTGTCAGGATAGAAAAGGTCAAAAGGTTTATGGGCTACCTCAATACAGGCACACATATTGTACTATTGAGCTTAGCTATATCTGGAAGGGAGAGTTAGTTCAATTTTCCATCTAAGATAGGAATCCATTGAATTCCATCTCTTGCAGAGGGCAATGCAGCCTTTGCCCAAATTGTCCCAGTGACTGAAAGCACTCTGTAGCATTAAACACCTGATTCATGTCAGGGAAGCTCTTATTGATAGAAAATATAACCTCCTACCAAGCCCAGGATGGCCCCCCTCTAATTTCTACCCACCAGTACAGTTGACCTTCAGAAGCAGGACACAGTCATGCTGTATCTAGTCTTCTCCATGGCAGTTCTTCAAATATTTGAAGAGAGCATTTATAAGCTTCACATGGGTGAATCTCCTGAAGGAATGCTGGGACTTTGAGATACAAGTGAATGGCAGTTATAGCTCTACCATTTCTCTTAAACTCAAGCTGTACGAACATTCTGTGGCCAATCTTTGGAGGAATGTCAAGTAATTCACTTATAACTCAGAAAGCCACAAATGAAACACTTTCTTCTCTCTCCCGTGGCTTCATTCTCTTATATCTAAATTTTGAAGTGCCAGAGGGTCAAAATATTTCAAGAAAGTTAGGGTTAAAAACCATTTCCTCCTCATGGAGGAAGACCAGGCCTATGCAGAGAACTATCCTTCTAGAAGATCACAGACTAAAACGGGATTGAGAAAAATGGGCAAGGCTGTCTAGTTTTACATTATTCTGTTTCCATTCTGCTATTCACATAGCCTTGATTGCAGTCCTAATAAAACATTCCAATCTTGTCTCCACTGTCACATGGGTATTCAAATAAGGGTCATAAAACCCCTTCGGTGGTTGAAGGGCAGAATTACCCTCCTGGCAGCAGTACTTAGCAAAAGAGCTTTAAGGTGGGGATTGCAAAGAGGTAATCTTTAATGCCAACACTGATCAATTAGTAGTGGCTGCCCGGAGCACTGGTGAGAAAGAGTCTGAGGCCATTACCACTTTCAACAGAAAAGAATGCTTTGATCAATTACAGCTATAGATCATGAGTATGACAGAGGGAGCAGCAACATAGATGAATGATGAATATCATCCTTGCCCTAAAGGAAGCTGCACACCAAGGAACAAGGGTTACAACCTTGGAGGATCTAAGTTTTCTTTAATTAAGAAAGAAAACTTTAATAAAAAAGAAAAGTTACTAAGGAAGCCGACGCATACCTTACAATTTCACACCATAATTTTTCTAAGACATTGGCCTCCATTTCCTTCAAATGTTCATCACTCAACAGGATTGTCAGATCTTTTGACATTCATGTTAAACCTCCATGGGGGTACCTCCGAAAATGTTATGCTCAGAACTCCGTGAAAAGCAGTTGGGGTAGGAAAGAGCACAGCCAAATAGCCGAAGAGCACCCCCCAAATACTAGAAACAAAGAAATAGAATTAGAACCACAAAACAGCAAAATGAGCCTCAAACACATTTATCAAATCCATGAAAAGCCTAACAAGCATGGCACCTCTGAAAAAGAGCAGGTAAAAAGTTTGAGGACAATAACCCCAGTGGCAGAAGTTCCAGTACAAGGAAAGACACATTCTAATTCCGTGGTTTTTCTTTTAACATTGATAATTTAACAATTACTGCAGAAATAGTAGGTGAAATACTTCATTAAGTAATATTTCAGAAATAGGACATAATTATAGACAAACATAAAAGTAGAGTTTATAGGAGTTCCCGTCGTGGCGCAGTGGTGAATGAATCCGACTAGGAACCATGAGGTTGCAGGTTCAATCCCTGGCCTTGCTCAGTGGGCTAAAGATCCGGCATTGCCGTGAGCTGTGGTGTAGGTCGCAGACGCGGCTCGGATCCTGCGTTGCTGTGGCTCTGGCGTAGGCTGGCAGCTACAGCTCCGATTCGACCCCTAGCCTGGGAACCCCCATATGCCACGGGTGCGGCCCTAGAAAAGGCAAAAAGACAAAAAAAAAAAGTAGAGTATATATATATATATATATATATATATATATATATATATATAAAGTAAAAGGATCAAGGCCAAAACACAACTATAAGTGTTCAACATATTCTCAGACTATTCTAAATTTTTTTGTCTACATAACTGATTTACTTTTCAAATGTACATGAAACCAAAAGTCACGGGATCGAACAAAGTTCAGCAATGTCTACTCTTCCTTTGGAGAACTATGAGGACTCTAATTAAAAATTTTGCGTTAAAAAAAAATAGAGTGATCCAGCAATCCCACTCTTGGGCATATATCCAGAAAAAGCTTTCCTTGAAAAAGACACATTCATTGCAGCACTATTCACAGTAGCCAACACATGGAAACAACCTAAATATCCATCAACAGATGAATGGATTAGGAAGATATGGTACATATACACAATGGACTACTACTCAGCCATAAAAAAAGAATGAAATAATGGCATTTGCAGCAACATGGATGCAACTAGAGACTCTCATATTAAGTGAAGTAAGTCAGAAAGAGAAAGACAAATACCATATGATATCACACACCTGGAATCTAATATACGGCACAAATGAAACTTTCCACGGAAAAGAAAACCATGGACTTGGAGAACAGACTTGTGGTTGCTAAGGGGGAGGGGGAGGGAGTGGGATGGACTTAGCACTGGGAACTATATCTAGCCACTTATGATTGGAGCATGATAATGTGAGAAAAAGGAATGTATATGTGTATGTGTGACTGGGTCACCTTGCTGTACAGTGGAAAATTTACAGAACACTGTAAACCAGCTATAATGGAAAGAAAAAAATAAAAATAATTTAAGAAATTAAAAAGAAATACAAACTAAAAAAAAAAAAACTCATGCAGTCCTTGAGTTCCGACTGTGACTCCTCAGGTTAAGGTCCTTGAGGATGCAAGTTGCCTAGCTCAGTGGGTTAAGGATTCAGCATTGCTGCAAGCTACAGCGTAGGTCACAGATGCAACTCAGATCCAGTGTTGCTGTGGCTCTGGCAGAGGCCTGCAACTGCGTCTCTGATTTGACTCCCAGCTTTGGAACTTTCACATGCTACAGGTGCAGCCATAAAAAGAAAACAAAAACCGTGAGGTCCAGAGACCTCATGGTCCCAGGAGTGGCTCTCCTGGCTGCACACTGCAGACACCTGGTGACTCACGGAGTTTTGTGCTTGATGTTTATCTTGTTTGCTGTTTTTATTAATTCCAAAATTTGGCTGATAAAATCAAGCTCTGGGGAGGGGGCAGAGGACCTCTCTAGAGGACACTAATACAAAGCCAGGTTGAGTCCTAGCTGAATTCTATTAAGTGTAACCCGCCACCATAATCTCCAACCACTACTCAGCCTGGTATACCAGCTGGCAGGGTGAAAATTGACCATAAGCTGGGAAAATTAAATTCTTCCTGTGCTTCTTTCATGAGGTAACTTCTCTCCATTCACAATTCATGCAGGACTCAGTACCTTCTCATTTGTGCAAATTGTAGGTTGAAACTAGGAGGCCATAAGAAAAGCAAGGTGCCAAGTAAAGACAGGGCCGGTCAAACGCATCTGTAATGAAAGCATCTTTTCAGTCATGTTCATCAGTTCCAAAGCTGTGAAGACTTGGTTCCAAGAGTGCAGATGTTTTTCCATAAAGTAAGAGCATTTGGTACATTTTTGGCAGATGGCAAGATAAAGTCCATTTGCTTAAGAAGCCAGTCCTTCTTTGATGTGGGTAATTATGACCTCTTGGGGTACATACCAACCTTATCAAAATCCATCTGGGCAGTGTTCTGCTCCCTCCTGTAAAAATGCCTCCTGTTGCTTTACTATTAGTCTTGCTTTCATGCCAACCGTGTTCCTGACACTCTGTAAGCCCAGGAAGACAGAGTTCTGCACCAGTGACTTGAAAGACATCAAGACCCAGACATGGAGACATAAATCTACAGGTGAGAATGTGGAGAATCTGAAGATTGCAAATGTCATCTTCATGTTTCTTCATCTTTCCTTGTGTTATCCATTAATCCATGTGGTAGGTTTTTTTCTCATTTTTTTTTCTCCCATTTTACAGAATAAACCTTTTGACTGTAAGGGGGAGATTTTTTTCCCAGAAATACCAGGGTACATTTAAAAAAATCGAAAGGTCTTTCTCACCGTTCCAGCGCTAACAAGTGAGGTGTGTGTTATTTCAGACTTTTTTCCTATGTATATACTATACATGACTTTCAGTGTTGCTTTAAAAAAAAAAAGTTAGGAGTTCCCGTCGTGGCGAGTGGTTAATGAATCTGACTAAGAACCATGAGGTTGCGGGTTCAATCCCTGGCCTTGCTCAGGGGGTTAAGGATCCAGCGTTGCTGTGAGCTGTGGTGTAGATCGCAGACGCGGCTCGGATCCCGTGTTGCTGTGGCTCTGGTGTAGGCTGGTGGCTACAGCTCTGATTGGAGCCCTAGCCTGGAAACCTCCATATGCCGCAGGAGCAGCCCAAGAAATGGCAAAAAGACAACAACAACAAAAAATTAAACTGTTTTACACAGAAACAGTCCCACAAAATGAGTTCTATAAAGATTTTTAGGACAGAAGTTTTAAGTCAGCTTGGTACGTTCAGAGGAAAAAGAACCAGTATGGGCAGTAGGAATAGAGAACAGGAAACCAGGAGATGAGAAAAGAGTTTTAAGCCATCAATAAACACAGAATTAAAGGAAGACTTCACTGTGGCCCGGAGAATTAAACAGAGGCAGAAAGAAAAAAAAAAGAAAGAAAAAGAGGAATGATGTCTATTTTATTCTCAGTGGTATACCTAGGGCCTAGCATAGTAGGTGCTTAATAAATATTTGTTGGCTAAATGAATACCCTAAATGTCACTTCCGTTGCGTAGCCTAGATGAAATGAGAACCCAGCAAGGCAGGGGCACGTTGATGACAGTTAAGAAGATTAGAAATTGGCTCAAGAAAAGCATTTCGCTCATGAAACAGAGTTGACATTTGATACTGGCTTTGATATGTGGAAGAGGAAGAAGATAAAATTATATGAAAAAGGCAACATAGATCAAATAGAGTTGGTGCCGGGGGCAGACACAGAGGGAATCTGCTCCGCACTCGTTAGAGAGGATGAACGGGGAAGCCTGGGGGGATGAATGGACCTGTGTGGAGCCCCAGCCTGGGACAAACTCTTTCGACCAGGTTTTCTCCGCCATCTTCAACCCCGAGAGGGAGGGATTAATGGTGCCCATCTAAGATGGGAAACTGAGGCTCAGAAAATTCAGTGTCCCACATCTCTCAGCTCATGGGTAACAGAATCTATTTGCAAACCCAGGCCTTCATCCTCCAAGCCCGAGCCTCATTCCCAGAGACCGGGGCTGCCTCCGGAGCAGCCTGTTGTGGGAATGAGCCTATCAGAGTGACACACAATAGGGTGGCATCTTGCTTTTCAGAGCACAACATAGGGACCATCAGCATTGGTATCACCTGGAAACAGTCTTGGGTCCCACCCCAGAATGACTGACCCAGCATCTGCCTGAGAATGGATCACTAGGTTATCCATACAGGTCTTCGAGTTTGAGAAGCACTCCTGCAGACCATTGTATTACCTGGCACTCGGCACCAGCTCTTTGGGGGAATCTCAAGAAGTCCCGACAACTGAAAAGCCTGTAAATAGTGATCAGCTCCTTTCCAGTTGGTCCCTGGCACGTTGCCTACAGTACCCTCTTCAATCGTTTCATCCCTGTTCTGTGTATTTCAGATCATTTGATGGCCACGATTGCTCTGATTTGGCCTAGATTGGACAATGTTCCCCAGTAGCATCCACTGAAAAGGCAATTTTCCACCCAAGTTCATGCCTTTTCTTCCTATCCAAACACAGGCAACAGCTACTTTTAGCTCTCTCTCCACTGCTTAGACCTCAAAAACAACCCCTCACAGGCTGTGCCTGTCATGAGGGGATGGGAAAGGGTTTGCTACCAACTTCCAGGGCTTAGGTTACCAAGACCCAGAAGAGCGAGGACTTCATCCTAGTGTGTCCCCTCCCACCCTCTTGCCCCCGAGATGCAGCTGGCTCTGGACACAGGAGGCACAGAGCTCTCCAGGCTTCTGAGCTCTGTCATCAGCTACCCAGTGGCCTTGAGAAAGCCACTTGTCCTTTCCATGCCTCACTCTTCTCACCTGTAAAATGGGCCTCACCTAGTTCACAGGAACACTGGGAGAATTAATTAGTGTTTGTAAAGCTTTAGATTCCCTAGATGAAAGTGGCTATATATGTGTAAATCATTATTATTATTATTATTACATAAAGTATGGATGACAGCTTGAGCATGGGATTATATGTTGATTTCTGGATAAACAACAAGTGCTACAGACTGTCATTATCCACCCGCCTTTCCCATGTCTGTTCAGAGACGCACCATCAAGTTTGCTAGGCTGATAATGCAGAAAGAAGTCTTCCTTGATTCACTAGTAAAATGGAAATGACTGCAGACTAGAGAATCCCTTGTGCTGTATGTCTCCAGGATCAAGCCCATCCTGCTACCCAGGTGGATCGTAATCATCTGACGAATGGATATGGAGACAATTCCGAACGTTGTATACCACCGAACCAAATGACCGAGTCAGTCCAACTAAAAGTTTGCATTTTCCTCTCAGACATACTATAAAGTATAAATAAATGCTAAGAGAGGTCTAAATCTGCCCCAGATGATCTTACCACACAACAAAGTTAAGGAAATCTGTGGGGGATTAAGGCCACTTCTGTTCACTCTGAATAAAATTGAATCAGCCTCATAGCATATGTTTGGTCCTGTCCATGTGCTAGGACCTGGCCCCGGGGGGTGAGGTAGGGGAGCCGTATCTGTATAACAGGGCTGGAAGTCCCAGATGCCAGCCTACATGAGGAAAGTAGGAACTTTGGGGGGGAGTGGCTAAATAAGAGGTGCTAATGTGGGGTCCCACATTCCTTGGGGCCTGGGGGTCTGTAAGGTCCCTGAAATAGCCTGAAGGTTCTTAGGTCTGTGTGAATTTTTCCGGGGAGAAGGGTCACTCTTTTCAGAGATTTTTCAACAACTGCTGTGACCTAAAAGGATTAGGATCCAAACATCTTTCTCCCGTTTATTTCACTCTTCTTGGACATACACAATTTTAGTTCCCCTGAAACCCTAATTCACACCACTTTCCGATATGGAGGTGATAACTGCCTCTGACATCATGGTTTTCCCAGCAATTTCTCTACCAGCTGATCATTTTTAGGAAGGAGTTTGATAAAGTCAACATGAGCCCCACAACCTGAATCTGATTCTGATTTTTGTTTAGTTAGGGTGGCTTTGCTGTTCCAAACATTTCTCCATTTGGAATCATGTTTGCGCTCTGCTCTCCACATTTTGAACCAAACTTATAATGCTTATGCCGTTCACTTAACTGCCCTTTCACTGTGTTAAAACGACTGAGAAAGTATGAATCTTTATTTTATTTCAGATAAGTTCCTGGAAAATGTACATATTTTCCAAAGCAATCAGTCAGAATGCACTTGGCAACTAAAGCCATCCCACAGGCTCCAGTTCTCTCATGTGATTTATGAGAACTTCTCTCTCCAATAACATTGAGAGGACCTGAACTGAGGTTCTCACCCAGCAGGATTTAACTGGAGCTTCCAAGCTAAGCCAGGAATCAGAGGAGCACAATGGGATGCAAAAATTCAAGGAGTGGGGAAAAAAAGAGCTGGGACAAATTCTACTTGGAGAAAGAATGTGCACCTTAAATCTCTTTCCAGCTCGAGGAGTCGGCATTTTGGAGTTTCCCTTGTGGCTCAGTGGGTTAAGAACCCGACACAGTGTCTGTGAGAATGCAGGCCTTGCTCAGGTTAAGGATTCGGCATTGCCACAAACGGTGATGTAGTCCAGAGGTGTGGTTCGGATCCAGTGTTGCTGTGGCTGCAGCATAAGCCAGCAGCTGCAGCTCAGTTTGACCCCTAGCCCAGAGCTTCCATATGCCACAGGTGTGGCTGTAGAAGGGGAAAAAAAAAAAAAAAAAAACAAAAAAACACATTCTGCATTTTTCACTGGTGCAAATATTAATTTACATACCGGTTTATGTCATAATTCAGCCAAGGTCCTGATACTATTGGGTCGTGTAAGAAATTTTTTCTGTAATTACACAAACCACCTTGGGGTGGTCAAAAGAACATCGGATTGGGAGCTAGAGGACTTGAGTCCTAGGCCACCACTCGCTTCCTGCCGGAACTATCACTTTCTTATTTGTAAAACCAGGAGAATCTACTAGACGGGCCTCTGGTTCTAAAATTCTACATCCAGGGAACTCTAGATAAATACCCTGGAGACTGTTTAGGGGCACTCTATTCAGGTTTCCGAGCCCCTGGCCACCACAAAGAAACATTTATTGAAATGCTGTTGGATGCGAGGCGCTGAGCCTGGTACCAGACAGTCAAGATGAAAGGAGACAGTAGCCCTGCCCTCAAGGAGCTCCAGATCCAACTACTTACCATTAATATAATATTACGGGATTGCATCGGCAGAATCAGCAAAATCCCATGAACACAGAGTGGGAGAGAAAAAGGCCAGGGATTTGAAACCAAGAAGGGGACATGTGCAAAGTCACTGGGATGTGAAGTACCTGTTTGGGGACAGAATGTGCTCAGAACCTTGCCTCCTCCTCTACCCCATCGAACCACCCAGGCAATGGAAAAGGAAACCCCCAGCTCTTTCTCCCGCCCTCCTTCCTTCCGGACCTGTCTCTGCGCCCTCTACGTCTAGAACCCAGCAAAAGGCAGCCCCGCCCCAGAGAGAAGGACCCACTGAAGTCTCCCAAGTTCACCCTCGTGTATCATTTCTTTACTCCCTGCACCTTCCCTGGCTCTGTGTTGTCTGTGCCTCAGGGGAGCAGGCTGGGATGCAAGACCGGGGTCCCCATTCTCCCTTTCTGCTACAGTAGGTGAAGAATGATTTCACTTCCACCCGACTTCCCAGTCTAATGTATTTTTCCCCATTGTTCAACTTGCTTGGCATTTCTAGAATAGCTCCTTTCTCCTCTATCCATATCTGCCGTTGTAAATTAGTAACCAGCTTCCCTGGGTACATAGAGTGAGGTGATAGAATGTCTGGGCAAAGTACATTCCCACCAAGTATTCACGGGTGGTTGTTGTCCTTCATAAAAGCTGGCAGTACCAAAGGGCCTTTTTGTTTAAATCAGTTTTCTAACAATGGTTCTGAGTTGGTACTAACTCATGTTTTTATTTTATTGTATTTTATTTTCCTTTTTGGTTGTGGCAGGCGGAAGTTCCAGGGCCAGGATCGAATCCACACCATAGCACCGACCTGAGCCACTGCAGTGACAACACCAGATCCTTAATCTGCTGAACCAGCAGGGGAACTCCTAGTAATTCATGTTTTTAAATCATCTCCCTTGGGATGAAGGAACATTAATGGTCAGCAACTGAGCCAACAGTACCAAATCCAGGATTCACACACACGTCTTCCCATGCAATGCTCATACTGAGATACCACATTCATTCATTTTTATCAAACTAGCAAGCACTTGCAGCAGTCTACAATTCTTATGCTATTAGTTAAACATTCCCAATAGTATTTGGTCAAACAGCAGATATCCTCCCCAAAGAGTTTTATAATCAAATAATTTGAGGAAATCTTGGGTTTCAAAAGTTACCCAGTGGCCCTACTATAGGATTCCTCAGAGCCTTTACTATGTGATTTTGGTTTGTAAATCTTCAAGAAAGTGGTTCACAAGTTTATTAGACCCTTTATTCCCAGAGGATGTATGAATCACTCTGAGGAGCTATTAAAAATCTAGATTGCCAAGGAGTTCCCATCATGACTCAGTGGTTAATGAACCTGACTAGTATCCACGAGGATGCGAATTTGGTCCTTGGCCTCACTCAGTGGGTTAAGGATCCAGCGTTGCCATGAGCTATGGTGTAGGTCGCAGACGCAGCTTGGATCTGGCATTGCTGTGGCTCTGGCGTAGGCCAGCGGCTACAGCTTCCATTCAACCCCTGGCCTGGGAATCTCCATATGCTGCGGGTGCGACCCTAAAAAGACAAAAAAAAAAATCTAGATTGCCAAGCCCTAGAGTGTCCAAGAGAATGGGAGTGCATCCCAGATCTAGAGGCAATATTTTAACGGGCACCCCACATGGCTCAAATGCAGATGACCAGCACATTGAGAAACACTGAACTGGATTATTTCCCTCACTAGACTCCTCAGAATACACTTTAAGTAGTGCAAATACTGGTGTAGAGAATTTACTCGAGGTCAGGCAGAAAGAGAGCTACTTTGTTGCGCTACTCCATGGTCCTGTCCACACTGAACACAGTTTTTGTTACAGCAGCAAGATAAGACCTCCTGAATGAAAAGAAGGCCAAGGAGCAATAGAATTGAGAGCAGGCAGCCAACTACTGGCAACCAGACCCCAAGGCTTTAGCATCCAAAAGCAATTCTAGCAGAGCTACGAGTACCAGTGTCGAGAGTTTCATTGTTTGGTTTATTTTTAAATGTGATCATCCAAATCTAAACAGACTTTCTTCAACATCTTTTAAAAAGCAGAGAAGGGACCATTATATTGGGAGGGGCGGGGAAATTTAAACCCTCTTAGTACTTGGCACATTATCGGATTTAGTCCCAAGGTTTTTGTGAACGGGGACATTAACCACTAACACCTCCGAGTTATCAATAGTCACGTACCCGAAAGTAAACATACCAATGGGATTTTGATTCTCTTGAACCAACAGAATGTGAAATGGGTCATAGCTGCAGCGAGCCAGGAAAAAAAGTGTTAAATACACACTGGAGTAGTGTCAAATTGGAGAGTATTCCCAATACTTCAGTAGGACCTCCTCTGGACTCAGTTGCTAATTAAGAAATAGTACCTCAGGGTACACATGGGCAGGCAGGGCTTTGGTAAAATGGAATCAATAATTCAAAGAGGGAGGGGCAGTGTTCTGCGAGTGCAGAGTAACTACATTCTGACCGGTTTTCTGGAAACAGTGCTATGATTGAACACAGGTCAGCCTCATTATCTGGGGATAATTAAAAGTCGGCTTTTAAAATTCTTTTAAAGTGAATCAACTTAAAAGAAACACAGTCTTTCAATTTTAAAGGAAATAGCAAACGTTTGTAGAATGAACTGAAATTATTAGCGTGGGTTTATTTCATCTATCTTATGACTTTAAAATTCAGTTCTAAGGCTTTTAATGCTCACATTATATAGAATGGAATATTTGCATGAGGACAGATTAGGTGAGCTCACCAGGGACTATTTTTATTTGACTTTTTTCAAATAAAGTGACTATGGGCACTCAAATATTTCACTAAGGAGTTCTCCTTTTATGTAGTTTTAGAGTCATATATTATTAAATGTATCATTAAGGCTATGTGGGGTGGAGGGGGGAGTTAGAGACCATGGGATATATTATCAAAGGACTTTCATTCAAAAGTTACAGAAAACTAACATGGTTTGAGCTTGTTTCTGTATTCACCTTGATGTAAAATCAGTTTAAATTTTTCTCCTGGAGATGGATCCACCATGTGGCAAAAATAAAAGGAATGAGAAGTGTTAAAAACATAATTCAAAGAAAATCGGTATGTAAACATTCAGTAAAAGAAGTCTGATTTCTCTGGTCTGCAAACGCTACAGTTTGCAACTCTATACTGACTTTTCCACAATTGTTCTAATTTTATTTTTTTGGAATGGATAGGCATTTTGGAGTTTTTGGGGATGCTAACTGTTATATTTGGAATGAATGGGCAGTGGGATCCTGCTGTACAGCACAGGGAACTGTGTATGTGATTGGGTCACTTTGTTATACAATGGAACTTGATGAAACATTGTATATCAACTATATTTTAATAATAATAAAAAATAAATAGACTGCCTACTTTGGGAAACTTTTGTAAAACAGCAGAAGTAGACGTCAACTCAGATTATTTCCAAGACTCTCTCCTGTTTCCCATGTAAAGGATGACTTTAGAGACCCATGGGCTTTTAAAAAGCCAACAAAGACTTCACTGAGGTGTGAGAAAATTTTACAGTTCAGAAAAGAGTCAAAAGATCAAATTTTGAATTCATTTAACCAGAGGAAATTGAAGAAATAAAATTAACTGAAGGATACAAAACATGGGGGGAAGATTATGGTAAATGAATCTCTTTAAATTCAAAGTTTGTGAATGCACATTTTAAAGCACACAAATATACTTTTCTTTTGCAAGCCACAATGAATTTTTAGGCTACCACACTCACCTAATTGAAGATAAGATATCCAGCAACACAAATGGCAAGGAATCCCCAAAGGTAGAAATCCATTTATTTATTTTGCAATTAAATAGTAAGTGAAGAAGTGGAAAAAGAAACAGGATGAACACGGCTACAGAAATGTTAGCTTCAGGGCCTAGATTTTAAGGTTAAAGCTATTGATTGCATCAGAAAGAGGACTATACTTGAAGACTGAAAATAGGAGTTTGGGTCCTGGCTTTGCAGTTTACCAGCTGTATTACCTTCTGAGGAATACTGAGGGAAAAATAACTTCACCTCAATATTTCAATCTTAATATATGGATAAAATGATAGCAACTATACAGGTGTTACAAGCCCAATGACTGGTGCATATTGGATGCTCAATAAGTACTGGTTAAATGAATCAAGGGTGTTTGCGAGATTACGTTGCAAACTGGGTAGACGACAGTACTTCCATAGCTCCTGACCCA
Source organism: Sus scrofa (assembly GCF_054392235.1). Classification (NCBI taxonomy): domain Eukaryota; kingdom Metazoa; phylum Chordata; class Mammalia; order Artiodactyla; family Suidae; genus Sus; species Sus scrofa. Next base: position 80,889,231 of record NC_139387.1, on the reverse strand, counting down.
ATAGCATGTATTACTTATTTATTTCTTATTTTCTGCCTTCCCCAACTAAATGCAAGCTCTATGAAAGCAGGAAAGTATTATGCCTTTTCTGACTTTGCTTCTCAGTTGTTTTCACTTTTTTCTTCTTCTTCTTCTTTTTTTGTCACTCCTGCGGCATTTGGAAGTTCCCAGGCCAGGGATGGATTCTAAGCCATAGTTGTGACCTACACCACAGCTGCAGCAATGCCAGATCCTTAACCCCCTGTGTGGGGCCAGGGATCAAACCCTCAGCTCAGCAGAGACAACACCGGGTCCTTAACCCACTGCACCACAGTGGGAACCCCTCATCTTTACATTTAAATTTAGAACAAGAACCTCAGGGCAGAGAAGTACAAGTACCCATGGAAAGGTCTGTGTTTCAGGCCCTCTGTTCTCATGTACCCTTGATGACCAGACTAATACATCTGTAGCAGAAAGAACTCTTGGGGAATTCTCTTGTGGAGCAGTAGGTTAAGGAGCTGGCACTGTCACTGCAGCAGCTTGGGCCGCTGCCGTGGCACAGTTTCCATCCTTGGCCTAGAAACGTCCACATGCCGCAGGTGCAGCCGAAGAAATAAAAGAGATTTTGGCTCCAAATTACCCATGCCTGAACACAGTGAATGCGATTTTCTTTTAATAAGAATTCTGTCCTGGGGGAGTTACCACCGTGGCTCAGTGGTTAACGAATCTGACTAGGAACCATGAGGTTGTGGGTTCGATCCTTGCTCTTGCTCAGTGGGTTAAGGATCCGGCGTTGCCATGAGCTGTGGTGTAGGTCGCAGACGCATCTCCGATCTGGCGTTGCTGTGGCTTGGGCATAGGCCGGCAGCTACAGCTCCGTTTAGACCTCTAGCCTGGGAACCTCCATATGCTGTGGGAGCGGCCCTAGAAATGGCAAACAGACAAAAAAAAAGAATTCTGTCCTGGAAATTCCCTGGTGGACTGAAGGTTAAAGATTCAGCATTGGCACTGCTGCCACAAGCACAGTCCAAAAAAAAAGAGACGGTTTTGTCCCAATCTTGGTAAAGTGTGTCTGAACCTCACTGGTACACATTACACATCTTGGATGAGAAAGCTTGAGAAGATTTAAGGGAGACCAAGTTATATTTTCAATAAGAAGCTGCTATTTCAGAATACAAAGCTGCCCTTGGACGGTGGAAAGACAAGTCTAGGCCATGAGCCTGGAGTCTGAGAAATAATGACCATAATTTTTTTCCCCCCCTGGCCGTGCCTGTGGCAGGCAGAAGTTCCCAAGCCAGGGACCAAACCCTTGCACCATAGCAGTGACCCTTGCCACAGCAGTGACGTCAGCACATCCATAACCCACGGAGCCCCTGGGGAACTCTAACAATGCTCGTAACCTTAACAGAGCAGGATAGAGACAGAGGCAAACTGAGGGCAAGGAAAGGAAAACACTGGTGCGGATCTGAGGGGAAGAAAATTCCTCTCTGGCTGGACTGATCTTCCCTTAGATCAGTCCAGCCAGAGAGAAGCCTGAAGCTGACGGAACTGTGTTACACTACAGTTCCTAACCGAAGGTCCACACATTAAAAAAAAAAAGAAATCAGCCAGAAGAATGAACTTGGTTTTTGTCATGTGAGAGGCAGCTAAGTAAAATCATCAACCTCTCTTCAAATAATTTGCTCCTGGTCACCTGGAAGAATTACAACAGAGAGAAAATGGACTAAAATCAATTTTCCCCACTTAATGCCTTAAAGCAGCTTCAGTGTTAGCTATTTCACAGGAATTCACCAGAAAATGCATTCCTTTATTCTCTCAGACAAGTTCAGTTGTCTCAACGCTTTCTTCATGTGCGTTCGAACTTTGACAGTTAATTAAAGAGCCGTTGGGAAACTGCACCCACGGAAGAGGCAAGGTACCTTTTAAAACCTCTTATAGTGATCTGAAAAGCCTCTCTCACCTCCAAAGTTGTGGTTTCCTCAGTTTCCCTAATTGTTTACACCTCAGTGAGGTCATTCTAGTTAGTGCGGCTCTGTGTGGTCCTCCCCAAATCCAGTGTTCCTTTCAGACTAGACGGGCGTGTGTAAAAAGAAGAGAAAGTGGTCTTTCCTTTTAAAATAGGCACAACACAGGGAAATTTACTCAGTACTGCGTGGTAACTTGTATGGGAAAAGAATCTGAAAAGGGATGGATATATGTATGTGTGAAACTGATTTACTTTGCTGTATGCCTGAAATTAACACAACTGTGTAAGTCAACTACACTCCCAATAAAATTAAAAAAAAAAAAAAAAAAAAAAAACAGGTGCAACAGACTCCTAGTAAAGGCCCACAGAGGTGGCCTATAAAGCAAGGAGCTGTGAAAAGTCCCAGTGTCCTGCCACAAACAGTGACACAGATTAAAATAAAGACCTAAGATGCCTCTTGTAAACTAACGTGTGCTGCAGGTGGTGGTCAGTGCTGTAGACTTGGGAAAGTTTCTTTCAACTTTCTGAACTTTCTTGAAGCAACTCCTCAGTTTTCTTCAGACATAGGCAGGAATGCACTTGGCAAGCTTTCTAGAAAAAAAAAGGGGGGGGGGAGAATTCAGCTTTGAAAGTACTTGGCATGATGTAATGGGACCTTCAGCCAGAGAGAATGGAAACAGCTAGCCAGAGCTCACTGGGCATCTCTGCAGGGTGACCCTGAGTTCCACATCACCTTGAACCATTGTTGGTGGAGCGAACAGGTTTGAGACACCTGTAAATGACAAGTCCAGAGGGTGATGGCCGCATAAGCCAGGATGTCACCCAACAGACATTCCTACTTGAGGCTCTCTAAAGCCAGTTACAGTCCTAGGCGAGGCCTACTCTCCAAACTACCAGCAGCTTTTTTTTTATTTTATTTATTTATTTATTTATTTTGGCTGCACCCAGGGCATTTGGAAACTCCTGGGCCAGGGATGGAACCTAACCCAATCCAGTGGCGACACTGGATCCTTAACCTGCTGCATCAAAAGAGAACTCTAGCAGCTTTCTAATATTCAACAAAACTCATACTGGTCTTGAAAAGGGGAGCCCAAAAAACCTCACACAATAAAATGGAGGACTTAACCTCCAAGATTGTGTTATCAAGTCAAATGTTCTCCTAGAAACTACTTTTAACAATTAGATAGTCTATCAGAAGATACTGCATGTTAACTGTACATGATCTTTGGGAGAGAAAAAAAAAGACCATAATTACTGAAATATCCCTCGGTTTTGAGAGGAGTCAAGGCTACAGGAAAAGGGCCAGTGTGGCGTTGTTGGCTGTCACCGTCCTGGATCTGGACTCTTCAGGTAGACATTTTGTATAATGGCAACTTGGAGCTGCAGTTGGTTCGTTCACCTTTTAATTACATTGTTGTTTAATTGTAAAACTTGTAACTTGAAAGGAAATGGTTGGTATGAAACCCTACAGTAATGGTTTTATTTTATTCTTTCCATAGATTGTTCTCTCACAATTACAATGATGAATAATTGATTTCTTGTCACAAGTCTGTGATGAATAATCAATCAGTTGGTTTAGTGGTTTTATTTTGCAATTTACATCTAAATAAAAATGGGTGAGGGTATTCTCCCAAGTGGTTGTTCTTTTTTTTTTTTTTTTATTCCTAATGAGTCTTACTTATATGACTTTTAAAAGAAAACACAAAAGGACTAAAATAAGTCAAAGTGACATCTTCTACTCCATTTTCACTGATGATTTTGCAATGCCTGGGGACACGGGTAGGTAGTGACATGAAAAAATGGTGTGGAAAAAGAAAGAAGAAAGAATTTCATAAAAACAGATTATTCCTATACTTGAATTTAGCCAGTTTATCTTCCTGATATTCTGACCTTTAGGTTTATGCAAAGATTTTCTTAGAGGCGGCTGAGGTATGCTGGAAGGAACTCTGTAAGCAAATCCTTTAAAAAAAAAAAAAAAAAAAAAAAAAAAAAGGTATGAATTTGGCTGCTGGTTACCTGTGTGATCAATGTGGAACTTCAAGGAGATTGAACCCAAGACCTCTGGCAGGGACAAGAATCACCAGACCTTTATCATCGCCCTACCCCGCGCATTGTAATGCCCCTCTCCAACCTGAGCAATCTGGCCTGTTCCTTCCTACCCCTACTAGGAAGGGTATGTGGCCCACTCCTCACCCCTCTCTTATAGGGGCCTTATATGCCCCCAACCAACCAGCGACTGCATCTTAGGACCCTCTTTCCTGAACCAATCAGCGGTTAGCAGGTGTATCCTAAGACCTCTACTCTCTCTGGGCTATAAAATCAGACGTGACCATGAACTCGGAATGGGCTCTCCCTGGTTATCAGGAGGTCATCCTGCTGCGCCAGCAGCATCACTTATCTCAATATTTATCTTTCTCTTCACCCTGCTATGAGTCTGGAAAATTTGTTTTTCAGAAATAAAACCTGCATGCACGGACCATGACAATCAAGTCACAACCTCATATTGTAATACATTAATATTACATATGTAATATGGGGCCAATAATTCAAACTTTTCATTGCATGTTGAGGAGTCAATAAAATAATCCATATGAAAATGGTTAAGTACAAATTATCTGTGGTTGGATGTTAAGTTCTAAATGAGGGTCCCATCCGGTTGCAGAAAGCCTAGACTATAGCAGCCAGCACCTTACTTCCTGTAGCCTAGTCTGGAGACCTCTGAGTCTCTCAAAAAACTGGGGGGTTCTGGGGAGTTCCCATTGTGTCTCAGCAGTAACAAACTAGTATCCATGAGGACTCAGATTCGATCCCTGGCCTCACTCAGTGGGTTAAAGGATCTGGTGTTGTCATGAGCTGTGGTGTAGGTCAAAGATGCGGCTTGAATCCCGAGTTGCTGTGGCTGTGGTGTAGGCCAGAGGCTACAGCTCTGATTCAACCCCTAGCCTGGACATTTCCATATGTTGAGGGTACAGCCCTAAAAAGACAAAAAAAAAAAAAAAAAAAAGGTGGGGGGTTCTGTTGGCTGCAGGGCAGATGAACAGCAGTGCTCAGCACAGAACCCAGGGCAGTGTCCTGGGGTTGTCTTATAAACCAAAAACCTATTAGGCGTTTGCTATGTACCTACCATGCACTTTTAAAAGCATTTCACATACTTTAACCTACTTATACCTGACAACAACCCTCTAAAGGAGAGATACCATCATGATCATCCTCATTTTGCATGTGGAACAGCTGAGACAAAGAGGAAAACACGAAGAGACTCAAGGCCACATGACTCCACAGACCCAGAATGCAAACCCAAGCCTGAGGCTTAAGAGCTTGGGTTCCTTTTCTTTTTTTTTAATTGTATTTTTATAATGATGTTTACTTTTTCCATTATAGCTGATAAGAATATTATTTTATTTTTTCCACTGTACAGCATGGGGACCAAGTTACACTTACATGTATACATTTTTTTTCCCTCCCCTTGTTCTGTTGCGATATAAGTATCTAGACATAGTTCTCAATGCTACACAGCAGGATCTCATTGCAAATCCATTCCAAGAGCAATAGTTTGCATACGTTAACCCCACGCTCCCGATCCCTCCCACTCTCTCCCTCTCCCCCCTGGGCAGCCACAAGTCTATTCTCCAAGTCCATGATTATCTTTCCTGTGGAAAGGTTCATTTGTGCTGTATATTAGCTTCCAATTATAAGTGATATCATATGGTATTTATCTTTGTCTTTCTGACTTATTTCACTCAGTATGAGAGTCTAGTTCTATCCATGTTACTGCAAATGGCATTATGTCATTCTTTTGTATGGCTGAGTAGTATTCCATTGTGTATATATACCACATCTTCCGAATCCAATCATCTGTCGATGGACATTTAAGTTGTTTCCATGTCCTGGCTATTGTGAATAGTGCTGTAATGAACATGCGGGTGCATGTGTCTCTTTTAAGTAGAGTTTTGTCCGGATAGATGCCCAAGAGTGGGATTGTGGGGTCATATGGAAGTTCTAAGGTATCTCCAAACTGTTCTCCATAGTGGCTGTACCAGTTTACATTCCCACCAACAGTGCAGGAGGGTTCCCTTTTCTCCACACCCCCTCCAGCACTTGTTATTTGTGGACTTATTAATGATGGCCCTTCTGGCTGGTGTGAGGTGGTATCTCATGGTAGTTTTGATTTGCATTTAAGAGCTTAGGTTCTTAATGCCTCTCACACCCCCTCCAGCAAGCGGAGAACAAGTCTCCATGCCCTAGCAGTACTGAGAGAAACTGGGGTCTAAGAGCCGCAGGCTGCTGGGTGTGGGATCCTGGGGCCTGGAGGCCATCGTAAGGCCAGTGGTTATCAGCGGTGGTGACCAGATTCAAGTGCAGAAGAGGAAAAACTGCATCAGGGCCACACTGCATTAACCTCAGCAGACAGAGCAAGGACAGAGGCTGATCAAGGCAGGACCAGATATTTCCCTGGATTTGAAGCAAGCACCATGCTGTGTAGATGAGGTGAGAGGAGCCCCTAGTAGAAGATAAGGAGGAACCACTGCAATAAGGCATTTACTGAAAGCAGAAGAGATTCCAACATTCTTCATCAGCAAATCAAGTGTTTCCTTCCCTGAGGGAGTGGGGAGCCTAAAGGCCAAGATCCATTCATGTGGGGAAAAAAAACCCCAAGGTCTTCTGTTCACTGTTCCCTCTACCTGGGCTGCTCTTCCTGGGATCCTAACAGTCTTTCTTTCACTTGGTTCGGGTGTCTGTCCAAATGTCACCCTGGGGAGCGCTCTGCATTACATCCCATGCACCAGCTGTGATCGCTTTATCATCTTTCCTTCACCTAGAACATTGAAGCATAAGGACTTGTCTCCTTTCCTGCTTTATTCTCCATGCCTATAGTTGCACCTAGTGCATAAGAGATGCTCAGTAATATTTGTTGACTGATTGAATGAGTCAGAGTGTGTTCAGGTCAACCCCAACCCAAACATATTCAGGATAACAGAACTAGGAGGGAGCTTAAAGGTCAATCTGATGAGTTCCACACATTTTTTTTCTTTTAATCAGCAGAATGCCATTTTTAAAGACTAAGACATAAGTAGGAAAAGCCCTAATAGCTCTGCTTGTACCCTAGAAGTGAGGGAGAGGCACTTTCTAGGAAGAATTGTAGAGAACTGTTTGGAGAATGCTTATTTAGACCAAATGCTTCATTTTTGATTGAGGAAATTGAAGCCCAGAGAGGTTATATAATTTGCTGAAAGTCATTACGTCCACAAGTTAGCTTTCATGACCTCCAGTCTAAATGAATACCATATTTGTGAGTTACCTGTTTTGTGCTGGGCAGAGCGATGGCTCTGGTTCCAGAAGTAAGCCCCTTGTTTAGATTTTCTGCGATGGTTACTCTGCTGGCAGACTCCATGAGTCATGGAATTTCTTGACTATTGTAAACCCAGGCTCTGGGTACAGAGTTCCATTTCTCTTCTGTTGTTGTTCTAATGACCAAAATTTGGCAAACGCTGCTAACGGCACGACGTGAGTTTGTCCTGTCTTTTTAATATCCGATTCCCTCCCCAAGCCCTCCCCAGCATACCCAGGATCTGAGCTGCTTCTCTTTTTTGCAGCTCGGCTGATGTCCCCCACCCCACCCCCTGGCCTCCCCTCCTCCGTGCAAAGTTGGGCCACACATGTTCCACATCTGTCAAAATGCCCTCCAGCAGCTACACACTCTGAAACACTTACATACACAATTCCTCCTGAGTACGCGCATGTGGCTCGTGCTCCCCCCCCACCCCCCCCCCACCCTCACGCTCTCCTTTTGCTGCTCCTTGTGTTTATCATAGCTTTCACAAATAAGTTCTGGGGGTCTTTTTTGGGGGGTTTTCCCTTTTTGAACTGTATGCTGGCTTATTTAAGTGATTACTTTGCAATTGTGAGTTCCTCCATCCTGTATCTTCTTACTTCTTTCCTACTTAGAGGAGACCTTTCAATATTTCTTTGAGGATAGGTTTAGTATGGCTGCATTCTTTCTCTCATGCTCTCTTCTCTCTCCGTCTCCTTCCTTTGTCTCTCCCTCTCACCCTGTCTCCTCCCCCCCCCCACAACCCTGCTCAGCTCCTGCTGGGACAGGCTCTTCCTTCAGGTCTCTGCAATCCAAGCCTCCCCCCACCTTGGTGCATCTTCCTTCTCCCTCCCCCTCCCCGCTGGGCCAGCCCTGACTCGTTGGCCACTTTCCTGCATCCCAAGGTTCCCTGCAGATAGCAGGGGGTGGTGGGACCGCTGGCCATGAGTACCGGGTGATCTGTTATTATGGAACATTCTTCTCTAAATGAAACTCAGCCATCTGGCACACTGTGTAGCAAGGGGAAACCAAAGCAAGAAAGAAAAAAATCCATGAAACATTTGCTCATTTCAGGTTGGGAAGGAAAATAAAAATGGAAGAGGATCTTCTCCAATCCATCTTCTTCACTTGGAACATAAAGTAGAACAGCCTAGACTAGAGATAGACACACCCCTATTCCAGTCTCGGGTCCGTAATGTTGAAATTCAAGATCTGACATTAAGATTCATCAAGAGAAATCTATGGTAGGCAACACTTTGACAAACAAAGTTAGGTGGGGAGAAAATTTGCCCCTCTGCCTGAAATGCTCTGTAAATAACATGTCTTTGCCTTGAGCTTCCTAAGTGAGAGTAAAAACTGTCCTATGGAAGATTTTTCTTTACGTCTTTGGTTAACTCTTTAAAATATGTTAATGTCAAAATGAAAAATTACCTAACATTTCTTTTATGTCCATATTCTAAACCCTCTCTCTGATTTTTAAGAGTTCTACTCGTGTAAACTTAAATCAGAACAGAAGGTCAAAGGATAGAGTTAGAATCATCATATATTCCTTCTCATAAAAAGCTATACATCAACCACAATGAAGATTTTTCCACTTTATTTTCCACTGAGACAGGATTTTGGCATGAAGCAGAGAAAGAATGTGCTTTATGAAAAACAGACAATGCTGACTTTTCCATAACTTGGCTCTATCAAGGAGAAAGTTATTTTCTAGTAATGAAAATATACGACTATTTATGTTTGAATATAAAATTATATGTGAATCAGCCACATCCTAATTGGGATATAAATGATCTACATCCAATGTGGGAAAAGGGAGTGGTACTTATCTAAACAACTTTCAAGGCTCTCTTGGTGCCCCTGGAATGCAAATGAGATGACAATATGCAAATTTCAAAACATCCCAATCAGGTCTTCAAGAACAAATCCTTCTTCCTGCGGAGGGAACCAAGGGTCAACATTTGATCTGCCCAAGAGGACCAGGCCTCTTCTGTCAGGCACACATTCCACGTATGGGAAACTTCAGACTCAGAGCCTGTCTTTCCAAATGGTATTTCCTTACTGACCAGAGCTGCATCATGCTCTGTGTCATTTGTTGCCACAAGCTCTCGGCTCCAACCTCCAAGTTCGCCTTAGGATAGAGTCTACGACAGTGATGAAACAAGGAAGAAAACCTCCCATTTCCCAACCTGATGATGAACTATTTGTTTATTTCGTCCTCACTTCCTCATTCTTTATCTGCAACCTGGAGTAGTCGCAGTGCCAAATGAAATAGTGACTTGGTAAATAGGGACTAGTTAAGAGTCTTTTGGATTAGAAAACCTCACACTTGCTCAAGCCAAAAAAAAAGGAGGAGATTTATCATAATGATACAGAGGTGATTCACACACACCCCCAGGACAGGAATGCAGCCAGGCTTCAGGAAGACTGGGACAGAAGTGGAAAGAGGTCAAGCGTTTCTCCACCTCTCCTCCAGATTCTTCTGCCTCATCCTTCTTAACCTGGTGCTACTCTGTTCAACGGGGTGAATATAAAAAAGACACTTAGAGAGTCTCAAGGCAGCTCAGTGGGTTAAGGACCTGACATAGTCTCCATGAGGATGCAGGTTCAATCTCTGGCCTCACTCAGTGGGTTAAGGATCCAGCATTGCTGTAAGCTGCAGCACAGGTGGCAGATGTGGCTCAGATCTGGTATTGCCATGTGGTATAGGCCTCAGCTGCAGTTCAGATAGAACCCCTAGCCAGGGAACTTCCATATATCACAGAAACAGCCATCAAGAGAAAGAGGGAGAGAGAGAGGGAGAAGGAGAGGGTGAGGGAGAGGGGAGAGAGAGAGAGAGAGAGAAAGAGAGAGAGAGAGAAAGGAAGGAAGGAAGGAAGGAAGGAAGGAAGGAAGAAAGAAAGAGAAAATGGACACCCATAACTCTTGAGTTCAAATATTTAAGCTTCAGTATCTCAGAAAAACAGACTCTTCCTCAGAATCCCACAAAAAGTTCTACTCGGCTTCACTGGGCACCCTTGACCTAATGAATGGACGGGGGTGCAGTCATCTTTCCATAGAGCTGCTGGGGGCCTCCTGTTCAGACGGGCTGAATCACTGGCAACTTGCTGGGCAGACACAAAATAAGTCACTTCCCAGGGACTAAACCAAAGAAACTAAACAGAAAGTGGAGTCGAGGTGACAGGAAAGTGAAACCGACTCTTTTAGCCATCAGAAAAAAATATATTTGTGACAGACAGGGCTTAAATAAGTGCCAACCACATAGACTCCATCATAACAGAGATTAAACGTGTTCCTTGGGTGACCTCAGAGGAAGCGTTTCTCATCTCTTCTCAGAACCCCCAGGAAAATGAGCCCCAGAGTTGTCGTTGACATAGAGTCAGGCCTCCTAGATGTTCTTGACCATTTTCTTTTTAAACTCTGAGGGAGAGTTGGGGTCACAGCAGAGGAAGATGAGAGCACGGGAGGACAGCTTGAGAAGAGCGTGTTTGCCAGACGTGCACCAGAGCTCCTCTCTGCTGTGACCGGAGACCAGGGGAGCCGGGGCTTCTGCTCAGGGCCTTGGGAAAGCTGTCAGCAGCAGTCAGCTCCACCTCTGTCTGCTTCTTTGGCGTCTGTCCCTTCAGCCCAAAGCACAGTTCGAAACCAGAGATAGCTCCTGCCACTTCACATCTCCCAGACTCAGAATGCAGTGCACTGGGTGTTGTGAGTTCCTGCGTGTCCATCACATGTCACCTTGCCAGCGTCTTCCCAGATATAAAGGGGATGCTGAGATCATGAAGCGTCTTTGCAGAGGGGGAGGACGCACAATGTACCACACAGGGCTGTCACCTCCTCATCCCATTCCCTAAGTGACCCTCCCAGACTTAAAGGCCAAAACCCAGATGTGAATAAGGGCAGGGCCTGTGGGTAGACCTTTTTTTTAAAGGTATAAGTGGCCTTAGGATGTCTCTGGGGACCAGTGTGAAATCTAACAATGTGTTCACAATCTAGTGCCTATCAACGAGAGTCCACCCTGCAACACCCACGTCTAACTCAGAGCAGTGAAAGTGAAAGCAGCAACCAGCCAACAGTGAGAAGAGCGTAGCTGCGAGCAGGCTGCCGTATCGCCCACATCAACTGCAGCCCACTCCCGGGACTCAGGGACGCTGATGTGTCACCCTCCTCCCATCTGTCCCAGCGGAACACTCTTCCTCCAGGAGAAAGATGCAAGTCTCAACAGAGCCTCACCCTCTCTGCTTCTCCTCTCCCCTATTAGAAGCTTCAAATCACACAGGAAATGTTATTTGAGACAATGGGAGAGGAAAGAAAGGAACCATGGGGACCAGGGCGAACATGAGCCCATTGAAAATAAAAGAAGGGTGTTGCTGACTTTTTTTTTTTTTTTTTGTCTTTTTGCTATTTCTTGGGCCGCTCCCGCGGCATATGGAGGTTCCCAGACTAGGGGTTGAATCGGAGCTGTAGCCACCGGCCTACGCCAGAGCCACAGCAACGCGGGATCTGAGCCGCGTCTGCAACCTACACCACAGCTCACGGCAACGCCGGATCGTTAACCCACTGAGCAAGGGCAGGGACCGAACCCGCAACCTCATGGTTCCTAGTCGGATTCGTTAACCACTGCGCCACGACGGGAACTCCTTGCTGATTTTTAATTCCCAAATGACACTGGTAATGAGATACATGCTAATGAGTTTATAAATTCCCTGTGAAAGAAGTTGAACTTCATGGGCTTACTTGACTTCTTGCCAAAGAGTTTTCCAAAGACCCTAGGACCATTTATTCCAAAGGGATTACTGGTGGCAGGGCCTTGATACAAACTTAGAACATCTGAGCTTCTGTCACCCTCCTCCTTCTGAAGAGTATCATCGGAGTCACTGAAATCCAAATGAGCTCTTTGTCTGAAAAACTTAACTCCCTCCATCCGTCAGCCAGTCTTTCATTAACTCATCAAATACCTTTCTCTCTCTTATCTACTCTGTCCCAGGCACTGCACTAGATGCTGGAGATAAAACAGTGAATCAGACATGGACACAGTTCTTAAGGGGGTGTCAGTGGGGGGAGGGAAAAACCGTGATAGAAACAATATGAAAAATTCCTTCCTGGAATCCCTTAAGTATTTCCAATCCCGCCCAAGGGTCCTGACCCTATTTGAACAGCGTGTGGCCCATTTCGACCCACAGTCAAATAGTTTCAGTGCTGGAGAAGAGGCTATTGTCTGATCATGGAGAAGTACCAACGATCAAGATAAAGTACCAGCCAACATTTGAAGAAAATCTAGTAGAGAAAAGTAAGTAAGTTGCCATCTTCAGAAAGAAGGGCCAGGCTACGTAGGCACCAAAAAATGACACAAAATGTCTCTAGATGAAATGTGTAAGGTAGAAAGAGTAGGTTTCAGCCATCACACGTGTGCCTAAGATCCTAAACGCCAAGAGTAGGGTGGAGTTGAGTTCATCAAACATATTGTCCCAAACCATAAATTGGACCCCTCTACTGCCTTCCCTAGAGACCTCCCTTGGGTGATGGTAACCATCTCACAATATATAAATGTATCAAATCAACATGTTGAACACCTTAAAATTACATAAGGTTTTACGTCAATTACATCTCAGTAAAGCTAGAGAAAAAGAAAGCTAGAGATCTCTCCGTGCATTGTTGCTCACTTAACAAAATCTTAGTGCATAAGTGAAGTCAGAAGGAGAAGGACAAATACCATATGACTTCACTTATATCTGGAATCTAATATATGGCACAAAGGGATTACTGGTGGCAGGGCCTTCCACAGAAAAGAAAATCATGGACTTGGAGAACAGACTTGTGGTTGCCAAGATGGGGGGGGGAGGGAGTGGGAGGGCCTGGGAATTTGGGGATAATAGATGCAAACTATTGCCTTTGGAATGGATAAGCCATGGGATCCTGCTGTATAGCAGTGGGAACCATGTCTGGTCGCTTGTGATAGAGCATGATAATGGGGAAAAAAAGAATGTATACATGTATGTGTGGCTGGGTCACCTCGTTGTGCAGTAGAAAATTGACAGAACACTGTAAATCAGCTGTAATGGAAAAAATAAAAATCACTATTAAAAAAAATCTTAGTATACATTCTTCTATGAATAGATCTTTCATTCATTCCTTAAGCAGAACCTAAAACATGATGTGTAACATTCTAGGCCACGGGAACACAAGGCCATGATCCCCACACGAAAGACTCTCAGTCCACGGGGGTTTGTCTAGGCACATGCACACTGAGGCATATGGAATGACTGGCCGGTGGGGACCTGCCGCATAGCACAGGGAACTGTACCCGGTATTCTGTCATCACCTCTGTGGGAAAAGAATCGGAAAGAGAATGGATGCGTGTGCTTGTATAACTGAATCGCTTTGTTGTACAGCATAAACGATCACAACCTCATAAATCAATGGCACTTCAATAAAGCTTTAAAAAAATGGAAAAAAAAAAAAAGAATCTCAGTCCAATGAGAACACAGATTTTAAAAAGAGCTGCAATATAAAGCCCTCAGAGCCATATCATCCTATGTGCAAAGTGTCTTGGGAGCACCAAGAACAGACAGCTGAATTCCTTCCCAGGGCAAAGGGGAAATAAGAGAAGGTTTAGACGGAATAGATTTTCAAATGGCGACTTGAAGAGTAAATGGGAATTCTTTAAGAGGTAGAGGAAGAAAAGGCAACACAGCTAATTAGTCAACGCAAAGGGACTGAAGCACAATTTCCCTTATTCTTTTCTGTGGAATTATCCAGTCGTTGATGGATCAGCCATGCACTCAGTCAAGGTGATTAGGCCTCTATTCACAGCCTGTACCATGCAGACATAACTCTGGCCTTTAAGAAATGCGAATGTTTCTAGGAATATTTTTATATTCGAGCCCTTTATCTGCTTGGAGAAGATTTCTCAAAAGTATTTGATGCGAGAGCAGATGACTTTATGTTTACCGCTGAAAATCAAGTTCTATATGCCTGTTCAGACTTTATCACTGTATTGTTTTGTTGCTTTTTTTAATCTAAAAATCAAGGATACTTTTAGTAAAAAAGCGAAAGGAAAAGTTGGGACTTATCCAGGTAATTTGATACATCGAGATAATTTTTATTGCATGAGCAGAAGGAAATAATCTGGCAATAACGTAATTTAGGCCAAGTACGCATCTGAATGATGAGATGTATTTACTTTAAACGTCTCCTAGGAGTTCCCACTGTGGCACGGTGGGTTAAGACTCCAGCTGCAGCAGCTCAGGAGGAGGTGCAGTTTTGATCCCCGGCGTGGTGCCATGGGTTAAAAGGATCCAGCATTGCCGCAGCTGCAGCATAATTTGTATTTGTGACTCGGATTCAGTTCCTGGCCCAGGAATTTCCATATGCCACTGGTGCGGCCATTAAAAGCAAAAAAAGTCTTCGAGGTGTGAGATTTGATGCTAAATCATTGAAAAGACACAGCCCTCCCTCAGATGGCATACATTCCAGCGGGAAAGACAGACCATAGATAGGAGTCTGAGTGTAAGAGGTCATGAAAGTTGGCACACATGATGGGAGGGATACTCAGGCTGGTGTTCCAGCCAGGCAGCTGCTCTCTTCTGGGGCAGTGCTACTTTGGCAGAGACCTGAAGTGAGATTGAAGAACTGTACTTTTAGAGCTCATGTTTCACTGGAGTTTCTACATGGATTAAATTAGTACTCGTTGTGTGAAAGGGAAAAGAATGCACTTTGGAGCCGGATACACAGAATTGGCTGCTTTGGGCAAGTCACTTCTCATTTCTGGGCATCTGCTTTCTCCTCTGCAATTTGGCCAAAATAATACCCATCTAGCCGAGCCATGGAACTAAACAGGGAAATACACTAATGGGTCAGAAACACATTTCTGTACTGAAAGTCATTTCTATCACCCAGCACCCCTAGAAAGGAGGGTTATTAGCCCCATTTTACTGAGGGCTGAGGACTGAGCATCCCTAAGGTAGAAGTGGGTTTTGAATGAGGACGGTTGGACCACAAATTCCATGCTTTTTAAATACTGTTATGCTGCATCCCCTCACCCCACCCCCGCTCCCATATTAGTACCTAGCAGCCAGGGCTTGGTTAGTCTTCTTCCCTTCAATGTGGGTAAATATAATTTTAGAAAACAGCAATTGCTTTACAAGTTTTTCCTGTGCAAATAATGGACAAGCACGAAGAGGTAGCTAAAGAATGTTCACCACCACTCAAAGCCCATTTACAAAATTTTTTTAAACGTTTATGTCCAGCAAATGTATCATACAGCCATAAAAGAAGGGTTATGAAATGATATGAAATGACAGGGAGAAATGTTCATTATCCATGAACAGAAAGACAAGTTCTACTTGTCCAATGTGATCAATTTTTGCAATAACGGTATGCCTAGGGGAAAATAAGACCGGAAGATACATTTTCTTGTGCTTTTCTCTATTTTGCAAACTTCTGATAATGAGTATGTTTGTTCAGTCGAAGAGAAACAATAGAATGGAAGTTCTCTAAACACTTCTTTTTAAATAGCTGATTCATCTTTGTGCATTCATGTAATATTTTTCCTAGTGAAATAATACCTCCATTAAAGAGGAGAAAGCATTCCAAGCATATATTGCATTCTCGGAAGTTTAAAGACTGGGGGCGGACAAATATAGACTCAGCCCCGACATTGTCTCCTAGTCTGCCGGCAACAGAGCCCCTCCCCCCCCCCAGGCTCCTCTCTCCAAGTTCATTGCTTGCACCACAAAGGATCTTCACCCGTCTCTCCAGGCAACAAAAGGGGCAGGCCGACTGTGCCTGTGTTTCCCCAGTGGAGAGGAGGCGCCTCTGGTTCCTGCTCCTTAAAACAATTAAAAGCTTTAATGTGGAACAGTGCTAATGAATGGGTTGTGGGAATGAGACAGGTTAATGTAACGGCCACTCTGCCAGGGTAAGGAAATGGGCCCTCATTTGATCTGAATTTCCCTGGAAATCTCATCAGCATTCTTCTGACCACAACTACACATGATACCTTTATGGCTGGAGAGCTCTAGAGCACACTAACCTATAAAACAGATGAATTAGAGGAAGCATGTCTGCATCACCCAGAAAGATGCTATGCTTTACAAAAGATTCACCTCAGGGTTTTTTTTAATATAGAGACTCCTGTGAACTGCTGTTTATTTGTTTACAGGTCATTAACTCTTTGGCTGAAAGAGGAGTTGAGGCCAGGGTGGGCTGAAGAGCCTGTGCTACCCTGAACTAGAGATCAATTAAACCTGGAAACAGAGCTTGCTGGTGGAGAATCCTATGCTTTTTTTGCCAGCCTGGTGTCTGGAAAGGAATTGTTAGGGAGCCAGGAAAAGACAGGCAGACTAGCAAGAAAGTATGTGACTTTCCTGTACTTTTGAGAAAGCTGGGTTCACACATAGCTGGGGAGGAGAGACAGGGAGGGCTGCCTACAGACCTCAGTGGGGAGCCTGGCCCTTAGACTGTCCTTGGTGGCTAGGGCTGTGTTGTCACAGGACTGTGATGGGCAGAACTGTGACTTCCAGATCCCTGGCAAGCTGCTGCAGCTTTGGGACAAAGGCTCTTGTTTTGCCTCCAGCACACTCGCTGAGCCACATCTTAAACCAGAGAAGGGTCTCTCCCCTGGGTGCCCTTGGACCTCTACTGCAATGAACGAGTCTGATTTTTGAAGAAATCTGTACCCCCGTTAACCAGATAGGCCCAAAGACTACTCCAAATAAAAATAAGACCCAGAGCTCCCATTGCCGCTCAGAGGTAACGAATCCGAATAGTATCCATGAGGATGTGGGTTTAAACCCTGGCCTCACTCAGTGGCTTAAGGATCCAGTGTTGCTGTGGCTGTGGTATAGGCCAGCAGCTGTAGCTCCCATTCGACCCCTAGCCTGAGACCTTCCATAAGCCACAGGTGCAGCCCTAAAAAGCAAAAAAAAAAAAAAAAAAAGAAAGAAAGAAAGAAAGAAAAAAGACCCAATTCACCTCCTCTCGTTTCTTCAGAATTCTAAGCCAATTCTCCTCAACAAAGTCCAGACCTGGGTCTCTCCCTCTCTCATCCCCCCACCCCCATGAAAGCAGGCTGGTTTTAGGTTTACCTGTTCAACCGTTGCTTTCTGTTTCACTTAATGAACAATTTTATTTTTCAGGCAAATATTGATCTGGTGTCAGTCCTTCATTCTCCAGGCAATGATTTATGGCCAGATTACATAATGTGCATTGATCCAAGGCTTTGAATAGCCCTTTACCAAGTTTATGTTCCTCCTCGTCTTGGAATCAGAGGATTCAGGAGTTCCCGTCGTGGCGCAGTGGTTAACGAATCCGACTAGGAACCATGAGGTTGCGGGTTCGGTCCCTGCCCTTGCTCAGTGGGTTAACGATCCGGCGTTGCCGTGAGCTGTGGTGTAGGTTGCAGACGCGGCTCGGATCCCGCGTTGCTGTGACTCTGGTGTAGGCCGGTGGCTACAGCTCCGATTGGACCCCTAGCCTGGGAACCTCCATATGCCGCGGGAGGGGCCCAAGAAATAGCAACAACAACAACAACAAAAAGACAAAAGACAAAAAAAAAAAAAAAAAAAAAAAAAGAATCAGAGGATTCACTTTCTGGCAACTGCAGCATCCTTTCAGCGGTACATGCAGAGGGCCGCCACAACTCCCTCTGAGTTTACCTGGCACCTGGGCTATTTGGCACCAGCCCCAAAGGTACCTACCTTGACCAACAGAAGAAAAGGACCTTTTTCATGGTGGTCACATGGGGCCACTTTCACATTCCAAGAGTGGCCTCTAAAAGCAGTAGAACCTGTTCACCAATAACTGCTTAGGAGAACAGCTACATAGTAATTATGTCAAACCAAACTCTTTTATCAGTTGCACCATCTCATATACATGGATAACACTCAACAATTTTAGCCAAAAGACGATTCCCCATTCAGTTATACAAGGCTTCAGTTGGGGGCTGAAATGTTGGAATCAAATCAGATTGTAGTCCTTTTCAAAAGGAAGCATAATTCAGAAGTTAAGATTCCCCGAAGGCAGAAATCAATGAGGTTTAGGGGGCAACTTCTTCCCTCAAAATACTCCAGGCCAAAATCTGCTCTTCTTGCTTTTTTTAATGGGACATAATTTGGAGAATTCAACTCAGTATTTCTTTAAATTCTGAAACATATAATGTGTTTAGAAACGAAAAAATCCTGTACATTGTATCACTGAGTTTATTTTCCATGATTTTACTTAAGAACCTTTGTTGTATAGATATCCTTTTGAAAATTTTCTTTGTTGTTGTTGTTGTTTTGTCTTTCTTTTTTTTGTCTTTTTAGGGCCACACCGGCAGCATACAGAGGTTCCCAAGCTAGGGGTGAAATCGGAGCTGTAGCTGCCAGCCTACACCACAGCCAAGCTGCTTCTGCAACCTACACCACAGCTCACGACAATGCTGGATCCTTAACCCACTGAGCAAGGCCGGGGATTGAGCGCTCATCCTCATGGATCCTAGTCGGGTTTGTTGACCACTGAGCCATTATGGGAACTCCTGAAAATTTTCTTTAAGAGCTTGAAATTCTTGCGGTTCCTGTTGTGACTCTGTGCATTAAGGACCTGATGCCTTGTCTCTATTAGGATGCAGGTTCTGTCCCTGGCTTCATTCAGTAGGTTAAGTATCTGGCATTGCTACAGGCTGTGGTGTAGGATGCAGATGCTGCTCAGATCTGGTGCTGCCATTGCTGTGGTCTTAATTGCAGCTCTGATTCCACCTCTGGCCCAGGAACACCCGTAAAAAGAAAAATGAAGGGAAACAAGAATTCAACATTCTCCTCCCCCTCCCCAAAAAAGGGGGGAGAGCCTTTCTTTTATGATAAATCTTGATTCTTGAGGGCTTTGCAAATTGTCCTAGTTCCTACCTTATCTTGGCAGCTGGAGAGTATAGTGTCTGCCTGGAGGGAGAAAGCCTGGGTGGCTAGGAGAAAGGGTGAGACAGAAGCTTTTATCATATGCATTTTTTTACCTTTCAAATTTTGAAAATTATGCACGTATTATCTATTAAAAATTTAATAAGATTTAAGTAAGATAGCGTGTTGGCAACTCAGAAGACTGTTCCTTATTCTGCTATTATTCCCTTCCTTGATTTTGGTAAGAATCAATAGGTTGTTTTACCTTGCTTCGCTTATTTCTATAATAACTTTATTTAGCAAAATGAAACATTAGCGACCCTGTGCCATCCCTCTCCACTCTGTACTACTTGACGTCTGTCTTCTAAGTTTGAGATTTTGACTCTTATTGAATCAGTACCTTTTATTCTCAGTTGTCTAGTGTTCTCATTGGAATTAGGCTTGATTTAAATACGCAGATATGTACACACAGAAAGCCATGTCAAATGCATACACCAGTGACACTCTCTAATCCTCATGCCAAAAGATCCCTGGAAAGCTCCTTTTCACCGCCCCTGACCTGATGAATGAGGAAGAAGGAACAGGGGAGTCCCACCATCCCCCCTTCATTGTGACCCTATACCCAGAACCCAGGTCTCACAATTCCCAGTCCATTGCCCTCTCCATTAAATCCAAAAAATACATTTCCAGTCAATAATAGACATGATTTGCTTTCTAAAAGTACAATTTCATAATTGAAAAGCTTAATAATTGCAAAAGCAAAAGGTATCTCCAAGAACTAATTTTCATCCTTAGGAAAATGAAATGAGCCCAGATTTATTCTTCTCTTGGGCAGAGCTATTTATATTCGGCCACATGTGTAACTTTGAGCAAAAGGACATTAGTACAGTCGGTTTCTACTCTGCTGGTTCTTTCCCCTCCATCACCGTGAGCTGAAATATAAACTCCTTAGCACAGCATCCAGTGCCCTTTCAATTTCTACTTTCCTGCCTCATCTTTCGGCTCCCCTCCCCACCACTCTGTGCTTTCCACCATCCCAAACTACCTCTGGGTGCCTCATGTTTTCCTGCATCTGCACATGCTGCCCCCTCCACCAGGGCCATCTCGCTTCTACCGAAACTCTTCCATCAAGACTCTATATCGGAGTTCCCATTGTGATGCAGTGGGTGAAGAACCTGAGTAGTATCCATGAGGGCACAAGTTCAATCCCTGCCCTCGCTCGGTGGGTTAAGGATCAGTGTTGCTGTGGCTACGATGTAGGCCAGCAGCTGCAGCTCCAATTTGACCCCTAGGCTGGGAACGTCCATATGCCACAGGTGCAGCCCTAAAAAGAAAAAACAAAGAAGACTCGATGTCACTTCCTGGAAAACACTCACCTGGGCTCACAGAGGTTAGTAGCTGCCCCTTCCTTCTTGGTGCAATTAACGCTGCCAGATGCTTCCTTGAGTGCTGGGTGAATATTGATGGCTTTTGTCTCCATAATCATCCCAGGTGCTCCAGAGCAAGGACAGCTGGCTTTTTCATAACTGTCTCCCTGACATCATGCTCAGCATATAGCAGCTGATTAAGGAATGTTCTCAGAAGGAAGGAGGGAGGAAAGGAGGCCATTATTTAGGATGCAAACAGAAAAAAATGCATTCCTATATGTTTGCATTTGGATGGTGGTTGAAGAAAAGAATGTTTTCCCTGCGGCCTGTGGCCCAGAAATAGCTGTTTAAAAAGAACCTTTATAGAAAAGCATGCAGCCTAGGCCTGGGGTAAGAAAGCCAGCAGGCACACTCTTGGCTGCCACATTCTCTCGTTCTCTCCAGGCTCATGCCTGCGAGCTACTGCCTACTGGAACATTCTCTTTGCCCTCCATCAAGGCAGAGAAGCATTTCCAATAGCCCTGGGTCCTGAGTGACCTGCAGAACGCCCTGGGCTCTACTTGCCTATCAGCCACCACACGCAAAGCTGAGAACAACGCCTTACCAGCCAGGACTTGTGCCACGCATTCGCTTTACCCCCAGCCCCTGCCCCTGGTCTCTCGAACTTCATTCAACGTTACTCAGGGGCAGCATTTTCTCCTACTGGGAAGGAACGAGAGGAAGAAGGAGAAGTCTGACCGCTGAGTTCTAATCCCTACCAGACCCTGTGCCTGTGAGCACATTTTTTTTTTCCTCTGTCTTCTGAGTTTCCTTTTCTATAAAATGAATCTCTCAGAGTTCCCATTGTGGCACAGCAGAAACAAATCCGACTAGGAACCAGGAGGTTGCGGGTTCCATCCCCGGCCTCGCTCCGTGGGTTAAGGATCGGGCGTTGCTATGAGCTGTGGTGTAGGTCAAAGACGCGGCTCAGATTCCGTGTTGCTGTGGCCGTGGGGTAGGCAGGCAACTACATCTCCGATTGGACCCCTAGCCTGAGAACCTCCATATGCCACGGGTGCGGCCCTAAAAAAGCAATAAATAAATAAATAAAATGAATCTCACAGCTTTTCCATAATTCTGTGCTCAGAGCATACAGATAATGTGAAAATACACAATCAATAAGAGTAATCAGCCAACGTGTGTTGCTCTCCGATGACATGCAGACAGAGTTCTACATGCATGGGTCTATCCTAGGGATAGAAAGTCTGTAGGAAATGACTCTTGCCCTCAACCTAATGGGTGGAGATTTAAAGTGTTCCAACCTTGCCAAATGATAGGAAAGCAGATGCGCCAAGTGCCAGATGAAAGAGAGATGGTAAAAAAAAAAAAAAAAACCAACTTTACCACCACATAGCTGCTATGTTAGCAGTCCTCACTTATCAACAGAATAAGGAGAAAATGAACCACTTAATAATGACAATAACACACCAAACTTTCCCCATCTTTATGACGCATATAAATCAGTGAATAATCTACATTTTTTGGTTAAGACATTTTAAATCAATTTCAGTATCAAATCTTAAAAGTGAGAGGAAAACGCCATCCTCCAGTATTAACCTCCAAGACCCTAATAAAAATGTCAACAATGGAGTTCCCTGGTGGCTCGGTGGGTTAAGTATCCATCTTGCCACTCCTGTGGCGTGGGTTTGATCCCTGGCCCAGGAAATTGCACATGCTGCAGACACAGCCAAAATAATAACAATAATAATATTAATAATAATAATGTCAATAAGAGTAGCAATAACTTGCCCAGTGCTTGTCACTGAGTCCATTGATGGGCTTCTGCACAATGAGAAATCGAATGAATTAGATCTGTTTCCAGGACTTTGCTCCCCTGGAAAGTGCTTCCCTAACAGGCGCATCCACCTCAATTGTGGGGAAAAAACAGCCTCAACGTATTCCTGCCATGGTTGTGACAAGCGCTTCATTGCTTTCAGCTTTGTTTTGAGAGCTGCCCCTCCTTTTTCTTCCTTTTCCTCCTTACTCTTGTCACCCACACACCTTTGTGGATTCTGGCAGAGAAAAATCAATGAGCAGAAACATAAACTTTCCTACTGTCTTCACACTTCTCTCAGGCCCTGCTGACAGGCCAGCCTGCCTGTTCTAAGCTATTTAACGAGATAGTAAGAGAATTATCGCTGCTTACAGGCAAACGCAACTCTCAGACAAGACGAGAATTCGTGTAACTTGTAAATATAAGCACCACCCAGGAGCACAGGCTGGGGTCTCCCCATCTCCAGCCATTCATTCAGGAAAATTCATTGATTTCATTTTCGGCTCCTTTCTCTGTAGGGCTTGAGGGTGTTTTTTTGTTTTCTGTTTCTTCTATCGACTTATTCTGCTTTGGTGGCCAGAATAGTACTTCCTAGCAGGAGTGGGTTGTAACTCAGAGACTCTATAAAGAGAACTGAGCATGTTGATTTGCTGGGCACCCTCATTTCCTGTGTCTCTATTAGGCTCCTTCGACTTCATTATTTCGCCATGCAGACAGTTAAATTAAAAGAGAAACACCCTGTCGGAGAACTAATTCTAAAAATTAAAATATTACCATTTGATTATTGTTTCACTCTCCCACTTGCCTTTTAACCTAATGGAGTTAGTAAACTCATTTCCTTTATACATTTTGCTCAATCATATCGTGGATGACAGGTTATTTCGCTAATGCCTTAGACAGTAATAGAGTCACACGGTCGGCACACTAACATAAAAGGCTAATTTCTAGGCCCATCAATGGTTCTCACTCACAGAAAACCACATCCTGGTGGAGGGTGCTGGCCTGGGAGCCAGTTCCCAGGGGACCAGAAAGGCTGCTCCAAGCCGATCCCACCCTCTTCCTACCCCTGTGGCTTGTGTCTGGGGTTTCTGAGTTGGTAAGCAAAGCCGACAGTTCCTTTTTTTTTTGGCTCACGAAATGGCACACAGCCAGCATCCCACAATCTCCCCCTCCCCATCTTAAATGCCAGAGGAAAATGGGTGGAAATCTAGCCATCTCTACTTGAAAGTTGCTCCGTTTTTACACTTGTAGTCCATAACCACACCACTGAGCATGCTATTTTTTTTTTTTCTTACGCTTGCTTGAGCTTCGTTTTACTTTACTGCCCCAGGAATCCTGGGCTCAGGGTGGGTGTTGTTGGGGTGTGGGGTGGAAGTATGACCAGGAGTCATGGAATTATTTAAACTCCGACATCTGGGAACTTTTGTCTCACTAGTGAAGGCAAAAGCTAATTCAGACATTGCAGGTCATATTTGAAGATATGCATGGAACGCCATGCTCTATCTCCAGGAGTTCTTCAAGCCCGGGGCCAAAAGTATAGACAGCATTCTGAAGCAGGAGTTGTTACTTTTTATAAAAAGGCGAGATTATATAGTAAAATCTAAGATCTACAGTTTGAGAGGCAACAAGTTGATTTGATTTTAGTCTTCCTTCAGGGATTCAACCACAAGTTTGAAAGCTCCTTTTAGGGGGCTCCCCTTGTGGCTCAGCAGGTTACGAACCCAACTGGTGTTCATAGGGGTGTGGGTTTGATCCCTGGCCTCGATCAGTGGGTTGGGAATCCCACGTTGCTGGCAGCTGCAGCTCTGATTGGACCACTAACCTGAGAGCTTCCAGATGCCTGGGGTGCAGCCCTAAAAAGAAAATAAATAATAAATAAATAAATAAATGTTCCTTTTAGATGAGAGAGAGAATAAAGCACCATTTAACCCAGGCGATTTCCAGAAAGGTCATTAGAAGCCATCATGCCACTGTCTTAAATTTTGTAAGCTGTCACAGTGATGGATTTGTCTTGGTGTCTCCACATAGCACAAAGATTTAAAATAAAATAGAAAGGGTTAATAGCTGTGAGCAAAAGGACACTTCTTTCTCTCATACTCACAGATACGTGAAATTGAATTTACCTGGTTTTAAGTACAAATAAAGAAGCGGAATCAGAGACCAAAATAAAACACCAATCAAATTCTCCAGTTCAGCATCCCATTTTGTCCTTAGGGGTCTGGAATGCATCTTGTTCTCCCAAATTGGGGATCAGCTCTGCAGTTTCTCCAAGCAACAGCTGTGTGCCTAGTACATGCAGACGCTGCTTTCTAATTTGGCCACCAGGACACTGGTCCATTCTTGAACCTCAGTTCCTTTGGTTGAACAATGACCACCTGACACTCCATCTTCCTAGGACCTTCCTCTGTCCCTAAACCCCGATCGCTGCTTCACCTAGCCCACTGCCTCCCCATCTACAGGCTCCCTAGTGTTCAAAGGCCTGGCCTCAAGTGCCTTTAGACTCTGGACCACACTAGGTCCTTGGTAGATCACCTGAGGGCCAGGCTGACCAGCCCTACCTGCCCTCACCTCACTCCCTCTTCCCCAGCATCTCTCCACTGAGGTCACAGTATTCACTTATCAATCTGTGTATATTAAGCACCTACTCTGCTCTGGTCACTCTGCCAAGCACTGGAGTCACGACATTGAAACGGGCAATTCTCTGCCTTCAAGGAACAGACCAGTGGAAGAGAAAGAAAATCAAAAGCCACAAAGATTGCTGTGACAGAGTGGACACTGACCCAGTGTCTTCCACTCACTTTTGAAATGGCCTTCAATTCTCACATATGTCCTGAGTGGGCACAGTTTTCACAAGAAATAAATAATTGGCTCAATTGGCTGTTAAAACATTTAACTCCTTTTAAAATGAGCGACAGGGAATAGTTCAGTATTCCCCAGGGATTATAGCCTCAAGATTATGGCTGGCCAAACTCCCAAAAGCCTGGTGCACATTTATTTAAGCAGGGTTGCCTGAAGGATGTGCAGATTAGCTGGTCCACTTTAGGGATGTACAATAAACTGCTGAATCCCCTGGAGGCCCTAGGACCCACCCATCAGGCCCTCTGAAGGGCCTCCATCAAATCTCTTAGGGGCTTAATAGAACACAGAACTCAGTGGAACACAGTTTGCTCTGGACAGTCTAAAATTTAGGGAGTTCCTGCTGTGGCACAGTGGGTTAGGAATCCAACATCAGTGGCTTGGGTCACCGTAGAGGCACAGGTTCGATCCCTGGCCCAGGAACTTCCATACGCTGTGGCTACAGCCATAAAAAATAAAATAAAACTTAGCAGAAAGAGGTAGATACTCCCTTCTTGAACTACTCTCCTCTTTTGAATTCTCTGAATTCACCACTTTCTCCCTAGCTGCTTCCTCTTGCTTTAACTTCTTCTTAGTCCATATTGAAGGTTACTTTCTCTTGTCTTCCAAAGCTGAACCTTCCCCACCAAACGTGTCCCTGCTTTTAAGCGCATTCATGACCCAGCCTTTGCCCATCTCTTGAGGCTCATCCAAGCCTCTACCCCCGCTCTCCCCCTGTCTCTCAGACTGCAGCCCGATGGGACAGGCTTCAGTTTCTCAGAATTGCCTTGATGGCCATCACCGCTTACAGGTGATTTCCCCCTTGCCTAAAATACTTGAACATGTGTGTGTGCGGGCGCACACACACACTAGGTTAGCTAACTAGGTTTCCCTGGTTAGCTCATCTTTCAGGTGCCTCTTCTTCCAGAAGCCTTCCCTGACTCCCGCCAACTGTGCTGTTTGCCCCACTGTGCCCTACCAAAGCACTCTGGACCACTTGGTTTATTGTCATTGCCATGCACTCTGTGAAGCACCTGTCGCAAAGCTGCATGAATTAAATTGCTCCTTCTGAAACATGGATTTTCTGAAACATGGATTGAGGAATGCTCAGAGAAACACATCATTGTGTGCTGCTGTGAGGCTTTTGATGAGGACATGGTTTATTATTCTTCCAGAGCTTTCTTCATGAAGATCTGGGAGGAGGGTGCTCCTTTCGGCTCTTTGATTTAGCAATAGTTGTGCTTCTCCTAATAGGAACATTTTTATCTTCAA
Organism: Sus scrofa; assembly: GCF_054392235.1. Taxonomy (NCBI): domain Eukaryota; kingdom Metazoa; phylum Chordata; class Mammalia; order Artiodactyla; family Suidae; genus Sus; species Sus scrofa. Next base: position 80,862,818 of record NC_139387.1, on the reverse strand, counting down.
TACATTTCCAATTGTGTAAGAATTACATAAACCTTTAATATAGTGACTGCTAGAAACCTAAAAGCAAAATTTTGTCCCATTCTTTATGTGGTGAGTTTTATGAATTTGTCTCGTTGCTGTTTCACATTTCATACCTACTTTCAAAGTACTATTTCATGCTAACTCGCTGCATGTTAGTGTTGCATAATTGTTAGTAGACCTAAATCTCTTTTGGAGGAAGGACAGATTTAATTAAGCAAAACGATGAAGTGATAAAGGAGTAGAAAGTTGAACAGAGAAAAGTGGTGTCTAAATGGCGGAGGGAGGTACCAGTTAGTATTCAGGTCACTTAAACCCCTTACTGGCTTAAACAACAAGTTAATTTAATCTGACTAGTTCAGTGGTAGTTGTTTTCAGGTAGAGTTTGTTCCAGGGGCTCAAAGAGGACCCATACAGTAGAGGCTTTGGTTGGTTTACTGCTGAGTTTCCGGCAAAAAATGTGGCTGGTATATCAGTATATCATTTGTTGAGTTTGCTTTTGTGGAATTCTTCAAAGCTCATGCACAAATCCCAGGACCTGGAATTCCTGCTGTGGTGCATCAGAAATGAATCTGACTAGTATCTATGAGTATGTGGGTTTGATTCTCGGCCTCACTCAGTTGGTTAAGGATCTGGCATTGCCATGAGCTGTGGTATAGTTTGTAGATGCGGCTCAGGTCAGGCATTGCTGTGGCTCTGACAGGCCAGCAGCTGCAGCTCCAATTGGGCCCCTAGCCTGGGAACTTCCATATGCCTCAGGTGTGGCCCATAAAAAAAAAAGAAAAGAAAAAAAAAAAAAAATCCCAGGACCTGACCTGGATCACATACACTTCCCTGAACCAATCTTTTGATCAAAGGATCCAGAGCTCTCACTTTCCAGGTGATGTGAGCACAACAGCAAAACGAGGGATGAGTCTCCAATGAGATCTTGTGCCCTCATAGTGAAAATGTTTGAGTTGAATTTTAAAGGATAAGCAGGAGTTAATTAATAACAAGGGCCTTCATCAGTGGGTAACGTAGGTGTGTTCAAAGCAGAGGCATAAAATAGCTTGATGCTTTCGAGGAATGGTAAATAGCTTAATTTGATAAGAGCAAACAAGGGTAGAGTGGTAGGAAAATAAACTAGAGAGATAGCAGAGTGTAAATATGAAGTGCCCTTTAGGCTAATCAAATAGGGTGCACTCCATCCACAAAGCTCTGGGAAGTCTATGTAGAATTCCTCAAATTAGAGCTTTCTGCAGATATGTGCCCAGGAGTGGGCTTGTAGGATCATATGGTAACTCTATTTTTTTTTCTTCTTCTTCTTTTTAGGGCCGCATCTGTGGCTTATGGAAGTTTCCAGGCTATGGGTCGAAACGGAGCTGTAGCTGCCAGCCTATGCTACAGCCACAGCCACAGCAATTCAGGATCCAAGCTGTGTCTGCGACCTATACCACAGCTCATGGCAACACCAGATCCTTAACCCACTGATGGAAGCCAGGGATAGAACCTGCAACCTCATGGTTCCTGGTCGGATTCATTTCCGCTGAGCCACGATGGGAACTTCTATTTTTCATTTGTTTAAGGAATCCCTATACTGTTCTCCACGGTGGCTGCACCAATTTACCATTCCAAGCCTCTTGCCTAGCTTCGGGTGGTTCCTTGGCTTATCTTTAAGGCACATCACCCTGACCTCTGCCTTCTTCACATGGTTTTCTCCCTGAGTGCGTGTCTGTTATGCTCTTTCTAGAACACCAGGCATACTGGATCAGATCTCACCCAGTGACCTCATTTTAACTTGCTTATCTTGTAAAGAGCCTATCTCCAAATAAGGCGACATTCTGAGGTACTGGAAGAAGCGGAGATGTCAACACACGAATATTTGGAGGATACACTTCATTGCATAAGGTATCATTTTTAAAATTATACATTCATTATCAAAACTTTAAAAGTAGACATTCTCAAAGGGAATTGATTTATTTCTAAAAGATTTGGCACCATGTTGGTTTGTAAAGATCCAGAAAGTAACACTATTGACATAAAAGACCTGGAAGCAGAAGAATAGTCCACAATGACAAATGCCTTTTCAGACTAAGTTCAAAAGAGTTCTTTCCTAATTTGTAGGACTTTGCAGGGAGGCTGGAGTAGAGAAAGGTGCTATGAGACAAGACCTTAGACACTGGCATTATATAAACTTTCCACCTATTGAGTCTTCTCTGCACACCTACCATTCATCCTCCTAGCAGCTCTCTGAGATGGATCTTATTATCCTCACTTACAAATAAAGATGCTAAGCACCGCTTCCAGGCTATCTGAATGACTCTAGGTTGCCTTTGGTAAGCAGTTGGGCTGACATTTGAATCCAGTCATCTCTGACCACAGATTATCACATATACCATCCAAAATAATTCTGCGAGTGCTGGTCGAAGACCAAGTGTTCACCTTTGAAATGGGTCCAAAAGATGCTGGCCAGTGCACTGTCCAAAGAAGCAACAATCCTCTTCGGGGAGAACTGTGAAAACCCTACAGTGCCTGATATGTTTGCTACCAAACAGCAGGTGCTCAACAGACAAAACCTTTGTGAGGTCACTGCAGAGCTGTAATTCCTCCGATACCAGATTCATTTCTTACCGTAAGAAAGTAGCATTGTCTCCAATTGATAGGGAGGTTCAAGTGCAGGTTCCGTAAATATCCTCCTCTTGAACTTCTCCATACTCAACTCTGCCTGCTACAAATGCCCACTGGTCCATCAAAGAGTACTTTCCCATGAAGATGCAGCTACAGAACTTCAGCGATACTGTTTTGCATTCCAGCCTCCACAAATTCTCTTCCACTGTGTCATTCAGTTTGTTGGGAAACTGCTTTCATTTGAAGGTCTCCATTGAGACAACAGACAGCCGCCCATAGATGCTAAGAGGAGAGTGGACTCTGCCCTTAAAAGCACTGATTTTCATGACCTCCATGGGTGGATAAATCATTTTGTTGGTCTTCCCAGAAGTTCTGGATTTTAGGTAAAGCCAAAATTTTACAGCTTAATAGAAGCATTTGTTACCCTGGCAAGATATACAGACCTAACTTAAAAGGGCAACTGCAATAAAATGCTGAGGACCAAGACAGCCTAGGTTGTTTCCCCCAGATTCCCATCAGTTACAAACACCAGGAACAAGTGGAATTATTTCATCTTTCCTGAGGGCTCTGTGATCAGAGGTTTAGAAACTCAGCCCTGAATCTAGAGGGGAGAAAGTTTCTACAGTGCAGGGAGATCTGAATCAGACTTGGAATTACAGAGCCCAGGGCTGAGGCCAAACATTCCCCAAGATTTGTAACATTTCCCCTTCCTCTGCCTTTAGATGTTATTGCTTTAATCCTTTTTTTACATCAACTCTGAATCTGTCGAGAATTCCCTTATTTTATTCCCAATGATAACTGAAACTCGTTATTCTGAAAATTTTTGAAATTGACTCTTTTGATTTTTCTTAAAGAAATAGAAAATGCATCAATCCCCTCTGCCCCTCCCACACATCCTCATCTTTTTGGAAGATGTTACAGTGTCCTAGAGGGTTGTGGAAGGGATTGAGAGGTCAATGAAGCCCCAGCTTTGCAGAGACACCTGTCAAGCTGGGCTCAGCGGCTGCCGCAGAGATGTGCCCTCTGTAACCCCAGGGGACACGGTACCCACACGGTGTGAGACTCCACTGATCTGAAGCTGGAAAGAGCGAGGGGTTTTGAGGTTCTAAGATGACACAGATGTCAGGGTAGAACTTTCAAACAAGCTAAGCCCCAATTCACCCTGAGCGACTTTGCCTGAGAGCCCAGCCCAGGAAACTGGGCAGACTGAAAACATGGAGAGCAGTCAGGCCGATGAAAAATGATCCTCGAGATCAAATTAATGCTTTAAACACGACCTGAAGTGCGCCACGCTAATTTGGATCGGGCCAGGGACATGGCGATGGGCTGAGGTTCTCCTGTGCAGTACCCAGACTTTGAGATTTCGATATGACCAGCACCGTCTAGGAGGGAAGGGAACGGACTAAAAGCCAAATCTTTGGTTGCTTGCTCCGAGGTGGAGACAGCCCAGAGGGGGGTTACACAAGGTAGGATCGAGTCCAAGCGGGCCCCCAGCAAGGCGAGGCGCGCGCCGGAAGGAATCTAAGTAAGAGTTTAATTAACTCTCCCCGCCCCCGCCCAAGTCAAAGGAAAAGAAACCCAAAGAGGCAACCCCCAAATCGTTTGATCAGAGGAAATTGGGTTTGTCTTTTCCCCCCCTTTCACCCTTCCTGTCTTTCCATCCATCAGAATGGTTTGTTTAAAAAAAAAAAAAAAAAGAAGAAGCCTTTAAAAGGGGGGGGGGCGGGGCAGAGGAGACGACCCAACAGCACTTGAGAATCTGGGTTGTGCCCTTGCGAACTTCGTGCAACAGATCCCTGGCGCCCAGCTCAGCCCTCCCGCTGCGCCAAGCAAGTCCTGCACGCCCGGCCTCCCCGCGCCCTCTGCAGCAGGAGCCGGGAGCAGATCTTGCCTCTCGTGGCCGAGCAGGGGGCGCGTGGGCGCGCGAGCGTCCCGGATCCCGCGGCGGCATCCGCGCTCCGCGTTTTCGCTCGCGCCGGGCCCGCGGCCGAGGGCGGGGTGCGCGGTGGCGCGGCGCGGGCTGGGCTGCGGGGCGCACTCTGCCTGCAACCCAGCGAGCGCCGCCTCCCGCGGCCGCCGCGCCCGACAGCGCGCCCCGGAGCGTGCCCGCCTCGCGCTGCCTGCACTGACCTCCGCGGGGGCGCCGCGGCCGCCCCAGCCACGTCCCGGGCTCCGGATGGTTCGCGTCCTGCCCACCCTCGCCCGCCCCTGACTCCGTGGACCGCAGCTCCGCAGACCCGCCGCGGCGCCGACGACCGTCTAGCCGAGTCCGGCTCCCTCGCCCGGGTGAGTGGGCTCCGCAGAAGGGCTACGGGTGCGGCGGTGGGGGGCGAGCGCGCAGGGGAAGGGCCGGGCAAGGTCCGCGTCATTGCGGGGGGTCATTGGCACCCAGGCTGGGTTGGTGTCGCAGAAAATGGGGGAGATGGGTATAATTGGTTTGTTGGGTTGTGTAGACAGCGAAAGCAGATACTGGGGCTGCAGTACCAAGAGGGCTTCGGATAGGCTGCACGCACGGCTCCGGTTTGCTGCATCACAACCAACTCTTGATTCTCTCCTGCGGGGAAACCCGCTCAGTGGCCCCAGAGTTAGGGCTCTGCGGGACGCAACGAGGCCAGGAAGGTTGGCCTGTGTCCGCCGCTTAGGATCGCCTGTCACCTACTGGCGTCCGCGGGGAGGGTGCGGATTCTCTCCTAAGGCTCTGGGGGAAAGGACCGATTGCTTTTTGGCTGGGGTGCACCAGCTCCCCGCTCCCCTCCCGCCCCAGCAGTGGTGTTTTCTGAATGTAACACGGATATGGGAAAGAATGGGAGCGTCTTCTTCCCTTTAGGGAGAAAAAGTTGAAGAAATCAGGCATGTTAATAATTAGCAGGACCGGGACTCAGGATGCAGCAGAAAGCTGTTAAATTTACATTGCCCTCTAAGAAAAACAAACGGCATCGCCGGCGACTATTGGCAGTGCGGTGTTATTCTGGGGACTTTGGGAAAATTGTCCACAGATTGTCTTGGGGAGGCTGAAGAAGGAGGTGGGGGTGGGGGAAGGATGGCTGGCTCCGCAGAGTTCCAGCTTGCCTAAGGAGGACTCAGAATCACAAGCCAAACACGTTTGGTTGCTGATTTTGAAGAGTATGGGAAGCAGCTGTTGTGGCCCTGAGCAAGGTGAGGAAGCCAGCACGGGAACTGCCTAAAGGAGAAGAGCCTGTGAGGCTCCTGCCTCTCCGGAGGAGTTCAGATGCATCTGTGCTATAAAAAGCGTGGGTATATATGTGGCTTTTCCTATGGCTTTTATGAAGGACAGGGTGTAGGTAATGAAATTCTGTGTGTGCCTGCGGTACAGTTTTGCCGACCTCCCAATTTGAATCAGTACTTCGGAAGGCAGTGTCTGCAGCCGACGTTACATAATTGATGTGGTTCCCCATCAGATATATTTTTTAATATGCTTCTGGAGTAAAAGGAACGTCCATCTGTTACTTCAGACAGACCCAAGGTGTAGACCGGTGAGGGTCGCTGCATGTTTGCCCGGTCTGGCTCCAGATGTGTGAGCTCAGCTGTTGCCTGTCACTTAGGTGACAACTGGCCTTTTCCCACTAAGCCTTTGCTGTCTCCATTATCCTGAGTGAAGTGTCAGTGTTCAGCCGCCTTCTATTATCGGAGTGGACTCTAACCCCTTGGGAGGCGGCAGCCTTGTTTGACCATCCCCAACAATATGTCTGTTTTCAGACTTGGAAGGGAAAAGAAAAAAAAAAAAAAATCCCATGACAGCAAGATCGATACATTTGGAATTGAGCACCAACTTAATCCAAAGATTCTGTTTTAATCAAGACAGTTCTGGAAGGATGACGCAATATTTGTCAAGGCTTTTTCTCTGGAACAATATTTACTCCCACCAGGGGATTTTAAACTTAAACAGCAGCCATTTATCTTGCTGTCTGGTGGGGCCCGGTTCGGCTTGCCTCCATGTGGTCCTAGCCTAGGTGGCTGGGCCTGGCCTGGGATGGGAATCTGTCATTGTAACCCAGCTGGAGCCTGAAGAAAGCAAAATACAGCACCTGCTGGTACCAGGGGGTTTCTAAATGCCATCATCTGGTGAGTCAGGAAACACACAAGATATTTTACAAGCTCTTCCAGAGATGTTTATACAAAGGATTTAAAGGTTAACAATGCATTGCTCTCCGTATTAAAACAGAAAGGTGCTGGAAATAAATGGACGTTACTCACAGTTGAAAGTTAGCACACTTGCTGATGAACTTGAAAATCTGTGTTTTGATAAGCCATGGCTAACAATAGTGACTCTTTCTTGTGAATAAGCCTAGGCAGGAAGGAGGTGGGGGCAGTTTTGTTGGAGGACTCGTGGCCTGGGTGGGACATAGGGGTAGCCATATTGACGTAAGCGACTGGGTCCTGTAAATTAAGTTTTCCACCCTTAATTTGGTACTAATTAGTGGTTTATCACCGAGTGAGCCTGTTGGTTCACAGGTTTTTAAAAGAAAAGAGATGTATTTCACTCAAGTGGCAGATTCAATCAGTTCTGCCAGCAATGCCAATGAAATCTAAAAAGTTTAATCATGTTTTGAAAATCAAGGATTTGTCTGTATAATAAAGGAGATTGCAGTGAGTCAGCTTGGGTCACCCAAATAAAATCTAATATCAGCTGGGGCGGCAGGGGAAGGCCCTTATAGGGTTCAGGGCTAAACTATGGTTGAGAGTTAGATGTGGGTAAAAGTCTGGTTATTCCTAATGTCCTGTCCTGTAATAACTCTGAAAAGACATAAAAGAAGAGAGGTTACAATTTAAAATTTCTTAAGCTAGAATTTTAAAAAGGAAGCTGAAATCTAAGGTTCAAAAAGTGACATTGTCAGATACAACCTTTTGTTATTACCTGAAAACCAGAGAGGGTGTTACAAGTGATTTTTCATAATACTCATAAAATGGAACAAGAATTTTGAAAATGGTTTCCCAGTAGATAAGTAACTCTTTTAGTGATGTATACCTATAGTTTGGGCTTTTCATTTTACAGGAAGCAGTTTTCAGGAAAGATTGTCGTTAGTAGTGTTCTAGTTACTGCAGTTAATTTTCTGGTTAAAGTAGTTTACAAAGAGCAAAAATGTCCTTTTAACGAAGGAAAGTAGTTAAAAAGTCAAAGTGATTCTCATATGTGCATGAAATTTTAAATATGCCAATAGACCACCATAGACTCCTTTCCCTTGGGGGGAAAAAAAACCTATCATTTTTCCTCCAGTGTTGCATAAAATAATGGTAACTGCTTAACTCTTAAGTGTGAGACTCTTCAGTTTTCTTAAATGCAGGTATGATTATTTCACAAGAAGGAGTTGGGAAAATGAAGCGTTGTGTTGCTTGGTTGGTTGGTTGGTTGGTCGGTAGGTGTTTTCGAGGAGCCATTCCTGCCTTTCCTTCTGGTCACAGGATAACTGTGCACTAATATCGTGCCTGGATTGTGCACTAATGTCCTAAAAAGGTTGGTGTGAGCGAACAAGCTGGATGAAGAAAGTCTAGCAGTCCTGGCACCAAGTCCTGCATTGGTGCAGTTCCTCGAAACCTCAGGCAGCATGTGGAGCCAGAGCTGAGTGCCAGGACCTTCCGGGCTCTTCCACCTCTGGACACACACAAGGGTTGCACCTGAGCACCACCAGGAACCAGTACCCAACCTTCTCGTTCATGGCCCTGCAGAACTCATGTCACAGAGGTTAACTGTGTGTGTTGGTAGAGGAACGTCTTGCAAGAGCGGAAGAGGCCTGGCTGGAACATGCAGAGGGACCCACCTGCCTCCCTGTTCCCCTCACGCCCTCTCTCCTGAAGGAGGGCTGGTGGGAAGAGACAGGCTTTACAAGTTGGAGCACGCTGATGTCATGACACTTCTGGCGAGGAGACAGGACAGGATAATCGGATCCTTTTCCTGAGTGCCAGAATGACACGATTTTTCCAAGAACCATTCCTGAGCCAGGGGTCCACTGACTCGGACTATTTCCAGGTCCCTCGGGGGTGGGGGAGGAGGGATCAGACCTCTCAAAGAGAACGTAATATTTCTTCCTGTAGTCTCTGTTGCGTGCGCTTGTTTAGACTAAACTTTAAATGCATTGTGGTCACATTTGAAGGGACCTCTCTAGGAACAAGAACAATTGCCCAGCCTGAACTGATTAGACCTTTCCAGATTCATTTCCCCGGGAAAAGAGATTTTCAGTGTAAAAATGACAATAAAAATGGCAGCAAGGCAGAAGCCAGTGGAAACATTTTAAAACTTAGAGCTGTAAACTAGCAAGCAGCTGTCATTTGCCTTGACTTTGTCCCACCTGTCCCTAATTTGGTCCTAAGAAATCCTAAAAAACAACTGATCAATTCACCCGCACTTGCCTTTTTCTCGCTGGTAGGCTTTGGGCAAACTCTCCGGAGAGAAGCCTTTCATTTCTGGTGGATTACACACTTGGGGGTGGGGGAGAGTGCGGACTGTGTTATTTCAGTTGTTAGAGTACTGAAGTCAGGGACTCCTTTCTAAGAGTTTTGTCCCAGTTGCTGAGTGGTGGCACCCACCAGCTTTTGCTCTGTGCGCGCCTTGCTCTGTTTGCTTCTTGTCCCATTGGGCCTCCGGAAAGAAGAGTTGTCAATAATCCACTGAAAATATTGTAGTCAGATGCGGCCGGTAAGGGGACCCCTCGATGCAGCATGCTCTCACTCAGCTGCCCTGCTTTTATCCCAGGCGAGATCCCACAGCTCGCAATTAAGGTCTTTGACTTGGGTAACAATTCTGTTTGAAATGTTTCCAATTACACACAATATTGGCGGCATGTAGCAGCTGCATGCCAAAAAGCTTTTCCAAGTGTGTTCCAAGAATCAGGCTGTGATTGCTTTTAATTTAAATAAAGGCTATTTGGTTTCCTGTGAAGTTTTTTATAACCACCTTCCACCACCACCACCCCCCTTTTGTCACCTTTCAAAAAAAAAAAAAAGTTGATATGAAGTAGCCACCACTTAATGTGATACAATATTGGCCCTGGTTTCCTAGGATGGCTGGCTTTGCCCAAGCATGAGGACTATTCCATAAAGGAGAACTTAGAGAACCGTTGTGCAGCAGTTTGGGTTTCCCCAAAGAAGAAAAGAAGGAAGGATGATCTGATAGGCTATTTTAAGTAGCCAATGTTTCCGAATCTTTTCCCCTCCTTCTTTAGGGATCTGTCCTTATAATTATCTTTTTTGGTCACCGAAGATTTGATATGGTGTCTTTCCTTCACATCTTCTATTTTTCTTTTTGTCTGCCTGTGAACATGTGTTAAAGACACATTAAAAGCATAGAGAAAATTCAGTACAAATATCCTTAAAGCAGAAGAGTTTGGGGTGGGGTGCAGTTGCAGGGAGCCAGTGAAATAATTTCACCATTCTACAGTAGCCAAGCCCTCCAGATTGCCCCCTCTGTGGGCTTGAAATCTCTCAACACTGAAACCTTTGAAAAACGGTAGTGGCTTAAATCTTTTAATAGCTACCAGATATACTTATTAAATCTGAAAATAAAATATACACTCTCAGGACTCCGAGTTACAGGGATTAGTTACAGGACTGAGGTCGGGGTGGGAGGAGGTTCTGTTTCCAGGATGATTTGTTGGCCCATTTGAAATATAACACCTAGAGCTAGAGGGTATCCAGTAGCTGAGGTGCTAAGATGGTCCTAATTAAGGCGTTTTCACATAGGCCCTTTCAATCCTGGCAAACACAGCCTATAGAATCTAGTGCTTCTTTGGGTCACACAGTAGTCGACTTGCATAAACGCCAACGTCTCTTCTGGCATTTGTGGAAGTCTTCCATCAGGTAATAAATAGCACTATATAATCCAAATTTGTAAATGCCATGTTTCATGTAGCCCCAGTAGAGACAGCTGAAATTAACCCGGGCTGCCAGGGATCTTTGAGATCTGGAGGTTCGGTTACTGCCTCAATGCAAAAGACTACCACCAATGAATGTTGGCCTTTGAGCCAAGCTAGAAGGGGAAGGTTAGCCTTAGGAAAGCAGCAGACCTTAAGAACTGCCCACCAGCCATCCCTCGGATTTGCCCTTTCTCCCTGGAAACTTTCAATCAAGCAAACCTTCTTAGAGGAAGTTTGCTCATTTCGACATAAAATGAGGTTTATCTTGCCTTACCAGGCGAGCACCCCGGCCTGCCCATTGTGGTAGTGACACAACCCACTATGGTCACCATGGTTCAAGTAGAAATTCTATTAAAACCTGCTTCTGTGTTGGCCAGGTCCTCTGCCCCGATTGAAATACTGTCTTCCGGATCCACACACACACACTCACCCCTCGCGTACTCCTTCAGCCTAATAATAGCAAACGGATTTAAACCATGTCAGAGTTGCAGCAAAGGCATTTGTACTTCTTTTTTTCGTTCTTTCATCTTTGTGATAGAAAGCCAATCTTTGTGATAGAATGCCAATAATATGGCATTCTTCTGAAGACATTCATAACTTGTTAACTGTAATGGATGTTTCTAACTATGTTATTTACATGCTTGAAGACTCTAAGTTCCTTCATTAGGACCTGAAAAAGAGCCAGATAGCGTGGCATTTTGCTTTGCTCTAAAACAGCGCTGCCGAACAATTTAAGGAACTGTTAGATCTTATGTAAGAAGACTGCTTAGTGCTCTTGTTTTTTTTTAATTTTTTGTCTTTTTGCCATTTCTTGGGCCACTCCCCCAGCATATGGAGGTTCCCAGGCTAGGGGTCCATTCGGAGCTGTAGCCACCGGCCGCGTCTGCAACCTACACCACAGCTCACGGCAATGCCAGATTGTCAACCCACTGAGCAAGGGCAGGGACCGAACCCGCAACCTCATGGTTCCTAGTCGGATTGGTTAACCACTGCGCCACAACGGGAACTCCTGCTTAGTGCTCTTGTGTTGCAATACTTTGTTATAATGTGTGTCCAAAGGAGACAGGCATTTGAAATTCTTCTGTGACTATGTAATTAGTAAGTATGTTCGGTGCTTGAAGTATATGCATGTTACATAATTTTTAGAAAGAGATAAAGTTAAGGCTGAAGTGCATTAGAGAATCACAGATGTTTCTTGTAAGAAACTACATATGCTTCATAGGAATTTCGAACTCCTTTCTGATGCTTAGCTTTGTTCATTGCAAGGATCACATGAATAATTTCTTTTGAGTTGCCATGGTTCTTATTTACACAAGCCTTGAGAAAGGAGCTGAAGTGATAAATAACTTGCCCCCCTCACCCAGTTAGTTCTGAAATGCTTTAGCCTTTAATGTTTTTGTGAATGTGAAGGGAGGGAATAAAATACACAGAGAAGATGTTTGTGTTTAACTGACTTAATCATATAAGTTCCCTTTGTGGGTCTTCTATAAGCTTAAACAGCTTGTCAGGCTAATAGCCAAAAACATGTCCTCAAGTCCTGCCAAACGTGTTAAAAGCAGACCAGGCTTTCTTCATATTGAGGTATTGGAAACATATTTTTAACCTTCTGAATTTGAGGAATAAACCAGAAAAATCATCCTCTTCTTCTAATCCACAAAACCCCAAAATGATTATTCATGGCAGTGCCAAAATGAGAAACTGATAGGCATAAGGATGTTTGAATGGGAGCAGCTTGACTTGGCTGTTGAAGCAGGAAGGAACCGGGTTACTATGGTACGTGATGGCTCTTTGTTTGTTGTTTGTGTTGCCCGTACACACTGGCTTTTTTACTTTGGTTCCGTAACTTTTGGTTGAGGAGTTGTCCTGACCAAAGCACTTATCCTGTTTCTTGAGTAGAGATTCAAGAATCATCAGTAGTGATGTGGCAGAAGAGTGCAGAACTGGATAGTTTTTCTACCATCATTTTTCTGTAAATCAGAAAATTTGGAACACAGTCCAATAACTGTGCGATTTTGGGTCAGCCACTCAGCCTCTCTGGGCCTTGGTTCCCTCATATATAAAGTGAGGGAACTGAGCCAGATCAGTGCATATTAACCAAAGGTTTGAGCCATAAACACCTATGGAGCTTTTTCAAAATGAAAATACACAGAGATTTTTAAGGCAGGAGGCTTGGGGTGGAGTCTTGCACATTTAACTTGGAAACGCTCCTCAAGTAATTTGATGCACAGCTGTGGTTAAGAGCCACTAAATTAGATGATCTCTGAGATTTCCTTCCAGTTCTAAAATTTTATGTTTCTAATCCTACTAGGCTGAACATTTTTCCTTCCTTCCTTTCTCTTTTGTTCATTCATTCATTGATTCTTCATAGCGAATGTTGCCATCAAGAAATAGACGTCATTTTAACCCAGGTCCAGGAAATTGTGTGTTCTCCTCCTGTGAGTGGACGGTGATAGATGTGAGCCAGGAACCATGTTAGTTCCCCGTTGCACACCCAACGCCTAACACAGTGCCGGACTCACAGTGCGCATGGCAACTTCAGAGAGCCCCCCAGAGTCAGGAAACTTTGAAAATGTGATGTTAGTGATTTTAAAATACTATTGTTAGCCTTCCGTAGTGTAAGGAGCATCAATATAATGTTGTCTGCATGAAACTTATATAATGTTGCAAGCCAATGTTACCTCAATAAAAGATAAATTAAAAATAAAGTAAAATAGGAGCTCCCATGGCAGCGCAGCAGAAACGAATCCAACTAGGAATCATGAGGTTGCAAGTTCGACCCCTGACCTGGTTCGGTGGGTTGAGGATCCGGCGTTGCTATGAGCTGTGGTGTAGGTCGCAGACTCGGCTTGGATCTGGTGTTGCTGTGGCTGTGGTGTAGCCACAGCTGCAACTCCGATTCGACCCCTAGTCTGGGAACCTCCCATCTGCTCCATAGCTCTAAATAGCAAAAAAAAATTTTTAAAAGTAAAATAAAACAGTATGCTCAATATGTTTTGTCAACTTCCAGACACCTTTCAGGTAAAGTACCTCCAGATTTCAAAGAATAGGTATAATTGTTCATCTGAAAAGCAGCATAATAAATTCATTCTATCTCTTATGTTTCCAGATCTTCGAGGTACTCTATCATGTTTTGTTTTTGTTTTTGTTTTTTTTTTTTGTCTTTTTGCTATTTCTTGGGCTACTCTTGCAGCATATGGAGGTTCCCAGGCTAGGGGTTGAATCGGAGCTGTAGCCACCGGCCTACGCCAGAGCCACAGCAACACGGGATCCGAGCCGCGTCTGCAACCTACACCACAGGTCATGGCAACGCCGGATCGTTAACCCACTGAGCAAGGGCAGGGACCGAACCGGCAACCTCATGGTTCCTAGTCGGATTTGTTAACCACTGCGCCACGACGGGAACTCCCTCTATCATGTATTGATTGTATTTTTTTGCAAGTTACCAGTTGGTCTCGTTGCTTTCAATGTGAAAGTACTTCACCTGAAAAAGTATCTGGAGGTTGACCAAAAAAAAAAAAAAAAAAGATACCAAGCTTATTACTTGAAAATATAACTAATATAGTATGAAAAACTAACATAGTTTATCCTATGAAAACTATAGTTTGTCAGACGTTTCCTTATCTCTTGGGCTCCTGCATTTGTGGAATAAATGATTGACCGGTCTTCTGCTATCACCTTTGTGTGTCACTTTAAGAAGTATAACCCAACCAAATCACTATACAGGTTTCAGAGCTTATCTGACAAATTTACAGTGTCATTACAATTTTAAGTCTTATTTCAAAATATTTTAAATTACAAAGGTCAAACAATTTAAAGAGATCTTTATTAATACAAATTTCTTAATAAAGTGTGCTTGTGTGTAATTAAGCTCTTTGTTCATTTTCAACAAAAGAAATGCCAGTTTGCATTTTTTTTTTAGATTCATGAAGTAATCTTTAAACTAGCTAATTATAATTATTTTTTATAGCTAGCAATTATGTTGGATCCTTTGACAGACAAGATTGCACATCATGTATTTCATAACATATAAAGTGCTTTAAAACGGTCTATATCCACAGCGTGTGTGTATATGTACGTGTGTAGGTATTTATCTTCTAGGTAAGATAAATCAGAATATCTCAGTCAAATAGGAGAAGCACATACTCAGTTTTTCTCATCATAGCTATGGTGCATCTGAAAGTTTTCTTGGCAAGTGCAGGAAATTTCTTGGGTGCATCATTTTGTGGAAATTGATTAAAAGAGCTCGCTGCCCATCTTGTTTCTGTGCTTTCTTCCTTGTCTTTCCTGTCATTACTGTAGAACATAGACTAAATAAAAAGAACTTAACGCAGTCCGTTTTTCTGCTGGCTGTGTCCACATAGTAGGGACAGAAAGGAGAAATTTGATACGTAGCTGGGTTCCTTGATTTTTGTTGTCGTATGTTGCCAGGCTGAGGCGAGGAAGTGTGGTGTTTTCTTTCAGAAGAGCTTTAAAAACTCACCATTCTAAAACCTGGATAACTGTCCAGTTTCCCTTGAACTTTTTCACTGTTTAGGCACGAACAGTAGCAAAATCAGCCTGTGTCAGCCTTTTTTCCTACTGTATGCCCATTGCCCATTGCCCATTCAGCGAACAGGGCCTCGGAATGGACACTGGCACCTGAATTACCTGCTTGCGTTGTTTGCACAATGTAACTGGAAAACTCTCTCTTAGTCATGACATGAAGAGAGACGGCTGTGAGGCATGTCCGTCAGGAAAAAATTAAGTAGTCACCAAGCAGGGTTTCGGGATCATTGGTGAGAAACTGAAGTCTGGTGTAAGCCTTACAGTTTGCAGGTGCCACTTCCCTGAACTTTCATAGCTCATCTCCTTGGTGGTTCTGGACTTCAGGCTAATAGAAAAAGACACGTGTCAGTTTTTCCAGGTCGGCTCATGCCTTTCTCCAGCCTTTCAGGTCTCAGCTCAAAAGTCACCTGATAGCAGGAAGTCCTCCTTGATCACCTTCCGTAAAAGAGCAGCACCTTCGCCTTCCCCAGCCACCACCCAGCACTCCAGAAACCCCCTTCCCTGCCTCGCTTTTCTCCATAGCACTTGCCACTACTGGGCAGGTATTTGCCTATTGTAGCTACTTATTCCATGTAGAAATCTCAAGGCCGTTTTGTCTATTACCTTATCCCCAATCTTAGAGTCATGCACATAGTAGGTGCTTAATAAGTACCTGCAGAATGAATGACTGCCAAAATTTAGGGAGCTTCTAACTGGAACGCCCCCTCCCCAGTCTAAGAATACATATAATAATATGCATAAACAAGTTGGAGTTTTATACTTATGTTCTTATTCTTAGCCTGGGACTCTAGAGTTAGCAAATGACCACCCACCCTCGTTTCACAGGGTGGGCATTTGTGGACCATTTAACTGTTACATAGAAGAGAAAAGCAGAAATCAATATTCTGATTTGTGTTTTTTGCTTTTTGTTTTGGCTTTTTTAGGGCCATACCTGCAGCATATGGAAGTTCCCAGGCTAGGGGTTGAATGGGAGCTACAGCTGCTGGCCTACGCCACAGCCACAGCCACAGCAACGTGGGATCTGAGCCCTGTCTACAACCTACACAACAGCTCATGACAACACTGGATCCTTAACCCACTGATCGAGGCCAGGGATTGAACCTGCGTCCTCATGAGTACTAGTTGGGTTTGTTACCACTGAGCCACAGCGGGAACTCCCAAAACAGGTTTTTTTTTTTTTTTTTTTTTTTTGATGTGTTTTTTCTTTTCTTTTTTTTTCTTGGTTGGTGGGGAGTGGGGATTGGCAGCTACAGGGGAGTTTCCTCCTGTATCTGAATAAAGCCAGAGAAACTAAGTGTGAGGAAAGAAACTGATCACATAGGCCTCTCTTCTCTCTACCACAAAGTGGTCAATGATATGTAACGGCATAGCCATATTAATGGAAGTAAGATTAAATATTCGTAACAAAGAGGCTATGTGACTGCCCTCTTCACAGTGCATGCATGCTCTTCTGTAACTTTAAAAAAACACATTGAGGCAGTATCTTCAGACAGACTTGCAGTGTTGCCTTTTAGGTTGAAATAAGAAGGATGGTGGACTGTCTTTCACTTGAGAAATCTTGACAAATTCCAGAGGTGGAAAGCTAATCCTCTAAGTGATTTCAGCCAGCTTAGTAGAAAACCTCGTTGCTTGAAATTATTATTTTAATGTCTCATTTTCCAGGGCCAAATTGGCAGTGAGTCAGCTTTCCTATTACGGAGCTGCGCTAACTTATTTGTCCAGAAATGATCAGGTTTTAACTTGGGGCTTCTGGACTAATAATAAGGCTAATACCTCTGAAGTACACAAAGTATTTTGGGATTCATCTCATTTAGCTCTGCAGCATCTTTATGTAGAGGTCTAACCAAGGTTATCCCCAGTTTAGGGTTTTTTTTAATTTGCTTTTTTAAATTAAGGTATAGTTGATTTACGGTGTTGTGCCAATTTCTGCTATACAGCAAAATGACCCAGTCTCTCTCTCTCTCACACGCACACACACATTCATTTTCTCATATTATTCCCTATCATATTCTGTCCCAAGAGACTGGACACAGTTCCCTGTGCTCTATAGGAGGCCCTTATTGCCCATCCATCCTAATTATAGTAGTTTGCATCTATTAGCCCCAAACTCCCAGTCCATCTCACTTCCTCCCCTCTCCCCCTTGACATCCACAACTCTGTTCTCCATGTCTGTGAGTTTGTTTCTTTTCTATAGATAGGTTCATTTTTTGCCATTTTTAGATTCCAGATATAAATGATATCATATGGTATTTGTCTTTCTCTTTCTTACTTAGTCTGAGAATCTCTAGTTGCATCCATGTTGCTACAAATGGCATTATTTCATTCTTTTTTAAGGCTGAGTAGTATTCCATTGTATATATGTACCACATCTTCTTAATCCATTCATCTATCAATGGACATTTAGATTGTTTCCATGTCTTGGCTATTGTGAATAGTGCTACAGTGAACATAAGGGTGCATGTATCTTTTTGAATGAAAGTTTTGTCCAGATATATGCCCAGAGTGGCATTGCTGGATCATATGGGTAGTTCTATATTTAGTTTTCTGAAGAACCTCCATACTGTTCTCCATGGTGTTTATAACTAAGGCAAGGAGGAGGAGGAAAGAGGTGCCACCCCTGCCCTGACCGGTCTCCTGTCACTCCAGTTTAGTTTTTAACAGGAGAAGCTGCCTGTTGGGTCAAGATGCACCCTCCTAAGGAGCTTTGGTTTGGTGGTTCCTTAATAAATCCATGAGGATCGGGTTTGATCCCTGGCCTCACTTAGTGGGTTAAGGATCTGGTGTTGCTGTGGCTGTGGTGTAGGCCAGCAGCTGCACCTCCGATTCGACCCCTAGCCTGGGAACTTCCATATGCCACAGGTGTGACCCTAAAAAAGAAAAAAATATTTTTTAAATTAACATTTTATGGTTCAATTTTTTGAAGGAAAGAGAGAAAAGAAAGAGGAAAATTAGCAAGCACTTGTAATTTATCTAAAATTTTTTGATGTTTTATTGTTTTGTAACTATCACTGTTTATATTTGTCTCATATTAAATGCATTTAGATAATTATAGCCTCAACTACCAACTGGCATGCAATCTTAAATAAGTCATTTAATTTCTGGACTTCTTCCTCACTCTGGGCCTTAGTTTCCTAAATGATAAAGTGAGAGACCTGATGACCTTTTAGGCTCAAAATTTCCTTGACTCTAAAACACTGGATTTGGAGGCTCTAACTTCAGGGGGATTGGTAATAAATGGAGTTGACGTTATCATCATCAGCATCACCTGAGTCTTTGACTAGACTTACTTGACAATCTATTCAAGGAGATCCCTTCATGGCTCAGCGGTTAACGAACCCCACTAGGATCCATGAGGATGTGAGTCTGATCCCTGGTTTTGTTCAGTGGGTTGGGGACCCATCATTGCCATGAGCTGTGGTATAGGTCGCAGACATGGCTCGGATCCTGCATTGCTGTGGCTGTGGCATAGGCTGGCACTCGTAGCTCCAATTTGACCCCTAGCCTGGGAACTTCCATATGCTGTGGTGTGGCCTAAAAAGCAAAAAAAAAAAAAAAAAATTAAAAAAAAAACCCCAGTCTATTCAAAATTATTCATGTTCGCTAGATGCAACTCTTTAAAATGATCTCTTTATTCATAATTCAGTGTGGCCAATTCAAAATTCAACAGTAGCTGTCTTTTAAAGACCTAAAAAGAGTATACATTTCCCGTTACTAAAGTCTGGTTTAGTAAGTTACATTATAATTAATATGAGAAGGTTAAAAAATGCAGTAATCTTAAGAGCAAATGATTAATCTGATTTAGTTACAACCATGGCATATTTATATTCATTCTAAAAGTTACAAATGTGAGTACAATGTTTATACATGGGAAATGTGGAAATTTTATAGAAAACTCAAAGTAGTATGTTCACTTATGTAATCACATGTGATTATAATTTTGTTTAAAGTTTGTATGTCCATTGACCAAATTGGAATTAACTGGGGGAGGTTTAGCGATGGTTTGCTGGAAAACAAGAGTAGCCCACCATCCATTTTAGTTGCCTTCCTAATATTTTTGAAAACCGTAATAATGTCTCCCCCACTCTCCCAATAAAATTGGTGTAAATACTCAGTAAATGGTGAAACTCTCTGTGTATTCATCTTAATACATATTGGCTTATGTCACCACACCTACTGGCCTGGGTGTTCCATTTTTGTAACTCTCTGATTAATTAAGTCAATAACTTTTAAGCAAATGCCCAGGCCCTTGGATCGTAATCACATCTGATGGGGCTGGGCCCGAAGCTGCAGACAGCCCATGGGGAAGGAGGGTACCGTTTGTATTCTATCTCAGAAGCTGGAGTTTGTGAGCTCTTCACAGCCCTGAGCCGTGGCCCATCTCCCAGCACAGTCGCCAGTGACTCTAAGTGCTGTTCCACTAGGAAGACTCTATAAATGTGGCATTAATAAGCACCAGTTTGAATCTGGGTCACCTCAGGCATACCTCAAAGATCAAACGCTATCACATGGTAGTGCGGGGTGTGAACCGTTCCCAGGGAAGGCAGTCCATCTCTTAATGACACCTTTGTGGGCCTCCTCAGCAGCCCGGTAGAGGGGGGCATAAAAAGAAAGTCACATCTGCTCCTTGGTGTGGAGGCCAGCCCTCCAGGTTCCAGTTGGCATACTTTTGCAGAGAGGTTTTAGGAACGGGTCACAGCGGTTTCTGTTGTTCTGGCTCCTTAGATGGATATACAGAACCTTTCATCTTTTGCCTCTTTTCCCCACCATTTATTGACTTCAAAGTGACAGTACCTATCCATTGCCACCTTTCCTCTCCTCTGAAGAATAAGAAGAAATTGCGCGTACAGAAGCGTGTTAACCATTTCGTGTTCAACCTCCCCATTTTTATTTCAGTTTGGGGGCATCATTTTCACTTCAGCACACGTTCATTGAACCCTGAGGTTCACCAGGCACTGTGTTAGGCTCTGGGAATACAGACATCTAATACAAGTGGTTCCTGGCTCTGAAGAGCTCACCGTTTTGTTGGGAAGGAAAGCTGTAAGCACTAAGCTGTGAAATCCTGTGAGAGAGGCAGGCCTAGAGAAATGCACTGGACATGGTAGTGGCACAGAGCCAATGGTGGGAGTCATTTGTTCTGTAAATTGTTACGGAAGGCCCCTCCCAGAGAGGAGTCAATGGTCAGCTTGGGTCTTAACGATTGAATAGGAGTTGGCTAAGCCATGAGAATTGGGCAGTGGCTCATTTTACACAGAAGGAAAACTGTGCTGAGGCAGGAAACATAAACATGATGCTCGCTGAATTTCAGATCTTTATGT
Source organism: Sus scrofa (assembly GCF_054392235.1). Taxonomy (NCBI): domain Eukaryota; kingdom Metazoa; phylum Chordata; class Mammalia; order Artiodactyla; family Suidae; genus Sus; species Sus scrofa. Next base: position 80,842,465 of record NC_139387.1, on the reverse strand, counting down.
GTGGTTCTAAGATTAATTATGCTCTTAGTCATGGACTTATTGCCACCTTTCTAATAGCTCGGTGTCAGTCAGAAGTAAAAGATGAATTTTGACAACTGTAATTGTGACCCTGTCTTTTTGACTGTAGTTGACTTTAAGCATCTGAATAAGGGCTCTCTAGTCTCCTCAAATATTGCATTAACCTGGCCGACCCACCAGGTATTTATTTACACTTGTGACTTTTCATTGTTATGTTGGTACAATCTAAATTTATTTACGCTTCAGTTTCCCTGCCAGGTTTCAATTTCAGCCTCAAGTGTTTAGACAACATTATACAATAAGTATACATTACCCTTTTATGACATCTGCTTCAGTACTGGAAGAGCCTGCCATGAAAGCTCGTGGTTGGATAAAAACGAAGCCTGAATGTCACCAAGTGGCCTCCAGATGTGTTTTATTATGTTGGTATCTCCATTTTGTTTTCATAAAACTTTTTTTTAAGTTTAAAAAACCTTACCTAGCAGGAACAGCGGACAGTAGACTCAGAAGAGATGAACTCTTTTCTTCATTTCCTGATTGTTATTTCTTGATCTCCTGTTAAAACTGTGATTCAGCTGGAAAAAACAACAACAACAAAAAAAAACCCCATAACAACATAAAGTATCCTACTTTTTTTTTTCTTTCCATTTTTGGCTGCCCCACAGCATATGGAATTCCCAGGCCAGGGATCAGATCTGAGCCTCAGTTGCAACCTAAGCCACAGCTGTGGCAACACAGGATCCTTAACCCGCTGGGCAGGGTCGAGGATCGAACCCGTGTCCGTCCCAGCGCTCCCAAGATGCCACCAATCCCGTTGCACCACAGTAGGAACCCCTAAAGTCCCCTACTTTTAAAAAGCAAATCAGGAGTTCCCGTCGTGGCGCAGTGGTTAACGAATCCGACTAGGAACCATGAGGTTGCGGGTTCGGTCCCTGCCCTTGCTCAGTGGGTTAACGATCCGGCGTTGCCGTGAGCTGTGGTGTAGGTTGCAGACGCGGCTCGGATCCCACGTTGCTGTGGCTCTGTCGTAGGCCGGTGGCTACAGCTCCGATTCGACCCCTAGCCTGGGAACCTCCATATGCCACGGAAGTGGCCCAAGAAATAGCAACAACAACAAAAGACAAAAATAAATAAATAAATAAAAAGCAAGTCACGTGTGTTTGTTTTTCAAAGATAAGTTCACTTCTTAAGTCGGAAGGCCCCGCTGCGTTTCAATACGTGATTCTTCAGTGTGGCAGTATCAAGATTATGATTAAATATCTCTCAGAGTTTCTGCCGTCTAATTGTTCACTGAGCAGTCAGTCTGTTTTCAGGCAGTCTGGCGTGTGATAAATATTTTGTAGCATATGCAGCTGAACATGCCAATTTCAAAGGGCTTTACAAGCTTTAATTAATTTTCACAACAACCAGATGCACTCTGCTTTATTGATGAGCAGCCCACAGACAGTGGAGTTCAGAACGTGGCCCAGATTCCCCCAGCAAAGTGATTTATAAAATTTTGTGGGTAGCTGAACACCTTTCTCAAACACAAGCTCACACGGAACTCCAGCATGTCAAGTAGGACGGCTCGTGTTAAGAGGAAGAAAGGGATTTCATTGTAGGGCTTCCAGATTTAGCAAAATAAAAAATAAAAACAGAAAAACACCCAGGATGCCCAGTGAATTTGAATTTCGGATAAACAATGAATAGTTTTTAGTGTAGGTGTGGCTCAAATATCGCATGCCCCTAAGAAAATGATTTGCGGCTTATCTGAAGATCACCTGTAACCCTGCATCCTCTATTATACCTGACAACTCAACGTTTGTGTTCATAGCCCTGCCCTTTCAGTGCCCTTGTCTCTTCCCAGCCAGGGGAGGGTCCTGGTTCTTGCACACAGTTTGAAAACCACAGATAGAAGAAATCTGTCCAGATGCTGAGAGAGGTAACAATGCATTTTTCTTTTCCGTCCCAGTTTCAGAAATATCACCACCTCCTTGGCTGTGTTAAAGAATCTCCGTGGTCATGTGTTCACTGCTACCCATGATCAAGGTCAAGAATGAGTGCCTTGCTTTGCCTTTCTTACTTCTTAGGAAAAAATACTTGAGTTTCTCCATCTGTGGGAACAATGTTTTTCAAGTCACCTGCTTGTAGAAGTCAGCAATTGAGGAGGAAGGAGAACTGATGGTAAATTAGGAGTGCACACTGGCCAATCAGAAGTGCAGAGTCCAGGAGTTCTGTCGTGGTGCAGTGGTTAATCTGACTAGGAACCATGAAGTTGCGGGTTCGATCCCTGGCCTTGCTCAGTGGGTTAAGGATCCGGCGTTGCCGTGAGCTGTGGTGTAGGTCGAAGATGTGGCTCGGATCCCACGATGCTGTGGCTCTGGTGTAGGCCAGTGGCTACAGCTCTGATTAGACCCCTAGGCTGGGAACTTCCATATGCCATGGGAAGTGGCCCTAGAAAAGGCAAAAAAAAAAAAGTGCAGAGTCCAAACATACAGAGAAAAATGGATGGGAGCTTGTGTGCCTCATACTAAGGCATCCCAAGGGAGAGGTGTCTGGCACGGGCCCATCCTTGTCTTTTGGTCTCCTTGGCATGTACATCTTTTAGTGGTGCCGGCTTGAGGATAACACCCATTAAAGTAATTCCATTACTTTGCTCCATTATTTTAGAGCAGCCCTCAGGTTATTACTCTCATTTCTCAAGCTGACTCCTTTGTGGAATATTCTTACTTATTTGGCCATTATATTTCTCCCTGAAACTGAGTACAGTCTGATTAGCCATTTAGTCAGAAGCCATGAAACGTGTTTAGGGTGAAACAGTCCTGCAATGCTCTAAAAACTCTCTGGATTAACTGATGAAAAATCTTTTAAAAACATGCAAGAAATAGAGGACCTTGTCCCAGACCTATGGGCTGCCAGGTGCCTTGAGTTGGATGTCCTGCTTGGGTGCCTTGCCAACTCTACCTGAAGTTTTTGTATCAGCAGAATGCTGATATTGGTTTATTTCCTGATGGGTAGATTAGGAATGAATACGTTTTGGGGTATTTTTGGTCTTCTTTTCATTTTTTCCAAAGTTTGTGCTATAAGTGTGTTACTTTTATATTAAAAAAAAGTGTTAGTGATATATTTTAAACATTTCTTGGGGGGAGCTCATAAATGTGTGTTTAAATGTTCTAAGTATAGATGATTACATTTAGAATGGATGAACGGTAAGGTCCTACTTACAGCACAGGGGACTATATCCAGTCTCCTGGGATAGATCATGATGGAAAATCATATTAATAAAAGGAATATATCTACCTGTATGACTGAGTCACCTTCCTGTACAGCAGAAATTGGCACAACATTGTAAAGTATGAAGTTTTATATTTTAAAAAATGGTTATCAAGTACAGATGAAGATCATCTAGAATATAATGTTTATTTGCTAATGTTTATGTATCTTTGAAGGTTAGTTGTAATATGAAATCTACCCACGTCGTTCACACTTAAAATTTACCTCTCATTCATCCATCTCTTTTATTCATTCAACAAACACTTATTGAAGAACTATAGACATATTCTTATATAACACAAGAAGGGAGGTGATGAGTGGAAGCAGAAGGAAAGGGGGATCCAAAGATGTGACCCACCCACTCCATCCTTCTGGTGGATCTGGGCTGGGCAATGCGCTGATGCAGAGGAAAGATACTTGGGCTCCGATGCTCAGTGAGCAAAAGTGAATTTTACGAGGCTGTTTGTCATGTCCGTACCTAAAGACCCGAGTCATCTGAGTCCTGCTAGGGGTTCATAATCTTGCACCATGAAAACAAGGGCAAGCTCCTATCCCAGAAGCTGGGTGTGCAAAGCCACCAGAATCCTTGCTTGGTTCCACACACAAGGCCTGGGATCCCAGAGTTCATCTGCTTCTCACCACTTGCTTTAACTGCAGGCTGGGTTTGTGCTGGATGGTTTCACCCTCCCCTTGGCTGGTTTTAGGGATTTGGATTTTGATCAACTATATGGTGTAAGCTACATGGACATTTTCTTTGTTCTTCTAGCTGCTTTTTGAATTTTCTTGGAGGAGGAAATAGCCTCTTCATAAAATCCCTTTCACTGGTCTTTTTTGTCGATGCTGAAACTTCTATACCAAATCTATTATGTGGAGAAACCCAAAATATTTGTTAGTTTTCTTTTCTAATATTAACACATGCAGAAAGGACCTTTTCATGACCTTGTTTCGCAGTTCAAATAGGCTATATTTTACTGTGCATTTTTCAGTGGCTTGAGGAAGGTAGAATATGACCGGGGATTTGCATGATGAAACCTAGGAAATGAAAGATTTCGTATTTGCTAAGACAACTTTGGGGTCAGGGTTAAATTCACACAAACTATTGTATATTAAGTTAATCTAGTTATTGTTGTCATTAGCATGTGAATGCTTGTGAAAACACTCTCCCAAATATACAGGATAGTTGCTTTTCAAAATAAAGCTAAATATTTTCTTCTTGAAATTCCTGTTGTGATGCAGAGGAAACTAATCTGACTAGGAACCATGAGGTTGCGGGTTTGATCCCTGGCCTCGCTCAGTGGGCTAAGGATCTGGCATTGCCGTGAGCTGTGGTGTAGGTCGCGGACATGGCTCGGATCTGGTGTTGCTGTGACTGTGGTAGACGCTGGCAGCTGCAGCTCCGTTTCGACCCCTAGCCTGGGAACTTCCATATGCCACAGGTGCGGCCCTAAAAAAAAAAAAAAAATTCTTCTTTATTTTGACTATATTTTTTAAAGTTTATATAATAATTTCCAAGAACTCACTGAATATGGAATTCTTAAGATTGCACATTTGGATTTGGAAAGCCACTGAAATAAATATGAAAGAACTTCTTAAAGATTTATTTTTTTTTTTTTTTTTTTTTTTGTTGTTGTCTTTTGTCTTTTTGTCTTTTGTTGTTGTTGTTGTTGTTGTTGCTATTTCTTGGGCCGCTCCCGCAGCATATGGAGGTTCCCAGGCTAGGGTTCTAATCGGAGCTGTAGCCACCAGCCTACGCCAGAGCCACAGCAACGCAGGATCCGAGCCGCGTCTGCAACCCACACCACAGCTCACGGCAACGCCGGATCGTTAACCCACTGAGCAAGGGCAGGGATCGAACCCGCGACCTCATGGCCCCTAGTCGGATTCGTCAACCACTGCGCCACGACGGGAACTCCATTAAAGATTTATTTTACTTATGAGTGAACTAAGTGTTTTCTAGAAAGAGAAATATGGGTGCCATTCAGAATTGCTTAATCGTAATTCTGTGAGCTGTTGACATCAACTCAATGTCCCGATCAGTTGAGCTGCTAGATGGAATTTTATCTAAAACCAGTCCACTTTGTTCATACCTTAGGACTCCCGTGAATTTTGTCACAAACTTGCTTCATACCCCATTTGGAAGGCAGCCACTCAAGCATGGAATATGAGAGTCGTTTAACAGTGCATGGTAAAACTTAAATAATTTATGACTATGGAAGGGAACTGTGTCCAATCGAAACCTCCAGGGTAATTCAGGTAGGTGGACATAACCACCCAGGTGTCTTGGAACTCTTCCAGTTCCCACTGGCTCATGAGCTCATAATGCTGAGCTCTTTGCCATGTGCCCCCCGCCCGAGTTTACTTGTCCATAAGCACAGTGCCACCGAACATCCTGCTGGGACATTGATTTCACATCGATTCACAGAGGAAAGTCTGGGGTTACCCAGCGACTGTCGGGTCCATAGCAGGTGTCTCTGTGAGTCTCTGATTTTGGAATCTGTGCTCCTCAGCTCCTGATGTAACCTTTCAGCTGTACCAGCCCAAACAGAATTTCCAGCGCCATCATCATCGTAAACATGAAACTTGCTGAGGTTACATGTTTCCATTATTGATCCATCTGTTCTGGGGATGACATCACCGCAAAGGAGTTCGTCTGTCTTGTGTTGGAAGGTCACGTTTAATTCCCTAGGTCAGCAGAGGGTAATAAATGACTGCTTTTTACTTCACGTCCTGTGCCTTACTTTTTCTCGAAGACGGCTGAGCAGTAGTTTCCTTAATCTTACGGCACTGCTGGTGCCATAAGAATGCCATACGAGCTGAAAACGCTTCCTGCTGTCTATCGAAAATCTGAGTTAACCAGTCCAGTAAGTTAAATGTTTCTCCTCCGTAAACTGACTTGCTCACAGAAAGCCTCTGCATCCAATAGGAAGGAAGGAGGCACTAGATGGCAGTCTTAAACAAACTTGAAGTGACCTTCCTCTTAAAACAGATGCATCACCTAAAAGCAGTTGCTTCTGACAGACAGAAACAGACTCACAGACATAGAGAACAGACTGGCTGCCGAGGGGGAGGGGGGAGGAGTGGGATGGACAGAGAGTTAGGGGTTAGTAGATGCAAGCTACTCCATTTAGAAGGGATAAGCAATGAGGTCCCACTGTACAGCACAGGGAACTATATCCAGTCTCTTGGGATAGAACATGATGGAAGATAATATGAGAAAAAGAATGCATATATTTATTTATGACTGGGTCACTTTGCTATACAGCAGAAATTGGCCCAGCATTGTAAATCAACTATCTTTTAATAAAATAAAATAAAAGCAGTCACTTCTGTTCCCAGTGAACACAGACTTGAACTCTGCTTTATAAAAATTACACATCTAAGGGTATTATGAGGTTTGTTATCACACTCTAAAATCTTGCTTTTGATAGGAAAAAGCATTCCATATACAGATCTTCCTCACCCTAAGGGTTATGTCCCGATAAACCCATTTTAAATTAACAAGACCATTACATTGAAAATGCATTTAGTACACTTACCCTACTGGTCATTGTAGCTTACTTAGCCTGGCCTGCCTTAAATGTGCTCAGGACACTTAGCCTACACTTGGGCAAAATCAGCTAACACTATGCCTGTTTTATAATCAATCACGTTTTGAATATCTCAGGTAATTTAGTGAATCCTGTACTGAAAGTGAAAAAACAGGATGGCCCTCTGGGTACAGATTGGTGGTTGTGAGTGTTTCTCTAATTGACAGCCCCCCCACCCCATCACAGGGCTGACTGGGAGCTGAGGCTGCTGCTCCCCCAGCACCACGAGACAGGATCCTCCTGCATATCACTAGCCCAGGAAAAAAAATCAAAATTCAAAACTCCAAGCACAGTGTTTACTATATGCGTATTGCTTTTACACTGTTGTAAAGTTGAGTAATTAAGTTGAACCATCTTTAGTTGGGGTAGCTGGGGACTGTCCGTACACTTTAAAGATCTACTGCTGAACAGATTTATTTACTGAGTTATCTTAAGGCTTTTTTTTTTTTTTTTTTTTTTTTTTTGGTCTTTTTAGGGCCGAAATGGGGGCATATGGAGGTTTGCAAGCTAGGGGTCCAATTGGAGCTGTAGCCGCTGGCCTATGCCACAGCAACAGCAATGCGGGATCCGAGCCGAGTCTGCAACCTACACCACAGCTCACATCAATGCCAGATCCTTAACCCACTGAGCAAGGCCAGGAATCAAACCTGCATCCTCATGGATACTAGTCAGATTTGTTTCTGCTGAGCCACGATGGGAACTCCCTTAAGGCCTTTTTTAACTTTACATGTTAAAATGCTGCTAGAGAGCTTTTTACGTTTGAAAAACTAGAAAAGAATGATATGTTCATAAAGTGGAAAATAATGCAACTGTTAAAAGTAGAGATACAGGGGTAAGTCATGGAAAAGGCAAATTATAAAATAGTAAGTAGGATTTGATCATTCTCTGGGGGAGAACGGTCTGCTTTTACCTGTTAGTCTGTTTGTGTGCCTGCGTTGGTCTCTGGGAGATGGGGCTATGGATCTCTTTTCTTTCTGCTCATTATTTTTCTCCCCAAACTACATTTCTTCTGCATTACAGTAGTTTTTTTAAATGCGCACAGTAGAGTAAAACTGCCTTCCTGATTTAAGATGAGCTTCTTGAAAATACAGCTTACTGTCATTTCACTTTTCCCATCAGGTACATTTGCCACCTTACCTTGTGTGCTTTTCCATGTCGTAGAGTTAGTATTTATGCTGTGGGATCTTCATCATCTAAAATAATACGGGAAGTGTTATGCTCCAAAGTAGAGTGAAGATGATACTATACATATTAGCAACTTCCACATAGATGCCGAAGGACAATTTGTATATTTATATTGGACCAGATTCCATTTGTAATGAACACTAATTAAACACCAGAGATGCACACATCACTTATTATCAGACATTATAGATACTGGGTTGTAAGTTTGGAGATGAAGCTTTGGCAGGGGTTGTTAAGTGCTATTCCTCGTCACTGTGTGTTTAAAGAGGATGCACAGCTCACCTAAAGATGACAGCATTTTGGGAGTTCCCGTCGTGGCGCAGTGGTTAACGAATCCGACTAGGAACCATGAGGTTGCGGGTTCGGTCCCTGCCCTTGCTCGGTGGGTTAACGATCCGGCGTTGCCGTGAGCTGTGGTGTAGGTCGCAGACGCGGCTCGGATCCCGCGTTGCTGTGGCTCTGGCGTAGGCCGGTGGCTACAGCTCCGATTCGACCCCTAGCCTGGGAACCTCCATATGCCGCAGGAGCGGCCCAAGAAATAGCAACAACAGCAACAACAACAACAACAGACAAAAAGACAAAAAGACAAAAACAAACAAACAAAAAAAGATGACAGCATTTTTACGTCTTTCCTTTCTGTCTTGGACAGTGATTTCATGGGGAATTAATGTTCTATTATGAGGTGGAGAAAAGTGTGATTAAAAAAGAATAATTAAAGTATTTTTTAATTAACAAAAACACACCAGATGTTTAACTCCTTCTGGGAAATACCCCAGAAATTGTCTGGCAAGACTAAAAATTTCTATACTAGACTGTCCCCCAATAGCTTTCTATAGTGAAAGCTCACAGAATGCCATTCCCTTCAAAAGGGGTCAGTGTAGACGTTGGCGAGACATTACAGATCATTAAAGAGTCTGTCCTGTGCTTGGTAGGATGTTTGGCACAAAACGTATTTTCCATACACACTTGTTCATCAATTGACTGTCTATCAAGAGCTTTTTTTTTTTGCTTTTCAGGGTTGCACCCATGGCATATGGAGGTTCCCGGGCTAGGGGTCCAATCAAAGCTACAGCTGCCGGCCTACACCACAGCCACAGCAACTGGGGATCCGAGCCACATCTGCAACCCACACCACAGTTCACTGAGCAAGACCAGGGATGGTACCCGCATCCTCATGGATACTAGTCGGGTTCGTTAACCGCTGAGCCAGGATGAGAACTCCAAGAGCCTTCTTAGTTCACAACAGATCATTCGGATCGATGACTTCTACATACCCAATGTAACAAGCTTCAGAGAAGGGCTTCGGTATGGTCCACGTCTGCTGGACATTTCGTCTTGTTGATTCCCTCACAGAGCCAGTTAGTTCATTGCAAATAATTATTTTAAATAGTGAAAAAAAATCTTTTGCCCCCTTATGTACAGAAACTAGAATAGTAAGGGGATCAGCTAATAACCCTTCGGCAAAGGTGGCGTGCAAATTCATCCCATTCATCCAGCACTGAACACATATTATAATTCGTCTGTTTATATTTGATCTTCTGCACCCTGAACTTTGAGGCCCTTAAGAATACAGTTGTCCATTACTTGTGTTTCTATTGTTAGAATAAGTGAATAACTGGGGGCTCAAAATTTTTTTCTTCACGCGTCAATACATGTTTCTCAAGTGGAAAGCCAAGTTTTGAGACATCAGATGGTGATGACTCTATCAGCCCCTTTGAGATCTCTGTCCTCATCTGTATCTCTGGTGCCAGGCTGAAAAAAGTACCAAATGCATCTGGGCATGGGGGCCAGGGGGGAGGAATTCTTAAATTAAAGCTTTAGAGTTGAAAATGCTTTTACACACAGTCTCATTTAATCCTAGTAACAAATTGTAAGTCTGTTAATCTCATTTGATAGGTGAAAAATCAGGTTCCAAATGGTTGAGGGCATACCCTGGGTCACACAGCTATGAAATGTTACCACCAGACCAGAAACCAGGTCTGCTTACATGAGTCCAGTACACTCTGCCCCAGTTTGCTTGAGATGGATACGTGGAGTTTTCAAACCAAGACACCACTGTCACCTCCTGGGCCAGCCGCTCTGCTCACCATTGGCCATCCTCAAACTTCCCCACCATCTATAGATGTCCTTCTAAGTTAGTAGCTTTGGAAACCTCCTGTTTACCCAAGTTAGAAACCTGGATGTTGTCCTTGACCCATTTTCTCATGCCTTCAACCACTTGTCCCATCTAGTTTACCTCCTAGATGGTTCTGGGACCAGCCCTCCTCTTCTCTCCAAGGCTCAATCTTTCATCTTTGTTCACTCATCCATTGTCCAGGCTTCTGGCCTCCAGTCCTGCTCCATTCACACTGCAGAGTGATCTTTCCTAAATGAAAATTTGTGCCACTTCTTCCATCAGCTTGTGCTCTTCCCACGAACCCTCCATGGTCTGGTGCTTGAGCCCAACCTGACAAGCATCTCCCTCAAGTCTCTCCTTTGTGTTTAACCATCTGGCAGAACAGGTAGACAGAGAACCCCCATATCTGGCTTAGGTTGTCTCTTCCCAGGGTAGAACCTCATTTTCCTCCCTCCCCTCACCCCCATTGTATGTGAGTATAGAAGCCCCAGGCTCAGATCTCAAAGCCGGAGACTTGGAGTTCCCCTTGTGGTTCAGCGGGTTAGGGACATAGACATAGCGAGGATGCAGGTTCAATCCCTGGCCTCGCTCAGTCGGTTAAGGACCTGGCCACAGGCTGGGGTGCAGTTCACAGATGTGGCTCAGATGCGGTGTTGCTAAGGCTGTGGCGTAGGCTGGCAACTGCAGCTCTGATTTGACCCCTAGCCTGAGAACTTCCATATGCTGCAGGTGCGGCCATAAAAAGAAAACGAAAACAAACCAGAGACTTGGAGGAAAGCTGTTCGTCTTCCATCAGCTACTTTTAGTTCGGTTCTTCTCCAGACCCTCCCCTTACCAGCCTCCAGGATCATGAGGTCAGCCCTGGTTTCAAAAGAAAAAAGGAAGCTCAGGAAACTGGCTCTGGGTGAAGAGCAGCTAGTAAAAAAAACAGATGCAAACAAATACACAGAACACATGGATGAAACTGCAGGATTGGCCAGGCTGCTCCATTAAAGAGGAGGTGCTGCTTTGGTAATTGGGGAGGGTGAACCCATAGAGAACTTCCTTTTTGTTTACCTCTTCCTCTGTGTCCCCCCCACCCCACCCCCTGAATATTCCATCCCCTATTCCATGCTTTCCATGCACTTTCTTTAATGGCAGTTCATCAGTGGGTTTTTTTGTTTGTTTGTTTGTTTTGTTTGTTTGTTTTTTAAATTTTATGGCCAGGCACGTGGAAGTTCCTGGGCCAGGGATTGAATCTGAGCTGCAACTGGGACCTGCAGTATAGCTGCAGCAACACTGAATCCTTAAACCCACTGTACCAGACTGAGGAATCAAACCTGTGCCTCCGCAGCAACCCAAGCCACTGCAGGCAGATTCTTAACCCACTTTGCCACAGCAGGAACTCCCATCAGAATCTTTATAGCCTCTGGAAAAGCACCACCTTGGAGATGGGGGTTGTGGGGTGGGGGCGGGGTGGAGGGGGTTGAAGTAAGACAGTTGTTTCCCACGCCCCTGCTCCCACTCTCCCGCTCCCCAGAACACACCCCTTCTAGATAGGGGTACTTCCTGAAGCCTCTTGGCTCTTAAAGTGACACCACTCACTGGTTTCCTTCTCCCTACTGCTCTGGCCCCTCTCTCCAACTTGCCAGGCTCGTAGGAGTTTAGAAGAACCCCCTGTTTTAAAACTTTCAGAGCTGATGGCCCCTCACTTCAGGCATCGCCTACAGCACAGTCCTGCTGCTTGAATGCTGCTCAGTATAGAGAGCCGCTGTTCCCCGGAGGCTGGTAATATCCACTGGCAACCTAGATGTCCGGGAATCTGGGGACCCCAATTAAGGTATTAATGTTGGTATTTGACCTTGACCGAACTGACTCAGACATTTAGGAATGATAGTTTCAAACATGTGGTATCCATGTTAACTCCTTTTAGGATTCTTTGTTTACTTTCAGCTTGCTCGGGCTAGGGTTCTTACCCCAAATAAAATGTATTTAAATAAATTCAAATGAAATGCAAGCTCATCCTTTTTGCAGTAATTGAATTATTGTTCTTTATTACCAGTGACACTGAGCTCTACATCTGGATACACTATGGTAAATGTATCCTTTTGCTTTTGTTTACATTCCACTAAGACTTTGGAATCCAAATGATTCTGAAACGGACCCCCCAAATTAAATCCTTTTAACAAGGAATCTTCCAAGAATATTTCTTTGACTCCTTCAGTCAAGTTTGGGAAATGTTAGTACTCTTACATTTTCAGATAGGACCTCTTGAAAGATTTCACTAGTGTTTTGGAAAGGAACATTTTTTGTAGTGGGAGGAGGGTAGGGTGATGAGTTCAGTTTTCTTGATGTTATTTCACTTCAGAATTGCGTGATATTTAGGGTGACTCTACATCCTGCTTGATGTTTATTGTCCCAACATTGTTATTAATTGAACTCAAAAATTGTTCTGGTTTGCCTGGTAGATTAATTATATGTTCTCCCGACTATTCTATTCAGTTATCAAACAATTGATCAGGATATTTGCTTGTCTATAATTAAGCCTTGCAAAGAAATGCAAAAAAAAAAAATTATTGGGCTTTTAAAAACTTCAATATTTATGTAGTTTGAGAAGAAAGTAGCCAGGATTCTTACTCAGCCCTCTTGAACTTGGCTTGCCACAGACAAGTTTCTCTTTATGGCAGTAATTTAGCTCTTTATTTTCCAGAGCTGTGAAATGGGCCTGATCATAATTTTCTAATTATAATTAAACCTGCTGAAATTTGAATGCCAGCTCTGTCTTTGTTGGTGGTCTAGTGTTTCTGGCCAGTGACCTCCATCTACTGTCTTAGCGGCAAAGTTTCTTCCGCCTTTATATCATTGATTTTTTTCTCTTTTCCAATTGTGCTTTAGAGTGCTGAAGCCAGTCTTTCTCCAGGAAGACTGTTCTCCACATTGTGAATTGATATTTCAATTTTTTCTGCAGGTATTGGCCTGCTTTGGTTCTTTCTCATCTGTTTGCTAGTGAATCCTTGTACCTTTGGTTTTTCTTGCATATATTCATTCCTTTATTCATTTCTCACCTCTTTCTTGCTAGTTCTCATTTTTTCTCTTTAATTTTTTTTTTTTTTTTTTTTTTTGTCTTTTTAGGGCCAAACCCACAGCATATGGAGGTTCCCAGGCTAGGGGTCTAATGGGAGCTACAGCTGCTCGCCTACACCACAGCCATAGCAACGTCAGATCTGAGCTGCGTCTGCAACCTACACAGCTCACAGCAACGCCGGATCCTTAACGAACTGAGCGAGGCCAGGGATCGAACCGCAACCTTATGGTTCCTAGTTGGATTCTCTTCTGCTGTGCCACAACGGGAACTCCTTTCATTTTTTTTTTTTAATTTTAAAAAAAATTTTTTTAATTATTTACCCAATACGATTTTTTTTTTCTACTGTACAGCATGGTGACCCAGTAACACATAAATGTACACATTCTATTTTCTCACATTATCAGGCTCCATCATAAGTGACTACACATAGTTCCCAGTGCTACAGAGCAGGATCTCCTGGCTCATCCATTCCAAAGGCAATAGTTTGTATCTATTAACCCCAAGCTCCCCATCCACCCCACTCCCTCTCCCTCCCCCTTGGCAACCACAAGTCTATTCTCCAAATCCTTGATTTTCTTTTCTGTGGAAAGGTTCATTTGTGCCCTATATTAGATTCCAGGTATAAGTGATACTTTCATTTATTTAAGGTATCTTCCAGTGGTGCTTTATTTCAGAGTTCACTTAAGCTAATTTCAAGGATATTTCAAGTACATTAGCAACTTTTCTCAATTGTCTTTAGCTCTATTGTGTTTATAATGTGCTTTGAGTCTGCTATCGATGTCTTTTACATCTTCAAATGGCATTTTACTCTTTTACACAATCTCTAGTGAGGTTCCTTCCCCTCCTAATCTTTCCCTTTGTAATCGTACCATGTTAGCACATATATTTTAATTTTCTAATACAGTAAATGAGATAAGATATCTTTGTCTTTGGATTGATTTGAAAGTAGAAGGTGAGACATTACGTTTTCACCTGTTTGTCTTGCAGCAGCCTTTCAATGGCTGACAGATTCCCCACAGTGATTTTGAATTAGCAATATATCTTGCCCATTCTTAGAGATGACTTTCCATGGTTACTGTTACATAAACATGAGTCCTTTTCATTAAACATGGCCATCTAAAATGGAAAAAAAGATAAATTACATTGTACACCCTGATAAAATCTCTAGTGAGGATTTGTAACGTATGCATTTGCCTGCAGCTGAAAACCATTTATGGGCTTCTAAAAGTACGGGCCTTTAAGTTTAAACCAAATTAGTTCATTTCATTCTCGGATGGGATAGAGTTAACTTTCTACCGCAAATAACGCTTTTGAAAACATGTCTTCACTGAAGAGAGATGCCATCAGTAAGCTATTCTGTGACTGCGTTTTACAAAATCTGTGAGTCGAATCGCATAGAAAAAAATTGTATTCAGGAGAAGAACTTGGGTGGAGTAACAGGAAAGTTTAGTCGAAAAAACAAGGTCGGAGAAGTGGCTGGGAGTGGTTAGAAAGGGCTTTCATAATGAAAAATGCCTTCGTCGGCTGGAGAGTTTTCTATTGTGTTATTATTTTTTTAATAGCTCTTTCCCTCACGAACACACACAAAAGAAACACAGAATAAAGGTTATTACTAAATATATGGTTCCCTTGTTGCCTCAATGTCCACCATGTTGCTATAGCAGATGAGGGTGTGATATTGGTGGGAGGCATTTGAAGGATGCTGGTTTGATAAAGTATAACCCCTAAGCCACTTCCCTAACATGATCTTTCTAATGTCTTCAAGAAGTGTCTGAGGCTTATCTGGTTCTAATCTTGTCTGGCAATGTGACAAATGCCTCAGGGAAGTGGGAAGGATATAACCTGTCTTCAGAGATTTATAGCGTTTCAGGCATCACAAATCCTGCAAGACATTTTCATTCTTTTGGGGGATTGGAGTCTATTAATATTTTTGATGCCATTAACACCCGTTAGCAGTGGTATTACTGGTTCTCAGAACGGCCAGGAGCACCAGTGTTTTTTGCATGAAGATTAGGGCTTTTGGTCAAGATTAAGGGATATTTTTTTCCACAACCAGATACCCATCTACGCTTGCCTACCGTTCTCTGCCAACAGTCGTGCCCATGTGTAAGATGACTCTCCAGGGCTGGGCTCCTGGCTTCAGCCACAGCAAAGCGCAGGTATAACTAAATAACTGCCTAGTCCAGAATAAAATGTGGAGTCATAAATGCCTTTCATGGAAAATTGAATCCCTTCTTCTCTCTCCCCCAGACTCTCTGTCTCTGACATTATTCCCACACCCTCTAACAAATAGTCTCAGACCATAGACGTGGTCTAATGAGTCTGAATCCGGAGTTCAAAGACGAAGAACATCTAAATAATGAATGATTGCCCCTGTTATCCTTGGTGTCTAAAAAAATGTAATTCTCTGCTTTGTTTGAAGAACTCGTTCCTGTTTATTTCTTTTCCAGTGTGTATTGAGCTACTGGTTAGCACATTAATTTTGTGAAGTAATGTTTAGGGAGCACGGCGAGCGTTGTCTTACTTGCCATCGATTCGTGTATTGTAGAAAGGCTTTCAGCATGGGCTCCAGACTTTGCACCTGGAATGTACTTGCCCCCCACTGCGAGCATGTGGGAAAGACCTGTTTAACTGTGGTCCGTCCAATCAGGTAGAATCAATATTGGAGTCAAGGACAGGTTGGTTGGCAGCATGTATCTAAGGGAAGAGAGACTGGGATGTCCCCCTTCACAGGGAAAGTCCTAAGTAGGGTAATTTTTTTTTTTTAATTAAAAACAATTTTTTGGGCGTTTCTGTCATGGCTCAGCAGTTAACGAACCCAAATAGTATCCATGAGGACACAGCTTCCATCCCTGGCCTTGATCAGTGGGCTAAGGATCCAGGTGTAGGTGGCAGACCTGGCTCAGATCCCGAGTTGCCGTAGCTGTGGTGTAGGCCGGCAGCTACAGCTCTAATTCGACCCCTAGTCTGGGAACCTCCATATGCCACCGGTGCAGCCCTAAAAAAAAAAAAAAAAAAAAAAGACAAAACTTTTTTTATTAAAGTATAGTTGGTTTACAATGTCATGTTAATTTCAGGTGTCTAGCATAGTGATTGAGTTTTATATATATATACACACACACATACACTTATATGTATAACTATAATATGTTCTATATAAAAGACTATATATATATTTTTTAAGAATCGTTTGCCTTATAGGTTATTACAAAATATTGAGCGTAGTTCCCTGTGCTATACAGTAGGTCCTTGATAGTTATCTATTTTATATATCATCCTGTGTATACCTTAATCCCAATCTCCTAATTTTGTCCCTCCCCCCCACCCTCCTTAAGTAGGTTTTATTTTGGTACATTTCATTATTTATTTATTTATTTATTTTTGCTTTTTAGGGCTACACCTGTGGCATATGGAGGTTCCCAGGCTAGGGGTCCAGTCTGAGCTGTAGCTGCTGGCCTACACCAAAGTCACAGCAATGCAGGATCCGAGCCACATCTGCAACCTACATCACAGCTCACAGCAACACCAGGACCTTAACCCACTGAGCAAGGCCAGGGATCAAACCTGCGTCCTCATGGATGCTAGTCAGATTTGTTAACCGCTGAGCCATGACGGGAGCTCCTATTTTGGTACATTTTAATGAGGAAGGAGCATTTAAAACACCTCAGACATCACGGTAACTCTTCTGAATAAAAGATCTATTTCAGCTAAATGGATTATGTAGGTTAACGTCATTTTCTCAAAGCTGCCAGGAAACAGTTGGAAATGAGGTATGATGAAGGTGACGAAGAAGAAAAGGGGGTTTCTTTGTAGGAGTTTCAGTCCATGTCTCGCACTTCACAGAAGCCTGAACTCCTTGTCCTTTGGTTTTCTTTTTTTCAAACTCCTTCCTTTTCCCAATTTCTCAATTTTCTACAGAAATTTGTCCTCTACACTGCAACCTAAAAGCTAGAACTTCTTACAAATGAAAAAAAAAAATGTGTAAAAAGTTAGATTTTTAAAAATTTTTCCTTTCTATTTGCTAGCTATTTGACTACCTAAGAAAATGAACGAATCAATATAATTAATTTTCAGTTACTGTATATAGTTATGTCATAGTTCACTTCCAACCGTGTGTTCTGCCATCTCAGCACAGCCTCCCTTGGCTGTGGTTCTTACTGTATCACCCATATAGATCAGCTCTGGCTGCTCTAGGAGAAAATGAAGTTCTTTAAAAGACTATTAGGTCATAAAAGCCAAGAAACAGCACTTTAGTGCTTTCCATAAGAAGACTTTTCAAACAGAGCATTTCTTTGTAGCTTGGGGACCCAAAGGCCGCGGTGATGCTCATCCGGCCAGCCTGTGGTCCAGCGCCCACTCCCGGCTGGCATCTGCTGGCCCAGGGACAGCCGCTGGGGACCCAGACAAGCCGTGTCCTGTTGGAGACCTTCCCTGCATTTTCCACAACAGCATCGGAATTTTCCTAAGGCACTTTCACATCTGGAATTTTAAAGAAAGTTTGCCCTTCAATAAAATGGCAGTAAATCTTAGGAAACATTGTGCCTTTTTTGCTTTAATTAACCTGGCATTTCTCTCCTAAACCATTAACAAATTATTGGTTGTTCCCTTCCTTTTTCACCCTTAATGGTAACAATGGACAAAGGGAGGACTTTTGAAATGCTCTTTTGTACACGCTGCATTTGAGTTAAGGTGGCATAAGTATTTAGTAGAGTGTCTTTTCCATTTCTTACATAAGACTCTATATATGCACTAGTCAAAAGTATCAATATCACCCTTTATGCAAAAAAATCATTATTTTATTGTGAAGATGTAGCATTTGTATGGTTAAACAAGACGGAAGCACATTTCTAATGGGTGGCTTGTGTGTGACACGCCTTTAGCACCGTCTTTCTTGGAAGCTTGATGCGGAGACTGTCCTTGCTACAGTATGCCGCTTCCTAAGCATGTGATGTCTCTCTCTAAAATCTAATTTTAAGGACTCCAGCCTGCTATGAGAAGAGTTGAATCAAATTCTGAAAGCGACAGTCTCTTATTTTAAAATGTCAGCGCTGCTCACTTTTTTTGATTGAAAAAATTGTGATGCTTTTAGGATAAGTATTTCAGTGTCTGAGGAGCAGTTTCTAATGGAGAGAGAAA
The DNA here is from genome assembly GCF_054392235.1 of Sus scrofa. Taxonomy (NCBI): domain Eukaryota; kingdom Metazoa; phylum Chordata; class Mammalia; order Artiodactyla; family Suidae; genus Sus; species Sus scrofa. Next base: position 80,824,107 of record NC_139387.1, on the reverse strand, counting down.
CACCTTGCATAGTTACATAGAACAATCGTGAAACCTAGAATTTTGATTTGCCAGTTTTGCACAAACAAAGTGACTCCCACAGAAACCTCAGAATTGTAATAGCTCAGGTATTCCATGAATTGTGCGTGACAGGTGAAAGAAGAAAGGATCCCACTCTTTGAGTTCCTAAAGCAACTTTTAAGCATTTGCAGAAAGGGAGACAGGGTGGTGTGTGAATAGGTGATAAAAAATCTAGAGTTCCATTTGCTATTTTGATTATTGATTTGCCACCCCCCCCCAGTCTTAGGCGAAGCATATGTGGGGGGCAAAGCTGCAAGTTACGCATGCTTCTCTCCTTCTCTAATGTAATGAGAGACCCCAACTACATGAGCTTGCGAATTGAGGGAAAATTCGAAATGTGTTTTTTCAGACAGTGTGACCAGTCACAGTTGGCTTCACAGTAGGCTTGCTTCCTTTTTTTGTCCCTTCCTTTATCCATTTAACAAACAGTACTTGAGTTTCTCCTCAGGCCAGGCACTGCCCCAGGCCAGCTCACAAAAAGTTAAAGCAGAATGAATGTGTGTTGAATAAACTGGCTTTATTTATAAAGCATTCACTATTGTCTTGAACCCACCCCAGGGCTTAGCTCTGTGCAGCTAAGGAGCTAAGGATGAGATTTTCTGTGGCTGAATATCACCCCGGAGTCTCCACTCTGGTAGAAATTGATGGCCCCTTCTTAGTCTGGTCCCTGCTCTTTGGAGGCAGGACAGTATCTCCTTTTACCCTGGGAGCCTGGCGTATTGGAGAGGCCCTGAAATACTTCTGAACAAATTTCTGCATCGTCTATATAAATCCTCCTTTGGAAACTCAGAATGCTGATATGTATAGTAGAAAATGAAGGAATCAGGATTGACTGTATAAAATTCGTGCCTAATTGTAGAAGTTGTTTGTTCGGTCATTTAATAAAGATTTATTGAGGCTCTACCTTGAGACAGACCCTATCTCTGAATAAGGATCAAGATGCAAGAGCTCAGACCTGGAGCCGTACCTCGCTTGTGTAAACCAGCCTCCCGTGCTTCCATCTCAGGAAGGTCATTGTCAAAGGTCATTGTGACTCTTCTGTACAGTGGGGGTGGTAATAGTCCCTCCTCTAAAGGGTTGTAGTAAGGATGAAATTGACGGTTTGATATACACTGCTTATTAGGTCCTGTGGGTGTAGTTATTACTGTTGGTGGTTATTAGAAAGAGCAAAGATGAGCATGATCTGAGATGAAACTGGACAGGTAGGAGGCCTCCCAGTTTGGGGCCTCATCCTCTGCTCCAGGAAGCCATCGAAAGCTTTAAAGCTGGGGAAGGGTAGTGCTGAAGTCTGCCGGTAGCTTTGTGTCACTGCCAAGGCCAGAAAACCTCATTCAGTGAATTCAGTAAGCACTTGCTTAAGGCACCCTTGTAAGTGGCCACTTGAACGTAATCAACAGGGCTTTATGTCTGAACCACAGAAGAGAATATGGATTGTATTTAGGAACCAAGTGAGGTAGTAAATGTTTGCTTACCTTCAAAGTGGAATTAAGAGATACATAATATTACAGACCTGCCTTCAGGCTATTTGTAAAGAAAATCAAATTTGGTGATTAAATACTGAAAGGTGTAATTCTTTTTCCTCCCTGGGTTCCTTGGAATAATGAAAGGTTTATATGCACTGGGAATAAGAGTACAGTTGTTGCTAATTCTGAGTAACCAGGTAACACATAAAGAAAATACTGTGTAGAAATAACGGTTCTCCTAGAAGGATTCCAGAGGGATGATTTTTGAAAGCTGTTCTTTAATAAATAACCTTTATTTCTTATTGTTAACATTTAGAGTGTATATAACATACACATATCCATTTGTCATATTTCAAAATTATGTGTTAAACCATAAAAAAAAATGAGAAAAATTTCAATCCTGGAGCTCTTGTGTCATTTAAAACTTGAAACTACATTGGGAGTAATTATTCTTACACATTCTTATTTTAAAAATTAATTATATACATGTAGTCCTCAGGTAACCCTCTCTATGTTGTGAAAGATTTTAAACTGTAGAGGTGGGGATAAAGCAAAGCAAAGCGAAGAAACATCACTGAACTGATTTTATACTCGCACAGAAAGATGATTGTTTTCCACATATTTAAACACAATAGTACTATTTAAACTCCACGAAAATGCTTGGGCTAAATTTATTCTATTTTCCTTTGTAGTCTAACAGATTTGTGTATTCTAAAAGAGTTTGAAGGGTTTTGTTTGTTTGTTTTGTCCGCACCCATGGCATATGGAAGTTCCTGGGCCAGGAGTTGAATCTGAGCCACAGGTGCAGCAACACTGGATCCTTAACCCACTGCATGAGGCCGGGGATTGAACCCATGCCATGGCGGAGACAATGCCGGATCCTTAATCCGCTATGCCAGGGAACTCCTGAAGATTTTTTTAAAGCTACCTACCCGCAGCGATACTCAAGGGAACCATCCCATTTCATTGTCTATATTGCACTACTTGGTATGGTGCTCTGGGTTAAAAAAACAAAACAAAACGAAACAGGTCTAGGTCCATTCTATTCCATGTGATTAGACTAGAGGAATTTTCCGATGAATACCCATTATTGCCCAGTGCACTTGGGAATGAGTCGATGAAGGGAACTTGAACCAGGGTTTTAGGGGGAAAGTTCCATGCTTTAAAACCTCCACCTGGAATATAACTTGGATTTGCTGGCATTAACAAGTGCTTTCCCCTTTCTTCTCTTGGGTTTGGCTGAGTCCTTTTGAACTTGAACCTTGCCCTTTTCAGTAGGTTTTTGCCTCACTTCCTGTCATGCTTTTGCTGTCGCCTGGGTTTCTCGTTCCTCCATCACATACCTTGTAAATGGCTAATGAGTGCAAAGGGAAATACAGAAGTCCTCTCCCACCTCTGGACCATCCCATTCCAGACTCCTTTTTAAGGGATAATTAGGGGAATAAATTTCCATAGTGTTCTTGGCTGTAGTGGTCTTTCTCCACCTACAACCCTGGTCATTTTTTAGAGTATCTTACTTGGTTTTAAAGTTTCCATTTAGGCGTTCCCATTGTGGCTCAGCAGAAACGAACCTGACTCGTATCCATGAGGAAGCAGGTTTGATCCCTAGCCTCGCTCAGTGGGTTAAGGACCCAGCATTGCCTCAAGCTGTGGTGTGGGTTGCCGATGCAGCTTGGATCCAGCATTGCCTCAAGCTGTGGTGTGGGTTGCCGATGCAGCTTGGATCCAGCATTGCCTCAAGCTGTGGTGTGGGTTGCCGATGCAGCTTGGATCCTGCATTGCTGTGGCTGTGGCGTGGACCAGCAGCTGCAGCTCCAATTCGACCCCTGGCCTGGAAACTTCCATATGCCACAGATGCAGCCCTAAAAAGACTAAATAAATAAATAGAAAAGGACGTAAATAAATACATAAATAAAAGTTTCCATTTAAATACTGTTATTTTACTTTTTTTCGTTTTTGCTCATTTGCGTCTCCTGACTTCTCTACAGTAAGAATGACAGGGACCGTGTAATGAGCACTTAATACATGCAAGGTGTACATGCATTCTCTTTTAATCTTCTCCACTGTAAGCAAAATGAATGAATGGGTTCTAGGATCCATTGCAGTATTAATTAACTTACTTCAGGCTTCCAAGACTTGATGAGTATTTTTATTACTCTAAGTAGGAAGCAGACCTCCAGTGATCTGCCCCAGGTCACCTAGGATAAGCAGCAGAACCATGCTTGAACCCAGATGGTCCAGTTGTATGGCCCACACTCTTTAATGGCTGTACTGTGGTTCCTGTCCCACTGTCACAGTCAGGTTGCCTGTTATTATCTGTATTTTACAGGTGAGAAAATGGGAGCTGAGAGAGGTTAAGTAGCTTGCCCAAGGTGACCACACAGTGGTAAATGGGGAGGCACCCTGGTCCCTCTTATTCTAGAGCCCATATATATATACCTTTCAGAAACAATGAACATATTTGTTTGCAGTTTGTTTTTAAAGAACCTGATGGTAGCATACAAATATTCATATTCTAAAACGCCGTCACCCTGCTTGTCAGATTTATTGTTTATTCAACTTTAAAATAGGGTCGTGGGAGTTCCCGTTGTGGCTCAGCGATAACGAACCTGACTAGTATCCATGAGGATGCGGGTTTAATCCCTGGCCTTGCTCAGTGGGTTAAGGATCTGATGTTGCTGTGAGCTGTGGAATAGGTTGGATCCCGCAATGCTGTAGCTGTGGTGAAGGCCCGCAGCTGTAGCTCCAGTTGAACCCCTGGCCTGATGAACTTACAGATGCCACGGGTGCAGCCCTAAAAAGGCATAAATAAAATAAAAAAAAGCATAATAGGGTCTTTATAGGAGTTCCCACTGTGGTGCAATGGGTTAAGGATCTGGCATTGCTGCAGCTGTGGCATAGGTCACAGCTGTGGCTCAGAAGCAGTCCCTGGCCCAGGGACTTCCATATGCCCCAGGGGCAGCCAAAAAAGAAAAGAAAAAGAAAATTAAAAAAATAAAATAGGGTCTTTATATACATTTCTGGTAGAACGGCTGTACTGCTCATAGCTACCTAAGCACAGCTGTTTTAACTTCCTCCCTGGGTTCCTTTTCAAAAGGAGAGGATCCCTTCTTCCTGGCAGTGATGCCCCTGGCAGGGGTGACCCTCAGGAATCTTGATGATTCTTGACGTTTTCCTGCTAGTTTCTACCAGGAGGTTGGCCAACATGATAATAAGAATAAAAACAATAAATTTCAAGTCGCATTTGTGGGGCTCTTTTTCTGTTCCGGACCCTGACCTCAGTGCTCTTCGTACTTTATCTTCTTTGACTTTTCCCAGCCCTCCATGGTAGATACAGTCATTTTCTCCATTCTACAGAAATAGAAAACAAGGTATAAAGATGTTAAGTAACTTTCTGGAATGGATACAGGTAGTGACTGAATGGCTAATGGAGATTTCAGTCAGTATCTGTCATCCTTTGCAAAACCCATCTTCTTAACCCCTCTGCTGTCCCATAGATTAAGGGTCATAATCAAAGCTAGTTAAATAGGGCAGAACCAAAGTGGGCTCTTGGGGTGGGCCGGGGCGGTGAGGATCAGCTGCTTCTTAGCAACTGGTTTTAAAAATTCAAAATCCTTCATTATGTTGGTTAGAAACCGGAGGGTCTCTGCCTATGAAATTAACTGGGCTCTGGCACTGGACCCATTCAAAAGCAGACAGTCCGCTGGCTCCTTTTCGGAAGGGAGGATGCCCAAATGAGCATCCCGTCCTCCCCTGGACCACACACACAGAGGAGGAACTGGCTTGGACCTCTTGGCCTGACGAGTGTGTTTCTCTCTCCTCTGTTCTGCTCCTTCTTTCTTTATTTGCCACCATACAGAGATGGCACCCTTATTCTTTACAGGTGGTTCAATATTTACAGCCACTCAGAGGAGACGTTGGCTCTTCCCCCCACCTCTGTAGGCTGTCATGGAACAAAAGCTGCCTGTTTTCCTTCGCATCTGCTGGCAGAACTGTAGTGAGAATTAGCAGAAGCTTCAAGAGATGGCTCGTTCAAAAGAATTTTGTTTCGAGCACCTCCTAGCTGTTTTCCCGTTTGCTCAGAAAGAAAAGGAACCCCGCTACACAGGGGTAGGAGACCCAGAAGGCAGCTCTAGTTCAGAGTGGACAGGTATTCCTCATCTTCATTTATTCTCAGGATCACCTCAGCATTCTGAGGTGTGATCACAACCATTGGTACAATTATAGTTATTTAACTTACCGTCAGTTTAGAATTGAGGGTTGCATAGGTGCGTATTAACAAGGGCGGTGCTGATAGATAAAAAGTAGAGGCAGCTGATCGTAAGAGCATTTTCAAATTAATGAATGTGATTGGCTTTAATTATAAAAGAAATACATATGTCTAGCAGGCTTCCTCAACAAGCCTTTTTTACACTGACTGCAGCACATTTTTCCTCAAATAATTGCAGAGCTCAGCTTTATCATTAGGCAGATGGTCTCTATTAATTCCCAAGGAAAGTAAATGATTGCAATTAACCAAATCGCAAAACTTGAAGATGTTCGAGTTGTCCCATGACTTCCGGCTTGCGTCTGTTTTGTCACTCTTTTCTTCAAGGGACGCAAGACCAGTTTCCCATCTTATAGGGGGCTTTGAAAGTGACTTTGAGCATTCTCAGCGCTGAGTTGGTGCTAAATCCTGGTTGCCTGGATGGTTCTAGATTTTTGTGGTGTCTTTGATCTATTTTTGTTGTTTTGGTTGTGGATTAGGGGTTGAAAATATTTTCGATAAACTTGAGTACCAGCAGAAGAGAGTTCCAAGCTCTAAATTCAGGTGGTACCATAGAGGTCCTTTCTTTTCAACAAAAGCTCTTTTGGTTCTTTGCCCTATGGTACAGCCTGTGTGCGTCTGTTTCATTGGCAGTTTCAAAGAAAAGATAAACTGATGGAGGATAAGCCCATGCAAGTCCACTCCCATTAAGTGAACTAACGTTTGCAGTGGATTTCTTCAAACTTGCCCATTTTAACTAAATAATATTGATTCCTCCCTCCCTTCTTCATTTTAAAATTCAGTTGTAAGGAGTTTCTGTTGTGGCTCATTGGGTTAAGAACCTGACATGGTGGCTATGAGGATGTAAGTTCCATCCCTGGCCTCGCTCATTGGGTTAAGGATCCGGCGTTGCTGCAATCTGCAGCATAGGTCACAGATGCAGCTCAGATCCAGTGTTGCTGTGGCTTCAGTGTAGGGTGGCAGCTGCAGCTCTGATGAGACCCATAGCCCAGGAACTTCCATGTGCTACAGGAGTGGCCATAAAAAAAGAAAAGAAAATTCAGTCATTTTCGCTCAATAAACGTTTGGAAGGATGCTGTCTGCACGATGCCAGAGCTGGAAGGAAAAAGGCTTTTGTTGCTGGTTTCAAGGAGCTTATGCAGGAGGTACAAAGACAGACACTGTGCATTATCACATTTCTAGGAGAAACATGGAAGGGGGCACCTCAGCACATGGGCAGGTGTCCAGAAAGAATCAGGGCAGAGATAGAAGTTGAGCTAAGGCTGGAAGAATGAGTAGAAATGTTCTAGGTTGTCAGCGTGGTGGGAGGGAAGAGCAGGCACAGCCCAGGGAGGCCCCAAAGCAGGGGGGTTCTGGGACCTTTCAGGATAATTAGATGTTACCAGGATGCAAATTTCAAGGGAAGAGTATTGGAAGCTCAGGCCAGACTGGTTGGCTGGGGCCAGATAATGATGCCCTTTTCTGCCTGCTAAAGAGAAGTTAAGATTTTATCCTGCAGGTGATACTCTTGATGATAGCAGTCTGGAAAAGAGGTGAATTAGAGGAGGTGAGAGCAGACCAGGGAGATAAGTGAGCAGTCCCTTGCAGAGTCTAGGGAGGGGGCAGAAGTCCCTGGGGACCTTCAGGTTCCTGCTTCAGCCCGCTGTTGGGAGGAGGCATGCACATCCTGTGAGACAGGACCCACGCAAGGAGGAAGGAGAGGTGCCTTGGATCCTCCAAGTGGAGATGGTCCGTGTGCAAGGTGGGTGGAGGCTGAGAGCCTCGCAGGGTCCGAGGGCCAAAAAAGGACATGTGGCCTCGTCACAGTAGGCCCTAGCCTGACAATGCTGCATGTGACTCCTGAAACCATGTCCAGATAAGCTTAACAGGGACAGGTATTTTCACCTGTCTCCCCTTGAGTTTCTTACACTCTTTATTTGTATTCTCCCGAAGCCCCTTCGGTGTGGATTCTGTCGTAGCTTGTCTTACCCGGATGCAGCTTCGGCAGAACCACTTGATGCTGCAGGGGGCTGAGGACACTGGGGAATAAGTACCAATTGTTCACTAATGTTACTCCTTAATACTTTTTTTTTTTTTTTTTTTTTAATGGCCACCACTGCCGAATATGGAGATTCCCAGACCAGCGGGTCAAATTGGAGCCACAGCTGCCAGCCTACGACACAGCTACCGCAGCGCTAGATCTGAGCCGCATCTGTGATCTACACCACAGCTCACGGCAGTGCTGGATCCTCTACCCAACGGAGCAAGGCCAGGGCTGGAACCCGTATCCTCAAAGAGACTGTGTAGGGGCTTTAACCTCCTGAGCCACAGCAGGAACTCCAATTCCCTAATACTTTCATTTGAGCTTCCTGCGGGGAGGGGCCTCTTTAACTAGAAAGCTCGAGGCCCACAAGTTCTCTCCCTCCTTCTTACATCAAATTGCAGAACCTTCTGAGACCCTTTGCAGCTTTATCACTAGTTTAAATTGTGAGTGGAGGTTGGCCAGGGCAGCACATTCTTTCCATCTGAAATAAAGACCTTCTTCGGCCGCACCTCCTCCCTGAATCCCCACCTCTAAGACCCAGCTCGGACTCCACCTCCTCCCCCCTTGACCACACCTCCTGGAAGTGAGCCAGCCCTGCTCCTTGGAACTTTCTATTTAGGGACATCGACTCGCCGCTCAGCTTATGCAGCCTTGTGTAGCTGCCTTGTGCTCCTGGATGGAACGCTCCTCATGGGAGCATCCCGGATTGTCCTCTTTCTCTCCTATACATGCCTATGCTTGCAAAGCACTGGGAGTTCCCTGGTAGCCCAGTGGGTTAAGGACCCGGCCTTGTCACCTCTCTAACTTTGGTTACTGCTGTGGCAAAGCTTTGATCGCTGGCCTGGGAACTTATATATATGCTGTGGGCACGGCCAATAAAAAAGGAAAGAAAGAAAGCACAAATACCTATTTGTGTGTTAATATATTAGGGGGATTTAAGGATATGGGATTTTTCCGACTACTTAGACTGTGAATGTGTAACCTTGATTTTCTGCTAAAGTGAAACTGTCGGTTATCAACATAGCTGCTTCTATTAGGTACATAATAATGTTAATCTGAGAACCTTGAACAGGAGTTTATCCAGTTCCCAGTTTTTAATCTGCATGGTTTTAGTAATGGTATCTCATGCTAATTGAGTTTGACACTCTTTATACCACTTAGTTTTTAAAAATAACCTCCCAAATTAGGTGTCATTGTCTCCATTTGACAGAGGGGGAAGTTGGGCCTTAGAGGAAAGAAGTAACCTATCCCAAGACACACAGCTCCCTATCCTGTGAAGCCACAAAGCTCCAACCCCACATCCTGGGTTTTGTCCATTGTGTTGCGCTCCATTGTATTGCATGCGCTGTATTGTGTGTGTTAGGTAAACTGCCCAAGGGCTTCCTGGATATCGTTATAAGCCTGGGTTAGCCATGGTTAAAGCTCTCTGGCTCCCAATCCCTTGCTCTTTGAACCACCACACACCACTTCTTCTCGTCAGCACTCTCAGGAAGATGCCCCCGATGCCTCAGGTGGAGATTGAAGGTGGCTCACTCTTAAGAGCCTCCCCCTTCTAAGACTCAGCATTATAAAGGCTAGACGTATAAGGGAAATAATATATGGGTAGAAATGATTCCAGCTACAGAAAGTAATTTCAAATCTGCTCCAGATTGCTCCTGTTAGTAATAATACATGAATACTTGGAGCCTGCAGCTAATTACACACACACACACACACACACACACACACACACACACGCAAAACCCCAAAAGTAAGGGTATGTTTTGTCAGAACTATTAACAAGTATCAAAATGACTGGTTTGCATTCCTTTCCTTTCCCTTCTTGCCACAGAGTTGAAACGCAATGAAAGCAAAAGGCTCAAAGATACACAACAACAACAACAAAACACAGAGAGAGAGCCCTCAGAAAATTCACAAAGCTACATAATACAGCCAGTACACTTAAGAGTGGCATTGCCTTGCTAGAAAATCTGATGCTCATTGATATCAGCTTGGGAAATTCTTGAGTACTAAATGGAAGATTCGCCACCTTAAAAGGGTTCCCATGAGTCCCCTTGTGGCAAAGAGGGGTAAGGATCTGGTGTTGTCACTGCTATAGCTCAGGTTGCTGCTGTGGCGCAGGTTCACTCCCTGGCCCCCAAGTTTCTACATGCCATGGGTGAGGCCAAAAAAGTAAATAAAAGGGTTCCAAGTGAAGAAGAATATTTGTCTTCCATCAGACTCCCCTTGGACGATAAAACTGTAGCCCACCAGATCCTCGGGGCAGAGCCTCCTTGCCTGCCTGCTTGCATCTCTCACAGCGTCCTATTCTAATAAATCTATTTCTTGCCTATCATCAGTTTGCTTCAGAGAGCCCTGAAAGCTGGATAGAATAAAGAGGCAGCAGCAAGTCAGGTGAAAAGTTTCTTCCATTCTATGAATCTGTTTTCATTTAGCTTTTATTAATGTCCACTACTCCCATTTTGTCTCTGTATAACATAATTTTGTCTGTGATTGATTACCAGTCCATTTCAAATTTATGTGTACTGTGATTTAATTAGCTTTACCCTTAAGCAATGTGTTTTGAGACATATTAATGAGGTGGGAGTCTTTGCCGAGTATTCATAATTTATACTTTTTTTGGCTGAGCATCAAACTTTGAAATTCTCTGAGGCAAAGGGCTGAAATCTCAGCCCACGTGACTCCAGGGAAGGTCTCCCGTATATTTTCAAAAGCATGTTTGCTCATCATTGCTTAGAAAAGATTACTTTCTGGCATCTAAATTCTTCTTTTCTCTACTGCCAATTAAAATTTTACTTGGGGGAAAAAAAAATCTTTAGACTGCGGAGACTTTTTTTTTACTGAGTCTTCTCAGTTAGTTTCATGACTTTCTTCTTTTCAAGATATTTTAATGTGTTGAATGTTATTGTTTTCTAAGAACATGCTAAAACAAGATACAAGTGACCAATTTAATGCCTGTGACTTTGGGAGAGCATGTATGTCTCCTACGTTCTGCTCAGCACGTATTTGCTCTGAGAAACCGCAGAATGCATCCTGGCCCTATGTGTTTGGGTATCCGTGTCACTCATCCAAGAACATTGAGCAGGACTTTTAAGACCTGCTATGTGTTAGTTACTGTCAGAATTCACTTCAGTCCACCTAGAAGGTCATGTTCACTTCTCCAAAGCCAGATCTAGGACAAGCAGCTGATCCTCATCTGCTCTTAACAGGACATCAGAGGTAATGACTACAGTTTTTAAATTAAATGTAATTCTTCTACATATTATTTAGAAACATGGAGGCAAGTATCAGAAGAAATAACTACACGAGTTAAAAATGATTGACTCTGGTGGCCAGATGACTGCTGTTTCTGTTGTAAGCCTATTAGCACTGGTTTTTTTTTTTTTTTGGGGGGGGGGTCATTTTTAGGACCACACCCTCACCATATGGAAGTTCCCAGGCTAGGGGTCCAATCAGAGCTGCAGCTACCGGCTCACGCCACAGCCACAGCCACACCAGATCCAAGCCGCGTCTGCCACCTACACCACAGCTCACAGCAACACTGGATCCTTTAACCCACTGAGCGAGGCCGGGAATCAAACACGCATCCTCATGGATACTAGTCAGGTTTGTTACCATTGAGCCACAAGGGGAACTCCAGCACTGTTTTACTTTTAGGAAGTGTGTGTGTGTGTGTGTGTGTGTGTGTGTGTGTGTGTGTGTGTAAAACTTTCATAAGATAATTTGAAAAAGCGTAACTAATTTTACCAGTTGGTTAGCATTATTGAGAGTTTGGGGTAGAGCGTGAAGTCTGTCCCTGTTCTGATCAGCTCTCCTGTCCTGCGGAGAGAAAGGCCCACTGTCTTTACTTGGCAGGTGGAAGAAAAAGGCCTGGACCCGTGTTTGGGCCCATGAACCTAACACTGGGAGACGGGGAGCAGGAGCCATTTGGCCTCCCCAGATTTCCAGCCCAAATAATGAATGTTGCAGGAGGATTTTAATTGGCGAAACATGACAGCTTTACAAACATAACATAGAAATGAGCTACAGAAATTGAGAAGTTGTTGAGGATACCCACACAGTACCAAAAAATTACATGTGCATTGACAGAAACAAAAGCCACTTTATAACGGAGAAATACGGTGCTCACCAACTTAACCTAACAATCACTCCGAAATTCAGCCCCAGTGGGCAGTCTGCTGTGCTTCTCGATGTGAGACGATACAAAGTACACATCACCCATGCCATCTCCTTTCCAAGAATTTTAAACTTGAGTCCAGTCAAACCTGACACAGTTTACAGGAAATAGAGGGGCTAACAGAATCTGTTAAAAGATAGTATAAGGAGGAGTTAAGGTTGGGGCTCAGTGGAAAGGAATCTGACTAGTATCCATGAGGACGAAGGTTCGATCCCTGGCCTCGCTCAGTGGGTTAAGGATCCAGCTAGTGTGGCTGTGAGCTGTGGTGTAGGTCGCAGACTCAGCTCAGATCCCACGTTGCTGTGACTGTGGTATAGGCCGGCGCCACAGCTCCAGTTCACCCCCTAGCCAGGGAACTTCTATATGCCATGGGTGCAGCCCTAAAAAGACAAAAAAATTCCAAAAAAAAAAAGAAGGACAGTATAAGGAAACACCCAAACCCAGAATGGGGCCTCTACAAGATAGCAGTTGTGACTTTTCAAAGAGCCAATGAAATATTTTAAAAATGAGGACACTATTCTAGGCTGAAAAGACTAAAGAGAAGACCTCCTCGTGGCTCAGCAGGTTAAGGATTTGACATTGTCACTGCCATGGCACAGGTTTGATCCCTGGTCCAGGAACTTCCCCATGCTGTGGGTGTGGCCAAAAATAAAATAAAAGAAAGACACATAGGAACCAAACGCAGTGTTACCTCCTTGATTGGATCCGGATGAGGTAGAGGGAAAATCTGCTATTAAAATATTTTTAAAACAAGATGAAATATTGGATGGTATTGTGAAAAAATGATATTAAAAACTCTAGTTTTATGACCTCACTTGCTTTGACAGTATAGAGAAATAAAACCAAAGGCCACAAGGACTGTCCCTCTGTGAAATCTAATGCTGTCCCAGCCACGCTCTCCATGCTTCACTCTCCGTAACTCTTTTCTCTCCCTCTGCCCCTGGAATGACACGGATGGAGTTCCCACCTGTGCCACTTAGGCCGTTGCTGGTGTTCCTGGGCATGTGCCATCTTCCCCTCAGAGCTTGCTTGCTTGCTTTTCTTTCTTTCTTTTCTTGTTTGGCCTCCCTATAGCGTAGGGAGTTCCGAGCCAAGGATCAGATGGGAGCCACAATTGCAACCTGTGCCTCAGCTGCAGCAACACCAGATCTTTAACCCACTGTGCCAGGCCAGGGATCACACCTGTGCCCTGGCGCTGCAGAGACGCCACCAATCCCATTGTGTCACAGCAGGAACTGCAGAGCTTCATGTCTTGATAAGATAAGGTAACTGTACCAACCTCGTGAGGACTGTGGCCAAGCTAGAACCTGGTAGACGGGAAGTGCTGTCCACACATCCAGGGTCAAGCCTGTTTCTCTTTGCTCTCGGCTCCCCTCACCCTGTGATTGGAGGGGCTGGAGTCTGTTACTGATTAGCACTCTCATACACACCCCTTCGATGAAAATGCGTGCACCACGGTCTCGAGAGAAAGGTCAACCTGACACAGGGAGTGCGCACATCGGACCCCCTCTCTCCTGACTGTGCTGATACTCAAGTCCTTTGGCTGATGATGGGCATCTGGCCAGCCTTGGTGATTGTCGCTGGGGTCATTTGCCCTTGTTCCTGATAAGGAAAGCAGTTCTTGCTCTGCCTCAGTCAGTTGTGCTCAGAAAAAGAGGAGGTAGCATGATTCTTGTGTAGGCCACACCCAAGCTAGATAATGACGGACAAAAGCAATCCTCTTTGTGCACTGAATACATAGATGTTCGCTCTATGCAATATGAATTATATATGTAATGGCCAACTTCTACTTTGTTCTGGGCTATCTGGACCTCACTTCAGTAACCGCATGACTGAGCGTTTTCTCCTGGAATGCTGGATCCAATGTTATTGCCTTAATTTGGATATGTTTCTTAAGACTGTACGTCAGTGTCTTTGAATCATTTTCTCTCTTAACGGGGCTATAGAGCAGTTCCAGGTGAGCAGATTACATACTTGTTTTCTTTTTTTTGGTCTTTTTAGGGGTGCACTCACAGCACATGGAGGTTCCCAGGCGAGGGGTCGAATCGGAGCTGTAGCCGCCGGCCTATACCACAGCCACAGCAACGCGGGATCCGAGCCGCGTCTGCGAGCTACACCACAGCTCACGGCAACACCGGACCCTTAACCCACTGAGCAGGGCCAGGGATCAAACCCGCAACCTCATGGTTCCTAGTCAGATTCGTTAACCACTGAGCCACGACGGGAACTTCCCCTTTTGTTTCTCTTATAAGTAGATATTTTGTATGTCTTAAATACAGACACAAAGTAAGGAACTTGATGAGAGTGAAGGAAAATATTTCATGGCCCCTGAGCTATGGTAAATCCCTTTCAGATCTAATAAAAATAGTTACCATTCATTTAAAGCTCACCATGTGCTAAATGCTTATTTACTATGTTAAGTGCCATATGATCAGTATTGCATTAAATGCTCCCAACAGTCCTATTCTCATTCCCATTTTACAGATGTAGAAACTGAGTCTTAAAAAGGCAGCTATGTTTAAAAATGTTTCTGAGGCCAACATGAAGAGTGGAGAATTTGTACACAGGCAGTGACTCCAAACAAACTCTCAGCCATCCCACTGCTGCCATCATCTTTGTCAGAGCAGCCTGCTCTCTTTCTGGAGCCGGGGGTGGGTACATGCTGTCATTTAGCTCGCCCTCCCCAAAGCAAAGTGGGAGTTTTAGGAATCTTAGCAAAAACTTTTATTGGCTTAGGTTGCATGGCATAAATAAGTGTATTTTTGATTTAACTCACAAAGGATTTCCACCTCTTAATGTGTCCAAGATCTTAAACCAAACCTGGGAGATTCATGACGTCCACACAGTGTCATTCCTGATTAACTTGACAAGGTGGCATGATTTTATGCTGTACTCATCGCAGTTGGTTTTCTTACGCCAGCTCGAATGCCAGCTGGAAGAGATATCAAATATTCTTCTCTGGGACATTGGATTGTAATTAAAGGGCTTTTCTGTTCGACTGCTTCTTTTACTTTCTCTGAAGTTCAAAATCAAAACCAGAACTTGAGCATACTTGACATTTCTTTCAGTCTTGTGCATTAATAAAACTTTTTCTGGTTGCTTTATAAGGAATACATTTAGAAGGGCACAAAGGACTCATTTCTTTAAAGGCTTAAGGCATTTTTAGATACAAAAAAAATGACTGAACCCTTAAACCTAACTGCAAAGGTCCTAATTAATAACGTAATAACTGACTCTAGCATATACTAATCACTGACATGTCTAGGAAAATGGAAATTGCTGATGGAAAGCTATGATAAGAATTATAGAGCTGCCTGCTCATACCAAGACAGCTGTCAGCTGTCCCATTAAGAAAGGGTGCTCTCTGTTTCCAGGGTAGGAAATAAGGTCACAGTAGTATAAAGACAGATAAAATTTGATTTGGTGTTATTTTTGTAAATATTTTAACCACTGTCCAATTTTGGACAGAGCTTGGATGTTCAGATGTATGTACTTTCAGGAGGCTATTGAGCATCCATTTAGCTATCAAATATACCTTATATATTTTTCTTAATTAAAAATTATATTAAGTATATGTATTTTAGAACAATTTACAATTCTTTTTAAAGGCATTAGGTAGAATTAATCACCATGTATTTTCTTGAAGCTGACATAGTACAGCTACCAGTATTTCAATTTGGGGACATCAGAGGCAATGAATGATTAAGTCAAAGAACTAGTGTCTTTTAAAAAGAAAAAGAGGAGTTCCCATCGAGGCTCAGTGGTTAGCGAACCTGACTAGCATCCATGAGGACACAGGTTCGATCCCTGGCCTCACTCAGGGGGTTAAGGATCCTGTGTTGCTGTGAGCTGTGGTGTAGGTGGCAGATGCAGCTTCAATCTGGTGTTGCTCTGGCTCTGGCATAGGCTGGCGGCTGCAGCTCTGGTTCGACCCCTAGCCTGGGAACCTCCATATGCCATGGGTGCAGACCTAAAAAGACAAAAAACAGTTTCTTTTTTCTTTTTTCTTTCTTTCTTTCTTTCTTTTTTTTTTTTTTTTTCTTTTAGGGCCCACCCACAGTACATGAAGATTCCCAGGCTAGGGGTCCAATCAGAGCTGCAGCTGCCAGCTACGCCAGAGCCACACCAATGTGGGATCCAAGACACGTCTTCGATCTAAACCACAGCTCATGGCAACGCAGGATCCTTAACCCACTGAGCAAGGACAGGGATCAAGCCTGCAACCTCATGGATACTAGTCAGGTTCATTTCTGCTGAGCCACAACAGGAACTCCCAGAAACTGTTTCTGTGTGCATTGTGGTTATTTGCACGAAATGTAGTGCATTTATAGGTAGGAAAACCTACTCCTGATAAATCCAACACTGTGCAGTTGTGATGAGGGCTAGGAAGAATAAGATGTGGTGCTCTATCTAGAGGAGTTTACAATCTCATTAGAAAGACAAAAGCATCATTAAATTATTCGGACACTAACCCTGGCGGTATTAACTTTGGTACTGAGCGAGAATCTTGACACTCCAGACTCCGGGTGTGGTCCTCAGACCCAGCACAGTTCTGTGGCTGGAAGCTTATGAAGACTGTAGAATCTCAAGCCCCATCCTGACCCAGTGTATCAGAATCAGCATTTTTACAAGATCCCCAGGTGGATACTATGCCTGTTAAAGCTTGAGAAATGCTGAGCCGGGTAAATGCAAGTAGTGTGTTTTAGACCCCACAGCATGGTCCACTGAACTTTCTGCACTGATGGAAATAGTCTGTCATCTTTGCTGTCCAGTATGAGATCCACTAGCTCATGTGGCTGTGGGTACTGGAAAAGGAGGTAGTGCATCCGAGGGGCTGAATTTTTTAATTCTGAATTTAAGTTCAGCCTGTAGCTTGTGGCTATAGTACTGGACAGTGCGGGAAAGGAAAGAGCCCTGGATTAAGAATCAAGAGTTCTGGCACTTTGCATCATGGCTCAGCGGTTAACGAACTTACTAGCATCCGTGAGGACGTGGGTTCGATCCCTGGCCTTGCTCAGTGGGTTAAGGATCTGGCATTGCCATGAGCTGTGGTGTAGGTCGCAGACACAGCTCGGATCCTACATTGTTGTGGCCGTGGCACAGGCCAGCGGCTGCAGGTCTGACTTGACCCCGGCCTGGGAACCTCTATGTGCCATGGGTGCAGCCCTAAAAAAGACCAAAAAAAAAAAAAAAAAAAAAAAAGACTCAAAAATTCTGGAGTTCCCGTTGTGGCTCAGTGGAAATGAATCTGACTGGTATTCATAAGGATACAGGTTCGATCCCCGGCCTCACTCAGTTTGTTAAGGATCTGGCATTGCTATGGCCATCGCATAGGCCAGTACCTATAGCTCTGATTCGACTGCTAGCTTAGGGACCTCGGTATGCTGTGGGTGTGGCCCTAAAAAGACCCAAAAAAAGAGGGTTTTTTTGGCGGGAATGAGTGGCATTTTTATTTTTTCATTTTTTTATAATGCTTTTTATTTTTTTCATTGTAGTTAGTTGACAGTGTTCTGTCAATTTTCTGTGCTATAGCAAAGTGACCCAGTCTCTCTCTCTCTCTCTCTCTCTCTCTCTCACACACACACACACACACACACATTCTTCTTCTCACATCATCCTCCATCATGTTCCATCACAAGTTTTAATACTTGTTTTAACACTAGCTGTATGAACCGCCTTACCTTCCCTTTGCCTCAGTGTGGTCACCTGTAGATGATGGGCTCAATTAGATGATCTTAAAGGTTTTGTGGGGGTTTTTTTAGCATTGCTATTATAAGACTGTTTTTGTAAGAGTTCCCATTGTGACTCAGCAGGTTAAGAACCCAACAGAATATCCGTGAGGATGTGGGTTCGATCCCTGGCCTCGCTCAGTGGGTTAAATATCCCCTGTGGCCACAAGCTGCAGTGTAGGTCACAGGTGTGGCTCGGATCCAGTGTTGCTGTGGCCTAGGCTGGCAGCTGCAGCTCCAATTCGACCCCTAGTTGGGGACCTTCCATATGCCACAGGCGTGGCCCTAAAAAGAAGAAGAGAAAGAGACTGCTTTTGTTGAAAAAAATGCTTCTTTGAACACCCGAGTCTTGAAGTGGACATGCCACACGAAGAGCATGTCCTGGGCCGTCATCAAAGCAGGAAGGAAAGTTGGCTTTATCAAGTGGTGGTTCCACAAAGGAGGAGAGCATAGTTTGGTGCTTGGCACATGCAAACTATTCAGAAAATGTCTTATTCCTGCTTTATCCCCAAAGCCTGTCACTGTCTAGTACATGAATGACTCAATGTGGTGCTTAAATGAATACTCACATGGTCAGAGTTGGTATCCAAGTCTGTGACTTGGTGCACATTGCTGGGTTTTGCTTTTTTGTTCCTTGGTGCATTTATTCAAGAAGAGTCTCAGCTCAGGCCCCAGTTAAGGCAAAAGCCGATCATTCAGGAGGCATGTTTGTGTTGAGTGAGGTGTTTTAATGTAGCAACACCTAGCTAGCATCTTTCTGTTGAGAGGTTGTAAACAGAAGAATAGAGAAACAGCTCTGGAGGTGGATTCCGGGTATTTTTACCAAACAGTGTTAAGAACATCCACCCCCACTAAATATGGATGAAATCCAGGATTTAGTCATGAAACTTAATGAGTCTTCACAGCACATAGGGCAAAAACCCTACACACCTGCACAGCAGGTGAGGCGGAGGCCCCCCGTTTGAAGGCTTGGCACACCCCAGAAGCAGGGAGCCCTTGGTTGGTTCTGGGGCCCTGGATCCCACGTTTGGCAGGCAGTTCATGCCCACCCCTCACTAAAGAGGGAGCCGGATGTCGAACTGATCCGGGGAAATACGGTAATGTGCCAGGAAGAGAGAGGAGCTGACGGGAACAAGAGTGGTAAAAGGCCAGGAAGATTGCACAGGGCGCTTTCGCTTTGTAGCAGCTGGGGGTATTTTTAACCTTGAGGTGTCCTCCCCGCCCCCTGACATGCTGTCCTCAGGTTCTGGATGGATGCCTTTCTTCAGCGACTTAATTTCTGGAAGCAGACCAGAGTCCACTCGGATCCCTGCAGTTCTGCTTTTAAGCCTTGCTGCCCATCGGTGCTGTGTTCCCAGTGCCGTCTCTCATCTCAGGGGTCTCCCTGTCTTTGAGCCTCCGCACGGCTGAGCCTTACTTTATGCAGTTCAGAGGAAGGTGGTCATGTCTAGACCGGAGAACCGAGACTTTCTTTAATCAGGCGCTGCTCTTACTGCGCTGAGTTCAGTGTGTAGGTCAATCATGATGCCGCAAAGCTCATCCGGGCTTCCTCCCTTTTACCCCCAGAGTAGCCGTGAATTCCAAGGGGGAAAGGGACCTTGTCTGGTACATTCGCATATTTCTGCACCTTCACCTGGAGTCTGGCACACCTTAAGTGGCCAAGAACTCTTTACTGGCTGCTGGCCGTTTGCACCTGCATCTCAAAGTTGCTCTTTCCACTTTGTTCGCTGCCTGCCACCCAGGAGGAGGAGCGAGTTTTACTCCAGCCACCCAACTGTCTCAGGTTTCTCAGGGGTCACATAATTGAGGCGCTCTCAGACCACTGAGCTGCCCTTTTGACTAATACTGGCCTTACTTTGGCCTCCATTTCTTTTCTTTTCTTTCTTTCTTTTTTTTTTTTTCTTTGCAGCTGCACCTGCAGCATATGGTAGCTCCAGGGCTAGGGGTCGAATCTGAGCTGCAGCTGAGCCCTATGCCACAGCCACACTGGATCTAAGCTGCATTTGTGACCTACACCACAGCTTAACCCTCTGAGCTACACAGGGAACTCCTGGCCCTCATTTCTATACCATCTGATCTGACTCTGATCCACACTAGGTCTCTTTTTGGTTCAAAAATTCAACTCTAAATGGCTTCTCCTGGAGTTCCCGTCTTGGTGCAGTGGTTAACGAATCCGACTAGGAACCATGAGGTTGCGAGTTTGGTCCCTGCCCTTGCTCAGTGGTTTAACGATCTGGCGTTGCCGTGAGCTGTGGTGTAGGTTGCAGACGCGGCTCGGATCCCGTGTTGCTGTGGCTCTGGCGTAGGCTGACGGCTACAACTCCGATTCGACCCCTAGCCTGGGAACCTCCATATGCCTCGGGAGCGGCCCAAAGAAATAGCAAAAAGACAAAATAAATAAATAAATAAATAAATAAATGGCTTCTCCGCAAAAGAGACCTCGTGAGTTCATTCACTGGAAAGTGTTGGCTGCTAGTTTGTTTGAATCCACATGTTCCGTGATTCATAAGGATGCTACCTCTGCATCGCCAGGCACGTTTTTCTCTGGACTGGCATCACTCGCAGACAGATCCCCCAGCATGGAGGCGGGGTGCACACCGGCCGCTGTGACCATCTTTCTCAGGCATTCAGGAAAGTCCTACATTGAGGTCAGATGCCCTCAGCTAGATACCATCTCTGAGCCAGATACTGGCCAAGGGGATGGAATGTTCCAGTTGCCTGAGTTTGAAGGGTCCTGTGCTCAGCCCTAAAGCCAGGGCTAGGTCTGCCCCTCCAAAACCACTTTGGCCTGAGAGTCGGGGAGGGATTGTTGCCCAAAGAAAGCAGTCTCTTCCCAGAAAAAAAAAAAAAAAAAAAAAAAAAAGGCATGTCAGGAAGACGAACCTGTAGATCTCTAGAACGGCTGCACATGTTTTTCTTTGTCCTTTCTTCCTTTAGACATTAGCAAATGTGGCCTTTAGTGTCCACAAGATAGGTTTATCCTTCTAGGAACATAAATCTCAGTTTCTTTGTATTTTTTCTCCAGTATCTTCTTTTAAAAAACGATTCCTTTAAAGGACAGACGAAACTTTGCAGAACAGATGCTGACTCACAGACATTGAGAAACTTACAGTCCCTGGAGGAGACAGTTTGGGGGGGTGGGGGAATGTGCTTGGGCTGTGGGATGGAAATCCTGTGAAATCAGATTATGATGATCATTATACAACTACAGATGTGCTAAATTCAAAATAATAACTAACATTTTTTTCAATAAAAGGGTTTCTTTCCTCCCTAAAAATAAATAAATAAATAAAGGTTCCTTTTGCCTCCAGTGCTAGGAGCCGTGGACATCAGGGTGCAAAACTTGGAAGGAGAGGCTGTTCACCAAAGAGGTGCTCTATTAGCAGATCCCTGCTCTGCCATTTACAAGTCATATCCCCTCAGATAAGGTACTGACCTCCCAGGGGCTCCATCACCCCCACCTCAAAGAGCTTCTCTAGGAATGAATCCATGATTGGGTGTAAAGCTCTTAGCACGTACCTGGCTCATCAGAAATGCCGAATGCATTTTATCTATTGCTGTTCTTGTTAATAATAACAATGAGAGTTTCCGGGTGGCTCAGCAGGTTAAGGATCCAGTGTTGTTGCAGTTGTAGCTTGGATTTGATTTCTGACCTAGGAACTTCAGCATGCCATGGGCATGGCCAAAAATAATAATAATGGTAATAACAGCGACTGTGCTTACACACTGTTGCTGGCCTCTCTGTGAGACTCCCACAGGCAAAGAAGCTCCAGGATTCTTCCCCTCCCTCCCACAGCCCAGCCAACTTTGGACTTGCTGAGTGCACCTGACACCCCCCCACCCCCCCCCCCGCCGCCACCATCCATCCGGGGTCAGGACACACACCTCTGCAAGAAGGCACTTCTCTCCCCTTTCTCACCTTCATCCATCAGGTCTGAGCATCGATGGCTTTGTCCTCTGTCATTGGAGAGGGCTTTCCTGACCACCGCTCCCCTCCAGCCTCCATCTATTCATTTCTTTCTTTCATAGCACTCTCTTCTTTCCCTTCCCATCATTTAAAATTATTTTTGGTTTTTTAAAATGTGTTGGGGTCTTTCTCTTAACTGATGCAAGCCCCACTGTGGGAAGTAAGCAGGAGCTCAGGAAATATTTCTCAAAAATGTCAAGGGTTTTCGGAACCTACCTAAGGGTTATGGGCATTTTGTGGCATACAGTGAGCGGTGCCAGAGGGCCACACAGTGCAGAGCTCAGGAGGCGGTATATTGAGGGAGATGGTTGAGGAGGAAACACGGGCTAGTTTTGTCCTAAGAGCCTTTTCGGGGGGGCAGGGGATCCAATACAGGGAAGAGGGTCAAGAGAACAAGCTCTCTGCTCCAGGAAAGTGAATGCTAAGCATGCAACCTTCATTTCAGCTTAGCCTCACTTTTTCAAAGTGGACTTTGTGTTTCACATATTTGGCAATTTTATGTATTTTCTCTTTTTTGTGTACGTGGTTTGGGGGTACAAGGAGGTGTTGATCTCATTGCCTCTTTATTATACAATTCCCCAAGTACTTTGAATGGAAACTTTATAAATAATGGCTATTTATAACTGTTGTCTAGACTTAACAAATGGTTATTTAACAGGCAATGAAATCATTTACTCACAGTGCTTATACTGTAATTACACACACCACATTGAAGGGGCACATGTTAGGGCTCCTGCTCAAAATATAAGTCTTGTTCATAGTGGTGAATTACTCTCTATGGACAATGAAATTTGTATTTCACTCGTATGAAATACAAAACAAAGACAAATACAGTTACTTTTTGTTTTTCTTTTTTTTTTTTTTTCTGTTTTTCTTTTCTTTTTAGGGCCACCCCTGCAGCATATGGAAGTTCCCAGACTAGGGATTGAATCGGATCTACAGATGCCAGCCTACGCCACAGCCACGCAGGATTTGAGCCACATCTGTGACCTTCACCACAGCTCACGGCAACAGCGGATCCCTAACCCACTGAGCAAGAGCAGGGATGGAACCCGCATTGTCATGGATACGAGTGAGGTTCATTACTGCTGAGCCACAGTGGGAACACCCACAGTTACTTTTAAGGGATCAAATTCTTAGAGTCCAATATCTAAGGTCATCGTACATCTGGTCAGTGTGGATTGGAACATATTAACAGCAACATTTATTAACTTAGTAATAATACAGGTTTATTGTAAACGTTTAGAAAATACAGAAGAGAAAAAAGAAAATAAGAAAACAACTATAATCCTGCTTCCTAGAATAACTCTGTAAACAAAACATTTCCGCATGTACTGTCCTCTGCTTTTTTTCTCCTATTCATGAATTTTTAAAGCTTATAATTAGAATCATTCTGTACTTATGTCATATAATTAGTTTTAAAATTGTCTTGTATTGTGAATGACCTTTGGGTCTAAACATTGTCTGAAACTGCACTGTTCAGTACTGTCACACAACAGCATGGGCTGTCGATCATGAGACCTGTGGCCAGTTGAAATTAATATGTGCTGTAACTGCAAAAAACATCAAATTCCAGAGCCAGGACAAAAAAAGGGAAGACGCCTCATTATTCATTTTTATATTGATTACATGTTGAAATATTGAGTTAAGTAAAACATTCATAAAAATTAATTTCACTTTTTTGAAAACTTTTTTTCATGAGCCTACTGGAAAATTGAAAGTTACAGATATTGTTCATACTCTGTTTGCATTGGACAGCGCTGGTCCTATGGCATCATTTTAGAGCTGCAAAATTTTATGCCACATGAATATAATAATTTAACCAATTCTTAGTCCCATCATGTTGCAGCTTCAGGGTACTTCTTATTTTTCAGGATTTTGTTTTGTTTTGTTTTGTCTTTTCAGGGCTGCATCCATGGCATATGGAGATTCCCGGGCTAGGGGTCCAATCTGCGCTCTGGCCACCAGCCTACGCCACATCCACAGCAACACCAGATCAGAGCCGTGTCTGAGACCTACACCACAGCTCACAGCAACACCAGATCCTTAACCCACTGAGCAAGGCCAGGGATCAAACCCGCGTCCTCATGGATATTAGTTAGGTTCATTAACCACTGAGCCATGACGGGAACTCCCTTATTTTTCAGTATTAAAAACTGCTCTTGGAAGATCCCCCTGCAGAAATCTTTTTGAACATCCCAGATTTATAGCTAGAAATAGAAATACTGGGAGAATAGAAATTTTTAACTGAGAAATAATGTTATAAGTAAATGAAGTAAAAAAAACAACACATATTTGTTTCTCATTTATCATTCTCCTTTTAGAGAAAGATATGCTCTGATCATTAGCAACTGCTAATTTTACATTAAATCAAAACACCATGTCAGCTGTATTCAAAATTAGCTATGACTAGTTATCTTTGAAAAATCTGCCCTGAACTATTATGTTTTATGTGAGTTGGAAAAGGTTAAGGATTGAACTCAGCATTATTCTTCATCCTGAATTAAAACACATATACTTTCTCAGGTGTTGATTGTAGGCAAATATGAAATGGAAAATATTAACAGTATATAGAACAGTGGAATACTACTCAGCCATAACAAAAAGTAAAATAATGCCATTTGCAGCAACATGGATAGAACCTAGAGATTATCATACTAAGTCAGACAGAGACAAATACTGTATTATATCACTTATATGTGGAATCTAAAAAAAAAATTATACAAATTGCACAACAGAAACAGACTTACAGGCATAGAAAACAAACTTATGGTTACCAAAGGGGAAAGTTGGGGAGGGTATAAATTACGAATTTGAGAGTAACAGTATATTTCAACAGTATATTAATTGTACCTTTAAAAAAAGTATTAAAGGCAAAACAAACAAAAAACCCCACAAAGCAGAGTTCACGTGGTGGTGCAGCAGAAAGGAGTCCGACTAGGAACCACAAGGTTGTGGGTTCGATCCCTGGCCTCACTCAGTGGGTTAAGGATCTGGTGTTGCCATGCACTGTGGTGTAGGTCACAGATGTGGCTCAGATCCTGCGTTGCTGTGGCTGTGGCTGTGGTATAGACCACAGCAGCTGTAGCTCTGATTGGACCCCTAGCCTGGAAACCTCCATACATCACAGGTACAGCCCTAAAAAGCAAAAAAGCAAAAAAACCCACAAAAACACAAAAACAAAACAACACAAAGCCTTAAGAGGAGTTCCCATTGTGGCTCAGCAGGTTAAGAACCCCACATAGTGTCCATGAAGATGCACGTACAATTCCTGGCCTTGCTTAGTGTGTTAAGGATCTGATGTTGCCACAAGCTATTATGGTGTAGGTCTCAGATGCAGCTTGGATCTGGCATGGCTGTTGCTGTGGCCTGCAGCTGTAGCTCCAGTTTAACCCCTAGCCTGGGAACTCCATATGCTGCAAGTGCAGCCTAAAAAAAAAAAAAGCAACAACTACAAAACCATAGGATATTTAGCAATAAGGCATATATTCAATAGATGAAGTTGTGCTTTTCTTGTAATATAAACTGGACAAAATACACTGAACTTTTTGCATCACGTGGCCAATAGATCCTCTGTAAGACCTTCCTTCCTTCCTTAAGGTTTTTGCACTTTGTAGTTTTCTCTAGTGTCTTAGGGATTCTTAGGAAAAATGTCAGGAACCTTCAGGAGTTGCTGAATGCTTGTTCGTTTCCCCTGGGGAGTATTAAAGAAAATGCCAATTCAAGAAAGAGCTTATGTTTGACTCGGCAAGTTAGCATTATTGAGGATTTATTGGACTAAACAGTGACTCGCATATAATTTAAGGGGGAGTGATTCATGGCATTTCTAACGTATAAAATAAAGAGTTTCAGGTTCTCTGTCAGTGTTTCATTTACAGTGAGGGATTAAATTGTCTACCAATGGAAGAAGCAGAAATGAAAATCCATCATTTAATCCAACTTGGCAAATTCTTCCTTTGTCCTAACTTTATTTTTTTTAATTTTACAGAAGTGTAGTTGATTTACAATGTTGTGATAATGTCTGCTGTGCAGCAGAGTGACTCAGTTATACATATATATTCTTTTTCATATTCTTTTCCATTATTGTTTGTCACATATTGAATATTATTCCCTGTGCTATACAGTATGTCCTAAGTTTTTTTTAATTTTTTATTATTGTTGGTTTACAGTGTTCTGTCATTTTCTTCTGTACAGCAGTGACCAAGTTATACACACACACATATATATATATATTCTTTTTCTCACACTGTCCTCCATCATGTTCCATCACAAGTGATTAGATGTAGTTCCCTGTGCTATACAGCAGAAGCTCATTGCTTAGCCACTCCAAGTGCAATAGCTTGCATCTACTAACCCCAAACTCCCAGTCTATCCTACTCCCTCCCCCTCCCCCTTGGCAGCCACACATCTCTTCTCCATGTCCGTGAGTTTGCTGCTGTTCTGGAGATAGGTTCATTTGTGCCGTATATTAGATCCCAGATGTAAGTGATACCATATGGTATTTGTCTGTCTCTTTCTGACTTACTTCGCTTAGTATGAGAGTCTCTAGTTCCATCCATGTTGCTGTGAATGGCATTGTTTTGTTCTTTTTATGGCTGAGTAGTATTCCACTGTGTATATGTACCTATCTTCTTACTCCATTCATCTGTCGATGGACACTTAGGTTGTCTCTGGGTCTTGGCTACTGTGAATAGTGCTGCAGTGAACAGAGGGGTGCATGTATCTTTTTCAATGACAGTTTTGTCTGGATATATGCCCCGTAGTGGGATTGCTGGATCATATGGTAGGTCTATATTTATTTTTCGGAGGAACTTCCATACTGTTTTCCATAGTGGTTATGCTAATTTACATTCCCACCAACAGGGCAGGAGGGTTCCCTTTTCTCCACATCCTCTCTAGCGTTTGTTGTTTGTAGACTTACTAATGATGGTCATTCTGTATGTCCTAACTTTTAATCTGAAGAATTTGAAGAATCAACCCTACCTCCATGAAGCAGATACTCCAAACTAGATGTTTCTCCTTATAAGTGAGGGGAGAAGAAAAGACTGGCGTTCAATAGGGCAGTATTCAGAACTACAAAAAAGAATTTTTACTTCCTAAAGATAATGTTTTCTAAGTCTCTACCATCTATACATTTTGATGATTATTTAGTTGCTTTATCTTCCCTCCAGAGTAGGTAATCATCCAAGATAAAAATATTCACATAGCTCTTCTATTTCTAATTTGCAATAAACCTTTCCCATCTTTGCCATCCTATTGCAAAAGAGAGTTTCTCCATTTATTCATTTAAAAATGAGTCTTGGGCTTCTCATTGTGGCTCATGGGTTAAGAACCTGACATGGTGTCTGTGAGGATGTGGGTTCCATCCCTGGCCTCACTCAGTGGGTTAAGGATCCAGTGTTGCTGCAAGCTGGGGCGAAAGTCGCAGATGTGGCTCAGATCCAACGTGGCCGTGGCTTAGCTCTGATGTGATCCCTAGCCCAGGAATGTCCATATGCTGCAGGTGCAGCCCTAAAAATACATACATGTATGCCTACATACAGACATAAACAAAAATGAGTCTTCGGTGGAAACCATCTTTTACAGACTTCCCTGTGTGCTTCTCAGCAAATGTATGCGAAAGCTTGGGATAGTTACCAGTTTTGGATCAGATAGAGTGGCAAGAGATTTGAGATGACAAGACTTCTCTAGGAATCACATTTGTATCCTATGGTGGCATTTGCAGTAAAGGGCTAGTATTTTATTTCATATAAACAAGTAGCAAAGTACAAGCACTTCATCCTTACTCTGACTCTAGCTTGATTTTTCTGTATCCCAGGTAAGTGGCCAAGCAGCTACCATTTCGCCAATTAGAAGTATGAAAAAACTTTTTAAAGGTCATTCATTTAGATTTCTTTTTACTTGTGTATATAATTAACAGCTTAGTTTAATTCCATATTAAATCTTTGCCATCTGCAGGATTATCATGCCATAGTGACATAAAAGTCCCTTGGGAACGTATTTAATTGAGTAATTAAGAGTACAGAAAATGCTTCGAGAAATATTTTGATTACAAAGAAACTCAAAGTAAAATATAGAGTTTTAAAGGACTAGAAACTTTTCCTAATTAAAAAAAAAAAAAACACCTTTTTTTTAGTGTAATTTTATAAGTGTTCCCATGTGTAATGCCACAGAGCAGAAGGTCTAAATTTGACACATTCATTCATTAAAAACAAAAATCACAGAGGAAGAGGAGCTGTTTTCGGGGGAAGCTTCTCTTAGTGGAGGTGCTTTAGAGGCAAAGAGCCACCTGTTGGTTTTCTCATGAAGGTTTATTTGAGATGCTACAAGGACTATTTTCTAACTATGATGATAGAGAAGCAGCTGTCAGTCCTCTTGGAAAATGAGCAAGCACAGCTCACGCATGTGTTCATATAGATTTCACGTACATCATAGGTACGTGATTATTATTTCTTGATTTTATTCACACTCAGTGGATTCTTTTAAAAAATAATGTTTCAGAGCAGCTTTAGCTTCATAGCACAATCAAGAGGAAGGTACAGAGATTTCCTACATACTCCCTGCTCCCACACATGCATAGCCTCTCCTGTTAGCAGCATCCTGGCGGGAGTGCTACATTAGTTACAATTAAGGAGCCTCTAGGGACACAGCATAATCCCCCAGAGCCCCTTGTTTACATTACAGGTCCCTCTGGGTGTTGTACACTGTATCGGGTGCAACGACGTGTGCTTATTATTACAGGAGACAGAGTATAGTCTCTGCCCTCAAGATCCTCTGTGCTCTGCTCTCCCCCAAGTCCTGGCAGCCGCTGATCTGTTTACTGTCTCTGTAGGTTTGTCTTTTCTAGAATGCTGTATTGTTGGAATAGTACAGTATATAGCCTTTTCTGATTGGCTTTGTTCACTTAGTAATAATGCCTTTTAAGTGTCCTTTCCGTCTTTGCATGGCTTCGTCGCTCCTTTCTTTTTGTGCTGAATCATATTCTACTCTCTAGATGTACCACAGTTTATCCATTTACCTATGGAAGAACATTTTAGTTTGTTTTCAAGTTTTGGCAGTTATGGATAAAACTGCTGTAAACATCCATTTGTATATAGTTCTCAACTCCTTTTGGTAACTACCAAGGAGTGTGATTGCTGGATCACATGATGGGAGAATATTTAGTCTTGTAAAAAACCAGCCCACGATCCAGATTCTTCTATCCATGATTTTGTACTTGAATTCTCTGCTTCTCAACCACATAACCTCTCGCTACTCTCTAGGCAGGAAGATAGATGCCTGGATTTCTTGGGAAGAGGCATTTATCCTCTCCTTGTCCTTTGTGGGGTTTTTTTGTTTGTTTGTTTTTTAGGGCTGCACCCACAGCATATGGAGGTTCCCAGGCTAGGGGTCTAATCGGAGCGGGTGCTACCGGCCTACGCCAGAGCCACAGCAGCACCAGATCCTTAACCCACTGAGCGAGGCCAAGGATTGAACCTGCAACCTCAAGGTTCCTAGTCGGATTTGTTACCACTGCGCCACGATGGGAACTCCCCTCCTCGTCCTTTGTGATGGACTTTGGTCCATTGGTAGTAGTGACATTTAACATCTGTTGAGCACGTACTGTGTAGCAGGCATGGTGCTTTACATAAATTATAGTTTTTATTGGTATTGATATAGGTGCCATTATTGTCCCAGTTTTCCAGAATAGGAAATGGAGCCCCGGGGAGGTGGCACAGCTAGTAACTGACAGAGCTGCCATGTGAACCAGGTCTTGATAGTTCTAGAGCCCATGTCTATAACCACTGTGCCTCACTATCTTCCAAACATCCCTTCTAAAAAGGATCATGAATGGATATAGAACTTTCAGATACATGTAAAAAATTTTAAACAGTAATTGTTACTAATGATTTTTACCTGTTAATTTAACTTTAGTTGTTGTTTTGTTCAGGAAAACTTTAACCCTACCGTTGGATTAGTAAGACAAATTAATTTAAAAAAGGATTACATAGAAGTTCCCGTCATGGGTCATGGCTCAGTGGTTAACGAATCTGACTAGGAACCATGAGGTTGCCGGTTCAATCCCTGCCCTTGCTCAGTGGGTTAAGGACCCGGCGTTGCCGTGAGCTGTGGTGTAGATTGCAGACATGGCTTGGATCCTGTGTTGCTGTGGCAGTGGTGTAGACAGGCAACTACAGCTCCAGTTAGACCCCTAGCCTGGGAACCTCCATATGCCATAGGAGCAGCCCTAGAAAAGGTAAAAAGACAAAAAATAAATAAATTAATAAATAAGGGTTTCATAGCTAACATCCAGGTGCTTGCTCTTAGCTGGCCCTTTGTTTTCTATAATTTGTGGTGTTTCAGAATAGCCTTGATTTTCATAATCACATATTCCCTACAAAACATGTTGTAGAGCTGCTATGTTAGAGATGCACTTGCTATTTCAAATTACCTGTGTTGCATAGGCCTTTTTTTAGTGGAAATAAAATTAGCTTGAAGATAGGAAGTGCCTTTTATTAGCTCATCGAAGCCATGGTCAATTCAATTAAAGTGTTAAAATATATTTCAGAAGAAAGAATGTTTAGGGTCATAAATTAATTCCACACAGTTGTTCCTAAGCACTTCCTGTTTACCTGGGACTGGGTATTGTGTTTGGCACTTTGAAGATAAATGTTATTTACCAAATGCCTAGTGAATAAAAACTTGCTTTAGAATGCTGTGTTTGACATCAAAGATCTTTATCCTGAACTTTGCGGCTGACAAGGTTTAATTTCATTTAAGTATGGGATAGGAAAGTCTTAGAGGTTCAGTTGGATAGGAGTTGCAGGTTTATACAAACCGCTTGTTTCGACTGTGTTTCTAGATGCATATCTGCCTATACTACGTAATATGACCCCCAGATTTTTACCCTTTGATACACCAAGAGAAGTTGTATTTGTAATTGGGCATTCCTTGAGCCGTCTGAAACCCCATGCATGTGAAAATCCATTGCTTCTAACCACCTTCTTTCTTTCTTGGTTGTTTGAAGACTCAAGAAAGGAGGTTAGTAGCAACTTATTATTTCAAACAAGGTTGGGAACAGATGCACTAGTGTGAAAAGAAGTTTATTGAAATATTTACCAGGTGACCTCTTTGTAAAGTAGCCGTGAAAAGGAGTTCCCGTCGTGGTGCAGTGGTTAACGAATCTGACTAGGGACCATGAGGTTGTGGGTTCGATCCCTGCCCTTGCTCAGTGGGTTAAGGATCCGGCGTTGCCGTGAGCTGTGGTGTAGGTTGCAGACCTGGCTCAGATCCCACGTTGCTGTGGCTCTGGCGTAGGCTTGGCAGCTACAGCTCTGATTCGACCCCTAGCCTGGGAACCTCCATATGCCACGGGAGCGGCCCAAGAAATGGCAAAAAGACAAAAAAAAAAACGATAGCCGTGAAAAGACCTAATTCCCTGTGTCTTATTCACAATTCGGGAGTTGCCTCTGCATAAATTGGGCTAGAGGGAAAGTCAGAAAATGGGCATCTCACTTAACCTTTGAATGCCTGTTCCAAGTTTAAAAGGGGCTTTAAAAAAAAAAAAGCTTTCTTGGAGTTCCCTTATGGCACAGTGGGTTAAGGATCTGGCATTGGCACTGCAGCGGCTCGGATCGCTGCTGTGGTACAGGTTGGATCCCTGGCCCAGGAATTTCCACATGCAGGAAGGAAAAAAAAAAAAAGGCCTACTTTTAAAATCACCTTTCAGCTAACACAAATTGCTTTGGGTCATGGGCAGTCTTTGTATTAAAGTGGGTAAGGATAAAATGGATGGAGTAGTACAAAGCTTGCTTTCTTTATGAGAATTCACTGAAAATTCCTAGGTCACTTAAGATCAAATTTATGTAATATATCCACTTAAAAATAACTTGGCCAGTTTCTTGTCTTAAAGAAAGATTCGTTTGCTAATGGGGAAAACAAAGCTTTGTTCTGCCACCAAAATAATATTTGGTGCTGTGGTGGGTTTCCCATGGCAAAGTGCCCTATGGGGTACAGAGGAAAGGAGCATTAATACGGCCGGGACCCTAATCCTGCCACATGTACATGGCTCTCTTTTTCAGATTTTTAGGGCATTTTTTACACTGTTAAATTTATTAAAACAAGATACCTATCAGATAAGTGTACTTTCTCTTGTCACGTTAGGTGGTAATTCTGTGGCCCCTGCTGTGATACCATTTAGAAACCAGGTTTACAATGCCAGACTTGGAAATTTCAAGGCCAAAATATAGCCTGAATCATCTAAGTACAACACAGTAAAATTCGCCCTGCTTTGATCCAGTTCTATTGCAGATGGACGGTCGTCATTTAATTCCACGTTTTTCTAGTGGGACAGAGAAAGTAGAAAGTGGAAGTCCTAAAAACCAAAACAAACCTGATTTCACTTGAAATATTTAGGTAATTAGAGCCAAATTAGATTGTTCTGAGGGTAGTCGTCTCATTCTTTACTGTTGGCTTATAGAGGCAATGGCTTCGTAGCAGACATGCTCAGTGCTGGGAGAAATGCGGCAGATTGCAGATTCTTTCTTCTGAATGTTAGCTGGTTGGTTAACTTCTACTGGTAATCCTTCTTTTAAAAAGTTTATTTCATTTTATTTTTATTAGAGTATAATTGATATACAGCGTTGTGTCAACTTCTGCTGTACAGCATAGTGGCCTAGTCATATATCTATATATACACACATACATACACATTCTTTTTTTTCTCATATTACCTTCCACGTGGTCTTTCCCAAGGGATTGGATATAGTTCCCTGTGCTGTACAGTAGGGCCTCCTTGCCCATCCGTTCTAAATATACGAGTTTGCATCTACTAACCCCAAACTCCAGTCCATCCCACCTCCTCCCCCTTGGCAACCACAAATTTGTTCTCTATGTCTGTGAGTCTGTTTCTATTCTGTAGATAGGTTCATTTTTGCCATTTTTAGATTCCAGATATAAGTGATATCATATGGTATTTGTCATTCTCTTTCTGACTTACTTCACATAGTATGAGAATCTCTAGTTGCATCCATGTTGTTGCAAATGGCATTATTTTGTTCTTTTTTATGGCTGAGTAGTATTCTATTGTATATATGTACCACATCTTCTTAATCCATTCCTCTGTCGATGGACATTTAGGTTGTTTCCATGCCTTAGTTACTGTGAGTAGTGCTGCAGTGAACATATGGGTGCAAGTATCCTTTTGTATGAAAGCTTTGTCTGGACAGATGTGTGGGAGCAGGATTGCGAGATCATATGGAGTTTTATGTTTAGTTTTCTGAGGAACCTCCATACTGTTTTCCATAGTGGTTGGACCAATGTATGTTCTCCTACTGGTAATCCCTCCTAACTGCAGTCCATCCCCAAGCATTCTGAATTACATTGTCATTTTAAAAGTCTTCTTCTTCATCCGTTAACTGTCTACCTAATAAGGAAAGGCAATGTTCCTCAAAATAAGGTTTGAAAGGATTTTTGCCGTCATTCTTTTGACTTTCAATTATATCATCAGTATCTGTATTAATACCATATAAATTGCTTAGATTATAAGGAATGTCTTTAGCTCATTTATCCTTCTCTCAATAGCTACAAGCCTATACGACCACATCGTGGCATTATATGTGACTCCAGTTGCACACATATGGAAATTTCTCTGACGCTTATGTTCAGACTTGCCAGCTGAAACCAATCAACGGTTTGATGCTCTGCCTAAATTAAAGAACTTTTTTTTTTCCCTAAGTTACAAACCTTTTGAATTGCAGGTGTATTGTTAGGTTAACGTACTTACTAACACATTAAGTGCAGCCTCAATCCAATTAAAGCAATATAAAGGATTATTTGGCCTGGATCCTGTTCACAGCATCTCCCCAACTGTGCTAAGCACTTTTCACGCATCATCTCATTTAATCCCCAGCACAACTCGGTGAAAGGAATTGTACGTTTCCATTGCGTAGTGGAGGCAAATGAGGCCGAGAGAGAATGAGATGGCTTGCCCCCCATCACGGAGTTACTAAATGGGAGAGCCAGCCCTCTAACTCAGGGCTGCCCTTCTGCAGCATCCACTCTGTTACTATTCTTGTACATTGTCCACCAAGGCCCCGTGTATTAGGTTATGTTGGAAAAGGCACAGAGAGGTTCAGTTGCCAGTGTGACTTGGGGGCTGACCCGTCTATGGCCCTGTGGAGATTCCATGTGACTCTCTCAGCGCCAACAGCTCCAGATCCACCACAGAGCTGGTTACCTGTGGATATATGTTGACCTTATATTTTGTCCAAACCTAAACACTTGAAAGGATGAAAGAGAGTGTTGTCAATAACTTTATGTGGAAAGGAGGCATGAAGTAAGATTTTCCAAATTCAGACGGGGCGTGCGGTTAGCTTACAGAAGCAGGGGTGGTGGGGAGGGCACACGCCGTATCAGAAATTCAGGGGAAAGGCACCATCCTGGGTACTGCTACTGATGGGTAAGAAGATTGAAAAATTCTGGTTTAGATCCGTATTTCTCAGCTGTTTGGGGGTGGGGGTGGGAGCAAGGGGACATACCCCCAGAAGGCAAAGATTCCCAGGCCAGGGATCCAACCCATAACACAGCAGTGACAACGCCAGATACTTAACCTGCTGAGCCACTAGGGAACTCCCCTCAGCTGTTTTGAAAAGCACATGCCTTTGTTGCTAAACACATAGGTGTTCCTTTCATGTTATTTGAATTGCTAAGTAAACATTGGACAAAAACCCTCAAAGCCACAGGAGAGTTCTGCTTTGTTTCCAAACTGCCCGACTCCACGTTACTCCTTGTGGCCACTTCACGAGGTGTGTCCTCACCTTCCCCATCAGGGGCCTAGCGTTGTGTAAAGCAGGCTGGTGTAAGGGTTCATCCAGCCGCGGATTAAGCAACAGGATAGGCCCTTTTCCTAAGTCTAGGAATGCAGTTTTATTACCCTCCCCAGCCCTGATCAATAGTCACTCACCAAGATCAAAGGGCTCAAGTTGATCAAGTGCATTAAGCCACAAAAGTCTGAAGGATCCCTGTCTCTTTGGTGAAAGTCTCAAGCTCGTGTTAAAAATTCAGTAAATGCCTCTCAACCACCTAATGGAGGTAGTAGTTTCGTTCCCCGAAGGCTATTTAAGAATTGGTCATGTTAAAGACATTTTTCATTTTTAAACATGGTAATGATTACTACTGAGGGTTATATACGTGAGAGAGAAAGAAGTTAATCCTTCTTTCAGCATTTCAGGGAGGACCTTCCAAAATAAAGCAGAGACTTATCAATTATGAAGCCACCGTGCATCTCGTGGCAAGCCTACTGCTTTATATGAGTGATCATTTTTTGCTGTTTACGCCAGTACCGTTATGCTGTCGGGGCTATTACTGCCCCCCTTTCAGAGACGAGGAAGTCGGGGCACAAGGAGGTGGCACTACTGGTGAGGGGCTAGGCTGCCATGTGAACCAAGGCCCCAAGATTATCTTGTTAATGAGTACAGTTTATAGTTTTTTGGAAGACTGTAGGGATAGCATTGCTAGTTTTTTGAGAAATACAAGATTACTCCTGCCTCCACCAGTGCATGTTGCCAAATATATTTCGGGATCGTTTAACTGGATGCTAATCTTGAATGCGGTTCAGTTTTAAATAAAAATGGGATTAAAATTCATCTTACAGCTTTTATATAGGTGAATTCAATCATGTTTGCATTTTAAAACTGGAAGACAGATGCGAGGGCAAATTTAGAAAAATTAAGGACCACTGAACTATTTTTAACACTTTCAAAATAAGTTGGCAGCTGTTGCGTCGACACTTAAATAACTTTGCTTGGTTAAAAAATAAATCCACAACATATGGATTTCAGCATGTTGTATATTTATCGTTAGCTCTTATTAGGGAAAGGCACACCAGTAAAAAAAAAAAAAAAAAAGAAAAAGAAAAATTCTTCAAGGTGTAAAAAGTTGTCCTTGTTAATGGGCAAGCTATCATGATATCAAATCTGCCCTCAAAAACGTCTGATGCTTTTCATTTAACTAACTTTTTTTTTTCTTTTTTTTTTTTTGGTCCTTTTTTTAAATTTTTTGGGCCGTTCCCATGGCATATGGAGGTTGCCAGGCTAGGGGTCCAATCGGAGCTGTAGCCACTGGCCTACGCCAGAGCCACAGCAACTCCAGATCCGAGCCACATCTACAATCTACACCACAGCTCATGGCAATATCAGATCCTTAACC
Source organism: Sus scrofa (assembly GCF_054392235.1). Classification (NCBI taxonomy): domain Eukaryota; kingdom Metazoa; phylum Chordata; class Mammalia; order Artiodactyla; family Suidae; genus Sus; species Sus scrofa. The sequence continues at coordinate 80,788,234 of NC_139387.1, read as the reverse complement.
CACTGAACAAGGCCAGGGATCAAACCAGCAACCTCATGGTTCCTAGTTAGATTCGTTAACCACTGAGCCACGACGAGAACTCCTCATTTAACTAGCTTTTACAGTAAGACCAGTTTTCTGGCTAATGGAAGGAAGGTACCTTATTAGGCTGGGTTTTAAATTCTCTTATTTTTAGAATTACAAACTCTAATGGAGAAGAGACATTGTGAGACCTTTTTATTCCCCTTTCATGCTCCAGAAAGTCACGTCTATTCAGTGTGTAGAAAGAAACCCATCTATTATGTAGAAAAAACATCTTTCAGGCTACCGAAGTCCCCACTCTCCTTGTTAAGTGTCCAGTGAGGTATTTAAGGACACATTTGCCTCTTATTAACTGCAGTTTCTTTCTTTTTCCTTTCAACTCAGACCTCCAGAGCTGCAAGGTGACCTTGCGCGAGGAGGAGACAGTGAGGCTGGTATTTGAGGATGACCTTAAAAAGGAATCTATAGAAAAAATGCAACAGGAACCACTCATTAAAGATGGCAGATGAGGAGTTCCCATTGTGGCGCAGTGGTTAACGAATCTGACTAGGAACCATGAGGTTGTGGGTTCGGTCCCTGCCCTTGCTCAGTGGGTTAACGATCCGGCGTTGCCATGAGCTGTGGTGTAGGTTGCAGATGCAGCTCAGATCCCACATGGCTGTGGCTCTGGCGTAGGCTGGTGGCTCCAGCTCCAATTTGACCCCTAGCCTGGGAACCTCCATATGCCACAGGAGCGGCCCAAAGAAATAGCAAAAAGACAAAAAAAAAAGATGGCAGATGAAACATACTTTTATCCCTGTATTCTTTCAGAATTTCACTAAAATGACAGTCAATAAATTATTTTTTGAAAGGAGATAACCTGGGAAGTTCCCTGGTGGCTTCACAAGTTAAGGCTCTGGCATCGTTACTGCTGGGGCTCAGGACACTGCTGTGGCGCCGGTTTGATCCCTAGCCCCAGAACTTCCATATGTTGTGGGCATAGCCAAAAATTTTTTTTAATTTAAATTAAAAAAAATAAAAATAAAAAATGAAATAACCCACAAAGATGAGAATGGGAAAGAAGAAAATAACACATTTTGGAGGCTGGAGGCAAAAGCTGCAGTCACCCTCATATCCCTGGGTTCTGCATCCTCAGAAACAGAAGGCTGATTATAAGGGACTTGAGTATTCTTGGATTTTGGATTTGTGAGGCGGGGGGGAGCGTCCCGGAACCAATTCCCCGTGGACACCTAGGATGGACAGTAATTGGTAACTGACTTCAAAGTCCCAAGTAGACCGATCCTGATCTAGAAGTGGAGAAAATTGAGATGCAACCTCTGTTATGCTCCAGACCTCCCAAAAGGCTCAAGAAGGTTTATCCTTGGGTGAGAGTAGAACCGAGGCTCTCTAGCTTGTAACATACCAGGCATGGCAGAGGGAGGAGCCCTCACCAAAACCAGAGGATTCAGGTAACGCACCTCAACTTCCCTTCTCCATCATTCAGCCAGGTATCATCCTGTAGGCAGGAGCTGTGGAGTCTTCCCTGGAGAATCTGGTTTGCCAGAAGGGGGAAACAAAACGAAAGATACTGACTTTGGGCTTTCCTTTATTATCTTAGTCTAGAGTGAAGACAGAGTCAAGAAGCTCCCCTCCCCTGTCTCCATTCTCCCAAATACAGATGGTGTCTAATCAGCCTTTTAGTGTCTCACTCTAAACTATGAATGGGTCGCCAAGGATCATCAGACATTGGAAGAAATACCTACTGTGAAATGAACAGAGAGAAAGAAGAGATAGAACAGGTACTACCCAGGGAGAAGAACATAAGAAACAAAAAACCATTCACCAGAAATCTTGGAAGCTGCAATAATAGAAAAATCTCTTAGAAAGTAAAATAAAAACACTAAGAAATGCAAAGTAGAAGGGAAAAGATAGGAAAATTAGAAGCCAGGTCCGGGGAGCCAACCTCTAAATAGGACATAAAAACCGAGAAAAGAGTGTCATCAAAGAAATAATTCCATAAATTGTCCTGAACTAAAGGACATGAATTTATGGCCTGAAAGTCCCACCATATACTCCACACAGTGTGTAAAAATAGATTAAACATGAGAGACATTTTCAAGTAGTCATTATTAGAATGCTAGGAATATAAAAGGTCCTAAAACTTTTCAGGGAGGGAAAAAAAAAAAACACAGGTTTCAAGGATAAAAAATCAGAATGACAACACTGGAAACTAGAAGACGGCAGAGCAGTGCCTTCAAAATTCTAGGGAAGGGACTTGCGGTTTGGCACAGCAGAAACGAATCCAACTAGGATCCATGAGGATAAGGGTTTGACCCCTGGCCTGGCTCAGTGGGTCAGGGGTCCAGCATTGCCATGAGCTGTGGTGTAGATCACAGATGTGGCTCAGGTCGTGTGTTGCTGTGGCTGTGGTGTAGGCTGGCGGCTGTAGCTCTGATTGGACCACTAGCCTGGGAAGAACTTCCATATGCCACGGGCACAGCCCTAGAAAGCAAAAAATAAAATAAAATAAAAATTCTGGAGTTCCCGTCTTGGTGCAGTGGAAACAAATCTGACTAGGAACCATGAGGTTGTGGGTTCGATCCCTGGCCTTGCTCGGTGGATTAAGGATCCGGCGTTGCCTCGAGCTGTGGTGTGGGTCGCAGACGTGGCCTGGATCTGGCGTTGTGGCTGTGGTGTAGGCCAGCGGCTATAGCTCCGCTTGGACCCCTAGCCTGGGAACCTCCATATGCTGTGGGTGCAGCCCTAAAAAATAAATAAATAAATAAATTCTAAGGAGAAATCAGTTTGGGCTTAAAATTCCGTAGTCCATCAAAGTATCATTTGAAGTTAACTGTAGGTAATGGTAACATCAGGCATGCAAGGTTTCGCCAGTTTTCCTTCCCATGAAAGGATGCATGATGTAGAGTGAGAGTAGAAGTTAATAGGTAATATGTTTTTTAAAAAAATGAAAAGAACTCAAAGTAGTAATAATCTCTGTGCTATCTAGAAAAGTATAGATCAGTAGTGAAAGAAACAGTAAAGAGATGAACTTGGTTGCCCTTGGGAAGCAGGTACCAGGAAAGAGAGGGGACTGCTATTTTTTCCAAAGAAAGGCAGCAGGGATGGGGGAGAGGCATTTAGAATTGTTAGGTTTTTCAGTTCTGTGCTTAATTTCAATGAAATGAAATTTTTAAAAAGAAACGTGGGAGTTTCCTAGTGGCCTAGCAGTTAAGGACTTGGTGTTGTCACTGCTGTGGCTCAGGTTACTGCCACAGCTTGGGTTCAGTCCCTGGCCTGGGAACTTCTATAACAAAAAAAAAAAAAAAAAAAAAAATTAGAATTAAAAAGCAAAAATAGGGCGTTCCCATTGTGTCGCAGCAGAAATGAATCTGACTAGGAACCATGAGGTTGCCGTTCGACCCTGGCCTTGCTCAGTGGGTTAAGGATCCAGCGTTGCCGTGAGCTGTGGTGTAGGTTGCAGATGTGGCTCGGATTGCTGTGGCTCTGGTGTAGGCTGGCGGCTACAACTCTGATTCAACCCCTAGCCTGGGAACCTCCAGGGCCGCAGGAGTGGCCCTGAAAAGCAAAAACAAACAAACAAAAAAACCTTGAAAAGTAGAGCAGCCCAGGATGGGCAGAGAAATGGTTTTCATTTTACTTTGGTGCTGTGGATCTTTCATTTTGACAATGCATAATGGAAAAATTGTTCAAATTTAATGTGAGCTCCTGAGCCCTTGAGTTTCCCAAGGCATTTCTGGTGCTCTGCATGCATTTGTTTGCAATAATAGCTCAGCCGTATTTGGATCTCTTTCTTATAAGAACACTGGCAAGAAATTTAGGAAAAAATAGACAAGCATCATCCGTCTTCCACCGAAGAACCATGAGATAAGAGATCTATCTGGTGGGGGATTTCAGCGTTTTTTGGCGCACACACAGAGGAAAATATGAAATACAGAAAATAAAAGGATCTGAAATCCCAGAACAGAAGACATAGTTTCAGTTGCTGCACCCTGAAACGAATTGCTTTTATTAGATCATTAATGTTTCATGATTTGGGGATATATTTGAATACTGTACGACTGTTTGACAATTTTACTGCCATGAAGATGCCTCACAGGATTTTTAAGAGCCACAAATGTATATTGGAATGGTTATCGTTTTGGGGCTACCGAATATACTAAATGGAATAACTTCCTCTAATATACAGTGAGATTAGATCCATGTTTTATTGTGTGATAATTTTTTTAAAAAGACACACTAAAGCTTTAAGAGAGACCAGAAATGAGGGAAGGCTTGACCCTACATTTTATATAAATACCACGAGTAGATAGTGAGTCACTTTAGGGCAAAGCTCAACTCTTGTTCCACTTTAAATGCTCGTGTCCAGCACAGTTCTTGTATCCACTTATGTAATGGATATGAATTGAGTACCTACTATGCAAAAGGTCCTGGAGCTACATCAGTGAGCAAAATGGAGAGAAATCCTTGCCCCGTGGAGCTTACATTCTAGAGGTGTTGGGAGCAGGGACTGAGACAGGGGCCAAATGAAAGGATTATGTCACATACATAGCAGCCTGCCAGATGGAGGTAGGTGCTACGAAGATAACTCAGGAGAAATAGACAAGAGGTGTGGGGCAGAGAGCGGGCAGGGTGCAGCTTTAAAGAGGGTGGGTTGGGAGTTCCCGTTGTGGCGCAGTGGTTAACAAATCCGACTAGGAACCATGAGGTTGCGGGTTTGATCCCTGGCCTTGCTCAGCGGGTTAAGGATCCGGCGTTGCCGTGAGCTGTGGTGTAGGTTGCAGACGCAGCTCGGATCCTGCGTTGCTGTGGCTCTGGTGTAGGCCAGTGGCTATAGCTCCGATTCGACCCCTGGCCTGGGAATCTCCATATGCCGAGGGAGCGGCCCAAGAAATAGCAAAAAGACAAAAAAAAAAATAAAAATAAAAAATAAAGAGGGTGGGTACATGACAGGCACACTGAAACGCCTGATGGAACAATTTCCTGATGAAACCAAATCTGCCCATCTGTCTGAGAACCTTGTCTGAACATTTTTTTTTTTTTTTTTTTTTTTGGTTGATTAGTAGGACTATCCTATTGGGCCATTCACGCCCCCTCCTTGGGAATGAAGCAAAGACAGGAGCCTGAAAAGAACCAGGGTGAGGTTGCTTGAATAGCACAACCCCAGCGGGGGCAGAGTGATGGCATAAAGGAGGCTCAGATGCAGATCCCAGCTGCCCAGACCTGCTCTTACCATCCTGTTGGTCTTTGGCAAGGCCACCAAGCTCTTTGTGAAGTACAGAAGGTTCCCTATAATAACGGGAGGTTGTTTGCTTGTTTTTTGGTGGTTTTTGTTTTTTTTTTTTGTTTTGTTTTTTGGTTTTTTTTAATCCTTGATAGCCTAGACTGTCCAAAGCACAGGCTTTGAGAAATAAAAAAACCTTATAACAATGTTTGATGTCAACACGATCAAGCTGTTCCTTATTTGGCCTCCTGCTTCCAGTAGCTAAGTGCCCGGGTTTCTTTGAAAGCATTCTATTTATACACGTCTCTAATACAGATCTAAGAAGGGGCTGGGAACCCTCAAAGTTAGTTTTTCAGTCTAACTCTCTTACGGCGGAGCTCTTTCAGCCGCTGACCAAAGTTAAGTTTTTCAATCATTCCCATACCCCTTCTCCAGTGGAACTTGATTTGGGGAAGTTGGTGATCCCTGGCCTCACTCAGTGGGTTAAGGATTTGGTGTTGCTGTGAGCTGTGGAGTATTTGGTTTTGATCTTCAGGGATGTTAAGCAGGGCCAACATATCAGAGCCCTCATCACGGGCCAAGGCCAGATAGTCAGAAGGAATTCAGTACATTTTTTTTTTTTCTGTTAACCTCATACCTGTAGGCTTTTCTCTTTGCATCCTGCAAAGCCAGTATAGATATTTTTTATTATTTTTATCCACATCTGCACATTTCATGTGGATACCTGCAGGTGATTCTGGTTTATCTGCAGACATATTTCTCCCTCCCTCTCTCTGCACTCCCTCTCTCCCTCTCTCTTTCTCTCCCTCCCTCCCTAACGACTTGCCCCCCTGAAACTGACTTCCATCCCTTGGTACCTTCCTCACCCTACTAAGATAATGAGATTCCCTGGCTTTTGACCCTGAAGTTTCCCCAGCTGTGTTGGTGAAGACGAGAGTCCTTGGCTACTCTGCAGGTGCAATGCCCTTGACTGTCCCCCTGGCCTGTTGTTGTGGGGATGAGCTGTTGAAACGTGTGTGTAAACATTGCCCTGAGGGGCAAACTCAGGGCATCCTCCGTGCAGCGCCTGCTCCTTTTGAAGTGTCTGGTGATTGTACCATTGTCATGCCAGTTGGAGGAATCCTCTGGTTTACAATGGCACGGTTCTGAAGAGGCAGCTGATAAGACTTGGGACCCTGGTGTGAAACTGACCCTTTGAACTAGGAAGACTCTTTAAGATAAGCAAGCCTTGGAATTTTTATCACACTTTATTAGAGCTCTGAATGGAGCAGGTTAGCGTCGTTGCTAGGCAGGTAAATAAAGGTTTCTCAGGCTCTTTAGTAGAGGACACAGACTGGGACCTGGGCTCCTCTTTAACAGAGACCCACCTTCCAATTGCCTGTCATCATGAAGATCTTTGGGAAAACAGCAGGCATCTGGGGGGGGGGGTCGGTGTGTTTACTCCTAATGAAACGATTGACTGTAGCAGGAATAAAAAACAGATGAAATCCAGTTAAAGACATTTTCAAGAAAATGTTATGCTCTCTGACTCAAAAATGATCTTTATTTTTCAGACCAAACGGTGTGAATTCTTTCTTAATAAAGGTCATTGGTAGAACAGGAAATAGAAAAATTAGATACATGGTAATCGTGTTTTCATTGACATTTTAATATCCCCAGTGGTCCACACCTGGGAGAGTCTCATAAAATGAATGGCATTCATCCTTCAGCCATTCAGTCATTCAACCAACGTTTGTCTGTTGCGCCAGTGTGATGGATGGGCATCAGGCTTGTGCTCAGAGGCAGTGCTGAGCAGGCGGCCTCGATCTCCACCTGCACAAGGCTTCCCTCCCAACAGAGACCTCAGGCATCATCACACAGACGATTAAAGCATGAACCGAACACGGCGGGGAAGTGGCAGGAGCTGGGATGATATTCTTCTGAAGTCCCTTAGAACTTTATTCTGGGGTGCCCCTTACAGGAAGAATCTCATTTTCCTTTTTCAACATTTCCTTGAGCGTTTCTGCGTTTCATGTCTGAGTTTGCATTCCAGCTTTTCCTTCATGGTCGCCTAAATGCATCTCCGGATGGCTTCCCAAAATGGAATTTTCCGTTTCAGACTAAGGAGCTGCAGGTGAGATGGGGAATTTAGGGTCCATGCCTGGGAACTTTCATTTGAAGTTTTGTACCTTCTAAACCCCAAAGAGACAAGAAGGGTCCATGTGGCTGCTCAGATGCTCAGGCCTATCACTCCACCCGGGCCTTCCCTGTAGGGAAGTGCGGGCAGAGGGTCTGCTTCATGCTACAGTGTGGCAACAAACGCTGAAAACCGCTTTTGGTTCAAGGGGTCCCTGTGTATACAGCTAACCTCCATTCCTAGTTGTTCTAGACTGAAGAAATTAGAGAATCATAAGATTTCACAGCCTCAGAGACCATTTTGGTTTTTTTTTTGTTTGTTTGTTTTAGGATTGGTTGGTTTGTTTTTTGTATTTTGGGGGCCACACCTGTGGCATATGGAAGTTCCCAGGCTAGGGGTCGAATCAGAGCTGCAGCTGCCTGCCTACACCACAGCCCCAGCACCACAGGATCCGAGCTGCGTCTGTGACCTACACCACAACTCACAGCAACCCCAAATCCTTAACCCACTGAGGGAGGCCAGGGGTCAAACCCGCGTCCTCATGGATACCAGTCAGGTTCATTACCACTGAGCCACAGCGCGAACTCCTCATCTACCCTTTTGTGAATGAGCATCTGAGGCTTAGGTGGTAAACCTCTCCCAGCCGGTAACTGACAGAAGCAGAAGTACGGTGACAAGCCCTGCTCTCTGCTCCATCCCAGACTTGGAGTGGAGCACCTCACCCTCCAAGAACCTGGAAAGTGCCCCCCCCCCCCATCACTCATTTTTCCTTTTCACTGCTTCTGGGCCCTTTCTGCCCATCTGTGTTTAAAGCCAGGCAGTCATGAGCTATTGCCCACATTTGACGTAACCCACACGTCTCTCCATATTGTTCTTTCTTTAAACAACACGATACTAATGCTACTCCTACTAGCTCTGTAAGTCATAAATAAATAAAGCTTTCCAGGATAAAGCTGTTTATTCAGCAGTTCTTTATCAGTGAGGTCCACGGATGCATTTCTCACTGGGCCTGTGTTACATACTGAGGTATGAAACTATTGAGCCCAGACCCATAAAGGTGATCCAGAAAACTGCAGTAGGAATTTACACATGTGTCACCACTTGCCTTCCCCCCCCCCCAAACAGGGACTTACATTGCACGTTATGATCAGGCCCACTGCAGTTCCAAGCCAGAAAAGTCCCTGGCCCAGGATGTTCTAACAGGAAAGTACGTTGTGCTAGGATTATTGCCATATGATAAAGTTCCTCATGCCCTTAAGCAGCCTGAGTGTGGAGGATCCTTTGTGCAAATACTCGGTCCAGGACAGACATTCCACCCCTCCCCCTTTCCTGCTCCCTCCCTCCTCCTTGGAGCCACTTTCTCCGGACTTGTCATTTTCTGCTCTAGCCGTTACAAAAGAAGGATTATTATCTTTTCATGATTTTTAAAAAAACGTAAAAGCAGTGTCCCCAGTCATTGAAATACATTTTCACTTATGTTTGTTGATACCGTGAACTTTTATAAAACCCCCACGTGACAAATCATCGATGGATTAATTCAGATAAGATTGACGTGTTTGCGTTTCATACCCTGATAAAAATCACACAGGAACAGGCGTTGTAATCCTGTCCTACCCCATCCCCATCCTCAGATATGTATTTATCTTGTTCTCTGGCTAATGAGGAAAAATTAATCCTGTCAGTACTTCGATTCAGCCCCTTGAGGAGCTGATATGTCGTCTGTCACATGACTAGCCAGAGTCATCTTGTTTCGCTGCATTAAATCAGCACAGATGCATGGGTTTTGGACACGTCTGTCTGCTTAGCGCAGTGCCCGCCTTCATTGATGGTATGATGGGGCTTTACTGGAGCTTAGTTCCTCCCGAAGAATCCTTCCTTACGGTAATACTCAGAGTGTTTGGAGGAAAAAAAATGCTTCCATGCAATCCAGATTGAGCAAGAGAAAAGCTGGTGCAGGAAGAAAGGGAATATACTATAGCAGAGAAGAGTGAGGGAGACACAGTCGTGAACTGATAGACTCATTCGCTGTTGTCACTTTGGGACAGACAGCAAGTTGTGGGAAAGGGGAAGCCTTTTCTATCCTCTGCCAAGACAGTACTCGCCTAGTGAAATAGGTTGTTTAGTTCAAGTGGGTTCAGACACACCTTCCCAGCTTATGTCTATAAGGGTCATGTGACTGATGAGTTTTCCGCCTTGGCTACACACCGTGATCTTCTTAGTATTTTCGGTAAATAATCCCCTGTCCCAGAAATGCTATGTGATTGGCTTGCTGTGTGTCCCAGTTCTGGGAAGCTAATGACCATCCGAACTCAGGGGACAGCAGCTGCCCAGCAGCCTTCGAGTTTCAGCAGCCTTCCCCAGCAGGACAGCAGTTAATTTTCATCCATGGGAGCAGCCCTTGCCTCAAGAGCATCATGGAAGCAGAGCGTTTGCATAGCAAACATGCTGCAATTGCAGAAACGGTGCATAATCAAAATCCAGCATTGCATTGTCCCCCAAATAATGGGTTTAAATATTAGCTATTAAAGGGCTTTAATTGCTAAATTTCTCATTTCATGCTTTTTAAAAAAAACCTGTTCTAACGTTCATGAGAAACCATAGTTTGCAAAGATTTTGTGGATTACAACCCGTGCTGCAAGCCACGTCAAAAGAATAGTTTCGCCCAATAAAGTAAAAAGAAGTTACCTTTCACTTAAGAAAGCCATCTTAACAAAGGTGGGCTGGGTCCCTAAAATGACATTGATCCCTTCAGCACTTTTCATGAATTAGATCTGAGGTTTACTCATCAACATACCTGCTTCAGGAGTTCCCATCGTGGCTCAGTGGTTGGCGAATCCGACTAGGAACCATGAGGTTGCGGGTTTGATCCCTGGCCTTGCTCAGTGGGTTGAGGATCCGGCGTTGCCGTGAGCTGTGGTGTAGGTTGCAGACGCAGCTTGGATCCCGCGTTGCTGTGGCTCTGGCGTAGGCCGGTCGCTACAGCTCCGATTAGACCCCTAGCCTGGGAACCTCCATATGCCGTGGAAGCGGCCCTAGAAATGGGGAAAAAAAATAATAATAATAACTGCTTCATAAGCAGTACTGAAGACCTTGCATTGTCTGGTGGAATTTTGCTTTGACCAACTAGTCAGTGAGAACTTATGTCGCTCTTCTTTGGCCTTCTACAAACTTACCAGTGTCTCAGGAGAGCTAGTAACTGAAGTGAACAGACCACATGCATGGTTTCTAAACCCAGTTGCACATTGCAGTTACCTGGGGAGACTACAGGACATGCACATTTCCGGGTCCTAACTCAGACTTACTGAATCACAGTCTATAAGGATATGGTTCAGCCTTTTATATATATTTTTAGATTTCCAAGGGGATTCTTACACTGCCAGCCAGCTCAGCCTCAACTGCTGTTGGCTCCCCATTAGAGACAACTTGATAGCCATCCATAATATCTAATTGCAAGGACTCTTGCCCCATTCTACAAACAGAATATTAAAATCCATTTCACAGACATTTTTGCAGTATCTGTGCAAGACAAAACAATTCCACCTTCACTGGGCATTACTGTCTTGCAGCTCATAAAGCACCCATGCCCAAATCTGAATGCTCCTATCCACGTGGATACATGATGATGCCAGATTCCATGCCCAGACCTGGGAGGCACTGGTTTTTAACCTTACTGATCAAGAAGCTACAGAGTCCTGTCTGCAAGGAGAGAAGCACAAAGTGTTATCCAGAAAGAAAGAGACAGAAGCCTGGAGGAAAAAGGAATACTGTCTAGATTTCTCAGGGTTTCTCTTTCTGAGTCGCAGTCATTTTTGAAAGTCCACTGACATTCCTGCCCTGGGTTGCCCGAGACACCTCTCTATCCTTCCAGTAAATGACCCCACCCCACCCCCTTTTCCCTTAAATTCATCTGGTTTCTCTGACTTACCAAAAGTTCTAACTCACATAAACCTCATTATTTTCAACACAGCCCTGTGTGTACTAGTTCCCGAATGTACTCTCCAAGCTGCGATGCCACCAAAAGGGAGAGGTGGCCCCTCTGTGCAATCAGTTCATAGTGACCCACATTCCATTCAGATTTTCTGCCCAAATGTGTTCATTTGAGAGGCAGGTATGCTTTTGTTCATCAGAGTAGTCTCCTTAAAGACCCTTGAATTATAACTGGGAGTTCCCTGGTGGTACAGCAGGTGAAGGATCCAGTGTTGTCACTGCAGCAGCTTGGGTTGCTGCTGTGGTGCATGTCTGATCCCTGCCCCAGGAACTTCCACATGTCGTGGGTATAGCCACCAAAAAAAACGAAAAAGACCCTTGAATTATAACTAAGCAATTTTCCTGTCCTCTGCCCACCAAATTTCCCTGAACAAGAAGTTCCCTTTCCTGGCACCACTCCCAGGACTCCTGGTCCAGGAGAGCAGCCTCTGAGCTTCCTCTGGCTCTGTTCTCAGAAGACTGCATTCAACTTTTAATATCCCCTGCTTTTTAAGTACCTCGTTTTATGATATAGCTTTTCTTTGAAACTCATTCCCCCTTTTCTTTGAAACTCATTCCCCCCCTTTTAAAAACCATCAACAGAATTGATACTCCAGTGTGATCATCATTTAGAACTTCTAAAATCCATATGTGAGTTTCATGAGGAGTGGGGTTTGGTGTGTATTTTTGCCCCAGATGCAAAATGTACATTAGTTTGTCTCAAAACTCTTTGTCCCAAGCATCCCCTTTGCCACTTAAATAACCAGAACCAACCCCCATCCCCGCTTTTGAATTACATGGCGATTGGTGATGGGAGGACCACAGGGAGGGGTTTGTGGACAGTGTAGGAATCTCAGACTTGACCTAGGCTTCATCCTTTTATTATGTAAGATGAGTTAGGAAAGGAAGGAGGTGGGGGGGGCGTAATCAGAGATTCCTACAGCTTATTCTGATGAGAATTTATTCTGGACATTCACATCTCCTATGACTGTAACACCCAGAAGAAAAATTAGCTTTCAGGAGTTCCCATCATGGTTCAGCAGTTAATGAACCCGACTAGTATCCGTGAGGACACGGGTTCGATCCCTGGCCTTGCTCAGTGGGTTAAGCATCCGGCGTTGCCATGAGCTGTGGTGTAGGCTGGCAGCTGTAGCTCCAATTCAACCCCTAGCCTGGGAACCTCCATATGCTGCAGGTGTGGCCCCAAAAAAGACAAGAAAAAAGAAAAAAAAATTAGCTTTCCAAATTTCTCTTACTGGTTTGGTTTGGTTTGGATGGTGCTTTCTTTAAAACAGATACTGAAGGCCTTGATTATTGCCTTCATCGTTGTGTTTTATGTGAATGTGTTACATGGACGAGCTCTTAACAGACCGTCTCTCGTGACGGGTTTGTAAGGTCTGTGCTCTTTTCTGGGGTTACTTCAGTTAAGATCTGTATTGTGATAGTCTCTTTGGGAGAATTCCAGAGATTTTAGTGTGTGTCTTAATTTCTTTACTACCTAGCCCTGCAAAGCATCCATCCCCTCGTGTACAGTGAATGTGAGGAAAGTCTGGACATGCTCATCCAGGGGGAGTCACTAAGCCCAGGACGTCCCTAGATAAGTAGCAGGTGTGAAGTGGTGTCAAAAGGCTCTTCGCTTTGACAGCTGAATTGAACCATAACATGTTTGAATAATTTATGCAAGTCTGTGGAAGCCCAGGTAGAGAAATCCTTACAGGTAATTGTGTGTGTGTGTATGTCTCTTGTCTTTGGCCTAGGTGAAAATATTCAGATTGCCCCATAAATCAGAATGAATTTTGTAAAGTATCATCCATGGTCTTAACATCTTCTGTTTGCCTCTAAATATAAGCAGAGCTTACCATAATCATATGCTTTAATTTATATTTTAAAATATTACAAGATGGTCGAGACTGAAGTTAAGAAACCTTTCAAACCTCTTTAATTTCAATGAACTGCTAAGTTCGCATACTCTTCTTGTAAATTGGATTTTTCCTCCTCCTCAAAAAAAAAAAAAAAAAAAAAAGGCAACGCAACATGTGGCTTGGTATATTCCCGGCTCTTCTTAGCCTGTTTTGCATTAGGAGGTTATGGAAATCTAAGACTGAAAGCTCCATAAAGAAAACCTTACAGTGAAGGAAAGAAGTAGAGAAAAGAGACCTCTGAAACTTGGCCCTTTTTCCTCACCTGCCTTAAAAATACATTCCAGTATAAAATGTGGGTCTCTGATAGTTGGAAGAATAAAGGAGCAGAGAAGTGAGTATTTAAAAAAGAAAAAAATCATACCTGTGAAGTACCTTGGCTAAGTAGCCCCCAATTTCCCCCTTTAAGAACGATCTAAAACACAAAACCATCTGGGAAAAAAACAAAACCATAAATGTCCATTCATTCCCAAGCCATTCTGTAACAGTCAGTTCCTCCCCCACTCAAAACAAAAACTGCTACAAGAATCTACCAGGGAGGAGCTCCCTTTGGGCCTCAGCGGTTAACAAGCCCTACTAGGATCCATGAGGATGCGGGTTCAATCCCTGGCCTCACTCAGTGGGCTAAGGATCCAGCGTTGCCGTGAACTATGGTGTAGGCCCCTAGCCTAGGAACTTCCATATGCTTCGGGTGTGGCCCTAAAAAAAAAAAAAAAAGACTCTACCCAGGGAGGCTCATAGCTGCCATGAATGCAGCATGGCAGGCCTCGGGCAGGAACATGGCAGAGAACCCCAGCTCTCTTCTTCCTAGTTCGTCCCAGCATTGTTAATGGTGACAGTGAATATTTTCCTTATACTGTTAAAATGTGTGGTCTAGTAAGCATATTAGTGGTCATTTTGAATTTTTTCTCCTAATATTTCCACTACAAATTAAATGTGTTATTACACAAAATCAGCATTAGAATGCCTAGGGGTTGCTGTTACAGGCTTTCAGTGGTCCCAAATATTTGTGTGTGGGAACATGATATTTATTCTCCCTAAGAACTCTCTTAGCCAGGGCATGAGAAACATTTTTCTGTAGAGTGACAAGCATTTTTCCATAGACTGAAATTTGCCTAATTGTGTCACAAACACACACACACACACACACACACAAATTGTTGCACGTCATGAAAGGTGTTCTTAGGATTCAGTTGCATGTTCAGGAAAGTCATTGTAAGGATTTTCAGAAAGACAAGAAGGTGATCAGAAATGTTGCCTGGGCAGGAATGGGCCCTCCGCTGTTATCTTTTGAATGGTGGCTCTGTTTGAAGAGGTTATCTAACCATGGGATTGGATTCTTTAAAAAAAAAAAAAATCTTTTGACTCTTTAGATCCTAAAAGCATGATATGTCATAAATCTCTTTTTCTAAGGATACTTTCAGTCTTGACTAAATTGCTCCTGCCTCCCAAACATACTTTTCCAAAAGGTGGGGAGAAAAGCATTTCAGAGATTCCTGGAATCTTGTTAGACTATATTGAAAGAGAAGCTAAAAACTTCAGAAACAATTGATAATGGAAATGTGGTTTGGTCTGTTATGCAAACAGCAATGCAGTCGGCAGCCCTAAAATGGAACGAGGGTTTGTATTAAGTAAAAAATGTGTGCCTTTCAGTAAGAAGCAGATTGTTTTTACAAGCCTGGGTGGTATTATATGAGTCTTAGTGGCATCCTATTATTTGAACTCATCTGCAACAAATTTTTGTTGGGGGACACGTTGGCAATTAGAATTGCCAGCAAAGGCTGTCAGAGAGATTATTCATTCTATTGTCTTTTTTTTTTCCCCATTTGCAACTGAACTGAAAGACCTTAGTAAAATAATAATAATAAGACATTATGGTCCTGGGAGTTGGGCTGTAACCGGTTTTGTCTGACAGGTTTATGAATGGCTGTGTTATTACTTCAGTGCCTTTTCGCTGTCAGGATGTCATGTGAGATGCGTTCAGTAGAATAGGTTACGCCAAGCTATACACCGAAGTGTCCTCATGGTTTGCCCTTTGTTCGTCATGGTCTGCCTTTAAGTTGAAGAGCTGGTGGTTGGGCTTCTGAACCCATCCAAGAGTGGTACCCTTATTTGAGTGAGCGCTTAGTACGCCCTGATACTGTCATGACTAAGAGTTGCAACAGAGCAGCTATTATATACATGAGCTGCACATGCAAGCCAGTTTTGTTGTATTTGGACAATAAAATGATTTTGTATGGAGAGAAATGAAAATGTGGTACAGTGAACTGCTTCAGGAAGCTCAGAGCCTCACTTGTCTAAGGAGCCTTGGGATTGAGGGCTGCGGGGGAGCCCCCTCTGAGCTGCACACATTTTGATCCTAGAGGTCCGCCAAGCCAGTGGGGTTGTCACTGGGACCTCTCCGTGAGACTGACAGTCACGTCTTCAATTCCAGCTGAAATCGTACAGCATGAAACTTGTAGAGTTGCTCTTCCAACTTTCTGGTGACGTTGCTGAGGGACAAGTTGGGGAAAGTAAAGCATTTTATTTTGCTATTTGTAAGAAGCTGGGCGTTGAAAGCAAATAACAGTGGTTTCAGACTCTAGGCTTCGATCTCAGACTTGGTGTGGAATCTAGCCTCTTGCACTAATTAGCTGATGATGAGATGACTGAGCAACGTACTTTTCTCATTTGTAAAATGAGGAATATAAGATCTACCTGACCATGTTGTTAGAAGTGTTTTTTTAGAGCCGCACCCATGGCATATGCAAGTTCCTGGGCCAGGGATCGAACCCTCACCTCTGCAGTGGCCTGGGCTGCTGTAGTCAGATTCCCTAGCCCATGGTGCCACAGTGGGAACTCCTATAAGGATTTTTTTTTTAGTGTACAAGATTTGGCACAAGGCCCAGCATACAAGTATTTCATAAGTTATAGCTGCTTGATGATGATGATAATAATAATAATAAAACAGGTTCACTTGGCATCGTTATGTTCTTAGTATATCACCAAAAAAGATGCAGTAACATCGTACTCTATGTCCAGAATGAGGCTCAATTCTAATACATACTTGACCCCTCATTCTGTACTGATCCCGTCTCTGTCTTGAGGTCATGGAATATTCACTGAAACGAAGGCCCTGTACCCGGTACCCAATGGACTGCTAGGAGGCAGGGCTCCCCTTCCCCAGAGGGCACCACGGATGTTTGTAGCCTCCAGATCCACCCAGACCATGCTTTGAACTTCCTCCCCATGCTTATCATCAGACGATGTTATGGCATTTTGTTTGGGAAAGCTCTTTGCAGGAACTAGAAACACCAGAAGGTCTCTTTCGCCAACATACATCTCTTCCACTCATTAATATTAACCAAAATAGTGACTAGGGCACTTCCTTACTGGTTCAGCTGCTGAGTGGGTGAACCTTATCAGTGCAGCCTCTGAGTTATCCCAAAGCTCTGTGCACACGTAGGAAGAGAAGTGCAGCACTTCAATTCACAGAGTCTCTAATTGACAAAGCGCAGGGATATTGACGGAGGGACTGGCCTAGATAAGACGGGAGTCTTGGGACCGATGGAGGGCCTTGGAGCAATGGAAGCGCAGCCTAGACACCTCTGGTCTCAGGGGGCCTTGGGGAACATTTCCCAGACCCATCCCATGTCAGGTCCAACAGCAAGCATTAGCCAGGCACATACAAGCAAGTGACTAGACAGTCGCAAGTAGAGAAAACAGCAGGGTTAGGCAGAGAGTCGGAGAACACGTGCTGTGCTTGGAAGCCACCAGTTCCGGAGCCCGAGTGAGGGACAAGGGTTAGAGAGGGCTCAATAGGGGTGGAAG
Organism: Sus scrofa; assembly: GCF_054392235.1. Taxonomy (NCBI): domain Eukaryota; kingdom Metazoa; phylum Chordata; class Mammalia; order Artiodactyla; family Suidae; genus Sus; species Sus scrofa. The sequence goes on along the minus strand of NC_139387.1, from coordinate 80,771,181 downwards.
TAGAGGGCCTCCATTTATCCCATGGAGGTGTCAGGGGAGCTAAAGAAGGAATTTTTTTTTTTTTTAAGTTTTTATTTTATTTATTTATTTATTTATTTTTTGTCTTTTTGCCATTTCTTGGGCCACTCCACCGGCATATGGAGGTTCCCAGGCTAGGGGTCCATTTGGAGCTGTAGTCACCGGCCTATGCCAGAGCCACAGCAACGCTGGATCCGAGCCTCGTCTGCAACCTACACCACAGCTCACGGCAACGCTGTATCCTTAACCCACTGAGCAAGGGCAGGGATCAAACCCGCGACCTCATGGTTCCTAGTCAGATTCGTTAACCACTGCGCCACGACGGGAACTCCAAAGAAGGAATTTTAAAGCAGGAGCCTGACATAGACTTGTGGTCGGTGAAGTGAAGGGGAATGGGTACCGGGGAGAGGACACCTGGGGTGATGCTAGGCTGCTGTGGATCCCAGGGTGGGGAAGGGGCAGGAGAGGGATACAGATCAATAGAGAAAACTGAAAAGATGCAGGATCTGTTAAGTAACTGAGGGAGGGCAGGCAAGAAGGAGGGCACCTATGATGATCTGGTGTCTGGCTCACTGGGAGCACTGGTGGTTCCCTACACAGCCTGGGAATATAGGAGGAAGGAGGCTGTTGGTCTGGAGGTGGGTGGAGCGCATGGTTTAGCAGTTCGAGTTTTCTAAAGAGATTTCATTTCAGCCAGTTGGTTTCAGTTCATATCCAATCTTTTTGTTTGTATGTTTGCTTTTTAGGGCTGAGCCTGAGGCATGTGGGGGTTCCCAGGCTAGGGGTCAATTTGGAGCTGCAGCTGCCAGCCACAGCCACAGCCACAGCAATATGGGATCTGAGCCACGTCTGTGACCTACACCACAGCTCACGGCAATGCTGCCAGATCCTTAGCCCACTGAGCGAGGCCAGGGATGGAACCCACGTCCTCATGGATGCTGGTCAGGTTTGTTACCACTGAGTCAGGACGGGAACTCTGATATCCAGTTTTATATGCCGCAAAGAAAAAGTGACTTCAGTGATACTTTTGATCAGATTCCTTTAAATATTACAATTGGAAAACCAAAGCCTAAATTTATTGACTTGCTTTTTTTTTTTTAATCCAAAAAAACCAAATCCGTGCATTGATAATTGAGAGTGTTTAACAACATCTGAGTCATGGTCTGTGGTCAGTCAGATGTGACCCAGAAAATTATTCACAAATCACCACTGAGAATCCTCTTCTATCTGGCAACGTACCTAACAGTCCTGTGTATCTAAGCCCTTGGGCTAGAACTATCCCCATACAAAAACAAGCAAGAGGCCTGCCCTTAGCCCCGCTACAATTCAATGCAAATGTGATGCTGAAGAGCCTCAAGCTCCAAGCAGAAAGCAGAAAGGAAATATTAAAAGCAACTTGCATCAAAAGACCGATTCAAGCCAACAGAACAATTTGAATGCTAAGGCTAGAATTCTGGCACAGTCCAATTAAAGCTTGTAAGCCAGTCCCCACTGCAAAATCACTTTATTTAAATTCCCACAGTTGCAGAAAGGACCTTGGGATCTTAGATAAGATAAAGAAAGGTTATGGAAAGCTTTGCTGACCTTTTTCTTTTTTTGGCAAGAGGCTGCTTGAAATAACTCTTTGCTGACACCTCCGCAGGAACGCACTGGGTAGTTATTGTCCATGGTAACAGGGTTAAAGCTGGCCCGCCTTGGCTGGCCTGGATTTTGCCTCGTGGAGAATCCACCACCTTAGGTCATGGAGAGTTTAAAGAGCCTTGAGAAAATACACAGGTGAGCAAAATAGCTTTGAGCATGTAGTTCATGAAGTGAAACAGCAAATATTTTGTAACTTTAAAATTTAAGACACAGCCCTACTTATGTTTTGAGATTTTTGCGCAAAACCCTAACTGCAGGCTGTAAGACCCCACGTTAACATACTACCTTTCCTCTTCATCCCTGCAGCGGGGCTTGCTTGGGCAGTTCTTCTGTATAGACGATCTTCCAACCCGAAGGTCATGAGCCTGTTTCCTTCATAATGATGGACGCTGAGCTCTTGAAGGATGCTGGTCCTATGTGTTAAGGGAGGATGGAGGCTATGGGGGCTGTGCTGCAAGGGTTCGATGGTGGATGCCATGCCATGGCATCAGGTGAAGGATGCCAGTGCTATATTTTAAGGGTGAATTTCAACAGAAAGATAAAGTTTGAGCTTTTTCAGTGTAAACACTGGAGTGTCTGTTGTGGCTCAGCCGTAATGAAGCCGACTAGTAGTATCCATGAGGATGTGGGCTCCATCCCTGGCCTCGCTCAGTGGGCTAAGGATCTGGCGTTGCTGTGAGTTGTGGTGTAGGTCACAGGTGCGGCACAGATCCCATGTTGCTGTGGCTGTGGTGTAGGCCGGTGGCTACAGCTCCGATTTGACCCCTAGCCTGGGAACCTCCATGTGCTGTGGGTACAGCCTGACAAAGACTGAAAAAAAAAAATTAAATACTTGGAGTTACCTCGAGTTTGTCTCCCTCAGGCACTGGGAAATATCCACAGTTTTGGAGTTCCCGTTGTTGCTCAGTGGGATAAGAACCTGACCTAGTGCTGGTGAGGATGTGGGTTGGATCCCTGGCCTTACTCAGTGGGTTAAACATCTGGCATTGCCATGAGCTGTGGCCTAGGCTACACATGGGGCTCAGATCCTGGGTTGCAGAGCCTGTGGTATAGAACACAGCTGTGACTCTGATTCGGCCCCTAGCCTGGGAACTTCCTCATGCCGCTGGTGTGGCTGTAAAAAGAAAAAAAGTTTAAAAAAAAAAAAAAATATATATATATATATAGCCACAGTTTCAAGCTGGAGCTCACATCAGGGCCAACCGTTCAAGTAAACTGTGGGAAGGAGGACTCCTTCAGAAATGTCAGCCCCCATCTGCCACCCTCCCATCCTCACCATCCATCCTGCGCCACCACAGTCCAGGCTCTTTGCCCTCATACACACTGTCTCGTGTTTGCTGCCACTGACTCCTGGAGCAACTTCTGGGCGCATCCCATCTGGTTTCCCTTTGCTGTGCTCTCTGCGTTCCCTCTAATGAGGGCAGAGATACCGTCCTGCCACTCTTCTAGGGCTCCCCGTAGAGCCTGGAATAGCTGAGCATCTTGGCAGCACTGCCTGCATAGCCATTCCCAGCCTGGTCCTGCCTTCCGCCTGTGCTCCTGTCTTCCATCGCATCACCTGGGGTTTAGTAAGGGCTGCACACTCCGTGGGCCGTCAAGCTTTAACTGCCTCAAGCCGGGCCCTGGTTGCTACCCCCACCCCCCACCCCTTCCACAGTCCCACTCCCTCAACTGCCCTGATCAACTCCTTTGACTCCTTAAAGGCCCAGCTCACATGTCACCCCACCTTCCACGATTCTCCCCTTCTAACCAGAACTGATAGACCAGTGCTTCCTCCTAGTCCCATGCTAGAATTTTCACCACGCCTCAGCCGTAGTGTCATCACAGCCTAGCGGAGTGTAGCGTGTATTTTGGAGAATTAGTTGGGTATTTTCCTCACTCATCTTGGATGTTTTTCGGGGCTTTCTGTCTTATGAATAGAATGTGAAATTTAAACCTGAAGTCCTAAGGGGAGGGTCTAGGTCTAAGAGTGCTGCCCCTCAACACGTATCTTTGGATTCAGCCAAAGAACACATCAGTAGCTCAGTGGATGGAGGCATCGGCCAGGGCTGCTCTGGTTCCATAGTGTCTGGCTCCAGGGCCATGTGCGACTGGTGCCATCCTGTTCCCCAAGTGTTATAAATAATGCAGCAGAGATTTCACCCTTGAAGTTTGTGACTGAAACGAAGATAGCGGGGCGAGGAATTATCTATTCATGTATCTTCCCAGGTCAACTTGCATCAAGAAAGTCGCTTTCTGCTTCCAAGCTTTTCTTCCTTGTATTAATTTTGTAGGATATTTATTGTTTCTTCAACCATGTATAGAAGTTGTAGATGATCATTATAAAAAGAAAAAGGTTACAGGGAGTTCCCTTCATAGCTCAGTGGTTAACAAACCTGACTAGGATCCATGAGGATGCAGGTTCAATTCCTGGCCTTGCTCAGTGGGTTAAGGATCCAGCGTTGCCATGAGCTGTGGTGTAGGTCGCAGACACCGCTCGGATCTGGCGTGGCTGTGGCTGTGGCGTAGGCTGGCAGCTACAGCTCTGATTGGACCCCTAGCCTGGGAGCCTCCCTGTGTCACGGAGGCAGCCCTAAAAAGGAAAAAAAAAAAAAAAAAAAAAAAAGAAAAGAGAGACAGGAAAAGAAAGAAAGGTTATAAATAATGTGAAAGTACAAAAATACATCAATTTTAGGAATATACAGTTGACCCTTGAACAACACAGATTCGAACTGTGCAGGTGCATGTCTGCTGGGATGTTTCTCAGCTGTAAATGCTACAGTTCTGCGCTGTGGTTGATGGAATCGGCAGATACAGAGGAATTAAAGGAATGGAAGGAAGAGAGGGCCGACTACAAGTTAGACTTGGATTTACCCCCATGGAGCTCAGGGGGTCAACTGTTAATTCAAAAGTGATAGTCTCCTATCATCTGCCCTCCCCTAGAGATCATATGAATGGTTTGGTATTTATATTCCTCTAAATAGTGGTGCTGTGCATATACCAGCCCATGTCTGTTTAGTTATAACTGTGTGATCATACTGTGTAAGGGGAATTGCATCTGAATATTATCTTGGACATCTTTCCATGTACAGACCTCTCAATATTTACTGGGAGATTTAGTCTTCATTTCCTAACATCCTGGCCGTTTTTCAGCAATGAGATTTTTAAGTACGTTTGTGTGAACTCACTGATATACACAAGCGTTGAGAAAGTTGAAGAACTTAAGGTAAAGGGCCTGAATACTGGTTTAATTATCTGTCCATGGAAAGGAACAAGCTGAGAGTGGTGGGTGGGGTGTTCACAGATGGTCCCCTGTTTATACTAGAAGTTATAATCCTGAGCCAGAGTCAAATGAAAGGCCCTTACCCCCCCCCCATCCTCCCACTCAGCCTGGGCTGTAGACTCCAGACACTGCCTGGTGTTAGAGTCACACCCAACTAGCAAATGCAAAGAGACTCAAGAGTATTGGAGCCTGGTGGGGCCTCTGGGAGCATCAAGTTTGGGATGGAGGAACCTGAGGTCCCGCTGGAAGAGAGGATTTGGGGAAGTCGCCATGGGAGGGGTTTGGGGAGAAAGTCACCTGGACTTCAGCAGAGCAGGTTTACTTTCATCTGTTTCTATATTAAGATTCCTCTTTTAGTTGAAAAGTGGCCTGTGTTCCCTCCTCAAAAGTTCTAACCATGGACCTAGCCTAAACTCTGGCATTTTTCAAAATGAAAAAAGACCTGAATACCTTAGAGAAGTGATTTATCCCAGTGTCGCAGAGCTAGTAATTGACAGAAAATCGACTTTGAAGCCTCCTAATTCCCAACCCAGTGCATGCGGGTACTTTGCAGGGAGGATTACCTCATTCACACAGGCTCTAGGAGTTGGGGGAGGGACCAGATGGCTAGGAGGCCTGGACTGGGTGTAGAAAATGTTAACGAACCAGTGCTCTCTAATCACATTGCTTTAAATATAATCAAAGGGGGAAAGAGAGTAATTGGAGGCCTAGAGAGACTTGCAACCTATTATGAAACACCATCAAGCCTGTTAAATCTTTGCCGGGCTGATATCTGCCTACGAGCCCTGCCCTGGGTGTGCTCCAGACTCAGTGAATGGTCCAGGATGTGTAAATGTTCAGTGACCTGCCAGGATGTGCTGCCCAATCAGAGATGCAACACAAATGTTTAAAATGAACAATGAAGTAAAAGAGTTTACATAAGCTTGTAGGGGTAACCAACGGGGTAACAAGCACGAAGAATTACCGTCCTTCCTGGTTATTCTTCTGGATCTGGCTTTTTTCTTTTCTGGATAAGAAATAGGACCCTACAGGTTGTCAGCTCTAACATTATTTGAGTTTGTGATTCTTTTTTTGAGCCATTTTATTCTCAAGAGTCAGAAAAACCAAACTGCGGTCCTGAAGACTAAAACTGTCACCCTGCTTACTTAACATTCCATATGCCAACTGCCCCCCCCATTTAGTGAGTGAAATGTCACTTGATGAATTGCAGAGTCCTTGATCTCTCTTTTCTATTCAGAAACTTAAAGATGTCCAAATCCTTCTAAATGTCTGAGACCAAGAGCAAAACTAGAAAATCAAAACCAAAACGCGGGTCTGTTGTACAAATGAAAAAAAATAGAGGTAAGGAGCAGAAAAGACCTCAAGGTCACCACGTACCAATCACAGAAGAACCAAGAACCCAGGTGCGCTTTTATATTCTGTACTTATCTCTTTCTTCCAGACCCAGAAAAGTTGGCTGGCATTTGACAACCAAAGGGTTCCCTCTTTATTTCTCTGCCCCTGGCGTTTTTCTATCATAGTCTCCTCCATTAGGACACTGGAGTTGAGTTGAGTTTTAGGTTAGGACCATTTACTTGGATGGGTGTGATACAGTGACAGTCCAAAAATGATTCATTCATTGAACGCTTGTTTATGGAACTTGACTTGCTAAGTGCCAGGCATGATTCGAGGTGCTGAGAATACAGTAAGGAACCCCCAAAGCCCCCACCTTCTAGGAGAGAAGAAAGCAACCATGATCAAATATGCATACTGTCAAGCGAAGCTAAGTGATGTGGAGATGGCAGCACAACTAAGAGGGAGGGGGGATGTTTGGGATGGGCAGTTAGAAAAGGCCTCTGTGAGTGAGAGGACAGAGACGGAGATTGGGAGAGAACCGAGTCCTGTGAATTTCGGGGCTTCCTCTCTCAGCCTCCCAGAGAAAGTGTGATCTGCAGGCAATGAATATTCCACCTGGCTGAAACAAAAGGATGCTGGTTGGGGGCCTTGCTCCCCATTCTGCATAAGTTCACCCTTGACCATAACAATGCCTTTCAGACCAGACTAAAGTCTGTTGCATTCAGATTGATTGAACTTTAGTGGGAAGCTTTTACCTCCAAACTGCTTCATCACTGAAAACACTTACAATAGGCAATAAAGCTGACAGTACCTGTTGAAAATGTAACAAACAGTATTTACAAGTAACTGTGTGAGAGGAAGCACATTTACAATGGCTGTCATTTAATACTGGTGAGTGTTGCTAAGGCTGGCAGTTGGGAGGGTTCTGTGGCCTTGGCTAATGTGTAGCTTTCCATTAAAAGCCTTTTCAAAATGGATCCACCTGGCGTCCAGCACTGGCCTGCCGATAGTCCTTTTATTATAATGAAATGATAGTTCAGGGCTTGATTTAAATCAGTAATGGGCTGCACACTATCAGGTGACAACTTCTCTGAGAAAGGCCAAGCAGAATGAAATAGGAAAAGGGAAATGTGACTTAGGTGTTCATGGTTAATTTCATAGCTCCACAGAGGAAAGTGGTCACCTTTGAAATCCGCCCCCCTCCCCAAATCCCCAGGCCACCTGAAGGCTAGAGAGCTCCGCATTAGAACTGTTTAGGAACCGTCTTCAGAACAGAATGGAGATTTGCCAGCAGAATCTATTTAAATCACAAATCCTGTTGTCTAAATCAGTGTTCCAAGCTAGTCTACCAGCCAAGCCATGCCCTTTTTTTCTTTTTTCTTTCTTTTTTTTTTTTTTGTCTCTGCCACTTTAAAAAGTAACTTCTCAACTGCTTTGCTTTGCAGCAGAGATAACAGAAATTGGCCACAGAGTCATTTACTTGGGCAGAGTTATTTATGGCAACTTGTTTGTGTATTTTTAAATCAGTTACAATGGGCTATTGTTCATTTGTATACTGTTCATATATGTTGCAAATCCTCATGGAATACGAATTCCTTAAGGAATCCTCATGGTATAAGAATTTTTTTCTAACCTCAGGAATTCAGTGACCATTTTAAGTTTCTTTTACTTACTAAGCACCTTATACACTGATAAAGCTTTTATTAAATATTGCACTGTTTATTTTGGCATTTTATCACCTCGTGATGAGGCTAAGGTGGAAATTAAAATTTGTAGTTCCAAAGAGATTCAGACCTCTGCGGGGGATTATCAGTCTGTCCTTTCTCTCTGGGCTAGCTTTCTCGCTTTTGCTTCTCTTCATCCTTTCTGTAGACAACCAAAGCCAAACTTCACTCTTAGTGTACCTAGATACAGCTCAGAAACAAGATTAGCCTTGAGTATGAGCATCTCTGATGTTTGAATAATGATACTCACTTAACCTATTTATAAAAACTCTTATTCGTGTACTCAAGTGTATCCTGTGACTCGGTTCCTTTTCTTTTGCTGTTGTTTACTGATAAAAATAAATCTCCTGCGCTAAGCAGTAGGAATCTCTCCGAAATGCAAGACAGGTCCTAAGAGGAGAATTCATATGTTAATGAGCCCTTCCAAGTGAGAACTTGGTTAAACGTGCCATTTGCTGACATCATTGTTATGGGCAGAGTGAAGATGATTTCTTTAAGAGGTGGCCTTGCATATGCTCCCAGCGTTTTGTGGCCCGCGCGTGCACCTGCGGGAGGGGGACGTTTACATAAGCCTCCTGGGGTATTCGCAGCTAGCTGCTCCATTCTCTAGGGCTCCTGGGAATGAAGCCGGCTGACCGAGGTAAGTGCTCGAGCCACAAAGCTGGCCAACTTTTCGAGGAACTGCGTGCGCGCGGGACCTCGTGGAGACCTGCCAGGGGCACGGTCAGCAGTGACAGTTCCTGGAAAGCGGGTGGCAGCGAGATCAGGTCGGGCGGGCGCCTCCTGCGGACGGGAGCCCGGAGCCGAGCAGGGCGGGGATCGCAAGCGGAGCCGCCAGTCGGCAGCGCTCCGAGGTGGGTGGGACCGTCAGGAAGCGAAATGGTTACTTTTTCTTTAAATGAGGGCTCTGGTTTCTTTTGAAGATCGCCGGCCCCGGGGCAGGCTCCCGACGCAGAGGGGAGACGGATTTTGTTTTTTTTTTCCTCTGCGTAGTGGAGGATCCTGGAGAGACCCAGTGCTGGGGCGTGGGGGATGCGGTGGCTTGGGCGAGGCTCCTCCAACCCGGGGAAGCAGAGTCGGCGACGCCAGCGGGGACAGAGGGTCTCCGGGGAGTTGGAGGACTTTCTGCCCGCTCCGCCTCGGCTGGTTAGCTGCAGCCGCGGGTGAGAATCGCCGCGTTGCACCGAAAGGGGGCTCGCGGAGGACCGGTCCGTGGAGAGCGCGTCACTGTGGGGCGGTGGCGACCCCTTGCCCGCCGGGCGGGGCCTGCACTGCACCGCGACGGGCCCCCCACCCCCCCGAGCTGGCTGCCCCCGCCCCTCGGTCCCGCCCCGCTAGGGTCTCCTCCGGAAATGGGTGGGCGCGGGTGACCCGCAGGGCATCCAGCCCTGTTTTCCTCCGGGAGCCACCCGCGCCGGGCCACCAGCCTCGGCCGATCGCAGAGAGGGGGGCGGCGAGTGCGCTCCGAGGGCTCCAAGGAGGGGCTGCAGGCCGCGTTCGTCCCCGCTGTCCGCGGCCGCAGGTGGGGAGCTGCGGTCTGGGAACCGGAGTTCGATGGCAGCCGGGCGGCGGGGGCTGAACGCTGAGGTTGCGGGGAGGGCTTGGCGTCGGAAGCTGGGGTAGACGCGTGGATCTGCGGCCACGCGGTGTCGCCGTCCAGCAGGGGGGCAAATGCCGTCCCGTGAGGTGACGCTGCACCGTGAGCGGCGCCGGGCTCCTCTGGAGGTGGGTGAGGGGGGTCTGGAAGGCTCCGGGGGTCGGGGGGCTGCCGTCGGGGGCCTCCTGCCGGCGCAGAGGAGGGTTTCGCTCTCGGCTGCTGGGTCTGGCGCTCGGCGTCTGGGTGCGGGAGGCCGCGGGGGCAGAGGAGCAGAAGCCAGAGTCTGACCCGCTGCCCGGGCGCCCCCTGGCGGCCCGAGTGTCCAGCGCGGCGTGGAGGGTGGGCGCGCGGGGGCGCGGGCGCGGGCCCGGAGCATCTTGCGGATGCGGCCCAGGAGGAGCCGGCGGCCTCCGCCGCGGTCACCCACGGCGCATATCCAAGTAGCCCGCGGGATTTGCCCCAAGGACGGTGACTTCCTTTTCTCCGGCTCCCCTCCCGCGACCTTTTTAACAAGCTCGGGTTTTCACATTAGTCCGTGTCAGTGTAAGCCAGGCTATGTGTGGAATTTGTTTTTACAACTCGAGTCTTGTGACTTCTCAAACACTTTCTTGAAGTGTTTTCTCTGGAAACTTGTTTCAAATGAGGGCTGTAAGCTTCACAAAGAGGAGTGTTGTTCGGGAGCCAACAGGTGACGGGGTGAAACCTGAGTCTGTGTGTACATTGGAGTCAAGTCTGGCTGCCGTTTCCTTGGGCCGCCGTTGAAAATAGAAATTCAGAAAATCAATAGGAGGCTTGAACACGATTTGGAGAAAACATCTGCGCCCCGCCCCGCATTATGGAAAATAGTAAGTTCCTTAGTGCCTCGCGTGGCCCGCCTCACATCATGGGCATGCGTTTCGGATTTTGTCTTTACGGCCAGGGTTGCCGCCAAATACCCAGACCCGCAAAGCGCCGCTCTGGCACAGGACCCCGCTTTGTCATCATGTTTCCTCCTTTTGTTAAGCAGTCTGTCTTACTGTCGTGGAATGTATTTGTGCATGAAATTAGAATGCTTTGAAACCCTGCAGAGTTGCACATTTCCTCTTGGAAAAATGGATAGCTTCTTGGCAACGGGAGGGTGCCTGACGGGCCACTCAGCTGTCGGAAAATGTACAAGCTGGATGGAGGTTTACCTGGAAAATACAGAAAATGCCAAAGGGCACATGGCCTAATGCCACTAATTGCCAGTATGAAGTCCTTTTAAATAAAGGAATGTTTCAGAAGCAGTATCTTTGGATACCTTTGTGATGTTTTTATTTTAGATATATCATAACAGTTCATTTCAGTATAAGTGAAATTGGATTGGGCTCTGTTGGCAATGACTTTTCTATTGTCTTTAGTGGACAATAGGCGTGAGGGCTCTTTGAGTGTGAAAACTTTAACTCCTACTGTTTAGTGTCATAAAAATCACATCTCGATTGTACTAGCTTTGAGACCTTTGGCTTTTATAGGCTTCTGACTTTTTTTTCTTTTTTTTTAGGACCGCACCCACAGCATATGAGGTTCCCAGGCAAGGGGTCAAATCAGAGCTGTATCCCCTGGCCTACACCACAGCCACAGCAATGCCAGATCCGAGCCATATCTGCAGCCTACACCATTATAGCTCATGGCAATGCCAGATCCTTAACCCACTGAGCGAGGCCAGGGATCAAACCTGCATCTTCATGGGTCCTAGTCAGATTCGTTTCCGCTGAGGCACGAGGGGAACTCCCCTCTGACTTCTTTAAGTTTAAACTAAGGACACCATAAAACTAAGATTCTACACACACACACACACACACACACACACACTATATACTTAAGATTTGTATATTTTGTGTCTTGAAAAGCGTGGAAATGTTACAGCGTTCTCTACTACCAAATTAGTCTGTAGTTAAATTTAATTCACCTGCATATTTAGCCCTGCGGAATTAGAGTAGTTCTTGAATGGGTGCGTGTGCTCTGCATCTTCTATGTACAAAGGACTTGTTAACAAGCAGTTTAACAGAGAAGTTGTTAAGCAGTTTGTGGCCCACAGGATGGCACTTAGCAGCAGGGGACACGTAGGGAATGTGAGCCCTACTGACTTCACAAATTGATATCTGTTCTGGGTTTTGGTGATCAAAGGACCTCTATCTTCCCCGGGTGTGTTCACATAGGACAATACTTTTTCATGGGGGATCCTGCAATGCTACGGTAGTCTTCTCATAGGAACTAGAGTGGCATTTCATTGGGAAAAGTATTCGTAATTAGGGCTGTGACCTTGGACTTCATTATTACTTCATTATTCAGTGGCAGGCACGTGAAAATTATTGTTTTCTATTTGCATGATTTTGATTGGATCTGGTGAGTTGGTCCAAGAAAATGATGAATCATAGGGACCATACCAGAACCGATGTACAGCTATAACCTCAGTCTGAACCTGGCTGAACTTACTTTCCTCAAGGCTCTCAAATCCTCACTCCCCCCCCCTTTTTTTTTGTCTTTTCCAAGGCTGCACCCTCGGCATATGGAGGTTCCCAGGCTAGGGGTCTAATCAGAGCTGTAGCCACCGGCCTACACCAGAGCCACAGCTGCGCGGGATCCGAGCCGTGTCTGAGACCTACACCACAGCTCACAGCAACACCAGATCCTTAACCCACTGAGCAAGGCCAGGGATGGAACCCACAACCTCATGGTTTCTAATCGGATTCATTAACCACTGAGCCACGACGGGAACTCCCCTCACTCCCCTTCTGATTTGTCCAGGTCGTGTTTCCATGTTGGTGCATCATCTTTCAATCACCCAGGACTCAAACCTTTGACCCCATTTTCACCTTTCTTTTTGGTTGCTTTAACGCTCCCCAAGCCACCAGGTTTAGGTTCTCTTGATGACAGTGGGCTAATAGGCGCCTCCCAGTTTCCTGTTCACGTCTCTGACCATTGCTCTAATATCAGTGTTAAGACCAGGAGCGGCACCCCTGTACTCCAAGGCCTTTTGTTCTTTCCCATTGACTGCAGGGTTAAGTCCGAAGTCTTCTGCTTAAGATGTATAGTTCTTGAAAATGTTAGTTACTGCTGCCATTGTCCTCTATTGCTGCTTCTTTGGAAGAGTATGTCTTCCGGTGAAATGTTGACTCTTGACTGCCTCTAGACCTTCATATTGTTAAGCTTTTTAGGGAAAAGCAGTAAAGGCTCCTTTATGTATATGTCAAGGCCAATCAGAATAATAATCCTTCACTGTCCAAGATGCAGCATACAGCCCAGTAGAAACTCCAAATGGCCAGAATAACACAGCAAAATAATAACGCAGCTTTTTAGTTTGAGTAACACCTTCACATTCTCTGTTATCTTACTTAACCAGTGATCACTGTACCTCTGGGAAAAATGCTAAAACCCTTGTCCACTACATAATTATTCTGTGCACTTTTCAACAAACATTTCAAGCTGTAGTCGCCTAATTTATAGAATATTGAAAACAACAAATTAAAGTCACATGTCTGAAGCCATGCAGTGCTGGACATCAGCTCTGCATCTTGAGATAACCCTCAACTGCTGTGTTCCCAGGTCCTTCCCAGCCACATGGATAATTGAGAGCTCCTGTTGCTTGAATCCTGAAGCAGTGTTCTTTAATTGTTCATTTTCTACTCAAAATGAAAAAGCAGTGATCAGCCAAAGGCTAAATCACATACAGTTTACACACCTCCCAGCATTAAAGAAAGCAGGGACATTCCAAATGGAATTTGGAAACATTCTTATCATGATGGAAACTTTTTTTTTAAAGTTTTAAGTTCTAGCTTTTAATGGAAAATTGTCAGTTGCCTTTTTTTTTTTGCTACTTTCAAGAACCACTCAGTAATGGTCTTTAAGGATGCATGTCTGAGTGGATGAATCTGGAAAGTCAGTTTCACAAGGAACCCCCCTCCTTCAATGAATGCATTTAGTCAATGAGTGCTGCCCCCTCACAGCCGGTTATATACTGGGTGCTCCCAGTTGTTGCTCCACCTACAACACCTGGAAAGACCCTGCCATGCTCCACTGACCACCACGAATGGGTGCGCATGTGTTTCTGTGTCCACAAGCTGTGTGCGCTGGTGTCGGAGATTTTATGTAGGGACTGGTTAGGAGCTGACTCCAAGGGAACTGGGAAGGGTGGCCGATAGTTTACCAGAATTATTGGCCCTTCAGAACAGAGGCTAGAGCCTCTCGAACTCAAAAAGCTGAACCTCTTCTGTCAGCATTCGGTCTTGTTCTTATTCCAAATGTTACCGGTCAGCTTCAAGAAAATGTGCATAATCAGAGCAGAAGTAACAGTGCCAATGGCACATGTCCATGATAGCTTTAATTCTTTATATTCATATAATTACTCTTTAAAATTTTCGCATCCTTAGACCATCTTTGGAGGGAAAATAGTTGCTGTTTTAAAGAACCAGGCTCCTTGGGTTCCCATCATGGCTCCGTGGTTAACGAGCCTAACTAGTAACCATGAGGATGCAGGTTTCATCCCTGGCCTCGCTTAATGGGTTAAGAATCTGGTGTTGCCATGAGCTGTGGTGTAGGTCGCAGACATGGTTCGGATCTGGCGTGGCTGTGGCTGTGGCGTAGGCCGGTGGCTACAGCTCTGATTGGACCCCTGGCCTGGGAACCTCCATATGCCTCTGGTGCAGCCCTAAAAAGACAAAAGAAAAAAAAAAATTAAAGAACCAGGCCCCACGATGTTTGGTGACTTGTCAAAGGTCTGAAGACTTCAGGGCTGAGCCTGCTGAGTGCTGAGAGCGCCAGATTGTGTCCCCAGTGCCCTGTGCCTGTCCCTTGGGTCAGCTGTTTTCTTGACAAGTATATGATGATTGAGAAGTCATACATCTGCGAGCTGTTTGTCTCTGAGTCCTTTTAAATGGTGAGAAGGAGCTCTTTAACTGTTTGGAAGGAAGAGGGAAAGGAAGGACAAAGAGGGGGAGTGGGACTCTTCCACTTTGTTGCATGGTTTGCATGGAGCACTCCCACCAGAATCCCCATCTTTCTAGGAAAAATAGCGCATTTCTCATTACCCAGCCTCTGGCCTCTTTGACGGTGTTACTAGCTCTTAATGATGTTGCTTCCCCTGCATGTTTCCTTCAAGGTCAGACTCTGTTTCAAACCTGAACAAGCCCATCCCTGAAAACTGTTTTATATCATTTCCCTGCTTTATGAGACTTATTTACATTCAGAATCATAAAAGACATCGGAGAGGTGGGACCCCTGCCGATGCATTTCCTTAACAGAGAGGGGCAAACCTGGCACAGAAGGGTTCATGCATGCGTGGCATTCATGTGTTAGGTTCACCCCATTTGTGACAGCATTTCAAGACCAGGGCAATAGACCTGCCTTTAGAATAAGCACCAGATACTGATGGTTTGAGCTCTTTTGGCTTTTTATTCTGTTTCTCTCCAGCATCTACCTTGCACCTAGTTTTATTTTTTTAATAAACTCTTTTTAAAGATACCATGTTTAATTTAAATGTGGTTAGATTAGAGAACGTAAAAAAATACTTTCAAATGGTTCCCACAAAAGTGTGTGTGTGTGTGTGTATGTGGAGGAGGAAGATAAAGTAAATGAAACAAATTGTAAAGAGGTGATGAGTCTGGGCTAAAGGCTGTTGAGTTTCTTGCTCTTCTTACAGCTTTGCTGAAGTTTGAAATTACATCAAAATAAAAATTTATATAAATAAGCAAATAACATTCAAAATAGGTAAAGGAGGAGGCACAGGACAGGGCCACTCTTGTCCATCTGTGTGGTTCTGCCAAAAAATTCTTGAAAAACTATTTCACTCTGTATCAGCCCCCAACTTCAAATAATGCTCTTTCCATTATTATTCAACTGATTTGCAGACCTGATTGGTGACCCTGTTTCACATGATCAACCCTAAGAGACAACACCTGGAAATGGCATGAGTGGAATTTTCCTATTAGATGTGATTCACCCGAGCTTTTGTGTTTGGCCTTAAAAGGTGGTATTTTGGCAAAGCAAACAACCACCACGTGTAGCTGTCATTAGGAAAAGCCCTCATCACCACCCAGAGCATAAGGAATGGCCAGGCTGCCCTCTTGTGCTGCAAAGCAGATACCATATAGTGTATGTTCTTGCATGTGCAAGAACCATGCTCAGCAGTCAGCTGCCTTCATACAAAGTGGTCTGAGACAGTGACATACTGAACAGTATACTCTGTGGGTCTGCTGCTGACGAGCACAGGTGATTTTTAAGAAGAAGGAACAAAGAAAAAATCCAGCTTCAAGTTCTCATGTTATCAGGTAGAGAAAAAGGAGCCAGCGTTCGTGTAGGGTCTGTGCCACTCACTGCCTGGTAAGTGGAGGCCGTGCTATGTAACTTGTATTTTTTTTAATGTTAATTTTTTGGCCAGCTCTTAGAACCTGTTCTTAGAACCTACTGATGCATGTAATGTGTTGTCTCTTTAAGGACTTAGCCTCTGATATAAAGGAAAAAGAGAGGGTTTCTCCAAATTAAAAACTCTGAAGCCACAGCTCATGAGGCCACAGAATTTTTGTAATCCTTCTTGACTGTATGTTCTCCTTAAAATGCCCTCTCTTGGTGAAGCGGATTATCCCCTGTCCAGTTGTGTCATTGTGAGTGTCTGCAGTGTAGCAGCAAAGAAAAGGTTCCACCAGGGAGGCAGTGCAGAGTTGAGGGGGTTGAGAGGTCACAGATGAGCCGGGTTCTGAGGCCACTGCCCTTGGCCAGCTGACCTGCGGCGGATCACGCTGAGGCTCAGCTCTCTCCTGATTTCAGCAGGACACATCCTGGTGGGGTTGGTTGATGTGCTGATCAGATGTCCTAACACCGATCACACCAGGCCAGGCACAGAGGAGTTGGCTGTCAGAGCGCCCACAAGGGACCCTCAGAGCCTCGCCCGTGTCTTTCATGTTGTATTCGTCACTTTGCCAGTGAGTAACAGCTGCCAGCGCAGTTTAAGGCGACGCTGGCACGGACCGACGTGGGGGTTGCAGGCTGGAGACGTGGCAACCCGTCCCGGTGATGGGGAGGATGGGGCCATGGCATGTAGTGCTAAAGTGATTTACCTCAATGAGGCTGGTCGTTTACTCTCCATTTCCCAGAAAATGCTCATCAGGGAATACAGCTGAAGTCGGCTCATTGGCCGTCTACATCTTTGTGCTAGCTTGGAAAATGCAGTTTATCTTAATGTGTGGCGTTACCCTTGTTTTAAAATAGTGGCATTCAATTCTTACGTTCTTAGTCTCTGCAAGGATGGCATCGCCATCCTCAGCCAGATTTGGCAAGGAACACATGTGCATATTTCATGATTTAGATTAAATTGCATTGAAGGCCGGCATTGTGGTGGGGGTGTGTGAGTTCCTAATTAAATTCTTAACCTCTCGTTCTCTTCCTTGGACATGTAGGAATTTTGGGGGGGGCATAGCACGCAGCAGCTTTATGTGGAATCTCAGTTCCTAGACTAGGGGTTGGACCCAGGTTGCAGTGTTTCAGGTGAAAGTGCGAAGTCCTAACTACTAGGCCACCAGGGAACTCCTAACACATCCTTTATTTATTGAGGCGTAAAAGAAATGCGCAGATGATCAGGAACCCTTTCCTAAGTGGGGAATGAATGAACGGCACCTGTGAGATGATATCCTGTTTAAAAGGTCAGACCCTCCCAGTGCTGAGGCAGGAAACGGGGTCATCTTTACTTTTGGTTCCAGGTGAATGAAAGAGAAAGGTAATAGTTGGATTAATAGCTGCTGTGTGGCCTTATTCCTACATCTCGTAGAGACTGTAGCCAGTGGATGCTTAGCCTCCCATTTGTGTGCTGTTAACATTTTAATTTTTTAGCATCCTTTGATTGATAAAAGAATCCCAGGTTTTAACACTCATGGGTTTGAATAGGTAACACTCTCACACCAGTATTTCAAGGTACATTGAGAGAGATTCGGACAAGCGGCTGAGTCTCAGGCTGACAGCGTTTAGGTTCCACTGTTTTTCCCACTTGTAGAAACAGATGAGAGACTTTTCCAGCAGAGGAATGTCTGGAAGTCGATGTGTCAGGCACGCGGTGTGACTAGATTGGCTTTTAGCTTCGTGACCCTGGGCAAGTCACGTCCCTTCCCTGTGCCGTGTTTTCTTTAAAATTGGGCTGGGTTGCGTACCCTTTGATAACTCCGCTGGTAAAGTGGAGGACTATAGACCAGACATATATAAAACTGGATTGGGCTAATTATCGAGAACTTTCTTTTTTGGTGGCGGGAAAGGGGCAGGTATTAAAAAGCTGCATCTGATTCTAGGAGTTCCCGTCATGGTGTGGTGGAAACAAATCTGACGAGGAACCGTGAGCTTTTGGGTTCGATCCCTGGCCTTGCTTAGTGGGTTAAGGATCCAGCGTTGCTGTGAGCTGTGGTGTAGGTTGCAGACGCGGCTCAGCTCTGGCGTTGGCTGGGCTGTGGCTGTGGCCGGTGCCTACAGCTCTGATCTGAACCCTAGTCTGGGAACCCCCACATCCCATGGGAGTGACCCTAAAAAGACAAAAGCCAACAAAACAAAACAAAACAAAAAAACAAAAAACTGCACTTGATTCTAAAAGGCTTGTATCTTTTTTTCTTCTTAGTGCCTGGGGATGAGGGCTAATTTTTAAGAACCATTAGAAAGATAGACGGGACGTACATGGCGATTTCTAAGTGCCTGCTGGGTTTTAGGTCAGGGGCTGGTGTCTTTGGAGGCCTTCATCTGAGGAGCGTGTCAGAGCCAGCAGCCGGCTGATAGCATGTCACACACGGTAGATGCTGCAGAGCTTGTCAGTGAAAGCCTAATGGTAACAGATCAACACTAACAGTCACCAAACTGGATTTTAATTTAACCTGGTGCTCCGAGTCCATGCCTTTCTGTTGAAGGAACTCATCAGTCGATGTCTGGCTGACTTTACCCCGTAGATAGTAAAGGCTTGTGGATTCAATGTGCTGGGTAAGGATTTAACTGTGCCTTTTCCTCTCTATGAGTCAACTCAAGTTCACTGCCTCTCAAACTGTACTGGAAACCTGAAACCTTAGCACAGCGGCCCAGTGGACCCACTCTGTGCAGGCACCCTGCTTCTGTTGGGAAACTGGATGAGGAAATGGGGTGACTGGAGCCAGTCTTCATGGCACACAGTAGTGGGCAGGGCGAGAGACCCAACCTGACTTCCGTCTACACCTCCTGGGGCTTCGCAGGGATTTCATTTGTGGGAAGTTAAGTCAGCAAAGCAGTTTTCTTGAGAACCTTTGTAAAGTTTAGAGAAGCACCTTTTAAAGGCATCTGGAAATAAACTAGTTTGGGTGGCATTTTCTGAAATGCTGAGCTGGTAAGGGGCCTCTTTCCAACCGGGGCAGCCCTAGGTTCTGAGGTCCCAGGGCCGGGGTTGGCGACACTAGTAACTTGGTCCCTTTCTCTGGGCCCCGCTGTGTGGGAGCGAGCACCAGTGAAAACTCTCGGAGGGCGGGGTTCCCGGTGGCTCAGCAGGAGCAGACGGGGGAGCTGAGCGTGGTTGCTGCTGTGGCACCAGGGACAGCTGGGGTGCGGGTTTGATGGGAACATCCGCATGCTGTGGGTGTGCCCCCCCCCCCCCAAAAAAAAAGCTTTGGGAGGGTAAGAGCGTGCCTTCAGGTGCCTCTCTTTCATTTTTGCACTGTTGTCCCCAGCAGCCGTTGTTGGATGTCCCGTGACTGAGAAGCCGTCGTGGGACTCGGTGGTCCTGCCTCTGGAGATGGAGCCCAAGATGAGCAAACTCGCCTTCGCATGCCAGCGGAGCTCCACGTCGGACGACGACTCAGGCTGTGCGCTGGAGGAGTACGCCTGGGTGCCTCCGGGCCTTAGGCCGGAGCAGGTACCAGGCTAGCCACCCGCCTTCCTGGCTTCCCACGTGATCTAATGTTTTAAAGAGTTTTCGTTTTTTCTTTTTGCCATTTCTAGGGCCAGACCCATGGCATATGGAGGTTCCCAGGCTAGGGATCTAATCAGAGCTGTAGCTGCTGGCCCACGCCAGAGCCACAGCAACACGGGATCCAAGCGTGTCTGCAACCTACACCACAGCTCACGGCAACGCAGGATCCCTAACCCACTGAGCAAGGCCAGGGACCGAACCCACAACCTCATGGTTCCTGGTCGGATTCGTTAACGACTGCACCACAGCAGGAACTCCCGGCCTCACTCTCTTTTAGATGGTTTTAAGTGGTTGCTTTTTAAGGTCACACTTAGTTTCTCAATGCAGGTTTTCAATCCCTTTTGTACGCTTGGACCCAGAAGCCCTGTAGGGATGCTGTTTTTGCCCTAATGAGTAAAATCCAGAGTCCTGCCTGTGCATTTGTCATCTGGATTTCTGGGGAGACCCTTTGGAGGGTGAGGGAGGAATTTAACCTTTTTAAGAACTTCAGTAACAACAAAAAGGTAGTAAAAGGTAAGAGGAAAGTTTCCATGCTGGCTCTCAGCAGCGCCCTTGCTTTGGAGGAGAGGAGATGCAGAAGCTGTAAGAGACCATCTGAAGGGTTATTGCTCGGGATTTGACCTTTGATAACTTTACACATGAAGGATTCTGTCTCACAGTTTGAACTAGGAAAAAAATTAAAGAGCTAATTTTGTGTCTTGCTGTATTATTTTTAGGAAGATGAGAACAGTCTGTGTACCTGTTTCTAGCTTCCCAGTATCCTTACAAAGATGAACTTGTTAAAAATTAGTCATGGTGGATACAAGGGCCAAGATAGTTTGAAAGCCAAGGATCCGGTTGGGCATATGTTTGCTTCTGAATTGTGGTTGTGTTGCCCGATTGGTGGGAACTCCTTTGAGAAGAGGGCTTCTTGCTTCATCTGGGGCCAGCACGATTCTTGGCACATGTGTATACACAGGTGTATACACCTGTAGCTTGTATTCAGTGTTGACAACTGTACAAGTTGTATCAGTCCTGTGACTGATACAGTAGGAGAGGGCAGAGAGCTGTGCTCCAGGCAGGAAAGCAATGTTTTGACAAACTCCTTATTGAGAGAGAATCCTTCTTGCGGCTTAGAGTGAGGAGGTTTTAGGAGATAAACTAAGATTGAAGCCAGCAGGCCCTCACTTCCCTAGTGTCCTGTTTTTTTGCCTTGAAATTTTCTTCATTCTTCCTCAGCACTGCCGTATCCTTTGCAGTACTCCGGAAGGGATGTTTCTTTAGATACAATAGGAAAAAAACCGACTGAGTTCTCCTTTCAAAATGAACTAAGTACAGCTTAATATGGCTTCCCCCTAGTGTCTTTGGGGAAGCTGACTCCAGGTATTTAGAAAAGGACACCCATGGAAGCAAAGAAAGCTGAAGCTTGAGAAAAACCTGATAAGGGAGCGTTTACCAAGTTTAACAGAACAGCTTTTGTCTTTGTATCGTGGCACATTTGGAGAGCAGATTCCGTGTGTTTGTGTAGCAGCTGGATCTTGCACAGTGTCACACGGCCTGTGCGGTCATGTCCTATAGTCATGCAGAACTCTCCTGGCTGACCCTGGGGCGATCACCTACGCAGAGTAGCCTGAAGCATGCGTGTTTTATGGTGCATAATTAAGGATGCCCCTAATTGTCACTCCAGATCACATTCCCGAAGAGCAATTGAGCAGCTGGATGCCGGCTCTCCGGAGGGTGTGCAGGGCTGCTGAGTGGGCTCAGCTGGTCTTCTCATTAGCTCCGAGAAGCCAAATCCTGTCAGAGGCCAAACCCAGACCCTGAGAGGCCAGGTATCTTTTTAAGGTGGAATGAGCTAATGTGTTTGCTTCCCATGGGCTGACGTGTCCTCTCCTCTCTCCCTCAGATCCAGCTCTATTTTGCTTGCTTACCAGAAGAAAAGGTTCCCTATGTTAACAGCCCTGGAGAGAAACACCGGATCAAACAGCTTTTGTACCAGTTGCCACCACATGATAATGAGGTAAAAGAACAGGAAGAAGACTAATTAGGAAAAAAAAAAAAAAATCCACCCTAAGCATGGAGATGCCTCCCATAAACCCCAGCTCCTCCTCCCTGGCTAGGGCTCTTTGGTAAAGAGTACCGCTCTCCATTCTTTAAGAGAGGGTGTCAGTGCAATAAACTTAACACAAGTTGGTTTTTATAGTGTTTGCAGCCACCCACTGATTATCAGGAGCCTGCAAATGCCCGCAATTTCCCTGCCTCTTCACCCGGAGTCCCTGCTTTATGGTGGTTCAGGCCCACAGATGCTTTGAATGCCACTCGAGAATGAAAGTGGCCGTTAACACGTTGTATTGTAACCTTTTGGGGAAAGGTTGATGTCTTACCTTTTCTTAGTGTCTTTGCTGGTAAGAGTTTAAACCTTGCATATTTTCTTTTTTTAAAAAAAGACTCTTCCTTCATTTTGCATTTCCATTTTGCTGGAGAGGCTGCAAGAGCTGATGTCTTTTTAAAGGCCCGGGGTCATTTTAAACTGGAGGTCCGTGGGGACAGGCCAGCCACCCTTGCCATTTTATTTCCTGACACTCTCTTCGTTTCCTTTCTGCGAAGGTGCGGTATTGCCAGACTTTGAGTGAAGAGGAGAAAAAAGAGCTGCAAGTATTCAGTGCTCAGCGGAAGAAAGAGGCACTCGGAAGAGGAACGATTAAACTTCTGTCCAGAGCCGTGATGCATGCTGTGTGCGAGCAGGTAGCCTGTTCTGGGAGGAGGAGCTCGTGAGCGGGTCAGCTGGAGGTCGGGGGCAGAGCCAGCACGGGCCTTGGCCTTAAAAGCCTCCTGAAACTAAGAGACAGAAAGACAATCTAGCTTTTTTATTAAATGGGGATTGATGCTGACAATGGGCTGTCCTGTTTGGGGGAGGCAACCTCCCCTTATGTAAACAGCGGGCGAAATCCTGCCTTTCGGGGGGTTCTGGCGTGGAGGGTGGTGCTGGGGTACACCTAGTGTTCCAAAAATGCAGGGACAGAATGAAGACATTCCCAGGGCAGGGAGACATCCACCAGGGGGCTGTTCTTAGAAATAGTCCAGTGTGGTAGTTCTATCGGAGGCATGTTTATTCCAGTGGAGCATCACAGATAATCCAGCATCAAAGAGCTATTCAAAGAGCTATGCAATCCCTAGCAGGAGAGGACAAAAATTAAAGTTTCCCCAACACATTTCGGATGTCATATAAAATAGGAAAGGCTGAGAATCCAGTCTTAAAATTTAAAAAGGGTTATTTCAAAGCCCCATCCTCTTGTTTTTAGTGTGGGTTGAAGATAAATGGAGGTGAAATTGCTGTGTTCGCCTCCCGAGCGGGCCCCGGAGTGTGCTGGCACCCATCCTGTTTTGTCTGCTTCACGTGCAACGAGCTGCTGGTCGACCTCATCTATTTTTATCAGGATGGAAAAATTCACTGTGGCAGGCACCACGCCGAACTGCTCAAACCCCGGTGTTCAGCATGTGATGAGGTAAAAGAGTTCACCCCTTAACACTGGAAACAATAAGCTTCGAGCAAGCCAATATTCCACTGCTCTTCCCCAAGCAAAACATCATTCTCTCCTGCCTGTGCACTATGGGTACATTGTTAAGATACCCCTGTAGAGGAATAAGATGCAGCTAATAAAGGGAAGGTAGCAGGTGTCTTTGTGCCTTGAGAAGTAGGATGTCCCCGATGGGTTATGAGACAAAAGCAAGTTGCAAGAAGAGTAGGTAGCAATGGATCTTATTTTTTTGTTAAACAGTGTGGGGCGTGAGGGCAGGATTGTATACATTTTTGTAAACCCTCAGAAAGGATATTTGTGAAGGCAAACAGTAAGTTAGCAGTGCTTACTCCTGGGGCATGCAGGAAGGGCTGGTGGTGTGAAAGGAAAATTTTGTCCTTAAGCTTTTTTTTAAGTAATTTTAGATTTATGGAAGGGTTGCAAAGATATTACACAGAGTCCCTGAGTACCCTTCTCCCAGCTTTCCTGAGGCTAATATCTTAATGTAAACATGGTATATGCATCGAAACTAAGCAGTTCACTTTGGCATAATACCGTTCACTAAACTACGGACTTTAGGTCGCGTCAGGTTTTCTGCTCATGTCTCTTTCCTATTCCATAATCCGCTCCAGGATACCTGTTTGCATTTAGTCACTATCGCCCTAGTCTACTTCAATTGGTGACAGTAAACTTTCAGTTTTTACTTTTATATGCTGATTTTTAAGTGTTTTCAGAGTTGTGCTACTTGAAAAATTTTTGAAACCAAAAAATATTAAAAAATTTAAAAGTCCTTAACCTGGAGATGGCCAACAGGTCAAAGGAGTGTTATCTACACAAGTGTGCTTCACACAATCCAGCATCCAGATGCCATACGTGTGTTGACTCCACAAGCCATTTTAATGAGTTTTCTGTTAAGACATGCACACAAAATTATTTTAATATTCATGTATTCTTTGCCAGAGTAAAACTATGACCAAGTGAGTTATCTCCAATGTAGAATTCTCTTTTCTTGTTTAAAGTATAAGCATGCACTTAGTTTCTTTTTTTCAACATTTTCTTTTGTGTGAGTGAGTGTTTTGCTTTTTAGGGCTGCACCTGCGGCATATGGAGGTTCCCAGGCTAGGGGTCTGAGTAGAGCTGTAGCTGCCAGCCTACCCCACAGCTCACGGCAACGCCAGATCCTTAACCCACTGAGCAAGGCCAGAGATCGAACCCTCAACCTCCTGGTTCCTAGTCAGATTCATTTCTGCTGCACCGTGACAGAAACTCCTCTTTTTGAACATTTTCAGTCTCTGTTTTTGTTTCATAGCTGAATCAAGTTAGATTTAAACTTGAGGCTGTAAGAAAAGAAAGTTTGCTAAGTTGCCTTTTTGAAGAGTCAGTATCCAGTGTCTGTCAACTGCCCAGAAAACAGGCAGTTACCGACTAGGCTTTTTAAATGGCTCAGAGTGATTGTCTTTCTTCTTCTGGTTTCGTGTTTCTTTTTAAAGATAATTTTTGCTGATGAGTGCACAGAAGCCGAGGGTCGCCACTGGCACATGAAACACTTCTGCTGCCTGGAGTGTGAGACGGTCCTAGGGGGACAGAGGTACATCATGAAGGATGGCCGCCCGTTCTGCTGTGGCTGCTTCGAGTCCTTGTATGCAGAGTACTGCGAGACCTGCGGGGAGCATATTGGTGCGTCCATGGCCCGGCCTGCTGGCTCTGTCACCTGTCTGTTAGTCTGTCTCGCATTTTCCAGGCTTCTTTTTCGTTTAGTTTACATACAGTGAAATGCAGAGGTTTTAAATATTTCGGTTTGATGAGCTTTGATAAGCGGGCAAACCCTCATTCCCATCCCTTGTGGTGCTTCTGTCCTGTAAAGTCGCCGTGAAGACTGAAGCAGCCGATACTGAGCCATCGCCGCCAGGGAACATGGGTTAGGTTCCTGCGAGCCTCCGATCACAACATGGTCAACAACCAATCTGTATGTAATCGTATATCAGGTGTGTTTAGGTTTAAAGACACCTTATTTAATATACATCGTTGACTCATTAACATTAAACTGGAGCCAGCAGCTCCGTCACTATCTGAACAAAGCTAATCTAACACGTAGATCAAGTTTTCTTCTGGCGCAGTGACTTAAGATCTGGTGTTATCACTGCAGCGGCTTGGGTTGCTCCTGTGGCTCAGGTTCGATCCTGGGCCCAGGACCTTCCACATGCTGCAGGTGTGGCCAAAACCCCACCAAACCCATGAATCACCCCTGTAAGGCACTTCATAGCCTTCTTGCGCTTAAGAACGCTAGCCAGCAGTTCAGCACTATGCTTGGGCCATTTCCAACAGCAAAATCCCCAACAGAAGGCTTAAAGATGAGGGGGGGCAGAAACATGTTCCTAAATCAGCCACTTGTGTAAAAGGGTGAGCGCTGAAGCAAAAGCTGGTTGAGTGCCCTTGGACCTTGGCTGGGACATGTGCATGTTTTGACTCTAATTTTTCACCCCTCTGCACATGTTCGTGGGTGCCCTTGAAAGCTCTGGTTTTATTTATATATGTAATCTTTTTTTAGGGTTGCACCCACAGCACATGGAGTTTCCCAGGCTAGGGGTCCAATCGGAGCTACAGCTGCCGACTTAACACCACAGCCACAGTAACGCGGGATCCGAGCCGCATCTGTGACCTATGCCACAGCTCAGGGCAACCCCAGATCCTTAACCCACTGAGCGAGGCCGGGGACTGAACCCGCTTCCTCATGGATACTAGCTGGGTTTGTTTCTACTGAGCCACAGCAGGAACTCCAGTACTGATTTTAGAACTACAAATACAGTTTAGCACACAGGCAAGTTGATAAACACGGAATCTGCAGGTAGTGAGAATTAACTGCACTGTGTCCCTCACGGCCCTCTTGAGATCCAGGACATTCCATCACCCCCGAGCATTCCCTCCTGGCCACCGTGTGTCTTTTCTCTGTCTCCTTCCTTTGTTTCAAGATGGAACTCTAACCCCTTATTTCATCCCTTTTCGGGACAGGGGTGGACCACGCGCAGATGACCTACGACGGGCAGCACTGGCACGCCACGGAGGCCTGCTTTTCCTGCGCCCAGTGCAAAGCCTCTCTCTTGGGATGTCCTTTCCTTCCCAAACAAGGGCAGATTTACTGCTCGAAGACGTGCAGCCTCGGTGAAGACGTGCATGCCTCGGATTCTTCCGACTCTGCCTTCCAGTCGGCGCGATCCAGAGACTCCAGAAGGAGTGTCCGGATGGGCAAAAGCAGCCGGTCAGCAGATCAGTGTCGACAGTCTCTCCTCTTATCCCCTGCCCTGAACTACAAGTTTCCTGGCCTTTCCGGCAATGCTGATGACACCCTTTCTCGGAAACTGGACGACCTGAGTCTTTCCAGGCAAGGAGCAGGTTTTGTCAACGAGGAGTTCTGGAAAGGCAGAGTAGAGCACGAAACCCCAGAGGACCCCGAAGAATGGGCTGAGCATGAAGATTATATGACCCAGCTCCTCCTCAAGTTTGGTGATAAAAGCCTCTTTCAGCAGCAGCCCGGTGAGCTGGACATGCGAGCTGGTGAGCACTGGTTATCTGATAACATGGTTAAAAATAAGACCGAGTTGAAGCAAAATAACCAGAGCCTTGCAAGTAAAAAATACCAATCTGATATGTATTGGGCACAGTCACAAGATGGACTGGGCGATTCTGCTTATGGCAGCCACCCGGGCCCTGCAAGCAGTCGGAGGCTCCAGGAACTGGATCTGGACCACGGGGCTTCGGGATACAATCATGATCAAACACAGTGGTATGAAGATTCCCTGGAGTGTCTGTCAGACTTGAAACCAGAGCAAAGTGTTCGCGATTCAATGGATTCTTTGGCTTTGTCTAATATCACAGGTATGTAATTTGGGGATTATGGGGTATTTGCAAAGGAGCCACTAAAAAGTGTATTCCAAAAATGACAGTTCAACTCCAGAAGGGGCTGTGTTATTTAAAACTGTCGACCGAGGGGAGGAAGGAGTTTCAGTGACATGCCAAATGCTATAGCGAAACAAACACCTGTGTACATGTAAAATATATGTTCAGTACAGTCTTTGGGGATAGGTTTTATTATCCCTTGTTGGAAGAGCAGTGGAGTTATTGAGACCATGGAGTCTGCATCTGTATCTGAAAAACATTAGACTCTCTGGATGATACTATATGAATTTCAAGATATTAAAATCAGCACGTGTAACTTTATAAGCACATAGCATTTTCTGGTATTTTCTTGAATTGCTCTGTGGCAATAGACAGCTCAAAAATAGCTGATTTCGGATTTCCTGCTGGCTCAGTGGGTTAGGATTCCAGCTGCAGTGGTTCGAGTCACTGTGGAGGCTCAGGCTCAGTCCCCAGCCTGGTGCAATTTCAGTGGGTTAAAGGATCTGACATTGCCACGGCTGTGCTAGCCTGAGTCAATCCATAGCCCAGGAAACTTCCATATGCTGCGGGTGTGGCCATTTAATTTAAAGGGTTTTTTTTCCTAAAAGTTTTTTGTTTTTTTTTAACCCAGATTATGAAATAATTCACTCAGTGTTTTCAAAGCACATTCATATCAGTTATCTACATTTTTCCTTACAATAACCCTGAGCTGTATAGAGTAGATATTATTGCATTTTACAAATGAGGAGACTTGAATTAGCAAGAGGCTAAATGCCCAACTTTAAATAGGTGTTTAAAGGCAAGACTGAACCTGGAACCTAGCGCTCCTGAATCTTATATTTGCCGTAAGTCTTTGGATGCAGACATATGGCTGTTAGGTGGCTAGTGTCACAGTCAAACAAATGACATCCAGTCCTTTCTTAAAGGTTATGGTACATTGTGACATAGATAGAAAAGGCTGCCGGGAGGGCCCCTGTGTCAGGGCTGCGGGGGTAAGGAGGGAGGGGACAGCTACCCCTGGCTTCGGTTGGACTTGTCAGAGTCAAGGCCGACAGCAAAGGGGAATGGTGGGTAAGACCAAATTATGAAGCACCTCCTATTTGCTCGGCCTTAGGATAGGTGTTTTAACATTTACTATCAAACAGACATCATTTGGTATACAGCAGGTGTCAGTGTGGACATTTCTTGTCGGTAATGGGCTGAAAAACAGGCTTCCTTTGGAAAGTAGGAGCTGTGTAGCCTCCATTGGACAACAATTCATACAACTCCTATTGTGAGTTATAGTCAGCTGGGTTATGTCCATTTCTCCTAACTTGCCTGAGCCCTGTTACAACAGGGGAGCAATAGCAAGTTTGAGAAAAGGTTGGTTTTTGTTTTGTTTTGTTTGCCTTTTTAGGGCCTCACTTGTGCCATATGGAAGTTCCCATGTTAGGGGTCGAGTCAGAGCTGCAGCTCCCAGCCTACGCCACAGCCACAGCAATGCCCGATCCAAGCCTCATCTCTGACCTATACCACAGCTCACTGCAACACTGGATCCTTAACCCAACCCACTGTGAACCCACGTCCTTATGGATACTAGTCAGGTTCGTAACCTGCTGAGCCACAATGGGAACTGCCAATCAAGTTTGAGAAGAATTTCAAAATGAGATTCATCTGCAAGTGGCATATTATTTTATGGTTGAAAGGGCAGAAGCCTGGATGGAGGGTCTGGGTCAGAGGTTGGCAGACTTTTTCAGTAAAAGGCTAGGTGGTACTCTTACAGTCTCTGTTACAGCTACTCAGCTTTGTCACTGTGCAGAGCAACCACAGACAGCAAGTAGGTGTAGCTGTGTTCCAGTGCAACTTCATCCACAAATAGGCTGTGGCCCTTGGGCCATGCAACCATTAGTCCGGGTAGAAGGTGAGGAAGATGAGCCTGGGTATGAGAAGAGGCCATAGTGGTGGCTCTGTGGGTACAAAGGAAAGGACTGGATTTGAGAGATGTTCGCGTGAAGCAGGCTGGCCTTAGTGACTGGAGAGGCAGAAGCTGCATGTGAGTAGCTTCAGCATGTTACTAAACGGATGGCAGGACATTTATGAAGAGCTTGTAAAGATCGGCTGCTCATTCCATGGGCTGTCACTAGCGTTTGTCTCCAAAAGAACTAGGCTCTTAAGAGATGCTGTAGTGCCTTGTTTCAGTAGCAAAATTCCTATCGCTTCTTAAGTGTATATGCACGTTGGTTTTGCCTAGTAATTTCTTTTTTGTTTTGTTTTGCCTTTCCCTAGAAAGGGCTACACCCACTGCACATGGAAGTTCCCAGGCTAGGGGGTCAAATCGGAGCTGTAAACGCCTGCTTACACCAGAGCCACAACACCTCAGGGATCCAAGCCACATCTAATCTACGCCACAGCTCAGGGCAACACCGGATCCTTAACCCACTGAGCGAGGCCAGGGATTGAACCCGCAACCTCCTGGTTCCTAGTTGGATTCGTTAACCACTGAGCCACGACGGGAACTCCATGTCTAGTAATTCTTAACCAGATGTTGAGATTTGCGAGACTTCTCTTTGAAATGCTTCCTTTCAGTAACTTGCTGGTTAGTAACTGTCAGGATTAGAGTTACTGAGAATCACATCTTGGCTTTTCTTTCAGGGGCCTCAGTGGATGGAGAAAGCAAACCAAGGCCATCATTATATTCTCTGCAAAACTTTGAGGAAATGGAGACAGAAGATTGTGAGAAAATGAGCAACATGGGGACTCTGAACTCTTCCATGCTGCACAGGAGCACAGAATCCTTGAAGAGCCTCAGTTCGGAGCTGTGTCCAGAAAAAATCCTGCCCGAGGAGAAACCAGTCCACCTGCCGGTGCTCAGAAGGTCCAAGTCTCAATCCAGACCCCAGCAGGTCAAGTTTTCAGATGACGTCATCGACAACGGAAGCTACGAGAACATCGAGGTCCGGCAGCCGCCGATGAGCGAGAGGACCCGGCGGCGGGTGTACCACTTTGACGAGAGGGGCTCCAGGCCTCACCATCATCGCCGCCGGAGAAGCCGCAAGTCCCGCTCGGACAATGCCCTGAACCTGGTGGCGGAGAGGAAATACTCTCCCAGGGCCAGGCTGCGGCTTTACACCCCCGACAACTACGAGAAGTTCATCCAGAGCAAGAGCGCGCGCGAGATCCAGGCTTACATCCGGGGCGCGGAGCTCTGCGGCCCCTACGCCCACGCCACTTCCGACTACGCGCTGCAGCCCCCCGGGGGCCCCCGCTTCCTGGGGCTCTACGGGGAGGACGACGACTCGTGGTGCTCCTCGTCCACCTCCTCCTCCTCCGACTCGGAAGAGGAGGGCTATTTTCTCGGACAACCGATTCCTCAACCCCGGCCGCAGAGATACGCCTACTACACAGACGACCTTTCCAGTCTGACGTCGGCCCTCCCTGCGCCTCAGTTGGGTCAGAGGACAACCAAATCCAAGAAGAAAAAGGGACACAAGGGCAAAAACTGCATCATTTCTTAACCGGGTCGCCGTGGAGCTCATATTTAAACTTCACCATTTAACCATCTTCAATCATATCTTTTTTTTTTTTTTTTCTTCCATAGGAAAGTTGCTAAAATAGATTAAAGTGCTTTGCCCATGTACATGAGACCCCGACTGCTGTTTACAGTGTCCGATTAACATTTGGCAGGTGTGATGTCTCCGTTTGCTCTCCTTGGATGGTGCCAGGTGGACGTGACCTCTTGTGCCGGTCCGGGGCATCTCGGTTTGGTTTTTTTATGCGGCTGCTTTGGTCTCCCCGCCGGCAAGAGAGCCTCAGGAAGCTGTTGAGAAGGGGATTGGATGGGTGTGTTGATTTTAGACAATGGAGAACTCGAGCCACCTTTGTAAAGCAATAGCGTCTTTCAGCTGCACCAGGTTGGCCCAGGTCCAGAAGGCCTGACCTGTCGTGCGGGCATGCACGTGGTCACGTGACCCAGCCAACACCGTGCGTGCATCCCATCTGCGAGGCCACCGGGTCCCCTTTCAACCCTCATTAGCCAGGTAAACATTATATTGTATTAGCTCCAGCTACAGATTGGGAAAAAAAAAAATACCGCTATTTATAATGTAGTATTTCATAGACTTAAGTGTATTCCTAATTTAACGGTGCAAATATTAATGTACATACTGTACAGTTCAGATTTTAAAGCTCATATTTTTATACCCCGGAAATGTAAGATGTTTGTTACATTGCAGTGCTAGGTTTGCTAGGGAGCCAGGAACAGCATTTATGGATGAAATGATTGCTTGTATTTTAGTCAGGGTTTATAAGTTTAGATGGTCAGATTTATATTGCCTAGTGATGGGAAGTTCAACTTTTTTGATTTTTTTTCAATATTAAAAAGGCTCTGTATGCATGGTGGGGCTATGTAAATACTCTTTAAAACTATGGCCCTAGTAATCTTACAAGTGTTATTTATGGGTCAAGCAATGTAAACTGTATAAATGTAAAAATAAACAAAAAAATCCCCACACATAACCCCGGGAATATATGGTAAAAAACAAGTAGAAGCTGTTCGGGTGAGTATTTTTTTCCCCTTGGGGATGGCAGAGGGTGTCTTTCCCATTTTCAGCAAGCTGGTGATTAATCTCATGGGAAGAGACCAAAAAACTACAAGGACCTGCTTTCTGTGGCAGAGGATTTTGTAGATTTATTCCTTTTCATCCCTCCTTTCCAGCTACTTTGTTGGCTTTTAACAGCAATCTTGAAAACTGGGCTTTCTGGTTATGTTTTTCTTTGAAAGTCTTTAAATTAGAGGGTGCTGTGCCCCTGGTCACTGCAAGTTAATATGGGGTTCTGTTTCAAGGGGAAATTACGTCGGCTTTGAACTGATGCGCTAATACTTTGATATGTGCCATTCTTGCACATACGTTTCAATCCTAACTCAGTGTTCTAGTGGTATCTCAGACCTTTGGGAAGATATTTAATAAACGCTTAATAAATAACTACCTTTCTGAACACAGATCTCTGCAGAAGTATTCAAATCCCTTCCATCTTGCTCCTTTGCTCAGGCATGATTTATCTTGCTCTTCTCCAACCGTACAGACCCACGTTCGACTTCTTCGTGTCCACTTGTCCCTCCTAGTCGGTGTGAAATAGAACAGAGGCAATGTTGTCCATATTTACTGGTCTTGGGGAGAAGCTGTTAGGCCTTGGGAGGACAGACCTGAATCCAACAGAAAACCAGCAGTCACGAGCACCCCCTGTACCCATCCGTGGGTGGAGCAAGGCTTGGCAGAGGGACTAGACAGAACCCCTTCAGAAACACACCAGTGATGGGAGAGTGCCTTTCCTCAATAACTATATCATCATTGCCCAGGTCTGGTTCATTTTTGAAAACGCAGCAGTGAAAGTGTAACAAAGTGCATGCACGTGGTTAAAAACAAACAACACAAGACAGTGAAGCATCTCCTTTACATTCTTCATCCCTAGTCCCTCAGTTCCCCTCCCTAGAATTAACCACTGTTAAGTTTTCTACTTTTTTCTACTGTATCCTTCAGATGTTCAAAGCATGCTTATGTTAACATAGCTTTTAAAAATGACAGCAAACTGGAGAAGCCAAGACTTACTTTTTTCACTTTATATGTGGACATTTGACATCAGCGCATGTAGGTCTACCTCATTCTGTGCTTTGAACGACGGCATAATCGTCTACTTTTGGACACACCATGATTTACTGAACCAGTCCCTCAGTGATGGGCTTGAATTTCCTCATGGATGCTTTATCCTGCACGGGCACATCAGCACATAAATCCTTAGAAGTGTAATTACTGGGTCAAAGGTTATGCATTAAAAATTTTGATGGATAGCATCCATCTTCCTCCAGAAAGAATTGCTCCATGTTTCCACCACCAAGGTATGCGAGTGCTTGTTCCCTCACAACCTCAGATGACACAGGAGATTTCCCGATTTTAAAGACCTTTTCAAAACTATGCTGGAGTTCCCGTTGTGGCTCAGCAGAAACAAATCTGACTAGTATCCATAGGACACAGGTTCAATCCCTGGCCTCGCTCAGTGAGTTAAGGATCCAGAATTGCCATGAGTTGTGGTGTAGGCCACAGATGCAGCTCGGATCTGGCGTTGCTGTGGCTCTGGCGTAGGTGGGCAGCTACAACTCTGATTTGACCATTAGCCCGGGAACCTCCATGTGCTGCAGGAACGGCCCTTAAAAAAAAAAAAAAAGACCAAAAATTAAAAACTGCTGCAAACAGTGGGCAACCTTATAGAAAAGACTGCTGTGATGTATAAAGGATGGATAACAAATAGTAAATGGGTGATATTCAGCTTTCCTTGGTCTGGAGAAAGGCAGGTATAAATTTTGTCACCTTCTGAAGTAGTCTTGGTCAAACACCTTGAGAATTTTCAAGTCATAGTTGCTTGAACTTTTGGCAACAATCACCCTATTCATTTTTTCACTTCCTTACATAAGGGTTATATACATTGCCAAAGGTTTAAGGGAATGCAGAAACATTTATTCACAATAATAATGTAACCTTTAAAGCTTTTAAATCTTGGTTAATTAGCAATAACAACACAACCTACACAGGAAAAAAGGGGAGCAAGTGCCTTGCAATTCTTTAGAATTAGGCAAGAAATGCAGGCCGAGAGTTGGCTCAAAGGTGTTCATAAATTTAGTTAATAGACTATCTGATCAGTCACTAAATTCTCAAACTTGGTCCCAAGTTAAATATCAAATGTTAAAACACTACCTCTGGGAGTTCCCGTCGTGGAGCAGTGGTTAACAAATCCGACTAGGAACCATGAGGTTGCGGGTTCAATCCCTGGCCTTGCTCAGTGGGTTAAGGATCCGGCGTTGCCCTGAGGTGTGGTGTAGGTCGCAGATGCGGCTCAGATCCCGCGTTGCTATGGCTCTGGCGTAGGCCGGTGGCTACAGCTCCCATCAGACCCCTAGCCTGGGCCCTAGAAAAGGCAAAAAGACCAAAACAAACAAACCAAAAAAACCACTACCTCTGATCTCTACATGAGTGAAGCAGTTGCATTTTCCTCGCTTCAAATTGGAGAATGTTTTGCTTAGGGCCCATGGAGGGAGGCTGAAAAAATATCAATGGGAACTCCCTCCAGCACTCAGTAAAAAAAAATGATTCACTTGTGTAAGCATTTGCTGGAATTTTTTTTTTTTTTTGGCGGCGGGGGTAGGGTGGGGGGAGCTGTGCCTGCAGCAGTGTGGAAATCCCTGAGCCAGGGATCGAGCCCCTGCTGTGGCAGGGACCCACACTGCTGCAATGACAACACTAGGTCCTTAACTCACTGAGCCGCATGGGAACTCCATGCATTTGCTATTCTTGACACTTTGCTTTCTAGTTCCTGAGTTAAAAAGAACCCAAAGTGAAAGGAGATCTCATTTGCTGTCCTGACTTTAGACACAAACCATGGGCCATCTTTAAAGGTAGCAAAACTGGAATGGGCTCCCAGACTGCTCAGGTGATGGGCCAGCAATCCTAGGTGCGGAGGTGTTCCAGGAGTGCCCAGGATATCGGCACAGGCACCATTCATGTGTATGGGCAGCCTCTGGTTTAGTGAGCCACTCTCTTGTAAAGTGCATTCGACTGCTGCTGTCACAGCTGCAGCAGGGTTACAGGGCCTTCCAAAAGGAACCAGGAATTTGAACTTCTGTGAAATCTCCTAGCTTCTCAATGCTAGCAGCTAATTCAAACATTTCTGAAACCCTTTGAACAAAATGAGCTTGCCATCAGCCAGTCACCTGGCATGGGGTTATAAATTTAAGAGTTTGAAGCTGTCCCCTAGAGCTGTCTAGAGGAGGCACAACTAATTGCTGTTTATAGAAGTACATGGGACCTTCTTTTGATGTGCAAAATAAAAATTACTGGGATTTTTAAAAAATTCCCAGTAAGAGCCTTATTATCAACTTAATGTTAGTAACACAACTATAAAAAAAAAACCTTTTTAATTAGTAAAATGAGAAAATTGCTAATTACCTAGTTCAATTCTCTAGGCATCTTTGGAACTGTCTATAAAACAAAGACCTTCTCCTATGCAGTCACATGGGTTTTCTACTCCCTCTCAAGAACATGAGGAAGGCTGAAGATAAACTGGAGAAAAAAAGCAGGAGCAACTGAATTTCGCATCTCAGAGCTCACAGTTTGCCCAAGTCATAGTAACTTTACCAGGGGAAGAGAGCTGAAGGGTGACTTTCAGGAAGGAAGTATGGAGGAAAAGTAAGACATTGGATGTGTGTATAGACTTGGTCAAGAGTTGGCGTCAATCTGTTCTTTTGGACAGACCCAACTGGCTAGCCACGTGATCCCAAGGGCCAGTTTTAGCCACAGCTTTTCTTTCTGCAAAAGAAATTTCACGTCTCTACTGCTGGATGTGCTCTAGGTGCTGTTAGGGGAACTTTAGAAGTAAGTTGCAGCCCATTCTCTGGAAGTATTTGATTCTAGACAATACAAACAGTATGAATATGAAAGCAGTGCTTGTTAATGCTAATACTTGTTTTAGCCTTTTTTTTTTTTTTTTTTTTTTGTCTTTTTGTCTTTTCTAGGGCCACACCCATGGCATATGGAGGTTCCCAGGCTAGGGGTCTAATCCGAGCTATAGCCGCAGGCCTACGCCACAACCACAGCAATGCTGGATTCGAGCCACGTCTGCGACCTACACCACAGCTCACGGCAATGCCAGATCCTTAACCCACTGAGCAAGGCCAGGGATTGAACCCGCAACTTCATGGTCCCTAGTGGGATTTGTTTCTGCTGTGCCATGACGGGAACTCCCTGTTTTAGCATTTTAAATAAATGAACCAAGCAATGGTTCTTGATGTTGGACAAGATGACTAGTGAAATAAAAACCTACTGCACAGCTGACCTTGACATGGTACAAAGCCTCCAGGATTCAGGCGATCTGAGTTAGGACATGCATCTCTTATTAACGCAAACAGGTTAAGTGCTCTAACCCAGTTTCCACTTCTGTAAAGTGAGAGTGCTCAGCCATCTCAAAGGTTTCCTTCCAGCTTCAGTATTCTGTGGAGAAGGAACGGAATTCATTGGGTCAGCCAACAGAAAACTCTCCCCGCTCAGGATAAAGTGTTTCTCTTTTCTGAGTCTTTCATTTAGCAACAGATTCGTCTGGCAAGGATTGCTAAAAGGGACGATTGTTCCAGAGACCACAGCTTACAGGAGCTGGGAACTCTAAAGAGGGTCGGTGCTTTTTTATATAAGTGTTTGGGACTCTGAACGGGCAAGAGGCTAAACGGAATCATGAAGCAGCTTGGGGATGGTTATTTCTATCTGCATATGCTTCCCACTGGCTTTATCCTTCCGAAGTAGACAGGAGATTGCTTAGAGTGTGTGACAAACAAGGTGTGCTCCTACCTCATGTTATTTCTCCCCAGTTACCAGGATGGAAAGATTTTCTTCTACATTGCCACTGGCAGCAATCTTCATCTGGAATCTCTGAACATACAGTAAACAAAGCTGAGAAAGTGTTAACTCTGTTTATTAATCTTGGTTCTTAGGAGAGTTGAATTACCAGGTTCACGCCACTTAAATGGCTCTTCTCAAACTCCACTGCGGGTCCAGGTACCACAGCCAAAGAGCTCAGTTCTGGGCTGCTGCATGGCTGTGGGGGCTGGGCTGTAACTCTCTATGCTGCCTACCCCTTACCAACTACCTCTTATGAACCGCAAAGCTATTTCCTTTTTCTTTTTGTCTTTTTGCCATTTCTTGCGCCACTGCCGTAACATATGGAGGTTCCCAGGCTAGGGGTCTAATTGGAGCTGTAGCTGCCAGCCTACACCACTGCCATAGCAATGCGGGAGCCGAGCCACGTCTGCAACCTACACCATAGCTCACTGCAACGCCGGATCCTGAACCCACAGAGCAGGCCAGGGATCGAACCCACAACCTTATGGTGCCTAGTCAGATTTGTTAACCACTGAGCCACGACAGAACTCCCAGGTGTTTTCTAAAATAACTCCAAAGTAGAAGTCAGGGGAACCCGTTTGGAAGGGAATAGTGACAGAGGATAGTGAAAAACAGAAAAAAATTTACTGAGCTAGTATTTGAATTCTAGCCAAAGTTTTTGGTAAAGTTATTTTTATATGTTACCCATTACAATTATATTACACATTAACTGCACATACCAACACCAGTGTGTCCTGGAGTTCAGATATGAACCTATTTCTGAAGGGCCACCAAACTTCCAACTTCTTTCAAGAATACTGAGCTTAGAGTTGACAGACTTGGCCAAAATCCTGGTTCTGGCCCTTCCCAGCTATATGACCTTAGGCAGTTTATACTCATTCGTTTATAATGTGAAAGTGTGTATGACTCTAAAAACACTAGAATAGTCATTCTAACCTTGTTCACATAATCAAATAAATGAAAACATAGTGCTCCTCAGAATCCTTTAGAGAATTTGATATATTTAACCTGAAATGTATTTTAAGCTACATCCAATTTGGCGCACTAGATTCTACTCTACGAAAGTAGCAGAATACAAAGGTCTTAAAAATTGGAAATTTGGAGTTTCCATCGTGGTGCAGCGGAAAGGAATCCGACTAGGAACCATGAGGTTGTGGGTTCGATCCCTGGCCTTGCTCAGTGGGTTAAGGATCTGATGTTGCTGTGAGCTGTGGTGTAGGTTGCAGACGTGGCTCGGATCCCTCGTTGCTGTGGCTCTGGCATAGGCCGCAGCTACAGCTCTGATTAGACCCCTAGCCTGGAACCTCCGTATGCGGTGGGTGCGGACCTAAAAAAAAATGACAAAAGACAAAAAAAAAAAAAAAAAAAATTGGAAACGCCTACAAATCGGGACTGGTCCCACACCCTCCCTCTCCTTACTAAACATTCCCACCTCAGACAGGGCCAGGCCACGGGCTTTGCAGAGGTCGAGCTGCCCCAGGGGATGAAGCATTGAGAAAGTGGTGTCTCTTCTCTTGGCCCCTGAGGTGGACCAGACTGCTCCTGTGTGGGAAAGGAAAGGTGACTTTGAACAAGACTCACCTCTCAGTGGAGTAAACCCAGCAGGGTTCAGCAGAACCCCACCCACTGTGATGACGGCTGTGGTGGTGGAAGGCCACGCGGGCCGCACCCACGTCATGGCTAACATTCAATCCTGTCTAGGAAGGAAAAGGGCAGTCAAAAGGCTTGAGCACAAAACAGACCTTGGCCTGGGAAGCTGCAGTTCCGCTGGATTGTATCTTCTCCCTTCCCTCCCCCAGCCCTCCACACACTCTCTCTCTCACACACACAGACACAGCCCCGTGTGCTGGGGGTGACCTCCTTCAAGCCTCACAGTGTGTGGGCACACCAGCTGAGTGGAGCTGGGCCACTTGAAGGCATCATGTTCATTTGGCCAATATGTCTTGCTCAGGGGCTTGGTCACAAAGGGCACAGGGAAGGCACCTGTGTCTTGCTGGTCCCTGGGTTCTCTCCCCTTCCTCAGGCAGATGGCCTAGCCTCAACCTCTCAGTGAACCCTTGTTGCCCTCAAAGACAAGAGGGTCTCAGCCTGAAAGTCCAGAAGAGTGGGCACTAGCAAGAGCCCCCAGAACAGGGCACTGAGCCAGAGGAGCTTCCCCCGAAGGTACAGTCCTGATGGCCCTGTGGCAGCTAGGGCAGCTCCGTCCTCTCCTCTTCCCCGCCTCACAAGTGCTCTAACCAGGAGAGACATGACAGCACACAGGTAGCCCAGGCAGTGGATAAATACCTCAGACATCCTCTTGCAGCAAGTGTTTGTATATGCCGTGGTTATTTTCTCTTATATGTCTTCAAATATTTCTATCTCAATAAACCTCAACCTTTTCAGACACACAAAGAGGGAAAAGGTTAGAAACCTTATATAGGAGTTCCCGTCATGGCGCAGTGGTTAACGAATCCGACTGGGAACCATGAGGTTGCGGGTTCGGTCCCTGCCCTTGCTCAGTGGGTTAACAATCCAGCGTTGCCGTGAGCTCTGGTGTAGGTTGCAGACATGGCTCGGATCCAGCCGTTGCTGTGGCTCTGGCCTAGGCTGGTGGCTACAGCTCCGATTCAACCCCTAGCCTGGGAACCTCCATATGCTGCGGGAGTGGCCCAAGAAATAGCAAAAAAAAGACAAAAAGAAAAAAAAAGAAACCTTATATAATTTTAAATAAGCATTGGCAAGGATGTGGAGAAAAAGGAAACTTCATACACTGTTGGTGGGAATATAAATTGCTGCACTCACTATGGAAAACAGTAATGGAGAGACCTCCTCAAAAAAAATGAAGAACTACGATATGACCCAGTCATCCCACTTTTGGGTATTTATTCAATAAATATGAAAACTCTAATATCTTTGAAGATATATGAACCCCATTGTTCATCACGGCATCATTTAGCCACGATAGGAAAACAACCTAAATGCCCATCGTCCAATAGATGGATAAAGAAGATGTGGCACATACATGGTAGTAGAGTAGTATAGAATACTACCCAGCCATTAAAAAAGAATGAAACTTTGCCATCTGCAACAACATGGACAGACTCTGAGGCTATCATGCTAAGTGAAATAAGTTAGACGGAGAAAGACAAATACTGTATGATTTCACTAATATGTGAAATATAAAAACCAAAAAACAGGAGTTCCCATTGTGGCGCAGTGGTTAACGAATCTGACTAGGAACCATGAGGTTGCGGGTTCGGTCCCTGCCCTTGCTCAGTGGGTTAACGATCTGGCGTTGCCGTGAGCTGTGGTGTAGGTCGCAGACGCGGCTCGGATCCCCCGTTGCTGTGGCTCTGGTGTAGGCAGGTGGCTACAGCTCTGATTCGACCCCTAGCCTGGGAACCTCCATATGCCGCAGGAGCGGCTCAAAGAAATGGCAAAAAGACAAAAAAAAAAAAAAAAAAAAAAAAAAAAAACCAAAAAACAAATGAGCAAACCAAGCAAAAACAAACATGTGAATACAGAACAGAGCCGTGGTTGCCAGAGGTGTGGCTGCGGGAGAGGGTGAAATGGATAATGGGATCAACTGTATGGTGACTGATAGACTCTAAATTTTTGGTGGTAAGCATATTGTAATGTATACAGAAGCAGAAACATAAGGTTTTACATATGAAATATATGAACAAATGTTACCTCAATAAAAAATAAATTAAAAAACAACCCCCCCCAAAACCCTAAACAATTTCAGTGATAATGGTGTAACATTAGAACACCATTCACCTATGGGAACAGAGCTCAAAAACAACATGCTATAAAAACCAGGTTGT
This sequence comes from Sus scrofa, assembly GCF_054392235.1. Taxonomy (NCBI): domain Eukaryota; kingdom Metazoa; phylum Chordata; class Mammalia; order Artiodactyla; family Suidae; genus Sus; species Sus scrofa. Next base: position 80,731,072 of record NC_139387.1, on the reverse strand, counting down.
CTCTACTTCTATGCAGATGTGCATGCAGCTTTATCAATATTTGTCATCATGACTTTTTTTTTTAATTTTTTTTTTCTTTTTAAGACCACACCCATGACATTTGGGAGTTTCTAGGCTAGGGGTCCAACTGGAGTTGCAGCTGCTGGCCTACACCATAGCCACGGCACTGCCAGATTCGAGCTGCAAATGCGACCTACACCACAGCTCATGGCAATACTGGATCCTTAACCTACTGAGTGAGGCCAGGGATCAAACCCGCATCCTCATGGGTACTCGTCTCGTTCTTTACCACTGAGCCACAACAGTGACACTGTGGCCACAACTCCCTCAAGTGACTTTTTTTTTTTTTTTGGTCTTTTTGCCATTTCTTGGGCCGCTCCCGCTGCATATAGAGGTTCCCAGGCTAGGGGTCTAATTGGAGCTGTAGCTACGCCGGAGCCACAGCAATGCGGGATCTGAGCCGCGTCTGCAACCCACGCCACAGCTCACGGCAACGCCAGATCGTTAACCCACTGAGCAAGGGCAGGGATCGAACCCACAACCTCATCGTTCCTAGTCGGATTCGTTAACCACTGCACCACGACGGGAACTCCTCAAGTGACATTTTAAATGCAACTTGAAGTAAACTCAGTAGACTGGCAAAGCCTTTTATATAATCGGTCCCCATTTCTCCAAGATCAATTGCTACAATGGAAATGCAGGGCTGGTGCAGCCTGCTGAAGACCAACTTCAGTGAAGCTAATCCTCAAATATCATTTGTATTAATTCAAGCAAAAAGTGAGCTGCTAACCAGAATCCAATAATGCAACTTGAACAATACACACATTGGTTCCTCTTTCATATTGCAGTTCAGTACTCCATCCATGTGGTCACACAGGGATCCAGGCACCTCCCAGCTTGTGGCTCTGCAACTAATCAAGGCTGAGTTGTTATTTCTACTACTTTAGGGGAAGGGATAAAAGAGCATGAAGGAGGAGGTACATATCCTGTCCTAAGGGTCTTAGCCCAGAGGTACAGTACTTCCACAGAAAGCTTAGTCACTTAATCATACCTGTGACAAGGGGGACAAATATAGTCCTAACTGGGCAGTCCATGTGACTCAATTTCAATTTCATTACCATGAATAAAGGGGAGAATGGATTCTGCTAACTACCTGAGTTACTAGCCAACCCTGCCCTGCCACTTTCTCTTTTTCACTGCATTGAGTAACATCAGTGCTCTCAAGAGAACGGACAGGAAGGAGGTGGAAAATGTGCCATGCCCACCCACAAACCTTGGTCTGACAAGCAGTGTGTGGCCATTACTCACTGGAGCTCCAGGTGCCAGCCTGAGCAGTGTTAGAGATGTCATGCCACTGTGTGGCTGGCTGCCCAGAACACCGAATATTGTCCACCATGAGTATTTCAGGATGACCAGATCCCCATCTCCAAAGTTGTTGCCAAAGAACTGTCAGAGCTTCCCTTGGAGTTTAGGATCCCTTGGAGGAAAGTGAAATGAAGTTGAAACCACCATACAGTATCTTGGCAGTGTAGCAGAGTCCTAAGAAAGGGAACTCTCCTTCCTTCATGAGGTTCCAAGTCTATGAACTTGCTCAGGGCTGGGAAGTGGCTGAGGGATGTGAGAAATCATTAGTTTTGGCAAGAATAAATACAAACGTAATTATTTAGAAGGAGAGAGGAGAGAAAGGATTCACAGTTCTTCATAGCCTGCTCTCAATCTACCCTTTCCTACATTCGTCTCCTATTGTCTTCCCCAGCATGAAGCTGTAATACTGCTCCATCCCTCCTTGAATAAGTCCTATTCCCTCAAGATCCAGATATCGAATGTCATGTCTTACATGAAGCATCAAAAAATATGAGGACCTACAATGTTCCAAATTCTTCTAGGAACTGGGGTCATGATGACAACTTCTGTCCTGTCCTCCAGAAATTACTATGAGGATGTTATGATTTTAATCCTATAATTCTCTGAAACTTAGATTCATAATTACACAATTATTGAGCACTACTGTATACTCAATTATCTCATTTAAGTACTTTCTCAGATATGGAGACTCCCCAAGCCACCAAAGTTTATAGTTCTCAATTCTCAAACTTCCTCCAGCCTGCTGCTGAGTAGGTGAACTGAATACTGAGGAGCAATCTTGCAGCAGAGAGCAATAAAAGTCTACATTTCAGCAAAACACTCTAAGCCTGTTGAAAGAAAGAAAGAAAGAAAGAAAGAAAGAAAGAGAGAAAGAAAGAGAGAAAGAAAGAAAGAAAGGAAGGAAGGAAGGAAGGAAGGAAGGAAGGAAGGAAAGAAGGAAGGAAGAAAGAAAGAAAGAAAGGGAGAGAGATAAAAAGAAAGAAAGAAAAAGAAAAAAAAGGACAATTTAATTATTTAAATCTGGTTGCTTTATTTTGCACTTTTAAAATTCACAAAAAGGCTTCACAATATTTGCTTTCCCCCTGTTGATCATCAAGGCTTTATGGTAAGACAATGAAAATTTCATCACATCAATTGGGGCATACTCAAAAACAATGGATAATTCACAAATATTTTTAATCAAGACCATTTTGCAACATACATACTCGTACATATTTGAATTCATCTATCCTAAAATTAGACTTTAAAAATTTTAAGCTTTAAAAATAAAACGGACAGATTTAACACTGCCAAGCCTACCAGAATAATGTTGATGGCAAGCTATAAACAGTTCTAAATGTTGAATATAATTTGGGGAAAAGGGAAAGAAATTATCTGCTGAACCTATATTTAAATGCGTCTGTGAATAAAACTTTTCAATTTAATGAATTTCAACAAAGTGAACAACTCCTTTGCCTCAAGGCAGTTGAGTCTCAAGTTTTATTTTTAATCTTGTGACATCCTGACTTGAGGAAATGAATCCTGGAATTAGAATATTTAAGAAGAAAAACCTGGGTGCAGGGAGGAAATAAGATCAGTACTTTCTTAGTCTTTCTAGTGGATAACAAATAAAACCACTGTTAATAATGGGGAAGCATACCAAAGATGATATATAGAGTTTAGTTTTGGCATATGTACAATATCTAAATTTAAGGTGGTCTCATATAGGAAACTTAAGAAAATAACTGTTGCCTTCAATTAGTTTTTAAATTTGTGGAATGGCATAATATATATTTTGAGGCACCCTTTATAGGATCCACTAAAATTATTTATACTGCTCTTTCCACTTTTAATATACTTTTTATCTGCTCTTTAATCAACAGAGGCCACTAAAAATAATGCCAGAATTCAAGTGAGAAGAGAGTGGAAATGGAAAGAGGATGGGAGGATAATGAAACTGGGTGGTAATAACAAACATGATCTTTAAAGGGTTCCTAACCCAGGCACAAAGGTACATATGTTGGCTAAATGCCATTGGGCAGCTGGAAGGGATCAGGAAATGAGTGGAATATCCTATACGTCCCAGTTAGATTCTTAACTAAGCCATGACTTGGATGGCTCGCTCATGAAGGAGCGTTTACATGGGCTGCTTGGTGAAGGGTGGCTGTCCTAGGCTTACTCTGCTGTTTCTTTCAAGAACACTTTGAGAGGGCTCTGAATCCCTAAAAAGGGCAGCAGAACAAAGAATGTGTGTGTTAAGACTACAAACAGAGGTTAACAAAGGGATCATCTGTAAATGCTTTAATGATGGATTTGTTATCAATCACATTCTTTCTTGAGTTGGAGAATATGGGCCTATGGAAAAATGAAACTCCATTACAGCCTCATATTCTAAATTTTTCTCTTCTGGTTAGAAAGTTTTAAAGAAATCTCAACTTTAAAACAGTCCTCATTGAACAGCTCAAACTGCCCCTTCTCTTAGTCTTCTATATGATTAGACTCACACATCAGCGAGACTAGGGGAGTCAGGAGTTTCAGGATTATTTTAATAGAAGACATTGAGTTCATTTACTTGGAAAACAGGATTTTATTATGAGGTGTCTTTTAGAGACTTAAGTGCTCTATTTTATTACAATGAGAATTATTCTCAAAGCAAATATTCTATAAGATATTTTATTTGGATAATATACTTAAACACCTTAGAAGCTACAAAGCCTAAGATAAGCAAGCAACAAGTCAATAAAACCACAACTCAGAATTCTAACATTTTCATATGGTATCATTGATTATGAAATGCAAAAAGACTATAAATGTTTAAGTGGAATGATCTCTAACCTATAAATTACACTAGTATAACCAAACATATGATCACATACCGTGGAAGACTACAGGATATGAGTAAGCAAAGAAAACTGCTCTCCAGGACTGCTTTTTCAAGAAAGCTTGAAAAATTAATTGACCCAACATTTTAGGATGGAAAAAAAAAGTTAAGTAGGGGTTAGGAGGCTCTACATGTAGATAAAAAAAAAAAAAAAATTCTAATTAAAATATCTTAGACTATTTTAGATGTTTATTTGATATTGGAAATATGGTCAACTATCATAAAGTATTTCTCTTCATCACAAAAATTCCATATATTAAGGATTTATACAATCCAGGAAAAAATCTAGAAACATTTTTTTTTGCCTGAGCAAGTAATCTTTTAAAAAGGCTCTCCAAAATCTTGACTAGAGGTGTCATATTCTGCAATAAAATGCTTGAGTTCTTCAACACATCGCTCACCTATTTCATGTAAATTCTGTCTCAATGCAAACTGTATAGACTTTTCTAATGAAGGATCTTTTTCAATCAGCATTTTCACAACCATCCCAAAAGTTTCACAGTCTTGTCGGTAAACCTAGAAAGATGAAATACATCGTGGTTAGCTAAGAATAGTGAGCCAAACTTTGAGCTGATTCAGTTGGCAGAATTAATGTTAAAATCTAAAAGGGAGGAGTTCCCATCGTGGCACAGTGGAAAAGAATCCGACTAGGAACCATGAGGTTGCAGGTTTGATCCCTGGACTTGCTCAGTGGGTTAAGGATCCAGCGTTGCTGTGAGCTGTGAGCTGTGGTGTAAGTCACAGACGCGGCTCAGATCTGATGTTGCTGTGGCTGTGGTGTAGGCCAGCAGCTGTACTCTGATTTTACCCCTAACCTGGGAACCTCCATATGCCATGGGCGTGGCCCTAAAAAGCACACACACACACAAAAATAAATAAATAAAATAAAAAATTTTAAAAGGCGACACTACAATACAATGAACCTCTCTTGACTCTGAGTACACACAACTGCCAAAGGCCACTGAACTCTGTCTTTGAGATTTGCTGAAAGCTGAATGAGCAGAAAATACCATATCACTGTCTAAAGAAGTTAGTCATGGCATTTGTCAAGCATAAGGCAGTTTACTAACAGGACCTCAGACTAGAGTTGAGAAGAAATGAGAACAAATGCCAACCAGGTAAGGCCTGCTGATTGCTTTATGCATTTACTTCTTTGGAAGAAATAAGTTTGTGAGCCCCTAACTTGAGATTATTTGTTTGAATCATGACCTAGATGACAAATTCAAAATTCTGTTTAGTATACAACAAACAACTATAAGAAGGCTGAAAGTATCTATTTGAAAAAAGCTTTTGAATTATAAATATTGAACCATAATTAAAACCACCCAAGGCAGGGTTAAGATCAAAACAGTATGTTATATCCACATATATTCATGCATGCATGTATGTATACATATATGTATATATAGAGACACACACACATATATACATGTGTATCTATATATTTTTTACCTCAATGTAAATATTTTACTTCTATATGCATATAATTTTTATTAGTGACAATCAGGTATTTCCTGTCCAAAAATTGCTACATTTTCTCCACACTGTCATTTTCCTTTGTTTGTACTCACAAAATGCATTTTAGACTTCTATGCTATTTTTCATACTCTGTAATTCTTGTATGTAAAGAAAATTAGTTAGGCCCCCATGAAAATTAAGTAAAATACAAATGTGATTTTAAAAAACTGTTATATTAACTTTAATTTTTCTAAATTTACAAAACCTATCAACATAACATGTTTATTCTCTGAAAAAGGATTTTGTTTACGTTTAAAAACTTTAGAAAGAAGTGATTCGAGACTCTGCTTCACTTATGATAGTTTTTATTCCTCAAATGATCACTACTAGTTGTGGTAGTTGCTGCTGTATTTTTTAAATGTCTGTGATTTTTTTTTTAATCCCTTAAAACAGCTATTTAAAGAAGAATATTTATTTTTGACTCTCAGTATTAGATTGTTATACTAAATTCAATTCCTTGCTCTTGAAAACCATTCACAAGCCCCAAAGAAATTAAAACAAGTTCTTCAAATGACCCAGAAATTAAAGTATATAAAATTCTCAGCTGCTTTCTGCCATCTCAGCACTAATACACACACGTTTTCTAAAGTTATGAAATTTACCCTTAATACCCCTGAAGTTTCATTCAACTATTTAAGCCAAACATTTATTCCAATTTGTCTTTTAGGTTTACATGACCCCAACTTGATATTACTAACTACTCTAATAAACCAACTTAGGAAACAGTATCTCATCCACGTGATATTACATAGGATGTCAAGGCAACAGAGCACAGGAACTTGTCTAACAAACTCAGTGTACCTGAGTCAAGCCCACGCCGTCCCCGTGGGGAAAGTCACAACCATGATGTTTCACAGTCTTAGTGGAGGTAAATTCCTCACCAAACCAGTCAACCCACATAATAACAGCATTCTAACATCAACCACAGGCCTCAGCAGACCACACGGTGGGTGGCCTAAATTTTATAGGCTTCTTTAGAGCAGATGTACTAGACGAGGATAAGGTTACACTGTGAATTAACCTGCACATTCTTTAATGTAAATCTGCTGTCTTACCTAAACTGTTTCTCTTCCCTTAGCATATTTACAGAAGAGAAATGTGCTACAGATTTGCATATCAAAAGTAAAACCATATTAAAATGTGTTCATACACTTATTTAAACTGTAAACTACCTGTCACTCTGGAGACAAGATAATATAAGCATTTAAAGGTTGTGTTTTATTTTTTCATTGTAAGAAATTTTTGAATTATTCATTAAAATAACAAATTTTTATACATTACCCAACAAAAACAACCAGAACTGCCCAAAGCAACATAATTATCTACTACGGGGCGAATTTTCTAAAAAGACTGCTCATAGTGCACTGGTTGGGCATTAGACAGGAAATCATTAATTTTTTGTTAAAGGAAGAACCTCACCCTCCAACATTTTATAAATAAAACTCACAACGGTCAGAAACATTATTTCCGAAACGTGTTTCACAGTAAACTCAATCCCAAACAGGAAGGGTGTAGTTATCTGTGGAAGAGTTTGTTTGCTTATGGTCCCAAGCTGGAAATGCATTAATATTCTTCAGACCTGATATCTACAGGCCACACAGGAAGATTTTTTTCTTGTTGCTTTTTCCCTTGATTGGACCTCAGCAAAAAGGGAAACAGGTTAAAGTTTGGGTGGAGGTCACATACACTGCATAGAAACATAGTTAAATTTACTAACATAATGAAAATCCTATCCAAATGTGGTTTCCACACAGTCCTTTATTATAGTAGACCTTGTTAACAGTTACACTCTCACCAAGTACTTCTGGGAATAAAGGGATATGATAAACTAGCAAGCTGTCTGTGTTTGTTTGTTTGTTTTTTAACTATTAATTATGCTGCCTAGTGACTGAAAGAAGAATATCTGGCAAAACAACCTCCTCACTGGCAAGTCCTTTCTATCTAAAATGCTTCTAATGACATACAACTCCTCTAAAATAGGTATCATTTCTGTCCTTACCTCTGTTCCCACAAAAAGAAAAACCAAAAATTAAGGCAAAATGAGTTATTAGGATTTTCATTTTCAGACAAACCATCTTTAACATGTACATTACAGTTCTGTAAGAGCAGTCTGGTGGAATGATAGCGATTACCCAGATGTGCTACCTAATACAGTAGCCACTAGCCACAGCAGGCTACTTAAATTGAGGTACATAGGCATATACTTCTCTCAATATTTCATTTATAATTAATACTTGGAAGCAAATGAATAACTACAAAAGTGAGACATGCATACAGGCTTAAAGGACTGAGCAATCAAATAAAAACAATTATTTTCTCTATTGTTGATGTCTCAACATTTCATATAATTTCTTTTATCTGAACTCATTTCCAATGCTATGAGTCCTATCTCAGGAAAGTCACATCCTAGTGAGAAAGGTAAACAGAGACAATTAAAACACAGCATAAAGGAGATATTTAGATGTGGAAGGTGATAGGGAAGCCAGAAAGAGCAGAGATGTGGCTCCAAGAGCAGGCCTGTTGCGTTCAAATCCTGACTGTGGTGGGCTGAATAATGTCCTTCACCCCCACACCCAAGAGGTCCATGTCCTAAATCCTAGAAACTGGGAGTATGTTACCTTACATGGTACAAGAGACTTTGCAGATATGTTTATCTTAAGGATTTTGAGACGGGGAGATTATCCTGGATTATATTAGGTGAATAAAAGGTTAATACAAAAGTCAATTGCTTCCCTATATATTAGAAACTAACAACTGCAATTTGAAATTAAAAACACGGCAGAGCACCAAAAAAAATTTAGTATAAATCTACCAAAACATGTTAAGAGTTTTGGTAGACTGTATCCATATCACACACAGAAACAGAGGCTGATTGATGACTTTTAAAGATGGAGTAAGGAGCTACCAGCCAAGGAATACAGGCAGCCTCTAGAAATGGGCAAAGGCTCCTTAGAGCCCCCAGAGTAAGTACAGCCCTTGCAGACAGCTTGAATTGGAACTGGTGAAAACCTTTTAGGCTTTACACATTCTTCAGGCTCACATGGAGCATGCACCAAGATAGAACACATTCTAGGCCACAAAACATACCTAAGCAAATTTATGACAACAGAAATCATACAAAGAATATCTCAGACTACAATGGAATTAAATTAGAAACCAAAAAGAAAGATAGCTAGAAAAACCCCAGAATATTTGGAGGTTAAACAACATACTTCTAAATAACACAGAGATCAAGAAAGTCTCAACAGAAATTTTAAAATATTTTGAACTAAATGAAAATACAACTTATCAAAATTTGTGAGATGCAGCAAAAGTAGTGCTTAGAGAGAAATTTATAGCATTAAATGAGTATGTTAGAAAATAAGATATAAAATAAATAAATACCTAGAATCCTAGAAAAAGAGCTAATTAAATGCAAAGAAAGCAGGAGAAAAGATTAAAAGTTAGAGTAGAAATTAATGAAATTGAGAAAAGAAATGCCATTTGGGGGAAATTCAATTGGCTTGGCATAGCTCAAAGTAGATATGAAGAACTTTGTTTCAACTCATAAATTAAAAATTAGCGAATGGGTAAAAAGCTACAAGCAGGAAGTTGGTCCTTTTTAAGTATCAAGGAGAGAATGGCTAGGAATCAATGCTATAGGGTCCTGAGAGCTGGAATAATAAATGTGATGTAATGTGTTTAAAATGAGATTAGAGGCTTAATTTAGAGTAATTAAGAAGCAACATAGACATGATAATGTAAAGAATAATGGGTGGAAGGTTTTTAATTTAATGCAAGGCGAGGGTATTAGGAATGGGAGATAAGTTTAGTAACTAATATGTAATCGAGGCACCTGTAAAAAAGGAGTACTGAGTCCAGACTTCAGGAGAAAGAAACAGAGGAAGAGGGAGCGAGAGAGATCTTGACATCTTTAGCACTAATGCCAACTGAGGCCATTGGGAGAAGTTCCTTGAAGGAGGGGATAAGTTCTTTCTAGCTCCAGTTATCTGGTAAAGTAGATACCAAGTAAATGTTGAATGAATAGCTGAAGTCAGCTCTGACACAATTGTAACGTAAGAACAAAAGACAGCCAAAAGCGGATATCTAAAAACATCAATATCAGCCTAGAAGAGACAATAAGGAAGTCTAAGAACCAGGAGAGAGTGAAGCGAAGTTTGAAAATAAGGACACAGTCAATCAAATGCCTGAAAAATAAAAGAAGCTGACAAATACAACGCACTGATCCGATTTGGAAATAAGGGAGTAACTGGTTAACTGTAACAGTAGTTTATAGGGATGGTAATTATAGACTGGTGCTACTCAATACAGTAGCCAGTAGCCACATGTGACTATTTAAATTCAAATTTTTATTAATTAAATCAAAATTTCAGTTCCTCAGTTGCACTTTAGTGGCTTCCACACTGGACAGTGCAAATATAAAACATTTCTATCATCTCAGAAAATTCTACTAAGCAGTGTTATCACTGAAGATTGAGGAGTGAAAAAGAGGTAAAGTCACAAGTGATGACCTGGTAAATTAATTAATATATATTTGTAACTATTTTACCATTAAAGTAGAAATGAAAGCTTGCCACTTTAAAGGAGTATTGTGAAATACAATTAATACCTGTGAAATATTCTACAACCTTTTGATAAATACATATAAAAATGTAAGTTAAAAAAAGTAACTCCAATTGAGGCTTAATATACAAGGGAACATTCATAATGTCAAACGTGTTGATGAGGTCAGGAAAACGGTGACAGCATACTGATGTTAAATACTGGAGACAAATTTAAACCCTTTAATTTGGGTCTGTAATAATGCAGAAAGTGCCAAAACTACTGTAATTACATTGCTCCTTGCGCTATATTAAAAGAAAAAAAAAAAAAGCTTTGAAATGTCCTCCTCAAAGCTGCAGCCCCACTGGCTCTTAAAAACACAGCTCCTAAAAAGAACACTGATGGTTGCTAAGAAATGCATTATGCGCACATGGATTAGATCTCAACCACCTACATTAAATACATGGGTATAATTATCACGGCCACATAAAAAAGTCCACAATTAATGATAAAATGGTAAATGCTAAAAAAAAATCTTAGCAATCAATGTTTGTAAAATTCTCATCTATAAATACAGACCAATTTATAAATTCACAGGATTCAGTCAAAGATTAATATTTAAATGACTTCCGTTTCACCCTTTTCAGATTATTGGTTCTTTCAATTAAATATACTTAATAGACAAAAATAAATAAAATAATTCCAAAGAGTCTACAAAATCTTTCACTGATGCCAAAACCAGGTCCCACTGAGGTTAAATACAGGAACTAGACAAATCTCAAATTAATACTTAGTAAAAAAAAGTTGCAAAGGAAATTAAAGATACCATTTATATATGTTTAAAAGTTATTTAATTCAGGGATACATACATACATACTAAAACTACAATGACAACTCTGAGAAGGGAGGGAGCCAGCAGGGAGCTGAGAAGGGCTTTATCTGTATCTGTAATATTTTACTTCTTTACAAATGGTGGGGGCAACAAATATTAAACTCTAACATCATACAAGCTAAAGTATTTAGAAGTGAGGTTTACTGATATTTGCAATATACTTTGACATGTATCAAGAAATAAGATGAGGAGTTCCTGTCATGGCTCAGCGGAAACAAACACAGGTTAGATCCCTGGCCTCGCTCAGTGGGTCAAGGATCTGGCATTGCCGTGAGGTGTGGTGTAGGTAGTAGATGCGGCTTGGATCTGGGGTTGCTGTGGCTGTAGTGTAGGCCAGCGGCTACAGTTCTGATTTGACCCCTAGCCTGGGAACTTCTATAAGCCGTGGGTGTGGCCCTAAAAAGACACACAAAAAAAGATGAATTAATGAATACAAAAATGGATAGATATGTCAAAGCAAATAACAACAAAATGTTAGAGAATCTAGGTGATCAGTATATGGGTGTGCACTGTATAATTCCTAATGTTCAAACATTTTTATAATAAAATACTAAAGGGAAAGAGAGATCTAAAGCAAAATAAGGCCCAGTGACTAGTATATGGGTCTGGTCATCTCAGCTTACAAATGAAGATGGATCCCTGTTTTGCTTGGACTCTGGGTAATGAACTTTGCATCTTCTCAATGTGGGCTGAGAGTTATAGATATTAACGACTATAAATGCAGATATAAATTTGAATGACAGATAACATGGCTGTCAGACAACTGCCAGGCACTGGAATTTATTAGTAATATACTACACCCTGCCCAAGGAAATGAGATTCTAGTAAGAAGAATGATACATTTAAGATAACCAAAACGCAAGGCAAAATACAGGCATACTTGAGAGATACTGTAGGTTCAGTTTCAGACCACCATAACAAAGCATATATCACATAATTTTTTTTGGCATATTAAAGTTATGTCAGACAACCTACAGACTAGGAGAAAATGATGAGACTGACAAGGGATTAATTTCCAAAATATACAAACAGCTCATACAACTTAATATCAAAAAAAAAAAAAAAAACCCAATCAAAAAAAACAGACAGAAGACCCAAATAGAGAAATGTAAATCAAAACTACAACTATGTATCACACTGGTCAGAATGGCCATCATCAAAGGTCTATAAATAATAATTAATAAATGCTAGAGAGGGCGTGGAGAAAAGAGAACCTTCCTATACTTTTGCTGGGAAGGTAAACTGGTGTAGCCACTCCAGAAAACACTATGGAGGTTCTTTTAAAAACTAAAATTAGAGCTACCATATGATTCAGCAATCCCGCTTGTGGGGATGTATCTGGAAAAGATGAAATCTCTAATTTGAAAAGATACATGCACCCCAGTGTTCACAGAAGCACTATGTATAATAGGCAAGACATGGAAACAACTTAAGTGTCCATCCAACAGATAAATGGATAAAGATGCACACACATATGCTGGAATATTACTCAGCCATGAAGAATGGAACAATGTCATTTGCAGCAACATGGATGGACCTGGAAATTATCACATTAACTGAGGTCAGACAAAGATAACTATCATATGATATCACTTATAAATGTGGAATCTAAAACATGATACAAATGAACTTATTTACAAAACCAAATGGACTCACAGAGAGAAAAACTTATGATTACGAAAGGGAATAGTTGGGGGGGGTTAGAATCAGGAGTTTGGGATTAACATATACACACTACTATAATATAACAGTAAACAACAAGGACCTACTTATAGCACAGGGATCCCCAGTATCTTTTAATAACTTATAATAGAAAATAATCTGAAAAAGAATATATATATACCGCTCTTCCAATCCCAGGGACTTTGAGATCTTCAGGCCCCAATGCAGACATGGCCAAGTCCAAGAACCATGCCACACACAAGCAACCCTGAAAATGGCACAGAAACAGCATCAAAAAACCCTATCACAATGATATGTCTCTCTTAGATAGACCCCAAGTTCCTGAGGAACATGTGTTTTGCCAAGAAGCACAACAAGAGGGGCCTTAAGAAGATGCAGGCCAACAATGCCAAGGTCATGAGTGCACATGCTAAGGCTATCAAGGCTCTTATAAAGCCCTAGGAAGTCAAGCCCAAGACCCGAAAGGGTGGCAGCCGGAAGCTCAACTTGCCCACATTGCTCACCCAAGCTCAGGAAATGTGCCAGTACCTGCATTACCAAGGGTCTCAGACTGTGACAGCCAAAGTCCCAGGCTGAGGCTCAGACCAAGGCTAACTCCAGCTCTGGCTCAGGCTCCCAAAGGTGCCCAGGCCTCCACAAAGGTTCCATAGTAAAGGGCTTTATCTGTGAATGTGAGGACAGAAGGAGTGGTGTGACCCCTGGGCTGCTGCCTGCATGGGACGGATGTCCTCCTGTGTTATTTGTACAAATAAACTTGAGGCAGGAAAAGAAATATATATATATATTATATTTGTATGTGTACATATACACACACACACATATTATTTTGCTCTACACACAAATTATTTCTGAAAAAAATGCTAACCCTCATCTGAGCTTTCATTAAGATGTAATCTTTTTGCCACGGTGATATCAAAGATCACCATAACAAGTGTAATAATAACAAAAATGTTTGAAATATATAACAATTAGTAAAATGTGACACAGAGACAAAATGCAAGCAAGTGCTGTTGGAAAAATGGCATTGGTAGACTTGCTAGATGCAGATTGCCACAAACCTTCAATTTGTAAAAAATGCAATATCTGTGAGGCCCAATAAAGTGAAGCACAATAAAACCAAGTAGGCCTATACAGTAAAAAACATAAGATAAATGCAAAACATTATGATAATTCCAAAGAAAAGACTACAATGGGCAGGGTAGGGTAGGATTAAAAGCACTTAAGAATGTTGGCTATTCCAGGCACCCTGGAAGATTGCAAACAAAAAAAAGCACAGTATGCTTAAAGAAGAATGAAATCTGGAATCCAGGGGAAGTTTGGAAAAGATAGCTAATGGATAGACTGGAATCAAAATGGAGCTAGATACGAACAGGTTAGAGTTTAAATAACTTACAGTTGGCCTTAGGGCTTAACTCCTCCTTGAACTAAAAATAACTTATACTGTAGACATGTGTTTTCTTACTCAACAGACAACAAATAAACTACTGAAGACTGCTGTTTAGAGGAAAATGAATGTATTCATTACTCAATATCTGCCTTTTAAATATGATTCAGTAGGCCAGGAAAAGTAATTTGGTGCCCAATGTCAGTTACTGGTTTGAGAAAATAAATTCCAAGATTCAAAACATATAAAAAGGCCAAATCAAAACAAAAAGTTATAATGAAAATAAGATAAAAGGCAATTAAATACATTATAAAATAGGCTTAAAAACTCTAAGTTTCTGAGAAAATAGTTAAGGATTTTGCAAAATGACAAAATTTTTTAATATTTTTATTCCGAGAACTATAAAAATTATTTAATAATGGCAGAAAGGGGTATGCTCAATTAGAGATACTTTCTCAAGTTAATGTATAAAAAATACCAAAACTTAATATTTTCATTCTGAAAACTATAAAAATTACTTAATAATGGCAGAAAAGGGAGTTCCCATCGTGGCACAGTGGTTAACGAATCCGACTAGGAACCAGGAGGTTGCGGGTTTGATCCCTGGCCTTGCTCAGTGGGTTAACAATCTGGTGTTGCCGGTGAGGTCACAGACGTGGCTCGGATCCTATGTTGCTGTGGCTCTGGCGTAGGCTGGCAGCTCCAGCTCCGATTCAACCCCTAGCCTGGGAACCTCCCTATGCCACGGGAGTGGCCCTAGAAAAGACAAAAAGACAAAAAGACAAAAAAAAAAAAAAAAAAAAAAAAAGCAAAAAGGGGTATGCTCAATTTAGACACCTTCTCAAGTTAATGTTCATTCATCACAATGAAACAGATCACAGATTAAAATGGCAAGTTAGCTATTTAAAAGATATTTTGTCACTTAGAACTTCTTTTGAATAAAAAATACAAGTTACAAGGTTAAATTTCTCATGTATATATTGAACTGATTTTTTACATATAGCTATTCATTATAAAATAAATTATCATATTGGTTGAAAATTAATAAAGCTAATGAGTATACAACCAAAAGCAAAACCTAACTTACAGTTTAAGTTAGTTACCCAAAGAAAATGTCTTAAGATTAGTTCTGAATAAATCCTTTTTAGAAATTAACAGATTTTAAATTGTTCATGAGGTTGATCTAGTCCTCAAATGACTTAACATTATCAATCAAAAAAGCACACACTCCTGCCTCACAAAAGGTCACATCTTAGATTTGAATGAGGCTGGAAGTAAATATTAGCAACATCCTGTTCCATGAGTGAAAAATCTTACACTGGTTTGAGAGGTCTAAGAGGAGCAACCGCCATCTACCCAGCAACCCTCTGACAAGAGAAACTGTCAGGAGTGACCAGCAGAGAGCAGCTTAGCTACTTCGTGACCCATCCACCCCGCCTCTTCCTACTGGCTCATCTCTCACAAAGGACCTTGGTGAGAATCCACTTGGCGAGCATCCACAAGTAAGGTTGCTTTCACTGTGAAGATACAGAAGAATGGCTCAGAACCTTTTAAAAAGTACGAACAGCTACTGAGACCAATCAGCGAGTCGTCAGGAAGGGTTCACTACACAGGAAGACTTTTAAGTGAATACGGGGAGGAATTTTAGGCAAAAGTTTTTAATGACTAGAAATGGCTGTGGGTTACAAATCTAAAGAATTTTTTTGTTTAAAGATAATGACATTTAGAAATTATTGCATATTACAAACATTAAGTCACTAACAACATTTTCACATAGGCTTTTTACATAATTTTATACACACAACTATCCTCATTTTATAAAATTATTGAAGCAGAGAGATTAAAGGAGTTTAGTTGCAAGAAAAATGACTAACATTCACAGCCTAGGTTTCTAATTTACCCCTTAAAATACTGCTGCTATAAGCCACAAGAATTATTTAAACCAAAACAGAAATAATAAAGCCAGTCTAAGACTAAATCCTTGGCAAGAATAAATTAATTTGCTTGGTTTTGAAGAATGGTGCAAAGAAAGTGGCTTGGAGGGGCCTGGAAGGCAGGTCATCTGATCATGATTCCTAATTATCTTGAGACAATGAGACCTTATTTCTGTATGTGTGCTTCACGTCTAATACTTTATGTCACTGCTCTCATGAAATCTGAAACTTGTGCTATTTCTCCACACAGTTTCAGGGATGCCACTAAGATAAATTTATGAAAGATAAACAAGTCAGATCAGCCATCTCCCCCATGCTGGGAAAGAGCACTACTGTTCTGTCAACTACTTATACCATGGTTGGTTAAAAGAGCATTTTATGGCTGAAGTGGGTCATTCTCAACCAATTCTACAGGGAAAGTAAGTTCTTTAGCTTTTTTGCCAGGTGATTCGTGAACCAGGTACATTCACTTGATCATTCTATTTCCTTTAACATTAAAATTCTGTATTGTAAAGTTGATTTTACAGGAAATTACTTTACCTACTGTGAAATTTCTCCATGTCTCAAACTGAAAAACCAAGTCATGGTTTTAGCACACATGTGCTGCTGTAATACTTTTCCTCAGTTTTCTGTGACATTAGATTAAATATTTTGTATGCATTGCCGTTTAGAAAAACTTTCACTTTCTTACAGTATTGTGAATTTTAAGCTCAAGATAAAGAAATCCATGCTAATGAAACAGTTTTGGGAGACTTAAAATGCGTATCATTGTCTCTTTTTAGTGACGGCAATGGGAGTAAGGGTTTTGGTCAATGAACCAAAAGGTGCCAGTGAAGGGGTAAGAAATACTACAGGCGGTCAGGACTGATTATACCTCCAGAACATAGGCAGCTTTGGCAATTTCTGCTTAGATATCCCTTCCCCATCCTCACCTCCCATCCTGAGAGAAGCCTCCAGCAGCTAAATTTATATTACATTCCAATTGAAATATATATACAGAATTTAAAGGATTTTGGTGATAAAGACAAACCCCAGGGCTTACTAAATTATGAGTCGGGTTTATGACCTTACATTGCCAAGGAATAAAGGAAAAGTGGACAGCAGGTGGGCAGGGAGGCAAGGGGAGAAAGAAGGGAAATTAAGGAAGACATTCAGAAACTGCCTTATGGACTTCCAGTTTCAGGCTCGGAACCTGGTTTCTGTCCTGTGTTTCATGAGAGATCTGCATGAGCTTTCAATATTTTCCCCTTACTTGCTAAAGGTTGTCTGAGTAGGTTTTACAACTTGTAATCAAAAGGAACTTCCTCCAGATACCTGGCAGATAGCCTGCTACAGATGTTACCTGGCCTTCTGGGAACAGCACAGACCCATGCACTGCAGCGTATCTGCTCAGCAGCAGCACTTTCATACTGGCAGGAGCACCAAGGTGATGGCAGAGATAGATTTTCTCTTCAGTCCGATTGATTGCAAAATCATCAAAGGTGCTACATCAGGCTTTACCCAACAAAATTAAAGACACGCTACAGTTTTCCTTGGTGAAAGCTAAGCAACTGCCAATCTTCGCAGTTTCCAGTGAAAACACAGCTTTTGTTACTATTACTGAAAAAAATAAAGCTATGTATTTGCTTTCAACTCATCATATGCAAATTTAAGAAACAGAATATATCAGTCTACTTAATTATACTTCTATCAGAGAGAAGCTTTTCAATTAGATAACATAAAATATCACTCTGCATATATCTGAGATGTGTGTTTTTTTCTTTCCAGAAGAAAGGAATTATTCATAACTAACACAAATAGCACGGCTTCATTTTAAAAATAAGAACTGTAGTATCAAGTATATTAAAAGTAGGTTAAAATTAATGAATATTTAAAACAATTCATTATTTTACTCTTCCCTCTGAAGGTATATTATGCACAGTGAGAAAAATCCATAAATCCCATTACATATCAATGGAAATACATATTTTCAAGGCTTCTCTACAGATATATTCTAGTCCATGTGGTATATGATTTAAAATTAGTCTTGATGTGTTTACTTGACATTATAAATAAAACTACTAATGATACTGAAGTACCTTCCAAGAATCAGAGACACATTTTTAACAATATTGTGCACACAAATGAACAGACACATGGTAGAGTCATATCATTACATCAACCGATTATACTGCTACTTCCATCTTACGCTCAAGATAATGACCAACTGTTAATCACTAAGAATGATGTTATTAAATTTGTAAAAAAGATGTAAATCTGGTCCTCCAAAAGCCCTTTTGAAGATGGAATTTAGCTACAGCCAAGGATTTGAGACAGGAATCTAGTCAAATGAAATTTTTTTCTAATGTTTACAGATAATTTGGGGAAAACTGGTACTACAGAGTACCACTAAATATTTCTATTTATTTGAAATTATGAGGGCAAAAATGAAAGTACAATAACTGAATTCTACCGGAATCCTAAAGGTCTAAATGAATCTTACCATATATATTTTCAATATGCTATATTCTTATTAAAATGCTTTTTTAAAAAATTTGAGTTATTAGTTTAAAAATCTATACTTTCAATTAATAACTTTTTTGCCTGGCAAAATCACTAAGATTGGAGTGACTAGTATATTTTAGGTAAGAATAATGGGGAACACTGGAAATGAAACCTTTGTTTAGATTAGCAGCACTGAAAATGGAATTGCTTCAGATAAAATAAAGGCCAAAGGGTGGTCACCTTACTACAAGAGCCAAAAGAAACATTAGGCTGTGATTTCCCCTTTAACCTTGGCTCAAGATTATCACGTGCTCGCGTAGATACAACACAGAAATTTTTCATATAAACACATCCTGGAAAAATGCATTAAACCATTTCTTTCCTTATACATATTTTTCAGTGTCCTATGTCAATAAAAAGCCTAAGTATCAAAATGGGGGTTGGCTCGCTGAGGGTTCAGTGTGTTCCATGTTAAAGTACTTAAGAGGCCAGAAATTAATATTTATGGTTAGGACTATTTGCAGAAGAAAAAAAATGTAATCACCTGTAAAAATTAATTGCTGTTAAAAGATTCTACTGTTAAAAGAGACTGTCCACACACCTTCGGGGGTACCACGGTGCAGAAATCCGACTCTCTTGTATACCTTATTTCTTGGTTTTGCTCCTTTTAGAGTCACAATACTACTGTGGACCTAACCAATACAACCCTGTTATAACACAGTATGCTTCTTTCTAGGTGTTGTGTTCCTAGTCGTTTTTTTTCCTAAACTTTCCTGCTCACAGAAGTCATCATCCTAAAGGTGGAAAAACCCTTCTCAGAAACTTGTTGCTCTGACTTCCAAGATCCGACCCAATTAAATTCTTTAATAAAATCTCATCTACTAAAATATTCTCATTACCTACCAAATAATAGTCTCATCATCCACCATACATTTTTCAGTATTTTACCTACTCTCATATCCCATCTGGGTTGCTTTTCTACTTTAACTTATTCAAACTTTTTGTTGAAGACATATTTTACAAAGTTTTTCCAGATCAATTTTTTCTAGTTACTTGAAATATTTAAGCAGCATACGTTTCTTTCTGTCCATACACTATACTGAGGACAAATATAATTTATTTTGTTTCCTTTATTTCTGTCTCCCATTAGGTATAAGGCTGGGAATGAAATGGATTTTTAATTCTCTCTGATTAATTTAAAGGTTTAACATCATATATTCTGGCCTTGGCTCAAAACTTAATTAGACATTTTGGCAACCCTCTAGTCAATCCTATGTGCAAATTCCCTAAGATTAGTAAATGAATCTGTTCAAAGGGTTGTCAATAAATATTATTCCTTGATAAAGTAAATATCATAATTAAATTTTTAATTGCTTTAGCATTACAAGGAAGGTGTAACCAGTCCTACCCATGCCCACCAGCCTGGAGGCATTGGTACTGGGACACCTCAGGCCACCAAGCACATAACTGGGCCCCTGCACAGCCCCACCCACCAGCAGACAGGCTGACCCCCTGAATACACAGTCACCCTTGGACATGGCCCTGCCCACCCTAGGGTCCGGGAACCAGTCCCCCATACCAGTGTTCAGGTACTAAACCAGGGACCCCAGGGTCCTGCAGTCACGCCTCAGGACACAGCTGCACCCACCAGTGGGTAGGCACCAGGCCCAGAATCCCTAAGAACTCTGACATAGCAGAAAGCCTGGTCTACCCCTGAGAAAAGCTTTACCCACTAGGAAGTAGACATCAGGCCCGGGACCAATGCAGCACTACAGCCTGCCAGCAGGCCAGTACCAGCCTTTGGACAAGATAGGCTATGGCCTTGCCAATCAGAAGACCAATGCAATCTTTAAGACACCCTAGACCACACAGTCAGCTGTGCCAAGAATGTGCAAAACACACCAGGGGTCTGACGCCAGCTCTAGGACCTCTGAGCCTTGCAGCCAGACCCCAAAACCTGGCTCTGCCCACAGTGGGCCAGCACTAGCCCCAAGGCACACACCATGTTTCTACAGCCAGCTGCCTCATGAGGCAGCTCTGCCACCAGCAGCGGGTAGCCTCCCCACAAGGTGGGGCCTGGAAAACAACTGGACTGGGGGCCAGCCACACCTTCTAAGACCACCTAGAATAGTCAGCCCACCAAAGATCCACACAGCACACATAGGGGTATCCCTAGAGCAGATAAATCTGGTGACCAGAAAGATGTCCACTACTGGGATACATAGTATCTCCTATAAAAGGTAATTTCTTCAAGGTCAGGAAATGTAACCAACTGACCAGATACACAGAAATAAAAATGGAAAACTAGGGAAAATGAGGCAACAGGGAAACATGTTCCAAGATAAAACCCCAGAAGAATAACTAAATGAACAGAGACAGGCAATCTACTGAAGAAAGAATATAAGGTAGCAATTGTAAATATGATCAACAAACTAGGGAGAAGAATGAGTGAACAGAGAGAGAAGTTAGAAGTTTCTAATGAAGAGTTAGAAAATATAAAGAGCAACCAGGGATGAAGAATATCACAACTGAGGAGTTCCCGTCGTGGCACAGTGGTTAACGAATCCAACTAGAAACCATGAGGTTGCGGGTTCGATCCCTGGCCTTGCTCAGTGGGTTGAGGATCCGGCATTGCTGTGAGCTGTGGTGCAGGTTGCAGACATGGCTCAGATCCGACGTTGCTGTGGCTCTGGCGTAGCCTGGTTGCTACAGCTTCGATTAGACCCCTAGCCTGGAAACCTCCATATGCTGCGGGAGCAGACCAAGAAATCGCAAAAAGACCAAAAAAAAAAAAAAAAAAAAAAAAAAAGAATACCACGACTGAAATGAAAAATACACCAGGGGAGTTCCCGTCATGGCTCAGTGGTTAATGAATCTGACTAGGAACCATGAGGTTGCAGATTCGATCCCTGGCCTTGCTCAGTGGGTTAAGGATCCGGCATTGCCCTGAGCTGTGGTGTAGGTCGCGGAAGCAGTTCGGATCCCATGTTGCTGTGACTGTGGTGTAGGCCAGTGGCTACAGCTCCGACTGGACCCCTGGCCTGGGAACCTCCATATGCCATGGGTGCAGCCCTAGAAAAAGATCAAAAAACAAACAAACAAACAAAACACTAGAAGGAATCAATAGCAGAGTAATTGATACAGAAACAGATCAGTGAGCTGGAAGAGAGAGTAATGGAAATCATTAAGGGTGAATAACAACAACAAAAGAACAAAAAGAAATTAGGTAAGTTTAAGACACCACTGAAACAACACCAAGTGTACTAACATTCACATTATAGGCATTTCAGAGGAGAAGAGGCAAACAGAAAGGGGCAGTGAACATATCTGTAGACATAACAGCCAAAAACTTTCATAACCTGGGAAAGGAAACACACATCCAAGTCTAAGTCCAGGAAGCACAGGAAATCCTAAACAGAATGAATCCCAAAAGGATCACACAAAGACACACTGTCATTAAATGGCAAAAATTAAAATAAAGAGAAAACATTAAAAGCAGCAAGAAGGGCGGCAATATTGGGGTGGTAGAGCAGGAGGCAGAAGCTTTAGGGTGGAAGATAAGCTTAAGGATGTATTGTACAACATGCAGAATATAGCTAATATTGTGTAGTAACTGTAAACAGAAAGTAATCTTTAAAAACTACATGAAAAAATTAAAAATTTAAAAATAAAAAAATAATAATAAAATGAAAGCAGCAAGGGAAAAGAAACAAGTAACATACAAGGGAACTTCCATAAGGCTATCAGTTGATTTTTCAGCAGAAACTCTGCAGGCCAAAAGGGAGTGGCACCATATCCTTAGACGATGAAAGGAAAAAAAACTACAACCAAGAATACTCTCATTCAGATTAAATGGAGAAGTAAAAAGTTTTATAGACAAGCAAAAAAGAGTTCAGCAGCACCAAACAGCTTTATAAGTAATGTTAAAGGGACTTCTCTGACCAAAAAATAAAATACCACAACTAGAAACATGAAAATTATGAAAGGAAAAAACTCATCAGTAAAGGTAAATTTACAGTAAAGGTAGTAAACCAAGGAATACACACAAAAAAATAGATGAAAAACATGATGTCAAAAATAGTAATCCTGAAGAGCAGAAAGTAAAAATGAGGATGTTATAACGTATTTGAAATTAAGAGATCAGCAAATTAAAATAATCACATATATACAGACTGCAATAGTTAAACCACATGGTACCCACAAGCCAAAAAACTAAAATAGATACACACTCACAAAAAGAGAAAGGAATCCAAACAAAACACTAAAGACAGTCATCAAATCATAACAGAAGAGAAAAAAAAGAAGAAACAAAAAAGAACCCTCTAAACAATGAACAAAATGGCAATAAGTACACAGATATCAATAATTACTTTAAATGTAAATGGACTAAAGGATCCATTCAAAAGATAAGAGTGCCTGAGGAGTTCCCATCGTGGCGTGGCGCAGTGGTTAACGAATCCGACTAGGAACCATGAGGTTGAGGGTTCGGTCCCTGCGCTTGCTCAGTAGGTTGACGATCCGGCGTTGCCGTGAGCTGTGGTGTAGGTTGCAGACGCGGCTTGGATCCCGGGTTGCTGTGGCCCTGACGTAGGCCCGCAGCTACAGCTCCGATTCAACCCCTAGCCTGGGAACCTCCATATGCCGCGGGAGCGGCCCAAGAAATAGCAAAAAGACAAAAACAAACAAACCAAAAAAAAAAAAAAAAAAGAGTGCCTGAATGGATATAAAAACATAACCTGTATATATGCTGACTATAAGAGATTCACTTCATATCCAAAGACACAAACAGACTGAAAATGAGGATATGGACAAAGATATTCCATGCAAATGGAAATCAAAAGAAAAAAACCAGAGTAGCAACATATAAATCAGACAAAATACTTTAAAACAAAGATGTTACAAAAGACAAAGACATTACATAATGATTAAGGGATCAATCCAAGAAGACATAGTAATTGTGTGTGTGTGTGTGTGTGTGTGTGTGTGTGTGTACAACACCCAACATAGGACCACCTAAATACATAAAGCAAATATTAACAGACATAAAGAGCGAAATGGAAAGTAATACAATATTAGTAGGGGATTGTAACACCCTACTTACATCAATGGACATATATATCTTCCAGACAAAAAAAGTCAACAAGAAAACACTGGCCTCAAATGACACTACAGACCAGATGAACTTACATATACATAGAACATTCCATCCAAAAGCAGCAGAATAACATTTTTTTCAAGTCACATGGAACATTCTCCAGGACAAATCATATGCTTGGCCATAAAACAAGCCTCAGGACATTTTTAAAAACTGAAACAATACCAAGCATCTTTTTTGACCCCAATGCTGTGAGACTAGAAATCAACTATAGGAAAAAAGTTGCAGAAAACACAAACAATATGCTACTAAACAACCAATGGATCACTGAAGAAATCAAAGAGGAAATTTTAAAAATATCTAGAGTCAAATGAAAACAAAAGCACAATGATCTAAAACACATGGGATGAAGCAAAAGCAGTTTTAAGACTTTAAAGTGATACAAGCTTACCTCAGGAAACAAGAAAAATCCCAAATAACCTAAACTTACATCTAAAACAACTAGAGAAAATCCCAAATAACCTAAACTTACATCTAAAACAACTAGAGGAAAAATCCCAAATAACCTAAACTTACATCTAAAACAACTAGAGAAAACTTACATCTAAAACAACTAGAGAAAAAAAAAAAAAACATCTAAAACAACTTAACAAAAATTAAGTTAGTAGAAGGAAAGAAATCATAAGGATCACAGCAGAAGTAAATGAAAAAGGGACTTTAAAAAAATAAAAAGATCAATGAAGATCAAAGTTGGTTCTTTGAAAAGATAAACATAATTGATAAACCTTTAGCCATCATCAAGAAAAAAAGGAAGAAAAAAAAGAAAGAAAAAAAGGAAGCAATAAAATCAGAAATGGAAAAGGAGACGTTACAACTGACACCACAGAAATACAAAGGATCATAAAAGACTACTATGAACAACTACATGCCAAAAAAATGGACAACCTAGAAGAAATGGACAGATTCCTGGAAATGTGCAATCTCCTAACACTGAACCAGGAGGAAATATGAATAGAATAGAAAACACGGACAGATCAATTACCAGTAATGAAACTGAATCAGTAATTTAAAAAAACTCCCAACAGACTAAAGTCCAGGACTAGATGGCCTCACAAGTAAATTCTACCAAACATTTAGAGCAGAATTAACATCCCTCCTTCTGAAGCCATGCCAAAAAACTGCAGAGGATGGAACACTTCCAAACTCATTCTAGGAAGCCAGCATTACCCTGATTCCAAAACCAGATGAAGATATCACCAAAAAAGAGGAAATTAAAGGCTAATAATATTCCTGATGAACATAGATCCAAAAATCATCAATCAAATATTAGCAAAAGGATTTCAATGATACTTTAAAAGGATCACACACTATGATTGAGTGACGTTTATCCTAAAATGCTTAGTGAAGTAAGTCTGAGAGAGAAATTCAAAATACTGCATGATATCACTTCGATGGGAAATCTAAAAAATGCAACAAACTAGTGAATACATAACAAAAAATAAACCAGTGGTTACTAGTGGGGAGAGGGAAGAGGGTAGAGACATGATAGGAATAGGGAATTAAGGGGTACAAACTACTATATAAAATAAATGACCCGTACAAGGATATACTGTACAACACAGGGAATATAGCCAATATTTTATGAATATAAATGGAAAATAACCTTTAAAAACTGTGAATCACTATGTTGTACATCTGAGACATATAATATTGTACATCAACTATACTTAAATTTAAGTTTTTTTCCCTATAAGGCAATTATACTGTAGAAAGCTAATAAAATTCAATTAAAAACACTGTGCTTCACTGTACATTTTTTTCACTAAACCTGAATACCAAAGGAGAAAGAAATTGTAAAAAATGTAAAACAAGACTGTTATGCCATACAGTTTCAAAATGTCTAAAAATGTATTTATATATTTATATTGTCTTCTGCAAAACATAAAACCAAATACGCACAAACACTCATACACCAAACAACAAGAACAACCACAAAACCCACAACAAAACTCATCCAGAAATGGTACTATTCAGCACAACAATATCTAAGATGTCAAAAGAATTACATATTACTAAGATGAAGCAATAATTAATATGCAAACATATTGCATGTAAAACAAAGGACAAGTTTCCAGTTCTGTCTCTGTCTCTTTTGTGTGGGTAGAACCGGAAAGCTCTAAATTTTTTCCTCAAACACTGAATCATCTCCAGTGATTCAAAGCCAGTATTTATCTCATATAATTCAATTGTGTAGCAGCTGCATTCAGTATTTTTTTTTAAATAGCACTTAAGTTATTTCAGTTTTAGAGACAAAAGAAACCACACTAAATTGCAACAACCAAAATACAACTCTAAGTCAAAAAAGTCAAATTTTGATTATAACATCCTATATCTCTCTCAAAAAAAGAGAACAATATACCATCCTCCTACCATGAACCATTCAATCTACCATCCTGAACACATTGTAACTATCCAAATGAAAATCAGATCAGCTATGTTTTCTTAGCCTTTAAGTCATCATATAAGGACATAATTACTCAGCTATAGCTTCAAACTGAAATCCTTTACACAGTAAAAATCAATTTGTTATGACCTCAGGAATGAGCCATTTACAGCCACAGGCATTCCAAAAAAGAAGGAAGAAAATGTAAAAAAAAAAATGCCATAGGTATAATTTCTTACTATTTTCTTTCTACACCAGAAGTAATTGTCCATTCATACTGAACATAAATGTAATTTAAATATAATTGAATATTCAACACTAAAAGAATAATCTTAGTCTCCAATCCTTTTAAAATTTCCCACAGATACCACTATTACATAGAGAAAGGTTGGCCCAAAAGCATTTTAAATGTCTAGCTTTATTTTGTCTTACTTTTAAAAATATGTGGGAAAGAATTCAAATTACTAATGGGATGGAAGGGGAATATGGCCGAATGATAGAGATAATGGATTTTAAGGTCATAGAGTCCCTAGGTTTGTGCTGTTGTAAGCCCCTGGGCAAATTACATAATTCTGTAAGCCCCAGCTGCCTTATTTGTAATATGGAGATTGTGGCAGGCATTAGGTAACAGGGCTTTTGTGAGTACTGAGTGATAGTACAAAGTACTTAATACTCAGAAATCATTCACTCAACAAACATCTGAGGGCCTACTAGCCAACAAATATTTGAACCGCCTACTATGTGTAGACCTGTACAAGTGGTGAACAAAAAAGTATATAGTCCCTATTCTCAGAAAGTTTTTTTTTGTGGGAAAGATACATAATAACATGTTATGAAAATACATAAGGGTATGCGTAATTGTTACAAAAGAAATAAAGTAGGGTCAGTGATGGAGGAATTACTTTGATTGGTCAGAGAGGTAAAGAAACGTTTTAGTGAAAGGGTAACACTCAAGCAGGGGGCCTGAAAGATGAGAAGTTAGCAAAAGCATTCCAAGCAAAAGTAAATGCATCAGCAAAGCCCACCCAAGAAGGGGTAAGGCATGTCCTAGGCCAGTATGACTAGAGCCTGGGGAAGCAGGAGGGTAATGGGAAAGTAATTTGGAGGGAGAGGGAGTACACAGAACTAGCAGATCTCTACAGCCATGGTAAAGATCTTGGATTTTTATTTTGAAATACTGTAATAGGAAGCCACTGGAGGGTTTCAAATGGGAAATCGTTATATTCGACAGGTTTAGAAGACAGGAAATAACCATAGCAACATTCCATCTGGCTAGAAGAAGATCGAGATTCAAAGCATTCTGGAGCATTGCAACCCACTTTTGTTTAAAACACTATTGCTTGTTCCTTTTAGATGGAAAAATTCTAAAATATATTAGCCATTTCCTGCCTTCGTTAAAAAAAAACACACCTCAAAAACATTACAAACTAGAGTACTTTCTTCTTTTCCCCCCTTATAAATGAATCGTGATCAACAGCTATAGTGAGTTATGAGCATAAGTTTACTTTTTACCACTTGCCTCTTTGGTCCTGAGTGACATAATACGTAGTTGCTCAAAGGCCTGGGCAACAGAACTGGTCAAACACCCTATATAAATAACTGAATCGAAGACTGAATGAGACTAAGTTTGTGTCTTCTTCCCCACCAAATAAAACCATCACCCTCAGCTTTTATCAGTGAGCATTTTTTGATTACTTAGTAATATTTAAGGTGTTCCTACCTGGCCAACTATGGATAAACAATCTAATTTGCCTTTTCTACTCGTTTTCAAAGGATGCTGTGAATTGTTGGAAAAAATCCAAAACTGCAACTATTTGATCCATTGCAAACTGCTTAATGTCTCTGTTGAGTTCCATATGACCACACACCTTGGGGATAGTCTAAGCCCTTTCCTGGCCCAGTTCAGGAACTCCAACTGCTGATAGGACTCTCTCCTCCCTATCCTATTTCCCCTTACCTTGAGCAAAACTGCCTCTCCTGAACTGATCTCCTTGCCACTTCAAAAATGCTGCCACTTTATTCTCCATTGTCCTAGTCCCGGAAAAGAAGTTTCTCTAAATTTGCAAAGTTAGTCTATCTGTGCTACTGATAGCCTCTCTTGTTTCATCAATTATTTTACCTGTTTTTTACCTTCACTCTCTCATTTTACCCTTATCCTTTCACAAGTGGTCAAACATAAGTAAGCAAATAAATAGGACACCAAGTTTGATAGTTCTCTTACCACATGCTCTCCTGAGTGCTCTCTTGTTCTCAAGTGCTGACTCTGCCAATCTAGTTCAGGATCTCATCATCCCTCACCTGAAGAGCAGCCAAACAGTTCTATAGAGCCAAACTCATCACAAAAAAATCCATCCTAATTCTCATGTACTTGAAATACATCCATAAACCATATTGCCCATCAACAGAATTTAGGCTTTTTTTCTGGCACTTAAATTTTTCACTAATCTGGCTCCGATTCACCTATACTCAGAAAATGATCTTGGGCTTGCTATCTACTATCTTTTCTGTAAAATTTCTGTAAAATACAGTCTATAATCACACTTTCTCACACTATCTTTGTTTTTCATCTTCTACTTGGGAACCATGCCTTTTAACTTGTGGGAGCTACACCAACTCTGAGTGCTTAATGCCAGAACTGAATTGTAGTACACCAGCTGCAGCTGAAACAGAATATACCTCCTTCCTGATTTGTACCCTTTATAATAAAACTGTAATCGCAAGTTTAGTTAGCACTTTCCCAAGTTCTGTCAGTTGTTTCAGCATATTTTGGATATAATGGGGTCATGGGAACCTCCAAATTTGTAGTCAATTAGTCAGAAGTGTAGACAGCCTAGGAACCTTCAGAGTACAGTCAGCTAATATCTGAAGTAAGGGCAGTCTTGTTGTGCCCTTTAGCTTTTGGGGTCTGCACTAACTCTGGATGGTTAGTGACAGAGCTGAACTGCACTACACCAGTTGGGGTTGAAACAAAATATTTCCTTCCAAAGCCTTTCCACCAAATCAAGACAAAATTTTCCTAAGCCCATTGGTTCAAGACAATTCCAGATCCTTCAAATATGCACAGTCAATAAAATTCTATCAACGTCTATTCTATGAAATCATAGCAATAAACATTGTGGCTGGGGAGTAGAATAAAGGGTATGGGGGAGAGATTTGTAAAATATTCATATAAAATATGGTTTTACCCAAACTAAACTACTTGTAATTATTGATTATTCCCTATAGTTCCCTATTTTTCATCTTATGTTCATGCTATTCACCATTATTTAGAATCTTTTACCTTGTATCTTTACCTATGAGACATCTACCTGAATTTTAAGGGTCCAAGTAAATGCCACTTCTAAAATGAAACCTCTTTGGTTCTCCTAAATAAAACTGATTTTTTATATCCCAGTTTCAAGGCAAACAAGAATAACAGAAGCAATAAGTCACATTTCTATCATTTCCAGTATAGACGTGAAAAAGTCATTTAAGCTTTTTAAACATGTAAAATGAAGATAAGGCAAAACAACACACTATATTTCCCAGAAAACACTTCTGCCTTAAAAAACTCAGCAGAGCCTGGCAGGGAATGAGAGACATGACTTTTGGCCCTTTCACGATAGTTGGGTTTGACGCCTCTGTATAAAAAAACTAAGATCTTTATGAAAGGATGCATCAGAAAAAAAAAACAAAAATCATCTGTCAATGAAAGAAAATGACAGGGAAAACTTCTCTGCCATGGTTTGGGCTCTTGAGGTGAGGAGATGCAGTTTCCTCTGAGATTTATAAGCATAGTCTACCTTCATACACATTTGAAATTCTAAACATAATCTCACAACTCCAAACTACAAATTATATGAGGAAACATGCTACTATAAACAAGAGTCAGTAGAAATAACAGCTGGATTAAAGCCCTCAGACTTCAGATATTAATACTGTCAGTTACAGAAAATACGATGTTTAAAGAAATGAAAGAATGAAAACATGAGCAGTAAACAATCTATTTCTAGGCAGACTTACAAAACGAACCAAACTGAACTTCTAAAAATGTAAAATATTAAGTGAAATTAACAACTCAGGAGTTCCTGTCATGGCACAGTGGTTAATGAATCTGACTAGGAATCATGAGGTTGCAGGTTCGATCCCTGGCCTTGCTCACTGGGTTAAGGATCCTGCATTGCCGTGAGCTGCGATGTAGGTTGCAGATGCAGCTTGGATCCCGTGCTGCTGTGGCTCTGGTGTAGGCCGGCGGCTGCAGCTCCGATTGGACCCCTAGCCTGGGAACCTCCATATGCCATGGGAGCAGCCCTAGAAAAGGCAAAAAGATAAAAAAAAAACAACAAAAAAAAACAACAAAAAAACCCTCAATGGATAGGTTAAACAACAAATTAGATAGAACTGAAGATTTAGAGGGAGCCCTGGACAAAATCCCCATAATTTCAGACAGGAAATGATAGAAAAGACAAAAAAAATTTAAGAGAAATGAAAGATTGGATGAAAAAAATTTACCTATGTGCAACTAGAGTACATACAAATAGAAACAGAGAATACTCAAAATTCGAAGAGTTAGTAACAGTTTATAATTTTTCAGCT
The DNA here is from genome assembly GCF_054392235.1 of Sus scrofa. Lineage (NCBI taxonomy): Eukaryota > Metazoa > Chordata > Mammalia > Artiodactyla > Suidae > Sus > Sus scrofa. The sequence continues at coordinate 80,700,297 of NC_139387.1, read as the reverse complement.
CTAATGAAAAATGTAAATTCTGAGAAAGCATGAATTCTCTTATACAGAATAAATTTTAAAACATCTTTTTTCAGGGGGTGGGAGGCACACTCTTGGCATGTGGAAGTGCCCAGGCCTGGGACCAAACCTGCGCCACAACAGCAAGCTGAGCCACTGCAGTGACAATGCCAGATCCTTAACCCACTGAGCCACAAGGGAACTCCTAAAACCTCCTTACCTAGACACATTATAATAAAACGGCATTTCAAAAATAAATAAACTTTAAAATAATTATCTCATTCTTGCCCCTTCTTAGGGTTGTAAAGATCTAATCTTTTACATGGATAACAATTTTTATATCAATCTTCTAATACATGTTTTAGTCACATGCAATGAATGGATGAGAAATTCTCTGCAAATCCTTATAGACTCTGAAAACCATTAAAATCTGGCTGTGTTTTTGTAGTAAGATGAATAAAGATAGTTTTGATTCTTCTTTTACTTCTCAATCCCCTGAAGCTAAAATGGCAGAGTAAAACTACATGGGACTGAATGTGCTGTGGACACTGCTTCTAGTTCCATTCATTCAACTGTTAAACACTGTGAGCTTATCAGAGGCAAGGAATTCCGAGTGATACAAAGATGATTAACTGGTAATTTTCCTTTTGGCCTATTAAAAAGGTAAATGGCAATGTAGTTGAACATATGCTTGCTATGAGTAGGAGGAAAGATGTTATTAACTTTTGGTTGTGCAGTTTTCATGGGCAAACAACAGTTGGCTGTGCAACTGATGAATTCTGTGAATAAAAAATTTTAGCATAAATAAAAACAAAGTTTAGAAAAGTAAACATGCAGCAAACAGCCTTCCCATCTTACCTGATGTCAATTAAATAATCCATTAATCTAATAATTTTTACACTTTTGCTTTACATGGGGCCCTGATCCCTTTCACAATCACAATCAAGAATGTACTACATTTTTTTTAAAAAATTGAATGAAAAAATATTTTTATGTAAGGACAAATTCTCAGCATCTATTTCTTCAAGCTTAGTTCCAATGATACCAAAAATTTTTACCAACATAGCTTATGATTAAATATTTAAGTAGACTAAATGAGTACTCTTTAAATCTCTAGGTTAAAAAGTCTTCGTTAGGAGTTCCCTGGTGGCCTAGCAATTAAAAAGACTTGGTATATATACACCCCTTTAATAAGCTGTTGAAGCTAATGCAAATAGATAAATAATCTTCAAAATTAGAAATATCCATCAAAGTCCCCTTAGTGGCTCAGTGGGTTAAGGGGTCTAGTGCTGTCATTGCTGTAGCTTGGGTAACTGCTGTGGCACAGGTTCAATCCCTGGCCCAAGAACTTCCACATGCCATAGGCAAGGCAAAAAAAAGAAGAAAAAAAGAAGTAACCTAAGGATAGAAATAAAAACAAATAACTTGAATTTGCATACCATAAATGACTTCAAAGTTACTTTGAAATAAAATAATAAAAAGACAAAAGCCCTACTCAAAATATAAAATTGCTTATTCCTCTTTAAAAGATACAGGTAGAAAAATTAAGTCCTACTATAGCCTCAATATAATCACTACAATTATAGGTTTAATGGACATGACAATATAGCATCATATCATCACATTCTACACCCGTCCGTTATTCAATATCTACTTTGCCTTTTACCTTTCACTTCTAGAAAGAGGAACTCACTAGATGAAAGTAACAGGAGGAGGCTTTTTTTTTTTTCCTCTCCTTGGTTTCAATAATGTTAAGTATAATTTCAACCCGTTTACAAAGATTATTTAAAATACCAACGGAATAGATTATTTTTCTGTATGACTTACATGTTACTTGGTCAGAGTTGGAGACCTTATTTTTTCCAAATTGGGATTCCAAACTAACCTACAAAAGACTTGTAAACACACAAGCCTTGTAAACATCTACCATGAAAGATAGTACAAAACAGTAAGAGCAGCCATGCTGAAATCGACAATAAAGGCAACTTAAATATACATCCCCATATAATTCTAACATTATTGTGAAGTGGTAGTGTTACCACTTCCATTAGAGTAGTGAGCAAAAAGCAAGGCTCAGAAAAGTTAAGTGATTTTCCCAAGGAAGCATAACAAGCGGCTAAACTGGGATTTAAGCTAAATCTCCTACCTCCAAAGTTCCTACACTGCTTATTCTAACTACCAAAATAATGCAGCAGCATTGTGATAATTCTCCATAAATCTTTCTACTGATTATATAGAATTCCACAGTGTGGATTCACTAGAATCTATTTAGTCACTGATTTTCATGTAGAAGAAAATGATCCTTGAGATGAAAGAATCAATGAAAATAACAAAAGGGTAAATATTTAAATAAACTAAATGAATATTAACTGTATAATGTATTATTGGTATCTTGTAGGGTTTAAAATACATATGGGAGTAAAACACAAGCTATAATAATAAATCAATCAAGACAAAGTTCAATGGAGTTAAAATGCTCTAAGATGCCTGCACTGATCATCAAGAAGTGAAAAGTACTAGTTTACATTAGACTTCAATAAGTCAAGCATGCATGGTGTAAAATAATGTATAACAACAAAGAAAATGTGGGTGTATGGGAAATAAATGATAAATTTTTAAATTCCAAAGAAAGAAAAAAGAAAAAGGACTACAAAGCAGGAAAAACAACTGAACATAAATATATCAGTAACTACATTAAATGTAAATGATTGAAGTAAAAGACAACACATCAAAATCGATTTTAAAAAAACAACTATATGCGGCTTATGAGAGAAATACCTTAAATGTGAGAATGAAAGTAAGGTGACAAAAGAAGACATCATGCTACAACTAACTTAGATAAATATGAGACAGCATTAGAGACTAAGAGGACTACTCCATAAAGATAGAAAATAATTTTAAATCCATATGCATTTTACATCATAGCCTCAATACATGAAAGTGGTAGAACCATTTAAAAGATACATGCAAATCCACAAACATATTTAAACATTTTAACAGAACTCTTTTAGGAACTGGAAAGACAAGCAAACAAAATCAATAAGGACATGGAAGATCTGATATGATAATAAAGTTTATGGACATACTAATATAGAACAATGTGCTCAACCAATAAAAGATACATCTTTTTTCAACTGTATAGAACACTTAGAAAAATTCACCATGTGTTGGGCTACAATGTAAGTTACAACTAATGTCACAGGACTAAAATCCTAAAGAGTATATTTTCTGACTGCAGTGCTTGTGAATTAGAAATTTATTTAAAAAAAAAACTACAAAATCCCCATGTGTTTGGAAATTTCGAAATACGCTAAATAACTCTAAATAAGAAATCCTATGAAAATGCTCTAAACTGAATGACAATAAAAATAACATCAGAATTTAGAAGATGCAGCAGCTAATGCCATACTGAGGGAATTTATACATTAAAAGGAGAGCTACAAATTAGTTAAGTATCTAGCGTATCTAGCTCAAAAATTTTTTCCACAACAGCAATTAAACCAAAATAATGTAGAAGGAAAGAAAACAATCAAGGCAGAATTTATATAAAGTCAAAACATGGAAAACACGAAAAGTACCAAAAGTTGGTTCTTTGAAAAATAATGAAGCTGGTAAATACAGGTTTAAACTGATCATGGGAGATGTGACAGCCAACCCCCCCAAGACAGCCCCCCATGATCCCTATGATTCCCATTTCCTGGTATTTTCATCCTTGTATAATCCTTTCCTATTAATTGTTGGCCGGGCTTTGTGACTCACTTCTAATGAGGTGATAGACAGTAGGTGACTCAGAGAATAGACCAAAAAAGGCAGCAAAGCACCGATCTTTCTCTCTCTTCCTCTGGTCACTAGCTGAAGGTGGGGTGGGGGTATGGGGCACATCATTAGCAATCCTGTGGAGACATCCACATGGCAAGGAACTGAGTCTAGTGCCAACAGCTACATCAGTGAGCTTGGAAGTGGATCTTCCAACTCCAGCCACATCTTCAGAACTATAGCCCTTGTTAACAGCTTGACTGCAAACTCTTCAGCGATCTGCGCCCAGATCCCAAAAGGCTTGGTTTGTTATACCTGAGAACTTGAGAAACTGATTCTAAAGTTTCTACAGAAATTCACTCTTCCAGGTACAGGTACCCTTGGGGGGAGTAGGAGGCAGACTAGTAGGGTAGGAATATTTGCTCTACTGGATATCAAAACTTACTATAAAGCTATAGTAATGAGGGCTTTTGGAAGAACCAACAGACCAAAGAAATAGAATATAGGCTAGAAACAGATTCATACCTATATGGACACCTGATTTATTACATAGGTGTCAATGCAGAGCAATAAGGAAAATACAGTCTTTCCAATAAATGGTGTAGGGTCAAATAGATATCCACATGGGAAAAAAATGAAACTTGATCCCAGCTATATTTAATACGCACTCTATATAAAGTCATTTTCAGATGGACTGTAACTCAATGTAAAGGACAGAGGAGAAAGACACACAAAAAAAAAAGTTTCCAGAAGATAATAAAAGAGAAAGATTTTCTTAAATATGAAACAAATAAAACTAATAAAGACTGAAAAGTCTAGACTACATTAAAAGTAAGAACTTTCATTCATCCAAAGACATAAAAGAATGAAAAAGCAGGCCACAAAGTGGGAAAGGGTATCTGCAACACATGCAACTAACAAAAGGCATGTAGTCAGATTATAGAAAGAACTCCTACAAATCATTTAAAAGACAAGACCAAAAGATCTCAATAGGAAAAGAGGCAAGAGTCTCAAGAGGAACTTTACAAAAGAGGATTATCTATGTGCCAATAACCATATGAAAAAAATCCTCAGCATCATTAGTAACCAAGGAAATGCAAATTAAAACCATAAGGAGCTATGATACATGTAACAATAACTCTCATAAACACAAAGTTGAACAAAAAAAGCTAGACACGAAATAATATATACTCCATGATTCTATTTCTGAAAAGCTCAAAAAAAAGACAAAACTACAAAATACAAAATTTGTAGGAGCTTCCATTGTGGCTCAGCAATAACAAACCCAACTAGTATCCATGAGGATGTGGGTTTGATCCCTGGCCTCCCTCAGTGGGTAAAGGATCTGGCATTGCTGTGAGCTGCAGTGTAGGTCACAGACGCTTGGATCTGGCGTAGCTGTGATGCATGTAGGTTAGCAGCTACAGCTCCAATTCAGCCCCTAGCCTGGGAATTTCCATATGCTGCAGGTGCAGCCCTGAAAAGCACAAAAATAAAAATAAAATAAAATACAAAAATACTACAATGTTAAGAATCAATGTAGTGGTTACTTTTGGAAAGGGGGTGCAGAGAGCAATAGGAAAGGCATATGAAGATACTCCTAGGGTACTGGTAATATTCTCTTTCTTGCCCTGAATGGTAGTTTTCACTAGTGTTTGTGAGAAATCCTTTAGGTTAACAACTATCTCTTGAACACTTTGTTCTTTATACGTGAAACATATCATTAAAGTGACTTCCTTAAAAAAGTAGAGCACAGTATCTATCAGAGCAGAGTTTAGCATAACTGAACATCAGCTAACCACAAGATTAAATGTGGCTGAACTGCTCATTTTCCCCCAAGTCCAGATAACTCAGGGATTAGAAATCTTAAGATTCAGCTCTGAGGCCGACCAAAAAAAATCTCCAAATAATCTCCTAGCTAATTTAAGTAAATAAATATTCTAAACAGAAATGATATATATTCCATCAATTTCCTGTAATAGTTTTTTAAAAAACAAAAATTTAAAAAAGGAAGAATAGATAACAATATGACTCCCAATATCAACTCGCTTCTAATGTTTAATTTCAAGTTACTTTTAAGTAGAAACATAAGATTTTTTCAGTGCAACTTTTAAAACACCTTCTAGAAATGAACTGAGAATATCAATTAACTCACACAGCAAATGAATGTATAAAAATCAGACATGTTTGTTTTCTCCTTGCACAACACCTGTATTAAATAACCATTAAGAGAAGACAGCAAATGTTATAGGACTGATCACATCTTAAAAATAACAAATCTCAAATGAAGGGGGAAACATGAGAACAATTTATGTTTTAGGAATGGGGAGGGAAAGCAGGGAATTCTAAGGAGAAGGAAGCATTAATCTTTCTATGGTACTTCTTATGTCTAAAAAAATAGATAAGAACTGGTGGGAGAAAAAAGCAAGCCAAACAGAAAATGTGAAAGAAAAATTACAAAGCCTCCCAAAATAAAATATTTCAATAATATTATTCTTACATTTCACTCTGAATGAATAAAGGGGAAAAAAACCTCCAAGAAAAAGAAACAGAAGGAAAAGGACAAGAGGTAAACAGGCCAAATCCTCATACTGATGAGAAAATGGCCTCTCAAGAGTTAAACTTACATAGGAAACTTGCTATAAAATATTCCTAAGAAGTAATCTGAAAGTAGTCAGTATTCCGAAGCTGCAAAGAAACAGGCAAAGTAATACTTAAGGTTACCATAACTACTTGTAGAGTGATTTTCAATATATAAAGGGCTTTCATATACAAGTTTGTTTAGTTCTGCAGGGAAACATGCAATTAACCCCATTTAACAAATGAGGAAAAGGCTGTAAGAAGTTAAGGCACTAAATGGAAGCATCCAGAGTTTTCTATGCCACACTATTTATAAATGTCCCTAATGTGAAGAATTCAGACTGAATAAAACTCAACTTATAAAAGGGGAACTGAATAGCAAGCAATAGTAATTTGGAGCCACTAGAGAAAATCCTTACCTAACACTGGTTGACAGGAAACAAAGAAAAGGGGTGAGAGAAGGCACCTGTGTGTGGGCTTATTGCCATGGGCACACCGGTACTGGGTACTTTTGTTTAAATGATGGCCTCATCTCTTCTGGTACTTGCAATATTTTAAGTATGGTTTTTAGAAGGCTTGGTATCTGTAATGTCCAAATTTTATATTTCATATAAAAACAGCATTTTAACAAAGTCCTCAATCTTCACACTTATGGGTTTTTTCACCAGGTATAAATAACTTAAGCATAAAAGTTGAGTCACCTGGGTCTGACACTGCAAATACGATACAAATTTACCTTATAAGACAGCTTTCAGATGAAACTCCCTTAAAATGAAAACTTCACACTTAGCATTTCACCAAGAAATTTCTATAAGAGCATGATCTGAATCTGACTGATAAATTGTAACTTTCCAAAATTTTGAAATTTAGCCAAAACAAATGATTTATTGTCAATGTGTTTTGGGAATAAAACTTTTTTTTCAGAGGTAAGTCTTATGTAAATATATTTCGCTGAACCTATATACATAAAGTCTGAATAAGTGGTTGGTAATAATGGACTGTTAAATACAGAAGGGTAGACTTGATGTCTAGACAAGATAATGGTGAGAGCTGCACTTTCAAGAAGTTTGTCACTTGCTCTGATAAAAAAAAAAACAAAGAATGTCTCTATCATGAAGGGCTGGTGTAAAATGCTTCGATCATGCATGTACAACAACAGGGCTATCCCTACTTTGGAACAATTTCATTTTAATCCATCATGTGTAAAAAGTTGACTCTTCCAGGTCTCCAACTCAGTTAACATTTCAGGAAGATGGTACATTTGATTAATTTTCTAGTCTGCTCACTTTAAAAGTAAAACAAAAATATCCTATTTTATATTGAGAGAGAAAGAGCAAGAGCTAGTGACAGTGCAGGGAAGCATCAGGCTATACAGAGGGTGACTGAAACTAAACTCTGAGAAGAGAGAGGACCACAAGTAAAACAGTGATCAAATGTTAACATTTTGTTACTGAAGAAAACAGTTCTGCCACCATTCATTAGCTCAACAAACACTAATTATGGACTGATGCATAGCAATGACATATTTGAGTTTTTTAGAGGCATTTTAATAAGTACCCAGTGTCCTTATTAAGAGGATTAAAAAATCAACACTTAAATATTCTATGATTAAATCTGAAATTAGCTTCTTTATGTATATACCTAATAGTGTGTTCAGAACAAACAATATTTAGCTTTTAATTTTTAATGTGATTTATGCTAGAAAGAGATCTACAATTATTCAGTCTAACTTTATTTTGAGGAAAAAAATGAAGAAAAGCCAGTGAATAGCTTAAAATCGTCACAAAATGGTTAACGCGTAGAATTCAAATTAAAAGGAAATCATGTATTAAGTAGCATGATCTAATTTACAATAAAACTTTATTAACCTGTAGGACTAACGACTGAGGCAACAAAATGATTTCTGAAGTAACGTGACATTTATTAAGTAATTGGAGTAAGGAAAGCGGCTCCTACATGGCTAAGAAATAAAATCTTCTCAATAGAACAAGTCTAGAAAAGCTATGACTGACTATTGAAGAAAAAAAAAAAAAACTTTACTAAAACAAATGTATATTCAGTTCAAGTCTTTTGAAGTTAGATGGAAAAAAGAAAAATAAACAATCCCCTCTGTCAAGAGTCTCTGAGTACTCTCTCTGTTGTAAAACATTAGATCGGCACCTTCTCTGAATCTAAAATGACTCCTCTCTACATTTCAATTATCAGATAAATGTATAATCAACCATTCTGTTAACAGAGAGACTTACTTATAGGTAGAAATATCAGCTTTTTCATAAAAGTTTTATGTTATTAGGATAGTGTCCTGAAACAGCCAAAGAGGTTTTAAAAATGAATTTGCCTTCAGCAGGTTAAGGATATGGTGTTGTCCCTGCAGTGGTGATGGTTCAATCCCAAGCCTGGGATAGTAGGTTAAGGATCTGGTGTTGATGCAGCTGTGGTGTAGGTCATAGCTGCGGCTTGGATTCTCACCCTGGCCCCAGGAAGTTCCCTATGCTGCAGATGTGGCCAAAAAAAAAAAAAAAAAAAAAGAATTTGCTTTCATGGTACTTGTTCCTTTTTTTAGATATATTCCACCAAATCAAAAGAAAGAAGAGGCGGACTTTCCTCCTGAAAATGATTAACTTTCTGTGATTTGAGGAATATAGTGGATAATGCATTTAAAGAATATTATCAGTTATATCCCCACAAATACACTGGTTCAGATTTGATTAACTGTTATCTACTAATATAATTTTAAGAAAGGCTGAGAAAGATTGGTTCAAGAAATTCAGGTTCTCATACATGGACTTAGAGAACAGACTTGAGGTTGCCAAGGGAAGGGGAGAGAGTGGGATCGACTGGGAGCTAGGGTTTAACAGATGTAAACTATTGCATTTGGAGTGGATAAGCAATGAGATCCTGTTGTATAGCACAGGGAACTATATATCTAGTCACTTGTGATGGAACATGATGGAGGATAATGTGAGAAAAAGAATGTATGTATATATGAGTGACTGGGTCACTTGGCTATACAGTAGAAAATTAATAGAACACTGTAAACCAACTATAATGGAAAAAATCAAAATCATTAATAATAAAAAAAGAAATTCAGGTTCTCTGCAAACCCATATATTCTAGTTATTCTCAAACTTGGTACGCTATTAGCACCATAAGGGGTAAACAGGAGCTCTGTGGATCTCCTATGCAGTTACTAAAACTTGCACAGCACCTCGCAAGACATAAATACAGGCAGCTGACACCCACGGTCTGGAACAAACTTCTCCTCCAAACTGTTGATTTTAAATGTAGTTTTTATTTTAAAAATACACATTTTTTTTAATGTAGTGAAATCAGAGGATCTATGCATTATACCATAATTCACAAGAGACAGAAATATCTATTAATTGGGGAGTAGTTAATATACTGATATAGAATAGTCTCTAAGGTATACTGAACAGGGCACACAGTATTCCATTGTACTTAAAGAAAAAGTAATAAAGACAGACCAACTCTTATCTCTACTCATTTGGGTCAGTTATGATCCAGATGAGTGTGTGTGTATATGCAGACACACGTGGTATGTATGTATGTATGTATACATGCACATATAAATACTGTATATAAACTCTGTGTATATACATATACATGTGTACCATCTATCAGTATATCTATATGATGGGGAAAGAAAATGGGCAGCTAAGAGTTATGGGTGAGAAGGAAACTTGTTTTTTCACTGCATAATCTCTTGTGCTTTTTGAATTTTATCCTTGTGTATTTTATCACTTAAAATACAGCCTTCAATGGATGGGTTGGCAGATATGTAACATTAACCAAATCAGAGCATATGCTTTTGAGATATGACCATGACTTTAGTTCCTAACTAAATCTTTATTACTGTCAGTATAATCAACTACATATCTGCAGTTTCATAAATATTTGTTTTGGGTGATATTTACAAAGTGTTACTATAGCAGTTACAAATCATCCAATTGAATAGTTAAAATCTATGCATTTTACTGCATATTAATTACACAATTTAAAAACAGATCACATAAAGCTTCTCTAATTTACATAAAAGTAAGATGGGAATAGTTTTCAATCTTTCAGCAAACCTTTTAGAAACTATAGAAGAACTTAAGAAAAACAGTCATCTCCTTTCAATTCCTTGTTACTCCAAATATGATACGTGGACTAGTAGGATCAGTGTAACTTGGGAGAATGTCAGACATTCCAGTTTAAGCCCCACTCAGATCTATGGAATCAAAATCTGTATTTTAACAAGATCCTCAAGTGATTTACATCCACATTAAAGTCTGAGAAGCTCTGATAATCTTACTTATCAGAAAACTTACGGCAGAAATCCAAGAAGCTCTACTTTTTAAAAGCCCCACAGATGTACAATAAAAGTAGAGGATCACAATATAAGCATTGTACCTTGAGAGTGAAGAGATGAAAGGCTCTTTTTTCCTGACGAGTTTGCATAACAAAATATCTTAATAAACCTCAGCTACTCACCAACTATAGTTGCTTCATTAGCACCTGCTTCTCTACAACTTCTTGTGTCTTTAGGAAGATTTTAGCCATCCTGATACTCTCTGTCATATGATCTGTTAGGCCGACCATGCATATGCATATTTTGTATATGTGTGTGTGTGTGTGTGTGTGTGTATGTATAGATAGGTAGATAGATATTCTATCTTCCTCTTTCTTCAGGTAATGAGTCCATCTAGGATATATATATCTTGACAGTGGGGAATTATGAAATAACTTTTAAATATCATTAGAAGCCAGGACCCCAAGAAAACAGAGGATCTCACTCATAAGCTATATCTAAACACAATTTTATCAAAGTATGAGGGACCTTGCAAATCTTAAAGAAGAGAGTTCCAAAGAGTTAAGGTAAATATTGCTTTATCCCTCCAGGCATACAATAGAGGGAACAAGGGTATGTAACAATGGAGGATTTCAATCTTTTTTTTTTGGCCTTTTCTAGGGCCGTACCCATAGCATATGGAGGTTCCCAGGCTAGGGCTGTAGCTGCCAGCCTACACCAGAGCCACAGCAACGCCAGATCCAAACCACGTCTGCAACCTACACCACAGCTCATGGCAATGCCGGATCCTTAACCCACTGAGCAAGGGCAGGGATCCAACCAGCAATCTCATGGTTCCTAGTCGAATTCGTTAACCACTGCGCCATGACGGGAACTCCTCAATTTGTGTGTTTTATTCAAAGTAACAATTTGCCGAAAGATAAGATTCTTCACTGGTAAAATAACAAGGAGTAGAATGCACATTCAAATCAAATAGTTCAGTAATGATAGGTATGTGAGGACTTGGGGGATTTCACAGTCAAGGAATGCCAAATGCCTGAACCAGAATATGAATCTCCTCTAATTTTGTGGGTGACGTCTCTCTAGGAATTAATATAATGATGGAAGAAATTCTAAAGTTTGCTTCTCTAAGCTCAGAAGCCACGAAGCTTAGTAAAATATCCTAGTAATTGAATATAAAAGATGGCCCAAAATGGGTAAGAGGGGTTAATCTGGGGAAATAAGGGGGAAAAGATACACCACAGAATCCAAAGCATAAGTAGGATATATGTGCTATACCAAGAAAATGAATCACATCCACTAATATATTCATGTAGAAGTGAGATGATTCAAATGCTCTCTAGCAATATTCAGAGATGCAATCTGATGTCTTCTGGCTCAAGGATTCTCTGCCATTTAAGACTATAACCCAGCAGCTTTTGCAAAAGACACATGCACCTCAACTCTACTGAATTCATCTATGTCCAAGGATGAGAATGTAATAATATGGCAAAGAACATGAATCTGCTCTTATTAAGGTGCTTCTGATACAATCTATCTACATATATATGCCCTTAAATATCAAATAAGCTACAAACGTAGGCCCTTTGAATTTAATCAAATTCTGGTCTGGAGATTTAGTTTATTGTAACACTGCCTCAAGTTAATGACTTTCTTGGGATTCAAGAGCTGAAGGACCTAATTTATATAAACCTTCAAAAAATTAAATGTGGAAATTTGTCTTTATAAGATATCTAAACATACTGTGCTTGACCTAACAGGGAGAAAAAGCGACTTGGCTACAACATCAATGTTTACATCCCTACATTATTCTAAGCTTGATCTGTCGGCCTCATCTATAGAGGCCTTTTAAAAAATATCATGCAATACTTCAAACACATGGAAAAATAAAAAGAATAATCACTGGACAGCTGTGGAACTACCATCTAGCTTTCTCAAACCTTTATAATATTCCTATCTATCTGGTATTTAGTCCCAAAAAATACAATGTGCAAAAGTTGGAAATGGAAAAAATAGGGAAATTAGCTTAAAACTACATTTTTCACTTTCAAAAATCACTATGACATTTGGACATGATTTATAAAATAATTATATATTATTTACTAGCTTTCTGATATTTTGAGGAATTTTAGTACAATTTTTTTTTGCCAATATATGAAAACCAAAGTACACTAGGAAAAACACATTCTAGTATTTAACATCATTTAGTTTTCTATTTTATAATGGCTTTATTTCTCTAGTACATGAGAATACGGTAATGACCTTTTAGATTTATTTTTCTTCCTTCAGGTCATTTGCCTTTGCTCAGTACACTTTAGAGTTCTATTTTTCATGTATTTGAACACGGGCAGATGAAAACAGAGATATATTCATAAGTCAAACATTATAAGTGTCTGTAAAGTATTATATAAAAACTTGTTTCATACCAAATAATTTTATTTGTGTACTGCTAAGCTAGGCTCTACCTTCACCTTTTCAAGATCAAAGAGATCAACTGTGAATAATGACAAATATTAATAAATAACAACCCCAAATACTCTCTCCCAATAGAAGAGTCAGTGAAGTTTTCCTATCAGTTATATACTTAAGAAAACCTCTCCTTTAAAGAACTGCAATTTAAGTAGAAAAGAAGGAGTTCCCATCGTGGCGCAGTGGTTAACGAATCCGACTAGGAACCATGAGGTTGCGGGTTCGGTCCCTGCCCTTGCTCAGTGGGTTAACGATCTGGCGTTGCCGTGAGCTGTGGTGTAGGTTGCAGACGCGGCTCGGATCCCGCGTTGCTGTGGCTCTGGCGTAGGCCGGTGGCTACAGCTCCGATTCAACCCCTAGCCTGGGAACCTCCATATGCAGTGGGAGCGGCCCAAGAAATAGCAACAAACAACAACAACAACAACAAAAGAGACAAAAAGACAAAAAAAAAAAAAAAAAAGTCTTAATAAAAAAAAAAAAAAAAAAAAAAAAAAAAAAAAAAAAAAAAAAAAAAAAAAGAAAAGAAAAAAAAAACATTAAATAATTTATTCATTTAATAATCACTTCTTGAGCACTTACTATTAAGTGCTCGGCCTATGCATTTCTGTTAAGTGTTCAGGTTAAGATGCAGTCTCTGATTTCAAGTGACTCAGAGACTATTCACACAACTATTTCTTCTGGGCCCACTGCATGCAAATCACTGTTCTGGGAAATGAAGATAAAGCAGTAAACAAAACAAAGTGCTCACTGTCATGAAACTTCCATTATGGTGAAGGGAGACAAGCAAACCAAAAACATGTCAAAAAAAAATTTTTTTTTAAAGCTACAAAGAAAAATAAGACAGAATAAAAAGACAGAAGGGCAGTGATTTTATATATCCATATTCATGTTGGAAGATACACCTAGCAAGCAAACCATTTACTGACATTCTCATGTAACTGCTGCTATCTTGAAGGGCACCAATCTGCCTTTCACGTCACCGAATTCGCAGGATTTTCTCAACCTCCATTTCCCTTATACTCCTCCCAGAATGTGACACTGCTGACTAACTCCATTTTGCAACTCTGCTGGCTTACATGACAAATCACCTATCCAGGTTCTTATCGTTTGCTATTGTAATGGCGTCAACATAAGCTGCGCAATCATATCTGGGATTTAATTAAGATCTTTTCCTATTTAACCAAGGGAAATAGATTTTAACTGATGTGGAAATGGACAGCACTTTAGTTTTTAAAAGATTATATAACAATGACATTTACTCAAGGCACTGGAGAGCAAATCAACATCAAAAACAAACAGCTGTGCAACACGTTACATTTTATAAAGCTCTTTCAAATTTTATTTACTTCATTTAATTCTCATGAAGTGTTAGTATCCTGAGGCATTTCCATATTGAAACACTTTAAATTTTTCTATGTATAATGAGCATATGTGAGGAGGATTAAGAGGAAATGACTGCTTTTTTTGGCCATGCCCTCTGCAGGTGGAAGTGTCCTGGCCAGGGATCAAACTTGTGCCACAGCAGCAACTTGAGCCACTGCAGTGACAATACTGGATACTTAACCTGCTGTGCCACAAGGGAACTTCAACTTTTTAAGTCTTAGTAAGATAAAGACTCTAATTTTATTCCATTCCAAAATTATTATTTCACACTGTATTAAGACACAGATAGAAGGTTTTGTCCTACAACTGTTCCTTAAGTAGTCTATTCAATCTGTTAAAAATAAGATCCTCACATTTCAGAATGACATTAAAATAAGCCTTAAATATCCTTTATTTTTTTCTATATTTGAAAAATGCTTAAAAGTATAATGAAAACCATTAAGAAACATCTGTAATCCCAGTTTTCAAAAATAACATTTGCTAACATTTTGGTATACTTAATATTTCTTTCAGTCCATCCCTATAAAGTTTAATAGTTTTTAATTGCTCCACACCTTAACTAGAATGTTAACATTCTCTAAAATAGAAGCTTGCTTTTTCTTTAAAAAACAACAAAAAAAGCAAGCAGAAGTGGGAGACTAAACTGATGAAAATTACTAGGAAATCAAATGAAACAACTTCTATAATTTTTTAAGTTGTAATTTAAGAGTCACAAATGGAAAAAGACAAAATGAAATGCATTTATTTCAATAAATATTTACTATAACTACTATGTGCAAAATGATAGAAACAAAAGATTATGTACTTTAAGCAGACTGGATTCTTACCTGTTCAATCTCTTTGGTTTTTGATGCTATTGCTTTAGAGCGACTGGTTAGCTGATTGCCTTCGAATAATTCTATGCCATCTGTTGCATTTGACTCAGGTTCTTCTGGTTGGTCTATGAATAATGGTGCTGTGGATCCTGCCTTTAAAAAGAATTAGAAATCTTTCATTACTTTCCTAAAGGACATTTAGTATTTCAGATGACTGCAAACAGGCACTAACTGGCAGATTATATCAAGAGAAAGTGCTGGAGTTCCCTTGTGGCTCAGTGGGTTAAGAACCCAACAAGTATCCAGGAGGGTACAGTTTCTATCCCTGGCCTTGCTCAGTGGGTTAAGGATCCATGGTTGCCACAAGCTGCAGTATAGGTCGCAGATGTGGCTCGGATCCTGTGTTGCAATGGCTGTGGTGTGCACTACAGCTGCAGCTCTGATTCGACCCCTAGCCCAGGAACTTCCATACACCGTAGATGTGTGGCCCTAAAAGAAAAGAAGAGAGAGAAAGTGCTAAATTGAACCCATTTTAATAAAAGAAACTCTTTTAATTTTGCTACGCACAATGAACATACGTGAGGAGGATTAAAGAGGAAATGATTGCTCCTTTTTAAATTTTAGGGAAGACAAAGGCCCTATGCTTATTCCATTCCAAAATTACATTTCATACTCTATTAAATTACAGCTAGAAGGTTTTGTTCTATAACTATTCCCGTAAGCAATCTACTGAGGAAACACTGAAGAGAAAAAAGTCCAATTAAAAGTGAGGGAGTTCCGGAGTTCCCATCGTGGCTCAGTGGTTAACAAATCCGACTAGGAACCATGAGGTTGCGGGTTCGATCCCTGGCCTTGCTCAGTGGGTTAAGGATTCGGCTTTGCCGTGAGCTGTGGTGTAGGTTGCAGACGTGGCTTGGATTTGGCGTTGCTGTGGCTCTGGCGTAGGCTAGCGGCTACAGCTCCGATTCAACTCCTAGCCTGGGAACCTCCATATGACACAGGAGTGGACCAAGAAATGATAAAAAGACAAAAAAAAAAAGTGAGGGAGTTCCCATTGTGGTGCAGCGGAAATTAATCCGGACCAGTATCCATGAGGATGCACGTTTGATCCCTGTCCTCCCTCAGTGGGTTAAGCATCCAGCATTGCCATGAGCAGTGGTGCAGGTCTCAGACCTGGCTTGGATCCCGCATTGTGGCTGTGGTGTAAGCCTGCAGCTACAGCTCCAATTCGACCCCTAGCCTGGTAACTTCCACATGTTGCAAGGGTGGACCTAATAAGCAAATAAAAAAAAAAGTGAGATGTGTGAGCACACATAAACAAATATATTAAACAGGACCACAGGAAAGAGCTCTACTTTCAGAAGTCTCCTTATCTCCTACGACTTCATAGAAATAACTGAAAAGAAAACAATTCCAAATAGCAATAACAATCCCTTCAACAATACTGCAATAATTTATTAATGAATAAATAATACCATAAAAAGGTCACAGCCAATTATTTTACTTTCTAAAAATACTTTTAATGAAAAGACAAAAACTAAATAAATGAGGGAAAACTATTATTTAACCACATTCATTAATTTATTCAAAACTTTACAACAAATGCCAAACACTGCTCAGGGAATGCTGGATACATCAATGCACAGAACAGACAAAATTCTTACCTTTATGGAGCTTGCACTAAATAGTAACTTGGAAAGAGTAAACTGTGAGGTTTGAACTGATATATTTTACTACTGTATATTTTAGTTGGTGGAAGATGAGGGAGGAAATAAAAAACTTTTACTTATTATAAGTTTATAAAAAAACACTTCAGTAGCAGCAAAAAGGAGTATGTTTAGAGAAGTCACAACCTATCTACTGGTACTTTTCACCAGTAAGAGTGTTTGAGGTATTCCAACATCTAGTGTGTTGTATACTGCCAAAGCCTCTTTAAGAGAAAAAATTAGCAGCTATTATCAAAATACACCACATGTCCCTTTCACCCAGCATGTTCACCTCTGGGAATTTAATCTACAGATACACACATAAGCCAAAAATGCTGATATATGGCTGCCATTAATAGAGAATGATTGAAAACAATCTAAATGTCCATCAAATAAATTATGCACTATGTAGAACCATGGACTACTAAGAGATCAATTAAAAGAATAAGATCAGTCTATGTATATAAGCATAATGTACCCTAATTTTTCTCCTGGCGAGTCCTAAAGGTCATTTCCCATTAAATAGACTGCCAACTGTGTCAAAAATTAAAGGGAAGAGAGAAGTATGGGTGCATATACGTATATGCATATATATGAATACACTATCTCTAGAAGGATATTATCTACGGGAAAAAGTAATAAAAGAGGTTGTTTAAATAAGGATAACTTAGAAGTAAGGAATAAAATGGAAAGGGGACACTGCACCCACTTCAGTGCCATTTAAATTTCAGAGATGCGCATGCATAATCTACTTCTTTGAAAAACCTGGTTTATACAAGTCTGAGTTACATATTTTAAGGGACTGAAATCAAAAAGTATATGAATCATTTAAGGGGAGAGGATTCTGGGAAGACAGCAGAGTAGGAAGCACTAACAATCTGTCTCCCAACCTACACAAAAATTACATTGGCAGAATTTGTCTGATTTAACGATTGCAGAACTCTGGACTCTGATGAAGCCTTGTCCCTTCCAGAAGACATGGATGGTAACTGAGGTTAAATTCAGCTCTCATCACATGGGATGCCCATCTCCCACCTCTGGCAGGGAGCTGTGTACATGTTCCTGGAGCAGTTTGACTCCTACAGGAGTCAAGTTGGGCACAAAATTCTGTATCCTCCAAATAACAGGAGGATGGGCTACATTTTATAATAAAAAAGTACCCTATAAACTGACCACTGACTGCTACTCCTGATGAAAGGTGCAAAGAAGTAAAGAATCAGTATTGTACCTCCCACCATTGCTGCAAATTCCTCTTACTCTACCAAGTCTTATATTCCAGATAATTTAATAGGCTAATGCATTTAAAACAACTATTAGTTTATGTTCGGGGAGCACACAATGTATAAAGTTGTAATCTGGGAGCCTCAACAAATGAAGAGGTAGACAGAGCTGTAAAGGAGTACAGATTTTGTATGTTATTCAAGTTCAGCTGGTATATTTTCAAATTACTGTTACAACTTTAGTAAAATGTAATCCACACTATACCCACAAAGAAAACAGCTATAGAATGTACATAAAAGGAAACAAGAAAAAACTTTTAAACATT
This sequence comes from Sus scrofa, assembly GCF_054392235.1. Lineage (NCBI taxonomy): Eukaryota > Metazoa > Chordata > Mammalia > Artiodactyla > Suidae > Sus > Sus scrofa. The sequence continues at coordinate 80,681,733 of NC_139387.1, read as the reverse complement.
TCACTACAAAATACCAACTAAACAAAAGAAGAAACAGATACAGGAAATGAGGAACAAAAAAGCTATAAGATATATAAAACCAAGAGCACAATGACAGAATTTTCTCCTTCTCAGTAATTACTTTAAATGCAAACGGTTTAAATTCTCCAGCCCAGAAACAGAAACTAGCAGAATGGATAAAAACATATGACCCGACAATAAGCTATCTACAAGAGATTCACTTGAGACCCAAAGACATAAGCAGGTTGAACATAAAAGGATGGAAAATGATATTTCAAGCAATTCGTAACCAAGAGAGAGCAAAAGTGGCTATAATTATATCAGACAGACTTTAAATTTTAAAAAAAAGTTACAAGAGGTAAGGACATTATGTATTAATAAAAGGTTCAATAAAGCAAGAAAATATAGCAATTATAAACATGTATGCCAAAATATATGAAATAAAAACTGACAAAACTGATGGGAGAAATAAAGTTACACAATAGTTGGAGACTTTAATATATCCCACTCACAATAATGGATAGAACAACTAAGGAAGGAAGAAAATAAATAAGGGAAGAGAGGGCTTAAACAAAATAAATCAGCTACACTTAACAGACATATACAAAACACTCTATCCATCTACAGCAGAGCATACAATCTTCTCATGTGCTCATGGGACATCTTCCTATATTACGCCACAAATTAAGTCTCAATAGATTTTTTAAAAATCTGGGAAATTCACAAAATTGTTGAAATTAAACATGCACTTTTAAACAAAGAATGGATCAAAGAAGAAATCACAAGGTAAAGGAAAAAATATTTAGAGATGAATGAAAATGAAAACACCACATACCAATGAATGGATAAGCAAAATGTGGTACACCCACACCCAATGCAATATTATTGAGACTTAAAAAAAAAAAAAAGGAAATTCTGTAATATGCTACTACATGGATGAACCTTGAGGACACTATACTAAATAAAATAAGCTAGTCACAAAAGATAAACACTGTATGGTTCCACTTAAATGAAGTACTTAAAACAGTCAAAAATCACAAAGAGAGAAAGCAAAATGGTGACTGCCAGGGACTGGAGGAAAAGAAAAATAAACAGATAAAAATTTCTTAAGGCATTGTTTAATTGGTGTAGTTTTAGTTTTACAAGGTAAAAAGACTTAAGGGGGTGGATGGTGGTGATGGACTGCATAACAAAGTAAATGTATTTAATATCACTGAACTATATACTTAAAATGGTTAAAACAATAAATTTCATGCTATGTATATTATATGACAATAAAAAATACTTTAAGAAATAAATCACAATATCAGTATCCTGTGTCTAACACTACATAGATAACAGTTTTGGATGATGTCAAGGAAGATTATTTATATTAATAGTGTTCTGACTACCCCGAGATCCAAAATATCTTACTACTAGATTCCATTTTAGTTAGGTCAATGCAGAACAAACAAAACAAAAAATTACTAAAATAGGAATTTTAAGCTTCATCATAAACCTGGGCCTACACACAAAAATGTAAACTGATGAGTATAATAAATACATCAGAGCAGATATAAGTTTTTGGAAAAGGCAAGTAAAGAAGAGAAAAATAACTTAAATTGACATTAAAAGAGCTCATTAGCTACAGTGATCAAAATAGTATGATACCAGCATAGAAACAGATACATAGGCCAATGGAACAGAACTGAAGGCCCTGAAATAAATGCTTGCATATATGGTCAACTATTTGACAAAGGAGCCAAGTATACTCAATAGAGAAAAAAAGTCTCCTCATTAAATGGTGCTGGAGAAACTGGATTATTCACATGAAAAAGAAGGAAACTAGACACCTATTTTACACTATTCACAAAAATTAATTCAAAATGTACTAATGAATTAAATATAAAACTGGAAACTATAAAACTCCTAGAAGAAAACAGGTAAAAAAAACTTCCTTGACATGGGTCTTGGCCATGATTATACATGACATCTAAACTTCAAGAAACAAAAAATAAACAAGTGGGAGTATATCAAACTAAAAAGCTTCTCATGGCAAAAGAAATGATTAAAAAAATGAAAAGACAACCTACATAATGGGAAAAAAATCCCTAAGTCACACATCTGGATAAAGAGTTAATATCCAAAATAAAGAACTCATACAACTTAACAGCAAAGAAACCACAAAAACCACCAACAATTAAAAAAAAAAAACAACAAAAAACACACCAAATAATCCTATTTTAAAAAATGGACAAAGGACCTGAATATAAATTTTTCCAAAGATGATATATGAATAATCAACAGGTTCATGAAAAAGTGCTCCACATCATTTTAATCATTAGTGAAATGCAAATCAACACCACAATGAGATAGCTCTTAGGATGACCAGCCCTAAAATGACAAGAGTTAACAAATGTTGAGAGGATGTGAAGAAAAGGGAAAGTTTATGCACTGTTGGGATTGTAAATTGGTATAGCTACTATGGAAAACACTATAAAGTTAAAAAATTAAAAATAGAAATACCATATAATACAACAATTCCACATCTGGGTATATATTTGAAGAAAATGAAAACACTAACTCGAGCATATATGCACCCCAATGTTCACAACAGCATTATTTACAATAGGCAAGACACAGAAGCTACCTAAGCATCAACCAACTGATAAATGCATAAAGTTATATATATATATATATATATAATATTATTCAGCCATAAAAAAAGAAATTCTGCTATCTGCAATAACATGGATGAATCTTGAGGAAAGACATCATGGTAAGTGAAAGAAGCCAGAGAGAGACAAATATTTTATGATCACACTTATACATGGAACTTAAAAAAAAAAAGAAAGAAAGAAAATGAAAAAAAAAAAAAAAACTCATAGAAAAAGCAATCATATCTGTGGTTACCAGAGGCAGGGTTGGAGAGTGGGGTGGGAATTGAATGAAGGTGGTCAAAGGTACAAATTTCCTGTGGTAGATAAATAAGTTCTGAGGATGTAATGTACAACATGATGACCGCAGTTAACAATGCTATGGTGTATTTGAAAGTTGCTAAGACAGTAAATCCTAAGACTTCTCATCAAAAGGAGAAATTTTTGTTTCTTTTTTTGTAGTGTAAATATGAGGCAATGCGTATTAACTAAACTTACTGTGATAATCACTTCACAACATATGTTAAGGCAAGTCATTATGCTGTACATCTTAAACTTACATAGCGCTGTATGTCGATTACATCTCAATAAAACTGGAAAAAAGCTTATTACTAATTAAATTTTGTTCAGTTCATTAGCTATATATTATCCCAAGTACTGGAGGGAAAACAGTATCTGTCTGTCTATCTACCTAATTATATCTATCTATATAACTAGACAAGTAAAAGAAAAAACTTTAATAAAGGGGTGTTCCCGTCCTGACACAGCGAAAATGAATCCAACTAAGAACCATGAGGTTGCAGGTTTGATCCCTGGCCTTGCTCAGTGGGTTAAGGATCTGGCATTGCCGTGAGCTGTGGTGTAGGTCGCAGATGTGGCTTGGATCTGGCGTTGCTGTGGCTCTGGCGTAGGCCAGAGGCTATAGGTCTGATTCGAGCCTTAGCCTGGGAACCTCCATACACCGTGGGTATGGCCCCAAAAAAGACGAAAAAAAAAAAAAATTAAGAAAGGTAATAGTGAAACAGAAAGTGGCATAAAATTTTACAATTAGGAAGGAAAGAAAAGTGGAATCAAGAAAGATCTTGAGTCTTACTCTCTCAAGCACTGCTGATTCAACTGGATGAATCTGAATTTGAAAGAGGGCCATGGAAGTGGGGCATACTCCACTAGGGACAGGGTGTGCAGAAAATAATATCTGATAATGTAGAAACAATAGGATTCACATTTAAATAAGAAACATGTTAAAATTTCCTACTGCAGCAAGAAGCAACCTGTTCTACTGGGACATTCAAATAACCTTCAAATAATCTGCTCTTCATTCTGATAGAAAAGCAAATCTTTCATGGCCATATGTTTATGGACAGCAAATTACATCTCCACAAAACTGGACTGCAAGCTCTCCAAAAGTTAGGATGGTATTTCTAATGCAGTGTTTGATACAAATAGACCCAGAATGAATATTTAGTGAATTTAAATAAACTATGAAAAAGTCAGAATAGTATTATTTTCTGAAAAGATATGCCTTAAAACACTAATCCTAAAATATGCACTACGAAAAAAATGTTAAGTCTGCAGTTTAATAAAGGGAGTTCCTGTTATGGCTCAGTGTAAATAAATCTGACTAGCATCCATGAGGACGCAGGTTTGTCCCTGGCCTTGCTCAGTGGGTTAAGGATCTGATGTTGCCGTGAGCTGTGGTATAGGTCGCAGATGTGGCTCGATCTCCCATGGCTGTGGCTGTGGTGTAGGCCAGTGGCTGAAGCCCCGATTTGACCACTAGTCTGGGAACTTCCACATGCCATGGGTACAGCCCTAAAAAGACAGAAAGAAAGAAAGAAAAAAAAAAAAAAAAAGATTCATCCTTCTTTCACAGACCACTGATATCTCTGACAATTCAGACTCAAGATTCAATCGAGCAATGAAAGAGTGTAAGTAAAATATTTAAAATCTGGAAGAGGGGGATAGTAGGTTGGTTATTTTTTTTTTTTAGTTAGGAGATACAAAAAATGATGGGAGAGAGAATAAACATATCTTAATAAAGTCTTGCTAACTGAAGATAAAGTAGTTAGCAAACAAATTATTTCTGAAAGTTTCTGGTTTTAAGTAATCAGAAAAATTATCAGATTCCTAAACGAGCAATTTTAAAGCACTTATTTCTATTATGAACATAAATATCATTACTCTAAAGTATTAAGGTAAATAGGCAAAGGAGCCCTTTTTAAATATAAAACTGTATTGTTCATGCTTTTAAATAGTGCTGGGAAGGTACCAGAGCAACAGCTTGATATTTCTGATATATTTACTTGAGAATATGCATAAATATCTACATTATAGCTACAGTAACATTGAGACCTTGAGCTATTTAAGAACAATTGCTATCTAAACGACAGATCAGTATTTTTTAAAAAAAAAGGCTCTTTTTTTTTTTTTTTTTTTTTTTTTTTGTCTTTTTGCCATTTCTTGGGCCGCTCCCACGGCACATGGAGGTTCCCAGGCTAGGGGTTGAATCGGAACTGTAGTTGCCACAGCAATGCAGGATCTGAGCCGAGTCTGCGACCTACACCACAGTTCACGGCAACGCCGGATCCTTAACCCACTGAGCAAGGCCAGGGATCGAACCTGCAACCTCATGGTTCCTAGTCGGATTTGTTAACCACTGCGCCACGACAGGAACTCTAAAAAAGGCTCTACCTCTGTAGGTACTGATAGGGTTTGTACTGGTTTGTTCTTTCTATGAGCAGTGTACATTAGATACTTTGGAAAGGATGTATGAAGATGTACATGGGTGAAACGACTGGGAGAGGGAAGAACTGGGAAGGAACGAATAACATATATAGATTACCTATGAAATAATAATTAATGAGAACCTACTATATAGCCTAGGAAAATCTACTCAATAGTTTGTAAAAACCCATATGGGAAAAAAGAATGGCTATATTTATGACTGATTCACTTTGCTGTACAGGTGAAACTAACAAAACATTGTAAGTCAACTATGCTCCAAAATTTTTTAAAAAAGATTTTAACAATGAAATCTATGTCCCATCAAATTTCAATAAAAATCATAAAAGTAAAAAGGTATACAATTTGTACATCAAATTCTAATGCTTGAACTATTTATCAAAGGACCTTTGGTAAAAGGCATCCAAAAATATATTGAAAAGCCAGAAATCTCCTTCAAATATACATAATTTGTCATAGTAGAGAGATTTTTTTACCTTCTCTGCCTATGATGTCAAAATTATTCCCCTAGTACCAAATCTTTTTTTTTTTTTTGCCATTTCTTGGGCCGCTCCCACGGCATATGGAGGTTCCCAGGCTAGGGGTTGAATCGGAGCTGTAGCCACCAGCCTACACCAGAGCCACAGCAACACGGGATCCGAGCCGCATCTGCAACCTACACCACAGCTCTGGCAACACCGGATCCTTAACCCACTGAGCAAGGGCAGGGATCCGAACCCTCAACCTCATGGTTTCTAGTTGGATTCGTTAACCACTGTGCCACGATGGGAACTCCTAGTACCAAATCTTGTATCTAGAATCTTAACTTTGCCATGAAACATCGGTATTTCCATTTTAGGGATGTTACAGATTATAGCAAAATTTTTCAGTTCATTTTTGAATATTTTAATGCAAACATTTTATAAAGAGAATTCTAAAAAATGTTCTCCTTTTATAGGTTTGTGTGTGTGTGCGTGGCATATGGCACATGGCACAAATCAGAGCTGCAGCTGCAGGCCTACGCCACAGCCACACCAATACTGAATCTGAACCTCCTTTGAGACCAACACTGCAGCTTGCAGCAATGCCGGATCCTTAACCTACTGAGTGAGGCCAGGGATGGAATCTGCATCCTCATGGAGACTACACTGGGCTGTTAACGCAGTGAGCCACAATGGGAACTCCAAAAAACTGTTCTCATTTTCTGGTATTCAAGACTCATCAAAGGTCAAAGGTAGCAGCTCACAATGCATAATCGTGTTTCTTGAGATATTTATGAGATAATTTGCATAGAATATAATATGCAATATAAATATAGCCTAAGATCCAAGGTTTAATTAGACTTTTTTTCTTCTAAATTCACTGGTTTATGACTTGTGGCTTAGCATGATTTTTTTTTAACAGCAAAGCTCACGAAGAAGCATATAAACATTGCATTCTCCTTATACTCCACTTATACTATTCTTATACTTCTTAACTACTAGAGACATTCAGACACCATATAATTACTGAATTCAGAGTCATTCATATTCATACTATTACTGTGGGGGGTAAATTATAATAATGCATAATGCATGAGGACATTTTTCCCAAATATATTTTAAAACACTAGAACAAACCAAAATTTCCATCCATAATTTAAAATCCAGGCAAAACTCTCAAAAGTAAAAACATACAGAAGAAAGTTTGCCTTACCTCATATTCAGAAATTTCAGGTAAGTTACTTTCATCTGCCTTCTCTAGCTTTTCAGCAGCCCACTTGCTTGCAGCCTCAGCAAATTCCTTTTCAGTTAGCCTACTGGGTTTGTCCAACACCTAATAAAAACAAAACAGCACTTCTGTTACAATTCTCAAGGGCTTTTAAATTCCAAATATATCAAGAAGTACATCCCACTTAAAATCATATTAGCTTTCAAATTTACATAGAGAATAAGTACATTATTTCTTTTTTTCAAAAATATTCAACATAAAATTTCCTTAAGTAGCAATTTTGTGGGGACAAACACACTAGATCTAACTCCTAAATTTATATAAATCTTCAGAAATTCATCTAAAGGAACAAAAGACACTGAGAATTAACTAGTATGATAATAGTTTTTGGCATACAGAAGACATTATACTGATTCCAACTTTATCTTTAATTATAATCAATGAAATAAATAATTCCAAATGTCATCAAATTCCTAATTAAGGCAACACAAAGTCCGATATGCTACTTATAATTTATAATAGTTTATAGAAATCCTACTCCTTACACAAAATTTATTCACTTTAATTTTTTCATACTACTAGTATGATGATTTTATAGACATAACTTATGATACTGTGAGCCTTGGTTTCCTCATTTACAAAACAGGGATCAATAATATTCACTCTTGAACAAAGCAGTTGTGAGAATCCAGAGGGTAACAGACATTTGGTATTTTAATTTTGTTTCCATCTCTTATTTCTCTAAAGTAACAACACTGATTCTAAGTACACCTCCTTTGGATGACAGTGTCAGTAAAAATCCCCATGTTATGGTATACTGTCATTTATAAAGTCCGTGCACATGCAAACTAAAAAAGAGGTATTTTAATTAAATGCAATTCCATGAAGGTGGCTCGGGTAGATTTTATTACCCCCTAACTTATAAACCAAAAAACTGAATGTCAAAAAGTAGTGATTTGTACACAGTTTCCAATACTTGCTGAGCTAAAACTTAAAACTAGGTCTTGTAGATAAGTAAGGCCCCGACCTCTTCATATAGCTTATTCAATTCACCAAAAAAAAAAAAAAAAAAAAAAATGGTTTTCCACCCATGATATTTACTGGAAAATAATCATAATGTGTCTACATGCATGTTTGTTTCCATGGCCAATGAGAAGCTTTAATATCTTATTCCAAAAACTTACCCATACACAAAGTTTAACGGGTATAAGAAAGTCTTTATCATTACTTGGTAATAAGGTTTAAAAGTTTTTTAAAAAATAAGAAGAAACACACAGATGAATATATTTTTAAAGATGTAAACCTCACTGCTTTGTTCTCTTTTTTTTTTTTTTTGGTTTGTTTTTTGGTACCTGTTTTAAAGAGGAAGTTATAGAACAAAAACAAAACATTATAAATTAGCTCTAGTAAAGGAAGCAAAATTTCTGTAACTGAATCCTTCTATTCATACATCATTACTTGAAAAACTGCATCTGAAACTAACTACTTTTTTTTTTTCTTTTTGCCTTTTTAGGCCTGCACCGACGGCACATGGAAGTTTCCAGTCTAGGGGTCTAATCAGAGCTACAGCTGCTGGCCTACACCTCAGCCACAGCAACGCCAGATCCGAGTTGTGTCTGCAACCTACACCGCAGCTCAACCCCACTGAGCGAGGCCAAGGATTGAACCCACAACCTCCTGTTGGATCCGCTGTACCATGACGGGAACTCCCTGAAACTAACTTCTAACAGCAGAAAAACTCTGAAAAATTATGGTTGCTGTTATACTGGAATAATGTTTAAAAGAAAAAGTCCTTTAACAAATCAGGAAATCTAGGTAATAAAGTCGCCATGTAACCCTGGCAAAAAAGGACACAGGAAGCTACATTTTCCAAGCACATAAACTGATTCCATTTTAAGGCAAAAAATACAAACATATACATAAACTGTCAGATGAAAATAATCTAAAATCCATTATTGTTAGATTTCATAGTTTATATTTTAACATGTACCAAAAAGTCCTATGTTGCAATTTATATTCACATTGCATTACAGTTCAGAGGAAATAAATATTTCAAATATTATAATTTAAATATTCAATGTGACTCAGATGGGTAAGTGCTATTCACTCTTCATTCATTTTTACCTGACCTCCCCCCCTCCACTCCCGCCCCCACCCTGCCACACCTCCCCACCAAAAAAAGTCAGTCTTTCAAAGTGTTATAGGCTTCAAGTTCCCTTCAAGGAGATTCAACCCAAAGCCTCTGGCCATGTCGCACTGTAACGCCCCTTCCCCCACCTTGAACAGCCTGGTAGGGAAGGAATGTAGCCCATTCCTCACCCTGCCTCTATAGAACCAGTTCCCCATGCAAATAAAGCATCCTGCCTGAGACCAATTAGATCAAATATGCCCTACACAGAGCTAAAGCAACATTCAGCCCTCAGGCACAGCCTAGGGGGCTGTGGGAGGAAAAACTGCGTCTCCACTCAGGTCTGCCTGGGGTGGGGTGAGGTATAAGAACAGACTGTAAAATGAGTCGGCCCCTCTTTATAACCTGCGCACAGGTAAGTTTTCTCTCTGAAAATGTACTTTCGCTTTAATAAATTTGTAAAACGTCTGCCCTTCCAATGCTTTGCTACATAATGCTTTCCTTGGGGACCAAGGAAACTGTGACCCTCTCAAAAGCACCCTTGATATGGTAAAAAAAGGAACCAAAAAATCCAATCCATCTTTCCTGTTCAAAATCCAGCATTCCAGCATCCTCAGACTTCAGGGAAAGCTCAGAAACACCTTTTTCTTTTTTTCATTTGAGGCAGAGAAGCAGCTCCCTCCAAACACCAGCACAGACTGCCAGTTGTTGCAGAAAGGACAAACATACCAATGATAGAAAACAAAAAGAAGCGAATAGAAGTAACAACAGCTATGGAAAGGGAGAAGAAGTGTGAAGTTGGTAAAGAAAATCTCAGCGACACCCCAAATTTTTAATTTTTGAAGATTAGAATCATGAATCATTTTTTCAACTTATTTTGGGATGCTGGGAAGGAAGGAATGATAAGAACTGATGCAGGGAAGAGCAGATATGTCCTAGAGAAATTATTTAACATCTAAGCCTTTTCTATAAAATGGATACATATGTACTTTTCTTAAACTGCAAAATAATCACAATCATACACTAGCTAACACCTGCATCATGTCACTTTGTTGTGGTGAGAACATTATAGCTCTCTTAGCAGAGACTTCAATTATACAACAGAATACTATTAACTATAGTCACTGTGTTATACATTAGAGCTCCAGAATTTATTCATCCTATAGCTTCAAGTTTACACTCTTTGACTAACATCTCCCCCTTTCTCCCATCTCCCAGACTCTGGTAACCACCCTTCTTTGTTTCTGTGAATTTGACTTTTTTAGATTCCACATATAAGTGAGATCGTACAATACTTGCCTCTCTCTGTCTGGTTTATTTCACTTACATAATGCCCTCAAGAGCCTTCCATGTTGTCACAAATGATAGGATGTCCTTCTTTCTCACAGTCGAATAACATTCCATTGTGCATATATATATATGTGTATATTACAGATATGCATAAATATATAATATTCCATTGTGTAATTTCTTTTTTGTTATTTTATTCATATGTTTACATCCAACTAAATGGGTTATATAAATAGTTGCAGCCAAGGTGTTTACCACACTGAGTGGTTCTGTATAATTTTAAAAATTTTTATTGAAATATAGTTGATATACAATATTGTATACAGCAAAGTGATTCAGTTATACACATTTAACTAAAAAAAATTCAGTTATAATAATAATAACTGAGTAACTATATAATAACTGAATAACTATAAAAGTAGGAAATCCTACTTCTTTGACTTGAGTGACTGTTCGCTTTCCCAGGTTATGAATTTTTCAGCCATTATGTCTTCAAATATGTTCTCCGCCCTGTTCTCTCTCTTCTTCTGGGGCCCTTGTAATACACATACTAGTGTGCCTGAAGTTGTCCAAGAGATTTTTTTCCTTTTTCGGGGGGGGGGGGTCTTTTTAGGCCATAACCACAGCATATGGAGGTTCCCAGGCTAGGGGTTGAATCAGAGCTTTAGCCAGTAGCCTACGTCATAGCCACAGCAACACCAGATCTGAGCTGTGTCTTCGACCTTAACCCACTGAGCAAGGCTAGGGATAGAACCTGAGTCCTCATGGGTGCTAGTCAGATTTGTTTCCGCTGAGACACAATGGGAACTCCTGTCCCAGAGGACCCTTAAATTATCCTCATTTTTTTTTTCATTCGTTTTCTTTTTTCTGTTCAGTGGCAGTGATTTCCACTACTTGGTCTTCCAGCTCTGTATCATTTAGTCTGCTATTGATCCCTTCTAGTGTATTCTCCATTTCAGTTATTGCATTCTTCATGTCTGTTTGGTTGTTTCTTCACATATTTCTCTTTGTTAAAAACTAACTTCTCATTTGGAGTTCCCGTCGTGGTGCAGTGGTTAACGAATCCGACTAGGAACCATGAGGGTGTGGGTTCGATCCCTGCCCTTGCTCAGTGGGTTAACGATCCGGCGTTGCCGTGAGCTGTGGTGTAGGTTGCAGACGCGGCTCGGATCCCGCGTTGCTGTGGCTCTGGCATAGGCTGGCGGCTACAGCTCCGATTAGACCCCTAGCCTGGGAAACTCCATATGCTGCGAGAGCGGCCCAAGAAATGGCAAAAAGACAAAAACAAAAAAACAAAAAAAACTAACTTCTCATTCTACACATCTATTCTCCTCCCGAATTCTTTGATCATATTTATGATCACTACTCTGAAATTTTTCAGACAGGGGACCTATTTCTACTTCACTTAGTTCTTCTTCTGGGGTTTTATCTTCTTCTATTGCCTGGAACATACTTCTCTGCTGTCTCATTTTGTCTAAGTTGCTATTTGTACTTTTTAGGTATGTGGTAGGTTAGCTGTATTTCTCCACCTTGGAGAAGTGGCCTTCTGTAGAATACATCCTATGCATCCCAGTAGGGCACTCCATTCACATCACCCAAGCTATACGCTCCAGGGGGTCCCCCAAGAGGGCTGTGTGGGGCCTTCTGTTGTGGTGGGCTGACTTTATGGGTAGTCTGGTAGGCTTGGTTGGCCTCTAGTACAAGTTGGTTGCCAGGCCCTGCCTTGTGTGGATGTTGTTGGCTGCTGTTTAGCAGGGTATGGTCATGATTGTGGCTGGCTGCAAAATCCTAGAGGTCCTGGAGCTAATGCTGGCTCACCAGTGTGCAGAGTCAGGGTCCCAAAGACTCTGGAACTGTTCCCCAACCACTGACAGGTAAAGCCAGATCCTGGGGTTAGTGCTGGACTAGTGGCAGACTCTGGTTCCCAGAGTCTGGATGCAGTATCCAGGAATACCAGAGCTCCTTTCAGATTGTTGGGTTGTGGGGAGGGGGGTGCTGGTTCCTGACACGGTTGTATATTTGTCCAAGTTGTCCCAAAGCTTGCACTGGCCTGTGAGTGGCCAGGGCCAGGGTCAGAGTCAAGCTGGTCCCAGGGTAAGGTCTTATTTATTGTTGGCAGGCTCAGTCTGCAGGTTGTGGGATCCTAGTTTTCTGCTTCTGGATCTGCCCCTTGGTGGGTGATGGTGGTCTAAAAGCTAGTGCAGGCTTCTTAGTGGGAAGGGCGAGTGCGTGTCCACTGGTGGGTAAAGTTGGGTCTTGGCCTTCTGGTGAGCAGGGCCACATCTAGCAGTGTGTCTAGAGGTGGCTGTGGGCTCAAGTCTTCAGACGGCTTGTCTGCTAATGGGTTGGGCTGTGCCCCCAACCCAGTTAGTTGTTTGGTCTGAGGTGTCCCAGTATTGGCACTGCAGGGTGTTGGGTAGGGCCAGGTCTTGGTGCTAATGAGACAAGATGATAGGGGCCAGCAACAGAGTTCACCTGTTTGAATATTCCCCAGTATGTCTCCACCAGTATCCACATCTCCAGGGTGAGCCACAGCTGGCCTCCTGCCCCCAACCAGCTGCCTCTCCAGGAGACTCTCCAAGACCAGCAGGTAGGTCTGGCCCAGACTCATATTAAATTACTGCTTTTGTCCTGGGTCTTGATGTGCACAAGGTTTTGTGTGCACTCTTTTTTTTTTTTTTTTTGCTATTTCTTGGGCTGCTCCCGCGGCATATGGAGGTTCCCAGGCTAGGGGTCAAATCGGAGCTGTAGCCACCGGCCTACGCCAGAGTCACAGCAATGCGGGATCCGAGCCGCGTCTGCAACCTACACCACAGCTCACAGCAATGCCGGATCGTTAACCCACTGAGCAAGGGCAGGGACCAAACCTGCAACCTCATGGTTCCTAGTCGGATTCGTTAACCACTGCGCCACGACGGGAACTCCTGTGTGCACTCTTTAAGAGTGAAGTCTCTATTGCCTCCAGTCCTGTGGAGCTCCTGCAACTAAACCCTGAAGGCCTTCAAAGCAAAATGCTCTGGGGGCTCATCCTCCTGGTGCCCAACCACTGGGTTAGGGGACCCTGAGGTAGGGCTCAGAACTCTCTTGTGGAATAACCACTGTAATAAAATTGTATTCCAGTTTGTGAGTTGCCTACCTGAGGGGTATGGGATTTGATTATCTCATGAGTCTGCCCCTCCTACGTGCCTCATTGTGGTTCTTTATTTATGTCTTTAGTTATAGAAGATCTTTTCTGATAGGCCTCAGTCTTTTTCATCCATGACTATTCTATAGATAATTGTGATTTTAATATGCTCATGATAGGAGGTGAGCTCAGGGTCATTCTACTCCACCATCTTGGCTGTTCTCCTTAGTATGAGAAAGTGGTCAGACATGCAAATTGAGGCATCATGGTGGACTCTTTAGGGTGTTGGCATGTGGGCTGAGTTTTGTGGCCAATGAGAAGCAGTTTATGATAAAAGATGCTTAGGCAAGGCTATAGAAAAGGGTGCAAAGCTTCCTTTTCCTCTTCAAGTCAACATGCATTCGCCCTGTTTCCACATCATTTTTGCATATATACCTAGAAGTGGATGGCTGAATAATATGATAGCTCTATTTTATTTATTCTTTTGGAAGAATCCCCATACTGTTCTCCATATCATCTGTACCACTTTACATTCCCATCAACAGAACACACAAGGGTTCCCTTTTCTCCACATGCTCTTCAACATTTGTTATTTGCAGACTTTTTGATGACATCGCAACTGCAACCTTGTGCCACAGCTGTGACAACACCAGATCCTTAACCTGCTGTGCCACAAGGGAACTTCTACGTATAGATATTTTTTAATTATGGGAGACCTCACCAGTGAAATAATTTGAGAAAATTATTTAACTTATGAGCTTTGAATATAAAATGGAAATAGAGTAGTTCCTGGAGCTTGGTGGTAATAAAACTAACTAGTATCCATGAGGACACAAGTTCGATCCCTGGCCTTGCTCAGTGGATTAAGGATCTGGTGTTACCATAAGCTGTAGTGTAGGTTCCAGATGTGGCTCAGATCCCGCATTGCTGTGGCTGTGGTATAGGCCAGCAGCTACAGCTCCAATTCAACCCCTAGCCTGAGAACTTCCATATGCTGCAGGTGTGGCTCTAAAATAAAGCAAAAAATAAAAATAAATAAAATGGAAATACAAACTTACCTACATCGCAAAAATTTTATATGAATTAAAAACAGAAGAAAACACATAATATAGTATCTAGAATCAAACTGTCATACAATAAATGTTGGTCTCTGCCTATATACCCACTTCCAAAATAAAAGCATAGTTGCTCAAATATGCCCCATCTGAATATTTATTCCAACCTGGCTAGGGTCAAGATGAGGTGCATAGTAAGTACTAATTTTAGCATAACCTGTGGAAATAATCCTATGAGAAAACTCATTTACTCTGGTGGCTACTTTCAAGTTGTGGTTACTTAAAACTCAAGTTTTTGTCTTTTGTCCTTTTATAGGGCGGCACTCGCAGCATATGGCGGTTCCCAGGCCAGGGGTCTAATTGAAGCTGTAGCCGCCGGCCTACGCCAGAGCCACAGCAATGCCAGATCCGAGCCGCGTCTGCAACCTACACCACAGCTCACAGCAACACCGGATCCTTAATCTGCTGAGGGAGGCCATGGATTGAACCCGCAACCTCATGGTTCCTAGTTGGGTTTGTTTCCGCTGCGCCATGATGGGAACTCCAAAACTCAAGTTTTTGAATGCAGCATATTACCCCCATTAGGTATGACAGTAAAGAATAAAAGCATCTGTACTAGACAATATATCTCATTTACTTTGTAATTCCTCTTTAAATTGATTTTAGAAATGTAACAAACCTTTGATGAAGGAACTGCTGAAGAACTTGAGGGTGAAGTGTCTCTTGATGTTTTCAAAGACTGAACAGGTCTCTCTTTGCCTATACAAAATATATAAAATGCAATTTTCTAGCTCATTTGTTTTCAGAGTGATTTTATAATTGAATAAACATGGGATGGGGCCATATATTTACTAAAGTACTGAAATCTTTATTACATTATTAAATTAAATATGTTAATATCTAATTCCTATCTCTCTTGGAGGTTTGGGCACCATCAAAAATTTCAAATAACGCAGAACCAAAGGATAGCATACATGGCAACCTAAGTCACGTCAATGCCAATCAGGAAACACAGAATCACAGAGAAAACCTGAGAAAAGCCAAAAAACACTTTAAAATCATAAGTGCTTCCTTTTCCAAGTTTCTAAAAGCTAACTTTTAATATATCACACTAAAAATCCAATGGAGGTTATTATATGACACTACCAAAGAGAATCAGCTAATTAAGCAGTAGCTCAAAGAGAAAGGCATATATAGGAAATTTAGTAGGTATTTATGAAATAATCAGTTTAAAAAATAAAAATAAAAACTAGGAAACCATAATTCCGAGTACTAATCCAGTGCCTAATATGAATGAGTACCCAAATATTTGTTAAATGGCTAAAATAAATCCATATGAAATAAAGTCACTAACCTTTATCTTCAGTCACTGTAGACACTCACACAGTACTCTATGTATACTATTGTTTTTACAGAAATTTAAGGCAGAAAACATTTAAACATTACTTTAGCTGGTTCAACAATAACAAAAAAGAATTTAGTTAATCTTAAAAGTAATGGTGAACTGTTACTAACAGAAAAGCATTTCATAAAATCATCTGCATGCCAACTGTAACATAAATCCTCTGCTCTTGAGTGCTAGGAAAATTTTAATTATGGAAAAGAGGAAAAAGTAGCACCAAGTTTAGAGTGGCATGGAAACTGGTCAAGACTGGATAGTGGGTTAGGGTCAGAAAGCAGTCAAGAGCAAAAGCAGAGACAAACAACCTTGAAACTGAGGCAAAGCCAGCTTCAGTCAAAAAGCCTCTTAATGCTCTTCCTGCTTTGGTCCAGATGGCTAAGTAAGGGCCTGCAGGCTCAAGGGCTTCCAACCACCTGGGGAAGTAATAAATAACATCTCCTTCCAATGTCCTACAGACCTGGAAAGCTTTCTCACGACACCCCACACTCTGCACCCAACAACATTTGGCAATGTGTGAAGATTTTGACTGTCCCAAGTGGGTGAATGCCACTGGCACAGGTAAGTAGAAACAAGGGATGCTTGCTAAACATCCTGCAAATGCATAGGACAGCCCTCTACAACAAAGCCTCACATGTCAACAGCACTAAGATTGAAAACTCCTGCTCTAGGCATAGCATTCCAACTCTGAAGCCCCACTAGTCTTTAAAAGGACATAATCCTAGACTCTTTTAACTTGTGGTGCCATTAAGAGACTTTCACAGTAAGCAAGCTTAAAAGTCCTTACAGACCTTAAAAAACAAAAGTAAAACGAAGGGAGTTCCTACTGTGTCTCAGCGGTAAAGAAACTAACTAGTATCCATGAGGATGTGAGTTTGATTACTGGTCCCATTCAGTGGGGGTTAAGAATCCGGTGTTGCCGTGAGCTGTGGTACAGGTTGCAGACTCGATTCCAATCCTGTGTTCCTGTGGCTGTGGCAGAGGCAGCTGCAGCTCCTATTTGACCCCTAGCCTGGGAACTTCCATATGCTGCAGGTGCAGCCCTAAAAAGACAAAAAAAAAAAGAAAAAAGAAAAAAGTAAAACGAGGAGTTCCTATTGTGGCTCAGTGGTAACAATCCCTGGTCCCACTCAGTGGGTTAAGAACCCAGTGTTGCCATGAGCTGTGGTATAGGCTGAAGACACAGCTCAGATCTGGCGTTCCTGTGGCTATAGCATAGGCCAGCAGCTGCAGCTCTGATTCAAACCCTAGCCTGGGAACTTCCATATGCTGCAGGTGCGGCCCTAAAAAAAAAGACAAAAAAAAAGGCAAAATGATACCAACCATCACTACATCCCCAAAGGACTAAGAACATTGTTTATTTAGTAACCCCCTACTGTAATTCCACTACACATGGCAAATTCCACATGCTATTGGGATAGTGTCAGTCTATCCCACTGCACCAAAACCTCCTAGAGGAATATGTATCATAGTTCATTTTTGAATATCCAAGGCTTACCTAGTCAAGTCCTTTAAGAAAAGAGTAAGTATTCAAAAATTAGGTGAAAAGATGAATTATTTTTCTACCCTGAGGATGCAAAGGCTTCCCCCAGACTATTCTGATAAGTATTTCCTGGGAAAAGGATGAAGAGCTGGACCAGTCCACACAGCACACACTACGTTAATTAAAGGCATAATTATAGGCTTGATTCTGGCACATAGCAGCTGGACACAGCAAAACACCTTTCAAAGCAGCTGTTAATTTCTTACTTAGCATTTCCTTTCCAAATAAAGCATCAGCAATACAGGTATGACAAGTGTGTTGCCCAAGTGTAGTCTTGGGATCTTTCATGATTTCAGCTGTGTAAGGCTAATTTAAGCAGATTTCAACAAATCTCAGTGTGCAAAAGCAAAGGAACATGGAAGGACAGGGCAGGTGGTTTATCAAATATCAACATACATCCACATATACCAGGTTGCATGAAAGGAAGGGACAGGCAAGAAGCAAAAGACAAAGAAAAAAGATGATACAGACGGCAGCAGAAGGAGCACATAGAAGATAGAAATGCCCTGATCCTACTGTTGTTAGGTCCTATCTGGCAATGACTTGTCTATTCTACCCTACAGATCTCCACTTCCTATGAGGTGGCTGTTTCTGACCTGGAATGGCTAGCCTAGACACCAAACCTACCTATCTCCCCTAATCCTACTACCTGAGTCTCCTGTTGTTCAACTCTGGTTCTGACAGTAGACTAATGGAGCAGTTATACACTTTCCCCATTTCCATAACCTCTGTCGACTTAAGCCCCCACCCTTCACAACCCCAAATCAAAATCTAGCTCAAAACTCACCTCTTTCTGGCTTTCCTTCATTCTGCCGTTTGTAGGAGGCACCAGCACGCACGGACTCTAGGGAAAGGTGGGCAGGAAGGAATTAACACCAGCATCTATGTGTCCAGGAGGAACAAGAGAACCCAGAAGTAGGAGTAATGAGAACAGGAACTTCTGAGCATTTGCTGGTGATCCAAACTTTTTTCCTACTCTGCCTTCAAGGTGGGCTGTCTGAACAACCACTCCTGAAGAGAAATAAATAACAGAATAGGACAAAATCTCTAAGACCAGAAGCTAGTTAGATACAACAACAATGTATGAAGATGAGGCTAACCAAGGACAGCATGGGCAGAAAGTAATGAGAAAAGGATCCTATGAAAAGACATGGAAAGTTAAAGACAGAGATCACCCATCTTACTCATCATTGTAAGCATCTAAACTAATGTCCTCCACAGCGTCAACATCCAAAGGATTAAAGAATGACACCAAAAAAATCAAGAATGCAAGACGAATCATGACCGGAAAACAAGGGGTTTTCATGGCATAGCATATCAGTTCCCTGGGCATACAACGGCTACCTGAAAATAGTCTTTCTGTCTTATTCACAAGCAGCCTGTAACTAAATCTTGCTAATTCTCTCATATATGGATCTTCTTTATAAACAAATCCCCAGCTACTCTCTTGCTTGATCTCCTAATTATTCCAAATTTAGAATCTTGTAAATATTTTGTTAATTTCCTTACCTGCAAACTCTTAATGATGCAGATGGAATCAACTTTCTAAAAAGCCTAAATGAACTAGTTGGGTCTCTCAGCTATTTTTCCAATAAGCTTTCTTAGCATTTATTTCAAATTATTCTATTATAGATCCCAAATTGCCGATTTTCTTTTTTTCTGAAAAAATAACATGTTTTCTGAATTATTTTAGCATTGTCAACACCATGTATTAAAAAAAAAAGGTTTAGGGAGTTCCTCTCGTGGCTCAGTGGTTAACGAATCCGACTAGGAACCATGAGGTTGTGGGTTCGATCCCTGGCCTTGCTCAGTGGGTTAAGGATCCGGCGTTGCCGTGGGCTGTGGTGTAGGTTGCAGACGCAGTTCAGATTCCGTGTTGCTGTGGCTCTGGCATTGGCCGGAGGCCACAGCTCCAATTCAACCCCTAGCTTGGGAACCTCCATATGCTGCAAGAATGGCCCAGGAAATGGCAAAAAGACAACAACAACAAAAAAGTCTGGGAGTTCTCCTGCGGTGCAGTGGGTTAAGGATCAGGCATTGTCACTGCAGCAGCTTGGTCGGCTTCTGTGGCGCAGGTTCAGCCCCTGGCTTGGGAAGTTCCAGATGCCACAAGTGTGGCAAACAAAACAAAACAAACAAACAAAAGTTTCAAGAAATATCACACAAATATTGCCATTCTACTTGTTGTTGAAGATGTGGTATCCTTCTCTCACTACTGATCTGTCATCAGAAGAAGATTTGTTCCTCCGGACACCTGATTTGTTTTTATATAAGTTTCACTGTGAACGCTTATTTATTACCCATTTCCTCTTTGTTTTAGGCAAATCCTTAGTTCACTTACGGTAACTGTTGAGAGCCTTACCATAAGCATCTATTCTTTAACTACTAACTTTATTCTTTTATTACCATATTATTTCACTTTTATATAAAATTCTTTACCCAATTACCTACTCCTGTTTTATTAACTGTTTATTTTTGATAACCTGCCTCAAATTCTTTGTAGATGAAGAAGACTAGGACAATGATATTTTTCTACAGAAGTGTCTGGGGGCCTGGGCCTGTCTCACATTAGCTGGCGAGAATGAACTGCCTGTATCTCTTCAAAACTCTTAAGTTCAGTGACTCTACACTGGTAGCCTGAAAACAGCCATGGTGAAAGTATTCACTCTATGGAGAATGGCAAATGTCATGAGCAGGTGTTTTTCCCCTAAAAAGTCAGTTTACTAACACACCAGTGATACGGTATTGATTGAGTTTGATTCCAAATTTCAAAGACTCTGTACGAATTATGATATTTAACAACAGATTCCCATCCATGTTGCCCTCAACAGATCTGTCCTATTCCCCAGCTGAATCCAGCTCAAATTGCAAAATCATAAGTAAGTGGTTGGTTGTTTTAATCCACTAAGTTTTAGTTTTGTTTTTTGTTTTGTCTGTGTCTGCAGCATACAGAAGTTCCCAGGATCAAAACTGCATCAGAGAGGCAACCTGAGCCATAGCAGTGACAATGCCTGATCTAACCTGCTGAGCCACCAGGGAACTCCAGGGAGTAATTTTTCTTAACACAAGAGATTAACAGAAACAAGCCCACTGTGCTTAAACTCTTCATCTCAGAGTTTCCAATGATCTGCTTATATTAAAGTTAAAGGTCTTTCTTTTTGTCCTCTACTATAGCAGCTTAATGCTTTAAAAATAAGTGTTTCTTAATATTTTGCCATTTGCTTTTCATGCCTTTGTACTTCTCTGTCTTCCTACATCTTCCTCACTACACCCTTCTCCTTCTTTGTTGGTTATTGCTCCTTATAAATGAATGTTCCTCCTATCTTCAGATCTTTTTCTTGTTTTATTCCCATGTGGCTCCAACCAACTATGAAGACAAGTGTCTCTCAAATCCACTCCTTTCACTCACACTTCTATATTTCTAACTGACAGAATGCTATTTGGTCAGTACCTCAAATTCATCTCACGGGTGATCTTGGTAAGCAGACACAGACCCCTGCTTGAGAGGAGAGCAAAAATGCTCAACACATTCCTGCCTTTGCTGTGTCTTGCTAAAGAAAATGAGTTCTAAATTAGGATGAAGGAAAGAAACCAGGAAAGAAAAACCCTAAAGTTGGCAGTATGGAAATCAAAATCCAAGTCACTATATTGGTGAGTGAAAAAATAAATGAGGAGGAAGAAAATGAATAAGAAATTCAAATACTGGTTCCATAGACTAGGTATAAAGTGCTTCCCATGTAGGTGAAATAAAAGCTAGAGAAGCAGCTTAATGTTCCAACAGACATTTAAAAGTTCTACCCTGGCTAACTCTTTGAAATGATAGTTGAAATGAATGTCAATATAATATTTGATGACCCTTTGAATATAATAGCTGCAAATCTGATAAGATCTTTCAGAAATATACTTTTTTGGAGCTGTGTTCACTAATGAAGGCAATGATGAACTTAACCAGACTTGTCCAATCCTACCAAGTGTTACTAATTATTGATAACCCATGTAGAAGCAAAATACACTGCCAGGAGAAAAGAGAAGAAAAACAAAACAAAACAAAACACCTCGCTGGAGATAAAGTTAGGGGCTATGTCTCACAAACTATTAAATTCTTGGTACAGTGCCTGATATATAAAAGCAAAACCAGATACTTCTGAAAATTTTACCAATAAACAAACTTAACAGTACAGGTAGTACATTCATCTCTCCTTTAAGAGCTAAAGCTTTAAAAGAGAAATTAAGATATGAACAAATGAAGATGTGGTGGCTACAAAGATGCTAAGAAAATGATTTCTTTTTCTGGATTATGGATGAAGACATGCACATTGAGAGCTCCTGGTTAGGAAGAACATAATCTCTCAGAGACTTACTGGTTGATTCAAGATGGTATGAAACAGAAAAATGGAGGAGACACAAGAAAAATGAGACTTGTGGTAAGCATACCAAAAAATAACAGAAAAAACAACCAGACAATGGGTTATAAAAACTTTGTACCATCTCTGCTTCCCCAAAATAACCATCTTTAGGAGGTTACATATCCAACAAGTTGAAATAAAGGCATATTAACTATGAAGACATGAAAGTGTATTTTTTTTTTTTTTTTTTTTGTCTTTTTGCTATTTCTTGGGCCGCTCCCGTGGCATATGAAGGTTCCCAGGCTAGGGGTCTAATCGGAGCTGTAGCCACAGGCCTACGCCAGAGCCACAGCAACATGGGATCCGAGTCGCGTCTGCAACCTACACCACAGCTCATGGCAACGCCGGATCGTTAACCCACTGAGCAAGGGCAGGGACCGAACCCGCAACCTCATGGTTCCTAGTCGGATTCGTTAACCACTGCGCCACGACGGGAACTCCATGAAAGTGTATTTCTAAAGAAACTTTCCTCTACTACATCAGTTAAAACCACATGGGCTCACTTTTTAAAGTATACATAAAACATTACATCATCTGCATATTATGAATGTGTGCTGACAGAACATGGTAAGTCCTAAAACAGGGATGACATAAATGCCTACACATATGAAAATGTCATTGATTACTGTTTCAGAACCTCCATGATTCAGGTGCCAGAAAAGCTACAGCTGTACTCCTAGGGTTCACCCAGAAAACTCACAGCCAAAGCTGTCATGTGATTAAAGAACAGATTCTCACAACCAAAAGGAGTATGTTGTGGAATCTAATTCAGTAGCACATTAACAGTCAAGAACAATTAACAGTCCAACATTAAATCATATTTCATCCACTCCATATGAACTTTGCATCCCTCCACCAACTTCTGCCCCCTCTTAGATATCACCTAAATGTCTAGTGCCATGTAATGACTCATCTCCCTCACGAGGGCAAAGACTGGATCTGTCTCACTCGAACCACTTATGTGAAATATATTTTTACTGAATGACTGTATGAGTATTAAACATAAATACAGTAACTTTCAAACCAAAAAACACTAGTATTTTAGATTCTAATAAAATAGGTTCTTACTGTGTAGTAAACATGATCTGATGGTAAAGCCTTATTTCCATATTCCCATTATCACTCTACACCTGCACTGAAAAGCCTTTTTTCTAAAGGCACACTTAGCCTTCACTTTTATTGGAATTTCAGCTATAATCTAAAAATTCATGTGGACTTCCAAATTCATTCACAGCCAACAGGTCTTAAGACATGTGTCTTTTCTCATTACACTCAAGTTTAACAATAGAGTCTATCTTTCAAATACACTCTGCTGAAAACAGTATCTTTATTCTTCGGCTTTCAGTTATCTTCGAAGATGCACTTTCGAAGACAAAGATGAGTAAGTCTTTCTTAAAAATATCTTCTATTCTTAATAATGGCTGCTGATATCAAGAAAACAAAGGGAGGCTGGGCCCAAAGTCAAAGCTATAGAAAACGAGATACAAATCAACAAAAATAATAAACTTGCAAATCCACCATAGTAATGGTATTTCAAAAATTCAACTGAAATGTCACACAGTCTAATGTATATATGAACATCACTGATAATTTGACATTAATCAGTAGCATATATTTAGAATGAATTAACAAAGCGTTTGAAAGTATTTATTTAATCATCCCTTGGAGTTACACTAGATTAACAAAACAAAAGCAAGGCAATCATTGTTTCAACTCATTGTTTCATAGAAAAAATGCTTTATAATCCTCAAGTGGAAAGGAAAACAAGACGGGGAATCACAACTGGTTGAATAACAGCAATGAAGATAAATGATTGAGGTCAACAAAAGGAGAGGTCCAGAGATTTCTATATTGGGCTTTATGCTCCCCAACATAATTATTAATGATTAATATAAAACACATAAAGAATACTTCATTTCTAGATAAAACAAAGCTGTTTTTACCTGCTGCTAAATATATAGGATCATTAAAGAGATTTTAAAACCTCTGTGGAAGAGAATTGTAAGCTAAAGTTATTAGATGAAATTTAGCATTCCTAGAATTTGTTTTAATGCCTTAACGACACACAATTACACCTAAAAAAGTACAGCCTGCAGGGGTTTTTGTTTTACAGTAACGTATGGAAAAATGGCTTAGACTATACTTCAACAGGGCGAGTGATACAACGTGGCTGACAAAATAAAAATTCACTTCTGGCATCATAACTTGAAAAGAAGAAAAAGAAAATTGGGGGAGTTCCTGTTGTGGCACAGAGGAAATGAATCCGACTAGTACCCATGAGGATACGGGTTCAATCCTTGGCCTTGCTAAGTGGGTCGGGAATATGGCCTTGCCATGAGCTGTGTGGTGTGGGTGGCATATGCAGCTTGGATCCCATGTTGCTGTGGCGTAGGTGTAGGCAGGGAGCTTTAGCTCTGATTTGACCCCTAACCTGGGAACTTCGATATGCTGTGGGTGCGGCCCTAAAAAGAAAAAAGAAAATTAGGAAACAAAAGGTCTGAAAACTCCATCAAATAAAAGGAAAACTAGGAGTTCCCGTCGTGGCGCAGTGGTTAACGAATCCGACTAGGAACCATGAGGTTGCCGGTTCAGTCCCTGCCCTTGCTCAGCGGGTTAAGGATCCGGTGTTGCCGTGAGCTGTGGTGTAGGTTGCAGACGCGGCTCGGATCCCTCGTTGCTGTGGCTCTGGCGTAGGCCGGTGGCTACAGCTCTGATTGGACCCCTAGCCTGGGAACCTCCATATGCCGTGGGAGCGGCCCAGGAAATAGCAAAAAGACAAAAAATAAAAAAGTAAAAGGAAAACTAGGAGTTCCCGTCGTGGCTCAGTGGTTAACGAATCCGATTAGGAACGGGTTCGATCCCTGGCCTTGCTCTGTGGGTTAAGGATCCGGCGTTGCTGTGAGCTGTGGTGCAGGTCGCAGACGCGGCGTTGCTGTGAGCTGTGGTGTAGGTCGCAGACGCGGCTGGGGTCCCCCATTGCTGTGGCTCTGGCGTAGGCCGGCAGCTACAGCTCCAATTAGAACCCTAGCCTGGGAACTTCCCTATGCCTCGGGTGCAGCTCTAGAAAAACGCAAAAAGACAAAAAAAAAAAAAAAAAAAAAAAAAAAAGTGAAGACTTAAAGAAACTAAATATATTTAAACCTGGAAAAAAAATCTGAAAAGATTATGATGGTACTTTTCAAATACACAGAAGGTTACAACATAAAAAGAAATATCTTTGTGGATCTAAAATTAAAAAACCAGTATTAAGTAGATATTTTACAGTTAAAGATTTTAATTGTTTTTAAAAATGAGCTATACAAAAATGGAACTACTCGACTGCAATATATTAAACATCAAGTACCTTAACAAAAAGTCTCCCACACTGACAAGGGAGACTAAACAGAGTAATCCCTGGTGTCATTATTAGTGCTATTATTATACTAAAGAGAAGGTAAATTTAATAAGTATAAAACAGGATAACAATGGGATTCATTTGAGAGAGGGGAGGGAAGAAGGAAATAAATATCTACGAGTTGATAAATGGGGAGATGTTTGATTAGATTAATTAGAATGAAAATAAACTTCAAGTAAAAATATACAAGCTGTATATAACAAAACAATTCTGTCTATAACAGTATCATAATAAACACAGGGAAAAGAAATGAGGTTAATCAGGACAACCGACACTGTTAGCATGTAATTATGAACAACAATAAGGAATGAAACATAGTGGACAAGTGCACACAAGTGAGTGAGTGTGTAAGCACAAAATGAGAAAGATGAGTCAAAAAAGTAATAAAAACCATTCTGTGGCTTATAATTAAGCACATAAGAGATATATTAAATGCACAGACTATTAGTGATCATTTAAATAAGTAAAATTACTTGGAAAACTATGAACAAGAAGAAAAAAAAATAAAAATTAAAGAATTAGCAAGACAGCACTATTACAATAGCCAAGACATGAAAACAACCTAAATGTCCAATGACAGATGAATGTATTAAGAAGATGTGGGACATCTACACGATGGAATACTACTCAGCCACAAAAAGGGACAAAACAATGTCATTTGCAGCAACATGGATGGAACTGGAGACTCTCAGAGTGAGTGAAGTAAGTCAGAAAGAGATAAGATAAATACCATATGATATCACTTATATGTGGAATCTAAAATATGGCACAAATGATCTATCTACAAAACAGAAATAGATCATGGACATGGATGTTAGACTTGTGTTTGCCAGGAGGGAGGGGAAGGGAATGGGATGGATTGGGCATCTTGAATTAGAAGATGCTAATTGTTGCATCTGGAGCGGACAGGCAATGGGATCCTGCTGTATAGCACATGGAACTATAACCAATCACTTGTGATGGATCAGGATGGAGGATAATGTGAAAAAAAGAATGTATATATGTTAAGACTTGGTCACTTTGCTGTATGGCAGAAATTGGCAAAACATTGTAAATCAGTTACAGTAACAAATAAATAGATAACATTAAAAAAATTATATTTAAACCACATGTATTCAAAAATGCCACAGCAATAAAAATGAAGAATAACTTTAAAAATGTGGTATATACACACAATGGAATACTACTCAGCTATAAAAAGGACAAAATAATGCCATTTGCAGCAACATGGACACAACTCTCATACTAAGTGAAGTCAATCAGAAAGACACATATCACTTATATGTGAAATCTAAAATATGGCACAGATGAATCTATCTACAGAACAGAAAAAGCCTCAAAGAACAGAGAGCAGACTTGTGGTTGCTGAGGGTGAGGAGGGGGGTGGGATGGACTGGGATTTGGGAGTCAGTAGATATAAACTATTACATTAGAATGGATAAGCAATGAGGTTTTGCTCTACAACAAGGGAACTATATCCAATCACTTGTGATAGAATATGAAAGAAGATAATATGAGAAAAAGAATACATATATATGTATGACTGGGTCACTTTGCTATACAGCAGAAACTGACAGAACATTGTAAATCAACTGTAATAAAAAATTAAAAAAATAATTAGCAAAATGAGGGCACAAGGAATAAGAAAATTACTTTTATCTGTTACTTTAAGAAACATTTAAAATCTTTGTAAAAATTTCAGTTTACATTGGAAAACTAAATTAACCATTATTACTAATTAAGTTTATTGCTAATCAGTTTAAGTGACTGCTAACTAAAGGACCATATTTCTCCGTGCTTTTTTGAAGAAAAGCACTGTGCCATCAATGGTTGCAAGATTTAGATTTAAAGCAGAAACCAGTTATCAAAAATATGTAAAATAACAATTACTTTTTCCATTTATTGTTTAAAGACTTCTCTATTAACTTTCTGAAAGATGATCTTATGTAACTAATCTGAAAACTAAATGAAAGGAGGATAGAAAAACACTTTAACAGTTCAGCCCAAATAGCTAAGTAATCAAACCAAAGAAACCTGTAAAGAGAGTTTTCCCAGAACAAACTTTTTTTTTTTGTATTAAAGAACATTACTTTCAAAGCTGAATGACTTAAGAAAATAAACATGGAGGCATTAACAATGTCATACACTCTGTTTCATTCAATTTACACCAGATTTTAGTCGCCCAACTTACTGTTATCTTTCCATCACTCCAAGATATTTAAAGGTTTTAGAATCTCAGAGTATCAGGAAAGCATATTGGACTCATTAAGACAGGAGCATCACATTGTGGCTCCTCCATGTTTCATTCCAAGATTTTATAGTTTTGGCTACTAACTACCAGGCTGGAAGCAGATAGAAGATGCCTCCCTAGAAATCTGCTGTAGAGGAAAAAAATGTAAAAAAATAAGGCTAATTCACCAGGAACCATTATAAATAATGGTATCACTACAAGCTGTAAGGAAGGATCTCAAGCTTCCATTTTACTTGTTTTATTAACAACGCTTCAAAATCAGTTTCCAGAAACACTTTTCTTCCTCTTAACCAAATTATTAATACATCAGGATTTAAGTCATAGACATCTAAAAAAAATATGTTTTAGAAGGTATATAATTTGGGATATTTATGTCTGTGCACATGAGCATATGTTAGAGGCTATTTATCTACTTGAAGGGGGAGAGGAGAAGGAAGTGAGGCAAAGGAGAAAATACCAAATTTTTAACAGTGAACTCCACAGTAAAACTTTCAGTTACCTGGAAGTATTCCAAGAATATTTTAAGCAATCAGGCATGTGTAAGTGACTCTGTTTATTTTAAATCCTTCAAATAGTATTCTTACCTCTGCATAATCATTTACACACATATATCCAAAATACATTTTTTGGAAGCCCCACTCCACCTAACTCTGTACATAAATAAAGGTTTGTTAAAAACAGGAATCCAGCAATAGCTCCAATGGAGACAATCTACTGATCTTAAGTGATCTTCCGTCACTTTCAACATGCAGGAGGCAAAGACTGTTAAACTAAAAATCTCATTATTTGAAAAAAAAGCTAATAGGAAGGAAGTTAAAAACAGAAAGTATAAAAGGAAATATCCTAGACTTTTCTGGTTTCTGTGCCTTAGCCTACAATTCCTTCTACCTAGGAGTTCCCATCAGGGCTCAGACTAGTATCCATGGGGACCATGCGTTCCACCCCTGGCCTTGCTCAGTGGGTTAAGGATCTGGTGATGCCATAAGCTGTGGTGTAGGCTGCAGATGTGGCTTGGATCCTGTGTTGTGCTGCAGCTCTGTTTCGACCCCTAGCCTGAGAACTTCCATATGTTGCGGGTGAGGCCCTAAAGAGACAACAAACAAAACCAAAAATACTTCCTTCTACCTACAAGACACTTCACTGGCAGAAATAAGAAATAAAAGATGAGCCCAGATGATACTCCCCCATGACATGTTCTTTCATCCTCACAGCGAGTCTCCTATCTTGACCTGCTTATGTCATCTTAACTCATTTATGACATATCAAGTCTTGTATTAATGTTACATTTTGCATGTTATATTTACATATTGATAAAGTTGTTATTAGTTGGGGAAATACACATATATATTCTAGTTCTTTGGTAACAGGGACACCGTCCTAACTCAGTGCCCTGGATACAGAAGGCATACGGAAGTCTTTCGTAAATAAGGACGACTGCAGGTAGTAAGAGTTTAGAAGGAAAATACAAGAAAGCTTCACCTAGAAAAGTGGATTCTCTTATTTATTCCAATATACACCGAGCAACTCAGTCAGGATGACAGGCTGTGATGCCAGAGAATGCCATGCATGACCAGGCACTCCAAATTTAAAAAAAAAAAAAAAAACATGGACGTTGGAAAAGAATGAACCTACGGCAGGTTTTAGCCTTGGTCCTATAAGGCACCTTATATTTAGGGGGAAATCTATCTCTATATTTCATGAAAGGTATTTGTGATTTCCCTTAGTGACAGAAAATGAAAGAGGTTGGACCGGCAGAGGAATTAGCAGAAAATATAGACTGTGTAACTTTCTGACATGATTACAAACATACCTCTTCCAAGCTGAAGAATGAGAAGAGAAATGCAACTTGCTCTGCAATCTGAAATGGATCCAAAGTGTGTGTGTGTGTGTGTGTGTGTGTGTGTGTGTGTGAGAGAGAGAGAGAGAGAGAGAGAGAGAGAGAGAGAGAGAGAGACATTCACTATACTGTTCTTTCAACTCTTCAATGAATTTGAAATTTTTCAAATAAAGTGTTTAAAATAATATAACACTAGAAGGCAATCTGACTCAGTACATTCTTAACAGTGGAAGTCGTGAAGAAAAAAAAGGCATCCTCAAAAATACATACTTCTCTGTTGAGGCTGATGGAAAGAGTACGTTTTGCTTCTTTCTGGAGAATAACTTCTACTGCTGACACTGGAGCCAGATCTGCTGTGTGGAGAATCCTTTCGGCCTACAGGTGATTCTCTGAAAAACGGTGTGTCTCTTTTATGAGGAGAC
Organism: Sus scrofa; assembly: GCF_054392235.1. NCBI lineage: Eukaryota > Metazoa > Chordata > Mammalia > Artiodactyla > Suidae > Sus > Sus scrofa. Next base: position 80,651,817 of record NC_139387.1, on the reverse strand, counting down.
CGGTCTCTCATGTAATGGGAAGAGTGGAAACTTTTTCTTCTAAAGCCATCTCTCATGTCCCTTTGAAGAAAAAATAAAATAAGTTAACTATATCCTGTACTCTAGATACATAGTACGAATGGCAAAAGCTCTGGTTACAAACTACTCTTTATGTTGTAATTTTTGTTCCCTTTTTCTACCACCACCTAACTTCTGAAGTCAGTCAATAAAGGGAAACGTTATCAGTGAGATACAATTTAGAATGCAGCATTTTCTTCAGTTTGGGGTAGAACCAGGTGGTTAAGTGCAAAAGTTGCTTCATTTTAAGCAAGCACAGAAATTTCAAAATGTGAAAAACATAGTCATATACTCTCTACTTCAGTTTGCCACTAACAACATACCACAGAACTACCACACTCTCAAAGACAACTAGAGAATGCCAAAAATTTCCCCAGTGAGACATGTCATGGCCTATTACCTCCTTCTACGTCTAGTACAGTTTTCATCTGGTGTGATTTTGCCCTCTCCCCTCCCCCAAAGATAATTTGGCAATGCCTACAAACATTTGTGTTGTTACAACTGGAGAGAAGAGAATGCCACTGGTGGTTAGGGGTAGGATGCTGCTAAAATCCTACGATGCCCAGGACAGCTCTCAGCCATATACACAGAAAAAGGAGAGTCAAAGTGGTAATAACACCAAGGTTGAGAAACCCTGGTAAACACCTATTAAATGCTTGCTCTCTGAATTTATGTCCTGAGTATACAGATTGTTGCCCATCTCTAAATAACAACTTTTTGTATCACCTCTATTTTTATAAATTAAATGTCCTTTTTTTTTTTTTTTTTTGCCTTTTATAGCCACGCCTGCAGCATTTGGAGGTTCCTAGGCTAGGGGTCAAATCAGAGCTGTAGCCGCCAGCCTACACCACAGCAACACAGGATCCGAGCCATGTCTGTAACCTACACCACAGCTCACGGCAGCGCCAGATCGTTAACCCACTGAGCAAGGCCAGGGATCGAACCCGCAACCTCATGGTTCCTGGTCGGATTTGTTTCCACTGCGCCACAATGGGAACTCCTAAATGTCCCTATTAAGCATTATTATCAACTCAAAGCAGGAAGTAAAGCCAAACAATAAAACTTTACAAAGCAAAACTATCTTTAAAACAGCAAAGCAAATTAAAATTATTAAATAAAACTATCAAGACATGAGGTTCTATTTAAAAGAACACTTGGAGTCAAACAGGCTTAGTAGAAGATTTAACAAATGTATCTCCAAATCAAAATTAAAGAACATTAAACTTCAGACAGAAGAATGCTAAAGAGACAAAGCAAAGGCATGCAATTTCAAATACTCAGAAAATAATTTCAACATATTGACTGGTAGTTCCCAATATAAAAGTAGGTTGTTATCATTAACTGATTAATACCCAAAATATACTGCCTTTATGTATACAATTTTCTCAGTACAAAAGTAGAAAACTAAAACTCACTTATAATAAATGAACTCAGACAAAATACTAATACTGAAATAAAGTATTAAAGAAATTCCAATATATTCAAGTTCAATCACTAAAACTAGAGGAGTCACATCAATATCGCTGGGAGCTGGAGTGGCTATGTATATAATTTATATTAGACAGGTTTTAGGAACTGTACCAGACACTGGGCCCAATGGTGAACCAAATACGTGCAGTCCCCACCATTACAGAACTCTGAGGCTGGTGGGAGACACTGAGAGTAAACATATAAACAAAACATGTGAATGCAGCCAATAGTGCCTGCAGGGAGACGAATTAGGGGCCTATTAAACCAGACAAGAGAAACTGGTGGCTTAGATTAGATGGAAGCACACATTTAACATGCACGAGAATGTACTTGTGTAGACTCAATGGGACATGGCAAAAGTTTGACCAATGAGTGAGAGAGACAGTGGATGCCAAGCTGATACTCAGAATTCTGGCATGATGAATGACCAAAATGAGAAAAACAGGTCTGAGAAACAGGGATGGCATGGGAGGTCCACATTTAGACTCAATCATGCTATATTTGAGATGGTCATGTAACCTCTAAGCAGGTAACTACAGATACCGGTGACAAGACCAGAAGAGATTTTTGGCTATAGTTAGAAATGTTTCTGTAAATAGGCAGTATTTAAAGCCTTGGGTATATAGATAGATGAAAACAAAGAATAAACTATGCAGAGGGCCCAGAATCTAGAACTAGAAAATTACCACACTGAGAAGGAAATGGGCTGCCTGAGAAGAATGAAAGAAAGTGGCCACAGAAGGAGAAAAAGAGGTGATAAGTTACCAGGAACGGCAAGAAAAGACTGCTCCAAGGAGGAGAATAAAGGTTTCCTACAGTGAAATGAAATGAGCTCTTCCTGATAACTTACTCAGGAAATGGAGAAAAACAGGTCCACATTCAGAGGAAAGACTGCCTGTTTTCTCTGGAGGGAAAGGAAAGATGAAATGCTGAATTACAGTTTCCTAATGCTGACACCAGATGGCAGTAAAATCACAACAGCACAGTTCAGAGGGCTCAGAGGGGCTTGGAGTAGCTAGTTACACATGGAGGAGGTATGTGTCAGATTTTAACATCTCAGATCTGAGTAATGTCTCTCCTTTCCTTCACAGCAACCTCTCCTACTGCCTATCCAGATTAAGCAAAAACATCACAACAGGAATCATCTACCATAAGTATATGGTACTACTTTCATAAAGTGGTAATATTAGCCAAGCCATCCATTCATGTATGTATACATATTTTTTTCATATCTATATAACCTCTATCCCAAAGTATGAAAGGAGAATGACTGTGGAGAATCACTCTGGCTCTGAAGATGCTTAGTATCTATCTAACTGAGGGGATGGTAAGTAAATGTTTCAGAAGGCTAGTACTATATAGTTCAGAAGAGAAATATATATTAGCAGGTGAAAAACTGATCGAGAAGTCTTTAAGGAAAGGTGAAATTTATTATTTATTGCCTTTTTTTTTTTTTTTTTTTTTTTTTAGGTCCGCACTCACAGCATACAGAAGTTCCCAGGATAGGGGTTGAATAGGAGCTACAGCTGCTAGCCTACACCACAGCAACACTGGATCTGAGCCACGTCTGCAACTTACACCACAGCTCAGAGCAACTCCAGATCCTTGACCCACTGGGTGAGGCCAGGGATCAAACCTGTGTCCTCTTGAATACTAGTTAGGTTCATTACCACTGAGCCACAATGGAAACTACAGGAAAAGTGAAATTTAGATTAATGTTGTCTAAGAGAAATAAAATCAAGCCACAAATGATGTAGTCATGTTTCAAAAGTAAGGAAAAACAGGTTGAATTAATTTTAGCAATATTTTCTACTTAACCCAATATATCCAAAATACTACCAAAGGTAATCAATATTTTAAAATTTAGTGAGATATTTTATATTCTCTTTTTCATCTTAAATCTTGAAAATCCAGTGTGTATGTTATACTTACACAATATCTCTGTCTGAACTGGCCACATTTCAAGTGCTCAATAGGCACATTCAGCTAGTGGCTCCCATACTCAACAGCACAGATTTAGATGTTGGGAAAAGCATTCCAGGCTTCAAGAAAAAGCAGAGAAGGATTAAAGGATATTGTGCAAACAAGAACAGAAGTAGTCAGAACAGTGAAAACTTTAAAAAGCAGCAAGTAAAAAACAAAGGAAGAAATCTTTTAAAAGGGAAAAGACAGTTAATACCAAATTCTGCAGAGGCTGAAAGAGATCTTTATATCTAAAACCTAAGAGTCACATGACCAGTGTGGGCTGTTCAATCAAACTTTGGAAATCAAATTAGACTATTAGAAACTACAATATATGTACTAAAGGAGTTAAGCCATTACTTTTCTTCCAAAAAAAGTTTGGCAGAGGGAAGAAGGAAGAGAACTGGGACAGTATTCTGAAGAAAAGGGCTTATTCAGTCATATTTGGAAGTTGGGGGAGTGGGACTAATTTCCTAAAGAAGGAGAAACTGATCATCCAAGACACAGAAATGTTAACTGATAAAGAAACCAAAAATCAAAACAAGAAATAGGGACAAAGGAAGTAAATAGAAGAGAATGGCATTGAAGCAAAGAGGAGGAGAACATGAAAATGATAAAGAGGAAAATTCTCATTTCAAGAAGAGAATGTGAGAAATCTTTCTTCAGAAGGCCTTTACCTAATTAGGTAACATAATTCTACAAGTTATCAACAGAAAGTAAAGAAAGTAAGAACAAAAACAGAAGCTTAAGGCAGAGTATTTGTCCTTTTGGGGGAAAGTATTTTTTTACATTATTATTATTATTATTATTTTTGCCTTTTTTAGGGCTGCACCTGTGGTATATGGAAGTTCCCAGCTGCAGCTGCCAGCCTACACCACAGCCATAGCAACGCCAGGTCCAAGCCATGTCTGCATTCTTCACCACAGTTCATGGCAACACCAGATCCTTAACCCACTGAGTGACGCCAGGGATGGAACCTGAATCCTCATGGATACTAGCCACATTCTTAACCCACTAAGCCACAACAGGAACTCCCATTTGGGGGAAAAGTATTAATTAGAGCAGTGTTCCTCAAAATGCAAGTTCCCAGGCCTGTATCAGCATTACCTTGGGAAGATCATATTTCATGTTAAGGACATAAAAACCACACCTAATGAACCAAAATCTCTGGGAAGGAGACCAAGGAAGGATTCTGAGTTTTGCTTTTTGGCTGTGCCCACAGCATGTGGAATTTCCCGGACCAGGGTTCAAACCCATCCCACAAATGTAATCAGAGACACAGCAGTGACAATGCCAGATCCTTAACCCACCGAGTCATGAGGGAACTCCAAGATTCCAGGTTTTAACAAGGCTCTCCAGGGGATTCTAATGCACACAAAACTTTGAAAAGAACTGAATTAAACAACTTCACTAATGTGTAAGACGTGTATGCCTATAAATATGTTACTTCTAAATCAAAAGCAGAAATTCAGAGTTCATGATAGAGGCAAAATATTTCCCAGTGATGATGATTCTAAGGTCTGACCATGCCATTGGATAGCTAACAATAAGAGATGAAAAACAAGAAAATACTGGTGTTAAAAGTATCCTTAAATCAGGATAGAAAGGGATCAAGAAGACTGTATGCCAGAAAGAATCATCAAGGAATAAGGAATGGGGTCTTAGAAATGTATCAGAGTACAAAGATGAGGACATGATGGTATAAATGGAGAAGTTCAGAAATGACGCTGGAACAGGAGTTTGGAGGAAGTAATAAGGAGCAAGAACTATGCCCAGAACTCATCTCAAAAACCAACGAATTAGGAGACAAGTGGTTTCAATCCTTGAAAGTTAGGTTTCTGTTACAGAAAAGGAATGGAAAGAAGAGCAGAAATTATATTCACTCTATTTTGATACTCAAATACCAAATCTCTGCCCTCATGAGGCCTATATTCTAATGGAGAAGACATATAAACTCTACATTTCAAATGGACAGGTACTGTAAAGGAAGGTAGACGTGAGGGAGGTTTTGTTTTGGGGTTGGCCAGGGATAGAACCCATGCCACAGCAGTGACAATGCCAGATCCTTAATCTGTTGAGCCACCAGAGAACTCCTAGGGAGGTTAATTTAGACAGGATGGTCAGGAAGAACATCTCTGAGAAGGTAACATATGAGTACAGATGTAACAGAGGGGACAGAACCCACAAAGAATGAGGCAGTGGAGAGATGTGATTCACTCTACCTGCTCTGTGAAGGCATCAGATGTTGGTGCAAAGGACGTAAAGATGAGTCACAGCAGTTTATAGAATTACATGGCACCAAAGTTTCAAATATAATACTAGCCTGTGTATAGAGCTTAACAGAAACAAAACCAGCAGAGGAAGGAAAGGCCCTCAGTGAACTAGCCTCCTAAATACTAAGTCCTAAGCACTAAAATCCCCTCCCAAAGCAACCACTGACTCTATGACCTTGAGTAAATTCTTATGTCTTAATTTCTTCATCTATCAGGTAGGAATAACAACAGTATCTGCTTACAGGGTTGTGGCAAGAAATAAATGCAATAATACACATGAAGCGCTTAAAACAGGGCCTAGTACATAGACAGCACTCAATAGATGTTATTTCTATTGACAGTATTACTCTACTATGATTTCCATCAAATTGGTAAAAAGGCTTATGCAAGAAATTAGCTAAGCATGCCAATACAAATGCTTGATAGCTTTGTCATTCAGAAGGGCAAAACTATGGAATCTTGCCTATTTTTAAGAGATTAAAACCTACTCAAAATAATAAAGCCTTTAGAATAAGGCTTCGGCTTGACTTCCCAAGAAATCTGCTTTACAGGAGGAGCTGTGGATAATTCCATGTAAAGAACTGCAGTTATGGAGTTCTATACACAGGTGGAGCACATATAAAGTGGAGAGTAAGCAGAGAGGCCATTCACTAGACTAGGGGTCAACAAATATTTGCTTAAAGGGCCAATTATAAATATTTCAGGCTTTGTGGGCTATATGGACTCCATCATAACTCAACACTCCACTAAAACACAACAGCATTCAGACAATATGTAAACCAATGTGTGTGGCTGTGTTCCATTAAAACTTTATTTACATGGAGTTCCCATCGTGGTGCAGTGGTTAACGAATCCGACTAGGAACCATGAGGTTGCGGGTTCGATCCCTGCCCTTGCTCAGTGGGTTAACGATCCGGCATTGCCATGAACTGTAGTGTAGGTTGCAGATGCGGCTCGGGTCCTGTGTTGCTGTGGCTCTGGCGTAGGCCGGTGGCTACAGCTCCGATTGACCCCTAGCCTGGGAACCTCCATATGCCGAGGGAGTGGCCCAAGAAATAGCAAAAAGACAAAAAAAAAAACAAAAAAAAACTTTATTTACAAAAATAGATAGCTGGTCAGATTTTGGTTCATGAGTTATAATTTACTGACCCTGATCTAAATAATTATGTACTACTTGAAAGTTTCCCAACATAATTTATTAAAGAATAAAGAGGTTACCTGCAGCTTCATATTTCTCACAAATACAAAGAAAATTATGGGGATGTTTTTCACCCTACTCCATGCCAATATCTCAAGATTTTGTGCTTTAGAAGTTTGATTGTATTTTGGAAAGCAAATTAAGTACATAATGATAGAAATGTTTTGGTTAATTCATATCTTCTTTTCTACCAGAGACGTATCTTTATACATTTATAATGTAATTATAAATATACAAATTTAATGTTTATTTATAATGTAAAAATGCCTTTCTCAAAATATGTTCCACAGACTCCTAATCAACAGATGTCAGTCTTTTTTCATCTAAATAACTTTGGGAAACACTGAGTTTAATAAAATCAAATCCTTTATTTATGTGGCACTTCTCAAAGCATTATCTGAAGGAAGATACAGATTCAAAAATTAATTCATTTGTTTATGTATGACCTTTGACCTTGATTTTCTTAACCTCTGAGAACTTCATTTCCCTACCTTCTGCTGGTACAGCAACTTTGCAATGAATGGTATCTATTACTACAGTTTTAAGTTTTAGTCTTTTCATTATCAGTTATCTCATTTTTAATCTTCCCCCCAAAGACATGGTTATAAAATATTTTACCTAACTTTAAGATAATATGGGGAAGGGCATAATTGATCCCCTTCTTATAACACATACCGTGATAAATACAAGTTGACTAAAAAACTAAATATTTAGAAGGAAGGTATAGGAGAAAAGACCTCTATACACACACACACACATACATGTATACCCACATATATACATATATTTATGAATAAATACTAAATAACCATACACTTTTAAGAAACCACTGTGTATCAAAATACCAAGTTTAAACTACATATAAAAAGGGGATCTAAAACTGAAAATTTCATTAGATTTAAAGGAAATTTCCGATGAAGGGGAAAAATTCCAAAATCCAATGCAAAGTCTTAAGTACTAGCCTTTAATAATTTAATGCTGACAACACCATTGAAAGGTGAAAACAACAAAAAAAAATCAGTGAAAGACAAAAAAATGTTATCTCACTAAATAAATATTTAAGGTAACTCAAGTTATTTAAATTTTTCCCAACCAAATAGGTAAATGATACCATGTAGCAGTGAAAATTAGGGTGGGATACATAAGACTAATAAATAATACACAATCTGAGTTGGGCTGGAAATTGCCAGGGATTTATTATTCCTAAAAACAGAGTTAGACTTCAAGGTCCACACAGAGTGAATATTCCATAGGGCTGCAAATATCAGACTTTTATGACTGTCAAAATGCCTTTCTTATCTTTATTAACAAGTTTCCTTTCTCTCTTCCTCTATGTATCCGTACACATCTCACTTTTGCTAGGTTCAATTTAATGTTACAAAATGCTGCAGAATACTTTGAATTCCTTATTTTTCTTGGCATACCACCAGGTTAATGTAGCTTGCACTTACTTTCAAATGTCAGCCATGAGAGTTTCTATCTTTGAGGGGAAAAAAAAGTCACAATTATCAAAACAACCCATTAATACATAAATAAGATCGGTATCTTGATGTTTATCACTGTTGAATGTTCCTTTCATCACTAACAGAGGTGTACAGCTACCATGAATAATGGTGGGCTCTGTGTAGATGCTCGAAGGTGTTAAGTTTAGATATCTAAGGTACTAGGATCTTAGTTTTATGAAACAATTGAGCCCTAATTTTCTTAAATTTTTGCCTAATTTATGATAAATTTAGGTAAAAATGGAAGGCCTTTTAAGGGGTAGAATCAGCATGGCAGAGGATTAAGAGGTTTCATCCACCTTCTCCCACAAATACATCAAGAAAAAAAAAAATCTACATGTAGACAATTCACACAGAACATCTACTAGATGCTGGCAGAAGACCTTAAACCTCCAAAAAGAGCAAGCAAACTTCCACATAACTGGGTAAAACAAAAGGGAAAAAAAAAGAGGGAGAGAAAGCAATCAGGACAGGACTAGCACTCCTAAGAGGAAGCTGTGAAAGAGGAAAGGAACCCACACCCTGGGAAGCCACCTAACTGACAGGAAGATCAGCCGAGACTGAGGGACCTCAAAGCCTCAGAGAAAAGCGCAGCAGCTACACTGAAGGAAAAGCAGAGAGAGACCCACAAAGACCATTGGTACCACCTCCTGGGACACCACAGCCTGAGATGCTCGGGGTGGGGCTGGGCGCTGAGACCCAGGCTCTGCAGGTCAGCTCCAGGGAGAGGACTAAGAGTGGCTGCATGGGGACAGTCTGAAGGGCTAGGGAGTGGTGCACCAAGAGCTGGGGAGCAGAGCGCCACTGACAAGGGAACTCAAGAGGAGGTCTGGGCCTGCAGGAGAGGCAAGGCTTCATTGTTGGGGAGGGCAAGAGGAGAAGGGGAGGATCACCATAGGAACATCTTTCTCTGTGCACACGTGGACTTTCAGAGGGCAAGCCTATGAATGGGGAGGCGCCTCCTGCACAGGCTAAGCACAATGGGGTGACTCTCATGTGGTCTACAGGTGACGGGAGCAAACTCAGTCATCTCAGACTCCAGAGGTGGGGATGGCCTGCCACCACTATGGGTCCATGAACAGGCACCACCTACAGACCCAGTCACCTCAGATGTTGGCACGCACAGAAGAGGACACTGCAACCAAGAAGCACCAACTGTTGGTCTCACTCACCTGGGAACTCAGATGCCCTGCTACCGCCACTGCCACACACTCTGCGTGACTCCCATACCTGCCAGAGGGTCACTACCAGTTCCCAGGGCCCTGTGACTAGGAAGAGCCTGTACCACCTTTCCCATGGATCCTTGCCACTGTCAATGGCTCAGCAACCAGGCACTGGCTACTAGCCCTGCTGATTGCCTCCATCTCCCTGGAAGCATGAGCAGCACCCTATCAAGGAGATAACAGCCTGCACACACTGAAGAAAGAGACAGCAAGCATCCAAAAAAGCAGCCCTCACACTAAAAATAAATAGCAAGCCCTCACATAATACACAGGGGCACTCTGGCATACAAACAGTCCTCCAAGACTACAGCAGATGTTTTCCCTCACAGAGTAAGAAAAATATAAGCAAAACGAAGATGCTCAGAAGCCATTCCCAGTTAAAAGAACATGGGAATTCCCTGAAGAAGCAAACGATGAAACAGACGTCTGCAGTCTCACAGACACCAAGTTCAAAAACGAGATGTGAAAATACTGAAGGAATGAAAGATATGAAGGAATTAAGGGCAGATATGAACACTAATGCAGATTATTTTAGAAAGGAACTGGAAAATATCAAGAGAAGCCAAGAAAAATTAGAAAATTCATGTGCAGAGATGCAAGCTGAATTAAATGCACTAAAGAGCAGAATGAATAATGCAGAGGAAAGAATTAGTGACTTGGAAGAAAGAATAATGGAAATCAGCCAATCAGGACAGCAGACAGAAAATCAAATGAAAAATACATGAAAGCAATATAAGAGATCTATGGGATAATGCAAAATGGGCCAATCTACGCATAATAGGGATTCTAGAAGGAGAAGAAAAAGAAAAGGGGATTGAAAATGTATTTGAAAAAATTATGGCTGAAAACTTTCCAAATCTAAAAGAAACAGCTATCAAGAAACAGGAAGCAGAAAGGGCCCCAAACAAGTTGAACCCAAAGAGGCCCTCAACAACACATAGTATAACAAAAATGGCAAACGGTAAAGAGAGGATTTTAAAGGCAGCAGGAGAAACACAAAAGGTTAATTACAAGGGAACTTCCATAAGCTGATTTCTCTAAAGAAACACCACAGGCCAGAAGAAAGTGGCAAGATACATTCAAAGTTTTCTAAAAGGGAAAAATGTGCAGCCTAGAATACTGAATCCCACAAGGATATCATTTAAAACAGAAGCAAATACAGAATTTCTCCAACAAACAAAAACTGAAAGAGTACAGCAATACTGAACCCATTCTAAAAGAAATACTGAAAGGGAACCTCTAAATAAAAAAGAAGTAAGAAGAAAGAGGATGGAAGAAATCACAATTGGAAAGCAATCACTTAAATAAACCAGTATAAAGAATTAAAAGGAAAAGAAAAAACTACTGTAAAAGTGACGGTAAAAATGAGGAACAGCAAAAGGATAAACACAAAGACGTTAAAAAAGAGGACATCGAAATCATAAAATGTGAAGTTCCCATTGTGGCACAGTGGAAACAAATTTGACTAGTATCCATGAGGATGTGGGTTCAATCCCTGGCCTTGCTCAGTGGGTCGGGGATCCAACATTGCCATGAGCTGTGGTGTAGGCTGCAGACGCGGCTCGGATCTGGCATTGCTGTGGCAGTGATGTAGGATGGCAGCTGTAGCTCCAATTCGATCCCTACCCTGGGAACATCCATGTGCAACACATGCAGCCCTAAAAAGCAAAAATTAATTAATTAAATAAAATAAAATGTGGGGAAGAAAAGAAAATCTAGACTCTTGTTTTCTAGAATGTGTTTGAGCCTATATGACTATCGGGGTAAAGCAAGCAGGAAGGGGTTAACATACTTGAAAAACAGGACAACCACAAATAAAAGCAAACAATACATCCACAAAAACTAAAAAAGAAGAGGACACAACCATAAAAAAGAAGGAAATGTGCCATGGGTGTGGCCCTAAAAAAAAAAAAAGCAAAAAAATTAATTAATTAAATAAAATAAAAAAACACCACCATGAAAAACATATGGGATGCCACAAAAGTAGTTCTTAGAAGGAGGTTCATAGTAATACAGGTCTTCCTCAAAAGAAGAAAAATCTCAAACCAACAACTTAACCTATCACCTAAAAGAATCAGAAAAAGAAGAACAAAACCTAAAGTCAGCAGAAGGAAGGAAAGCAAAGATCAGAGAGGAAATCAATAAAATAGAGCTTCAAAAAAAAAAAAAAACAGAAAAAAAATTAATAAAACCAAGAGCTGGTTCTTTGAAAGGATAAACAAATTTGACAAACCTCTGGCCAGACTCACCAAGAAGAGGAGAGAAAGAACTCAAACAAAATAAGCAATGAAAAAGGAGAAATCTCAACAAGTACTGCAGAAATACCAAAAAAAAAAAAAAAAGGCAATACTATGAATAATTATATGCCAACAAATTTGACAACCTAGAAGAAATGGACAGCTTTATAAAGACATATAGCCTGCCAAAACGGAATCAAGAAGAAACCGATTAAACAGACCGATCACTAGAAGTTAAATTTAATATGCAATAAAAACACTCCCTACAAACAAAAGTCCAGGACCAGATGGCTTCACAGGGGAATTCTACCAAACATACAAAGAAGAACTTATACCCATCTTTCTTAAATTTTTCCAAAAGGATGAAGAAGAAAACACTCCCAAAGACAATCTATGAAGCCACCATCCCCCTAATACCAAAACCAGACAACTATACTACCAAAAAAGAAAATTATAGGCCAATATCTTTGATGAATATAGACGCAAAAATTCTCAACAAAATCTTAGCCAACCAAATCCAACAATATATAACAAAGGTTGTGACCAAGCAGGATTCAGGCCAAGTTCACAAGGACAGTGCAACATACACAAATCAATCAACATCATACACCACCTTAACAAAAGAAAAGTCAAAAACAACATGATCATCTCAACAGACGCAGAAAAAGCATTTGACAAAATCCAGCACCCATTTATGATAAAACTTCTTACCAAAGTGGATTTAGAGGGAACATACCTTAATATAATAAAAGCCACTGATAACAAATCTACAGCCAATATACTCAAAGGAGAAAAGCTGAAAGCCTTCCCACTAAAATCTGGAATAAGACAAAGATGCCCACTCTCACCACTTTATTCAACATAGGATTGGAAGACCGAGCCACAGCAATCAGACAATCAAAAGAAAGGTATCCAAATTGGAAGAGAAGAGGAAAATTGACACTCTATGCAGAAGACATGATACTATATATAGAAAACCCTAAGGACTCCATACAAAAACTACTCAAACTGATCAATGAATTCAGCAAAGCGGCAGGATACAAGATTAACATTCAGAAATCGGTTGCATTTCTGTATATTAACAATGAAATATCAGAAAAGGAATATAAAAATATAAAACCTTTTAAAATCACACCCGAAAAAAAAAATACCTAGGAATAAACCTGACTAAGGAGGTGAAAGACCTCTCTGCTGAGAACTATAAAACATTAATCAAGGAAATTAAAGAGGATTCAAAGAAATGGAAAGATATTCCATGCTCCTGGATTGAAAGAATTACTATCATTAAAATGGCCAAAGCAATCTACAGATTCAGTTCAATTCCTATCAAATTAACCCATGACATTTTTCACAGAACTAGAACAAACAATCCAAAAGTTGATATGGAACCATAAAAGACCAAGAATTGCCAAAGCAATCCTGAGGAACAAAAGCCAAGCAGGAGGCATAACTCTTCCAGACTTCAGGCAATATTACAAAGCCAGAGTAATCAAGACAGTGTGGTACTGATACCAAAACAGATACACAGACCAATGGAACAGAACAGAGAACCCAGAAATAAACCCAGACACCTATGGTCAATTAACCTTCAACAAAGGAAGCAAGAAAATAAAATGGGAAAAAGTCTCTTCAGCAAGTGATGAGGGGAAAACTGGACAGCTGCATGTAAATCAATGAAACTAGAACACAGCCTCATGCCATGCAGAAAAATAAACTCAAAATGGCTTAAAGACTTAAACATAAGACAAGACACCTTTAAACTCCTACAAGAGAACATAGGCAAAACATTCTCGGATATCAACCTTACAAATGTATTCTTAGGTCAGTCTCCCAAGGCAACATAATAAAACAAAAATAAACCACTGGGATCTAATCAACTTACAAGCTTTTTCACAGCAAAGAAAACCATAAAAAAAAAAAAAAAAAAAAAAAGCCTACAGAATGGGAGAAAACAGTTTCAAACAATGCAACTGACCAGGGCTTAATCTCCAAAATATGCAAACAACTTATACAACTTAACGGCAAAAAAATCAACAACACAATTGAAAAATGGGCGGGAGACCTGAACAGACATTTCTCCAAAGAAGATATACAGATGGCCAACAGGCACATGAACAAATGCTCAACATCTCTAATTATCAGAGAAATGCAAATCATAACTACAATGAGGTTCCACCTCACATCAGTCAGAATGGCCATCATAAATAAGTCAACAATAACAAATGCTGGAGAGGGTTGGAGACAGGGTACTCTGCTTCACTGCTGCTAGGAATGTAAATTGGTACAACCACTATGGAAAACAGTATGGAGGTACTTCAGAAAACTAAATACAGAACTACCATTTGACACAGCAGTCCCACTCCTGGGCATATATCTGGAAAAAACTTACATTGAAGAAGATACATGCACCCCTAAGTTCACTGCAGCAATATTTACAAGAGCCAAGACATGGAAACAACCTTAATGTCCACTGACAGATGAATGGATTAAGAAGATGTGGTGGTGTATACACACACAATGGAATACTACTCCGCCATAAAAAAGAACAAAATAATGCTACCAGCATTAACATGGAGGGACCTAGAGACTCATACTAATGAATAGTAAGTGATACCATATGATACCACTTATACCTGGAATCTAATATATGGCATAAATGAACCTACCTACAGAAAAGAAACAAATTCACAGACATGAAGAACAGATTTGTGGTTGCCAAGGGGGAGGGGGAGAGAGGAGGATGGACTGGGAGTTTGGGGTTAGTAGATGCAAGCTATTGCACTTGGAGTGGATAAGCAATGAGCTTCTGCTGTATAGCACAGGGAACTATATCTAATCACTTGTGATGGAACATGATGGAGGACAGTGTGAGAAAAAGTATATATGTGTGTGTGTATATATATGTGTGTGTATGTGAATATATATAAAAAACCGGGTCACTATGTTGTACAGCAGAAATTGACATAACATTGTAAATTAACGATATAAAAAAATTTTTTTTAAAAAAACGAAAGGATTAAAAACAAAGGCTTAGTTTTTGTTTTTGTTTTCCTTAATTAAGACAATATGGCGGAGTTCCCGTCGTGGCTCAGAGGTTAACGAATCTGACTAGGAACCATGAGGTTGCAAGTTTGATCCCTGGCCTTGCTCAGTGGGTTAAGGATCCGGCGTTGCCGTGAACTGTGATGTAATTTGTAGACACGGCTAGGATCTGGCATTGCTGTGGCTCTGGCATAGGCCGGTGGCTACAGCTCCGATTGGACCCCCAGCCTGGGAACCTCCATATGCCGCAGGGGTGGCCCTAGAAATGGCAAAAAGACCAAAAAAAAAAAAAAAAAAGACAATATGGCAAGGACAAACTGATTAATCTTACATCTTTTTTTTTTTTTTTATGTACAGAGTTCCATTTTTAATATTTGGTTAAACCAAATACATCTTTTGTAAACAAACCCAGCACAAAGCCAACAAAAAACGGGAATAGGGAGTTCCCATCGTGGCACAGTAGTTAACGAATCCGACTAGGAACCATGAGGTTGCGGGTTCGATCCCTGCCCTTGCTCAGTTGGTTAAGGATCCTGTGCTGCGGTGAGCTGTGGTGTAGGTCACAGATGCGGCTCTTATCTGGCGTTGCTGTGGCTCTGGCGTAGGCTGGCAGCTACAGCTCTGATTCATCCCCTAGCCTGGGAACCTCCATGTGCCGCAGGAGCGGTCCAAGAAATGGCAAAAAACCAAAAAAAAAAAAAAAGGGAATAAAAGCAAGAAAAACAAAAAGTCTAGGGGTGCCCCTTACTGGGCTTTAGAGTCAGGCCTGCCCCCTTCCTTAAAGGAAGTGGGGCTTTTTGCCCTTGGCCATCAGCATAGGTCCCTGTTCCTAAGCACCAGAATTGGACATGAACAGAGAAACCAGCCCTGAAATGTTTAAGCGTCTTTGCATACCCCATTGGCTCGTGGTCCCCAAGTGCAGAGGGAGTCCTCTGAAGTGCCATTCGCACCGGCCCAAGCAGACACGTGGAGAGGACGTTCCTCCTCCCCCCCAGGAAATGGCTTACATCACTGACAAACCTTACATCTTTTTAAAAACAAAACCCTTTCATAGATTTACTTCTATCTCTCTGGCACAAAAAGTGACATGAGACTGCAATGAGTTTTTAAAGCATGT
Source organism: Sus scrofa (assembly GCF_054392235.1). Lineage (NCBI taxonomy): Eukaryota > Metazoa > Chordata > Mammalia > Artiodactyla > Suidae > Sus > Sus scrofa. Next base: position 80,635,736 of record NC_139387.1, on the reverse strand, counting down.
AATTCAACAGAAAATCAACAATGCTTTCATCTGTAAAATTATCCTAGTGAACTCAAGGATTTTTTTTTTCCTTTCTTTTCAGATGATTTCTGTAATGTGATTGCAGTACTTTCATAATGTTAAATTTTAAATATTTATTTTTTTACTTAGAATTTAGTTGTTGAGCTTTTTTTCCTTCCATTATTTAGTAAACCACTTTGATTATTATAAACAACTTTATATATAACTAAATATTTTCCAACATGTGAGTATTCTCTTAAGCTCTTTATTTTAGATTCTAAAAAGATAACTGGTCTTCCACCATTCAATGCCAGCTCCCTCCAACACCAACTTTTCAATCCAAAAAGAAATCTGAATGGCTAATATTCCCCACAGTAATTTCGTAGCTGTAATTATACTTCAGAGAGGAAAAGCAACCTATAGAAAGAGTTTATTGATACTTAACGTACCTAAGTGCCTAGTATAGCTATTATTACTGCTCAAGAGCCTCATACCCTAAATGCAAAAAAACCCTACTTATCCAAATTATGAAGATGAAAAAATACTCAAAATATACGCAAGAATTACAAAAAGATACTATTAATGAGACTTCTTAGTATATTTATGATTCTTAAGTGATGGTGATTTTGCTCCAAAGGGAGCATGTGGCAATATCTGAAGACATGAAATTTTTGACTGTCACAAGTGGGGGATACCGCTAGCATCTCATCTAGTGGGTAGAAGTCAGGGATGCTGCTAAACATCCTACAAGGCATCCTACAGCCCCCTGCAATAAAAAACTGACCAGCCCAAATTGCCAAGAGTGCCAAAGTTCAGAAATCCTGAGACAGACACACATGCACACACACACACACAAACTCTCATAAATTTAATCTGTCAGTTTGAGAAGTATGAATAAACATTCTAGAGCTTCCTTAGAACCACTTAATAATTCTAAAATATTTCCTTATAGCATACTTAACATCAAGTATTAAAATTTCTTCAATTCTCCAAAACATTCAAATGATAAGTTACATTTTCAAGCAAGGTATTTCCTACTCTGTTTCAATCTTTTTTTTATTTTTTTGTCTTTTGTCCTTTTAGGGGCCGCACCCACGGTATATGGAGGTTCCCAAGTTAGGGATCTAATCGGAGCTGTAGCCACCGGCCTACGCCAGAGCTACAGCAATGCCAGATTCAAGCCGTGTCTGCGACCTACACCACAGCTCATGGCAACGCCAGATCCTTAACCCACTGAGCGAGACCAGGGATCGAACCTGCAACCTCATGGTTCCTAGTTGGATTTGTTTCCTCTGCGCCACAACAGGAACTCCTTGTTTCAATCTTTTAATTTATACATAGTCCGGTAGTTAAGAGCACAAGCTCTGGAATAAGTCTACCAGCATTCAAAAACCCTGGCTCTATCATTTGGTTACCATGAGAGAGGTTTAAAAGTTAATTAATCTCTCTGTGCCTGTCTCCCCATCTATAAAATGCAAATAATGGATTAAGAGGAATAATGCCTACCAGTATACACAATAAGTATTTTTTTTTTATGGCTGCATGCATGGCATACAGAAGTTCCCAAAGTTCCTGCACAGGGATTGAATCCAAGCAGCAGCTGCGGCAACACTGGATTCTTTAACCCATTGAGTGGGGACAGAAATCAAACCCAAGCCTCTGCAGAGACCCAAGATGCTGCAGTTAGATTCTTAACCCACTGGACCATGAGAGGAACTCCTAAGTATTTTACATATTAACCCATTAACTCAAATTAAAAATAAAAATCCACTGATAATACCAAGTGTTACCCAAGATGTGAAACAACTGGAATTCACATACTTTGCTGATGGGAATAAAAATGGGTGCCAAGCTGCTAGCTCTCAGTCTATAAATCACATGACTAACAAATACACATGATCGTCAGTGACCAAACACATTACATTCTTCAAAGGCTTTTGGATTAGTCACTGTGCATTGACTCAGCTCACAGACAGCAAAATATGCTTTGTTGCCTTCCTCTTCCCAGTGATAAGCCCACGTGATATTTTACAAAAAAAAACAGATAACTGAAAGAGAATTAGCCAACAAAGAAAAAAGTGCAGCCAAGAAACAAAAAAGTGATAATGGTAGGCGTGGAATTCAAACTGAACCTAAATGGAGTTACAGGAGGAATGGCTGAGCATGGGAATGTTGACAACGTTGCCTTCAAGAAACCCTAGATATGCACATACCTGAGAAAGTCAGTGAAGGCCAACTTATTAAGGCAAACAACAACAGTGACTGTGACAAGGATGAAAATGTCCTAGAGGAAGTAGGCTAACCAAAAAAGTGTATCAAAGGAACCATCAGAAGTATTTCACAACAATGAAAATGCAAAGGATGAAATGTTGGAAACTGATCGAAAGTTAAAATGGAGTATGGCAATTCACCAAGGCATAAAAAAAGATGCTTGCTCCATATCTTAAGTTACGTGACAAGAAGAATGAGTTCCTATTGTGGCTCAGTGGTAACGAACCCAACTAGTAACTGGCCTCGCTCAGTGGGTTAAGGATCTGACATTGCTGTAAGCTGCAGTGTAGGTCGCAGACATGGCTCAGATCCCACATTGCTGTGGCTATGGTGTAGGCCGGCAGCTCCAACAGACCACTACCCTGGGAACTTTGATATGCTTCACATGAGGCCCTAAAAGCAAAAAAAAATGAAAAATGAAAAAAAAAAAAAAGACAAGACAAACACTGTTTAAACTACTCTTCATAAGTGTTTTACAAACAAATAAAAACTCCTAAACTCTCAATGTTTCTGATGTTAAATTACAGTGTACTAAATGAATATTAGTTTTACCATTTATTTCATTTTCCTATACATTTCTAATTGACAGTTTAATTTACTATTTTGAGAAAAATTTTAAAAGTCACAACAACTGTAATTTTTCCCGTTGACTATTAAGATTGCTTTAGGAGTTCCCCTCGTGGCTCAGTGGTTAATGAATCCGACTAGGAACCATGAGGTTGCGGGTTCGATCCCTGCCCTTGCTCAGTGGGTTAAGGATCCGGCGTTGCCGTGAGCTGTGGTGTAGGTCGCAGACGCGGCTCAGATCCTGCGTTGCTGTGGCTCTGGTGTAGGCCAGCGGCTACAGCTCCGATTTGACCCCTAGCCTGGGAATCTCCATATGCCGCAGGAGCAGCCCAAGAAATGGCAAAAAGACAAAAAGACAAAAAAAAAAAAAAGATTGCTTTAAGTCAGAGTAACAATCGCCTTTGGAAAGGAAGAAGAAAGTAATTCAGCAGGAACTTGAAGAAGCTTCTGGGATGCAAGTAATATTCTATTTCTTAACCTGGATTGTGGTTACACTTATAGTTAACATTGGGTTACATGTTTTGATTTGTGTACTTTACCTATGTTATATGCTCTAATAAGTGTGCATTTAAAAAGAAAGATATCTATTTTCCTCTAAAAATGTGATACATAAAAATATAGCTTCTGGAGTTCCTGCTGTGGCACAGTGGGTTAAAAATCCAACTGCAGCAACTCGGGTCACTGTGGAGGTGCAGTTTCAATCCCCAGCCCAGTGCAGTGGGTTAAAGGATCTGGCGTTGTCGTAGCTGCTATGTAGGCTGCTGCTCAGATTCAAGCACTGGCTCGGGAACTTCAGTGTGCTGAGGGTGTGGTCATAACATAAAATATATATACATGAATATAGCTCTTTTAATATTTATAGATAGAGCTTTTATCTTTGAGAAAAGAATTTTCATTTTTAATTTTTATTTTAAGGAAAAACAAATTGTAAGATCAACTATTGTCTAAAAATCAATATTACTTTTTAAGGATTTCTTTCAAACACCTGAGGAACAAGAGAAGGCAGTCTAGTCAATGTCAGCTACCAGTATGGTTTCGGGCCATCTTCCCAGAGGATCACTAAGGAATCAGTGCAACAGGACTAGGTTCCTCCACTCTGCAAAGGCAAACCTTCCAATATGCCTTGACCAAGAAATCATCCAACTTATATTTTCTTGTTATGTATTTTTCCATTATTTAGAAGCTTAAAAAAAACTAAAAAAACTGGGCAAAATAAAATTTTTTAGCAATCTGCTCAGAGTGATCAGAGAACTAAGAATGCAGTAAAGAACCATGGATCCAATACACAAGAGAAGTAGGAAGCCCAGAGAGCTGCGGCTGTCTTTGGGGCTGATTTTCCCTTTATGTGTCTGCCAAATTCAGAAACAGTGGCTGCAAGGGTGAAAAGCTGAGAAATAATTTTGATATCTTCATAGGACTATGATATAAAAACAAGAGTCCAGATCATACCAAAGAAGGCTGAAACTCCTACATGCTACACAATGAACAGGGTGAACTGGAAATAGACTAGCCTGGCTTCATAGGACCTAAATTCATTAAGGTAAACCCAAATTGCTAATGACTAATCCTCTGTTTTAAATACTTAAAAGATTTCTGTTTTCCTGATCATTAAGATTCCCTGAAATTATTTCAGATATAAATTCCCACTTTTACGAGAAAATCTATGTACCTAAAATCACCTAAGTAAAATAAATTTAAGCTAGACATTCTTAAATACAGAACTGTTTCCTAAAGAACTGTACAAATTAAAACAAAGCCATAGATGCAATTGTCATTGAGTACTTAAAATACAAGACATAAAAACTCTATAGACTATCATTAGTTTGACAAAAAAAAATTAAAAAGAATGAAATGATAGAAAAACACTATTTTATTCATACTATTTTTCTTTCAAAATGTTAGTCCCGACACTCATGATTAGCTATAAAATTCAATCATTATCAACTACTATAATTTTCTTTGTGCAAGTATCATACTGATTTTAAGAAAGGATTTTGTTTAACAATGACCCTGAAGCATGATGAACATGGCAACAGGATACTGGAAACTTGAGCACATTTTAAATGCGATTCCATAAATCACAGGATAAAACTCTGCACTGCAAGTAAGACAAAATTCCATTAACCACACAAAGAAATCTTACATTAAAAGCCTTCAAACTAAAAAGTTTCCACCTATGTTGAAAACAAGGCTATCAACATATATATTGAGTTTAATGCCAGGAATTATAAGTAGAAGTCAAAAAAGAGCTCTTGAAGAAATACAAGTACAACTAGAATGCTTACTACGAAGCCTCCTCAAAAAACCCATATATTTAACAGAACTGATGATTTTTTTTTTTTAAGGGCCACACCTGCTGCACATGAAAGTTCTCAGGCTAAGGGTCAAATAGGAGCTGCAACTGTTGGCCTATACCAGAGCCACAGCAATGCCAGATCCAAGCCGTATCTGCAACCTATACCACAGCTTACAGCAATACTGGATCCTTAACCCACTGAGCAAGGCCAGGGACTGAACTTGCAACCTTATGGATACTAGTCAGATTCACTTCCATTGAGCCCCATGGGGAACTCTGAACCGATGATTTTTATTATCAAAAAAAGTACCTAACTTGAGAGAGGACAGCATTTTCAGCTGTGTCACAGACATTTCGGCCATAATGTCAGGAGGCATAATTACCTAGAGAATGGAAGTTGGGAAGAACTAACACCTTTAAGGCACTGGTTCTCAAATTAAGAATCTAGGACCATCTGTACTATATTACTTTGGATGCTGGTTTCGAAAGTAAATTTATGAAGACTGGATTCTCACCTTTTAATAGCCCCACAATAATTCCAGTCCCTCACACCAAACCAGACAAGTTTTGACACACCTCTTGGTTTCAATAGATGTACGTTTACTGGTTAAGAGCGAAATTCAAATAAATTAGGAGGGGCTCAATCTCTAGAATATACAAGCAACTTATACAATTCAACAGCAAAAAAGCCAACAACCCAATTGAAAAGTGGGCGAGGGAGTTCCCGTCATGGCTCAGAGGTTACCAAATCTAACTAGGAACCATGAGGTTGCAGGTTCAATCCCTGGCCTTGCTCAGTGGGTTAACGATCCGGTGTTGCCATGAGCTGTGGTGTAGGTTGCAGACGAGGCTTGGATCCCGCGTTGCTGTGGTTCTGGCATAGGCCGGTGGCTACAGCTCCAATTAGACCCCTAGCCTGGGAACCTCCATATGCCGTGAGAGCGGCCCTTGAAAAGGCAAAACAAAAACAAAAAAGACAACAACAACAACAAAAAGTGGGCGAAAGACCTGAATAGACATTTTCCAAGGAAGATGTACAGATGGCCAACAAGCACATGAAAAAATGCTCAACATCACTGATTACTAGAGAAATGCAAATCAAAACTACCACGAGATACCACCTCACACCAGTCAGAATGGCCATCATTAATACGTCCACAAATAACAAACGCTGGAGGGGGTGTGGAGAAAAGGGAACCCTCCTGCACTATTGGTGGGAATGTAAGCTGGTACAACCACTATGGAGATCAGTATGGAGATACCTTAGAAATCTATACATAGAACTACCATATGACCCAGCAATTCCACTCTTGGGCATATATCTGGACAAAACTTTCCTTGAAAATGACACATGCACCCACATGTTCATTGCAGCACTATTCACAATAGCCAAGACATGGAATCACCCCAAATGTCCACTGATAGATGATTGGATTAGGAAGATGTGGAATATACACCACATGGAATACTACTCGGCCATAAAAAAGAACGAAATAATGCCATTTGCAGCAACATGGATGGAACTAGAGACTCTTATCCTGAGTGAAGTAAGTCAGAAAGAGAAAGACAAATACCATATGATATCACTTATGTCTGGAATCTAATATATGGCACAATTTCCACAGAAAAGAAGATCATGGACTTGGAGAATAGACTTATGGTTGCCAAGGGGGAGAGGGAGGGAGTGGGGTGGTTGAGTAGCTTGGAGTTAATAGATACAAACTACTGCATTTGGAATGGATTAGCAATGAGATCCCGCTGGTAGCACTGGGAACTATGTCTAGTCACTTATGATGGAGCATGATAATGTATGAAAATAGAATGTGTAACTGGGTCATTATGCTGTACAGTAGAAAAAAATTGTATTGGGGAAATAACTATTAAAAAAGTAATAACAAAGTAGGAGGCAAAGTTATAAGGAGAGGGAAGAAAGGTTGTGGGTGGTCCCCCTTTAGTCAATGTCCTTCTCCAGCTAACATTCCCTACTTGCCATTTCACGTAAGTATTTTTAAAAAGTTATTCACCCAGATTGAATCTGCCCTTTCACATGTCATTCATTCTGACATTGCCAAACCTAAGAGATATTTCAATCTTTATATCACTGAAATACTCAGTTGCATTAGACATTGGTGACCCCTAACATTGCTTTAAAAAAAAAAAAAAAAAAAAAAAAAAAAAAGCTTTATTTTCCACCACTTCCATAAAAGCTTTCCCTAGGGTTCTGACTTTAGTTCACTGCTCTTGTCTAACTACCTCTTCTCCTTGGACAACCTCAATTTTGAATGAGGCTCCTTCCTTGCAATCATTCCTCTTGTATCGCCAATCTCGGATAATGGTACTACTATACACATACTAACAAAACAAAAAATCCAGATATTTCCCTCTTCTTTATTCCCACATCTAATAGCCGTATCTTACTGATTTTTCACTTCCTAAGCATTTATCACATGTAACCCTTTACCTCCATCCCAACTCCCCTTATCTGATTCAGACACTCATAGATTCTTATGCTATCTCTAGTGCCATGTATAAGTCATCCCTTACACTGAAGATGAAGTGTACTAAAATCTGAATGAGTTACCATAGCCCTTCTTTCTACCAAGCTAAAACTTCAGTAGCTCCCCACAGTTCATAGAATATAACCTAGACTTCTTATAGTTTAATTCACAATTTCCCAGCTCAAACATAATTACTTGTTAATACCTCTATACACCCTGCTTTACACAGCCTTGCTCATGCTCTTTCTTTGTAGGAATATGGTCCTGGTAACTCTTTTTCTGATTAACTCTTCTATTTCCTTCAAGTCCTGTTCAAATTATCCCTCTTACAGAAAACTTTAATAAAACCCCAGTACAGGACAATGCTTTCTTGCCTTCTCCAACACTTCATGAAACTTCTATTTCACTTCTATTGAACTTCTATTTCACTAACTAGACTATAAGCTACTGATAAAAGCACAGTGCCCTACACTCAACAAACATTTGCATCACTGAATTAAACCAAAAAAGATGTGTCATGGTATCTTTCTTTCTCTGTCAGAAAGAATATCACCTAAGGAGATAAAATAGCTATAATAAAATTAAAAATTAAATTTTTTTTTTTGTCTTTTTGCCATTTCTTGGGCCACTCCTGCGGCATATGGAGGTTCCCAGGCTTGGGGTCTAATTGGACCTGTAGCTGCCAGCCTATGCCAGAGCCACAGCAACGCGGGATCCGAGCCACGTCTGCAACCTATACCACAGCTCACGGCAATGCCGATCGTTAACCCACTGAGCAAGGGCAGGGATCGAACCCGAGACCTCATGGTTCCTAGTCGGATTCGTTAACCACTGCGCCACGACGGGAACTCCTAAAAATTAAAGCTTTTTAAAAATATCAGTAAGGGGGAGTTCCCGTCGTGGCGCAGTGGTTAACGAATCCGACTAGGAACCATGAGGTTGCCGGTTCAGTCCCTGCCCTTGCTCAGTGGGTTAACGATCCTGCGTTGCCGTGAGCTGTGGTGTAGGTTGCCGACGCGGCTTGGATCCTGCGTTGCTATGGCTCTGGCGTAGGCCGGTGACTACAGCTCCGATTCGACCCCTAGCCTGGGAACCTCCATATGCCGCAGGAGCGGCCCAAGAAATGGCAAAAAAAAAAAAAAAAAAAAAAGGACAAAAAAAAAAAAAAAAAAAATATATATATATATATCAGTAAGTATGGAAGTTCCTTTGTGGCTCATCGGTAATGAACCTGACTAGTATCCATGAGGGTGCGGCTTCCTTCCCTGGCCTCACTCAGTTGGTTAAGGATCTGGTGTTGCCATGAGCTGTGGTGTAGGTCATACATGCAGCTCAGATCCCATGTTGCTGTGGCTGTGGCATAGGCCGGCAGCTGCAGCTCCAATTCGACCCCTAGCCTGCGAACTTCCATATGCTGCAGGTGTGGTCCTAAAAAGCAAAAAAAAAAAAAAAAAAATTTAAATTAAATTAACAAAATATATATGTATGTATGTATGTATGAAATACTGAACTATGAAATCAAATTTTCCACATGTGAATACAGGGGAAAAAAGTATTTAAAAATAAAGTATATCGACCACTTGACACTTTTGTTCCATAGTTTAAAATATATTTAATATTTAAAAAATCAGTTCCATCCTAAGTTTTATTCTAAGACCTCGTAACTACAAGGGGAAGAAAAGAGCCCTTAAAAAATAATCTCATTCTGTCCACATCAATGACCCCTGAATACAAAATGAAATAAATAAATCCTAACATATTCTGAATTTCACCTACAAGTGTATTTTGAACAAATAAATAATATAACCATTGAGTAAATACAGAACCAAGATTAGTAGGTGATGATAAACTTGAAATGCAGATTAAAAAAAAAAAAAAGACAAGAAATATAGATAAATTTTCAGGTATGTGGCTCTATTAAATAAGAAAGTGATAACTTTCAGAGCAGAGACAGGCAAGGGAGAAGGGCTTGCATGAGGATCATAGAACTTGATATATTTCTTACTCTGTTAGCTATTATTCAATCCCATTGTTTCCAATGATTCCACACTCCCATTAACAAGACATATTTGACTATCAACTACTAACATATGCATGCTGCATTTATAAAGTACATAATATGCTATAATAGAAACACATAAAACAGAAAGTGAAAAGAGTAATTATAAACAGAACGTTCCACTATTGGTAACAGACCTGTGGAAGACGGTATAAAAGCAAGGCACCCCAGTAGCAGCCAGTGATGGCCATCTGCAAAAGGAAGGAGCTGGGGAGTGTGACAAGACAGACCCAGGGGGTCAGAAGACTCTACAGGAATGTAAGCAAATACAGTGAGCGTGCTGGTTTCAGGTCTGAGATCAGATTTTACAAGCTACTTACAAGCTAATGAGTCAGATTGTTACTATTTCATGGATGCCTCCAAAAGAAACAAGGCTTTGGGTCAGAGACAACGGACTTTAAATAGCATCAGCACAGCAAACAATTTAAGCATTGGCATGCTTGCATCAGTTACCCTGGGTCCTAGGTCCCAAGTCCCACAGCAACAGTGAGACATAAGCCCAGATGGATGCATGTGGTAGTTCTGATTCATAACTGAGAAACAGTGAACTTGGGGAACTCACTATTTTTATACCAAGCAATAAGCCAGATTGCTCTTTGACACAGAGGAGTTATTACCTTATCCTTCAAGACTGCTCACTACAAACTCAGCTCTGAGAAATAACATGGATAAAAAGCAGTCAGAGGAGTTTCCTTTGGGGCTCGGCAGTTAACAAACCCGACTAGGATCCATGAGGATAAGGGTTTGATCCCGGGCCTCACTCAGTGGATTAAGGATCTGGCGTTGCTGTGAGCTGTGATGTAGGTTTGCAGATGCAGCTTGGATCCCGAGTTGCTGTGGGTGTGGTACAGGACGGTGGCTACTGCTCCAATCCAACTCCTAACCTGGGAACTTCCATATGTCGTGGATGCAGCCCTAAAAAAAAAAAAAGAGTGATCAGGGGAGTTCCCCTTGTGGCTCAGAGGAAATGAATCTGACTAGTATCCATGAATATGCAGGTTCAATCCCTGGCCTTGCTCAGTGGGTTAAGGATCCGGCGTTGCCAGGGGCTGTGGTATAGGTCACAGACGTGGCTTGGATCCCACATTACTGTATGCCGGCAGCTACAGTTCCAATTCAATACCTAGCTCGGAACCTCCATATGCCATGGGTACAGCCCTAAAAAGACAAAAAAAAAAAAAAAAAAATGTTATCAGAGCCTTGCATTCCTGGTGTATCTTGGTAAGATGTGTAGGAGTGCAAGAGACTCATGGAAGACTGTCTCTCCCAATAACTGGGAGCCGGGTTTTTCAATGATGAAGAGGAGTAAAATATGGGAAAGATAAAAGGACACTGCCATGAACTCATGGTTTTCAATGTATGTGAATACTGTATAGAAATACAGATATTAAAGTTATATGTATGCACACTCTCCTGCATGTGCACACCTAGTGTCCAGATCTTGTTTATAAAAAAAAACAAAAACAAAAAAAAACACTCTTCACTAAAGAGAACCTGTGCTCCTTACAGAAAATGCTGAATTTTTATTTTTTTTTTTTTGTCTTTTGTCTTTTTTGTTGTTGTTTTGTTGTTGTTGTTGTTGCTATTTCTTGGGCCGCTCCCGCGGCATATGGAGGTTCCCAGGCTAGGGGTTGAATTGGAGCTGTAGCCACCGGCCTACGCCAGAGCCACAGCAACTCGGGATCCGAGCCACGTCTGCAACCTACACCACAGCTCACGGCAACGCCGGATCGTTAACCCACTGAGCAAGGGCAGGGACCGAACCCGCAACCTCATGGTTCCTAGTCGGATTCGTTAACCACTGCGCCACGACGGGAACTCCTGAAAATGCTGACTTTAGAGCCAAGGCAGAGACAATGTAAGAAAAATCTAGAACATCTTTCATCAGAAAGTAAAGAAATAATAAAAAATTGATAAAATTCAATGAGTTAAAACAACACAGATGACCTTAATTTGGCAATGGATTCTTATATGATACAAAAAGCATTAGCAACAAAAGGAAAAATAGATATATTAGATTTTATCAATTTTAAAATTTTATACAAAGGACTTTATCAATGAAAATGAAATTGACACTTTCATTAAAAAGTATCATACAGTGATATGAAAAGTGAAAAGACAATATAAGGAATGGGAGAAAATATTTCTAAGTCATATATCTGATTAGGATTTAACATCCAGAATATATAAAGAAACTCCTAAAACTCAACAACAAAAAGACAAACAACCCTCCTCAACAAAAGTAGTAGTAAGCCAAACCCAACAATACATTAAAAGGATCATACATCATGATCAAGCAGGATTTATCCCAGCAATGCAAGGATTTCTCAATATACACAAAAAAATGATACACCACATTAACAAACTGAAGAATAAAAACCATATGATGATCTCAATAGAAGGAGAAAAGGCTTCTGACAAAAACTCAACACCCACTTATGATAAGAACTCTCCAGAAAGTAGGCATAGAGGGACCCTGCCTCAACATAATAAAAGCCATAAATGACAAACCCATAGCTAACATTATACTCAACTGTGAAAGCATTGCCTCTAACATTAGGAACAAGGCAAGGATGCCCACTCCCTCCATTTTTCTTCAACATAGTTTTGGAAGTCCTAGCTGCAGCATCAAATAAGAAAAAGAAATTTAAAAAAAAAAATCCAAACTGGAAAAGAAGAAATAAAACTGTCACTATCCGCAAATGACATGATACTATACATAGAAAATCCTAAAGACACAACCAGAAAACTGCTGGAGTTCATCAATGAATTCAACAGAATTGCAGGATACAAAATTAATACACAGAAATCTCTTGCATTTCCATACACTAACAATAAAAGATAAGAAAGAGAAATTAAGGAAACACATCCCACTTACCATTGAATCGAAAAAAAAACCTAGGAATAAACTCACCTAAGGAGGCAAAGATCTATACTCTGAAAACTCTAAGATGTTGGTGAAAGAAATCAAAAATGACACAAAAGGATGGAAAGATATATCATGTTCTTTGATTGGAAGAATCAATATTGTTAAAATGACTATACTACCCAAGGCAATCCCTATCAAATTACCAATGGAATTTTTCACAGAATAGAACAATTTTTTTTTTTTTAATTTGTATGGAAACACGAAAGACCCCAAATAGCCAAAGCAATCCTGAGAAAGAAAAAACAAAGATGGAGGAACCAGGCTCCCTGACTTCAGACTATACTACAAAACTACCATCATCAAAATGGTATGGTACTGGCACAAAAACAAATGTAGATCAATGGAAGTAGATAGAAAGCCCAGAAACAAATGCACACACATAGGATCAATTAATCTATGACAAAGGAGGCAAGAATATACAATGAAGAAAAGATGGTCTCTTCAGTAAGTAGTGTTGGGAAAACCAGACAGCTACATATAAAAGAATGAAAGTAGAACATTCTCTTACACCATGCAGAAAAATAAACTCAAAATGGACTAAAGACCTAAATGTAAGGCTGGATACTATAAAATTCTTAGAGGAAAACACAAGCAGAATACTCTCTGACATAAATCACAGCAATAGTTTTGTGGATCACCTCCCAGAGTAATGAAAATAAAAACAAAAATCAACGAATGGAACCTAATTAAATTACCATATGATCCAGCAACCCCATTCCTGGACATCTATCCAAAGAAACCCATAATTCAAAGATACATGCACCCTATGGGAGTTCCTGTTGTTGCTCAGTGGTTGGCAAATCCAACTAGGTTTGATCCCTGGCCTTACTCAGTGGGTTGGGACTCCAGCATTAGCCGTGAGCTGTGGTGTAGGTTGTGGCTTGGATCCTGAGTTGCTGTGGCTCTGGCGTAGGCCAGCAGCTACAGCACCAATTAGACCCCTAGCCTGGGAACCTCCATATGCCACTGGAGAGGTCCAAGAATTGGCAAAAAGACAAAAAAAAAAAAAAAAAAAAAAAGATACATGCACCCTAATGTTCACTGCAGCACTACTTACAATAGCCAAGACATGGAAGCAACCTAAATGTCCATCAAAAGAGAAGTGGATAAAGAAAAGGTAGTACATATGTACAATGGAATATTACTCAGCCAAAAAAAAAACAAAAAAAGGGAATGAAATAATGTTATTTGCAGCAACACGGATGGACCTAGAGGTTATCATACTGGAGTTCCCGTTGTGGCGCAGTGGTTAATGAATTCAACTAGGAACCATGAGGTTGTGGGTTCAATCCCTGGCCTCGCTCAGTGGGTTAAGGATCTGGTGTTGCCGTGAGCTGTGGTCTAGGTTGTAGACTCGGCTTGGATCCCTCATTGCTGTGGTTCTGGCATAGGCCAGTGTCTACAGCTCCGATTAGACCTCTAGCCTGGGAACCTCCATATGCCACAGGAGCAGCCCTAGAAAAGGCAAAAAGACCAAAAAAAAAAAAAAAAAAAAAAATTATCATACTAAGCGAGGTAAGTCACAGGAAGAGAAATATCATATAGCATCACTTATATGTGGAATCTTAAGAAATTATACAAATGAACGCATTTACAAAACAGAAACAAGACTTATAGACTTAGAAAGCAAATTTATGGTTACCAAAGGGGAAAGGTGGGGGGCAGGGATAAATCAGGAGTCTGGGATGTTAGTTAACAAGGACCTACTGAACAGCACAGGGAACTCTACTCAATATTCTGTAATAACCTATACGGTAAAAGAATCTGAAAAAAATGGATATATTTATATGTATAACTGAATCACTTTGCTGTACAACTGAACCTAGCAAAACATTGTAAATCAACTATACGCCAATATAAAATAAAATTAAATTAAAAAAAAAACTTTTAAATGGGCAGAAAAAACTGAATAGACATTTCTCCAAAGACATACAAACGGCCAACAGGCACACGAAATGTTGTCCATCATTACTAGCCATTAGGGAAATGCAAATCAAAGCCACAAGATACCACTTCACACTTACCAGGATGGCAGTAACAGTAGGAACAATAACGATGATGATAGTGATAGGAATACAACAAGTGTTGGTGAGGATGTAGAAAAACTGGAATTCTTATATATTGCCGGGGGAATGTAATTAATTGTACCAACAAATTGTACATTTGAAAATGGTTACAATAGCATATTTTATGACATATTAATTTTACCACAACAAATTTTTTTTTTTAAAGAAACGCAGAAGCAGAAGATCCCGTTGTGGCTCATTGGTAATGAGCCCAAGCATATCCATGAGGATGCAGGCTGGATTCCTGGCCTTGCTCAGTGGGTTAAGGATCCAGTGTTGCTGTGAGCTGTGATGCAGGTCACAGACACCACTCAGATTCTGAGTTGCTGTGGCTATGGCGTACGCCTGCAGCTGTAGCTCAAACGTGACCTCTAGACTGAGAACTTCCCATATGCTGCAAGTGCGGCCCTAAAAAAACAAACAAACAAAAAACAAAAAAGAAAAAGAAACAAGAAGCCACTCTGAAGGGATCTACACTGGCTAGATTTGGGCATCAAAATAATGATAGCAATGGATTATAACACATTGAACAAAATAGGAATCCATGAGTCCACACTGATATAAACAAAGTTTTTGTTTGTTCGTTTTCTAAAGGGGGTAATGGAGAGAAAAGAAACTCTTCTTCACAACAGAATGTCTGCATAATAAACATAGAAAGAGGCATCTAAATTACTCATTTAAAAGCATCTTATTAATAATTAACTCAGGCAAGAAAACATCAATGGCTGTTAAAACTAGGGAGTGAAAGTGGGACAAAGAATAGCATAATCACATAGATGCAAAGTATCTCCCCACAAAACACTAGTTTTAAGGGGGTAGGCTAACTTAACAGTAGAGAAATTTTGCAGACCCCATCTTAATCAGATGATAAAAGTCAATGAAGCCAATAAAGGGACAATTTAAAGACATGTGTAATCTAACAGAATGCAATAAAAAGAACACAACATCACTTCAGGGACTGTCCCAACAAAAAATGCATAACCTGGATCTAAGCATGAAGAAATATCAGACAAACCTAAATTGAGAAACAAAATGTGTTTTGTATTTATCTTGCCAGAAATGGCCATAAAAATCAGGGAAAGACTGAAGAACCCTTACAGATTTAGGGAGGTCTACAAAAATATGAGCTGTGAGATCAGATTAGATCTTTTTGCTGTAAAGCACATTACTGGGGCATTGCTGGAGACATTAATGGGGGTCTCTGGTGAAGGGTTATAGGAGTTCTTTGAGTTATTCTTCCAACTTTTCTATCAATTTTAAAAAGTTTCAAATAAAATGTTTTAAATGTTCTAACGTTTTCTTTGCATAATACAAAGAAGCATCATGTATACCCCACTGACAAAAACAGGAATACTGACCAGTCTCATTCTCCTAATTGTTCAAGACCTTACTCTTAGACAAAATTACATTACTCTTTGGTTTAGGATCCAGTGATTCCCCCCCCCCCCCAACCCAGTACAACAGATAATCTTCATTCATAAAATCTTCTGGGTAGGAACTCTTCACTGAGCCCACTGGATAGGGAACAACTTATAGACAGCCAAAAAGATGCTAGCTGCTAAAAGCTATAGCTTTTGTGATAGCGTAAGACTTGAAATGTTACTGAAGACATGTAGACATCACATGAAGGCACAGGAAGGGGCTGAAGTCAAGGCACTTTCTACTCTACTACCCTGCCCTGTTTTTCTTCATAAAAATCATGTGTCTTGTTTTTGATCTATTTATTATCTCTAATCCATACTAAAATGTAGGCTTCATGAAAGTAAGAACTTAATATCCCCAGAGCCTCGAAGAGTACATGACATATATGACACAAAATATTTATCAAATGAATAAACATACCATAGAGATGATCTCTATATCCTGAAAAGGGTATATTTTGTTTTTTTCATAATTAACATTAAAGGATTATTATGTGGCAGGCATGGTACAGTATGTGTTATATGTGTTAAATCATTTAATGCTTTTTTAAAAATTGAAGTATAGTTGATTTACAGTATGTTAGTTTCAGATGTACAGCATAGTGATTCATTATTTTTGCAGTTTGTATTCCATTATAGGTTACTACAAGATAATAGGTGTAATTCCCTGTGCCATATACAGTATATGACTGTTGCTTATCTATTTTATATATAGTGTATCTATTAATCCCATACCCCTAATTTGTTCCTCCCACCTTCCCTCTCCCCTTTGGTAACCACAGTTTTTTTTTCCCCCTTATCTGGGAATCTGTTTGTTTTGTACATATATTCATTTATATTATCTTTTAGATCCACATTTAAGTGAAATCATATAGTATTTGTCTTTCTCTGACTTATTTCACTATGCACAATATTCTCTAGGCTCATCAACCTTGCTGCAAATGGCAGTCTTTTGTTCTTTTTTATAGCTGAGTAATATTCCAGTTTATATTGTGTTTCTTTTAGGATTTTAAAAGGCAAACTGAAAACATCTATTAAAATTTAAATTATATATGCCTTTTGACCCAGAAATTCCACTACTGGCAATTGATCCCACAGCAACTAAAGTACAGTTTTTTAAAGATACTATGCACTCAGATTTACTGCAGCACTGATTTTTACTGGAAACAGCATGAATATTCATCAATAGGTGAACAGGTAAATTATCTGGCATATCCACATAATGGAATATTATTTGGCCATTAAAAAGATTCAAATTAAAGTTAAAACAATTAACAGATTTTCACAAGCCTCTGGAGAAAAGCAACTTTGAGAAAAGTGTGATCTCATGAACAAAATCAAATAGCCCAAAAGAATATAGAGGAAAGCAGAACATATACCAAATTATAAACATTGCTATTAAGACTGACATCTACATGTTTTCATTTCATTTATGTAAAGTTGTAAACATGTATAGGAAAAAAAACACTAAAAAAGACAAGAAGAAAATAAAGATACAAACACTCTTATTTTTTTTATTTTTATTTTTGTCTGTCTTTTTAGGTCCTCACCCATGGCATATAGAGGTTCTCAGGTTAGGGGTCGAATCAGAGCTGTAGTCGCCGGCCTACACCACAGTCATAGCAATGCCAGATCTGAGCCACATCTTCGATCTACACCATAGCTCACAGCAACACCACATCCTTAACCCACTGAGCAAGGCCAGGGAATCGAACCTGCTATCTCATGGCTCCTAGTTAGATTCATTAGCCACTAAGCCACAATGGGAACTCCATGACACTCTTATTTTAAAAGTTGAAAATCAGTAGAAAAAAAATAATTCAAGAGCTGTCACTTTGGCAGTAAATAAAACCATTGGCTAAGGTGGGGGGAGCGGGAAGTGGTAAATTTTGCTTTTCACAGTTGGGTCTCTATTACATCAGATTATTTATGTTGACATACTAGGCTTCCCACTTCACATTCCCCCCCCTCCTCAAATAGCACTTTGTCCCAGTACTATTTATTAAAAAGTTCATTCTTTCCCCATTTGATTTGCAATGCTCCTACTGCTATATCCCAGACTTTTAGACATAGGTAGGTTTGCTTTCAGACTCGCTATTTTGTTTCACATTACTACAACTTTATAGTTTTGATATATACTACCTTGAATCTTCACATCTTTTTCAAGACTATTTTTGCTATTTGGGCTTTTACTCTTCATATTAATTTTAGAACCAGCTTGGTAACTCCCATGCTTAAAAAAAAAAAAAAAAAAATCTAGGAATTTAGATGAACCACATCAAATTCACATCTGAATCTGAAATTATACATTTGTGAGATTGTCTTCTTCCCAGACAGTGATGTCATACGTTGCTACTTTTATTCAGGATATTAAAATGTTCTTTAGAAATGACTTATAATTTCACCCAAATAGGTCTCATATACTTCTGTTAAATTTATTCTTATGACTCCTTATAGTTTTATGCTACAGTGTTCACAATTTTTACAACTGATGCTGCTGGTAGTTTTTATTATACTGAACTGAGCCACGACAGGGACTCCTGCTATGAGTTCTGAACATCCTTGTACATTCCTGCCATTCATACCAAATTGAAAGAACTTTCCATGTTTTTGTAAAAGACAGTTCAAAAGGTTAAGGTAACCACAGCATAACTTCTTATGAGTGCTTACTGCCACAGAAAGGACTGGCCTGCTTCCTGATTGCAACAAAAGGTAACTAGTTTTTTAACTCTGGGTTCCTCAACTATACTGCATCCCACTGTGTGCACAGCCACCCTCCCAGCCCATCACATCAGCGTGTAGGACTTGGGGGCAGGGAACCAACACTGTCATGCCGATGCCCTTGCTGACTGCTGTACTGTGAGTAACAACTGCCATGCTTATCCACTGAATCCTTTTGTCCACCCCTTGCCATTCTCCATGAGTTTGGCATTCTTCTCTGGCAGTCCATAAAACATCTTTAAACAACAACAATAACTATCGGAGTTCCTGTTGTGGCTCAGAGGTTAACAAATCTGACTAGGAGCCATGAGGTTGCAGGTTCGATCCCTGGCCTTCTCTGTGGATTAAAGATCCCGTGTAGGCCAGCAGCTACAGCTCTGATTAGACCCCTAGCCTGGGAACCTCTATGTGCTGTGGGTATGGCTCTAGAAAAGACAAAAAGACCAAAAAACCCAGTAACAATAACTATCGACCTGGTTAAATCTCTCAAGCTTTTTTTTCTAACTATTCTATCAAATGCCTCTATAAGTAACAAAGCTAACAATGACTATAAGGCCTTTCCAAACTGTGTTTCCCAAACAGAACTTAGTTGATTGATATAAAGCAACTGAGAGATGCTTTACAATAGGAGACAATTTGTAATGACTCAAGTATTCTCAGGAAAGATACTTCTGGAAAAAAATGCCTTACTTTCTAATTAAGCAAATATTTATCTTACATTCCACACCACACATTAAGGATAATTTAATAATTAGTTGGAGAAAAATATAACAATAGCTTAAACATTTTTAAATATGTATTTTTGTATCAAGTACAAAATGCAAAGAGATGCAGAACACTAGCTATTAACACCATTAATATTGTATCATACAGTCACAAAAAGGATATAATTCTAGCAGCTTTCAAATTTTTAAATCCCACTAAGTATTTCTTCTATGTGCCTTGAGGTTATATTTCAATAGCAGACATCTCAGTGAGTCAAATATCAAAGTAGTTATATTACTACTTTTTATCTTTTTACCTGTATTCAGGCTGCCGGCTTGCAGAATGATCATCTCTTGTCCACCTATAGCCAGACTCATCCTATAACAGAAAAACATTAGATATTCCTTTACATTATTTTGGTCAAATACGTTATGTATATTTCTAACAGTACTAGTGGGAAACTAGTCTATAAAAGCCAAAATAACATGAGGTCAAAAACAATTCTCTAAATTTCTCTGAGCTTCAAAGGAAAAAGAAAAAAAGATACAAGTCATCCATTTCAACAACTAATCTAGCAGCCTGAGAACTGTGGTACCATTTATCTCAATTCAATCGCTTTAAGTATTTCTTTGATAGGCCTTTAGGCAAACAGCCTTATTGCCAAGACACACACCAAGATACACAACATAGAAAGTCTGTTCAGAACAAAGGTTCGATTTAAATTTAGTCAAGTTTTCTTTTCTCATCCTACCTCCCACTAAAAACCAGTTGGAAATAATGTAGTAAGAAATCAGCACTTACTGATAAGCTACATTAGAGCAAGATGTGGCACTAAGTTTAAAATTAATCAAAGAAAGCACACTTTGCCCTCTAAAACAGGCAAATTTGAAAAAGTGCATAAAAAGGAACCACACAGTAATCCACATTCAATTACTTTAAAATTATACATAAAAACAATGTAGAGTCAGCCCTCCAAATCCAAAGGATGCTGTGCATCAGCAGATTCAAGCAACCATGGATCAAAAATATTGTGGAAGGGGGGGATTTCCAGAAAGTTCCAAAAAGCAAAACTTGAATCTGCTGCATGCTATAAACTATTTACATAACATTATGTTGTATTAGGTATTACTAATAATCTAGCAATGATTTAAGGCATAGGGAGGATGTTCATAGCTTTATGCCAATACTATGCCACTTTCTATAAGGGACTTGAGCATGCTTGGGGGTTCTAGAACCAATGCCCTGCTGATACCAAGGGATGATTGTAAACATGTGCATTACCTACGATCAGAAACACTGATTCAGCTAAAATAAATACTGACTTCATCTTCCTCTTTAGCATTACATAATCATGATCATAACCATAAAATGTATTTGTCATTTTCTTTCCCATTTGTAAATTATGAACAAACAAAAACAAAAAAAAAAAACTCGGACATTCCCACGTGGTGCAAGTTAGGGATCCAGCATTGCCACAGCTGTGGTGCAGGTTGCACTGTGGCTCAGATTCAATCCCTGGCCTACGAACTTCCACATGCTGTGGGGATGGCCACAAAAAAAAAGAAAAAAGAAAAAAAACTCGACAGCTATAATAACATATTGCATCAAGTAAGTAGTTTGCTTTTGCTTTATAGTAATTGAACTCTAGGTAAGAATTAGTGTCATGAGAATCCTAAAGATCTCAAGTGGGCTTGCTTGTTTGAAGTAAATTTAAAGAGAAAATGTATATGTCTAAACACAATTTGTAATCATTATAAAAATATTATCAAGGCGGTATTAAGCTGCAAGGTTTTAGAAGAAAACCACTTCAAATACAAATTGGTCCAATGAGTAGTTCCCAACGTGGCTCAGTGGAAACAAATCTGACTAGCATCCATGAGGACACAGGTTTGACCCCGGCCTTGCTCAGTGGGTTAAAGATCCAATGTTGGCCTGAGTTGTGGTGTAGGTCACCGATGTGGCTTGAATCTGGTGTTGCTGTGTTGTGGTGCAGCCCGGCAGCTACAGCTCCAATTCGTCTCCTAGCCTGGGAACCTCCATATGCCGTGGGTGCGGCCCTAAAAAGCAAAAAAAGACAAATTGGTCCAATGAATCCAAAATCCCTGTCTATACTAAGTGGCCACATGGTTTTCTTAAGGAAGATAACTTTTTATGCAGAGGACAAATTGTTTCTCCTTGAGATTACTTGGAAGAATGGCTCTGATAGCAAAATCTAATTATTTCTGGAATAGAAATAATGCATAATGTTTACTTTTCAATACCAAACCTTTCTTCCTCAAGAACAGTATGACATTTAAAATTGAACAAAATAAAAATCAAGGAAGTAAGGAGAAGTAAGGAAGCTAATAATACCCTAAGCTTAAACACAAGAAAATATTGAATAGTCTCATTTCCACTTCAGAATCATCAAGGGTTGCTATAGTGTGGTAGTAAGAGAACTGGACTCCCATATACACCCACCCTGGGGAAATCACCTACCTCCATTTCTTCAAGTGTAAAGCATGGAAACTAACTCCAACAGCCAATGTGAGGTCAAATTTCATTAACAACAATGTCTGACTATGTACTGTCAATTATAATATTATACAGTAGGTAGGGGGAAAGGAGAAAATGTAGGAAATGGTCTAGCAGAGGAATGTTGTAAACATTCAAGCCAAGTCAAAGGAAGTGCACCAAGGAACGGTTACATCAAATTCAGTCATAGATTACCACAACATTAAATATATACTTCTAGATTATTAGAGATGATCAAGAAAAAAAAAACATCATAGTAATAGCAATAATAGCTAACATTTAAAAAGTGCTTACTATACGACAGACAATGTTTTGAGGGCTTTCTAATCTGAGTTAGGAAGTAGACTTTAATAATAACTGTAAGGGAGTTCCTGTCGTGGCTCAGTGGTTAAGGAACCCGACTAGTATCCATGAGGTTTCGGGTTCGATCCCTGGCCTTGCTCAGTGGGTTAAGGATCCGGCGTTGCCGTGAGCTGTGGTGTAGGTCACAGACGAGGCTCGGATCCCACGTTGCTGTGGCTGTGGCGTAGGGCAGCAACTGTAGCTCCGATTGGACCCCTAGCCTGGGAACCTCCATATGCCGCTGGTGCAGCCGTAAAAAGACAAAAGACAAAATAATAATAACAACAACACAATAATACGAGACCAAGTCTCAACAACCCAACCTCACCCACAGCATTTCATGATGAAATAAAGTCATTATGAGTGAGCACACCCAGTAACAGATGATGACCACCTACTTATCACTTACAGAATACAAGAGCAATAGATAAGATTACCTTTATCTGGTTCTGCAAGTCCTCAACAATTTAGGGGTTAAAAAAGCAGACTAGTTGGGATTAATGTCATTTAGATAGAGCTACCAGAGGGCTTACCCACTTTTCCAGCACCCCAAGATTCTTGACTACCAGTTCCCATTTGACAGCTCCAGCAGGCAATTCAACAGAGCATCAAGCAGGAAGTGTTATTCAACTGCCTTCATGGCCAGTCACATAAATTCAAAAAAAATCACGATTTTTAAACTTATAAAAAATAACAATTAGTATATGGGGGAAATTTACATACTCCTCTGTGAGATGGACCACTTCTTCGATCATGAGAAAAACTGCGGCCCTCGTCACATTCTCGGTTAACATGACCGTAATATCTATTGTAGTTTCCTTCACCAGGTCTGTCTAGCAGTGGTGGTTTCTTTGGCACAATATTAACTACTCTATGGTAGCCATCCTAAAACAGACAAAAAGAAATATATAAAAATCACTAATTCCTCTATTTGGTTTTGGAAAGGTTTTTAAAAAGCACAGGAGTTCTTATCCTTAATCAAATAGAGTAAATGTATAAACAAACAAAAATGCATTAATGAAATAACATGAATATAACTAATAGTAAGGTCTTGACATAAATTAAAGGAAACAAAACCATTCAATGAAGAAAGTCAGGTGTTTAAAGTAACATGCAGCAATGCAAAAAACCGATAAGTAAAAGAAAAATACAGTATTATTAATAAAAATAAACTACAGAAAGTGAGAGTGTTACGGTAGCTCTAATCCCTAATTGGCTAGGAATTTTAGAAAGAAAACCATTTAAGACAGCACAGATCTTTGTTCTACTGTGTTTGAAGTACATTGTTCAGAAGAAAAAAAGTTTTTTACACATAATCAGCAGCAAACAGGGAGGTAATACTGAGCTAGAAAGATCTAGAGGAAACATTTTGCTGTTTCTCCAGAAGCACCAGAGAAAGGAGAGCCCTTGACAGAAAATTTGAAATAATTTTCAAAGCAATATGTTAATGTGTTCAAGTTTTAACAGCTGAGTGAATGCTTAGTGGGAGTTGGGAAACTGGACAGAAGGAGAACACTTATCTTAGACTAGAAGCTGCTATGAAAGAACTAAGTAAAAATGATTGTCAATAAAAACTGGAGAGCTACAGAACATGTGTCTATAAATAATCTAGTTTTGAGCATTCATGTCAGTATCAAATGAGGTTATGTGAAAGAAATTGGCAAGCTATCCAAGACCAGGATGTGATCATTATGAGTTAATTCAACAAAATGAAAAACCAAAACATATTGCCCAACATTCGGGGCTGTTTATCTTACTAAGTCTCAGTTTCATTATCTGTAAAACAAGATTAATACTAATACCTACCTCATAGGGTTGTGAGGACTAAATAAAAACCAAACTGTAAAACATTTAGCACAGCAGGTTCTATAAAAATGATTGCTATTTTGATTACTATTTTTGCAACTCTAAGTGAACCAGTGAATTCCTCAAAGTGTCTATCCTTAAATTACTTCTTAGCAATAACTACAACTATGCAGTTATCAAATAACCATAATCAATTCAAATTTTCCAATGGGTAAGAAATTTGTCAACGTGCTAGGAAAAAACTAAGATCAATAGTTCACATCTATTTGACAGTTAAACCGATCTACCCAATTTTCCCCCCCAATGAGGATACAAGTGGTTTCCTTCTTTGGTATGTTAGATATTACATTAAATATATATTCTGTATGATTACATAAAATATAGTGCATAAATGAATTTACTGACTCTTCTAAATACTTTCACAGAAATTTTCAATTAAATCTAATAAGCAAATACTGAGCTTCTTTAAAAAAAAAAACTGGCAGTAAGCCAATTGGTAACATTATAATTTATTGCATTTTCTAATTCAAAATTTGTTATACATAAAATTAGAATCACCTGGAGTTCCCGTTGTGGCACAGCAGAAATGGATCCAAGTAGGAACCATGAGGTTGAGGGGTTCGATCCCTGGCCTTGTTCAGTGGGTTAAAGATCTGGTGGTGCCGTGAGCTGTGGTGTAGATCTAGGACGTGGCTCGGACCTGGCGTTGCTGTAGCTGCGGCAGAGGCTAGCAGCTATAGTGCCGATTGGACCCCTAGCCTTGGAACCTCCATATGCCACAGGTGCAGCCCTAAAAAACAAAAAGAAAAAAAAAAAACAAAAAACCTAGAATCACTGATTTCTCTTATTCTAAGAAACTATAAAATTCCATTCCACTATGTCCTTCTTTGTTTGCATATATCCTTATGTAAAGGTACTCTAAACACTTTTATGAATAGGGGACAGCTATTCCTTTACCAAGCAACCTGTTCCTTTGCTCAACATGCACCTCCCCCACTACCAATTACTACAAAGTTATCTCAGGTTTCAAACTGTATACAGTAAAACTTTTCAAAGAAGTAAAACTCGAATCACATTTAGTTATATATTTAACAAATTGTTTAACCAAATAACAATAAATGAAAATAATCATGCCAAAGTTGTTAATCAGCAAAAGGAAAAAAATCTCCTAATGACAGCTCTTGTACCCAGCAATGAAGATAGAACTGGCATTTTCTTTATTTTTTAAATTTTATTTTATTGGGGTATAGTTGATTTAAAGTGTTCTGTGTGTTATGTTTATATCAAAGTGGATACGTGTGTGTGTATGTATATCCACTCTTCCCCCACCATAGGTTATTACAGAGTATTGAGTAAACCTTCCTACACTATACAGTAGATTCTTGTTAGTTATCTCTTTTACATATAGTATTGTATGGATGTTAATCCCATCTTCCCCCCCACCATAATTCCCCTTTGGTAATCCTAAATTTAATTTTGAAATCTTTGAGTTTGTTTCTGACCTATAAATAAGTTATTTTTTTCATTTTTATTAGATTCCACATATAAGTGATACATATGATATCTGTCTTTGGCTTATTTCACTTAATAGGTCCATTCATTTTGCTGCAAATGGCATTTATTTCTTCTTATGGCTGAGTAATATTCCTCCTTTATGTTTTGAGAAAGTATTCAAATATAAGTAATTATACTATCTCCACTCTGTAGGCATCTAATCTTAAAAGAAAATTCCCTAGTCTTATGAAAGACTTCAGAAAATGAAGATGACTGTAGGAGTCTGTGACAAAGCAAGGCTGTATTTTCAGAGTTCACAGTTTATCCAGATATACCATTCAAGGGTTCTTTTTCTTTCCAATAAAATCCATGATAAGAGGCAAAAATTTCAGAATTTCTTTCAAAAGCTTTTAGTATTTAAAAAGTTCAAATATTATGTTATGTTACTTAACAATGCCAGATCGGAATGGAAATATCACTGTCAAAAATTCTTACACAAATCTTACATTAAGCTATAAATATGTAATTTTCCTTTCTAAATGCTAACAGAAGTACACAAGTCTTCAGATACTGTTATGTTTGGACCTTGCCTTTTAGAAACATATTAGAAAACTATGGAGCCATTATGTACAAGCCAGAAATAAAAATTACGACATAAAGAATATCTCAGAAAGTTAAGGATAACAGGATCATTTTCAATTAATTGAAAAATAAACTTAATGGAATGGAAACACTTCTATTATTTAAAATGCAGATGGATCTATCAAATTTGCTCCTCCTCCAAAGTTATTAATAGTATAATCAGTGAGCTCAAAAATAAAAAGTATTATATAGCTCATAAAAAAAGAAATTTAAAAGCCTATTTTACTTAATCATTTATCTACTCTGGCATGTGTGGAAAGCAAAAACATGCATATAAACTTAACCACTTTTTTGAAAAGTTACAGTTCCATGATTTTTTACATTCTCATATCTGTCATTATCTTAGAGGTGAGACCTACCACAAGGCCCTCTACATTTCTGAAATAAGGACTATTCAGTTTGTTTGTGCTAATAGAAATCAGATTAAGATACAAATCAGTTTTACAATTTTGAAATCTGAAATGGTGATAGTGTTTTGATACAAAACCACCTATTATTTCTTAATTTTCTATAAATTCCAATTTAATATAACTACCAGTTAAAAGCTTTTAGCTAAATAAAAGCATCAAGTCTGATATTTTGTTTGATTCAGTATGTACATGTGTATCAAATTTTCCACACTACTGTTTAGTCTCATTACTAACTGGGTACAAATTATAAGGATTACATTTCTTTTCCATTGTCATTAAAATATACTTTTGCACCCATTTTAACACAAAAAAAATTTATTTAAAATAAAAATTTTAATATATAAGCACCCCTCTTAAGCATCCTTATCTTTTAGAGACACATATTGAAATCTTTCCATTTGAAATAAGGTTTCTTAGATTTACTTAACCTAAATCTAAAGTGGTGAGGGAGGAAAAGTGGTGAAAGCATACACAAAAGTGGTGAAAGTGGTGAAAGCATACACAAAACAAGACTGACCACGCGTTAAAACTGCAATTGTATGATTTGTCCATGAAGAGTTCATTACATAATTTTTGTCTACTTTTACATACTTAATTTTCACCTTTATAAAAAGTCAAAAACAGAGTTCTCGTTGTGGCTCAGAAGAAACAAATCTCACTAGTATCCACGAGGACGCAGGTTCGATCCCTGCCCTTGCTCAGTGGGTTAAGATCCGTTGTTGCCATGAGGTGTGAGGTAGGTTGCAGATGTGGCTCGGATCTGGCGTTGCAGTGGCTGCGGTGGAGGCCGGGAGCTATAGCTCCGATTAAACCCCTAGCTTGGGAACCTCCACATGCCATAAGTGTGGCCCTAAAAAGACAAATAATAAATAAATAAAAAATCAAAAGCAATTGGAACATGCAAATCTACCAAAAAAGTGATTAAGTATTACGGCACATGTAAATATTCAATGCCATTACTTCCTGACACAATCACCCTTTTTGAATGCAAGTTTCATAGGTACAGAAACTTACTGGTCTTAGTCAACTGCTCTGTTCCCAGCACCTGGAACAGTACTTGGCACATAGCAAGCACCGCATACATAATAAATATTCCAGGAGTGTCCAACAGGGATCAGCAGAAACAGATCTGACTAGCATCCATCAGGAGGCAGGTTCGATCCCTGGCCTCACTCAGTGGGTTAAGAATCTGGCATTGCAGTGAGCTGTGGTGTAGGTCACAGACGTGGCTCTTATCTGGTATGGCTGTGGCGTAGGCCAGGCTGCTATAGCTCTGATTGAACCCCTAGCCTAGGTACCTCCCCATGCCATGGATGTGGCCCTAAAAAGACCAAAAAAATTTTTTTTAATAAGTAAATAAATAATCCACTTTGCTATCTCAATTTTATGTTACTGCTGGCATCGCAAGTTTTTTACAAGGGAAGAACCACATTTAACTAAAAAATTCTATTACCCATGAGGCTGGTAGACTTCTACTTTCAAAAGATTGATGTTTCCTCACTCTAATGCCTCAGGTTTTGTAGCACTTATTAGTTTAATTCACTCATTGAATTTCCAATGAAATTGGTATTTCTGAGTCATTTTAATGGTTTTGGGAATAATGGGTCAAATATCTAAAACGGGAACTGCCCCAGTAAATCAGAATGTAGCCAAGAATTGATCATCTCTCTGGAAGTAATGACAACAAAAAAAAGTTAAGTTCACGCATCTGTCAGCCAAAAAAAGTTAAACACCTCCTGGGACAGCTTTATACAAGAAACATCACTAATCGAAACTCAGCAAATGCACACTTAAGATTTTGTATTTCATGTATGTAATTTTCACATTTAAAATAAACTATTAAAGTAGGTTAAGGATCAGCAGATGTTGTTATTGCCATGGCACAGGTTCAATCCCTGGCCCAGTACTTCTGCATGTAGCAGGGGTGGCCAAAAAAATAAAAACAAAAACAAAACGAACAAACAAAAAAACCACTGCATTTTAGCTAATGATATGCATGTTTAGGTAGGTAATGGGAAGAGTGCTGTTGTCCACAGTTTACTTTGAAATGCATCCCCACAATTTGACCGAATAAAGTGGATGCATAAAGACATGATAGATATATAAATGGATAAACACAACAAAGCAAGTTTAATAAAATGTTAATAGTTAAATATAAATGATGAGTAAGTGGATGTTTACTAGAAAATTCAACTTTGCTATAAGTTTGAAAACTTTCATTAACAAAATATTGGAAAAAGTTATATTTACATGGAAAAAGTCACATGAACACTGACTATATAAAACAAAAATAAAAAAGTGGGGCATAGGGAGTTACAATTGTGGCACAGCAGAAACAAATCTGACTAGTATCCATGAGGACATGAGTTCGATCCCTGGCCTTGCTCAGTGGGTTAAGGATCTGGCATTGCCGTGAGCTGTGGTGTAGGGTGCAGAAGTGGCTCAGATCTGGCATTGCTGTGGTGCAGGCCAGCAGCTGCAGCTCCGATTTAACCCTGAGCCTGGGAACTTCCACATGTTGCAGACGCAGCCCTAAAAAGAAAAAAAAAAGTGGGGCATAAAAGAAATTATGCATGTGCATAATAAAAGTATTTCATGAAACAAGAGTGGGAAGAAAAGGAATTATTTCCATGTTAATACACCTTAAACACTTTTATCCGGAATAGGTATATAATTGAATTGCTAAATTAAGGAGATTTGATTATTTCAAGTTGGATAAAAGATCTCTGGTTTCTATTTTGGGTACATTTAAATTTGAGAATATACAGAACAGATATATGCTCTGTATATTACCTACAAGGCCTTAGACGTTAATAAAATCATGTTCTAAATTCACTAAAAAATTCAGTTCTGATTGGCTAGACTCTCCAGGAGAGAGCAACAATCAATTGCAAGAATTATACAAACATTCAACTAACCCAAGGAAATATTAATATGTAACTATTATGAAATCTAATTATGTAACTCAAAATTAACTGAATGTGGTAGAAAAGTTTTAAAAAATTTTAGGAGTTCCCGTTGTGGCACATGGGAAACAAATCTGACTAGGAAGCATGAGGTTGTGGGTTCAATCCCAGGGCCCTGCCCAGTGGACTGGGGATCCGGCGTGGCCATGAGCTGTGGTATAGATTGCAGACCTGGCTTGGATCTGGTGTTGCTGTGGCTGTGATATAGGCCAGCAGCTGCAGCTCCGATTAGACCCCTAACCTGGGAACCTCCATGAGCCTTGAGTGTGGCCCTAAAAAGACCAAAAAAAAAAAAAAATTTTTTTTAAATGTTGCTGCTCCTGACATCACTACCCACAACCTTTACAATTCTCACTGCTACCAAGATTAGATAATCTTTTACTTCATATGTACTTGTTAAAGGAATAGAGGGTGGGCAGGTAGAAGCAGATAGGACTGCTTCAGCCCCAGTTATATTAGAGTGCCCAGAATATAAGCTGCTAGTGTTTTGATCTTTGTTTCCAAATCTTCACAACATTTAAAAATTCCAAAACTAAAACTTATCTCCCATTTTTAAATAAGCTGATGGAAAATGGACATTTTATGTTGCAACTCCATTAAAATGTCCCACATCACCTATCTGTTCTTCATTAGGCTAACAAAATGGACTTCCATAACTGAAAATTATGTACGTAAAAGCCATTCCATCAGAAAACTTGATAAAGGCTATAAAATCAGATAAACAAGCTCATAGAAATGATTGACTAGTGAAAACTGTGCTTTAAAAATAAAGGCCTTCGAGTTCCCTAGTGACTCACTCAGTGGTTAAGGACCAGGCATAGTCACTGCTGTGGCTTGGCTGACTGCTGTGGCAGGGGTTCAGTCCCTGGCCTGGGAACTTCTATGCGGGCAGCAAAAAAAAGAAAAAAGTTAAAATAAAGACTTTATAGACATCTAGAAGTTAAATGTAGATGTTCTATGATAATCAATGTCCTCCCAATAAAGGAACATGTATGCTTACATGCAGATTCTGTGCAGGGTACTTCTCTGGGCTTTGGTCTCCTATTTATCCACCCAAGTTTAAGACCAAAAAAAAAAAAAAAAAAAAAAAGGTATGTGAAAGCACTTTAAATTATTATAGATACAGAAGAAATTTTTGAATGTTCTAAAGCACAAAGATAATAATTGATACATTTGTCAAGTTGTACGTGAGGATAGGCTTATTTGTATAATTTAACATCAGCACCAAGATATATGTATCTAATTGTCTTCCAGGTTTATCACAGCTAGAAGCTCACAAAACAGTTGCTTTATAACTGAGGTCTTACTAGTGCAGTAGGTACTTCTAAAGTTCTAAAGTTCCCACTTGATGTCATACTTTATGTCATATCCAGCAGTTCCTCAGACACCTTTCTGATGTATCAGAACTGGGAATGAATGGGACAAAGAGGGAAAAAGAGAAATGCAGTAAAATCTTTTCTGTTAGATAACAGAACTCAAAATAAAACACCAACTTCCTATTTCCCAGACACTAATGAGAGTGTGTTCTCACTTTTTGAAGGATTAGCTAAAAGTTTTATAATGGGGGGGGAGGGAATATTCTACCTTTTCAAGATTTTAGGTAAAGTTTTATTGTGGTATGATGTTCATATTTAAAGAAGTACAAAGCCTAAATATATTTCTGGATATATTTTTGCAAGGTAATCACATACATAAATATCACCCAGATCAAGAAAATGAACATTCTCAGCATGGCAAAAACCTTGTACCTCTTTTAGTCACTACTGTCTCCCAAAAGTAAATACTTCCCTGGCTAGTTCTGCCTGTTTGGAAACTTTATATAAAAGGAAACATACAGTATATGTACGTTTCAGGCTTGTTTGTGAGGTTCACACATGTTGTTGCCTCTGGCAGTAGGCCATGCTTTTTCATTGGTGTATAACTGCGCTATTAATTTATCCACTCTACTGGTGGACGTTTGGACTGTTGCCAGTTTGGAGCACTTATGAATAACGCTACTTATGAAAATTCTTGTACATGGCAATAAGATACACTAACACAGCTTTTAAAATAATCTTAGATGATCTCTGCTTTGTAAGCAAATATTTTTAAACTTTTAATTATGTTTTTATTAGATCCAAAGTCAGAATTACAACTTTAGTGATTTATATTTCTAGTTCTAGTGTCACTTAAACACTTTAACTCAAGGATTCAGTAGGTCCATGAAATCAAATGTGAATAAAAAATTATTTTCACCTAAATGTAGCAACAAACAACACAATAGCAACAGTAGTATCTGTGGCTTTGGCACTAACAGAAATCATGTTACAGCTTTGCAGTTAGCTCAAAATATCATTTACACTCATCACTATTTTGAAAATATAGCATTGAAACCCCCACCACTAGTTCTTGATATTTAATTACCTATTTTTAAAAAGTAGGTATAACAACTACACGACAAACTTGGTTTTGTTTTGTTTTGTTTTTTGTCTTTTTGCTTATTTCTTGGGCTGCTCCCGCGGCATATGGAGGTTCCCAGGCTAGGGGTCGAATCAGAGCTGTAGCCACTGGCCTATGCCAGAGCCATAGCAACGGGGGATCCGAGCCGCGTCTGCGAACCACACCACAGCTCACGGCAACGCCGGATCGTCAACCCACTGAGCAAGGGCAGGGACCGAACCCGCAACCTCATGGTTCCTAGTCAGATTCGTTAACCACTGCGCCACGACGGGAACTCCCAAACTTGGTTTTTAATAGTTTGATCATTAGATTCAAAATAAGTGGTCTCCTTTAATTCTGTGCATTTTATTTTTAAAAATGCTATTCTGAGAAGAGATCCATAGGCATCACCAGATTGTTACTGGGATCCATGGCACAAAAAAAGGATAAGAACCTATGCTTTAAAATGTAGGTGTAACATAAAAGGCAAAGGGATAACTTTCTTTGCCTTTTCTTTTTCTTTTTTTTTAACCTGCAGTATACGGAAGTTCCCAGGCTAGGGGTTCCCACGGTAGGAGCCGTGCCTGCCAACCTATGCCACAGCCACAGCAACGCCAGAACTGAGCTGCATCTAGACCCACAGTGCAGCTTGCGGCAATGCCAGCTCCTTAAACCACTGAGCAAGGCCAGGGTTGGAACCTGCATCCTCATGGATACTAGTCAGATTTTCAACACACTGAGCCACAATGGGAACACAAAGATAATTTTCTAAGAGCCATCAAAGGGGACAGGAAGGGAAAGCTTTAAAATACTAACCAAAATTAGGTAAGGCTCACCAGCAAAAAAAATGTAGTTTGAGGAGGAGGAATGTGGAAATACTGAAGGATTTATAAAGTAAGTCAAGTCAATTGGGGGATGGAGAAACCAATCTAATGGAATTAAAGAAGAAAGAGCAGAGAATGAACTGGACCAATGTTCGGGCATGTTCCATGGTCTCTAAAGGAGAAAAGCAATCCGGGCTTCTCCCCGTCTAAGAGGAACCTAAAAGCCAGAGAACTTAAGTGAGATTTATTAAGCACTTAGATAGAGTTGAGAACATCTAATCTGATTTTAACGGCATTTGTGGTATAAAACATTTCTTCTCATCTACTTACTGCTGATGAAATTATTTTACAAAGGAAAAATGCCTCTGTTCGGGTTTTAAGCACACACGAATGGTACAAAATGAAAATGTTTGTATTTGTTTAGATTTTATTACTACAACGTCCTCTTCATTGAGGACTTTCTTTACCTGTCATCTTTACCTCAGCTCCTGTCATCATCAGTGGCTTCACTGTTCAGCTACAATCTTCCCTTCTTAATTCCACATATAAGAATCACCCGCTAAACTTTAAAACAATACTGATATTCAGATCCTAACCACTGAGATTATAGTTAATTATCTGGGATAGGACAGGGCTTATTCATGATCATTGAAGAATCCTCTAGGTGAATCTAACATACAGTAAGGACTGGAGAGCCTCTAATCTAGATTACTGATCCAAAATCTAGCCTCAAAGTTTTGTTGCTCTCACCTCCAATAACCTTCACCTACCCTCATTCCCACCACCAAACACTGAACTTCAGTCACCCAGAACTTCTTGCTCCATCTTGGACATTCTACATTCCAAAATACCACTATATTATCTTTCCCCCATTCCCTGGCCTTCAACCTCACTAACCTCTTGTTCCTCAACTCGTTACTTCTTCCAATACACTGTCCTTTTCATCACCTGATTCCCTTTCCTAATCGGCCCATTCCACATCACCTCAATAATTCTCGTGTCAGAACCTTCAATATCCATATCTTCAGGGGTCCACCATTCATCTTGCAATCTTAAATCAACACAACTAGATTTCTCTACTCCTAACCTGGGTTACTTAGATAATGAAGCAGATAATCCTACAGATTGGTGTCCCTATAACATTTAAGGTATACAAGCTTACTACCCCTCAGCAAGAGTCTTCCTAAAGATCTCTGGTCAGGAGACATCTACAAGGGCTACTGCAAAACTTCAATGCTAGCCCCTCTCTCTCTACCACCTCAACTTCCAAGAGATGACAGTGCCACTTCTTACTTCAGAGAAAAATAAAGGCTATTAGATATGGACTTCCTCAAATCCATTCTCCCAGAGACAATGACCTCACTAGAGACCTGGAGGGCCCTACTTATTTGACTTTATGACACTGATAAACCAAGTATTCCCATCTTAAAACCAGTTCCCTTGCTCAGCAATAGCCTCTAGGCAGGTCTGATTCCAGTTTTAACAGTTTTTGAGGCCAACTCCCTCTGCAGTATGTTCTATCATACAAGCTGGCATGTACATATAAGACACTATAGTGTAGTAAAGATTTAATGTGATAACTATTCCCATCATTTTATCATGACTATTTCCCATTGTTGTCTAAAATTATATATCTATATACAAACCTCTGCCTACACTGTACGGCTTCTAAAACATTCTACTGAGTTCTATAAATGTTGTACCATTCAACACTCGGAAATTATTTTGAAGATTAGTAAGTTTATATACAAAACTCTACACTTAGAGTAAGCAGGCAATAGTTAAATGGATATTTACAATAAATTACCATTTAAAGTAAGTTATCCCTCCTCCAAACATACCTTATTTTATAATTTGGAGCCATGTAAATGTGTTACATTAACAATAGATAAGTATATAAATAAATAAACTAATTAGAAAAAAAAAGGAAACCCCCTAAATAAAGAACAAAGTAAAACAAACACAACTATATATTCAGTTAACAGCAAAACCACATAGAAAATTCTTTTAGGAGTTCCCATCGTGGCGCAGTGGTTAACGAATCCGACTAGGAACCATGAGGGTGCGGGTCCCTTCCCCGGCCTCACTCAGTGGGTTAAGGATCCGGCGTTGCCGTGAGCTGTGGTGTAGGTCACAGATGCAGCTCGGATCCTGCGTTGCTGTGGTTCTGGCGTAGGCTGGTGGCTACAGCTCCGATTAGACCCCTAGCCTGGGAACCTCCATATGCCACGGGAGTGGCCCAAGAAATGGCAAAAAAAAAGAAAAAAAAAAGAAAATTCTTTTAAGTATCCCAAATGTCTAATGAGAAATATCTTTGGGAGGGAAGGGGTCCTAAAAAATTAATTTAAAAAAAAGTCATTCATTTTCCCATCTCTTTATTAGAACTATATCTTATCACTTATTTAAGTAAATTATAAAATAATTTTATCAAGTTGAAAAAAGTTTTATTTATTTTTTTAAAGTATAGTTACTTTACAATGTTGTGCCAATTTCTGCTGTAAAGCAAGGTGACTCAGTCATACATATATATACATTTTTTTAATATTATTTTCCACCATGGTTTATCTCAGGAGACTGGATATATCTTCCTGTGCTATACAGTAGGACCTTGCTGTCTACCCATTCTAAATATAACAGTTTGCACCTACTAACCCCAAACTCCCAGTCCATCCCACTTCCTCCTGAAAAGAAATTGTAATTGAGATTTTCATTAGAAACATCAAGTCTATAAATTAACTTGGAAATTATTTGGAAATAATTAAGTCTGCCCATTCTGAAATATGGTAGGCCTCTTCATTTTTTCCATCTTAAATCATTTTAGATCTATCCTAACCTAAGCTGTGACCTAGGCCAAATGACAACCATGAAGATGATATTTATCTAAGTGGGTTGTGGGATTTACTTATGAAAGTAAAAACAACTAACATATAAACAAATATTTGTGCCCTTTGACGGTGTATAATGAAGCCATAATATCCACATACCACCACCATGAGCCCAATCCCCTGGTGCTTAAAATGGGTTTATGCAAAATTTAAGAGTGACAGCTTCTTGACCTTCCCCAAAGCCTTCCTTAGGTCTCCACAAAAGATTTTGAGGAGAGAGAGAGAGAGAGAGAGAGAATATATCCACTCAACAATAATGAGTTCCTACTATGTGCCAGGTACAAAACATAGTGCTGGAATACAATAATAAGCAAAACAATTACCTACTTGAGAAAAACAAAGGACTGGCTAAAAATTCTCAATTCCCAGAGCAACAAAAACACAAGCAGTAGAACAGCATACTAACAATGGCCTACCTACCTGTTCCAGAGCTGCCCCTACTTTAGAATTTCACATATCCAATCTGCAAATTTCTCTATTTTTAGGAATAAAGAAACAGGTGACAGCCAATAGTATGACCAGGGGCTCAAATACTTTGTCAACTGATGGGGTGAACTTTATCAAATCTCAAATTTTCTTCACAAATTCAATATAAATATTCCCTTTAATAAATTAAACAAGAAACATATAACAGATTTTTTGTATAAATAAAATGTCTTTTATTTTCAAACTTTTAACTTTTAAAAAATAAGTTTGATCTATCTACATTGCAAACAGCTTTAGTATACCAAATTCACGTAAGACAGTAGATTTTGAATTATTCTACATGTAACAACTTACACTGGGGTGATTTCGAGGAGGTACTCTTTCTCTTGGGAGTCTTTCATAGTCATATCGTCCTTCAGACCACATTTCATCTCTTCTGTAAGCCACTAAAGAATAAAAAAGAAACCAAAGAACGATGGGGTTTATGTTATTAGGAAATAACAAAGAAAAAAAGGACAAAGTAAACGATTAATTTCCAACACAAATATTTTCCAGAAATACTTAAGGAAAAAAAACAACCGCAAATGACCAAAAGGATAAAGAGATAGTTATGGCCAATTCTTCTTCTAAACAATTTTGAAATTTTCTTTTTATTATTATTATTATTATTTTTTTTTTTTTGTCTTTTGTTGTTGTTGTTGCTATTTCTTGGGCCGCTCCCGCGGCATATGGAGGTTCCCAGGCTAGGGGTTGAATCGGAGCTGGAGCTGTAGCCACCGGCCTACGCCAGAGCCACAGCAACGCAGGATCCGAGCCGCGTCTGCAACCTACACCACAGCTCCCGGCAACGCCGGATCGTTAACCCACTGAGCAAGGGCAGGGACCGAATCCGCAACCTCATGGTTCCTAGTCGGATTCGTTAACCACTGCGCCACGACGAGAACTCCAAGAAATTTTCTTTTTATTTTATGGCCACACCTGCAGCATATGGAAGTTGCCAGGTCAGGGACTGAATCTGAGCTATAGCAGTGTTGGATCCCTTAATCCATTACGCTGGGCCAGGATCAAATCCACACCTCCACAGCCATCAAACAAGCTGCAGTCAGATTCTTAACCCACTGCGTCACAGTGGGAACCCCTATAATTTTCTTTTTAAAAAAAAAAATACAGGAGTTCCCATCATGACGCAGCAGAAACGAATCCAAATAGGAACCATGAGGTTTCGGGTTTGAACCCTGGTCTCCCTCAGTGGGTTAAGGATTCGGCATTGCCGTGAGCTGTGGTGTAGGTCACAGACCCACCTCAGATTGGCATCACTGTGGTGTAGACCAGCAGCTACAACTCTGATTTGACCCCTAGCCTGGGAACCTCCGTGTGCCGCGAGTGTGGCCCTAAGAGACAAAAGACAAAAAAAAAAAAAAAATACAGAAGTTCCTGTTGTGGCTCTGCACGTTAAGAACTTGATATAGTGTGTCCGTGAGGATGTGGGCTCAATCCCTGGCCTCACTCAGTGGGTTAAGAATCCAGCATTGCCACAAGCTGCAGTGTAGGTTGCAGGTGTGGCTCAGACCAGGTCTGCCATGGCTGTGGCGTAGGCCTGCAGCTGCAGCTCCAATTAAACCCCTAGCCCGGGGCACTTCCATATGCCACAGGGCAGCCATAAAATGAAAAGAATAAATAAATAAATAGAAAATAAATGAATAAAAAATAAAACAGAAAGCCCTACCTCTATTTCCAAAGCTATTTAAACTCCAAAGACCTTGTTATCATCAATTCTGGAAAGATCCCTAAGACTACAAATTTTTCATTCTCACAGAGTAAAAATTAGAAAAGATTCATTTTAATGAATAGTCTAAAAGGCTGATCAGGGAGTTCCCGTCGTGGCGCAGCAGAAATGAATCCAACTAGGAACCATGAGGTTTAGGGTCTGATCCCTGGCCTCGCTCATTGGGTTAAGGATCTGTGAGCTGTGGTGCACGTTGCAGATGCAGCTCAGATCCCATGTTGCTGTAGTGTAGGCCGGCAGCTGTAGCTCCAATTAGACCCCCAGCCTGGGAATCTCCATATGCCATGGGTACAGCCCTAAAAAGACAAAAGACAAAAAAAAGAAAAGAAAAGAAAAAAAGGCTGATCAGCAAAGCTCTCCAGGTGGATAGTTTGTACAGTAGCAGTTTTGCTTCTCTACACCCTTAAAGCTTAGAGTCTCTTTGTGTGTTGAAGTGATTTTAACTTTAAAAAGTCCTAAACAATGATTGGATTCGGAAGATGTAGTATATATACACAATGGAATACTACTCAGCCATAAAAAAAGAATGACATAATGCCATTTGCAGCAACATGAATGGAACTAGAGAATCTCATACTGAGTGAAATGAGTCAGAAAGACAAAGACAAATACCATGTGATATCACTTATAACGGGAATCTAATATCCGGCACAAATGAACATCTCCTCAGAAAAGAAAATCATGGGAGTTCCCGTCGTGGCGCAGTGGTTAACGAATCTGACTAGGAACCATGAGGTCGTGGGTTCGGTCCCTGCCCTTGTTCAGTGGGTTAACGATCCGGCGTTGCCGGGAGCTGTGGTGTAGGTTGCAGATGCGGCTCAGATCCCGCGTTGCTGTGGCTCTGGCGTAGGCCGGTGGCTACAGCTCCGATTCAACCCCTAGCCTGGGAACCGCCACATGCGGCGGGAGCGGCCCAAGAAATAGCAACAACAACAAAAGACAAAAAGACAAAAAAAAAAAAAGAAAAAAGAAAAAAAAATCATGGACTTTGGAGAAAAGACTTGTGGCTGCCTGATGGGAGGGGGAGGGAGTGGGAGGGATCGGGAGCTTGGGCTTATCAGACACAACTTAGAACAGATTTACAAGGAGATCCTGCTGAGTAGCATTGAGAACTTTGTTTAGATACTCATGTTGCAACAGAACAAAGGGTGAGGGAAAAAAAATGTAATTGTAATGTATACATGTAAGGATAACTTGATCCCCTTGCTGTACAGTGGGAAAATAAAAAAATATATAATATATTAAAAATAAATAAATAAAAATAAAAAGTACTAAACAATCCTGTAAAAATACAACCTTGAAACAGACCACTCTTGATTTTGTTTTTTTTTTTTTGTCTTTTGTCTTTTTGTTGTTGTTGTTGCTATTTCTTGGGCCGCTCCCGCGGCATATGGAGGTTCCCAGGCTAGGGGTTGAATCGGAGCTGTAGCCACCGGCCTACGCCAGAGCCACAGCAACGCGGGATCCGAGCCGCGTCTGCAACCTACACCACAGCTCACGGCAACGCCGGATCTTTAACCCACTGAGCAAGGGCAGGGACCGAACCCGCAACCTCATGGTTCCTAGTCGGATTCGTTAACCACTGCTCCATGACGGGAACTCCTTGATTTTGTTTTTAATGTTATAAACTATAAACTTATTTTAAATGCAAAGGCACCATTATAAAATTTGAAATTAAAATAAAAGTTCTGTGGGTAGTAACTAAAATCTTTGAAAACAGCCTCATGGTTCCCAGTAAAATTAATCATGCTCTTATCATACCACCTAGCAATTCCTAAGTACCCATGAAAAATAATTTAGGTTTCTCACAATGACTTCTGTGTGAATGTCCACAGCACTTTTATTCATAATAGCCAAAATCTGCAAACACCCAAATGTCTATCATCTGATGAATAAACAAACTGCCAAAATTCTTAAAAAAAATAAAAAGTCCTGTCAGCATTTTTCACATTTGGTATGCAGAGAGGCTTCCTACTTTGACAAAAAGAGCTGACACATTCTGAGTAGAAAGCTAATGCAGTGAGATACACAGGCCAGATGAAAAAGTATCTGTAAACTGGTAAACAAGGCAAATGAGAGAAGATGAAAACGGGGTGTAGAAAACAGCTCAAAAGTCATTTACATGAGATGGAAATACAGTGGTTGAGGGGTTCACAAACATTTTTTTTATAAAGGACCAAACAAATATTTTTGGTACTGCTGGTCACAAGTCTCCATCACCAAACTACTTGATGCTGCTATTATAACATGAAAGCATCCATAGGCAATATACATAAATATATGGGTATGGCTGTGTTCCAAAAAAACTGTATTTACAAAAATAAGCAGATGGCCCACAGGCAGCAGCTTGACAAGCCTTGGAATAGATGACAAACAGTTAACAGGGCGGAACCAGGAGAGGATGAAGTAATCAGGAAACAGGTCAGAACAATGAATCATTCTGATGTGCAGAAGGATGATCGTGAGTGAAAAGTAAAAATGGGACAGGTACCAAGTTAGGGGCTTTTAGTACACAGAAAATAAGGCAACTAGTACAGGTGCACAGTCCACAGACCTGTGAAAAAGAATAATCCTTTAGAGAAGACATATGTCAAGAGATTTTTGGTGGTTCTTTCTGCTTTAATAATAAGTGGGGGGAGTTCCCATCGTGGCTCAGTGGTTAACGAATCTGACTGGGAGACATGGGGTTGCAGGTTCGATCCCTGGCCTTGCTCAGTAGGTTGAGGATCCGGCATTGCTGTGGGCTGTGGTATGGACTTCGGACGCAGCTCAGATCCCGCACTGCTGTGGCTCCGGCCTGGGCCGGCGGCTGCAGCTGCAGTTGGACCCCTAGCCTGGGAACCTCCATATGCCATAGGTGCAGCCCTAGAAAAGACAAAAAAAGACCAAAAAAAAAAAGTGGGGAGAAAAAGGAATGGACATCCTACTTTGGCAGCAAAGAGTTGTAATAGTTTAGGTTAATTTAGGCTAGGTAAATATAAAGGCTAGAAGATGAGAGTAATATTTTTGACGTTATCATAATTTTTGCTGCAAAAACAAGTCTATATTTTCTAATACAAACAGACCAAATAAAATGAACTAACTAACCAAAGATGCCTGAGGAAATTAAAATTAGCTTTTAACATTATGCATAAAGCAACCTGAATTCTTTGTCTTTTTTTTTTTTTTGCGCCTTTTCTGGGGCCGCACCGGCAGCATATGGAGGTTCCCAGGCTAGGGGTTGAATCGGAGCTGTAGCCTACAACCCACTGAGCAAGGTCAGGGATCAAACCTGCAACCTCATGGTTCCTGGTCAGATTCATTAACCACTGTGCCACGATGGGAACTCCAAAGCAACCTGAATTCTAACTCTGCAGTCAGACGTCATTAACAATGTTATTTTAAAGTAACCAGTGTTTAGGTACAAGAACTGATGGAAGCTTAAAAGGAAAAGAAACTGTCAACATTACTTCTCCTGCTTGTCTTTACTGAATCCAGGTTTCAGTAAAAAGGTTTCAGTCTAAAGAATGAGTTAGATTTTATCCTACTTAAGATACAGTAGAGAGAAATAGTAACAGCAACAAACAAATCAAATCACAGGGAAAAAACCAACAACCCAAAAGAAAAATAAACATATGAAGTCAGTTCACAAAAAAGGAAATACAATGGCTCAATCTTTTGAAAAGATGCTCAACTTCCTTCAAAATAAAGATGAAAACTGAAGCTATAATGTAATACTAATTTTCACCCAAAGCTCTGCAGAAATCAAACCACTTCAGTAAGAGTAAGGAAAGCAACACTCTCATACATACATCACACTCTCATCATAGTACATTAATGAAGGAATAGACTGGAAACAATTTGACAGTATCTATTAAAAACTTAAATGCACATACACCTTGACCTGGCAATTCCACTTCTATGTATACTTGTACATATGCACAGGAAAGATTGAAAGCAACCTAAAAAAATCCCTCAGGAGGGTTCAGATTAAAGTGTTATACATTCATATAAAGGAATATTTATTTCAAATATTAAAAATAAACATTTCAAAGAAAAGTATAATCCCATATGTACCAATATAGAAAGATTGCCAAGATAAACTGCAAAGAACAAAGGGCAAATTAACATGTAAAGTATGCTGACCCTTTGGAAAGTAAAAAGGCAGGGTATTTAAAAACATGTATGTATAAGCAAGAGAATATAACTGTGCCTGTCCTCTGGGGAAAACAGGGTGGCTAGAGTATAGGAGGGTAAATATTTTCACTGCATGTTTTAGTATGTCCTATTATCTATTACAAAAATCAGTAACTTTTTGAAGGTCCTGGAATAGGTTTAATTTGTCAAGTGATGGCTAAAATTATGAATATAAATTAATGAACTAAAGGAGAAGATAAGTAAAAATAACATTCTGTAATTAATGAGAAAGAATAAACTGTAAGAATTCTAAAGAAATATCATATAATTTCCTAACGAGATAGAACACTAAAGATTGAAATCTACTGGATTCCCACAAAAAAAAGTATGAATAATTACTATACTACTTACTTGAGGTCTTTCAGGAATCAAATTTAAAGTTTTCTGTATATATCAATGGAGAAAAATAGTTAAGGCTTCATTAATGAAACTCTCAAAATAAAATATTTTGCAATTGTATCTTAGTAATAAGCAAACCCCCCTTCAAACACCCCTTTTAAAATAGAAGATATTATTTTGACCACCAGAGGCCACCCAAGATTCACAAGAACAATATTATGTCAAGTCCTAATTTTGCCAGTTGAGCATACATCATCCTTTCTTTGAAAAGACTGTACTAGATGTTTAAGGTAATTTTTACCTAGAATATTAAGAACACTAGCTTTAAAATATCTTATATTGAAAGAAAATCTAGCATCCTTAGTTTGGAAATCCCTACAGTTTTCTACTGGCAAAAAAAAAAAAAAAAAAAAAAAAATCCCATGTTCAAACGTTATCCCAATATCAAGCCAATATTAACATTAACTCACCAAAGAACACTAAACTTATTAGGTATAAGTTTGATGGAAAACTTTTAGTGACTTTCCCTCAAAAAATATAAA
The DNA here is from genome assembly GCF_054392235.1 of Sus scrofa. Taxonomy (NCBI): domain Eukaryota; kingdom Metazoa; phylum Chordata; class Mammalia; order Artiodactyla; family Suidae; genus Sus; species Sus scrofa. Next base: position 80,592,633 of record NC_139387.1, on the reverse strand, counting down.
GTGCCTTGAGCAGGCTTAGGTAAAATCTTTTCTGAAAAAGGCATATGCAATTTATGATAGAAATTGCAAATATTTGAAATATTCTTACTTTTAAAAAAAAGTGCATCTAGCAATGAGATCCTGCTGTATAGCACTGGAAATATATCTAGTCACTTTTGATGGAGAAAGATAGAGAATAATGTGAGAAAAAGAATGTATATATGTATGTGTGACTGGATCACTTTGCTGTATAGTAGGAAATTGACACAACACTGTAAGTAAACCAAATAAATGGGAAAAAAATCATTTAAAAATAAATAAATTTAAAAAATTTAAAAAGTGAATATATCTATTGAAACTCTATCCACCACTTCAAGAAAATTCAAAGGTGGCTCTCTTAGAAAGATCAGGCTCACCTAACTGCTGCACAGATATTTCGAGAAATGCCTCACTAGCTAAAGGCAGAAATAAGACTGTATTTTTAGTCTTAAATTTATAGGTCACTCCTGATCTAGGGAGTGTTCACTAGATGAGTGATCTTATCTTTTTACGCCTGGCAGTTTGGAAGATAAATAAAAATTTCATTGCAATACCTCACGGTATTTCTATTTCAATCAATCCACAATTTACAGAAGCTTAAAAAAAGCAACAAATAAAAACATTTAACTTTGATGAAAATCTAGCTATTGGAAACAAAGCAGCTAGAACAAGGCAAAAAAGAGAAATAAAATCATAGAGAAATTCAAAATAGCATTTTGAATGTATCTAGAATATACATCATCAAGAGATCACTTGAGTGCTGGAGGGGTTGTGGAGAAAAGGGAACCCTCCTGCACTGTTGGTGGGAATGTAAACTGGTACAGCCACAATGGAGAACAGTTTGGAGATACCTTAGAAATCTATACATAGAACTTCCATATGACCCCGCAATCCCACTCTTGGGCATATATCTGGACAAAACTCTACTTAAAAGAGACACATGCACCCGCATGTTCATTACAGCACTATTCATAATAGCCAGGACATGGAAACTACCCAAATGTCCATCAACAGATGATTGGATTCGGAAGATGTGGTATATATACACAATGGAATACTACTCAGCCATAAAAAAAGAATGACATAATGCCATTTGCAGCAACATGGATGGAACTAGAGAATCTCATACTGAGTGAAATGAGTCAGAAAGACAAAGACAAATACCATGTGATATCACTTATAACGGGAATCTAATATCCAGCACAAATGAACATCTCCTCAGAAAAGAAAATCATGGACTTTGGAGAAAAGACTTGAGGCTGCCTGATGGGAGGGGGAGGGAGTGGGAGGGATCGGGAGCTTGGGCTTATCAGTCACAATTTAGAATAGATTTACAAGGAGATCCTGCTGAGTAGCATTGAGAACTTTGTTTAGATACTCATATTGCAACAGAACAAAGTGTGGGGGAAAAAATGTATACATGTAAGGATAACCTGATCCCCTTGCTGTAGAGTGGGAAAAAATAAATTAAAATAAATAAATAAAAATAAAATAAAATTGTGTACATTATGCAAAAAAAAAAAACAAAAAAGAGATCACTTGAAATCCATTTTTGCAAAAGCTAAACATGAGCAAATGAATCAGAGGTTTAAAATCCAGAGACACAGGAAAAAGTGAAATAAAAGCAAAATTATCCAATGAGAAATTATTGTATAATAGGTATGATGTTTCAGTTTGGGAAGATGAAAAGCATTGGATGGTGGTGATGGTTACACAGCAATGTGAATGTACTTAATACCACTGCATGTACACCTATATGGTTAAAACGGCAAATTTTATGCATATTTTACCACATTTATATATTTTTTTAATGTGAATTTATCTGACATTAAACTCCCCACTGAATCTGCTGTATGTAACAACCACTTCTATAGGGCATCAATCTGTATTTTGAACTTAATTCCTACTAGAAACAAATAGCATCCACAAAAGAGCTAGTCTATTACACTAGTGTTATCACAACCTCAATTCCTGCAGTGAATCCTATGACAGTTTTGGATATTTGACTCCACACCTAAAGATACTCCAATGGAATATTCACCTTACTAGGACCTATAAAAATTACAGTTTCAATTAAAATGTTTAGGAAATAAGGTAAATAAATTATCTTTACCTTAAAAAGTTTATAATTTCTAAAGCTCAATTTCAAATTCCAATTACTGTGCATATAGGCATAATTTTATAAATGGAAATTAGTTTCCTTTACAATTGACAATAAATTGCTTAAATGACTATATTACAATGATTAAATATAAACACTAGGTTATAAAGTAATGTGCAATCAATTACTTCATTTAAGTTCTTCCTTAATAGTGAGTATACCAAAATCTTAATGTCTTTACAGAATCTGTAGGTATTGTTTTTAAATGTATTCTTACCACACCTATACTGCTTTTACAAAACAGCAATAACCTAATATAATGCTTTATTGTTGTTTAAATTACTATGTATTTTCAGAGTAAGAACATGAAAATAGTAGAACACAATAGAATGATGAAATTAAATAGAGCTTAGTGTAGCAAAATAATTAGCACCCATTAATAGAAAATGCCTAAAAAAAAATTGACCAGCACTGCCAAATGATTAACTTCTTTTATCCTTAAGAAATCTATATAATTGAGAAAAGCAGGAATATAGGTGATTCCATAGGCAACCTTGTACTGTTAGTAAAACAAAATACAATGATTACATACCAAAGAAAAGAACATTAGGCTGTAAAGAAAACCAGCTTTAAGATAGATCTTTAATTAAAACAACAGAAAAGGTATATAAGAAAGGTACTTTGGGTAATAAGGGAAAAATATGCTAAAATCACCTTGAATTAAAATAACTCTTTTGTAATTTTCAAAGGATTTAAGAATAACTGGGGAGTTCCTGGCACGACTCATTGGTAACAAACCCAACTAATATTCATGAAGATTCGGGTTAGATCCCTGGCCCCACTCAGTGGGTTAAGGATCTGGCTTGCTGTGGCTGTGGTGTAGGCCTGCAGCTACAGCTCTGATTCAACCCCTAGCCTGGGAACTTTCATATGCCACAAGTGTGGCACCAAAAAGACAAAAAAATAAAATAAAATAAAAAGAATAACTGATGATCTTCAACAGTGCTTAGACAAAGGGGGTGCACAGGGCAGGGGAAAAAAATAACTGATAAGTACTGCAACCTTCTGATTAGCAGTACATGTTTACGACATTATGCAGATTTAGGATATCGACCCATCCTGCACCTGAAGCCAATCAGCTAAATTTAAACAGAGATGCTCTGACTCCCAGCCAAGTGATCATGTTACTTACTGTCATCACTTCCCTGATCTCCCATTAGTGGAGTATCAGAAGTGCTCCAATAAATTTCCCAATCCAACAGCATATGAAAACTGAAGAATACAAATGAAAAATCCTAGGACCCCTCTACATCACAATTAAGCAAAGAAGAGAATTAGAATTCAGTTTGGGGAATGTAAGCTTCATTTAGAAGTTTGGTAATAACTGGTTCTAGACTATAAAAATCTCATTCTCTTATGCCATATTCAATAGAGTATGTTTAATATACCATCGTGGTATATTTATGTCCAGAAAGAAATAAGCCTTTCTTCGAGTTCCCACTGTGGTTCAGTGGTTAACATATCCAACTAATATCCATGAGGACTTGAGTTCAATTGCTGGCCTCCCTCAGTGGGTTAAGAATCTGGAGTTGCCGTGAGCTATGGTGTAGGTCGCAGACGTGACTCAGATCCCAAGTGGCTGTGGCTGTGGTGTAGGCCAGCAGCTACAGTTCCAATTCAGCTCCCAGCCTGGGAACCTCCATGTGCCAAGGGTGTGGCCTCAAAAAGACAAGAAAGGAAGGAAGGAAGGAGTCTTTCTTAGAGCACTGCATGGAGTTACCCAACTATTGCCAAACTAGCTTCAAATGAGGACTAAGATAACAGAAGGACTTGAACTGTTAGTGAGAGTAGCCTAGAAATTGAGAAACCAGAAACTCACAAGCAACATCCTTCTGTCAAACCATTCACACTCAGAATTAACAGGCCAGACAATAGAAAAAGATTAGTTTTTCATTTATCCAAAGGTTACGGTAGCATCTTAGGCTACAGAGGAACTCTGCACAAGGCTCTAGTCAGCTTCCAGTATTAAATACAGTCAGAATAAATAGCTTTCCCTCTTTCCCACATGCATTCCTTTTTTTTTTTTTTTTTTTTGCTTTTTAGGGCCTCACCCACGCATATGGAGGTTCCCAGGCTAGGTGACCAATTAGAGCTACAGCTGCCGGCCAACATCACAACCACAACCACGCAGGATCCAAGCAGCGTCAGCGACCTACACCACAGCTCACATCAATGCTGGATCCTTAACCCACTGAGCAAGGCCAAGGATCAAACCTGCAACCTCACGGTTCCTAGTCAGATGCATTTCTGCTGTGCCATAATGGGAGCTCCACCTTTCTCTCTTTATATTCATTCAATAACTATTTTTGACAGCCAACCATGGTTAGCAATTAGATGACATTTGACCTCACATTTTAGATGAGCAAAAGGCCTTTGCATCAGCAATTCCCCACCAAGCATGCTTTTCTCCAGGTATTTGTGTAGTTAACCCTTCAATGTAACCTTCATTTTTTGTCTTTTTGAGGCCACACCCATGGCATATGGAGGTTCCCAGGCCAGGGGTCAAATCAAAGCTGTAGCCGCTGGCCTACACCACAGCCACAGCAACACGGGATCCGAGTCAAGCTGCATCTGCAATCTACACCCCAGCTCACAGCAACGCTGGATCCTTAACCCACTGAGTGAGGACAGGGATCGAACCTGCGTCCTCATGGATGCTAGTCAGATTTACTTCTGCTGAGCCACAATGGGACTCCCACCTCCAGCGTTTTCTTAATGTCATTTTTCTACCGGATTCCCCTAATCTTGCTATTTTTTTTTCACAGCACTAACCATCTAAGATACTTTATAATTTTGATGCATATTATTAGTCCCTTGCTACTAGCAATATGAACTCTATGAAAGCAGGGATTTCTACATTGTTCATTGATTAATATTAAGCACCTAGAACATTTTGTACAATGTATGTGCTCAGTATTCATAGAGGAAGTCCATGAATGCTGGTCATATGCCCCCTCTAGAGAAAAGATTCTCACATCTCCACCTCCACCCCAACTCCTCTCAAAATGATTAACTCACAGCAGCTCCAACTCAATATAGCAAAAAAATAGTTCTTCACACTTCTCAGAAACCGGCTACATCTCCTGTCTTCCCCATTTTGCTTAATGCCCCCATCAGATACTCAAGGGTACAAATCAGAAACCTGAGTCACACAAGACCCAAAACTTTTCATATCTAAATAACTAACCCCAGTTATTTCTATTGCCTCAATACATAAAGAACGTGTACCTCCGCTTCCCCATCCCTGCAACCAACACCTTTGTTCATATGCTCTTAATCTAGTACTGGACTCCCCAGTGGTAAAATGCTGGTCTCCCTGCTTCTGGTGTCACCTCCCCCACCCAGCAAACTGTAGCCAGAGTGTTTATTCTGATCATACACCTGATTCGAAAATCTCTCAGTGGCCCACCCATATCCTAAAGGATGAAGTCTAAACTTGAAAAAGGCTTGTTTATAACCTTGCTCTACCTTTCCAGCTTCATCTCCTACCAAATCCCTCATGGCCTCCAGAACCTCCAGTCATATCAAACTACACCTTGTCCTGCAACTGTGCCACTATTTCTCACTATCATATCATGGCACGCTTTTCTCTTCGTCTAGAATCTTTCTGCTACTTATCTGCCTTCACCCTCTACTCTTCCTTCAGAATTCAGCTCAAATGTAAGTTTTTCTTACATTCTCCAGAAAGAATAAAGTTCTTTCTTTGGGCCTCTCAAAGTACCCTGCAAAACTAGCACGATATAACATTATCTTCAATTTATTTTCCTTCCTCTTCTCCTCCCAAACTGAACACCACTGGAAAGGCAATGACTGTACTCCTCTTGCTTCATGGAGTAAATGTACTTATTAAATGTTGGCCAAATAAACATATTATTCATACGACCACCATACAAGCCATTCTGAGGAACCTAAATATTAGTTTGTGCCTTTTGGTTATTCAGAAAACTTCCAGAGTATGGCTCCTTTCACATTTCTCAACACTAACGCCACTTCATTTTTGAGCAAAAGGTGCCAATAAAAATTCTTTAGCTCTAGCACCTAAAGCAGTGATTCTCAGACCTGACTGTACATTAGAATCATCTAAAGAGCTTTAAAAAATATTAATACCTAGGCCCTGTCTTCTGAAATGCCTATATAACTGCCTGGGATTTTTTTTTTTTTTTTAATTTTAAACTTATTTCATCTTAGGATCAGACCCATTGATGTTAAAGCAAGGTAAATGTATTCTTGACATCTTAAATTAAAACAGGAAGTTTTTAAGGGTCAACTTGAATCTAAAAATTACATAATATTATTTCTGCTTGAAAATGTTTAAAATTCCAGACATCTAAAACAAAAAAAAAAAAAAAAAAAATGAATGTTATAATTAAAGTCCGTGGGGGGGAAAAAACCTAACATACATGCCAATTAAAATGGTCAAAATAGGAGTTCTCATTGTGGTTCAGCAGTAACGAATCTGACTAGTATCCATGAGGACAGGGGTTCAATCCTCGGCCTTGCTCAGTGGGCTAAGGATCTGCTGCAAGCTGTGGTGTAGGTCGCAGACATGGCTCGGATCCGGCTTTGCTGTGGCTGCGGTGCAGGCTAGCAGCTGCCGCTGCCAACTAGACCCTTAGCCAGGGAACTTCCATATGCTGTAGGTGTGGCCCTAAAAAAACCAAAAAAAAAAAAAGTCAAAATAAAGCAAATAATCCACAGGAATTAATCATTGTTCAGTGCTCAGGGAGGGATAAACGCAAGCAATGGTAGTTAAGAATGCCAAGAAAATGTAAACAGAATCGAATCTTGAGAGACTGTTTAAATGCAGATGAACAATAGTAAATGGCAGAATCCAGGAAAACAGAAAGGAATTGGGGAAGATAAAATGTGCATGAGAAAGACAGAAAAGACCAGGGCAGAAGATTCGCATTGCAAAGGAGTGGGAAATGAGCCTGCATAGGTATTCAACAAGTTTTCATTAACTAACTCCCTTGAAGTATATATTATCCTTCCCATTTCACATAAAACATGGAGCCTCTGAAAAGCTCAAATTCCAGGGCCATATGGATCCTGGAATCAGACCAGGCCTTTATAACTTTAAAATCCAGCCCTTTCAACCCTATCACATTGCTACACAAAGCAAACGGCAAGGACAGAGAGAACAAATTCAAGGACACAACAAAGCAAAAAACTAAAGGAGTTCCCTGTAGGCTTTTAAACCTAGATATGAGATGAGGGGGAAAATGTCATTTCAGAAGATTCACCTGGCAGTATTCAAAACGGATTACAGGCAAAAGAGGCTAGAGGAAAGGAGATCATTGGCTGTTTCATAATGAGCAATTTAACTTAACTCAGTACTGTTAAAGCACAGTCTTCTCTACTAAGTTACATGGCTTCCTACATTACCTGGTTTCTCACTGCTTTAAGGAAACGTCTTTTAGAAGCCCCACTGTACTGTATTAAATACCTAGTAGTAGATTTCCTTTTTACAGCCACACCTGCGGCATATGGAGTTCCCAGGCTAGGGGTCGAACCTGAGCCGCATCTGCAACCTACGCCACAGCTTGCAGCAATACCAGATCCTCAATCCACTGAGTGAGGCCAGGGAATGAACCCACATACCCACAGACACTATGTCGGGTTCTTAACCCACTGAACCACAACAGGAACTCGAGTAGGAGACTCTTGATTGTTCAATAAGTGATCAAGTAACAGAAAGTACTGAAAGAGACAAAAATACTGGATGTTGACTATGTATAATATTTCCAAATCTAAATCTCTTTTCACCTCTGGATGGAGGTTACAGTCAACTAGTCAGCCACCTTCTAGTCTTTTACTCTCCGTTTCACCCTTTTTTAAAAAAGGATACTCAATTAATTTTGCTAATATGTCAGTCAGATCTGGTTTCCCTGATCAAGAACCCAAACAGTTTCTTATTAATTAACTGTAACAAATCCAAACTTCTCTGCCCTTCCTATGTGCCCTCTATCATCTCACCTAGCCTCCTGTTCTCTCCCAAAGAATCATTCATGCTGTGTCTCTTCTCTGTCCCATAAAGTAACAAACACTACTCTGGAGTTGTCTGACTTATTTCCCAAGCTGGAATACCTCTTTCCATTGTCTCAATTTTTGAACATCCATCTAGGCCCAGTTCAAAATCTATTATTCTCCACAAAGCCCATTTCTGAAACTTATAACAGATTCTAAACCAGTGAATAAGAAGTCACAACTTGTGTTTGGCCCAAGGTTTTTTTCTTAATAAAACTTTATTCCATTGACCATACTTTAAAACTGGGAGATAACACTTTAAGAAACTGTATTTCCAATTTTCCTTGAAAAAACTGGATGCTCCAGTAACACTGGGACCACACAATCAATTACACAGCCACAACCAGTTGTACCTGAATAGCAGCTGACGCCTTTTGAAAGATTTTTACATTTTAAAGTCCAGAGATGATACATCAACAGCCTAACTTCTGAGACTGTACCTGCAGCAACTGTAATAATTAAGAAATACTGGACTGCCTATTAGGCCCTGGAATTACAAAAGTAAACAAGACAGATATGGTCCCTTCTGAACAATCTAGCTCAGTAGCAAAAGAGATAAGCAATCGAGATATATCTGGTAAGTGCTACTATGAGGGAAGCAGAAGGCACTTAGCACTTGGTAAGAGTACCTAACTCTAAGAGAAGTCAGAGAAAGTGACTAAACTGAGATCTTTAGCAGGTGTACGAATTATCCAGAAAGAGGTAGGGTAGGGATCCGGAAAAATCAAATGCCACAGAGAAAAAAGAACTTTTGCAAAGACCCTCAGGGAAGAAAAAACTATTGAGAAAGTGATATGAGTTCAGTACCGCTAGAGACTTCGCCCAGCCTTAAATGCAGGTGTCAGAGAATGGGCTCAATTGAAAAGGCTAGAGGGAAAAAATAAGTGTCAGGAGAAGGAAGAAAATTCCATAAACAGGTGTAACATGTAAAAGAGTTTGTTAAGCAGAGAAGAAAGGTTTCAGAGGGCACAGATGTTTTGTCGAGGGGTGAAATGTGGAAGAAAAGGAGAAAGAAGCAGTGATAGCCTAAATCAAGGGAGAGGGAGCACAAAGCAGCACGGGGATGAGGATGTAGCAAAGAAGACCAAAGGGGCTTACATCTTGGGCGGTAACCAAGGATAACAGGGATGTGAAGCATAGTAGTTTTGGTGGGCCACAAGTTTGCCAAGAGAATTAGTCCCAGCGGTCCCCTGGTGGACGCGGAGGCATTCGGGCCTCTCAAAATCCTGCAGCGCCCTGGCTGGATTGCACTTCCGTCTCTCTAGAAGACATCAGCTTCGGTCTGGATTGACTGTGCAGGCTCCAGGAGAGGCTCTGAGTTCCAGGCTGCTGGCACGCAGGCTCCCGGGGAGTGGTTAGAGGCCTGGTCTGTGTGTGCTGGTGGGTAGAAGTTAAGTATAAACTACCTTGCATTATTTTCTGATTTTTCTGTAGGAAAGATGGGCCTGTTTACAGCCACTTAAGAGAAAAAGCAGTGTGTGCCCATTATAGATTTATAGGAGGAAAAAAAGTGCTAAGAAGTTTAACATTTGTCCATACCAATACTCAAGATGAGTCATTCTGTGAATCGGAGTCTCCCCCAAGTTGACCTTGTCTCCTCAACAAGACTGATATCCTGCAGCAAAAGGCCTCTTTTACACTTTTCTGTAGCTCCTTAAGTGCCTACAACCGAACTGGGTACGTCGAACACACTCAGTAAATTTACTGACTTCCTAACTGATCTCGAGTCATTGAACTCACCTAGATCAGTCCTCTTTTTACATATTATGGTGCTATACAGAAGCGAACCTATACCACAGACTCAACACTTTCTTTATTCCAAACTCCCACTAGTCTCTCCACCCTCAACCGCAGGGGCAGAACTGTTTGTTGCACGATTCAAATGCAGCGGGAGACTCCAGGTCCCGCCGCGGAAACGCCCACCCGCCCGCTCATTCCTTAGAGTTGTACCGGCCAACGACCCTGTACCGGCCCACGCGCCTGTCCCTGCCCACCTCTCAGAATGATAAAATCCGCTCACCGACTCTGAGCCTCCGGGAGACCCCGTAAATACAATCGTCCGCTCGTCGCCGCGCTCCCAGGCAGCACTTCCGGCGCGCATAAAGACGTCAGCAAAAGCACCCGCCCCTAGGCCCGCCTCCAGAGCGTGGGTCAAAGGGGAGCCGGGAAGAGGCGCTACTGCTGCTACTTTCTCATCTACGGAACCTGACCCCTCCCGGGACCCGTGATGCCAAGGCAGCTGCGAGGGGCAACGAACTGTCGGGCTTGAGCCCCAGCTGAGGCTCGCGCTTTTCGGGTCTCCTGGGCCCGCCCCACCTGAAGGTAAGCTCCTCCCCGGCTGCGGCCTTTCTCCCTACGGGCTCCTCCCCAGACCCAGCCGCCGGAATCACTTGTCCCTCTCTCCCTACACCTTTTTTTAATTACAGGACCTTTACCTTTGCCTGCCTTCCCCGTTCTAACCAGAACGGCTAACGTGCGAGGAGTTTCAGTTGGAAGCTTTTAAAAAGCGACCTATCGATGCTGAGTTCCTGAAGTTGTCTAAGTCCGGCGTGCCAAGCGAGCATCAGCGCGTTTTCCCATTACATCATTTTAGAATATTTTGTCGTTTGTGATCTTAAATACCCACCACACACGTTTTTAAAATCGAAAATTTGAGTTTGACTGAGTCCGATGTAATTCTCACAGATTATTACTGACTTTGTAATATATAGCATAGAAATGTATTACAGATTATATTTGTACACTTAAAATACATATACAAATCAATACCCTTCAGGGCACTGAAAACTATTCATATAATGTATCATTTCAAATTAGCAATAATGTGAAAATTAGTGATTTGAAAGTTTCTTTACATCATCGAAAGATGAGGCTAAAATTTCCTGGTAACACAACTCCAGAGAAAAATATTATGACAACCAAAAAGGTACCCAGCCAAATTAGCAAAAATCAATGGCTAAGGTTCCTTCTGAGCTCCTAGACACTTTCTAGCTGCTTAGGCAAGGTAATAAGCATATCTGAAAGCACTTTCTTGCTTTTAGCCTGAGGGGAGCTTAAGAGTGTCCTCAGTGTTTTTCCTTCATCTGTTAGAAACTCACCTCTCCATTCACACCATATTCATCACTGAAAGGATTAGTGTAATGAATCTACTAGGAAGAAGGACCAGGAGTTTCTTGTGACTTAGGGGTAATAAACCCAACTAGTGTCCATGAGGATGTGGGTTCGATCCTGGCCTCACTCAGCGGGTTAAGGATCTGGCAATGCTGTGGCTGTGGTGTAGGCCAGCAGCTGCAGCTCCAATTCCACCCCAGCCTGAGAACTTCCATATGCCACAGGTGTGGCCATAAAAAAATAAATACAAGTAAGTAAATAAAAAGAAGGACCAGAAAACTCTAAGTAGTGTCTGGAGAAAAGAAGTTCCTTAATTCACCCAGCTGGAGTCATTGCTCCTAAGTATTACTAAGAAGTTAGGAAAGTATGTAAATTTAACATTTGCCAATAATATTGATTTTACTTGGAATGAAGAATACTTGGTTTTGATTGCTTTTGGGTTTGTTTGTTTTTTTAGAAATGAGTGGTGGATTAGCCCCAAGTAAAAGCACAGTGTATGTATCCAACTTGCCCTTTTCCCTGACCAACAATGACTTATATCGGGTAAGTTTTTGTATTAGTACTCTTACCTACTGAATCCTCTATTTGAGATACAAATGTAGTTGAACAGTTCTCTCTTAAGCAAAATTCTTAAGTACATTACAGTCACTTAAATCATTAATACTAAGGACCTCTGTTGAATATGTAAGTGAAAAAAAATTAGATACTTGTGATTTCCAAAGAAAATTCTCATTTATTTATAGAGAATAACAAGTTTTTTTTAATAAACACAGAAGATACCCCTAGCATAATCAAGTTGATTTTTCCGGCTGCTTACTTGGCTTTCGAAACTGGTAGTGGTAGGGTTCCCATCGTGGCTCAGAGGGTTAAGAACTCAGCATAGTGTCCATGAGGATGCATGTTCAATCCCTGGCCCCGCTCAGTAGATTAAAGATCAGGCATTGAGGTGAATGAGCTTTGCTGTAGGTCGCAGACATGGCTTGGATCTGGCATTGCTGTGACTGTGGCACAGGCTGGCAGCTCCAATTCTACCCTTAGCCTGGGAACTTCTATATGCCACAGGTGCCACCATAAAAAGAGAGAAATTGATAGTGGGATAGATGTTTTGGAGGAAAGAACCTCCAAATGGAAGCAAAACAGACCCCTTAACTAACCCTTTAAATTCTGCAAGTATAAAATTTGTTTTCAATTCAGGATTGGAGACATTGAAAGAGAAAAAAAAAATCACTTCCAACATCTTCTTTTACTGCTTTACCTTAGAGAGCAAAATTTCCTGCTGTACCTGTCCTGAAGATGAATGATTGAGAGGAACTGAAAGGAGTGACATGAATCCTTTCTTCCAAATGTGCTGTCTTCTCCCTGCTATTTTGAGTAGATGTTAAGTATAGTAGAGAGATGCTGCATACATGATAAATAGTACTTGATTTATTAATTAAGATAGGTTAAGTCTTGGAGTTCCCGTCGTGGCGCAGTGGTTAACGAATCCGACTAGGAACCATGAGGTTGTGGGTTTGATCCCTGGCCTTGCTCAGTGGGTTAAGGATCCAGCGTAGCCGTGAGCTGTGGTGTATGTCGCAGACTCAGCTCGGATCCCGCGTTGCTGTGGCTGTGGCGTAGGCCGGTGGCTACAGCTCCAATCCCAGCCTGGGAACCTCCATATGCCACAGGAGCGGCCCTAGAAAAGGCAAAAAGACAAGGAAAAAAAAAAAAAAGATAGGTTAAGTCTGAAAGAACAAAGAAAATGAACTTTAGTTTCCATTCCTGTATCAGAGACATTTTTGTTTTTATTGAACACTTACTGTATGCTGAACACTCCTGTAGGTACTAGGAACACATCAATGAACAAAAAGATGAAGATCCCTTTTGGCACATACAATATAGCAAGAGAGAAAAATAATTTGAAATATAAAAATTTCAAATGATATTATTTGTTAAATACTAAGTTAATGCTAAGGTATTAGGTGCTATGGAGTCAAAATAAAGCAGGAAAGGAGAGTTATTAAATGTTAGGTTGGGAATGGGGGTGAAATTTTACTTTGAGAAAGTGACTTGAATAGAGACATGAAGGAAGTAAAAGGCAGCTATGCAGATGTCTGGTGGGGGCAGCATTTCAGGCAGAGTAAATCAGAAGAGGAAGGGCAGTCAGAGGTAACCCCATTCAAAGGTACCTTCTAGGGCTTGCATAGAAAATGGTGAGGACTCTAAGTGAAATGAGAAGCCATTCGAAAATGTTATATACAAGACTGTCTTTATTGGTCTTCAGAATTCAGTATTAGTAACACTGCAGTCCAGTTATACTATGTTCCAGGGTTATATAACTTAATCATAGAACTCAATAATGTATTATTATTGATCGCATGTACTAATGTATTCTGAAAGACTTCTACGAAGCATTATGTAGTAGATAGGAACTATTAGTAATACGGGTACTGGCTGAAACAGCAGAAATAGATGAGATTACTTAGAATGAAGGTGTAGCTGTAAAAGGGAAGAAAGAGCCAAGTATAACGTGCCACCTAAGTATCAGGGTGGACAGAAGGAGGGGACTAAGGGGATAAAAGCTTTTTTGTTTTCCAAGCAGTGTAAGTAAGGATCTGTCTTCTGACATAGTGATTGCTTGGTGGGGTGGAGGGCAGGCTCAGCATTGACAGTTGAGCTGTGGTGGGGTTGACAGTTGTCCTGGATATACCACAGGAACAGAGAAGCTGTGCAGTGTGTGTGCCTTTCATCCACCACACATGAAGAGTGTTGGGTTTTTTTTTTTCTCTGTACTCTTCTGTCAGAAATTTAGAAACTGAGGCAAATATCTGTAACATCAATAACCAAAAAAGAGTATTATTCTAGTCTCTAAAATACAAATATATTTTCTAGGGCCTGCTTTATAAACCAAAGGTAAAAATTTTCATAGACTCCAACAAAGAATGTGGTCAGTATATACAACCTGAAAATTTAAGGCTATTTAATGATTTTAAATAAAATTGTAAATTATTATGTGGTCTTTTGTTTCAGATATTTTCCAAGTATGGCAAAGTCGTAAAGTAAGTATATCAGATTTGAAACTTCATTATTGTCTTTTTTTTCCTTTTTAAGTCTGCACTCACAGCATATGGAGGTTCCCAGGCTGGGGGTCAAATCAGAGCTATAGCTGCTGGCCTACACCACAGCCACAGCCATAGCAACGCAGGATCTGAGCCACATCTGCAACCTACACAACGGCTCATGGCAACGCCAGATCCTTAACCCACTGAGCAAGGCCAGGGATTGAACCTGCATCCTCATGGATGCTAGTCAGATTCATTAATCACTGAGCCACAACAGGAACACCTGAATTTACTTCATTATTTTCTTAATGGAAGAGTATTTTACTATTTTTGATAAAATATGCTGATGTAAACATTTTATGTGTATTAAACAATGTGATTTTGTACCATATTACTAAGAACTAATATTGATTCTCTTACCCAATATGAAACATAGTTGTTGTTTTTTTTTAATTTTTGGATGCCCTGAGGCATATGGGGTCCTGAGCCAGGGATCTGATCCGAGCCACAGTCCGGACCCAAGCCACAGCTATAGGTAGCAACACTGGATCCTTAATCCACTGTGTGGCCAGGGATCAAACCCAGGTCCCAGTGCACCTAAGACACTGCCAATCCCATTGTGCCACAGCAGGAACTCCAATATGAGACATAAATTAAAGCCTCTGATTAAATATATATTTTAGATACTAGAAGGTGTGTTATCAAATATACTATAAATGGATCATTGTTGGTCAAACAAATAGAATGTAAAAACAAATACAGTTGACTCTTGAACAATTCAGTGTTAATGAGAGTATAAAGTAAAGGCAAGGTATTGTCATTCTATCTTATAAGCAATATATGGGGAGTTCCCGTTGTGGCGCAGTGGTTAACGAATCCGACTAGGAACTATGAGGTTGCGGATTCGGTCCCTGCCCTTGCTCAGTGGGTTAACGATCCGGCGTTGCCGTGAGCTGTGGTGTAGGTTGCAGACGCGGCTCGGATCCCGCATTGCTGTGGCTCTGGTGTAGGCCGGTGGCTACAGCTCCGATTCAACCCCTAGCCTGGGAACCTCCATATGCTGTGGAAGCGGCCCAAAGAAATAGCAAAAAAATAAATAAATAAATAAGCAATATATGTTCTGGTATAAATTTAAAATCATATTTTAAATCCCAAGAATTTAGAGCATATTTATCTTGACTAGTTGTTTTTCATGTAGCTTTTGATAAATGGATGTTTAAAAAAGCTGAAGTTCATCTACATTCTGAGATTAACTTCTTTTAAACTTAATTCTCTATTTAAAAAATCATCAGAAATGCTACTAGGTAAATTTTGGGGTCTTCAGAATTTCAGTCGTCATTATCCCTCAGAATGCTGATAATGTTGATAGGTAACACATAAATATGCTAGGCATTGTTCTAGTATCGTTATATAAATTATCTCATTAAATTCTCACAACCACCTTTTAAGGTAGATCCTGTTACTCTCTTGATATTAAAAATGACAAAACTGAGGCACACAGTAAATCTAAAATCATATTGCTAATTATGAGTGGATACAGTTTGATTCCAGAGCATAGTCCCTTAACCTTTACCTTTTCTTGATTTTTTTTCCTACCTCTCAGAATTGCTGAATGAATTTCCAAACAAATACATAATTGTAAGCAATGAGAATGCTTTGAAGTTAGACAGAGTTATAAACATCTAAAAGTAGGGAAGAACTGGGGTTCCTGTTGTGGCTCACTGGTTAATGAACGTGACTAGCATCCATGAGGACTCAGGTTAGATCCCTGGCCTCGCTCAGCAGGTTAAGGATCCCATGTTGCTGTGAGCTGTGGTGCAGGTCACAGACACGGCTCAGATGCTGCGTTGCTGTGGCCCTGGTATAGACCGGCAGCTAAAGCTCCGATTGGACCCCAGCCTGGGAACCTCCATATGCCGCAAGTGCAGCTCTAAAAGACAAAAAAAAAAAAAAAAAAAATAGAGAAGTCTTGATACAGTCTAGAGAGTCAGGGTAGATTTACCTAAGTTAGTATCCTTTGAGTTAAAACCTAAAGGCTAAGTAAAAGCTAGGTAGGTTAAAAAAATGGGAGGAACATTTCAGGTTAGAGGGAATTGCTTATGCAAAGGCCCTGTGGCAAGAGAAAATAAAGTGAGATCAAGAAATGGAAAGACCAATATGACTTGAGATGAGTGAGTAAGGGGGAGAAAGCACCAGGTAGGTCCAGAAATGGAACCAGCTTCCTAACCTTGCTTCTTGACCATGTTATAAGATACTTGATTTTCATCCTAAGAACACCAGGAATCCCTTAAATAATTTTAAATGAGGGGATGACATGATTTGAATTTTTAGAAGCTTATTCCAGCCAGCTTCAGTGTAGAGATTGTATTGACAGGGAATAAGAGCAGATGCAGGGAGATTAGTCAAAAGATATCGCAGCCCAGAGGAGAAGTTTGGATTAAGATGGTACAGGTGGACAGGTAGAGACTGGTCAGGTTTGAGAGGTCACTAGACAGGAAAATGGAGAATACTTAGTGATATACTTACTTTGTATTTAAGGGTTCAGTGACCAAGAAGGGTTGTGGGTGACACCCAGGTTTTCCAGAATAGTGTCTGCTTCACTTTATGTGCTTAAATGAGTACATCATATATCTTATATCAGCAAATGGTGCCATCACCTACCTTTTTTCCCATGCCAGAAACATGGGAATCACCCTAGGTTTGTGCTTTCAAATCCTTGATGTAATTATTTTTTTTCTGTTACCATAGAAGGTATCTCTATCAAAATAATATATTGTAACTAGTTTATAGTTATCTCTTTCTCTATACTCCAACCTTTTACTGAAGGTAAAAACCTTATCCTACTGCTGGTGCTTAGTGTCTGTGATTGAAGCTAATGGAAAGTCTGAATGGTCTCATGAATAAATAAATGGATGAACTCTTTTGAGAAACTGCTTTCCATCTTTTTTTTTTTTTAACATATTGAGGTAGAATTAATAGGGGTTACAGAGACAACCACAAAGAAATTTTCATGTTAAAACAGGTAAAATGAAAGCAATATATTTTATAGGTAAAGCTTAAAGAGGAAGCTAGCAGGTAAGAGTGAAAATTCAACACATTCGTCCAAAACAAAGATTTGTTATTACTACAAAAAAAAAAATTTTTTTAATAGGAGAGAAAAGGCATTGTTTACACATAGATTTTAGTAGAGACTAGCAGAAAGGAAGAGAAATTATTTCCAGTTAAAGAAATTAAAGAACTGATACATTCTAAACCCTGAAGAGTGAGTGAAATTTTAATGGGCAAAGATTGAGAGTTGAAAGAAGATAGAAGCCATGTTTACAGAGGCACCAGTTTAGGGGAAGTTCAGGCCGTGCTCCATGAACGTTCACTCAGTGGCTTGGTGTGGCTAGACCTCATAGTCTGGGAGTGAGAAGGAGCAGTGAAAGATGAGGGAAATGGAGCCATAATCACAAAGGATATTGATTGCTGGACCAAGGAATAGGCAATTTGAAGAACCAGAGATCACTGAGCAAAGGAATGATGCAATTTTATTTATTCCTTAAGTAGAAGACTCTTCCATTAGCATATGAGCAGAAATTAACATCAAGGAACCAGTAAGAATAGATTGTGGAAATAATGACTAAGAAAAAAAGCAGTGAGAAAGAGAGGACCAATGAGAGAGATCATTAAAAGTTAAAGCATCTGGAGGATAATGTGAGAAAAAGAATATATATATATATATGAATATATGACTGGGTCACTTTGCTGTACAGTAGAAATTGACAGAGCACTAAATCAACTGTAATGGAAAAAATAAAAATCATTAAAAAAACAAATTACAATAAAAAAGTTAAAGCAGCTATCTTATTTCATACTTCCTTCAAAATTGGTTAAAATTTTTCCTCTTTACCCTCAATAAGTAGTGTGGCTTTGAAAACAGCCAGTTTAAACTTGAGCTTCATCAAGTACTTCTCTTTCCTCCTTAGCTCTGAATAAACAGATGCACCCTTTTGAGAAACTGTCCATTTTATTTGCCCATTTTTTTCTGAATTAACTTATATTTCTTTTTTTAATGAAACACAACATCGCTTTTCCTAATATAGTGGTATCTTTTTACCAGTTTCATTGCAATGACTCTTTAAGTGCCTAAACCCATATCCAAATAAATTTTAGTATGTGAAGTACAGTGTTAAATAAAAGTTCTGTTTATTTCATGTCCTCTTGTCTGTTTTCCTGTTAATTCAGGTTTTAGAAAATTATTAAACTTTGTCTTAGATATTGTCACTTTTTTACTACTCGGAAAAAATCTCAATTTTATGTTACAAAAACAGAATAAAGAACACACAATACCCTTTATCCAGATTCATGTATTGTTAACATTTTACCCCATTTACTCTTATCATTTTCAGTCCCCATACATATGTACATGTATGGGTGTGCATATATGTGTGTGTGTATACAGATATACACACATACACACACATATATACTTGTGTCTATATGTGTGTGTATACACATACAGTTTGTTTCTGTGAGTAATTTGAGGATGATAATAAACCACATTTTCATCACCCTTTATGCCTAAATTCTTAATCATCACCCTTTACATAAAAATATTAATAATAATAAAAATAAATAATATAAATAAATGATAAATAATAAAAATACTAATCATCACCCTTTACACCTAAATTCTTCAGTGCGTACTTCCTAAAAATATAATAAGGTTATATATTATATAACCACAGTACAGGTACAAAACTCATAATTTTATACCGATACAATACCATTGTTGACTCGGTAGTCCATGTTCAGATTGTCAGCTGACCTAATAATGTTCCACATGGAATATTTTCCCCTAGTAACAAGATCCAGTCTAGAGTTAGATGTTGGTTTTAACTGTCCCTTAGCCTCCTTTAATTTGGAATATTTATAAATACTATAGCTTTTGTTTTTACATGATGTTGCCTCATGATTTTATAGGAGTTATGTAGTCTTGGCTGGTATACTCTGTAAGTGATATGTTGTGAGGGTATTCATACAGTATCCATTTGCCCCTCATAGGGATATCACCCAGACAAGGTGTTAACCAACTTCTCCACTATATAATCACTTCTTCCCCCTTTGCAACTAGTAAGCAGTCAGTGGAAGACGCTCTTAAGACAATGCACGTATCCTGTTACACATAAAAATTTCACTTTAGACATAGCATTTGTTGAATAATTCTTGCCTGAATTGTTGCAAACGGTGATTTCCCAACTCTCGTACTTGTCCTAGTACAGTTAATAGTCATCCCTTAGCATTCTGCTATAAGCAGTAGCTCTCCTCTCTCCCCCATGCATTTATTTATTATTGGTATGGCCTATGAATTCTTTTTTCTGTGGTTTATAATTCATTGCTATATTTTATTATTTTGGTGCTCAGATTGTCCTGGATTTGACCAATTGGCACTTCTTCCAACTTCTCTGTTCTTGGCCATGCCCCATCGTTTCTTTTCTTTTTTTAATTTTTTTTCTTTTCTTTTTTTTAAGTAGTTCTTTTCTGACATGACAAGATGTTCAAAGTTCATCTTGTATCTGCCCTATCCCAGCCTTGGAAGTCAGCCATTTCTCCAAAGAGCTCTGTTGAGTATTGTTTTTTTAAACTGTTTTTAATGACATATGATGAGCAAGGGCCACAGAACTAGGGATGTGTAAGGGGTCAAGAGAAGGAGCAGACTCTGTGCTCTAATCACCATTCCTATTACTTAAGTACCCTGGCTAAGAAGCACAGAACTGGAGATTCTTTAAAAGAGGGTCGCACTGAGAACTTTGTCTAGTCACGTATGATGGAGCATGATAATGTGAGAAAAAAGAATGTATACATGTATGTATAACTGGGTCACCATGCAATACAGTAGAAAAAAAATCATATTGGGGAAGTAGCAATTAAAAAAAAAGAATATTAAGAATATAGTTAGAAGAGTTCCCATTGTGGCACAGCAGAAACGAATCCGGTTAGGAACTATGAGGTTGCGGGTTCGATCCCTGGCCTTGTTCAGTGGGTTAAGGATCTGGTGTTGCTGTGAGCTATGGTGTAGGTCACAGACGCCACTCGGATTTGGTGTTACTGTGGTTGTGGTGTAGGCCAGCGGCTACAGCTCCAATTGGACCCCTAGCCTGGGAACCTCCATATGCTGCAGGTGTGGCCCTAAATAGACAAAGACAAAAAAAAAAAAAAAAAAAAAAAAAAAAAAACCTAGAAAAAATTAATTTGAAAAAAATCCCTCTACTTTTTGCGCAAAAGAGAATACCTCAGTTTTATTTTGTTTAATTTCTTCCTGCGGAGTAAGCGAGTCAGTGGAGAAAAGGAATTATACTTACTCTTCAAGATTCCATTGTCTCTGTAATCTCTTTACTTCACCCTTCAACCTCTGTTTAATGTTTGATTTATCAGATACTCCTAATTGCAGCTGTGTTCATTTGTGTAAAATCAGTATCACATTTCCTTATTTCCACTCTTCTTTATAACTCATAACTTGGAAGAAATATCTATTTGTTAAATATATTAATTTCTTTTACTCTGTAAATATTAACCTTTTTTGGACTTGAGTTTTTCAAGTATTTATTCATATGTTTTATTTATTGCTGCCTCATTATTTTTAACTGGCTATTTGTTTATACTTTAAGGGTTACTATAATGAAAGATAAAGATACCAGGAAGAGTAAAGGGGTTGCATTTATTTTATTTTTGGATAAAGACTCTGCACAAAACTGTACCAGGGCAATAAACAACAAACAGGTAAGCCTTTCATTCCCAATAAGGTTTTTAACCAAAAGCCTTTATGCTCATCCAGGCTAGAAATGTGGGCATGCAGTGGGATGGTTGAGTTGGATGGCTATCAGTAGATTCTAAGATTATAACTTATAGAAAAGAAAAATAGGGCAAAACTGTACTGGGTTCCCAAAACATTGGTAGATTATAGGGAATAAAAATCTGTTTTATAAGATAGAATTTGTCATACCTAAGTAGGCTATTGCTAAAATAATCTAAAAAATAAAAGGTAACTGAAGGTATAGGAAATGGGATCCAATAACTGTAATTTTAGGTTTCAGTGAAATATGTCCTTCTGCATTTACATTTTCCTCTGGTCTAGTTATTTGGTAGAGTAATAAAAGCAAGCATTGCTATTGACAATGGAAGAGCAGCTGAGTTCATCCGAAGACGAAACTACTTTGATAAATCCAAGTGTTATGAATGTGGGGTAAGTATAACTAAAACAATATAATTTTCCATAGTTTACTTGAAGGTATTTTTCACATAAATGTTTTGTGTTCTCCAGAACACAAACACTGGCTAGCTAAAAATGGGCGATGAAAGTTGTTTTACTTTGGGACTGTAGACTCTTATAAGTAAACTCAACTGAAATATAATATATAAAGATAACCTGGAGTTCTCGTCGTGGTTCAGCAGTAATAAACCCTGCTAGGATCCATGAGGACACAGGTTCAATCCCTGGCCTTGCTCAGTGGGTTAAGGATCCACCATTGCCATGAGCTGTGGTGTAGGTCATAGACACGGCTTGGATCCCACGTTACTGTGGCTGTGGTGTAGGTGTAGGCCAGCAGCCGTAAGTCCAATTCAACCCCCAGCTTGGGAACTTCCATATGCCATGGGTGCGGCCCTTAAAAAAAAGACAAAAAAAAGATAACCTGAATTGGGTAATACAGAGTGGTATTTTCTCTGGTTTCTAAATCTTTGAAAATTATTAGATTAAAAAGTAGTAAGACTAATTATTACATTACTGTCTGCAAGTTTTAGTGCTCTATAAATTTTTGTGTTTCTATAATATTTTGTCAGTGATTAAAGTTCATGGATCAGTAAAAACAGTATTCTATGACCTATCCACAATGGACTATTTTTTTGAAAAGTTTTTTTCCCCCTAATCATTTAGTAACTGAACTATACCCAAGTTTTCTATCTAGTTCTCATTATATGTTGTTATCCATTTAAACTTTAGGTGATTAGGAAAGGTGTATAGCCACAGAACAGTTTTGTACAAGGCCCATAATGGGCTCAAGAGAATTTTAGTCTAGGTCTCATTGCTGTCGATTTCAAAAATAGCTGTATCTATAGACAGATAAACAGACAGATACTAAAAAGCAAGGTATATATATAAATTCAGAGGTTAATGGAGAGTTATTTACTGAAGAGAGGATTACTAGGTTTGGTGAATGGATATAGGTGGATGGATGGGCAGAAAGAGAACAAGCAAGGCCTTGGGTACATTTTGTCAAATTTGATGATTCTGCTATCTAAGTTAATGTTTTAAAAACTGTTCCAGAGTCCTGAGTTTTGTTAAAAAAAAAAAAAAAAAAAGATAGGAAGAAAGAGAGGTGTTGTTATGGTCAGATAAGAATATATCCACTTATTCACAGTAAATATTAAGTTATCTGAGAATTTCTGGATGAAGCTGATAATCTGTCTTTCAGCCTGTGGAGCCAGAGATTTTTTTACATTATACTCTGCACACTATATTTTTTAAAATTTTCCCTCACCAAAAGATCTGTTTACATTTATTTTAGCCTCGTTTTTCTAAAGCTATTTCATTATTAACCACCACCCCACCCCACCCCCACACCCACTTTTTTTTGTATGGAATACGTTAACAGTTTTTGGTATACCATTATTACAAAAACAATTTGGAAAATGGGTCTCTACATCCTGTTATTGTTAATGAGTTAACAATAACACTGGGGTTCAGTCAGGTCCCCAGGTATACAAAGTATACAGTCTACTTGATACTTTGTGAAATATACTTGAAAGGCATGATTATTTTTCTCTTCTATTGTTCTAATTCTGGCTCAGTCTCTCCCCACAGCCTCATTCTCACATATTACTTCTTAAAGGTATTTTTAGTAAGTTAATGCACAGATTCACTGTCTTGTTTTACAACTCAGATAGTGTTACGGCTCATTATAATGTTACGGTTAGTCCAGCACTGTCCATCACAAATATATGTAAGCCACAAATGTAATTTTTAATTTTCTAATAGCCACATTAAAAAAAGAAACAGGAGTTCCCATCATGGCTCAGTGGTTAACTAACCTGACTTGCATCCATGAGGACTCTGGGTTTGATCCCTGGCCTTGCTCCATGGGTTAAGGCTCTGGCGTTGCTGTAAGCTGTGGTGTAGGTCACAGAGGCCACTCAGATCCCACGTTGCTGTGGCTGTGGCATAGGCCGGTGGCTACAGCTCCAATTAGACTCCTAGCCTGGGAACCTCCATATACCACTGGTGCAGCCCTAAAAGACGAAAAGAAAGAAAGAAAGAAAGAAAGAAACAGGGTTAAAAATTAATATATTTTATTTAATCCAAAATATTATTATTTGAATTATGTAATTAATATTTTTAAATTATAGTATTTTACTTTTTTTCTTTTTTTCTTTTCTTTCCCTTCTTTCTTTTTTTTTTTTTTTTTTTTTTTTTTGCTTTTTAGGGCTGCAACTGTGGCATATGGACATTCCCAGGCTAGGGGTCTAATCAAGCTACAGCTGCCAGCCTACACCACAGCCACAGCAGTGCTAGATCCCAGCCTCGTCTGCACCCTACACCACAGCTCACAGCAATGCCAGATCCTTAACCCACTGAGTGAGGCCAGGTTTTGAACCTGCATCCTCATGGATCTTAGTCAGATTCGTTTCTGCTGAGCCACGATGGGAATGCCCTACATTTTTTTTTTTTTTTTTCTCTTTTTGGTCTTTTTGCCTTTTCTAGGGCTGCTCCCGTGACATATGGAGGTTCCCAGGCTAGGGGTCTAATTGGAGCTGTAGCCACCGGCCTACGCCAGAGTCACAGCAATGTGGGATCTGAGCCGCGTCTGCGACCTACACCACAGCTCACGGCAACGCCGGGTCCTTAACCCACTGAGCAAGGGCAGGGACCGAACCCACAACCTCATGGTTCCTAGTCGGATTCGTTAACCACTGCGCCACGACGGGGACTCCTGTCCACATTTTATCATAATAACTTAAAATTTTTACTTTTGGAGTTCCCACTGTGGCACAACAGGATCAGCAGCATAGCTGCAATGCCAGGTTCTATCCTCCACCCAGCATAGTGCGTTAAAGTTTCCAGCATTGCATCAGCTGTGGCATAGGTTGCAACTGCAGCTTGGCTCTGATCCCTGTTCCAGGAACTCTTATGTGCTGTAGGGCAGCCAAAAAAAGGAAAAAAAATTTTTTTTACATTTAAGGCAGAGGCCAATTTAAATTTTGAATTGTTTTATATCCTGAACCTTTTTTTTTTTTCCTTTTGTCTTTTTGTGCCACACCTGTGGCATATGGAATTTCCCCTTTTAGGGGTCGAGTCAGAGTTGTAGCTGCTGGCCTACAGCACAACCACAGCAACGCCAGATCCAAGCCATGTCTGTGACCTACACCACAGCTCACGGCATTGCTGGATCCTTAACCCACTGAGTGAGGCCAAGGATGGAACCTGCATCCTCATGGTTACTAGTCAGGTTCGTTTCTGCTGAGCCACAATGGGAACTCCCATATATCCTGAATCTTGACATTTAAAGTGTAAACACTGCATTGCTGTGGCTGTGGCATAGGCTTTACAGCTGTTGCTCCCATTTGACCCCTAGCCTGGGAACCTCCATATGCCGTGGGCATGGCCCTAAAAACCAAAAATAAAAAAATTTTAAAATAAAGTGTTTAAAGGAAGAACACCTCTTTTACTCTTAGTGTAACTACTAAAATACTTCCTTATTGGGAATTATAATATCATAATCTCTTCCTTCTAAATATTAAAATAATGTTTTAATTTCTTTGTGTATATTCCCAATCTGACAGTCTTCTTCTTAAGTTCTAAAACATTTTAGTCTTATGTAATAACCACCAAGTTTCTCTTAATAACACAACAAATGTAGTATTTCTTCCTTTCCTTTTTAATGGGAAACAAAAGGAAAGTGGACACTTAAGTTATGCCTGTCCTAAAAACATGCTTGGAGAACGTGAACCTCCAAAGAAGAAAGAGAAAAAGAAAAAAAAGAAAATTCCTGAACCAGAGGAAGAAATGTATGTATACTCACTCTTACCAAATAAATGATTGTGTTGTTCTGTCTTTTTACTGTTGTTTGAGCGCATTCTGATTTTTTTTTTTTTTAACATTTTAGTGAAGAAGTGGAAGAAAGTGATGATGAAGGGGAAGATCCTGCTCTTGACAGCCTCAGCCAGGCCATAGCTTTCCAGGTACTAAATAGTTCTTTTAGAAGACCCCATGCCATGGCTGTCTTTGAGTTAATAATGTCCCTTGCTTACTTTATTCATCATCTCCTCATGGAAACAACTTATCTCTTTATCAGATAGGTTCTTTCTTTAAGGTCTTTAGAACACTGTGGTGGAAAAGTTCCCATTGGTTCTTTCTAGATTTTAAGGGCCCCACAACCCATTTAATAGCTTAATCTGTTTTCCTTATAGAATTGAACAGAACTATTTGATTAAAGTAAGATTAGCCCAATGGAAAAGATTTTATTAAATGTAAGAAATTATTTTAAAAGAAGCGTCATTCTAGGGTTCCCTAGTGGCCTAGTAATTAAAGATTCAGCATTCTCACTGCTGTGGTACCAGTTTGATCCTTAGACTGGGAACTTCCACAGGCCACAAGCATGGCCCCCTGACAAAAGGTAGTTCCCACTGTGGCACAGCTGAAATGAACCTGACTAGTATCCATGAGGATGCAGGTTTGATGCCTGGCCTCGCTCAGTGGGTTAAGGATCTGGCTTTGCCATGAGCTGTCATGTAGGTTGCAGACACTGCTCAGATCCCGTATTGCTATGGCTGTGCACAGGCTGGTGGCCACAGCTACAATCTGACAAAAATGAAAAGCTTCATTTTAAAACAAAACTGAAAACATACCTAGAATAATTTTGAGTAACCTGTAAGACTGGGGCAGGGGAACAGTATCCTGATGGTATAGAATTGTATGCATGGGCTAGGTGGGTAGAGGGTGTTGCTGGAACTGGTGATGTGTTTTGCCATGTTTTGAATTAATGTACCATAAGTAACATATTAAATAGATTCCTGATTTTATTATTTTTTGTTTGTTTTCTGAACCACATTATAGCAAGCCAAAATTGAAGAAGAACAAAGAAAATGGAAACCCAGTTCAGGGGGTCCTTCAACATCAGATGATTCAAGACGTCCAAGGATAAAGAAAAGCACATACTTCAGTGACGAGGAGGAACTTAGTGATTAAACTTATATTTATTATGTAAATATCATTGAAAAAATTGTAAAGCTTGGAATACCAAGTTTGGTTGGGACTAAAGAATTACTTTTAGAATTTGAACATCAGAACACTTAGTACCAAATAGTTTTTTTACTTTAAAATAGTTTGTAGGAAATTGAAAAGTAATTTTAAAGTATCATGTTTCTATCTTGCATCAAGATTTGCTAATAACCATTAATCTTCAAAACAGTTCATTTGAATAAAAAAGAAAACATAAAACTATCATAATAATGCTGTTGGCATCCCAAGAAAAAAGACAGATATTAAAAAGATTTGTTTGAGAAGTTCATTATAAAAGTTTGCATCTGATTTGATTGGTTTACATAAGGACATTTGAAATAAATTTCATCTTTAAAACAAAAACTTCATAAAGGCTGGGAAAAGTTGAATGACTTTTTGTTATTAAATGTGGAGTTCCCGTTGTGGCTTGTCATTAAATGTTAATAAAATTTTCTCAAGAGAATTTTATTTTTAAATATAGGTGTTTTGTCATCTTATTTCTTTTAGCTTTATCTTCATTCATATACATTGTAATTACCCATAAAACATAAAGGAGCTCTCAAAGGCTTGTCACCAAACAGCAGTTATTTGCTCTTCCCTTGGCACCAAGTTCCACCTCCCAGAAGCAGCTAGCTTCTTTAGTTGTTTCTTTCACATGTCCACACTAAATGCTAAATAAATAGACTCCTGCCTCTAACCCATAAAAGGATGAAGGAGGAGCTTTCAATCTCCTATACTACTCCCTCATCCATCTTTCCAATCGGGCCAGGTGAAATTTTTTGATGAAACCTATATTTATTGTCTGTATTTTATAACCATTGAAATACTGTTCCCTTCATTTTTTTCATGTATTATATTTCTTTATATTTATGACTAAATCTTCCTATAGTTATATGGGAATGGAATTATGGAGACTTTCTACTATTTCTGTATTATTGAATGCTTTTAAAAAGAAGACCTGTTTATTGGTTTATTTTTATTTATTTATTTATTTATTTTTGTCTTTTTGCTATTTCTTTGGGCCGCTCCCACAGCATATGGAGGTTCCCAGGCTAGGGGTCGAATCGGAGCTGTAGCCACTGGCCTACGTACACCAGAGCCACAGCAATGCGGGATCCCAGCCTCCCGCGTCTGCAACCTACGCCACAGCTCAAGGCAACGCCAGATCCTTAACCCACTGAGCAAGGCCAGGGACCGAACCCACAACCTCATGGTTCCTAGTCAGATTCGTTAACCACTGCGTCACGACGGGAACTCTGGTTTATTTTATTTTTATCTTTTTCTTTTTTGGCCACACACAATACATACAGATGTTCCTTGGTCAGAGAACAAACCCACACCACAGCATGATAATGCCAGATCCTTAACCATAAGCCACCAGGGAACTCTCTATCAGTTTCTTAATTACTAAAAGCAATAAAAAATATTTCCACTTTGAAAACCTCAAAGTCAGTGAAAGTGTTAACCTCTCAGCAACAAACATGTTTTTTTTTAACATCTGTCTCTGGAGCAATACATTCTTTTTTTTGGAAAAATGATTAAATGCTGGACCTCTTCCTGTTTTATCCATTAATTCATCAAATTTTTTTTTTGTCTTTTTTTTTTTTTTTGCTATTTCTTGGGCCGATCCCACGGCATATGGAGGTTCCCAGGCTAGAGGTCGAATCGGAGCTGTAGCCACCGGCCTACGCCAGAGCCACAGCAACACGGGATCCGAGCCGCGTCTGCAATTTACACCACAGCTCCCGGCAACGCCGGATCGTTAACCCACTGAGCAAGGGCAGGGACCGAACCCACAACCTCATGGTTCCTAGTCGGATTCGTCAACCACTGCGCCACGACGGGAACTCCTAATTCATCAAATTTAAAGCAAAGAAAAAATTGAGAGCAAACATGCCACAAAATACAGAAAAGTTGATAGGAATATCTTAAAGCAGAATAGAAAATAAGAAATAGATAATTACATAGAAATAGGAAATTTTAAATAGTAAATGAAAAAATTTTTATCAAAGATTCCATTACAATCAATAGAACATTATTCTTATCTAATTAAAAAACTGGTGATGAAGATGACATAAGAATACTTGTATTATATATTGGCTAATTACTGAAGGGCAATTTTAGCAAGTATCAACTATTAAGGATGTTGTGGTTGTTTGAACCAGAAATAGTATTCTATTTTATCCTAGGCTTCTAGTGAGAACTACAGGTATTTATATACAAAGGCATATATTGTTATTTAAAAAAATTTAAAGCACAAATATCAACAAAAGATAAAGCATGATACAAACAAAATAATGATTAGGAAGCATCAAAATGGTGCGGAGAAAAAAAATGTTTCAGAGAGGTCCTAATGGAAAAACATTCTGGATTTAATGGCCCGTGCAAAATACCTGCTGTTCCTGGATATATATATATATATATGCACATGGATGGGAAAAGCTGACTGCTGGGGTAGCAATGGCATAGTAGTTAACTACAGTGTCTTGAGAAACATACCTGGGTTCCTGTGGCCATGTTTGCACTTTCCACTTACAGCAGATGGCCTTGGTCCATTTACTGAATCTGGGTTATTTGAAAAATAAAATGTATGAACACCACCAAAGGACAAATATTGTATAATTCTACTTATGTGAGGTACCTAGAAGAGTTAAATTATACAGAAAGTAGAACTGAGGTTACTAGGGCCTGAGAGGAAGGGGGCAGGGAGTGTTATGCTTAATGGGTGCAGAGTTTTGGTTGGGGATGATGAAAATGTTTTAGACATAGATGGTGATAGTTACACAATGTGAATGTACTTAATGCCACCAAATTGCATCCTTTAAATGGTTAAAATGGTAAATTTTATGTATATTTTTACCACACAATGTACAAACATAGCTGGTTAAAATTGTTGTGTAAAGAGCAGTTAGACTACCAAGATCCTCCCTGCCACCTCTCCATCATGCTGAACCATGATAGATACAGCCTCCTTCCCCTGCTGATGTCTAGAACACACTCAGATAGATTCATTTAACTTCAGACAAGAGACGGGGTGGGGTGGGGTCCTTCCCAGGAGAAAAGATACTGGAAAGTTGGGCCCTAAAAAAGTCAATTCAACAATGTAGTCCCTCAAGGTGGTGGGGGTGGTGGTGGTGATATACACTTCTGATCAGCATTTAAGCATTTCACATTCAAATATGAAGACAAACCAGCATCAAAAAATGTTTGAGGAAGACAAAAAAAAAAAAAAAAGAAAGAAAGAAAGAAAGGGAGTTCCCGTCGTGGCGCAGTGGTTAACGAATCCGACTAGGAACCATGAGGTTGCGGGTTCGATCCCTGCCCTTGCTCAGTGGGTTAACGAACCCGCGTTGCTGTGGCTCTGGTGTAGGCCGGCGGCTGCGGCTCCAATTCGACCCCTAGCCTGGGAACCTCCATATGCCGAGGGAGCGGCCCAAAGAAATAGCAAAAAAAGACAAAAAAAAAAAAAAAAGTTTGAGTAACGCCTCAAATACAGCAGAGATCTAAATGACCAGAATCACCCCCCCCAAAAAAAGGGGGGAGCCTAGTGGCACTAAGGAATTTCGGCTTTAAAAATCTATCTGGTTCCGTGGGTTTCAGAGAAAAGGACTGTGGACCTATAATAAACTGAGTGTTTTCTTTTTTCTTTTTATTTTCCTAAGGAATGTAGTTTTGGGGGAGGAATTCGCCCAAAACATGTGGAAGTTCCCAGGCCAGGGATTGAACTCATGCCACAGCAGTGACCCACGCTGCTGCAGCATCATTAGATCCTTAACCCACTGCACCACAAGTGAACTCCCGGATGATTTTTTTTTCTTTTTAGGGCCACATTCTCAGCATATGGAAGTTCCCAGGCTAGGGGTCCAATCGGATCCTTACCCACTGAGCAAGTCCAGGGATCAAAGCTGCATCCTTATGGATACTAGTCAGGTTCCTTACCACTGAGCCACGACGGGAACTCCCTGGGTGATTTCTAATATGAAAGCATTTGCCAATCAGAGAATGCCCATTTTGCTGGATATAAATTATGTTTTCTTTCCCTTTGCAACCATTTGCTTGCTCATTAGTTTGGGGTGGGGGAGGTTTTTTGACTAGGAACTGCTGGTTATAATTTTCAGACTAACACAAAAAAAAACAAAAACAGATGGCCACATATAATAGGACATATTAAATGTTAATTTCTTTGTTTTATACTCCTTAAGTGTGTATATATGTGGAACACAACAGTGATCATAAAATATTTAGGCATTAATATGTGTAAATAGTAAAATGTTGACTATCAAAGTACTTGAAAGCTTTACACAGGATATACCAGAGCTAGAGCAGAAATTTATTTATTTATTTATTTATTTATTTATTTATTTATTTGTCTTTTTGCTATTTCTTGGGCCGCTCCCACGGCATATGGAGGTTCCCAGGCTAGAGGTCGAATCGGAGCTGTAGCCACTGGCCTACGTACGCCAGAGCCACAGCAACGCGGGATCCGAGCCACGTCTGCAACCTACACCACAGCTCACGGCAACGTCAGATCGTTAACCCACTGAGCAAGGGCAGGGACCGAACCCGCAACCTCATGGTTCCTAGTCGGATTCGTTAACCACTGCGCCACGACGGGAACTCCGTAGAGCAGTAATTTACATCCAATTATTTATGAGTGAAGGTATCGCTTAAAAGGTGAGATGAAGAATTAGTGGATCACATAACTGAGACATTCAGCTTCAGAAATAGAGGAAGGGGAGTTCCCATTGTGGCACAGTGGTTAACGAATCCGACTAGGAACCGTGAGGTTGCGGGTTCGGTCCCTGGCCTTGCTCAGTGGGTTAACGATCTGGCATTGCTGTGAGCTGTGGTGTAGACTGCAGACGCAGCTCAGATCCCGAGTTGCTGTAGCTCTGGCATAGGCCGGTGGCTACAGCTCCGATTCAACCCCTAGCCTGGGAACCTCCATATGCCGCAGGAGCGGCCCAAGAAGTAGCAAAAAAAAAAAAAAAAAAAAGAAAGAAAGAAAGAAATAGAGGAAGGGGTTAAAGTACAATTAGAAATCTGTTTTTCTTTGTCTCTTATCACCTCTCCTCTGTACTACCTTTGTTTTCCAAAAAACTTTTCCTCGTGAGACAGAGATGACCACCATTTATCTCTAAAGTGAGGAACCCTAATAATAAGAACTCTTCTTCCCTGGTGGTTCCAGCGAAAGTCCCAAGAAAAGTCTTGATGGACCAGGCCTGTGTCACAGTCTCCATTCCTGAAGGTGAGAAGTAGTCAGTTCCTCCCAAACCACACAGACTAAGGATGTTCCTATGTGATGTGGTATTTATTTTCAGTTGGGAATCAATGTGGAAGTTACTTATCTTGTCAAAAGTATTTTAAGCTCTTCCCTCATCACTGTCAAAGACAGAATACTGAGGCAGCTGAGCAGGATGCACAATGAAAACAGAGATGCAAAACCAAACAACAACAATGAAAAAGCCATTTCCTGTAATAAACAATTTCCACAGACTGCAAAACATATGGAAGAAGGGGAAAGGTTCTTTGGAAATCTGTTTGATTTACTTAAAGTTACTTAAAGTAACAATGTAAGAGACTAAATCCTTAAAGTCACAATGTAAGTTACTTAAAGTAACAATGTAGGAAACTTAAAGTTACAATGTAAGTAAAGTAACTTGAAGTACTTAAAGTAACAATGTAAGGGACTAAATCCTATGACCACAGAATAGGTTTAAATGCCTATTTTAGAAAAGATGAAAGGTATCAAATAAACAACCTATGCTTCCATCTTAAGAACCATAAAAATAAGAGCAAACCAAACCCAAAGCAAGCAGAGGAAAAGAACTAATAAAGGTCAAAGTGAAAGTCAATGAAATAGAATCAATGAAGCAAAGCACTTGAAAAGATCAGCAACACTGAGAAGCCTTTAGATATACAGACCAAGGCAGAAATAGAAAGATAAATAGAGATGGAAAGAGAGAGGGAGAATGAGAAAAAACGTACAAATTACCAAAATCAGGAATGGAAGAGAGAACGTCTCTACTAACCTTAAAGAGACTGAAAGGATTGTTAGGGAATACTATGAACAACTGTACACCAACAAATTGGACATATTAGATGAAATGGACAAATTCCTGGAAAGATACAAGTTTTAAAAACTAACTCAAGAAGAAATTAAAAAGATGAATAGTCTAAATATTCATGTTTCTACTGCTGCTGTAATAAATTACCTCAAATTTAGTGGCTTAAAATCCCACAGATTTATTATCTCATATTTCTGTATATTGGAAGTTCAGCTCCCTGAGGAAAGGTTATTAGTCTCACTGGGCTAGAATCCAAGTGACAGCAGGATTACATTCCCTTCTGGAGGCTCTAGGGGACAATCTGTTCCCTTGAATTTTCCAGTTTCTAGGGGGCACCTGCACTCCTTGGCTCATGCTCACCTTCTATCTTCAAAGCAAGCAATGGCAGGTGTGCTTTGCATATCACATTGTTCTGACTCTTCTCCTTTTCTCTTTGACTTTTAAGAACGCTCATCATTACATGGGACCCAACTAGATAATCCAGGCTATTGTCTCCATCGCAAAGTCCTTAATTTAAGAGACATTTGCAAAGTTTATTTTGCCATATAAAACAATACATTCACAGGCTCAGGGGATTAGGACACGAGTATCTTTAGGAGAGCCTACAACAAGTGGAAAAACCAAAGCAGTGTTTTAAAACCTTCCAACAAAGAAAACCCAAGGCTCAGATTGCTTTACTGGTACATCCTTTGAAATATTTAACAAAGAAATAATAGCAATCTTTTACAAATCCTCTCAGAAAAATGGAGGAGAAGGGAACACTTCTAAACTCATTCTATGAGGTCAGTATTACTCTAATATCAAAGCCAGACAACAACATTATTAAAAAAGAAAACTACAAAGTAGCATCACTTAAGAATATAGGCACAGGGAGTTCCCATCGTGGCTCAGTGGTTAACGAATCCGACTAGGAACCATGAGGTTGCGGGTTCGGTCCCTGCCCTTGCTCAGTGGGTTAACGATCTGACGTTGCCATGAGCTGTGGTGTAGGTTGCAGACGCGGCTTGGATCCTGAGTTGCTGTGGCTCTGGCGTAGGCCGGTGGCTACAGCTTCAATTAGACCCCTAGCCTGGGAACCTCCATATGCCGTGGGAGCAGCCCAAGAAATGGCAAAGAGACACACACAAAAAAGAATATAGGCACAAGCTGCGGGAGCGGCCCAAGAAATAGCAAAAAAAGACAAAAAAAAAAAAAAAAGAATATAGGCACAAAAAACCTCAATAAAATACTAGTAAGTCAAGTCCAATAACAAGTAAAAAAGATTATATACCATGACCAAATATTTCAGTGTGCCAGGTTAGTTTAACATACCAAAATCAATTAATATAATACATTTTAATAGAGCAAAAACATAACATCTTTTTTTTTGTGGCCACACCTGCAGTATATGGAAGTTCCCAGGCCAGAGACTGAATCTGAGCTGCAGCTGTAACCTACACTACAGCTACAGCAACACCGGATCCTTTAATCCACTGCATCTCGCTAGGGATTGAACCCATGCCTCCACAACCACCCAAGCTGTTACAGTTGCATTCTTACCCTACTGTGCGATAGTGGGAACTCCACATCATCTTAATACTCTCATAAAAATGTTTAACAATACCCGACACCCATTTATGATAAATAGGAACCTGGAATAGAAGGTAATTTTCTCAGCCTGATAAAGGCCATCTACAAAAACCTGCAGCTAGTATCATACTTAATGAAGAAATGCTGAAGGCTTTCCCTGTAATATTGAGAATAAGGCAAAGATCACTGCTTTTACCTTGCCTGTATTGTACTAGATATTCCAGCCAGTGCAATTTGGCAAGAAAAAAAAAAATTAAAAGTCTCCGGATTGGAAAGAAAGAAATTAAATTGGCTTTATTTGTAGACAATATAATCCTCTATGTAGAAAATCCTAAAAAAATTACCAAAAACTTATTAGAACTAAAAAATAAATTCAAAAAAAAAATCACATAATTCAAGATCAATGTACAACAATCAACTGCATTCCTCTAGAAACAAACAATATGAAAATGAAAAGAAGAAAATTATTCACAATATAATCAGAGCAAAATGCTTAGGAATAAATTTAACAAAATATAAGACTTTGGTCACTGAAATAAAATAAAATATTGCTGAGAGAAATTTTAAAAGATTTAAATAAATAGGAAGATGTTGCATGTTCATAGATCAGAAGATTCAATATTATTAAGATGGCAGTGCTTCCTAAATTAATGTAGAAATTCAGTGCAATCCCTATAAAATGCCAGCAAGCTTATTTTTATGAAATTGTCACACTTATCCTAAAATGTATGTAGAAATGTAAAGAATCTAGAATAGCCAAACAATCTTGAAAAGAAGACCAAATCAGAAGACTTATACTACCTGATTTCAATACTTAATACAAAATAGCAGTAATTAAGACAGTGTAGTACTAGCATAAAGATAAGCATATGGAAAAAACGGAACACAATTTGAGTCTGGAAATAAATCTTTACAACTCATGGTCAACTGATTTCTGACAAAGATCCCATGGCAATCTAACAGGGAAAGGAGAGCTTTTTCCACACATATTGCTGTGACAATTGGATACCTACAAATTTAGACACCTCACACCGTAAAAGTTATAGAAATTTAGTGAACACCTTGAACTCAAGAAGGGTCAGGCCTTATGAATAAAGACCAAGTTCCTAGAGAAGAATAGGCCCTAGGACAAAATCCAAACAGATTCATTCTAAAGAAATCTATAACCAAGAAACCAACTCTAAAAGATCAGGATGATTCCCCAGTAATATAACAGCCTGCTAGAACGAAACTCAACACTCTTCAGAGGAAGAGTCTCCAATGTATCATCCACGATGTCAGCAAATGACCAAAAGAAAAAAATCACCAAACATGTGAAGAAATAAATAAAATTGCCTATGCCAGCCTTTTTTTTTTTTTTTTTTTTTCTTAATGGCTGCAACCGTGGAAGTTCCCAGGCCAGGGACTGAATGCCAGCTGAAGCTCCTGAAACACTGGATCATTTTAACCCACTGCACCAAACCTAGGATTGAATCCCCACCTGTGCAGCAATCCCTGCAGTTGGATTTTTTTCCCCTCTCATTTTTGGCAAGACTTTCCCCTGTGGTGCAAGGGGATCAGTGGCATCTTGGGAGTGCTGGGAACTGGGTTTGATCCCCTGGCCAGCACAGTGGGGGTTTTTTGGTTTTGTTTTTCTCATTTTGGGGCGCCTCTTGGCCAGGGATCAGATCCCAACCTCAGTTGTGATGTAAGCCACAATTGCGGCAACGCCAGACTCTTTACCCATTGCACCAGGAATTGAACTTGCCTCCCAGAGCTCCCAAGACACTGCAGATACCCTTGCACCACAGCAGAAACTCATCCAGTCAGATTCTCAACCCACTCTGCCAAGGTGGGAACTCTAGTCTTTTTTTTTTTTTTTTTTTTTAAATTACTGAATTTGACTCAAAGAGAAAAGGGTGAACAAAATTGCTAAGGCTACACTCCAGCCCTTTGGCTTCTTTTTTATCCCAAACAGGCCAATATTAATTCTTAAATGCTCAAGGTAAAAAACAGAAGAATGTTCAAGAATGAACTTCTTAAATTGTCTAAGTAAAAAGTGTTATTCGGATATCATGGAGTCTTTTATTGTTTGGCTCTGGATGCACTTATCAAAATGGATCCTATGGAGACTTCACTTTTTTTTTTTTAAACTGGAAAGAATAAATAGGAAATTCTGTAATAAATGATCTTGAATAAAGTCATTGTAAAATGATGGCAGTATTTTAAAGAAGCTGTCAGAGGATAGTTATTACCTACTAACACCACGTTGATTTCTGGAAACACGAAAAGGTTCTAAATGAGCATTACTGTTAGAATTAACATAGAACTTTCTAATAGTAAAATTTAAATAGCCTTTCTATTGTTAAATCAGGCAAAGTTACAGAGTGGGAGTAGGAACACCGTTATTATATTAATGAGGCTTTATATAGCCTAGAAAATCCATTATGTTTCATCTTGACTCATTAATTTGACATAATATGGCTAAAACTATCATTTCCGTTTTTCTACATGATCGGTCTACTTTCCTAGGAACTAAATAGTCTCCTACCACACCTTGATCACCATCTCCTTAGTTATTTTACTCACATTTAACACAGTATGATACCACCTCAAATAGAAGCAATTAGTTAAATAAAACAAAATAGCCTTATCACTTTGGTTCATAACTCAACCTCTTATTCCCTGAGGAAGGAAAGGGAAAATACTACACTAAATGCTGTTCATAATGCAAATAATTCAAGATACACAGGCAGAAAACTGGTCAGTGTATACTGGAGTAGCATGATCATAATTTTGTATTCAGGTCAGAATTATAGGAAAAAGTCTACATTCAAAGTTCATACATGGAGAAAAGATGAAATCAGAAGCAAAGTATTAACTTCACAGACAGAAGCTGAGGTTTAGGGTTCAAGCCATGTGCAAGGAAACAATTCATAAACAGAGAGATGAGCTCGCACCGTGGTGTAAGCCTGGACTAACTGCTCACTGCTCTAACCCTCAGTGGCTTAACAGATTGAACAGAGTATTTCCAACAAGTGTAAATAACTGTAAAACAAAACATGTTTCAGGAGGTTGCAGTGCTGTGTATTTGTGTAATTCTGAAAGGAAGTGACAAGGATCTTTTTTTAAAAATTGCATCTAATTCTCTTTATCTCTAATAATACTGAAAATAAGAATTCAAAGGTTTCTTCTAATTTGCAATTTTCTATATGTGAAAATTTTTTTACCAGGTATATAAGAAGACTCAGAAGCACATGCAGAATGAATATATGACCCTGCAATTCCACTCATGGAGCCCTTTAAGGGTTCCTATAGGCAGAGCTTATACAGCTAACAAAGAACTGTGGTTTGCAGAGTCCCAGAACCAGATCACGTAGTAAGTTTCAAGCTTAGACACAACAGCTTAATAGCCAGCACACTTTCTATCCTCACATATTTTATTTTTTCTTCCTCTTGCATTATTGCCCTGGCTAGGGCCTTCATTACAACACTGAATTGACGTGGTCATAGCAGACATCCTTGTCCTATTCCTGACATCAAAAGGAAAGCTGTCACAATTTCACCATTAAAATAGGATGCATACTATCACTTTTTGGTAGATTACAAAAATTCTCTTTCTATTCCTTGTAAGAAATGTTAAATTTTATCAGCAAATAGATATTGAACTTTATCAAATGTTATTTTTCTGCAGCTATTAAAAGGATCTTATCATTGTTCTTTTATTCTGATAATGCATGTTACATCACATTCCTTGAATAAATCCCATTTAGTTATAATGTATGCTATGGACTGAATATTTAAGTCCCCTCGAAATTCATATATTCAACTCCTAACACTTTGTGTAGTGGGGATGTGGCCTCTAAGATGACAACTGAGGTTAAATGAGGTCATAAGGGTGGGGTCCTGATCCCATAGAATTATTGTCCTTATAAGGAAAAGACATCAGACAGCTCCTGCTCTCAATTCATGGGCATTCGGAGGAAAGATCTCTGAGGACAAAGTGGCCATCTACAAGCCAGGAAGAGAGCTTCACCAGGAACCCAACCCAGCCAGAACCTTGATCTTAGACTTTCTAGCCTCCAAAACCATGAGATAATAAATTTCTGTTGTATCACGCCATATAGTCTGTGGTATTTTGCTATGGCAGCCCAAGCGAACTACTATGATTATGTTAATAAATTGTATTTGAGAATATTTTCTTCAGAATTTCTTTACCTACATTCTGAGGAGGTTTTATTTCTCATGAAATTCTTACAGGTTCATTTCTCATTATATCCTTGTTGAGTTTTGATATCAAGATTATGTTGGCCTCATCCTATAGCAGAGATTTTTTTTAAATTGCCATTTAGTTCTTAAATGTTGCATGAGAATATATAGGGGAACCATCTGGGCTTGCAGGTTTTCTTTGTGGAAATTAATTATAGACTCAATTTGTTTAATGGCTACAAGACTATTTTGATTTTCTAGTTTTCTTGTATCACATTAAACTGCATTTTCTAGGAATTTGACCTCTTTTTTCCTAAAAGTTCAAAAGTATTGGAGTAAAGTTGTTCACAATCAGCTTCTATTAACTTTCTAAATAGCTTAGAACAAACAGTTACTTGTGCTTTCTCTTTTATTATGTACATCTTATTAGAGGTTTATCAATTTTAGTTTTGTTGATTTAGCTTTCCACTGTATGTTAGTTATTTTATTAATTTCTACTCTTCACTATTTACTACTTTGACCTTTTGGAGTTTATTTTGTTGTACTTTTTCTAACTTTCTAAAATGAATGTTTAGATCATTGATATTCAGTCTTTTTAATTTCCTAATATACACATCTTTAGCCCAGTAATTAACCTCTAAGTACTATTTAGCTGCATCACACAAGTTTTAATAAGCTGTATTTTTATTATCATTCAACTCAAAATACTATGGAATTTCCATTGTGATTTCTCCTTTGATACATGAGTTACTTGGTAATATATTTATAAATGTCTTCAACGTATGAATATTTTCTAGTTTTTTGTTGTTGTTTTGTTTGTTTGTTTGTTTGTTTTGCTTTTTAGGGCCGCACCCTCAGCATATGGATGTTCCCAGGCTAGGGGCTGAATCAGAGCTGTAGCTGCCAGCCTACACTACAGCCACAGTAACGCCAGATCAGAGTTGCATCTGTGACCTACACCACAGCTCACTGCAGCGCAAGATCCTGAACCAACTGAGCAAGGCCAGGGATCAAACCTGAATCCTCATGGTTCCTAGTCAGATTCGTTTCCACTGAGCCACAACAGAAACTCCAATATTTTCTACTTTTATGATAAAATTCAACCTTAACTTCATTTTGATCAGAAAGCATGCTATATATAATTTCAATCATTTGAAATATATTTAGACTCTATCGTACAACAATGGTCAATTTTTACTAGTGTTCTTTTTATCTTTGAAAAATATAGGAAAAGAAAAAAACAAAATTAAAAAGTCCATATATTCTGCAGTTGCTGCATGAAATAAAATTGGGTTAATTATTTTTGTTCAAGGCTAGGACATGATCTTTTGACTTTCTATTAAAATCTCTCACTATAATTATTGATTTATTTATTCTTGTAGTTGTTTCCATATTTGCTTTGGTGGGGACAAGGGCTATTACAAGTCACCACAGGAATTTAGAATATTTTTACACTTTTTTCTGAATTAAGTTTTTTATCATTACAAAGGGCTCTTTTTATCTCTGCTAATTATTTTTGCCTTAATATCTATATCTGCTTTCCTTTGGCCTGTTATTTCATAGTATATATTTTTTCCATGTTTTTACTTTCAATCTTTCCTTATTCTTACACTTTAGCAAAATACATTTGGTTTTTGTTTTTTTTTTTCTTTTTAATGAGTCTTAACTTTTCTGTCTTTTACTTGGAAAGTTTAATCCATGTATCTGTCTAGGTTCACTCGGAAGAGACAAACAATGGTCATTTGAAGAGAAAATGTAATATAAAGAATTACCAACTATAGTAGGGCTTGGGGTAATAAAAGGATTAGTTAGTAAAAAGCAGAGAATTCTAATAAATACAGTAGATATAAGGAAGAGACACTGCTCTAGGGCTGAGATAGTATTCAAGAAAAAGTACACCTCCCACCCACCAACTTAAGGCTGAGAGATCAGAGCCAGGGCTCCACTGGATAGCAGAGAGGTCTCTGTGGAGCCACATGGGTGGAACTTTCTGGAAGTCTGCCTTCTGGAACTCACCAGAAATCCTCATTCCAGGATGCTGGGGAAAGCTGTTCATGGGGAGGCATCTCATAACACCACCCAAGAAATGGAAAGGGGCTGACCCCTGGATGTTGCCAGCCACCATGCTCACAGGCACATTGTGGTGGAGAATAGACACGTGCCTGAGGCTGGGGAAGCACGCACCACAGAACGTAGAGGCTGGAAAGCTGTGCGGGCTGCAGGAGCCTGAAGAGTGAGCACAGTAGAACCAGGAAGTAAAAACCATTTCTTTCTGTAATATTCCTCCAGCGCCCTCTACTGACAAAGCCTCTGTGCCACCTGGCAAAGGAGAAAATATTTAAAAGGCCCAGAACGATTTTCCCAGAACAGAAAAAAGGGTGAATTTGGAGCTGGGACAATAAGTCAAAAAATGGCACACAGACATAAATCGCAGCAATATCTTTTTTGATCCACCTCCTAGAGTAATAAAAGTAAAACCAAAAATAAACAAATGGGACCTAATTAAACTTAAAAGTTTTGCACGGAAAAGGAAAACATAAAAAATTTAAAAAAAATTAAAACCTGAAAAGACAACCCACAGAATGGGAGAAAATATTTGCAAATTAAGCAATCAACAAGGGATTAATCTCCAAAATATACAAACAACTCATGCAGCTTTATATCAAAAAGCAAATAACCCAATCAAAAAATGGGCGGAAGATCTAAATAGACAATTCTCCAAAGAAGACAGACAGATGGCCAAAAAGTATGTGAAAAGATGCTCAACATTCCTAATTATTAGAGAAATGCAAATCGAAACTATAATGAGATATCACCTCATACCAGACAGAATGGCCATCATCAAAAAGTCTACAAACAGGAGTTCCCTTTGTGGCTCAGTGGTTAATGAATCTGACTAGGAACCATGAGGTTGTGGGTTCCATCCCTGGCCTTGCTCAGTGGGTTAAGGATTCGGCATTGCCATGAGCTGTGGTGTAGGTTGCAGACGTGGCTTGGATCCCGCGTTGCTGTGGCTGTGGCGTAGGCTGGTGGCTACAGCTCTGATTAGACCCCTAGCCTGGGAACCTCCATATGCCACAGGAGAGGCCCCAGAAAAGGCAAAAAGACAACAACAACAAAAAAAAGTCTACAAACAATAACTGCTGGAGAGGGTGTGGAGGAAAAGGTACCCTCCCACAGTGTTGGGAATGTAAATTGATGCAACCACTATGGAGAACAATGTGAAGTTTCCTTCAGAAACTAAATGTAGAACTACCATATGATCCAGCAATCCCATTCCTGGTCATCTATTCAGAGAAAACCGTAATTCAAAAAGATACATGCAACCCAATGTTCACTGCAGCCCTGTGTACAATAGCCAAGACATGGAAGCAATCTAAATGTCCATCAACAGAGGAATGGATGAGGAAAATGTGGCACATATATACAATGGAATATTACTCAGCCATAAAAAGAAGGAAATAGTGCCATATTCAGCAACATGAATGGACCTAGAAATTCTCATACTAAGTGATGTAAATCAGATAAAGACATACCATATGAGACCACTAATATCTGGAATCTAATAGAAAAATGATACAAAAGAAATTAATGGCAAAACAACAGACTCAAAGATTTCCAAACCAAATTTTAGGGAGTTCCTGTTGTTGTTCAGCAGTAACAAGCACAACTAGTATCCATGAACACGTGGGTTTGATCCCTGGCCCTGCCCAGTGGGTTAAGGATCCAGGGTTGCCATGAGCTGCAGTTAGCCACAGATGCAGCTCAGATCTGGCATTGCCATGGCTGAAGTTCAGGCCAGCAGTTGCAGCTCCAATTTGACCCCTAGCCTGGGAACTTCCACATGCTGCAGGTGCAGCCCTAAAAAGCAAACAAAACAAAACAAAACAACACACACACACACACACACACACACACACACACACAAACCAAGCTTATGGTTACCAAAGGAGAAGAGGGAGAAATTAAAGTATCAAGCACCTGCTGTATAGAACAGAGAAATACACTCAATACTCTGTAGTGACCTATATGGGAAAAGAATCTGAAAAGAAATGGATGTATGTAAATGAGTAACCGATTCACTTTATTGTACACCTGAAACTAACACAACATTGTAAGTCAACTATATGCCAATTAAATTAAAAACAAAACGATGAAAAAAGCACACAGTCCATTTATACGTTAATGTTATTACTTGTACATCTGAGTTTAAAGACACCATCTCACAATGTGTTTGATATATGTCCACTTGTTTTTATGTTCCTCTTTGTCCCCTCCCCCCTTTTTTTTTTTTTGGTTAAGCCTTTTTTTTCTTTTGGCCCTACCTGCTGCATGTGGAAGTTCCTGGGTCAGGTCAGGGATTGAACCCACATCACAGCAGCAACCCGAGCCAAATCAGTGACAATGCCAGATCCTTAACCTGCTGAACTGCAAGAGAACTCCCAGTTAAATATTTCTAATATTCTATTTCCCCTCCTCTAGTAGTTTAGAAAATATGCATTATTTTGCTCCTGTTTTAGAGGGAATTCTGATTATAAAACGTCATTTTACATACAAATTTTTAACAGCCTTATTGAGGTAAATTACCTAATAATTACTATAAAAGTAATTACCATAAAATTAACTCATTTTAAGTGTGCATTTAAGTTATTTTTTAGTAATTTTACAGAGTTGTGAAACCATCCCACAGTTCAGTTTTAGGACATTTATATTGCCCACAAAAGAAATCTTACAGCAGATTTGCAGTTACTGCCTTTCCCATCTCTTAGTCTTAGGCAAACACTGATCTTTTTCTCTCTATAGTTTTGCCTTTTCTAAAATTTCATATAAATCGGATGATACAAAATGTGGTCTTTTGTGTCTGGCTTCTTTCGCTTAGGATAACATTGCTACACTTCTTTTTATAGCCAAATGGTAATATATCTTATGTCTGCACTATATTTTGTTCACCCATTAGCCAGTTGATAGATATTTGAATTATTTCCGCTTTTTTAGCTATTATGAATAATGCTTCTATGACCATTTGTGTACAAGTCTTTGTATGGACATATATTTTCTCTTTGAAGGGATAAATACCAAAGGAAAGAAATGCTTGCGTTATGTGGTAAATTTAACATTTTAAGAAATTGCCGGAGTTCCCGTCGTGGCGCAGTGGTTAATGAATCCGACTAGGAGCCATGAGGTTTCAGGTTCCATCCCTGACC
This sequence comes from Sus scrofa, assembly GCF_054392235.1. Taxonomy (NCBI): domain Eukaryota; kingdom Metazoa; phylum Chordata; class Mammalia; order Artiodactyla; family Suidae; genus Sus; species Sus scrofa. The sequence goes on along the minus strand of NC_139387.1, from coordinate 80,548,990 downwards.
TTGCTCAGTGGGCTAAAGATCCGGCGTTGCCGTGAGCTGTGGTGTAGGTTGCAGACGTGGCTTGGATTTGGCGTCGCTGTGGCTATGGTGTAGGCCGTCGGCTATAGCTCCAATTCAGCCCCTAGCCTGGGAATATCCATATGCCATGGGAGCGGCCCTAGAAAAGGCAAAAAGACAAAAAGACAAAAAAAAAAAAAATTGCCAAAATATTTTCCAAATTGACTATAACATTTACAGTCCTGCTAGCAATGTATGAGGGTTCCAGCTTCTCTGTATCCTCAGCAACATTTGTTATTGTCTTTTTAATTATGATTGTTCTTGTGGGTGTGATGTGTTATTATAATTTTAATTTGCATTTAACTAATAACTAATGATATTGAGCATCTTTTCAATGTACCTATTGGCCATTCATATATCTTTCTTCGATGAAATGTCTATCCAAATCTTTCCCCTCTATTCTCTTGAGTTGTAAGTGTTCTTTACATATTATGGATAGAAGTCCCTTAACATATAAATGATTTACAAATATTTTTCAATCTGTGGCTTGTTTTTTCATTTTGTTATTATGTCTTCTGAAGGACAAAAGTTTTTAATTTTTATGAAGTCCAATATATCAATCTTTTCCTTTTATTACTTGTGTAATAAGTAATACACAAGTAATCTAAGAAATGCTCTTTATAGCTAAGAAAACTTTGCCTAACCCAAGACTATGACAATTTATCCCTATGTTTTCTTCTAGGATTTTCATACCACTAGTTCTTACATTTATATCAACGATCTATTTTGAGTTTATTTTTGTGTGTGCTATGAAGCAAGGATCTAAATCCATCATTGTGCATGTGGATATCTAATTGCTCCAGCACTTTGTTGAAAAAAATTATCCTTTCCTTCACTGAATTGTCTCAGCACCTTTGTTGAAACCTGATTTATAATAAATATAAGAATCTATATCTGGACTCAAAAATATATTCATGACTTGTGTGTGTCTTTTTTAGGGCCATACCTGAGGTATATGGAGGTTCCCAGGCTAGGGGTTGAATTGAGCTGCAGCTGCCAGCACATACCACAGCCACAGCAAAGCCAGATCTGAGCCGCATCTGTGACCGTACACCACAGCTCATGGCAACACCGGATCCTTAACCCATGAGAGAGGCCAGGGATTGATCCCACATCCTCATGCATACTAGTCGGATTCATTACCACTGAGCCACAATGAGAACTCCTGACTTGCTGAATTCTAATGATAGTAAATATTTTACTTTTTCCCCAAAGTACTTTAACTCTGTTTAACCTTCTCCATTGGTTTATATGCTAGTGTGATCATATTTCAGTTTCTATATATTTTGAACCCTGCCCCCAAATCCTAGTTATTATTTGATAGAGTCTCTGTTTATTCAGATTTACCCATACATTTTACCATTTTTGTGTTCTTCATTCCTTCTGGCATCTGGGAACTTCTACTTAGGACCATTTTCATTTTTTGCCTAGAGAACACCCATTGGTATTTCCTTTAATATGAGTCTACTGATGATGGATCATCTTAGTTTTTATTTGCGTGAGACATTTCTGAAGATTATTTGCCCTGGGTACAGAATTTTACATTGGTGACTATTTCCTTTCAGATCTTTGAAAAACTTATTCCATTATTTTACTTCCATTGTCTTTTTAAAAAATATCTTTATCTTTGAGATTTTACACTCTGAATATTCTCTTCCAGTTTTACCATCCGAATTGCTAATTATTTCTTACACTTTGTCAAAACTTCTGTGAGGCCTGCACACTGCATTCTTAATTTCATTCATAATGATTTTTATTTCTAGATTTTTTTCCAAATCTACGGTTGATTAAGGATAGTCCAAATTTTTTGTTACACTTCCTATTGAATCTTGAAATGCAATTCCTCCCTCTGAATCTGAGCTGATTTTAGGACTTGCTTGGCAGTAGAATGCATTGGAAGTGATGTTCTGGGATTTCCAAACTTAGTTCATAGGAAGTTTGGCAGCTTCACCTGAAACACTTGTTCTGGGTACATTTCACACTCAAGATACTCCCTTTGGGAATCCAGCCATCATGCTGGAAAAATCAAGCCACATGGAGAATGTGTCAACACTGCTCAGAAGTTCTAGCTGAGCTCTCAGCAAGCATCGACTTGTCTGCTAATATCCATGCAAACAAGTTGTCTTGGACATTCATCCCATTTAAGTCTTTCAATAACTGTAGCCCCAAAGACAATTCCAAACTTTTCAGTTAGACACAGGAACAGATGAGGATCAGCACTAGATTTAACTCAGTGCTCCTCTTTCACCTTTTTCATGCTATCCTTTCCCCATCTCTTTCTTACTATCCTTCAGAGTTTTGGAGACTCCATTTTTTTCTATTCTTTTTCCTGCCATTCTTTTATTCTTCTCTCTCTGGACAGAAAAGCATCTTTTTTTGGGGGGGGGGGGCACATCTGCTGCATATGGAAGTTCCTGAGCTAGGAGTCCAATTGGAGCTGTAGATGCCAGCCGACGCCACAGCCACACCAATGCCAGATTTGACTTGTGTCTGCAACCTACACCGCAGCTCACACCAACACCTGATCCTTAACCCACTGATCAAAGCCAGGGATCAAGCCCACACCCTCATAGATATTAGTTGGGTTCTTAACCCGCTGAGCCACAATAGGAACTCTGAAAGTATCCATTTTAGACTATAAAGAAGTGATGGAAAATTGAGCTGAATGTTTAATAATACAATTAGAATTCAGGGAGAGAAAAAAATGTGCAGAATATTAAAAGAGTGATTTTTTTTTAAGGCCAAACTTTATGAAGTTATTCTATAAAGTTGACTCAGAATTTGTACAAATCTGGAAAAACAATTATGCCAATTATACTGCAATAGTATGCTGGAAATTACTTGCTCAATGAGCTGAACACAAATATACAGAAATCCTGGGGTTAGTAAGAAAAATTAATGCCGTTTTTTTAGCCTAACATTATAATATGTGTTTTTCAGGGAAACATTTGACCATAGCTCCAAACAAAGTTATAAATTAATGAGATTTTGTTTATAAAGGGGTTTTAATATACTAATAATCTAAAAAACAATGGAAGGTTTTCTAGAAACCATCTGAATTCAGGGGAAAATTTTCTTAAAATAAAATGCATAGTGATAATAAGTACTACTTTATGTATTTTGTAATGACATATTACATATATTTTTGTTTCTTTTACTAAAGGGTGTGGTAATTATAATGTATTACTGAATGATTACTAAATATTAATTGTGCATTGGGTATTTTTAGTAAATTTTTATTTTTTATTGATTAGCAATTTTATTTTTTATTGATTGATAAAATATTTTCTCCAAATTTTAGGCAGGTAAATTCTAAAACAACCTGTCCTTTACATATTCTCATATTACCACATATTAAGCCATCATTTCCCACATGCAACTATTGCTAATGATAACATATATCCTATGCTGAATGCTTACTCTATGCTAAGAACGATTCTAAGTACTTTAAATGTATTTTCTATGTAATCTTCCCAAGAATGAAGGAGTAATGACCATTTTACAAATGAAGAAACCAAGTCACAAAGAAGTTAAGTAATCTACATGTTTCATCGCTATAATACTAGGTGATGCTTAAGTTTATGTAGAGTCAGTCTAAATAACACATCTTACTTAAATTTTATAAGTTAGATTGGGTTTTGTCTTACTATTCTCTTTTTCTAATACCTTTTAAAAAAATAACTCTTAAGGACACTACAGTCAACTTCAGTAGAATGCCAGATGCTAATATCCAGAGGTTAAATATTAAACTGACTTATTATGAAAGCTTAGCCAGCCAAAATTCCATTGTAAATGAAAAAAAATACATCTTTCTGGACTAGTCTTTTAAAACTCACATTTTCATCTCCATAGTAATGTCAGAAATTCTAAGGTTGGACTTAAATATTTTATGGCTGCAGTATTAGATGATGATCTCAGTATGAGCTCTTCCAACATTCTGCATTTGTCTTATACTGTCAAAAACTATGATAATTGGTCTTTAAAATCCTTGCTCAGAAATATATCTGTATTTTTATAAAAGTTCTCTAAATAATGGTTTAGCCCAGAAAATGTCAAGCCTCTTTTTAAATAGAACCTCTTCCTCCTTTTTAAAAATTGTCCTTGCATTCCTTCATTTAGTTCTCATCTGAAAAATCCAAACACGGAACTTTAGATAATGTATGCCCTTTCCACCATACCATTTGAAATTAAAGAATCAAATTGCAGAAACCTGTATCCATCAAATTATGAACTGCATCTTTAAAATATCATCTGAAAAATATCTTTACTTGAGTAAGCTAGAGAGATGATGATTCATGTCATAATTTTATCTCATGAAACTACAGCAAATCTCTTTTGGCTAACATCCCAGCCAAACTCTAAATGTGACTTAATCTAGATGGAACATAACTGGCAGACTCTGTACTCATTTTAAGCTTCTTAACTCTATACTCCCAAACTATATTTGACCACCTGTAGCCACCAATTACAGAAAAGACTGAAAATAAAATCACTCAATATATTAAGCCCCCTAAGAAGAGTTCTGGGAGGTGCAATAGATATATTAAGCCACTAGATAATTTTTGGCTTTTCATTCGGTTTTGTGTGCCTCTGTAACTAGCATAGAGAATTTTCTTAAATAATAATAATAGCAAAATGAAGCAAAGGAGTTACAATCTGAGGATCCACCCTGTAGCATGTATATTACATACATTATTGCCAACCAGCATTATGATCCTGGATGATAGGTGGTGCCTATAGGCAAAAGTGCTACTCATTGTCTCAGTCCACAAAGAGGAGTTTCCATGGTTTGGTTTGGTTTGATTTGGTTTGGTTTAAGGAACATTGCATTGGTCATGGCTAGTGGCTTGGTGAATGGCCCTTTATCAAATGTCCTACCAAGACTGGGATAGCAATAAGAGCTAAGAGCTAGTACTACACTTTTAAAATTGAGCAAGTTATTTACCTTCCTTTCAGTTCTGCCCCCATGAAGTTATGGAAGGTATACTCAGAACTTAGTAGAAACCTCAACCACCTTCCCTTTCTCTGCTCTCCATTTGTCTCTTTTTTTTCCCAAATGACACAGTCAAGTTCACTGTCCTGCCCTGGCACAAGAAAGTCTGGGGTAGACAGAGCTATGCTCAGGGAAAATTTTCCTCTCTCATTGTCTCTTGTTCTCTACCTCAGACACATACCATTTTCATATCACTGAAATGGCAAATTTAAAGACTTGAGTGTGAATAAGGAATTGAGGTAGAAAGGAAAGAAAAGCCTTGCCATTTGGCTTGCTTTGGCCATTGGTTTTTGTAGCCTTCAAGCTAAAGAAGAGAAATTTTACTGTTCTGCTCTCTGGTGTTTGATGTTAGGGTTTAGAGGCAAAATTTAGCTAAAAAATGAAATATTACTTTGTCTTGTTTTGCCTCTGTTGTGCATATAGCTACCTCAACACTACCACAGAGATATGAGCCACAGCCCCAAGACCTAATTCAGATATTCCTGGCCAAATACTATCTAACACTATCTTGGTATGAATCTATTACTATAATTTCAATAAGTTATAGTAGCAAACATCTATCCTATATGTTAAGCTCTATTCTAAGTTATTTTATCCTTACAACAAACACAATGCCTTGGAAATAAAATCATTAAGAGTTGAAAAACACTCTATGCTGAATGTTTGCAGTAATGAAGAGTTAAAATACATGAAATGGCAACTTGTAGGGGTGCAAGCCTCCTTAGTACTGGTATGAACAGATTTAGCTCATAGCTGAGATGATCTAAAAATTATAGAAATCACTTAGATTCATATACAGTGTCATTAATTTCTTGAAGAAAAAACATTAAGATCTTTCTTTCCCATATTACTATTAATTAGTGGGGCTATTAATCTACATTCATTTTTAGGAACAATGGCTCCAAGTTATTTCTAAAGGCAAATGAAACACTTTCTCCTATGGATACTCAGCATTCATGTTATAAACAAAACGATGGGAATTGAGAGAAGAAATGTTACTTTCTATACATGCCCATCACAAGGTTCTTATTTAAAGGTCATAATCCAAGGTTGTAAACCAGCTTCAGCTAAAATGCTACAAATAAAATCATTTTAGAAGATGGGAGTTCACAGGGGCTGAGGAACAAGTTTACACTGTTCTAATATAGGCTCCATATGTTGTGTTGCACAATGGATCGAAGTCTCTACATACTGTTAGGGAAAAATTAAAGCAAAAGTCGCCAGACTTTTAAATCATAGAGAGGGCACAAGGATGTCAATGGGAACTGATGAAATTAAGCAAAAGCAGAATCAGAAATTGGCCAAGGACAAAAATCAAGTTGTCCAAATAACATGATAAAAACTAGTAGAGATAGCTAGAAAGAAGAGAGATCTAAAGATGCTCAACACTTAGATCTGCTTGCATGAAAAGAATCAAATCAAAAAGAGCAGGAAAAAAAAGTCTTTGTGTGGATTATAGCAAAGATGTGCTGTTGCAACCTGAGCTAGAAAGCATAAGAACAAGTGTGAATCTTTGCTAATAAGAAACAGTTCAAGGAGTTCCCTTCATGACTCAGTGGTAATGAATCTGACTAGTATCCAAGAGGATGCGGGTTAAATCCCTGGCCTTGCTCAGTGGGTTAAGGATCCAGCATTGCTGTGAGCAGTCATGTAGGTGGCAGATACGGCTCAGATCTGGTGTTGCTGTGGCGTAGCCGGCAGCTGCAGCTCTGATTTGACCCCTAGCATGGGAACTTCTGTATGCTGCAGGTGTAGCCCTAAAAAGCAAAATTTTAAGAGAGAGAGAGAGAGAGAGAGAGAGGAAGGAAGGAAGGAAGGAAGGGAGGGAGGGAGGAAGAAACTCAAGGCACCTAACTCACCAGGATTAAATCAGAAGAGCCCTGTCTGTATCATGTTACTAGGAGAAGGAATTGGTCCACTTGCAACTGTTCTGCCAACTGGCTCTTTCTAAATGTGGAAAAACACTTATCACCATTCTTGGGGTCATTGGGATTATTGGCTCTGAATTCAGATAACCAGGATAAATAAACCTCAGCTCAAATGGAAGCTTCTTCTGCTACATTTCTCGACCCCAGGCTCTCAGAGATAATTTTGATTGAGAACTTCTAAAGGATTACCTCTGTTTGCCTAGTTGCTTTTCTTATGTGTCTATATCTTCACATACACCTTGTCTAATGGACAGCTGTGAAGAGTGTTGTCATTGAGGTGTTTCCTGATGACTAAATATTTGCCCTATTTTGGCAGGGTTAATTAGCTCACCTGCAGATAGGGTTGTCCAGGTGGATTTAGTTTTTGCTTTTGTTTTGGGCAAGGTCAAATAGTTTACAATGGGCCCTTTTTTAAAAGCATCAGTGATGTATTTGTTTAAAAGATATTCTCACTTAAGTTACTTTATATGGGGACAGGAGGGAAAAGTTATCTATATGCCAGTGGATAGGCTGATTTCAAATGATCTCTCCACTAAAAAGTATGACAGAGGAAATTTTAAAACATCGAGATTTTTCTCGAATTCTCTTTTCGGTTATACACATTGCCCTTCCCCTATCATTCTATATTCAAGACTGCCGTGATAGAAAATTAGGGTGGTAGAAAACAACTGAGGGTAAAGTGCAAGAAAATGGAATGAATGAGAGAGCCACTTAAAATTTGTTCAGATTTAAGGTTTTTGTTTGTTTGTTTTTTGTAAGACTGCACCCTCTGCATATGGAAGTTCCCGGACTAGGGGTTAAATCAGCCCACCAGCCTACACCACAGTCACAGCAACGTCAGATCCGAGCTACTTCTGCAACCTACACCGCAGCTTGTGGCAATGCTGGATCCTTAACCCACTGAACGAGGCCATGGATCAAAACCTGCATCCTCACGGATATTATGTCAGATTCTTAACTAACTGAGCCACAAGAGGAACTCCTAAGTACTGATTATTGATTTGCTAATAGGCCAGTTCCCCCATATGGAATACATATGCAGAACTGGCATATAATAATTGCCATATATTACCATACCTTTTTTATCTAAAAGATAGTTATACAAAAAACTCACCTCTGTAATATAACCAAGAAGCAGGAAATAAGGGGGAAAGCTGTGACACACCAAATCAGAAATTATAATTTTTGTCCACTAATGCTTATAAACTTCACTCAAGAAGACAATCATTTAGATTTTCAGTCAGTCTTTGTTTTCCTAGCCTATGGCATACAGATGTAACAAATTAGAAAGGAAGACAGGCAGGTAATAGCAAGCAAAATGATAACATAAGAAGGACACATGGACAGCTGGACAATGAGGGATGTCACAGAAAAAATGAAAAAGCAAATTGAAGATCTTAAAAAATCTAGGCATCTGACTATATCTTTTACATGTACAAATGAATCTACATATTTGAATAAGGGAATATCTTTTAAATGATACTAAGGAGTTAGGTAATGAGAAGTCATTAAAAATCTCTGTGTTAGAATACAGTCAGGGAGTTTCTGTTGTGGCTCAGTGGCTAATGAATCCGACTAGTAACCATGAGGTTGTGGGTTCGATCTCTGGCCTTGCTCAGTGGGTTAAGGATCTGGCGTTGCCGTGAGCTATGGTGTAGGTTGCAGAGATGGCTTGGATCCCACGTTGCTGTGGCTCTGGCATAGGCTGGTGGCTACAGCTCAGATTAGACCCTAGCCTGGGAACCTCCATATGTTAAGGGAGCAGCTCTAGAAAAGGCAAAAAAGACCAAAAAAAAAAAATACAGTCAGATATAAATTTTAGTTTTAATCAGTCAGACAAGGAATATTTAGCAAGAATCAAACCTGGGCTAGTGAAGGTCAACAGGGTATACTCCCTGTTCTCACGTGGTTTACAATGTGGAAAGAAATGATAGAAGGAGTCAAATGTGTGAGACCAGGAGGAGGAATGGCTAAAATCCAGAAGATGTTAAAGAGATGAAAGCAACAAGATTTAGATGTGGATGTGGAAGGTTACAAGGAGCCAAGATTATGAGTCCAATGTGGAAATCAGGACGCATAACTTGGCTCCTTGTAACCTTCCACGGCCATGTCCAAGTCTTGTTGCTTTCATCTCTTTAATATCTTCTATATTTTAGGATATGAAAAACAAGAGAAAAAAACTGTATTTGGGGGGAAGGATGAGTTCAGGTTTGAGATGTTTATGGGATAGCCAGAAGTCAGAAATACTGTTTTGAAGTTCCAAGGAAAATCCTTTGTCATTATCATTCATGGTTAATTTTATATGTCAACTTGACAGAGCTAAGGGCTGCCCACATTGCTAGTAAAACATTATTTCTGGGTGTATCTGTGAGGATGTTTCTGGAAGAGAATAGAATTTGAATCAGTAGACTGAATAAAGATCTGCCTTCACCAGTGTGGGCAGGCATCATGCGATTCATCAAGGGTCTAAATGGAACAGAAAGGTGGAGGAAGAGCAAATTCTCTCTCTTCTGGAGCTGGGATATCCACCCGCTCCTGCCCTCAGACATCAGAACTGTTTTTTGGGCCTTTAGGCTCTGGTGCTTGCACCAGTGGTCCCCTGATTCTGAGGTCTTTGCTCTCAGGCTGCAAGTTATGCCATTATCTCTCCTGGTTCTCAGACCTTCACACTTAGTCTGAATGGAGGTATCCCTGGCTTTCCTGGTTCTCTAGCTTGAAGATGGCTCATAATAGCATATCTCAGCCTTTAAAAGTGCATTAGCCAATTCCCATAATAAATCTACTCATGAATATGTCTCCTATTGGTTCTGTTTCTCTGGAGAACCCTGACTAATACAATCGTGTATATGTGATGATGGGAGCAATGGGTGAAGATGAGAATATTGCATATTAGAGTGAAAAGAAAATGAAGTCCAGGAACTTACAAAACATCAATATTTTAAATATGCATAGGAGTTCCCATTGTGGCTCAGCTGATTAAGAACCTGACAATGTTGGTGAGGATGCAGGTTAAGGATCCAGCATTGCTGTAAGCTGTGGTATAGGTCTGGCCCAGATCCACTGTTGCCATGGCTATGGCATAGGCATGCAGCTGCAGCTCTGATTCAAACCCTAGCTGGGGAACTTTTATATGCTGCAGGTGCAGCCCTAAAAAGAAGAAAGAAAGAAAGAGAGAGAGAGAGAGAGAGAGACAGAGAGAGAGACAGAAAGGAAGGAAGGAAGAAGGGAAACAATCCCATTTACAATCACATCAAAAAGATAAAACAGCAAGAAATCAAATCTATCTAAGGAGGTAAAATACCTGTCCTGAGAAAACCATAATAAGCTTCTGAAGGAAACTGAATACAACACAAACAAATGGGAAGATATACCATCTTCATGGAGTGGAAGAATTAATATTGTTAAAATATACTACTCAGAGTAATCTACATATTCAATGCAATTCTTTCTTTCTTTTTTTTTTGTCTTTTTGCCTTTTCTAGGGCCACTCCCACGGCATATGGAGGTTCCCAGGCTAGGGGTCGAATCAGAGCTGTAGCTGCCGGCCTATGCCAGAGCCACAGCAACTTGGGATCTGAGGCGCATCTGCAACCTACACCACAGCTCATGGCAACACCAGATCTTTAACCCACTGAGCAAGGCCAGGGACTGAACCTGCAACCTCCTGGTTCCTAGTCAGATTCATTAACCACTGTGCCACGACATGAACTCCTCAAAGCAATTCTTATCAAAACACTTACGGCATGTTTTTTTTTTTTTTTTTTTTTTTTTTTGTAAAACTAGACAAATAATTCTAAAGTTTGTGCAGAAACACAAAAGGCACCAAATAGCCGAAATAAGCTTGAGATAGAAAAAGCTAGAGGTATTATGATCCGTCATTTCAAAATATTCTACAATGAGACAGTAATCAAAACAGTATGGTACTGGCACAAAAACAAACACATAGATCAATGGAATAGAATAGTGAGCCCAGAAATGAACCCACACACTTACATGGGCAATTGATCTACAACAAAGGAGCAGAAATATACCATGGAGAAAATACAGGCTCTTTAATAAACAGTGTTGAGAAAACTGGACTGCTACATGCAAAAGAATCAAGGTGGACTACTTCCTCACACCTATACACAAAAATTAACTCAGAATGGATTGGAGATGTAAATGTAAGACCTGAAAGCATAAAACTTCCAGAAGGAAACAAGTATGCCCTTTGACATTCGTCTTAGTGATATTTGTTTGTTTGTTTTTTTTAATATGCCCTTCCAGACAAGGAAAACAAGATCAAAAGTAAAAATGGAACTACATTACATCAAACTAAAAAGCTCTTGCACAGTGAAGGAAACTATTGACAAAATAGAAAGTCCACTTACTGAAAGGGAGGACATATTTGCAAATGATATACTGGATAAAAGGGTGATAACCAAAAATATACAAAGCACCCATACAGCTCAACATCAAAAAAAAAAAAAAATTAAAAAACGGTTAAAAAAAAAAAAAAAAAGAAGGAGTTCCCATCGTGGCACAGTGGTTAATGAATCCGACTAGGAACCATGAGGTTGCAGGTTCAGTCCCTGGCCCCGCTCAGTGGGTTGAGGATCTGGTGTTGCCGTGAGCTGTGGTGTAGGTTGCAGACATGGCTCAGATCCGGCGTTGCTGTGGCTCTAGCGTAGCTGGTGGCTACAGCTCCAATTTGACCCCTAGCCTGGGAACCTCCATATGCCGTGGGAGTGGCCCTAGAAAAGGCAAAAGACAAAAAAAAAAAAAAAAGTTCCTGTTGTGGCTCAGCGGAAATGAATCCAACTAGTGACCATGAGGTTGTGGGATCAATCACTGGCCTCGCTCAGTGGGTTAAGGATCCGGTATTGCCGTGAGCTGTGGTGTAGGTTGCAGATGTGGCTCAGATCTGGTGTTGCTGTGGCTGTGGTGTAGGCTGGCATCTAGAGCTCTGCTTAGATCCCTAGCCTGGGAACCTCTATATGCCGTGGGTGTGGCCCTAAAAAGACAAAAGACAACCACAAAAAAAGGTCAGAGAACATGAAGAGACATTTTTCCAAAGAAGAAATACAGATGGCTAACAGACACATGAAAAGTTGCTCAACATCATTCATCATCAGGCAAATGCAAATGCAGGCAAATGCACAATGAGATATCACCTCACTTCTGTCAGAATGGTTATTATTAAAAAGACAACGAATAACAAGTGTTGGCAAGGATGTGGAGAAAAGGGAATCTCTGTACACTGTTAGTAGAAATGTAAATTGGTGTAGCCATTATGGAAAACAGCAAGGAGGTTTCTCAAAAAATTAAAGGTATAACCACCATATAATCCAGCAATTCCATGTTTGGGTATTGATTTGGAAAAAACAAAAATACTAATTGAAAAAGATACATGTACCCTAATACTCACAGCAACATTATTTAGAGTGGCCAAGATAGAGAAGCAACCTAAGTGGCTATCAACAGATGAGTAGATAAAGAAAATGAAATCCTGGGAGTTCCCGTTGTGGCGCAGTGGTTAACGAATCTGACTAGGAACCATGAGGTTTCAGGTTCTGTCCCTGCCCTTGCTCAGTGGGTTAACGTGAGCTGTGGTGTAGGTCGCAGAGGTGGCTCGGATCCTGCGTTGCTGTGGCTCTGGCATAGGCTGGCGGCTATAGCTCCGATTAGACCCCTAGCCTGGGAACCTCCCATATGCCGCTGGAGCGGCCCAAGAAATGGCAAAAAGAAAAAGAAAAAAAAAAAAGAAATGAAATCCTGTATGATTTCACTTATATATGGAGTCTAAAAAATAAAACACATGGATGAACAAATATAACTTAACAGAAAAAGACACAGAACAAACAGGTAGTTGCTAGAGAAGAAGGCAGTGGAAGGAAGAGAGAAATAGTGAGGAAGACTAAGTGGTACAAACTCCCAGTTACAAAATAAGTGAAATGTGGGAAGTGCAGAGTGTAGGGAATACAGTGAACAATTATGTAATATTTTTGTATGGTGACAGATGATAACTAGCGTTACCATGTTGATAATTTTGAAATGTACAGAAATATCAAAAACCTATGTTGTATACCAGGAACTACCACTGTGTTGTGGGTCAATCGTACTTCTAAAACAAACAAACAAATAAACAGTCCTATAGAAAAAAAGATCAGATTTGTATTTACCAGAGGTGAGGAGGGTTGGGGAGAGGCAGAATTGAATGAAGGCAGTCAAAAGGCACAAATACAGAATTACAAGATAATAAGCAGCAGGGATGTAAGGTACAACATGATATGTATCATTAACACTGCTGTATGTTATACATGAATGTTGTTAGTAAATACTAAGAATTCTCATCACAAGGAAACATTTCTTCTATTTCTTTAACTTTGTATCTATATGAGATGATGGATGTGCACAAAACTTATTGAGGTAATCATTTCATGATGTATGAAGTCAAATCATTTTGTTGTATACTTTATAGTGCTGTACAATCATGTCTCAGTAAAACTTGAAAAAAAAATAGTCCTGTAGATCAACTGAGGTAATTAGTGAAACAATGAGTACATGTTCAAGAAACAAAAAATATCAACACAGATACTGCACAGCATGTGAAGAGATGAGCTAATGTAAACATTATGCCAGGCATGATAATGATAAGGTGATTTTGCAATATTTTGCACCAAAAATTGTCTTTCAAATATGCATTGATAAATGGATTACTATATTACTGAAATGATAAACCCAAGCCATATTTTAAAGAAATCCATAAAAAAAAGAAATCCATAGACTTAACCAGTACATGACATACATGAGACATAACATTAGATGAACAAATTTTGCCAACAGATTAGTCACCTTGCTATCTGATAAAACTAAAAAGGCAGTAGAGGAAAATGCCTTGCTATTAAGAAATCAGAAATTTACCTCAGGGTGCGGGGCTACAGTATGTTCCCTTAGCAGAGGAGCTGAAAGCAAATGTGGAAACTCAAAACCATCAAAGAGGAAAGCTGTTTATCCTCTGAGCAACTGGCATGACTTCATATACAAGAAATCTTACTTGGACATCTTATCACATAGAAACACTTTGATGTCACCTTAGAATCAAGGACTTCTATATGCTTGCTAAATAACCAGAGGTTTCTATCTCTATAAATTGTTACAAAGTTCTGGTTAAAATAAGACAAGACCATATTGACTTTACAAATGATCACATCTAGCATTTGTAAATGTACTAACTGTGTGGACATATTTTACATATGATATACTCATTTATATATTACATATTGCTTATATTATTTATATATATTTATGCAAAGATATAGTTTTTTAAACAAAATTTATGCTTGGATTTGTAAGGACTTTTGAAACTTTCAATCTTATAAAATTCTGTTATTACAAAGTACTGCAGGTGTTTTACAGCAATTTAGTCATGGAAATACCTATCATTATAAACATTCCATTTACCTTGGTACTTTTTCTCCATAATAACAAGAAAGTATAGGATTTGTAGAGACCTACAGTTTAGGCAGCTGCCACCAATAGTGAGTGGTTTTTGAACTATGGATTTGTCTCAAGTAGCAACTATGATTCCATCTCTCTCTCAGACCACACTATGTGGATAGAAGGCTAGAGTTTCAGAATTTTATACCTGGAAGGGACAGGAGAGATTTATGAGTACAATCCTCTCATCTTACAAGTGAGAAAATAGGACGATAGAAGCTAAATGATAAATACTTTGACATATATTTAGATACCAAAGAAATCAGATAAAAAGCAGTTCCAGAGTAGGAAAATCAGAGCCAACTCAAATGTTACAAACCTTCAGCTGATTCTATACCTCTCTCCTTGTTTTACTCTAAAAGATAAATTCTTTTAACTATTTGTAAACTTCTAGTTGCCTGGAAGGGCAGAGGAAACCCTGAGCAGAAGAAATCCCGGTGTTTGGCCTGGATACCACATATTTAGTGGGTCAGGGAGGATGGGCTGCCTAAAAATTCTAAGTTTTTAGGGCTTTCAAAACTCCTTGGCATTCAGGATAAGGGCTGCTGGTCAAAGCAAATGTTTATATAGAGTTTACTATGTACCAACCACTGTACTTTAGGTACAACAATCCACAGTAATTCTATGAAGCAAGTATTAGCATCATTCCATTTTATAGATGAGGAGAATGAGGTATAAAAATGTTAAATAACTTGCCCAATATTATTCAGGCAGTAAATTGTACAGCTGGGATTAGTCTGGCTTTAGTCATTCTGTTGAGCTACCTCAGAAAAACCCATAATTTCTAAAGGTTTTAGGAGTTCCCATCGTGGCCTAGTGGAAATGAATCTGACTAGTAACCATGAGGATGCAGGTTCAATCCTTGGCGTCGCTCAGTGGGTCAAGGATCTGGTGTTGCTGTGCCTGTAGTGTAGGCTGGCAGCTACAGCTCCAATTTGAACACTAGACGGAAACCTCCATATGCTGTGGGTGTGGCCCTAAAAAGACAAAAAAAAAAAAAATTCTAAAGGCTTAACATGTATCAACTTGTTTAACCTCACAATAATCCCATAAATACCTAATATTATTAGTCCCATTTCATGGATGTGAAAGCTGAGGCATAGGTTAGGTAATTTACCCAAGGCAACACAGTAAGTTTCAGAGCCAGAATGTGAATCTAAGCAACCTGGCTATAGATAATGCCCTTAACCATTGGTTAAGCAGTTTGTTTGCTTGTTGCCAAAATTAATCATGTTAAAATTTTAAAACATATTTAATCTGAGAAACATCAAATAGTAAATAACATGTAAATGTTACTTAAGTATATTGCTGATACAAAATGTGTTTGTTTAGAGAATATAATATATTAATGAAATGTATTATGTAAGTGGCACTGTGTTTGCTGCAAGAAATCCTTTCAGGAACTATTGGACTTATAATATACTAGTAAAAACTAATGCTAGTTCAATCATTTTCTTCTGAAGATGTATATGATAACAGATTGAAATTTCTCCTTAAACATCTGTCTCCATGATTATGTCTCAGGGAAATATTACTTTCACTAGTGAGAAATTTGACATTGCAGTTGTGTGTGTTTGTGCTACTGGCAAAAAGAGTTTGGGTACTTACACATTTTCAGATATGTTACAGTAGACTTTTCTGGGTCAAACATGTTAATATAAAAATGTTTAAGGAGTTCCCGTCGTGGTGCAGCAGTTAACGAATCCGACTAGGAACCATGAGGTTGCGGGTTCGATCCCTGCCCCTGCTCAGTGGGTTAACGATCCGGCGTTGCCGTGAGCTGTGGTGTAGGTTGCAGACGCGGCTCGGATCCCGTGTTGCTGTGGCTCTGGCGTAGGCCAGTGGCTACAGCTCCGATTAGACCCCTAGCCTGGGAACCTCCATATGCCATGGGAGTGGCCCCCAAAAATAGCAAAAAGACAAAAAAAATGTTTAAAATATAATTAACTTTGTAAGGGGTTCTAAGTATAGCAACAGTATTTATCTTTTATATGAGAAGTATACATAATTACTTAGTATATGATTGTGCATGAAATCTTTTACAACTATGGAGTTTATTAAATGCTTTTTATAATAAATACAACACCATTAGCTTACTTGGCTATAGCATACGCACACAGAGTAGCTTTTCTAGAACTCCTCTAATGTTGAAGATGCAGAGGTGTGAGGGCACCTAAAAGAGTTAGTGATGCAGCATAGTTGCAGTGAACAAAGACTATTTTAGTTCTGAATCCTCTGATTTCTAGGAATATCAAAATTATGACTTTCTCCACAACTAATTCAACCACATTATATTAAATATTTTCATGGACTAAGTTTTTCCATTGAATTTCTATAAGATGTATAAAGATAAATATAAAAAATGATCATTAAAATGGTGCTAATAAGAACTAGTAGAAATGAAACAGAACTAATAAGAAAATACAGAGATAAAAGTGGAGTTGAGAAAGAATAGGAAAGCTAAGGAAAAGAAAATGCGTCAAATAGAAAACTAAAACAAAAGAGGAAAACTTGGAAAAGAGCAGTCAAAAAGGTAACGTCTGTAGAAAACAAGTAAGGAAAATATAAGGGAAAAATACAATAAGAATGTGAAGCTAATGAGAACAATAGAATATTGAAGAAGACCAGTAGATCAAGTAACACATTTTTAACAAAAGAAGTTAACAAGAAAAAATATCCGTAAGGATGGTGATACCAACACTCAAATAGCTGTACATACGAAATATTTACTCTATTATGTAATAAGCAGGTGTCCTTTGAACCAAAGGAAAATCACAATGCAGACTGCTAGGGCTTTGCAGAAAAATCCATGTTCTCTTCTTCAGATAATCATTTTCCTTTTTAGAAAGAGTTCCTATCTTGCTATTTAGCCCTGGGTAGAGACTGAATGCCTAACCACGGGACATCAAATGACCCTACTGAGCTTCCTTTTATGCAATGGGTGCTATCTGGATCACTCAATGATAAGGTTGAGTGTGCTTGGCAGCAATCTATTATCAGGTGGAAATGGTATATAAGATATTGGCTTTAAGCAAAAATGGAAGGCACAAGTAATACAAGAAGAGTCCTTCAACAGTGACTGTTCTTCTCCTTCCATCTATATTTATGGCTTTATAAGAACTTGCTTTTAACTGGCTTATTAAGGGGGAAGATAAAATATCCAAGGGCTGGTTTTCTTCATAATACACTGGCCCCAAGGAGAGGTGAACAGTTGTAGCACCACAGTTTCAATGAAGAAGTGGTCCTGGAGAGTAGCTATGGATGGAAAATTCTCCTAATGAGCATAATTTAGGACAACACATTTGACTGCCGACCTTGTCTAGACTGAAACATACTGATCAGAAGTATGGATCTACAGTGATTCATGGGCACTTGTTAACATCTAGATGGGATTGTCGGGGACTCAGAAAAGATTGCAGAATTAATATAAGAAGGTCTGTGGAAGAAGTACATGGATGGACCTCTCAGAATAGGCCCAGGCTGTGAAGATATTTATGTTCTATGCAAATATTCATTGAAGGGCATCATTTGAAGAGGAGTCTTTCAATAATCAAGTGGATAAAATGATGCTCTCTTGATGTCCATTAATCATTGTTCCCAGCTTTCTAATGGACCCCTGGGCAATGTGGCCATGTGTTTGGAATGGAGGTTCTGCACGGGCTCAGCAATATTATGTGCTCACCAAGGCTGACCCTGTAGTCTCGCTGTTTTTCTACTGCTGAAAGCCTAACTAGCCAACATCACAGACTGACACACTGGGTCTTCTATTTGGCACCCTCCCTTGAAAGGACAAACCTGCTGGTTGGTTGATTATATTGGACCACTTCCCTCGTGGAAGAGGACAGAGATCTTTTCACTGGGATGCATACATATTTTGGGTACAGATTCGCCCTCCCTGCCCATAATTCATCTGCTGGCACTATCATCCATGGATTCATAAAATGCCTTCTTCATTTTTGTTATTTTCTGTACAACATTGCTTTTGACTAAGGATCTCATCTCACCGCAAAAGGAATGCAGCGATGGGCTCATATTCATAAAATTCACCATTCATACCACATGCTACATTACCCAGAAGCACCTGGCTGAATAGAACAGAATAGCTTACTCAAGATTCAGTCAGTTTAAAGACAACATCCAGAAAGAATGTGATTTTATCTCACATCTTACATCATTCATATATTATATTTTAAAATGCAGTATTTGCTTTGAATCAGAGACCAGTATGTGGTATGTGTCATCTCCATAGCCAGAATAAATACAGGAATAAAAATACAGAAGTGGGAATAGCCCTTCTCACTATTATACCAAAAATTTTGATTTCATAAATTTTTTTGGGTCTTTTTTTGTCTTTTTCTAGGGCCGCACCCACAGCATATGGAGGTGCTCAGGCTAGGGCTCGAATTGGAGCTGTAGCTGCTGGCCTACACCACAGCCACAGCAACACCAGATCCAAGCCACATCTGTGACCTACACCACAGCTCACAGCAACGCTGGATCCTTAACCCACTGAGCAAGGCCAGGGATCGAACCCGCAACCTCATGGTTCTTAGTCGGATTCGCTAACCACCGAGCCACGACGGGAACTCCTGATTTCAGAATTTTTGCTTTCTATCCCCATAACATCAAACTCTACTGATCTGGAGATCTTGATTCTCAGGGTAGGAACGCTTCCAACAGGGGCCACAGCAGTGGTTCTTCTATGGGATTGAAAGATGACACTGCAAGTTGGACATTTTGTGCTCCTCATGCTACTAAATCAACAGATAAATTATGGAGTAGCTTTTCTTGGATGGAGAGATTGATCTTGATGACAAAGGGAAAACTGGTTGCTGGTACAATGTGAGGGTAAGAAGGACTATAACCCAGGATATTCTTGAGAGCATCTCTTAGTACTTCAATGTCCAAAAGTAAAAGTTCATACAAATTTCAGCAACTAGATCAAGGCGGGACTACTGAACATCCAGGAATGAAAAGTTGGGTCACCTTTTCAATTTGAGTACATCCTCAAATTCTTCCAGGTCTGCAATCCTTTTTGTGTGTGTATGTATGCTTTTTAGGGCTGCACCTGCAGCATATGGAAGTTCCCAGGCTAGGGATCAAATAGGAACTGTAGCTGCCGGCCTATACCGCAGCCATAGCAATGTCAGATCTGAACCACATCTGTGACCTACACAGCGGTTCACGGCAATGCCAGATCTTTAACTCACTAATCAAGGCCAGGGATCACACCTGTCTCCTCATGGATACTAGTTAGATTCTTAACGTGCTGAGCCACAACAGGAACTCCCCAGATTCGCAATCTTTTATCCACAATTCTGTAATCAAAAAGCACTGAACATTGGAAGCATTTTCACATTTTACCTGATTTGTAATCACTTAGCAGTAAAATCTGAGTATAACTGAATAGTTTATTTAGGGTGAATATTTGTATGTTTTGCAGAAATATTAATGCATTTGATTATCAGTCACTGCTTCAGAAGCCATGTAGAGTGTTAGGTAATTATGCAGTATTTGTACCATACTGCTTTTTGAAAATCCCAAATGTCTTCCTTATGAAACATATCTAGCCTTATGGGTAGAGACGTATGGGTAGAGGAGGATTGTGAACTTGTACCAGTAGTGTTACAAGAATGTGCCAGAGGGAGTTCCCATCGTGGCGCAGTGGTTAACGAATCCGACTAGGAACCATGAGGTTGCGGGTTCGATCCCTGGCCTTGCTCAGTGGGTAAACGATCTGGCGTTGCTGTGAGCTGTGGTGTAGGTTGCAGACGCGGCTCAGATCCCATGTTGCTGTGGCTCTGGCGTAGGCTGGTGGCTACAGCTCTGATTCGACCCCTAACCTGGGAACCTCCCTATGCCATGGGAGTGGCCCTAGAAAAGGCAAAAAGACAAAAAAAAAAAAAATGTGCAGGATGTGTAAATTTAAAAAAAAAGTAAAATATGTAAATTGAAAAATCTTTGCTGAAATTTTTCACTGGTGCTTTCAGATGAATTTTGTTCTCCCACCCCCCACCCCAATTCATGTTGAAGTACTAACCCCTCGTGCCTTATAAATGTGACTGTACTTGGACATTGGGTCTTCGAAAAGGAATTAAGATGAAATGAGATGCTTCAGATCATCTAGACAGAAAATCAACAAGGAAACACAGGTTTTAAACAACGCATTAGACCAGATGGACTTAATAAACATTTATAGAACATTCCATCTGAAAGCAGCAGAATGCACATTCTTCTCAAGTATACATGGAACATTCTCTAGGAAAGAACATATTCTGGGCCACAAATCAAGCTTTAGTAAACTTAAGAAAATTGATATCATATGAAGCATCTTTTCCAACCATAATGCGATAAGACTAAACCAACAAGAAAAAACTGCAAAAAACACAAACACATGGAGACTAAACAGTATGCTACTAAACAACCAATGGATCACAGAAATCAAAGAGGAGGGATGGATGGGGGTTGGGGCTGACAGAGGAAACGCTATCCAATATTCTACGATAATCTATGTGGGAAAAGAATCTGAAAAAGAATGGATGTGTGCACATGTATAACTGAATCACTTTGTTGTATAGCAGAAATTATCACAACATTGTAAATAAACTTCAATAAACTTCTAAAAAATGGAAAAAAAAAGATGAAATGAAATCCTTAGGTTAGGCCCTACTCCAATACAACAGTGTCCTTAGAAGAAGATAAGGTAGGACACAGACACACACAGAGGCAAGACCACATGAAGATACAGAGAGGAGGCGGCATCTAAGCCAAGGAGCGAGGCCTCAGAAGAAACCAACCCTGCTGAGACTTCACTCTTGGACTTTCAGCCTCCAGAATTGTGAGAAAATAAGTTTCTATTGCTTAAGCCAGTCAGTCTGTGGTATTTTGTTTGGGCGCCCTAGAAGCTAATACAATAGGTAACATTTAACTTTTATGACCAACAAAGATCAACAGAGGTATCTTCAGTTTGCAAAAATAAAACAAAATACCAAACAACTAAACAATAACCAGTCAACCTTTTAAAATGTGATTGGTTTTTACAACTATAGCTTATCATTGTCATACTTTGAGTTCTTTGGGGGAAGCTTATTTCTGCCTCATTCATGCCATTTTTCCTCAAATTCCAGTAAACAAGATGGTACTCCTCAATTCAGGTACAGGGTCTAGTCCCTAAAAACTATATACAAAACTTTAATACATAGTTTTTATTGCTGTTGTATTGGCCTTGTTGATATAAACTCAGGACTAATCAGACCAGCCTGAAGTCTCTAGGATTGAAGGTTAATTTCTTGATCTAAGACAGGCACACTCAATCTTTTCATCCACCTCCACAGAGAACAGAATCGTATGAACAAGATCCCCTGAAGAGTTCCAATAACTTCAGTCTCTACCATTCTGGGAAGCACGTCAGAATGGAAAGGAATATTACTTCAATGGCTTAGGGATTATTTTAATTTTTAAAAGGTACAACATTAGAAAACTTCAACAATTTATTGTTAAATCGTTAAAACTCTTGTTAACCCTAGTGAACTGCATGTCTAAAGTATTGAACTCTGGAGTTTCTTGTGGTCTAGTGGTTAAGCCATTGTCCCTGCTGTGGCTTAGGTTACTGCTGTGGCTTGTGTTCAATCCCTGGCCTGGGAACTTCTGCATGCCATATGCCAAAAATAAATAAAGTACTGAACTCTGTTAATATATTGAAAGGACACCTGAGTGGGTAAGAAACTTAGTCACTCCAAAAATCCCCAATGCTGGAGTACCCATCATGGCTCAGTGGTTAACAAACCCGACTAGTATCCATGAGGACATGGGTTTGATCCCTGGGTTAAGGACTGGGTGTTGCCGTGACCTGTGGTGTAGACCTGCAGCTACAGCTCCGATTTGACCCCTAGCCTGGAACCTCCATATGCCGTATCCCCCTTAAAAAAAAAAAAAAAATGGACGGAAAAAAAAAAATTCCCAATGCTGCAAATCACCATTCTCCACCAGCTGCTCTTCCAGATAGGTAAGAAACACTTCAGAATAAAGGTCTGACTTTCATGGCGATTTAGATGTAGCTCCTGTGTTACTATCTTCATGGAAGCCTACCCCTTACAGGAAGGGGTTTTTCTAAAAGAACCTGCAAATGGGAAGCAGCTGGTAGAGGGCAAGGGCATGTGCTTTGGTGCTTCCAAGAAAAAGGGGTTTCTGGTTCTTCTACAAGGACTACTTTGCAGAGTTGTAAAGTACAGTTTGAAGGGCTGTTGTAAATTTTAGCATTGATTGATGATACACTGCATGCCATAAGCTTAACAGGCTGTAAATTCTGGTATAAAAAAATAACTCATTGTAGAATTGTGACACAGGAGAATGTATTCATTCTCAGACTATTTATTGACTGTGTACTATGTGTCAGACTATTCTAGGGGCTGGAGATGCAGTGATGAAAACAAAACAAAAAATTCCTGCCCTTCTTTAGTTTATGGTTCAGAGCCGCAGCTTACTTTCTAGTGGTGGGTTTTATATTCTAGAGAAATGGTGACTTGCAGCATTAGGGATTTTTAGAGTGCTCCCTTTGCTTTTCTTTTGATTTAAAAATAGTTTGTTGCCATCGCTTTTGCAAGTAAACCAGTTTTTGTTAATCTCCATGATAATCCATCCAGCTGAGAAATTAAAAAATATCACAATACCTTAGACTTGGAAGGGATCTGAATTGAGATAATATTTTTAACTCCTTTATTTTACAGATGGAAAAAAAAAAAAGACACTGACATTTACCTACTGCATTACTGAGAGATTGAAGACTAGGCCTTAGATCTCTTCTCTTAATTGCTTTCCTTAATCACATTCCTCATGGTTTCTGGGTCTCTCAATCGAGGTCTGAGTCGTAAGAAGTGATGCTTGCAAAAAATACAGATGGTGCACTGAGTTCAGAAAGAGCTGTAAATTGTAAATTGATATGGTTAATTAGAAAACAGGGACTGAAAACAGAAATAGACTAACAGAGAGAAAAAAACAAACTTGTGGTTACCAAAGGGGAGAGGAAAGCAGGACAGACAAATTAGAAGTGAAGGATTAACAGACACAAAGGACTATGTCTAAAATAGATAAGCAACAAGGATAAACTGTACAGCACAGGGAATTATAGCCATTGTTATAATGTAAAGTGGAGTATAATCTGCAAAAATACTGAATCGCTATGCTGTACCTGAAACTTAATATTGTAAATCAACTATACTTCAGTTTAAAAAATAAAAAAGGAAGAGCGGCTTGCAGAAAGACTGACAGCATATCTGAGCTCTAAACCTAGCCAACTCATTTAACCTGGTCCCTATATTCCTTGTCTTTCAAATGAAGGGATAGGCTACTTGATGGGAATATTTGCACAGCACTTTGAGCCCTTTTAAAAACACGCATTGTGTAAAGAGACTTACAAAGTGCCAGCATAGAGTGCTAAAAAGTGTTAGTAGGCTTAAGAGTCCAGGAGCTTTAACCAAAGTTCTTGATCAGCGTGGTGACATAACGTTACCAGCATTTTATTATTAATCTGGTTGCGAATTACTGCTAAGATTGGGAAGGTGAGGCTGGAACTTCAGAGAGAGAGAGAGACCAGTAGGATGGCTGTTGCTAGAGTCTAGTAGAAGATGAGGGCATCCAGTACATTGCGGTAATGAAACCTGCTAGGAACGTGTTCTTAACAGGGCACACGCAAACTCGTTATTTAAAAGGAAGGGAAAAGGTCTTTTGAGTGTTTGGTTTTTTTTTTTTGCTGTTGTTGCTGTTTTCGTTTGTTTGTTTTTAAAGCAGCTACTGTAGAGGCTTGAGAGGCGAGGAGAGCTCATTTGGAATTAAAACAGTTAGATTCCTGGCTTCACCACCTCTAATTATGTAATATAGAGGAAGTCGCCTAACCTCTCTTGAACCTGGGTTTCGTTTTCTCCAAATTAAGGAGACAATCCCTACTTGGCCAGCATTTCTATGCACAAAACTAGGCAAGTGGCTTAGGGCACCTAGCAATGGCGCTGACGGGTGGCTCCCGCCTTCCCCCGGGTATCCTTCGGGCTAGAGCTGAGGAGCCAAGGACCGCTCAGGCCCGGAAAGCGGTTCCACCTGGAGACGGCGGCCGCGCACTCTGGTCCGGGGCCGGGCTGACCTCTGAACGCTGGCCCCACTTTGGACCAGGCTTCGCGCGGGAGGACGGCGCCTCCCCCGCCAGAGGGGCTCCGCGGACGCCGAGAGGGAGCGGGCGGCACCGGGCGAGAGACGGTGACGGCGCGGGAGGCTGGGATGGCCACCCCCACGCCGCCGCCCGCGAACTCGCCGGGAGTGCTGGGCCGCGCTGGCCGCGTTTGAAGTCTCCGGCGCGGCCGCTGGTTGGCTCGCGTGGGTCACGTGGCCCAGGCAGGAGTTTCCCCGACAGCTGGAGGCTGCGTGGGATCCGGCGGCGGCTCCGGAGCTCAGCGGTGCGGCCTTCCCCGCCCCCTCCCTCCTCCCCCGCCCGCTTCCGCCCGGCTTATTATCCTCCTTATTGACAAACAGAGCGGCCGCGGCGGCGACTCTCGGCGTGCGTTTGTGGCCAAGCCATGGGAGACAAGAAGAGCCCTACCAGGTAACAGCGCCCGGGCCCCCGGGCCCGGACTGTACAGGCGACGGGGCTCTCGCGGCGGGCTTCGGGCACTCGTCTCGCTCGCCGCCGGGGCAACGGGGCTAGAACGGGGGCGGCACCGCTGCTGCGCGAGCGCTGCCGCGTGAGGGGCCGGCGCCGGCCGCCCCACAATGGAGCCGCGATGGCGGAGGCCGGCGCGGCAGGCCGGGGTGTCCGAGCGGAGGCGGCGGCTGCGACCGCGCTCGCGCCCTCGCCTTCCTGACTCCCCTCCCCCTCTGAGCCCGAGGCGGGCGCGCCGGGCGCTGGCGGGGCGGGGGTCGCGGGCCTGGGGCGGGGGGCGGGGCGGGCGCGGCCGCGGGGCCCGGGCGCGGCCTGCTGGTGACCCCGCGCCGCGTCGTGTCCGGGTTGTGTCCTGCAGGCCGAAGCGGCAGCCGAAGCCGTCCTCGGATGAGGGTTACTGGGACTGTAGCGTCTGCACCTTCCGGAACAGCGCCGAGGCCTTCAAGTGCATGATGTGCGATGTGCGGAAGGGCACCTCCACCCGGTGAGTCCCGCGCCTGCCCTGCGCGCCGCCAGCCGGCGGGGTCGAGGCGCCGAGGACGCCCCTGCGGCTGCCGTCCCCTCCCGCGACACTCGCCCACCCGTCGGGCGGAGGCGAGACTGAGGTGGTGTCCGCGATAGGAACTGGGTCACGTTGATCGCGACCCTAGCGCTCGTTTGCGGTGAAGGGAAATTGAAGAGGCTGTAACGTTTCTTGCTGCCAAGAGAGAATAAATTATTAAAGAGAGGCATTAGCCACTGCGATTTAATGATTTAATTCATATCGCTGGGTGTAATGCCGCATCCCCCTTTCCCCAGCACACATTCCGGATGTAAGAACGTAGGCTGCATTGTTGTGTTAGTGTGTAGGAATCAAAGAAGCACCATGCAATCCTCTTTAGAAGCAAAAGATGTAATTTAATTTCCTTCCTCAAAAAAGTATCTGATTATAGAATACATAGTAGATTAAGCTTTTTTTTAATATAAACGTCTAGAAGGGTCAGATCAGGGTTTTGTGTAGTGTCTTTACCCCAGTTCTCTAACATTTTATAAATAGTTGAGGTGAGCCCAGTCACAGGGACACATTTTTACTGCAAGTATCTGACTTTATTTTGTTTGATTAAACGGCACTCTTATTAGACTATATGAATGAGATAAAATTAATCTTTGCGTATTTTCAGCCTTTATTTCATTGCAAGCTTACAGTATGATAACAGTCTTTAAAAAAAAACACTTAAGTGAATTAAGTGGATAAAGAAAATCATTCAGGAAATTTAAAGTCATGGGCATTCTTGATCTGCCAGCACGTAGTTACTGTGATTTATACCCTGGTATTTAGATGACATATTTTTGATTAAAGTCAATTAGAAAGTAAATTGTCACACCTATACTGATACAATAAACTGTTTTTTTTAAAGGATTATATAGTATTAATATATATTCAGTAGAAGTTAGATTTCTGAAAATGAGATATCCAGATTTTAAAACACTATTTACAGCATTTTATTAAATTTTTAAAATGTAGAGACAGAAATAGTTGTCAAAAACTTGAAATTTGTAGATTTGCTCAGTGAAGCTGGCTACTTTTGACATAACCTTTTTGTAAGTCATAATTCACTTTTGGTATATTCTCATTTACATTGGATAAAATATGTTGAGTATTTTCATGATGTCTTAAAAGGCAAACTTTCAAACATCTATTAAATTCAAGGGAATATAACAGAACATGCTAAAAGGAAAAAAATTTTGCTAAAATGAATGTGGACCCGTGATTAAACTATTTTTGAAAGCAGAGTATCTTTACATCTTTATGTCTATATAAGGTTGGATTTGGTCTAGATTATATTTGTATATCTATGTTAGTACTTTGTATTTTTTTAAATGCTCAATAAGCAATTTTCAGAAAATCTGGTTTTTGGAGGCAGGAAGTTTAATGTGGAGACAATTATTATAATCTTAACCTCTGGTTCAATATTGTTGCTTTTTGTTGTTCCCTCTCTATTTTCTTATAGCCATTAGAAAAATACTGAAACTAGAAGAGCTTATATGTTTATTTGCAGGGACAGCAAGGAAGGGGGGAAGCTGGTGTCCTACTCCACAGCCAGTCTTGGGGTTAGAGGAACCCTGAGAAATAGAGTAGGTGGTGGCAGCTCAGAAGAGAAGAAACAGGCCGAATACCTGGCACCTGGAAGAAGAAGGAATATAGTGCACAGGGGAGTTGGCCCAGGACAGAGAAGTGGGCCTAGTTTAAAAGAGGCTTGAGGCCCACATGGGGGCCCCTGACATTTTTTACCAGTACATCTGAGCTCTTATAGATCCAATTTTTAGTGGTGGAAACATTACTTGAGGAGGACTCAGAGAAGCATTGTCATTTGGATTGAAACTGAAGAGGCTCTGGGCAACTCACCAGAAGTCTAAGGGACACTCTGTTCCTAAAAGTAAGTGTTCGACACTACGACCCTCTCAGCTTCTTCCTTCCTCTCTCTGAATTTGTCTCTTCTCTTTTGATTTTGGCCCTAAGTTAAACCTAAGAGCTCTAATTTCTCTGTTATCTGTTATTTTTCTCCCGCTGTTTCTGTAATTTAGAGTGGAATCTGTTTGGGTAGAACAATGGAACAGGGCATTGTTAATAGGGCAGATACTGATTGCACCACAAAATATTTGCCTCTCTGGTAATGTTAGAAAAACAGAATTAAAGGACTGCTTGAGAAGCACAAGTTTCAATAGCTGGAAGAAATAATTCTCCATGGCTGACATGTTAATTAGCAGTTAGGGTAATTTCAAGAACAAGGTTGACAATTTCCAAAGCAGGGACTGGAGAGCTGCAGAGCAGAAGCATGCATTTTGCTTATGATTTTTTTGCATGACTAACAGATGGGACTTGGATCCCTTGGATCTGACTGACCTTTGAACTGATTCTGTCTTAGTCACCAAATGTGAGGCCAAGTCTAAGCCAATCCCAGATATTTGAAAAATCTTTTCTTTTTAAATCTCCAGAGAAGATGGAGTCCATGATTTTCCTTTAAAGTCTTTCCGACAGTCTTTTTTTGTTTAAAGGATATCTAGTTCAAATCCTTTATATTACAATGGAAGATCTTTTCCTTTAGCAGTATCCCTGGTAGGTCATGCTTTTCTGCAGAATACCTGTGTGGAATGAAATGATGTTATTATATGTATAGCAGTATTTCAGAATGAAATGTGATTTGACGTGGCTTCACTTCCTAAATTGATAAACTATATTCTTTGCATGTTTGCCATTTCTGCAATTGAATTTGGGTTTTGAATTTGCTGGCCTTAATTTAAATTTGATTAATCTTTCTTAAAATCCAGAATCTAGATAATTAGTTCAAGTACTAGAAGTTTTCTACATTATGTTTTTGTGAGATAATCAGTGATAAATGTCAAACTGACAGGAAAAATGTGAAAAAGTTATGGTGACAATTATTATCAGAGGTACTACACAATATCCTTCATCTTTTTATTTCATATTCTTTTAAACCAATAAGTGTATCGAAGTAAACCTAAGAAGCTTTTAAGATTCGTTCTGAATCATCAGAGAAGAAAAAATGTTTAGTATAGTGCCTGTGAGGGTAGTACAATCAGTGAATGATAATTGAGTCAGGGTAGTATCGTATTGCCACTTCTTCATATGGAAATGGAAATTACTGCTTAATTCAGATTGCAGATATTTAAAAACAAAAATGTTAGAGCTGTTTGTTTTGGTTTTGAACTGTGATGTAAATAAGGACCTATAAAATACCAGGCTTTCAAGTGTAATTTCAAGTGTCACAGGTACTGTTTTATTTTCTCAGGGTAAATTAGTAGTTCCTTTAGGTTTCTCAGGGATGTTATAGAGAGATGAGAAAGATGACACGTATTAGCAAGAGCACTAGGTGTTAGAGTAAGAGTGTGGCAACAGGTTCTTATCTCATTCTAACAACTGCTTTAGCGTTCAGCAGTGTTCATTGAACATCTTATTTTGTATGAGGCCTTAGCTAGGTACTGGACATAAAATGGTGAGCAAAATAGGTATTTGTTTCTTCTGTAGCATTTTAGGATTTTTCTGTCAATTCAGAAACACTTTGAACTGTACCAAATTCTACACAAGAGGTAGTAAAATCTTTTATGTGTAAGCTGAAGAGTTGAAATTTTCTTATTAAAAAATAGTGTAATTGAATGCAGTGTTGATTAGGATCTAACTGTTGGTAAAAAGAATGAATTATTTTAGCTTCTATAAAATGGAGGTAAATGATATAAAATTCACATTTTGAGTAACCCTAAGGCAGTTATCCAGTAAAAATCTTTTCAGTGTCATTGTTGTTTTATCATACCTGCTTTTTATTTTCTAATTGGTGGTTTAGCACAGATTCTCCTAGACTCTTGGTGTGGGAATGTCAGAAAAAAAATTGAGGACCGTCTCAATCATTTTGCAGAAATGCAGACTTCTGAGCCTCCTTAGCCTGAGGAGCCTTTCCAGCTACTACACAGTTGTTCAGAGACTCCTTATTCTAGGAGGTCGGTTGGTTGGTTTTTCTCTCTATATTGTAGGTTAGAGTAGTCACATAGATTTGTTGTTTACAGAGAAATTTTGGAAGTGATTAGTGTTTGGAGAGTAGTGGTTTTCAAAGTGTGATCTGATGAACCCCAAGGGTCCCTGAGGCCCTTTCAGGGAGTCTGTAAAGTCCAGTTGATTTTCATAATCATACGAAGATGTTATTTGCCTTTTCAACTGTGTTGACACTTGTGGTGCAGAGGCGATGTGGGTTAAACTGCTGGCTCTTTAGCCTGAATCAAAGCAGTGGCACCAAATTGCTATATTCATCATAATCTTTGCTACCATGCACATGCATTAAAAATAATGCCAGTCTCACTTAAGAATATCCTTCATGAAGCAGTAAAAATGACTAATTTTAGAAAGTCTCCTGTCTTTTTTAATATTCTGTCTGATGAACTGGGAAGTACAAGTAGAGCACTCCTGCTGCATACCAAAGTAGACTGGTTGATTTGATCCAAAGCATTTTTGTAATTGTTTTGAGTTTCAAGCAGAACTAGCTTTTTAAAATAAAACATTATTTTTATTTGAAAGAATGCCTGGCAAACTATGGTTATTCATACTTGGATATTTAGCAGATATTTTCTCAAAAATAAACACAGTAAGTCTGTCATTTCAAGGAAAATAATTGATAGTATTTGTTGCCAATGGTAAAAATAGAGCTTTCAGATGAAAATTAGAATTTTTGAAAACTTGTAATTACCACTGCAGTGAGCTTAAGAGCATCCTATTAGTTTAAAGATGAGATCGGATGGTTATATCAATAAATGTAATTTCTGATATTTTATCATGAAGTTTGTCAATAATTGGAAGATCTGAATAACTCAGTCAATCAGTATTTCCCAGTAACCAATGTATAATGTTACAAAACATTGCATGGATAATCCATTCGAAGTATAAAATAAATCAGTGGCTTTTAAGCAAATACATCATGAAAAGTTTGTTGATGTGGTTCCAGATTTCACATGCAGCTAACCTTTGAGAAACAACTTCTTGTGCTGTGAAGTAGTATCAAAGAAGATTATCCACAAATACCTGAAAAGGCTATAAAATACTCCTCCCTTGTCCCACTACATATTTGTGAGAGTCGATATTTTCTTTATATTCTTGAAATGAAATAGCACATTGCAAAAAATTGAATGCAGAACTAGATATGACAATCCAGATGTCTTCTAATAGGCCAGAGAGTAGAGTACCATTGAAAATATACAAGTACCACTCTTCACACAAAATTATCTTTGTTTTGGAGATTATAGGTTTTTTTTTCCCATAAAACTATTGTTTATATTAAAATATGGTCTATTTTATTTTTAAATGAAGTAATATATATTTAATTATTTTAATTTTCAATATAGTAATTTGTTCCTTGATATAAATAAGACCTAGGTAAACAAAAGCTCTTCTAACTTTTGAGAGTATGAAGAGATCCTGATACCAAAAAGTTTATGTACTGCTGACCTAGAGTTTTACTAGCTTGGGTTTCTGTATACAACAGATTTACTTTAGCAGGCATTCTTTCCCTTTCCTTTATCCTTTGTTGAGTGAGAGCTCTCTGATATAACCTAGTAACCTAGTTCCTAAACTCAGAGGCCTAATCTCAGTCTTCTTTCCGTGTCATCGCAGCAGTATTTGATGTTGGTAGCCTTTTGTATAAATTAAAATTCTCCTTCCTTGACATCTCCCACACTTTTTTCCTAGTTTTCTTTCTAAATCTCTGAAATCAATTTCTGCCTACCCAAACTTGACTTCTCTCTATTCCTTATTTTGTATGGGGCATAAACTTTCTGGAACCTAAGCTAGAAACTATCATTGTCTCAACTTTGAGTCTAACTCATCGTTATCCCTCATGTCCAGTCTTTTGGCTTCTCTCTCAGATCTGTCCTTTTTCCGTTTTATGTTACTATAGTTTAGAAGCCCGTATCATTTCTCTCTTGAGTTATTGGATAAATGGATCGCTTCTTCAGAATGCCATTTACATTATCTTTAGTATTTTTTTGAAACTGTGTGATTATGTTGGCCTCCCTATTAAAAAAAAAAATGAGACCTTTCCGGTGGTTACTGAATAAAGGTGGAACATTTAAGCGTGGCATTCAAGGCCATAATAATTTACGCCTAGATTACTTTGCCAGCTTTAGTTCTTGCTGGGTGTCCCAACCAACCTTATGCTGCCTTAGCACCCAAGTATTTCTGTCAGATGGTTCTTCTTCTTTTTTTTTTTTTTTTTTTGTCTTTTGTCTTTTTTGTTGTTGTTTTGTTGTTGTTGTTGTTGCTATTTCTTGGGCCGCTCCTGCGGCATACGGAGGTTCCCAGGCTAGGGGTTGAATCGGAGCCATAGCCACCGGCCTACGCCAGAGCCACAGCAACGCGGGATCCGAGCCGCATCTGCAACCTACACCACAGCTCACGGCAACGCCGGATCGTTAACCCACTGAGCAAGGGCAGGGACCGAACCCACAACCTCATGGTTCCTAGTCGGATTCGTTAACCACTGCGCCACGACGGGAACTCCCAGATGGTTCTTCTTAAAAGAAATCTTCTGGGATTGCAACCATTCCTGCAACTACCTCTACTATCATATTGATCAATGTATCTGTCTATGTATATATGTATATAATTATAGCTGTCTAGATGTTCTTCTGCTCTCAGGGCAGGGACTGTATTACAGTGATATCCCTAGAAGCTAGGAAGGTACCTGGGACTCTTTAGGCATTTAAACTTTGTCAATTAATAGTCTTTTAAATTTGACTATTGCTATTTGCCACCTAGCATTGCTTTTCCAAAACTTTTAAGACTTTGTAAAAATATTATCAGATTATTTTGTTCATTATTTGTAGGTATATATTAATTCTTTCAAAATTATTTTCACAATTTTGCTTTATATTTTGATGTTGTGTTATTTGATTAAAAGCACAATTTTTACAAGTAGATAAGTAAGATGAGTCTTTATTTAAACATGAGGATATTTTTATGACAATATTTGGATATTTTGAAGATTAAATAGAACATACTTATAGAATGTAGTGCATGTCATTTCTATGACCATATTTTATTCTTATCGTTACACATTCTTAAAAGCATGAAAGTGTGCAGGAGAAAATACAACTTCTCAGTTTTAGAACATTTTTAGCTTTATCATTTCTTTATTGAGATATAACATGTTTCATGTCTTAACATTATTTCAAGGATGATATTGTACATGAATACCTTAGCATTTTAAGGTACAACTTGGGAAAGATGCACATTTATTATCTCACAACCTCTTAGGTCTTGCTATTCAGATTTTTGAAATTTACATGGTATAGCCAAAAATGTTTTTTTTCTTTTTTCTTTTCTAGGGCCGCACCTGCACCATATGGAGGTTCCCAGGCTAGGGGTCTAATCAGAGCTGTAGCCACCGGCCTACGCCAGAGCTGCAGCAACGTGGGATCCGTGCCGCGTCTGCAACCTACACCACAGCTCATGGCAACGCCGGATTCTTAACCCACTGAGCGAGGCTAGGGATCGAGCCCACAACCTCATGGTTCCTAGTCCGATTCGTTAACCACTGAGCTACAATGGGAAAACTCCCGTATTTCTTGACCGAAGTAAACTAGTGAACTCATGAAAGAGTACAGCATGTTATGAAATGCGTTTTATTCCTTAATTAAATTGTAAGTTCTCTGTTGAATGGTATTTTAAGTTAAAATAGTTGATGTTGAGGGCCTATCAAAACCCAAAACATACTAAAGGTAGATTTGTAGTATTTAATTGAAAAATAGTTTTGAATTCAGATTTTGCATTTGTTAGAACTGTGCAAATCATTCCATTCCATCAGAGGAATGAATTTAATAATTAAAATGAAAGTGATTTTACTTTATGATTGAGATAGTATCGTTGTATCTATGAACATGTTACTTTTGAAGATAAATCAGTTGTACAAATTAGCAGATGTCTATAAAACTATAGAAGTTAGGCAAACATTTTTTAAAAATGGAATTTCCCTCATCTTGTGCTCCTTTACTATTTCTAATTGTCCAGAGTCAGACTGAAGGGATTAGTCATTGATACCTGTCTAGAATTTGTTATTTTGCCTGCCTTGTCAGCTGCTTATTCTTCAAGGACATTCTCCTAGGCCCATCCCAGAATTGCCTTGCTTTGTCCTCTGTTCATGCCTCTGATTGTGATCTCCAGCTAGCTTCAGTATTTCCTCAGAAATGCAGAATTGATTTTCTTTTTCTCATGAAGCTGAATGTTCTCTCTCAGTAGGAGGGAGGAGGATGGCCGTATTCTCTTTCTGGAATCTGAGCAGTCCATCAAAGTCAATTCATGATGCTTACCTTTCTTATCATTTAGCATACTCTAGTTCTATTACATGTATGTGTTTACTTTCTTGTTATGCTGTGAGTTTAAGAGAAATAAGAAACATTACCTTTTTCAAAGATGTTTAACGAAGTGTCTCGGTTATAGTAAATGTTCAGTAAAGGTTTATTGAAAGAAGAATATAGGTATTAGGAAAAGTTATTACTTTTTTTTTAAAATAAGCTTTGAAAAAATTGGAATTTTGATATGTCATTGAAGAAGAACCCTCTTTTTCACATGTGTGAATTATCAGAAATAAATGATCGAAAGTGAACAGAATTTTAGAATTCTGTATGTACGTGCTTATTGGACATGTGCCATAAGCCAGAAATCATGCTGGGACTGTAGACTTGGTGAGACCCACTTCTAGCCCCTGAGAGTTTGAATGCTAGCAAAGAAGATAGATAATACAATAGAAAGAATGTAAAATTAACTTTCCAGTATAGTCTTAGTTTTGGAGAAGTTCTGTGCTCTGGTTAAGTATGAAATCAGTTACTGTTGAGGCCATTATTAGTAAACCACTTTTGGTAAGGTATGGTTTAATATTTTAACATCATGACTAATTTCCAGTTTGATTGATTACCTTTCTCCTAAGAAGTTTCAACCGAATGAAGCTGCCACTTCTTTGCTGGGCCTTTTTTCCTTTGCGTATGTATGATGTACATGTGTATAAATATGTATTTTTTTAAAAAGAAATTGCTGTTTTTAGGAAAAGATTGTTATATAATTGAGGTAAGATTTCAGAAGACTAAGATGATTACTAGCCTCTGACAGATTTATATAGGATGGTATAGATTGTTTGTATGTATTTAGTACTTATCCCCAAAACCATCTTTTTCAAGAATAACATAATTAGTAATAGAACTTCATTATTAAACTTAATGACTTTTTTCAGCTATTACATTGGTGGCATTGGCAATGATCTTAAGTATACTGCTCAGGTTTTTTTTTTTTTTTAATTTTTCCTTTAAAAAGCATTATTGAGAAAATTAAATGAGTTAATTTCTGAGAAGCCCTTATCATAGCAGCCGGCACAAGTAAGTGCTCACTAAATGTTTTTGAAAGAATATCACTTATTGCTACCAAATTAATTTTTAGTTACTATAGGTTTTTTCTGTGGGTAGTAATTCATTAAATTCAGTATCTTTATTTATCTTTCCTGTAGTGCTTTATTGTGTTCAGCACTACTTTCCTTTATATTCTTCCATTTGCTCATCAAAGCACCCTGCACTGGGGAGAGGGAGACGGTCATCTAGCCATAGATTTAGTTATATATGATCTGTGATTGATAATCATCTGTTTAAAAAACTTTGTCAGGGATTTCATTCTGTAGTATTGTTATGGAAATTTACAAATTACGGAGACTTTTAGAGCTAGAAGGAACCTTTCAAGAGCTTCCATGGTGTTTAGTCATTTCCTGAGATCAGCTAGTTTTTATTTCTTGAAACCTTAATAGTAGAGAGATAACATAGTCTTCAGAGGGATGAACTTGATAGGTATGGGGTAGAAATGTTGGAATTAAAACTTTTGAAATTATTGAGGCCACCATTGTTTCCAAACCTGTTGGTTTGGAATTTTCAATTCCGTTTGGAAGATTCTTGTTGTGCTAC
Source organism: Sus scrofa (assembly GCF_054392235.1). Lineage (NCBI taxonomy): Eukaryota > Metazoa > Chordata > Mammalia > Artiodactyla > Suidae > Sus > Sus scrofa. Next base: position 80,513,409 of record NC_139387.1, on the reverse strand, counting down.
AGTCTTAAGAGAACTGCCAGGTCACACGGGTAGCAATCTCCTGGGTGAGATCTTTTCTATTCATTGGAACTCCTGACTCTAGCTCAGTAGCAACTTGACAAATAAGAAAACAAACAGGCCTGGAAAGACTGTGACCTGTTAAGGTCAGTGGCTGGTTAATGCCAGATTCAAATATTTGGATTTCTAAGTCCTCTTTCTTACCTTCCTAGCAAGTAACTTCTTCTTCCTCTTTTTTTTTTTTTTTTTTCCAAAGTCTCAGGAACAGCATATGAAAGTTCCCAGGCTAGGGGTCAAATAAGAGCTATAGCTGCTGACCTACACCACAACCACAGCAACACCAGATCCAAGGCATGTCTGTGACCTACACCACAGTTGATGGGAGTGCCAGATCCTTAACCCACTGAGCAGGGCTGGGGATCAAACCACATCCAGAGAACCACATCCTCATCCCAAGTTTGCTAGCAAGTAACTTCTTAAGGATTTTTTCTTATAAATTTCCTTGTACCTAGATCTAGTGCTGTGTACATCTTGATAGCTTCTAACATTGAACCTACTGCTTTTAATAATAAAAGAACTTAGGTTAAAATATGGGCTAGCAGTATAGTGAATGAAGAACAAAATGACTATCAGTCGTTTTCCCTGTGTTAATATTTTTGAAGTTAAAATATGTTAAACTTCATTGTTATGTCTTTTATAATAAAACTTACTGTGCTGTATATTTTGACCTCTATGATACCGTAGTATTTCTTAGGAGAAAAACCCCGGTAAATGTTATTTCCCTCTTTTGTTTGTGATGTAAATACTTAGAAACACTAATAATATAACTAATAATCAGTTTGACTCTGTGTATATGAATGCGTGTGTTTGATGAAAAGTTTGTATAGCCCTCTGAAAGTTTTAAAAATGCGTTAAATCACTTCATCTTTTCATATTTTATTGTCTGCTCAAGGTTCTTTTACACAGTGTCATCCTTTATAGGGTATAATAGGGATGATCAACCTACAGCAGCAGTAAGGAGATGATACTCAATGCCGGAGAAGTCGTTGCCCAGGAAGTTGGGCTTTCAGAGTAGACAAAGTTGTTTGGGTCGTCTTTCATCTTTTCCCATCCTTTTTTGCTGTTTATCTTTTGTCTCCCAGGGCCCCAAACCTCCTTGATAATACTCATTTCTAGCCTACCTTCTAGAATGCTCTGATTCCTTTATTTTCTTTACTCCACCAGCAATTCTTCCTTTACTAGAAAAATCTTTTCTGTTTTATGTAAATATGAATAAAGTAATAGTTTCAAGTGCGAATGTAAATAACCCGAGTATGGGGAGTAGAACCGTTTTTTCCCTTAAGGTCGTAAGTCTCATTCTGATGATAAAAGTAGCACATGTTCATTGAGGATACTAAAGTCTAAGGAGGAAGATAGGAATGCCCTCACACCACCTCTCCAGATAGAAAGAGGTTAACCCCAGATGAGACGCACAGCCATCCCTTCCTACTCCTGCAACAGTCTTTTTGAAGCCAGCTTTGGGAAGCCTCCTGTGAGAGAGCAAGTTGCAGGAAGTAAGGGAGTAAAGAGGAGATGGGTTTGTTAGTTAGAATCAAATAACAGCTTTCTTGGTGTAGAGAGAGCTGACCTTCCTTTGGAATTGTGCTCTTTGGAACCCTTAGGTCTGAAATTGTCTCAGTGGCTGTCAGTAAGAACAAACAAGGTGGGGGGGCTGTGTTCCCCTGTGCCACTTCAGACAAATCATCTATGCTCTTATACATTTTATTAGGAGTTCTCTTAATTTGTATTTCCTAGATGTTATTTTGCTATCAAAGCATTTTTTTGAGAATCACTGCCCTGTTCCATCCACTTGGCCTTCTAATACTTAGATTCTGTTCAGCACAGGCTAGATTAATTGTGGCTGGACGTCTTAGGCTTACATTTCAAAGGGAAGAGCTAATACTGAGTTTTGAAGCTTTTGCCCATGAAAAGCCTTTTCTTCTTCTCTCCTTTTTTTCCCCCACTCATCTTCTTATACACTTTGCTCCTTTTTTTTTTTTTTTTAGCATATGCTCTCTTTTTTTGAAGACCAAGGCTTGTAAGGCCCAGAGCTCCATAATAATTGATTAGATGAGTAATGAGTGGTTCGGTTTACAGTTGAACAATATGTTCAATTCATAATGTCATCATATTGAACTTTTTGATAAAATTTAATAAGACTATTATTGTCTGTATGAATGTGTTTATCAAATATGCTCCATATTCCCTTGTTGTCAATTTTCTGTAAACTTAATGTTTCTGATTCACACAGTATTTTTCTGTAATATCCCTCAGTAATTTACACTTTAATTGTAATCTTGCTGTTTTCTACCTATGTAGGATTTCATTATAGGAAAATATATCTAGTTTTTTTTTAACTGTATATTTTAAATTTTTATGTTTACTCATGATGATAATGGAAAACAAAAAAAAAGAAAAGAATGTTGGTATTTATAAGTTGCTTGCAACTGTATAGTATAGTGATGAAGAGTTTGGATTCTGGAGCTCAACTGTTTGGTTTTATATATTGGTTTCACCACTTACTAGCTGTGTGAACTTGTGAAAGTTACTTAACTGTGAAGCTCAGTTTTTTCATTTGTAAAACAGAAGTGATAATAACAACCAAAGGTTGTTGTGAGGTTTAAATGAGGTAATTCTTACAAAATATATGGCACAGTGCCTGGTAGAAAGTCCTCAAAAAGTATTAACTGAAACAATCAAATACATGAGCAGTAATGTAATATTTCCATATAGGGATGTTAACAGTTCCTGTTGTCAAATGCTTGGGGTCTAGTTGGAGTGGGGTGACTGACAAAGCCAGAACATAAGAATAAGTGTTTTCTATTAAAAAAAAAATTTCCATAAATTGTTTCTGGGATATTTTCACCCAGTCGCCCTTCTTCCCTCCCTCCCTCTTCTCCTCTTTCTTCTCTTCCCTCTGTGTGTGTGTGTGTGTGTACACGTACCTGATGTGGACTGTCGCATAAACATTTAGGCCTTACCAGTAAAAGTTTTAACATCTGGAAAGTACTTTAGTAGTGTAATAGCTGTAAGCAGTGTATATATAGACTTAAGGAATGAATAGTTTATGTCTTTTTTTTTTTTTTGCTATTTCTTGGGCCGCTCCCGCGGCATATGGAGGTTCCCAGGCTAGGGGTCGAATCGGAGCTGTAGCCACCAGCCTATGCCAGAGCCACAGCAACGCGGGATCCGAGCCGCGTCTGCAACCTACACCACAGCTCGCGGCAACGCCGGATCGTTAACCCACTGAGCAAGGGCAGGGACCGAACCCGCAACCTCATGGTTCCTAGTCGGATTCGTTAACCACTGCGCCACGACGGGAACTCCGGAATGAATAGTTTAAAGCAGCATTTAAAATTTTTCTTTTTCTTACTTGTCATAGTAACTGTAAAGAGTAAGTTAAAGGCTAAGTCTGTTTTCAGGGTTGGATTGTCAGCATGGTCTGGCCTTTTTTAGACCAGTGTGTCTTATTTATTACATTACTTCCTCCGCTTCATTCTCTCCCATCCCTTACAGTTTCTTAGTCTTTATGTTTGCTCAAGGCATCATCTCTGTTGAGAAGCATTTCTTTATCTGTAGACCAGAATGAATGCCCTTTCAGTTACTCTTAAAGCATTTTATGCAAAACGTGATGATTGTATTTATACAGTGTATTGAAAATACTTAATTTTGCTTATCTCTTCTTCCCTGGACTTGTAATCTCCTTGAAAGTAGTGTGTCTGGTTCTGGAATCACATTTTAATTTAAATCCCCACCTTGTCATTTATGACCATATGACCATAGGGCTTTTTGGTGATGATTAAATGGGATAAATGATGTAAGGAACTTAACATAGTCTTTAGTTGAAAGTAGTGGTAATAATTTTAAGTAATATTGATAAAAATCCCAGTGTCTGTCATTGTGTCTTGCATTGGTACTGACAGTGCTTAACTGAACTGCAAAGGCTCTTTATTTGATTCTGTTGCTGCTTTAAACTATTCTCCATTTGTCATTTAAAGGAACATTTACATATTTCATTTCATGAACCTGTGAGTTGGGTGGAGTGTGTTTAGGGAGTTCCTGTTGTGGCTCAGTGGTAAGGAACCCAACTAGTATCCATGAGGACACGGGTTAGATCCTTGGCCTCACTCAGTGGGTTAAGGATCCAGCATTGCCATGAGCTGTGGTGTAGGTTGCAGACATGGCTTGGATCTGGTGTGGCTGTGGCATAGGCTGGAGGTTACAGCTCCAGTTCAACCCCTAGCTTGGGAACTTCCATCTGCCTCAGGTGCAGCCCTTTAAAAAAAAGGAAAAGAGAAACTAGGGCAGAAGCTTGAGAAATATCATGACTTCCTTGTGGTAGTAGTAGAAGAGCATCCCACAAAGAGGAAGACAGAAATGGAGGAGGAAGAAAAATTAAATAGGGAGTAAGAAGCCCAGGAGAATGTAATGCTACAGAATAGAGGGAAGAGATTGTTTTCAAAAGGAGGGGCTGTGGTTGACCATGGCAAACGACTTTTATTTTCATTAGAATCTTAATTTTTACCTTGCATTCTTTGTAGTGTTTATTATAACAGGTGTGACATTAAAGTTGTATTTGAATTCCCATTGTGGCTCAGATGGTTACAAACTTGACTAGTATCCATGAGAATGTGGGTTTGATCCCTGGCCTTGCTCAGTGGGTTAAGGATCTGGTGTTGCTGTGAGCTGTGGTGTAGATCACAGATGCTGCTCAGATCTGGCATTGCCGTGGCTGTGTTGTAGGCTGGCAGCCGCAGCTCTGATTCAAGCCCGAGCCTGGGAACATCCATATGCTGCGGGTGCAGCTGTAAAAAGAACAGAAGTATATATTTTAAATTTAACAAGAGTATATTCCTGCATAATGCTTGCACAAAGCTTTTCATGATAGTTAAAATATTTCTGAATTGTATCTATAGATTAAATAAAGGAGGTTAATAATGGAAGTTAGTAGATGAGTAAAATTACGTTACTAACCCTTTCAAGGAAGAGTGTGCTAATTATCTGGTAAAATCTATCACTAAGCCTCTTCTTTTACAGGTAGCTCCTGATTGTAGCTATAGAAATTAATAGAATTAATTTAAAAAATTGGGTCCATGTTGGTATCAAGAATTTTTTAAGTGGTAAGTATGGTAACTTTGATTCTTTCTTGGAAAATTGCATAGTTAACTGTGGAGGAGTTGTAGTTTGAAGAAGTCCTTATCTTCAGCACACCAAGCAAATCACAGAACTTTTCATAAAACTATAGTATATTTGGTCTGTAAAGTGATAGTCGTTGAGGAGTATATTGGATTTGATGTGATCCATGATTCAGATTTTATGAGTCCTGAATAACAAAGCTGTTATTTAGAATATAGTCAGTAGGTTGAAACTATTATTAATGATCTCAGACTATTATTTAAAATTTATTAATATTAGAAAAATTTGCCATTGTTTTATAAAACCAGTTTTAAATTGGAAATATGCATGTATGCTTTAGAGATCATTATTAATAATTGAGTTGAAAACTAATGCAGAGCTTAGAGTCTGGTCAGGTTAATTTTAATGTTATAGTCAGAAAAGTTTAGAAAAAGAAATTGTGGAGTAAAGATCAGACTTTCTTATTGTGTTGACATAACTGTTGTCATTCAGAGTATTGTTAGCTCTTATTTTTGTGTATTTAACTTGATACTGGCTTCAGTTAGCTTATAATGCTCCTGACGTTTGGGACTAGTATCAGGAAAATGTTTCCTTGAATTTGAAACTGTTAAGAATAGATGATATTAACTTTCTGCAGAAGTATCCCACTTTAATATATGGTTTATAAAACGTAGTGCTTAATTAAGGACTTGGATATTTGTCAAATTAGGAAGATCAAAATATTGTTGAAGATCAATTAATGTGATTAAGATATTCTTAGGAAGAATGACTAAAACATAAAAGGATATTAAAAAAAACCCCACAGCAGTGGTCAGTGTTTAGCATAGTATGGAAGGTGGTAGGAAGTGAGAGATGCTGTTTAGCAGTCCCTAGATTGGTGCTTTATTCTGAGGTTGTAATAGGATAGGCTCCTAACTATATCTTAAAATTATTTTAAATATTTCAATTAAAAAGAGTAGCTTGTAGACATAGCAACCAGTGGCATATGGAAGTTAGCAGGCCAGGGTTGAATTGGAGCTATATCTGCCAGTCACAGCGACAGCCACAACAGATCTCAGCAGCTTCTTGCATTACAGCTTGCAGCAATGCCATATCCTTTACCTACTGAGAGAGGCCAGGGATTAAACCCCCATCCTCCTGGATACTAGTTGGGTTCTTAACCTGCTGAGCCACAGTGGAAACTCCTATAATGCTTCAGTTCTGTCCAGATTCTTTGATGTTAAGAGGGAAACAGTCTGGAGGGTGGCATGTGATTTATTAATCAGTTCGCTGAAGTTGGTTGGTATAATTCAGTTGAGTATTAATCTGCTTTAGCTTTAGGTTGAATTTTTAGACCCCCAAAGCAAGAACCAGATTCAGAAATGGGCTCCCACCCATGAACTCATAGGTGTTGTTTTCCTGTGATTTCCTTTTTAGGCAGCTAATTGATATTCACTTTGTCACTTTAGCTTAATTCTCATTTCTTTGTAATGCTTTCCATACTAGTTACTTATTGCTGTATAATAAATTACCCCGAAACTTACTGGCTGAAACCAATAAACATTTATTATCCCTCCTTCTTCCTTCATCTCTTCCTTCTCTTTTTCCTTGTCAAGAATTTAGAAGCAGTTTAGCAGGTGGTTCTGGCTCAGGATCTCTCAGGCTCGACTGAGGGAGGATTCCTGTCCAAGCTTACTGGTGTGGTTGTCAGTGGGCCTTAGAACACTTGCTTCCAAGTTATTCACACAGCTGTTGGCAGGCCTCAGGACTCTGGCTGCTGGCCAGGTACATCAATTTCTTGACCATGTGGGCCCCTTCTTGGCACTGCTCACAGCATAACAGCTTGCTTACCCCAAAGCAAGGTATCTAGGTGAAAGTCTATAAAGTGGGAGCTGCAGTCTTTTTATAACCTAATTTTTGGGAGTGACATCTATTACTTCTGCCAAATTCTGTTGCTTAGAAGTGAGTCACTAAGTCCACCCCATACTCAGAGCAAGGAGATTACAGAAGAGCATGTGTACCAGAAGCTGGGATCATTGTGCACGATCTTAAAGGCTGCCCATCACACTGACCTTTAAAGTTGAAAACTTTTTACTGTTGTTGCAGAATTCTTTCTTGAAAGGGAAGCTTCTAGGGGAAACCCACAATATAAAATTGATGAATGGGAAGCTGTTCTGTCCAGAGCAGAGGTTCTAGGGAACTGGAGCTTACCTGCTAGCATCCTCCCCTTCAGCTTTTCTGAACAGTTTGAATATTAATATCTTTACTGTCTAACATTTCTCAAGAACATGAATATATACTATTTTTCTCATATTTTCCTTTTAGAATTTGTCAGCAGTTGCAGTTCTAAAATTCTAGCTTATAAAAAAATCAGGTATTAGAACATGGAAAATTATTTGTGTAAATGTGTTTGGCAACTTTAGCAGTCTGAGTAGCTTTCTTTACTAAAGTGAATCTAATGAATTGGCTAATTCTGTAATATTAGCATATATAATTTATATGTTGGTAGGGTAATGATAGTGATTTACTTAGTCTAGAATGTTTTCTTGACTATTTCCAAATTGTATGTATTTTTGAATACCTGTAAGTGTGTAAGTGGTATTTGCAGTTTAGTTTTAATGTTAATGTGTTATTGTATCTCTGTCATGCTGCATGTCATGATTCCTAATCAATAACATAAATTACTTATTTTCTTTACCTTGTAATGTAAAGAATATAATCTCAAAATAATGGTGTAGTCATCCCTTGATAACCAAGAGGGATTAGTTCAGGATACCTTTGTATACTAGAATCTGAAGATGCCCAAGTCCCTTATATAAAATGGTGTAGGATTTGCACATAAACCTGCACACCTATACACTTTAAGTCATCTTTAGATTGCTTATAATACCTAGTAGAAAATAAATGCTATATAAATAGTTGCTAGCATGGGAAATTCATGTTCTGCTTTTTTCACCCATTTTTTATATTATAGTTGATTTACAATGCTGTGCCAATTTCTGCTGCACAGCAAAGTGACCCATCCATATATTCATATATATATACATACACATATACATACATATTCCCTTTCTTATATTATCTTCCATCACAATCTACCCCAAGAGACTAGTTATAGTTCCCTGTGCTATACAGTAGGACCTCATTGTTTATCCATTCTAAACGTAGTAGCTTGCATCTGCTAACCCCTAACTCCCAGTCTATCCCACTCCCCCCCCCACTTGGCAACGACAAATCTTTTCTCTGTGTCTATGAATCTTTCTGTTCTGTAGATAGGTTCATTTGTGCCACATTTTAGATTCCACATATAAATGATATCATATGGTATTTGTCTTCCTAACTTATTTCACATAGTTTGAGAATCTCTAGTTGCATCTATGACATTCTGCTTTTTGAAACTTTTTGGAATTTTTTTCAAACTATGTTTGATGTACAGTTGGTTGAATCTGTGTATGTGGAACCCCCAGATACAGAGAGCCAACTGTACCAATCTCTAAACTTAGAATTTTTATTTATTTATTTTTCTTTTTATGGCCACACCTGTGGCACATGGAAGTTCCTGGATTAGGAGTTGAATCGATGCTGCAGCTGCAGGCCCACGCCACAGTCACGGCAACAACGGATCTGAGTTGCATCTGTGATGTACGGCACAGTTTGCAGCAACGCCAGATCTTTAACCCACTGAGCGAGGCCAGGGATTGAACCTGCATCGTTATGGACACTATGTTGTGTTCATAACCTGCTGAATCACAAAGGGAACTCTAGAATTTTTAGTAGTTTTTTTAAAAGATATATAAAATCATTTGAAAATAATGATATTTCTGATGGTTATGTTACAGTTTAATATGTAATTAGATTCCATGCATTGTTTGTAAGTTCATTACCCACATTAACTTAGTTAATCCTCACAACTGTTATGTGAGGTAGGTTCTACCATTACCCCTATTTTTATTTTTTGGGCCATACTCGCAGCATATGGAAGTTCCCAGGCTAGGGGTCAAATCAGAGATATAGCCACTGGCCTACACCACAGCCACAGCAACGCCAGATCTGAGGTGCATCTGCAACCTGCATCACAGCTCGTGGCACTGCTGGGTCCTTAACCTGTAGAACGAGGCCAGGGATCAAACCTCATTCTCATGGACACTAGTCTTATTGATTCATTACTGCTGAGCCACGATGGGAACTCCCTACCTCTATTTTTAGATAAATATTGTTTTTACATCTTGATTTTAGTTTAATTTATGTTAGGAAAATAGTACTGTTTCTGTTTCTTTATGAGATCATGGAGAGCAGTGGATAAAACTGAGGGAAAGGAAATTTTAAGAGATGTCTTTTTATCTGTTGAGTTGTTCAAGGAGCAAAAAAAGATGACAGTTTCTCTAAATGACATTATTTAATAAGTGAGTTTATAATTTACTTTTGACCTTATTTTTTGGTTAATTAAATAACCAAAACACACTTCGCCCAATAATTATGAACCATCAATAATGTCTTTTAAGTATGTGTGAATATGCGTATAATATTAAATTTTTATTATACTGTTAGAGGATATTAAGTCCAGCATTTACTGTGTATAACTTTCTGCAACTGTAATATCATACATTAAATCTTAATTGGAAATTAGAAAATAGTTTATCTGGAATCACAAAACTAGTTGTAATTTAAGTTGCTTCCAGCCCAGAGGTAATGTCCAAACCAGTGGACATTGTGGAAGTAAAGGTTAGCTAACTCATTTTTTTTTCCGAGTAGATTTTTTTTAAAGTTCAGATTGATTTTATAGAGTAGATTCTCATTAATGAAATGCTTGATTTGGTTCTTTGATTACTAAGGAGTACCTTTTTGTGGATGGGCCGCAAAGTTTTGAATAGAGTGGCCTAATTTCTGGAATTTCTGTTCCAAGTCATCTGGATAAAGTCCATCTTAGTTGAGCTTATGGCATGACAACAACAACAAACAGCTTTGAATGCTGGTCTCTTAAGTGGCTTTTTTGGTTACCTTAAAATATTTTCAAGATATTTTAATTTTCTTAAAATTTTTTTAAGTACACTTTATTATAATTATTTATCTTTGTCTTTTTAGGGCTGCACTGTGGCATATGCAAGTTCCCAGGCTAGAGGTCAAATTGGAGCTACAGCTGCCAGCCTACATCACAGCCACAGCAATGCCAGATCATAGCCGCATATCTTATCTACATTACAGCTCATGGCAATGCCAGATCCTTAACCCACTGAGCGAGGCCAGGTATCAAACCCACATCCTCATCGATCCTAGTTGGATTTGTTAACCGCTGAGCCATGATGGGAACTCCTTGATTTTATTTTAAATTCATAAGATCTGAGTCTAAAAGGAGACTGTGTGTGTTGCTATAAATACATATTGGAAATTATTATTTAGTTCTTAATGACCCCTAGCTTATATCATAAAATATTTGGATTATGCTTCTGTACCTGTGTCTTCAGTCCAAACCCATAGGACCTTCATGCCATGTACTTGCTCACTCTTCAGGGAATTGAAGTTAGGAAAGTTAACTAGGTGACCTTTTTGGCATTTATCTCTGAATTACAGTTAGAAATTGAGGTCTGTGTAGTGCCCATGTTTGCACGAATGGGTCATTTAAAAACTAATGCATTAATTGGAGTTCCCATCGTGGCGCAGTGGTTAATGAATCTGACTAGGAACCATGAGGTTGCAGGTTCTATCCCTGCCCTTGCTCAGTGGGTTGACGATCCGGCGCTGCCGTGAGCTGTGGTGTAGGTTGCAGACTCGGCTCGGATCCCGCGTTGCTGTGGCTCTGGCGTAGGCCGGTGGCTACAGCTCCGACTGGACCCCTAGCCTGGGAACCTCCATATGTCGTGGGAGCGGCCCAAGAAATAGCAAAAAGACAAAAAAAAAAAAAAAAAACAAAAAAACCCCAAAAAAAACTAATGCATTAATTGCCATTTTTTTTAAAACTAAAAAATTATATCCTTTTAAAATAAAATTTAAGACAGTTTGTATCTTAAGTGGGAATCTAGGAAAAATTTTGACATGGTGCTGTCAGCCTTTACTAAATACAAATACCTCATAACAAGATTGAAATGTAAGATTTTCATTAGAACTACATTTTCAATTTGGTTTTTTTGAATAATGTTTTATATACCATTTTATGCTGTTTACTCTTAAAAGAAAAGCTATACATCTTTAATTTTTTCCATAGAATGAAGAAGCATGAATCCATATATTTCTTGAGGGTAAGAGTAATTATTAAATAGCAATATAATGGTAAAGGGAAATCTGTTACTGACACATATCCGTTCCTTCAATAGGAGCTAGAGTTTGAAGACATTCTTGCTGTTGCACATTAAAATGAACGTGTGTTGTGTTAAAGGTAAAGGGTATCTTCATGTGAGCCTGAAGATAAAGTTCTAGTGAGAAGATCTTTATTTTGTTAGAAATAGAGTTTTTTTTTTTCTTTTTAATGACAGGTCCAAATTAAAAAGTATAACAGTTAATAAAAAAATACTATATTATGTACTCGTATTTACATTAAAATTAGCTTTATTATTTATCAGTGGCCTGGCGTATTTATGTATGTATACGTGGTTGGTTTGTTACAGGTGACAAATAGCTACTTTAAACACTTACTGAGTGATGAATGGGAATTGCATTGATGCTTTTTATTTTAAGTCTTACAGATTGTTAATCCACTGTGGTGGCTTTACACTAGGATTGAATCAATGTTAACAACAATGGCTAGTTAAGGAATAGTAGATTTTGTCAGCTAATTATCCTTGTACTAATATGAAAAAATGATGGTGTTTTAGTCATGTGGAATAGTCTGATAGCTGATATTTTTATATGTTAAAATATAGCTGTTTGTATAGTGGAAATTTTTAAATGAAAGCATTCAAATCATTTTCTTTTCCTGGTTTGTGTTTCTGATAATGCCGCAACTTTCTGTTGACCTTATAGTTAGCACATTGTTTGTGTATTTATTTGATGAATTTACAACCCTTTCCCCTGTATTTCTACATGTATTAATAATCTCAAATAAAATTAAACAATCTTCTTATTCTGATAGAGAAGAAAAAGCTGGATCACTTACCAGTAACTGGAGTTCTCCTATTGGGTAATCTCCACAGATCCACATTCTTTGAAGTTATTGTGAATGCCTCGAGGACCAAGGGACCGTTGAAATTTCCAATTTCAGGAAGGTAAGCAAGCACACTGAAGCATGTCTCTAGCATCTCTCAAACCCCCTCCCCCCAACTTTCTTACATATACGTCTGTACTGCATGCCCCCTCAGTTCCGGTGGATGCCCATCAGGAAGACTCTCATGCTGGACAGAAGGGCAAGAGAGGTGGATCTGTGAGGGAAAAGACCCAATAGGATAACTCAAGTTACTGGTAAGTAATCTAGTTTTCACAGACTTGAGATTTTTTTCCTACATTTTTTTCTCTTCAGCAGTTTATGTAGTTACAAAGAGAAGTTGTTTGGGATAGCTCCTTTTTGTAAGTTTGATGTGGATTCATGGAATTTACTGTATGGGTAATAAATACCTAGTTCTTAATGGGCATATGAATAAATGGGACATTACTTTTAAACTATGTCATTTATATAATAGCTATGTATTAAAAATTATATATTTATTACCTTCTGGTAAATAGTGTAATAGTTTTAAAGCAATGTGAGGAAATCATATGTTGAATTATTTTAATTTTTATCTTTGATGTTGCTTTTATTGAAGTATATACTCATATTGTAAAATTTCTCCTTATGCTAAATTCATCCGAAGTCTTTCAGCATAGTACTGGACAGCAAGAATAGTTTCATGTTAATTGACTAACATTTCTTTCTGACATAGTTTCAGTGTACCTTTTTAATTTTATGAAGGTGTATTTGGAAATAATTCAGGGTATGTTGCAGTTGTATTTATCACTTTCTTGTTCATAGTGGGTGGACTTATTGATGTAAAGGGTGGCACAGTTGGTTCAGTGTGAGCTGTGAAATACCAACCCTGTTTATGTAGGTAAATGTTAAACTTGGACAGATTCCTTGTTTCCCATTTCTCTCCAACTCATTCTGCATTGTTACCAGGTTAGCATTTCTAAAAGGCCACCTTAGCACATAAAGAGCCTGTAGTGGTGCTGTGCTCTTGCTGTTTGTATACAGTTTCATCCATTTGCTGAGTACTTAGGGCCTCTCATAATCCAGTCCCATCCTAATTATCCAGTTTTAGTATCTTCAGTTTGCAACTTTTGGTTTTTCCTGGATACTTGTCATATTTATGCTTTGGCTTTTGCCTTTCCATTTTCTTGAAATGACCTTCTTTCCATTCTACTTTTCTACATGTTAAGGTTGAGGCCAAATCCTGTCCCTTAGATAAATCCTTTTATGCTAGCATCTCTGTTATCTCTCTTGCTTTGGTAGAAAAATGAGATTGCTATGAGGATTGACTTTATTAATTCATGGACTGTACTTAAAACAGTGCCTAGCATCACATAGTAACCTCTCTTGTTAGCTCTTATCTGATCACTGATTATTCTTAAGTATTTTTGTGATCATTTAATTTTTATCTGTATAATACAGTTTTGCTTCAAATATTAGTTTCAGCTTGTATTGCTATTTCTTCTGATATAAAACTCTTAAGCTTGACTTGAATGGTCTTTGAGAACAAGGATAGGATTTTATTATTATTATTATTATTATTATTTTTTTTTTTTGTCTTTTTGCTATTTCTTGGGCCGCTCCTGCGGCATATGGAGGTTCCCAGGCTAGGGGTCCAATTGGAGCTGTAGCCACAGGCCTACGCCAGAGTCACAGCAACGCAGGATCCGAGCTGCGTCTGCAACCTACACCACAGCTCACGGCAACGCCGGATCATTAACCCACTGAGCAAGGGCAGGGACCGAACCGGCAACCTCATGGTTCCTAGTCGGATTCGTTTACTACTGCGCCACGACGGGAACTCCAGATTTTATTATTTTTTATCTTGCTTCCTAATATTAGTAACTAAGATTAACCATACCCAATTGAAAAATTATTTTTTCATGTAGAGTCACAAATATACTTACTGGTTTTGTCATTTATAAAACAGATTCGTTTGGCTCATCAATCCTGTTTGTATTGTATACTTTTTCAGGAACAGCAACTTGTTTCCTTCAAAGCTAGTATGGTAAATTACAGTTGTTTAGTACACTGTAAATTTCTGTTGCACATTAGAAAAGAGTGTATAGTTTTGAGAGTATTAATTTGTTTTCATTCACTTTAAAGGCTCTGTGTAGTATAAGAAAGCAAACCAGAAATTCAGTATACTTTATTTTTGAGGTTTGAATATCTTAGAAGATTATTGCTTGATTTTTCAGAAATAGTTGTATTTAAGATACCTGTCCGATGAAGCAGTAGATGAAATCTGATTTCAGGGTCGTGGAAGGAAGGAAATGCTCTTTGACAGATTGAATGTCACTTCAGAAATAATCATTGGAGAACCCCTTTGGGTCCTGTAGGACAAGCCAAGATGAACATTTAGTCACATTACTCAAGTATTTGTTTTGAATCTGCCGATCATTCAGTCTCCTGGTTTCTTGGTGTGATATGGTATGGTGGTGTATTGAGAATTTCTTTAGAGATACATGATGAAATATTTTGAAGTTAAAGATCATGATGGGATCAGAAAAAAAAATATGTGGGTATTTGGGTGTGGTGTATGTTATGTGTGTGTAAAGAGATAAAAAGAGCAAATCTGACAAATGTTAATTTGGAATGTAGGTGAAGGGTATAGCTTTAAACAGTGCCCTGTGAACTTTTCTATGGCTCTGACATTTTTCAAAAAAAAGTTGAAAAGAAGGTATTTTAAAAATTACTTTATTGTGTTTCAGTTTCTCTAATTCTAAAATGGCAATAATAGAACTTACTCTTTCTATGCCTTGATGCAGGTAGTCACAGTGGGAAGTAGAATAGTGGTCAGGTGAGCTTTTAAGAAGTGGTAATTTTTTTTTTGACATTAAAGAAGAATTTTATAATGGAGAGTTTTTCAAAGAATATTTCACCTAAAATTATAATAGCTTAAATATGTCTATTCCTTTTTTAATTATTCAGAGTACATTGCATTATAATTGAAGAACAACAAGCACAAAAGAAGTATACATTGATATATAAATTAACCAATTGCAATCTTGAAGCTGAAAAATATAGCTAATTATAAAATAATCAATGGGAAAAATAGATTAGACACAGCTGAAGAGTTATTTTTTGTTGTTGCTTGGGGTTTTTTGTGTCTCTGTTTTGTTTTTTATCTTTTTTTGCACCTCCACCTCCCCATGACATTTGGATTTCCCAGGCCAGCGCAGCTGCTGCAGAGCTGGATCCTTTAATCCACTGTACTGGGCTGGGGAATCAAACCTGCGTCCTGGTGCTGTAGAGATGCCACTGATCCCATTGCGGCACAGTGGGAACTCCAAGGAGTTGTTAATTTCAAGATAAAGTTGATAACTCTTCCAGGACCAGAGCACAGGGAGATAAAGAGATGAACAATATAAAAGAAAAGGTAAGACATCTTAGAGAATAAATTGAAAATTTCCGACCTATATCTAGTTAGAGTGCCAGAAGAGAAAATACAGAAAATAGTAAAGAAGCAGTATTGAAGAAAAAAATGACTAAGACTTTTCAAGGATTAAAAGAAAATAGTGGAAATTATGAAATGATTAGAATTGAATCACCACAAAAGCAGAGTATCAAAACTTAAGGGATATTAAGAAAAGTGGTGCTTAAGGGTAAATTTATAACTTTAAAACATTATTTATTTATTTATTTATTTGGTCTTTTTCTAGGGTCACACCCATGGCATATGGAGGTTCCCAGGCTGTGGGTCCAATCGGAACTGTAGCCTCTGGCCTATGCCAGAGCTACAGCAACTCGGGATCCAAGTCGCATCTTCGACCTACACCACAGCTCATGGCAATGCCGGATCCCTAACCCACTGAGCGAGGCCAGGGATGAAACCCGCAACCTCATGGTCCCTAGTTGGATTCGTTAACCACTGAGCCATGATGGGATCTCCTAAAAGCATGATTTAGATTGAAAGAAAATAAGTGAGCTAGATACACAACTCAAAAAACTAAAGAAAAATAAAGAAGGAAAACACAAGAAAGAGGAAATAAAAATAGAATTTGGTGAAATAGAGAATAATCAACACTAGAAATAATAGCAATGTTCATTCAGTCAAAGCAGATCCTTTTAATTGATTAGGTTCTGGAAATAATCAAGAAGCAGATGACACAAATAATAAAATTGTAAAATGGGGTACAGTTACAAATAACAATTATAATTTAAAAAAATTACAGGAAATCACCCCTAATTTGTGTATATAAAATTTAAAAACCTGGCGTAATAGTCTGTTTTCTCAGGGAAAAACATCATTCAGAAATTGACTCTGCAAGAAAAAGAAAATCCATAGAAACTAAAATCTCTTAAAGAGAACGAAGCTGTAGTAAATTTCCCCAAGAAGAGTAAGTTTTTTTAAAAATGTCAACTTAATAGAGCTATAGTTCATAAACCATGCCACTTACACATTTAAAGTATACGATTTAGTGGTTTTTAATATTTTTACAGAATTGTACAATTTTAGAATATTTTCATCATCTCAGAAAGAAACTGTGTATCCATTAGTATTCAGTCCCAGCTCTCCCCAAACCCTCCAGCCTTATGCAACCACTAATCCACTCTCTGTGTCTATAGGTTTGCCTGTTCTAGACATTTTGTATAAATGGAATCATTCAATATATGGCTTTTTGCGATTTAACTTCTTTCATTTAGTATAATATTTTTAAGGTCCAGCCATGTTGTGGGTTTTATCAATTTACTTCATTCCTTTTTATGGCCAAATAATATTTCATTGTTTCATTGTATGAATATATCACATTTATCAGTTGATGGCTATTTAAGTTTTTTCCCTATTTTTTCCTTATTAGGAATATCCTGGTATCAATGTTTGTGTATGAAATTTTGTGTGAACGTATGTTTTCATTTCTCTTGTGTATATACTTGTGAGTGGAATTGCTAAGTCATATGGTAACTCTTTTTATCCTTTTAAGGAACTGCCAGATTGTTTCCCAGAGTGGCTCTACTATTTTACTTCCCACCAACAGTGTATGAAGTTCTCAGTTTTTCCACACTTCCACCAATAGTTTCATTTCATCTTTCTGATTAAAGCCATTCTAATTGGTATGAAGTAGTACCAGAAGGAATGGTTTTAATTGTGATTTTGTAATCATAATTTCATATTACTTCTGGGGAACAGATAATCCCAATTTTATACAGACTGACACAGATAATAGGAGAGGAGAGTTCTCAGCTGGTGCAGTGGGTTGAGAATCCAACTGCAGTGACTTGGGTTGCTGCAGAGGCACAGGTTGGATCCCTGGCCTTTGAACTTCCATATGCCACAGGTGCAGCCATAAAAAGAAAAAGAGGGAGATCTGCCATGTTGTTTATCAAAACCTAAACTGCAAAGAATATACAAGGGAAAATATATTACATTAAGTCTCATTCATGAAAAGATGAAAATTTTAATTAAGAATGTAAGGATAGCAGAATATTTGAAAATTATGTTAATGTAACTTATAATGTAAGATTTAGGAAAAAATCTTGAAAGATCTAGTAAAGCTATATGATAAAAATCAATATCCATTAATTTTTTTTAAAAAGGTAATCCTCAGACCATGAAGAGAAATGAAATTTTTTTCTAGTACAGGCTTTCCTTCAAACAGCAGGCATCATGCTTAATGATGAAACCTAGAAACATTCTCTTAATATCAAGAATATGACAAACATATCTCTACTAATAAGAGACAAAAAAATCCAAAAGGATTGGAAAGAAAGAATGAGATGAACATATCCCCAGAAAAAAGTTTTTTGGAAAGTCAGCAGGTTAGGAGTTCCCGTTGTGGTACAATGGAAATGAATCCAACTAGGAGCCATGAGCTTGTGGGTTCGATCCCTGTCCTTGCTCAGTGGGTTAAGGATCTGGTGTTGCTCTGAGCTGTGGTGTAGGTCGAAGATGCAGCTTGGATCCTGCATTGATGTGACTGTGGCGTAGGCCAGCAGCTGTAGCTCCAATTAGATCCCTAGGCTGGAAGCCTCCGTATGCCGCAAGTGCAGCCCTAAAAAGCAAAAAAAAAAAAAAAGTCAACACATTATGTTAATAAGAGAATTCAGTGTTACTCAGTATAAGATCAACATTCAAATTGGCAAGAGCCAATTATAAAATTAAAAAAAATACCTCTTTTGTAGCAAATTCCATAAAGTGCCCAAGGTTTTATTAAAGGTCATAAAATTAGACATGAATAAAAAGCAGGGTATACTATAATTATTGGTGGGCAATATAAATATTGCTAAAAAAAAACTTCTCTGTGATTTATATGTAGTTTCAGACAAAAACCCCAGTAGGATTTTTTTTTCATTTTGTGGAAAATGACCTTCATAATAAAAAGTAAAAGTTTCCACTGTGGTACAGTGGGATCAGCATCATCTCTGGAACATCAGGATACAGGTTTGATCTCCAACCCAGCACATGAGCACAGCTCTATCGTAGCCTGTGTATCTGTGCTCAGATCTGATCCCTGGCTCCGGACCTACATATGCCATGAAGCAGCCAAAAAAAGAGGGAAAAAAAAGGTCAGGGCATGAGGGGAAAAAGAAATAGTAGCATTGGGGAGGGAGGGAGTGGGATGTACTGGAGGTTTGTGGTTAGTAGGTGCGAACTATTACATTTAGAATGTGTAAGCAGTGCGGTCCTACTATACTGCACGGGGAACTAATCTAGACTCTTGGGATAGATCATGATGGAAGATAACATAAGAAAGGGCATGTGTGTGTATATATATATGTGTATGTATGTATGACTGGGTCACTTTGTTGTACAGTAGAAATTGGCACAACATTGTAAATCACCTATACTTTAATTTAATTAATTAATTAAAAAAAATAAAGACACGTAAATAACCAGGACTGTTCTGAAAGAATACAAAGAATGAGGAGGGAGTTACGCTGTTGGATACCTAGAGTAATCTTAAAATTATGGTATTTAGAAAAGAATCCTTCATAACAGGGAAAAAAAATAAGCTGCTCTACAACATGTGTCTTCTAGACTTAATGCTGAGCAAAAGAAGTAAGACACAAAGGAGTTCATGTTGTATGATTTCATTTCTAGGAAGCCCTAAACAGGTAGAACTAGTCTGCGGGATAGAGATCATGTTAGTGGTTATCTTGGAAACATGGTACTGATTGGGAGGGGGCGTGAGGGAGTTTTCTAGATTTCGAAAAATGTTAATATCTTGGTCTGAGTTGGGTTACATGGGTATATGTATTTTAAAATCAGGCTGTACAGTAGTATTTGTATACTTTACTGTATATAAATTATACCTCAAGAAAAGTAAAATAAAATTTTATGGTATTTGAAAGTAGTATAATCTTAATATAAGAAAAGACAGATTAATAGAGAGTTCAGAAATGGATCCATACATATTTGAGAAGTTGGTAGGTGCTGGAGATGGCATTTTCTATCAGCAGAGAAAGAAAAAGTGGACTATTGAATTGGTTTTTCTATAGGGAGGGAAACTAGATTTCTACTTCAGACCATATTTCAAATTCCAGTTGAATTAGACACTAAACATGAAGAACTATTTTCTAAAAAGAGGAAAGTATAGAAAAATACGTGTTTTTATAGAATATGTATGTATGTGAGGTCTTATATAACTAGTCACACAAAAAAGATTTAGGAGTTCCCTTTGTGGCTCAGTGGTAACGAACCTGACTAGTAATCATGAGGATGTGGATTCATTCCCTGACCTTGCTCAGTGGATTAAGTATACAGCGTTGCCATGAGTTGTGGTGTAGGTTGCAGATGTGGCTTGGATAGTGCGTTGCTGTGACTGTGACCGGCAGCTGCAGCTCCGATTTGACCCCAAGTTGGTAACTTGCATATGTCGCAAATGTGGACCTAAAAAAGCAAAACAATAAATAAATAAAAGGGAATGAACCATCAAGGATTAAAACTACACACACACACACACACACACACACACACACACACACACACACACACACACTTGACTCCCTCAAAAAGAAAAACAGGTTTAATATAAGGCATCATAAACCAAACTAATACATATTGTTGTAACTGGAAGGTATGTATAGGATTTGTAGTAACAGTGAATTTTTGTCCAGAATATGTAAAGATCAAAAGCATAAGATAGGCGATGCAAATAAAACAAACAGCGGGTGTTAAGGCAATTCACAGCAGAAGAAACTGGAAATTGGGCTGAGACGATGCTTAGTGCCATTTGTAGAGAAGTGCATTTAAAAACTGAGCCATTAATTTTCACCCATTAGATTGCAAATCTCAGATCAAGTAAGTGTTACACAGTTGAAAATGTGCATACCCCTGTATCCAACTGGGTATCACTTTTCCAGGTATTAGTCTAGAAAAACTCGCACATTTGCCCAGGGAGATCTGTGTAGGGATATTCATTTTGAAAAAATCTAAATGTCTACAATAAGAGACAAATAAGATAATGGGTAAATAAGATATAAAATCGTTATTTAACAGAGAATTACCTAGATCTGTGATAAGGTTTTTATCATCAGTGAGGTGTGTTTTTTTTTTTTTTTTTAAGAAATTGTACTGTATACGCCCAGGAATTGTTCTGAGCGTTTTTTAAACATTAAACATTTTAGTCCTCCTAGGCACTATCATTATCTCCATTTTATATACAGGAATACTGAAGAGTAGAGGGGTAAATAACCCTGTCTCTTCTAATAGATGGTAGATAGCAGAGCTGGGATTCAAAGCCAGGATTGAAACCTCAGTTGCCTGGCTCCAGAGTCGACTATGCCATGCTGTCTTTTGATGTTTATAAACATGGAGAGACCTCATAAATGTCAGGAAAAGTTAATTGCAGAATACTGTAAACAATATTTCATTTACGCCAAATTCATGGTACCGCTGACCTCTGGATGGGGTTGGGTGGTGAAGGAGATCTAGAGAGATTGGTGAAAGAATACTAACCTAATGGAATGGCATATTTTTCCCTAAAGAATATGTATATTACTTTATAGCTTTTAAACACCTACATTTAATGTATATACTTATTTTTCATAAGGAAACACTGGAATGATTGACCTTTATTGTTTTAATCTTTATTTATTCTTGGTATTGGTTATATAGAAAAGAAAACAGTGGCCCTAGCACAATGGCTATAATTTTTTCTATTCCTGGGAGATAGTAGCGGATGAGTTCAGGTCACTGGGTTAGGTGATGAGCATAGGGTGGTTTCATCCTCTCTCTTTAGGTAGCTCAGAGTTGTACAGGCAAAGAAATAAGAAAAATAATTTTAATTTAGTATGTTATGTGCAAATGTCTTTTCTTATTCCCAGTCTCTACATGCCCGCCTCTCCCCTCCAAAGACAAATAGGAGAAAAGGGAAATGGCTTGAATTGGGACAAGACAAACAGGCAATGGAATACTGATGGCAGTCCTTCTTCTTAATTCTTTTACAGAACTACCAGAGAATAAACTATATAATGGTCAGAGATTGTTCTTTTTCATCATTGTATCTCCAAAACTTAGTATAATGCCTTGTGCTTAGTAGACTCCTAGTGTTTGAATAAAAAACTGATGCACTGTCACACTCTGAAATTAACTAGCTCCTGAACCCAAAGTTCTCCTTAAAGCCATTATAGGGTGTCTTCCATTGGTTCCATTTCTTCCATTGATTACCTAAGTCTGAGGCGTTTTGACTTAGAACACTCTGCTAAGTCTTGAATTGTTTCATGCCAAGGAATTCTGGCTTGAGAAATACTTTAATCTATAGAAAACTTTGGATCTCTAAAATCCAATTTTATTTTCATTGTGCTGAGTCCAGTACATTTTTTTAAACCACTAGTCTTCTAATATTGGGATGATACAGTTGTTTTTCTCAGGGTTATTGTATTCTCTGTCTTAAGAGTCAATGCTGTCTTGTCAAAGTGTTTATGTTCTGTATCTTACTTGTGAAATTCTTGATTTCCTAAAACCACATCCTTTTCAAGTTTCCAGATGGACCATGGACTGTTTCCAGATGGTATTAGGTTTATAATAAGAGAATTCTACTATTTTTTAAAATCTGTCATGGTATCTCATAAAAAGTAGTTATAATTATTTCCTTTTACCCTCATGAGAGGTGTGTTTTTCTCGGTAGCAAATTGGAATCAGTGTTAGGTGAGATCTTTCTTCAAAGGGTGAATTTGAGTATCTGAAAATTGCTGAGAGTGGGTAACATTGAACAAATTATAGTGAAAGATACTTATCTTACATTGTAAGTTTAGCACTTCTATTATAATTGAGAAAAATCCTAAAACACAGCATATTATTATGCTGCATAGTTTTGGTTAAACTCTTGGTCAAATCCTATTCTTTGTGTGCATAGTGCTTCTTTCTTACTGTGTAACCCTTTTGCCAGAGATAACATGAAGAGAGCCTGATTAACATTTGGTGGAACAATCCTGCTGGCTCAAGCTGCTGCCCAGATATTTGATTCAGTCTATTTTCTGGACAGTCTGGTAAGCTGTCACTATTCTTCACATTAAAATCATTTTATTCAGGATGTTCAAGAGAAGTTTAAAGGAACAAATGATATACATTCAATGAAAATGTTAAAATAGTCATATTAACTTAAGCCTTCACATTAAGCATGACTAACTTATAACAGCACTGTCTTATAGAAATATAATACAGAAATATAATGTAAGCCACAAAGGGAGTCATATATGTAATTAAAAAAATTTTTTGCAGCCACATTAAAAAAATAAAATGTGACAGGTGAAATTACTTTTAATGCTGTATTTATTTAACCCAGTATATCTAAAATATTCCCTTTCAATTATTAGAAAGGTATTTCACAATCTTTTTCATACTCAGTCTTTAAAATCTGGGGTTTGTTTTATACTTAGAGCCCATCTCAGTTTGTACTAGCACATTTCATGTGCTCAGGACCCACATGTGGTACTTCTGTATTCTACTGTGCAAACTTGGAGCATCTGAAAAATACTAGTCTCTCTCCTTCTGTTACTTCTCATTAAAAGTGTTTTGAGTCTTTTTTTCCTTTATTGCTTCCCCTCTTCATAGGTGCTTAGCTTTATAATTGATCATTGATAACCCAAAACCCTACTATTTCTAAATTTGACAGAGCATTTAGGTCTTTCTGTGGTGTTCCCTGATACCCTGGGTCTGCTTAATTTCTTTAGATAAAGTGTAAAGTTTGCTTCCTCTAAGCTTTTAATCAAAATATCAGACTTAGACTTTCATCAGAATATCAGACTCAGATTTTCTGCATGGGCTTTGTGGGTGGGATTATATAGTTGACTTTTGAACTGCATGGGTCTGCTTATATGTGGATTCTTTTCCATAGTAACCACTGCAGTACTACACAATCCACCATTGATTGAATCCACAAATGAGGAGGAACCCTGGATACAAAGGGCCTACTATATCTGGATTTTTGACTGCCTGGCTGGGGGGCACCCCAACCCCTATGTTGTTCAAGAGTGAGCTGTACATTAATGTCATTGTTACCTGCCTCACTCGAGCGAGGTCACAAACCTCTCTTTTCTTGGTTCAAAGTTGTCATCCTGAAGCAGGATTCCTGCTTCATCATATAGTTGACTTCTTTTTATAAGGTGAGGTCTGACACCTTACTTTATGGGGATTGGGTACCCATATTCTAAGATGCAGTCTCTGAGTGCTTAGAGATTTTCAAATTACCTTATTTTTTCTCTGCTGTTTGAGAATGAACATTTTGCAAAATAAAGCCATAACTAAGGTACAACACCTGTGACTTGACATTTTAATAGCTTTTGGTTTCATCTTTCCTAGGTGAGGGACATTTAAGAAGATTATTCTCAGTAAATGAATTTATAACCTTTAATACTAGTTGTCTGTATGTCCCAATACCAGCAGAGGAATCTTTACGTTAACTTCAGGTAGTGCCAGACTTTGTTCTTACAGCATGAGCTCACTTGGACTCTGAATATATAAATATTCAGATTCTGGGGTTTCCTAGGTTACTTATTTTCTTGTCTTAATTTTTGTTTAATTTTTGTAAGAGTTTCCAGTCTTTCTTAACCTCCTCTTTGTTATTCTTTCTCCCTTTTAGTAAAATCTCAATCCCATTCTGTTTTCTCCCCACCCTGCTATGCAGGCAAACCCATTATTGCTTGAGGGGATTGCCCAGCATAGTTACTCTTGCTGAATTTACTCTTGCTTATCCCTGATGGTAAGGTAGCAGTTTTACCAACAGTGGACAGCCTTAGGGTAGGTTATGGAATAAGCAGTCGAGGTCCTGGCATGATGATAAAGTGAAGCCATAACATTCTTCTCATTCTCCCATCCACTGTGATCATTCACTCTATTTAAATTTTGTTGCCCCTAGCCAGGTGAAAACTTATAGTCACTAACTCTGGCCACTGGTGTGTTGGCCAAATTTCTGAGTTAGAGGCAGAGCAGTTAAATAGCCAAGAAGGCATGTGGTAGCAGCTGACTTTGAAGAAAACTAAAATTTGGTAAAGGAGTGGGCTAGGGTTGGCGCAAAGGATTACTGGATTGGTTTACTTTCTCTTCTATCTTCTAGTTTGTCCTATTGCCATAACACTCATTAAAAAAAAAAAAAAAAAAAAAAAAAAAAAAAAAAAAAAAAAAGCTCCAATTTTAACTTTATCTCTGAATAGTTTTCTGAGACCATTGCAACGTCCGTTACTTTTTCAGCAGTGAACAAGACAGACACTGCCTTTTCAAGTGGTGGTTACATGTCCTTCCTCTTTAAAGTGTCTAGTAACTCTCCGCTGTTTTCAGGTTCAAGTCGGCGGTCTCGGCTTACCAGCCTTTGGGGTTCTGCAGTAAAGTGGCAACCTAAGACTAGTGCTACCAGTTTGACTCTTGGTCGTATTTTGTTTGGCCCTCTCAGTGTTGGTCTGTACAATGTTTCAAAGGAATTGAATTGCCATTATTAAAAATGAAGGCGATTTCTCTTAAAATTTCAAATTTCTACCTTTGTAAAAATTATAAGATCTGGCAACTTGTTCTGAGCCACATTGTTTATTACAATAATTTGCCCCACTTAGAGGGGGCTTTCTGCTCTCCCCAGGTCTCTTCACTCCCTGTTGTCTCTTGGGTTTTTAGTATATCTGGTCCTCTTTACTCATTTTTATCACTATCTCGTCTGAATATTTAATTGAGCTCTTAACTCCTGTTCTAGATGATCTGGTCCCTCACTTCTCTAAACTTGATTTCTTTTCTTTGCTATGAGCCTTTTAGTACAGCCAAGAGGCTTTCGTTAGGTGAAGTCTGAACTCCTCACCAAGGCTTAGAAATCCTTTCATGGGCTCGTTCCTTTTTGTTTCTTCAGCCTTAGCTGTTGCCATTCCCAGTGAGGTTTATGCCCAGCCATATCCACCATCCACCTGCCTCTGTTGTGCTCTGTTGTTTCTGGCTTTTGCAAACACCCTTTGGGAGCTGTTTTGCTTCTCTTCCCATTCTCTGTCCCCAGGACTTCCTGCTTCCCACCCCAGGATTGGGTTAATTCCTGTTAATTTCATTCCCTAGTTTAGCTGTCACATCCTTTGGAAAGCCTTCCCTACTCCCATGCAGTCTGCCTAGGTAACCATCCTGTGTATTTCTGTGAATGCTTCAATTGATCCCAGCCCTAACACTTAATACAGCTCCTTTTGATAGTCTGCTTTCCATCCCATTCTGCAAACTTTTTGTCTTCATCCTATTGTGTAGAATATTCTTTTCAGTCTTCTAATTTGTGTTCAACTTCTAGGCTTCAACTTGGAGGTTCTCCTAAGAGAATTTGTTTGTGTGGGATTTTGTTTTTGGGTTTGGGGGGGATTACTTCGGTATCTACTTACCTTTCACTTCTGTGATACTTTCTTAAAAAATCTCTAGTTTTACCACTTGACATGGTTTCATGTATGTTACTTTAAATCGAAGTTATAGTTAGTGCCACAATTTTATTCTTAAGGTGTTATTTGCCAGTAACCTGTGCTTTACTTATAGTATATTGCTGGCTAAGACAGTTTATCTGTTGATTATATTTATTCATGAGTCAGACCTCTTTCCTTGGTAATCTCCTTCATGCCTTAAAAACTGACATCGAGCCTGAAGTTTTTATTTTTACCTAAATTTCTTCCTCCATTTTGGACTTCTTTCATAATGCATATATTTTAACTACTTGTGTAGTTTTCCTTTTATTTAATTAATTAATTAATTAATTTTTTTAAGGGCTACATCTGCAGCATCGAATAGGAGCTACGGCTGCTGGCCTATGCCACAGCTATAGCAGCTCATATCCGAGTCACGTCTGCAACCTAACACCGCAGCTCACAGCAATGCCGTACCCCTACCTCACTGAGTGAGGCCAGGGATCAAACCTGTATCCTCATGGGTTCGTTACTACTGCGCCACCATGGGAACTCTGACTTGTGTTGTTTTCTGTTTCTCACACTTAACTGTAAACTAAGTAAGGATTGAAACCACTAATATTGGTATTTGGAAGGTTTTGATATTTACCATGTGCATGTTTAAGATGTGACTGTAAAACAGTTAGTGTTGTCTGTAAGTTAGGAGTGATTATCTCCCATTCCTTTGCCTGTGAAATACTAGGCAGTTATTTAGGCAACACCACTTTATGTCTTCTAGGTATTTCAAAATTATCATGAACAAAATTGGTCTTTGATTTCTCTCCCCAAGTTTTTTCTCTTATGACACATTCTCTTCCCCTCTCTCCTCACTCTCTCTCTTACCCTTTACTTCCCATTCATCTACAGATCGTATACCTCCACAATATATTTAGAATTCGGCCACTTCTTCTACCCTCTATTGTTGCCATCCTAGTATAAGCCAGCTTCATCTCGTGCCTGCCTATTCTAGTAAGTTCCTAATTGGTTCCTGTGATTATTCTCTACTCTCCTACCATCTGGTCTCTAAAAGCAGCCAGGTAATTTTTTTTTTTTTTTAAGTTTCCAGGGCTCGTTTTCATTTGATCCTCACAAATCTCCTTGTAGAATGACTATTATTGCTGTAATTATTTTTCCCAAGAAAACAGTGTCCAGAAGGTTAAATGACCTACATAAGAAAAGTCATTAGGCAGTAGAGCTATAATTTAATTATGGATCTTCATGTCTCAAAGCTTTACCTTGTTGAGTACAAATTCTAAATATGATTGACTTGGGAACCTATAAGAAGGATATTACCATAAAATCTCCTCCAGACTGTTTTGCAAAGGCATATGTCATTCATACCATTTATAGTCACTCCTTTAAAGCAAACAGTGTTTGTTTTTTAAGTAGACTATTTAGAGCTCTTTTAGGTTCAGAGCAAAACCTAGTGGAAGGTGTAGGTATTTCCTGTATATCCCCTGCCTCCACACTATGTAGCATCCCCCATTATCAACATCGCCACTAGAGTGGTCCATTTGTTATAATTTATGAACCTGTGTTGAAAAAGCATTATCTCCCAAAGTCCACATTAGGGTACACTCATGGTTAATGCATTCTGTGGGTTTGGACAAATATGTTATGCATGTATCCACCATTATAACATGATATAGAATAGTTTCACTGCCCTAAAAGTCTTTAGTCCTCTGCCTCTTCCATCCTTCCCTCCCCCAACCCTGGCATAAAACTGATTTTTTATTGTCTCTATACCTTCCAGAATGTCATAAAGTTGGAATCATACAGCATGTAGCCTTTTCAGATTGGCTTCTTTTACTTAGCACTATGCCTTTAAGGTTCCTCCATGTATTTTGCTGGCTTGGCAACTCATGGCTTTTTAGCACTGAATAACATTCCATTGTCTGGATGTACCACAGTTTATTTATTCATTCACTTATTGAAAGACATCCTAGGAAGTTCCTGTTGTGGCTCAGTGGTAACAAGCCTGACTAGTATCCATGAGGATGTGGGTTCGATCCTTGGCCTCGCTCAGTGGGTTAGAGGATCCAGCGTTGCCATGAGCTGTGGTGTAGGTCACAGATGCAGCTCAGATCTGTCATTGCTGTGGCTGTGGTGTAGGCCGGCACCTGTAGTTTGGATTCAACCCCTAGCCTGGAAACTTGCATATGCCATGGATGTGGCCCTTAAAAAAAAAAAAAAAAAGGGAAGAGAAGAAAGACATCTTGGTTTCTTCCAAGTTTTGGTAATTATAAATAAAGCTTCTGTAAACACCCATATGTAGGTTTTTGTATGGACGTAAATTTTCAACTCCTTTGGGTAAATACCATGATCGCTAGATTATATCGTAAGAGTGTGTTTAGCTTTGTAAAAAGTTACCCAACTGTCTTCTGAGGTGACTGTACTGTTTTTCATTCCCGTCAACAGAGAGTGAAAGTTCCTATTGCTGCACATCCTCTCCAGCATTTGGCATGGTCAGTGCTCTAGATTTTGACCATTCTGGTAGAGTGACCTAGTAATTTTTAACTTTAGTCAGATCATGTTGCTCTCCTATTCAGAACCTTCACATCCTACTTCATTTTCTATCCCATTTAGAATAAAATTCCAAGTTCTTGCATAAAAGGAATGCTTTACATTTACACGATGTGGGCCTTGGCTACCTTTTCAAACTAGTTTCATCATTTTCTCTTTCACTCATTGCAGTTCAGACATTTTGGTCACCTTAGTGTTCTTTGAACATACCAGCCTTGGTGCCTCAGGGCCTTTGCAGTTGGTCCTGCCTTTCCTGCCATATTTCACATCTAGATACCTGCATGACTTACTCCTGCACTTCACTGAGGACTCTGCTTAAGTGTAACCTCCTCAGAGGTGCTTCCCTGATTTCCCTTCAGAAAAATAATACTTCTGTGCTCTTTCCATATCTTGCTTTATTTTTCTTCTACTACTACCTAATAATATGTGTGTGTGCTAATTTGTAGTAATATTTATGTTTATTTGCCTGTCTCTACTAGAATATATGTGTGCTCCTTGAGGGCATATTTCTATATACCTGTAGAGTGAGACATGGTGTTCAGTAAATGCCTGTGGAATGAATGAAGGACCGTATTACATAGAAAATGCCTTAAAGTTACCAATTTAGAATATTATTGTAGGAGATAATCAGATGTATAAGGAAGGCTTAGTTTTGTTTTATTTTGCAATGGTAAGCTCTATGAGGCTAGGAATTTTTTTTCTTCCTTGCTATTATTCCCATGCCTAGAATGTTTCCTGGCAGTAGTAATCATTTGACTAATATTTACTGAATGAATGAGTTTATGTAGCATGTATTTTTAATAAACTACCAAATTATACTATATGTAAAAGTAACCTTTAATAAAACTAAAAGTAGACTGTAGAATTCCAAAATTGGGTGAAGGGGAAGAAGAGTGATAGTACTACCTCGATTGAAGTCTTTAGATCCATTCACCTCCATCCATCTTCACCATTTGCCAGTTACTCCGAGCCACCACCATCTCTTGTCAGGGCTGTTCTAATAGTGTGTCACACTTAGTTCATTCTCTACACAATTTTAAAATTTAAAACTATTTCAGGATACCTTTTGTACCTATAATAAAGCCCCGACTTTTAAACTTGGCCCATTCGAAGACCCAGTGTGGCCTCTCTGCCTCTTAATCTCATGTACTGTCTTCTCCTTGCTCAGTAGTCTTCTGCCTTTTTCTCAGTTTCTATAGTGCACTGGGTTCTTTGCCACCTTTGTCACTCAGTGCTTACATTGTGCCTGATAGAATTTTTCTCCCGTGTGTTTTTCATTGGAGTAACTCTTATGTGTTATTTAAATCTGAGCTTGGAGTAACTCCTGTGTGTAATTTAAATCTGAGCTTGTTAGATCTTGTGAACAGTCTTCCTTGAAAGCCTTATCGACCCTCTTTCCTATTAGAATTACCCATGGTATTGGAGTGGCATGGAAAGGAACACAACCACAGCTTGTAATTATCTGTATAAACTAACTTTTATGTTTCCTATTGTATTCTTAACAGTAAGTATGGTACTTGGCACATAGTAGGTGCTCAGTAAACATTTTTTAAAAATATGTGAAATAACTATAGCAAAAGATGGAAAACGAAAAGGATGAGCATGGAAGAAAAAAGATCCAACAAACATACAAACAAGATCAAATGTGCTTATTAAAACAATAAAAGCCCATAACATACGTTCAGTTATTAACCAAGCCTCAGATTAGATAAGACGCAAAACCCAACTATACACTTCATGTTAGGAATACGTTTAGAACAAAAAATTACTAAGGGGGTTGAAAGTAAATGGATAGTCAAAACAAGCTAATAGGCAAATATAAACAAACAAAAATATCATTGGATGGTATTATTGCTAGACAAAGTTGAAATAAAAGCAGGAAAATAAAAGAGGCACTTTGTAATAATCAAGAATATAATGGAAGAATTCCTATTGTGGCCCAGCGGGTTAAAAACCTGGTATAGTGTCCATGAAGATGCAGGTTCAGTTCCTGGCCTCACTCAGTGGGTAATGGATCTGGCATTGCCACAAGCTACAGTGTAGTTCACAGATGCAGTCTGGTGTTGCTGTGGCTGTACCTGGGGCATAGACTGGCAGCTGCAGCTCTGATTCAATTCCTTGCCCGGAACTTCCATGTGGGGCAGGTGCGGCTGTTAAAAAAAAAAAAAAAAAAAAAAAGAAGAAGATGGAGTTCCCTGGTGGCCTAGTGGTGAAGGATTTGGCATTATCACATCTGTAGCTTGGGTTCAGTCCCTGGCCTGGGAATTTTCTAATGCTGTAGGCACAGCCTTCCCCCCCCCAAAAAAAGAATTATTAATATGAAGAAAACCAAAAATACTTATTTTTTGAAGATGGAGCATTGAAGTATTTAAGTTGAAAATGATAAATTCAGTGAGGAAGATAAAGAAACATAACAGTAATGGGAGACTTTAAAACATCTTTTCAGGAGTTCCTTTCGTGGCTCAGTGGTTAACGAACCTGACTAGGATCCATGAGGATGTGGGTTCGATCCCTGGCCTCCCTCTGTGGGTTAAGTTGTGAGCTGTGGTGTAGAGTCACAAATGTGGCTTGGATCTGGCGTTTCTGTGGTTGTGGTGTAGGCCAGTAGCTGTAGCTACAGTTCCACCCCAGCCTGGGAACTTCCAAGTGCCTCAGGTGCGGCCCTAGGAAAAAAGGTCTTATCAACCACATATTCTAAAATGAAACTTTAAGTTA
The DNA here is from genome assembly GCF_054392235.1 of Sus scrofa. Classification (NCBI taxonomy): domain Eukaryota; kingdom Metazoa; phylum Chordata; class Mammalia; order Artiodactyla; family Suidae; genus Sus; species Sus scrofa. Next base: position 80,482,043 of record NC_139387.1, on the reverse strand, counting down.
ATAAAAAGGCAAGAACCAGACAGCAAATCACAAAACCTTAGCCAAACCTCAAAACAGAAACCTCAGTTAATTGAGTTTTAAAAATATAAAAGCATTCTTCTGAAAAAATCTTAGAGCAAAAGTCTATAGATACTGCAAACTGGCGATTGTAGTCTGTCTAATAATTACAGTAAAAACTAAATACGTAACTAACATGTGGGACACAAGTAAAATTATTTCTAAAAATTTCGTTACTAAATGAAAATTAAAAAGTTAACATTCAGCTAAAGAATTTATCAAAAGAACATAAGCCTAAGAAATACTGGAAAAAAAGAATAAAGATAGCAAATAAATTAGAAAACAGAAAAGATAGGTAAGACAAATAAAATTGGGAGTTCCTGTTGCAGCTGAGCGGATGAAGAATCCAAAATAGTTCATGAGAATGCAGGTTCTTTCCCTGGCATGGCTCAGTGGGTTGAGGATCTGGCATTGCTGCAAACTGCAGTGTAGTTTGCAGATGTGGCTTGGATCCAGCGTGCTGTGGCTATGGTGTAGGCTGATAGCTGTGGCTCTGATTTGACCCCTAACCTGGAAACCTCCCTATGTCACAGGTGTGGCCATAAAAAAAAAAAAAAAAAAAAAAAAAAAAGATAAATAAAGATAAATAAAACCAAGAATTGGTTCTTTAATTAAAAGAAGAATAAGACTAGCTAACTTTTTTTTTTTTTTTGTCTTTTTGTCTTTTGTCTTTTGTCTTTTGTTGTTGTTGTTGTTGCTATCTCTTGGGCCACTTCCGCGGCATATGGAGGTTCCCAGGCTAGGGGTTGAATCAGAGCTGTAGCCACCGGCCTACGCCAGAGCCACAGCAACGCGGGATCCGAGCCGCGTCTGCAACCTACACCACAGCTCACGGCAACGCCGGATCGTCAACCCACTGAGCAAGGGCAGGGACCGAACCCGCGACCTCATGGTTCCTAGTCGGATTCGTTAACCACTGCGCCACGACGGGAACTCCCCCTAACTTTTTTTTTTAACAAGGGAGAAATTACAAAAATTAAAATTAAAAAAATAAAATTATGAAAAAGGGGAATTTCCTTCATGGCTCAGCAGTTAACCCAACTAGGATCCATGAAGTTGTGGGTTTGATCCCTGGCATCACTCACTGGGTTGGGGTTCCGGTGTGGCCATGAACTATGGTGTAGCTCACAGACGTGGCTCAGATCTGGCATGGCTGTGGCTATGGTGTAGGCCAGCAGCTGTAGCTCCGATTAGACCCCTATCCTGGGAACTTCCATATGCTGTGGGTGTGACCCTAAAAAGCAAAAAAAGTAAAATAAAATTATCAAAAAGTAAGCAAAGATCCAGATAATATTAACATAATTATAAGAGAATGGTTGACATGATGAATAAATTAGAAAATACTGGAAAAGTACATTATTTTCTAGGAAAATATACATTATCAAAACTGGTCCAAGAAGAGACTGAAAACCTAAACCTACAGGCCCAGATGGTTTTACAAGTGCTTTCTTTCAAACCTTCATGGAACAGATAACACTAATATTTAAACTGACCTAGGAGTTCCCATCGTGGCTGGGCGGAAATGAATCTGACTAGTATTCATGAGAATGCAGATTCAATCCCTGGTCTCGCTCAGTGGGTTAAGGATCTGGCTTTGCTGTGAGCTGTGGTGTAGGTTACAGACAAGGCTTGGATCTGGCGTGGCTGTGGCGTAGGCCAGCAGCTACAGCTCTGATTTGACCCCTAGCCTGGGAACCTCAGATGTGACCCTAAAAAGACAAAAGAAAACAAAAATTAAAAAATTAAACTGACCTAGAGTAAGTAAGAAGAATTGAGCTTCTGTGGAGTTCCCGTTGTGGCACAGTAGTTAACGAATCCGACTAGGAACCATGAGGTTGCGGGTTTGGTCCCTGCCCTTGCTCAGTGGGTTAACGATCCGGCGTTGCCATGAGCTGTGGGGTAGGTTGCAGACGCGGCTCGGATCCCGCGTTGCTGTGGCTCTGGCGTAGGCCGGTGGCTACAGCTCGGATTCGACCCCTACCCTGGGAACCTCCTATGTCGCGGGAGCGGCCCGAGAAATGGCAAAAAGACAAAAAAAAAAAAAAAAGAGAATTGAGCTTCTGTATTATTTTTATAAAACAGTAAGAGAACCTACTAGAACCTAAAGTTGCTGTGAAGGTTAAACAAATTAATGCAAATAAAATTCTTAGAACAATGCCTGACGTATAGAAAGCACTCAATAAATGTTAGTGCCACAAAAATAGAGCAATAAAACAGGCATAATACAAATAACACCTGATAGAGATATTGTAATAAAACTACAGATCAGTTTTATCTAAGAATATTGATGCAGAAGTCTAATAGTACATTCAAAACAAAATATACTATGACTAAGTAGAATTTATTCTAGGACTGCAAAGATGTTTTGGAGTGTTTCTTACTATAATTCAACATATTAGTAGATAAAGGAGGAAAAGCTGTGTGATCATCTTGTTAAGATATTGAAATGCAGTTAATAAAATCAGACATTTATTCCTGGAAACAGTCTTTAGTAAAACCTTAAGACAGCTAAAATATGTATCTCAAAACCGTAGTCAGGAAAGTACTTCATGGAGCTATATCAGAAATTGGTACTATGTTAGGAACAAGACAAGAAAGTTTTCACCACTGTTACTTGACTTTGTTCTAGATGTGCTACAAGTTAATAGAAATGAGAGAAGCATGGTATTGAGGTAATCCCTAAACCCTTTGAATAACATCCAGTGCTTTGTTCAGGGCATTTAGTTACTATGTTCAGGAACTGTCTGCCTTGTTGAATCTTTAGCCTTTTTCAGTACTTTCCACTCAATGGAGTCTTACGGTATTTTCAGTTAGCTTATTTTAATAGTTTTTCCATTAAAAAAAAAATCATAGTATTTTGGAGTTCCCATTGTGACTCAATGGGTTAAGGGCCCAACATAGTTCCTGTGAGGATGCAGATTTGATCTCTGGCCTCAGTCAGTGGGTTAAGGATCTGGCAAGCTGCAGCGTAGGTCACAGATGCGGCTTGAACCTGCTGTGTCTGGTGTAGGCCTCAGTTGCAGCTCTGATTCGATCCCTAGCCTGGGAACTTCCATATGCCACAGGTGTGGCATTTTAAAAAAAAGAGAAAAGAGAAGAAAATCATAGAATTTTGTTTGGAATTCCAGTTAATAAAGTGAAAGCAGAGCTGCTTTGATTGCAGAGGATTTAGGAAGCTCTGTAGTTACCTCTTCTTCCTCATAGTCATCTCCCCCACTAGCTCTTGGGAGTATTGTGTGCAGCTTTAAGAGTTACAAGTCTATTTTGTTTTATGCAATTTTTGTGACAGTTATTAACAGTGATATAAAACAATTGCATAAAATATGATCACTAATTTGATAACATCTTATTCTTGGCAATTTTCAGTCCTTTGGTTATGGCAGGTATTAAATTAGAAGTAGCTTGGGATTTGGAATTGGGATTGAAATGACTAAGGCTGCCAAAAGCTGATATATCGAGAAATGAAAACTAACCCTGACACAGGAGGCGTAAAAATCATCAATTAAAATGACGCAAATTCTGGAACTGCTGTTTCAGATAAGGACAGGTGGCCCAAAACATCTTAATGGCTCCAGAATGACATGCTATATGAGGTTCTAAAAAGTGGTTCTGAGGAGGCAAAACAGCACAGCATTGTGACACGTAGAACGTATGGACTGTAGAAAGACAAATACTGCATGATATCATATGTGGAATCTAACAAGTTGAACTCTTAGGAGCAGAGTGGAATGCTGGTTTCCAGGGCCCTGCAGTTGGGAGAAATGGGGAAATGTTGGTCAAAGGGGTCTGAAGTTTCAGTTGTGCAGGATAAGTATTCTGGTGGATCGAACATACAGCATGGTTACTATAGTCAGTAATACTGTATTATATATTTGAAATTTGCTAGAAGAGTAATTCTTTATTTTTTATTTTATTTTTTAAGGTTTTTGTTTTTTATTATAGCTGATTTAGCAATGTTCTGTCAATATCTGCTGTACAGCAAAGTTTCCCAGTCATTCTTCTGTCTGTCTGTCTCTCTGTCTATCTACATTCTTTTTTTTTAGGGCCGCACCCGCAGCATATGGAGGATCCCAGGCTAGGAATCAAATCAGAGCTGTAGCCACTGGCCTACATCACAGCCACAGCAATGCCAGATCCAAGCTGCATCTGTGACCTACACTACAGCTCACGGCAACACCGGATCCTTAACCCACTGAACGAGGCCAGGAATCGAAACTGCAACCTCATGGTTCCTAGTTGGATTTGTTTCCGCTGTGCCACAATGGGAACTCCCCTATCTACATTCTTTTTCTCACATTTTCCTCCATCATATTCCATCACAAGTGACTAAATATAGTTCCTTGTGCTTGCTATACAGCAGGATCTCATTGCTTATCCACTCCACATGCAATAGTTTGCATCTACTAACCCCATAGAACAGTAAATCTTTAATGTTCTCACCAGGACAGTAAAAGGTGATGTGAGGTGATGGATATGTTAATTGGCTTGTCTGTGGTAACCAGTTCACAATGTATACACATATCAGAATATCACATTGTGAACCTTAATCATATACGGTTTTGTAAATTGCGTCTTAATAAAGCTGGGAAAAAAATAAGAGGAAGTACAGACTTTAAAATCATGCTGGAGTTGAGTATGACTGGGAATGTGATCATTGCAGATTTTTGAAACATTTGAGCCTTGGTTTTTGTGTCATATAAAGAGGAATTTGAAATTAGTTAGTGAGTATAAAGAGCTTAGTATGATTCTTGCTATATATAAGACTCTCTTGGAGTTCCCGTTGTGGTGCAGTGGTTGGCGAATCCGACTGGGAACCATGAGGTTTCGGGTTCGATCCCTGGCCTTGCTCAGTGGGTTAAGGATCTGGCATTGCCGTGAGCTGGGGTGTGGGTTGCAGATGAGGCTCGGATCCCGCGTTGCTGTGGCTGTGTTGTAGGCCAGTGGCTACAGCTCCAATTCGACCCCTAGCCTGGGAATCTCCATATGCCAAGGGAGTGGCCCAAGAAAAGGCATAAAGACAAAAAAAAAAAAAAAACACTCTTAAAAAGTTAATAGCTTTTATATGTTATACTATGTACTAAGGCAGTGAAGCATGTAATACATATTAGGAACAAAGTAAAGATTTTTTTTAAGTGTGTTATTTTACCTGGAAAAAATCAATTTTTAATCTAAATATTTCATCCTTCTGATTCTCATAAAGTCTTGCTACATTTAAGGCTTTAATTGAATTATAATTAACATGCAGCAGAATGTACAGGTTTTATATGTTCAGTTTGACATTTAACTTTGAATATCACTGTGATAGTATCTTTCACTTGCACTGAACCTAGTAAGTGCATTGTTATAGTTGATAACTGTGATAACAGTAAATTCTATCTTAAGAAAGCTCTTTTATAGGAAGTTACATTATTTTAAAAAGCCAAGTTGATTTGTAGCCATTGTTGGTCTGTATTAACTCAATGGCAGTGTTTTTTAGCAAATTGTATTTATTTGTGACCTTGTACAACAAAAATTCCTGCGTATCTGTCTTGTATTTATTAGTACATAATACATGTTAACCGGTGTGATTCTGTGTAAAGTTGTTCAATTTGTCTTCTCTAGGAGTTCCCATTGTGGCTCAGTGGGTTAAGTATCTGACTAGTATTCATGAGGATTCGGGTTCGATCCTTCACCTTGCTCAGTGGGTTAAGGTTCTGGCGTTCCCATGCGCTTTGGTGTAGATTGCAGGTGCGGCTCAGATCCCACATGGCTGTGGTTGTGGCAAAGGCCAGCAGCTGCGGCTGCTATTAGACCCTTAGCCTGGGAACTTCCATATGCCATGTGTGTGGCTGTAATACAAAATGAAATAAATAAATTTGTCTTCTCTGGTTTCTTTTTTATCTCATTTGACCTAAGATACTTTTTTTTCTTCCTTATACTTCCCTTTTTATCTAAAAGCAAAGATCTTAAGTAATCATTTATGCCTGCTGGTTGATTTATGCCTGCTAGTTTATTCCTTTATGTGCTCGTAAATTTATGTGTTTGTAAATTTGTCAGTTCAAATTGTGTTTTAGGTCACTGTGCTTAAGTTTTGGCTAGCATGAAGCAGATGGGGAGCTATGGGATGGAAGGGGAAATCATAACTATTTCCTCAGCTGACCTGGAAGGTAAATTTAACTTAAATCCCTTAGGATTATTGGAGATAGAGTATCCTGAAGTGATTTCTTATTGTCTTTAGGAAGAGAAGCTGGAAGTTCACTTATGTTTGGCTGAGAAATGCTGCAAGTAGAGGATAGGTCTTTCCTAAATCAGGTCTCTGTTCATACCTAGAAATTTCTTCCCTAGTCTTTTCCTCCCTTCTTTTACTTTAGGTAAGCCTCTTTTTGTTTCTTTTTTTAAAACAATTTTTAGGAGTTCCTGTCATGGCTTAGTGGTTAACGAGCCTGACTAGCATCCATGAGGACGTGGGTTTCATCCCTGGCCTCACTCAGTGGGTTAAGGTTCTGGCTTTGCCGTGAGCTGTGGTGTAGATCTCAGACTTGCTTCGGATTCCAAGTTGCTGTGACTCTGGCACATGCCAGTGGCTACAGCTCCAATTGGACTCCTAGCCTGGTAACTTCCCATATGCTGTAGGTATGGCCCTAAAAAAAAAAAAAAAAAAAAAAAAAAGAAAATTTATAGTTGATTTACAATGTTCTGTCCATTTCTGCTGTACAGCAACATGACCCAGTTAAACATATATAGACACTTTTTTTCTCATAATATCTTCCATCATGTTGCAACACTCCCTGAGCTATACAGCAGGACCTCATTGCTTATCCACTGGTTGCATGTTTCTTAATATTTGATATTATTGTCAAACATTATGTTTTTCTTTTCAGTTATTTTGGACTGTATCATTGTAATAATTTTCACTGTAAATTTAGTTCACCTTTCTACAACTTACATTTGTTATTTATTATTTTTGTGATAACTTTATCTGATTTGAACTAAATCTGTCTTATCAAACATATGAGTATTTATTTCCATTCACAATACTGTTGTTTTTTGTTTGGTCATGCCCACAGCATGTGGAAGTTCCCCGGGCCAAGGATTGAAGCTGCCCCACAGGAGTGACCTTAGCTGCTGCAGTGACAACACCAGATCCTTAACCCACTGTGCCACAGGAGAACTCCCAGAATGCTTTTTTTATTCTAAGAAATGTGGTATTCTGCCATAAACTTCATATGTAGCTATTAATCGAAATTTTGAAGAACTTTATAAGAAGGCTGAATTAAGTCTTTTGTTGGCAGATAGAAGATAATAACCATTTGTTGATTTGTTGTAACTGGAAAAATTAGTATGTAGTGAATCAAAAAGAAATTGACTAGGAGTTCTCATGTGGTACAGCAGGTGGAGGATCTGGCATTGTCACTGCAGCAGCTGGGTTGCCGCTGTGGCACATGTTCCATTTCTGGCCCATTTCTGAACTACACATGCCAGGAAATAGGATAGCAGTGATTGCTTTATTAGGCTCAATTTAAAAAATCTTTCTCATTACAGGATAGTTACCTTTTTAAATTTAAATTTTTTTTTTTTTTTCTTTTTAGGGCTATACCTGAAGCATATGGAGATTCCTAGGCTAGGGATCGAATTGGAGCTGCAGCTGCCAGCCTACACCACAGTCACAGCAATGGGGGAATCCTAGCTGCATCTGTGGCCTATGCTGCAGCTTGTGGCAATGCTGGATCCTTAACCCACTGAGCGAGGCCAGGGATCAAACCCACATCCTCAACTAGGATACTAGTTGGGTTCTTAACCTGGTGAACCACATGGAAACTCCTAGGATAGTTATCTCTGAAAGAACACTCTTTAAGTTAGAATGAAATCTCTGTGATTGTAGGCATCTTGAAGTAAGTAGAAAAAACAATATAAAGAAAATGACAAAAAAGTATGTTATTGTATAATATATTACAACATAGTTTTGTTCAAGATTTTGTTTTTAACACTTTCAGAATTAAATGTAGCTGCTTTTATTTGGAAATTATTTTCTACAGTGACATATGTATTATTGAAACTTTTTTTACTATCTTGAACTGGTTATTTGTATATGAATTATAAACAAAATGTGTTTATACTAGGGTAATTTTCCCACCTAGTGTGGCTTTGCTTACTTTCTCTGTCTATGAGTAGCATATAACATCAGTGGGTACTTATAAAATCTCATATTAACCTAAGAGGAGTTCCTGTCGTGGCACAGTGGTTAATAAATCCGACTAGGAACCATGAGGTTGCGGGTTTGATCCCTGGCCTTGCTCAGTGGGTTAAGGATCCAGCTTTGCTGTGAGCTGTGGTGTAGGTTGCAGATGCAGCTTGATCCCTCATTGCTGTGGCTGTGGTGTAGGCTGGCGGCTACAGCTCAGATTAGACCCCTAGCCTGGGAACCTCCATATGCCACGGGAGCAGCCCTAGAAAAGGAAAAAAGACAAATATATATATATATATAAACCTAAGAAGTATAATCAGAAATATGAAATTGCTGAAGATCTTATGCCTGTAAATATGTTATATATAATTTTATAATATGTAAGTATATAACATATTTGAACATCAGATGATACATCTATATATATGTTACTACACACATACACACACGCATATATAAACATAGAAGGCTAAATGGCAAAAATTTTTTTTTTTTTTTTTTGTCTTTTTGTCTTCTCTGGGCTGTACCCATGTCATATGGAGGTTCCCAGGCTAGGGGTCTAATAGGAGCTGTTGCTGCCGGCCTCCGCCGTAGCCACAGCAACGCCAGATCCAAGCCACGTCTGTGACCTACACTACAGCTCACGGCAACCCTGGATCCTTAACCCACTAAGCAAGGCCAGGAATCGAACCCACAACCTCATGGTTCCTAGTCGGGGATTCGTTAACCACTGAGCCATGACAGGAACTCCCAGATGGCAAACTGTTAATTACATTTCTGCTCTTGTGGCATCAGCATGCTCTTAGACATCCAGTCTTAAACCTTGAAGTCATTGTATGCTCCTCTCCTCTGTCCCAGTGCTTCCAAATCCAGTTAGACTTCTGAGTGTGTTTCCTCACACATGCTCTCTCACATAGCCCATCTAACCCCTAAAGCCTTGCTTTAGACCCTCATCGCCTCTTGGATCTACAGTAGTGATTTCTTAATGGTTTTCCTTGCTTGTAGTCTGCCCCTTGCATTGTAAGCAGTGAGGATTCAAAAACAGATTCAAGGAGTTCCCGTTGTGGCTCAGTGGTTAACGAATCCGACTAGGAACCATGAGATTTCGGGTTCTATCCCTGGCCTTGCTCAGTGGGTTAAGGATCCGGTGTTGCCGTGAGCTGTGGGGTAGGTCACAGATGCGGCTTGGATCTGGTGTTGCTGTGGCTCTGGTGCAGGCTTGGCAGCTACAGCTCCAATTTGACCCCTAGCCTGGGAACCTCCATATGTCATGGAAGCGGCCCCCAAAATGGCAAAAAGACAAAAACAAACAAAAAAATTAATTCAACTTTAAAACTTCTCCATATAGTACATTTTACTACATAACATTTCACATCTATGCATAAATACATGATTGGCCTTGTGATAGTACCTTATTCCTTCAGAATGAAATCAAAATCAGAACTCCAGACCACTGAATATATCAATCAGAACTCTCCATGGTGTGGTTCCAACTTGCCTTTCCACCTTTGTCTCTACACATAAGGCTCAGTTTAAGCACCAGGTCCTCAGGAAGGCTTCCCTAATAATGTTTCTTTTCCACTCGGACTCTGCAGCTGTTGGTGTGCTTTTTTAATATTTCCCACCTCTCATTAAACAAATGTTTATTGAGAATATACCATGTGTTAGGCCCACTATTGGATTCCTACTGTCTGTTTTTTCTACTAAATTGAGGCTCCATGATGTTAGGAACAATGTTATCACCATCTTTTAGTCTCTTCTTCCATGTAGCACAGTGCCTTGCAGTGTAGATGAAGATTTGAAGTCAATAGTGATCTCAACAATTGACCTTCAGTTATTTTCTGGTAGATAATAAAATTATGCAACTGAATACTTAGCTTTTAAAATTAAAAAGGTTATTTCTGTTTTTATTTTTTCAAGTAACATATATTGTTAAAAGTGTGGAAAATGTAGATAAGGACAAAGAAGAAAATTAAAACTATCTTTCAAATCTAGATATAACAGCCTAAAACATTTTTTAATACTTGGCATTGATTTATTCTATTCACCTTTTAGCTCTGTTCCCATTCCTCTCCCTCTATCTTCTTTTTTTTTCTTTTTAAGGCTGTAGTTGCAGCATATGGAAGTTTCCAGGCTAGGGGTTGAATCAGAGCTGTAGCTGCAGGCCTATGTCACAGCCACAGCAGTGTGGGAGCTGAGCTGTGTATGTCACCTATACCACAGCTCACAAATGCTAGATCCTCTAACCCACTGAGTAAGACCAGGGATCAGACAAATTTACATCTTCATGGGTACTGCTTGGGTTCTTAACTTGCTGTGCCACAGTGGGAACTCCACTCTTTCTTCTATGTTCCCCTTCCCCATACCTGAAATTACTGTCTTTTCACATGGATTCTTAGCAAACAGATTTATTATATATTTCTTAAAAAAGATTGTTCCAAAGCATTTATTTTCTGATGATTTATGTGAATCAGGAACTTTGGGAGCATTTTGGCTTGGTAGTTCGGCTCTGGGTTTATAATGATGTTGCAGTTAAAATGTTAACTGCAGCTGTAGTCATCTCAAGACTTCACTTAGCTGTGGCATCTGCTTCCACGTTGGTGTGCTTACCCTGGCTATTGTTGGCAGAAGTCCTCACTTTCTTGCTATGTGTGCTTCCCCACAGTCCTGCATGAATGTTCTGATGCCATATCAGCTGGCTTCCCCAGGGGGACTGATCAGGAGTGAGCAAGATAGAAGGCACAGTGTCTTTTATGACCTAGCCTCGGAAGTCCCACTTAGCCACTTCTACAGTATGCTTCTGTTGCTACAAATGAGCATTGTTGATTATGGGAGGAGACTATACAAGGGCATGAATGCCAAGAGGTCTGAGACTGTCTTGGAGGCTGGGAGCAGTAGTCTGACCCAACTCTGGAACTGTGTAATGCAGGGATGAAATGGAAGTGTCGAATAGCTTTTAGTTTTTTCCAAATTGGAATTTTATAGTGAAGCATTTCCATTTTGTTTGAAAATGACAAAGTATCCCACTCTTGGGCATCTATCCGGACAAAGCTCTACTTAAAAGAGACACATGCACCCGCATGTTCATTGCAGCACTATTCACAATAGCCAGGACATGGAAACAATCCAAATGTCCATCAACAGATGATTGGATTCGGAAGATGTGGTATATATACACAATGGAATACTACTCAGCCATAAAAAAGAATGACATAATGCCATTTGCAGCAACATGGATGGAACTAGAAAATCTCATACTGAGTGAAATGAGCCAGAAAGACAAAGGCAAATACCATATGATACCACTTATAACTGGAATCTAATATCCAGCACAAATGAACATCTCCTCAGAAAAGAAAATCATGGACTTGGAGAAGAGACTTGTGGTTGCCTGATGGGAGGGGGAGGGAGTGGGAGGGATCGGGAGCTTGGGCTTATCAGACACAACCTAGAATAGATTTACAAGGAGATCCTGCTGAATAGCATTGAGAACTATGTCTAGATACTCATGTTGCAACAGAAGAAAGGGTGGGGGGAAAACTGTAATTGCAATGTATACATGTAAGGATAACCTGACCCCCTTGCTGTACAGTGGGAAAATAAAAAAAAAAAAAAAGAAAATGACAAAGTATGAAAAACTTAAACTCTTATAAGGTTTCATTCTTAAATCAATTTTAGTGGTACCTTCACATGAATATTAGCATTCAGATTTTTCATTATTTATTTATTTTTTAGGGCCACACCTGCATCATGTGGAAATTCCAAGTCTTAGGGGTTAAATCAGAGCTGTAGCTGGCCAGACTACACCACAGCCACAGAATAGGATCTGAGCATGTCTGTGACCTACACTACAACCACAGCTCATGGCCACGCCAGATCCCCAACCCACTGAGTAAGGCCAGGGATCAGACCTGCATCCACATGGATCCTAATCAGGTTCGTTACTGCAGAGCCATGATAGGAACTCCAGCGTTCAGATTTTTTATATACTCAGTTGTTCATATAACCTCAAAGAATAAGAATAAATAATTTACTATTAATCTTTGTTAATGCTTATGTGTAAGACAATGTATGAATGTATTTTTGAGTTCACAGTGTTTACTCCTCACAATTATTGTTTTGTAAATGACAAATGAGGTTTTAAGTAAGTGTCAGTGTAGGGTTAGACTCCAGGTAATCTTACTTCAGAGCCAAACTCTTAAACATAATGTCATTGAATCTCACACTTTCAGTATACCTTGATCATAAAGTATATGTATGAATACAATTAACTTTGGTAAACTGAAAAAACATTACCAGAGTTCCCTCACAGAGGGTTAAAGATCTAGTGGTGTCACTGCTGGGGTGAGGGTTCTATCCTTGGCCCAAGAAACTTCCACGTGCCAAAAAAAAAAACCCCGCCATATATATATATATATGTGATATATATATATATATATATATATCACAGGGAGTTCCACTTGTGGCTCAGAGGGTTAAGAACCTGACATAGTACCCGTGAGGATGCAGGTTCCATCTCATTCAGTGGGTTAAGGATCCAGTGTTGCTGTGGCTGTGGTGTAGACTGGCAGCTGCAGCTCCAATTCGAGCCCTAGCCCAGAAACTTCCATATGTTACAAGTGTGGCCCTAAAAAGAAAAAAAAAATTACCGTAAATAAGTAAAAACAAAATGGATTTTAAAAAATAAGTCACAGCTGAGAAAGTTTTTTTTTTTCTTTCTTTCTTTTTAGGGCTGCAGGTGAGGCATGTGGAAGTTCCTGGGCTAGGGATCAAATTGGAGCTGCAGCCTCAGCCATAGCAATGCCAGATCTCAGCCACAGCTCATGGCAGTGCTGGATCCTTAACCCACTGAGCTGGGCCAAGAATGGAACCTGCATCCTCATGGATGCTAGTTGGGTTGGTTACCTCGGAGCCTAAGAGGAACTCTGTGAAAGTGTTTTTTACTAGGTTTTCTGTAGGGCTCATGAGCTTGAACTATAGACCAGGTTCCTTGTATTCTTTTCCCTGTTTCTTTTCCTGCTAACTTAAAATTATGGGTTGCTGAAACGGTAGCAAGCAATGGCTTGCTCAGATAATTCTGGATATTCAAATTTAACATGACCCCTAAATTGTAAATAATTTTAACCTTGATCTTTAATCAACTTTGTCTCCCTAAAATCCTGAAACCTTGAGTATTTCAAATTGAGGCAGTGGCAAATGTAATATTAATTACCCTTCTGGTTCTTTTTAGTGGGAAGGTCAACTCTGTACGTGTGTTTGGCTTTTTCTTAAACTAAGAATTAAATTTATTTTATTGTACCCTAAATTAACATATTTATGCTATGCAAGGTTCTAAACATATTGTTCAGATATGCATACCATTTAAGCAAGTCTCTAGAAGTAATGGAAATGACAATTTCAAGTGTTATCAGTGTCCTGATGAAGTGTAAACACTTTTTACTGCAACAGACAGTTTGTATTAAGGTAGAGAATTAAATATATTCAATAATGTTTTCATTGTATAGGGAAAAAAACACGACCATCCTGATCACATTGAATCAAAATGGAGTGCTGTATTTTTTTCATTTTTTAAGGGTTTTTTTGGAAGTATTCTTGACAATGTTGTGACAATTTCTGCTGTATAGTAAAGTGACCTAATTATACATATATACACATCCATTCCTTTTCAGATTCTTTTCCCATATAGATTATCACAGAATATTGGGTAGAGTTCCCTATGCCAGTCCCAAACCCCCAGTCCATCCCTATCCACTACCTGTCCCCTTTGGTAACCATAAGTTTGTTTTCAAAGTCTGTGAGTCTGTTTCTGTTCTGCAGGTAAGTTCATTTGTATCATTGTTTCAGATTTCACGTATAAGTGATATCATGTGATGTTTGTCTTTCTCTCTCTAACTTCACTTAGTGTGATGATAATCTCTAGGTTCATCCATTTTGCTGCAAATAGCATTATTTTGCTCTTTTTTATGACTGAGTAATATTGCATCGTGTATACATTCCACATCTTCTTTATCCATTCCTCTGTTGATGAATATTTAGATTGCTTCCATGTCTTGGCTGTTGTAGACAGTGCTGCAGTGAACATTGGGTTGCATGTATCTTTTTGAATTATGGTTTTCTCCAGATAGATGCCTAGTAGTGGGATTGCTGGATCCTATGATAATTCCATTTTTTGTTTTTTTGAGGAAGCTCCATACTGTGTTCCATAGCGGTTGTATCAATTTACATTCCCACTAAGGGTGTAAGAGAGTTCCCTTTTCTCTGCACCTTCTCCAGCAATAATTGTTTGTAGACTTTGATGATGGGCACTCTGGCTGGTATAAGGTGGTACCTCATAGTAGTTTTGATTTGAATTTCTCTAATAATTAGTGATGGTGAGCATCTTTTCATGTGTTTTTTGGCCATCTGTTTGTCTTTGGCAAAAAGTCTATTTAGATCTTTTGTCCATTTTTTAATTGGGTTTTTCGTTTTGATATTGAGCTGCATGAGTTGTTTGTATATTTTGGAGATTAATTCCTTGTCAGTTGCTTCATTTACAGATGTTTCCTCCAATTCTATGGGTTGTCTTTTCCTTTTTTTTATGGTTTCCTTTGCTGTGCAAAAACTTTTAAGTTTGATTAGGTCACATTTGTTTATTTTTGTATTTTACTTTCATTTCTCTAGGAGATGGAGCTGAGAAGATACTTCTGTGGTTTATGTCAGAGAGTGTTCTGCTTATGTTTTCCTCTAAGAGCTTTATAGGATCCAATCTTATATTTAGGTCTTTAATCCATTTTTAATTTATTTTTGTGCCTGGTGTTAGAAAGTCTTCTGATTTTGAGAGCTGTATTTTTGATTGCCGGCTGTATACACCAAACACTAAAGCAACATGTAGATGAGGCAATCAGCTGCAGCCTCTTTTATAGCTTGATATCTGCACAAAAAGCTGATGTTCTATATATACTGATCCCAATCCACCATTGCAGATGACATTGTAGTTCAGAGTTTTTAATATAGTTTCCCTCTTCTGGAAATAACTTTTCTGTAGCTTGGGATGTCAGTGATAAATCAGAGTCATCGATCATTTTCTCTCAAATAGGTCTATAGTAACATAACAAAAACTTTTATTTCACATTTGTGTTTTTTCCAACTGTAAAGCAAAAATATCTGCTAGCATGCACATGTAATAGTATTAAATCTTCCATTAATAGCATGCATTAGTATGCTATTAATATTATACAGTATCCAGGGATTTCCCACTGTGGCACAGCGGGTAAACAGTCTGGCATTGCCAAAGCTGTGGCATAGGTCACAACTATGGCTCATATTCTGTCCCTGGCCTGGGAGCTTCCATAAGCAGCAGGCATGGCCAGCAACAACAACGAAAAGTATGTAATGCTCAATTACATCATATATTAAAGGAATTTTAGACATATGTTTTCCCTTTAAATGCCGGGGCCAGCTCAGCTGGATGGGGATGAAGAACGGGTGCTGTGGAACTTAAGGAAAAATAGTTAACATAAAACAAGACACAGAGACATTTATCTTAAGTAAAGGTGGGAGCCAGGGACTCAAGGTCTCAGGGACCAAGAGCGCGGGACTCAAGGTCTCAGGGACCAAGAGCGCCGGGGAACTCCAGATCTCAGGGACCAAGAGCCCCCCGCCTCAAGAAACCACTCTGCTTTTATTGTGAGATTAAGTGAGGAGTGGCTATGGGTGGATGATACAGGGTTTGTTTAGAAAGCCACTTAGGTGGTAATGTGTTAAGCTCTTACTCTGACCTCTAGGCACATAACAGTTCTTAAACTTAAGTCACTTATGCCTTTAGGTCTTTGCTCTTAAGCTTAAGTCATTTATCAGCACTGTGACTGTTTCTCCAAGAAGGAAGATGGGATAAGAAGATGGGATAAAGTAAAGAAGGACAAGATGGAGTTTTCAAGCAAACATGTCTTGCAACATTTAAACATGTCATAAAGTTTTGGGGTTTTTTTGCCTGCACCCGTAGCATGTGAAGTTCCCAGGCCAGGGATCAAACCTACACCACATCAGTGACCTGAGCCTCTGCAGCGACAACACCAGAGTCTTAACCTACTGGATCAGAAGGGAACTCCTGTGTAAATTTTTTAAGGCTTCTCTTTGTAATTTTTTTGCTGTAATGCATACAAATATGCATGCTGCCTTTGTAGTTTGAGACTTCCCTATTGTTGGTGGCAGAGTTCATCAATTTTATACCTGAGAGCATATTTGCCCTTATTTTGTAAAAACTTATTGGTTTGCTAGGGAAGTACTGTATTTGGAAATTATTCAAAAGCTTTAATGCTCATGCTGCTTTTTGAAAAATACTGTGATCACTAGAGGCAGCAGGATGCTGGCTTGTTAAAAAACAGTTTGCAGATATTTTTCAGTATACTTTCCACTCACACTTTCTTGTCCAGGTACTTGTACTTACACATTAATACTTGCAGATTCACTTAGCAGTCATACTGATTGACATTTTGTAGTCTATTGAAGCCGTATTCAGTGAATTCTGGTATTTCTAGAATTACTTTCATCTCTACTTTTTATGAGTTAAAACAACTTTTATGAGTTAAAACAACTTTTATGAGTTTGAATTATACACCATAAAATAACAAGGTTTCCACATGTGAAAAATCATAACTGATCTCACCTTATTAATCTGCGATTATACCAGATGGCCGATGGAACACTTAATAGACTGACAGAGACCCCTGGTGGCACACAAACCAGGCTTTGAGAACATTGCACTGAGCTGTTGTAGAAGCAGTTATTAAAACAGTCACAGATCTGATTGTTACACAAGAAGTAACCAGTCTGGCTTGTAAAAGGTAAAGGAGAGATAAAATGAAAGGAGCAATACTGCTACCTGGTGATGACTCTGAAAACACTGTTTTACCCATATCAGGCCAAGAAGCAGAGGAAAAGCAATAGAGCAAGGAGTAAGGAGAGAGAACACAGAGTACATTGTATAAAAAGAATAACTGACAGCATAGAATAAAGGTGAACGTTACCAAGGAGTGAAAAGAAATCCCAGCTTGAATAGCTGGATGAGAATGTTAAAAACGAATCAAATATTTACTTCAGTAACCTCAAGCAAAGGACAGCTGGTCCCACACTGAAGGCACTGTAATTTGATGGGTGATTTGTTGTAGTACAGTGATGCTCTAAGTCAGTACCATAACCTCTGTGTATTCTATGAAGATTCAGTGGGTCAGAGCTAGATGTGTCCAAGTTTGGGTACCAGATTTTCTGAAACAAAGGATGACATCCCAATACTTGGAATATTATTGAAATATTATAGGTGTTAATAAGTAAGTATATTAGTTATCTATTGCTACATAACAAATTAACTCAAAATTTAGCTGCTTAAAACAACACATTATTTGCCTCACCATTTCTGTTTGTCAGAAATCTGGGTACAGCTTAGCGGGGTCCTCGGACTCAGGGTCTCTCATGGACTGAGTCATCTCAAGGCATTAGCGGGGGAGGAGTTATTTCCAGGCTTACTCACGTGGCTGTTGGCAAGCCTCACTTCCCCACTGGATATTGGACAGAGGCTTCTTTATGTGGGCCATTTTATAGAGGCACTCACAACAGAGCAGGAAAAGGTAAGCAAGATGGAAGTTAGAGTCCTTCAGTAACCTAGTATTAGAGGCAGCATGAACCAGTTTTGCTCTATTCTATTTGTTAGAAGCACTTTACCAAGTCCAGTCCACTCCCCGTGAGGCATTAGACAAGGGCATTGAATAACAGAAGGTGGGATTATTGGGGACATCTTAGAAGAAGGCGGCCTGCCACAATAAACATTTTCATGAATGAGTAAAGGAATGAAGGAAAGAAGAGAAACTTAAGAAATAGAGCTTGTGCTAGTAAATCCTCTGTAAATACAGGTTACCAGAAGGGAATTTGAACCATAAAACAGAAAATTAATCTCTGCATTAGAGTTGTTTATCCTAAAATAGACATTTTGGTCAGTAAGTACACTAGGAGTTCATCTATATCATAAAAGAAAGACTTGGAAAATATGAGTTCTGTTTTTGGCAGACTCTAACTCAACATCTTTTTAGTACTGCCAATCTCTATATTTAGAAAAGCTAGAGTATCCAAATTGGATGTATTTCAGTCATTGGTTCTCAACTCTTTTGCACATTGGAATCACCTTGGAGACTGGAAAACCAAACCAAAAAAAGGATACCTGGGCTCTATCCCTGGCTAAATAAATCAGGACACCGAAAGGTGGGGCCCAGACAAGGAAGGATAGAGTGTCTTCAGAGCTCCTCAGGTGTTTCCAATCTGTAGTCAAGGTTAGGGAACTCTGATTTAAGTGGTTCTTAATGGAAAGATTCAAGCAGGCGCCCTTTCTCAGTTTTAGTACACATTAAAAAAAAAATTATGAACAAGCTTTCTTTATTTAGCATATGTTTATTGTGTCCAGTATGTACACAACACACATTGGGGATTTTATTTTATTTTTTGTCTTTTTAGAGCCGCACCACAGCATATAGAAGTTTCCAGGCTAGGGGTCAAATCGGAGCTGTAGTTGCTGGCCTGCACCACAGTCCCAGGAACGCAGGATCCGAGCTGCGTTTGTGACCTACACTACAGCTCACAGCAAGCAACACAGGATCCTTATTAACCCACTGAGCAAGGCCAGCGATCAGACCTGTATCCTTATGGGTACTAGTCAGGTTTGTTTCCACTGAGCCACGATGGGAACTCCATATGTGGGGGACTTTAAAAAAAAAGAAATATAAATAATTTAAAATGGGATGAGTTATACTTTGTGAAGTAGTTATATATGTATTTACTGTGATTATGTGACACAGTCCACATGTGCTGTAGGGTTTGAGAGAGATGCATATAGGCTAGAGTAGATAAAGAAGGCTATTTGGGTAGTTCCCATTGTGGCCCAGCAGAAACAAATCCAGCTGGTATCCCTGAGGATATGGGTTCGATCCCTGGCCTTGCTCGGTGGGTTAAGGATCTGGCATTGCTATGAACTGTGGTGTAGGTCACAGACATGGCTCAGATCCTGCGTTGCTGTGGCTGTGGTGTAGGCCAGCAGCTGTAGCTCCGATTTGACCCCTAACCTGGGAACTTCCATATGGCGCAAGGGCAGCCCTGAAAAACAAACAAAAACGGGAAGAGTAAGGCTATTTGGAGGAGATGGGATCTGGGTGCATTAGGTAAGTACAAGGTGACATGTAGTAATTTTGCTTCACTCAACAGACCCAGATCCTAGGGTCTGATTTGGAAAGATCCGGCAGTTTAGCTTTGATCTTATTCTGTAGGCCCGTGGCTACACAAGAAGAGCAATTGTGAGAGACTTTGAAAAATACCAGATTTCACTTATGGAGAATTTTATTCAGTTGTTGTGGATGGGGCCCAAATATTGTAATTTTCAAAGACTTCCTGTGATGCTAATGTGTAGCTAGGTTAGAAAACTGCTATAGAATCACATAAGGTCCCTGGAAACTTTTCGGCAGGAGGTTTTGATAGTCACCCATCCACTAAAAACACATTAGGGTGTCTTTGCTTTTGCTTTATGCCCAGGCAGAGGGCAAACAGCAGTGAATGAAATAAAACAGGAAAAAGTCCCTGTTTATACTTATGGAGGTAGTAAGCAGCATATTTTCTTTTCTGGTGGGGAAGCCAGGCAGTAAGCTAATACAGTGTAATGTCGTAAGTAGAAAGAGATGCTTTGAAGAACATAGAGGAGTCAGCAGTGGACAGAGAGGGGGACAGAGTTGGAGAGGGGAGTGTCTTTTGTCAGGTTAGGAAATGCTTCCTTGAACTGGCTTTGGGGTGGAGACATGGAAGAAGTGAGGGAGTGAGTAGGCAGAGGGGATGAAGGGGAAACCCCCAGGCAGGCACAGGCCAGTGAAGTGGGGTGCTGTGGACCACATAGTGCTTCCCCCCATCCCTCCCCAGTTTATATGCTGAAGCCTTAATAATCTCTAGTATTTGGAGATGGGGCATTTAGGAGGTAATTCAAGTTAAATGCAGTCATAAGGATGAGGTCCTGCTGGGATAGGATTGGTGGCCTTTTAAGAAGAAGAAAAGGAAAGATCTTTCTCCCTCTCTCTGCCATGTGAGGAACAGTTAGGAAGCCTTCTGTGAGCCAAGAGGGGAGCATTCATCACAAGCTGAGTTCTGACAAACTTCGGTCTTAGATGTTCTGGTTTCCAGAACTGTGAGAAAACAAGTTTCTGTGTTTTAGCCACCCAGTCTATAATATTTTGTTATGGCCTGAGCCAACTAAGACTGCAGGGACAGAGGGTTCCAGAGGGGCGCATATAGAAGATGAGGTGGGAAAAGACTAAATCATGTAGGGCTAGAGCGAGAATTTTGGATTTTTTTTCTCAGTTGTCATACTTTGGTTACCACAGTGTAACTTGAGAAAGGGTTTGGGGAACCCACTGAATTATTTTTGGCAAAGGAATGATATAATTTGATTTATACCTTGAAGGATCAATGGTCTGCTTTGTGGGAAAACACTCTGTGGCAAAGCGGATGAAGGGTCGGGGGATTAGTTATCCTGGTAACTATAGCAAGGATGGTATCAGTGGGAGTAGTGAGAAATTATCTCACTCTAGATATATTTTGAAGGTAGAGTGGAAGAAAATTGCTGCCGAGTCAGATGTGAGTGTGAGAGAAAGTGCGGAATGAATACTGTGTCTGAGTGTTTGGTGAGCGCAACTGGAAACATGGAGTGCTGTTTACTAAGATAGGGAGACTGTCAGAGAACAGGAGAATTCGAGAAGAGAGCAATCAGACTTATATTGTTGAACCACCCAGGTTATTTAGAGTTGTTTCTAGATATCCAAGTGAAGATGTTAGGTGATTGGTTTATATAAATCTGGAGTTTAGGGGAAACATTGAGGCGAGTGACATAGAATTTGGAGCATCATTATACAAATGAGTTGTCTTCAACTTTGGATGCACTTTAGAATCAGCTTGAGAATTTTCAGAAAATTTCTGAGCCTGGTCCCACCCCTTTGTATTCGTATTTAATGTGGGAATGGGGCTCAGGCATTCCTGTTTTATTTTGATTTGTGATTACATTAAACATTTGAAAAACAGCTTTTATTAAGGTATAATTGACATACAATAGACCACACGCAAAGTATACAGTTTGATAAGTTTTGATGTATAAATACACCTGTGAAACCATCTCCACAATTAAGATAGTGAACATATCCATCATCTTCAGAAGTTTCTTTATACTCCATTCAATCCTTCCTACTGTTCCTCCCTCCCTCCCATCCTCAGTTGCTAGACAACTACTGATTGGCTTTCTATGTAAATGTAAGATGTACTTTGCATCTTCCAGAATTATGTAAATGGAGTCATACAGTGTGTACACTCTTGTGTGGCTTCTTTAAGTGTAATTGTTTTGATATTTATCTATGTCGTTGCATGTATCTGTACACCCCTTTCTTTTGCTGAGTAATATTCCATTGTATGAATGCCCTTTTTTATTTAGCTGTTGATGAACATTTGGGTTGTTTTCAGTTTTTGGCAAAACCTCTACAAATAGAGTTGTGTGAACATTTGTGTACAAGTCTGTGTGTGGACATGTATTTTCTTCTCTGGATAAATATCTTAGGAAGGAATAGCTGGATCATATGGATCACATTTTTTCATATGTTTCAACATATGAGAGGTTCTTAGGGGGGCATATATGTATGTCCCTTTGAAAAACTTTTATGCTCAGAAAAGAATATTTAGAGATTAATACTTTCATTATTAAAATTAATATTCAGTTTACTAATTTCAATTTAAATATCTATTTTTTCTTAAATGTTCTTTTTAAAATCTTATTCAATTTATAAGATTTAGCAAAATTTAACTTCTTTTTTCCTAGGCATAGTTATTTTTTTTTTTAAATCACATGAGTTCCCATTGTGACTCAGCAGGTTAAGAACCCGACATAGTGTCTGTGAAGATGCAGATTTGATCCCTGGCCTTGCTTAGTGGGTTAAGGATCCAGTGTTGCTATAAGCTGCAGTGTTGGTCACAGATATGGCTTGTATCTGGTATGTCATGGCTGTGGTGCAGGCCTCAGCTGCATCTCTAATTCAACTTGGGAACTTCTGTACGCCACAGGGGTGGTTGTAAAAAGAAATAAAATTAGTTAATTTTTAAAAACCCAGTAAATTCAAAGTGAACATAGCTTTTTTATGGCTGAACCTGTGGCATATGGAAGTTCCCAGGCTAGGGGTTGAATTGGAGGTGCCGTATGCCACAGCCATAGCAACATGGGATCTGAGCTGCATCTGCAACCTACACCGCTGCTCATGGCAATGCTGGATCCTTGACCCACTGAGCAAGGCCAGGGATTGAACCCATGTCCTCATGGATACTAGTTGGGTTTGTTTCTGCTGCGCCACAACAGGAACTCAAAAGTGAACATAGCTTTGCATCATTAAAACTTAATAGAGAGTAATCTATTAGAACATAAAATCACCTGGAAACAATTGCTACACACAAAAAAGTTCATTTTCAATATTGTACTAGGTTAGCTAAGCTAAGACAGTGTCAGGTTTTATTTAGTAGAAGTGAAGAATTTGTTGCAGAACTTCAGAATCAGGTCATTATATCCTAAAATAACCACAGATGTTAAGATGTCAGTTTTTACCAAATTAACCTATAGGTTCATCCCCATCCTAATCAAAATCTGGGCAGGATTTCTTGTAGATGTCAGCAAGCTGATTCTAGAGTTTTTATGTAAAGGTAAAGGAACTAGGATAACCAACACAATTTTGAAAAAGAAGTTAGAGAACTCGGTATCTGATTTTGAGATTTAGTATAAATCTGTAGTAATCAAGACAGTGCTGTTTTGGCTCATTGAAAATAAAGAGTCCAGAATTAAATCCTCAAAAGTATGGTCAGTTAATTTTTGGCTGTGGTACAAAGGCAATTCAGTGGAGACAGGGTAGCCTTTTCAACAAATTGTGCTAGAACAGTTGAATCCACATGCAGAATATAAACTCAGTTCATACCTGACACTCTATATAAAAAATTTGCTCAAAATCATGGACCTAAACTAAAATTTTAAACTATTGGGGGAACATATAAGAGGAAACTTTTGTGATACTGGGTTAGGCAAATAGTTCTTAGGTATGACATTGAAATCAGAGTACTTAAAAGAAAAAATTGATACTTTGGACTTCATCAAAATTAAAATTTTTTCCTCTTTCAAAAACCTCAAAGAAAATGAAAAGATAAGCAATAGACTGGGAGAAAATATTTTCAAATAATAAATCTGAAAAAGGACTTGTGAATAGAACATAAAATGAGCTCTTTAAACTCAATAATTAGATACAAATGACTATTATTCAGACATAAAAAGGATATATATTTTGATATATGGCACAGCATGGATGGACTTTGAAAATGATGCTTAGGGAAATAAGCCAGACACAGAAGGATAAATTGTATGATTCATTTATATGAGGCACCTAGAAGAAGAAAATTAAGAGAGACAAAAAGTAGAATAGAGGTTAGCAGGGGTTAGGGAGAGGAAGGGGAAAGAGAGTTTTAGTGTTTAATGGATACAGAGTTTTGGATATAGATAATGGTGATGGTTATACAACATTGTCATTGTTCTTAATACCAGTGAATTATATAATTATGAATGGCTTAAAAAGTTAAATATTATGTATATTTTCCTAACATTTTGAAAACCTTAATAATAAAAAATAACCACATTTTTAAAAATGAGCAAAATAAAAGCTATCTGATAAGGCAACCCCTTCAAAAGAACTTTAATACTTACTTTGATGTAATTATCTCTAAATCAAAAAAGTGGTTCACCTGACCTCCAGTGTCATGGGAAAGAGAACACCACGGAATGAAAGCAACAATAGCTTGACTTCAAATGGAACTGGACTATTTAAAATAGAGTTTCTGGGAGTTCCTGTTATGGCTCAGTGGGTTAAGAACCTGATGTCTCTGTGAGGATGCCTCACTCAGTGGGTTAAGGATCTGGCGTTTCCACAAACTGCAGCTTACGTTGCAGATGTGGCTTGGATCCTGTGTTGCTCTGGCTGTGGTGTAGGCCAGTAGCTGCAGCTCTGATTTGACCCCAAGCCTGGGAACTTTCATATGCTGCAGGTGCACTGTAAAAAAGAAAAATAAAAGCATCACAGCTTAATTCTAATGTGGAGCCAAGACCAAGCACCACTTTACAGATGGTATTTAAAACCAAAGACTGAATGAGATCACCTAGGACAGCCGTTTCTCAGGCTTTTGCTTGCGTAAAAATACCTGTAGTTCTGGGTCAAGTTCTGAGAATTTGTATTACTTTGAGGCTCCCAGGTGCTGGTACCCTCGTTGGGTGGATGGACCATACTTTGAGTAGCCCATCCTGGAGGATTAATGTAGATAGATTCTTGAAAACTGAGTTCTGGCCCCTCCAAAGTTTAGAAATTGGAAAGGAGAGGAAGGAACTAGTAAATGAGACTGTGAAAGAGTAACAAGTGAGGCAGGAGTGAAATGGAAGAGTATGGTGTTCTAGAGGCTTGTGAAGAAACTTTTGGCAGACGGGAAAGAGTGATAAATGCAATAAAATATGACAAGAAAAGACCAAGTGAAATGAGAGCTACAGATGACCAGTGAATATGGTAAAGTGATTATTGATGACCTTGAATGAAATACTTTGGTAGAGTGGTAGGGACAAATTGAGATGAGCCCGTGACAGAATGGAGGAAAGAAATGTGACAAGTAAGTTTAGATAAATCATTTGATGCTTATTGTGGAAAAGAGAACAAAGAAATGGGGCAGTGGCTAGAAGGGAATGTGGAAGTAGGGATGGATCTTCTTTTTCTTTTTAGGCCCACGCCCTCGACATATGGAAGTTCCCAGGCTAGGCATCAAACTGGAGCTGTAGCTGCTGGCCTACACTGCAGCTCACAGCATGCTGGATCCTTACCCCGCTGAGTGAAGCCAGGGATCGAATCTGTGTCCTAATGATTATTAGTCAGGTTCATTACTGCTGAGCCAAACGGAAACTCCCGTATTTAAAAAAAAAAAAAAAAAGTAAGAACTATCATAATGTGTTTGTATGCTGATAGGAATAACCTAGTAGAGTAGGAGATATGTTTGTGGTAGGAGAGCAAGAGGTCAGTGATGTCTTGGAGAAGGGATCCAGTGGGCAGATGGAAGCATGGCCTTAACTGGGAATATGGAGAGGGAAGTTAGAGTATATGGGAACATATGGAAATTAATCCTTGTGTTTTCTCTGAAATAAGAATCAAAATCACCCCATCATAAATAACAGAGCACAATAGCAGTTTTGTTCAGAGCTCTATCCCTGGCACTTAGAACAGTGATTTGAACACACTGAATGCCTGGTAAATACTCGTTAAATAAATGTGTGCAAGGAAGACTAATCTTGGATTGGCGGGGAGAAGGCAAGGAGTCAAGTAATGCAGGTAGAAGGCTGCTGTTGGGTTAGGCTAGAGTGGTGCTTGTGGGAATGATGAGGGGGAGCTGTTCTAAGAATATATGAAAAATTGCAAGGACTTGATTTTTATTTGGCTAAAGGGAAGGAAAAGTTGAGGATGACCTGTTTCTAGCTCTGGAGCATGTCCTTAGTCTTTCAAATCAAGTGGACTGTGATGTTGCTTAATGATTTGAGGAATTTTTCAGAGACTTAATTGCCAAACACCCTAACCTAGTTTTTCTAAAGCTGATGTAGTCATCCATTTTTTCTGTACTTAGCAGAGACTCTCTCAGTAGCTGCCAAGGAATCAAGTCTCTCCTTCTCCACCTCCCAGGAGGTTAGGGAAAATTGTATTCCCTGAACACTTCCCTCTGTGGAAGCATCTGCTGTTGAAAATTAAATGTATATAGACCTTGGAGTGAAAACTCTTCAAAATACTCAGCATAGATTCTTAAGGTGGTGGAACATACTCATTGCGTTCTCTGAGCAAATAAGGCTTAATAAAGACTTGCAGGGGAGTTCCCGTCGTGGCGCAGTGGAAACGGATCTGACTAGGAACCATGAGGGTTCAATCCCTGGCCTTGCTCAGTGGGTTAAGGGTCCAGCGTTGCCGTTAGCTGTGGTGTAGGTTGCAGACTCATCTTGGATCCCAGGTTGCTGTGGCTGTGGTGTAGGCTGGTGGCTATAGCTCCAATTAGACCCCTATCCTGGGAACTTCCACATGCCACACATGCGGTCCTAAAAGGACAAAAAGACAAAAAAAAAAAAAAGTCTTGCAGCGGCAGCACAGGAAACTATATCTAGTCACTTGTGATGGAACATAATGGAGGATAATGTAGAAATTTTCTACTCTACAGCAAATGGGTCACTTTGCTGTACAGTAGAAAATTGACAGAATACTTAGTAAACCAACTATAATGGAAAAAATAAAAATCATTAAAAAAATAGATGTTAGTTTTCAGTTTTGTGTATTGAAATTCCTTGTAAGATTTTGTTGCAAAAACAATAAAATACATTTGAATATCATTCTTATAAGGTAACGTTTGCATTTTGCTGGTAAGTCAAATAGCACTGGTATTAGCAGAGTAGATTTTTTCTTTTTTTGGAAGTGGGGAAAGCCACTTAGACTCTTGTATCCTCTGATATAGTCATCGGTTTTTGTGGAAAGCAGTCATACATTAAAGCTTTCATGAAAATGGAAGTAAATGGCTCAAAAGCAAGATGGCAGCAGCAATTTTTTTGAGAAAGTGAATCCTGACCTAGTGAAATTAGTTTTACACAATGGATTAATAGTTGTATTTATACGTTAAATTTAACTGGGATTTATATTGATTGTCAAGACATATTTATTGAGTATCTGATACTATTCTAGTTGTTGGCAATACAAAAATAGGCAAGGTATGCCTATTTAACCCATGTAAGGATTAAAGTCCAGTTGGTGGGAGATAGAGCACAGCCATGAAAGGATCAGTAGCATTACAAAAGAGTGTAGAAGACCATGGTTCTGTAGAACTGCTGCAAGGGTTCCACAAATATGTGATGCACATTTCTTTTTATTTAATTAATTAATTAATTTATTTATTTATTTATTTATTTATTTATTTGTCTTTTTGCCATTTCTTGGGCACTCCCGTGGCATATGGAGGTTCCCAGGCTAGGGGTCTGATTGGCTAGCTACGATTGAAGCTGTAGCCGTCGGCCTACACCAGAGCCACAGCAATGCGGTATCCGATCCGCCTATGCAACCTACACCAGAGCTGATGGCAATGCTGGATCCTTAACCCACTGAGCAAGGTCAGGGATTGAACCCGAAACCTCATGGTTCCTAGTCAGATTCGTTAACCACTGAGCCATGACGGGAACTCTGCACATTTCTTTTTAAAAGACTATAAATAATATGTTGTATACATGTGTTCAAATGTTAACATGAATAGAAGGAAGATGACCACTAAAGCTCATTAATTTATTTTGAAGATTAATTCACTTTTTATTTTTTTACAATTTCAAAATAAAGTAGCAAATTCTTTATTTGTATTTCTCAGCGACAGTGAAAAAAGACACATAGCCCTAACAACATTTTTTTTAAGTCATCATTTTCCCTCTTCTACCTCTGCCCTCATATAATACTCTTGCTTGAAAGGTGTACACTTCTCAAAAGCTCTCCATCCCCTACAACAAAACAAACCCCCTTTTAGCAATTTCTTTCTGACTTCCTTTTCTTCTAATTCTTCATCACAAAATCTCAGAAACTTATCTGTCTAATAAGATCTACCTCAGAGCCTGGGAAGGAAAGATCCACTGAGCAGGCCAAGCCATAGAATGCTCTTCCGAAGGCCTGGGGAGGAAAAAATCAGGGTGTTCACATGTACTAACATACATCCCTTCATGCTTGTTTACCTCTGTCGGCTGCATGGAGCTAGAGCAATGTGGCTATGACAGTTCAAATGACAGTATCCAATAATATCCTGAATTTTTTTTACAAACTCAAGAATCATTACATGAAAAAAACATTTTTAAAGAAAAAAAGCAAATATGGTTTCTTAAATGAACAGTCATTCAACAGAAAGGACTTTATCATGCAGTATTTTGGGATAGTGAACCTGAACCATCTTGTTTTGCTGTAGGGCATATGATGGTATTGTATCATCATCTTTGATATTTGACACCAAGATTTTACTAAATAGAATTCATAAGTGGACAGACGCTAAAGGTTAGGAATGTATACCTAGTCTGGAAATGATAATGTTTGATAATTTTGGACTGAAGAAAATGGATGTCCTCTCTTGAAGAAATTGTGACCTGTCTAGGTTTTCAAAGTAAAGTTTTTTGATGGTGCAAGTGCAAGAAGTAGAAGTAAATATAAGCCAAATTCTATTAGAGATGTATTTGAAATCAAGAACCAGTATTTGCAAGGTAGGTATATGTTCCTATGACTAGACTTAACAGCTGAAAAGGAATTAGTTACGTTAAAAAAAAAAAAAACAAACAAACTTCGGGAGTTTCTGTTGTGGCTCAGTGGGTTAAGAACCCAACATAGTGTCCATGAGGATGTGATTTCAATCCCTGACCCTGATCAGTGGATTAAGGATCTGGCATTGCTGCAAGCTGTGGTGTAGGTCGCAGCTGCAGCTCAGATTCAATCCCTGGCCTGGGAACTTCCATATGCTATGTGGGTGCAGCCATAAAATGAACAAACAAAAAATTTTTGTCTGTTTCAGGCATATACCTTCAATTGGGATAAAAATTTCAGTTTACTATGTTTTAAAATAGTAGTAAATTTTTAATATTCACTGTTCCTTATTTTTACTTCTGTAAATTATTCATAAAATGACTTAAAAGGGGAGTGGCAGTCCATAGTGATAGCTATTTTTCTTTCCACCTTGTTTATAGTAAGTCCTCTATCTTATTTCCTAAATCACAGCACCCAGGTTTTTCCTTCCTAGTACTTTTGACAGAATTTACTTTTAGTTACTTTACTTTTTTTTTTTTTTTTTTTGTCTTTTGGTCTTTTGTTGTTGTTGTTGTTGCTATTTCTTGGGCCGCTCCCGCGGCATATGGAGGTTCCCAGGCTAGGGGTTGAATCGGAGCTGTAGCCACCGGCCTACGCCAGAGCCACAGCAACGCGGGATCCGAGCCGCGTCTGCAACCTACACCACAGCTCGCGGCAACGCCGGATCGTTAACCCACTGAGCAAGGCCAGGGACCGAACCCACAACCTCATGGTTCCTAGTCGGATTCGTTAACCACTGTGCCACGACCGGAACTCCTAGTTACTTTACTTTTGTGAGGCTTGTATCTCACACACTAGCTAAACAGACTCTCTGAGCGCACAGTGTCTGGCTTGTTCATGGTGACTCTCCAGCACCTTACCTAGTGCTTGGCAGATGTCGGTGAGCAATACATTTGTAAAACAAGGTGGTTTGCTTATAAAATCTTCCTTGTTTGTATTTTTGGACTTTTGTTAGCAATGTATCTATCAGCAGACTCAAAACAGATTTGGGTTTAGTCCAGCGCTTTTTACTCATGAAGACTTATTCTAATTGTTTAGTTTATTACTATATCTATTTTAGTGTTGTCAGGCAGATTACTTCTTTCTGAACTGAGAATATGCCACCTCATTTAAAAAAGAATCACTTATTGTTTTATATCTTATTTTTTTGCTTCGCCTGTCCTACTTGACAAAGCTAAATTGTAATGAGCTTATTAATCAAACCTAAAACGTTTTTCTTATAATATGTAGCTCAGAGAGTTTTTGTTGTGGGATGGTTGGGGTGGAGGACAGACACATAGTTAGAAATGGCATATATCAAGTCAACATTAACCAGCCTCCTACCCACATAAAAGGTCAAACAGCCCCTAAATATATTTTGTTCTGATGAGTAGTAGATATCCATAAATGGTTGCTAAAATGCCCCCCCCTTTTTATGTTACAGTAAGTCAACAGAACTACCAAGCCTCGTACAGTCTGTTTGAAGGGTACATAGGAATCCCAAAATTTTAGAATGCCATATTTTACATGTTACAGCTAATCACGACGTATGTGAATAAATAGATGACAATAGAGTGCAGTTGGTATATGTCTGGAGAGCAGTTATCTTACTAACTGGATGACCTTTTTGTCCCTGTTGTCACAGAATCTTTAGCATTGTAGGTGTATTGTCAAAACCATGAATGAGGAGTTCCTGTTGTGGCTTAGCAGGTTAAGAACCCAGCTAGTATCTATGAAAGATGCAGGTTCAATCCCTGGCCTCACTCACTGGGTTAAGGATGTGGCTTTGCTGCAAGCTGCAGCATAGGTCACAGGTTCGGCTCGGATTCCATGTTACTGTGGCTGTGGTATAGGCCTACAGCTGCAGCTCTAATTTGACCCCTAGCCTGGGAACTTCTGTATGCCCTCAGGTGTGGTCCTAAGAAAACAAACAACCATGAATGATAAATCTCTGAACATAAAAAGGGCAATACCTTATAAATAATACCCTGCCCTTGAAATCCTGTGTTAACTCTCCTCTACCTCTAAAATTCTCTACTGCCCTCCAGATTTTTCTTACTAAGTAGCAAAGGGATCACAATTACTTTTTAAGGTCCCTAGAGATAGGATGGCTTTCTTTCTCAAAGAGCATGGCAAAGGTGAGTCACTTTAAGATAGGGTAAAACGATCTTTAAAACTTTACTCAGCCCCTTAGAGCAGAGAACTTTATTCCAGTAATTAAGCTACATATATACATATATTTTGTGCATCTTTTCCCCCAAAGTTGAACCAGATCAAATAATCCTAGACCAGAGGAACAAAGTCATAATCTTTAAGTGAAAATCAACCATCTAATTAAAATAAGAATAAAAGAATGAATTTAATACACATTTAGGAAAATCTAGGATAAAAAGAGAGGATTGAGCTATTGAAAATCAAAAGTACATTTCATTTTCTTATGGCAGAAAAGAACCTTTGTAGAAAATTTGTTAGTGATTAAAAACCAACAAAATAACAACTAGCAGAGCCAAGTACAGAAATTACATGATTGCTTATCAGAATAGTAATCTCACATTTCCACTTGCCCTAGGGACGCCTTTGCTGAAATTTTATAAAATCCACAAACCCAACATGACCAGCACCACCATTTCCAGTTTGGTGTGGTTGTCTTCCAGCTCGTTTCCTGATTCCAGTCTCCCACCTGACTGGTTCAGCTAATTGTTCTTTGTGTTGGTTTTTACCTTGAAGGAGAATATGCGTTTATTGAATATTTTGTTCTTATCTGTGAGATTCTAACACTGAGAAGAATTCTAGATACATGTGTTTAAAAATGTTAATTTATGAAGCTTAACCTCACGGTACAAATCATGCTCTGCTAATAAGCTTTCATTTTCAGATTTATGGGCCATATAAAAAGGGAAGACGACTCTAGGAAGATTCTGGAGAGATGAAATTTGTTAAATATGAAAAAGATTTGGCATCTGTTGTAAGAATCGTGAAGTGGGGGAGTTAGGATGATTATCCCTTTCTCACATAAAAGCAGGAGTGAGATACTGAGGAACTGTGTCACATAATGGTTGGGTACCAACTTGAAGACAGATGCTGGAGGGATGGGGGAATGATGGTATTACAAAAATAGTCTGTACCTAACCACAACACAGTAGTTATATCGTGAAAATCTTCAGAATCAGAGAATCTAGGACTGAGGTGTTTCCTTCACCTTATGGGTAAAACCACATTGAGTACTGAGGTCATTAATGAATCCAGAAAAACCTAGAAAATATTCAATTTATTCTAAAGGCAGTACTAAGTAAAGAGAATAAAAACTATTCTATGTCTTAAGTTAGTAATAATGGCCTGTAAATAACTAATATGAATTTATTGATTGCTAGAAACTAAGGTTTCTACTCTAGAATGTAAATTTATTTTAATGTTTGCAATTTCATTGTAATTCTGTTTAACATTTGTAAATTCATTTTGCAAATTTGGGGATGAAGGGAGTGAAGTACACGCTATAGTAAAGGAGGTTGTCACACCTTCATCTGTAATGGCATAAGACATTCAGAGACCCCTGATGCCCTGGGAGATAAATGATGGCTACATCTCAGTTGCACTGTATGTCTCACTCTAACCTTAGGTGACTCACTGTTCACTAGTCTCAACAAATCTTTTCTCAACCTGCCACACCTTTGAACTTTTTCTATAATTAAAAGAGAAATTAATTCTTGCTTCTCTTACTCTTCACTGCTTGTTAGTGAGTGGTTGGTCCTGGCCAGTGATTAAACTTATAGACAGACAGTATATCTTTTCTTTAAAAACATCTTCCTTCCTCATTGAACCTGATTTTAATCATTCATTCATTTGTCAACAGATATGAAGTATCTAGTATTTTTTTCAATACTGTGCTAGGTAATGGTTATACAGTGGTGTGTAACCCCTTTCCTTGTGTTTAGATCCAAGAAGAGGAAACTGTCGAATTAAAATTGCTATTCCTTCCCTAACACTTGCTGTGTTTTTCCATAGTATTTATCAGCATCTAAGACTTTATTTATTTATTTATTTATTAGATTTCATACACAGAATATTGGTTACATTAGGGCAAATAAGGATTTGTGTATGTTTTCCTGAAAGAGTATTTGTTGATTGAAAAACAAGAAAGGCACATCTAATTTGTCAGCATATCCCTTGATTCTCCTTCTTCAGCCTGTCTTTAACCCTCCTGCTGCTTCCTTTTAATTCAGGCCATTGTTATTTTTATTTTTTGGCCATGCCTCAGACATGCAGAAGTTCCAGGGTCAGGGACTGAATCCACACCACAGCAGCAATCTGGGCCACAGCAGTGACAACACTGGATCCTTGCCTGCTGCGCCACCGAGGAACTCCAAGCCATTTTTATTTTTGCCTAATCTATTAAAGTAGCTTTCCTCTCCTCAGTAGTACCTTTCCCCCTCCAGATGGCTGCAAATAATTTTCGTAAAATTCAAGTCTGAATTTCTTCACCATCTTCCATCTAAGGGCAAATCAGTCTTCTTTGCTTTTTATTATTGGGTTCCTTCCTGTCTGTCCAGCCTTGGATGTTTCATTTCCCTGCCACGGTCTGCTCTCCATCTCAAACTCTGTGCAGCAAATGTCTCAGTAGATGGAATTTCTTTAAGCTTTTTTGTGAAGTGTGGTGGCTAGACCAGAGGCTATTTAGAAATGCAAGTTTTAGGCTCTACGTTGAGGCCCACTGAGTCAGAACCCTGGGAGCAGAACTAAGCAAACCAAACAAGCCTTAGTGATCCTTAAATTTGAGAAACACTGCTTTAATCCTTTTTTTTTTTTTTTTTTTAAGTTCATTTCCTTAGCATGCTCAGCCATGATTTACCATGCTTTCACTATCGTTTTCATTTGTGTAACTAAATGGACATCATTAACCCTGAAATGTAAGTCCTGCTTTTTAAATTGTATATTGGACATCCTTCCTGGATATCCTTTCTGTATTCTGTAGGACTCTGTAGGCTCTAAACAAAATTTAATATCAATTTATTGAGGTCTGTTTCATATACTGTGTTTTCCTGTTTCCTGCTTCAAAGGATTCCTCCTTGCAGCTTTGAATAGTTGATTGTGCAGTATTTTCTCTTTGGTTTATATATTGTCTTGTTTTGGAGGAATAAAGAATCTTTTAATAACTACTGCCCAAAATAGGGTCAGGATTTTCCAGGCAATAGGTTACTGTTGTTTGTAGACCATGTGTTAAAATGTATTTTTATCTTATTTTTCCTTGCTTTCCCCCTCCCACCTCTTTTCCCTCCTCAGTCTTCTTTTTCTCTATCATTTTAAGAACTTAGACTATTTACTTTGAGTCTTGACCTCAGCTGCTGAAGTTCTTCCATAAAGCTGGAAGGATCCTTGACCCAGTAAAGTGACAACTTGTACTGGCACGAAAGGTTGAAGCCAGGCAACATTTCAGCTACCTTGATGCAGTTCCTGCTGTAGGTTCTCAATAAATATTTTTATTAGTGAGCAAGTGAGTAAGTGGGCAGGTCTCCAAGGAACGGGCAGATCTCCATGGTCAAAAAAAGCATAGTGAGGCGTTTCCACTCTGGTGCAATGGGATCTGCAGCATTTCTGCAGCACCGAGGCGCAGGTTCTTTCCCTGGCAGGGCACATTGGGGTAAAGGCTCTGGCATTATTGCAGCTGCAGCATAGGTCGAAACTGTAGCTCTGATCTGATCCCAGGCCCAGGAACTCCATATGCTGTGGAGTGGAGAAAAAAGAAAAACAAAAATACGGTGAAACTGTGGCTAAATACATAAAGAACCCCATGGATTTGAACAATAAGGAGCGATAACATTTTGACACTTAAATATTTAGTAAGTAAATAAATGAAAGATTTTAAAGAATGGCCATTGTCGCAGATGGTGAGATATTTCCTTCTCTGAGGAAGGAGAGAAAAATTTAAATGTTTGTTTTTGTTCATTTGTTTGTTTTTGTCTTTTTAGGGCCACACCTGTGGCATATGGCGGTTCCCAGGCTAGAGGTCCAGTCAGAGCTACAGCTGCCAGCCTACGCCACGGCCACAGCAACACGGGATCTGAGCTGTGTCTGTGACCTACACCACAGCTCATGGCCATGCCAGATTCTTAACCCACTGAGTGAGGCCAGGAATCGAACCCTCAACCTCATGGTTCCTAGTCGGATTCATTTCTGCTGCGTCACAGCAAGAACTCCTAAATGTTGTTTCACTATAAACTTTCAAGTTTAATTTTAAAAATTCAGGTTTATTTATATGTGCCCTTCCCTATAAGCACAGTTTGATATACATTTTTAATAATTTTCATATCGATTTATGTAACAGTTACATTTCAGTGGTTTGCGTATGTATTTGGGGCTGTAACTTTTAACTGTTATAGTTCTATTTTTGTTGAATAGGAAAGACAGTAATGTATGTGTTTATTGACAAATTGCATACCTGAATTACCTTACATATGAAAAATTTTTATATGTGAAAATCATGTATCCTCACAATTTGATCTGTTCTCTAATAAAGAAAATATATTCTAAATTATAATAATAAAAAAACCTTTCTTTTTAACATGCACACAGGAAACCTCGACCTGTCTCCCAGTTGGTTGCACAGCAGGTTACTCAGCAGTTTGTGCCCCCTACACAGTCAAAGAAAGAGAAAAAAGATAAAGTAGACAAAGAAAAAAGTGAAAAGGAAACAACTAGCAAAAAGAACAGTCATAAGAAAACCAGGTAAATTTGAAGAATGTTTTAATGGCACTTTGGAACTAATAAATTTAGCTATTTAATATTGTCTCTTAACATCGATATGTACAGTATGTTAAGTAAAATAAAAGATTTCATCTCCTTTATTATATCATGAAAGTGTTTTCTGAGTTGAAGGCATATTACAAATTAAATACAAAGGCTGCAAATATAAGCTTAAATGTGAGGATGCTTAAAAAAAAAAAAAACTAGATTAAAAGACATTCGTGTTTGAGCTGTTTCTTTTTCATTCGTAAAACCAGGAATAATATTCACAATACTGAACAGATATTTGCGTGAGCTTTAAGCAGTCATAGTGGTCATGGGTCCAGGCGGAACAGACAGTCGTGATGCCCTTTGCATAGGTGCACGTCCGTGGGGTAACAGCCCTGCGTATAATGCAGCCTCAGCTGTTAGCAGCTTCTTCAGTGGTGCAACTCTGTCATTGCTGTGCTGAAACATTTATTCTAATAAAATTGACAAGCCGTCTGCAAAATTGGATAAAGCTGTAAAAGCACAAGTAAGAGACCATTACTCCCAGAGTTTTTTATCATGATGAGGAAGATTCATGAATGATTAGTTGGATTAATGTTAATTATTTCCAACATTTGATTATATGTTTGTGCCTAGTTGCCCATTAATATAGAGCCTTAAAGATAGATGTATTCATTTTATTATTTTTACCTAATTTATTATGCATTACATGATCAAAAAGTTGGTGGAGAGAAAAGCTAGTTTAAAATTTTATTATCTTTTGTGTTTAGACCAAGATTGAAAAATGTGGATCGGAGTAGTGCTCAACATTTGGAGGTTACTGTTGGCGACCTGACAGTCATTATTACAGACTTTAAGGAGAAAACAAAGTCACCGCCTGCATCCAGTGCTGCCTCTGCAGATCAGCACAGTCAGAGTGGCTCTAGCTCTGATAACACAGAGAGGGGAATGTCCAGGTCATCTTCACCCAGAGGAGAAGCCTCATCATTGAATGGAGAATCTCATTAAAGTTTATTTTCTCCAGTTTCTTAGTCACCTCTGTCGTACCATGCAGATAGACAGATTATGCCAAGAAGTACCACATTTTCATGACAAACGTATTCATGCACAATCCATAATTTGTGTTTTACATAAAATAGAAATTTGTTAGATTTTATTGCAATCTCTGCCTACCAAACATTTCCAGTCTTAACATTTTGGTCTCCGCAGTTAAAGATGCCATGAAAATGTGGTTGAATTATTCATTATGCAGTGTTATTGGTAAGTCTGTTTTCACTTTTAGTTTAGTGAATTCTAACACATAATTCTTGAATTCTCTACTATTGGCATGTAACGAATTTAAATTTTTATAACATAGTGCAAGCTGCCTAAATATGTATTATTTGAGAATTGTGAAACAGATAGTTATATGTATACAAGTCAAAGATCAACTTAATCAAACTATTGCTGCAACAGGATTTTCTTAATGGCTATCCTCTTAAATACACCTGCTGGTACTTGGTGTGGTTAAATAGGAAAATTGTTATTAAATAAAGAATTTGTATGAACCATTGCCAATGTTTTTGACACATTTTACTAAATTATTGTTCCTGAATTATGTTTTTGGTTTTCTATTTTGGGTTTTTGTTTTTTTTTTTTGCTTATATTACAAAACATTCATTTATTGTAATGTTTACTAGCAGACTAGTGAACAGTAAAACAATTAGCTTTATAGTTCAGGTTTAGTGCTATTGTCATGAAACACTGGTATTTTCTGTATTATATAGAACATTAAAATTCAAATAGTAGTTATAAGCATTTGGCAAAAACAGAAAAGAAAAGAAACCTGCCGTATTTTAAAAGCTGCAATTTTGGTAAAGCTTTAACTTAATAATAGTTTTATCACTGTTTCCTTGCCCCGAACTTATCCAGGGTCATAGAAGTATGAATCTAATTAATAGAGAAATAGGAACTGTTGCACAGAACTGGGAAATAACTAATCTTAAATCAGTTTAATTGGCCTCTTAAATACAACAATTCTTATAAAAGTTAGAGTGTACTATTTTCAGAAACAATTGCCAGTTTATGCATTTATCAATATCCTGAACTTTAAAAAAATATTTACAGCCCCACTTACTATTATGTAAATTTACCAATAAAATATTTTTATGACTACAGATTTTGCATTTTTGTTTACAGCTAATAAAAGTGTTTTATGTTGTACTTAAAAATCCAACTTAGAAACCACACAGTGCTTCTTAAATTCGCTTAGGGTCTCCTGCTTCCTCTTAGCCATTTGCTTAATATATATTCACATATAGGAGACTTCTGAACTATAAATGAACTTTAAATCATAACTCGGATGCAAAATAGCATGTGAAAACATCATGATAGCATTTGAAGAAAGAAGTAAAACTATAGACCCTGGCAGTTGTGATATTTGGTGGTTTCATGTGGTAATGTAATTTTCTGTTTAATTGCAGTACTTTTTACAGGCACAATGGTACTGTCTTTTTTGTAAGATGCAACTTGTGAAATACAGTTAATTGCATACAGTAAAAGTCTGTGATTAAAACATTTATATACCTCATTCTTTAGTGTTGTTAAATTAAAAAAATTTATTTATTTTAAGATACTTTCAGTGGAACCCCAAATAACTGGTATGTTCTTATAAAACACGAAATTTTTTGTCTTTATTTTTTACATATTTCAAATGTCATATATATATTCATTTTTAAAAAGTAAAAATTACAAGTAGTAACTGTAATAGGGGAAATATTCTAATATGAAGTCAACGTAATTGTAGGTATTGGGTCTTCTGATGATGAAATACTTTCAGGATGTATTTTAAATGGACTGCGAAAGAGAGAAATCAGACAAAAGATGGGATTTTACCTGAACGGGATAATCATTTTTCCAAATAACGGGGAGACATTAATTACAGCATGGAAATTAAGAGTACTAAGTGATGTCTGGTGTTGGAATTCCTGTTGTAGAACCTAAGTGAGCTTGAGTAAATCACTCAAGGTCATTTCTCATCTATTGCACAGGGATAATGATCATATATAACTCAGAGG
Organism: Sus scrofa; assembly: GCF_054392235.1. NCBI lineage: Eukaryota > Metazoa > Chordata > Mammalia > Artiodactyla > Suidae > Sus > Sus scrofa. Next base: position 80,443,608 of record NC_139387.1, on the reverse strand, counting down.
GTTGTTGGAAGAATTAAATATCAATCAATATAAAATTCTTAACCATTACCTGAGACATACCCAGTGCCCAGTAAATGACTGTCTTTATAGGTAAAATCTCATTACAGAAACTTTTTTTTTTTTGGTAACAAGAATTATTGCCATGCCTTCTTGGATGGCCAAAAGAAATTGCGTTCTATACATTACAGTGGGTTTTCTACGTGAGATGTTTGCTCTGATCCCAGACCAGCCATCTTTCTATAATTAACCTGATGGGATGCATTATGAGATGGGAGAAATGAGCTGAGTTGGCTACTTTGAAATTTTGTTTTCCTTTAATTAATCACAGTTATCTTTACCTGCCTTCATTTCACCCTACCTCAAATACACTTCTAAACTAGGAAACAGACTCAAGTTCCATAAATACTTAAACCTAATCTTAAAATATGCAAAAAGATGCAGAGCCTGGGCTTAGGGTACATTTTTAGCTCTGTTTCATCAATTTACCCTGTGATTTTAACAGTGGATTCTTTTAGCCAAATTCTATACAGAAAGAGAATTTGGATGTTTTTCAGAGTTTATTAGCTTATTTTGATATAAGTAATAGTGAAGATATAAGTTGAGGCATACAAGAATACATATTCTTAAAACTTTTTCTATTACACAGTAGAAATAGTTGACTTAATAACTTAAAGGTTTTATTTTTATGAGATGCTTTCCTTAAATTATAATGATAGTAGTAGACAAAGTGAAAGTGTTGAAAAAGGAAGGAAAACCTCAGCTTTTCTAAGTCAATAACATTTATTACCTTTCTTTCAGACAAAAATCCTTATTGCCTGAAAACAACATAGTTTCTTCATATTATATGCATTTATGCTAAGTGGTCTAGGAGTTTCAGTTTCCACTGAAACCCTTATTTATTTGCTTGGTCTGCACGTTTTTTGTGGAATGTTTTGAAGAACTGAAGTCGGAGCTGGGCCATTGATAGAAATTTCTGTACTGAAAATTAAGTGAAAACAGAATAGTGAGTGGGTGTATAAGAAGGATAATCATAAAGTAACACTTTGACATATTAGCACTGGCCCCTCTCTTCAACCCCACGCACCTTTAGTTGTCTGGAATACACAACAGTTGAAGTGTAGAAAAGTCACCAGTGACAAAAATAGCTGAACAGAATCAGGATACAGGATGTGACTGATCATTTTGTGAAAGCACAAGGAAAAGAATGTCCTCACTGGCTGTTAAGGGTGATGAAAAAGAAGTTCCCATAATATCACAGGCAAGGAAGGATAGGAAGGGGATAAAATGAGGGAGGATGAAGGAGAAAAAGCAAAAATAGTAGCAGAAATTAGAAAGCAGGGCATTGGGATGCAATCTGGATAATAGAAGAGTCACTAGGAAAGGAAAGAACAAATAGGATGTATAGTATCTCTGTCTTGAGAAAATTTTTAAGACATGCTGTGATAAATCATCTTCGTAATGACTCAGTCATTAAAGTGTCTGTTGTGTTTGGTAGACTATTTGGAGCCGCAATATGTGCATTTGCTGTAAAACAGTTTTCTTCAAAACCATTCTTTTTTAGAAGCTGTTTTAGAGAAGATTTACCTTGAATTATACGAACACTTTACTTTCCTGAATGCACAGCCTTGCTAGCCCGGATAATTTAAATGTTATGTTTGTAATGTGGCTTTGCATTTAGCCAGTGCTGATATGTGGAATGGGCCAATTCTAGAGGAAGTGAAATGCCATGGTAAGACCAGATACTGCTATAGAAAAATCAGTTAGATCCCTGAAAGCTCTCAGTTCTCTGGGACATGGTTCATGTTGTGAATTTTTTTCGGTGGTGATGTCTTTCCCTTCCCGCCATCAGTAGACGTTGTGGACTGTAGTAGCTACTTTAATGCTGTTAATACTTTCAGTATTTCTGTGATTTAGATTTTCTTTATGTCAGTATTCAATGCAGCGAACATTCATTTAGTAAGTTTTGTATTCTAGGCACTGGTCTAGAGAGTGGGTTGCAGAGGACAAAGACGCGGAACTCCCATGTTAGAGGAGAGCTAGGTAAATAAATAATCATAATGCCATTAGTGCAACAGTAAAACTATGTATAAAATACTGAAGTAACAGGGCAGAGGGAGTGTTTGCCATCTTTTTTTCTCCTCTAGAAACTTCACATTGGCTTGGGTATCCAGTTAAGTATCTCATCTCACTAGTTGTCACCAGAAGTTTTGGCCAGCAACCATTTTATTACTGCAGCTTGTAGTTTTGAAAGTTTAGGACTTTAAGCCATGTACTGCGAGATTATTGTTTTCCTATACTAATTTTTAAAAATCAGGAAACAGCTGAATGAGGTATGCTATTGCATTTTTGTGAAGATTTTAAGGAAACACTTACTCAGAATCCAAATGAGAAACATTTTTCAGACCTGTTTCATGAAAAGCTGTACTTCACTTGAGAAATCAATTTGCCTTTTTCTTATGAACAATGCAAATTATTGATTGTCCTCAGTTTTTGTTTAGCTGTGAGAAATCTCAGATTAAAACTAGATTTTTAATAATTAGTATAACTTAACCTGCATATCCCTATTCTAACCTGTTATTCTTGATATATTTTTCTTGATTCCAGTTTTAATATACTTAAGCTTTTCCTGGTGTTCTCATCAAGTTCCTCAAATCTCTTCTGTAAATAAGGCTAAATAATAATAAATTTTGAAAGATTTCAAAAAACTGCTTTGTTTTGGTGAGGATAAGCCCAACATGAAGTTTTGGGGTCTAGGATCCAGTAAAATGGATTCAGTTGGAATTCCTGAGAAGTGGAAATAATAAGTTCGACAAGTCTTTAATTGCATTGGGTTTAGATCTGCTGACTTGCCTGGAAGTAGGGAATGTGGATAGAAGCTACCATCTCATCTTCATATTTTCATTCACTCTTTTATCAAGAGAATTCAGAAACTAAACTGGATACCAAGATTTACTAATTTAGACTTTCTCGTGTGTATTATTTTCAGTATCCTCTTAGTTCAGACTAATAGCAATAATGAAATTAGCTTGTGTTTACTTTTAGAGTCAGCAAGATTGAGAAAAATTTAAGATGCTGTATAAAAAACCCTAAAAGTTTAGGAGAAGAATCTCAAGGACAAAAAGGTAGTGAAAGTATTTTTTAAAAAAGAAAAAGGAAAGTAGACTTTTCAGAATTAAAGAGCAGAGTGATCTGGCTTTAGGTCCAAGAGGTAATTTTTGGTCTTTAATAAGAGAAAATATAAAAGTCTATGTATGATGTTTTCAATATAGGATACAATAGATAATCTAAAGAACACTTTAATTAGAGAAAAATGGACTTTTTTAAACTTTATTAAAACATAAAATAGAGAAATGTAAAAAGAGGGAGGCCCCTGGCTCAGTGAGTTAAGGATCCAGCTTTGTCATTGCTGTGGCTCTGGTTACAACTCTGGTGTGTTTAATCCTTGGCTCTGGTTACAGCTCTGGGTGTGTTCAATCCTTGGCCGGGAACATACTCATGCCATGGGTGCAGCCAAAAAAAAAGAAATGTAAAAAACCAAACATAGCACAGGGCTGTTTAGGATGTAATTTTTGTATAGAAAAGAATATGGATAAGAATTCTAATTTAATTTTTTAATTAAGCACTCTACTTCTAAAGTGTGATGGTATCGGGATTTTCAATTATTTTCATTTTTCAATTTTGGGGACTCTGATTCCACAAATTTATCTGTTACTTAATATTATTATAATCATGACCTTGATCCACGGCAGGTTTTTGGAGAACTTGAGCGTGTATGTTTAAATTCTAATTTTCCCAGTGACTCAAATTTCCCTGCAATCTAAATCTAGCTTTCGATTTTACTGATGGCATTTTTTAAAAAAATTAAATAGTGTATAATCTGATGTATTAATGGGAATGGAGCATTCCTGAGGATTGAACCAGAGGGAAATACAAGGAAGGTCCATAGGGTATTCCTTCCTTCCCTCTCCACCCTGCTCCCTTCATACTCTCCCTCCTGTGCAGACGGAAATGCCAGCCAAATTCTGGAATCATATAGGAGTTGAGGTGTCCCCGTTTATCAGTCTCTTCTAGTCATGTGGTCCGTAGCGAGTGTTTTGAGAATGGAGAGAATCACATTACTCTTTCGTCCTCCCCCACCCCTGTCCCTTTCCCATATTTACTGGATTGAATAAACACTTAAAATGAAACACTTTTTGCTCCAACTGACGGTTTAAGTTTCCAACTCTTCCCTCCAGCCCAACAAGGTCTCTAGGAAACGGACTGTGGAAAATGGAGAAATATGACTGCAGGCCAACTGGAGAGAATGATTTTCACTTTTAGTCTGAGTTTCTGATTCTTTGTGCTCTGCCACTGATTTGGCTTTTATTTCTCTGATTGTAAATTTCATTTGCTTTTAATCCCCAAGACCAGTCTAAGAGATTTTCATATAACATTGTTTTCATTTTTGCTCTTAATTTGCATCACTCAGTTTAGCATTTATTTGTTCATAGTGAGATAGCATGGTATAAGGAGAAAACAAACATGCACTTTGTATCCTCAAAGATTTCCATTTGAATGAATGGATCTTTATTATTAGCCATGTGGTTAACCAGCTTCTCTGAATTTCAAGTTCCTTGTTTTTTAAAGAATAAGATAACATCTATTAATGTAGGTGTTATTAGGGTTAAGTTAGATTATGCATAAACTTTTATAAAGTGGAAGTTACATTTAATTAAAAGTTTTTGAACTTTACTCTGAAAAGGTACAGAATTTATCTTTTTCCTTATGGGATTTTTTTAAAAAAGAAGTACTAAAATGTAGACATGGGAAGGAAATGCTGAGCAGGACCTAAATTTGCTCTAGAGTGACTTGAAAAAGTCCACCTAAATTTACCTTTTTGACAGGATGAGGGGAAGATCAACCTTGATTAAAAATTTGGATATAATTAGTCTGTCATTAGAAAATTAAGAGGGTGGACTAGAGGTGAAAAAAATAGACCTAAGAATATGCACATACACACAGTAAAAGAAATGCCTAAACATTATGATGTAAAAATATTTTAAATAATTTACCATTAATTTTAGGAATATCCAAATGTAGCATGTGAATCCTGGAAGTGATCAGAAGGGTGTGCACACAGCTCCTTAAACTCCAAGATAACCCGTTAGGACAGTGTGGGTAATACAAAAATCACTCCTATTTTTGGAATGCCTTATATGCTTTTTCAACAGGATTTCCTTTTTAATTATAGGATTAAAAACAACCTAAAGGGATGATGTGGTCCAGAACCCTGATGTCAAGTAAATAGATGATTATTCTTCTGGATATGTTCTTCCCATATATTGTTGCAGAAATGAAAACTGCCATTCCAGTATTCTAACAATCTGTGGGTCATTAAATTATTCTTTTTTTTTTTTTTTTACATTTAGTTGGTTGAAAGAGAAACAAGTGTAGTTAGCATCTGTTTAAACATACTTTGAGTACTAGCTCTTATTCTTAGTTTCTTGGTCCTTTAGTTTTCTCTCTCAAAATCTATTTTCCAGTCTTAGAAATACTTTTGTTATCCATCTTTGTATCTTGTTAAATTTATCTTAATTTCTCTAAGAATTGTAAGGTGTAGTGGAAGGATTAACTTCATATTGTCACTGTTCTTACTGGCCTGTCTCCCTTTTTGAGGGCGGTACAGTCTAGCCCCTTGTCTGGCATGTAGAATATATTCAATAAATGTTTATTGAATGAATAAGTGTATGTTTTTATTCACACTTTTTTTTTGGCCGCACTCACAGCATATGGACATTCCTGGGATAGGGGTCGAATTGAAGCTGCAGCTACGAACTAAGCCAAAGTTTTGGCAACACCTGATCCATAACCCACTGAGCAAGGCCAGGGGTCGAACTCACATCCTCATAGAGACGGACATTGGGTCCTTAATTGGCTGAGCCACTCCTTACACATCTTAATAGTATGCTGGTTTTCCTTTCTTTTCTTTTTGTCAAGAAAGAAATTTAATCCTTATAGGGGAAGAAACAGAGGCTTAAATTTGTTTAGTGACTTTCCCATGGTCACAGAGCCAACACTTCTTTGGTATAGGGATTCCAAATGAGGAACTACTGCTAAATTACACATCATTTCCCCACCTTGTTTCTCGGGGCCAAACTCTTCAAAGCTCCACCTGCAATCTGAACAGTTTAACAGCATGATTTTTCTCCATGAAGTGTGTGTGTGTGTTTGAAACCTTTTTTCCCTCACTTTTTGGCACTAATGCTGCTTTTGGCTCCAATCTCAACCTCTGTCCCAGCCTCCGCACTGCAGCCAGAATCTGTTTCTCAAATGGGCAAATGTGATCATGTTACTTCCTAACTGAAAAACCTTTCAGTGGTTCACCACTGTCTGCCAGATTATGTTCAAACTCTTAGGTGTACTGAACAAAGCATGCAGATATCTGGCCTCTTCAACCTCTCCTCTTCATTATCTCCTTTCTTGCATTCACTTAACTGGTCCTATCAAACGTCTCACTATTTCCTGAACACAAGAGCCTGTTTCACTGATTCTTTAGCCTGGAATTACTTCCCTTACCCCACCCAAGACTCTAGGGCCACTTTTGGCTAGAGTCAAAAGTTCATAAAAATAACAGAGGTAAAAGCAATGAATCACCAAAGTAGTTATCAGTAAAAGTTTATTGTGTACACACCAAAAAGACAGTTAGCAAACTTGGAGCACTCAAACCGAAATATGGGGTGAGGCTCAGAGGTATATTGTAAAGCAGCCTATATAGTGTGAAGACAGTATTTATTATTTGCAGTGATTGGTTAAAATTCTAAAATTAAAATTTTATTTTTTTGTGGCTTAAACTTCAAACATTGGATATTTTATTCAGCTGCTCTTCTTTTTAATATTCTTTCTTCTATGTTTCAGGTGTACAGCATTATAATCCAACATCTATCTGCTGCAAAGTAATCACCACCTGAGTCTAGTTATCATTCATCCCCATACAGTTGACCCCCTTCACCCATTTGCCCATCCCTCCCCTAGAATTTTCTTGAATGAAAGAGAATCAGTTCATGGTTACCTCATATCAATTTGGGGGAACTATTTAAGTTCTGCTTATGATTTTCAGATGCATAAGCAAGAAGTTACCCAGGTCAAGTTGACCTTGCTTATCCTGTAAAATAAGCTCAATTGCTTTGCTTGTTTTGGTTTTGTCTGCTCAGGGAATTAAGTCTGGTCTCTGTATTTGGTTTTAACTTATATGAAATGTCTGTTGACCAAGACCACAGATAGAACTGATACCTCCTTTGTGTGTGTGCCCACACCTTTACAGGCTTATAGCCTAAAGTCTTTATGGTTGCATTGAACTTATTTACAAGTATCCACTGTCCCACCCCATGCCCCTTCTAGACGTCTTTGTACCCAAAGGAACTGAGTGATGCTCCATAAATGCTCAATAAATGGAGTGGAAATACGGCTGAGAAAGAGGGAAAAGAAAAGGAAAGCTAAAGACAAAGCTCTTTAGGGAGAGTATTAATTGTTTTGGATATGCAAATAATGAGTCATAAGGATGATCCAAAAGGGAGGACCTCATGGATGGGTGGCAGGATACGCATCCTCAACATCATGACGTAATTAGATGTTGGGTGACAACGCTTGTGGAGGATGGAGCTTAAAAAATGGCTTAATGCAGAGTTCGCATCGTGGCTCAGCGGTTAGGGAACCCAACTAGCATCCCTGAGGACGCGTGTACGATCCCTGGCATCACTCAGTGGGCTGAGGATCCAGTGATGCCCTGAGCTGTGGTGCAGGTTGCAGAGGCGGCTCGGATCCAGCGTTGCTGTGGCTGCGGCGCGGGCCGGCAGCAGTACCTCCGATTGGACCCCCTAGCCTGGGAACCTCCAAATGACGTAGGCATAGCCCCCAAAAGACCAAAAAAACAAAAAACTTAATGACGAGCCTTCTCAGTCCAAGGTGTTTATCATGCGTTAAGCACTTTAATCTTTAAAACCACCCTAAGATGAGGATATCCTCTCCATTTTAGAGACGATCAAACATGCTCGGAAAATTGAGGTTGCTCAACATCCCAAGCTACCATGTGGAAGAACCATAATTAGAATTTGGGTCAGCTGCTTCCAACGCTCTGCTAGTTTCGCTGCACCTCTCCTCCACAGTTGGGAGCCGCAAGGTTCCGCGGACTCGCCCGCCGGGAGGGTTGCACTACCCCGGGACCCTGCGCGAGCCGCAACCCTCGCGCCCCAAGCCACCCGGCGCCCCCAGCCCTCCGCTTTCAGTGCGCCGGCGCGTCTGGCCGCCCGCCCTCTGGGGAGGGGCCCGGGGCGGAGGCAGTATCGGGGCTCCGGGGCGGGGTGTTAGCGCGCTCGCTAAGGTGGTGGGCGGGGAGGGAAGAAGGAAGGGGGAGGGCGCGAGGCCGCAGCGGAGGAGGAACTGTTGCGCCCGCGGCTGCGCGGTGCTGCTCCCTCCGCTCCAGTTCGCCCGAGCGGGCGCGGCGGCGACGGCGGAGGTGGCGGCGCGGGCCCGACGGGATGCGGCGCTACCTGCGCCTCGTGGTACTGTGCCTGGCCTGCGGCTTCTGCTCGCTCCTCTACGCCTTCAGCCAGCTCGCCGTGTCCCTGGAGGAAGGTGCGGGCGGCGGTGGCGGGAAGCCGCAGGCCGCAGCGGCTTCCTGGCTCGGGGGCGGCGGGCGCGGCGCCGCAAGAGGGGCGGGCAGCGCGGGCCAGGCGGCGCATCCCGGCCGGTCGGACAGGTACGAGCGGTTCCCTGTCGGGGGGCTGGGGCGAGGGGCGCCGAGTCGCGGGTCTCGATTTGGCCGGGGCTGCACGAGGGGCCGTCCCGCGCCTCCCGCCACCGGGCCCGCGTCTCCCGCTTCTTTGCTGCCGACTCTGACCCCCTTTGCTCGTTTCCCTCCTTCCCCTCACCCTGGGGGTGAGCCTGGCGCTACTCCAGCCTGAAAGCACCCACGCTTTTTGTGTTTGTCTTCTTACCCATTGGTTATGCACTATTCAAAGCAGTTAGAAATTAATTTTCAACTTTTAAATGATAGTTGCATCTCCCCCCCACCTTCTTAGGAGTCATTGAAAATTAGAGGGTCCTACAAAAGCCTCTTGCTGTTTGGCTAGTGGGAATTCCCTCTTGTTTCCATGGCGTTCAAGTTGAGATATTTAAACATCGGGCTGACTCCCTAGTTCAGTTTCCACCCCCTCCTGAATGGGACGTCTCATTTTCTTGTTAACGCTTACATTTTTCATTAGCCGGTTAGTTAAATCTGGACAGAGCATTTTATAAGGATTGTGAATTTTTCTTTAGGAAACAATCGGTCTATTGTGAAACTTATAGCGAGTTAAGAAAAATAAGCGATACTTAAGCTCACGTCCTTTGTGAGTTGGGATAGAGGTGGCTTTCTTTAAGAATCGGAGTTTAAAAAGCAGCATAGTGACTTAAGTGGATTTACGCAAATCACTGCCAGCGTTGAAATCAACGTGAGATTTAAGCGAAAAAAAGAATGCAGCGCATTACGAATGCTTAACCAAATCTGAGCGTTTCCACTTCCTTGAAAAAGAGGCGCCTCTCTTACTCGGGAGAGCTCCCTTAACAAGAGGCAAAAGCTGCTTTGATATTGGAGAGTATCGGGTTGGTTGGAGGAGTGCAGGTCAGCTGTAGGCTGTTTAACATTCTTCTGAGAGTTGATGGTCATTCCCAAAATGAAAGGGGACGTTTGAACAGAGGAGCAGAGCCCATGGAAAAGCTGGATTGTCATGATTTCACCCAGGGGTTTGATTACAGTCAGGACTTTGTTCATAAAAGCAGAACTACTTCCAGAGCCAGGTTTGTGAACGCTCAGTTATCTGTCCTGGGAGAGGCAATAACTGAAGATCTGGATAAACTCATGAAAAGCTGGTCATGGTCTATTACGCTGGAGTGAAGCATTTAAAGTTATGGGGAAGGAACTATTTTTGCATTGGGTAGAATTATAAGGAAGCAACATTTTAATCAAAACATTGAGTGAAATTGGACTCATTTCGACTTGATAGGGTAACATTCACTTTTAGTGCCTGCCTTAGATACTTATATATTATTTTGTGACTAATTTTTATAAGCTATATGTGCCTGGCCAGCTAATTTTAACAAAGTTGCATTATTTAAAATTCAGGAAATAAACACCTCAGTTTTAATAAATATTTTGTAGCGCCATTTCTGGAATCTTAAGTTTGATGTCTCAGAGTCCAGTCAGCCAGAAAGCTGTTTTTCTTCTGAGCAGCATAACTCCTCGTTTTAAATGAGGCCAGCATTTAAGCTAAAATTGAAGGTGTATCATTCTTTACAAAATATATGCATGTATAAGGAGAAGTTTGGGCAGAGGAGCAACCTGGAAAGGCTGAACTGTCATGTTTTTACCCTATGAATTCATTGAAGTCGGCAGAATTCCTAAGACATCAGGACTCTTTTCATTTTAGATATTATCATTTTTAACCTCTTTTTAGATTTCTCATAGAGTTTAGTCAACTTTTTTGGCCACCATGGGGTATGGATGGAGTAGGTATTCTTAGCCTCTTTTCCTGTGTGTAAATCATTGACCAAGGTGCAGAGGGCATCATAACTGGACCAGGTTAAAACCATGTATCCTTTGATTGCTCTGCAGGTGCTCTTCCTCTAAAGCTGCAGGGATAAGAACCTAGTCTAGATAGTGTTTCATCAGTAGAAAATGGGACTATGAGACAAGCAACATCTTCCTTTTTTTGTAGGACTCGATTATCATTGCATTCTTTTTTTTTTTTTTGTCATTTTGCCTTTTCTAGGGCCGCACCTGTGGCATATGGAGGGTCCCAGGCTAGGAGTCTAGTTGGAGCTGTAGCCACCAGCCTACACCACAGCCACAGCAACACGGGATCTGAGATGAGTCTGCGACCTATACCACAGCTCATGGCAACGCCAGATCCTTAACCCACTGAGCAAGGGCAGGGATCGAACCCACAACCTCATGGTTCCTAGTCAGATTCGTTAACCACTGCGCCACGAGGGGAACTCCTGCATTCTTACTTTTTTTGGAAGCAGTCTTACCTCAAAGATTAAAACTATTATTTCTCTCATTTAAACGTGGGATTAGGATTATACCCAGTAGGTTCCGTTGGTCAAATCTTAAGAGAAACAACAAAATACTTAGAAATGTCCTTCCAAGTTCTCAAAGTAAAAACACAGAAATGATGGGAACAACTTTTCAGTGAAATTTATAATTAATTAGTTCATTTTGTCTGAATCCCTTATTTTGGTATTCAGAAAATGGGTAGATCTTAGAGTCAGACAAACACGTGGTCTCATTATGGCTCTGTTTGCTGTGAAACCTTGACTGCTTTTCTGTTTCACTTTTCTCATCTGTTAAATGTGGATTATATTTACCTTAATTAACTTATAGTAGTTAATCATATAGTTGTTAATCATGAAAATCCATTAAAACTGACTTAAGCTAAACAGATATTTATAGGCTCATATGAATTGCTAGAAGGAATAAAATTGAGGGAAAAAAATGCCTGGACAGCTCCTGGGACCTCAAGGACCAGGAACTCTTAACTGTTCTGCTGTGGACAGACTTTGTTCATGGGGTCTTTCTGCTCCTTGCGGTGTTTCTTCTCTAATCTTAAATAGAAAATTCCAGAAAAGACTCATTGGAATTGCTTGCATCACATGCCCCATGGACAGCCAGTGTTACCTGGTATGGGGACCTCTGATTCTCTGGCTGTATCTCTTGCACATCCCTACTGCAGACAGAACCACATGCCTGAGGCATGCTTGTTAGGCGGTGGCTCTTCCACCTGGAGAGACTCTGCAGCTGCTCAGTGTGGACAGACTGCATTTAAAGTACTCAGTCTACAGCACTCATTATTACCAGATGTCAGTACTTTCTGCAGAAGGAGCTAAACCATTTTATGACTTTAGATACTCAGGGTGATTGAATTCCCACATTTCACTGATAAATCTTGACTGTGATTATCAAGGTTTCATCGTATTGTGACCCTGTAGCATATTAGAACACAGCAATATAATATATATATATGCACAACAATATTTAATGTATATTGGTAGTGGGAAATCAAGAAACTTCTAAGTGGAGTTCCCGTTGTGGTTCAGTGGGTTAAGAACCTGACATAGTGTCCATAAGGATACAGGTTCGATCCCTTGTCTCTCTCAGTGGGTTAAGGATCTGGCATTGCTGCAAGCTCTGGTGTAGGTCACAGATGCGGCTGGGATCTGGTTTTGCTGTGGTTGTGTTGTAGGCCGGCAGGCTGCAGCTCCATTTCAACCCCTAGCCTGGGAACTTCCATATGCTGAGGGTGCAGCCCTAAAAATAGAAAAAAAATTTAAAAGAAAAGAAACTACTAAGCATTTCAGTGATACCATTTCTGGGCTCATCATACCCTTAGTGTGAATGATGCAGGGAGGTACCACCTCACTCTCCTTTTCAGATCTGGTCAGGCCATAAAGTTATGATTTCTTTGGGGTCCCAGGAACACTAGTAGGGTATCCTGAGAATGTAGACTGGAAAGATAGCTTTCGAAACAGATTTCAGCTTTGCCACTTACTGGCTGTGTTAACCTTGAACATATTTCCTCATCAGTTACAAAGAGGTGACAATTTCGTTGTTTGTGAGAACTGAGATAATAGCTTGATAGATTACTTGGTATAGTGCCTGGCACAATAAAATTTTAGCTGATGTGGTGATGGTCTTGATCATTTATATTTTAAGTTATTATTATTATTTTTAATTTCTAACCTCTGGGGAAAATTCTGTCCCCAGACCCCAGTCCAGACCTGCTAAACCAGAGTGCTTGGCAGTAGGGTCTGGGAACCTGTATTGTAGATAATGAGCTTCAGGTTATTGTTATAAAACCGAAGATTGAGAACCACCAATTTAACTGAGAATGATTTGACCACTATTTTTGCACTGTTGTTATGGGGGGAGAGACATTTTTTCCCCTCTTTCCTGCAGTTATTTTTGAAGAAGAGAGGAATTAGGCAGTGAACAGTGAAGAAGACCAAATTATTTACTAAAGCCACCTTAATCTCTGCTTCGTTAATACAGAGATACATAAAACCAACACTTTGCACCTTGTTTTTTAGGTCATTGAAAATCATACTCCACATAGTTGTAAAGTGCTTAGCACAAACCTGACTAGTAATTAATTAAAGTAATATTCTGTGCTTTTGGAGGAGAAATTGATTAGGCTAATGAAGAAACAATGTGATTTGACTTAGAAATCCTATTTTGAAACATTATTATCTATGGGTCATACCTTTTGGAACTACTGGCATCTCCCTTGTTAATTTTTTTTTTTTTTTCAGGCAACTTTAAAATTTTTATGTATTCACATTGGCAGTTTTTTCCTTTATTTTTTTCGCTTTTGTCATGCATAAAAAAAACTTTCAACCAGTGGGGTTTTTCCTTTTGTTTTTATTTTTTTACATTTAACTTCTTAATCCCCCCCCTCCTTTTTTGAGAGGGATTAGGTTGTGCAGTGTGATGCTAACTGGTTTTTGAAATCGATAATTGTTCATTACTATTTGCAGTTCTTTTCCCACTTTTCGAATATTCCTGCAATTTGATATTTAAGAAAAAAAGTGAAGACCTGACCTAGAGCTAGAAATTCATCTAAGTTGTCTGGAGACAATTTTTAGTTAAAGTCGAGGGACCCAGGCAGTGATTTTTACATAATGACGGTCAGAACCATGGGAATGGTCACCTTTAAAGTGGCAGTGAGCATCTTTGTTTCTCTTGAAGTCAACAGTGCAGGTGTCCGTGTCTTGAAGGTGCCTGGTTGGCGAGGCACCTCATTCAGACTTCCACATTCCTATGCTGGATATGCCTAGGCTTATCCCTGACTCTCCACGATGTGCGTGGTTTTCACTGCAGCCTCATGGCTATCATGGACATTTTGAAATGAAAAAACCTTTTCCAGTTTAATTTAGAAATGTAAAAGATCTTTTGTGACTGGATTTATGTAAACTTTAAGTTCGAGAACTGTTTTTGTGGAGAGCATTAAAGTTCCCAGGAAGTTGCAGACACCCACTTATTCACTCAGTTTTCCCCCAGTATCTTACATGAGCTTAGTGTAATACTCCTGTATCTGGAAGGTATATTTATGAATGTAGACACTATTAGGACCCTGGAAGTTGACACTGTACAAGCTGTAGACTGTGTTCAGGCATCACCAGTTTTACATACCCTCATGTCTGTGTGTAGTTTTATGCCGTTTTATCACATAGGTCAAATTTGTGTAACCATCTCCACAATTAGGATACAAACTGTTTTATTATCACAGAGATCCCCATGCTAAGCTAGCCTTTGATGAGTTTGCTTGTAGACAAGCCACCTAGGGTTAGAAACACTAAGGCATATGAAATATGAGGATGAGCCATAGTAAAGTATTATTTTGATTTGCTCTACAATGGAAAAACCTTGCATTTATGGACTTCACTGATTCTGGAATGTCATTGTTTACTGAAAAGATAATACCCACTTAGTTCAGCTGTAGTTTTGCCCCATTAAAGTTATTTAATAGAGTTACCTCTTTAAATTTTATGTATCTAATGTTCCATTTTCAACAGTTGAGGAATAAAAGCAAAAGCAACTAATAACTACTTTTACTTTTCCAACATTTTTGTTTTTTAAGGCAGCACTTGTGGCGTATGGAAGTTCCCAGCCTAGGTGTCACAGCAATGCCAGATCTGAACCACATCCTTGACCTACACTGCAGCTTGTGGGAATGTTGGATCCTTATCCCACTGAGCAAGGGCAGGGATCGAACCCACAACCTCCTGGTTCCTATTCGGATTCGTTAACCACCGAGCCATGACGGGAACTCCTTAAACTTTTTTTCTGGCTTGAAAGTACAAGTACTATCTGTCTCCAGATTAGTTGCTTTTCCTGATTTATTGCTTGTAGTGGTGGTTGCTGGTACCTACTGAGTTCTCGGTATGAGTTTCTACTTTCTATCTTAATCTTTAAAATCAAGTTTTCATAAATGAGTGAATGTAAATTTGGGAGATAGGAAACTTTAAATAAATTATGTCACCTCTTACCACCAGTGCCTCAGTGTTTTATGGTTTTTTTTTCTTAATGGTAAGTGTCATGAATACTCATTAGTGCATGTATTTTGTATTTCCAATAAACAAAAAAAATTCCTTCTATAGACTGTGTTTTCTGACATTGTGTTATGGTCAAGAAATTTACCTAAAACTTGACATTTTTGCCTGTAATTTCATCTGCATTAATCACTTTATAATGAGTACATGATCCAGCAATTCCTCTGGTATATATATATATGCACATACACCCAGGAGAATTGAAAAACAAATGTTCCCATTAAAATTGCACATGAATGTTCATTGCAGCAAAATTTACAATAACCAAAAAGTATCAACAACCCAAATGTTCAGTAACTGATGAATGGTTAAGGAAAATGCGGTATATCCATCCATTTGTAAAAGGGAACACTATTTGGCTCTAAAAAGAAATGAAATGTAGCTGATAAATGCTACAGTGGATGAACCTTGAAAATACGCTAAGTGAAAAAAGTCAAACTCAAAAGGTCACATATTATGTCATTCCATTTATCTATGGAGACAGAAAATAGACTCGTGATTGCCGAGGGTTGGGGGATGGAGAAGTGCAAGTTGAAGCAGAAAATGGTATTACTACATAATTTGAAGCAATAATCTTTTTACAGAAAAACTTAACTAGTCGTTTTCTTAGAGGCTTGGTTTTTCCTTTTCATTTTCTACTGTTGAAAGGTTCGACAGGAGATGAAATAATCAACTTATTTCCTTCCTGGAACAAAGGGGCACTTTAGGTGTTGATTATAAATTGCGGATTTGTTGAAAGAACATTTTGATAATGTCTGTATCTGAAAGATGGAGATATCTATTGGAGCAGGTTTGTTGTGAGGCTTGCATGGGTGTGAAAGCTCTTGAATCTGAAACAGAACAAAATGAAACCCTCTGTTAGTTGTTACCACTACCACTGAGCCTATCTCTGGTATGAAATGCAAGACTTAAAAAGTACATGACCACACCTGGAAGGGGACAAACATAAATATCCTCATCAGGTTGCACATGATTTCTGTTTATCAAACATTTAAGATATGTCACTTTTTATGCTGTGCTTAAAAATAGGGACCTTTTCAAGAAAAAACCGATTGCAGTGTAACCTTTTCCATTGATTTTAAAATTCTGATGTTACAGTTCTTGACATAGTAGTATACAGAATTCTTAGGATTTTAAAAACAGCCATTGCCTGACCCTGTGCTCAGGGATTCGGATTTAACAGGTCTGGTGTAGCTCTCTGGTAATTTTGTTGTGTGTACTGAGACCCCACTTGTGATAGACCATTGACATTTGTGAGAGGTGTGATCAGAGATCTTGCAAATATGAAACTTTATAGGCCTTTCCCTCTAAGAACAGTAACTTGTAATTGAATTCATGGTGATGGGCCATGAAGTGACCTGGTTTAGTGACTCACCCTGACTTCATGCTTGCTTACTTGAGTAAACATAGGCCTCTGCTGTAGTGAATTTCCAACTAGATGATTATGAGAAGGAATAGTAATGAAAAACATGCTTTTTGTAATGTGAGTAGTTGTGGTGTTTTTTTGTTTTTTTTTTTTAGCTCCAACCTGCAACCTAAGAAGAAAGACCACGTTTGATCCTTCATTTTAGCTTGTGAAATATATTGAAATGGATAATGTAGATAATGAAACTGAGCCATGAATATTAATATGATTTCTTATTTTTCAACTTAAAACACTGTACAGGTAGCTTGGATTGAGGATTAATTTAAAAGTATTTAAAGCTCCTCTTCCCCCCCCCCCCACTAACATTTGTGGCTTAAATTTTGCTTGAGGAAAAGCACATGTTTTGTTAGACTGAAATGGATTTTATTCTGGGGGAATATGTACTGTCCATGAAGAGAAATTTTAGAAGTACCACTGTTCTCAGTGTCATCTGAGGAGGGAATCTTAATATATTAGAATTCATGGAGTTCCTGTCGTGCCTCAGTGGTTAACGAATCCGACTGAAATTAGGAACCATGGGGTTGCAGGTTCGATTCCTGGCCTTGCTCAGTGGGTTAAGGATTTGGCGTTGCCGTGAGCTGTGGTGTAGGTCGCAGATGCAGCTTGGATCCCGCGTTGCTGTGGCTCTGGCGTAGGCTGGTGGCTACAGCTCCGATTAGACCTCTAGGCTGGGAACCTCCATATGCTGCAGGAGCGGCCCTAGAAAAGGCAAAAAGCCAAAAAAAAAAAAAAAAAAAAAAAAAGACTTCATGATGAGGAAATTTTTCCAGTCTGTAGTATTTTCTGCCTAAAGGTTTTAAAGTTTTATTTAAAATAGAGATCGATTTCCAGAAATCCTCGTTACCATAGCAAAGTGGATTTGCAATTTTGTTGCTGTAAAATAAAACAGTAAGTTTTTATATTATTGAGTAAATTCCGTGTTAGTTTTAAGCCAGAACACTCACGTAGGATTCTTTATTTCTGTCTTACTCTGTTAGGTGTAAAGATTTCTCTCTGTGTTACTGGAATCCCTATTGGATGCTGCCCTCTGATGTTTGTGGAATGAACTGCTTTTGGGAAGCGGCTTTTAGGTAGGCACTTAATAATTTAATTGTTAGATCAGTGTAGGTAAGATTAGATAGTAAAATAATAAATTTTTGACTGTAATAGGTCATAAAAATGTTTCTTTTCCTGTAATCTAACTTTATCATACAAGTAAATCATTCACTTTCTGATTGGGTTTCCTATTCCTTTACCCCTTTGAAGTAGTTATCACTAATTTTTAGTGCATACTGTGTATAAAATGCTCTAAATTTTTTTAGACGTTATTGGGATAAATCATTGTTCTTAGGGCTGTTTGTGATCTAATTTTAGGTAACAGGTGATAAAATGATAAATAGATGATAAAGATGACCTTCCAGTGATGTTGACGGACATACAGCATTTAACCTAATTTAAAGCGGGTGTACTGAAGGTGGACACAACTGGGGAAGGATTATACTGCTTATTAGCAGAGAGGTTGAATACTGGGGAGTGGGAAGATAAAGATAAATGTTTAATGGAGGAGCAAATGGTATGACATCATTTATTGAGCTTTTTTTTTTTTCAGTTTATGAATAGAGCATCTTTGTTCACGTCTCTGGATAATTAAGGCATTGGATTAGCTGACTCAGGCCCCTTCCTGCTCTAAGCTTCAAGGAAGGACACAGATGTCCACAGAATGGGACATCGGCCTCCTGAGATAGTGTCAGGGGAGAGGGAGGCAATAGCCTGAAATTCCCTTCCCAAGAATAACATTTCTTTGAGAGTCATCTCATTCTAGTGTTTTTTAATGATTCACTTAACTTTTGATTCTACTCATTCCATTTGGCAGGCACAGTGCTAGGTGCTAAAAATCAGACTGAGTCTGATTAGCATGGCTCCATCCTTCTGGAGCTTACATTCTGATGGGAGCTTCACAGTAGTAAATCTGAGATTACAATGAAGGGTGACAGTGTATAGCTGTGATGATGGGAGAAATAGGTGCTTGTCAGGTGGGTTCATCTTGGGGCATCAGGGAAGGCTTTTTGGAGGGAGTGACTACGTGATGAATAGGAAATTAGCCAGGCTCAAGGACAGGAGGTGATGTATTCTAGGTGGGAGGAACTGCATTCTTAATAAATACTTGTAGTATATATTTTTACGTTCTTGTGTTACTAATGCATTATGCATTCTATGAACAACTGGGAAGACTTCATTGGAATCAGGTATTTTAATTGTATTTATTGCTGTGGAAAAGATCAGATGATTCTCATATAGGTCAGTTCAAGTTAGATTATTTACACTTTTAAAAAACTATTTTTTTTTTTTTTTTTTTTTAAGGGCTGCACCTTTGACATATGGAGGTTCCCAGAATAGGGTTTGAATTGGAGCTGCAGCTGCTGGCCTACACCACAGCCACAGCTGTGTTGGGATCCAATCCGCATCTGCTACCTAATACGCAGTTTATGGCAACAGTTGAGTCTTAATCCACTGAGCGAGGCCAGGGATTGAATCCTCATCCTCATGGATACTAGTTGGATTCATAACCTGCTAAGCCACAGTGGGAACTCCTAAAAACTAATTTTTAAAGATAATCTTACCATTCAGCTTGTTCATAAATTTTGGAAAATCGGAGATCCATATTTTTCATTCTTTTAAGAGTTTGCTAATAAATAGAGTATTGGCAAGCACCATTTGCTGCCTCTGGATTGTGAAATAAATCTACTCACTCTGGAAACTGGGCGAGCTTGAAAGCTCCTATGTGTGCTCTGATTTATACAACCCAGGCCCTTTTATAAGTTATAGCATGAATAATAATCTCTCTCCATCCTCTGCTGCAAGAGGACCCCAGAGGGGCTGACCTGGTCTCAATCTCGGAGCCTCTGCCTACTGTTCCTTTTGTTTGGGCCTCTCCAACACATTATTTTCCTAAATGCTTCCAAGTGTTCCCTGGAAGGAATTACATGCAGAGGGATACATGATATTGTAAAGACTTTTGCTTGTTAAGCTCCTAAATTTGAGACTTTAAAAGTTGTACTTTATGCTTGTAATATTACATCCATAGTTATAAATCTGTAACCATTTTGTTATGTGTATCATATCATTATGTAAAATCTTTTTTGGCCATTTATTATTTTTTTAAATTACTCAACGAATTTTATTGTATTTATAATTGTACAGCGATCATCACTACCCAGTTTTATAGCATTTACATCCCAAACCTCCAGCGTATCCCCCCACCCTCCAACCTGTCTCGTTTTCATTATGTAAAATCTTAAACTTAGTGTATGGTCAGGCCACCGAGGATGCTGTTCTCTTGCTCTCTGTATGTCCTCTCCTCCACCTGTGCCTGCTTCACTTCCCCCTGCTCACAAGACTGACCTTCCTACAGACTTGTCCCTGCTCCAACTAGTGATCGTTTCAACCTTTACATCGGGACACCCCTCTGGGGACTTCCCTTGTTGTGCAGCAGGTTAAGGATCTGGCATTGTCACTGCAGTGGCCTGGGTTTGATCCCTCTGCATGATAGCTTATCAAAGGGACAGTGAGGGACATGCAGCTCTGCTAGTTGCCCTGGTAACTGATAAGCCAACCTGAGGTCAATTCCCGCTATAACGGGTACTCCTCCCTTTCATGGGAACACTGCTGCCATGTCTGCCCCACATGATGGGGGTCATTCCAGGACCTTGCTTCTGACATGTGAGCTCCCCCATCCATTAAACCTTTGACGTCTCTGTCACTGGCTCCGAGCTCTTTCTTCCATCTTGAACTGGACAGGTACAGGCTTTGGAGGCCTGTGTGCTGCAGCCCAACACTTCTTACTTTGAACTTGGGATCCCTTATTTATTCATTCTATTCAAACATGCAGACAAGCCACAGTTCCATAGAGTTGCCATGTAATTCTCGCCCTTCATTTCAGCATTTAAATAACCCTTCATTTTTGCCTGACTCTAAGAGCCACTCTGCCCTCCCAGGAAAGCGTCTTTGAAACCCCCTCTGCTGCCACCTCAGGTCTCCCATTTTGCCTGGCTCCAGTGGGCCCTTAGCTGGCACCGCTTTCTTCTCTCTAAATTTGTCCCAGTGTTCTCAGTTTGAATTCTTACTTTTTTCTTTTGCCTGTGCCCACGACATGTGCCGGGCCGGGGATTGAACCTGTGCCACTGCAGGATCCTCAACCCTCTGTACCACAAAGGAACTCCTGAATTCTTTATATAATTTTATGTTGATCAAACTTCTCTAGGGGATTATTCCCTCCCAATTAATTTATGCAGTGGCCACAAAACAACGTTTTTTTAAAATGCCCAAATTGCCTCGACACCCACCACAAGTGTTTTCACCGTTCCTGTGCTCACACGTGCTTTTGGTCATTTTTATCTGAATGGTGTTGCCTCCCTGCCTGACCTCTTCCCAGCTGTGTCATGTTGCTCACATGCCTTCTGCCCCTTCTGTCTTTGAAACACAACCAAACACGGAGTCCCCACAACAGCTTCCTTTTAGCCCTTTCCCTTCAAGCATCCTTTGTTTATTCTTTCTCTTGACCAGCAAACATTTTATAAGCATGTCCACTGGCTTTACTTGCTTAGAAAACAAACAATAACAACACAACAGCAAACCACGCCTCAGCCTGCTGCTGTGAGCAGCACCCCCCACCTGATTAAAAACCGTGCTCTCTTTGAAGTCACCTCTGACCTTGGGCTTGTTCTTTGAGGCCTAATCTCCCTCTCCTGTTACCACTTCCTCTTTCTTTCTTTCAACTCTTGTTAGTCTGTGGCTCGTGAGACCAGTCTCAGGTTTGTTCCCTCTGCCTAGAGGCGCCTCTCTGCTCCCCGAAATCTGGATGTCCCGAGGACTCTGCTCTGTGCCCTCCCCACTTCTGGGTGGTCACAGGATCACCCCTTTAACTGGTACCTTCAGTCCAGGGCTCTTTGCTGAGCTCCCCCCCTGTCTTTCCAGCTGCACGGTGCTGATGCCTCCCTTGCTGCCCTGGCTTGGCTCGTCCCACCTCCCCTGGTCTGTACTTTGTGTCTTGGTTCCAGACGGACTTTTCCCCCCATCCGTCTGCAGTGACTCTTCCTGCCCGGCTCCTTTCTGTCCCGTGACTCATCCAGCTACCGTGATCTCCCTTCCCTGCCCCGGCCCCTCCCTTCTCTGCCTCCTCTCAGTTCTGTGTGCGCCACATCTGTTGTGGTGGAGACTTGTTACCCACTTCTGGGGTGTCGACTGTGCAGATGGACACCGCATGGTATTCATGACTTAAGCCCCATCATTTAGCAGGGTGCTTGGCAACCAGTAGTGACTAATAATTTTCCCCCAGCACTTCCAGACTAGGTTAGTGTCGTGAGTCCACTTAGCAGTCTCCATTGTTTTCTATTTAAGCAATTACTGTGCTTTCTGATTAAGTCTTTTGAAAATCTGTTTTTTCACAACAAGCTATAAATTGTGTGAGGTCAGGATTGTGGCTTTCTTGCTGACCCACAGTGCCTAGCATATGAAAGGAGTTCAAATATTCATTAAGAAGAATGAATATCACTTGTGTTCCAAAAATTATACGGATTTAAGCCTGCACCAGCATCCTTTGAGAGTCTGGTGTCACCATAACCTTAGCATTCATCATTGGAAGTTATAATTTTACCACTTATTGGAGTAAAATGATAGCTTATTATTGGTTTAATCATTGATGATTTGTTGAACATATTTCTGCATTTAATTTTTAAAATTTTTGTATTTTCTGTATTGACATGTATCGAGTTTTTAATACTTGTTTTATGAATTCAGAGTAAAACATTCTACTTTTGCCATGATATTTTCCTAATTTGTTTCATTTTAAAGTAATCTTTTCATTAAGTAATCTCTTAATGTTATATGACCTGAGCTTTTTTTTTTTTTTTAATTTTCTTATTTTTTGCTTTTTAGGGCCGAACCTGCAGGATATGGAAGTTCCCAGGCTAGGTGTTGAATTGGAGCTGCAGCTGCTGGCCTGCACCACAGCCACAGCCACACTAGATCCAAGCTGCATCTGTGACCTACATCACAGCTCACACAATGCCAAATCCCTAACCCATTGAGTGAGGCCAGGGAGTGAACCTGCATCCTCATGGATCCTAGTCAGTCTTGTTACTGCTGAGCCACAACGGGAACTTCCATGAATTTTTAGATTTTTTTTTTTAAATGCTTTGCATAAAACCTTGTAGTTTAAGTATTATATTGGCTTTAAAAATGATTTAGACACAACCTTTAGTTTTACCTAGTGTGATAATTCAGCACAACTCCTTTTTTGTAGTAAGAGGAAGATTTTTTCTTTAAACCACACTAAGGAAATTATCAAAACTATCTGGGAGTTCCCATTGTGGCACAGTGGAAACGAATCCGACTAGGAACCATGAGGTTGCAGGTTTGATCCCTGGCCTTGCTCAGTGGGTTAAGGATCCGGTGTTGCTGTGAGCTATGGGGTAGGTCGCAAATGAGGCTTGGATCCGGTGTTGCTGTGGCGTAGGCTGGCAGCTTCAGCTCCGATTAGACCCCTAGCCTGGGAACCTCTGTATGCTGCAGATGTGGCCTTAAAAAGACAAAAGACCAAATAAAAGAAAAAAAAGAAAAAAAAACCCCTATCTGAATATAGTTTTCTAATTTTTTCAATTGCAAGTTTTTAAAGATAGGTTCTTGACAGTTATTTTCTAGTTTGGGGAGATCGCTACTAGAAACTTAATTTGTTTACTTTGAGTTTATATACTTCATTATAATGCTAATTCCTGGTCTGAATATTACTATGCATTGTTTGCTTTTATAGAGAGAACACTAGTTTAATAACAGTCTAGAAAAATACACTGGAAGCTTTTGTTGTCTAAATTTAAAAAGAAAAATTATTATGATTCCTTTGTAGCAGAAATCTTATTTAAAATATGTCTATCCTTAAGGCTTATAAGTCTGTTTATAGTGCTTATATTAAATTTTCATTAAAAGTTAAAAATGTTAACTTTTTTTTTCTGGATTCCCGTCAACTTTTTACCATGGTCATAAGACTGGTGTACTGAGCACACCACATACCCTTCATAGGTATTTACTAATTAACATTTTTCACCTTTTTTTTTTTTTTTTTTTTTGCTGAACCATTTGGGAGACAGCGCTTGTGGCACACCTAAATATCCAGCGTATATCACCTAAGAACAGGGATATTCTCCAGTACCACCATAAGAGAATTGGTACCTCATGTTATTTAACACTGGCAGAATGTGTATTTCCTTATTTTCCTTTTAATGAACTTTATATCTGTTCCTCCCCATTCAAGACTCAGTCAGAGAGTGTACATTGCATTCCGCTATTAGATCTGTTTAGTCTTCTTTTCTCTAGAACAATTCCCAGGCATTTTTTGAGGGAGTGGGGAGTGGGTCAGGGAGGGGTGATGGTTGGTATCTTTCTTTCATGACATGTTTTGTTTTGCAGAATATTCCTTTATTGGGATTTGCCTGTCTCTTAGCACTAGATTCAGGATCTTTGGCAAAAATTGTGCATAGGAGGTATTGTGTTATTTGGGCATGCTATCAGAAGGCATCCGATCTGATGGCTTTTTTTTTTTTTTTAAATTTTGAAAAAGTTTTATGGCTGCACCTGCAGCATTTCCAATTTTCTGGACCAGAGATTGAATCCAAGCCACAGCTGTGACCTGTGCTGCAGCTACAGCAATGCCTGATTCTTAACCCAGTGTGCCAGAGGAACCCCAGCATGTATTTAACGTAATTGGTTGTTTGATCCCGTCGTTAAGGTGATGGCGTCACATTTCTACCCTGTAACAGTAGCTTTATCCCTATGTAATGTGTGGGGATGATACCTTGATATGCTGTGCTTTTAGCCTCCTTTAACTCTTCTTTTTCAGATCATCTATTACAGTAGTGGATGCAAAATAGCGATTTTTATAATTCCTTCTACATTTATTGGTTGGTATTCATCTTTAAAGATCCCCCTTCCCTTTTATTTAATATCATTTTAGACTCATTGATAGTTTTATTTATTAATTTTTTTGGTTTTTGCTTTTTCTAGGGCCACTCCCGTGGCATATGGAGGTTCCCAGGCTAGGGGTCAAATCGGAGCTGTAGCCACCGACCTACACCAGAGCCACAGCAACACCAGATCCAAGCCGTGTCTGTGACCTACACCACAGCTCACAGCAACGTCGGATCCTTAACCCACTGAGCAAGGCCAGGGATTAAACCTGCAACCTTATGGTTCCTAGTCGGATTCGTTAACCACTGAGCCACGACAGGAACTCCTAATTCATTTTTTTTAATGCAGTGTATTACCCTTCATTACTGTCATAATTCCTGTTAGTGCTCTTAGATTATGCCAGATTTAGTCATAGGAACTCTCAGGTATTACCTTTGAATTATCCAAAGGTTTTCTTCTAATCATATATCTGTGGAAAATCGTTTTGGCTTAAAAATGTCCTTTTGGCTAACATTTCTTTAAATCCTTAGGTACTTTCTCTTAGTCACACTGTGATGAATATATATAGCACATTTTTTAGATCCTGACAATGTTAACACCATTCAGTTAGGATCAAAATTGTAACGGCTGCTTCCCTGTGACTTTTTTTTTTTTTTTTTTTTTTGGTCTTTTTGCTATTTCTTGGGCTGCTCCCGCGGCATATGGAGGTTCCCAGGCTAGGGGTCGAATCGGAGCTGTAGCCACCAGCCTACGCCAGAGCCACAGCAACGCGGGATCCGAGCCTCCTCTGCAATCTACACCACAGCTCACGGCAACGCCGGATCGTTAACCCACTGAGCAAGGGCAGGGACCGAACCCGCAACCTCCTGGTTCCTAGTCGGATTTGTTAACCACTGAGCCACGACGGGAACTCCCCCTGTGACTTCTTAGGTTTTAGTTTTCCCTTCCTCTAGTGTAGAAGCTTCCTTTAGATTTTTTCCAGTTGCAATTACCTCCTGTTCCTGGGTCTGCGGACTGGCTGGAGGGCAGAGACATTTTTAGAATATATTTCTTCTTGTCAGTTTAGATGTTGGAATCTGTACTGTGTATAATGCTTTTGCTAAAAAGGGACACATAACAGAAGAGCAAATGCAATATAGCTGACAATACTATGGCTTTTGTAGAAACTGGTGGAAGGAGTCCTGGCTATGTGACTAGAGCAAACCTTGCTGCAGTGCCTGAGAGCAGGAGTCTCTGGGACTGACTTTATAGGGATGTTTATTATACTTGTTTGTTTCTGTATGTAGAGAATCCTGCGCAAAATAGAACACGATTGTTATGGCTTACTCTTTAAATCTCGTGGCTCTTAGCTTTGGGGCTAAGATCTAGTTATAGCCAGTTAAGCAACCTGAGACCATGGTAGATTCTCATACCCTGGTGCTTTAATGAGGGTCTTTATACCATCTTGAGAAATGGAATCTGGAGGCACTTATCAGAACGATGAAAAAATTTAGAGTTCTGTGAAGTTGTGTGTCTTGTTTGCCTTGCCCTTTACTTGTGTCATTGTGGCTTCCACTGCTTTGAGGTGAAGTGGGTTCACGTCCCCTTGTTCAGGGATAGAAGGTGTAGTTTCCAGTGTTATAAACTAACGGGTTTTAAACTGAGGGGCTCAACAGAGAAGAGGAGGAATGGATGAATGGATAGAGGGTGCAGACAAGGAAGGAGGTACTGTTTTTTGTAATTGTGAATGGAAAGGAACAGAGCTTAAAAAGACCCAAGCTTATGCTGCACCTTTTGAAAGAGGCAGCAAGCAGATGGGTGGGGAATGGCTAAGCTCCGTGGTAACCATGTAACAGAAGATGCTTGGACAGCTGGATAGTCACATGCAAAATTCTGCAGTTGTCCCTTCCTCAGACCGCTCCTAAAATCTGGTTCCTGGTAGATTGATCCAAAATTTAAGGCAAAGTGTGTATCTGATGTTATCTCTTAATTTCATGATTATCTTAATACCTTGATGAAGAGTAAAGTATCACCACTGCTTCTCCAGGGGTAAGTATTCATCCAGGAATATTTTATATGCACCTTCTCCATTTAATACCATGAACAAAGTGGTGTAGGGCTGTTTAACTTCATGAGTTACCTGGGGAAGGTTTTTGTTGTCTGTTTTTAAAGACCCTCATCTTTAAAATAATGGGTGCATTAGTCTAAACCAAGGGTGAGTGATCAAGGTATTGCATGTCAGCCTCCCAGTTTCCCGAGGGATCAGAGGAGGAAGTGACCCCTGTGTTTTCTAGGAGATGAGCTTTTCTGTTCCTCTGCTGAAAGCTGACAGTACCAGTAATTGTGTACTGGTAAGAGATGCCCCGTGTCAGAGGAATGAACCCATTTTTCAGGCCCTGGGAACCCCATCAGACCAGAGAAGCCTCAGTTACAATGCTGTCTTTAAGTGTCTCCCAGCCCAACAAGCGTGTTAACAGGGACAAATGGATCCACAAAAAAGCAGTAGCACATCGTATTTATATTTGGACTCCATTTTTTCTGTCTTATTAATATAAAATAATTCCAAATGTTTAATGTTAAAACATTAAGATGTATGCATTTGATATTCAGGTATGTTTTATAGAGTCAGTTTTTGTTTTGTTTTGTGTTGTTTTTGCCATGCCCTTTGGCTTGTGGAAGTTTCCAGGCCAGGAATTGAACCTGCACCACAGCAGTGACACCAGAGCCCTACTGCAGTGACAAATGCTCAATCCTTAACCCGCTGTCCCCGAAAGGAACTTCCAGTTCATTGTTTGCATTTAATGTTATTTAGCCTGAGTCCCTCTTTTCTCATGTCCTGGTCAGTTGAAGGACTAACCGTGAGCAAGACCAAGATCTTCCTCCGGAGGCAGTTCTGGGTCCACTGTGACACACGGACCCATGAATGCTCAAGATTCCAAAGTCCTGTGCTAAGTCCTGTGCTAAATTACTGTAGCAATTTTAGCTTTTAAATTTAAGAGCAGTGATAAATCACCTGTCCCTGCTACTTCAAAATCTCAATAATGTATAATACAGCTATTAATGTTAAACAGTGTAATCTCTAGTCCACTTACTCATTTTACAGAAAGGATCTCTGTAAGCAAAAATTTAGTTAAAATCAAGTTTGTATGGTTTTAGTTTGAAATATTTGTACTTCATAGAACTTTAATGTGTT
This sequence comes from Sus scrofa, assembly GCF_054392235.1. Taxonomy (NCBI): domain Eukaryota; kingdom Metazoa; phylum Chordata; class Mammalia; order Artiodactyla; family Suidae; genus Sus; species Sus scrofa. Next base: position 80,415,949 of record NC_139387.1, on the reverse strand, counting down.
AGTGGTTTGTTCTATATTGTCTTTCATTCTTATATACCTTTAACTGTCAGTTCCAAAAAGATTGTTTTATGTCTTAATTACAGGTGAGGTCATTGGTGCATAGTGTAAAAGTTAATTATTTAATAACTGCGGTCACACATAATGAGTTCTGTTTTTTATGTGATAGTGGATTATTATTAGTTCAGTGTTAAGGTTCAAGAGGTTTGAAAGCTTCCCAAGACCTGGCGCTTGCGCTGCTGCTCTGTTTCAGAAGTAGGGTTAACGTAGCTCAGGCTAATAACTTTAAGTTTAGGGAATCTTTCCTTCCTTCCAAAATGAGGTGCTGCTAATGTTTGACTAGTATTTTTTTAGACTACCTCTGAAATTTTCATCTCTCGCTGATTACTTGGTAAATGGACTGAACAGTGAGAGATTATGAAGGACACTTTTGTCTTGAACTCAGCATGGATGAGGATTGGATATAATAGTGAAATATCTGTGGATGGTTTCATGTCCGGGTTTGCTTCACAGTGGTCTGTTGGTTAGGGGAAGGGGCTGTGGGAAGGGGTTTTAGATGAAAGAATCCCTTTGAATGGATAATTATTACAGCTGGGAGATAGTACATGGGGACTTACTCTCATATCTACTTTTGTGTGTGTGAGATTTTTTAAAGTAGAAAAGTTAAAGATTAAATGGAAGACCTTCAAATCATTGCCACTCCCTTTCTCAAGTGGGGTTGGGGGGAACAGTGTTCCCTGAGAGAATTAAGACCTAATGCCCTGCAGCACCCGGAGTGAGCAGTGAGTTAACTTCTCTCCACACAGCCAGTGTGATGCTAGTTATGTACCGCTCCTGGGAGAGTGGGGAAGTGGTCTTTTTTTGTGTGTTTTGTGGTTCCTAGTGAGAGACATTAGCTGAGAAGGAGTGGTTGAGGGTATAGAAATATATGATTGATTCAGCGTTGTATGGTTTTGTAATTTGATGTGTCTTTGCTTTTTAAACAGAAGGTTCAAACTTCAGGTTTTTTTTTTTTTTTTAAAGGGAAGTATAGTTGATTCACAAAGTTGCGTTTGAATAGCAGAGTGATTCAGGTTGTATATGTATTTATATTCTTTTTCATAATTGTTTCCATTACGGTTTTGGTTTATTAGAGGATGTTGAATATAGTTCCCTTTGCTGTACAGTAGGACCTTGTTCAAACTTCAGATTTTGAACATGGTCAGAATACTGTGTGGTTGCCATTGTACCCCACACTAAAACTTCTGGGAACTGTGGTTTTTGTTTCTATCAGGTATAGTCTGAAACCGCAGCCCGTTGAGAGAGTGCACCTCGCTGTGGTTGCCTGCGGGGAAAGACTGGAAGAAACTGTGACCATGTTGAAGTCGGCACTCATCTTCAGCATCAAACCACTCCAGTTTCATATTTTTGCTGAAGATCAACTGCATGATAGTTTCAAAGTCATAGTAAGTATCCGAGGCTTGGTCAAGCCTGTCGAGTTGAACATTTAATGGTATACTGTAGTAAAAATGTTGTGGAACAAAAATATGAATGCTACAGCTCTGCCCTGGTGTAGCTGCTGCTACTTCTGTCTGCGCGTCCACATCTAGGGTGTAAGAGGAAGGCTTGTTTTTGAAAAAGGAGTTAGGCTATGTAGAGTCCTTTGCCAAGTTTGGGGGTTTTATTTTCCTGAATATAGTTCCAGGATGTTTTGATTGCGAAGGCCTATGTTTTGCTTTCGTTCCCATCCTTGGCTTGAAAATGCCTCCCTCAGATGTGCACAAAGGTTTTAATTCTGTCTGGGGTTGAGGAAACTCTTAATTGACAACATGGAGGTACATTGGTTCTTGCTCTGACAAAGTATTTTAGGTTTTTTTATTAGTTACAGTAAGTTTGGCTTTAGTGCCAGAAAACCCAAAAGAAGAAGACAGGATTAAACAAAATAGAAATTTATTTCTCTCTTACTTAAAAGGCATTCTCTAGTGTGTGTCAGCTCTGTATCTTCAGAGATTTTTTTTCCTTTCTTGTGCCTGAGCCATCTTTAAAGGCGTCTGCCTCATGATCCAGGATTGCTACTCATGCTCCAGCCATCACACTCATATTCTAGCCAAAATGAGGGAGGAAGGAGTGAAGAAGGGCATTCTCTGTCCTCCTTTTTAAAGACACTTTCTGGAAGTTTCACACAACATGTTTGCCATTATCTCATTGGTCTGAACCTAGGTATGTGACCATATCTAGCTCTTTATGTGAGTTGAAAATATTCCCTTTTAGTCAGAGCCGCTATATAAATTTAACCATAAAAAAAAAAAATAGTACTATGCAAAAAGAGCAGAACAGATAAATATAGGAGGGAGAACATACATGAAAAAATTAGCCTTGTGTTCTGAGGTAGTAGTAAAGATGATGATTTTTTTTTTTTTTTGTCTTTTCTTGGTCTTTTTAGAGCCTCACGCCTGGCATGTGGAGGTTCCCAGGCTGGAGGTCGAATCGGAGCTGTAGCTGCCGGCCCACACCACAGCTACAGCAATGCCAGATCTGAGCCGCATCTGCCACCTATACCACAGCTCACTGCAACGCCGGATCCTTAACCCGCTGAGTGAGGCCAGGGATTGAACCCGCATCCTCGTGGACCCTAGTCGGGTTTGTTAACTGCTGAGCCACGACGGGAACTCCTAAAGATGATGGTTATCCCCCACTCCCACCATCTCTGTCTGTCTCTCTAGTTACACTGAATTAAGCTTTTAAACCGATTTGAATTTTTATGCTTGATCTATGTAGAAAAAATATATTTGATTTTTTTCAGATTAAATTAGTTCATTTTGCACATTAAATGAAAAATACTACTTTGTTTTCTGCCAAAATCTTTGATTGCAAAAGGCGTAACACTTTACTTACTATTTTAAAAAGAATGAAATTATAACATTCTCTAACACCATACACAAAAATAAACTTAAGATGGATTAAAGACCTAAACGCAAGACCAGAAACCATAAAAATCCTAGAAGAAAACGTAGGCAGAACACTCTTTGATGTAAATCATAGCAGTATTTTTTTGGATTTGTCTCCTAAAGCAAAGGAAATGAAGGCAAAAATAAACAAATGGAACCTAATTAAACTTAAACACTTTTGCACAGCCAGGGGAACCACTGACAAAATGAAAAGACAGCCTACTGAATGGGAGACAATATTGGCAAATGATCTGACCAGTAACGGGTTAATATCCAAATATATAAACAGCTCTTAGAACTCACCATCAGAAAAAGCCAAGCAACCTGATTAAGGAGTTCCTGCTGTGGCACAGCGGGTTAAGAATCTGACTGCAGTGGCTTGAGTTACTGCAGATGTGCAGGTTCCATCCCTGGCCCAGCGCAGTGGGTGAAAAAATCCAGTGTTGCTGCATCTGTGGCTCGGATTCAACCCCCGGCCTGGGAACTTCCACATGCCCTGAGTGTGACAATAAAAAAAACAACAACAGTGGAGTTCCTGTTGTGGCTCAGTGGTTTAAGAACCCACCATAGTCTCTGTGGGGATGTGGATTTGATCCCTGGCCTTGCTCAGTGGGTTAAGGATCCAGTGTTGCTGCAAGCTGTGGCATAGGTAGCAGATGTAGCTACACACACACACACACACACACATACACACACACACACACACTGGAATTCTACTCAGTTATAAAAAAGAACGAAATTTTTGCCATTTGCAACAACATAGATGGAATTGGAGGGTATTATACTAAGTGAAATAAATCAGAAAAAGACAAATACTGTATGATATCACTTATATGTAGAACATAAAAAATACAACTAATAAATATAACCAAAAAGAAACAGACTCACAGATATAGGGAACAAACCAGTGGTTATCAGAGGGGAGAAGGAAGGAGAGAGGGGCAGTATTGGGGTAGGAGATTAAGAGTTACAAACCTTATGTCTAAAATAAGCTATAAAGATGTAGTGTGCAATACAGGGAATATAGTTAGTATTTTATAATGACTAAAAATGGAATGTGATCTTTAAAATTGTGCATCACTCTGTTATATACCTGTAACTTACGTAACACTGTACATAAGCTATACTTCAATTTAAAAAACAAAAAAAAAGCTTTACTTACTGTTTCAAAATATTTCTATTCTCTGTGTTTGGGTTTTGTTTTGGTTCTTTTTTTTTTTTTTTTTGGTCTTTTTAGGGCCGCACCCTCGGCATGTGGAGGTTCCCGGGCTAGGGATCGAATTAGAGCCACAACCACTGGCCACACCACAGCCACAGCAGTGCCAGTTCGTGGCAGTGCCTGATCCTTAACCCACTGAGCGAGGCCAGGGATGAACCTGCATCCTCATGGATACCAGTCAGATTTGATTTGTTTCCACTGAGCCACAGCAGGAACTCCTAGTCTTTGTGTTTGTGATATGTGATTTGTGATCTTAATCTCATTATCCGGATTGTTTTCTAAAATGTTAACTGAGGAATTAATCTTAACAATTCAGAGATAGTAACAAATTACTCTTAACTGTGGGAACTTCTGAAAGTGAAATATAAAAGTAAAATAAATTTATTGCTTCATCTTATATTCTACTTCTGTGTTGTCTTCAAACTTGATTGAGTTATTGCTTGTGTAAAATATACTGTATTTTTAAACTTTTCTTTAATCACAGTTAACTTTGAGAATGTTTGGTTTTGCTTTTGAATGAAAAAGAATCAAATATTTTGTGGAACATGCTTTTGCTGCAAAAAAATGACTAGATATTAGAATTTAAAAAATGACTTAAGATTTCATTTTGAAGTTAGTGTTGAAAGGATCTCTAAGTGATTTATAAGTCACACAAGGAAAGTGAAATACCTGTGTTTGAAACTAATTAACAGAGACATCAAAACAATGTGTTGGAAGAAAAGCTGTTCCCTTGAACTATGTTGGAAGGTATTAATTTTTTGTGTGAAGGAGAGGGAGGGAAAAAGGCATTAATGTTTTTAAAAATTTCTTGAACACAGACATGATTCAGAAGGAGATCATCTTTAGCCTTTTACATAAAGTGCTTAGTTTTTTCTCCCCCCATAGATTATGAATGCTCCGTAGGAAATTTAAAACAACAATTCTGTTGAAGTGGCGGTGGCAGGTAATACTTGAACGGAATTTGAAGCAATTCAGTGTCTTGAAATGCATCCAGAATACTGAAGAGTAAATGTGTTCACTATAGATTTTCAGATCAGAAGATTAGGTTTTGCTTTTTGTAATGACTTTTTAAAAAATCAGCCCTGGATTTGTGCTTACCGGAATATTTTGTTACTAGGAGTATCCAGGCATATTAAAACTACTTTGATAGATGAATATTTTCTAATCCATTTCACATTGGTCTGGGTTGGATTGTAAACATTTTCTATTATATCATACATGCTATGGTAATGAAATTCATGCTTAATTTTTCTGAGTTTACCTTGTCGAGGGGCTGAGAGGATTTATACATCAGGTCAAATTGATGGAGGTGGGCAACGTGTACGTCTCCACTTTCTGGTTTTGTGATTGAGAGCCTTATAACTTTAGTTGTCTCTCATATCTTTATGGTGGAGTCTTTCTAGCCTATTAGAATGATTTTTAAGATTTTTGAATGAAAACAAAATAGGAAAGAAGCTGACTTTGTCTGAATCATGTACAACATAAAATATATACTATCTTAAATTTAGCTTAGGAAAAACAATCTGTTTATGATTTTACCAAGAAAGTGAAACAAATTTAAACTTAATTTTTTTTTTAATTTCAGCTTGACAGCTGGTCATTTCTACAAACATTTAATTATTCATTATACCCAATAACTTTTCCAAGTGAGAATGCAGCAGAATGGAAAAAGCTCTTTAAACCGTGTGCTTCCCAGAGATTGTTCTTGCCAGTAAGTTTTTATCCTCAGTGTCTTTTGTTTGAATTTTGCTTTTACACACACGAATATAAATCATTTAAATAAACACATGCATGTATGATTTTCCCTTTGAAAATTAGAAGAAAAAAAAATCCACATACAGTAGGAGTTCCCGTCTTGGCACAGCAGAAACGAATCCTTCTAGGAAACCAAGAGGTTGTAGGTTCAGTCCCTGGCCTTGCTCGGTGGGTTAAGGATCCAGTGTTGCCATGAGCTGTGATGTAGGTGGCAGGTGCGGCTCAGATCTGGCTTTGCTGTGGTTGTGGCGTAGGTTGGCAGCTGTAGCTCCAGTTAGACCCCTAGCCTGGGAACTTCCATATGCTGCAGGTGTGGCCCTAAAAAGATAAAGAAAAAAGAAAAAAATTACCATAGAATAAATAAAATCTGCAATAAAAAGTTCTGTTAAAATAAAAAATGGGAGGGAGTTCCCATTGTGGCTTAGTAGCTTATGAACCTGACCAGTATCTGTGACGATGCAGGTTCTATCCCTGATCTCGCTCAGTGGGTTAAGGATCCGCCATTGCCATGAGCTGTCGTGTAGGTCACTGATGCAGCTCGGATCTTGTGTGGCTGTGGCTGTGGCTGTGGTGTAGGCCAGCAGCTGCAGCTTTTTTATTTTTATTTTTATTTTTTTTTACTTTTCAGGGCCACACCTGCGGCACACGGAAGTTCCCAGGCTAGGGGTTGACCTTCCCAGGAGGGTTCCAGCTGTAGCTGCCAGCCTTCACCACTGCCACAGCAACGTGGGATCTGAGTCACATCTGCGACCTTCACCACAGCTCACATCAGCGCCAGATCCCTGACCCACAGATCAGCCCCGAATCCTCATGGATACTAGACAGGCTCGTTACCTCTGAACCACAAGGGGAACTTCCCATTATTTAATTAATAGTTTGAGTGCCTCTATTCTGCCAAGTATCTCTACTGAAGTGCTGAGTATATAGGAATGAGTGAAGCAGGCAGATTTCTTGTTTTCGTAGAGCTTATTCTCTGATGTGGAAGACTGACATTAAACAAACACATTATGACATTAAACACAAATACATCACTGAAAAACAATGAGTGATGGAAGAAGCATAAAGTTACAACCATTGCTCTTCTGTTTTATTCTGTTATCTTTTTCAACATTTTTAAATGAATTTTAATTATATTTATAGCTATACAACCATCATTTATTCTGCATTTTTAACAAGCTTAATTGTTGGTGTTACGCTATGAAATTTGCCAGATCATTTAATGCTGTAATCCAGTTAAATTCCTAAATGGAATTTGAAATAATAAAATTAAATACTTGGAGCCTCTCAAACTGTCCTTGTACTTCATTCTTACATTTGCATCTTGTTAACGAGATCTAGGCAAATTGATTCTTCATTTTTCTAGGTAAAAATCTTTTTAAAGTAAATTTCTCCTCCTTTAAAATAGACGGATTAAGGAAGTTCCTGCTGTGGCACAGTGGGTTAAGATCTGGTGTTGCCTCAGCTGTGGTGTAGATCACAGCTGTGGTTTCAATTTGATCCCTGTCCCGGGAGCTTCCATATACCACAGGTGTGCCATTAAAACAAAACAAAAGTTTCCCTTAGAAATTCCTATAAAAGATACATATTGGAGACTTAACATCTCTCAGAACGTAACACAGCTAGTCTTCTAAGACGTCTGTCTTCACTCTTGCTGCATAAATGCATGTTTTCTTGGATTTGTACGAAGGTGGTTAAGCTCAGAAGTAAGAGCATGGACTCTGGAGGTAGGTGGTCCGGATTTCAGTTTTGGCTCTGCTCTTTGCCAGCTCAGACCAGAGTGAGGTGAAGGTGCCCGTTAGTGTTACAAGGCTGAGGGAGCAAATTCAGACGGTCTCCATTTGTAGTGGTTAACTTCTGTATTTATCTCAGGAAATTAAGATGCGATATGTCAGTTCACCAAAGGTAATGCTAGTCACCCTTAGGAAAAACATTTCCTCCTTTGTCTTTGAGCATATTTCTTTTATTCTTTCTTCCAATTTTTAGTGGTTTTTTGTTTTTGTAGCTTTTCTTCCTCGAAAGGTAATGTAAAAATTACCAGTATCTTTATGTATGCTCTCTATAAAAAGAAAATGACAGGCTTGGGGAAAATTATTTTAAATTAATTAAGGTAAATTAGTTTATCCCTTAGGTATTTTTGAAATAAAGCCTCATATATATATATATATATATATATATATATATATATTTTTTTTTTTTTTTTTTTTTTTTTTTTTTTGTCTTTTTGCTATTTCTTGGGCCGCCCCCACGGCACATGGAGGTTCCCAGGCTAGGGGTCCAATTGGAGCTGTAGCCACCGACCTACACCAGAGCCACAGCAACGTGGGATCCGAGACGTGTCTGCAACCTACACCACAGCTCACAGCAACGTTGGATCCTTAACCCACTGAGCAAGGGCAGGGACCGAACCCGCAACCTCATGGTTCCTAGTTGGATTCGTTAACCACTGCACCACAACGGGAACTCCCTCTTATATGTTTTGTATTAAATAGGTGTAGGTAGTAATTCAGGTATCTCTCCCCACAGTTAATCCTGAAAGAAGTTGACTCCCTGTTGTACGTGGACACTGACATCCTTTTTTTGCGGCCCGTTGATGACATTTGGTCTTTACTGAAGCAGTTTAATTCCACACAAATAGCTGCAATGGCGCCAGAACACGAAGAGCCTCGAATAGGCTGGTATAACCGCTTTGCCAGGCATCCGTACTACGGAAGAACTGGGGTGAACTCTGGAGTGATGTTGATGAACATGACCCGAATGAGAAGGAAGTATTTCAAGGTGAGTCACCCCCGCAGGAGATTGGTTAACGTACTTCTGTTTTCCCTCGGGATTGTTTGGTTTCCAACTTAGTTTTGCTTTATTAAAACCCAGATTGAACTATTCAGAATGTTTCCACTTATCTAGAATAACAGAAGAGAAGTGTGTTCTTGGTGTTCTGTTTGTTAGAGTGTTGCCGCAGGTCAGAGGAGATGGCATTAAAGTGAAGTAAAACAGCAAGGCAGCAGGTGTGCCCCTTATCTTCCCAGGTTGGTATTCCGGCAGAAGCTGTCATTTTGTACTGGTGCAACCACAGAATACTTCAGTCCTAAGTGTGGCACATCGTGGGAGAATACAGATTGGGGTTAAGAGCTTAATACTCGGTTCGTTTGGTCTGGTTCACTCTCTGAGATCTGGAGTAAGATTTGAATGTCTCTGGGCTTTGATTTCCTCATCTGTGAAATGGGGTGATACATTAACAGTACCTGTGTCTTAATGCTTTTGTGAGGATTAAGTTAGTTAGAACAGGCTAACACATAGGCGGTGTTGGCTCTTTTGGTGCTATTAGAAGTTAACTTGGGAAAAAAAAAAAAAAAATCCCTGCGTGTGTCTTGTCTTTCAAATTGCAAGGTCAGTGGAAGAGTCAGGCTGTTTAAATTCTCTGCGCATTCCGAACACATAGGTGTGTTGTACTGTCTACCCGTTTCATGCCGATGAATCTTAAGTTGGTGTAGCCTGGGGGCTCTGGGGTTAAGCTCTTTGGCCTTCTGTGTAGCTTTGCCACCTGTTCACCATAACCACTAGTCAGCTAGCTAGTTAACTTTCAAATGTCAGTTCTCTCAACTGAAAAAAATTGAGATAATAAAAGGACTTATGTAGGTTGTCATTTTAGAAGAGACCCGTTCAAAATGTACTGAACATGACACATAATAAGCACTTCAATGCTAGCTAAAAAGTGACTTCTGAAACACTCATGTAAGACCTTTACATCTAGTTAGTACTAAGTTAAACATTAAATATTGTCTTTTATGATATGAATGTATATATTTATTTGTATGCGGGTATCTCTGTTTGGTATTATTCTTATGGACCTGGTGGACCAGAATTTACATGTTATTTATTGCTCCTTTTTGCATGTCTGATTTAACTCTGTGCTTCATTTAGACTTTTCCCCTCTTGTCCTTGGTATAGACAGCACTTACTGTGTGTAGTCACTGCCACCCACATCCTGACATTTCTGTCTCAAGCAGTTAATATCTGTCACTCTGCCCTTGCTAGAGCTAGTAAACTTGGGGTGTCTTTGGCGTTACCATTTTCTGTACCTTTCAGAAATCTTCGTCTCATTTCAGTTTTGTCTTCCACAAGTGAATGCATTAGTGAGGCCAGTGTAACCTGTGCTTTTGCTTATCAGAGAGCATCTTTCTTCAATTACCCAATTTGTTAAATCTGTTTTGAGATTTAAAATCTCATGTACCATAGTTTTACTAAATAAAACAGGTGTGATACCATGAGTTTTCCTTTTCTGATGGTCAGACTATGCACAGTAAATAAATATTGTACCAGAAGATGGTGCTGTAAGATTATGTGCTAAGGAGTAATGTGCCTGCTCAGTACCTCTTCATTTGAAATTCGTAGAATTGTGATAAGTGTAGTGTTGCAAAGAATCTTAGAGATAACTTAGTGTAACACCATTACTGGTTTTTTTATTAAAAAAATTTTAATTACAGCTATATGGTTCAAATCTATGATTATATTTATTTCCTTTTTATTTAAATGTCATTCTTAGATGTTTAACAGTTTCTCCCCTTTCTCTTTTGTTTTTGTCTGTGGCATGTTCTGAACCTCCTAGAAATGTAGATAAGGAGTTGAAATAATTTCTAAACTTTAAAGCTTTATTTCCTGTGTGTTAATGGCTTAAGCAAAATATGAGAAGTATGAGTATATATGATAATTTGGTAGGTACAGTGTACTTCATACCAACTATCCTCTGTTTCAAACAACTCAATTTTTGCCCAGTGGGAGCAAGACAGATTTGCTTTGTTTCTGTTTTTCAAATTTTTAAAATTTTTTGGCTGCACCCATGGCATGTAGAAGTTCCCCAGCCAGGGATTGAACCCACCCCACAGTTGCAACCCGCCCCACAGCTGTGGCAATGCAAGATCCTTAACCTGCTGTGCTCCAAGGGAACTTCCTACTTTGCTTTTAAATGTTGTATTTGTGATTGTTGACGTGTTTCTACAAAACTTACTGATTTTTTTAGTGTACATTTTTATTTTTCTTGATTATTTTCCAAACGGATCTCTAGCAAACACTGCCTTATTCTTAATTTGCTTTGCTGTCATCCAGCCCCTACTATTCATGATCATTTGGTGCCAACCTGATGTATTATAATTACATATTTTAATAATTAAAATAGCAAAACTTTAATTTTTTTGTTGTTTCTCATAATGCTTGATTGACAGTAATACTGGCTACGATACTGCTTTGTATCGCGTATTATGACTGTATTGACAGTGTTAAATCCCTGTTAGACTATGCCTTAACCTTCTTCTATTTATTACATAAAAACCAGAGAATATAAATGTCATCTTGAGAATCCTTTTCTTGTTTATTTACTGCACCCTGTTCATGTCCTGCTGTATAAAGTAATTTTTGCCTATTTTTTCCATCTCCTGAGAGCAGGTATGTCTTTTCTTTTTTTGGCCATGCCCATGGCATGTGGCGGTTCCCAGGCTGGGATCAAACCTGTGCAATAGCAGTGACCTGAGCCACTGAAGTGACAACACTGGATCTTTAACTCCTGCGCCATAAGAGAACTCCCAGGGTGTGTATTTTATATAGCTTTGTATTCAGAATACTTAGCATGGGGTCTGGCATAAAGTAGCAACATAATACATAATTACTGACAAAGAACAGACAAAAGTTATAGAAACTAGGTCACTAATGAAGTATTGAAAAATATTTTAAAAAGAGTATACTTGTTGCAGAGTTCCCATGTTGGCTCAGTGGGTTAAGAACCTGGCATAGTGTCCATGAGGATGTGGGTTTGACCCCTGGCCTCGCTCAGTGGGTTAAGGATCCAGTGTTGCTGCAAGCTGCAGCATAGGTCGCAGATGTGGCTTGGATCCAGGCAGTGGTGCAGGCCTGTAGCTCTGATTTGATCCCTAGCCTAGGAACTTCCATATGCCACAGGTGCAACCTAAAAAAGAAAAGAAAAAAAAAAGTACACTTACTGTAAGGTGGCCATGAAGATTTTTTTTACATATTTGAAAGATGTATGTGATGGGGGACTTTTATTGTCTTACATATATAGCTTAAGAAAACATTATCAGTGAATATCATCCCAAAAGAGATAGAACTTTTTCAGAGTTGAGTGAAATAACTAATCTTTGGGAATTGACATGTGCCCAGTTTCTAGCTTTGTTGGAGCATAATATGTCAATTTTCAATTTACGTATAGACTGATGGCAACAACGGGTCTGTTTTTGAAAGCTTACCTAATTCTAAAATTGAGACGGATTTACCTTAATTCAATGCATGTGCATTTTAGTAGGCTTGCTGACATTAGTAAATTAGAGCTACATCTTTCTTTTTTTAAAAATTACCAAACTAGGGAGTTCCCGTCGTGGCGCAGTGGTTAACGAATCCGACTAGGAACCATGAGGTTGCGGGTTCGGTCCCTGCCCTTGCTCAGTGGGTTAACGATCCGGTGTTGCCGTGAGCTGTGGTGTAGGTTGCAGACGCGGCTCGGATCCCGCGTTGCTGTGGCTCTGGCATAGGCCGGTGGCTACAGCTCCAATTCAACCCCTAGCCTGGGAACCTCCATATGCCGCGGGAGCGGCCCAAGAAATAGCAACAACAACAACAAAAGACAAAAAGACACACACACACACACAAAAAAAAAAAAAAAAAAAAAGAATTAGGGAGTTCCCGTCATGGCGCAGTGGTTAACGAATCCGACTAGGAACCATGAGGTTGCGGGTTCGGTCCCTGCCCTTGCTCAGTGGGTTAACGATCCGGCGTTGCCGTGAGCTGTGGGGTAGGTTGCAGACGCGGCTCGGATCCCACGTTGCTGTGGCTCTGGCGTAGGCCGGTAGCTACAGCTCCGATTGGACCCCTAGCCCGGGAACCTCCATATGCCGCGGGAGCGGCCCAAGAAATAGCAACAACAAAAACAAAAAGACAAAAAAAAAAAAAAAAAATTACCAAACTAAATGGCGCTTATAAAAATTCAGACATTTCATTGCATATAGAGTAAAAAGGTAAGTTTCCCCTTTACACACCTCTCTCCCCAGTTTCATTCCTTTGCCCAAATGGCATTATGAACCATGCTATGTATTGTTCACATACTTTTAAAAATGAATGTTGAAGGAGATACGCATGTGCATTCGCATTATATGTAGGATCCTTTTATATGTCTTCAGTTTGCTTTTTTCACTTATATATGTAATTGATTTTTATGTCAGTATACATACGTAGTCTCACATTTAATGTGTGTAGTATTGTGGAGAAAGGGTGGTTTTCTTGGTTTTGTGTACTAGTACGAGTATGTAGTTATATGGCTAAGAAAAATATCTCATGCATTTTAATTTTTACTTTCCTGACTATTCTGCCAATGTGGGTGAAAATCTTTTTGTACAGCTTTTAGGCATTTCTCTTTCCTCTTTTGTGAATGGCTCTTTGTCCATATCCTTTGACTGTTTCTCCACTTTGTTTTTTATTTCTATTAACTTGAACTCTTTTTCTATACTGATGCCTCTTTATTAAACTCATTTCTCAGAGTTTTCCTTGGTTGTCTTAAATATTCAGCTTAAATCCTCAGCAGATAACATTAATGTTATTGCTTCTTGTCCAGTATTTGTCTTTTTTCTTTTTTTTTTTTTTTTTTTTGCCTTTTAGGGCTGCTCCAGCAGCATATGATGGTTCCCAGGCTAGGGATCTAATCAGAGCCATAACTGCCGGCCTACACCAGAGCCACAGCAACACGGGATCCGAGCCACATCTGAGACCTACACCACAGCTCACGGCAACGCCGGATCCTTAACCCACTGAGCAAGGCCAGGGATCGAACCCTCAACCTCATGGTTCCTAGTTGAATTCATTTCCGCTGAGCCACGACAGGAACTCCAGTCTTTTTCTAGTAGGACTTTTCCTTTAAGTTATAAAGGTTTTCCACACCCCCACCTTGCTTTTTTTTTTCCCCCCAAGACTGCCCTGGACCTTGCAATTTTCTTTTGTTTCTTTGAATAGGTGTATTTTTCTCTATTTTTTTTTCTTTTTTTTTTTTTTTTAAAAGCAAAATCCAGTGAAGACTTCAACATGAGGTGGTACAGGGAGTCCACCAGTCCTGTCTGTTCAATGTGTTCCTAGTTTTGGTTCTTGCTGTATTTCCTATTTTCCTTTTTAGGTCCTAAGAACATTTAGTTAAGATGATCAATGACTTATTTCAGAGACATCCTTTCATTAAAATATTTTCTTATTATTTCCTTAAGTAAAACTTGCTTCAGTTGTTTTCTAGATTTTTCTTTTTTTTTTTTTTTTTTTTTTTGTCTTTTGTCTTTTTGTTGTTGTTGCTATTTCTTGGGCCGCTCCCGCGGCATATGGAGGTTCCCAGGCTAGGGGTTGAATCCGAGCTGTAGCCACCGGCCTACGCCAGAGCCACAGCAACGCGGGATCCGAGCCGCGTCTGCAACCTACACCACAGCTCACGGCAACGCCGGATCGTTAACCCACTGAGCAAGGGCAGGGACCGAACCCGCAACCTCATGGTTCCTAGTCAGATTCGTTAACCACTGCGCCACGACGGGAACTCCTGTTTTCTAGATTTTTTCTGAGGGAGAATTTCTGATTATGTAGTTACTGTGTTTACTGCATTCTGAGAAACTTCACACAAAGGTAATATAATTATAGCAGATTATATTCAATTCAAATATGTAGGTTTTTTCCCCCCAGAGATCCTGACTTTTTTCTCAAAGGATAGATTGTTTATGCCCCATTTAGTTTATTATTTGTCCTAGAATAGCTTGTAACAATGTTTTTCAAACTATCTGTGGAAAAGGATCAGTGTTTTCTTTCTTTCTTTTTTTTTTTTTTCAGGGACACTAAATGTTTATTCACTAATACATTGTATAATCCTCTTACTTTCTTCTAAAGATAGATTTAGCCCTATGCTCAGTATACTTCTCTTCCTCTCTTCTAACTTGCAACTGACTAAAATTTCCTTGACCTTTTATTTCCCATGCTGAAATTCTGTTTCACAGTAGGTTGTATTCAGTCATTAGTTGCTAGTCATTATCCTCCTCCCCAATAATTTATCGTCATTTCTGCATGATCTCTAATCTTATTTCCCTGTAATTTTTTTATCCTTGGTAAATGTTCAACTGCCATCTGAAGGAGTCCACTATATAATTAGTAATATTTTTCTTTTTTTTTTAAGATTTTAATTTTTTCCATTATAGTTGATTTACAGTGTCTGTCATTGTCTACTATACAGCAAAGTGACCCAATCATACATACATATATATATATATATATTTATACTCATTTTCTCACATTATCCTCCATCATGCTCCATCATAAGTGATCAGTGTTTTCTTAAACATTATTTGCAATCTGCCATGAGCCATTTCTTTGGTAAAAATAATGTAATTAAGTCACTAGGAAAAGATTAGATTAAATAAACATAAAATTTTTCTGTTAAATTGCTGTAAAAGTTTCTAAATCTTACTCTTAATTTCTGTATTTAAATCTTATAGAAGACATAAAAATTTTACTGGTCAGCACACTGCAGACTGTACTTTGAGGAGAACAGGTTTACATCCGGAGAGTTTCAAAGAATCAGATTGTTATAAAAGACTTAGTATTCGACTCTACCCCTTTTCACCCCAGATTCACATGATCCCTAGCCCACTTTCAGCTCTGTTGGGGAGTGCCTTAGGTATTTGACTTTGGGTTTTAAAATAATGAACTATGAGTAATTATATCAAGGCTGAAAAGGCATCTGACAAAATTCAGTCTCTAGTCTTGATTTATCAATTTCAAGTAATATCTCTGAAATGCCAGTTATAAAAGATTGGTCTAAGAATAATAGCTATCATAGTGATAAAAAAAAAATGGCTAACACTGTGTGTCACATGCCAGGTACTGTTCCAAGTACTTTTTATTTACATATAAACATTTAATCTTGGGCAACCGTGTGACAGAGACACAGGTACCAGGACTGCCTGCTTTTTAAGATGAGGTCCCAGTCATAGCATTTAAACTATCATCTACTTTGCCTTTCCTTCCTGACTTCTCTTAGTTTTATCACTTCTTCATGCAGCTTCAGAGATCTTTAACTTCTCCACTCTGGCTGGACAGCCTCACATTTAGGTTTACTGTAGGGTCACTTGGTTTTGTATAAAAGAAGTTTACGCTTCTTGTTGCTGTTGTAACGATTGCTAAGGGGAGAATGGGGGACTGGCATCATGCTGCTGTTTTAAACCTGGAAACCCGAGAATCTTTCTCATGGTTTTGCCTCCAGAATGATATGACAACCGTGCGACTACGATGGGGAGATATACTGATGCCATTGCTTAAAAAGTACAAGCTAAACATCACGTGGGGTGATCAAGATCTGTTGAATATCATATTTTTTCATAATCCAGGTAATCATTTAAATTTATTTTATTCTCTGCATTTATAAAACATTTATTATTTAGTCAAAAGGGAAGAAATGTACTTATTTGGGTTTGGCTTATATTAATGGTTATCACTTTCTATTTTTAAGACAGGAAAACTTTTCTTGAGTATTAATTTAGTAGAAAGAGATCTAAGTGCCAAACATATTTTTTCACTATTTTACAATTTATCCTGGGAGTTCCAGTCGTGGCGCAGTGGTTAACGAATCCGACTAGGAACCATGAGGTTGCGGATTTGATCCCTGGCCTCGCTCAGTGGGTAACTGGTCTAGCGTTGCCGTGAGCTGTGGTGTAGGTCATAAATGCGGCTCGGATCCCGTGTTCCTGTGGCTGTGGTGTAGGCTAGCGGCTACAGCTCCGATTGGACCCCTAGCCTGGGAACCTCCCATATGCCATGGGAAGCGGCCCTAGAAAAAAGACAAAAAGACCAAAAAAAAAAAAAAAAAATTATCCTGGAAGAGCTGTATATTTAAACTAAAAATTTTGCAAAATGTTAATTATGTGGCCTTAGGGTATATTTGCTTCTTTGTCTTCTCTTTGTATAGAGAGCCTTTTTGTTTTTCCATGCCAATGGAATTATCGACCAGATCATTGCATATATGGAAGCAATTGCCAAGAAGCTGAAGAAGAAGGAATCTTTATTCTTCATGGGAACAGAGGTGTTTACCACGATGATAAGCAACCAGCGTTTAGAGCTATTTATGAAGCACTGAGAAATGTAAGCTTTTTTTTTTTTTTAATGTATTTGTGGAAATACCCCCAAACTTAAAGAATTTGCATATCTTTTATTCTAGTTCCTAAGTTATAAACTCCAGCACTCCCTCCACATACAGCTTTGGCACTTGGTCTTCGGCTGGAAGGAAGAGCACTCCCTTTTTGCTCATTTATTGATCTATACATCATCAGTATGAACTCATTGATGGGTATTTTTTCCAGTGATTTATAATTCAGTACTTGCTTTAATTTATATCGATGCTGAAGTTGTGTCACATTTGGCGATTGGGAGCCCCTTTTGGCTGCCTCTTGTGCTCAGCTCATCTACTCCCATCATTATTTTGAGTACCTCCTCAGCGTCTGTCCAAACAAAATATTCCAGACTCATCTTGTTATACCTCCCCTACCTTAACCTTGAAGTTGGCTATTGTCAGAGGAACTGTGATGCCTGTTGCTGCAAGGGCGTCTTCCCTTCTAAGTCCTTTCAGTGATGAATGTAGGACATGCAAACACACACACACACTGTCATGAGCTCACACCGATGTGTCTGCTTCCATTCCTCTAGGCCTCTTCCTTGCCTTCCCCTGCTTTGCTTCTGTCTTTTCTGTTTTCTTCCGTAATTAGAATCCTATCTTCTAACATAAACCATTTCCTCTTTGGCTTACAATGTATCCTATCATACATTTAAAATAAATTTAAAAGTGCTCCATTTATACTGCCATCTCCACTCCTCTCTTCTTGAAAAACCGGCCTGCTGTAAATGTTCAGGGTTTGTTTCCAGCCCTCTCCCCTCTTCTCCTCTGCCCGCGAGATGAGGGTATGTTCTATGTTCTAAAAGTTACTTGGGTTAGTTCTTTTGAAATATATTCAAAAGAATATATTTATTTATTTGAAATATATTCATTTGAAATATAGTCGGGTTCATTTGTGTCTGTATGCTTTCAGTTTCAAGTTTTTCTCCCTCATTCTTGTTGTTTTACCTTTAATTTGATATGAGGAGTATTAATATACTTCAAAAAGTCAAAACTGTATAAGGATTTACTCAGAAACATCACTCCTTCTCCATCACTTCCACCCCAAGCCCTCCCCCATTGATTACCAGTTTCATTTTCTGGTTTATCCTCCTGTACAGACGACTCTGTGTGTGTGTGTGTGTGTGTGTGTGCGCGCGCGCGCGTGTGTGTTTTGTCATTTCCCTTTTCTTCCATGAAAGGTAGCACAATCTTCATTTGCACTTTGCTTTTTTTTTGTTTTTTACAATATTCTGGACATTTGGGCAGTTATAAATATCTTCCTCGTGCTCTTTCTTTTTAATCATTTCTATGATACTTCATTTTGTGCATGTAACCAGAGTTTATTCAACTAATCTTTTTTTTTTTTTTTGTCTTTTTAGGGCCACACCTGTGGTATATGGAGGTTCCCAGGCTAGGGGTCTAATCAGAGCTACAGCTGCCAGCCTATACCACAGCCACAGCAACACCAGATCTGAGCTGCATCTGCAACCTATACCACAGCTCATGGCAATGCCGGATCCTCAACCCACTGAGCGAGGCCAGGGAATGAACCTGCAACCTCATGGTTCCCAGTCGGATTTGTTTCCGCTGCACCATGGTGGGAACTCCTCAACTAATCTCTTATATTTGAACATTTTCCAACATTTTGAATAAAAATATAGCGGTACACAATTTTGCATATATATATGTCTTGTTAGGAGATGTATCTTCAGGGTAAAGTGGGATAAATCGATTGAAATACTGCCTGTTTCCCCTCTGTGGGGATTCTTTGCATTCCTGCCTACAATTCAAGAGACCTGTTACCCAACAGCCTTATCAGTGGGGTGTATTATCAAGCTTTAAAAATTCTGCCATTCTGAACAGTGAGAAATGGAATCTTATTTTCATTTGACTTTCTCTTTTGAGGTGAACATCTTTTTGTATATTTAACAGCTATTTTTATATCTTTTGAGGGTGAATTTTCTTTCAAATCTTTTATTTAGTCTTCTTAGAGTTTTTAAAAAAATAGCTTTATTGATAACATACTTTATATACCGCACAGTTCACCCAGGTAGTACAAATAATTCAGTGGTTTCTAGGATGTTGTCAGAGTTTATGGTCATCACCATGAGGGAGTCTGGGTTTGTACTTCCCGCCTCCCTGCCATTTGTTGCAAGATATTAGTCCTTTTTCTGTGATATCTGTTGTAAATATTTTCTCCCAGTTTGAATTTGGCATTTTTTTTTTTGCCATTCAGAGGTGTTTTTTTTTTTTTTTTTTTTTTAATTTTGTGTGATCAAGTTTAAAATCTTTTTTTTTAAAGTCATAATGAGAACATCTTTTCCTACCTATATTCAGGTTATAGAAATATTCACCCATATACTATTTTGTTTATTACATTTAGTCCTCTCCTTAACTTGTAATTTACTCTTTTGAGTGAGGAATAGATCTAATTTGATTTTTCCCCAAATGACTGTTTTGTTCCAATACCATTTATTTAAAAGTGTAACTGTAACTCAAAGATTTGAGGGCCTGACTTTATTGTATACTGAACTTCCATTTGTAATTTCTGGATTTTGCTTTGTTCCATTGGTCTATATCCCTTTGTGCACTGATACACATTATTTTAATTATAAAAGCTTTGGGCTGAATTTTCATATCTTTTAGGGCTACGTTCTCTTAACAGCCTGTGCTTTCAGTATTTTTCTTTTTTTTTTAATAATGATTTTTATGTTTTCCATTATAGCTGGTTTAGTGTTCTGTCAATTTTCTCCTGCATAGCAAGGTGACCCAGTCATACATACATACATAGATACGTTCTTTTTTCTCACATTATCCTGCTCCATTATAAAGGACTAGATATAGTTTCCAGTGCTATACAGCAGGCTCTCATTGCTTATCCATCTTTCAGTGTTTTTCTATCTATTGTATATTGATTTTTCCACAAATATCCACTCGTTTAGCAAAGAAACTTGGCTTTTTGTTTGGGAGTGTCTCATCTTCACATGTCAGCTTAGTGACTTGATCTTCGCTTATCGACTTAGTGACTGACAACATCCTGATGTGTTGAAACATCTTAAGAACAGGGCTTCTTCCAGGAACGTTTAATAGTTTTCTTCATACTATGGATTTTGAACATATCTTAAGTTTATTCTTACATACTGTGTCTTCTTTGTGGCCTTTGTCGATGGAGTTTTCTCTTTTAAGCTTTTACTTTATGTTGAGTTTGGGAAGAAATTATACTGGCCCTCCCAGTGCAGGTATCTGCTGTCTTTTTTTCCCCCGCGTTCTTATCATCCCCTTTGGTGTAATTAAGGTGGATTGACAGGGAGAGATGGTTATACGTCACATCGCTCTAGCTTGATGCATGAATCAGGTCTCTATGTTGGGGACCAAGACTTGAGGCCCATCCAGGTAGAGACTGGATTTATGATGTTGCTTACCGAGCTGTATTGATCACTGTCCATGCGGTAACTCACTAATACCTGGTGAGAAGGCTCTGTGACCTCTCATCTCTTGGGTAGGTGTGTTCACTGTTCTGCTAGACCGTGTCGAACCTTAGGTGGACATGAAGACAAAACATAAGTAAAATAAATAGGAGTGCTGGTGTGGTGTGTGAGGGTCCTGCGAAGAGCTGATGCCCCTGTTTGTTAAACTCTCATTTTTTTCTAATGACTGAAAACCTCTGGTCTGATAACAGCCTCATTAATAGAGATGAGGATAAAGATACTGAATTTTAGTCTATTGAGACAGAGACTGTACTGCAGCTGTGCAAAGAATGCAACAGTTTTGCCCTGAAGGGGCAGGGAAGGCCTCGCTGATGTAAAGGCATTTGAAGTGGGTCATGAAGGATGAAGAAGAGTTTGCCCAATGAGCAGACTGGGCCAAAACTGCCTGAGAAGAGTCTCAGGGGTTGCGCAAAATCCACGGAGAGGTCAGGCATTGAGCCGTTTGACTGGGGTGGTGGGTGAAGGTAGGCAGTGACTGGCCTGGCCTGGTTGTAGTGAGGATGTTCTAGGTTAAGATAAAGCTCTGCAGGGACACGAAACTGACGTTTTCTCCTGGAAATCAGTATTTCTCAAACTCGGTGGTAGGCAAAGTGCTGACAGCCTTGAAGGCTACAGTTTTAGTGTATTTGCCAAGTTTCTTGTTCATTTTCACGTAGCCGACCTTATATGCCTGCAGAAATCAATATTGTATTTTAATAATGCTTTATCACGGGTCGTCAAGAAGTGATAAAAATGATGAAAGGTACTTTTGGGGTTCTGAGCCTTTGCTGGATAGAGAAGAAATGCCTTCCTATAAGATAAGATTTCTTTGAGCTTTCAAAAAAACCCCTCATTATTAAGGAATTAAATCTTACTAGTTCTTGTTGTTCTTTAATCTTTTATAAATATATACTTTTAAAGAGTTGGGTATTGGTTTTAAGCTGATTAATTACACTTGATTTTTAAAAAACATTTTAAAAATGATTTCAAATACTGAAGTAATTAATGTTTGTTTGGGGTCTGTATTCCTAGCTGTATCTACCCATTTCTCAACTTAATGAAGTTAATCATTCTTTTTTGGTGCTCTTGGTTAGTGTTTTTATCTTTCCTTATCTATAATTCAATGAGAAGTGTAATTTTTAAAAGAACTGCACTCAGACAAGGGTATTTATGCAAGTCAGATTAAAGCTTGGTCCTAGCCATTGAATGCAGTGAACTGTAAGGGGATGAACCCTCTTTAAAATGTAAATGCATGGCTCTGTCTGCCAGCAAATCAGTTTTTACAGTCCATACATAGTTGTTAAATATTATCTGTCGAGCGAATAAATAAGAGTAAAAATTACAGATTCGCAATGGGAATAAAACATTTTATTGCTCTGCAAGGTATTTTTCTGCTGCTTGTATTTCATTTTGAGTTGCTAGATTACTTGGTGTTTCTGTTAACTTTGATTTACTTCCCACCCTTCTTCTATTTGCATAAGTCTCTCTGCCAGGGAGTCCTGACAGTTTCTATCTGGCAGGACCTTGTGTATGGTTGGCATTCAGCATTTGTCACATTGAACTGCCTGCCATTCTGGTCTTTGAAAATGCCATGTTTTCTTTGAAAAAAACATGTCCTATTCTTTGAAATTGCTTCAAGTTACCTAATTGTGGTCATCACAGGCTCACTGTTTATTTGCTACCTTCAGCTGACAAGCATATATATAAAGCATGACCTTCTGAAAGTTGGTGTCCTGGGCATGCTGCCAGTGGAGAGGGAGTGATTCACTCTGTCAGGAAAGCTTTTCAGAGGCGCTGACCTTGGGCTGAGCTGGAAAGAGGAGTCCCAAGCTGACAGGTGAGATGCAGACAGATCAGGTGTCGTGCCCACTCTGGCAGGAGGCCTGCAGTCAGGGACGGGCTCGCGTGGCCTCTGGGAAGGGGAGCGTCTCGATGTGCGTTCTGTGCTGCTGCGCTTCTACTGGACGCTGTGACCGGTGCAGGCCGTGACTTCGGGCTGTGTGTAGAGTATGTAGAGGGGTCATTTCGGTAATGTATCACCTTCTCTCTTAAAGGTCATGTTCCATGGTGACTAAAAGAGCTCTGATTCATGAGGCACTGTTTCTCATCAAAAGGCTTTCCTAGTGAAGGGGAAAAAATTTAACCACAAACGCGGATTTAAATCACGTGAAAGTGAATGAACGGAGTCTCAAGTATTCCCGGGCATTACCTTTTAAACGCCCTTTGTAGCATTTTCCTTTCTCGTCATTGTATCGTAAGGAGATCGCATTCAGTCTTCCCATTATTACTTGCCTCTCAGCCACAGTTGTCCAGGTGCGTTTTTTATACACATTGAAATGTACACTTGACAGCAGCACTTAATACAGGTGATAGCCCTTGACAACTTGACCTTCTTCAGCGTGGCTGCCGCTTTTGATCCTAGACAAAGGTACACCTGTCTGTATACAGCGCAGGTTCCCACTGTTAACTGAGCTTCATCTTTTAACAGATTTTGACACGGACTGGGCACAGTTTTGCTTGCTTTTTTGGATAAGCCGTGCTGTGTGGTTGTAAAGCTCTTGATTTTGGAGCCGAGGTGGAATCCTGGCCTAGCACTTACAAGCTTTGTAACTGGGAACATTTTCTCTCCCTGCCTCAATTGCTTTTCATTGTAAATGGTGATAATTGTCTGTCCTGTTTCATAAAGTTGGTGTGAGGCTTAAGTGCTTTAACACATATAAAGCTCTTGGAACAGTGCCTGGCATGTAGGAAATGCCATCTTTTTAAGCAGGCCAGCCAAATCCCTGTGTGCTAGCTGTTATTATTTTCATTACATTCTTCCTATTTAAGCCTCTTCTCTTCTCTCTCTCTCTCTCTCTTTTTTTTTTGGTTTTCAAAATAACTGAAGATATGTATCTTCAGTATATGGGCTTAGGTTTTTAAAATCACCCTGAAAGTGAAGATTTCATGCAGTGAATGCTCACAGTTCTCTTGCAGTAGAGGTACCAAGGTTCAGGATCTCTTTGCAGTGCTACACTGACAAAATCCACTTTGTCAATTAGCATCTAAGTTAAGCCTGTTCTCCACAGACTCACTAATTGTGATTCAGCTGGTGTTTTATTTCCTCTCCCTCAGTGGCAGGGGAGTGAACCTCAGGTCTTTTTTTTTTTTTTTTTTTTTTTTTTTTACAGCACTCCCAGATTTCAGGTTCTGAATACCTTCAGGAGCTTGCATTTTTCACTGATTTCAAACTTCTCCCATAAGACGTTCTATTTTCAAGTCCCATCAGTCTTTCTAATTAAAAATATACTTAGATGCAAATAGTCAAAAAATGTACCTAGTGAAAAATACTGGGATCTCAGGTTGTTTCCATTTCACCAGCACTGCAGTGTTTTCCACATATATTCCTTGGGACAGTTATATATCTGATGGTGAAAAAGAGCCTGGTAAAAAGTGCATTTTGGAATTAGTGGGCCGAGCAACACCCAACAGCTATATTTTATGTTTTACTCTTTATGGTTTTGGGGGTGCTATTGTGAATCCCCACCAAGAGGGTGTGGTATTTAGCAGTTCTCAAGCAGTTTCTCCTTGGGACCCTTTTGTGCAGTTGGGGTCTTTGGGAAGCGCTGAGTTGTGCTTGCGTCTGGCCTCCCTCCCCGCGTGCCTCCCTCCATCCACTGCTTTCCAGTCTAGCCTCAACACTTCTCAGAGCCGTTTTTGGCATTTCTCTCCGATGCCTTCAGAGCTTCCGCTGTCATCACGTACCTGTCAGTATCTCTGAGTCTTCTCTGCCCTTGCACGTATTCTCGCCTTGGTTTGGAGTGTCCCGCCGCCATCACCTCTTCTCCGAAAGGCTCTCCCTGCCGCCCTCAAGGATTCACCACGACTTTCTCCCTCCTCTAGTGTGAGATCCTGTTCTTTTTAATTCACTAAAATTATTTGTGGGCCGCATACTTTCTGTGAGACTTTAAATGGAGGTTTTCAAGAGATCCCATTGTGGTTCAGCAGTAATGAGCCCGACTAGTATCCATGAGGATGCGGTTTTGATCCCTGGCTTCACTCAGTGGGTTAAGGATCCACCATTGCCATGAGCTGCGGTGTAGGTCATAGACACAACTTGGATCTGGCATTGCTGTAGCTGTGGTGTAGGCCAGCAGCTGTAGCTCTGATTTGACCTCTAGCCTGGGAGGTTCCATCTGCTGCGGGTATGTTCCTAAAAAACAAACAAACGAATAAACAAATGAAGGTTGTCAGTATAAAGTTGATTGAAGAAGTTGTTGGGAATGTAGGTAAATTTAGAAATGTACAATGTTTGTCTTTTTATTTTCTTTCTCTAGTGTTCTTTTGAAGATGACAACATCCATTCCTTATTAAAGCCTTTAGAACTGGAACTACAAAAGACAGTGCATACATACTGTGGAAAAATTTACAAAATATTTATCAAACAGCTGACAAAAAGCATACAAGACCGTTATGATAGACCACCAAAGGAAAGGTGATTCGTGGTGACCGCTAAATGAAATGAATTAAAACAGCGAAATTTCAGAGCATATGTTTGAAGGAATAGTCTTGGATGAAGTGTTTAGGAAAGAATTATTCATCTTCAGAATAATTTTTTTTTCCTGAAGAAGTTAAATGAGCAATATATTCACGTAATGAAGAATAAGTTAATATCTTAGACCCCAAAAAGAAGTTACTTTTGGTCTCTGATGTTTTGTAATGTTTCTTTGTTATCATTCCAGTATTGATGAAGATATTATTGAATGGTTTTAGCCTGCAGACATGGGTTGACTCTTATTCTCAAATGAGTAAGAACAGTAGGGGTGTATGGACAGAGAAAATGTACCTCATACACAGTGGAAACACTCAAACTGTGAGCATAGCAATAATTTTGTCAGCACTAACCTCACTTTAAATGTGCAAGAAAAAAACTTGTTTACAGGAGAAGAAAAGGTTTTGTTTCTGAAGAAATGTGATGTATAACCATTGACAATCTATGTGTGCCTTCATAAGTTTCATCTCTGTTTAAAATATTTTTGTGACAATCATGTTTAGATTATAAGTAAGCTGCACATTTAAAATTGAGCTCTATAAGAAAGAGGGAAAACAGTGAAGAATTGGGAGTTTTAGCCTCCGTGCGTATTTGTGAAATGTAGTATTTTCATTTGTATATGCTAAACGGTCTTGCCAAAAGTCAGATCTAAGATGATTAAGCCGACATTTTAGGAAATTTCTTTTATCACTTTAAATGAAAACTTTCAGCTTTACTGGGCATTCTGGAAACAATAAATATGCTGATAATAAATTGAGAACCTAAATAGTACACTTATATGACGGTGGAAAATGTGATGGACCAAAATGCATAAGCTGTGTTCTTCCCATGAGCAGTAATTGTAGTTAGAAGTGGAGCAGAAAAAAAGTGATCCATTTAAACCTTTCTCCTTCTACCTCACAATGGCTCTGCAAGATATTTTTGAAGAAGCAAATATACGTGTATAGAGCCTTACTTTAAGTAAGTTAGACAACTTTCGTAGAAGATTTGGCTTAAGAACATCACATCTGACTGTAGAAAAAGCTAGTTTGGACTTGGTTAATGTGCATATCTTCCTTTTTTGAATATCACTTAAGACAGTTTTTTTTGGTTTGTTTTTTGTTTTTTTAAATCTTGACAATAAGAAAAATATTACTTGTCTTAGTGTTTTTGGCCTCTCTCTGATATAACCATAGATTCTGAGTACTTAGCATGTACTGTGCCAGGGCGCATGCCTTGTTTCACTAAGTACTATATGGTTAACTTCTTTTCCTCCTTTTCGCATATTAATACTTAACTAGAGAAGAGCAGATCATGAAGGAAAACCATCACCTGTGTGACGGTAGTGGTGATTGGCTTTATGAAGCCACAGTGTCGTCTGTGGAGACGTGGCATAGAGCTGCCCCTCGTCTGTTGCAGTTGTCAGGGAGAGATTGAGAGCAGAAGCTGTAAGAAAGGTAGATTAGAAGTTGATAACCAGCCCAGCACTCTTGGAACAGATGCATTTAGAGAGCACTGTCTGTGTGTCCTTGGCAGAAGGCCTTAGTGACTAGAAGAACTTGTGAGCTTGTTGAAATTGAGTTTGCTGAGTAAGAAATGAGATCCCCAGAACTCTGAAGTTGGGAGGGTGTGAGGTCTTGTCTTACGGTCCCCGCATGGGACCACCGTCTGCCTGGCTCCCTTAGACTTCTGCAGGGGCCTTGACAAGAACCAGGCTTCGCCTTTGGTGACTCTGCTGCACCATATCTAGGGTGGGTCTGCAGACATTTTTTAAAATGAACAGATTGAGAGATTCCACACGAGTAGAGCGAGCAGTACAGTGGTACTCGCTGTCCAGATCAGACACATCAATAGCTTTACCACATTTGTGTCATCGTTCCCTTTTTCCTTTGTGGAAATACTTTAAAGAAGACCCCAGGCAGCATGTTATTTCATGTCTGTGAACCCTCTAGTGATGATGGCACCATCATCCCTCCTTTGGCTTCATGTTAAGACCCAGTCCTCAGGCAAATTTCCCTTATTGTCTACAATGAAAGAGTCAGAGTGCAAAATACCCACAAGGTGACTCCTTTAAACAAGCACCTCATTTGAGGTGTCAGGTAATTTGGGAACCACTGGAAATCATTTTGTCCACTTGAAAAGTTAAGGGCCACAGTTCTCAGCACAGTTGGTGGGTTATAAATGTGATTCTGAAACTTTAGATGAAGTACTTGGGGTTATTGACAAAATGTAAGTTTGTATTATTAGTAAATTCCTTAGATTTGATTTCCTTCGTGATCAGACACTCTTAACCCCATGGCCTTTAGGAGGAGTCCCTGGGACTAGGTAGCGGAGGATCATAGTTTGATGTAACCGGACTGTGCGCTGCAGTCTCCCATGTGTTGTGCCTTATTTACACTGTCACACACTCGACATTGTGCATCAGTGGGAAGGGTCTTCATCTGGTTTATGAAGACCTGACCTTGTTGAGCATTTTACCATATATTGGGTAATGGTGAAAACTTTCCCTTTAGGGACTATTTTTACCTAAGATTTAGGGTGTCACAGAAAGTCCCTAACAATATTAAAATGAGTTTTCTGAATTTAACTTTAGATGTAGGGTAACTCTTTCCTTGAGGAGTTTTAAGAAATGTGGTTCTCAGCATTATTGAGGTTAATTCTAGAAGAGCTTAGAGAACATTTTATATTTCTTTTCATAAAATGGTATCTATGCAGTTTATATGAATTACATTATATATTCTTTGCGTCTATGTGTTAGAACAATTCTGACCTCAGAACTATCTCTGGGCTACAGTGTTACCAAAGTGGAATGACTTTATAATGTAGCCAGCCTTCATTTGTATGAAGTAGCCATCTTTGAGAAACTTGGAAAACCTCTAGAAAATATATATTGTGATTTACATTTAAAAAAATACATAGTTTTTTTTTTTTCTTTATCCTATGAAGAGTAGTTTATAATGTGTAAAGTGTCTCTGGACCCTTGAGAACCTGAAACAATATTCCTGCTTACTCGCGGCTCTCTCATCTTGCCTCCAGTAAGATACTATTGGTGTAATGGAAAGAAAACCAGACTGTGGACTAGATCTGGATTCTCTTCTTGGTTAGAGACCTGAGGCATATCATTTAACCCTGTCTCTGTCCTAAGTCTGCAAACAATCAATGTGCCCTTCTAACCTCATGAGACTCAGAAGGCATGAGTTTATGAGACCCAGAAGAGGGGATGGATTGGAAAGCGTGCTGCCTGGCTGAGATCATGCCCCACCAGGGTTATTGTTCCAAGTTCTGTTTTGCTCTATTGTCTCCTGTACACATCATTCTGTTTGAGGCTGAATGTGTCCTGACATGTGTTATATCTCCAGTATGAATTTGTAAGGAAGAATTTTTAAGGAAGAGAAAGCAGAGAAGAAAAGAATGGTGTTAAAGAATGATCAAAGGAAGAAGGAAGAGAGAGGAAGTGAAAAAAGTGAAGAAAGAGATGGGAATAGAAGTGAGAATGGCCAAAAGCAGAGCAAGAGAAGAGAGGGGGTGAGAGTAGGGAAACTGAGAAGTAGAGGTGGAGAGAGAGAGTGTGAGAACAGTCACTTTGAGTTGTAGCCCCTGACCCTGTACCGCTGTCTGCTTGCCTTCCCGTTTCAGTGCAAGAAACTCTCCAGGGTCAGGAAGGATGCTGGCTTTCGTGGAAGGGGCATCCAGGCTCCTACCTTTGTTTGGTTTGTTGTCACTTAGTGCTGTGATTCAACATTTTTTTTTTCTTCTTAAACTGGATTCTCGTTTGTGAGCGAAGACCAGGAGAAACATGATGACATATCTTTAACATCCTTTTAGCCCTCCCAGATTTTGGGTGATGCCAGATTAACCACATTGATCACACAGGATGTCAGGGTGGAGGGACAGCCTTAGTAGATCTGAAGGGGCCCAGAGACTCACTGCAGCGGTCTTCCCAGATGATACTGCTAGGAAGCCAGGTTTAGGAACCACTGCCCTGCCCTGCCCTGAATGGCAGCTTAAACAGTACATCACATCTTTGATTCCTTAGTAGGCATACTTCAAGGCGTACTTGAAGTGTTAGGAATGGCTTCAAGAGAAGGGGGGACGGCAGGAATACATTAAATGGAAAAGCCCTGTGAGATGGTCTTCAGTGTCTTCTTTGTCAGAAGTTTATAATGAACACCTCAGTGTTAATTAGTAGTGATTTAGCAAGACCACTGATTTTATTAAATAACCTTTGGTTCCTTAGAGTAAATAGAGAAGAAAAGTAGGGGTGCAGGGTGTCAGGTGTGGGGCCAGTTACCAGTTAATTAGATGTAATTTCAGGTGTCTTAAAACAGTTGCCTTATTGCATTTTGATATTTATTAAAATTAGATTAAATAGCGACTAGTACTGTAACGGTTATCCTTTTATACATTGCCAAAGCAACCCTTTTTTGCCTATTGAAGTCTGGCTAAACTTGTCCTGATGTTTGTTATTTCTTAACTCATTGAACATGAAACTAGATTTTTAAAACTAAGTTATATACACTTATGGCAGGTCTAAAAGGTGGTACAAGAAAATTTTTTGACTAAAAATGAATATGATGTTAATTCACATATCGAGCAACTACAGAACCACCTGGAATAGCATCTTGGACTAGTTCACAAATCAATGTCAAACTTACTTTTAAATGGAAAATACCTATTGTCACCTCATCTCTACCAATAATTCCAGATGTCTAATGAGATTAAACCCCGCTGTCAAAAAGAGAGCCTTTGAAAAAAATACGGAAAAAGAAAGAAATTTCTAATACTGTGAAAGCTGTTTGAAGGGTCTGTGATGAAACATTTTAATATCAAACTCAAGAGCTGATGTGGAGCCTTTGACTCTGTGTGGTTTTCATAAACAGTCTGAATTTGTGAGCATATTCAAACTACACAGCATCATAGCACCTCGTTACAAAAAGTGAAGAGAAGCAACAGTGTACCTTCCATTTAAAAAGTACGTTGACGTCGACTATGATGGAAAGTAGCTGTTTTCCACCTGTATGTAAAATCTTCAGGGAATATTGGAATGTTACACAGAAGTAATTCAGGGCTTGTGGTGTGGCTGTGGAATGTGTCCTCTGTTCCAAACGTGGCAGAGCGCACGTCCAGCCCGCGCCCTGGCATCAGTGCTTGCGAGCTGGGCCAGTGGCTTCTGATGGATGTTGTAATGGACGATATATGAGGGAGATAGTTGGTTGTACCTGTTCCTGAAATCAAAAACTGGAAGGCGTTTCGATTTTTCACAAGTATTTTGCATAAATGTGTTAATATTTTGAGTAGTAATGGTTCTCAAGCTACAAGGAAGGATTTTGGTGTACTGTGATATGTAGAGCTTACTACTTTTAAGCTGTTTATTACCTTAAAATACTATGATTTTAGGATAACTTGGATATCTTCCTCCAAGTATTTTGTGTATCTTGACATTTATTAAAGGGAGGGTGAATTGAAGACTATAGATTTGGATGTAACCTGAGAATGATGGAAAGTTGCTTTGTTCTGTTTTGGGGGGAGTTCAAATCATTTTTTTCTTGAGAAACTTTTGTTGTTACTGAATAAACATCTACTCAATAAATGTCTAATTTCTTCAAATGATGTGTTTGAGTTATTCTAGCAATCGGAAGCAGTTCCTGAGTGGACTAGTTCAGCAGCTGAACAATGTCCTTAGAAACCTGAATACCTTCTGTCTTTCTGTTTCGTTCACACCATCTGAGCCAAATCTCCCCTGCATCCGTCTCCCCCCGCCCCCGGTGGTTAACCAACATTCAGGGTATCAAATGAGGTGACAAGGGCAAAAACGTATCTCTTTATAAGAGGAAGATGCCACCTGCCCCCATGCACTTGCCCTCATAGCCATACCAATGTCTGTGCCTGAAACAATTACTTTGCAAGGGGAATAAAGCTTTAACGATTGGCTCAGACCGTGATATGCCCCAAACTTAAACATCACCTCCCTTGAAGAGTGGCTTCACACAGGAAAGGAAATAGCAAGCAAGGTACCTGGGGGATAGAAGGCGAGGGGGCTTGGGAAATGGCTACCGGGTAGGCAACAGACTAAACATTTTACTGGCCCAAGCATTTCTTACAATGTCTAAGGAGGATCAACTTTCAGACCTGGAAAAGGGCACTTTTTCTGTGCTAGGTTGTAATTGTGCTTTAACAGCTCTCTATAATGTTAGGATCTAACAGTTCTCAGTTTTACATAGTATTTATACAATGGTTTTCTGGTCACCGGGATAGAATAAAGGGAGCTCCCCTTGTGGCTCAGCAGGTTAAGAATCCGACATAGTGTCTGTAAAGATGTGGGCTTGATCCCCGGCCTCACTCATTGGATTAAGGATCAGGCTTGGCTGCAAGCTGTGGCATAGGTCACAGAAACAGCTCATATCTGGTGTTGCTGTGGCTGTGGCATAACCTGGTAAGCTCCGATTTGACCTCTAGCCTGGGAACTTCCATATGCTGCGGGTGTGGCCATAAAAAGAAAATTAAAAAATAAATAAGAGATTATTGAGGGGTTCCTGTTGTGGCTCAGCGGAAATGAATCTGACTAGCATCCATGAGGACACAATTTCTTCGACCCCTGGCCTCACTCAGTGGGTTACAGATCCGGTGTTGCCGTGAGCTGTGGTGTAGGTTGCAGACAGGGCTTGGATCCCACATTGCTATGGCTGTGGTGTAGGCCGGTGGCTACAGCTCCGATTTGACCTGTAGCCTGGGAACCTCCATATGCCACAGGTATAGTCCTATAAAGACAAAAGACAAAAAAGATTATTGAGGTAATGACTGCTTCCAAGAGAGTTTAAAAGTTCTTCAAAATTCATGTTGAAAAGTTACTGATGGCTATTTATTAGCAATCTTTACCAGATTTTTAGCCATTTATAAGTTAC
Organism: Sus scrofa; assembly: GCF_054392235.1. Classification (NCBI taxonomy): domain Eukaryota; kingdom Metazoa; phylum Chordata; class Mammalia; order Artiodactyla; family Suidae; genus Sus; species Sus scrofa. The sequence goes on along the minus strand of NC_139387.1, from coordinate 80,384,011 downwards.
AAAATGTCCTCACTGGAAAAAATTCAAACCATACAGTAGAATTAAAAGTTATGAACTAAAATGTAATAGCCCATTCCTAAGGACATTTGGTGTGTATCCTCCCCGTCTTGCTATGCACACATGCATGAGATGCACCCCGTGTGGGCTTAGTTTTACAATGGCTCCTGCTTCACACTCCTCTACAACTTTGCATATTTCACACAATACATATGACGATAGCTTTCCTTGTTGACACATTAAGTCCACCTCATTTTTTCGCTGCTTATTATGTCATAGTGGTATAGCTTAAGTAGACATTAGCACATGGACTTCTGAAGTGTGAGAGTGTAAGTAATGAGGTGGTTTTTTGGCCCGGCCCATGGCATGCAGAAGTTCGGGGGCCAGGGAACGAACCCTTGCCACAGCAACCACCTGAACCACAGCAGTGACAATGCGGGATCCTTAACCCACTGAGCCAGCAGGGAACTCCTAGGTAATGAGTTTTAACTTGTTACGGGAAATAGTAATTAACTATTTTTTCCCATTTTTCTAATTGTGATTTAAGTGTTATATAGGTGTTATTAAATTGTGAACAAACTAATGTACCTGGAAAATCAAAGTAATGAGTTTCTGCTGTGGCTCAACATAACGAACCCGACTCACATCCGTGAAGAGGCAGGTTCAATCCCTGGCCTTATTCAGTGTCTTAATGATCCAGCATTGCCGTGAGCCGTGGTGTAGATCGCAGATATGGCTTGGATCCTGCATGGCTGTGGCTGTGCTGTAGGCCGGCAGCTGTAGCTCCAATTCAACCCTAGCCTGGGAACTTTCATATGCTGCATGTGCAGCCCTTAAAAAAAAAAAAGAAAGCAAAGTAAATAACAGCTTATTAAAATTTTTTAAATTCGATGTGAAGATTTGTCAAAAATATAAATATGAAATGAAAACGTATACTAAATAATGTAATAATAAAAAATAACAATAGTTGTATGTTTCTGAGACTGGCATGCCTGTATATTGTTACTTCAGGGTTCTTTTACCTTTCCATTCTTTATTGCTTAAAAATACATTTGAAATAGTAAAATTTTTAAAAATCTATTGGTAGAAATTAACAAAATTTGACCATTAGTTTACCTGTGCTTTTATTACTGTTCTTTAGCATTTAAAATATTTTAATAGAGAAAGTTCCTGTGTGGTGCAGCAGGTTAAGGACCTGACATTGGTGTTCATGCAGCTCACAACTGCAGCACTGGTTTGATCCTGTTCCACATGCCATGGGTGAGGCCAAAAAAAAAAAAAAAAAATTTAATAGGGCCACTTAACTGGTTAAAAGAGAGAGGTTTTTAATCTATTAGAACTGTGCTGTCTGACAGAAATGTAATGTAAGCACATATTTAATTTAAAATTTTCAGGGTTCCCATCATGGCTCAGTGGAAACGAATCTGACTAGCATCCATGAGGAGGTAGGTTTGATCCCTGGCCTTGCTCAGTGGGTCAAGGATCCAGCATTGGTGTGAGCTGTGGGGTAGGTTATAGACCTGGCTGGGATCAGATGTTTAGGTGCGGCCCTAAAAAGACCAAAAAAAAAAAAAAATTTTTTTTTTTTCTAGTAGCCACATTAAAAGCAGTAAAAGCACTTGCGATTAAATTTTTTTCGGTGGGGGGGCGCCAAACTTGCATCATATGGAAGTTCTCAGGCTAAGGGTACAGCTACCGCTGCGGGCCTCCACCACAGCCACAGCAATGCGGGATCCAAGCTGAATCTTCAATTTGCACCACAGCCCACCGCAACGCAGGATTCCGGACCCACTGAGCGAGGCCAGGGTTGGAACCTGCATCTTCATGGTTACTAGTCAGATTCCTTTCCACTGTGCCACAGTGGGAACTCCCTAAAAAATGAACATAACAAAATAGAAACAAACTTAAAGATACAGAGAATAGGGAGTTTTCTTTTTATGGCCAAGGCATGTGGAAGTTCCTGGGCTAGGGGTTGAATTGGGGCTTCAGCTGTTGGTCTATGCCGCAGTTTGTGGCAACACTGGATCTTTAACCCACTGAAAAAGGCCAGTATATGAACTTGCATTCTTATATACACCATGTGGGGTTCTTAACCTGCTGAGCCGCAGTGGGGATTCCACTATATACTTTCGAGCATTCTAATTCTGTATTCTCTGACATTTTCAATAGCTGAAGTCTTTGAGGGCATAATTTCTTACTTTGGCTGACTTTTGCTCAGGTCTGGTGTGTTTTGTAATTTTGGATTGTGATATCATGTTTGCCTGAATTTTATATGTTAATTTACTGTTTTGGAGTTTCCCAGACCAGAGTCTGAATTTTAATCCCAAATGTGTGAGGATATTTTTATTTTTTATTTTTTGCCTGCACCTGTGGTATATGGACATTCCTGGGCCAGAGATCAAATCCGAGCCACAGCTACAGCAATGCTGGATCCTTTAATCCTCTGTGCTGGGCCAGGAATTGAGCCCATGCCTCAGCAGCGATCTCAGCCACTGCAAGGACAATGCTGGATCCTTAACCTACTGCTGCACAGCGGGAACTCCAGGATATTTTATTTTTAAATGCCCTAAATTTGTGTCAAGACAGACAAATCTTGTGTTCCCTCTTTGTTGATGGGCAAAAGCTTTTTCTAGGCTTCTTTTTTACTGAGAGTGAGCTTTGGGTCTTAAACTCCAAATCTCTGTCTTTTCCAAGTTCAAGGTCTTGTTTACTGTCTCCAGGTAACCCTTAAAACCCAAGCCTTTAGATAATGGAAACTGTCAATTGCTCTGAGGCCAATAGTACTTTCAGTGTCAGCCTACAAATAAGGGTTACAACTTGCTCTTTAGTTTTGACCCTTGAGATTCCCCCCCTCCCCTTTTTAAAAATGAACTCACCTATGAATTGGAAAAGGTGTTGTATTTTATCCAGTTTTTCTAAGTATCTTATTGAAAAAAATTGAAAACATTTAGCCTTCTCTTTTTTAATTTTCAAATCCCACCTTCTCTTTCTTCAATTTTCAATACTGGTTGTAGTCCAGAATTTTCTGCATATCTTGTTCTGAAGCAACATAAAAATGAAACCTACTGTTTATTGCATGCCTTTTATGTGCTAAGTGCTTTATATTTGTGATCTCATTTTTTTGTGATCTTTACTGAAATTTTGATCACATCTTCTTGTGGTCTTTACTGCAATTTTGATCACATCACATAAATAAGACCTTGTCTGTTCTTCTCTGTGTTTATCTCTAGTGTGTATCCCATATAATGCTGTGATATTGTGACTTATAATAAGAAATATATATTTGGTCTTCACCCAGGGGAGCTCCTAAAACTCTTGGAATTTCCGAAGTGGTGAGAGTTAGTAAAGTGATCGTGTTATGTTAATTAGCTGACTTTGGGACCCCATCTAAAGATGGGGGCTGGTTGTCAGGAGAAAATGCTATGTGACTAGAGGGTTGGAACTTTCAGTCCCACCCCCTTGACCTTTGGGGAGGATAGAGGGTCTGAAGGTTGAATTAATCACCAAGGGCCAATGATGTAATCAATCGCGCTTCTATAATGGGCCTCTATAAAAACCCGAAAGGACAGGTTGGTGAGCTTGCGGAGGTTCAGGAACAGTGGTGGCCCTGGAGAGGGGATGGACCCTCTGGGCCCTCTCCCCATTCCTTGCCCTGTGCCACTCTTCTATCCATCTATTCCTGAGTTCCACCTTTTTATAAGAAACTGCCAATCCAGCAAGTAAAATGTTTCTCTGAGTTCTGTGACCCACTTAGCAAGTTAATCCAACCCAAAGAGGGGGGTTTGGGAACCTCTAGTCCATAGCTGGCGACAGCACTGGTGATAACCTGGACTTGCGATTAGCACCAGGAGGGTTCAAGGACTGTGCACTTAACCTGTGGAATCTGACGCCGTCTCCAAGTAGACGGTCAGAATTGATTTGAATTGCAGGACCCCCAACTGGGGGCAGAGAATTGCTTGGTGGTATGGGAATCCCAAATCCCACCTCCCCTCACTTTGGAACTGGGTGCAAAATCGTGGCTGGTGAACAAAGTGAGAGTAGAGTCAGAATATCAGACATGGTCATCGTGATATATAATAATTTTATTTGTCTGCTTTCTTATTTTCCTGGTCCACTATAAATTCCATAAGGATAGGGACCATGTCTACCTTGCTCTTAATTAAATTTCTAGTAACTATACAATTAGTTGCTACTGAGCACTTGAAACGTATTTGCTACAGAGACGAGTATAATCTATGTTGTAGATGATACTGTACAAATGTTCAGATAAGGGCCTGGGCCCAGGGAAGGGAAGTGACTCGTCCAAGGTTATAGAGGTAGTCGGTGAATGATACATAATAAAAGCTCAGATGCCATAGTCCCTCCCAGCTGCCATTTGGGAAGCTATTTCTTTCATTAGTTTCTGGGAAGCCAAAGTGAGTAGCTAAATCACGAAGGTGGTTTGACTAAATGATAACTGAAATAAATTCTTCACATCATTAATTTCAAATTACATCTAATTTTAATACTGGTAGGTGATTTATATTGTACAGAATGAAGGAAATTTCATAGACTTAGCGTAACAGCAAAATTTCCAGGCCCTATTTATAATACATTTTGCCAATCTATGTGCTATTCTGAAAAGTACGTAACACTTCTTTTGGAAATTATACTGTGTTCTCACCTCATTCAGAGGAACTATTAAAAATCATTGTGCTTTATGGAGTTCCCATCGTGGCTCAGTGGTTAATGAACCCGACTAGCAACCGTGAGGGTGCAGGTTCGATCCTTGGGCTCTCTAAGTGGGTTAAGGATCTGGTGTTGCCATGAGCTGTGGTGTAGGTCGCAGACAGGGCTCGGATCCCGCGTTGCTGTGGCTCTGGTGTAGGCCGGCGGCTACAGCTCCGATTCAACCCCTAGCCTGGGAACCTCCATGTGCCGCAGGTGCAGCCCTAAAAAAAGACAAAACAAAACCAAAAACATTGTGCTTTATTTCTCCCCTCCTCTGCTTTTCTTAGTCCCCGAGAGAAAGGAGATGATTGGCAAACTATTATTTTTATTGAGTCCATTTTAACAATCACTTTATTATTATTTCTAAAAAACCCACGCAACTAGCCAGTTCAAAATGTCATATTTTTAAAATCTCTGAAAATTGCCTTGCTGCCACTAACCCATTGCCATTTCCTCTTTAAGACTAGATATTTAAACCGGAGAATATTTTCTGCAATAAGATTAAACTATCAAATTGGTGATCAAAGTCGAGTGATACCACAAAGAATATCCATAACTTGGAGAAAGTATGCAGCAAGGGTGGGATTCTCACAATAGCAGAGTAGATATTGAACACTGAGCAGAAAGACCATTTTGGCTCTTTTCAGGATAAATCTGTAACAAATTGTAGGTCACTGCTGCTGTGGTTCATTCTCAGATGGAAGTTGAAATAAATGAATACGTGTGCTCTCTGAGCATAAGGTCTTTGACTTGTGGTACCCTTTTCAGTTTAGTGCTATGAAAAAAGTGATCCCCATTGTCTGAAAGAGGAGTTTTCTGCAGGGTCTGGAAAATGTTCTTATACTTTTAATGGTAAATTTTAAAATGCTGTCTACAGGGTTCTTTATCGTACAGCTGGAGGCAAAGTCCGAATCCATTTCAAGGAAGTATGGAGCCTGGAGTCTTGGATGGGTTCCCATGGTGGCCGGCACAGAGAACAGCTTTTCAATCTTTAGAGTCAGAGTGTGGGTTTGCTCATGTTAGGTTATAAATCAGTGCTACTTTAACTGTGAAAATGAAATAAAAAATATTTTGGTAATATAGATTATTTTTTAAAAATACAGAAGGAGTTGTAAGAGCTAGTATTTAGGGAGGTCTTTCGAAAAGACTACGAATGCCTTATTCATTTCCATGCCCTCCTTATGCAGAGCATGATATTACATAGAAGGCAGAGGACATCTCGTATTCATGTTTTTACCACCTCACTCCTTCCACACCTGGTCAGCCCTTTAGACATTTGAAGGTAAATACAATGCCATGAAATTTGAATTATGCCGTGGCAAGTACCACGCCATAAAGTCGGATTCTGACCTCTCCATTTTTAGGACTTGGATTTTGAAGAGGTTTGTTTTATGGGTTACTCTCTCCCTTATTTATTTATTTAGGCTAGCAAACAGCATGCATTTATTAATAATAAAATTAACATGAATACAACAAAATAGTATATAGGTACATTGAAGAATATTATTAAAATGATGTGGAAAAAATAGTCTCAACTATTGATGAAATAAAAACTTTAAACATAGTTCTAATAATAATGGTATAGCTTGACTCTTCAGGGAGTTTTCTATGTGGGTTTATATTTGCGTGGGGACCTTCTCACTCATTTCAACCATATGCATCTTACAGTCAGCTAAAGCCTCTATGCCTTTTTCTCATAATCTTAAACATCTCCCCTCATCCTTGAGTCCTGAGACTGTGAAGTGTGCATTTAACCCCATTAAGTTTCTTGTATTTAGCTTATCATCTGGGCTTATCGGAACCTCCATGGATTCTTCCTCATCTCTAACGAAACTCTAACCCTCTTGCATCACCTCCAGCCTCATCTCTCATCACCACTCCCGTCATACACTGTGTTCCTTACATACAATCGGAAATATAATGCTTGGAACAGACCAGGCTGTCTCTCAGTTTGAGTCATTGCACATGCTATTTTGTCATGCTTTCCTTTCCTCACTTGCTAACTCTTATCCTTCAAGGCCTGACTGAAGCATCACTTTTTCTAGGGCTTTGCTTATTTCTCCCTGGATGAGACGTCCACCCTCTGAGCTCCCAGAAGACCCTGTGTTTATGTTAATGCTAGCACTTAGCAAACTACATTATAATAGTATATCTTTGATTTCTTTTCCTCACTAACCTAGAAGATCCTGAATGCAGGAATATATATATTTTTTCACCATTACATCTCTAGTAGCTAGCAGAATGCATGGGATGTAGTAAGCTTTTACATGTATTTCTTTCTTTCTTTTTTGTGTTTTTAGGGCTGCACCCGTGGCATTTGGAGGTTCTCAAGCTGGGGGTCTAATTGGTACCACAGCTGCCCACCTATGCCACAGTGATAGCAATGTGGGATCTGAGCCATGTCTGTGAACTACACCACAGCTCACGGCAACACTAGATCCTTAACCCACTGAGCAAGTCCAAGGATTGAACCTGCGTCCTCATGAATACTGGTCGGATTAGTTTCCGCTGAGCCACAACGGAACTCCAACAATGCCTGATTTTTAACCCACGGAGCTACTGGGTAACTCCTGTGAATTCTTGATCTTGATCTGAATGATCTTGATTTTTTTTTTTTTTTTGGTCTTTTTAGGGCTGCACCTATGGCATATGGAAGTTCCCAGGCTAGGGGTCGAATGCTACAGCTGCCGGCCTACACCACAGCCACAGCAATAGGACATCCCAGTTGAGTCTGTGGCCTACACCACATCTCATGGCAATGCCGGATCCTTAACCCACTGAGCGAGGCCAGGGATCAAATCCGAGTCCTCATGGATACTAGTCAGGTTCATTAACTGCTAAGCCACAACAGGAACTCCTTGATCTTGATCTTAAACCTAGAAAGTAATTAAATGCTTATTACAGAAGAGCATATACTGTCTACAGAATAGTGAAATACTGAAAGATATTTTGTAAGTGAATACAAGCCTGGATCTTAGAAGAGTAGTTAGAAATGAAGATTTGAGAGTCATCAACATAGATGCAGAATTTGAATTAATGAATTCAACAGGTATGTATTGATCACCTACAGAATTGCTTGTTATTTAGACAGAGGCTTAAAATTTAGCACACATTACTACCTTTAGAGTTGATGTCTAAGCACCAGAGCCTTGGGGAGGCGCGGTAGACTGAGTAGAGGAGATATTTTGATACTAGTAATTAAAAGGATATACTTATTCATGTAAATACAATGTCAATTTTCTAGGAACGGGGTTGTAATTCTGTCACTGACAACTGAAATCTGTAACTGTGATTCAAAAAAAGCAGTGTCATATCTGAACATTTTATGGGACATTTAAAAATACGGCATTTAAATTTATACACAAACTAAAAAGTGAAGCAAGTCCTGTCATCATTTGACAGGCGTAATCACTTATCCTATAATGCAAACAGTAACCTAATAGCAAGATGTTAATAGTGCCCTGATGCAGGTGTTGTTAATTAGCTATTGGATTAGGCTGAATCGTATTCTCTTCTCCTACCTGCGCATAATGTTTGTGCAGAATGCAAATGCGAGATGTGAGCTGAAATGTGTCGCGTGCCAACTCTGGCTCACGCATTGACCTTGAAATAACAGTTTTGAATTGGGCAGTAGTCGTAGCTTAATTGTAGCTTAGAACTTAGTCAAATTCCTGGTTCTCCTCCTGACGGGTCAAGGTTTGCCCTTGAATGGGAAGTTTAGTTAATTTGGGTTCTGGCCAAGGGACTGGGTGCCAAGACAGAAATCATTTCTTATTCTTTTCCTGTCCATTTCTAGTAGTCGGACTGCTCCGGGAGAAACAGTAGCAATTACTAATATAATTAGGGCTCATTCATTTGTTTCTTCAGCAAATATTTATTGAGCGGCTACCATGTTCCTACACTCGCAGTGCAGGAGGATGGATACAAATATTTGCAGAATGAAAAATAACCACTTGAGAGTTTAAAAAGCCTCCCATCAATAATTTGCAAACTTTGGATTTACCTTAGTGAGGCAATTATTTCTATTTGGGTGACTGAAGAATGGAAGAGATGGTAGAATAGGTTATTGTGCTCGCCTCCATTTTTCAGCCTCTTTTCAGGTGAGAAGGAGAAACTACTAGTTCTGGCTAATGAGATATGAGCCTACCTCTGGGCTGAGACGGTGGGAAGCCCAGTGATTCAGGAGGGTGGTTATATCTTTTGGGTGATGCAGCAGAAGCTCTGCTGACTCCTGTATGTCACACGAGTGAGGACGAAACTCTTGTCCTAAGAGAATCTGAGGTTTTGTTTTTTTTTTTTAAATTGTGAATCAGAATTCAAGACTTATTTGAGGTTATTTCTATTTTTTAAGGTATCCATGAGGACATAGTATAGCGAAATGCACATGACACTTTCCATTTGTGTGACTTTGGGCTAATTCTTTTTTTTTTTTTTTTTTTTTTTTGGTCTTTTTGCTATTTCTTGGGCTGCTCCTGCGGCATATGGAGGTTCCCAGGCTAGGGGTCCAATCGGAGCTGTAGACACTGGCCTACACCAGAGCCACAGCAACGCAGGATCCGAGCCAAGTCTGCAACCTACACCACAGCTCATGGCAACGCCGGATCATCAACCCACTGAGCAAGGGCAGGGATCGAACCCACAACCTCATGGTTCCTAGTCGGATTCGTTAACCACTGCGCCACGACGGGAACTCCTAATTCTTTTTTTTTTTTTTTTTTTTTTTAATGGCTTTACCCTTGGCATATTGGAAGTTCTCGAGCCAGGGATCGAATCCGAGCTGTAGCTGTGGCAACACTGGATCCTTTTTTTTTTTTTTTCCCTTTCTTTTTGCTATTTCTTGGGCCGCTTCCGCGGCCTGTGGAGGTTCCCAGGCTAGGGGTCTAATCAGCGCTGTAGCCACCGGCCTACGCCAGAGCCACAGCAACGCGGGATCCGAGCCACGTCTGCAACCTACCCCACAGCTCACGGCAACGCCAAATCGTCAACCCACTGAGCAAGGGCGGGGATCGAACCCACAACCTCATGGTTCCTAGTCGGATTCGTTAACCACTGCGCCATCACGGGAACTCCCTAATTCTTTTTTTTTAATTGAAGTATAGCTGAGCTACGATGTTGTGTTAATTTCTGCTGTACAGCAAAGTGATTACGTGTTATACATACATATATATTCTTTTAAAATATTCTTTTCCATTATGGTTTATTACAGGACTTTAAAAAAATTAAAATATACTTGATTTACAGTATTATGTCAATTTCTGCTGTATAGCGTAGTGACCTAGCAAAATGGTGTGAGAACAAGAATGTATATATATATAAATGAGAGTTAGTTTTTTAAAACGCCATATTACATAGTCTAATCCTAATACAAGCACTACTATGTACTTTCTATTCGAGAGGATTTAACATTTTTTTATTGAAATAAAATTGATTGGCAATGTTGTGTTAATTTCTGCCGTACAGCAAAGTGATTCATTTTTACATATATATATTCTTTTTCCTATTCTTTTCTATTATGATTTATCACAGGATATTAAATATAGTTTCCTGTGCTATAAAGTAGGACCTTGTTGTTTATTCATCCTATGTATGGATGGATGGATATAATATAGGATGGATGTTATTTAATCCATCCTATATTATATATATCCTATATATATATAATAGTTTACATAATGGTTGCTAATCCCTAATTCCCAATCCTTTTCTCCCCCACCTTCCCCTTTGGCAACCACAAATCTGTTTCTGTATCTATGGGTCTGTTTTTGTTTTGTAGATATGTTGATTTATGTCATGTTTTAGATTTAGAGGATTTTTAAAAATTGTTGTTGCAGCATTATCTATTGTAACAAAAGGCTAACCATTACTAACAGGTAGATTAGATAAATTATAGTACCCTGGAGTTCCTGTTGTAGCTCAGTGGAAACGAATCTCACTAGCATCTACGAGGACACAGGTTTGATCCCTGACCTTGCTCAGTGGGTTAAGGATCCAGCGTTGCTGTGAGCTATGGTGTAGGTTGCAGATACGGCTCAGATCCTACATTGCTGTGACTGCAGTGTAGGCCAGCAGCTGCAGCTCCAATTCAATCCCTACCGTGGGAATCTTGGCAATGGGAACTTCCATATGTCACTATGCAGACACAAAAAGAAAAAAAAGTTTGCAAATACAAATTGTGTGAATACGAGCCATTACTCTATATCTGAAGAAGGTGGGAAAAAAAAAGTAATTTTTTTGTCTTTTTGATGATAACCCTTCCAACAGGTGTGAGGTGATAGCTCATTGTGGTTTTGATTTGCATTTCCCTGATATTTAGTGATGTTTAGTCTTTTGATCTTGAGTTGTATGAGTTATTTGTATATTTTGGATATTGACCCCTTACTGAATATATCATCTGAAAATATTTTTTCCCACCTCATGGTGGCTTTTTCATTCTGTTGGTGGTTTCTGTCACTGTGCTAAAGCTTTTCAGTTTGCTGTAGTCCCATCTGTTTATTTTTGCTTTTGTTTTCCTTTGCTTGAGGAATGCATTCATTACCTCATGCCACTTCCTTTGTTTCACATCCCTCTACCCTTCTCCCCCTGAGAGAGGATAGGGATCGAACCCGTATCCTCATGGACACTATGTTGGGTTCTTAACCTGCTGGGCCACAACAGGAACTCATTTGCAATTTTAACCAATGAAGTTTCTCTCATTTTCCTTAACACTTGAGTGGGACCATTGTGAAGTGGTTAAAAGTATAACTTCTAGAACCAATTTTCTTGAGTTCAAAGCCTGGCTCTGCTACTTACTGCTGTGTGACTTTGGGTAAGTTACTTAACCTTCTCACGCTTCAGTTTACTCCTCTGTAAAATGGGGGTAATATTGGTACCTAACTCAGAGGGGCGCTGTGAACATTAAATAAAGAAATATACATAAATCACTTGGAACAGTTCCTGGGACGTGGTAAATACTAAATGTATTAGTTATTATTATAGTTAAGTTTAAATACCATGAATCGTTGGGTAGCAGTGCAGCATGTGTTCATATGTTTTTGGAAAATACATTGATGGTGTTATTTGGATCTCAAGCAAGGGAGTAAGGTGGTCTGTTCATTATGGCTTCTGGAGGAGAGTCTATGGCTCTGAATAGAAGGATTTATCTGGTCTGTGTTAGTCAATAAAAAGTAGCTGAAAGTCACCTTTAGAACTTCTCTTAAAAGTAACTAATCTTTTGATACCAAGGGGCCTTGAATCAATGGTTGCAGATCAATATTTTCTATATACAATTATTGTTTCCTTTCACCTTACACACTATGGGCTGAAACTCAGCACACGGTAGACTGAGAAAATCAATGGGGTACATTTGTGGTTTAGAGAACACTGGATAGGAGACATATGTCCTTTTGGAAAACACATACAAAGGAAATTATATAAGCACTTTCTCAGAGGAATCCTAGAGTAATTACTAGATGAATTTGTGATCCACCAGCTTTCTCCTCAATTACACCCAGGGAGCACATCAATTCATTTACCTTACAGTAAACAGGCTACCCCAAGCATCCAAATAAAGACACCGAGATGGTCCGTTAGAGTAATTGGCTCAGGTGGGACCAAACTCAGAATTTACATTTCGGGCCCATTTGGCCTTGATTTTCAGGGACAATGACTCCTTACTGCTTTGAAAGGAACCTTATTTTCAGCAGCCTCAAGGAAACACGTCTGAATGGTTTTGAGCTTTCTGTGGTAGTGAAACCGGATGAGTTACCGTCAAAAGCTAATTCATACTGTGAATTAAGTCTCTTTAACAACACACACGGCCTCTGAGGGAATTAAAAAAGGTGCCGTGGTTTTAATATCAGGACTTTAGGACAGTTGGTTGGCTCTTGCACTGGGAATCGGTGCTGCACCAGCTTTCAGGAAACAAACACATTTTTGCGGTTTGGATGGGAAGTGGAATTTAGAGCTGTGCTTTCTGAATCCCTGCATGCTATTTACAGGATGGAGTCAGTGGTAGGATAGATAAGCTGTGAGGTTTTTTCCCAACTTGATGACTACTTCTTTCAAACAGGCAAAAGCCTGTGAGAAAGAAGTATTTTTTTCATTTTCTTCATGTACTACAATATTCACGATAGGTTGCTTATATTATTCTCAAATTAGATTCACCCAATTAACATAGAAAACATATCCTTCATTGTGTTGGTAAGCTGGAACCACATTTCTCAAAACCTCCTTCCCTGTATGGTGGGAGTTGGACAAGAGAGAAACTTGCATTGAGATCTTGGAAGTGGAAGCGAAAGCCGTGATTCACGGCAAGTCAGGGCGGCCTCACGTGTGGCAGGTGTCTCTAGAGCTCCCTCTGCTGGTTGTGATGACCACAAGCGACAGTTTCTCAGGCTTCCCTGTGTGTGTTCTGGCTGCTTCTCCTCCACGGCTTTAGTTCAAGTCAAGGTTGTTAGTTTTCCTTCTTTGTCAGCTGCAGGCTTTACTTCCTATGTTAAACTCCTTATTTCTTACAACTTGCAGTGGCTCTGTCCTCTGATCAAATCCAGACTGATAAATCCTACTTGGATCTGTATGGAGTCACTTCAAACATCTTAGCTAACTTCTTGGGACTAATTAAAAAAGCAGTGAAGCCCCCGAAGGGCTTTTAAAATTTTTCTTTAATGTTGCTCCCTGAAATTCTGAAATGGGTCAAGGAAGAGTATTAATTAAGTAACCTGAAGGCTACATACACAATAAATTCTGGTAGAGGTAGAGGTCTCAGTTTTAACCTGGATCTCTACTTTAGAATTTCTAAAAGTTTTTACGTTAAAAAAAATTACAGTTGATTTATAATGTGCCAATTTCACAGCAAGGTGATTCAGTCAAATATATATATATATATATATATATATATATGTATATATGTATATTCTTTTTTAAAAGGTTATTTTCCATCGTGGTATTGGAGATTGGATATAGTTCCCTGTGCTCTACAGTATGACCTTTTTTATCCATTCTAAGTGTAATAGTTTGCATCTACTAACCTCAAACTCCTAGTCCACCCCACTGCCTCCCCTATTCTAAAAGGGGATCTTTTTACATGCTGCAGTTTTCTAAAGACTCAATGCTCATGAATACATAAAAACTTTGCAGCATACCCACATACACAATATTTAAAAAATACAAAGAAATCCGCAGACCAAACAAACTCAAAGTAGCAGCTTATTTTATGAACATCTAGTCTCTTATCAGATCCCAAACAAAAGGAAATGATACGAGTCCAATCATAATACATATTACATTTTATTGACCTATAGTTGATTTACAGTGTGTTAATTTCTACTGTACAGCAAAGTGATTTAGTTATACATGTCTATTTTTTTCAGATTCTTTTCCTTTATAGGTTATTACAAAATATTGAATGTAGTTTCCTGTGCTATAGAGTAGGTCCTTATTGTTTATCCATCCTATGTACATTAGTTTACATCTGCTAATCCCAAAATTCCAATCCTTTCCTCCCTCAACTCCTTCCCCTTGGCAACCACAAATTTGTTTTCTATGTCTATATTTTTGTTTTGTAGCTGTGTTCATTTGTATCATAGTTTAGATTCCACATACTCGTGATGTCATGTGGTATTTGTCTTTCTCTTTCTGACTTTGCTTAGTATAATAATCTCTAGGTCCATCTATGTTGTTGCAAATGGCATTATTTCTTTCTTTTTTATGGCTGAGTAATATTCCATTGTATTTATATACCACATCTTCTTTATCTCTTCCTTTGTCAATGAACATTTAGGTTGTTTCCATGTCTTGGGTATTGTGAATGATGCTGCTATGAATATAGAGGTGCATGTATCTTTTGAATTATAGCTTTGTCTGAATATATGCCCAGGAGTGGGATCATTGGATTATACGGCAATTGTATTTTTAATTTTTTGAGGAACTTCCATACTGCTATCCATAGTGACTGCACTAATTTACATTCCCACCAACAGTGTTGTTACCCTTTCTTCTCACCCTCTCCAGCACTTATTTGTAGACTTTTTAACAATAGCTGTTCTTACTAGTGTGAAGTAGTCACACTAATTTTGATTTGCATTTCTCTAATAATTAGTGATGTTGAGCATCTTTTCATGTGCCTACTGGCCATTTGTATGTCTTCTTTGGAGGAATGTCTATTTAAGTCTTCTGGCCATTTTTCAGTTGGGTTATTTGTGGGGGTTTTTTTGTTATTGAATTTTACAATCATATTATATTTTAGACTCACATTAATCTCATCAACCACAGACTATGACAGAAACAATATTTTGTGGCAAAGGAGGTAGACAGAGCAAATGGCAAAGAGAACAAATGAGAAAGGCATTTTGGCTTAGCATGGCCATGGTGCCAAATTGGTTAGAACACAGGGTCTGTGAACTTAAAATTCAACTGGAAGAGAGGTAAAACACAAATGGTTTCATACCGTTCATCGTGTTTAGCACCTTGTTTTTTTCCTCTGTAATAACCTGGAGGTTATTCATATTGGTACACATAGAGATGCGTCAGTCTTTCTGACAGAGCTGTATAGTATTCCATTTTTTTATGCGTCATAGTTTGTTTAACCAGTCCCTTTCTGAATGATACTTTTTTGGTCACACTCACAGCATGGGGAAGTTCCTGGGCTGGGGATCGAACTCTCACTGCAGCAGTGACCCAAACTGCTGCAGTGACATCACCAGATCCTTAACATGCTGTGCCACAAAAAACTCCCTGAATAACATTTACATTGTTTTAAAATATTTTTTCTATTTAATATGATACTGGAATGAATGTATCATTTGGGAATCATTTTGAAAAACAGAATTTATGTATTTAAAACAGAGGGAATTAAATACAGGAAACTGTTAGAAAGCTCTTAGAAGGATTGGAATAGCAAAAATTAGAAGATTTAGGAGCACCTGGAAAAAATGGAAGATGGCATGATAATCTGAGATCAGAAGGTGCTAAGACACCTGGAGGGGAGGTCCGCATCAGGGGTTGTTCTGTTGGAGATATTATTGCAGCTGGTTGCTCCTGGACCTACTAAATCTGTGCACTTGGTCAGCACTGAAATAGCTGAAAAAAATGCTTCTTAGGGCACTGAGTTCAGAATTCTGCTGCTACGATGGTATCTACCTGCAGTAACTACCACACTGCCAGAGCCAGAAGCAGAAGGTTTATCTTTTCTCTCTGACCTTCTCATTTCCTTCCAGGATCTCTTACTGGCAGAACCAAATAGCTAACCAAGGAGGCTGGGAAATGTGGTTTGCATACTGCCTGTCTCAGGAGCACAAACACAGTATAGAAGGGGGGGCCTTAGGATAACTGACACAGACTATACCTTGGAATACTCAGCCCCCATAAAGATCTTTCTACTCCAGTTTTGCCTTTTTTGACTCCTCACGTAGAACTGCCCAGCCAATGGATACACACCTTGGAAAACCTGAAAGCTATAACCAAATAGCTCTCCCTAGAGGAATATTTGCAAGTGCCTATTTTCCCATGCCTTTGCCAAATCCATGTACCTGCCCATTTGGTAGAACTGGTCAAGCTCTAAATGCATATCAGCAGCGCACCAAAGCCTTTGTTCTCAGCAAACCCCCTGCTTATCACTCCTAAAAGAATCACTCTTAAAAACGCCTGTGGAGTTCCCATCGTGGCTCTGTGGTTAGCAAACCCGACTGGTATCCATGAGGATATGGGTTTGATCCCTGGCCTCACTCAGTGGGTTAAGGATCTGGCATTGCTGTGAGCTGTGGCGTGGATCATAAACATGGCTCGGATCTGGCATTGTTATTGCGGCTATGGTGTAAGCTGGCAGCCCCTTGGACTCCTTGCCAGGGACCCTCCATATGTTGTGGGTGTGGCCCTAAAAAGACAAAAAACAAAACAAAACAAAACAAAAGAAACAAACCTGAAATCCCCTTAGAGACTCACGGTTAATAATATTAAAATAAATACACACTAGGAAGTGTTAAGGCTATCTATGATTCATCCACACAGCCCTATCATTTCATTCAACAGCTTGCTGTCTTAAAGAGAAATTTCTTCTTCTCTCTCTCTCTCTTTTTTTTTTTTTTTTTTTTTGCTTTTTAGGGCCGCACCCGTGGCATTAAAGAGAAATTTCAAGTTGTATTCATAAATATCACTAAAATATTCTATGACCAATTTCTACTGTAGGTGGAGGAGGCTCCCACACCAAAAAGTAATTCTCTGACCTCAGCTGGGTGTCCTATAATTCAGCTCAATTCTGACACTGTCTCCCAGGAGATCAAGTCAGATCCACCAGGCTAAGGGCTCAGTGCTGCAAGACTGTGCCCTGCACTCCTCTTCCGATGCCAGTGGCAGCTCTGCCTTGTTGTCTGTGCTTCTGACAGACCAGTTGTAGGTCCAAGGCTCCAACGAGCCCCTCTTTAGGCTCAGTTTATTTGCTAGAGCAGCCCCCTGAATTTGCTAGATAGGGAAGAGATGCCTCGGGCAGGGTGTTGGGACGTGCTTCGGGTCTTCCATGCCCCCTCCAGGCCTGTTACTCTTCCCAGGTCTCTATACATTCGCCAACCTGGAAGCTCTCTGAACCCTGTCCTTTCGTTTTTTTAGGGAGGCTTCACTACTCAGGCATAATTGATTACATCATTGGTAATTGGTGATTGAGTCCAATCTCTAGCCCTTCTCCCCTTCCTGGAGGTCCGAGAGTGGGATTGAAAGCTCCAACTCTCCAATCACCTGGCTTGTTCTCCTGGACCCAGTCCCCATTTTTAGATGGGGTCCAAATGTCACCTAGTTAACGTAACAAGAGACACTTAATCCCTCTCACCTCGTAGGAAATTCCAAGGGTTTTAGGATCTCTGTACCAGAAATGGAGATGAAGACCAAATTTATATATCTTTTTTTTTTAATTAATTTTTTTAAAGGGCCGCACCTGCAGCCTATGGAAGTTCTCGGGCTGCATCTGAGACCTAGGCTTGCCCCAAAGCCTTAACCCACAGAATGAGGCCAGGGATCGAATACACATCCTCATGGACACTATGTGGGGTCCTTAACCCCCTGAGTTGCAACGGGAACGCCAAAGTTAAATTTTATTGACGTAGCATTGACTTAACAATGTTGGGTTAGTTTCGGGTGTACAACAAATGCGTCAGTTATACACGTACAAATGTCCATTTCTTTTCAGGTTCTTTTCCCATACAGTATTGAGTAGATTTCCCTGTGCTGTACTGGAGGTCCTTGTTACTTATCTCTTTTATATATAGTAGTGTGTATATTCTAACCCCAACCTCTTAATTTGCCCCTCCCCAATCCCCCCACATATTTCCTCTTTGGTAACCTTACATGCGGTTTCAAAGTCTTTGAGTCTGTTTTGTAAGTTCTTTTGTATCTTTCTTTATTAGATTCTACATGTTAGTGATCTCATATGATATTTGTCTTTGTCTGACTGACTTCACTTAGTATGATAATATTACTTAGCCACAGAAAAGAACAAAATAATGCTGTTTGCAACAACATGGGTAGACCTAGAAATTATATATAATTATTATAAATCACAATGTCACAATTGCCTAGGACTGACTCTGCAGTGACTAGATGCAGGTAGTAATTTTTTAGAGCTGGATTGGAGACTGGAAGTCATCTAATAAAAACCCGTTTTTTTGTGCTGATGAAGAAAGAGGCCGGGAGAGGTGAAGTCACTGGTGAATAGCAGCAGAGTTGGGAGCGGAAGGAGCTGGGGGAGGACTGGACTCCCTGTAGATGGATGAAACCTGCCATATGCTTAGGGAACCAACACATATGTTTTCAGGAAAAAGTGAAATATTTAACAAAAAAATATGTATTGTTTATTATGAGAAAAATAAAGACTTGGGTTTTGTGATCTAGATTGTTTTATTTTTTTGGCTGTGCCCATGGCATTCAGAAATTCCCAGGCCAGGGATTGAACCTAAGCCATAGCGGTGACCTGAGCCACAGCAGTGATGATGCTAGATCCTTAATGTGCTAGGCCACCTGGGAACTCTTTGTTTTAATTTTAACTTACATATTGGTGAGGGGTACGATTCACTATTTATGGCCTCTGTAGATCCTATTTCAGCCTGAAATAGGATTTCAGCCTATATCAGTCTCTCGGGTCCAAATTCCTTGCTTTTTTCTTTTCTACATGCTATCTCTGTTTGAGCATCACTAGACACGAGATACCAGAAAAAAAATGACATTTCTGAGACTTCAGTATTTATTTGGAATTTAAGTGAAATGAACACTGAAATATATGTATCATCTGTAATTTATTTAAAACAATAGTCTAGAATTCTTTAAAAAATGCTGTTGGATTAAAAATGTCATACACTTCAAATCTAAATATTATAAACCTAGAAACCCTCTAGCAAAAATGAAATTAAATAAGCACACATTATATTCGTGTACATTATTAGTAAGATGAAATAATTACAGTAATGCTTTATTAAAATGGGCTCTATAAAATGAAGACAAGTTAGTCACAAAACGTAAAATCAAATATCTGGTATAATTTATGGTTCTTGAAAGAAGTACTAGCTTAAGAGAAATGAGGTCAGTGGTATCATTATTCAGTTGCAAGCATATTTTTGTAAAGATTTTTCCAGCTGCTGATAATGCTCTTTCTGATTCTGTACATGTCAGAAGTGGAGGAGCAAGCTAGAAGCTAACTCCAGACATTTACTTTTGACTCTTTCATCTTCAAATAATCCCATCTCTTTGAGGATCACTTTTTTGAAAATTTTTGTATTCTTTTTTTCAGAGTGACAGTCTTTGTATTATGGTAAGCTGCAATATTTTGTTTTGAAGAAATCATTTCGGGTTTGTCTTTGTCTTTCTTAGTGTCTTAGAGAATGAGACTGAGGGATCCTTATCAATTTCAATACTGACAGATTCATATTTCACTTGCTCAGAAAGTCTTTGAATTGGAAGAAGACTTATCCTTTCAACGGAAGCTCTGCAATTGCGCCTCTGATTACTGACTGCAAACTTTTTTGGGTGTGGCATTGCCTGGACTTAAAAAAAATGAGCACAGATTTGTTTTGTGGCATAAACAGAACAATTGGGTCACTTATTTTTGAATATTTAAAGGATTCAGATTTTGTTTTTTTTTCAAATATTAAAACAACAGTATGGGAGTTCCCAGGTGGCTCAGTGGGTTATGGATCTGGCTTGTCGCTGCTGTGGCTCTGCCTACTGCTGTGGTGCAGCTTTCATTCCTGGTCTGGGAACAACAACAAAAATACATATATGGGTGCAACAAAAAACAAAACAAAAAACACCCCTCAAAACCAATGGTATCATCCCAGAACTAAATATGCATTTTAGTACTTAAAAATAACACAGTGTAGCAGAATATGGGAAATGGTGTCACAAGCACTAAGTATCACAATGCCACCGTCGGATTCTTTTCCTTCTCCTTTTTATCTTTCTGCTTTTTGGGCTTGTGATTCCGATTTGTAAAATAATGTCAAATATAACTGCATGATGAATTATGCAGACTTTCATGAGTTAACTCGGGAACTTTTTATTTCTTTGAGGAGGTGCTTTCTTACTTTCAAGCACTGCCTTAAAAATGGACTTTTGCAACATAGCTTGTCTACTAGTTGATGTATGAAGATGTTATTTATTTATTTTTTTTTTTTGTCTTTTTGTCTTTTTGAGGGCCACACCTGTGGCATATGGAGGTTCCCAGGCTAGGAGTCTAATCTGGCCTAAGCCAGAGCCACAGCAACGAAGGATCCCAGCTGTGTCTTCGACTTACACCACAGCTCACAGCCAACACCAGATCCTTAACCCAGTGAGCGAGGCCAGGGATCAAACCTGCAACCTCATTGTTCCCAGGTGGATTCGTTTCTGCTGCATCACGACGGGAACTTCAGATGATGTTAAATTTATATGTAGTTCTTATGAATAACAAAAAAAGTTTGACAGAAACTTAATTAGTAAACAAGGATGAGAAACTAAGTCATGGAGTTCCCGTCGTGGCGCAGTGGTTAACGAATCCGACTAGGAACCATGAGGTTGCGGGTTTGGTCCCTGCCCTTGCTCAGTGGGTTAATGATCCGGCGTTGCCATGAGCTGTGGTGTAGGTTGCAGAGGAGGCTCGGATCCCGAGTTGCTGTGGCTCTGGCGTAGGCCGGTGGCTACAGCTCCGATTCGACCCCTAGCCTGGGAACCTCCATATGCCGCAGGAGCGGCCCAAGAAATAGCAAAAAGACAAAAAAAAAAAAAAAAAAAAAAAAGAAAAGAAAAAGAAAAGAAAAAAAAAAAAAAAGAAACTAAGTTTTAACACCCCAATTGATAGCCCCTACTGGAAACTTATTTGAATGGGCACATTTTGCTAAGTGACGGTGCCATTTGATAAAGCTCATGAAGCCAGCTGAGCTAATTGACCAAGTTAATGTTGCATAAGCATGGCCTCAGCCAGGAACAAACTTTGTGCAGTTAAAAATTGCACTTACAAGGAATGTTATTCCCTAGTCAACATCCATGTTAGTGTATCTTTGTTTGCATTTCCTAAGTATTTCTTAAGCAGTGTGTGGAATTGCTTTATTTTAGATTAAAAAAAAAAATAGTCAAGTAGCAGCAGTTTCTTATGGGCTCAAATCTGTAATTTGTTTCCAGCATCTTGTTCTCTCTCAACATTTTGGGGACTATTTAGCATAAAGAACCAACATTGCTTATTTCTCGCCGTCATTCCCACCTTAAGTTATAGGAATAGAAACCTAATAAAAATCAACACCTGCAGTCAGATGTTGGCAGGAAGGGCCGGAAGAAACTGCCTTTGGGCTTCTCTGTCCACAGATTTCTGCTGTGGTCCTGATCCAGAATCTTAGGGCTAGGGCTGGGGATACGGTAGGTAAGATTTCCGAGATGTTCGTGGCTGATCTTGACATCCTGTCTACCATTTTTTCTGATCCTACGACACAAGCCCCAAATCATCCAAGTTAGAGAGCCAATATCTAGTCCTAACCAGGGCTTATTCATTCCTAGCGGAAAGAAGCCAGTGTACCACTGTCAGCTCTGAAAAGAGGCTTTGTTAAAATAGAATTACATGCCGAGTCCAATTAAGAAAAGATCAGTTCGCTCAGTGTAAAATTTCAGCTATTTTAAGGAAAGAAGACTACTTTTGAACCATTCTTTAAATGCTATGTTATTTAAAAAATATTTATCTTAGTAACTCAAAAGCTGCTCTTGTATCCCATTGTTTGAATGCACGTTCCCTCTTGGAACATTCCCTTTGTGTATGGCATTCATTTTGTGGTACTTACAGTGAACGCAAAGGAAAGAACTGTAATTAAGGTCAGACGCTTTATTAAAAAATGTATGTGGTAGCTCTTATGACATGCATAAATATTATTAACTAGGTTTTAAACTTCAAATTTCATTTTTGTCTGAGACCCTTACGTAGAATATCAGACATAAATAAGTGGATAATAAATAACAAAAACACTGCCACAAATAAATTTCCTGTATTCATGTATATTAAAGAAAATCGCTGTACAAAAACGTAGTCACAGCGCCCTTGAAAGAAACCCCTTCTGGTCACAGTCGTAATTCCTCCACACGGTCGCCGCTCCCCTAAGACAGACAGCAGATGGCGCTGCGCCTCCCCTTTTGTCCCGCCTCTGGCAATGGAACAGGAACCCAATTTTGGCGGAGCTGAGCTGAAGAGTGTAAACAACCTACCCAGGATTGGGTGGGCAATTGAAGCTGTGTATTTAGCGTCATAATTCACCACCTTTCATACCGATCTTTGCTCTCAAGGACAGGGTTTTTATTATCCTTGATCTAGGGGCTCAACGCTTCGGATTAACAGGGCTCATTACCGCTGAGGGGAGGGGCTGCTTGCAGGAAAAAGGACTTGGTTGTTGCTCTGTGAAGCGGGAAGATACCGTGCTCAGCAGCACCCAACAATCACCAAGAAAAGGATGCTCCCTTCCCTCATAGCCAAATTGTATTTGGTAAGGGTCCCTGGGTGCTTGGTAGTGAGGTTGAAAAGATGAAATGATGTGACTTGTAACTTTGAGAAGTTTGTGCTTGGGAAGGTGACTGCAGAAATTTAGTCGAAAGGATTTTCTGCCCATTGATACTCAATAACCACAGTTTCATTTTGCTGCGTCCCAGCCTTATTGTGCTAACTGCGTTTGATGCTCACCAGCAGCCTCTCCTCTCTTTAGTCTTTTGGTCTATGTCTGTTTCTTCTTCTGGGTTTGTTGGTCTAGCTAAATTGCACTCGTTGACCTTGGCGTGCAGATGTGTGTAGCTTTGTTTCCTCACATAATTGAATAAAAATGCCTTTTGTGGGAAAATGATGACAGTTTGGTAAAATAGTCACGCAGTGTTCAGCTAGGTGAGATTTTAGAGATTATTTAACCCAACCGGTTATAATGATGCTTAAAAGTGTACTATGATTCTCTCATGTGCACATAGCTTGAGCGCTTTGACCCAGGTTTTTTGAGGAGTCTAACAACCCACTTTACTTTATGCTCTATTGCGTTTTAAAACAGGGTCAGATCAGAAATATCAAAGTTAATTTCCATCAGTGACATGCTGATCATGGGTGGATTTTGGCTCGTCACATTTATCACACACAGCCGTCCCTGCAAGCCTACGCCAGCTTTCCTGTCACCGTCACTGGTCAGTGTTCTGCCCCTGTACCCTGTTCTCTCTGCCAGCATGAGCCCCATTGTCCTGAAGTTTGTCTGTCATCTTCTTTAGGCTCTGAGTTCGTTGGGAACAGGCTTGTCATCTCACTCATGTTTGTCTCGCCCCCTGTGCCTTGCATAGTGCCTGGCGCCTCTTACGGATTTAGACATGCGGATTGAATGAGTGAATGAACTTTTTATGGAGACTCTCCTAAAAATGGCAAAGTCAGTGCTATGGAAAGCCCTCCCAGAGCTCTGAACACGGAGATGTGCTAGTGTATGAAAAACCCTTAACTACAGCTGGGCTTGAAAGCAAGAAAACAAATCTTCAAATACTAAAAAGCAGGCAAAAGCCAAAATTCACAGTGCTGCAGAGTGAAGGCAGAAGAAAACATGTGTAGGAGATATTTTTGACTAGATGAATATCAAATGAGTTTATATATTCATAGACTCATCTATGATACGGAACCATTAGACTGAGGTACTTTTTATATCCAAAGGAAAGGCCCCAGCATCAGGGCACAAAAACTTGCTTATTGACTATGAGCCCTGGGAACCCCTTCTTTGATTTGTCTCCAAGGAGATGTAAGAGCTGTTTTTTCCCTTTTTTTGGCCAACCTGCAGCGTGCAGAAGTTCCTGGGCTAGGGATTGAACCTGTGCCACAGCTGTGACTCAAGCAATGACAATGCTGGATCCTTAACCACTGAGCCACCAGAGAACTCCATCAGAACTCTTCTGACGTCACATCCTTAGGATGGTAATTGTTCTTAGAGACAATCAATCAAGTAAGCCAGTAAAGACAGGGGCATCCCAAAGTCACTTTAAACAACCGAGGTCTGTACAGGAAACAGGGAGAACCAACAGGCTGCCTGATAAACTGAGTGTCTCATTCCATGCAAAGCTTGCTCCTACAACTCAAATGTGTGATTTTCTGGATGTTTGGTATCTTATTTTTTCAGACTGCAGAGAGTTCCCATTGTGGCTCAGTGGTAACAAACCCGACTAGTATCTCTGAGGATGCGGGTTTGATCTATGGCCTTGCTCAGTGGGTTAAGGATCTGTCCTTGCCGTGAGCTGTGGTGTAGGTTGTAGACGCAGCTCAGATCCTGCATTGCTGTGGCTGTGGTGTAAGTTGGCAGCTGCAGCTCTGATTTGACTCCTAGGCTGAGAAATTCCATATGCCGTGGGTGTGGCCCTAAAAAGACAAAAAAAAAAAAAAAAAAAAAAAAAGAAGAAGAAAAGAAAGGAAAAAGAAAGTAAAAAAAGAATCAGACTCCAGTGGCTCAGCATAGGTTTGCTCCCTGGACTGATTCAGTGGGTTAAGTAATCCAGCTCAGATTCAGTTCCTAGCCTGGGAACTTCCAAATGCTGAGGATGCAACCTTTAAAAAAAAAAAAAAAGAGTAGGTCAGAGATGTTGCCTGCACTTTTTTTTTTTTTTTTTTTTTTGCTTTTTAGGGCCGCACCTGCGGCATATGGAGATTCCCAGACTAGGGGTAGAAATGGAGCTATAGCTGCAGGACTACGCCAGAGCCACAGCAATGCCAGATCTGAGCCACGTCTGTGACCTATACCACAGTTTATGGCAACGCCGGATTCTTAACCCACTGAGCAAGGCCAGGGATTAAACCCACATCCTCACGGATGCTAGTCAGATTCGTTAAGCACTGAGCCACAACTGGAACTCCGGCCTGCACGTCTTAAATGATCCTCCTTCCAGCTGTATTTTTCTCTTTTCTTTTTTTCTATGTAATTGAATTCAAGTTTCATCTGAGGATGATGTAACTGGCTGTATTAGAGGGGGTCACAAAATTTGAAATCAAAAGCCTTGGATTCAGGTAGCAGGCCTGCCGCCTACATGCATGTGATCTGGGCAACTCGCTTAGCGTCACTCGCAGCCTTTGGGTTACCAACATCAAGCTTGTGGTGCTGCTGAAAGACAGAAGTGGCCCTGGGCATGTGTCTGGAAGCACATTGTGAATATCAAGTATGTGACCGAGACTAGTGTTTGTGGCTGGTTGTGATTTTTATTATTATTGTTGGCTTGTATCTCTGATAGTCCCTGACACTGTTCAATCGACAGGTCATTAGTCTTTTGCCAAGAGGCTGTGACCATCAAGAACAAACTAGTTTTAAAGTCCATGGAAAGGCTTTCTCTAAAAGGCAAAGTTCCTATTTTGAGTTTCTTGTTGTGGTTGGGGGGACCATGCTAGGAACAATGTTTAGAGGTTACTTTTATTTTTTAACTCCCCCCACCTCTGTTTTTGTTGTGCCAATTTCTGCTGTACAGCAGAGGCTTCTTTATTTAAAAATTAAAAAATTTTTTTGGGGGGAGGAGTTCCTGTAGTGGTTTAGCGGAAGGAAACTGACTAGTATCCCTGAGGATGTGGGTTCGCTCCTGGGCCTCACTCAGTGGGTTAAGGATCCGGCATTGCCATGAGCTGTGGTATAGGTGGCAGACACAGTTTGGATCTGGTGTTGCTGTGGCTGTGGTATAGACCAGCACCTGCTGCTCCAATTGGACCCAGGCCTGGGAACTTCTATATGCCGCCAGTGTGGCCATAGGAAAAAAAAGAAATATTAATTTTTTTGGCCCCAACCGAGGCTTGTGGAAGGTCCAGGGCCAGAGATCAAATGTGTGCCACAACATTGACCTGAGCCACAGCAGTGACAATGCAGGATCCTTAACCCACTGAGCCAGCAGGGAACTCTTGAGACTTTTTAAAAACTGTCTTGGGAGCTAGGCCTCCCTGGGCTCCCTGCCACTGAGGAAGAGGGGCTTGAGTGTCCAGGGCCAGAGGAGTTCCCGGGCTCAAGGGCAGGCCTTTCAGAGTGGAGGCGGGGCCAGCCATTTACAGCCTTGGGGGTTGTTCTCCTCCCGATGGCTTCTCTCCCCTGTTCGCCGTGAGGCTGGTGTCGCCCAGCAGGCCTGGGCTGCTTCCAGAGTGGCGCAAGTGACTTGGAGGGACCCTGCCCTCCGATGCCCCAGGGGCTGGATCACCACAGAGCTTATTACCCACACTTGGATGTGCCCGAGAGCCGTGTCTTACTAATGATTATGGCAGCATTGGCCTGCGAGTGTGGTTTAGCGACAGGTTGGTGAACACGACTCATTCATCTCATGCACCCAGGGAACCAACAATATTAGATATTGAAGGGAAAACGCCAGGGAGGGACCCACACGCCATTATCCTCAGAGCTGTACCTCCTTTTTCTGTACATCGTCTTTCCACCGAGGGGCAAAACTTCAAAAGCTGAGATCAGAGGGTGGATGCATGGATGTTTCATGGCCTGGGTTTTGGGTCCAGGCGCACCAGGGTTAGGTGTTCCACGTAAGGTAGGCTCGTGGCCAGACTTAGAGCGACCGGCAGTGGACACGTGACTGGCCTTGACTTCTGTCTTCCTCAGGGCCCCGCTGGAGCTCGAGGCCGGCTGTAGCAGTATGGGTTTCAGACGGCCTCATTTCCCTTCCATTTATCACAAGGTGTCGTGGGACACAAAATGAATAATAATTATAAGAGCTAGCATTTATCGAACACCTACAAAGCAAATTTACTAAGCATTTCCCATGGATTATTTCACTTAATTCATGCAAATGTTCCTCCAGGGAGGTTATTATTGTGTCCATTTTGCTGATGAGGAAGCTGAGGTTTAGAGGGTAGGTTGTCAAGCTCACACAACCAGTACGTGGCAGACGTGGACTTGAATTTGGGGTTGGCCTCCAGAACAAGCGCTTTTTTTTTTTTCTCCAGGGTTGCACCCAATGCATAGGTGTTGAATCAGAGCTGTAGCTGCCAGCCAACCCCACAGCCACAGCAATGCCAGATTCGAGCTCTGTCTGTGACCTACACTGCAGCTCATGGCAATGCCAGAGCCTTAACCTACGGAGCAAGGCCAGGGATTGGACCCGAGTCCTCATGGATACAAGTCGGGTTTGCTATCACCGAGCCACAATGGGAATTCCTGGAACAACTTCTTTTTTTTTTTTTTTTGTCATTTTAGGGCCGCATTCGCGGCATATGAGGTTCCCAGGCTAGGGATCCGATCGGAGCTTCAGCTGCTGCCCTGGAACACATTCTTCATCCCAGCACTGTTCATCACTGCCCCACTACGAGGGAGCGTGCAGACAGTGGGCCATGAAGGAGACTATAGCGTAAAAAACCCTGGAATGTAGACATATCCTCGTCAAAATAGGAGCTCAGAGCAGGGAACACCTGCCCTGCCAGGAGGAGCTGAGAAGCTGGCAGACACAGGACACTCCTAACCTCCTCTCCTCTTCCCTACCGTCTGGCTTCTACTAGCTTCCCAAGAAGCTGGGTTTCCCTCCCTTGTCCCTTCAGCCTGACAGCACAGGGGGGCTTCTCTGTGACTCCTTTCACCTCTCCTTAAGGTGGGAGCCGCCCAGGACTTGCATGTGTTTCCTTCTGCTGCTGGGTCCCTGGAAATACACGAGGCAGAGGTCACAAAAAAGCCATCCAGCAGTCCACATGAAAGTGTTTTCACACAGTTCACTAAGGATGCCTTCCCAACAAATTTCCACGGACACTCAGGGCTGGAAATACGTTTTCAATGCTTGATCATTCGCTTAGGCTTAGGTAAATGATGCATCAAAAAAACCCCAGCGATTATCAGACACAACTTAGAATAGATTTACAAGGAGATCCTGCTGAATAGCATTGAGAACTTTGTCTAGATACTCATGTTGCAACAGAAGAAAGGGTGGGGGAAAAAATGTAATTGTAATGTATACATGTAAGGATAACCTGACCCCCTTGCTGTACAGTGGGAAAAAAAAAATTGTATATATATATAAAAAAAACCCCAGCGAAAATAGATACTTGCAGCAGAAATGGGTCAATTTACAAAATTTGTCTCATAGCAAACATTTACATCATTTTTTGCTTTTTTAAAGTAAGAGATTGCTTAAAATCAATTATACTTTAAATCAAAGCATGCCACCTAGGGTACTCGTTAAAAATTCAGGAACCTACACCCAATCCAAGACCTATTAAATAAACATTTTGGGGGGACAGGGTCCGGGAATCCTTTTTTTTTTTTTTTTTCCCAGCCATGCCTGCGGCATTTGGAAGTTCCTGGGCTGAGGATCAAACCCAAGCCACAGCAGTGACCCGAGCTGCTGCAGTGACAACACTGTATCCTTAATCTTCCTTGGCCACAATCGAATTCCCAGGAATCCTTATTTTATTTTATTTTTTTTTGTTTTTTAAAAAATTTTTTTTTTTGTCTTTTTGCCATTTCTTGGGCCGCTCCCTCAGCATATGGAGGTTCCCAGGCTAGGGGTCGAATCAGAGCTGTGGCCACTGGCCTACACCAGAGCCACAGCAACGTGGGATCCGAGCCGCGTCTGCGACCTACACCACAGCTCACAGCAACGCCGGATCGTTAACCCACTGAGCAAGGCCAGGAATCGAACCCGAAAGCTCATGGTTCCTAATCGGATTCGTTAACCATTGTGCCATGACAGGAACTCTGGAATCCTTATTTTAAAAAATTTCAGGTGATCTCAAATGCCAACTAAAGTTTGAGAGCCACTACTTTAATTAATTAATGCAGTCATTCAATATTTGCTATTCACCATGATCTGTCATTTGATGCATGGGTTCTAAAGACAGGGCCCCTCAAGCCCTTAGACATGCTACATACAGCTAGTGACAGTCAAGCTGTTTAACTACTCTAGGGATCTTGGAAGCTCTTGGCTGACTATGGAGGGATGCTGTGAGGACCCAGTAAATAAGCTTTTTGGACGATGCTGGAAAGACTGAAATGTCAGTTCAAGAAACATTGGGAGTGTATTTTCTCAGCAGGGTCGGATGTGAATCCTGAATTCTAGAATGACTGAGGCGGCAGCGAGGGAAGTCCTTGTCAAGGGAGCTTAGGCTGCTCTCTGGGGCCCTGGGTTGCAGTTGGCCTGGAGAAATGTTTGGTGCTGTCTTGTATGTGTCTCTGAGTCTGGTGCCAGATGCCAGGGGAACTTAAAAATACATGGAAGAGCTGGGCTCCCTTTTTTGTGGAAATTCTAGCTGGGTAAGGACCCTACCCCACTGGGCAAGAAAGAAGCAGCTGCCACAGTGGTGATGAGAAGCCACGAGGGGACTTTGATTTGCATGTGTCCACAGGCGTTGGTTCAGTTCAATGAGCTGATAAAATTGATTTTCTCACTGCATTGACTGGTTGTCATACTGAATCGCTGAGGTGATTGACGGGTTCAGCATCTTGCAGATATAGCCACAAACTCAATGACTCGGTCACATTCTAAAAAATAAATTGTAGAAATGCTGTTTTTTTCCCCTCCCTTTATCCAGTTTCAACCAGGATAAGAAAGTTGCAGGTTTGCTAAGAAATAGTTGAACATCTCTTACTCAATAGCATTGGCAGACACTCAGGATCGGGTCACAGTTAGCTGAACTTTACCCTGATTTGACTTTGAGGCTTGTATGAATGATAACTGAAGAAATTAGATATATTCTACTTTGCATTCAGTAGTTTGGATTTTTTTTTGTTTGTTTTTTGTTTTGTTTTGTTTTTTTTTTTTTTGGTCTTTTTAGGGCCACACCTGCGGCATGTGGAAGTTCCCAGGCTAGGGGTCAAATCTGAGCTACAGCTGCTGGCCTCCACCACAGCCACGGCAATGCCAGATCTGAGCCGCATCGGCGACCTACACCACAGCTCACGGCAACACTGGATTTCTGACCCACGGAGTGAGGCCAGGGATCGAACCCTCATCCTGATGGATACTAGTTGGGTTCACAACCCTCTGAGCCACAACAGGAACTCCTGGATTTTTTTTTTTTTTTAATCTGCTATACCTATCTTCAAATTTTATGAGTCGTAATGCTGTTAATTGAATGTTGGGACCAAAATGTGAGAGGCCCTCATTGCTGGTCACGAGGACAGCTTTTCCATAAAGCATCTTTTGCCTGAATTGCTAGACATCCATTTGGAATTTTCAAAGTCTGTGTAGAAAACAGATACTCTTTGCTTTCAAGTAGGATATGCATGATGAGAACTCTCAAATGATATTAGTCTCACTCATGTAGCATTAGTGAAATTCCTGTCATTAGGAAATGTTATTTTATATAAAAAAGTTGATAATAGGATACAAAGATGCTAATATGATTAGGTGATGAGCTGATAATGGGAATTTTTTTCATGTCAGTGGTTTTCATTTGTCACCAGCAAAGCTGATCTCCCTAATATGATATGATATTATAATAAAACCCAGGCAGAGAGTCAGCAGTGAAATTTATGATGCAAAAGAAAAGTCAATAGCATTATAAATCTTAGGAACTGATTATATTTCAGCTGTCAATGTTCTTGGCTGCAAAAAAAATCTCCTTTAATTCCCATGTCTTAGTCCTATTTACTTCAGTGATACTGAGCAAGGAAATGAAACAGATTTAAATCTTTATCTTAAGGATAACTTTAATGAGTGACAGTCAATTCCACATGGCCTGGTGGCTGCAGCTCTACCACCTTTGCCTGGCTGAACTCCCAGCCAATTAAACAGACATTTAAATGCAAGTAGTTGGCAGGGTATAGCCAGTGGAATTTAATTTTAGAGATATAAACCCAGTTTTCTCTGCTATAATGATTTTACGTAATGAATGGCTGCCTGAAGGTGTGGGATGATCATTTGAGCATCAGCAAAGCATTACAGGCAGGCTTGGGTCCCTGTCAAGAGAAGGTAGACCCTTCTTTTCAATGGCAATAGAATGTCATCCATGAGCATTTTTAGGAAGGAAGTTCCCTGGGTGGGGAGAGAGGGCAAAAAGCAATAAAATTCATTCAGAGCACCCAATCATCCAACTACAGTCTCTTGAGTAAAAACAAAAATGTATGAGAAATTCACTTCGACGTTGTGACTGGATGACTGCTGGGACTCTCAGTGTACTGGAGAAATTCTCCAAGGGTCCTGGCAGTCCTAGCAAGCTCTTTCCTGTTAGGTGGCACTAACAGAAGGGAAGATGCACCACCAGGAGTGTTAAATGATGGCTCTCCCTTCTAGCTTATAAACTAAGAAGGGGTAAGTATATAAAAGTTACTCTCAACAATATAACAAATGCTGTTATATAATGAGATGGGAACATCTTCGTGTGAATCTAATTTCAGTGGCTAATGCATTGTCTATACATCGTTTTTCAATATTATTCATACGTTATGAGCATCAAGCATGAGGATGATAAAGACAGGCTACTTGGTGAATCTGTAGGTATAATCCAAGAACTGGGAGAAATACCATGACCGCAAAAGCCTGATGCATTGGAATCCAATACGTAATAAGAGCCACTGCCATGTGGCGTGCAGAGGTAGGCAGATCTATCAGCCTTATTAAAAAGCGTTATATTGGAGAGCTTGGTTGGAACCTTACTCCACCCATGACATGCCAGTGCTATGTCACCCAGAGAGAGGTCCTGTCTATTGAACTGTCGTAAATATTTTCACCCTCAGCATTTCCTAAACACTTGATAAAGCACATACTATGGCTCCATTCATGTGCATAATTCTTGTTGGCTTCAGAATATGGGTGTGAAACCTCGTGTGCTATGTTGGCTGGACCCCTTCACTTCAGGAGATGGTCACTTGCATGGTTCAGGTCCAGAGAGCTCCGTCCCTCCCTCTCTCTTCCCTCCCTCCCTCCCCTTTCTCCAATAAAAGATTTGAATGTAGCAAATTTTCCACTTCTGGACTGAGCTCTTGGCTGGGCTGTACTTGGACTGGATTGGATTAAGCTTGGGTCAGAAGCCACACCAGTGCATTTCTCTATTCCAGATGGGGAAGCGCTGCTTGAAATGGCCAGTGAGAGGGACAGCCCCAAGGAGGCCCGCAGAATCTTTTCTTTGAGCTCCCAATACTTTGCAATTTGATCTTTGGCTTCCACCCAGTTTGATTTCCTGCCTCCTATTTATGTAATCTACCCTTGGTACCCTAACCGCACAGGCTAAATTCAGAAGTTCTTTTGGTTCCCAATTATCTGCTCTATGTAGCCCCTCCTGCTCCGGCATTCCTGGCCTTGGGGTATGATCTGCCCTCTCTGCCCTCTGATTCTGCTTTTAACTCATTAGGCACCAGAGCCCACTTGCAATCAACTTTGTCCCAAGAAATGTGGCAAGTGTGCTAGAAATGATTCACCATGAGTGATTAATCTGTATGAATTAGTTCCTGCCTTATTTGTCAGGCATGGGCTTTTAAGAATTTTTGAGGTCCACTGAATAGCACAGGGAACTATATCATCTCTGGGAATAGGCCATAATGAAAGATAGTATGAGAAAAAGTGTACATATATATATATATACACACACACACACACATATATACACACACACATATGTATATATATAGATATATATGGTGACTCAACTCTGTAAATCAACTATACCCTAATAAAAAAAATTAAAAAAATTTTTGAAAAGGAATTTTTGATAATAGGTGTACTCTTTCAGTTTTTCATTTTCTTCCACGTCCCTTAAATTATGTTTGACATTAACACTTTTTTTTTTTCGTGTGTGTAAACATATGTTAAAATTCATCTTTCCATTAAGTTTCTACCCAGAGACACTTCCCAGCCCTAACACGTGTCTGGCATTGCAGGGTTCTACCCATTCAAAAAAAATATAAAAGATGAAGTGAGGAAAGGGATGAGGGTGGAAGGTGGGAGCCAGAGGAGCGTCAGCTGGAGCTGTGCATCCCAACATTGCCGTAGCTACAAGGCTCACTTTTTCTGAGTGCTAAGCATCTGCTGTGCATTTTCTTGTGCAATCTTTGGAACCACTCTGTGATGTCCATTTCTATCACCAATTTAGAGGGAGAGAAATTGAGCCTCAGGGATTTTTCTCGAGGCTGTGCCACCAATAGGTGTAGGTATTTAAATTCAGAGCTGTCTTAACAGCAGAGCTTGAACTCCTAATCATCTTGTTAAATTGCTTATACATTTTTATGAGCTGATTGAACAATATTTAATGACTAAAACTTACTAAGAATTCAATATGCCCTTCAGTAAAATTGTCTTCTCTCTCTTACATGTAGAAAAACATGAAAACTTATGGATTAGATATCAGAAGTGAAATCTAATAGTCCTCCCTTGAGTCAGGCTAGCCCTGTGAGTTGCTTGACCACGAGAATGAGGTGGAACTGGTACTGTGTGGTTTCCAAGGCAAGGGCATAAGACTTTGTGGCATCTGTCTGGCTCTTTGTAATTCTCCACACTGCCCCCCCAACCCCCCTTTTGGTGCTATCTCTTGCAGCCCAGCCACCAAGTGAAGAAAACCAGTCTATATGGAGATGCCACATGTAGATGCTGTGGTTGACAGCCTCGGCTGAGCTCCCAGCCAAGAGCCAACAATAGGCAGCTGTGAAAGTGAGCCATCTTGGACGGTCCAGGCCTTTTGGGTTCCCGGACGACTGTAGCCATCCTGATGCTCCCTCTGACACCAGGGGAGACAGCAGAACCCCTGGTCAATCCACAGAATTATGAAAGAGAATGTGTTTTTTGTTTGAAATCTCTAAGTTTTGGGGTGATTCCTACATGATGATGGATAATTGGAACACACATCCTATGTAATAACATGCTTTTTGTCCTCTGTGCACAGGGAATGATTGTGTTCGTATTGATTCAAGGGTCCCTGGCAACAACTCTGTAGCTCCATGAGGTCTGAGGACCACTTTTTGGGCCAGAAAAAGGCTCATGGGAAGCTTCCTATAGTGCCACATTCAATACATATTGGTGACATACCTCCCAATCCCTCCTGGTCCCAGAGAATAGTCTTTTTTGTTTTTTATTTATTTTGTCATTTGTTTTTTGTCTTTTTTTTGGGGGGGGTGTCTTTCTAGGGCTGCACCTTTGGCACATGGAGGTTCCCAGGGTAGCGGTCGAATTGGAGCTGTAGTAGCTGGCCTGCACCACAGCCACAGCAACACCAGATCCGAGCCATGTCTATGACCTATACCACAGCTCACGGCAGCACTGGATCCTTAACCCACTGAGTGAGGCCAGGGATCGAACCTACATGCTCATGGATGCTAGTCAGATTCGTTTCTGCTGAGCCACGAAGGGAATGCTGAGTATTCTTTTTTAAAAAATTTTATTTGATTTGTATTAGAGTACAGTTGGTTTACAGTGTTGTGTCACTGCTGTACAGCATAGTGACCCAGTCATATATGTATATGTATATGTATATATGTATGTATATATATGCACATATATTTTCTTTTTCTCATACTATTTTCCACTGTGTTCTATCCCAAGAGATTGGATGTAGTTCCCTGTGCTGTGTCGTACGACCTCATTGCTTATCCATTTTCAATGCAATAATTGCATCTACTAACTCCAAACTCCCTGTCCATCCCACTCCCTCCCCTCTCCGTCCTGGCAACCGCAAGTCTGTCCTTCCTATCTGTGAGTCTGTTTCTGTTTTGTAGATAGGTTCATTTGTGCCACATTTTAGATTCCCCAGAGAGTATTCTTAACTGTCCTATAGGAGCAGAAAAACTCCTATGAGGTGCTGTGGAAAACTGAGTTAAAATGTGCACACACACACAAATACATAGATGACCTCAAATGAGCACCATGCATCTGGGCAACATTTGAAAGAAGCAGCCATTTGGATTTCTCTCTTCCAAAGACAAGATACAGGCTAAATGATGCATCAGTAAGTGCCTTCTGCAGGCGTTCTTAATAGCTCCAGTTTATATGCCTATAATTCTAACATGGGCTTTCAGAATGCAATAAACAAAGAACAAAGTGCACCCATTTTATGATATTACTAAAATAGTGCATGTAATTGTTGTCTAGTAATCAGAATATTTTAAAAGATACTTGATTATAATGAGTGCTGCGTTTTAAATGTTCTTCTTTCCACATTGGTTCACTTATAGAGAAAGTTTAAAGCTTATTCCTTTAAAAACATGATCTAAATCTTTAAGTTTTGGTTATATTCATTTGGTTATCGTGATAACTCCTATTTCTTTGAGCACCTAAATGCCCTGCGTTGTGGATCTTTACACAGTCTTGTGAGCTAGTTATTACTATCCCCTTTATAGACGGGGAAACTGAGGCTTAGAGAGTTGAATCACTTGCTCAAGGTTACTCAGGCAATAAATGCAGAGCTGGGATTTGAACCACAGTCTTTCTGATTCCAAAGCTATATACTCATGCCGCCTTATGATGATTGCATCTCCTACTGCCCTTCTAAAAAGCTTATGATTCAAAAGGCAATTTATAATAAAGAGCCAGCCTGGAAATGAGGTCTTAAAAGCACTGCCTGCCCTTTCAGGTATAAAACATTTTGTTAGAAGCAATAACAGCGTAATTATAGCAAATGTCTCCACCTTCAGTGTTGCCACTGCACACGGGTCTAGGTTACCAGTTTGAAATTTTACTGATTATTGGCGCATAATTGGTTTCATGTAGATGATAAATGTATTACTGATTGATTATCATGACTTGGTCATATTTGAAATGTCAAAGTAGAAAATTGAATTGTCATATTATCGCATGTTCTCATTCAAGCACCAGATAAATATTACAAATGATGATTTTCCACTGAGTACTATATAAAGAATTTATGGAATATTAATAATAGCGTTAGCCACAACCTTCATGCTTGGTGGATGACCCCAAACTGAAGTCATGTTTGACTTTTGAGGACTAAACCTTGAGAAGGAGCTGCTTTTACCCACTTCTCTGCTGCCTGCAGTTTTATGGGGTCACTATTGCTAAGGACAATGAGCGCCTCCCTTTGAGAGAACTGGACATTTATGACCTACTCGACGATGCTGTTTTCCTTCATCCTTTTATGACCCGCCATGTTTTGTGCCAGTCAAGGTGTCCTCTGGGGTGAAATCAGATCTTTGCAAAGGATCAGTAAGTGCTCTGAGCAAGTCGAGGCTTAGTCCCCAATTCGAAACGTGGCAAAGCCTCTGACAGCTTTGGAAGCACTGCTGTAAACCCTCTGCAGAAGCCCAGTGTTCGCTCTGAGCCTCCCCATTTCCCACCACGTCTGATCTCCTGGCTTTCTTGGAGGCACGAGGGCTGTCTTTCCATAGACCAGTTAAGGAGAAGCGCCTGGGAGGAAATCCCTCCAGGTAATGGGCCAGGGCAGCAGCTCTCAGTCGGTGGGACCCAAGCCTCTGCTTCTGGGCCTTGAAATTATTAAGGAGAACTTCAGACTCCCCAGTGAACCAGCACAGTCTGTAGCCTGAATAAGCCACAAGACTGAAATACTTTTAGATGTAAGTAGAATGCAGATACTGCTGGGCTTAGTGAAATACAAGTTATTTTATGATAATACTGAATTTTTGTTACCTTTTAAGAATGTGCATTTTCTTAACGTATACTAAAAAAATCATGTACTAGAAGATGCATGGATTTTTTTGTTTTTATTCTCAAATTATCTGGAATCATTGACGGAGCCGAGGAACCATTTGCTCAATCACAGGTGCTCTGGAGGGCTCGGAGGGCTGCTAGGAGGAGGCGGTTCCTGCTCCCTAAACCATGCTAGTTGATGAGGCAGTAGAGGAAAATTTACGTTCCAGTGTTCTTATTATTCTTTTGATCAGACTGAATGTAAATGCTCATTAAATGCTTCAGATCTGCTGTAGGACTCAGCTGCAGCGCTCTTTCAGGGACCGTCATCTTTAGGTCTCCATGGCGTGAAGCCTAAATATTTTCCGGGTCTTGATTTCACATACTAGGTGCTCAGTAAATGCTTATTAATGTTGTTGACGAAGCTGCTTTACTCTAAATATGCCTGTCATCAAATCATCATTGTTAATATTCCTGTTTATGGGGGTAACTCTGAAGTGAATGGAGTATCCCTGGGTTAGAAAGAAAGGGAAATCAGTGCTTCGTAAATGTTATTGACAGTGTGTCTATTCTGCTCCTCCTTGATATTCAGAGAAGAAACAAAATATATTTTAATTTGAATTAGCCACCTGGCTTTTAGAAGTGACTTCTTACAGAGCTTGATTTAATTCTCTGGGCTCCATTTTCCTTACACACTCTTTGTTGCCAAAAGGGAAATGCCAAAGGGTGTGCACACTCGTTGGCTTGTAAATACGTGAATCCCAGGAAATAAGTGCTTTTCAAGCCACCTTATTCTCTCTTTTTGTGTTCTGTACCTAATGCTTCTTCAGTTACTAGTACCAAGATTCAACTAGTTCCATAGTTAAGCCACATTATCGATAACCCAGCTTTGGTTGGCCAACCTAAGAGCCCAAGAGACATGTATCATTTTACTTTTCTGAGTAATGACAAACAAGTGCCTTTGAGACCAAACCTGCTTGGACGCAACTCTTGCCAAACTCCAAGTGTCCCCGAGTCACCCTGTGATGAGGACACGCATGGCAGGCAGCAGAGTGCAGGCCAGTACCTTCAAACTTTAGTAGCTTCAGAATCCCCCAGTGACCTTGTTAAAATGCCAAGTCATAGCCATAAAAGAGGACAAAATAATGCCATTTGCAGTAACATGGATGCAACTAGAGATTCTTATACTAAGTGAAGTCAGAAAGGGAAAGACAAATCCCATATGATATCACTTAGATGTGGAATCCCAGTATGGCGCAATGATCACAAACACAGAGAGCAGACTCGTGGTTGCCAGGGGAGAGAGGGAAGGGATGCAGGGGGAGTTTGGGGTTGGTAGATGTTACAACCAACCCCGAGCCCAAGGCACACTCTTACAGTGGGAATGGATAAGCAATGAAGTCCTAGTGCACAGCCCCAGGAACTACATCCAGTCTCTTGGGTTAGACCATGATGCAAGTCAACATGAATAAAAGAGAGTCAGACAGACAGACAGACAGACAGACTGGGTCGCTTTGCTGTATAGCAGAAATTGAAGAACATTGTAAATCAACTGTAATTCACTGGATTCCAGGTGGGGTACAGGAAACTATACTGTGAAACAGCCACCTTGGGTCATTTGAGGCCTGTGTTTTGGTTACAGAGCTGCCTGTGTGGCAGGGAAGATGGAAACGGATGCCTTGGAAGATGATTAGGATTTGGAGAGAAAGGCGTGCTTTCCAGAGTGGGAACTAGTGTGGGTGAAGGTACAGAGGGCAGGGCTAGTCGGAGGTCATAAACACGAACTTAGGGTTGCGGGCTCTGTCGGACAAACCGGGATCTGAGCCCCCTGCTCTGTCACCACTGACAGCCTGTTAGACTTGGGCCAGCTACTTCACCCTCTCTGATTTCCTGTCTCCTCATCTCTAAAATGGGCTAAGGAGGGCATCTATCCCCAAGGGATGGTGGGGGATTAAATGAGAAAAGTGCAGTGAATGTGCTCTGGGTCAATCAGGGCCTTCATAAATACTAGCTTTTCTTGTGCTTATGCATACATTAAAAAGTGGTGGTTTTTTTTTTTTGTTTTTTTTTTTAGGGCCACACCTGCCACATATGGAAGTTCCCAGGCTAGGGGTTGAATCAGAGCTGCAGCTGCTGGCCTAGGCCACAGCCGCAGCAATGCCAGATTCCAGCCATGTCTGTGACCTACACCACAGCTCATGGCAACACCACATCCTGAACAAACTGAGTGGGGCTAGGGATCGAACCCACATCCTCATGGATTCTAGTTGGATTTGTTATGGCTGAGCCACAATGGGAACTCCAAAAGTTGTTTTTTTTTCTTTCTTTTTTTTTTTTTTTTTGTTGTTGTTGTTGTTGTTGCTATTTCTTGGGCAGCTCCCGTGGCATATGGAGGTTCCCAGGCTAGGGGTTGAATCGGAGCTGTAGCCACTGGCCTACACCAGAGCCACAGCAACGCAGGATCCGAGCCGTGTCTGCAACCTACACCACAGCTCACGGCAACGCCGGATCGTTAACCCACTGAGCAAGGGCAGGGACCGAACCCGCAACCTCATGGTTCCTAGTCGGATTCCTTAACCACTGCGCCACGACGGGAACTCCTGTTTTTTTTTCTTTAAAAGATTTTATTGAAATACAGTCAGGGTACAGTGTTATGTTAATTTCTGCTGTGTGGCAAAGTGACTTAGTTATACATACATATGTATTATATATATCCTTTTTCATATTCGTTTCCATTCTGGTTTACCACAGGTATTGAATATAGTTCCCTGTGCTGTATCGTAGGACCTTGTTGTTTATTTGCTCTCTCTATATCACAGTTTGTGTCTGCTAACCCCACACTCCCAGTCCATCTCTCCCTCTTCTCCCTCTCCTCCTTGACAACCACAAGTCAGTTTCCTTGTCTGTGAGTCTATTTCTGCTTCATAGATAAGTTCATCTGTATCATATTTTATTTTATTTTTCTATTTATTTATTTTTTCTTTTTTGGCTGCCTTTGCAGCATATGGAAGTCCTGGGTCAGGGGTTGAATCTGAACTGGAGCTTCAGTCTATACCACGGCTGCAGCAATGCTGGATCCTTAACCCACTGCACCACAGAGGAAACTCTGTGTTGTATTTTA
This sequence comes from Sus scrofa, assembly GCF_054392235.1. Classification (NCBI taxonomy): domain Eukaryota; kingdom Metazoa; phylum Chordata; class Mammalia; order Artiodactyla; family Suidae; genus Sus; species Sus scrofa. The sequence continues at coordinate 80,344,230 of NC_139387.1, read as the reverse complement.
GATTCCATCTGTAAGTGATATCATATCGTATTTGTCTTTCTCTTTCTGACTTACTTCACTTAACGTAAGAATCTCTAATTAAATCCATGTTGTGGCAAATGCTGTTATTTCATTCTTTTTTTTAATGGCTGAGTAATATTCCATTGCATAAATGTACCACATCTTAATCCATTCATCTGTTGATGGACATTTAGGTTGTTTCCATGTCTTGGCTATTGTGAATAGTGCTGCTATGAACATAGGGGGTGTATGTATCTTTTTGAATTATAGTTTGCTTCCCAGGTATATGTCCAGAAATGGGATTGCTGGATCACATGGCAACGCTTATTTTTAGTCTTTTGAGGCACTGCCATACTGTTCCCTAGTGGCTGTAGCAATTTGTATTCCTACCAACAGTGTAGGAAGGTTTCAAAAACCTATAATTAAATTTTCTTTTTCTCCTTGTAGTTGCAGAATTTGTATTTTAAGAATTTTCCTTTTTTTGTAGTTTTTTTGTTTTGTTCTGCTATTTACTAGGTTACATGGAGAAGTGGGAAGTACCCAGAGCCTGGTGGATGAAAATCAATATGTTGTCTTGGGAGAAAAACAAAGACAACCCCTGAAAGTTATCTATTTTTAAAAGAAACCAGGGCCAAGCTGGGGGAGGCACAGGCCACAGGTCAGAAGGTCTCTGAGTTCTGGCTTTGCCACTTACCTGCCGCACAATTTGGGGGAATTCATCAGGGCTCCTGTCTGTGCTTCAGTTTCCTCATTACTAAGTTGAGAGGATGCTAAGGGCTTGTGCCTGTGGGATGCTGTGTGTGCTTCTGAGCAGGGTGTGGGTCCCAGGGATTGAATAGAGTCAAGACTCAAACCCCAGCGCCCGACTCTCACCTCCGTTATAACTGCTGCTGTGGGCCCCTTTCATCAGTTTTTTCTATTTCAGTTTCTTCATCTATGAAGTGGGGGTCATTATTATCATACCAACCTCAATGGATTGTTACACTTAGAATAATAAGCCTACGGAGCAATTCATATACAATAAACTGTTTAAAAGAGTGCCTCGCCCACATAGGCACTCAGCAAACGTCAGCAATGGTTGTAGGGATGTCTCGTCAATTTGGGAGCAAAATATTTCTTTTAGGGAATTTTTGCCTTTTTTCTTTTTAGGTCCACTCCTGCAGCATTATGGAAGTTCCAGGCTAGGGGTTGAATCAGAGCTGCAGCCACAGCAACTCGGGATCCAGGCCACCTCTGCAGACTACATCACAGCTCATGGCAATGCCAGATCCTTAACCTCCTCAACAAAGCCAAGGATCAGACCAGCATCCTCATAGATACTCGCCAGGTTTGTAACCTGCTGAGCCACAACGGGAACTCCCAGGAAAATCTTTCCTACTGGGAGGATTTAGATTGGTCTCCAGTCCTCGCCAAGGACACCTACTGTCTTTCACTGTTTCTTAGACTGAATCTTTTTCTTTTTTTCTTTTTTTTTTCTTTTTTTTTGGTCTTTTTGCTATTTCTTGGTCTTGGGCCGCTCCTGCGGCATATGGAGATTCCCAGGCTAGGGGTCCAATTGGAGCTGTAGCCACCAGCCTACACCAGAGCCACAGCAACGCGGGATCCGAGCCGCGTCTGCAACCCACACCACAGCTCACGGCAACGCCGGATCGTTAACCCACTGAGCAAGGGCAGGGACCGAACCCGCAACCTCATGGTTCCTAGTCGGATTCGTTAACCACTGCGCCACGACGGGAACTCCCTTAGACTGAATCTTTTCTTTCTGCGTGAACTCTCCTCACAGTTCTCTCGTAATTCCGTTCCTCTTACTGAGGGCTGACGGAGCGCCAGCAACTCAGTCTTACAGCCCCTGCACTGTTCGATGCCACTGGGCCCCTGCGAAGCACGCATTTCCATCACCACTGGAAGGTCATGGATCCAGTAAGAGGCGGTGGCCAAAGCGTGTGCTCTTCACCTCTTTGTTTTAATCTCTCACAAGCCTTCACCACCTGCTCAACCCCCTATCTCACCCACCCTCATCACCTCCCTCTTGAAAAATTCTTTGCAAGATCCGTACAGGCTCTTTCCTGGCTTTGATCCCCTCAGGGTAGCGCTTATTCCTGCTCCTGGGCCCCCCATTATTCTCCGTCTCATCTCTGTGTGTGTTTTTCTAAGAGACTGTAAATTCCTTGAAGAAAAAGTCCACAACATGTTCCTGGCAGCATGTTCCTGGCAGAGTGGGAATTATCTGTTTAATGGACTATAATATGCATGTATATTAGTTTGCTACAGCAGCCCATCACAAAATAGAAAATACTACAGACTGGGTGGCTTAAACAACAGAAATGTATTTCCCCACTGTTCTGGAGGCTAGAAGTCCAAGGTCAAATTGTGAGGAGGCTGGGTGTCTGCCAAGGCCTCTCTCCTTGGCTTGCAAATGGGCCACCTTCTTGGTGTGTCCTCACGTGGTCTTTCCTCTGGGCACACGTATCTCTGGTGTCTCTCTGTATGTCCAAGTTTCCTCTTTTTTTTTTTTTTTTTTTTTTTTTTTTGTTGGCCACGCTGCAGTATATGGAAGTTCCAAGGTCAGGGATGGAACCTGCACCACAGCAGCACCTGGAGCTGCTTCAGTGACAACGCTGGATCCTTAACCTGTGGCCCCACAAGGGAACTCCTGATTTCCCCTTCTTACAAGGGCATCAGTCGCAGTGGAGCAGGGCCCACTTTACGGCCTCATTTTAACACCGTCACCCCTTTAAAAGCCTGCTTCCAAATATGACCATAGGAGTTCCCATTGTGGCTCAGCAGGTTAGGAATCTGACATAGTGTCTATGAGGATGTAGGTTTGATACAAAGAATCTGGTGTTGCCACAAGCTGTGGTGTAGGTTGCAGCCGTAGCTCCGATTTGACTCCTAGCCTGGGAACTTCCATATATACGGCAGGTTGGGCTGTAAAAGGAAGACAAACAAACAAATACAGTCACATTCTGGGGTCCTGGGGGTTAGGGCTTCAATATTTGAAGTTGAGGGGGGCACAGTTCAGCCCATAACAGAGTATATTTTTAAAATAACTCACAGTGGGAGTTCCCATTGTGGCTCAGTGGTAATGAACCCAACTAGTATACATGAGAACACAGGTTCGATTCCTGGCCTCACTTAGTGGGTTAAGGATCTGGCAGTGCCATGAGCTGTGGTATAGGTCACAGACGGGGCTGGGATCTGGCGTTGCTGTGGCTGTGGTGTAGGCTGGCAGCTATAGCTCTGATTTGACCCCTAGCCTGGGAACTTCCATATGCCATGCGTGTGGCCCTAAAAAGACAATAAATAAATAAATAAATAACTCACAGTTGTGCCGAATGTGAAATGCTGATCAAAAATTTAGAACGTCTGTAACAATACGATCGCATATAAGTGTATGGTCCCTGTATGCAGCATGCATTGAGAATATCTCATGTACTACATTGAGATATCATCAGTAAATCTCCCATACAGGGAGATTCAATGAAAATTAATTTCAGAATTTACCAGGCTATTACAATAATTTCCAGGTGCCTAACAGGTAAGCTAATGATAGCTATGTGGTCTGCCTAGTCACAGCCCATTGGAGATTTTTAAATAACATTTATTTTACACAATTAGTTAGCACACATATCATAGATCAAGAAGGCCTAACGACCCACCCAGCTCTACTCCCTCTCTTCAGGTGTCACATCAGCAGGTGCGAATCAAATTAGCAATTTGTGATGGAAACTGAATGCAATCAATTACACACTTTTGAGCTGTTCAGATTTAATTCCATTAAATTATATCACGAAACTGGTCCATATGAGATATTGAAAATAAGATGGGAAGAAGCAAGCGTAAAGGCCTTTCACTGGGAAAATGCAGGTGTGAGAGAGGTTATGAGAAGAGGGTCTACTGACCCCTCCAGGCCTGGGTGTGAGCCGAGCTCTGTCACCGAGCAGTTGCATGACTTTGGGCAAGTGTCTTGACTCGATGAATGCTCAGTTTCCTCATCTGGAAAGTGGGGATAAAAAAGATCACTCCGTACACCTGTTGTGAGAATGAAATGAGATGAGGGAGGAAAAAAAGACCATTGTCTGGTATGTGAACAGCCTAAGAACAAGGATTTTATCTCTTTTTGTCATTGCTGTGTACCTGGAGTTTACATGAAGGCTGGGAAATGGAGGTTCTACATTTTAATAAACAAATAAATATTTATTTAAATAAATAAATTAATGAATAAATGAATAAACAAACACGAGAAAGAACTCTCACAGAGCAACAGTGATCATTTCCACGGATGAAAAGTGGTTCTCAGATCTGGCTGCACATTAGAATTGCTTGGAGAGCTTTTGAAAAATACCAATGTCAGGGCCTCATGCCCACAGAACCTGATTTATTGGTTTAAATTTGGCCTCTAGCATTGGGATTTTTTCAAAATAGCATTTATTACCTTCTAACATACTTTTAATCAGTACATATGCCATATAATCTTATGGTATAATAATATACTAAATATAATACTATAATAATAAATATTATATTTATTCTTTATAGTCTGTCTCCTCCCTCTAGTATGTAAGCTTCATGGTGCGGAAATTTTTTATGTTTGGTTTCTTGCCATTTCCTAAGTGCCTAGAACCTATGTGATGCATAGTAGCTATGCCATAATAAATGGATGAATCACCATAGTGTATTATCCAAACAATTTGGAGGTAGCCGAAGTTTAAGTCTTTTTTTAGGTAACAAATTATATTTCCCTAAAAGAGACATCAGTTCCATCAGCTGTGGTAGAAGGCGCATGGGAGGGGCTTTACCAGAGCTGGTTGATGTTGGAGAAGGGATTCGACACCTCCCAGGATAAATTCACGGCAGAGGTTAGACAGTGGAAAGCCCAGAGATGTCTGGAGGAAGATCCAGGGCAGCTGTACTTGTGCTTTGCTTCCTGGGTGAAGCCTGAGGAAACATAAAGCCTCTTAGACCCAGGACCATCAGCGCCCACTGGGTCCCCGGCAGATTAAAAATGGCTTAAATATACTTAAGCAGGGAAGCGTTGACAGCCCACAACCATCACATTTCCTCATCTTCAAAGTAATGTGGAAAAGTAGAGAAAATGTTCTGTGTCCTTAAGAGGGATGCAGACGTGTCTGAGAGTGGCCAGGTGACCTGAGAGGTCATGACATCCAGACAAGAAGGAGGCAGGTGACCACTAGGTCTCTGGTGCCCAGAGAGCAAAGTGGAGCTTGCATGGTTCAGCAGAAGGTGCAGTATGGTTGGTATCTCCAGGTAAAAAACATCTGGCCAGAGGTATTAGTGGTAGACACAGCATATGACCCAGGAAGAAGAAGATGGGGAAAAGATGCCTCTACCAATGATACATGGTTGCTGCTTGAGCCCCCATGATTGAAATAATCTCTGGACTAAAGAAGAGTTAAAGAGAGGGTGAGAACTCTGAATTGACTGAGTTTCCCTGGAAGCGACTGGACACACATTCTCTGCTTCAGATGAAATGGAAGTCCGAGAGCTAAGGTAGGTTGAGTTTTAGGGAAACAGTTTTTTAGAGGAAGTTCTATTTTTGTACATCTGAGTTTGTAACTGGAAAATTTATACCCATACAGTAGCTATCTCATAACTTTATCGTTATTATGTACTTGACTCATGTTTGTATCAGGTTCAGGGGCTGTAGGTCAGGCACAGTCTTCAAAACCTCAATGTCAGCAGGATACCCATGGCAGAATGCATGGAGGGCTGATATGTGGCCCCAGTCGAATTTCCTGCCACTATCTGGCTGTGTGAGCGTCTCAGGTTGTGGCAGATCTTACTCTTGCATGCGGTAGCTTCCAGAGAGCAGCTTATTTGGTGGTCTCTGTGTTGTGTCTCAATTACTCAATTTATTGAGCCTCATTGATTTCTGTGGCCAAGCTTTCCTCAAACTCCAGGATCACTTTGCGGCTGCAGACAGATACAGGGAACGGGACTGGAGCCCAAAATTGATTCCAGAAGGATAATGAGGGGGTCTCTCATGCAAACACAGATCCGACCTGAAAATCTTTCTGTTGTTTGAAGTTTCAACTCCTCAGGCTGGCATTTAAGAAACTACACTCACCAATCTCCAAACACTCCCTCAGGTACACATGAAATTCTTTTCTCCAAGCACAGGCTCTTTCAGCTGTCTCAGCTCTTTTGTGCATCTGCTCCCTTAATTGCCTGATCCTTACTTCGCTTCTCACTCCCATTCACCCTTCAAGTGCCAGGTCTAGTGTTACCTGCTTTTTGAAAACTTCCCTAGGCAGTTAATTGTTCATTCCTTTGGGCTCCCACAAATTTGGTACACACTTTCTCTAAAGCATTTTTTCACATTGTTTTCTATTTATTTTTGTATCTTTTCTTCATTAGTCTGTGAATTATTCAAGGGGAAGGACTCATTGCATATGTAATTTACTTTGAATTATTCCCAGTATATCATGCATCTTCCTACATAAGTTTCTGTGTGTGTGTGTGTGTGTGTGTGTGTGTTTGTGTGTGTTTGTGGGGGTGCAGAAAATCCCCTGGGGGAGTTCCTGTCATGGCTCAGTGGTAACAAACCCAAATAGAATCCATGAGGATGCGGGTTTGATCCCTGGCCTGGCTCAGTGGGTTAAGAATCCAGCGTTGCTGTGAGTTGGTGTAGGTTGCAGGCAGAGCACAGATCTGGCATTGCTGTGGCTGTGGCATGGGCTGGCAGCTGCACTCCGATTTGACCCCTAGCCTGGGGACTTCCATATGCCTAAAAAGAAAAACAAACAAACAAAATCTCCCGTGAATCACAAAAACCTAGAATCTTCTACAGAATAGGATGTAATCAGATCTGGTACATTTTGAATTGTTCAATCTCATTCCCACCTGAGTCCCATCACGGAAGTCTTGGTCTCTGAGAAGTTAGATGACTTGTTCCCAAAGTGTGGTTCCCAGTCCAGCAGCATCAGCATTGCTGGGGAACTTGTTAGAAATGCAGATTCTAACAAATTGGGTATAAAAGGAAGGAACTGCCACATCATAAACATGTAGGACAAGCCCATAGCTAACATCATTTTCAAAGGTGAAAGATTGGAAGCTTTTCCTTTAAGATCAAGAACAGGACAAGGGTGCCAAATTTCCCCACTTTTATTAACATATTACCGGGAGTCCTAGCCAGAGCATTTCGGCAAGAAAAAGAAATATAAGACATCCAAATTGGAAAGGAAGAAATGAAATTGTCCTTGTCTGCAAATGACACATGTAGAAACCCCTAAAGAATCCACCAAGAAGTCAGTCTCCCAAAGCAATAGAAATAAAAACGAATATAAACAAATGGGACCTCATCAAGCTTAGAAGCTTTTGCACAGCAAAGGAAACCATTTTTTTTAAAAAAAAGAAAAGAAAAGACAACCTACAGAATGGGAGAAAGTAGCAACAAGGGCTTAATCTCCAAAATATATGAACAACTCATACAACTCAACAGCAAAAAACAAACAAACAAACAAACAAAAAACCCAAACCACTGAATCAAAAAAGGGTGAAAGACTTAAACATTTCTCCAAAGAAGACATATGGAAGGCCAGCAGGCACATGAAAAAATGCTAAACATCACTAATTATTAGAGAAATGCAAATCAAAACTACAATGAGGTGCCATCTCACACAGGCCAGAATGGCTATTATTAATAAATCTACAAATAACAAATGCTAAAGAGGATGTGGAGAAAAGGGAACCCTCCTACATTGTTGGTGGGGATGTAAATTGGTGCAATCACTATGGAAAATAGTATGGAAGTTCTTCAGAAAATTAAATGTAGATCTACCATAAGATCCTGCAATCCCACTCCTGGGCATATATCTGGCCAGAACTACAATTTAAAAAAGATACATGCGCCAGTGTGTTTATATCAGCACTATTCACAATATCCAAGATGTAGAAACAATCTAACTGTCCATCGAAAGAGGAATGGATTAAGAAGATGTGGTACATATACACGATGGAATACTACTCCGCCATAAAAAGAGTGAAAAAATGCCATTTGCAGCAACATGGATACAACTACAAACTCTCTCTCTCTCTCTCTTTTTTTTTTTTTGGCTTTTTTGGGTTGCACCTGCAGCATATGGAAGTTCCCAGGCTAGAGGTAGAATCGGAGCTATAGTTGCTGGCCTATGTCACAGCCATAGCAATGCTGGATCTGAGCCGTGTCCGCAACCTACACCACAGTCCTGGCAACACCTGATCCCTTGATGTACTGAATAATACCAGGGATCGAACCTGCATCCTCATGGATACTAGTTGGGTTCGTTACTGCTGAACCATAATGGGAACTCCGAGATTCTCATATTAAGTGAAGTAAGTCAGAAAGAGAAAGACAAATACTGTATGATTTCCCTTATATGTGGAATCTAAAATATGGCACAAATAAACCTTTCTACAGAACAGAAACAGACTTGTGATTGTCAAGGGGAGGGGGGGGGAGTGGGATGGACTGGGAGTTTGGGGTTAATCAATGGAAACTATTACATTAAGAATGGATGGGTAATGTGGTTCTACTGTACAGCACAGGGAACTATATTCAGTCTCTTGGGCTAGAACATGGTGGGGGATGATATGAGAAAAAGAACTTTGCTGTACAGCAGAAAATGGCACAACATTGTAAATCAACTATACTGTAATAAAAAGCAAATGAAAAGAATCCACCAAATAAATTGTTTGAACTAATAAGCAAATTCAGTAAAGTTGCAGGATACAAAGCCAATATGCAAAGTCAGGTGCAGTTCTATATACTGACAAAACCAGGGGCAACAAAAGCAAGAATAATCAAGGTGGGACTATATCAAACTAAAAAGCTTCTGCTCTAAAAAAGAAATGATCAACAAAATAGAAAGGTAGTCCGCAGGATAGGAAAAAATATTTGCAAATCGTGTCTGCTTTTATTGAAGTATATTCGATTTACAATATTGTGATAATTTCTGCCATACAGCAAAGGGATTCAGTTATACATAGACACCACGCCCAATCTTTTTCAGATTCTTTCCCATATACAGATTATTATGGGTTGAGTTCTGTGTGGTAGACTGCAGTTGTGGTCATTCCGCACACCAGAGTGTGCACATGCCAATCCCAAACCCCCAATACATCCCTCCACCTACTTGTCCCCTTCGGTAACCATAAATGTGTTTTCAAAGTCTATATGAGTCTGTTTCCGTTCTGCAAATACGTTCATTTGTCCACTTTTTGAGATTCCATTTAAGTGATATCATGCAACGTTTGCTTTACATTGTTGACTAACTTCACTAAATGTGATAATCTCCAGGTCCACCCACATTGCTGCAAGTGGCATGATTTCATTCTTTTTATGGCTGAGTAACCTTCTATTGTATGTATGTATCACATCCTCTTTATCCATTCCTCTATGGATGGACGCTTAGATTGCTTCCCTGTCTTAGCTACTGTAAATAGTGCTGCAGTGAACATTGGGGTGCATGTACCTTTTGGAATTACGTTTTTCTCCAGATAAGTGCCCAGGAGTGGGATTGCTGGATCAAATAGTAGTTCTATTTTTAGATTTTTGCGAAACCTCCATGTTGTTTTCCACAGAAGTTGCACCGATTTACATTCCCACCAACGGTGCAAAAGGGTTCCCTTTCCTCCACACCCTCTCTAGCGTTTATTGTTTGTAGTCTTTTTGATCATGGCCGTTTTGACAGGTGTAAGGGAATATCACATTGTAGTTTTGATTTTCATCTTTCTAATAATTTCGATGTCGAGCATCTTTTCATGTGTTTTGAAATATAGTTGATTTGAAGTAAAGTATTTTTAAATTGAGGTATGTACTTTTTTTAGACATAATGCTATCATACACTTAATAGACTATGGTATAGCATGAACATAACTTTACATGTGTTTGAAAAAAAACAATATATTTGTGACTCACTTTATTGAGATATTCACTTTATTGCTGTGGTCCGGAACAAAACCCATAATATCTTGGATGTATGCCAGTATATATACAATGGAGTATTAATCAGCCATAAAAAGAAGGAAATTCTACCTTTTGTGACAACATGGATGGACCTGGAGGGCATTGTGCCAAGTTACATAAGTCAGACAAAGACACAAACTGTGATCTCATACTTATATGTGGAATCCCCAAAAAACTGAACTCAGGGAAACAGAGGGTGGATTGGTGGTGGCCAGGTTTGGGGGCAGGGGTTGGGAGAAGTGGGTGAAGGTGGTCAAAAGCTACGAACTTATAAGGTGAATATGTTTTGGGATCTAATGGACAACATGGCGTCTAGAGTTCGTACTTGACAGTTGCTAAGAGGGTAGATCTTAAAAGTTGTCATCACACACACACACACACACATACGCACACAAAACTATGCGAGGTGATAGGTATGTTAATTAACCATATTGTGGTAATCATTTTACAATATAGATGTAGACCTTAAACTTAACCAACGTTATAGGTCAATGACCTCTTGATATAGCTGAGGGGAAAGAAATGCAGATTCTCAGGCCTCACAGATTTACTGAATCGAAATTCAGTGGTGGGTCCCAGCAACTTTTAATTTAATTAATTACATTTGAATTAATTATTCTATTTTTTATGGCCACACCTGCGACATATGGAGGTTCCCGTGCTACGGGTCAAAAAGGAACTGCAGCTGCCAGCCTATGCCACAGCCCTGGCAGTGCTGGATCTGAGCATCATCTTCGACCCATGCTGCATCTTGCAGCAATGCTGGATTCTTAACCCACTGAGTGAGGCCAGGGATCGAACCCACATCCTGATGAACACTACGTCAGGTCCTTGATCCATTGAACTACAACAGGAACTTCATCTACAGCAACTTATGCTTCCATATGCCTTCCATGGGATTTTGTGCCCATCACGACTGCCTAAAACCATCACTCTTGGTACCTCTGTGGTTGTGAAGGCGGGGAAATGAGAATTAGCAGGGAACCGGGAAGGCTGAGGTGAGTGGAGGAGTGAACCCAGCTCCATAGTGCCTTTCACTAATATTGGGACACTTGTAAAAATCCCGGGGGGAGAAGGCGAATCACTTTTCCACCCCCCACCTGTTGCTGTCTTGACAGATTTTTACATTCCAGTGTTTTTGCTAAAATTAGAACCCTCTGAGGAGGAAACATAGAGCTGTAGCATCTTGCCACAGATGAGATCATCCCGGTGCTTTGATGGATCAGGGAGATGGACATTCTCTGAGAACTGGCAGGCTTCGGGGGTGGGGGCAGGGAGGTTTCTGTTGTCAAGGCAGCGTCACAGGTGGAAGACTCTGCTGCAGGGGGAAGCAGAGCAGCCCCCCCCCCCCCCCCCGCCAAGGATCTATGCTGCGGCACTCTTGACAGGCAGAAAGGCAGGGAAGTGAATGTTTTAGTATTTTATAAATCATTTGGAAGAAATTATGTTTTATTTATGTTCATTTTTGAATGTATTTGAATTTTTATTACGGATATTTTTCAAAGATGCAAGCATTGGAGGCAATCCTGGGGGAACCCGCACCTCAAAAAAATGTGGCAGGGGTTGACCTGATTGGCTGGGGAGGTGAGAATTATTCACATTTTAAAGAGCAGTCTGAGGTTGGCTTTCAAAGGGACCAACTCTGAATGAAACTCGAAAGTTTTCCATCGCGACTATGAAGTACCTGGTTTTAAAAGGACGATTTAGTATAAGAGAATCTCAGTGCCACCTCAGTGATGTGGAGAGAAATTCAGATTGAGAAAACAGGAGGAAGAATTAGGGATGACTCTCAATTACATGGGCTGATTAATTGTGTGGTCCACACCAGTGGCTACTTTTTCAGCATCCCCCTTCTCTGGTGTAATTGAGTCTGCCGTTGTATCCATCCATCCTCCTTGGAACTCAGCTCAGTGGCACTAACTCTTCCAGCTGCCTTCATTACCCATGCTGGTCGTCCGGGCTACTTCCCCAGCTGGATTGATGGTGTGGCTGTTGGCACCAATCAATGAAATGGGCCAGAATGACTATATTGCGTGCGTTACAAGGAGGTGTTTTTCATGGGGCCGATATGACTGGTTGCCCACTCCTACTTACATAGCAAAGGGCTTCGATGCTGTGGGAACTAAAATGAAAATGGACATTTTAATCTGAAAAATTTCATGGTTTTTTTTTTTTTTTTTTTTTCCCCTCTACGAACAGAGGTTATGTGCTGAGTTTCTTTAAGAATGTGGAATTTTGGGACATGGTTTTCCTTTTCCATCAAGGTCTGAAGTTAGTCACGGGAAAATACATGTTCAATAAATGAGGAATGGCCAATGGAGACAAGGAGCATTTCTTCCCCAATGCATCACTGAGACAGGATACAGGCAAATATTTTAGGGTAAAAGCTGTGTGCCAGTGCTGCATGCTGGTACTTTTCTTACAGTATCTGATTTCATAATTCTCCCTATTATGTGATAATGCAACAACCAAAAAATTGCCTCTGAGAGGAAACAATGCCTTGGGAATAGAAAAGCAAGAGTCAAGAAAATTTCTGCTGAAGACTGTAAATTAAAAGACTTTAAAAAAGCATTTCGATTAGCAACAGTAGCTGTCACTTATTGATTACTTACTGATTTCTTATTAGCTGTTACTTTTTACCATGTGGTAAACCATGCCAGGACTTGATATTCATTCATTGCTTAGTTCAACTTACATTTAATGAGCTATTAACGTGTGCCAGTCACTAGGCTCTGCTTAACAAGCCAGAACTGTGTACACATTCACCCAGCTTGTTAACTGCAAGTGCCTTCTGTAGTTCACTGCTGAGGAAAGGAAAGCTCAGGGACATGACATCAGAGGGTCTCAACTCTGCTACATTAGAATCATCTGGAGGGTTTTTGCATTTGGAAAATATTGATGTTCAGGCTCTACCCTAGACCCGTTAAACCAGAATCAATAAACATGGGACTGGGGGGTCAATCTTTTCTAGAAAAGCTAGTTCCCTTGGGGGTTCTGATGTGCAGCCAGGACTTGGGGACACTGTTGTGAGGTCACCCTGGGCTGCCCATGGACAGAAAGCCATGAAGTCAGGTGAACATATAATGCTGCCTAACTGAGGGCTAAACTCGGTGTCGGGGGCAGTGGTGTCAGTTTAGGATGCCAGGGGTCTCCTTGATTCTCCACGCCATCTCTACTCTAAGCCTCTCGGTTTCTTGAAAGTTCTGTCGAGATGCCCAGTTTGAAGACAAATACGTAATCCTCTGAAGGCTTCTCGCTTAATAGACTGCTACTGCGCCGGGCAGCACGTGTGCCTTGTAACTTCACTTGAGAGGTTTGTTCGATATATGCCGCTAATAGCGGTGGCAGAGATAGAGGGGCAGGAAAGCGCCGCTGGTCCTCTCGGAGGAGAGCAAGTTATCGCTTTGTTTTCAAATAATGCAGTTGGTAATAACTTTTTGGATGTGTGAGAGCTGTAAATCGTTCTGAAATTGAACTGAAGATACAATATCGTAAATCTCTTCCTCGGTGGTGGAATATTTATGGGGAAAGCAATCTAATCAGTTATGTGGGGACGCGGTGTCTGACGTCTGACTGCGCGGGACCCTGTACGGAGGATCTATCGCCTGTTAGAAAATTCCTCGAGGTGAGCACGCGCCGGCATCAGGTGGTGGGCCATTTTCGGTGGGAATAACCAGATGATCCTTTAATAGAATCAATCCGGAATGCATTAGCGGAGCAGGAAAGGACGCCTGGGCCTCCATGGTGGCGGGAAAGGATGGCGAGGGGATGCAGACTGCACCGCTGCTTTCGTGGGGGCAGCCTCCTCTCATGGTTGCTGTATCATTTTGTTCCCTAAATCAATGCTTGTTTATTCTAGGAACTCACAATTCTGCAGAAATGCACATTTCATTAGATGTGTTTTGAAACTCATTATCATCACTATAAGTACCTCTGTGTGGAAAGTAATGAAATAAAACCAAGAGAAGTCGGGAAATCATGGCAAGCTGTGAGAAGGCAGCAGTATACAACCCTGTGATGATTTTTCTTTTGCATAATTATGTCAGTTCTTTAAAGGATAACTATTTGTGGTTTTCTGACTTTGGGGGGTTGTAGTGAAGCACTTTTTTTTTTTTTTTCAAACAAAATCTGATTCATAGCCACACTGCATAAAACAGATCAAAAGTTGAAGCTGGGGAAATAAGTCAAATCTTTGCCTACTTAACCTTTAGCAGCAGCATCTTGTTCCAAGGTGCCTGATGTACCCTAGAACACCTGAGGGTTTTGCCAATCACAATTCTAGAACCGCTGACCTAGTTAGGACTCTCTCCTTTTGTAAATGAGGAAACCAAATCCAGGAAAAGTCAACTGGCAGAAAGAGAGCAAGGACAAGCATTTTTTTTTTTTTTTTTTTTTTTGGCTATTTCTTGGGCCGCTCCCGCGGCATATGGAGGTTCCCAGGCTAGGGGTCGAATCAGAGCTATAGCCACCGGCCTAGCCAGAGCCCCAGCAACGCAGGATCTGAGCCGCGTCTGCAACCTACACCACTGCTCATGGCAATGCCAGATCCTTAACCGACTGAGCAAGGGCAGGGACTGAACCCGCAACCTCAGGGTTCCTAGTTGGATTCGTTAACCACTGCGCCACGACGGGAACTCCTAAATAAACTTTTTTGTATAATTTTTATTAGATTCTACATATAAGTGATATCAGATGACTTTTACCTTTCTCTGTCTGACTTACTTCACTCAGTATGATAATCTCTAGTTCCATCCATGTTGCTACAAATGGCATTGTCATTCTTTTTTATGGCTGAGTAGTATTCCATTGTGTATATATACCACATCTTCCTAATGTCCATAGACAGATGATTGGATTAGGAAGATGTGGTATATATACTCCTAGAATCTTGATGACTTACCAGTTGCCATGGTCTCCATCTCCCTAACCAGGTCTGATTCATTCATTCATTCAACAGACTCTGCTCTAGGGAATCTGGTGTGTCAGTGAACAATATACACAAAACTTCCTGTTCTTGTGGTGCTTACACTCTTGCACAGGGAGAGAAGCGTTGAATAAGAAACACAACATTATTAAATTATGCAGTGTTTTAGAACATAAAAATGCTGTGGAAAAAAACTTAGAGCAGGATGTAGGCCGAGATTTAGAATTTTTGTTCCCCTGAAGGGGGTCAGATGGACAGTTTTGTTTGATTGGCCCTGTCCCTATGTGGGCCTGTCTTCTCTTTTATTAGCCTAGTGCTCAATCCTGGCCTGGTGTGGGGACAGGTTGTGGGAGCTATGATACATATTGTAGATGCCCCAAGGAGGGGCAGGCAAAGCCGTTCTGGGCTAAGTACCACTGTGGGGAGCTCAGAAGTGGCCTCTGACATGATAAAAATATACATGGAAAGGAAGTGGAAATAAAACTCAAAAAATGCTAAAGACAAACTTTATTCTTACCACGTTTCTCCTAGGGCTAGTTCCTGCAAAATCTGTTTAGAAATTCAAAATCTAACCATCCTTTTTTTTTTTTTTTATTGTTCCCAGCGAAGCTTCCCATCTTGAGGCTATCCAAATTAGAATTAATTAAAATTTTAAAAGTTCATTAAATTAAAAAAAAATTTTTAAAAGTTCATTTCCTCAGTCTCACTAGTCACATCTTAAGTGCTCAATAGCCACATACACTAGTGGCTACCATATTGGACAGTGAAGGTACAGAACAGGTCCGTCATCACAGAAAATTCTGCTGGACAGCTCTGCTTTGGACTGTGAGGGTGAATGGGTCCAGAAGTGAGTGGGTAACTGACCACAAGCTGCTTGAAGGCCTGAAGTTAATGCGAGGTGGGCTCCCAACCAGGATTGAGTTTCAGGATGATAAGGAGACTTGAGCCTGGAGATGAGTCATGTACCAAAGAACCAAATCAGGTCACCCATTGGGCTGCCAGAGTATCAGGGCTGAGTACAAGTAGAAAGGAGCTGGAGTAGACTCCTGCTGGCTGGAGTCCAAGGGTGTCTCTACAAGATCTGTGGGGAACACACGAGAGGAGCCCCCCCAAGAACTGCAACTTCTCACATCCCCTCCGTCCTTGCCTTCCTCCTTTTAAGTGTCCTGCCATCAGGTCAGACATATGGGGATGATTTTTGACTCTCTGTGGACTCCTGTCCCCTGTTCCCTGCCTCTCATCCATCTGCTTCCTTAGTCCCTCCTGCTGCTTACCCCCAAGTTCATATCTATATTTTTCTTTCCCTTGGGAGTATTATAAAAACTTCTCAAATCATCTAATGATGATTAGCACTAATCTTTTCACTTTCCAGTCTTTCTGATGCACACCTATAAATTCAGACTTAGGGAGTTCCCGTCGTGGCGCAGTGGTTAACGAATCTGACTAGGAACCATGAGGTTGCGGGTTCGGTCCCTGCCCTTGCTCAGTGGGTTAACGATCCAGTGTTGCCGTGAGCTGTGGTGTAGGTTGCAGACGCGGCTCGGATCCTGCGTTGCTGTGGCTCTGGTGTAGGCCGGTGGCTACAGCTCCGATTCAACCCCTAGCCTGGGAACCTCCATATGCCGAGGGAGCGGCCCAAGAGATGGCAACAACAACAACAACAACAACAACAAAAAGACAAAAGACAAAAAAATAAAAAATAAAAAAATAAATTCAGACTTAAACCATAGCTCTGATCCTGGTCTGCTGGACCCCCAACTTCGCTGGCTTCTCATGTTCCCCAAATCAAGTTCCCAGTCTTTCCCTGGTATTTGAGACACTCTGTAAAATGTTCCAATCTCTCTTTCCAATGTTTGTTTGTTTGTTTGTTTACAAACTTGTGCCCTAGTATACCCCCAGGTGGATTAATTCTGGCTCCTAAATCTGTTTCTGTCTTGACTTACCCATACTGTCCTTTTCACTTGGGATGCCTTACCCACCCTTTCAACCCAACCTTGCTTAAAGGCTCCTGTTAAACTCCATCTCTACAAAATCTTTTCCGAATTTCCCCCTAAGTTGAACATTCTCCATCTGCCTCTCCAGATTCACTCTCTCCACCCTTGCTTGCTACCTAGGAGGCTGACCTGTGTGGATTGTGCTATTTACCCTCTTGCTTCCAATTGGGTCTGGCCAATGGGACAGGAGCAGAGGGCATGAGAGAGGGAGAGAGAGAGAGAGAGAAGGGTCAAGGTTTTTATTTTCCTGCTGCCCTTTCTGGGCGGCAAGTGGCAGAGATGGCACTCCTTGCTGAAGGCTGGCATTCCCATTAGAGGCCCCTCGCAACAGCTTCTGCCCTTTCAGGTACGTTCAGGTCTTAGAGGTGGTCATAGGGCCTTGCTATTGCTAACCCTGCAGGGCTTTACCATTTTTACTTGTTTCTCTCAATTTTTCTCATACCTTTGATAGAAGCTCTTTCATGAAATGATCCTCAGTTACTCCTTTTGGATGGTCCATCTGTTTATTACCAAGTATCTGTTTGCTGCTAAACGTTCCATCCGTTACAAGCAAGCATTCCTACTCTAGACACAACTACTCTCTCTGTCAAATACCTTCTCTCTTGGGGCACTTTCTGTGGTCTTGATTTTCCCTATTAGACTAAAAGCACCTATTATTGAGCACTTACCATTGATCAGTCACTATTCCGAATGCTGGGCAATTTAGTGATGCGCAATATAGTTAAGTCTTTGCCACCTTGAATAATAGAACGAGTATTCAATAAGCGATTATCACATGGCAGGCAATTTTAAAAGTCTTTTACTTGTAGTTAATTATTTCATCCATATAACAACCTTGTGATACGTTTTACAAATGAGAAAATAGAACCTCAGAGAAATTAATTCTCCTGAGGTCACACAGCCACAAAGTAGCAAAACTGGGATTCTTTTTTCTTATTTCTCTTTTGGCCCCTGCGGCATATAGAGTTTCTGAGCCAGGGATTAGGTCTGAGCCACAGTTGTGAACCACACCACAGCTATGGCAACACAGGATCCTTAAACCGACTGTGCCAGGCCTGGGATCTAACCTGCACCCTGGTACTACAGAGAAGCCTCTGATCCTTTGTGCCACAGTGGGAACTCCCAAAGCTGGGATTCTAACTCATGTGCTCTGACTCCAAAGCTCATACTCTTAACCCTATCACTGTATCATCTCTTCCTAGCTTAGTGTCCTTTGCAATGACTAGTACATAGCTGACACTCAGCACATTTGTTGAGCTGATTTGAGTAGATGGTCCCATTAGTAAAAGAAGATACCAATGGCATAATGCTTTGTAGGTTCAACAAAATTTTGATTTTAATAGCTTTTAAGAATAATTTGGTTCTTTTTGCTTTTGTATCATTTTCAAGTGTTTCAAGGAGCAGGTGGTAAGAAATGGATTCTTTCCTCCATTCAGTCAAGCTAAATGGCTGGTCACATTGGCTGGATCTTCATCACATACGGAATTGTGTGCACTAACCCTGGGCAGGTGACAGCCTCTCTTGTGACATAGCAAGTCTCAATGGATAGTATTTGCAGCAAATGCTTAGTTACAACAGAATGGCACCCAACTTGTAATCATTAATAGGAACCCGTGTAAGAGTTCACCATAGCTGTGACTTCTTCTACTGGGGAATCATTCTGTTTGAAATATAATGTACTCAAAAAGCAGCAAAAACTGTAGTTAGAAATCACTGTAATGGCTTTCATGAAAGCTATCGCTAATTTAGGGCCCAATTAAAACTAGAAATCCAATTATTGCTGAATAACATAATTGCAAGAAAGTAACTTGAATTGCACGTATGTCAGTAATTAAGGAGGAAGCTTTAATAAGAGAATCTGTCTGAACCACTACAAGGAGGGGCCAAAGAGTCTGGAAGTTCTGCTTGCTTTCTCCTTCAGGGTGGGTCACAGCCAGAAATGCCAGAGCCATAGGGTGCTGACAGTCAGCTCTGAATCTGGTAAACATGCTGTGCTTTTATAACCCAGCCCACGAGGTCCTGGTAAGAGAAATGCAGAATTTATGAGCAGGGTATATCTGATATCTGAATCCACATCCTATGAACATCAAATACATTGTTAGCTCTGAAAAATTAAATATCAGGAGCTGCTATATGTTACATATTTGAGATGCTATAGAAAGAAGTTGGCAGTTAAAGCGTCAAAGGCTGTATACCTTTACAGTTCACAGGTTTTGACCTTGTGGTTAATTTCACTGCATTGATTCTGCTGCTTGCAGTGGAGTGGCCAGGCTGCTGGGGGTATGGGCTTGGAGGGCCACAGACTGGGCACATGAGTGCAATGGAATTCTCTTGTGGTGCCACAGATTAAGGATACAGCATTGTTACTGCAGCGGCTTGGGTTGCTACTGTGGCATGGGTGAGATCACTGGCCTGGGAATTCCCACATGTTAGGAGTGCAGCAAAAAAAGTGCTGCCCTGGGCGGAGCAAGGGGTAGCCCTCTGTCTGCAAGTCTGGTGTATTTTTCTTTATATCCCTGGCCAGCAGAGGGTGCTGGCAGCTCCTCCTACAGAATCCTGGGTAGGTAATTTCATTTTACTACACAGGGTATCAGGTGGTTTGAAGTTTTACTGCAATACAGCGGGGCCACCATTCTCAAATTGTGTGCCTCAGAATCATCTAGAGGGCTTGTTAAAACGCAGGTGCTTGGAGTTCCCGTCGTGGCGCAGTGGTTAACAAATCCGACTAGGAACCAGGAGGTTGCGGGTTCGGTCCCTGCCCTTGCTCAGTGGGTTAATGATCCGGCGTTGCCCTGAGCCGTGGTGTAGGTTGCAGACGTGGCTCGGATCCTGCGTTGCTGTGGCTCTGGCGTAGGCCGGTGACTACAGCTCCCATTGGACCCCTAGCCTGGAAACCTCCATATGCCGCAGGAGCGGCCCAAAGAAATAGCAAAGACAAAAAAAAAAAAAAAAAACCAAAAAAACGCAGGTGCTGGGCCTCACCCTAGAGTTTCTGAGTCACTCCTTCTGGGGTGGGGCCTGAGAATCTGCACTTACTGTTTAAAAAATTTTTTTTATTAAAGTATAGTTGCTTTACAATGTTGTGCCAATTTCTGCTGTATAGCAAAGTGACCCAGTCTTCTCCCCAGAACCTCCGAAGAAGGCATGAAATTCTACGCCCTCAGCTCTGGGATCTGTGAAGGATCATTTCACTCAGCAATAAATAAAGGGCAACAGAGGGGAAAGTCAATTTGGCTCAGAAGGAATAAAATAAAGCCCTGATCAAGTCCAAAGATAGTATCACAATGACCTAGATTTGTACCCTTTGATTCCTGCCCTGTTGTCCGGGTCTCCCCATTCAGGACCTGTGCTTGCTTCCCACTCAGCCTCCACTGTCCTTGCACCCCACTCCCAGCCCAATGATCTGGCATCGCCCTGAGCTGTGGTGTAGGTCGCAGATGTGGCTCGGATCCCGCGTGGCTGTGGCTGTGGCTGTGGCTGGTGGCTACAGCTCCCATTGGACTCCTAGCCTGGGAAGCTCCATATGCCGTGGGTGTGGCCCTGAAAAGATTAAAAAAAAAAACAAAAAACAAATCAAAGAACAAATGGTTTGCTCCTCTGCCATGGAGCCTATGGAGTAACTTCTCCGAGGTCATCATTAGAGAAACATGGACACTGGTGTTATAGGAAAAACAAATTTGACTCCATATTAGATCTGTTCCTTTTACTTTAATCTTTGTCCTCTCCCACTTGTGCTTCGTTATCCTAAGCAACTTTTGCAAAAAGGATGATGCCTATAGCCTGTTACATACAGGCCAGCCTAGTCTCAAGGCTATGACTTTTAAGAGTTATTACATTTTAAGATAAAAAGTTGCAGAACATAGAGTAGCCTTGGTTTTGTTGGAGGTTTATAGGAACATCCTGCCCTGACTGTGACTTGATCTACTTGGGCGGCTACAAAAACAAAGGATCTCTGCACCAAGAAATTTGCAACAACTGACCACATCCCCCTGTTCTTGTATAAAAGGAGCTTGAATTCAGACTGAGGGAAGATGGTTCTTTGAGACACTAATTGCCATTTTCTCAGTCTGCTGACCTTCCGATTAAAAGTCATTATTCCTGGAGTTCCCATTGGGGTACACTGGGTCTCTCTGGAGGTGCTGGTTTGATCCCTGGCCCAGGTGCAGTGGGTTAAGGATCTAGCATTGCTGTACACTGGGTCTCTCTGGAGGTGCTGCTTTGATCCCTGGCCCAGGTGCAGTGGGTTAAGGATCTGGCATTGCTGCAGTTGTGGTGTAGGCTGAAACTCCGGCTCAGATTTGATCCCTGGCCTGGGAACTTCCATATACTGGCAGGTGCCCCAACAACTTGTTTCCCGATTTCTTGGCCTGTTGTGTTGTGAGTAGAATGAACTTAGTCTCAGTAACCCTGACCTGGCTGACCCGGCTTTCCCACTGTCACACACCCCCACAGAAGGGGATGTGGGGTGTGGGGCTGACCAGGGAGAAAGGCAAGATTTCCACACCATGGCCTCACAGGTGTGACGTGGGATTGGGGAACTCACCAGAAGATAAGGTTCCTACAGCTCCAGAATTATTCTGACAGCCAACAATTGGCTACACTGCAGAACTGCAGAAAACCCCTCTGGGGCTTTTGGTACTTCACCATGGGGCCTATTTCTGGGGCTTTGGAAAGCCTCCCTTTGTGGACCAGGGGAGGGAGGGGCAGGTCTACAGCTAACTGGGGAAGAGGATGGGAGGGCAGTTCCTCGCGAGCCTGGCAGAAGTAGGCCACAGCAGGCCAAGGGTTCAAGAAGATGGGAGAGGCCAGCTTCTCCGTGCTGGCTGGGGCCCCTCCCCTCCCCTTTTGGTTTAAAAACAAAAACCCACGATGATGAAGATTGTGAGGGGAAGGAAGTGCCAAAGCCCTGCCTAGGGTTTGCGTCAGCAGAAGCCCATCCTGGTCTTGCCTCCCGCTGCCGGGGAAGGGCCACCCTTGGCCCAACCCGCCTCCCCATCCCGTGGCCAGAGCGGTAGGTCCCCGCGCAGGAAGCGCGGGGCATGCGCAGGGCAGAGGCTCGGGGAAGGGGTGGGGGCAGGGGGCGCCCAGGCCTGGCTGGGATCCTGAAACCCCAGGCCCACGCCACCTCGCGTTAACAGGAGGCAGCTGGCTCACTCCGGAAACAGTTCTGCTGGGACGGCAACGCCCTCACATGTTCCTGAGAAAGAAGGAGGGACCCGAGAGTTTACAGAAGCCTTTCACGGTCGTAGGTGATGGAGCAGCCCACGGATCTCCGCAGTCAGGAAGGTGAGCCTTCCTTGGGGATGAGCGGGTTAAGTGACGGGGGCGGGGGTGGGGTGGGGAGTGGGGCTGCGGGTGCTGGTAACTTGGAGCAGCAGCCGCTTAAGAGGATCTGGTGAGATAAAGGCACCAGGGCCCTAGATGTTCCTGTTAGGAGCGACTCCACCTGGGCAAAGTTGCGTTTTCAGGGAAAGGGCTGTAGGCAGTATCTGCTTAGAGGGTGGGGAAAGTAGGAGCCATTCACCTGTAAATCTCTGTCGTATAGTGGGAGCGAAGTATTTATAGTAGTCACCCCTTAGGTTCCCTCTTGCTTCTGGAAGTTTTGGTTACCCTCGGTCAACTGCGGTCTGAAAATATTACATGGAAAATTCCAGAAATACACAATTCATAAGTTTAAAATGGCATACCATTCTGAGAAAGGTGATGAAAGCTCACCTTGGCGTTCTGTCTCTTGTCCCATGTATCCTGCCTGTTAGTCACTACTTAGCTACTAGGTTATCAGGTGGACTCTCTCAGGGTGCAGGGCTTGTGTTCAAGCCTCTTATTTTGCTTAATAATGGCCCCAGAGGCAAGGGGAATGATGTGCTGAATCCTGTAAAGTGCTTTCTTTGGGTAGAAAGGTGAAAGTTCTTGATTTAAGAAAAGAAAAAAAAGTGTATGCTGACATGGAACATCTATGATAAGAATAAATCTTTGATCTGTGAAATTGTGAGGAGGCAAAAGGAAATTCTTGCTAGTTTTACTGTCAAACCTCAAACTGCAAAGGTTACAGCCACAGTGTTTAATAAGTGATTAGTTAAGATGGAAAAGGAATCACATTTTTTTTTTTTTTTTTTGTCTTTTTGCCATTTCTTGAGCCGCTCCTGCGGCATATGGAGGTTCCCAGGCTAGGGGTTGAATCGGAGCTGTAGCCACCAGCCTACGCCAGAGCCACAGCAACGCGGGATCCAAGCCGTGTCTGCAACCTGCACCACAGCTCACGGCAACGCCAGATTCTCAACCCACTGAGCAAGGCCAGGGATCGAACCCGCAACCTCATGGTTCTTAGTCGTTTTTGTTAACCACTGAGCCACAACAGGGACTCCGGAAAAGGAATCACATTTGTGACACATTTTTTGAGAGAAAGACCACATTCACATACTTTTATTGCAGTATATCAGTATAATTATTTTATTCTTAGTTATATAAACCTCTTACTGTGCTTTATTTATTTTTGTCTTTTTGGAGCCGCCCCCGCAGTACATGAAGGTTCCCAGGCTAGGGGTCCAATCAGAGCTGTAGCTGCTGTGCTATGCCACAGCCACAGCGATGTGGGATCCGAGCCATGTCTGTGGCCTACACCACAGCTCATGGTAACGCCAGATCCTTAACCCACTGAGCGAAGCCAGGGGTTGAACCTGCATCCTCATGGATGCTAGTCAGATTCGTTTCCACTGAGCCACGATGGGAACTCCATGCCTAACTTATAAATTAAACTTTATCGTAGGTATGTATATATAGGAAAAAACATGGTGTCTTTCTCATCTAGTCAGTTCTCACCATCATCTCTGCGCCTGACGTTCCCTGACCCCTAAGCAGAAGCTGACTGCTAGTGATTTCTATTCTTTGCCATGTTTCTTTTATCTTTTACCTCTGCTCCCTCTCTGCCTTTATCCTCCATTGGCCTGGCACCATCTTTTGCAAGAAGCTCCTTATCAGCGTCACCCTCCATCTCTCCATCAGCCCATTCATCCTTCACACAGCCACCAGAGTTATCTTCATACACACAGGTTCGAGACTGTCATTTGCTTGTTCAGAATTCTCAATATCAAGGAACATTTTAGTGATTGACACTTTCTTCATGTACCCAGTTTTAAAAATATCAACAAAATAATTTTAAGTAATGAAATATATATCTATATAATATCTATACAAATCAAATTTTATATACGTATATAAATAAATATCAAACAACAACACATGTTTGTCAGGATGTCCAATGAATGTGAAGGTTGATAACAGTTTGAGTCAATCACAGATAAACTTTGTTGCTGTTGGCTTGAGCAGATGTATTGTTTAATTTTCACTGGACTTTTAGAAACATAAAAATGCTTTAGGACCTCTTTTTGCAGTTCCCCAAATTGCTAGTATCCAGGAAACCCTAAAATTTGTATCAGGTTATTTTACAATCTTTCTAGATCGGAAGTAACCATCCCAAGATAGTAAAAAGGGTTACGTGCACAGTTTTGAGTGTTACAAAGTTATGTGATTGACTCCTGCTGAATGCTGGTCAAAGACACACCAAAGATAAACTGAATTATGGGCACTTAAAACTAATTTGCGTGGACCTGTCAGGAGAAATTTATGATTTCATTTCTAGAAATAGGATAAAGAAATGAAATAAAGTCTAATTCCGGTGTGTAAATTAGGGAAATCAACCTCTTACAGTTTGGTCCCGAATAAACTGCCTTCTATTCGACATGCTCAAGAGCGTGGTCTTCCCTTTAATTCACATTGTGGAATAATTGCCCTGGTGGAAATCAGAAACATGCAAGGTAATATATTAGTTTTACTCAATGATTCTTGAGAGGTGATACCTCAATTAACAAATCCTCAGGGAAAGAGGCAGTGTTGAAAAAAAAAAAAAAATGTTCCAATCTCATCTTCATAAATCAAGCCAGGCAGAACTGCCTCTAGGCATTTGGCAGGACAGAAACACCTCTGAGCAGAGCGGCTCTCAGCCCTGCCCCGATGTAAGCACATAGGGGCACTCTTCGGCAAATGTCTAAAGGATTTCCCCCTTCTCTGTTTCTCTGCCTTCCATTTTCTGTTAACCTCTTACCAGATTGCCCCCTCCTCTGACTTAGAAAATTCTACAGCCTCTTTTTTCCCCTTATCCTCCATCAGAAACTGGTTTGGTAACAGTTTTGTTTGCTGATTAATATGCAGAATGTGAATTAAATGTGGATAAATTTGAATGGACCTGGTAAATCAGCCAGGTCTTCCAAGTCAAATCTGTACCAACTTGGAGAATCCTGGGTCTTGGAACGGTTTCCTGGGGTGTCCCCAGCATTTGAGTCAGTACCTGGCAGGTACATAACGAACGGTTGTTGAAGGAACAATGAGAAGCTTCCTTCCCTCTCACCGGAAGCCGAAGGGGTGAGGCGGGGGAAGGCGTGGTGGGGCGTGAATGTCAGGAGCCTTAGGGAAGTGGGTGAACTGAAACCCCAGTAGGTCTCTGACATGAACCTGATGGTTCCTCCAGGTGTCTGGTGGATCTGTCAGAACCTTCCTCCCACACCCTAGACTTTTGTGTGTCTGGGGGGTAACAAGGAGGGGCTGTGGTTGCTGGGTCCTTTTTTTTCCTTTTATAGTTATTTTGCTCCTGTTCGAACCCACTACAGCAGTAACATCATTTGCTGTGTCCAAGGTAAAATGAGCATGAGCGGCCCTTAGTTCAAAATGTATTAAGAATTTCGTGCCAATCAAAATGAGGAAGAAATACCCCTCCGCACTCACTGGGATAGCTGAAATAAGAAAGATGGACAATAACAAATGCTGTCGAGGATGTGGAGAGATTGGAACCCTCATACAGCGCTGGTGGGAGTGCAAAATGATGCTAACAGTTTGGAAGACAGTTGGCAGTTCCCCAAGAAGATAAACATGGAGGTACTGTATGATCCCACAGTTCTACTCCTGGGCATGTTCCGGAGAGAACTGAAAACACATGTTCACACAAAAACTTCTACATGAATGCGCATAGCAGCATTATTCATAATAGCCAAAAGGTCAAAAGACCTCAAATATCCATCAACTGATAAATGGATAAACAAAATGTGAATTCAGTTTTGTTTGCAATGGAATATTATTTAGCAATAGAAAGGAACGAAGTACTGACACACGCCACAGCATGAATGAACCTTGAAAATAGGCTAAGTGAAAGAAGCTACACACAGAGAGCACATACTCTGTGATTCTGTTTTTATGCAGTGTTCAGAATATGCAAATCCTTCAAGACGGGGATTAGATGAATGGTTGTCAGGGCCTATGGGGGGGATGGGGAATGACTGCTGCTGGCTACAAAGTTTCTGTTTCATCAAAAAGTTCTGGAACTTGGTGGTGGTGATGTTTGTACATGTTTGTACAATCTGTAAATAGAGCAAAAACATGGAATTGTATACT
The DNA here is from genome assembly GCF_054392235.1 of Sus scrofa. Taxonomy (NCBI): domain Eukaryota; kingdom Metazoa; phylum Chordata; class Mammalia; order Artiodactyla; family Suidae; genus Sus; species Sus scrofa. Next base: position 80,317,904 of record NC_139387.1, on the reverse strand, counting down.
TTGAAAAGGTGATTTTTATAGTGTGTGAATTATATCTCAATAAAAAAATATTGAGAATTTCAAGACAGCAAGAGCAGAACATGAAGCTGAATACAGAGCCCTTTGTGTTTGGGGCCTGGGCATCTGTACAGGTGTGGCCAGGAAGCCAACTCCCCCTCTGTCTCTTAAGCCCTCTCATCCTTTGTCTCTTCTCTTCCAGCTCATATTGCATACTTTATCCCCATTTATTTCTGTGTTAGGTGTGTTATATAAACCAGTTCGGATAGAGTGAACAACCATCCCGATTTGCCGTGGACCGAGAGATTTCCCAGGATGTGGAACTTTCGGTGCTAAAACTTGGAAAATCCCAGACAAATTGAGATGAGTTGGTCACGTTAGTGGTCAGGGAACAACATTTATGCTGTTATTTTTCCTTACTGAAATCCTGAAACACATCTCCTGGCCTATCATGTCTACCAGTGATGATGGCAATTTGGTATGGAGAATTGGTTCCTGGCCCATTAATCACCTAGGTGGTTGGCAGAAATGCAGAATCTCAGGCCGCTCCCAGGCCTGCATTGTAACAAGATCCCCAGGTGACTCACATGCTCCTTGAAGATGTGGAAGATGGCAGACCAGACAGGAGATCTGGGTTCTGGTTCTGGATTTGCCACTGGCTGTGTAACCTTGGGCAAATTGCTTAACCTTTCTGGTCTCACTGTTTTAACCTGTGAAATATGGGTGTGAGATTCTTAAAGCTAGTGGTTAGTGGACATAGATACTACATCTGTTAAATTTGTAGCATCTGGATTTTGAACAATCTATCTGGCTCTAGAATCAGACAACTCTGCTTTGGTAATTTACTAGCTTGGTAACTTTGGTTATGTGTCTTTCAATTTTCTCATCAGAGTTGTTGGGGAGGGTAAGTGAGATAAATAGCATTCACAAAGTACTTGGCTCACGGTAGACCCTCATTAAATGGTAGCTATTAGTTTTTGTATTCTTAGAATCTAAGGTTCTGATGCGAATGTACCATTAGAATACATCTTCATTAATAGAATTGGATCTGGGTGTCTTTTTATAATTGCAAGAATCCTTGTGCCTTGAAGAGGATTCAAGGCAGGTGCAAGGGTGTATTTAACTCCAGATTTCTTATTTAGATTGTTTCAGCTTGGAGGTTACTTAAAAATCTAGTCTACTTCTACCTAACACACGGCTCTTGTATCTTAGGATAGAGTCATCAGCTACAAAGAGAAAAAAATCAGGAGGAGGGTCTGAAAACAGGGAGCAGCAATACGGTTTCCATGGTTAAGCAAACTAAGCTTTGATCTTTGAGAAAGAATGGTAAGAGAAGTTCAACGCTTGAGGTTTCTCTGCAGGCTGGATTTACCAGTTGACAGGGGCATGTAACAGTTCTAAGTCTCCAAGGTCTTTGTTGGATATTTTTTGTTGTTCTTTGGTTCCAACGCGCCATCAGATTTACATGTTGGAGATATAATTAGCCATCGACTGATTGCAAAGAATCAGCCATAATTTAAAAATACGAATTAACATAAAATGGCAAGCATTAAAAGTTAATGTTAACTTGATGCTCATTTATTTTTGCATCCAAATGAGCCTTATTAAGTTACTTAGTCCATCTAAACATCAGGGTTTTCTCTCACTTGCTAAGTTGTGATAACAATTTCTTATACGCTAAACTCTGATAACAATTTTGAAAAACACAGGCCCCGTAAGCTGTTGCTATTCAGTTTTCAATTTCTTCTGTGGCCTGGCATAAGTAAGCACCACTATACAGTTTGGTATATTAAAGTTCAGAGTCTAAATATGGACTTTATATTTTCTAAAGGGCTTTCCAAAGGAAATTATATTTTGACTGTCAATGCCCTGTGGTTTCTTTCACTGTCAGCACCATCGATAATTTGGGCAGGTGGATGGAGTACAGATGGGAAAGGAATGTATGGAAATGTAGCAGGCCTGTGAGCTGTGGGCTTAAAAAAGCAAATCAAGCCAATTGGCTTAGAATTATGATGGTTGGCTTTCTAATGCATATTCAGAGAAGGCTGAAAAAATGTATGAAATTTAATTGTACCATAAAGCTGTCACAAGAAAATATATACTGAATATCAAGTAGGGTAACACTTCTTCTGGAGAGTTAATCTGTGAAAGTTAAAAAAAATTTAAAGAATGTTATAGCCGAATAAATAACAGGAAGAAATAGGTGGTGCTAGGGAACAGCTTTTGGAACAAGAAAAGAATTGCACAAACGCAGATTTCAAAGGAGAAACAGAGTTGATATTTCATAGGTATTAGAATTTCCCCGTTGAATATATAGAGCAAATCTGGGAAAAAGAGTTTAAAGAGTGAGACTGTTTTAACATCTCTCAAACCAAAGGTTTAAGAAAATCTATCAGTAATATTTAGATAACCATTAATAGTGTGATGCTATGTGCATCAATGTCAATGAGTGGGGTTTTACTCCTTTGTATTGAAAATTCAGTGTTTCTATAAGTCCGACTGAAAATGACTAGAAATACCTGATACTTTGTCTAGTAGAGGTTGCTCCTTCAACTTTACCACGCGTATAAATCACCTGAGGGTCTTCTTAAAAATGTAGATTCTTTTTATTTTTTTTGCATTTTTTTATTGAGGTAAAATGCACTCAACATAAAATTAATCATTATTTTTATTTTTTTGGTCTTTTTAGGGCATATGGAAGTTCCCAGGCTAGGGGTTAAATAAGAGCTATAGGTGCCAGTCTACACCACAGCCACAACAGCAACGCGAGATCCTTAACTCATGGAGCCAGGCCAGGGCTCGAACTGGCAACCTCATGGATGCTAGTCGGGTTAATTAACCCCTGAGCCATGATGGGAAGTCCTCATGAACTATTTTAAAGTGTACAACCAAGTAGCATGTAGTACATTCACAATGTTCTGCTACCGTCACTTCCATCTGGTTCCATCTGGTTCTTGTTATTATTAAAGTATAGTTGATTTACAGTGTGCTGTCAATTTCTGCTGTACAGCAAAGTGACCCAGTCATACATATATATACATTCTTTTTTTCCTCATATTATCTTCCATCATGTTCTATCACAAATGACTGGGTGTAAGTTCCCTGTGCTGTACAGTAGGACCACATTGCTTGTCCACTCTAAATGTAATAGTTTACATCTATTAATCCTAAACTCCCCATCCATGCCACTCCCTCCCCCATCCCCCTTGGCAGCCGCAAGTCTGTTCTCTATGTCTATGAGTCTGTTTTGTATATAGATTCATTTGTGCCTTTGCAGCAACATGGATGCAACTAGAGATTCTCATACTGAGTCAAGTAAGTCAGAAAGAGAAAGACAGATATCATATGAGATCCTATATTTCTTTTTCTTTTCTTTTGGCCACATTCATGGCATGTGGATGTTCCTGGGCCAGGGATCGAATCAGAGCTGCAGCTGCAACCTGCCTCACAACTTAAGCATTGTGGATCCTTAACCCACTGCACTGGGCCAGAACACTGTCAATTGACAGAACCACCACAGAGAACTGAGCTGCTGCAGCCGGATATTTAACCTGCTGTGTCACACCAGGAACTCTGAGATCCTGCATTTTTAATGTGCTCCTGGATGTTGCTGGTGCTATTGGTATAAGGCTGGTGCTTAGATGGAGCTGGGACTCCTCAGAGTCTGAGCTGCAGCCCATTGAGGAGCAGGGCAGGCCAGAGCTCTGACTACCTAGCCTCAGCAGAATAATGAGCCTATTGAACCACTGATGGAGTCAGATGGACTTGACGGCTTATTTATGCTCAGAGACATTGAGGATCTCCTCCAGGTCTTTTCCACAGAATGTATAAGATTTCAGATCATGTGCACTGCCATTCATGCTGTATTTTGTCAAATTATTTTTGCCTTCTATATCAGAGGTTGGCAACCTATGGGGAGGAGGCCAAATCCAGCCCACTGCTTGTTTTTGTACAGATGGCAAGTGATGAATAGCTTTTTTTTTAAATGGTTGACGAATAATCAAAAGAATGACATTTTTATGGTATATGCATGATATATGAAATTCCAGTTTCAGTGTCCATAAATAAAGTTTTATTGGAACACAGCCATGCTTATTTACGTATGTTTGTTTACATTTGTTTTCAATGGCTGTTTTTATGATATGGTAGCAGAGCTGACAAAGACCATATAGCCCACAAAGCCAAACATATTGCTGTCTGGCCCTTTACAGACAAAGTTTGTCAACCCCTGATCTATATGATTATTTCAGGCTGTAAGTACAGAATAAAGATATCAAGATAACATGCAATAGAAAAGAAAAGCATGCAATATTAGGCATATAAATCAGAAGTTAAACATTATTAGGAAGAGTCAGCTCACAGAGCTGCATTTTATAAAACACAGCTTTTAAAGAAGTTCTCTTTTCTCAGAACAAAACATTAAAAATCAGACTTCTGCTCCTGACCAAGCATTAGAACCTTTAATTCTCTTTTCTTTCTTTTTAAAAAAAGCCATTCTTGGCCATTTCCTCCCATTTCCATGGCTGTAAAGCTGTATGTGAAAATGTCAAGTGCTTTTTAAGAATGGATTTTGCACTTGCCATTTTCAAGTGCAGTGAATTTACACTTCAAAAAGTCAGGCACGACTTCATAATTGAATTGCACCTGATCTTTTCAAGTGCTGGGCACTGGAACTTGGAGTCAAGGACAAGCTGAGAACTACACTGAGTTTCTAGGAGTTGAATCTATCCTGAATTCAAGCCCTCAAAACTAATAACAAAAGACTTATGCCGGAGAAAGGCAGGTATGGAGAAAATACTTTTTGAGTTCCAGCCCAAGCTGTTGATGAAGGTTCACTGTGTTAATATTCTTGGATTATTTTTGGATAATTTGAAAAATAATGGCTGGGTGACCTAGGATTTAGGATATGCCCACACTTGATGGGTGGGGCCACTAGAGCAATCTCTAAGAAACTGATAGACTAAAGATTTAGGGATTGTTTCCTACCTTAAAGATAAATGGACTCTATGCTGCCATCATAAAAAGCCCAAGGCTGTTGCCGGAATTGGCCTCTATCTGTCAGTGCTGAATTGAAATGCAGAGACAGAGTTTTGGGTAATGGAGAAAAAAAAGCTTTATTGCTTTGCCAGGCAAAGGGGGGGGCGGTCATAGCAGGCTAATGCCCTAAAGACTGTGCCTCTCATTAGAAAGAATTATGAGGAGTTTTATAGTAAAAAGGAGAAAAACAGGTTTTCAAATAGGAATCAATGGGACAAACATTGATTCTTCTTTCTTTGGGGGAATCTTAGTCATCAAAGCTGGAGCCAGGAGATGGTGGACTTCTGGGTTACTGCCTAGAATAACAGTACTTGTGAAAAGTGCATATTGATCAGAACAAACAGAAAAGTTTCTGAGAAACATCATGTGCTAACAAATCTTTAACCCACAGGCAACTGTGCTCAGGGTGATGGTGTTTAGGGTGCAGGTACACCAGGGAGAAGGACAAGGAAAGACTCTAAGCTGTCCTTGACTCTTCTTCCCTTGTCTCTGCATCCCCTCCCTTCCCTGATCAGCAACTGCCTGAACCTGTCCCTAGGAACCAGGGAAGGCTATGGAGGCTGAATGAGGCCCATTTCCTAACGAGAAATGGGGGACACAGAAAGGCTTTTGCACCCAGGAGCCCTACAGGGCCGTGTTTGGTTTCAAGGCTGCTCCGAAGAAAGGTTCAATAGGAATTACTGACTTCCCAGCATCTCCATCACTCAGAGATAGCCATGCACACACATCTAAACCTTCACAGAGACATACTCGTTTGGCTTTTTTGAAAAAAATGGAAAGTATCTAAACCCTGGTGTTCCAGGAAACATTCTAAAAAATGGACTAAATCAGAAAATTAAATGAAATATGTTTTTCTCTGACTCACTAAAGAAGCTGTCAGGAAAATATTTTGGCAAAATTTGTCCTATTTGCATCAAGGAAATGCACTGATTTGAGCCTCTGAGTCCTTATTTGCTTCTCATCTATTAAAGGAGAAAAAGATTGTACATCTTTCTAAGACCAAGTTATACATAAAATATGAAGCTAATATGAAGCTAATATACCTTTCATTAGGAGAGTTGCGCATCTTTGCAAAATCTGAGTGGACTATGGAGTCATTCCTTCTGTTAAACGGGATGAATGATGTTTGAGATTCAGAAGAAGCAAAGGGACATAGAGACCAGAGCATGCAGTCTCCCCACAAATGGAGAGTTGAAGTTCCACCAACACACTGTCCTCTCTTTTTCTTCCTCTGAACGTTCCCTGAGCAGAGTTAACCAAACGGCACGTTCTTAGGGCGTGGTCTTCCACAGAACCACCCTCACTTCTGATGCCAATTTCTAGTTCGGGATGGTGGTTCTCAAAACCACCCTCGGGTTCCTTATGTCACTGGGAAGAGTCACAAGACTTCACTGCAACACCATATGCATGGTTATGGTTATTACAAGGAAAGGATACTGGTTAAAATTAGCCAGAAATATATATGTATGTGTGACTGGGTCACCTTGCTGTACAGTAGAAAATTGACAGAACACTATAAACTAGCTATGATGGAAAAACCTAAAATCATTAAAAAAAATAAGCTAGAGGAAGGGGTTCTTAGGGCAGAGTCTGGGAGTGAACTAATCATGATGCTTCTGTTGTCCCCTGGGACACACTGCCCACCTGTGACGATGCATGACAATACACAGGCATGACTGCCAGCCAGGGTGCTCACGTGAGCTTTGATATCCAGAGGATTTTTTTTTCTTTTGAGGGCCACACCTGTGGCATGTGGAAATTCCCGGCCTAGGGGTTGAATGGAGCTGCAGCTGCCGGCCTCCACCACAGCCACAGCAGTGCCAGATCCAAGCCACATCTGTGCAGCTCACGGCAATGCTGGATCCCTAACCCACTGAGTGAGGCCAGGGATTGACCCTGCATCCTCATGGATACTGGTTGGGTTCTTAACCTGCTGAGACACACTGGGAATTTCTGATGTCCATTACTTAGGCATGACAGATTGCCCTTATGATTGAACTTGGTTTCCAGGTTGACTGATATAAGGGGACCCATAGCTCCCACTCAGAATCCCAAGGTTGCTTTTTCTGGTGGGGTCAGCACCCACTGTAAACAAAGATACCTCCATCAGGTATGACTCAGATTACCTTCCAGAAACCAAGGGCAAAGGCTAGACCTCTCTTTGAGGAAAGCCACATTTTTTTTTTTTTTTTTACCATACTTTTCCATTTCAAAATAAAAATTAAGGGAAATTATCTTTTGGAGTTGGTCATCTCAAAATGTTGCCAGTCTTTGGGTCATTCATCTCCTATATTTGCTTAAGTGCTTTGTTTTACACTTGAGATTAGTGTGTGAGTGGAGAATTAAGTTTCTTTTGTCTTTTGCTAATTTCCTCATCCATATCCCAAAGACAAGGATTTTTTTATTTATTAGAGAATCATAAGACCTTTTGTTATAGGTAGACAGTTTCAAAGACAAAAAAAAAAAAAAAAACCCAAAAAACAAAACACCATAAAAAATGTAGAGATTGTCTGCTGGTCTAAATCCATTAGGATTATGTGTTCAGTAGAAAATAGGAATTAAACTTTTATTCTTTTCATTACTTACAACTTTTAAAGACAGCTTTATTGTTTTTGAAATGATAAAATATGCTTATTGTAAAAACTTCAAACAATAAAATGAAAAAGAACAAAGGAAAACTCATTAGAGATTTCACTAACTGGATAACCAATGTTAATTTTATTCGCTTACTGATTTTAACAAACTGTTACTATTCCTCTTACTTTGCTTACTTGTCTGTCTTCTCCACTAGACCATGAGCTTTATGAGGGCAGGGACCAAAATCTCTTTTGTTTACCATTGAATCACCAGCTCGTTGTGGCATGGTGTCTGCCACAATCACCAAAGATTTGCTCAATGGTTGATTAGTGAACATCTATCTAATCATATAGATAGATAGATAGATAGATAGTGATAGATAAATAGCTAGCTACAGAACGTAAGATCCTTGGAGTCCGAGCTTTTTGTATGTTTCATCACCTTATATATCCCAATTGATCAGAACAGGGGTTAGCAAACTAACAGCTGGGAGACAAATCCGTCCAGCAGCCTATTTTTTCCTAAATAAAGTTTTGCTGGCACATAGGCACATGCATTTGTTTACTCATGGCAGAGCTTGCTTTCCTGCTGCTGTGGCAGAGTTGAGCATATGACCTCAAAGCCTAAAATACTTCCTAGGTGGACTTTTGTAGAAAAATTTTGCCTACCTCTGCTGTAGAATGATGCCTGTCATTTAGTTTGATAAATCTTTGGAGCGGAAGTGGATTTTATATGAATTCTATGTACTGTGCAAGAAGTTTCCATTTATTAAGCAATATTTCAGGTAGCCTATTATTTTAAATAGTGGCATTTAATTTTATTTGCACACCATTATCTATGTGAGTAGTTGCTTTTTATTCAACATGCAGGATGTTTTCTTATTTATTTTTGGTGTTATAAACTGTAACACAGCGAACGTGCATCTTTTCCTGTGTGTGCAACGACATCAGGGGGAATTTATGAAAGTGGAATTTCTAGGTCAAAGGATAGGCATAGTTTTACATTTTTAATGTATTTTGGCAGACTGCGGAAAAGTAGTACCAATTTACACTCTTAACAACAGTACATTTCCCCATAACTGTACTAACCCTTAGAAAGACCAGGATTTTTATTCAGGCAAGACATAAAAATAGTCAGATGGCAAGCACATTACTTCCAAGCTTCTTTTGGTAATAAAACTGACTTGTCCTGGCACAAGGATGGGAGGTATGCATGTTTTTTACTTGCCAAATTAAAAGCATGGTGGTGCCCCTGATTACATTTACATTTACCACTAATTCCCTGAGCTCCCAAACCCAGGGGGAAAAATCATTATCATAATGAAGGAAGCTATTTTTAAACAAATGTATGCATGTACATTTTAGAAATAGAAATGTTACATTTGTCTTTAGCGAGTGAAATGCTTATATGTTACTCATTTGTTCAAGGCACAGTAAAATATAACTTTTTTTTTTTTTTTTTTTAAGGCTCATTTCACCTTTAGAGAAGAATGAGATGGCAGTCCCATTCTTGGGCTCTCTGGTGGCAGGCTACAGGTGTGTACTGACAGTGATGTATTTGGAAATTACTCTGATTTGGAAATTACCCTGATTCAGGAGTGCACAAAGCTGGGAGTGGGGATGCCTGTTGCAAATCCTGCCTTTGGCCATGGAGAGCTTGCTGTTTGGAGCTGTACAAAATGCCCAGCTACGGGGGCGGGGCTGGGAGGGAGGAAGGGGTGGGGGTGGGGGGACGATTCGTCCTCATCAGCTTTTTTGAAAAGCCAGCTGGAAAGTGAAATCGAGCTCCATTAGCTGTGCAGGGCAGGCGGGTTAAGTTCGTAGACCTGATTGCTGAGCCTCTTATGTTTTAAATCTTCCTTCAAGAAGATTGTGACCTTCTCTTTGATGCCATGCAAAAGTTAGCAGGTTGAGTAGTAAAATTTCAAACCTCTTAGTCACAGATGAAACTAGTTATTCAGAAGGAAGAAAAGCTCGCCTGCATGCTGAGCTGAGGAAATGGATAACGTCGTTGTGTGGCAACGGGTGTTCTTTCAATACTATTTAATGTCTAAAGCTGTGAGGCAGATGGCAAAATGGCTTGGAATGGGCTTTAGGTGGTGTGAGGCAGGTAGGGGACCCTGAAGGCATCACAGGGAAGGGACCCTAATGCGTTGCTGCATTGCATCAGTCCATGGCTCTGGGGCACCCAGCTATTCTGCTCCCCACCCCCCCATGGCCTCCGCACAAAGTGAAATGAAGGGCTGGAAATTAACTGATGAATAAGACAAGGAAGAAATACAAACAAGACTCTTCAGAGCTGGAAATCTTTTTGGGGCTGTTGCCACAGCTCTGAAGTCCCCATAGATGCCAGCGCTCCACTTTTGTGGGCTGAATGCCCCAGATGCCTTTTAAGAGAGTTGATGTCTTCCTACCAGTAATGCACAGGAAAAACCATCTTCTTTGTTTGGCCTTTCCAGCTGACTCTTCTTAGTCTTACCATGCAGTTATTGCAACCATCACATCTACTAAGGGAAGGAAGAATGTATGGTTTGAAAGGATGAAACTGACCATACCTCTTTGCTTTGCGAATTCAAGAGACAATTGTCACTGTCTCTGCTTTGCCAATGGGGCACCACAGAATGTCTTCATTTCAGTTTTCCTTGTGGTCATCTATGCTGTAGAACACGAGAAAGAATGTTAGCAATCATTTGGAACTTTTGTCAATGGAAATAGAAAATATTCTCAAGCATATCTGACATGTGTGCAGCCGTACACAAACCCCAAATTAGCTGGATAATTGCCATCTTTGTCTCCAGCTTCCTCCCCGTTTCTTTTACAAATTACAATTGACAACTAGAACTTAACTAGAAAAGAAAATCCATATGATTGCTGATTAGATCACTCAGGAAAAAGGAACATTTGTTTGTTAAATGACTTCCAAATGTTATTTGCTGAGAAGCAGTTGCTAAACTGGAACTTCTAAATCAGTACTATTGACTGAAACTCTTGGGTTACAGTCCATTAGCAACAACTCAGCATTATAAACTGGTGGATCATTATTTTAGTTATAGAAGAGATGGTGTATACATGGGGGAATTTCTCTTTTTGATAAGACGCACGTCCTGGGCAATCATTCGGTTTGTTGTTAATTCCTCAGATAGTTTGATTATGGCTGATGTACTTGCAAGTGGCCAGGAGTCTGGTTAATTATTCTGTAGATGCTTTATTGTGATTGATTTTTTTGGGTAACATCTGCCTTTTTCAGTTTCTGGTTCTTCCATTCTAACATTGTGGTGACCTGATTCTTGGAGTAGAATATTTTTACCTCAATGAATGCATTTATGTAGTAGAGGAGATTTAAAATTACTTTCAAAGGACAATTTCGTTCTTGCGCCTAAATGCTCCCTTAGCTCACCACGCAGTGGAGGTGAAATAACCTTTCTGTGCTTGTCAAGCTTTTCAATTTTCACCTAAAAATGTTAACTCTCTCCCAAACTCAGCTCAAGTGTAAGAGTCTGTAGTGAATTGACAGCATAAAATGGCCATACTTTAGTTATTTTTGGAAGAATGCACATTCAACTCATTGCTGGATGCATCATGGCTCAGAAACTCAGCGGAGATCAACAATATTCATGGAGGGTTGTGTGAAGGCTGTGTGGTTTAAACGTCCCTCCAGATGACCTGAAAATACCACCAGACTGAGCCACGACAGCATAAACCTGTGTGCCTGGACTGATTTATGTTGGCCTCTTGCAGATTTGCTTTTTACTAGCTTGATGTTTGGAGTTTATTATCATCAGGGTGACCAACCATCCCAGTTTGCCCCAGATGGTCCTAGTATTAGAACTGAAAGTTCCTGTCTCAGGAAATTCTCTAGTCCCAGACAAACTAGACAGTTGGTCACTGTGCCAGCCAATCAAACAAATCTCCATGGAACTTAACCTGTGCGTCTAATGTTAGGCTGTGAAAGTCTTTGTTTGGGCTCTCAGGAGGTATTTCTCTTTGGTTTTTCCTGAGCAGCTGTGTGTTTAACCAGATATCTTAAGGTTACAGTGAATTGTAGGACTGAAGAGTTTCCTTTCTATTGCACGGACAAAAAAGAGCTAGCTTTATGGCTCAGCAATCGTTTCATTTTTGTATGAGCCACAGGCCTGGCTCCACTTTATGTGCTTGGTTTCTTTGTTTTCCTCTTGCTTTTTTAAACTAGAATTTATTTATTTATTTGTTTATTTAATGTTTTTCTTCTTATGGTTGCTCCAGTGGTATATGGAAATTCTTGGGCTAGGGGTCAAATGGGAGCTACAGCTGCAGGCCTGTGTCACAGCCACAATAACGTGGGATCTGAGCCACATCTGTGACTTATGCCACTTGTGGCACCGCTGGATCCTCAACCCCCTGATCCATGCTTGAACCCGTATCCTCACAGACACTATGTTGGGTTCTTATCCCAGTGAACCACAACGGGAACTCCGTTTTTTAAAATTTCTTTATTCTTTCTCTGCCACCTCTAATGCATTAAGTTGTATTTCCATATTCATGAAAATAGACCTTGATTTTTTTGTTGCTGTTGTTAAAGAGAAGGCATAAATAAAATTGCTATGTTTCACCACAAACGATGTTGTAGGTCGGACCCTGATAAGGGAATTTATGCATAGGACATTCGTTGGAGATCCGTATGGGGGAGAATGAAAGGAAGCAGGGTATGCAGACAGGGAGCCAGGCTGCCTCACAAACATAACAAGGCCAGTCCTAGGGGCGCTCCTGGGATGGCCATTCAGGGTTGCCCTGAGTTTGGGCAAGGAGGCTGGCCAGTGGGTCCACCAGTGAGGGCTGTCGGGTGGCAGCAACCCCAGTAGCTTGGATAATGAGCCTTCCAGCATTGTGTCCTCTACAGCTAGCAAGCTGTGGGGAGTAGTAGAAGGAGCAGGGAAGTCTTCACCCTTGGTCTATGAAAGAAGGATAATAACACCTTAATTGCATAATGCTTGTGAAAATTAATCATAATACACACACAGACCCACCCACACATATATGTATATACGTACACATACACACATACATACTGAGGTACACATTTGAGTTGCTGTATTTTTAGATACTAAAAACACTCACCAAGTGGAAGAAGTTAACTGCACACTGACCACCAGCACGTAGATCCCAGACTAGTTGGAACCAGAAGGTTGATGACTGAGATTCCTGAAACATCCCACTGTTAACTTCATCATCAGCCAATCAGAGATTGAATGCAAGTCTAGCCGGCATCCAATGACCTTCTCTCTCACGCTGTCTTTAAAAACCCATCCCTAAAATCCATCAAAGGCTGTGAGTCTTTTGTGCGTGAGCTGCCTGGTTTCCATGCTTGGTCTCACAATCATAGCTGTGCTTTCCTTCACCACAGCCTGGTATCAGTAGGTTCACTTTGCTGGGCTTCAGATGAGAGGATGTGATTTTGGTTCAATGACCTATGTTCATTGTTTAAAGTAATGTCAAGTCTAGTCTTTTAAAGGATCATTTGGAGATCCTGCTGTAAAGTACTGGGAACTATGTCTAGTCCCTTGTGATGGAGCATGACGGAGGATAATGTGAGAAAAAGAATGTATATATGTATATGTGACTGGGTCACTTTGCCGTATGGTAGAAAATTGACAGAACACTGTAAACCCACTATAAAGAAAAAATAAAAATCATGGGAAAAAATTAAAGATCACTTGGTACCATTTACCTAGAATATGAATTTACCTAGAAAATGTGATTGAGGAACAACTGAGTATTGGTAGAATGATGTCATGTCCCGTTCCCTTGCAAGCTATTTGGTAAATTAGACAACAATAGGCACTTGTAAGACGTAATTACTACCCAATAGGCTAGAGTTCTATGGTGTTTCCTATTTATTATTTTAAATTTTTATTGATGTATTAGTCGATATATTATGTTAATTTCCTGTGACCTACATATCGACTCAGCTTTTACATACATGATGACATGATGACCACGATAAGTCTCGTAACCATCTGCCTCCATGCAAAGTTATTATGATATTATTCACCGTATTCCTTAAGCTATATATTATCTCCCCAGGACTTGTTTATTTTGTAATGGGAAATTTGTACCTCTTAATCCCCTTTACGTCTTTTGCCTGGCCTCCCACCCCCTCCCCTCTGGCAACCACCTGTTTGTTCTCTGTGTGATTAACTGTGTCCAGGAAGGTGGCCCCAAGTTGCAGATGATGATACAAAGTTTCTCTTCTTTCCCAATCCTATTTAACCCAGATCAAGTCTAATGAAACTCACCAAAACATTTTTCCATAAATGAATTCTAAAATAAGAAAAGACATACAAAAACATGTATTTGAAAGATAAATAGTAGTATTAAATTTAAATTACTTGTTTTAAAAAGCATGGTGATTTGAAATAGCATACATTTTTTCCTGCATCCTCAGGCACACCTACATCTTTCACATTTTTCCAATCAGTTTCTGTTGTGGATTGCTATTTTAATGCAGATGTTCCTTTTTGTCTGGTGAAATTTCTTTGGCTCTTTTTTTCTAATAAAATGGTCACTTATAAATAGGAAAAGTTCTTTGGGAGCTGATAGGGCAGTTAGAAAATAGAACTTTTCTTTACCACTGTCAGCCCCTTTCCCCCTTGCCCCAATGCACAGAGATTCAGAAAAGCAGAATTCTGTGGCGCTAAATGAAAGTTTAAATATTCTATGCAGCTTATTAATTAATCACTTGGGGTGCTTGCTAAAGGCACTCACTCTTGGATCCCTCCCAATCGACTGATTAGAATAGTTGAAGTTTGGACCTGGGAATATGCATTTTTAACAAATGTGACAGGTGATGCTGATGTCCAGTCAAGTTTGAGAACCATTGTTCCAAATGACAGGACTCATCATGCTACACTGGGAGGGTAAGACTGTGTCCCACTGTGTCCCACAGAGCAGCTGAGAGGCAGGGAAGTCTTTAACACATATATTTGAAAAATCAGCTGTTTCCCAGCTGAAATTGACCCAGAGAGGAGAAAATCATAGAATGGATGCTTATCAAATTTGTAGACAACTCAATAGAAAGAAGGGTTACCATGATAGATGGTGGCTTTAAACCTCAAAAGGGTCTTGACAGGCTGTGAAATAGGATTGAAATGAAGACACTGAAATGTAATAGGGAGAAATGTAAAATCCTCTCTTTGGGTTTCCAGAAAAATTCAATGCACAAGGTCAAGATGAAGGAAACAACTTAGTAAGAATTCACAAAAGAGGACCAGGGAGATTTTGCTGACTGTCACCATGACAGATGCCACCAGAGTGAAGGGGATGTTGATGGAGCCAAGACAGTATGAAGTGGCACAGCAGAGCAGAGCGAGGCTGAGTGAGGAGATGCAGGCTTGAGGAGTTTCTCCATGACGTCCAGGTGTGCTCCTTCCTGTGTGAAACAGCCAGGGAGAAGATGCATGAGCTGGAGCTCAACCACAGGAAGCAGCCAGCATGAGAGTGTCTCATAATCCTGCTAAATGAGGGATGACTGAGATTTAACTCAGACAAGGCAGGCAGTTCAAATACTTAAAGGTACCTACCACTTACAGTAGGGAACAAAGAGTAGGTGAGACAGTGAGCTCTTCAGGAAGCTAAAGGCTGGTAGGAGGAAGGATTGAGTAGGACCGAATCGAACTTCAGAGGGCTTCAGAGCATGAACACTGAAGCAAGGAGATTTGATTTAGTAACCAGAAAGTCAGTTCAGTTGAACGGCAGGTGCAGAAGACTGGAGATTAGGGAAGAAGAGGGGCATACATGGGGGCCATCTTTGTAGACAACAAATTCTAGAATTGTAGTGGAGAAGAAAGGGGAGGAAATTGGATGAATTTCTAGAAGAGGCACGAGACTGAGTTGTAATTTTGTCTTCAGCCTGAGGAAGTCATGTGGGTATTTGATGGGGCGACCGTATCTAGCTTTGCAGATTTAGGTCTCTTGTCCCAGCGCAGTACTCACTTACCATTCCCTTTCTCTCTCAAAAATATGCAGATGTGGATGATAAATATCATGGTGCTGCAGGGTTTGAAGGCTGAGGGAGGTGAGCCAGTGGAGAGAGCACGAGACTAAAGATTTGGTAGCGAACATGCATAATAAGGGAGCAAGTCCTGCCAAGTCCTGGCTGGGCAGCAAGTCCGGGCTGGCCAGGGAGCTGGGCTGGGGATTCGGCTAGAGAGGGAGCTCTGGCAGGTGCTGTGAATCCAAAGGCTAGAGGCCAAGTCCGGAACTCGGCTGCAACCAGCAGGGCTCTGGCATGGTGTCTGGCAGTGATGAAGACTTCTGCATTTTAACAGAGGGTTCTTGAGAAGAAAAGGCTTCAGGGCTCTGATGGAGGCAGGTGAAGAAGATACCCTGGGGCTCCTCTCACCAGGCCATTCGGAGGCCAGATTCAAAGTCCATTAGTTTTCAAAGGCGTGCTGACAGCGGAGTTCTGCTGTTGGGATTTCTCTCTCCTAAGCAGACTGGAAAAGATCTTGCTTCATTAGCAATAGGCAAAAAGTAGAAACCTATTAAACCAGGTCTAAACCTAGTGATAAATGTACCATCAAAAAAGGCTGCAGATGCTGGTACTAATTCTGTGAGTGCACATTTAATGGGACCCAGGATTTGCATGTCCTGTAGGATCCCCACTTAACAACACGCAGGCTTAATGCACTGGCTTTTCAGATGTAAGGGAGCCCTGGACTGCGAGCCGTGCAGTGAACTCTTCTTTTATTGTAGGAGAAAACGTCCCGATAAGAAGGTAGAAAGGAGAGACCCTGGCAGACACGATGTCTACGCAACGTCTAGCCAACAGCCCCAACCACCCCTCCCCACATGTCTGCTTCTGTAAACTTGTTTCCGCATCTACTACTTTGCCGGATCTCACTCTGGTCTGCTAAGCATGGACCCAGAAGAACAAGCCCATAAAAGCCTTGTGAAACCCCTCTTCCGGGGCGGGGGCTCAGACTCCGGAAAGCGAACTCCTCTGAGCCCACGGGCGTAATGAACCTGAGTTCCCCACCTCTCCGAGCGCTCGCTTGGGTAGAAGAGCTGATCCACTGCAGCCACAGAGCTGCTGGAGCTGGTACATTGGCAACAGGGCTGTCGCCAGAGCTGATACACTCCGGCCTTGGGCTGCTGACAGCTGCTGCAACATTTCTGGAGGCCCCAGTGAGATTCCAACCATTTTGGCCCCTTGAGCCACCTGAATGGAGGCAAGGCCGCCCGGGAGCTGGGGAGCTTCGAACTGAATGAGGCGGCGCGCCACCCGATGGTGTCCTGGGTCCTCCTTCGTGAGCGGCACTCCTGACTCCCGGGTGACCAAACCCTGACTGGACTCAGTGGAGAGACGGACCAACTCACCAGGAAGGCGTCTGGACAAGGTAAGGCCCCGGGGCCAACCCCAGTCAGGTCCTGCCCCAGCGGGCAGAAGAGGGGGCTGATCACCCCCTGAGGGAGCCGCTCCCGGTGGGAAGCTGTGTCTGACGGGAGCAGCAGCCCTCGTGCTCCTGATCCGAAGCAGAGGAGCCTCTTGCTCGGGTGGAGCAATGGGCAGGTGTAGGCGATTGAAAGTTGGGCTTGATGGAGCTGCTAGTTAGGGACTCCCAGGGAGTGGGAGGCAATGTGATGACCTCTGAGTGTGTGTGAGGGCGAATGAGCGGCCTGATTCACTTGCGCTTCAGGTTCGAGTTTGTGGCTCCACGGTCTTCGCGGCGACGGAGTCCGAGTGGGTCCCAACCTGCAGTTCCGTGGTGACCTCATACGGCTTATGGCTGTAGCGGACTCTGAGGGTTCTCTTCCCTCCCTGCAAGTCCAATCCAAGTTCGGGGCTTATACGAACCAGCCCATTGCTAAGAGGCACCAAAACTCCGGAGAGGGGGGCGGTCAGGCGGACATCTGAATGGCCACCTTCTGAGAAGGGGGCACCCTCCCTTGTTTTGTCTGCGACACCGGCACAGGGCGGCCACATGGGGTGGGACCTAACCCAGAAGCCCATGAGCTGGAGACCCCTGTGCTCCTGCCATTTGTGCCATAGATTCCTCCAAGGAGATCATCTAACTTGACCTCACCCCTGGGCCTCCAGGAACTCCCATCCCAGATTCTAAACCAGCCGTGGGACTGCCCATTTTGTCAGTTCATGGAGGCCCAGGATCTGAGTCAGGGAGGCAAGCCTGTCATCCCTGTCTCAGTCCAGGGTACGAGATCCCCTGTCCTTTGCCCAAAACATTGGAACGTGTCTGAGAGTGCCTTCCTGAGACTGGGGGCCCAGATGGATCAGAGACACTTGCAACAAAGCAGGTGCTCTCCCCGGTCATAGAGCGAGCTGAGTGGGAGCTGTCTTGCTTTCAGGAGTGGCGGAGGCAATGCTAGTGGGGATACTGCCCATGAGATCAGAGAAGGTCTCATAATATCAGGCCGTAGATGAGATCCACAGAAAGACACCGTGGGTTTGCCCAAGTCCTAGACTGTGTAATCAAAGATTTCAAAAAGGGATTTTCTGAAGGTTATGGTGTAAAACTAACCTGATCTTTCATCATTTCCTTTGATAAGACCTCAATTGGAGCTGTGGGGGCAAAGGAAACAGAACTCTAGATGTTAAGACCACCCCGAGTTGTTACCATGCCTGTGGGGGAAAAGGAGTTCATAACTAATATTCATCCAACTCGGGCCAAGCGTTAGCCTCAGAGCCTGGGCATATAGTCAGTTCTGCTTTTTGCAATTTACTTTCACCCTGGTTGGAGAAATCGACAGCTGGTTCATCCAATTTACCTGTTATCTGTGGCTTAGAAACTTGCCTAATATTAATAGAGGGCATGTCAGAGCGAGCATCTTAGGATTTGAACACTCAGGGCAGCGCCTGTATGCCTGGGTTTTCTTCATCTCTGTCCAGAGACAGGCAATGGGCAGGGATGACGGGAAGGGAGGCTATGCTGGGAAAGAGTGGTTAATTCCAGTCAGCCTGAGGTCGGATGGGACATTTGACCACAGGTGTCTAGCTGCTCCATCTAAGAGAGGGGACGCCCTCACATAACCAAGAAGGGACAATAGGTGCTGGACGCTGGTCTTTTCTTTTTTGGATGGGAGCCACCTCCTCGAGCCTGGTGTATGGCTCAATAGCAACTCCTCTGACATGTGCCTTGAAGAACTGGAAAAAGTTTGACCCGGAGACTCTAAAAAAGAAACGTTTAATTTTCTTTTGCATAAAAGCCTGGCCACTACGTAATCTGTCAGATGGAGAGTGATGGCCATCTGAAGGCTCTCCAGCTTACAATACTATTTTCCAATTAGCCAGAAGTTAATCAGCCTTCTCCAGTACCACCCAAGGCTCCTCCTCTTCCCCTTCCAGTGCCAAAGTTACATCCCTCTCTACTCCCTTTACAAGAAGTAGCAAACAGAATGGGGACCAAATACAGGTCCATACGCCTATTTCACTTCAGGACTTAAGGCAAATAAAAACAGATTTGGAAAAATTGGCTGACGACCCAGATATATTGAGGTCTTTCAGGGTTTCCTTTGAGTTAGCCTGGAAGGACGTCATGTTATTACTAAAACAGACATTGGCTGTAAGTGGAAAAAAAAAAATACATAAAGTCTTCGAAACTGCTCAAAGCTAGAGAAGATAATGGAATGATGCTATAAATGCCAGAGGCAGATTAGAAGAGGAAGGAACAAGATTCCCCACAGGGTGTCAGGCAGTCCCTATGAGCGATCCCAGTTGGCCTGCTGATGAGGGAGATAACCACAGTTGGCATAGAAATCATTTTATTACTTGTATAGTTGAGGGATTAAAAGTGTCATGAGTAAAGCCTGTTAAAAACTATCGGAGGTTTACTAGGGGAACAAGAGAATCCATCAGCTTTCTTAGAAAGACTCAGAAAGGCATTGAGAAAACATACACCAAGAAACCCAGAAACAATGGAGGGCCGAATAATTCTTAAGGATAAATTCATAGCTCAGTCAGTGCCAGATATATGGAGAAAGGTCCAAAAATTGGCTTGTTGCCCTGATCAGGACCTGGAGCCCCTCCTCAGAGTAGCAACTCAAGTATGTTATAACCAGGGCCAGGAAGAATGAAAGGAGAACAAGAGGAGAGACAGAGAAAAGGCTGAGGCTCTGGTTACAGCACTATAGGGAGTCAACCTGGGAGTCTCCAAGGTGAGAGGACTAGGGCAGAGACCTATGCCTGGAGCCTGTTTCCTCTGTGCAAAAGAGGGACCCTTTAAATGGGAATGCCCCAAGCCTCAGACCACAGCACCTAGGCTGTGCCCCATCTGTTGGGGAGATCACTGGAAGAGGGACTGTCCCTGAAGACAAAGGTCTCTGGGGTTGACCCCTCAGGCCCAGGATCAAGACTGACGGGACATTTCCATAATGGCTCCTGTCCTTATCACCACTCAGGAGCCCTGGGTGACTCTAAATGTAGGAAGACAGCCTATCAACTTCCTCCTGGACACGGGAGCCACTTTTCAGTCCTCCTCTCCAATCCTGGGCTCCTCCCTCATGAATCTGCCACATTCATATTTCTGGCAAGCCAGTTACAAAATTTTTTTACCCAACCTTTGAGTTGTGACTGGGAATCCATTTTCTTCTCTCATGCCTTTCTGATTGTTCCAGAGAGTCCAACTCCTCTTTTAGAAAGAGATATTTTGTAAGCGCTTAAAGCCTCAATTCACATGGCAATGGAGGATTTCCCATCATGTTGCAGCAGAAACAAATCCAACTAGGAACCATGAGGTTGTGGGTTCAATCCCTGGCTTTGCTAAGTGGGTTGGGGATCAGAGCTGAGGTGAGCTGTGGTATAGATTGCAGATTCAGCCTCTAGCCTGGGAACCTCCATATGCTGAGGGTGCAGCCCTTAAAAAAAAAGGCACATGGCAATGGAGCCTAATCAAGGTTTATGCCTGCCTTCGATGGAAGTATATATTGACTCAGAAGTCTGGGCCACAGGAGGAAAAATAGGAAGAGCAAAGAATACTCAACTGGTGGAAATAAGCCTTAAAGATCAGAATTTATTTCTTTGCCAGAAGCAGTATCCTCTGAGACCCAAGGCATGACAGGGACTTATCCCAATTATAGGAAACATAAGAGAACAGAGATTATTAATTGAATGTATCAGCCCTTGTAACACTCCTATATTGGGAGTGCAAAAATTTAACAGGGATTGGTGCCTAGTACAAGACCTTTGTCTAATAAATGAGACACTGGTCCCATTACATCCAGTGGTGCCCAATCCCTACACTCTTCTTTCACAAATTCCAGAAATAGCAGTGTGGATTACTGTATTAGATTTAAAAGATGCCTTTTTCCCTGTATTTCCTTGACTAAGTTTTTGCAAAATATGGAAGGTAACTGGCCAGAGTTAATTTTAGGTTCAAGTAAACTGGGAAATATCCAGTATTAAATTAATATCTTAAATTAGAGTTGAAGTTTGCTGATCTAATTAATACATACGTGTTGTTACAGCTGTCAACATTAGGTATAATATCTTATCGTACCTAGGTTTAACAGAAGTCAAATGAGACACTGAGACATCAGTTACTAAACAGGAACTAAAGGTCTTTGGAATGCTTAATCAGTATGGTCAGTGCCACCCTGAGATGGTCTCTGTGAGAAAAACATGTGTTTTTAGAAATTATAAAGGACAGCCTGTGGTTGCTTGAGAAAAGTAGAATGTTTTTTCAATATAGAAGGAATGAGGAATGGAATTGCATTTTATTAAGGCAAAAGAATGATAGTGTGTCTTTAGCTGATTGCTCTGGTTCGAAAATAAGGGACAGACTAATATGGATACAGAAAGTGATACAAGGTGTGTGGGAAGTGGACACTGAGAAGAGAATTTTGTGCGTGGTGGGGACTGTTAAGAATAAATCTGAGTAAGTTAACTTTAAAAGTAAGGTGGTGCCATAAATCATACTCCTCACAAGGACATAAGGTAGCTTTCAATGTCATGCTGACCAAGGCATACAAATATTTCATAACCAGCCAGAGAAATCGGAAAAACCATACAAGTTACCTGGGCTATTATAAAATCTAAATGTTGTATTCCTGGTTGTTCACAGAATGTGTCTAATTCCTTGATAGATCTTCCACAAAGATTCATGACCTCCTCCTCCTGGTGAAAATATTTCTTCACCATATTCACTGTGGTCTTGATCCTTTTATTCAGACCCTGTATAATTTTTTTTTTTGTCTTTTTTTTTTCGTTGTTGTTGTTGTTGCTATTTCTTGGGCCGCGCCCGCGGCATATGGAGGTTCCCAGGCTAGGGGTTGAATCGGAGCTGTAGCCACCGGCCTACGCCAGAGCCACAGCAACGCGGGATCCGAGCCGCATCTGCAACCTACACCACAGCTCACGGCAATGCCGGATCGTTAACCCACTGAGCAAGGGCAGGGATCGAACCCGCAACCTCATGGTTCCTAGTCGGATTCGTTAACCACTGCGCCACGACGGGAACTCCCAGACACTGTATAATTAATTGTATTTCTTGCTTCGTTACATCCTGATTAAAAGCTATCAACCTTCAAATGTTGATAGAAGGGGTACCCAAAGCAGTGTATCAAAGCCCACTTGACTGTCCCATGAGTGGAGACCTAACTGCTTTCCCTAATGATGCCCCTTTTCAGCAGGAAGAAGCCAGAGCAGTCATCGCCCCTTTTCCCTGCAGTTGGAGTCTCCAACTTGCGGGGGAATTGAGGCAGAATATTAACTCAGGTAGTCAGTGTAAGAACATGGATTCGATACATTCTTTGATGTGGCTCTTGATTAACATTTGTAAATTAAGGGTTGCATAGCAACACCAACTGCTATAAAGATTGCAGGTATTACCCCGTGGATCCATCACACAAGAGCCAAGAAGGCTGCATGCGCTGCTGACATAGACACCTGGGAGGCTGCACAGCACCTCAAGAATCCCCTCAGGGTCAAGTTCCAGAGACTCCCTTCGCCATGGCCTGAGAGTTCTAAGCCCTGCTCTGGCCACCCCTGGAAGCTGGTCAGTCTACACATGGTAGAAGCCTGAGGAGTTCCACGTGCAACTTAACTTGAACTCGTGTTCTGGTGGGGGACGTTAGCCATCAAAATCACCCTAACCCTTGTGCTTGCAGTCGGGAATGGGAAGAGGGCTCTAGGTTGCTTATTTGTGTGGCATATCTTCTGACTCCTGGTACATTGGGAGTCCTCCCCATCACTGGCTAACAAACATGATGAGGGGGCTCGTCACCCTAATAATAGACTTTATGACCAACAAACAGATCCAGGTTCTCCCACGTATGGAGTTCAGTAGTGTCTCAAATGTCACACTTGGTACACAAGACTGATTGTTGGGCATGATTGCACGAGAACATGGTACGAGATGTTGAGGTCGAGGCTCCCCTGCAGCCGTAGAGGACCTCATCAAGCTGGAAGGAACACTAGGTGGGTTCACCTACACATTACACACAGAGGTCAATACACTGCCAACATCCACACCCTGCTCTCCAGCACCAGCACCACCAGCAATCCAGTAGTCTGCTGCCAGACCTAAAACTGGAGCATGCAGAGCCATGGGGATACCCAGAACGAGGCTGGCCCATGGGGATAATTAGCAAGTTCGTGGGAAAACGGCCTCTCTTTTCAAAACCGAGGGGTAGGACATTCTATCTTTAGAGGATTATTTGGGTTTGCTGGAGTACCTCTGTTAGAGAGAGCAGTACTTATCCTGGCTGTAATGGTTCAAGCGTCTTGGAAGGTCACTGTAGCGGCCGTAAAAGCCCATCAACAACTGGACTCCTGGTGGAGGTGGTGTCACAAAACAGGAGGGGACTAGAATTACTGACAGCAGAAAAGGGGAACTCTGTCTATTCCTTCAGGAAGAATGATGTCTTTATGCCGACAAGTCAGAAGTAATCAGCAGCATGGCACAACAATTAAAAGAGCGAATAACCAAGAGGAGGCGAGAATTGGCAGAGTCTTCAAACTACTGGAATAAGATCTGGAACTGGGCTTCATGGCTCCCACACTTAACTGGGCCTCTGACTATCCTCATCATTGCCCTCTTGTTTGGGCCCTGAATTCTTAATGTGATTACTCATTTCATAACCACACGAATAGAGTCTATAAGGTTGCAAATGTTAGTTCACAATAGGTCCCCCTGGACACATCAGATACAGAAAACTTGAGCTTTAAAAATTGATGCTTGCTCCAAGAAAGTGGAAAAGCATCAAGAGGGGGGAAAGTAGGAGAAAATGTCCTGATAAAAAGGTAGAAAGGAGAGACCCTGGCCATGACGACTAAGCAACGTCCAGCCAACGGCCCCAACCACCCCTCCCCACACGTCTGCTTCTGTAAACTTGATTCTGCATCTACTACTTTGCCAGTTCTCACTCTGGCCTGCCAAGCACGGACCCGGAAGAACGAGCCCTTGTGAAACCCCTCTTTGGGGCTCAGACTCTGAAGAGCGATCTCCTCTGGGCCCGCGGCTGTAATAAACCTGAGTTCTCCACCTCTCTGAGTGCTCGCTTGGGTAAAAGCGCTGATCCGCTGCAGCCACAGAGCTGCTGGGGCTGGTAACTACCGCCACAGGGCTGTCGCCAGAGCTGATACGCTGGGCAGCTGCTGTAACATTATTAGCCTCTTCGAGGCTATCTTTCTTTTCCAACCTGAAGGATAGGTGTGACATGATGGCCTCATCTGAGGTTGAGAGCACAGGCACTGCAGTCAGGAAAACCCAGATGGAAGCTGATTTCCACTACTCACCATCTGTTGTTTGCCTTTGGGCAAATGACATCCCACATCTGAGCCTCAGTATTCTCACTTGCGGAATGGGGATAATGAAGTACTCATTTCCTCAATTTGTTGTGGGGATTAAGTGAGGTAATGAATGTGAAGTGCTCACCTAGTTAGTGTTAATGCTGCCTGTGGCTCTTTTTAATCGCTGGGATCCTGCTGCCCTGTGCTGAGATGCTGGAGGGAAGCTCAGGTCGAGTCAGAGAGTGCTTCCCTTTTTTTAGATCTTTCTTCATTTACTGAGCACTACGTATGTAGGTGAAGGACTTTGCTGTTCAAGACAGGCACTTAGCAATAACTTTGCCCTCTGCTAGTCTGGCAGGGCGGGGGTGCTGTCTCTGTCCTTTGAGTGAAGCAGAGTCGATCTCTGAATGTGACTGTCGATTTTTTGAATATTTAATAGCGATAATGCTAACAACAACAATAGCAACACATACCACCTTAAAGCTGTGTAGAGCAGAGGCACATAGTGGCCAGGCCGCTAGCAATCTCTCAGTGTTACAGCTCCCATGAGCAGTGCTTTACAATTAATCCATGTCTTCAGACCAAAGCGTGTGTGTGTGTGTGTGTGTGTGTAAAGGTTGTTTCCTCATCGTCATGGCCACGTTGCTGTGGGCAGGGCAGATGTTACTTCCCCCATACTTTTGGTTGAACGAACCAGGTTTGTATAATTGCTTTTGAAAAAAGACTATGGATTGAGCAGCTGTTATGAGAAAAAGCAAGAATACGCTGTGTTGTGTAGTCTTTTGTGATTATTTTCAGGAGAGTTAAGAGTTCAAATATGGTGGCAAATTTAAGCTATGCTTTCTGGCAGGATTGCGCGAAATGATTAGGCCCTTTGACGCTGGAATTGTCAAAGTGTTGTGTTAGCTGTTAACCAGCACGGACAACTTTAGAAAAGACGGCCTTTTCCTTCTGTCCCTTCTCCACCCTGCTTGCTCCCTCCCTTCCTTCTTTCTTCCTTCCTTCCTTCATGAAACATGTGCTCGACTTCTATTGTGTGCAGTTAAGGTCGGTAACATACAGATCAAGTTGCTTTTAAAATATACTTTAATTAAAAATATTTCTGCCTATAGACATGAACATTTTCAGCTAGCCTCATTTCTTTTTCTCCATGGGCTTAGTTTGTGAGTCTGGAGCCAATTTACATAACTGATTAAAACAAACCTAGATAGTTTGTGACCCATTTTTGTTAGAAGTTTTTTCTCTTCCTCATCTATTACCACGGCAATTAAGATAGTTTACAGTAGCCTGGCTAATGATTTTCATATTTGAATCTCAGGGAATTGTAGGCATGAGATTTTCAGAAACATTTAGAAACACTGAGTCTTGCGTTCTCCCATCTGCAAAATGGCAGTGTTAACATTTTGCTGAAATATATGAATTAAAATGTACTCTGTAATTCTTGGTTGGTGGCTTTTTAAGACCCAAACTTTAGCCTATGTAATTCTAAAGAGCAAAGTATGACTAACTTGATAATGGAGATTTCTAGGCCACCATTGATATTCCCTTATTAATGCAATGCTAGTAGTGACGCCAGTAGGAATAGATGAAAAAAAGACTCATATCTGTAATGACATTGTAATTAACATGTCACTAGTGGTCCTTGGGCCTTATGGTTTGAAGTAATAATGAAAATGTCATTTCAAGTTATTCTATCATTTATTAAGAAGTAAATGAAGCCCTCAAAATACAGCTGAAGATCAATAGATGTTTTTGAGCCGTTAGCCGCAGGGTCATTTTGACTTCAATTTGGTGCAGAAGCCACCTTGTTATTCTTTTCTGTTCCATGTGCACATTGTGTGTCTGCATGATCGTGAGGCTTAAGAAACAGAGCACGGCCGGAGTCAGTCACATGAGGGGTTGAATCTACAGGGTGGTTTACTTATACATTGTACGACCCACTTCCTTGGCATGAATTGGTCTGAAATGTAGGAATGACAGTAATGATACCTTTCTCAGTGTGGTTGTGAGGATTAAATGTGATAATGCAGAGAAATACCTGGCACCCCAAAGTGGTAACATTTATTGCATGCCTTCTTCATGCGTTCTATGTATATTACTTTTATTTCTCACTTAATTTTGCTGGGTTGAATATTTTGCCTCTCTTTTCCAGATGAGGACTCAGGGAGGTTAAGGGACCTGTGAATGTTCCATGTTCCAACTGAGGTGGATTTCCAGGCTGGGTCTGCCCTCTCAGGGCCTAGGCTTTGTTGTGGTGCCTCCTACATGGAGGCGTTCAACAGACCCCGAAGCTCTTTTGCTCCCTCCACAAAGGTTTTTGCATGAGAGTCTGCAAGAAACAATTTCTTCTTATTATGTTTGTGTACATACGACTTTAAGTTAAAACAAAAATATACAGCTGTCTACATTTGCACTCTGAATTCAAGCTAGAGATTCTGTGTGTTATCAGTCACATTAACGGCAGAGCTTAGAATTGAAGGTCTTGTCACCTTAAATGTTACTTTCCTTTTTTTTTTTTTTTTTAAAAAAACCACTCATTTTGGTATAATTCAAACTTACAGAAAATTTCAAGTGCAGTACAAGGAAATCTCATATACTCTATCCAGATTTACCCATTCTGTACGTAGTTTGCCTATTGCTCTATCATTCTGTTTGTGTGTGTGTGTGTGTGTGTGTGTGTGTGTGGTATACACATTCTTTAGAACCGCTTCAGAGTAAGGTGCAGTCATCACCAGATACACCATGCTCTCTTACCCTATGTATTACAGTGTGTATTGCCTACAAATATGGATACAACCATAATATAATATCAAAATCAAGGATTGCAATATTGACAAAATTTATGACTCTAATGCACAGTCCATATACAAATATTGTTAGTTCTCCAAAGCCAGTCCAGAAACACTGATTTTTTTTTTAATTTTTGTGATTATTTACTCTCCTTCTATCTAAAAGAAGAGTTTTTCTTTGTGTTTCTTGACTTTGAAAATTTGAATGGTATAGGCCCATTATTTTGTAGGCTATCCCTCAATTTGTCTTGTTTGATATTTCCTCATAATTAGATTTGGGTTGCACATCTTTGGCCAGAAAACCACAGAAGTGGTATGTTTTATTAAGTGTCTTACATCAGGAGGCACGTGGTGTTGGTTTGTTCCAACACTGGTGATGTGAACTTCTATCACTTGGTTAAGATGATGCCTGCCAGGTTTCCCCACTGAAAGTTAGTATTTTTCCTTTATAATGAATAAATAGTTTGTGGGCAGATACTTTGAGATTTTGTATGTGTCTCACTTCCCATCAAATGTTCACTCACCAATTTTACTTCTTTTGCTGAATTTCCCTTGTCCTCCATTGAATAATTATTTCGATCAGTACAGACTCATGGATTCTTATTTTAGTCAACGATTGATAATTTGTCATTTTCATTATTTATTGTGTTGCTTAAATCATCCCATGTTTGGTCACTGGCATCATCTTAAGCTGGCTCCTGCATCTTTTTGGAATGCCTCCATCATTACTTGAGCATTTCCTTACTTTTTGGCACAAGATGCTCTAGGCTCATGGTGTACTTCCTTTGCCCCAACCCTGGAATCAATCTTTTTTTTTTCCCCAGAGCTTTGGTTCTTT
Organism: Sus scrofa; assembly: GCF_054392235.1. Classification (NCBI taxonomy): domain Eukaryota; kingdom Metazoa; phylum Chordata; class Mammalia; order Artiodactyla; family Suidae; genus Sus; species Sus scrofa. Next base: position 80,289,947 of record NC_139387.1, on the reverse strand, counting down.
TTAATGGAGAATGCTATATACAAATCAAGATCCATCTGTCATTGATACCAGAATGCTCTTTACTTCTTATATAAACAGCTTTCAGTGTTCATAGTTAGGAAACACACGCACACACACAATCCTATCTCTACATTTATTTCTCTTTAAAAATCACAAGTTACTTGGAGAATAGATGTGCGGTTGCCCTGGGAGGGGGGAGGGGGAAGGAGTGGGAGGGGATTGGGAGCTTGGGGTTAATGAATGCAAACTATTGCTTTCGGAATGGATTAACAATGAGATCCTGCTGTGTAGCACTGACAACTATGTCTAGATACTTACAATGGAGCACAACAATGGGAGAAAAAATTATGTATACATGTATGTGTAACTGGGTCCCCATGCTGTACAGTGGGAAAAAAAAAAAACTGCGTTGGAGGAAATAACAATAAAAAAAAAAACCTAAAAAAAAATGACAAGTTACTTTTTATGTCTCCAGTTCCAATTCAACATCACAGGGTTTTTGCAAAAGTCTTCCCCTTTCTATACTTGTAACTCCCTTCTCAAACACTGAAGAGCTTGGCTCCCATTACCCCCAAATACTAGTTTACTAATTTCCTCAGATTACACAGAAACTAGTTTTAGAAGTGTTAACCCATATACCACCGAAAGCAAACCTTTGCACTAGAGTTCACTATTTAGTTACAAAATTTTTGAGGCTAAAATTGAAATACATATATACAATAAAATACAAACATACACACTAAAAGGCATAAATGACATTTTTAAGAGAATTACAAAAAAAAACCACCCAAGATTACCCAGATGGTAGATGGCACAGCTAGGTGTTTAAAATTTCATTTAAATTAAAAAAATTGAAGCATGGTTGACTTATTAGTTTCAGGTGTACAACGTAATGATTTGATATTTTTATAGATTACACACCTTATAAAGTTATAACATTATGAGATTATTGACTCCATTGTTTGTGCTGTACATTACATCCCTGTGACATTAATTTTACAGCTGGTAGGTTGTATCTTAATCTCCTTCATTCATCTGGCCCATCCCCTCTACTCACTCCCTTTTGACAAACACTAATTTGTCCTTTGTACCTCTGAGCCTGTTTCTGTTTTGTTAAATTTGTTTGTTTGTTTTTTATACTCTACATATAAGTGAAAATATACAGTATTTGTCTTTCTGTATCTGACTCTTTTAACTAAACATAATACCCTCTAGGTCCACCCATGTTGTCCAAATGGCAAGGTTTCATTCCTTTCTTATGGCTGAGTAATATTCCATAATATCTATACATATGTGTGTGTATGTATATATACACCACATCTTTATCCATTCATCTGTCAGTGGGCACTTAGGTTGGTTCCATATCTTGGCTTTTGTAATAATGCTGCTGTGAATGTTGGTACATGTATCTTTTCAAATTAATGTTTTCTTCAGACAAATACCTAGGTGTGGAATTGATGGATTGTCTGGTAGCTCTATTTTTAATTTTTTGAGGAGATCTTACTGTTTTTCATAGTGGCTGCACCAATTTGCACTCCCACCAATAGTGCACGAGGGTTCCCTTTTGTCCACATCCTCTCCAGCGTTTGTAATTTCTTGTCTTTTTGATGAGAGCCATTCTGACGGGTGTGAGGTGATGTCTCATTGCAGTTTTAAATTGCATTCTCTGATTATTGGCTGTGTTGAACATTTTTTCATATGAGTGTTGATGGAAAAAAGGCATGCATCTTAAAAGTCTAATTTGTTGAGTTTTGACAAATGAATACATTCATGTATTACACATTCCTTTGAAGATACAGATGTTTTCTGTCATTCTAGGAAGTTCTCTGTTGCCCCTTTCTAATTACTATCCCCTAGAATAAACTAATTTTCAGATTTGTTTTGCTATAGTTTGCCTTATTGTGGAATCATAGAATATATATATATATATACATATATGTATATATATTTTGTATTTCACTTTAAATTCCTCTAGATTTTTTAGTTCTTTTAGCGTTTTTATAGTGTGGATCTGCGTGATTGTTTCTAAATATTAATGCTCACCCTCAGTTTTTTTTTTTTGGCTGAACCTGTGGCATGTTGAAATTCCTAGGCTAGGGATTGAACCTGCACCTTAGCAACAACCCAAGCTGCTGCAGTAACAATGCTGGAATCTTAACCCTCTGTACCACAAGGAAACTCACCTTCATATTTAAATGAAGCCTTGCTCCTACTTAGCAGGATTGCTAAAGCAATTATTCTGTGATGAGACTATGGCTATTAAAAGAACAGAATCCTACAGATCTTAAACTAAAAACTTGGATGACTTGGAATTAATTTTTATGACACCCAGTATAAAACTGGCTTTATAAGTGAGCTTGTAATGGTTCTATTGTGCATTGATTATCATTCAGTTTCCTCAAAGTCCACATCACTTAGTCGGGGGTGCCTTCATTTAGTCATTTAGAAAAGTTTATTGAGTGTACCTCAGATCCTTCTCTAGCTATCAGAGAACTAGTGGTGAACAAAGTAGTTAATGTTGTTATTCTATCAGAGCTTCATCTATTTTATTTCAGTGCTATTCATGTGTGTGTGTGTGTAGATCCAAGTTGCAGTCTGATATTATTTTGCACTGAATGTTTGTACTTGCCACAGTTCAAATTCATATGTTAAAGTCCTAACCTCAATGTGGTAATAATTGGATATAGAGCCTATGAGAGGTGATTAGGTCATAGGAGCAGGGCTCTGGTTTGATGAGATTAGTGCCTTTACAAGAAGAGACACGCCGGGAGGAGTTTCCTGGTAGCTCAGTGGGTTAAGGATCCAGCATTGTCTCTGCTGTTCAGTCCCTGGGCCGGGAACTTCTGCATGCTTGGGCATGGCCAAAAAATAAAAAAGAAGCTTGCTTGTCCCTCTGTCTGCCACCTGAGGACTCAGCAAGAGGGTGGCTATTTCAAGCAAGGAAGAGAGCCCTGTCCAGACCCTGACCATGCTGGCACTCTGCAAACAAATTTCTACCCCTCAGAGCTGTGAGCAAATTGTTAAGCCGTCCAGTTTATAATATTTTGTGATGGCAGCCCTGGCAGACTAAGACAGGTAGCATATTCCTTCCGCTTGAAGAACCTCCTTTAATATTTCTCAGAGCGTGTGTATGCAGGCAGTGGTTTCTTTCAGGTTTTATTTATTTGAGAAATTCTTTATTTTCCTTCATTTTTGGAAGATCCTTTTGCTGGGAATAGGATAATTGATGGCAGTTTTTGTCTTCCAATGCTTGAAAGATGTCATTCTCTGGTCTTCTGGTTTGCATAGGTCCTGATGAGAAGTTTAGTGTAACGTCGTCTTTGTTCTTTTTTATGTAATGTCTTCTTTTCTCTGGCTACTTTCAACATTTTTTTTTCCTTTTCCTTTCAGCATTTCGAATGTGTTATACCTCTGAATGCTGCATAAGGGAAATAGAAGTATTGTCTTCCTTACATGGGGCAAGGGTGTTCTACATGCATAAACAGAAGTTCCTCTGCCATTTGACTCATGTTAGTCCTTTGCCTATGGTGCTCTTCCGACCTCTAGTCCTCATTAAACATTATTAAGATATTGGGAACCCCTCAAGTCCTATATCCATGCTGCCTTCATTTCAGATTCTTGACCTCCAAGCTCTCTTTGGCCCAGACACATTTTAGACTCTTTCCTATGAAATGGTTTCAAAATACCTCATTGTTTACCACCTTCCTTTCAACACACTCTCTTTACTTCTAAACATCTGCCCATTCTTTAAGCAGGCTTTTTTTTTTTTTTTTTTTGGATAGGTTTATTTTTGTATATTGTCAAGAAAATCCCTTCAAGTCTTTCCTCTATTAGTATGATTAATTTCTTCAACTCATGTGAGTAATTTAATTAGGTTACTCTCCTTTTCTTATTTTAGTTATTGTATTTTGCATTTCTTCTTGCTTAAGTTTTATATCTTGTATTTCTTTGCTCAGTGTTACCTGTAAATTGTCCGTCTTTGCCTCCAGTTTATTTCCAATGTCTTGCATCATCTTCAGCATCAACAGTCTAAAGTCTTTTTCCTGGAGGCTGAGAATCTCCTGATCACTTAGATGTTTTTCTGGGGTTTTTCCTTTCTCCCTTATCTGAGTTATAGTTCTCTGTCTTTTCATTTTTATAGGTTTTTGGTGTGGTGACCATTTTGAAGACAATAATAAGAGTTGTAGCCTCTCTTACTTCTGGTGTCTGCCCCCCTTGTGGCTGAAGTTGGTATGGGGGCTTGCTGTAGGCTTCCTGATGGGGGGGACTGGTGCCTGCCCACTGGTAGGTGCAGCTGATTTTAATCCCTCTGGTGGGTGGGGCTTGTCTCTGGATGGGATTAGAGGCGGCTGTGTGCCTGAGGGGTCTTTAGGCAGCCTCTTTATTAATGGGTGGGGCTGTGATCCCACCTGGGTTGTTGTTTGGCCTGGGGCTTCTCGGCGCTGATGGGTGGGGCCAGATTTTCCCAAAATGAGAAAGCAGGCTGCTGATGAATATTCCCAAGAGCTTTGCTTCCAATGTCCTTCCCCTACAACAAGCCACATTCACCCCTGTTTTCCCAGGAGGTCCTCCAAGAACTGCATCAGGTTTGACCCAGATTCCTATGGAGACTTTGCTTTGCCCTGGGACCCAGTGCACGTGAAAGTCTGTGTGTGCCTTTTAAGAATGGGGTCTCCGTTTCCCCCAGACCCGTGGAGCTCCTGTGCACAAGCCCCACTGGCCTTCAATGCCAGATCCCCACATGTGGGAGTTTGATGTGGGGCTCAGAACTCTCATTCCTGTAGGTGAGTCTCTGTGAACCAGTTAGTTTTCAGTCTGTGGGGCTTCCCACCCAGGAGGTGTGGGGTTGTTTATGTCTTGAAATCGCCCCTCCTACCTCTTGATGTGTCCTCCTCTTTGTCTTCTGGAGTAGGATATCTTTTTTAAGGTTTCTGGTCCATTTGGGTGAAGACTGCTCAGCCTTTAGTTGTGAATTTTGTTTTTAGGAGAGACGTTGAGCTCCAGTCCTTCTATTCCGCCATCTTAATCCCATCTAGGTTACCCTCCTTTTTAAATAAGTGACTCTAAGGGTGAGAAGAGGAAGGCAAATAAGAGCCATACTCACAAGGACCCCATAGCTTTATGTTTCGCTGTTGCCATATTGAAATTATTAATAACATTTGAACAAAGAATCCCACAGTTTCATTTTGCATTGGTTGGCCCTAAAAATCACACACTTGGGTCTTGGGTTTGGGATGGATATCTCATTTGGGAATTTGGCTAGCCAGAAGGTCATATAAGGATATTAGGTGACTTGAGCAGAGGAAGGAGAGTACATGGCAAAACCAGCTCTATGACAGCAATTGCAAAATACTCTTCTGCCGGGCAGTCCACTAATGTGTTATGTGTGAAAAGGCATTAGTAGTCAAATTTCAGAAATGTGTTAAGGAAGCTTAAATAAGTTTCCTTAGAATAGAACTTTTTAATATTTAATTTGGGGAACAGAATTAGGACTAACTCAAATAGGATGTAATCTGGAGCATTTCCAGAACTCATTTGATGATGGCTAATGATCTGGAGGAACAGGGTTCTTTGGGTCCTAGTGTTGGAAATGTTTAACAAATGGGGACAATAGTTGCATGCTTCCAGAGCAAGGAGACCTATTCCCACCAGTAGCTTTGGGAACTAGACTTATAGATTGTTTAGTAGAAACAAATAGAAAGGTTCGTATCTCTCTATGGATGGACCAAAGGCAGCGTTGTATGCGTGAGGCCTAGGGTTGGCTTTATCCCCCTCTCTATCCCCAACTACTCCTGGGTCATGTCTTGTCTTCTTTCCTTCCTTAAGAGCGCCCTTCAATTGACACATTAGTCAATTTTTACCTTCATCAAAGATGCTTTTTTTTTTGTCTTTTGTCTTTTTAGGGCTGCTCCTACAGCATATGGAGATTCCCAGGCTAGGGGTCTAATCAGAGCTATAGCTGCCAGCCTACACCAGAGCCACAGCAACTCTGGATCTGAGCCCCGTCACGGCAACACCGGATCCTTAACCCACTGAGCAAGGCCAGGGATCAAACCTGCAACCTCATGGTTCCTAGTCGGATTCGTTTACCCTGTGCCATGACAGGAACTCCCCCAAAGATGACTGTTAATTAGATATGTGAATCTGCAATGTGTGTGTCTCCACCAGGAATTTTGAAAGGATATTCTCTAGGGTACAGAAAAAAAAAGGAGGGTACTTAGCCTCCCTACTGTAATGCACATAAATTTTTATTACTAAGTGAATAAAAGCCATGATCAGAGTCTGAATCCTGTTCTTTGGGATCCCTGTGCTCAGCCTGCTCTGCGTATCCCATTATACCAGCCTTGGCTGGGAGCCGTAGAAATACCACCGTAAGTGATCCCATCTTACCCTCGAATGGAACCGTCAGTGTTACTCTATAAATCAGCTGGAAAATGAGCCTGCACTCACTGAAGGAGCTTTTGCCAGCTCCCAGGAGACCACTGAGAAGTGCGTTCATGAGGAGGGAGAGGAGTAACTGGGAACACAAGCTAGGGGCTATTGGGAAGTTGGTACATGTTAGCGGGCAGAGTGCCAGTGAATATTTATTATGTGCCCATTGCTTGCAAAGCATATTTAATGTCTAATAATGGCAGGTGTTGAGCCATGGTTCTCAATTCTGACTCAATCACATGTAACAATTGAGAAGAATAGTCAGGAGTTCCTGCTGTGGTTCAGTGGGTTAAGAACCCGACATAGTGTCCATGAAGATGGGGTTCTATCCCTGGCTTCACTCAGTGGGTTAAGGATCTGGCACAGCCCCAAGATTCGGCCTAGGTTACAGATGTGGCTCAGATCCAGTGTTGCTGTGGCTGTGGCATAGGCCTCAGCTGCAGTTCTGATTGGCCCCTAGCCTGGGAACTTCCATATGATGCAGGTGTGGTTGTAAAAACAAAAAGGAAGAAAAAAAAGAAAAAAAGAGTAAAAAATTACTCTATCTTTCTAAGATCCTGATTAAGCTGGTATAGGTTGGGATCAAGAAACTGAATTTTCAATAACTGTTACCGTGATTCTGATGCAGGAGGTCAAGGACTATTAAATGTCGAAAAAATGTTGATGTAGGCAGTGGAATAAACATTATGCAAAAAATCATTAAAAAAACACTTCAAAGTCACAGTGTCTGACCTGAAAAACAGCATATATTAATGAAATCTGAAGAAAATCTCTTCTCCTGAAAGAATATTTTTGATAAAATAATCTATCACACTTTTGCTGGGATTAAGAAATTGTCCCATAAAAATATTATTATTTTTGATAATATATTTTTATTTCATAATGACTGTAACTTTTAAACCTTTTAATTCTGTTTTTGGAGGAAAATAGTTATACAATAGATAGTACTATAAATGCTCTATACTATATAAATACTACAAAAGCTCCATTTGTTATTTAGAAAACTGTGTGTATGTATGTATGTATGTATGTGTCTATAATTTAAGTTTTTTTCCCTTCATGAATATTTTTAGCAACTACTCTGAGTTTTTTCTCACCAGTGAATTTTCACAACTCAGTTTTTACATTATTCCAAACAAATTTTCCAACTGATTTTACAGTGAATACCCATATACCTACTACCTAGATTCTACCATTAACATTTCACTCTGTCTCAATACATATCTTATTTATTTGTCCTCCTTTCATCCTTTAATCCATCTTAATTTTGACATATTCCAAAGTAAATTGTGGACATCAGCATATAGCCTGTAATATTTATTAAATAATATATTATTGTCTATTGCATTTTTTGCTGTAAAATTTTACATACAAAAATGCACAAATCTTGTGTATATTTATTGAATTTTGACAAAGGCAAACCTCTACGTGATGAAAATCACTATCAAGATATAGAACATTATCACCGTATCATGACCTTTCCCAGACAATCAATCCCCACCCTTTGCTTATTCTATGACTTTGTATCAATGGAACTGTGTAGTATATACTGTTCTTTTAATTAGCATAATGTTTTGAGACTCATCCATACTGTTGCATGTATTAGTAATTAGTTCCTTTTTATTGCCGAATTGTGTTCCATTCATGATTGTACCACAGTTTGTTTATTGGTTTTCCTATTGATGGGTATCTGGGTTTTTTCCAGTTTCTGGCAATTATGGATAAAGCTGCTATGTACATTCTTGTTCAGATTTTCTGTTAACATATGTTTTGTTTCTCTTGGGTGAAAAGCTAACAGAGGAATTGCTGGCTCATAGGGTATGAGAGTTCTGTTTGCTCCACATCTTTGCCAACATCAGGAGTTGTCAGTTTTGAAAACTTTAACAATTTGGATGAGTATGTAGACTACTTCATTGTGATATTAATTTACATTTCTTTGATGACTAATGTGAACTATTCCATGCACTTATTGATCATCTATATATCTTCTCTTTTGAGGTGTCTTTTCAAACCTATTGCTCATTTTTTATTGGGTCTTTTTTTTAATCAGTGACTTTTAATAATTATGCTGCGGTTCTTATGGACTAACACTGGATAAATGATATTTCTACATATAAATGAATTTTTATTCCCTGATTGTTTCGCTTTTTTTTTTTTTTTTTTTTGTCTTTTGTCTTTTTGTTGTTGTTGTTGTTGTTGTTATTGTTGCTATTTCTTGGGCTCCCGCGGCATATGGAGGTTCCCAGGCTAGGGGTCCAATCGGAGCTGTAGCCACCGGCCTACGCCAGAGCCACAGCAACGCGGGATCCGAGCCGCGTCTGCAACCTACACCACAGCTCACGGCAATGCCGGATCGTTAACCCACTGAGCAAGGGCAGGGACCGAACCTGCAACCTCATGGTTCTTAGTCGGATTCGTTAACCACTGCGCCACGACGGGAACTCCCTGTTTCGCTTTTTAATGTAAAACAAGAACATTAAAGAAATCTATTATTATCCACTTATTATAAATCTGAGTTCAACTTTTTGCTATTTAATATCTATTATTTGATTTCTACATTTCCATTATATCCAAAATTAAAAAATTAAAGCATAGTCAATTTGCTAATGTTGTGTTAGTTTTAGGTGTATAGCGAAGTGATAGTCATAGATATATATATGTTTATCTATTCTTTTTTATTTTCTTGCCTATTAGAGGTTATTACAAGATATTGAATATAGTTTTATGTGCTATGCAGTAGCTCCTTGTTATTTATCTATTTTATCCATAGTAGTGTATGTCTCTTAGTCCAAAATTCCTAATTTATTTTCTCTTTCCTTCACTTACCTCTTTGGTAAACATAAGTTTGTTTTCAGTGTCTGTGAGTCTAGTTCTATTTTGCAAATAAGTTTATATGTATCATTTTTAAAGGATTCTACATATAAGTAATATCAAATGATATTTGTCTTTCTGCCTGAGTTGTTTACTTAATATGATAGTCTCTAGAGATATCCATGTTGCTGCAAATAGCATTATTTCATTCTTTATGGATGAGTAACATCCTATTTGATTTGTTTTATATGTATCTTCTTTGTCCATTCATTCATGCTGCTTCCATGTCCTGGCTATTGTGAATACACAGCCGCAGTGAACGTTGGGGTGCGTGTATCTTTTCAAATGGGTTTTTGTATTTTCCAGATATATGCCCAGGAGTGGGATTGTTGGTAGTTCTATTGGATCTTTTTAGTTTTTTAGGAACTTCCATACTGTTCTCCATAATGGCTGTCCCAATTTATGTTCCAACCAACATTGTACAAGGGTTCCCTTTTCTCCATGCCCTCCCCAGCATTCATTATTTGTAGACTTTTTGATGATGGCCATTTTGACTGGTGTGAGGTGATCCCTCATAGTAGTTTTGATTTCTCTAATAATATTATTAGTATTATTTCTCTAATAATTAGTAATGTTGAGGATCTTTTCATGCTTGTTGGGCATCTGTATGTCTTTGGAGAATGGTCTATTTAGAGCTTCTACTATTGAGTTTTTTTATTATTCAGTTTTTAGGATTTATTTACATATCCTGCATATAAGTACTTTGTCAAAAATACGTTTTGCAAATGTTTTCTCCAAGTCTTTGGCTTATCTCTTCTATACCATTCTAAAAGCTTACATATTAAATAAGAAGATTTAAAAAAAAAGAGAGATAAAGTGATGCTTCTTCTAGTGAAGAAAACAGATCTTTACATAATTTAAAAATTGCTCATGATTTCTGATTAATGTATTGTGATAAAAGTATTGCACTAGTATCTTAACACCAGATAAAAAAAAATGAATGTAAGTAAAAAATTAACGTGCTTAAAGTACAGAGAACACCATGTATATAAAATATCAGGCTTTTGTTTTGTATGGATTCTTTCCTCCAGAAACTTAATATAAATATCATAGCTTTTCAGTCCATTCATATGAGTTCTAACTGTAGACTTGAAAAATGAACTTGCAGATATTTAAATCAGTATTATTGGGAATGCAATATATATGACCACATAAAACATTTCCTATGCAAAGATAATTAAAGTTACTTCTGAGTTAAATTTATTTTTCCTTCCCTCATATCTTCCAGTACAGTGAGCACTCCAGGAAGAAGCCCTATACCCCTATGTTTATTTACACTGTGGCTGAGAGCCCCAGAGGTACATGCGCCCTCATAGGAAAGGCATGAAATGGAAAAGGAATTCAGGGTTGTGTTCATTCTATTGGATATTTTTAAAAAATTTGTATTAAAGTATGGTTGATTTACAATGTTGTGTCAATTTCTGCTGTATAGCAAAGTGGCTCAGTCATATATATATATGTCAGTCATATATATACATATATATATACACACACATATACTTTTTCTTTTATTATCTCCCATCAAGTTCTATCACAAAAGATTGGATATAGCTCCCTGTGCTATACGGCAGGACCTCATTGCTTATCCATTTAAAATGTAATAGTTTGCATCTACTGACGCCAAATTCATAGTCCATCTCCCATCCTTCCCCCTCAGCAACCACAAGACTGTTCTCTGTGTCTGTGAGTCTGTTTCTGTTCTGTAGATAGGTTCATTTGTGCCACCTTTTAGATTCCACATGTAAGTGATATCATATGGTATTTGTCTTTCTCTTTCTAACTTCACTTAGTATGAGAATCTCTAGTTGCATCCAGTTGCTGCAAACGGCATAATTTCACTCTTTTTTAATGGCTGGGTATTATTCCATTGTGTATATGTACCACATCATCTCAATCCATTCATCCGTCAATGGACATTTAGGTTGTTACCATGTCTTGGCTATTGTGAATAGTACTTCTGTAACCATAGGGGTGCATGTATTTTTTTTTTTTTTGAATGAAAGTTTTGTCTGGATGTATGCCCAAGAGTGGAATTGCTGGATCATATGGTAGGTGGGAATGTAAATTTTGTACAACCAGGATGGAAAACAGTATGGAGGAAACTAAAACTCCAGAACACTAAATATATTGGATTTTTATTCAACAAAATTCATAGTGCTTTTATTAGCAAAGTATTATACCGTGCACTGATGTAGTCATGAGTGTTTTCCCCTGTGTCTTCTCCATGTCATTCCCTATACTAAGTCCTCTTACATGTGTTCTCATTCTATCCTTCTGCAAACCTTATGCATTATCTCATTTTTACTCCCTCTTTTTGAAACAAGGACATCGAAGTTTTAGGAAGTGAAGTAGCTTGTCCATGGTCACAAAGATTGCAAGTGGAGGAGGGAGAATTCCAGCCCAGCTGCGTGACTCTAAGCCTACACTCTGGGTTGTTAGTGGACAGATAACCCAGTCGTCCCATCTCCTGATACCAAACATTATGGTGATAGTTGTTAAATTCGGAGGAGTGAAAGTAAGGAGTGAGGCAGGTAGTAATGTGAGTGTTGGACAGAAGAAATGCTTCATTTTATAATTTCCATAATTCTTTTTAACAGCGTCTTTCCCCAAACCCTAAGATTTCCCTCTCTTCCACACCATAGGACCACTAGAGGATCAGACTGGCTTGGGTCTGACTGGCTGTCCCGTGGGTTGGAGGGCTGGGCAATCCAAGCCTTAGAGGTTAGCTGATTTCCACCATGTCTCACAGCTCACCATTCAGAAGAGCAGCCAAGGGCACAGGTTCTAGGATTTATGACCTGGGGAGGGTGGTAAAGGCTTCCTAAAAGGATGTGCTTTTTTAATTGCAAGGTCTTTCTTCCATTTAGATCTAACCGAAGATGCTCCTGTGAGAACTACATTTAACCTAATAGCCAATATTTATTTGTTTGAATCATTTACAGCCTGTTTTAAAAGGCGTTGCCAAGTAGAAATGGATCTCTGCTTTGGTTAACATCAAGATTTATTCTTCTAATAAGATTCACATATGTATGGATTAGAATGATGCTATGATAGTTGATTCATCTTAATACTTTAAAAACTTCTTCTTAAAAACCTACAGTAATTCCCTGTTGAATACTGCATTAGATCACTGCATCTCTGACTTTCTAGACTTCTGGTGCTTCTCTAGCTATCCAGCCTTTTTTTGTCCATCTCGCACCCAAGTAAACTTTATTATAATTGGACCATCTTCTCATTCTCTTGTAATATAATTGTTCTTTCCTGCCTTCTTGCTCATGTTGGTCCCCTGACCATTCATTCTCTAGGCTTATTCAGAGAAGCCATTCCAGCTCTACTCCCATCTCTTCTTTGAAACTTTCTCTAGCACTATAGTGGTTAAGAAGGCAAATCTTGGGTTACAGACATGTGTGTTCAAGACTTGACTTAGCTGTTGACTGGTGATTTATTTTACCCTTCTTAGTTGATTTTCCACCTCTAAAGAGAGATTAATGGCAGTTACTAGATAGATCTTTAAAGTGCCTCCTGTCATCTCTGCTACAGGTGTTCATGTCCTTAGCGCAGTTATTTCTTTATGGATGTGGCCCGGACCTGTGTCTTCCTCCTAAGCAACAGAACACGGCAAGGTTACACATGTACATGATTGCATATCCATGACTCTGTTCCATCTGATTGGAACATCTGCCTTGCTAGGAAACTCTCTTCCTTGTGGGCTTTGAAGGAGCAAGGTACCGTATTTTGAGTTTTCGTGTGGAGAGGGTCATGTTGCCAGGAGCTGAGAGTGGCTGACAGCCAATGAGAAGCTGAGGCCCTCGGCCTGACGGCCTGCAAAGAACTGAGTGTTGCCAACCATCATGTGATCTTGGAAGCTGATCCTTCCCCTGTCAAGCCTCAGATGAGAACCCACACCTTGATTATAGAGCACTTACCTAAGACGCACCCAGACTCCTGACCCACGAAACTATGAGATAATCTATGTGCATTGTTTTAGGCTGCTAAGTTTGTGGTCATAGTGTTACACAGCATTAATAGTAGATATTCAACACAATAGATAACTAATAAAGGAGTTATCTACCTGGAATAAAATAAGACATTCTGTATTTGGTTTCTTTTCCCATTTCCTGGCATACAGCTCTTAAAACTCTTAGAATGTCCAAAATGATGTTTTTTTTTTTCCTTTTTTTCTTTCCCTCCACATCGCAGGTATGAAATTCATCCACGTTTCAGGTAGCAGTAGTTATTTTTATTGCAGTGTACTGTTTCATTGTGCACATACACTAAAGTTTATTCATCTATTCTCTTAATGGACATTTGGAATTTTTTTTCCAGTTTTAGACTAATATGAATAGAGCTGCTATAAATATTCTTACACCTGTCTTTTGGTGAACATAAGCACACATTTCTGTTAGGCATAAACCATGAAGCTGAAGTGCTAAGTAGATATCTGTTTAACTTTGACAGATTCCACCAACTCCTCAAGAAGTTATATCACTCACTGTACCCACTAGAGATGCAGTTTCAGTGGGCTTTCTGGATCGTATGGTAGTTCTCTGTGTAATTCTCTGACCTACCGCCTTACCTTCTTCCATAGCTGTTGGGACAATTTACATTCCCACCAACAGTGTAGAAGGGTTCTCTTCTCCATACCCTCTCTAGCATTTGTTATTTGTAGACTCACTAATGATGGCCTTTTTGACCAGTGTGAAGTGGTACCTCATTGCAGTTTTGATTTGAATTTCTCTAATAATTAGCGATAGTGAACATTTTTTTTCATGTGCCTGATGGCCATCTGTATGTCTTTTTTTGAGAAATGTCTATTCGGGTCTTCTGCCCATTTTTGGTTTGCTTGTTTTTTTTGCTGTTGAGTTGTATGAGCTGTTTGCATATTTGGGAGATTAAGCCCTTGTCAGTTGCATCGTTTGAAACTATTTTCTCCTATTCTGTGGGTTGTCTTTGTTTTGATGCCTCAGACACAGCCTTAATTCTGGAGGCAGAGCTGCCACCTAAGGAGAATTACATAGATGAGGCTGACATCTATAGAAGCTGCTGGTTCCACTCTGCTTCCTTAGCAAACATCTGAACTGGGATTTGATGTCTACCCTGACTAAGAATCCTTTTGTTTAACAGGGAAGAGAAAACAATATCTATTCGTGTAGATATGTGCAAACCCAGCAGGGACTACTTTAGGATAATAGGAGCCTCTGAGTATCTATTTTCATACACTCTTTAAGCACCAAACAGGAGCATCTAAGGGATAAGGGACTTTTTCTGTTTGCAGCTAAGCTATGAGTAGGAAAGAGGGCAGAAACCCTCCCCGGTTCCTAAGGGGTGGAATTCCTTTTCTTGGCTTTCTAATTTCCTGCCAGTGTCGACATAGATGCCTCTGGTGCCTGATGTCACTGTTCCATTAGCATGTTTTGCACATTTTATTGCTAAGCAACAATTAGCAGTGTGAATCCTACCTTCTGTGATTTCAATTTGGGCTTCGCACATGGAATTTTGCTTTCCTCTTTGTAACACAGCAACAGTGTTCACTGTTCAGCTCAAGCTATTTTAGGAGAACCCGAGAGAAAAGATTGAGGAGAGAACAGCAGGTATTTGGCCATTCAGTGTTACAGCTTTAAACTGTTATTTATGAGAAAATCTTCTCTAATTAGACACTCAATAATTTGAAAGTAATACTAAAATTTGGAGATAAATGCAAAGCAATTCAATTTGGCCCTAAGGGTGCACTGATAACAGTGGAATAATTATGAAAGTCCTGAAAGAGAGCAAACTAAAGGTCCACTGGAAAAAGAAAAATATTTTTTTGCCAAAAATTTCTCATAATAATAATGAAAGAAAAAGCTTTCCTTCCAACCTCAATACCGCATAGAATTCTTTTCATTGGGTTAATGGGCTATTATGAAAATTTAATGGGAATTATAGACCCAGGAAAGGAAGTAAAAGAGTAGAGCAAAAAAGGGGGAAAAGTCCATTAAATTAAATATTACCTAGTTACCCTCTACCTTTTTTTTTTTTTTTTGTCTTTTTGCTATTTCTTTGGGCTGCTCCCGCGGCATATGGAGGTTCCCAGACAAGGGGTCCAATCAGAGCTGTAGCTGCCAGCCCACGCCAGAGCCACAGCAACTCGGGATCTGAGCCTCCTCTGCAACCTACACCACAGCTCACGGCAACGCCGGATCATTAACCCACTGAGCAAGGGCAGGGACTGAACCCGCAACCTCATGGTTCCTAGTTGGATTCGTTAACCACTGCACCACGACGGGAACTCCGCAACGCCGTATCTTTAACCCACTGAGCAAGGCCAGGGATTGAACCCACAACCTCATGGTTCCTAGTCGGATTCGTTAACCACTGAGCCACGATGGGAACTCCACCCTCTACCTTTAAGAAAAGAAAAATGACAATATTTCAGCATAAATATTACTTTTAAGAAAATGCAATTTCTTGTGAAATACTCTCACTGGAAAAATAAAATTATCAACATTTAAGACATCAATAAGTAGAAAAGGAAGCTTATTTTTGGCACATATAAGAATAATATTTATAAATTTCTACTGGGTAATCATATTTACTTTTTTCCCTTGAAGAGAGGAAACTATGGGTAAATCATTTCGGGAAAGTGAAATCTATATTTTACTCTTTTAATAATGAGAAGTCTAATATCTAGTATCTTAGAATCTTGAAGAAAGGCCCAGGGGGGTTATGATAGAGAAGAGCCTTAACTGAAGAAGGAGAGAACATTATATTGTTGATTCTCTCTTAACAGCTCTTTGAAAAGCACAAATTTTTTTTTTTTTTTTTTGGTCTTTTTGCCTTTTCTAGGGCCACTTCCCACGGCATATGGAGGTTCCCAGGCTAGGGGTCGAATTGGAGCTGTAGCCACAGGCCTACACCAGAGCCACAGCAACACGGGATCTGAGGTGAGTCTGTGACCTACACCACAGCTCAGCGCAACGCTGGATTGTTAACCCACTGAACAAGGCCAGGGATCGAACCCGCAACCTCATGGTTCCTAGTCGGATTCGTTAACCACTGCGCCACAACGGGACCTCCCAAAAAATTTTGTTTTAAGTGGAACAAGGATTTACAGGGGATTAAAATTTTGGAGTTAAGAGTTATTGGTCATGGAGAGCTAAATTCCTTCACAATGCAAGAAGCTCTTTGACTGAAAATTCTTTAACTTTATATATTTCTTCCCCCTCCCCCTTTATTTATGGCTGCACCTGTATCATATGGAAGTTCACAGGCTAAGGGTTGAATTGGAGCTGCAGCTGCTGGCCCACACCACAGCTACAGTAGTGCCAGTTCTGAGCTGAATCTGTGACCTGTGCTGCTGCTTGTGATACTGCCAGGTGGTCAGGGATTGAGCCAGGGATTTAAACTGCATCCTCATGGGTACTAGATGGGTTCTTAACTGGCTGAGCCACAGCGGAAACTCTGAAAACTCTTTGACTTTAAAGATGAGTAATTCAAAAACGAATGGTTTGACTTTGAACAGTGATTGCTTAGATCTTTGAGTCTGGCTTTATTGAACCAAACTACCTTTCTTTAATTTCACTTTCACTCAGTTTGATGCACATTTATTAAACTTACTACTTAGTCTCCATTTATTTATCCAGATAGCAAAAGGCTTCTTGTCCTCAAAGAATCACAGTCTAGTGGGAAAGAAGGGTAAATAAGTATATAAGCCATCCATCATGTTTAAGTCAAGGGTAGAGAGTGGTATTGGTGCTGTGATGATACAGGAGAAGGCTCCTTAGCTCATTTTGAGGGCAGAAGGTCAGGCAAGGATTCCTAGAGGTCATGGCATTTGAACTGCTCAGGTTTTATATGAAACTGCAAATAATGAATCTGTGGATGGACCCTGCATCTGTTTTTTTTTTTTTTTTTTTGCCTTTTTAGGGCCACACTTGAGGCATGTGGAAGTTCCCAGGCTAGGGGTGAAATCAGAGCTGCAGCTGCCGGCCTACGCCGCAGCCACAGCAATGCCAGATCCAAGCTGCGTCTGCGACCTGACCTACACCACAGCTCACAGCAATGCTGGATCCTTAACCCACTGAGTGAGGCCAGGATAGAACCTGCATCCTCATGGATATGAGTTGGGTTCATTACCACTGAGCCATGATGAGAACTCCTGGTTATCATCTTGGTTGAAGCTGAGTATGAGTTCTGGATAGAGAGCTAGGAAAAAACAGTAACGAGAAAGCACACCCATCATGTGCTCAGAAGTGGCATATATCACTTTCGGTTATGTTCCTTTGGCAAGAAAGCCATACGGTTACACCTACTACAAGAGAGGCTGGGAAATGTAGTCTCGTTAAGGCAGCCATGTGACTTGTTGCAATTCAATTACAATGGAGGAAGAGAAGAATGGATTTTATTAGACAGCTAACAATTTATGCCATACATCTCAAAATTACATTAGCCTTCCTCAAAAAACCACACATTTCATTTACTAGCTTACCTTGAGTTTATAATAGTTAAATTATTTCTAAAAATTCTTGGTTTTGGTTTTGCATTGTTTTGGTATGGTTTATCTCTCAAAAGTTATTATGCACTTAATTTTATATAAAATATTATATCAACTTATATCATTTCAAATTAAGTCCTGATTCTTATAAAAATATATATTTTTATATTGAAGTCATTCTTGTATATCTTTCTTTCTCACTTAACATTATTTTAGGGGCAGCTTTTCTTCTAATTTTACAGCCTAGATAGTTGCTCTTAATGCCATGTAATAGTGCCCTATTATCTCTATGGCTGCATATTTCAAGCTATTAATTTTTTTCTTTTTGTATTTTCCAAGGTTCTTTCCTCCAATTCAAGCAAATAGCTTTACTCCCCTGGTGTCTCAGGGGAGGTATATGTCAAGGTAGGAAGTAGAATCAATGGATGTAGACTTCTGGATTTTGTTTCTCAAAGCTTAGGCCCATAGTGGAATTTAGAATGTTTATTGAGGTGATATAAGGGCCAAGGAGATTTGCTAAGGAGGAAAAAGAAAATGCTACTGGGGGCAGGATTTTCTGAGACCAACAAGGTGAGAGAGTGGGAGGGAGCCAGAGAAAGAAGTCTATGGGTTCCTGAGTAGTGGGGGTCCCGTCCTGCTTCCTGGCAGCAAAGCCAGAGAGGTGGAAAGCAGCGAGAGCTCAGGCAGAGAGGTCCCAGGCTTGGCAAACACCCTGATGGCCCAACAGTGCGATGGAGCAGCAGGGCTCTTGGATCCACATAGATAGATGGCAGGGGACAGGTGGGGCCAGCCTATTCCCTGTACATCACCAGTGAATAAATTCCTGAATCTCTGTGGGGTGATAAAGCATCTTAAAGAATGACTGAGATTAATTCCTCTGCCTGGTTGGCAGATTGAGGACTCCAGCGTAGAAGTTAAACTGAGAGATAGGAAATGAATAGACATTTCTTGCATATCTGAATTAGGTGACAGACATTGGGTCTGCTGCACAAGTGTGATTTGCTTAATCAATCTTGGGCTGCACCCAGGCTTCTTTTGTAAGCTGAGAAGAAAATGAAGGCCCCCGCCCCCGACTCTTTTAATCTCTTTAGGGCCACACGAAGGCCACATGGAGTTTCCCAAGGTAGGGGTCCAATTAGAGCTGCAGCTGCCGGCCTCCGCCAGAGCCACAACAAGCGGGATCCAAGTCGCATCTGCGACCTACACCACAGCTCAGAGCAACGCTGGATTCTTAACCCACTGATCGAGGCCAGAGATTGAACCAGCATCCTCATGGATGCTAGCCGGGTTCGTTAACCACTGAGCCATGATAGGAACTCAGAAGCCCCCATTTTAAATTTCTGTTATTGAGTTGTAGAAATTAAATTCAGACTTTCTATTAAATCCTACTAAATTTAATCTTGTTGGTTTTGTGTCATTATTTCCATTTACTGGAACAATTTTAAAGACTGATTGTGTCATCTGAATTATTATCTGTCTCTTCCAGTTTAGTCTTATCTTCAGAAATGATCAACATGCTTTCTGTTTTCATGAAGTGCTTACTAGCCATGCTGAGCCATCCAGAAATAGGGACAGAGCTCTGTGGCATGCTGTTAAGGCCCTGTCTCCTCCAGTTTGAACATTTATTAATTATTCCTTTCTGAGTTTTATTACTTATTCAGTTTCGATTCTACGTATCAGTATTCTTATCCGGCCTATAGTTCTTTATCTTGATCGTAAATATTGTGAATGACGTTGTTTATTGCTTTGGTGGTAAACATCTGCTTATCCATCATCTGTGAATATTGAGCGACACACGAGTGTTCGTGGTGGTGCAGGAGAGGAAATGTGAGTAAACAGGGTCCCAGTGTGACGGGCATGTCCTGGAGGGAAAACGATTCTTCTCATGAAGAGTCAAAAATTCACAGAATAAGCCACACGTGTAAAATACTTCAAGACGCTGCAATGCATTTCACATTGTCAGGGACCCTTAGAAAGCTGCTGAAAATTGTTTTCTCTGGGAGAGGTGGTGATAGGATTAGAGACAACTTTTACTTTACGTATTGTTTATTTCTAAAAATAGCTGCATTTTATACTTGAATTATGTTTACTT
This sequence comes from Sus scrofa, assembly GCF_054392235.1. NCBI lineage: Eukaryota > Metazoa > Chordata > Mammalia > Artiodactyla > Suidae > Sus > Sus scrofa. Next base: position 80,270,079 of record NC_139387.1, on the reverse strand, counting down.
ATCCATCCATCCATTCATTCAAAAATGTGATGAGAAATTGTGTGTCCTAGGCTCTCAGGAAATCTTGGGTCTCGTGATTAAGTTACTCTCACTGAGTTCGGGAATCAGAAGACATGGACTCACATTCCAATCTCTCCCTTATCCGTTGTGGAATCTTGGTCAAGTTCCTTGACCCCTTTATGCCTTAGTTTCTTGATGTATAAACTGGAGATAACAATGGTACCATCAAACCTTTCTGCTTAGCTGGATTGTGATGAGGATCCAGGGAATAAATGGGAAACAGTAAAGAAGTATGTGGAGCACAGTGATGGATTGTACATTCAAGTTAGGGAGGGAGGCAGATATCACTTTGCTGTTCATACAAATACACAAAATGGGACTTGCGCTAGATACCTTCATGGTACCATAAGAGGTGTTTCTTATGGGGATAAGATGGAAAATCTGATCTGATTAAGGAGATGTTCCTGAAGAAGTGATGGGTAAGCTGAGGTATGAGTTAATCATCAAAAACAAACAAGATTTTAAGATTCCTTTAAAAAATCACGGGGAGTTCCCTGGTGGCACAGCAGGTTAAGGATCTGGTGTTGTCACTGCTGTAGTTCCAGTGGCTACTATGGTGTGGTTTCAACCCCTGGCCTTGGAACTTCCATATGCTGCCACGGGCACAGCCAAAAAGAAAAAGAAAAAAAAAAAAAATCCCTGGGTAAGATAGGTAGGGGGCAAGGATAGATAGCAGATGGTTTGACTGACTGCCTTTTTGCTAATATCTGCTAGCTGGCTGAGCTTCTGTGCAGAGTGGTCTTTGCTGGCTGTTAGGAGGGATGTGAAAAGTAGGACAGAGGTCAGGAGAAGGAGTAGAAGGAATAAAGGGAGAGGACCAGGACCCCGGTCTGTTGTTTGCAGGAGGGAAGATTGAGTTCCATCTGGGCAGGGTGGACACACATCATGAGGTGATGCAGAGGCTGCAGCTTGAGGCTCTCAAGGGGCCTTTGGGTCTCCCATTCCAACACAGGAACTGCCAATTTTTTCTAGACCATAAGTGTTATTGGGGAGGAAGCTTCTCACCATAGCTCTTGCCAAAGCATGCTCCCAGATCACTCATTTATTAGATTTAATAGGATTTTAAAAAAGTTTTCACAAAACAACTTTATTAAATGTGGTCAAATTTAAACCAAATTTAAAAACTTCTTTATGGTAGACATTGTCAAAACTTTTAATATGGGAGTTCCCGTCCTGGCACAGTGGTTAAAGAATCCCACTAGGAACCATGAGGTTGCGGGTTCGATCCCTGGCCTTGCTGAGCGGGTTAGGGATCCGGCGTTGCCGTGAGCTGTGGTGTGGGTCACAGAGGCGGCTCGAATCCTGAGTTGCTGTGGCTCTGGCGTAGGCTGGTGGCTACAGCTCCGATTAGACCCCTAGCCTGGGAACCTTCATATGCCGCGGGAGTAGCCCTAGAAAAGGCAAAAAGACAAAAAACAAAACAAAACACAAAAAACGTTTAATATGAAAAGAGACATTATGATTCTCCTTAAGGCAATTTCTCAGATTTTAAATCATCAGGCTCCCCTGCTCCCCCCGGCCATGGAATGTCATGGACATCTTTCAGGACTGGTTATGAGAGGAAGGCTTTGAGTAAGGGCCTACTGTGCTGTCAGTGCTGGTTCTCCGTGGCCCTTGTCAAATAGAGCTATGGTGGAAGGAGTGGGCTGGGGCAGAGCAGAGCCCTGCAGAGACCAGAAAAGGCCAGTAGAGGGAGACTGCAGAATGCTCTGCGCACAGGGAGAGGCTCTGGGAGAAAAAAATTGGCTCCAGAAAAACACAGTGAACTTCGACCTCCAACCTCCAGATGTCATCAATTATAAGTAGACTGTGTAGGGGACCCACGGACCTCAGGGCTGGGACCTGTGGGGACCAAGCATCTCGTTTCTCCTGGGCTTTGGTAACAGTCGTGAGCAGGGCAAAGCTTGGGTCTAGGCGAATGGTGGGTAGAATAAAGCTAAGCCTGCTCCTTGTGTATCACCCTTTCTAGGATTTCAAAGCAATCAGGTCCAGATTCACTCTGAGATATTGTGCCCAAGGATTTTAAGATTCTCATAATTTTGAAAACCAGAGCTTCCTGGCCTCTTACCTAATGTTTGTGTGTCCTCTGGTATGACAGACACCGATTCTCTCATTCTAACTCCTGGGCCTGGAATGTTGGCCTCATTTCCTACGGGCTTGAAGGTGTGTATAACAGCCTCAAATGCCTTGGGCTCCTGCTTTTGTGCTTCTTTTTACTCTTCTACTTCTTTGTTCTGATTGTGCAAGTAACAAATGTTTGTTGTTTTAACGTTCATAAGAATATACCTTTAGAAAAAAATAATACCCATCCTCTTACTACTCAGAGGCAACCAGTGTAATTCTGGCGTATAATCATTGGGTATTTTTTCCCCTGATTTTATTTTTTCATAAATCAGGATTATTTGCAATTCAATTTTGTATCCTGCTTTCCCCCTGCCCTCCACTTAATCTTAGGCCATGTTTCCCCGCCCCTGCCCCAGGCCATTAAGAAGTTCAGAAACATAAATGTTAGTGGCTGCCTAATGTGCTGAAGATGGAAAACTTAGCTGTTTAATTTCTTCTTAACCCTAATTATTTTCCCCAATCTGAATGTCTTTCTTTGGGGTGAAGACAGACGCTCTCAAGGACTGGTGGTCTCCTCCTTCTCAGTCATTTACGACTCTTACAGTCTTTTTTTCAAGAAGTGGGCTTATCCCTTCCATTTTCACTGATTTATCGAACATGGTTCACCTTTGTGTTGTCTTAGCATTTTCTCCTAAGCTTCAGCTCACTGTGCTATTTAACTTTCCTGTCCTAATCTTACAGATGCTACTCACTTGCCCTTTTTCCTATCTTGGGTACATGCCCTTTCAAAGCATCAGTCTATCAGACGTTTTCCCATACGGGCAGGTTGGATGGTTTCAGGTGGTGCTGAGAAACATTCTGCCTGGAACAGTCCTGCCCTGCTGCCTGAAACTTTCAGCCACTTGCATGTAACATACTTCTTCACCCATGAAAAAGAGGGACCCTTACACAAATCATGATGAAGAAAGTTTGAATTTGCAGAGATTGGGCTGTTTTGTACCCTCGGGAGAAATGTACGTGCATTTCAACAAAAAGAGGTGTATCGGCTGGCATGGGCTGCCATCAAATAGCACAAACTGGGAAACTTCAGCAATAAGATTTAATTTTCTTAGGGTATAGGAGGCTTAGCAGTCCAAGGGAAATTTGAGTTCTGGTGAGGCGTCTCTTCCAGGACTACAGACAGATGTTTCTCCCTGTGTCACCACACTGACCTTTCCTACCCAAATCTGCAGAGGGAGAGGTTTCTGTTTTATCTTTCTCTTCTTGTGAGAACAGCAGTCTTCCTAGATCAGGAAGCTACCCTTGTCATTTTACTTAACCTTAATTATCACCTTAAAGCCATTATCTCCAAATACAGTCTTATGGGGGTTAGGACTTCACGCTGGATACTTAACCCACTGAGCAAGGCCAGGGATTGAACCTGCACCCTCATGGATAATGCGGGTTTGTAACCCACTGAGCCATAGCAGGAACGCTGGAATTTTTTACTATTGTGTTTTAATAGCACATGATGGCTTTTACTGTGAGAGTAACTCCTTTTACATTAGTGTAACAAAAACCTCTGGAACACTTGAATATGGCCTAAAGAAATTACAAAATACAGATGGATTTGGCTACAAAATGCGGTTGCACCTGTTTTCAATATCCTTCTTCCAGAAAGATGTCTCACAGTAACAGAGAAGAAAAACCATTGCCTAATCATTTAACGTTAGAGATGTCACTTGAAAATGAATAAAATGCGTGTGAAATAAATCATTCTTTTGGAATATTATTTTTTTATGAAAGAAAAGAATAATCTTCCTTCTCAGCCACAGGTTAAAAGATCATGTTGTCCTTGGATGTTAGTTGTCGGCACCATCAGTCCTCAGAAAGAGAAAGCTCCGCCTGAACCACGATCCTAACAAGCCTGGAGGGCTTGACCCCGGACAAATCTGTTTGCTTCATTTTTTCTGAGACTAGAGGGAGGAAGTTTAAATGCTTGGGTATATGGTATATTTCAAGGAAAAAACATCACTAATAGAGCTAGAAACCAATGTGGGTAATTTTGAGTATTTAATCAACACATTTAAAAAACCCCATTATTTATTTATGTATGTCTTTTTTGGGGGGGGCCTGTGCCCACATCATATGGAAGTTCCCAGACTAGGGACTGAATTAGAGCTGTAGCTGCTGGCCTACCCCACAGCTACAGCCACAGCAGCCAGGGAGCTGAGCTAAGTCTGTGATCTGTGCCACCACTCACGGCATCTCTGGATCCTTAATCCACTGAGTGAGGCCAGGGATTGAACCTGTGTCCTCATGGATACTAGTCAGGTTTGTTACTGCTGAGCCATAATGGGAACTCCTTAAATTTATTTTTTATTGAAGTATAGTTGATTTACAATGTTGTGAGAATTAATGCTGTACAGTGAAATGACCCAGGCATACATATATAAGTATATTCTTTTTCTCGCATTATCATCCATCATGTTCTATCGTAAGAGATTGGATATGGTTCCCTGTGCCGTACAGTAGGCCCTCATTGCTTATGCATTCTAAATGTAGTAGTTTGCATCTACTGACCCCAAACTCCCCGTCCATCCCACTGCCTTCCCCTCCCTTTTTGCATCCACAAGTCTGTTCTCTGTCTGTATCAACACATGTTTTTGAAGGTCCACAATGTGATAGAGGGACACTGTTCCAAGCGCTCAGGACACAGAGGTGAACACACAAAAGCCTTGGCCTCAGTGGGCCAACATCCTAGTGAGGAAACAGACAATAAACAGATAAACACGTAATTGTATAATATGTAGGTGGATAAGTGGAATAAAGCACAAAGCAAGACAAGTGGTGAGAGAGTTATTGGAGTTGCCGTAATAGACAAGGACCATCTTCTCCAAGGAGTTGTGGTTTGAGAAAGGGCCAGAGGGAAGAGAAGGAGGGAGCTGTGTAGATGTGGGGGGAAGACTTTTCTGGAGAGATGGGTTGGTTGATAGCATTTCTGCAGTTTCTCTCAGTGCATTTACCATTCACTCATCGCATATGAATTGAATCTATTATTAAATATAGGATGTTCTGAGATATTTGGCCAAGAACTTCCCCTAAGCAAGATCCTTTTTCGGATAAGGATATGAACTTTGCACTTTTCTTCTGAGAAGGAGGCCCAGGCATCAAGCATCTTCAGGTCCTTATAACAATTTAATTATTATTATTGGTGGGTTTTAAAAAATGTTTTATTTTTCTTTTTATGGCCAAGCCTGAGGCACATGGAAGTTCCTGGGCTAGGGGTTGAATCAGAGCTGCAGCTACCAGTCTACACCACAGCCAAGGACCTGGATCTGAGCTGCATCTGCAAACTATGCTGTAGTTTGTGGCAATGCCAGATCCTTAACCCACTGTGCGAGGCCAGGGATAGAACCCACATTCTCAGGGACCTTATGTCAGGTTGTTTTGTAGAGCTACAACGGGAACTCCCCCCCCCCTTTTTTTTACGCAAAACGAGCCCTAAAGAAAGTTTGCACTTTTTCCTCACACTCTAAACAAGTATTTCACAAAGTTCTAATTGTGATTCCATCTCTCGAGAGGCTGCCTCTTAAGAAGTGTCTTGTGATAAAATGGGATGAACTGTATCCATCTCTTGGTGATCCCAGTGCACATTAGCCACGTAAAGGCTCTGAGAAGTCTCTCAGTAAATAAAATGTTTAATTTCACTTCATGTTTTTCAAGCTTATTGACTATGAAACCCTACATATGAGACCCCTATATTTAGAGTAGACTCTTTCATCAGAGTTTAGACATCTGCACTAAAGCAATATGAAGCCTCATACCATTCAGATGAAGTGCAAATATCATATCACTTATGATTGTTTTTTTTTTTTTTTTGTCTTTTGTCTTTTTGTTGTTGTTGTTGTTGTTGTTGCTATTTCTTGGGCCGCTCCCACGGCATATGGAGGTTCCCAGGCTAGGGGTTGAATCGGAGCTGTAGCCACCGGCCTACGCCTGAGCCACAGCAACGCGGGATCGGAGCCGCGTCTGCAACCTACACCACAGCTCCCGGCAACGCCGGATCGTTAACCCACTGAGCAAGGGCAGGGACCGAACCCGCAACCTCATGGTTCCTAGTCGGATTCGTTAACCACTGCGCCACGACGGGAACTCCACTTATGATTGTTTTATTTCTAATTGGCAGCAAACTAGTGATCAGTAGCTTTTCTAAACTGCTCTTCCAAGCTAATATGCCAGTTAGCATCACAAACACAGCTCTTATTAGTGGGATCCATGTGAGGTCATGGTCAAAATCTGGTAGTTTACACACAGCTCTGTCCGATATTCTGTTCCCACTAAGCCTCCCTATGTGGCTTCTTAGGTTTTATTATGTGTTTTCCTGGTCCTAATCCTATTCCTATTCACTTTTTCTATTATTGATTACAGATATATACTATATTCTTCAGCTAGATCTGTCAGCTACTCCAACTGTATGACCCACGCTTGCATTCTCTTTGCTCCCTTCTTGGGAGATGCGAATACCAATAGTAGCTGCAGAAATGTAGTAGAAAAATTGGGTCTGATTGTTGCTTGGGCTTGATTCTCAGCCCTGCCACATAGTCCACACACAGGGAAGCACTGGGTGACTTCACATTGAGACAGCTACACATCCCTGCGGAAATTGGGTGTGTGTGTGCGCACAAACTTCAAAATTTTTCTGTTGCCATTTTAGAAAGTAGGTGCTGGGATTAATTGAGTCATGTAGCCAAGCCCTCAGTGGTAGTTTTTTGTTTGTTTGTTTTGTTTTTTGCTCTTTAGAACTGCACCTACAGCTTATGGAAGTTCTTATGCTAGAGAGCTGCAGCCGCTGGGCAGTAACATGGGATCTGATCTGTGTCTGTGACCCAAACCACAGCTCACGGCACTGGATCCTGAACCCACTGAGTGAGGCCAGGGATCGAACCTGCATCCTCCTGGATACTAGTTGGGTTTGTAAACTGCTGAGCCATGATGGGAACTCTTCAGTGGTAGTTTTGGCATTCTGTCCTCTAAATCATATTACAAGATTTTCTATTGTTGAGGTTGAAAATCCTTTTTTTTTTTTTTTTTTTTGTCTTTTGTCTTTTTTTTGTTGTTGTTGTTGTTGTTGTTGTTGTTGTTGTTATTGTTGCTATTTCTTGGGCCACTCCCGCGGCATATGGAGGTTCCCAGGCTAGGGGTTGAATCGGAGCTGTAGCCACCGGCCTACGCCAGAGCCACAGCAACACAGGATCCGAGCCGCGTCTGCAACCTACACCACAGCTCCCGGCAACGCCGTATCGTTAACCCACTGAGCAAGGGCAGGGATCGAACCCGCAACCTCATGGTTCCTAGTCGGATTCGTTAACCACTGCGCCACGACGGGAACTCCTGAAAATCCTTTTAACTGATGAAAACCTTTTCTTTTTGTAGAGTTTACAATGTATCCTTTTTCTCTATATTCAGTAATGTTCTTTGTTATTTCCTGCCTATTCTTAATTGTATCATGAGATCTTTAGTAAATAATTTGATATTACTTATCATAGAAATTGTGGGATTTAGTGAAAAAGAGTCTTGGGCAAAATTATGAAGATAAATTGTAAAGGTATTTAAGCATTTGTTTTTCCTATTCTTGCCCTTTTCTCTCTTTCTTTTTAAAAACTCCTGGGTCTTCCCCCCAGGCACCCAGGCCTTTTATGCTGTAAGCCCCCAGCCTTATCTCAGTAGCTAAGATGTCTCAACCAGCTTGGTTCTTTTTCTACCTCATCTCCTCCACCAGTCAATGCTCTTTTTTCCTCAGGACTCCACTGACTTTAAGTGCAGAATAGATAAACTAATATAGGACAATTTACCAGTAACTGATGACTGCTGTGCTCAGCCTCGCTCATTTCATACTGAGTAGATACACATTAATTTGAGCCTAAGTTTGCCTTCAAATTTTATCCCATTTTATTTAAACTTAGTTTTACTTCCAAATAATACTTTTTTTCTCTTTATCACTTCAGAAATATTTTTTATCGAAGTGAGTTGACACACAATATGATGATAATTTCAAGTGTGATTTGACATTTATATACACTTTGGATTGGAGGCTACATATAAGTCTGTTACCATATAAAGTTATTATATTATTATTGATTGTATTCCCTATGCTGTACATCACATGCCTGTGACTTATTTGGAAGTTTGTACCTTTTTTTTTTTTTTTTTTTTTTGCCATGCCCATGGCGTGCAGAAGCTGCTGGGCCAGGAACTTTACCTGTGCCACAGCAGCGTCCTGAGCCACAGCAGTGACAATGCTGGATTCTGAAACTACTAGGTTGCCAGGAAAGTCTGGAAGTTTGTACCTTTTACTCCCCTTCACCTATTTCGCCTAACCCCCCACTTCTCTCCCCTCTGGCAACCACCACTTTGTTTTCTGTATCTCTAAGTTTGTTTCTGTTTTGTTTCTTTGTTTAGTTTTTTAAATTCCACATACAAGTGAAATCATAAGATATTTGTTTTTCTCTGTCCAACTCATTTCATTTAGCATTATACCCTTTAGGTCATCCATGTTATCACTGATGGCAGTATTTCATTCTTTTTCGTGGCTTAGTAATATTCCATCACACACGCACGCACGTGTGTGTGTGTGTATCTCAATCACATCATCTTTATCTGTTCATCTAGTGATGGGCACTTAGGTTGCTTTCATATCTTGACTATGGTAGACAATGCTATTATGAACCCTGGGGTACACATATCTTTTTTGAATTATTTTTTTGTATAAATACCCAGAAGTGGGATTGCTGGAGCATATGGTAGTTCTATTTTTAATTTTTTGAGGAACCTCTGCCCTGGTTTCCATAGTGGCAGCACCAATTTACATCCCCACCAGCAATAAAAGAGGATTCCCTTTCTTCACATTCTCACCACAGTGTTTCCTGAGGTTGGCCTCTGACAACTGCTTTTGCTTCATCATAGGTTTTGGAACATCGTATTTCCATTTTCATTTGTCTCCAGACATTTTTGGATGTCCTCTTTGATTTCTTCAGTGACAACTGGTCGCTTAGAAGCACGTTGTTAGTCTTCCTGTGTCTGCGCTTTTTCCATTTTTCTCCTGTTTCATACTCCTGTGGTTCAGAAAAGATGCTTGCTATGATTTCAGTCTTCTCTAATTTATTGAGAGTTCTTTTGTGGCTTAACATCTATCCTTCCTGGAGAATGTTTTATATGCATTTGAAAATAAGGTGTATTCTGCTGTTTGGGGGTAGAATGTTCTCTGTATATCTGTTCACTACATCCGGTCTAATGTGTTGTTTAAGGCCAGATTTTCCTTACTGATTTTCTATATGGACAGTGTACCCATTGATGTAAGTGAGGTATTAAGGTCCCTTGCTCTATTGCAAGGGACTGTCACTGTGTACTTTTCTGTCTGTTAATATTTACTTTATGTGTTTAGATGTTCCCGTGTTGTGTCATAGGTATTTACAAGTGTTATATCTTTATTTATTGTCTTTTTAGGGCCACACCCACAGCATATGGAAGTTACCAGGCTAGGAGTCAAATTGGAGTTGTAGCTGCTGGCCTACACCACAGCCACAGCAACGCAGGATCTGAGCTGCATCTGCAAGCTACACCACAGCTCATGGCAATGCTGGATCGTTAACCCACTTAGTGAGGCCAGGGATCTAACCTGTGTCCTCATGGAAGCTAGTCAGGTGGGTTTATGCTGAGCCACGACGGGAGCTCCAAATGGTTCATTTTAAAGATGAGAAAACAAAAGTCCAGAGGAGGGTATGAAGAATTGGATCAGATGTCAATCACAGGTGGAGGATTTTCACTAAACTGACCTGCAAAGATTGTTGCTAAAACTGGACTGAAAAGGCCAAGGACGAAGCCCAAAGGCAAGATCCAGTCAAAAAGAAGACTCAGAGGAGAGTGGCTAAATTTTGGTCAAAAGAGAGAGTCTTGATCAGAGAGAGGTCCTAAAATGTTCTAAAAGTAGGGATATCCACTTTTTTTTTTTTCAAATTGCATGTCATGTTTTCCAGATTGTCTCCTATTTTAAAAAGTTATATGCTGGCTATTGGGTATAAACTGGAGAGACTGAAGTAGATAATATTTGCCCAGAAGAGCAGTGGCCCCTCCTTTGGTTCCATTAGGAAGAGGGTGAATCTTTGGTGGACACTGGAGCCAAGACGGCGAGGGCTGGGCTGCGCTCTCCAGTCAGGTTGGTGGTTTCTGGGTGGTTTGGCAGGTGGAATCCTACATCCCATAGGCTTGAGATGTAAGCACCTAAGAGTCTGTGAAGCGTCCCCTTGCCATCTAGCTCTGCCTCCAGCTTTCTATGCCCTTGAAATTCTCTGTGCCTGGCCACAGGTCCACAGTGTTCCACAGCTTTGCATTTCCGTGGAGAAGCATGGATGGGCCATATGTCTTTTGGGCTCCTCCTTGTTCCAATCCACATGCCAGCTGAGGCTCGGCTATTAATAGCCCAGCTGATTCCTGATGACCTTCAGAAGTTTTATAGCAGGAAGTGCCTTTACCTGCCATGCTCCCAGGGTTGAAAGCAGCCACACTACTCTCTGGGAAAAAGGTCATCCTTCTTTGCCTGTGAACTCTTACAGCCTAACTGAAACCACTTAGGCTGGTTTGTCTCTTCCTGATCCTTGGCCTTATACTTTATGCTCTCCCCTGATGGACTTTTTTTTTTTTTTTTTTTTTTTGGTCTTTTTAGAGCCGCACCCATGACATGGAAGTTCCTAGGCTAGGGGTCATATCAGAGCTGTAGCTATCGGCCTACGCCATAGCCACAGCAACTTGGAATCCGAGCCGACTATGTGAACTACACGGAAGCTCACAGCAATGCTGGATCCTTAACCCACTGAGCAAGGCCAGGGATGGAACTCGCATCCTCATGGATACTAGTCAGGTTTGTTACCACTGAACCACACCGGGAACTCCTCCTGATGGATTTTTATTTTATGGCCCCCTTCACCTTTCCCCTCCCTGCGCAAGTCTAGACCCTTCCCTCTGTGTTCTGATAGCATCTAGGCTATGGTTAGTTACATATTATTACTTGTCTGTTTCCCAGTGAATTGTAAGCTTCTCAGTGGTAAGGGCTGCTCATAGCACGGTGCCTACATATACATAGTAGGTGCTGAATAGATATTATTTGTGAAATGGAATAAGCTGCATATTCTCATTTGTTTTCTCATCATTTGTTTCTTTTAAAAAATTATTATTATTTTTGTTTTTTAGGGCTGCACCTGCAGCATATGGAAGTTCCCAGGCTAGGGGGTTCAATGGGAGCTGCAGCTGCCAGGCTATGAGATCCAAGCCAAGTCTATGACCCACACCACAGCTAACAGCAATGCCGGATCCTTAACCCACTGAGCAGGGCCAGGGATCAATCCCTCTTCCTCATGGATAAATCAGGTTCGTTACTGCTGAGCCACAATTGGAACTCCCATTTGCTTCTTTATTAATTAATTAATCAATTCATTCATTACTCAGACCTTATAGAGCACCTGCTGTCCCAGAAATTCTGGAGAAGAATACCAAGAATAATGGTTCTTACTGCTAAGTCAGGTTTCCTGCTTTTAAGGGACTAGCTCTATATGTATGTGTGTGTTTTGTGTGTGTGTGTGTGTGTGTATTTCTTTTCTATTGACAAAACTCAGCAAAAACTCTTTTACCAGAGGCCTCTGTGCTCCAGCACCTACCTGCTGCATTTCTGGGGCTCTCTTGGATGTAGAGTGTGGGTGGACTTCCCCAAGGGGAGGCCAGGGAAAAGCTTCCTAGGAGGGGAAGGCCCTTGGAATCATAATAGGTCCTGATCTAAGCTGTCCAGATTTTGATTCTCTGCCTTAAGAAAAAAAAAAAACAGCATTTTTAGTTTTTAAACAAATAAATTACAAATTATGACATTTGTAATTACAAGTTACAGAGACAAATTAAACACATGCAATAATTAATAAATTAAAAATTTGAAAAATGCAGCCCCTTCCAAAACCTCTGCATGTGAATTTAAAATCAATTCTGAATCCTGCATAGGTATTATATTTTTGCTTTCTAGGCATATGGGCATAGTACTTCCTTCCCGCCCCCTCATCCCCAAAATACATACTGTTGAAAACATTCAGAAGACTTGGCAAGAAATAAAGTCATTCCCGATAAATAACACTAGGCTTCTGCCTGCAGGAACTTGTTCCTCCAAAGCACAAAAGTGTTGAGCAAGGAAAAGAGGGACGAATGTAAACAGAAAACCTGGAGCCATGAGATACTCGAGAGCAGTTTGAGGAACTGGGCCGGTGGGCCTGGTCCAGGCGAAGGTGTGCAGCGGGGTGTGCCAGGCGGGCTTGCTGTCGGCAAGGAGCCCGTAACAGTTGTAGTCAAATTGGAGACCTGAGACAAGCTAATTAAGAAGAGCTTCAACTAGGAAAACAGGAAGCAGAAAGCTGAGGCGGGGGTGCGAGCTTGAAGCTGGGAGGGGCGTCAGCATGGAGGAGGTCGTGGGGCCACGGGGGTGGGGGGCTCTGAGGGCGGCGCATCCCCGCCGCTCCTCCCCATGCCTCCGAGGGCTACCGTCTCTCCAAGGCCCAGCGTCAACAAGCACCCTCCCCCTGAAGCCCGCAGAACGCCTCATTCTTACTGAGTTCCTACTCCTTGCAGATGTCGCTGAAATGCATTGCTGATGAAATTGCTATCTTTGCGGAGAGGTTGGGGCAAAGGCGTTGGTGTTGGAATGTTCAGCGTAGCATTCCCATTAATAAATAAATAAATAAAGAAAAATGGAACAAGGGGTTTTGGATGAGGTCAGATGAGGAATGATGAGGTGCTGGTGGTGGCAGCTGTGGGGGTGAGGACTCCCCAGATTTTGACACCTCAATTGGGAGGGTTTGGTTAGTCTGCCAGCTTCTTTTTCAGATCCTGAGGTGGGCAGCCACTAATTTCCAGATGCTGGCATCCTCTTTCCAGATGCATGCAGGGATTTCGGCTGCTGAGTTATAAGTAACTAGACTAGTATGATGCTCGCTTCCATGGGCACCTTGGAAACATTTCCGTATGATTGCAACACAGTCCAGGGACCTACTTGCCAAATCTTTCCTACTAGGCTCAATCTAACTGAACATATCTTTATTTTTTATGAATGCATTACTGAATTTTTAAAGTGAATCTTGTCAAGCCAAAAAAAAAAAAATCACTTTTTTTTTCTTTTTCTGTATCAGCTATATTTCTTTATAAAATGCTCTGAAGTTAAATATAAGTAACTCTTGATTTTCCACTAGAAAAGCAGTTTGGATGTTTATCATCCCCATACTTCGTAGCATTGTGTTGAACAAGGTTGAAGATTTAAATCCTTGTTCTCAGAAGGCCTACCAAATAGTAAGAATACTGTAAATACCTTGTAGCGGTTTCATTATAATCATTAAATACACAAAGTCAGAAAGGAAAAGTGTAACTGTAAATTATGCAGCACATTGTTAATAAGCATATATTCAAATAAGCTACATGAAGGCAGGGGTTGTTTGTTTGTCTGTTTGTTTTTTCCATTGTGTTCTTTGCTCTGTCGCTAGAGAGTCTGAGATCAATGTCTGATGCACAGAAGGACTTCAATACATTGGTTGAATAAGTGGATGGAATATGTACTTGTCTCCAAAGTGGTTACATTACCTAAGACACAAAACACATTCCAATAATACTGTCATTGTCACACTCTCTTTTGGAAATTTTTTTTTCTTTGGAAATTTCCTTTAAGAATAGTCCCAGTTCTTAACAGCCATACTTCAGTTTTTGGATGTCATCAACATACTCTGAGTGAGTTTACTTATGTTGTTTATCAGGTGTGGATCCAAATAACTTTCTCAGTTCATTTGCAAAGGGTGAATTTACCATCCTGGAGGTTATGAAAAGAATACCATAGTCTCGGAAAGCAGTTCCCTAAGAGGCATGCCAAAATGTTTGCATTAATAAAAGCTTCATTGGAAAAAGTGTCTAACTTCCCGAGATGAATACCTTGAAGGGAATAGAATTCATCTGATTTATTCTTGTATGTTTGATAAAAAATCAATTCCATTACTCATATTTACATTATACTCCTGGAAGGAGCTTAAGTGCTTTTGATTGAGTAAAGAAAGAGGCATAAGAATTGTTTGTTCTTTACCACCACTCTTCCAAAGGTTTTAGGCTGGCTGAGAATTGGAGTTATTTCTTCCTTATTGATTTAAGCTCCATTCTCTATCATTTTATGCACTTTTATTTATTTCAGAAATCCCAGAATCTTTCATTTCCAAAGTTTCACTTGTTATTGTTTTTAACCACAAAATAACACATGATTATTGTTTTAAGAATCACACAGAATTATACAGAGTAAAATGTTTTAGTCTATTTGGAATAAAGAGGGCAGATTGAACACATCACCACAACCATAATTCTACTACAATGAAAACAAAGTGATTTTTTTTTCATGCTAAGCATTTCTGTTTTGAAATAAGCCTGACTTATGACAATGAGCTTAAAATATGTAAGAATTTAATAAATTGTTATAAGACAAATGGCACCTAACTCTGACCTATATCAAAAAAGTAAGCATTGTCGGTATCTTAGAAGTTCCTTGGGTGCCCATTCCTTCCCCAATAAAGAGAACCAATATCCTCTTATTTTCTTGGGGGATGCAATCATTTTCTTGCTTCTCTCTATGCTTTTCCACATGGGTAGTTGTCTATAAACACTATGAATTAGTTTTGCCAATTTTTGAACTTCATGGAATAATGCATTAGTTATGCCTGACCTCTTACAGTCAACATTATACTTGAGATCCATGCCATTTATCGTCATTGCTTAAAATTCCATTGAATGAATCTGTCACAATTTAACTATTCTGCTGCTGCTGAACATTTGGGTTATTTCCAGTTTTTGGTTAATACGATTAGTGCTGCTTTGAACATGCATGTGCATAATTTGTACAGAACTAGGAGTGGAATTGATGGGTCACAAGATATGCAATGTATACTCCACAAAATGCCATTCTATTACTCTCTATTCTTGTCAGGAATGGGCGTTTTCTTTTTTCTAATTCTTTTTTTTTTTTGACTGTGCATGCTGCATGCAGATGTTCCTGGGCTAGGGATTGAACCCAAGGCGTAACAGTGATCCAAGCCACTGCAGTGGCAATGCCGGATCCTTAACCTGCTGTGCCAAGAGCAGGCATTTTCAATCTTCAGAATTTTTGTATTCTGGTGGGTGTAGACTCCTCTAACTTTGATCTTGTTTTGGCTCTTTTGGGTCCTTTGCATTTCATATGAATTTTAGAATCTGCTTATCAATTTGTACAAAAATATCCTACTGGAATTTTGAATAGTAATACATTGAATCTATAGAGCAGTTTGAGAGATAATTAGCATCTATTATTGTCATGTGTTTTTCTTTTATGTATTTTATTAATCCTACTATACATTATTTTTGGTTTAATCAATTACTTAAAATATTTATTGTTTATATTAACCGTTTATATTGAGATATAATTCATGTACCATAAATTCTACAATTTAAGGCTTACATTTCAGTGGTTTTTAGAATATTCATAAGATTGTAAAACTTTTGACACTATCTGATTTCAGAACATTTTTATTATCCCCAAAAGAAAACTCGTACCTGTTAGGAGTCACCAATTACCTTTTAAAGAGATATACATAATAAAAAAATTATGTGCTTACTAATAGAGGCATCTCTCTTACTGCTCTTCTATGTGTAGATTCCTATTTCCATCTGGTATTACTTTCCTTCTGCCTTCTGTTACCATTCCTTGTAATGTAGGTCTGCTCGTGATAAATTTTTCAGTTATTTTATGTCTCTAAAGACCTATTTTGCCTTAATTTTTGAAAGCTATTTTCACTGGGTATAGAAATATAAGTTGATATTTTTCTTTTCTTTTAGTACTTTTAAGAGGTTGCTTCAGTGTTTTCTCATTTGCACTGTTTCCGATGAGAAATCTGCACTCACCCTTCTCTCTGAACATTTTATTCTCTGTTTACAACTGGTCCTTTTAAATCTAGCTGATTTTAGGATTTTATCTTTATCACTGGCTTGAAGCAATTTAATTATAATGTGCTTTGGCATAGTTTTTCTTTAGCTTTTAATTTTACTTTATTATTTATTTAATATTCCCACTTAATTCCAAAAAGGAAGTTGAAGTAATTTGATTGTTTGTCTGAGAAAGCAGATTTAGGTCCGGCGTAGGCCTCCTAAGAAAAATACTGGGTTTCTAGCATGATTCCTTATGCAGGGAGATATGAGCCTAATAAAGCCACTTGACCTGGATCTCAAGTATCATTTTGGAAAATGATTTTCTCTTTCTTTCTTTCTTAAAAATTTTTAAATGTTTTCTTATACTTGATTCACAGCATTCTGTCAATTCCCACTGTACAGCAAAGTGACCCAGTCATCCAGTCACATGTATACATTCTTCTCCTCATGTTATCGTGCATCATGCTCCATCACAAGAGATTGGATATTGTTCTCTGCGCTGTATAGTAGGACCTCACTGCTTAGTTTCTTTATGTTTCCTACATTTGTGTTTCTTTGAGGGTTTTGCATCTGTAAGTTTATCATTTTCATCAAATTTAGGAACCTGTTTAAGCACATTTTTTTTTTTGTCTTTTTGTCTTTTTGTTGTTGTTGTTGTTGCTATTTCTTGGGCCGCTCCCGCGGCATATGGAGGTTCCCAGGCTAGGGGTCTAATTGGAGCTGTAGCCACCGGCCTACACCAGAGCCACAGCAACGCGGGATCCGAGCCGCGTCTGCAACCTACACCACAGCTCCCGGCAACGCCGGATCGTTAACCCACTGAGCAAGGGCAGGGACCGAACCCGAAACCTCATGGTTCCTAGTCGGATTCGTTAACCACTGCGCCACGACGGGAACTCCACATTTTTTTGAAAACATTTTTTTCCCTTTTATCCTTTTTGTTTTCTTCTGAGGGCTCAATTACATTATTATTAGGCTGTTTAAAATTGTCTCACAGTTTGGAGTACTCAGCACAGGTCAGCTTTAAGGTACACCTTTCAGTATTTTTCATTGTTTGTTCCTCTGAGGCCTGTGTACCCTCTGCTTTCTGGTTTCTCTTGCCTCCCTATTGAGTGGGCATCTCGCTGTCATTTGCCTCTGGTGGACGAGGCAGCCCCAGGCCCCTTCTAGATCTGGAGCCAGGTCAAGGCAGGGCCCTGAAAATGACTGATGGAGTTGTTCAGGAGTTCAGAGCCAGTCCCTGGGAGACTCTTGCTCAGCTTTGGGCTGGCAGGGAAGCATCCTGGACCTCTCCAGGGCCTGAAGGAGACTCCTTCTTAGGTGTTTTTATGCATTCATGTTTTATTTATGGAATGACTTATCCCTGCTATTCAGAGTGGCCCCAGCCAGTCTTCCCCTCAGCTCTGGACTCCTGCCTCCTAAAAGCAGAGCTGCCTGGTTGGTCTTCACCATGTGCTGGGAGCCCAGCTACCCTGCTCATGGGTGTGTTTCCTCATGAGGTTTATAAGCAATTATTTATATTTATATGAATCTTATGCCAACTGGTTTGCATCACCTATTTTGATTACAAATAAAAATTCAACAGAAAAAAATGTTGTCCCATAGAACCTGGATGCTTTTTTCTTTCTCTCTTTCTTTTTGGAATTCTTTTTTTTTCTCTTGCTTTCATTTTTAAATGTTCTATTAGGATGTATTCAAGTTAATGAATCTTTATCCTACCTTATCTGATTTCCTGCTGATCCTATTCAGTTTGTGTTTCTCTGACACATTATAGTTTTTATCTCTAAAATTTGAGGGTTTATATGTATATATGCTGCATGTCTATATTTAATTTTTTTGAACATAAGGAATAATAAAACAACCATTTTAGTGTCCTTGTCTACTATTTTTGTTATGTGGTAATGCTGCATACATTTTGAACTGTAGAATACGTTTTATTATTCTTTTATAATGATTATTTTTACAATTGGTGTTCACTTAGATTTCTACCTATGTTTACTATTTTTTAAAAAACATTTTTGTAGTATTCTTTAACTCCCAGAAACATTTGATTTTGTTAATGGTTAAATCTATCAGTCATTTTTTTAGGCCTCTGGGTCTTGTTTAGAAAGGCCTTCCCAAAGCAAGGTTAGAAAAATATTGTTAGATAATCTTGCCCGTATATATAAATTCATTTTTTTAATATTTAGAATCTTAATTCAACTAGATTTGTCATTCTGTATTGTATGAAGCTGAGGATCTTAATTTTTTCTAGGTGATTAGCAAACTGCTATTTATTGAATAGCTATCCTCTTCCTCTGATTTGTAATATAAACTTATTGAATAATTATTTCTTTATAAACATGGATCTTTGGTTTTCTTGCATAATATCCTCACTGTTTTAATTACTGTAATATGCAATAATTAATTATGGAATTACAATGTGACAAAAATACTGCCTTGTATTCTATAATGATAGGCCAGTGCAATTGGATAAGAATCTTGCTTCTGGCTCTATTAATTACAGACATAAAGCCTGAACGAGATAAGCAGCAGGGCTCTCTGGACAAAACTGCGATGTGGTGGCTTAAAGAGGCAGTCCTTTCTCTTTTTTCCGAGCCACCTTTCCAGATCTCTGGGTCCCAAGGTCTTCACTCAATTCCGGGCTGCAGAGGGGGAAGAATCTGTTCTCTAAGCCGACTTTTTAACTATCTCCCCCAATTCTACTCTCATTTGGTCTATATTGGAATATATTGAAAAATAATTTTTACAGGGGCACTGACGACAGATGAATATAGGTTTACTGTAGTCATGGCAAATGAATGGCTTACTCTTGATGTGCATCCTCCAGCACTGAAAATAAGTGGTTGTTGTGGTGAACTTCTTTGCTGATCTTGGGCTTGACCCGAGAATCTTTCTCAACACAGCACTGCAGAAGCTCCTGACACTTCATCAAAATTGACCTGTGGGTTGGAATTAGTTTTCTACCCCTGGAAAAATGTTTTCTTTTCCCAGGCGTCATGACGGTGGTTGCATTAGTTTCCTAGGGCTGCACAAAAACGTACCAAAGACTGTCTTGCTTAAAAGAACAGAACTTACTGTCTCACAGTTATAGAGTCTGGAAGTCCAAAACTCAGGTGTCAGCAGGGCTGTGCTTTCTTCAACAGCTCTAGGGAGGACTCCTTTACTTCTTCTAGGTTCTGGTGTTTGCCTGCCATCCTTGGCTTTTGACTGTGGATGCACTGCTCTAAGCCCTTGACCATCTTCCCCCCGTGTTCCCTCACACTGTCCTCCCTCTGTGTGTGTCTGTATCTATGTCCAGATTTCCCCTTTCTGTAAGGACACCAATCAGATACAAGATTACCTGAATGACTGCTTTTAACTGGATTGCCTCCATAATGACCCTCTTTCCAAATAAGGTCACATTCTGAGATACTAGGGATTAGGACTTCTACATATGTATATGTGGGGGGGGGAGAGATACAAATCAACAGTTTACAGTGGCACACAAATAAAGCTGTGGATGGAAAACTCTTCATCTGTGTGTGGGAGCAGTGCTGTCAAGGTCAACCAGTCCTGCACTAAAAACATGGCATTGCCTACTAATGGAAGGGCACTAAGGATGGTCCTTATTGTTTGTGTGGCTAAAGAGATCTTGGACTGAGTGTCACAATCCAGAATTAAAGTCCTCACAATTTTCCAGGGCTTATTTAACGAGGCTTATTTCATCTTTGGTCTTATTTAGCTCCATTTCAGTGGGATTTTGAGGCAGGGTGTATTGCCCAGTAAATTTTCCCCATGCCTTTTCGCTTTAGACACAGTAATGCAAAGAAGATCTAGGTCTGAACACACCGGCACATATCTGGAACAGGTGTTTGTTGGCTTGTTTTTAATGAATCCATAATGTTTTGAGTCCAAGAAAGAATCTTGTTCTGTCATATTGACTTTTTGGTATCGCAAATTATAGGCCAACTGAGATTTATGAGCACAGGCTCAACATGCTTCATGTGTGATTTGAGTTCATCTGTGGAAAATGAACAGAGGCAGGAAATAAACGATGAGGTAAGGAAGGAGCAGTGTTCACTAGGCATTTGTGAGATTTCTTGGTCAGCAGATTGGTTGATTCATGGTTAAAAAAAGAACTTATTAGACTGTGCTTTATGAAGTATTAGCTTTTTGTTGATTATATGAAATAGGTGTAATCTAATTTTATTATTTGTGCAGCTCAAATGTGCTAAGTCTGGAAAGGTGTGCTCATTCAGGAATGGATGAAAACTGTTCTGGAGGTCAAATGCATTTGGTGCCTTTTGGGGAAAAGTTTCAGGTGACAATCAGATGCCTGGGTGATGCTTCCCAGATATTTAATACTTCTTTATTACTTAGAAAGAAATTCAATATTCCTTTATTAAGGAAATTGTGACAGAAGAGCTCAGTCCTTTAACCATAATAATGCACTGATGTCTCTTATTTTGCAGGTGGTATGATATATGCAATTAACTTAAAAGGTTGTTTGCTTTGTAGCAGGCAGGGAGACTAACAGTGGGAGAGCATGCACTTTGGAGTCCAAATCCAAATTTCAGGGCTGTTTCTGGGCTCTCATAAGAACCTCAGATTCCTCACTTTTTAAATGTGGGCAATACCTCTCTTTCAATATTGTGAGGATTAAATCAGATTATCGGTGTAAAGTGCCAGCCCCAAATTAAATTGCAACAAAATTAGTTTCCTATTCTTTCTCTCAAATTCCTTTTTGTTGTTGTTGTTATTGTTGCATGATCTTGTGATTTGATTTCCATGACTTAAGACTAAACTTTGGCTCCACTTGGTGGAAAAGTTAATTGGGTAATTCTTTTATGTCTCATGAATCTGTAGGGGAGGCACTATTAAAATTGTTTAGGTTCAGCATTTTAAATACAACCACCTCTTTGCAGAAGAGACACTGGTGTAAAATATTTTAGGAGAAAGGACATAAATATCCTAAATGTGCATACTCAGGTGCATAGCTCTTGTTCCAGGGAGGTCCATTAGGTTGCTTAAGTAACTTGGAATGAGAGGATCTCTCATATTATTTCCTTCTCTCTTTCATTCTAATTGGTGAATAGTTCAGATGGGTCATTCATTGGCCTTTTTATGCTACTCTTGCACTATTAGAAAGAAATTGTTTGGCTCTGTTTGCCAAATTTGGGACAGCTAGAGTGACAGGAAGAAGGAGCCCTCAGATTCTTGCTTTAATTTTGTAAAACTTCATAGTGTTCTTTAGATAATTAAATTGACAATGGGATTTAAAAAAACCACAAACCTTACATTCCCTAGTGTTCAAAATCTTTATTGGAACCATCTACTTTGAAAATATTGTCTTCTTATAATGAGTGACTAACTTTTAAAAACAAACTGCATAGATTGAATTTTTGTTTTAATGACACAGAAATTAACATTCTGCCTTATATATGGCTATCATGTAGTATTCTGTGATTTTTTTCCCCCTGCAGAGTTGTTATGTATGCATACTCACTAGTTTCATTGTTTGACTCACAAATATCTATCCTTGCTTTCAAAATGTGTGTGTAAGCATTACTGGGTGGTACAAAACCTTCTGTAACTTTCATCTCTCAATAAGGAAATGGCTTTGGATGGTCAGCAATTAACTGCTTAGCAACACAGTGTTTTTAATCAATCTGCTCCTTTTCAGGATCAGTGGAAAAACCTATCCATGTGCTTGGTCTATGATTGGGACAGAATTTTGCTACCATAGCTCTTCTTAACAGCAATAGATGCCAGCAGGTTTATGACTCCATCTCTAGAGTTATTGCTCCAAGAAATAATATTTCAGTTGTAGCTATCTCTATGAGATATCTCTATACAGATTCTCTTTTACCTTCTGCTTTGAAACTGTCAATGGACCAACCCTTCTTATGACCAACACTGTCAATGATGTAGATAGCAGAGATGCATATATCAGTAAAGCTTTTAAAAATTGAAATATTGAGTGAAAACAGTGAGGTCTGCTGGAAACCACAGCAAGATCTAAGGCTCAAGCATTTTCAAAACTCTGTATATTGCCAGAAAATAAGAAATATTTGAGACAATCTAGAGTACCTTTCGGTTTAATGGGTGATTTTCCATGCCAAAACAATAATACAATTCCAAACCTGCTCTAAGTTGGCCTACTGATCTATGACTGTCTTAATTTAGACATGTTGTACAAACAAGCACTATATTCTCAAACATACATTGCTTGAGAAATGTGTTTTAAGAAAAAGTGTGGTGCAAGCTGACACAGTGGTACAAATGTGTGAAAATGATAAATGTAGCAGACAGCTAAAGTGTTACTCTGCTCAACACGATGTATAATTTCTAGTGGAGTCATCTTTAGTAATTAACCTCTGATATTGCTTCAAAAGGTCTGCTAATCTGAATCTTTTTTTTTGGGGGGGGGTGCCTTGGAGATTTAGATGATTGTTTTAGACACTTGCAATTACTGCTGTTCTTCTGAAGCTTGTCTGAAGAGGACTTGGTTTTCCTAATTCCTAATGCAGCAGCAATAAGAACAATATTTAGCACTTGTGAGGCTCCACTTCTCAATTTCAAAGCACTTTACAAATATCAATTAATTGCTTTGAATGGGGTCTTCTGCAGCTGCTGGAGGAAAAAAAAAAGAGCACACAGAGATTGGCTTATTATCATTTACAGCTGTTGAAAAATGGTCTTCAAAGAAATAATTACAGATTTTCATATATATTTATTTAAGGGAAAAAAGAGCAGGGGGAAGGCTACTCCGGATCTTTTTCAACAAATGACTCTTGTCTTTCTGTTCTATTTTGAGAGCAGCAGCTTTATTGCAAACAATTATCCTTCCCTAGACAAAAAGAAGAGAGGAGCTATAATACTCCTTCTCCAAGAAAACACAAGACAGTAAATCCTCTTTTTTGGAAATAATCTCAATCTCTCTGCTTTTCAGTTTTTGGCTGTTTAGAAATTTTGTTTATCAGCAGTAGAACCACTGCTGGACTTTGCTTGATGCAGCCTTATTTAATGTTTGATCCAGTGTTGGCTTTGTCCCTCTTTAATTATGCATGAAAACAGAACAAGTAGACAATAATTGATAGTGCTTCTGGCGTTGTTTTCCACAGAGCTTTATCACCACAGGGGGCCAAAAAAAAAAAACCAAAAAAAACCCCTCCAAAAACCAAAACAAAAAACCTATCCAAATTGTCTCCCTGTCACCAGGAAGAAATAGAGGCAGTCCTGGCCATGGAAACAGTTTGCTTCTTTTCTCTTTTCTTTTTCATTCTTTTCTCTCCCCCACCTCCGCCCCCTTCTCTTCCTTTCATAATGTGAATCTCCTGGTTGGGGAGATAAGCTGCTAATTCTATTAATTTTCTTATCAAAATCAGCGAGGTAACCGAAGCTTCCAATTTAGTGATTTATTATCCTGAGCAAGCTGTGCGAAGTGTACCTTTCATATTCTGTAATTGGCACTAGAGGGGAAGAGACTTTCAAGGGAGACACACTCAGCTAACCGTTTCCATTTCAATTGACTATTGAGCAAACAAATGCAGTGTCCTTTCATTGGCTGAAATCATTTAAAATGATAAAGCTAGCAATTCTGCATTTGAATATATGCCAGTGGATGTCTGTGTGCAAGATGCTGACCCCTAAGACATTAAAATATGAGCACAATAACATCCCTCTGTAGGATTTTGCATCAATAAAACATCCAAGTGGGATATGTTAATTGACATGCAAAAGGCCAAAATTGATCACACATGTAATCTGACCCTTATTATTACACCATCCCCCAAGCCCCTGGAAATAAACATCTTCCCTTTGCACACTGAGTGTTGGATCCTTTTATATATAAAAGATGGCTGCAAACAGTAGACTCCAGTATTTAAGCAGTGAGATAGAAACTTGTATCAAAGGCATTAGCAGTGGGAAAGAAAAAGCATTCACCACTTTCTTTTTTTTTTTTTTGGATGCCAAGGGTAAGTAGGACTGGTTCAGATATAAATGTAGAAGAGAGACTATACTTTGGGTGGGCAAAGTAGCTGCTTCTTGTTTAGTGTCATTTGACAAGCTCGGGAAGGCACCTCTGTCAAATATTACCCTCAGTAAAGCAGTACTTGAATCGTAGGGATCCATTTCCTTGTTGATGATCATAATTTTCCTTTAAAATTAGATATTACATAATTGTTGGCATCAACTAGCTTAATGATGGCAAATAACACTGTATACACTGCCCTATTTAAATTTAAGAGCAAAATATGAATTCTCCCATTCCATAGATGATGCTTAGAGAGGCTTCAGAAATTAAATATCAAAAAGAGGCTTGGGAAGTTAAGTAACTTGTCTGATTTCAGATGGTGAGAAAGTGTTCAGGCTGGGGTTTGAATTTAGCATCGTGATATGTGAAACTCTTCTCGGCTCATTGTTCTATTCTTCTCTAGACTTGTATTTCTGGAAGAATGAACACCTAGGCCCTTAAATCTTCAATAGAAATCCACACTGAATTACACCATGCCCAAACCCTTGAAGTAGTTTTTTGGTACTTAAAACTTCAAAGATAACTCATATGAAAAAGGGGATCACTGTTTCTCATGAAATACAGTTTTGACAATTGGGAACTTCCCTTCTAATTCTCTGGGATCTTTTCGCCTGGGAGAAACAGGCCTGGGATTATTTTCCCTTGCAGAGTGCTGTCCGTGGTGCTGATGGCTGGGAGATGTACTGCAGTAGTGTGCACAGTGATTTAGACATTTGTTTGGGCTTTTAATCTTTTCTCATCTACACGCACCACCAAAATAAAAACCAGTGAAGTATGTACCTTATAAATCTGCTTGTTCTCTCACTCCTCAGAAATATTTCAGAAAGAACTTGACACTTGTAATCAGAACTGGGCTTAGATGCTGCCTACTTTTGATTCAGCGATCCTGCACCCCTTCCTTTTCCATTTTAAACAGCATGAAAGTTGTAGGTACCAGAAGGGCATGCGCTGGGGTAGTGCTGCTGTTGGAAGGATGTAAAATTTGCTTATGTGAAATGACTCTCCACCTGACTACAAATATTGAATTAAGAGAAGAACAAGTTGCTAGGGCAGTGAGTTATGTAGAGTACACGGGGGTTGGGGGGTAGGGGGAGAAGCCACTGAGCTTCACAGGGGTGCAGCAAAAAGGCACACATTTGATGACAGTGACACAGCGCAAATATTTTTTGAAGATAGAGTTGCAAAGGACCATTAGATATTAATTACAACCAGAAGAGGCCTGATGACGTTTAGCAAGATTTGGGTCGAAAGAAAGCCTATGTGGGATCTTATTAAATAGAAAAAAGTAAAGTAAATAATAATTATTAGGGGATAACAATTCTCTGGGATTCTTGGAGGTATGCACAATATAAGAGTAGGACAGAATAACTTGACCAGGTGAAGTAAAATACAGAAAGGTGGACTAAAGGAAGGGGGAGAAAAGACAAAACTATGTTTTTGATAACTATTACTATTTAAAAAACACTGTGTTATCCAGTGTACTATGTGATTTTCAGGTATCATCACATAGGATTATTTCCATTTTGCATATGAAGGAATTGTCTAGCTACCATTCTATTCTCTAAATTGTTTTACCAGAATATAACAAATATGTTGCATTGTAGAATTTTTGTACGTCTACTATTAGTGGAATATTAGTTATAGATGCATGGATATTGTGGATTAAAAAGAGAAAGAATTCACATTTGGGACAAAAACTTTCCATAGAACAGACTGATTCTGTGGTTTAAATAATGCACTAAGATTATATAAACCCTAATTACTAATAGTATAACGTCAGTCAAGCTGCAGAAATTCTCTGATTTTCAGCATAAAATCGAATAAAGTTTCTGCTAGTATTTATTCTATAAAATACTTTGAAAATAATCAAAACTGGCATAGTAAGGCAAAGCATAATTGTGAAGAAAAACATTTATGAGACAAATTACTTGTGATTACCAAAGGATCATGGATGCTTTTCATAAAGCTAGCTAGGAAGAAACTAGAACTTGATTCTTCATTTGTTTCCAAGGTTCCACCTGGATCTTCTGTGTACAAAGGTGACTTTGACTTCAAAGGGCAGTGGGAATTGAATCTGGTATGAAAATGGGACTAGGAAATATATGGTCTTTCAGGAAAAGGTCATTACCTACTGTACAGAAGCTCAACTTTTATTTTGATTAAATACTTTTTTCAGTGTGATTTACTAGCTAATTACTTCCCCACTTTGTGTCTTGGCAAGACTTACCTGATATATAATGTCTACTTGTAGGGCTTTGAAGCCTCAAGGTTTGTGTGCTTTTATGTAAAATTATTAATATTAATAATAATTAACCATAAGTGGTAACTACAGTGGGCTAGATGGCCTTTACTTCTTTCAAAAACTTCTTTATGTTCTTAGTTTCAAAAGGTAGAGGTGATAATGCAAAGATATCAGTGACATTTTAAATTAAATTATTGATCTTGGACTGAAGTTTAAATAATTAACTCAACAAGGGGACTACCTTTCCCTTGTGTCAAATTGGAAGCTCTAAATACCATCTGCTTATGTCACAGGAAAACTTTTTGTCTGTTTGTAGTCATGCTGAGTTTGAGGTTCTTGTTGGCCTCGTTTTTAAGACCCTCATCCATTAATCTTACTAGGTATTAGTCGGTATCACTGGCAATTAGTCTTTTAAGTTGCATCCAGATGGAAGGTATAAATTATTAGAGGTTTCCTGCCAGGCACAAGTGTAGACGATTCATGGACCTATACCACTTTTTTCAGCTCTCTGTTAAGAAGCTGTGAAGAGTATGCAGTTGGAAAGACTAACCTTCACATTTTGTCTTGATTTCAACACTTGCTGGCCGTTACACCTGGGATATCTGGAAACACAACAGGCTGAAGTATTTTTGATTTTTTTAGACTTATTTTATGTTCTTTTATTACCTTCCACCTCTTTTGGTTCTCTTTTCTATTCTCCCTTGTCTAATATCAGGAGGATGCCTCTCCAGAAGTAGCCTTGCCTGCAGTGAATGTAGTTCTTGCCAGCACTCTCCTGTCTTGGCCAGTGGTAATAGATTTGGGGTAAGAGGGGTTACCAGGTTAGATTTTTCTCATGAATATTTAACTTTTATGTATGTGTCATCCAATGCAATCCTAAACTCAGTACATAAGACCTCACCTATAGATTAAAGGAATGAAAATTGGCCATGAGGCTTATGTGCTTCTCTTGTACCTTTTTCTTACTATTGCATTTTCTTGGTAAAACTCTTGCCCTAGATAAACCCTGAGAGCCACCTACATTTTTCTATGCCTGTATTCAAGCAGTGAAACATTCCTGGAGAAAGTGAGAGGGAGATTGGTAGGACTAAAAATTTATGATTATGTCATAATTAATATATAAATTAGGTAGAAATCCAACCTAAGCTAGGTTAAGCAAAAATGTAAATTTATTGGCTTATATAAATGGAAGGCTAGAGGGGCAGTCAAGCGTTAGGCATGGCAGGATCTGGACATTCAAGCAGTGTCATCAGGGCTTTGCTTTCCTTTCTTTTTTTTTTTTTTTCCTTACAAATTTAATTCTTTTTTTATTAGGTCATTATCCCCAGAAAAAAAATACATTTCAAACTTTTAAAAAAAGCTTAATATATACTAATAGCTGTATTGAGGTATAATCCACATACTATAACATTTACCATTTCAAAGTATACAATTCGGTGATTGTTAATGTATTCACACAGTGCACAACAACCATCATCACCTAATTTCAGAATATTTTTTGTCACCCCAAAAGAAACCCCATGCCCATGAGTAATCATTCCTCATTCTCCTCATCTCAGCCCCTTGGAAACCACTAGTCCACTTTTTTATCTCCATGGATTTGCTTTTTTTGGACATTTACTATAGATAGAATTGTATAGCATGCAGTCTTTTGTGGTCAGCTTCTTTCACTTAGCATAATATTGTCAAGGTTTATCCATATTGAGATCTCATGTACCAGTACTTCATTTTCCTAGTGGCTAATGATGTTGAGCATCTTTACACATACTAATTGGCCATTTGTAGATCTTTTTTGGAAAAAGGTGAATTTAAATCCTTTGCTTGTTTTTTTGAAATTGGGGTATTTTTCTCTTTATTTTTTTATTTTATTTTTTTTTGTCTTTTTTAGGGCCACACCCACAGCATATGGAGGTTCCCAGGCTAGGGGTTGAATCGGAGCTGTAGCTGCCAGTCTACACCATAGCCACAGCAACGCCAGATCTGAGCTGTGTCTGCAATCTACACCATAGCTCATGGCAACAACGGATCCTTGACCCACTGAGCAAGGCCAGGGATTGAACCTGCAACCTCATGGTTCTTAGTTGGATTTGTTTCCACTGTGCCATGAGGGGAACGCCTATCTCTTTATTTTTTAATTTTAATTTTAATTTGTTTTTAATAGCTGCACCTGTGGCATATGGAAGTTCCCAGGCTAGGGGTCGAATTGGAAGTACAGCTACTGGCCTATGCCACAGCCACAGAAATGCCAGATCCAGGCCTTTGCTTTGCTTTTCAGCTTAATGACAAGATGGCATCTAGCAGCTTTAACTCAGTTTACATTACCTTGTACTTTTAATAGCAGTGAGAGGAAAAGAATGTTCTTTGTGTTAAGCATAGAAATTTTCAGGCTGTTGTCTGATTGGCTGAGCTTGAGTCATATGCTCATCCTTAGACCAATAACTCAAGTCCCAGTCCTAAGTTTACCCCTAGAGTCAAGGCCCAGGCTAGGTTCACTTAAATCTCTTGGGCTGAGCAGGCTTACAGTAGAGTGGGAGAAGGGAACAGCTATGTTAATAATCAAATTTAAAGTGTTCTCAAAATTGCTTAGCAGCTCCTACTGCATTCTTCTGCTCTGAGTTGCACTTGTATTCTTTTTTCTTTTTTCTTTTTGCTTTATAGGGCTGCATCCATAGCATATGGAGGTTCCCAGGCTAAGGGTCTAATCAGAGAAATAGCTGCTGGCCTATGCCACAGCCACAGCAAAGCAGGATCCGAGCCACATCTGCAGCCTATGCCACAGTTCACAGCAATGCTGGATCCTTAACCTGCTGAGCAAGGCCAGGAATCGAACCTGAGTCCTCATGGATGCTAGTCAGATTCGTTAACCACTGAGCCATGACAGGAACTCCTGCACTTCTATTCTTAATAAGAAATATTTCAAATCATCTCTACTTTAATCAAACCTCTGATCTCTTCCCACCTCACCTCAGTGTTTTCTCTGACTCTCAGTGATGGATGACCTTTCCTCCTATCTTACAAACAAGGCTCATCAATTTGCAGCTACCTAACACTTATGCAAATGCAAGGGCTTACATTTACCCATCTTCTTCCCTTCTGTTTCATTGAAGCAGAAGCTACTCTTTCTATTTATGGCCAGTGCCATTATCTGTGCTACTTTCTGCCTGCTGACACCAAAACACCAATCGTCCCCCGTCTTTTTGGTGCACATTCTTCTGCATCCTCCTACCAGGAGTATACCCATTCTCTTTCTCTTTTACTTTTTAATAAAGCTTATTATTAATCATATAACCCTTCTCTAGCTACTTCCCTAAAGCTTTCCTTCCTAGCAAGTCATGCTTTTTATGAATAATGACAATTCTCATTATCTCCATTTCCTTACTTCCCACTTATTTTCTGACCTATTCTAGTCTAACTTGACCAAAACAGAAAACCCAGTTATGTCCCTTCTGCTTAGAACTCTTCAATGTTTGTCCACTGCTCTTAGGATAAGACCTCCAATTCTCAAAATGGTTTAGAAGACCCTAGGCAGTTTGGCTCCTATGAGGATATCCATCCACGTCTCACTCCACTCCCCTCATTTCACGTTACAACTATCACGTTTCCCTTTCTAGTACATACTATATCATATCCTCAGCAGCAAACCAGCTAGTATACTCTAAGTGTGTGGTTGAGGAGAGTTTATGAATGGCTAGTTACAAAGGTAAAGTCAGGGTTAAGGGGAAAAAAGAAATGACGAAGCGAGCATCTGAGAGCTGTTACCAAGAATGTAGGTCTCTGTAGTTGCCAGAGGAAGGAATGACTACACTTTCCTGAGATGGCCCTTGCTGTAGCTACGGAATAAGATTACCCAGCAGGAGCTGTGCTCATAGAGAGGCTATCATGCAATTGCCAACCCAAAGACCAGAAGGAAAAGAACCAGGAGCATAAATGCCCCCCAACAATTGACTAAAAGTTAGAAGAAGCCAGAGGACAAAGAAGAACCTGAGGGATACATAGAAATGAACATTTGTGGGTACACAGCAGAGTAGAGAAGGGTGGAGGGTGGATGAAGAAGGCCAGTGGATAATATCCATCTCCTTCTAACCATGACAGTTTTTCATATTCTGTTCTTCTGTCTAGATACCCTTTTTTCCGATGCTGATCCTCTTGAGCTATCTAATACATTTTCACCCTTCAAACGTCAGCTTTAGTGTCTAGGTCTAAGCGTAGTTATCTTTAATCAACTCATAGGTCAAGTCCTTTCATTTACGCTTAGACCCTAAGACAATGCCTGGCATAGAGCAGGAACTCACTAAATACCTACTGAATGAATAAATAGTGTGTAAATGTAATCAAAGCACACGAAAACATTTACCAAATATCATTTAATATCATCATCTGCTTTGATTTTAGGTAAATGCATTATTTTTCCCTTATTAAACTTGAGCTTGGTCAGTCATCTTTCATTGAATGCAAAATGTCAGATTGACCCCAACATGGTTTTCTTCCTGTGGCAGAATGGGATTCCATGCTTTAAAAACGACATAGGTAGGCTCTGTTAAATGTTCTAGCTTCAGGAGTTCCTCTTGTGGTTCAGCGGTAACGAATCCAACTATTATCCACGAGAATGAGGGTTTGATCCCCGGCCTCGCTCAGTGGGTTAAGGATCTGGTGTTACACAGTGAGCTGTGGTGTAGACTGCAGATGCGGCTTGGATCCCTGGCAGCTGCTGCTCTGATTTGACTACTAGCCTGGGGACTTCCATATGCTGCAGGTGCAGTCCTAAAAAGCCAAAAAAAAAAAAAAACCAAAGTGCCCCCCCAAAAAAGTTCTGGCTTCTCTGTTACCTCAGTTCAGCTCAGGTAACATATGTTTATTGTCTATTGTATATGCCAGATAGTATTAAGTACTAGAGAGGCAAAAATGAATACTTTCAGGAAGTTTGGAGTAAGGGGGAAACAGGCCAATAATTAATTAATTGCTACACAATCTGGTAAATGCAGTGGTTAGACATGGATTGCCTGTGAGTTAATGAAGCCTGAGCTTTAGAACTCTCACTTGCTGGGCTTGTTCCAAAGTTCTAGCAACATATTCACACAGTCATATGCTTTTTTAATGCCCTGGGGTAGGGGTGCATTCTCTCCTCTGACTTCCCCTGCATCTCACCTTCCCTGTATTAAGCAGCATAAGACAAGTAGCAGACATTCTGGGGATTTAGATAAGAAGTTGGGTTGATACATTTTGATTGGGTTTTGTGAGATATATCCATGTGTTTTTCAGTCACGTCCATAAATAGTGAGGCGATTACTTGGTATCATCTTGGTATTCTAAGAATGCTTTATTGCCTGTTGTGTCAACTCACCTGACACTGTGACATGAGGGTACGTGGCCAGAGTTTGTAGGATGATATGCATGTGTTCCATAGTCCTGGCATGAAAGGAACATGGGTGGAGAATAAACAAAACTTGAAATAAATGGAGCCAGAAGCTAGTCTGTGGAAAAAATTTTCCAGTCATCCAAATGCCTAAAAGTATAAACAAAGATTTGTATTTTCACTGATGTCTGGTTAATATGGAAGGTCTTCCATATAAAATTATAAACATGCCATATGTTGTTTTTTGGATGGGAATCATGTGAAACTGAATTGTCAGAAATTTTATGTTTGTAGCAGTACAGAGAACTTGTCTATGTACAAGGGAGCATGTTTTATGAAGCTCTGCTCTAAGTAATAAAAAACAAATATTGATCAACTGCAGCAAAGGAAAGACTGAATTAAATTTTTCTTCTTTTGGAGTTCCTGCTGTGGTTCAGCAGGTTAAGAACCTGACTAGAATCCATGAGGATGAGGGTTTGATCCCTGGCCTCACTCAATGGGTTAAGGATCCAGCATAGTTGCAGGCTGCAGCGTAGGTCTTTGAGCAAAACTAATATTCCAGGAAGTTGTGCTGTGTGTAGGCTGGTATATAAACCCCTGGTGGGTGCTTTAAAGTTAATTGAAGGGAGACCATTTGAAGGTTTTCGAACAAGGGAATGAGGAAATCAAGTTTCTGTGGATGTAGATCACTTTTTTTTTTTTAAGGGCCTTACCCGCGGCATATGGAGTTTCCCAGGCTAGGGGTTGAATTGGAGCGATAGCCGCTGGCCTACTCCACAGCGACAGCAACACCGGATCCTTAACCCACTGAGCGAGGCCAGGGATAGAACCTGCATCCTTATGGATGCTAGTCAGATGCATTTCTGCTGAGCTATGATGGGAATTCCTAGATCACTCTTACCTTTCTGTGGGCTTGGAGTAAGGAGGCAGAGAGACTAGGTGGGCGGTTAATGTAATACTCTAGATGAGATGATGGAGGAAGAAGGGTCAGATTCAAACAATACTTAGGAGGTAAAATGAACAGAACTTGAAACGTGGTTGCTAGCGAGTGGCTGCAGGAGTTAGAGAAGTTAAGGACTATTCCTATGACTTTTAGAGCAGATGGTCGGGCCACCAAGTGAGATAGATAATGAAGATGGAAGAGCACTTAGGGATAAAACAATGAAGTCAGTATTGGGTGTGTGGTGTTTGAGATGCCCATGGATGTCTGATGGAAATGTCCATTAGAAAGTTGGCTTTGCAAGTCTGTTGAGGAAAGCGCCATGGATTGGGAATAAATATTGGCAGTACTTGGAATGCAAGTGATAATTACAGTGGGAATAATGGATGAGATTGCTGAAGGGGAATGGGGAGAGGAGCCGAGAAGAGCAGCAGCCCCAGGCTGGGCGCTGAGGAAGAGCTTACACTCAGAGTGAGGGCAGAGGGGGGTGTGTGGGGGGGAGCTTCAGGACATTGGGAGGGGCCCAGAGAAGGCTAAGAAGCTTATTCTCTTGTGGAGTGAGAAAATGTGGAGTGGCTGAGCCTCATTTACTCCTTCAAGAAATATTTATTAAATATCCCTGGATATGTTGCAACATTTCCTTCTCATTACTTGGTGACTGGCGTCAGATGCCCAGATGGTTGTATTGTTGAAAACACATATGATTTAACTCCATGGTGGGAAGAAATGGCTCGAAATAAGGTCCTTTAGCCCATAGCAGGAAGGCCTAGGACATGGAGCACGAAGTCAGCAGAGCTGTTGTGAAGCCCGGCCAGATGGGGACTCGGGATGGGGGCCTGTGTGGCAAACGGGCCGGCCCGAGGGACGCATCGTATCGGGTACTGGACGCGTGCAGTGTAGCTTCTGTCACTGAACCGCAGGCATGTCTGGTGCTTTGCTGGCAAGTGCTGCCTCCAGCGCCAGTGCCTGAATCCCTCCTTAAGCCATGAGGCTGCAGCTTTGCCGCTTTCCTCCCCCAAAGCAGCCTTCGCAATCTGTTCAGGGCTGTCTCTGCGCCTGGGAGGGGGTGGCGGGGCTGTGATTCTCCGTCTGTGAGGCTGTGGCTGGGAGAGAAGGACTGATGTCCTACTTTCGGAAAATGATGAAGAAAAAAAATATTCTCATCATTTTAGAAGTAGAGTTGAATTCACATGGTAGGTAAGGGGACACCCAGCGGCTGGCAAGAGTCACGAATGTAATCCCATCAAATATGTTCACAAGGTTGGTAACATTCTCAAACAGAAAATGTGAAAGGATCTAAGAACAATTAAAACAGCCTTAGAAAAGGGGCTTCAATCATTGAGAACAGTCTCGAAGGAATGTGGAACATCAGAGAAAAGTTTGGGACATGTTTGTATTTGAAAGGAGGAAGCCTTAAGACAGAGACAGCTTTTTTTCCTTAAAATAAGTTAACAGGTGTAGACGCTGAGAATAAGCACCTGTCGTTTCGGTTTCTTGCACCGGACGCCTTCAAAAAACTTTTTATAGAAGAGACGGCCATGTGCGAGCTGCTTTAAATACATCCATTGGATTCTCACACACTTATGGTAGTGGCATTGTTATCGCTACTTTACGAGTAGACGGGAGCTCAGAAAGGCCAGGTACCGTGAACTGCTATCACGCAGCTGGGATCTGAACCCACAGAGTGGAGCTTGGGTTGGGGGTCCACGTTTTTCTCCCATAGCTGCACTTCTTGGCGCTCCCCTCTTCCCATACGTCATACACTATATGTATTTTCGGATTCGGGGGCTATGCCTCCTAATTGATATCATGCCTTTCAAGACTGGGTATGTATCAGGTGACAGGGTGGCCGAATGCTCCGGTGGTCTCACAGGATGTCTCTGTCAGGTGCACAGTGTGTGCGTGATGGGGGGAGAGTTTACAGCATGTGCCTCCTCCTGCTTCTTGTTCTCTCCCCCCCAGAATGGTGGTGTCGGTGGGAGGAGGGAGGACAGGCCCCCCCACTCTCAGACCTGGGCACTGAGTCAGCACCATGGAACTGGCATGGGGCAGGACCAGGAGGATGGGCATAGGATTGCGTTCTGCTGGGCTCCTTGGGGTAGACTAGATCAAGGCCTGTCTAGCCTTCAAGTTGAATCAGGGAAGACAAAATCGGAATATGTAAGAAGGCATATACATTCATCTCAGCGTTCAATTTAAGTAGAGTGTGTTCCCATCAGAAAATTGAGTTTGACTGACATCAGATTCCATCACTTGCCTCCCCTACTGGTGACAACATTAGGTGGTGGGATGATGGCATTGGGGGATTTCTTGGAGTTGATTGATCTGTGATTTTTATGTTTTCTTTCTTCCTCCATTTTTTTTTTTTGGAATATTTTTACAGGAAGACAAGTTGTGAGCAGAATCTAGGCCTACCCTCAGTTCTGGTGAAAGTATATCATGAAACCTCAAATAAAATTCAAGCTAAGTCCTCCTCCCTTCTCCTTGATGGACAGGGAGTTTGGGATTAGGAGATGCAAATTATTACATTTAGACTGGATAAGCAATGAGGTCCTATTGCACAGCACAGGGAACTATATCCAATCTCTTTGGACAGAATACGATGAAAGATAATATAAGAAAAAGAATGTGTGTGTATATATATATACGTATACGTATATACACACGTATATATATACATACATATATATGTACACACACACACACACACACACACACACACACACACATATATATATATATATATGCCTGGATCATTCTGCTTTGCAGCAGAAATTGACACAACATTGTAAATCAACTATACTTTAATAAAAATAAAATAAAATAAAAAATTATAAGCCAAATATGTATAACTGTTTGTTCACTGCATTACAAAAACCTAAGTGTAAATTCTGCTGACTGCTAATTGTCCATTTTAAAAAGCCATTATCCCATGAAAGTCTTCAAGATAAACAGTCCTATAATGGTTTTCAGTGTTTGCTTGTTGCAGAGATTCCTTCTCGCATTTGGAAGTTAATTTACTAAAAGCCGCTTGGCCTAGTTGAGTCATGATGCGTTCTGGGTGCAAAAATGTCTTTAGTTCACTCTTTTTTTTTTTTTTTTTTTTTTTTTTTTTTTTTTTTTTGGTCTTTTTGCTATTTCTTTGGGCCGCTTCTGCGGCATATGGGAGTTCCCAGGCTAGGGGTCGAATCGGAGCTGTAGCCGCTGGCCTACGCCAGAGCCACAGCAACGCGGGATCCGAGCCGCGTCTGCAACCTACACCACAGCTCACGGCAACGCCGGATCGTTAACCCACTGAGCAAGGGCAGGGACCGAACCCGCAACCTCATGGTTCCTAGTCGGATTCGTTAACCACTGCGCCACGACGGGAACTCCCTAGTTCACTCTTTTTGTTGTCCTTATAACCCTTTTGAGCTTTAAATATGCGGCCTGGAAAAGAAAAACATTTTTTCTTTTGTTTCTATTTGCAAGACTGAATACGTAATGTGGTTTTGCAGATCTGGTGGCAAGATACTGGCTAGCTTCCATACTCATTTACAAATCACGATTGGTGCCTCTGCTGGAGGGGTTTTCGATTCACCGTCTCTAATCTGCCCTTCTGAAAGATTTAGTGACCAGATGTCCAGGATCAGTAAGGAAGATCTTGCTTGCCAGAGTCAATATTTTTTCCCCTGTCATCCTGCTGGCCCAGGGTTCTGGAAATCCCCATCAAGAGTAGCTAACTGTGGGATGTCTAGTAGACGTGTTGCTAAACAGAGTCTTGGTTACTAGGCTAACCCAGTTCTAATATAGTTAAAATTCCTTTAGTGTTTTCATCTTGGTAAGTTCTTTTTTAAAAAAATCAACTTTGTCTTTCTAACTATTCTTCCTGCTCTTCCACTTGAGGTCTGTTCATGACTCTTCCTATCTTTGACTTTATTTCTTCCCAACAGAGATGTTTCTACTTTGAGTCCATTTTGCTCTTGCTTTCTCTACTTGCTTGATGTAATCTTGCCAAGCCAATGGGCTTGCTGCTCAAGGTGCGATCCTTGGACTGTCAGCATCAGCATCACCTGTGAACCTGTTAGAGGTACAGGGGAAACGCGATGTTGGTCAAAGGGTAGGAAGTTTCAAGATGAATAATTCCTGGAGGTCTCATGTACACCAGTGTGACTATAGGTTACAACACTGTATTGAATACTTGCAATTTCCTAAGAGGGTATAACTTAAATATTCTCATATCACACATACACACACAAATGATACCTATGTGAGGGATATGTTAATTAGCCTAACAGTGGCAATTATTTCACAGCATTATGTATATTTCACAATATATACAAAAAAACAAGTTGTACACCTTAAATATGTACAATTTCCATGTATCCATTTTTACCTCAGCAAAGCTATAAAAAAAAGAAAAATAAAATACAGGATCTCAGCCCTTTATTTATTTTAAAAGTTTTATTTTTATTAGAGTATAGTTGATTTACAGTGTTGTGTCCATTTCTGCTGTATATCCTAGTGACCCAGTCATATATACACACACATTATTTTCTCATTCTATCTTCCATCACGTTCTATCCCAAGAGACTGGATATCGTTCCTT
This sequence comes from Sus scrofa, assembly GCF_054392235.1. Classification (NCBI taxonomy): domain Eukaryota; kingdom Metazoa; phylum Chordata; class Mammalia; order Artiodactyla; family Suidae; genus Sus; species Sus scrofa. Next base: position 80,232,820 of record NC_139387.1, on the reverse strand, counting down.
GTGGTAGGACCTCATTGCTTATTCAACCCTCACTTTAGATCTGTTGATTCAGAGCACTTCTTTTTATACATTCTCCAAGCGATATGTATCTATGTTAAAGTTTGAGAAGCCCTCTCCACTGTAGCCTTGCAAACTCAGTTTCTCCTAGCAATCTGGACACAGAAGGGATAGTCACCAAATATTTTTTACTTTGCCATGAACTGGGGTCACCAATGACATTTGCCGCTGTGGAGTGGCACGCCTGAGGGAAAAATGGCTTGGTTGGGTTGGAACAGTGTTCCCGAGGCAAGTGGTCCAGCCATGGCTCTGGATAAGGGGATGACCTGCTGATTTGCATTATCTGCACCAATCTGGTTCTCTTCTCTTGCACTTGTGCAGCGAGGCAATGAAGCCACGGCAGTAGGAAGCTACATTTTACGTGAGAAAAAAGTGTCACTTTAGAGCAAAAGTCTGCAGAGCAGTGGGGAGACAAACAGATGTCTACCTTTCAACTACAAGTGCTAAGTGACACATTTCATAAGCAACCAGATGCTCCGTTTCACCCACGTAACATTATTCTTCATGAAACGGGGAAGTGGGTGAGCCAGTTCCACAACCCTGGAGCTGGTGAGTCCCTCGATGTGACAGCCTTGTCGTAGGAAGCAGAGTTCATAATTGCTTTTATTTTTTTCAAGTTAACAGTTTCTACATTATACATCCACATTTTCACAAACTGCAGAAGTTCAATAGAAACTTACCATGAAAGTGCATCTCGAACTATTTTTTTTCTTTTTCTTTTTTGGTCTTTTTAGGGCCGCACCTGTGGCATATGGAAGTTCCCAGGCTGGGGATCGAGTTGGAGCTGCAGCTGCCAGCCTACGCCACAGCTACAACAATGCAGGGTCCAAGGCATATCTGTGACCTATACCCAGTTTGTGGCAATGCTAGATCTTTAACTTACTGAGCAGAACAGTGATTGAACCCATATCCTCAAGGATACTAGTCAGATTCTTAACCCCCCAAGCCACAATGGGAACCCCTTAAACCTTACTATGACATTGAAAGGCATAGGAATCTCCTGGGGGTTTTGGTAAAAGTAAGTGCAGATTCTGGCCCTGAGGTTCTGCATTTTGAATAGACTTCCAGGTGAAGGTGATGTGCATTTTGAGTAGTTAGGAACTCTGGCAAGCTCTTGATTATTCTTCCTTAAATAGGAATTTCAAACAGAGGGACAATTAGCATTTTCCAAGTCAATGTCACTTGAACCACTTCTGCATTTCAGAAGGAGCTTAGAAAATTTTAAGAAGATTTAGGAGAGTACTGGTAGTGGTTTGTTTTCTGGTTTAAAATTTCAACTTCATATCTCTTGCTACCATAGATTCGTTTAGAACAGAAAGACAAAGTACATCAGCCTTCAGTCTCTTTTGCCTCCAATCCATCCAGCCTACTGTCACCGACATAATCTTCCTGAAACACTGCTTTCACCATGTCACTTCTCTGCTCAAGAATTTACAGTCGTTTCGTATTTCCTATTGGGTCAAGTCTAAATTCATCTGCCAGGCTTTCAAGGACTCTCATAACTTGGCTTCACTCTATTTATTCAACCTTATTTTCTCCCACTCCTGAGCCGGAACTCTCGCTGTCACTCAGGCCTGCCTCCGTGTCCCTCCCCTTCCACTGCCAGATCGTGCTGTGCTGTGGTTCACCTGAATCATGCTTAGCTTCAGTAGCAGAGCCCAAGGGCTAACTGTCCAGTGACATTGACTCTAACTTTTGCAGATTGCAATGTTCACATCTTTCTTTGAATTCCTAGGGCCAGACAATTCCGCCCTTAATTTCAATTTAAAATTGCCTTGTGGGGAGTTCCTGTTGTGGCTCAGTGGGGAACAAACCCGATTAGTATTCATGAAGATGCAGGTTTGATCCCTGGCTTCGCTCAGTGAGTTAAGGATCCAGTGTTGGCATGAGTTGTGGCATAGGCTGGCAGCTGCCGTTCTGATTCAACTCCTAGCCTGGGAACTTCCATATGCTGCAGGTGTGGCCCTAAAAAGAAAAAAAAAATTGCCCTGCATAATGGATCGAAGGATGTCCCTGACTCCAATTCTTTTATTTATTTATTTATTTATTCATTTTTATTTTTTTTATTTTCCTACTGTACAGCAAGGGGGTCAGGTTATCCTTACATGTATACATTACATTTTTCCCCCAGCCTTTCTTCTGTTGCAACATGAGTATCTAGACAAAGTTCTCAATGCTATTCAGCAGGATCTCCTTGTAAATCTATTCTAAGTTGTGTCTGATAAGCCCAAGCTCCCGATCCCTCCCACTCCCTCCCCCTCCCATCAGGCAGCCACAAGTCTCTTCTCCAAGTCCATGACTTTCTTTTCTGAGGAGATGTTCATTTGTGCTGGATGTTAGATTCCAGTTATAAGTGATATCATATGGTATTTGTCTTTGTCTTTCTGGCTCATTTCACTCAGGATGAGATTCTCTAGTTCCATCCATGTTGCTGCAAATGGCATTATGTCATTCTTTTTTTATGGCTGAGTAGTATTCCATTGTGTATATATACCACATCGTCCAAATCCAATCATCTGTCTATGGACATTTGGGTTGTTTCCATGTCTTGGCTATTGTGAGTAGTGCTGCAATGAACATGCGGGTGCACGTGTCTCTTTTAAGTAGAGTTTTGTCCGGATAGAGCCCAAGAGTGGGATTGCGGGGTCATGTGGAAGTTCTATGTATAGATTTCTAAGGTATCTCCAAACTGTTCTCCATAGTGGCTGTACCAGTTTACATTCCCACCAGCAGTGCAGGAGGGTTCCCTTTTCTCCACAGCCCCTCCAGCACTTGTTATTTGTGGATTTATTAATGATGGCCATTCTGACTGGTGTGAGGTGATATCTCATGGTAGTTTTGATTTGCATTTCTCTTATAATCCGCGATGTTGAGCATTTTTTCATGTGTTTGTTGGCCATCTGTATATCTTTTTTGGAGAAATGTCTATTCAGGTCTTTTGCCCATTTTTCCATTGATTGATTGGTTTTTTTGCTGTTGGGTTGTATAAGTTGTTTATATATTCTAGAGATTAAGCCCTTGTCAGTTGCATCATTTGAAACTGTTTTCTCCCATTCTGTCAGTTGTCTTTTTGTTTTCTTTTGGGTTTCCTTTGCTGTGCAAAAGCTTTTCAGTTTGATGAGGTCCCATGGGTTTATTTTTGCTCTCATTTCTATTGCTTTGGGAGACTGCCCTGAGAAAATATTCATGATGTTGATGTCAGAGAGTGTTTTGCCTATGTTTTCTTCTAGGAGTTTGATGGTGTCCTGTCGTGTATTTAAGTCTTTCAGCCATTTGGAGTTTATTTTTGTGCATGCTTTGCATGCAGCTGTCCAGGTTTCCCAGCAATGCTTGCTGAATAGACTTTCTTTTTCCCATTTTATGTTTTTGCCTCCCTTGTCAAAGATTAATTGACCATAGGTGTCAGGGTTTATTTCCGGATTCTCTATTCTGTTCCATTGGTCTGTCTGTCTGTTTTGATACCAGTACCACACTGTTTTGATGACTGTGGCTTTGTAGTATTTCTTGAAGTCTGGGAGAGTTATGCCTCCTGCTTGGTTTTTGTTTCTCAGGATTGCTTTGGCGATTCTGGGTCTTTTGTTGTTCCATATAAATGTTTGGATTGTTTGTTCTAGTTCTGTGAAAAATGTCCTGGGTAATTTGATAGGGATTGCATTGAATCTGTAGATTGCTTTGGGTAGGATGGCCATTTTTACAATATTGATTTTCCCAATCCAGGAACATGGAATATCTTTCCATTTCTTTACATCTTCTTTGATTTCTTTGATTAAAGTTTTATAGTTCTCGGCATATAGGTCCTTTACCTCCTTGGTCAGGTGTATTCCGAGGTATCTGATTTTGTGAGGTGCAATTTTAAAAGGTATTGTGTTTTTGTATTCCTTTTCTAATATTTCATTGCTGGTATACAGAAGTGCAACTGACTTCTGAATGTTAATCTTATATCCTGCTACTTTGCTGAATTTATTAATCAGTTCAAGTAGTTTTGGGGTTGAGTCCTTAGGGTTTTCTAGGTATAGAATCATGTCATCTGCATACAGTGACAGTTTTATCTCTTCTCTTCCTATATGGATGCCTTTTATTTCTTTTGTTTGTCTAATTGCTGTGGCTAGGACTTCCAAAACTATGTTGAAGAGCAGTGGTAAGAGTGGGCATCCCTGTCTTGTTCCAGATTTGAGTGAGAAGGCTTTCAGTTTTTCCCCATTGAGTATTATATTTGCTGTGGGTTTCTCATAAATGGCTTTGATTATATTCAGGAATGTTCCCTCTATACCCACTTTGGCGAGGGCCTGACCCCAATTCTTATCGACCTGCAACCTGGGTTGTGACACCTTACTTGTAATTTACAAATAATACATCTTTGCCCATGTACCTTGTTAACATGAGATCATGTTGGATTAGGGTGAGCCCCAAATTTAGTGACTGTGGACCTGAAAGAAGAAGAGGAGACACAGAGATACCCAGGGGAAGAAGGCTGTAGGAAGATGGAGGCAGGGACAGGCCACAAGCCAAGGCATGTCAGGATCTTCCAGGAATCCTGGCAGAAAGAAGGAAGGAACTTTCCCTAGGACCTTTGGAGGGAGTGTGGCCCTGCTAATACCCCCACTACTATTATTGTTATTGAGGCCCCTCTGGACTCGAGAACTGTGGAAGAGTAAGTTTCTATAGTTCAGTCACCTAACCTGTACTGATTTGTTTTAGGAGCCATTGGAAACTAATACACCTTTTATTAGTCTGTGTTTAATATATGATGTTAGCCTTGACTGTTTAACTACATACATCCTATTATCTAAGACAATAGGGACCCCTATATTCTCTAGACAATAGGGATCCCTATAGTCTTCTAATATTATCTATAATGCTTTACATGAAGCTAAAACAGAATAGTAAAAATATCATTTGTTTCAGCAACATTTGTTGAAAAGACTATCATTTCTTTATGAAATTACGTGGGCTTCTTTGTTGAAAATTAACTGACTACATGTATGGTCTATTTCTAGAGTCTCTATTCTGTTTCACCGATCTGTTTGTCTATTCTCACACAGCATCACATTCTCTTTATTACTACAGTTTTAAAATAAGTCTTAAAATCAGGTAGTGAAAGTCTTTCTTTTCCAAGATAATTTTGGCTCTTCTATCCTGTGCATTTCCATACAATTTTTAGAGTCAGTTTGTTAATTTCTATAAAAAAAACCTGCTGGGATTTTGATTAGGTTTGCATTGAATATACAGATGAATTTGCATAGAATTAACACCTTAACTATATGTCTTCCATTTCACAGAACATGATATACCTTTATACTCAGAATTTTAAAAATTTCTGTTTGCAATATTTTATAGCTTTAGTGTAAAGATATTACACATTTAAGTATTCCTAAACATTTAACTTACTTTTTTGATGGTTCTGCCAGCAGTACTCTGATATTGCAATTTATAAGAAAAAATATATTGAATCATTTGGATGACCAAAATATATTCTCATATATATTTGGTCTTTGTCCAAGCTGGCTCACATTTTCCAAAACTCTAGGAATTTATTAAGTGTTGAGAGTGATAAAGGTGTCCTTGTTACATAAATGAGGGACTTTTCAGAAAGCGCCTAAGAATGGAGGGTGCTTGCTAGTGGAGTCGGCCAGGTGTTTAGAGGGTTGGAACTTGACCTCTAGGGAAAGAGAGGGGCTGGAGGTTGAATCTATCACCAGTGGCCAATGATTTCATCAACTATGCCTATGCAGTGAAGCCTCCGTAAACACTCAAGATAAGAGAGCTTCTGGGTTGGAGAAATGTGGAGAGATTAGGGGAGATTGGCATCCTCTGACAGCACATAGAAGCTCCACGTGCCTTCCCCATAGTCTCCTCTAGGCATCTCTTCCAACTGGAAGTTCATCTGGATGAACTTCTTATTAAATTCTTTTTGTGGTAAACTAGTAATACAGTAAATAAAATGTTTCTCTGAGTCCTGTGAGCTACTTTACTGAATTAATTAAACTTAAGAAAGGGTTTGTAAGAGCCTCTGATTTATGAGTAACCAGTTATATATAAATCAGAAGTACAGGGAGCAACCTGGATTTTTTTTTTTTTTTTTTTTTCCTGCACTTGTGGCCCATGGAAGTTCCTGGGCCAGAGATTGAATACAAACCACAGCTGCGGCAATGCTAGATCCTTAACCTGTTATGCCACATGGGGCACTCTGCAACCGGAATTTTGATTGGTATCTGAAGTCCGAGGAGAGGGTCACTGGAACCTCTGATCTATAGTTGGTTAGTCTGAAGCACAGGCTTGTGACTGATGTCTGAATTGAGGGGTTTGGAGGGGCAGTCTTGTAGGACTGAACTATTAATCCATGGAGTCTGATGCTATCTCTGGATAGATAGTGTTAGAACTGAGTTGAATTCTCAGACACAAGCACTGTGCAATTTCTTGGTGTTGTAGGGGTAACTTCCCCACTTCTCCCACTGGAATTGGTACCAGACCAATTTGGTATTTTTTCCCTTTTCAATTATCTGCTGCTCTTAAATAGAAATACATTGATTTTTTTTATTTGTTTGTTTTTTGTTTTCTTTTTATGGCCACAGATGTGGCATATGGAAGTTCCTAGGCTAGGGTCAAATCAGAGCTCTAGCTGCTGGCTTACACAACAGCCGCAACAATGCAGGATCCAAGCCACATCTGCGACCTATGCTGCAGCTTGTGGCAACACTGGATCCTTAACCCACTGAGTGAGGCCAGGGATCAAACCTGCATCCTCAACACTGTGTTGGATTCTTAACCCACTGAGACACAAAAGAAACCGTGATTTTTGTATATTGATGTTGTGTCTTGAGACCTTGCTAAGTAGACTTGTTAGTTCTAAGGGTATAAAGATTCCTTAGGATTTTCCATGTAAACAAACAAGTTGCCTGATAATACATACACCTTTCTTTTTTTCTTTTCAATCTTTATGCTTTTTATATCATTTGCTTTGTTTTAGAGGGAAAATATTCTTTTTTTTAGTCATTAAATGTGAATGGATGTTAATTTTTCTCAAAAGATTTTTTTCTATGTCTATTGAGATGATCATATTCTAATAATGTATCAAAGTGCATTGATTGATAAACTAAACTTGCATTATTGGGATTGACTTTATTGGTCATGCTTTATTTTATTTTTCATGTATTGCTGAATTTAATTTGCACCTCTATTGTTGAGTAATTTTGTATTTATTATCTTGAGGTATATTAGTTTTCTTGTATTGCTTTTGTCAGGCTTGGCATCAGCATACTAAGCTCATAAAATGAATTGAGAATGTTCACTTCTTTTATATTTTTTGATAGAGTTTATTTAAGTTCAGTATTATTTCTTCCTTACATGTTTGATAGCGTCCACCTCTGAAGCCAGATGGGCCTTGAGTTTTCTTTTGGGGATGTTTTAAATGACAACTTCAATTTTGAAAATAAATATAAGGCTATTAAGTTTTGTCCTTGGTTGATTTTAGAAAGTTATTTTTCTCAAAAAATGTGTATATTTTATTTAAATTGTAAAATTTATTTGCATAGTATTCATAATATTATCATCAGTCTATAGAATGGTGTAGCAAAGTTGCTGCTTTTATTCTTTATATTGGTAATTTATTCTATGTCTTTCTGAGTCTTACTAAAGGCTTATAAATTTCATTAAATCTACAATGGGTAAAGTGATAAGAAATCTCAGGAGAGCTCTGGGAACTATAAAAAAAGAACTAAGTAAAAATCCTAGGACTGACAAATAAAATCCCTTCAATAAAAAAAATAAATGAGTGCATGAAATTAACTGGTTAGATCCAGCAGAAGACAGTTCAACACAAATTATTCAAACTACAGCACAGAGAGAAAAAATATTGACTGCACTGAAAAAAAAAACAAACCCCAAAAAACCCACAAAACCCCACAGAACCTGGGGGAAAATTATCAAATTATCTATCAGGTATATAATCGAAACTTAAAAAGAGAGGAAAGAGTGTGGATAAGAAAAAAATATTGGCCCTACTTTTTCCAAATTTGATTAAAAAACACCTCACGTATCAGGAAAATTTAGTAATGAAAGTTACAGAAAAGAATCTGAAACAGCCAGAGGAGAAAAAGACATTTGGCATACAGGAGAGTGTTGATATGAGTGATGGCTGATTTCTCCTCAGAAACGATAGAAACCAGACAGTGACGGACTGGCATCTTTACAGCGTTGAAAGAAAACAACTGTGGACCTAGAATTCTATTATCTAGAGGAGATACATTTCAAAGGTGAAAGGAAATACATTTTCAGGTTAATTTAGAGTAAGAGAATTCGCCACCAGCAGAACAACATAAATGAAATGCCAGAGGAGGGTCTTCTGGCTGAAGGGAATTAATGAACAGTAGAAATTCAAATTGACAGGATGGAGGAAACAGTCTTAGCATCTCGGTGGTGAGTATCTAGGAGCAGCAGAGTTCAGCCTTGTGGCTGAAAGTGTTTGGTGGTGGCCACGCTGGGAATGGTAGGTATCTTCAGCAAAATTTTCCTCTGGCAGAAACTCGGTAGTGATTTGTCTCCGTTGTTTCTTTCATGAGCCAGAGTCTCTAGCATTCGTACTCATTCTTTGAGCTTCCTAATAAATAGCCAGTGGATTTCTTTTGTGTTCCTTTTCTTTTCCATTGAATATAATCAAGAACCGGAACTAGGATCTACTATGAGGTTAAAAAAGAGATAGTGTATTATGAGGATTTAAATAGATCACATATTTAAAGTTCTTCATAGGCTGCCCAGCACATACTCAACACTTAATTTATATTATTATTATCATCATTATCATTCATTTAACACTTTTTTGTTGTTGTTGTTGTTGGCAGTGCCCTTGGCATGTGGAAGTTCCTGGGCTAGGAATTGGAACTGTACCACAGCAGTGACCTGATCTGTTGCAGTGACAATGCTGGATTCTTAACCTACTGTGGCACCAGAGGAACTCCTTAACAAATACTTTTTGCATACCTATTACCTGCCAGATACTGTTCTAGGTGCCTTGTGTTCACCAGTGAACAAAACAAGATCTCTGCATTTGTGGAGCTCACATTCAAATAGGGGGATATAAACAATGAACTGTAAACATAACATGTGAGTAAATTACCTAGTATAATAAAAAAAAAATGAGAAGTGCTATGGGAAAAAAGAGGAAGTAGAGTAAGGAAAGGAAAATCAGAAACGCCAGGCTCCAGTACATTGCAATATTATGCAGTATGTCAAGGTCAACCTCACTGAGAAAATATTCAAGCAAGGACTTGAAGTAAAGAGGGAGTTGATCATGGAGAGGAAATAGTTGATGCCAGTGCTCTGAGGCAGGGAGCGCAGAGGGCAAGGACAGCAATGGACGTGGGCATGGGTGAAGTAGAGTGAGGGAGGGAGAGACTAGTAGGAAATGAGATTATTGTCATTCCACACCTCTCTAGCATGACGTCATACTTATGTTGTCCTTTTTTTTTTTTTTTTTTTTCTGAATCCACTGAACAAATATTTCTAACATTTTGAGAGCCATGGAACAAGGACTATGTATTTTACTTCTTTTGCACCATTAGTGTCCTTAAATACACACTAAATAGGAACCAAGTGATGCTTGCTGAATAAAATGAATTTACAAATGCCCCTGCTTCAATTCTCCTGTTCATTTTGCATGTAGACAGAGTCTTCTTGCTCAGTCTGTCTAGACTCTAAGTGGTGTGGTTTCTGAGTTTTTAGCAGTCTTGTTTGCTGCTGACTTCCCAGGCTTATCATGGTGCCTAGCATATGGGGATGCTCCATAAATGTATATGGAAGAATGAGCGAAGCCATAATTTCCTGGTCAAAGAATCTATCACCTGTCTGTCTGTCTATCTATCTATATATCTATCTATCCATCTCCTATATAGATCTATATTTCTGTGTTTATCAAACATATGTACACGGAACTTTTAAAAGTTGATATCTGGTTATTATACAGACTTCAGAGTCTGTTAATCGAGAGTACAGCATTAGCCAGAACATGATTCCATTCTCTTCAAGTCCCTAACTTTCGGTACTTCCATTACCATGCTGCCATTGCCCTAACGACCCCAACCATAATATGACAACATGTGGATGACCAGCTATGATGGCCTGTCCTGACCTGTACACTTGACAACCATGGGATTAAAACACAGTGATTATAAATGTAGCAATTTTTTCATCATGGTCCAACTTTCTTTGTCAGGACAGAATTGGGTTTACTGCCACACAAGATACACCCTTGCCCTGAGAAATAGAATTAGCATCTAGTTTCTATTGATTTCCTTACTTTGTACATTGCTTGTTGTAATTTCAAGTTGGCATATTTATGAACACTGAATATTACATTAGAAATTGTATTTTTCATCTATATTACATTGCTTGAGACCATTGCTATAAATTTCAAATTTGAGCATCTAAAACATATTGCAAATAAGATGTATGCTATTCGTATTTGACTAAATATATATTGCACTGGCAATGAATTAGCCAATAGCACTTTGGGACTTTTTTTTTTTTTTTTTTGGATAATTCTCCTATAAGATCAATAGTGGAATAGGGAGAAATCTCCTAGTCCAATTTAACAGCATAGCAATGATTTAACAGTAACCTTGACAGAGCTCCCAGAGTAAATAATTACCATTTCCATCACTGTTTAAGATAGCTTGTTAGGTACAAAATATGTGAGTAGTTAGACATCATGAATTACTTATTGTTGGAAACCTCCTTAGGGTGAGAGAATAATTTCTTATGCCAGAAGGTGAAGGAAGAAGAAAGAGGTATTCAGTCCTGAAGATGCTGCTGATAACACACAGAGAAAAAAAGGTTTCAGCTGAGACTATTGAGAAAGTAGTGACCACAAAATAATTACATTTCTGAAGCTAAGAAGGGTTAATGAAATGAGACCTTGTAGAACCAGTAAAAACATTATTAGAGAAGCGAGTCTTGAAAGCCAAGGCAAGGGGTAATGAGATAATGAAAGTACAACTGGCTGTGCTGAACATACAGAAGTCCTGTGGGTCTTAAAAAATGCATTAGAGGCTGAGCTGATTTGGAAGATAGGAGCTCTAGAGAGCTCCCTGTTTCTAGACTGACTGGCAAAAGTGCCCCACTAGCTCCATCTTTTCAGAAGGATGAAAAATCTCTATCTTGCCACATTTATTTTAGTGATTTTTGATAGGACTGAGAAAGTTTCTAGTTGATATAGTATATCATTTCAGCAGCTACTGTGGTTTTATATATGTTTCAGTACTTTTGGAGACATTCTTGTTCATATTTCTTTCCTACCAGTCTCCTTCACTAGTTTTTCCTTCACCTGCACACTTATACAGATGTCCCCCAAGATGTGTCTTCCTCCTTTTTTTTAAATCATACTCACTTCCCTTGGGCAACCTCATTCTAGTATTTGACATTGAATGACAGTCTATCCTGGTGACTTTCAAAGCCATGGTTGCCGTTCTGCTTTTTCTTGTTAATAAAGTCAAATTTCCAGCTACCTGCTGGCCCCATGGATGTTTGTGTTTCTTGTACCTTAGGTTTGTTACGATCTCCCTCAAACGGATTCTTCCTTTTGTGTTTTCTATGCTGCTTTTGAGCACCACCATTCTATGTTGACATTCACACTGGTTAGCATCTCAAAATAATTTCCCCAAATTTCTTCTCTCTCGGACCCCGCCTTGTTGACACTGTTTACTTTGTCTCTTTGATTTTGCCACTTCATCTCTTTACTTCCCACTGCACTCTCCTCATTCATATTTCATTCGTCTCCTGTTGATATATTTCTAAAGCTTCCTCAGTGTTCTATTAATTTACTGATTCATTCATTCATTTAAATTTATCGAATGCTATTACGTACCAGGCACCATTCTAGGTACTCAGGACATAGCTGTGAACACAACAGACAAAAAGATCTCCCTCACTCAAGAGCTTATGCTCCAGTGGGGTAGGGGAGGCAGTAATAAAATGAGTGAATTCAGGAGTTCCCCATGTGGCTCAGTGGAAATGAATCTGACTAGTATCCATGAGGATGCAGGCTCAATCCCTGGCCTCAGTTGGCGGGTTGGGAATCCGGCATTGCCAGGAGCTGTGACGCAGCTCAGATCCCATGTTGCCGTGAATGTGGCATAGGCTGGCAGCTGTAGTTCCGATGGGACCTCTAGCCTGGGGACTTCCATATGCCATGGGTGTGGTCCTAAAAAGAAAAAAAAAAAAGCAATTTCATAATATGTTAGAAAGTAATGAGCAATATGGCAAAAAATAAAGTGGGGCAAAGTGGACAAGCATTGATTTTTTTAAATTTATGTCCAAATGGAAACGTCAGTGATAAGATGGGTTTTGAGCAAATCCCTGAAAGGAAGCAAAAGAATGAGCCATGCACATATTAGGGGCCATAGTGGAAGTGGGGGCAGATGGGTGTGTTCACTGTTCAGCTCTACCTTCCAAAGCAAGCATGTTGAATTTGCTGGAGGGGAGTGAATGAGGGGCAAGAGAAGAGGACTAACGCTTCTGCTCTGTGCAAAATGGGGCGATGTTTATTAAGTATATAATCAATATAATGTCAGGCTCTGTCATAAGTGCTATAAATATAAATTCATTTAACTCCTATAACAAACTTAGGAGGTAAGTTATTATTATTCTTCCCATTTTAAAGATGAGAGACTTGAGGCACAGGGCACAGTAAGGGAGCTTGGATTTAACTCAGGCCTGCTTAGAGTCTTGCTCTTAGCCACTACACCACACTGTTGGAGGGATTTGAGAATAGAAATCACGTGATCTGTATTTTAAAAAGATCACTCTGAATCCTCTGTGGACAGTAGACTGTCAGATACAAGGGTAGAGGGAAGGAACTAGTGAAAATACATTTCAATAGTTAAGGCAGAAATGATGCATTGGACTATTGGACTAGGGTAATAGCAGTAGACACTGGAGAAGGGTTAATTTGCAATTAAGCTTTGAAGGCAGGACTGGTTAAATTGCTTGATAGATTCTTTGTGTAGAGTGTAAGAGAAAGGAATAAATAACGAAGCCAAGGTTTATGGTCGGAGCAACTACAAGGGTCGAATTAACGTTTGCTGAGATGGGGAAAGTGAGGGTGTGAAAAAGCGTGACCCTGAAGTGTGGGTCATGAATTGTAAATTTGGCCTCAGACATTTTGTTATTATTGTTGTTATTATTATGTGTTTTTTAACTCCACACCTCTGGCATATGGACGTTCCCAGGCTAGGAGTAGAATCAGAGCTGCATCTGCCAGCCTACCCCAGGGCCACAGCAATGTGGGGTCAGAGCTGCGTCTATGACCTACACCACAGTTTATGGCAATGTCGGATCCTCGACCAACTGAGCAAGGCCAGGGATCGAACCCACATCCTCATGGATGCTAGTGAGATTCGTTTCTACTGCACCACAGCAGGACCTCTGGCTTTGCACATTTTAAATTTGAGATTGCCTATAGACATTCAAATGCTTATGTTGCAAAGGCAGCTGGATATATGAATCTTGGATTTGGAGAGTGGTCAGGGTTCCAGATGTGAATTTGGAAGTATCAATCATGGATGATACCACCCAGAGAGCAGAGAGGGACTATAGATAAAGAAGTAGAAGACATTCAAGGACCAAGCTGTTAGGAAATTTGAAAATGTAGAGATCAGAGAGTGAAGAAGGAAGTGGCAAAAAGGGTAAAGGGGGGGTGAGGGCTGAGTGCTGAGACAGTGGTATCCTGGAAGCAAAGGGAAGACTGTGTTCTAAGGAGGAAATTGTCAGTTATGTCAAATATAGCTCGTCGTGTGAATAAGATGGGTGCTGAATACTGACATTTAAGATTAGGAATGTGAAGATCATTTGTGACCAAGAGCTATTTTGATGGCGTGGCAAGCATGAACATTTTATGGGTGAGGGAACAAGAGAGAACAAAAGTCAGAGTGTGAGACAGCAAATGCAGATGACTATTTCAAGGAGATTTGCTGTAGCAGAGAAGTCATGTAGCACCTAGAGGGAATGTTAGGTTGAGTTTCTTAGAAGCAAAGCCTGAGAGGGAGATGGGTGTATGCAATTTACAGAGGGAATATCCTGGGATAGTAGTGAAGACAGCAGGAGAGGGAAGGGGAAGGAGCTGTTTAGAGATGAGGTTTCAGCTGAGTCTGCTTCAATTGGATCCCATGGTATATTCTGGAATGTGGATTGCACCCCAAAGTTGGTTCTACCTTAGAGCTAAGGGCTGGACATCTGTGCTCCCATGCTGGTCCACTCTGGGTGGTGATATAACTCAGTGAGTTACTCCCTAGTGGGGGGGGTGTAATCTTTTGGGCAAGGAAACTCCTTTTTGGCCAGGGCCAAGGCTCTGAAGACACTGGTCTATTAGCAACCAGAGATGAGTCCACCAACTTGGCTAAATGAGGGAATGAGGAGAGGAACCAATAGCATTCACTATAGTGGTCAATGGAATTTATTTTAAGTGGGAGATATTATAATTGCTTCTCATGGATGGGAAAGATCTAGCTGAGAGGGAAAATTAATAATTCATGAAGAAGAGAGCAACCACTTCTACCTCTGCAACCCAGTCTTTAAACATTGACTATAAATCCATATCTAGCAATAAGCAAGATATTCTGAAAAATCATCCTTAAAATAGAACGCTTAAAATGCTGGACAAATGAAAAAAAACTTAAAGAATATATTATTAAGTGGGTCAAAAATTGTAAACTTACTTCCACTTATAAAATAAATAAGTCATGGGGATATAAGATACAGCCAGAGGGACTACAGTTAAGAATACTGTTTGCATATTTGAAACTTGTTAAAGGAGTAGGTCTTACAAATTTTCATTCCAGATAAACAGCAAGGCCCTCTCGTATAGCGCAGGGAATGAGATTCAATATCCTATAATAAACCACAAAGGAAAAGAATATGAAAAATTATATATATACATGAGAATCACTTTGCTGTCCACCAGCGACTAACACAACAATGTAAATCAACTATACGTCAAGCCCGTTGTGGCTCAGTGTTAACGAATCTGACAAGGAACCATGAGGTTGCAGATTCCATCCCTGGCCTCAGTGGGTTAAGGATCCGGTGTTGCCATGAGCTGTGGTGTGGGTCACCATGTGGCTCAGATCTGACATTGCTGGGGCTGTGGCGTAGGCCTGCAGCTACAGCTCCAATTAGACCCCTACCCTGGGAATCTCCATATGCTGCAGGCGTGGCCCTAGAAAAGACAAAAAAGACCAAGGGAAAAAAAAAAAAAGAATACAAGCAAAGGGGCATTAAATAAAGGACAGTCTTTTTTTTTTTTTTTCTTTTTAAACTTTCTCTGGCTTTGGCTCTAAACCTCAAGTAGAACTTGTGATACAGCAGCTGGATAAATCTAGGCTATGGAAAATGCTTTCTACAAGATTGGTCCCAGAGGCCTAAAAACCAACTAAGACAAAAAAGGAGAAGAGAAAAATATATTTCCACCAAAGTAAATTTCAGAGATAAGATTGTCCCCCACCTTAATAAGCCTTTGGGGATGAAAGAAGTGGCAGAAAATCAGAAAAAAGCCCCAGGACCAATTTGATGCAGAGTGAGAGAATAGAAAAAGAGAAAGTATGAAGTGAGAGATTTTACTGAGAGGAGGAAGGACAGGAAAAATAGTAATGGGCATATTATTGAAAGCTTACGATGTGTTAAGCCCTGTTCTCAGTGCTTTTTTGTATTAACTCTTAATCCTTTATTACACTTTTAATCTTTTTTGATTAATTTTTCTGTTTAAATTTTTGACTAATCTTTTAATCCTGAGAGGTAGGTACTATTATTAACCTTATTGTGCATATGAGGAAACTGAGGTGTAGAATGCTTAAGTCACTAGCTTGTTCAAGGTCACACAACAAATCAATGGTAAAGAATCTGACCCATCATAAAAAGCTTCTTCTTCATGGAGCAAAGAGCAGACAAGATGGGAATGGGATAGAGAGGAACATTGACAGTTGTTCTGAAATTACTAACCATTAGAGATGATTCAGAAAGGAGAATGATTGACATAAGTGATAATGGGTCTCTATAGGAGGAAGCAGAGTGGCAGTGGGATGTGGACAGCGGATGCTATGCTACGCTCATGTTTTTTCTCGAACTTTCACCTTCTGTCCTTGGATGTATGAAACTTTTGCTCCCCCAGTCCTCATTGCTTAGGCTTTTCTTCTCAGGAGCTTCCTGGTTCTCTTATGGGAAGATAATTGTTCTACGTTTGTCTCAGCAGCCCTTCAGACATGCCCAAATCCTAGAATTAACATAGCTCAGCTCAAGCTTAAGTGGTAAAACTTTTAAGACATGCATATTAGGAAATAAGAAAATACTGGATTATCATAAAGGCTTTTGGCTCAAGAAGAGCTGTGACATTAGTTTTTCAGAATGTTATGAAAGATGTTTGCAGTCTACTTACTTGGTCTAGTAAAGCAATAAACGAAAGAATATTCTATGTCCCACCAAACCTTCTACATATTTTTAGCCCAGTATTGATAAATCTTTGTTTTATTATTTACATGACTGTGTTCCCCTATTTGATGATGGTTTTGTCTTTGTTTCCCAAGTCCCTGATATGGTATCAGCATATATATAAAACCTAGCAAATAGCCAATGCTTGATATGAGTTTCAGAATTTCTCAAAATTTCTAGGCAATGGATGTCATGTAGTCAACTTTAAGGATGGAAGAAGAAGAATAAATGCAATTTAACAAAGCAGAATGGATTAAAAGAATTCTGATTTGAATCTAAGAAGTATTTGTTTTCCATTAGGGAACTACCTCAGTTAGGGATGTTTTTAGAAACTGTATCAGTAGCAGTTGCTAGAGAAAAAATTTTTTTCTTAATCATATGATGTTTTTTTGGTGTATGGAACTGACATAAATTTTTAAAAATAGATTTGTGTTGTAATTTGTCTTGCAAATTTAGTCTTCAAGAAGACTAATTTATTCCACAGATGGAGGTGTATCTTCATAGAGTTTTAACACATAATAAAATGAAGGAAAGAAGAACATAGTTCAATTCAACAGATATTTTTGAGTCTTTCCTATGTATAGGGGCTGTACTAGGTGCTGGAAGTGTAAAGAAAGACCAGCATCATCTGCTCTGTCATAGGAAAGCTTGCAGAAAAGTGACATGTTTGAAGAGATTATCTCTGTCTCATAAAAGTGGAAGGCATAACTGGAGAATGGAGGAGGAGGGGAGCGAAGCCTTCCGGGATTCAGGAAAGGTTAGTTAGTAAGTCAGTAATTTTGACTGAGCTGCTTTCTAAAGGATGAATAAGAGTTACTCAGGTAAGAAAGGAGGGCAGGATGTTCCAGGAAGAAGAAAGAGAAGGATCCAAGCCTTGCTCCAGAATCACATCTGTTTGGAATCATCTGCATTTGGTTTTACATAACATCTAAAAGCCAAAGAGCTAGATGATGGGTGAGGAGGCTGGAAAAAAATGGAACTTACACCTCTGTGACTCTCTTGTCTCATGTCTTGGGCATGTCCTACAGACATTGTTAAGTGATGCTAAAACACGGCAAAGCCATATGCCAAGGACATAATCTAAGCAGTGTGGTATACTCAACTGGAAATCTGTGCAATAGCAAGACCAGAACAGATCTGTGTATCATCTAGAGAAATGTAGGTTATAATAAAGGTGGTATTTCAAATCCATGGATTCAGGAAAAAGAAAAAGTAGACTGCTTTCTTAACCATCCATAAACTAAACTTCAGATAGGCTTAAGTAACTGAATATAAAAGAAATTATAAGAATATTTGGAGACCCTAGTGGAGCAAATTTTTTATAAAACTGGAGGTGGAAAAATCCTCATTAAATAAGACATAAATACCAGAGCCATAAAAGAAAAAGATCAACAGATAAAATCTCATAAAAATTAAAAATTATCTCAGCACAAAGAAAGGCATGATAAAGTTAAAATAGGAGAAACATACAGAGAAAACTGTTTGCAGTATTTTTAATGGCTGATTGATTATTGTGTAAATTGTATACAAGGCTTCTATAAATCATTCAAAAATAGAAATGTGGGTGGAGGTTATAAATAGGTAATTTACAGGAGAAATATAAAAGCCAATAAATATATGAAATGATGCTCACCAACAAATTAGGTAGATATGAATAAAATATAAATAATATAAAATATTGGTGGGGAAAGTGAGAAACAGCCACTTTCATACATGGCTGGTGGTAGTGTCAATTTTTGGAAGGCAATTTAGAACCCTATTACTTTTAATATAAGAATTTTATATGTGTATATACATAGACATATATAGATCTAAATAGACAGAAAACTGAATGAGCGCCCACAAAATGTTGACATTAGTTATCTCTAGAGGGAGGAATGAGAGTTGGAGGATTGTGAAAGGGGACTTTCATTGTTCTCGCTATATATTCTGTATTATACATTGCCCAATATTAACTTATTACATGAGTAATTCTATTTTTTTTCTAAAAATGGAATATTATGGTGTATCTAAAAGAGGTTTGACCTTTCTCCAATAGATTTGTGGTTCTAAAATTTTAGTCTGCAGAGTGATCATCCAAGGTGAAGTTTCCTGGACCCCAACCCCAGTGAATTTGAACTGATGGAGCATAAACTTAGTAACATGGCTTGAAGTTTTCAGAGCACAACTAGAAGTTGATTTATATCCTGTGCTCGGTGGAGTAAAAGTTTGAGTGGGACATAGCCAAGTTGGGAAACAAATTAGGAAGCCATTGTGGTAAAAGATGAAGGCTTGAACAAGGATGGTACAAGTGGGATAATGACATAATCCAGCTAAAGAACTTAGAACATTATCTGACACATATTAGGCACTCAATAAATGTTAGCCTCCATCTAACCGCATGTAGCAGAATGAAATTGGATCCCTATCTTATACCACTCACAAAATAATTCCAAGTGCATTAAAGAATTAAACACAAGACCTGAAATTGTAAAACCGCTAGCAGAAAACACACGGAAAAAACTTCTTGATATTGCTCTTGCTGGTAATTATGTAGCTATGACACCAAAGTATAAGAAACAAAAGCAAAAATAAACAGGTGAGACTATATAAAACCAAAAAGCTTTTACACAGGAAACAAACAAACAATCAACAAAATAAAAAGGCAACCTATGGAATGGGAGAAAATATTTGCAAACCGTATATCTGATAAGGGGTTAGTATCCAAACAACGCAATAGAAAAAACAAACAGCCTGATTGAAAAATGGGCAGAGGAAGTGAATAGACATTTTTTTCCAAAGAAGATGTACAAATGGTCAATAGATACATGAAAAACTGCTCAACATCTGTAATCACTAGGGAAATGCAAATCAAAACCACAGGAGATACCAACTCACACATGTTAGAATGCCTATCATTAAAAAGACAAAAGATAAGTGTTGGTGAGACTAGAAAAAAGGGAACCCCTGTACACTGTTGGTGAGAATGTAACTGATACAGTCACTGTTGAAAGCAGTATGGAGTTTTCTCAAAAAATTCATAGCACTACCATATGATCCAGCAATTTACTTCTGGTTTAATATTCAAAGGAAATGAAAATAGGATCTTGAAAAGATTTTTTTTCAGTCCATGTTCATTTCATTGTTATTTACAATAAGCAAGAAGGAAACAACCTAAGTGTTTATAAATACATGAATGGATAAAGAATCTCTCTCTCTACATATATATAGATGGCTCTACATATTTAGAGATGGCTATATATATATATATATATATATATATATATAGCCTGAAAGAGAAGAAAATCCTGGGAGTTCCCTTTTTGGCTCAGCAGTTTACGAACCTGACTGGTATCCATGAGGATACAGGTTTGATCCCTGGCCTTGCTCAGGGGGTTAAGGATCCAGGGTTGCAATGAGCTGTGGTGTAGGTTGCAGATGTGGCTTGGATCTGGCATTAGTATGGCTGTGGTATAGGTTGGCAGCTACAATTTGACCCCTAGCCTGGGAACTTCCATATGCCACAGGTTTGGTCAAAAAAAAAAAAAAAAATCCTGCTGTTTGTGACAGTCTGGATGCTCCTTGAAGGTATTATGCTAAATGAAATAAATCAGACAGAAAGACAAACACTATATGGTATCACTTATATGTGAAATCTTAAAAAGCTGAACTCAGAGAAAGAGTAGAGTAGTAGTTATCAGGAGCTAAGGAGGTTGGGGGCAGGGAAAATACTGGTTAAGGGTATAAACCTCCAGTTATAAGAAGTTATTAAGAAGTCCTGAGGATGTAATGTATAGATGGTGATTATTGTTATTAACTATATATACTTGAAAGTTGCTAAGAGAGTATATCTTAAATATTCTCACCACAAAAAAAGAAATGGGAATTATGTGATAGGATGGAGGCGTTAGCCAATGCCATAGTGGTGAATATTTTGCTATATATAAGTGTACCAAGTTAGCACATCGTACATATGAAACATAGAATTTTTTTTTATTACTCAAGTGAATTTATCACACCTGTAGTTGTATAATGATCATCACAATCCAGTTTCACAGGATTTCCATCCCACAGCCCAAGCACATCCCCCCACCCCGCAAACTGTCTCCTCTGGAGACCATAAGTTTTTCAATGTCTGTGAGTCAGCATCTGTTCTGCAAAGAAGTTCAGTCTGTTCTTTTTTTCAAATTCCACATGTCAGTGAAAGCATTTGATGTTGGTGTCTCATTGTGTGGCTGACTTCACTTAGTATGATAATTTCTAGGTCCATCCATGTTGCTAAAAATGCTGGTATTTTGTTCCTTTTAATGGCTGAGTGAAACTTATATAATGTTATATGTCAATTCTATCTCAGCAAAGCTGGGGAAAAAGAAAAGCCTGCATTTAATATGTAAATGTTATAACAATAAATATTGTTTTCAAACCCTAAAAAAAGCTTAGTCTCCACCATTAGCTGCTACCTCTATTACTACTACTATGAAGAATTCTAAAAACATTTGAAAAAAAAAATTAGCAAATAAGTAAAAACATAGGCAACCTTAATAAATAAGATATTAAGTGAAGCTAATTAATATATGCATATTGACATCAATATGAATTTTTTTTATCTGTACATACATTTATGTAAATTCTATACCATGAAAGTATAGAACATAACTTCTTTTCAAATACCTATGAACCAGTGTCAAAAATTGACAAAAGGGAGTTCCCGTCATGGCGCAGTGGTTAACGAATCCGACTAGGAACCATGAGGTTGCGGGTTCGGTCCCTGCCCTTGCTCAGTGGGTTAACGATCCGGCGTTGCCATGAGCAGTGGGGTAGGTTGCAGACGCGGCTCGGATCCCGCGTTGCTGTGGCTCTGGCGTAGGCCGGTGGCTACAGCTCCGATTTGACCCCTAGCCTGGGAACCTCCATAGGCCGCGGGAGCGGCCCAAGAAATAGCAACAACAACAACAACAACAAAAGACAAAAAGACAAAAAAAAAAAAAAAAAAAAAAAAAAATTGACAAAGGCAGGAGTTCCCATCGTGGCTCAGTGGTTAATGAATCTAACTAGGAACATGAGGTTGTGGGTTCGATCCCTGGCCTCAGTCAGTGGGTTAAGAATCCAGCGTTGCCATGAACTGCGATGTAGGTTGCAGAGGTGGCTCTGATCTGTCGCTGCCGTGCTTGTGGCATAGGCTGGCGGCTATAGCTCCGATTAGACCCCTAGCCTGGGAACCTCCATATGCCATGGGTGCGGCCGTAGAAAAGACAAAAAAAAAAAGGACGAAGACAATTACAATAGACTAAAAAAATTAAAATTTGCAAACAATATTCTTTAATAAACTAGAAAAACTTGAAATTAACAAAAATCCCAGAAAACATAAAAGCATTTACTATTTAGAAAGTTAAGATATTCTCTTTTTTTTTTAATATAACGATTTTTATTTTTTTCCGTTATAGCTGGTTTACAGTGTTCTGTCGATTTTCTTCTGTACAGCATGGTGACCCAGTTACACATACATGTATACTTTCTTTTTTCTCACATCATCAAAAGATATTCTTTCTAAACAACTCTTGGTTCAAAAACTAGATGTAAATAAAGATTGCAGAACATCCAGAAAATAATGATAATGATGACCGTGTGTATTAGTCGCTATGGGGTATATCTAAGTGGTACTTATAGGAGATAACATCTTTTAATACCTATAGAAAAAACATAATGAAACAAAATTGAATGAAGCATTCAACTCAAGAAGTTTGAAAATGACAACAAAATAAATGAAAGTGCACAGAAGAATTGATAAAGATATAAGAATAAATTAATGAGTTGGAAAGTAGGAAAGTAAAAGAGCTAATGCAGTAAAAAGCTTATTCTTTGAAATAACAATAAATCAGATAAACTGAAAGCTATTTGAGCCAAGAAAAAAGGGAAAAAGTGCATATATGAAAAATGAGAAATGATGCAGGAGCAAATTACTCACCCATACAAAGAAGTTAAAAGGCAAGAGACAAGTTTGCTCCAAGTTCTTTCTTTTTTTTTCTTTTTCTGTTTTTTTTTTTTTTTTTTTTAGGGCTGCACCTGCAGCATATGGAAATTCCCAAGCTAGGGGTCAAATCCAAGCTGCAGCTGCTGGCCTACACCACAGCCACAGCAACGTGGGATCTGAGCCATCTGCAGATTACACCAGAGCTCATTGTAGCACTAGTTCCCTAACCCACTAAGTGAGACCAGGGATCAAACTAACATCCTCATGGATACTAGTTGGGTTTGTTACTGCTGGGCCACAACAGGAACTCCAAGTTTGCTCAAATTTCTTCAGAGAAATTAGAAAATTTGATAAAAGGGACAAATTCTAGGAAATTTTAATTTACTTGTTCTAAGTCCAGTCATTCTCTCCAGAGTTTCAATGGAAAATATAAAGTTTCAGAGAGATTTCCTTCGGAAAAATATCCTGTGAACTCTACCTCATCTTTAAAATATAAATAATTCCAAAGCTGCTTAAGCTTTTCCAGCTCATAGAAAAATAAGCATAACACTCTATAACAGGTATAGTAAATTTTGGCAAATAATGCTGAAAGCAAAAACTTAGGAATTTTCCTCAGTATTTGTGAATGAAGCTGATCCAAAGCTAAATATCAGCAAAGAGAGTTCTATAGCACATTAAAATTATAAGATAACATGAGGTCACGTGGAGTTTATTCCAGGAATGCAAAATGGGGTTCAATGCAAGGAGAAAATCGTATGACCATGGTCACCTGTGCTGCAAAGGCACGAGACAAAATTTGTGACCCATTCCTGATAAAAACACTCAAAAATAGAAAAGAAACAAAATAGGAATTCCAAAAACAGATCCAAGGATACAATGACAATAGTATATTCTAAAGGTGGCATCTCAAATCAGAGGAGAAATACCTGGTGGGTCCACTGGAGCAGAGGCACATGATTATAACTATTCTTTGACTTCTACATTTATGCTTTATATATTTGTCTCTGTGTATGATATAGTCATAATAGAATAATACATAGTGGCGAGAATCCTGTTTTAGCAAGATATGGGTTTTTGGCCATTATGCATCTTTCTTCATTTATGAATGTAAGTTTGTTACCTAATACACAAGGGACTCCTAGAATCAATAAGAGAAACATGGAAAAGCTGCAAAAGAAAAATAGGCAAAACACCCAAAATGGCAATTCATAGACGGGAAAATATGAATAGCTATTAAGGGTATAAAGAAATCTTTGTCACTCATTAGAGCAATTAAAACCACAAAGGAATTCTGGCTTACACATTTTTTTTTTTTTTAACTAACAACAACACGAATGCTAATCTTTATTGAGCATTTAGTATATATAAGACATCATGCATGCACTTTGCATACATTATCTAAGTTACTCTCTACAATAACCCTGTGTAGCAACTGTTATTTCCATTTTGTAAACGAGACACAGAAAGGTTAAGTAACTTGCTTAAGGTCACACAAGGGTCAGAAAAAAAGAAATAGAGATGAACCCATGTTCATTGGATTCTAAACTATACCCTTAACTATTTAGACAGTTATTTTTATTTTTCTAAAAGGTATATTTTTACATACTTTAGCAATTCTAAACCACTGTGTTCCACATCAGAATTATCTCTGAGCTTTGATCAAAACATACATGTCTAGGCCCTGTGCCAGACTTGAATTGGAGCCAATGAAGATCCTTGCGCCTGCAAATAACAGAAAGGAAAGAAACATTAACTTGGCAAAAATATGCGTGCTGGAGAAGAGGGAGGAGGCACTGTATGTAGGAAGAACGGAGAGGAAACGTATGTGAACTAGCTGTAAGGGGATGAGGAATTAAATAAATACATGTCCCCTGCTACACATCTGCCAAAAATAGCTTTGGGCCGTTTCTGGAAATAGAGATGTTTCAAGAATTAATTTTAGTATTTCTGTAGTATCTGTTGTGACTTCTCCCTTTTCAGTTCTTATTTTGTACACATATCTTTTTGTCTGAACTTAAGAAGTGGAAAAAACCAAGTGCTGATGGAGACTGTAAGGAAAGGAAAATGCAGTGGAAACTAATCTGACTAGTAACCATGAGGTTGCGGGTGTGATCCCTGGCCTTGCTCAGTGGGTTAAGGATCGGTCATTGCCGTGAGCTGTGGGGTAGCTCACAGACGTGGCTTGGATCCTGCATTGCTGTGGCTGTGGCATAGGCTGGCAGCTGTAGCTCCAATTCGACCCATAACCTGGGAATATCCATATGCCATGGTTGTGGCCCTAAAAAGATGGAAAAAAAAAAAAAAAACATAGAGCGAGCAAATGTAAGGAAATAAGGTTTGTGAGGGAAGGGCCACTGTCCAGGTTTGAATCACTGTCATTAAAGGATTTTTTTTGTAGGTATAGATACCAATTTGATTACATTTCCCTATATCTGTGTGCTTGGGTAATTCACTTTCCACTGGTTCTGAACTTGGCCATGTCCTTGTTTTGGCTGCTGGGAAAATAATAAATAGCATTTCTACTATTTATTTAAAAAAATAAATGATAATAAAAATAATGATTTTCAATTAGGGATTTGCCCAGTATTTGTTCTTTGGTACTTAACCTCTCTTGCTCTGTTTTGGATGCTGAAATGATGATGTGAAGAAGCCCAGGCTAGCTTTTTAGATGATGAGAGACCCCCAGGAACAGAGATGAGCTCTCCCAGCTTAAGGCTCCAGTGATGTGAGAGAATCAGCCAGCAGCTGACTTGGGGAGCATGGGAGAGCCCCACAGAGATGATCCAAGTGAGACTAGCAGAAAACTGCTCAGCTGAGGCCAGCTTAAAATACCGACTTGCATAATTATGAACTGAACAAATGGCCCTTTTTACGCCACTAAGTTTTGGAGGTAGTTTGTTATGCAGCAAAGCTGATTGCTATATCAGTTTATAGGACTGTACATGGAATATAAAGGAATGCTTAATAATACTTTGTTAGGGAGTTCCCATTGTGGCGTGGTTGAAATGAATCCGACTAATATCCATCAGGATGTCGGTGTGATCTTTGGCCTCACTTAGTGGGTTGGGGATCCGGCTTTGCCATGAGCTGTGGTGTAGGTCACAGACATGGCTCTGATCCTGCAGCTGAGCCTCTGATCCTATGGCCATGGTGTAGGCCGGCAGCTGTAGCTCCTATTCAACCCCGAGCCTGGGAACTTCCATATGCAGTGGGTGTGGCCCTAAAAAGCAAAAAAAAATAAATAAATAAAATAAATAAATAAATAAAAAATAATGCTTTTTTAAATAAATGAATTAAAACCTCTTTCAAGGATATAGACATATGTAAATACATATTTAACACATTAGAAAGGGTGGCTTCGTGGGGCAAGAGAGCAAGGGAATGGGAGGGGGCAGAAAGTGTCTGATTTGGAAGGCTGCAGGCTCACAAAAAGGACGATTTGTAGATTTGGATGGAAGATGATTTGCATTTTGTGTATGTTGAAGTTAGTAGAAAATATAGGCGGAGAGGAAAGGAATCAAATAGCTAGGATATTTATTAGAATGTATGGTTTTTTAGTCTGTGATAAAAAAAATGGAACAGGAATAAAAGAACAGAGTAACTCTTACATTTGGTTTCTTAGCAATTATAAAACTATATTGAACAATATTGTGTTTAGTCCCAGGTTGCCCAGCTGCAAATATGGCTGTTCGTGCTTGTAAACAAAGATTTGCAACCAGTGGAAAACATTTAAAGCTGTCTATCCTACAGATTTGGAAGAGCCACTGGCTTACACACATGTAATTTTGTTCATACAGCACACATAGCTTTCGCTGTTTGAGTATCAATCTGTGACCATTGGGAAGGAAAGGTAATAGTCATTCAGATGTAAAAATCTTGGTATGTTTTGAAAAAGGCAAGTCTGGCTCATTTTTTAAAGTCCATGGAAAGGACCACAGACCTTGGTCTTGAAGTGTTTGTAGTTCTGCCATTTTGGATTCAGCAGCCTCTCCATGTCTCACGTAAAATGGAAATGATAATACCTGCTTTGACAACTTACAGGTTTGTTCTGAGAATTTTATGAGACAATAGAATGAAAGCTATTTGTCAAATGGGAAGCCACACAGGATAATGGGGTGTGGGGAGGCTATGCACTGACCTCTCTGTTTGATCCATTTTCTGTGTCTGATGTGTGATGGCACATCACGCCTTATGCTGTAGCATGGGCACTGTTACTCTTTGTATAGTTACCACTCAAGCCATGCTGAGTTCTTTGGGACATGGAAGGCCTTTGAAAAATCTTCCGTTTTTATTCATTGTGAATGTCAGATGCGGCATGTAGAAACTCGCCCTGTTATGGAATGTTTTCTCATTTTGTAAGGAGTTTAAATGATGTGAGGAGGGGAATTGAATAGAGCAACTCGTGAACAAAATGAAATTTCTTACTCAGGCCCCTGGCTGGCTCTGGTTAACATGCTTTTAACTACAGTGCTAGTTCTAAGAAGGTCATTTGGGATGAAAGGAATGCTGAAGAATATTTGTTTGATAAAAGAGATGACATTGTAATAAATGGCTTCCCAGGCCTGCACTCCCTTTGAGTAGAAGCGTTTTGTTAGGCAGAGTCCTTGGAGAGAGTCAGTTTGGTGATGATATATAAAAAGCTAGCTCTTTATTCATAACTATTAAAAAACTCTCTATTGCGATTGTTCTGTATGTACAATGAGCTGGTTTAATTCTTCGGGCTCTTCTGTGAGTGTTTATACCATTGAAGAGTAGATGCTGGGAGTTCCCTTCATGGCTCAGAGGTTAACGAACCCGACTAGGAACCAGGAGGATGCTGGTTTGATCCCTGGCCTTGCTCAGTGGGTTAAGGATCTGGCATTGCCATGAGCTATGGTGTGGGTCAAAGACTTGGCTCAGATTCCATTTTGCTGTGGATGTGGCATAGGCCAAGAGCTACAGCTCTGATTCAGCCCCTAGCCTGGGAACTTCTGTATGCTGTGAGTGTGGCTCTAAAAAAAAAAAAGTAGATGCTGTTGTTTACACTCTTACCTAGAGTAGGTGTCCCTTTAGCAGTATCCTGGCTGGACTTCATCTAGCCTCAGTTTATCAATCCCAGTAATGGGAGATTTATCATTGTCAGGGCCAGTTCCTCTGAAAGCATTCTCTTTAATTGTTCAAAGTAAGACACCCATGCTTGGTCCCATTTGTCCTAATTTTACCCTCTGGGGCAAGATGTAGTGTGTGTACTTGTCTCCCTGGCTCAGTGCAGGGTTTGCAGAAGGGATCCTTTATAGATATGTCATTCCTCTCCCTAACCACTGCTCCTTCCTACCCTTTCTGCTCCCCTAATGATAACCACAAATGTAATGATTCAATCACATTTTTACTTAGTCCCTAGTTCCATGCCCCCTTCCAGCTTTCTCCTCAGATACATCCATGGTTATACTTGAACTTGGAAAAATGTCCTTAGCCTAGCACTTCAAATATTTCCACTCACCCTTCCTATACTTTTCTCTAGGGTTTTCAAACTTTAGTCTGTGTATTTAGGATGCATATTGAATAGATTTTGAATTTTTCTGAAGCAGTGATGATGATGAATATATACATATTTTTCATTATTAAAACAGATTATACATTAATATAATTCTGAGAGTTCCAGCTGAAGGGATCAATTCAGCCCTTATAAGCCTTTGGTGTGTAGGGACTTGGGTGTGTCCAAAACGCTTCTTTCACCATAATGCAGGCACATGGTTGGTGCTTAAGTAATGTTGAAGGAATTAAGAGCAAAAATCAGGCAAAGGAAAATTTCTGCACTTGTATTGGTGTTCAGGAGGAAAAGAACAAAATTTTCAGTATCTTAGGATAATGAGAAAGGAGGTTCTTGTTAACCTCTGTCAGGAAGGAAATAGTTTTGAGGATATAAGCTTATTTCCATGACATATAGCCTCTTATTTGCATTGGAGGTATAATTATGAGGGATTTGAAATGAATGCTTCTTCTGTGGTCAAGAATGAAGAAAAAATAAGAAAAAAAATTATTTCTCTGCCAATGAAGAAAAAATAAAAAAATTAGAAATTCAGTCATATAGCAAAAAAAAAAAAAAAAAAAAAAAAAAAAATCCCCATCATAGAGAGCTACTGCATAGACTATCTATGCTCCATGGTGATTGCTTGGAAGGAGAGTAAGTTCATTTCTGGTCATTGTTAACCCTCTCCTCTCTCCTTAAAAATCTTGATTCTCTATGACTAAGACCTCTAATCATCATCCTTTCCTTACTCTACTAGAGTTACTCTATTTATAAAACTGTCTCCAGAGAAATCAGTGGCGTGTGAGTAATTGCAGAAAAGAGTAGTTAGGGAAGGTTGGTAGGGGTATCCCCCATATTAGCAGTTCCAAGCTTGCTAGATTTCTTGAACTACCAAAAAACTAGTTTCCGAACAATGATATATTTAAAATCCTGTTTAATTACCTGTTTCATTCATTATTGTTTCATAAAAGATTGGACTTTTTTTTGGGTAAAAAGTAGTATGGAGCAATTATTTTGAGAAATGCTAATTTTTAATCCCCCCAGCTTTACTGACATAATTGACAAATAAATCGTAAGATATTTAAAGTATACGGTGTGGTGTTTTGATATACGTATACATGGTGAAAGGATTAGCACCTCTATCACCTCATGTATTTACCTTATTATCTTTGAGCATGACATTTAAGTTCTGCTCTCTCAGTAAATTTCAATTGTACAATACAATGTTATTAAGTATAGTCACCGTGAAATACATTGGATCCTCCAATCATATTCATCTTATAACTGATAGTTTGTACCCCGTGGCCAAACTCTCCCTATCCCTCTTCATTCCCAGCCCCTGGCAACCACTTTTCTACTCTGTTTCTATGAGTTCGACTTTTTAAAAAAAGATTCCACATATAAGGGATACCACGTAGTACTTGTCTTTCTTTGTCTGGCATATCTCACTTAGCATAATGTTCCCAGGTTCATCCACCTTGTCTCAAATGACAGAATTTCCTTCTTTTTAAAGGCTGAATAATATTCCATCATCTGTATGCCATGTTTTCTTTATCCATTCATCCCTCAAAGGACACTTGGGCTGTTTTAATACCTAGGCTATTGTGAATGGCACTGCAAAGAATGTAGGAGTACAAATACTTTTTCGTTACAATGATTTCATTTCCTTTGGCCACGTGCCCCAAAGTGGGACTGAGGGACCAAATGGTAATTCTATTTTTAATTTCTTGAGGAACTTCTGTACTTTTTTCCATAGTGGGAAGGCCAATTCTTTAAACAATACGCATTCAGTTTTATGAAAATACTACTTTTTAAAAATTTCACAGCAGCAAAATTTTCAGCATAGACGAGTAACTGTAGAGTTACCACTCTGATGCTGACTGAGATGGCTGGGAAGTATACTGGTGGCTGGAAGGACCATCCCAGGCAGGGATTCTCAGGCTCACAGGACGTCACTTGGATGGGAGTGTGACTAGTCAGCTGGCTGTCTAAGCTAACAGGAGTTTGTGCATATTTGTGGATCTGAGGAATGGTGCAACACTTCTGGCCAATGATATTCTCTTTTTTGGCTTTTAACTCAATGAATTTTATTATGTTTATAGTTGTACAACAATCATCACAACCCAATTTTACAGCATCTCCATCCCAAACCCCCAGCCCATCCCTCCCCTGACAACCTGTCTCCTTCGGTAACTATAAGTTTTTCAAAGTGGCTAATGATTTTCTGATCATAAATATCATCACAGTTACCTTGCTAAGGGCAGGTTAAGTTAGATGAAAGTTGTTGAGTCTGGAGAAACATTTATGAGTGGCAATTCAGTTTGTAGGATAATTCTGTGGTCCTCTCTATAAGGCTGTAGTTTTGAATCAAATTTAAATCATCGATTTTTTTTTTTTTTTTTTTTTTTTTTTTTTTTTTAGTGCTGCACTTGCAGCATATGGAAGTTCCCAGTCTAAGGCTCGAATTAGAGCTGCAGCTGCAGGCCTGTGCCACAGCCACGGCAACACTGGATCCAAGCTGCATCTGTGACCTACACTACAGCTAGAGGCAATGCCAGATCCTTAACCCACTGAGCAAGGCCAGGAATTGAACCCGCATCCTCATGTACACTATGTTGTATTCTTAACCCACTGAGCCACAACAGGAACTCCTAAAGTGTCATTTTCAAAATATCCGTTATTGGTGTTTTATGTTTCTGTTTATGAGGAAGATGCCAAAAAAGCTCTTTCATGTTTTAAGTATAATCCAGGTCACTTGATTGTACTAGTTAAGATTCTTTGTTATAACAACAGAAATAAACTTGTATTAAGCAGACGAGGACATTCTATTGAAGGACACTGGGCAGGGCCCAGAAATGACAGGAAGTCTAAAGAGCCAGGCGTGGGGCAGGGATAGGAATGCAGGGAGGCTGGGCAACCAGGACCTGGTCAAGCTTACACCCTGGAGCAGGTTGCTGGGCACTGTTGCCACCAGTGTCTCAGTCTGGGCTCCTGGTGGTGCTCTGTGCTGCCAGTTCTTCCAGAGTCAGTCTTCCCTGCTTTGCTTCTGTTATCATCAGATAAAAATTTACAGGTGAGGGCATTCAGATGGGCTGGAGTCACACAAGTTGTCACCAGTGTGTAGGGATAGGGAAGGACTTGAAGGAATCCGTCAAACACTGGCAATGGCAGCCAAGAAGGTAAACATCCACACAGGGCCAAGGGATAAGGCCGTGCTTCCATTTTATTAAAAACCCCCAATTAAAATCCCAAATATTTAGGATACAAGTCCTCATCCTGCTTGTTATGCATTTTGCTGGAATCTGCAATTCACCCACCCCTACAAATCCTTAGAGCACGATGTGTTCAGGCCCCTCAGATCCTCTGGATGGTTCCTCGCCTTCTTTTGTCCATTGTCTGGCTCTGCGTCTTTATGTCTTTCTTCCAAAGGGCATCCTTCTCACAGCAAGGTTGAGAGACGGTTGTGAAATTAAAGAGATTTAATTAAAGAGAATAATCAAAAACACATCAAAAGTGATTGTAACTGAGAAAAATCCAAATGGATACCACAGACCTGGCAGCTGTTTGAAGGAAGCCCGGTCCATGAGCCACCACCTAGGACTCCGTCATCCCCTCCACACTGCTGCTCTGTTGCCGATGCTATTCGTTCTGCCCTTGGGCTTGTTTCTCTTTCTTTCCTAAAAGGAAAATAATCTGTGAGATCAAAGTTGGTCAACAGAAAATAATAAGCTAGTGTATATATAGTGAACATCACCTTCCAGATTCTGTTCTAAAATTCTTACATATCAACCCACAGAACCCTCAGGTTGACCCATGAAGAGGACTGTTATCCAGTTTTATGGATGAGAACGCTGAGGCGCAAAGATATTAGTAAGATGTGGAGAAGGCACCTAGCTAGTAGAGGGAAGAAGCTAGGATTTGAACCTAGGCAATAGTAACTCCATGACCTGCGTGTACCACCGCTCAATGATGCCTTATCAAGATGGTTTCCTGTAAAAATACTGATCAGAATAACCAGCTCAGCTGTGTAGGAGCCCTGGTCCGTCACCTCTGTTCCACAGTGTGATCTTTGCTTTATCTTTGCATGAACAAAAAAAAAAAAGTCATTGAAAGGATTTTCTCCTATCATAAGAGTAGTTTGCACCCAAAGAATTGAGGACTTGCTCTCCAGAAAAGTAGAAAACCTACTTGCAGATTTAAAAATAACCGTTTTCTTTACCTCTGGCCAACACTTCTTCACCCACAGAAAAAAACCCTAGGCTCAGAAAGAGTTCTATCACTTGTTAAACGTGGCAGGCCTTTCTCCAAATGGTGAATGCAAAAACCTAAAAGAGGGACAGCGGTCATTAGGCAGCAAGATGTCAAGAGAGAAGTAAGATATGACCTATTTCACTAACATCCTTTGCTTTATTTGAAGGACAAAAGTTTTCATCCCCAACATTTCCCCTTTGTGTGTAGGACTGATTACTGGAAGTTTTATGCTAAAGCCCACTCATGTGCTTGCATTAAAATAGCGCCCCGCTTTAGTGATTTAATACATTCAGATACCAATACGTGCATAAGATTTGTCAATTTGAAACCAACATGCTGTGTTTTGAGTGTGACACGTAGCTCCATTGTCAAAAGATTGCTAGCAAAAATGGTCTTTGAGCCATGAGAAGACAACCAGGAAATCTGGAAGGGCAAGTCTCTCTTTTCATCTTTATTCTTTGGTTAACAAATACCGCATTGCATGTGAGGCTGTTTAAGATTCGCCATCCTGTTTAAATTTTGAGAACAGGCTTTTACATTTGTTCTTAAAAGCCCTTCTTTCTTGGATCGACTCCTGCTTTAGTGTGACTAGTGGTCCTGGCTCCTTGGAAATCCTTTGATCATGTTCATGTCTAAGAGGGCCCGTAAATGAAAGGGTTTCTGAGAGGACGGTGGCTCCTCATTAATCCCACACGGCATTCATCCCGTCTCAACCATCAGAGACAATTCAGGGAGGGAGCCTGGCATTAAGAGGGGAAATGAACACACTTCTCACACTTGATAAAGATCTGTATTAACTGTATGAAAAATGAGCCAGGCACCACACTGATGACTCTGACAACAAAGTAGCAATAAAACAGATGATTAAAAATGAAGAAGCCTGGCACTCTTTAGTAGTCGGGAGCAGAGCTCTTAACCTTTGTGGTCATGTACATATTTGTCTACAGATGTTTAAGTTGAAAGTCATTGTTTGTGCTGTTTTCGGTAGCTCTTGGGATTTGTCTTTTGGGGAGGCACCAAGTCTAATTCTGTGTTTGGAGCTGGGCTCGATGTATCCTTAAAGTTCAATAAATGTTTGCAATGACTGCAGTTGTTTAGAGGACTTTGAAGTTGATAGAGGCGAGCAGGATACCCAGCTACTCCCCTGGTTCCACATTGGCCAGATGGGAGAGGCAGTAGAAATGGCAGCTCTGAAACAGCTTATGGTCCTGGTCCAGTAGATCCTCAGGGCTCTGGTATCTCCTGCTTATTGTCTCACTTGTTAAAGCCAATTCCTTGCCCTCCTTCTCTGCACATCTGTTTATTCATTTATTCATTCATTCATCCTGCTTTTATTCTTTGGTTAACAAACACCAACAAACACAAACAAACAAAAACAAATATTTAGTGGATATATTTTAGAAGTCATGCTCTGCGTAGTGTGTTGACCATTCAGTGATGAAGGAAATGGACATACATCTTGTGTTCATGGAGCTTACATTTTTCCCAGTGGTTGCATCAGAACCAAAGGGAATTATTCAACCTATGACTTGGAACTGGGGGCTATACTGCATAGTATTTAAGCCTGGGTAGCACCATATATATATGGTGTCTTTTTAGGGGCATAGCCACAGTGTATGGAAGTTCCCAGGCTAGGGGTTGAATTGGAGTTGTAGCCGCAGGCCTACACCGCAGCCACAGCCGCACCAGATCCAAGACCCATCTGTGACAGCTCACAGAAATGCCAGATCCTTAACCAGGGAGCGGGGCCAGGGATTGAACTTGCATCCTTATGGATATTAGTTGGGTTCTTAACCCACTGAGCCACAATGGGAACTTCTGAGTAGCTCTCTCATATTTAGATATGTTTGTAGGGAGAACTTAGAATGTAACATAATTACTTATAGATCTTTAATTCTGGAATAGTTCGTAGACAATAGATGTCAGATTTTAGGGGGTAAAAGCATTCCTTTCAGCTTGTTTTTGCCCCACATTCAGGTTCATCAAATACAAATGTTTTCTTTATTAAAAGTGAGGCAGAGACTTTATGTTGTAATTGTTTTTTCTTTTGTAGCTATATTTCTTCTTCACGTATCCTTTTTTTAACCTGAAGTATAGTTGATTTAAAATGTGTTCATTTCAGGTGTATAGCACAGCTGCATATATATAATATGTAATATCATATGCATTATATGTATATATTCTTTGTTCAGATTCTTTTCTCTTATAGGTTATTACAAAATATTATGTTATAGTCCCTTGTGCTAAACAGTAAGTCCTTGTTGGTTATCGTCTTTATATATAAAAAATGAGGCAGAGGATAATTGCGAGATGATTTCCCAGGCTGATACAGTTATATACCAATACTGCTGTCCCCGGCTGCCTTCAAGCTCTTGAGGATGGAGTGGAAGGCGAATAGAAACTCAAGAAAATCCAGAAATGGAGACCTCTTTACTCCCTAGAATTCTGCCAGTTTGAGAAAAGTCACTTATATCATTACTAAAAACTCTCATACACACACAGTATTACATTAGGAAGCAATACCTACTCCGCCCACCTGACGGCCAAAACCCAAGTGGGCAGAAAGAACTACCCTGCCTGCCTCCACCCCAAAGTTTTGATGTCACCACTCCAACCTGTGGAAGAGCTACCTAAACATCACTCAGCAGAGAGAACAGCAGAGGGAAACTGATGAGAGGGTTTTCCAAAGGTCTAAGGAGAAGGAGTCCTGCCGTGTGTCTCAGACCTTCTTCGGAAGTTCCTCTTCTCCCAGGTCACCTTGTGCTCATCTACTCGATCCCTTAGGACACGTCACTCACTGGGCTGAGTCCTGGAGCCTTGTCCTTGAATTCGATCAA
The DNA here is from genome assembly GCF_054392235.1 of Sus scrofa. Lineage (NCBI taxonomy): Eukaryota > Metazoa > Chordata > Mammalia > Artiodactyla > Suidae > Sus > Sus scrofa. Next base: position 80,197,746 of record NC_139387.1, on the reverse strand, counting down.
TTCAGAGAGGGATCCTCCTTCTTGGGGGTAGAAGGGAAGTATAAGAAGGAGAAGGCAGAAGTTTTGAGCTTTCTTTGGGGGCCGATTAACTAAGTCATCTAAGCTACCACTGGGTAAGGATAGTTATGAATTTTAACAGTTTCTGAAAAGTTCTCACATGGTCTGGTCCTATGATTTCAAAACTGGGGGATACAGCCTATTTGTGGGGTCCTGGAATCAATTTAGTGGGTCACAGTCTACACACTCGGACCACATTAAAAATATGTGGAAAAGGAGTTCCCATTGTGGCTCAGTGGTAGCGAACCCAACTAGTAACCATGAGGATATGGTTTTGATCCCTGGCCTCGCTCAGTGGGTTAAGGATCCAGTATTGCCGTGAGGTGTGGTGTAGGTCGCAGACATAGCTTGGATCCTGCATTGCTGTAGCTGTGGTGTAGGCCAGTAGCTGCAGCTCCGATTTGACCCCTAGCCTGGGAAATTTCATATGCTGAGGGTGCGGCCCTAAAAAGACAACAACAGCAACAAAAAGTGGAAAAGATACTAAGTCAAGATATAAAATAAATTTTTCTTATTTGGTGGGGGTCAAAAAAGTTTGAAAATCACAGTTCTGATCTATGCAGGCAACTGGTAAAAGTGATAGACAGCAAGCAAGAGCCAGAATAGGGGAAATAACTCTGGCTGGCATTTCCTTCTCTTCTGCTCTTTCTTCTTAGGTATAAATGAGAGCTGGTCAGCTGTAGAACTACTTAATTTGCCATTGACCAAGGGAAAATGGAACATTTCTGATATTATTTGACTGTATATTTTTAGCTTGGCTGTTATCTAGAATCATTTCCATTTGACTTTTTTTTTTTTTAATATCCATAGTCCTAAAGAAAACACCCACCAGCCACAGACCTTATCCAATCCTCCCAAAGACTATTAGCCTGACAGTAGCAGAAGTTCACTGACTTCACCAACTATAAAAACCCAAACAAAAGCCAAATACTCTCCCTGTCTCCCTATCAGTGGTCCTGCCTCTATCTTAGTACCAGTTGATTCAGGTATGAGAGTCATACAAACTGAATAACAAAATGCATATTCCCTTCCTTTGAGGCACTTACTCTCCACATATGTTAAATTGGAGGCTAGAACTATTTAAAGAATTGTGTGAATCAAATTGTATAAAAACAGTGGCCAGAATAATTTATTACTAGTTCTGTATTGTTTTCTTTTCTCTTTTGTTATTGCTTCAAATGAACTGATCACATCTGCAGTTGTATAATGATCATCACAATCCAATTTCACAGGATTTCCATCCCACAGCCCAAGCACATCCCACCACCCCCCAAACTCTCTCCTCTGGAGACCATAAGTTTTTCAATGTCTGTGAGTCAGCATCTGTTCTGCAAAGAAGTTCAGTCTGTCCTTTTTTCAGTAGTTTTGTATTATTTTCTTTATCTTTCTTACTTCTTTCATTTTGCAGGTGAGGAAATTGGGATCAAGACATAAAGAGAAGGTGGGCAAGGAAACTCCATCGATTAGACTCAGCCCTGAGGAGGGCCTGCCCAACAACACAAAAGAGCATTATATCACATATCACTAGGCCTGGGAAAGATCAAAATTCAAAATCCCAAGTACAGTTTCTCCTAAATGTGTATCACTTTAGCACCATCATAGTCAAAAAATTTTCAGTCAAACCATGCTAAGTTGGAGGCTGTCTGTGTTGGATATTGACACACAATGTTCTGTCATGCATGCTGGAAAGAAAGAAGGCCATAGGAAGGGACAAGAGTGAAAGTTGGTGGGGGCCTAGCGATGCTATAGTAGAGGTGCAAGATCACAGGAAAACTTCAGATAGGAAAAGGAGAATGTGTGAAATATGGGGTAGAGGCCTCATCTTTACCCGGATGTTTCAGTAGAGTGGTTGTGATCTATGAATGGAAAGTCACATCCATACCAGCTCACAGCCAAATAGAGAAATCAACTCTCTACATTCTAAGGGAACTGTGATACCCTAGGTGATACCAAGATCTTGAAGGAGCATTCATTTATCCCTCCTAAATGTCTCTCCCATTGATACAGGGAGTCTGTAAATTCCAGTTCTACCTATTCATTCCTTTGATGTCTAGAACAGACATGCCCTTAAGAAGGGCTCAATAAATCCTCATTGACTTCTGTTAAAGAATGGTATCTGAGAAGCTTGGAAAATAATGTCAGAAACCTCTTATCGCTCACATACCTTTAGGTGAATGTCTGTATCAGTTGAGAATAGTTTATGCCCATAAGCAACCAGATACTCAACAAATAATGTAAAGAATGCCAATAACTAATATTCATTAGTTATTAACTAATAACTAATATTTATTGATTAATATTTATTGATTATTGATTATGGTCTAGGAAATAGACTGCTGACATGTATTAACTCATTTAATTGGCACAACCACCTTATTAGATAAGTATTAGTACTGCTGACAATTTTTGGATGAAGAAATAGGTACCAAGAGGTTAAATAATTTGCCCAATGTCAGGCAGCTAATAAATTGACATTCTTTCATATGAGAAATCTGAAAAGTGTTGAATCTTCAGTTGGTTCATTCAGGGCATCTGCTGTGTCAGGACACTGGGTTGGTGTCTCTGATATCCTCTTGACTTCATGCTCACAGCATAGATGCCATCATTTCAAGCATCACATCCCCATACAACTACGTCCCAAGCAGGTGTCAAAGGGAAGTTGAGAGAAGGTCCCAGTAAAGAAGGAAAGGACTTAGAATGTGGAGATGGTGCACTTAAAATAAACGCTCTCAACTATCAGGGCTAAAATAGGGCTAGCTGTGACTGCAGTTAGCAGCTTGCCCATGCACAGGTAGCAAACATCAACATGCAACACAAAGGCGGAAGGTAGTGAAGGCAGGAACACAGAGGGTCTCCACGTATCTCTGGATATAGTACTACTACAGAACCTCTTTATTGTTGTCATTGTATGTCTGGTCTCTCCTACCAGATCGTGCTCTTCTTATGGGACGAGAGACTGGGACTTGGTCACTTTTATTGGTTTGTTTGTTTTTTAATGGCCGCTCTGGGTCGCATGTGAAGTTCCCAAGCCAGGGACTGAATCCGAGCTGCAGCTGCTTCCTATGCCAGATCCTTTAACCCACTATACTGGAGCAACCTGAACCACTGCATTTAGATTCTTAACCCAATGCACCACAGTGGGAACTCCATGGCCTGGTCATCTTTGTGGCCTCTGGCACATGGGGACTCTATACTATTCTTTTGAAAGGGCTCTGTTGGAGACAGTGAGCTTCATTGGCTCAACCACCAAGTCTGACCGTCTGCTCTGCTCTCTGAACTGGGTGGACTGATGGATGACTCATTATTGTGGGTAATAGAAGCCACAACCTTTGTCTTTTAAAGAAAAAGACTTCATTCTCTTTTGTAAAAGCTTTAACAAGGTAACGTATTAATATTAGCACATTTTGAATTGTCTTAACAGTGTGCTGCATTTAAAAAAACCTACTACTCAAAAAAATTCCAGGAAAATTAATTTAGCCTTCACCTTTGTCTCTCAACAGGGTCCTGATGGAAATTCCTTTACATGACACAAAACTACCTAAAATTCTCTTTCCTATCTCTGCCAGCACCTTGCAAATCACAGTATGGCAGCTACCTCCAATCTCTTCCCATCTCACCCTCAAATTCCTTTAAGGCTCAACTTATGCAGTCTCCTATTTTTTTCTTTCCCTCAGCCTCTATTTCCCTCCCTCTGTCCTTTTGCCTTTTTTGTATGAATGTTGTTTCTCTAGAATTCTTTCAGTTTTCCTGATGAACACAACCTATGAATCTTGGAAACATCTGCGCATTATTATTTTTGATCTTCACTGCAATGAAGGAGAATATAAGATTGCAGGCTCTTGACTTGAAAAATCAAAGGATGTCCTAAATAAACTGCTTTGTGTTTGTGTACAGGCTTCCCTAAAACTTCTTTTCTAGGTCAAATTTCACAACCTCTCTTTATCTCAATGTTCTCATCTGGTAAATGGGTGTAATGATTGTACATACCTTAACAAGATGATTGTAAGTGTTAAAATAATTAAATATAAATTACTATATGTAAAGAACAGTCCCAGATAAAAGGTAAGTGCTCATATTATTTTATAAATGCAGCTAGAGACAGAACTAGAGGTGGGCTCTTTATTGGGTCTTAAGCTTCTAGCTTGGTAGCTTCAAGAACGGTTTTATATGAATCCAGGATTTATTGTTCCTTCTGTATTTTCAGCCTCTATTTAAGATGATTTCTATACTCGGTGGTGTGCTGAAACAGGCTTATACTGGCTTGAGAGTGTGACTTACTCTAGTTTATTATAAGAGGGGAGATAAATTGGCAATATAGACTGATTATGCTATTCTGTTGAGGGAAGGATCAATGCTTTTTTTTTTTCTCCCCCTGCCCTGTGGCATATGGAACTCCTGGGGCAGGACCAGATCCGAGCCTCAGTCTCCACTTAAGCCATGGCTGTGGCAACGCCAGATGCCCAACCCACTGTGCTGGGCAAGGGATGGAACCTGCGTCCCAGGGCTCCAAGGTGCTGCTGATCCCATTGCGCCACAGACGTAGCTCCCAGTGCATTTTTAAAATGTGAACGTTTGATTACTGTGTTCGCATCATAGTGTATGGGCATCATGTACAGTTTGGTTTTGAGAGTTTTTCTGGCATTATTTTGTAAAGCATGTGTAAAAGATACTACTTGAAATTTTGATCATATTTTTATATTTGCCAACTAAAAGCTTGATTAAAAAGGTCATTGTATTCCATTTGATTGTAATTCAATAAAAAATTAAAACAAACAAAAGGATATTGCTACTGTGACATTTATCTCCAACTGCAAAGTCAGTGGTAGCTTGAGATGATGGCAGTTCTTTCATTATGGAAATCAGCATCTGCTACAAATAAGGACTTTTCTCTCCAGAGATCCAGCTGTTTAACATTTACTAGCACACTTCTGCTTATAACTCATTTTTTTGGTGGGACTGGACCATGGGTAGGCAAATTTTCTCCGAAGGATCAGAGAGTAAAAATTTTAGGCTTTGTGTGTCATCCTGTCTCTGTCATAACTACTTGTTTCTCACCTTGGAGGGTGAAATCAGTTGTAGACAGTAGGTGAACAATGGGCATAGCTGTGTTCCAATACACTTTGTTTATAAAAACAGGGAGCAGACTGAGTTTGGCCAGTGGGACATATTTTGCCAACTTCTGTATCAGTGATTTCCACTAGTCTGTCTTCTATTTTGCTCATTCATTCTTCTGCTTCTTGTATTCTGCTGTTGATTCCTCCTAGAGAATTTTTCATTTCAGTTATTCTATTGTTCATCTATTTTTTTTCTTTAAATCTATTACTTTGTTAAAAATTTCCTGTAATTTCTCAATCTTTGTCTCTAGTTTTTTTCCTGAGCTCTTGGATTATCCTTGTTATCGTTACTCTGAAGTCCTTTTCATGTAGGTTGCTTATCTCTACTTCACTTAGTTCTTGGGCTTTGTCTTGTTCCTTTATCTGGATCACATTTCTCTGATGTTTCCTTTATCTGGATCGTGTTTCTCTGTTTGTGGTCTCCTTTCTGCAGGCTGCAGGCTTGTAGACGCTCTTGTTTCTAGTGTCTGCCCCATCTCATTGTGGCTTCTTTTTTGTCTTGGGGTGTAGGATAGTGATATCTTTTTTTGGTAGCCTCCAGTCTGTTTTGTTTTGTTGTTCAGTGGTTAGTTGCAATTTTTTTTTTTTTTTTTTTTTTTTTGTGAGAGGAGGTAAAGTCGAGTCCTTATACTCCACCATCTTATCTCTGCCTCTTTCCTGGTCCCTAAGGTCCTGTGCACAGCCCATTTGCCTGTTTCTTGCTTCACTTTCCCTGTCTAGGCTCTGAGATGTCTTTGTCATTTATATTATTTTAAATCACTACATTGATTTATTCTTCCTACCATACAAGTTATTCAGTCTTTCTATACCACTCGTGAGGACCTTCAGGGTTGAGACCATGCCCCTGTTTCTCTGATATTTTCCCCTTGTCCAAAGAAGTTGGCAACACTTTCAAGTCGCACTGCTCTGCTGGCCAAAGAAGCTAGGAGGCCAAGGGAGGTAGGTTCCTCATTCTCTTCTAGCACCGGGGGAGAGAGAGCAGTCTGTGGTCACAGTAGGAAAGATTACAGAAAAGGACACTCATGACGTGAACTTACTCTGACACAGGGTTTTTTGGGGGTGGGGGCCTGCACCTGCGGCATAAGGAAGTTCCCGTGCTAGGGGTTGAATCTGATCTGCAGCGGCTGGCTTACCCCACGGCCATAGCCACACTAGATCTGAGCAACATCTGAGACCTACTTGTGGCAATGCCAGATCCTTGACTCACTGAACAAGGCCAGAGATCGAACCCACATCCTCATGGACACTATGTCAGGTTTTTAACCTTCTGAGCCACAATGGGAACTCCCTTACTCTGACAGTTTTGAGTGTTGTATTAAGTTCATTTGTCTGCTTTAAGCTACTCATGCTATGTTGTCCTCCTAAGGGGATATTTAAGGGACATATTTCTAGGAATTAGACATGATCTCAATTAACTCAATTATTTGGTAGTTAGGAGTCACAGAAAATCACTCTGGGTATTTTAAGTAAGAATAGAATTCCTTAGAAGGAGATGTAGCTCTCAGAAGATGGACAGGAAGAATGAAGAACCAGGGCTGGGAGATACAGGCCCAGGCATTTCTCTTGAGTCTCTTTAGGGGGATCTGTTTTGTGTTCTTCCACCTGAAGTGTTGAATTAACTCCAGAGGTTTCTTTGGTGTTTGGGGCCCTTTGGTAATTCAGAGCTCTGGGAGAGAAGTTGACTGAGTTGATCTTTGCTCATGACCAGGCCCTGACTACCCTGAGGAAAGACTCAGATGGAAGGAACATCAGAAACCCTTGGCTTCAGCAGTGGGGGAATCACCACAGTGTCAGAAAGGAGGAAATGAAGCCTGGGCATCCAAAGTTCACTTCAGTAATTGTCTTAATTGAGCAGTGGAGAGATGAAAAACATGAGCTTGGATTTGGCCCCATGCGTGAGGTGGAAACCTCTGCCAACATAATGTCATAATAGCAGCTAAAAGCAGCTGGAGTCAGAAAAACCTAGTGAAAATCTAGCTCTTTCACCCATGAATTGTGTGACCCCCAAACAAATTATTTAACCCGTCTGAGACTCAGTTTCTTACTATGTAAGATGGAACATTGCTCTGTGGTCAAGATTAAATGAAGTCATGTGCATGAAACCTACCCAAGCCTGATGCTCTGCCCATAAGTCCTAGCATTATTACTGGAACTTTGTTGGGCTGCCAGCCCTAAAATCTGTCACCTCTCATTGTCTGTTCCTCAAAACGAGCAGATGAACAACAAGCTTTCTGCGCTGTTGCCCAGTTGATATTCTGCATGTGGACACATTGTTTATAGAAAAGTTTAATTAATGATCTCTTTGGGAATAAGTGCACCATTCATCAATACACAATTTCCATGTCATTTTAAGAAACATTTATTAGCACACAGCAGTCCCTGGATAAGTGCCTCAAGGCCTGTCTTAGAAGCTCACAGTCTGTTGCCATGGAATAGCTTTTTGAAGGTTGAGAAACTATAAACTACATGTGTCATGGTGGAAATGAAGATGGGGCTTAGGGATACAAAACAGTACCATGTGAAAGGGAATTATCATGAACCTAGTTGTAATCAGCTTCCTGCCTAAGTGCATTAGAACCTGCTAGAGGTTAGTTAGTATTACACATGTTAAGATATCTCACCATTTAAATCATTTCCCTTGATAAAGGCAATGACATATAGCAAACCTTGTGAGGACAGTGCAGTGTCCATCTTAAATTGATTTTTTGCCCCTAGTCTCCATTTTAAACAATTTCAAGCACAGATAACACATGTAGGTTTTCTTCTCTCTATCACAAGTACTCAATTGTTCTCTATTGCCTTTGAATAAGTTCCATTCTTCAATTCATCTTGTCAATTATTTATTAATTCTCCTTCTCTGTTTTAGTGCACTAGGCACTGGGGATACAATGATGACTAGAATATAGTTCCTCCCTCCTAGAAGTGAGCAAAATAGTGGGGGGACACACCTGAAAAACATGATAATGCACTGTGTAAGCATTTTAATAGTGTTATATACAGTCCTTTATGGGAGCAGAGAAGAGTAAGAATTTATTGCTGCTTGGAGAGTGCAGAGGAGGCTTTCCATCCAGGCCAAAAAAAAAAAAAAGAGGGAGAGAGAAAGGGAGGCGAGAGAGGGAGAAAAGGAAGGACTTTCTAGGAAATAGAAGGTATAGAACTGCAAAAAGCATGGTGCCTTCAGGAATGCATAGTAGTGTACTGTGGCTGACATGGGACACATAGGAGGTGAGTGGGAGTGGAGTGGCAGGAAATGAGATTGGACAGAGGCTGTATTTACATGACAAGCTAAAGAGCTTGGATTTCATTTTTAGAGATAATAAAATGCTTAATGAGTGGTTGGACATGATTTATAAACCAAAAAATCATTCTGGTGGTATAGGGAAGGGTACCTGCAATATGTGCAGTAGGCAAACAGTGATTAGTTAGGACAATCTAACTAATTGATGCAAGTGCTAGAAAAATATTTCAAAGCAGAAAGGAATTATACTGGAAAAACATAAATTCCCATTAGTAGGCAATGGATACGTACACTGTACTATAATCATATGATGGAATCATTCAGCAGGTAAAATGATTGAACTACATCTGTGTATGTGAAAATGGGTAAATTCAAAATCATAAAAAAAGTTGAAAATTGATCTATAGAGTTAACATCATTTATGTACTTTATAAACATTCATTTAATGTCATGTCTGTATATATATAGTAAAAATATAAAAATAAGGATGTAAAAGAATACCCAATGATTTGAAACAAGTAAAGTGAAAAAAAAATGTTAAAATTAGACTCAAGTTATGCGGGCACCACTGTGTTTATACTTTAAATGCTTTAAATTTTTCACACTAAAAAGACGTTAATCTTCACATCATGTCTCGGGAGTAGATTCTGTTGTTGTCCCTTTTTCCTGGATGATGTGCAGAGCGGTTCACTTGGCTGAGGCCTCCCAGCGGGGAAGTGGCAGAGCTGAGATTTGAACCCATGTTTCAGTTCTGGAGTCTAGGTTATTTATTCCATGTTCTCTGTATTGCTTCTCCCATGGCTAAAAACCATACCAGGTATATTGTAAAAAAGGATGGATGGAACCCTACCCAAGGATCATAAAAAGATGAGCCCAATTTCCCCTTCTATGTCCGGCCCATTTCCACAGTGTCTTGCTCCTAAGAGGTGCTTTTCTATCCATTTTTGTTTTCAGTTTTACTTCTTAATCCATCAACGTTAAACCTCATCAAACTTTCACTAGGAAAGATGATGAGGACATATGACACTCGCATTTTCCTTTCCCATCCTTCCCTTCATGGCTCTCCATCACACATGACCTTCTCTCTTATAGATGAAGATACATTAATTATTTTGGATTATTGAGGGCTCTAACATTTACGTTCTATTTTGTAACTCTGTATTTTTCATGCTTTCATAAGTTATCCAAAAGCTGCAAAATAAATTAGGAGCATTTTATCAGTAAGACATGTTAATATTATTCAACATAGACTCAAAGATGGTTTGTACCACAGAGAAGGAGATGCATGCTATTTTGCTCGACCTGGGCATCCAGAAGTTAAGAAGAGTAAGAGTACAATTAAAATTGGCACAACATAGTAATAAATAAACTATACTTTAATAAAAAATGAATTTAAAAAAGAGAATTAAGAGCAAATACATTCCCTTATATTTGATCCAAGAATACCACATTTTAATTTGCTTCACATTTTGCCATCAAATTTTTTCTATGGCTTTAAGATTTTCTGATGTTTCTTTTTGTAAGAGAGAGAGGTTAAACAAATGCCTTCACCTTATCACCAAAGTAGTTCACCTTTCTAATCATACTATGTGTTAACACTATGGTACGGTGATGCTCTTATTTTCTTTCAGGGTTTCCTCCTGGTACCCTCTCCCCTCAACTCCGGCTCTGACTCTGGCTAGTTGCCTTTTGTGCTGGCTGTACAGTCATCATCTCATCTAATGAGATTCTTTTGTTCTTGGATCTAAAGAAGAGTAGATCTTTGTCATCTTGGGGGAGCACAACCTCAAGTAAATTTTTTTAGAAAGAATGCTTGAGAGAAGACTTCTCCTTGTGGCTTAGTAGTAATGAACCCGACTAGTAACCGTGAAGATACGGGTTCGATCCCCGGCCTCACTCATGGGTTAAGTATTGCTGTGAGCTGTGGTGAGTTCACAGATGTGGCTCAGATCCAGTGTTGCTGTGGTTGTGGTGTAGGTTGGCAGCTACAGCTGAGATTTGACTCCTAGCCTGGGAACTTTCACATACCATGAGTGCGGCTCTTAAAAAAAAAAAAAAGAAGGCTTGAGAGATAAACATTTCTTTGTCATTGAGGATTTTCACTTTGTCCCCCAATTGGGGGTCTAGAATTCTAGACTTGGAGTTAGAGTATTTTTTTTCCCCTCAAACTATTGAAGATGTTGATTTGAAGTTCTCATTATCTTCTAACATTTATTGTTATGGACAGAATTGTGAAGACAATGCATTTTCATTTCTTTCTAGGCAGCCTGTTTATATCTCTGGGAGCCTTTGGGATCTACATCTATGGTGTACTGAAACTTCATGAGGTTATGTTCAGCTGGTTATCCTTTTTCATTCCTTGTTCTTGGCATTTAGTAGACTTTCTGTCTAAAGAAGAATTTCTTTCTTTAGCTTTAGAGAATTTTCTCAATTTCTATCACTCTGTTTTCTTAGAACTTCAATACTGGATGTCTTAGACTAACTCTTTATATCTCTGCTTTTTCTCTTGTACCTTATTTCTTTTTATTATTATTTTATAGTCTAGGGGCATTCCTTGACTTTTTCTTCCACTCTTTCTGTTGCACTTAAAATTTTATCACTTAATTCTTGTCTCACATTCTTGTTTCATATTTAGCTTTCGTTTCATATTTAGCTTTCACATTTATTTCTTGTTTTCTTATTTCCTCCTCATGGCAGCCTGTTGTTAATTTATGGATGCAAAATGTTTTCAAATGTCTGCGGATATTCAACATATTGAAAATTTCTTTTAAGCTGCCTAACTGCTATTTCTGTAGAAATCTTGTGTTCTACTCATTCCTATGTATTTATTTTTCATTTGTCTTATTTTTTTCTTTAAATTGTGTTTCTTAGTTGTATATTTATATTTTGTAGTTCAATGGGTCTAGTCATCATATCACCCCAATCCAGGAGATACATATAAAGAGCTTTAAATTTCCAACTCTTTTCTTAGCTTTGCTGGCAGATTTTACAGACTGAAGGTAGGTGGTCAATCGAGGGTCATACAACTTCCTTGACCACTTCTTTTGTAGATATTACAGGTGATCAATCTATTCATTTTGGAATGTGGGAGTCTTGGGTTTCTATTGTCTTGGGACCTCAGTTCCAAGAGAAATAAAAAGAAAACTCTGGCATCCTTTAACTCAGGAGCACAGAGCCAATGATGGAGGAATGATGGATAAAAGTTGCAATAATTGAATGTAATCTTTAGCAGATTTCTCATTAAGACAGTCAATTGTTAACAGTGGCCCAGCATGAGTCCATTTTGAGGAGCGCCCATCTACTCCTCATAGACCAAAGGAGCCCGAGGGACTGGGTTTGAGCTTATTCAAGCAGGAGACCAGTGCACTTTAGATGGAATGCCTCTTTTCTTGCTCTCTCTTCCCCTGGCCAAAATAAAGGAGGAATGTTTTGATTGTGAAAAGTTAAGCAATTTCCAGTTAAAAAATGGGACTAATTGCATTCTGCCCAAATAGACTAGACCATATTTGAGGGATTAATAAAGTGAGCAGAGATAGACCCGATAATTCAGAAAGGGCTTTAAATATTCTGAAGGCAAAATATCTTCACTGGCTGTTTATTCAGCTTTTTAGAGTCAGCTGTACTATAAGAGAATTTTTATTAAGATCTGCGTGCAGGAAGATAAACTTTTTCGATTTTAATTAGGTTCTGAGACTGTGTCCTCAGTTATTTTGTGCCTAAGATAACTATTGATCTCTCCTTACTAGCAGATCTTACAGTCAGACTCTTTTCTCACCCTATGCTTTTATTAGATCTCAGGGGTTTTTTTTGGGGGGGGAGGAAGAAATGAGAAATTTCTAAAGGTTTAAATTTTACCACATCCCCAAAGGTTTTGGGTTGCTATTTTTGGCTTACGTTTCATAAGATCACACATGAACCTAGAGCCGATGGGTTTTTGACTCCTGCTGATATTTGCCTAACTATCCTAGGGGGCTGGAGCTTATGCTCACTTTTGTCAGAAACGATGTTAGGTTATCTGCTGGTAAGAGTGAGCATAGAAGATAGGATTTTAAAAAATCATCAGCTAGCCACAAGTCATTAATATGATGAAAGCATATAAATGGTGATACTTTAGTGGTTTTTTTTTTTTTTTAACATTTCCCCCTGCAGAATGAGAGGGAGAGAGAGCTTAGACAAAAGTTTGAGTAATCATCTTAATTGAAAAACTATTCATCAGTGCCATCAATAATCTGATGCAACCATATCACAACAGAAATTATTTTCATTCTAAATCATGACTTTTTATGAAACCATCCTCATTAGGTTTATATGCTAACACAGCCCCATAAATTCTGGTCATTAGAGCAACGCATATGAAATCCAGCCCCTCTTTGCCTCTTATCCATGAAGCCAATTATATTTATAAGTTTGTCTTGTGGTTTTATAATATGCACTCTCATCCTTTCCTAGACTCTTACCTGGAGATGTTACCGCCCTCCTTTACCTTTGTTCCGCTGACACAATTTATTATACTTTTGTTTTGTGTGAATCCTGATCTAATCTCTCTGTCCCACAGAAGCTATGATGCTCAAGGTATCCATGGCCTTATCTGCCTGATCCCTCACTGACCTCATGGCCCAGACCTTTAGTCCAACTGGCCTCCTCTGTGTGTCATAGACAACCAGCCCTATAACACATCCCACCAGGAGCCAGCAGAAGCTGGTAGAGACAAGAAAGGATTAATTCTAGAGCCTTTGGAGGTTTTTCTGGAAGTTTTCGGACAACTTCATTCCAGACTTCAGTCTCCAGAACTGTGATGGCATAATTTTCTACTGTTTAAGCCATGTGGTAATTTGTTATGGCAGCTCTAGGAAACCAAGATACAACCAATGTCTTAATTACGGCCTCTTAAAGAAGATAGATAAAGGGTTAAGAGCTGTATTCACTCTATGTATTACCACATATCAAGCACTGGGAATACGGAAATGAATGCCACAAACAAATACCCTCACCCTTAGGGAGGGCACAGTTTAGAGTGTAGGGGACAGGTAAAACATCAAGACAGTCAACAAACAAATAAACAATATGGTGACTTAAAAGTTCTATGAGGGAAAATAATGCAGAAAAACAAGGAATTTCCAGGAGGTAGGGCTTGTCACTTCAGATGGTGTGGTCAGGAAAATTTTCAGCCATAGATATAGCAATTTCACAAAGGCCTTAAGCTGAAAGGGAGCAAGCCATGCAGCTCTCTGGAGGGGAGAGCAGAGAGAATGGGGAGCACAGTGGTCCTGAGGCAGCAGGAGCAAGGGGACATGTGTTGTTAGCATGCAGTGAGTGACGGGGACGCCACAGGAGGTCAGATCCAATGTGGGTGATGGTGATCAAGGCCTTGAAGCCACAGCTGGAACTTTGGCCTTTATTAGTGAATCTAATTGAGAGTCACGGGGGCAGGGGAGGGGAAGTTTAGACAGAGAAGTTAGATGCTATGACATATATTTATCTTGCAAAGTTTTTATTGAACAGTACGTATAAGATCTAGGTCTCATGTATACATATATTAAATATATATGTATTACATATGTAAATATCATAAGGATACAGCTCAGTGAGTTTACTCAAAGTGAAAATGCAAAGTGTGTAACTAGCTTCTAGCTCAAGAAACTCACAATGTCTAAAATGAAAAAGTAGAAAAAACAAATGTTGGCAAGTGTGCAGACTCATATTCTCATATACGGGTGGGTACATTATCAGCACCCCGAAAACTCTTCTGTGTTTTCTTTGTAGTCATAAAACCTGCCCCTTCCAAAAGGGTAACCTCTAATCTGACTTCTAATGTAAAGAATTAGTTCTTCAGGAGTTCCCGTCGTGGCACAGTGGTTTACGAATCTGACTAGGAACCATGAGGTTGCAGGTTCGATCCCTGGCCTTGCTCAGTGGGAGGATCTAGTGTTGCCGTGAGCTGTGGTGTAGGTTGCAGATGTGGCTCAGATCCCACGTTGCTGTGGCTCTGGCATCGGCTGGTGGCTGCAGCTCTGATTCGACCCCAAGCCTGGGAACCTCCATATGCCACGGGAGCAGCCCTAGAAAAAGGAAAAAGACAAAAAAAAAAAGAATTAGTTTTCGAGCCTTGTGGTTGCCAAGAGGGGTGGGAGGGAGTGAGAAGGACTCGGAGTTTGGGGTTAGCAGATGCGAACTGTTACATTTAGAATGGATAAGTAATGAGGTCCCACTGTACAGCACAGGGAACTATATCCAGTCTCTTGGGATAGACCATGATGGAAGATAATATAAGAAAGGGAATGTAAAAAAAAAAAAAAAAAGAGTTCTAGAATCAAATGGTATGTCCTATTTTGTGTCTGGCTCCTTTCATTCATTGTTGTGAGATTTGTGTAGCTGTGGTTTGTTTATGCTCATTGCTGCATGGTATTTGATTATGTGACTCCATGGGGCACATTTATCCGTTCAATTGCAGATGAATTTATGGGTTTTTCTGGGGTTTGCTATTATAAACAGTGCTTCTCTGAATGTTCATGTGTAACGTTAAGGGCACGTACGTGTACATTTTAGTTAGATCTCTGCCTGGGAGTAGGATTGTTGGGTCATAGAGTATGCTTACTTTTGGCCGATATTGTCAGTTTCCCACTAGGATCATATCCATTCACTCAACTGTAAAATAGAGACAGTAACAGCATATACCTCACGGGGTTGTTGGGGAGACTGAATAAGATCATGGTCTTTAGTGCTTGGCACCTGAGTGAGGCCAGGGATTGGACCTGCATCCTCACAGAGACAACGTTGGGTTCTTAACCTGCTCACCCACAATGGAAACTCCAAAGTTACGAAGCTTTATACATGTTTTGCTTTCCTTTCATTAAAAAAAAAATAAGATTTTCAAGAACAATGTACTTATTCAACTGTCTCGCATGGAACAATGGCTCGTACAAAGTAGGTATCGAGTAAATACCCTTTGATTAATAATCCACGTGATGATGAGATGGGTTGTTTTTATTTTTTATCCTGAATGCCAGTATTATTTATAAGCTTTCCCAATTATATAGATCATTGGAGGTTAAAAACATCCTCCTGATTTTAAGGGCATAACAAAATATTTAAGTCTGGCATATTACTTCCCTTTTGCTGCTGTAAGAGATTATCACAAATTTAGAGGCTTAACACAAACTTATTATCTTACAGTTCTGTAGGTCGGAGTTCTGAAATCACTTTCACTGGGCTAAAGTCAAGGTGTGGGCAGGGTTGGCTCTTTCTGGAAGCTAAGAGGGGAGAATTCACTTTCTTGCCTTTTTCAGCTTCTTGGCCACCTACATTCCTTGCCTCGTGGTCCCTTCCTCCATCCTCAAAGTGCCTTCCTCTAGTCTCTGCTGCCATCAGCACATCTCTGCTCCTTTTTGGTCATAGCATCTCCCTCTGTCTCTCTCTTGTAAGGACCCTGGTGATTACGTCATTGGGTTTACCGGGGTAATCCAGGGTACTGTCTCTGTTTTAAGATCTCTAATCCCCTTGCATCTGCAAAAATTGTTTTTCCATATAAGAAAACATATTCACAGAGTCTGGACATGAGAATGTGAATAAGTTGGGAGTAGGCGGGCCTTAGTGTCCTTACTGCACCTGGCTAATGTTATTGAAACAAAAAGGCAAAGTGAAAGAAGAGTTACTTGAGGTATAGAATCACTCACTTATGCAGGATTCTGAAGGTTAAATGAATTCACAGATGAACAAATGTGGGGGAACCACGAGGGTTGCTGAGGGCTCATCTGTTAAGTAGCGAGTGGAGCTTGGTGATGTATGATGATTAATTACCATCCACATAGGCTGCCTCAGGTATAAAGACCTCATATCGCTAGAGATGGCATCAATGGTTTATTAGTTCCCATGACGGAGGCGTCTTAAATAGATGTGGTCTAATTGTTCATTTTTCATCTTTTTGAGTTTAACAAATATGGGTGTTTTCATGTATGTTTGGCAAACCTTTCTTTGTGCAAATTTTTTTTTCTTGAAAAGTTGTATGTATATTAATTTTTAAAAATAAAATAAGTATTTAAATCAACTTTCTTAACCCCTACCATTTACCAAAGAACCTTAGAACAATTTTTTTCTAAAATGTCAGTTATCAGTGAAGGAAAACTCATCTAGGTTCTTTGCAAGGTAAATTAGGAAAAATCTGTTTTTTTTTTTTTGTTTTTATTTTTGCTTTTTATGGCCCTAGGTGCAGCATATGGAAATTCCCAAGCTAGGGGTTGAATTGGAGCTGCAGCCACTGGCCTACCCAACAGCCACAGCAACCTGGGATCCAAGCTGCATCTGTGGCCTACACCACAGCTCTCAGTAATGCTGGATCCTTAACCCACTGAGCAAGGCCTGGGGTCAAACTTGCATCCTCATGGATACCAGTTGGGGTCGTTGCCACTGAACCACAACAGGAACTCCAATCATTCTTGATAATTAAGCCCAATCCTCTCCGATTTAGAGCACAAATACTCAGAAGTAACACAAGTCAGTCCTGCCTTGAAGAGAGAGGGTTAATTAGGTTGCTTCCTGCTCTGACTAGAGGGCCTGGGCATTGAGAGGGCCTTGAGACTGAGGGATGGGTTGAGAAGGAGGATGCAGGAGACATGCAGTAGGGCCAGATCACCAACCCCATCTACTCTCCAGGCCAAGTGCAGGGGGGTGAGGGGTGGGGGGGTGCCTCGGCTTGGGAGAAGGCAGGGGTCAAGGAACTTGCCCAGCTCCCCTAAAATCCCCTAAATCTTCATGACCTTCAATTTAGGTTCTCAGTAGAATAATCCACCCCGTGTAATACACTTATTTATTCCTAGCTCGTAAATGTGACTGAAAAGAAGTCTCTAAACACGCCTCAGACTCATTTCTTGCCGAGTCTCGTCTCCTATGGCTGAACAATCCGTGTAGTTCTTTCCTTCTCTCCTCCTCATTGCTCTGTCAGAAAGCTTATTAACGTTCGTACGTATATTCCTGGCTTTTCTCCTGTATGAATGATTCAGAAACAAATTGAAATGTCAAGTTCTCTATGGCTTCCTGGTGATATTGAAATCTACCTGTGCCTATTAAATTTCCATCATCTAGTATTATTCCGGGACAAAAGATCAATTAATCCCTGTTCTTCGGCTCCTGAAAAACACCGATCACATGAAATCCTGCTATGTGAGCTCTTTAATCAAGGGAGTCAACGAAGCACCGGAACATGGGGGAAAAGGAGACCCAGGCATAGAAACAGGGGCCATGCCTCTTTATTAACGCCGCGTATTATATGAGGAAGGGAAATTCAGAAGATTTGATTGATAATCACTCAAGTATGCCTTTCCATAAGGAAGAAGAAGTTACTTCCAGATGTGAGTGAACAGCTTTGGGGAAAAAAAAATATATGCCTTTATTTTATGCGACAGAAGCTACCTTTATAGAAAGAGTAACCACCCCTTTTATAGCAGAACTAATATAAAAGAAAAAGACTTTTTCATCATTACTTCCAACTACTCCCTTGGCACTTTTACAAGGAGAGCTGGGCAGTTATTGTTTCCGGCTCAAGATAAACGTAACGTGAAGTATCAATAAAAAAGTAATTATCATAATAATAATTATAATAACCCAAGCCAAAATAATCACAATGGAAGTAATAATCATAAAAAAACAGTATTACATCTTTCTTCCTTAGGTCTTTCACCCACTGAATCTTTTTAATGTGTAAGAGCTGTGGGTTTTCATCCATTCTGCCTTAAGCAGTAATTGCATTTGATTCGGCCTGCACAATTTTACCCATAATATTAGAAGTAAAAGAGAGTCGTGCAGGGTGCTTATTACTGGTTATTATTAAAGATGGGGATCAGTGCCTTATCACGGTGAGCCATCAGGCTGTCCCAAACAACTTCCTTTCACTGCCTTTCAGACTGCTGTGATATTCAATCCAACCCTGATTTCAACCTGGCTATTTTAACAGAGAAAACCACTTATTGGTTTCTACTTCTTAGGATCTGATTTTTGAGTTCTTTTGTGACTTACTCTGTTAGTTTTACCCCCTGCATTCGGTAAATGTCATAATCAGAAGAGAAACTGTGTTGCATCCAGAGAGAAATGTGTCTTGGTAATAGATATCAATACTTTTTCCTTCTCTGGATTGGCTCTGGTTTGTAAAGGTGTCTGTCCCCTGGCGCCCAGACCCTCTGACACTTGCTGATTGGGCGGGGGTGGGGGTGGGGGGAAGGCATCTGACTGAAAATGCTGCCGATTTTCATGTGGTCATCAAAGAAATCCACCCCTCTCTGGCTGTGAGAGCCGCAGGTTCTTGGCAGAGGTTGGGGAGTGCCTTTGCTATAGTGAGGAAGACACTGATTTTTTTTTTTTTTTTTTTTAATGTGTGTGTCTTTTTGTTCTTTTAAATCTAGTATTTGTTGTGAAAATGAGTGCAGTTGAAGACATGGCTTAAAAAGACCCCAAGTATGAACACAGTACATGCCACTGAATTAGCCAGTCCAGCAATCCAGCCCCTCAGAGTTGAGCTTTAAGCATAGAATGCTTCTAGTCATGTCCTTTACTTCACAGAGCTCAGCTCGGTCCATTAAGATGTTCCAACAAAAATGCAGTCAGAACCATGCTGCATTTTTTCAAAAGGGATTTTTCTTGCCAGGATTTGTCAGAGTCCCTGAAAGGACAAGAGCTGCGACTTCAGTCAGATGCCTACCCCCCACCCTCTTCTGGGTCTCAAAGTTTTTGTCCCATTTATCCATTGGATCCACCTGGCTCACATATTTCTCTCTAAAACTGTATGAAGTGATCTTTAAGTGCTGAGTTTCATAAAGCCAACAATATGTAAGGAAAGGTTTGGGGGAGTTTCTCCTCGAATTCCCCTCATTCTTGGGAATCAGACATATCTGGGTATGTCTAAAGGACTTAAGGGTGTGTTTGTGACAGGAACTGAGATTATCTTAGGAATAAAACAGCCCAGCTGGGCCCAGTCATAAAGGGTCAGTTTGCGAGCAGGGCTGAGCCCCGTGCTCTTGGTGGTCTAGTCCCCATGGCCTCTTGTGCTACAGACAGTTCTAAACATAAAAAAGAAGAAAAGATAATACAGCGAAATGTCTCACAAATACTTCAAGACATTAGAGTTGTTTTTTGGAGGACCGTGATCCTTTGACACTTAGAGAGTTCCAGTGTTTATTAGCTTGGTGTCTTAAGGGATGATGGGATCTAATATGTGGGGAAAAAAAAAAAAACCCAAATATCCTCTGAGGACTACAGGAGTATCTGGGAAGGATCTTGAGGAGGTTCAGAGGTCTTGCAGAGTGGGTGGGCCAATGGCCAGGAAGAGGAAAATAGCTAATATTTATCATGTTCTGGTTATTCACTTGATTTATACATCTGATAACTGCCCGTCCTCCAAAATACAAATTCAGATGTCAGGGGGTTAAGGTTTCTCTCCTGTCCTCTGCTCAGCCCATGTTCCCAAAAAAGGGGGAGATAAGAGTTCTCTTCAAGGAGAGGGGAAAATGGGAGAGAGAGTCATGCTAATTTAGAAAACAGAAGAGTCTTGGCTCTGGAAGCAGGAAGATAGAGACCCAAGACTCTTCTAACCCAGCTGGATGACAAAATGGGCACTGAGTAATTTTTGTGTTGGAAATTCTGGTTATCCATGGAATCCAGAATTATCTCTATTAATATTCAAACCAGAGCCTATATTTGCCAGGACCGAGATGGATTTGGATGATGAGGCTGGACTCCTAGAGCTAGCTCCCAGGTGGTGAGTTTCCCAGGCTGCCTTGCCATTTGATTAGCCTTTCAGCATGACTTATATTTATACCCAGCTTTATTTGGGGGACCCTATTTATTACATTATGGTGGTGGGGAATTTTTTGGCAGCATCCATGGCATGTGGAAGTTCCCAGACCAGGAATCAAATGGCATGTGGAAGTTCCCAGACCTGAGCCACTGCTGTGACAACACTGGATCCTTAACTCACTGTGCTATAAGGGAAATTCTTTTTTATTAATTAAAAATGTTTTAGTATTTATTTGTTTATCAGGGGGGTGTGCTTCCGGCAGGTGGAAATTCCCAGGCCAGGGACTGAAACCATACCACAGCTGTGACGTGTTCCAAAGCTGTGGCAATGCCAGAGTCTTAACCTGCTGCACCACATGGGAACTTTTAATTGATTAGAAAAAATTTTTAAAATGAAGTACAGTATTGTGTTAGCTTCAGGTCTATAGCAAAGTGATTCAGTTATGTATAGGTATACTTTTTAAAATTCTTTTCTGTTAGTTTAATATAAGATATTGAATATAGTTCCCTGCACTATGCAGTATTCCAAATATATGGTAGTGTGCATCTGTTAATCCCATACTCCCAATTTATCTCCTCCTCCACCCCTTTGGTGACTATAAGTTTTTTTTTTTTTTTTTGTCTTTTTGTCTTTTTGTCTTTTTGCCATTTCTTGGGCCGCTCCCGTGGCATATGGAGGTTCCCAGGCTAGGGATCGAATTGGAGTTGTAGCCACTGGCTTACGCCAGAGCCACAGCAACGCAGGATCCGAGCCGCGTCTGCAACCTACACCACAGCTGACGGCAACGGATCATTAACCCACTGAGCAAGGGCAGGGACCGAACCCGCAACCTCATGGTTCCTAGTCGGATTCGTTAACCACTGCGCCACTACGGGAACTCCAAGTTTGTTTTTTTAAGTCTGTGAGTTTGTTTCCATTTTGTAAATAAGTTCATTTGTACTATATTTCATTTTTTATTTTTTGATTTTCATTACATTTATTGCTGTACAACCACCATCACAACTCAGTTTTATAGCGTTTCCATTCCAAAACCCCAGCCCATTCCCCTACCCCCAACCTGTCTCCTTTTGAAAACCCTAAGTTTCTCAAAGTCTATGAGTTAGTATCTATTCTGCAAAGAATCCATTGTATCCTTTTTTTTTTTTTTTAGATAGCATATGATGTTGGTGTCTCATCATCTAACTGACTTCACTTAGCATAATAATTTCAGATCCATCCATGTTGCTGCAAATGCCATTCTTTCTTTCTTTTTATGGCTGAGTAATAGTCCATTGTGTATATATGTACCACATCTTCTTTATCCACTCCTCTGTCAATGGACATTTAGGTTGCTTCCATGTCTTGGTTATTGTATATAGTGTTGCAATGAACATTGGAGTACAGGTACCTTGTGGCTGAAGTTGGTACAGGAGATTGCTGTAGGCCTACTGATGGGGGGGACTGGTCTCTGCCCCCTGGGAGGTGGAGCTGATTCTTATTCTTCTGGTGGGTGGGGCTTTGTCTCTGGGTGAGATTAGAGGTGGCTATGTGCCTGGGGGGTCTTTAGGCAGCATGTCTGCTGATGGGTGGGGCTGTGATCCCACCTAGATTATTGTTTGGCCTGGGGCTTCTTGGCCCTGATGGGTGGGGCCAGATTTTTCCAAAACGGCCACTTCTAGAGGAGCACATGCTGATGATTGTTCCCAAGACCACTGCCTCCAATGTCCTTCCCCTACAATGATCCACAGTCACCCCCTGTTTTCCTAGAGATCCTCGAAGAACCACAGTCAGGTCTGACCCAGATTCCTTTGGCGTCTTTGCTTTGCTCTGGGACCCAGTGCACATGAAAGCTTGTGTGTGCCTTTCAAGAATGGGGTCTTTGTTTCTCCCAGTCCTGTGGCACTCCTGTGCACAAGCCCCACTGCTCCTTAATGCTAAATGCTCCAGGGGCTCCTTCTCCCAATACCAGATCCCCAGGCATGGGGACCTGACTTGGGGCACAGATCTCTCACTCCTGTATGTAAGTCTCTGTGATACAGTTACATTCCAGTCTGTGGACCACCCACCCAGAAGGTATGGGGTTGCTTATATTGCATAATCGCTCCTTCTGCTGTCTTGATGTGGCCTTCTCTTTATATTCTGAAGTGGGATATCTTTTTTGATACTTTGCGGTCTATTTGGTTGAAGGTTGTTCAGCAGTTGGTTGTAATTCTCTTGCTTTTAAGAGAGAAGGTGAGCTCCAGTCCTTCTACTTCCCCATCTTTTAAAAAAAATTTTAATGATTTTTATTTTCTCCTATTATAGCTGGTTACAGTGTTCTGTCAATTTTCTACTGTACAGCAAGGTGACCAGTCACTCATATACGTATACGTACTTTTTTTTCTCACATTATCATTCTCTATCATAAGTGACCAGATAGAGTTCCTAGTGCTATACAGCAGGATCTCATTGCTTACCATTCCAAAGGCAAGAGTTTACATCTATTAACCCTAAATTCCGAATCCATCCCACTCCCTCCCTCTCTCCCTTCGCAACCGCAAGTCTGTTCTCCAAGTCCATGATTTTCTTTTCTGTGGAAAGGTTCATTTGTGCTGTATATTAGATTCCAGATATAAGTGATATCATATGGTATTTTTCTTTCTCTTTCTGACTTATTTCACTTAGTATGAGACTCTCTAGTTCCATCCATTTTGCTGCAAATGGCATTATTTTGTTCTTTTTATGGCTGAGTATATATACCACATCTTCTTAATCCATTCTTCTGTCAATGGACACTTAGGTTGTTTCCATGTCTTGGCTATTGTGAATAGTGCTGCAATGAACGTACAGGTGCATGTATCTTTTTCAAGGAAAGTTTTGTCTGGATTTATGTCCAAGAGTGGGATTGCTGAGTCATATGGTAGTTCTATATATAGTTTTCTAAAGTACCAACATACTGTTTTCCATAGTGGTTGTACCAATTTACATTCTTACCAACAATGCAGGAGGGTTCCCTTTTCTCCACACCCTCTCCCAGCATTTGTTATTTGTGGACTTATTAATGATGGCCATTCAAATTGGTATGATGTACCTCATAGTAGTTTTGATTTGCATTTCTCTAATGATCAGTGATGTTGAGCATTTTTTCATGTGCTTGTTGGCCATCTGTATATCTTCTTTGGAGAAATGTCTATTCAGGTCTTTTGCCCATTTTTCCATTGGGTTGTTGGCTTTTTTGCTGTTGAGTTGTATAAGTTGTTTGTATATTTTAGAGATTAAGCCCTTATCAGTGCATCATTTGAAATTATTTTCTTCCATTCTGTAAGTTTCCTTTTTTTTAAAAATGTTTTCCTTTGCTATGCAAAAGCTTGTCAGTTTGATTACATCCCACTGGTTTATTTTTGCTTTTATTTCTATTGCTTTGGGAGACTGACCTGAAAAAACATTTGTAAGGTTGATATCAGAGTATGTTTTGCCTATGTTCTCTTCTAGGGGTTTGATGGCATCTTGTCTTACATTTAAGTCTTTAAGCCATTTTGAATTTATTTTGTGCATGGTGTGAGTGTGTGTTCCAGTTTCATTGATTTACATGCTGCTGTCCAGTTTTCCCAGCATCACTTGCTGAAAAGACTGTTTTTTCCCCATTTTATATTCTTGCCTCTTTTGTCAAAAATTAATTGATCATAAGTGTCTGGGTTTATTTCTGGGTTCTCTGTTCTGTAATACTTTAAATTATAACCCAATCTAGGAGAAATTTTGACACCTAAATCTTTATGGTAATAGGAAATTTACATTTTGATTTATATTAATTTTTGTAGGAGATTATAATGAATAATCAAGAGATTTTAAACAAAAATATTTTTATGTTAGGTTAATTCTTGTGGGAGAAGTGGAATGGAAATAATAGCTACTAAGAAGGCACTTTTGGAGGTCCTGTCGTGTCTCAGTGGTTAAAGAACCCGACAAGTATCCATTAAGATGCGGATTTGATCCCTGGCCTCACTCAGTGGGTTAAGGATCCCGCTTTGTTGTGGCTGTGGCTGTGGCTGGCAGCTCCTATTCCACCTCTAGCTTGGGAACTTCCATATGTCGTTGTGTGGCCCTAAAAAACCAAAAGAAAAAAAAAAAAAAAAAAGAACCAAAAAGAAAAAAAACCCAACACACACACAAAAAAAGAATGGAAGCTCCTAAAAAAATTACCATACGATCCAGCAAATCCACCTCAGGTTATATACCCAAAAGGATTGAAAGCAGAGCTGAACAGATGTTTGTATACCAATTTTGATAGCAGGGTTGTTCACAATCTCCTAAAGGTATAAATAACCCAGTGTCCCTCAGTGGACAACAAAGTTTGTATGTACATTCAATGGAGTGTTATTCAGCCTTAAAGGAGGGAAATTCGAACACCTGTTACAACATGGATGAACCTTGCAGGCATAATGCCAAGTGAAGTAAGCCAGATATAAAAGGACAAGCATTGTATAATGCTATTTAGATGAGGTACTTGGAATAGTTAAATTCATAGATAGAAAGTAGAAGAGTGGTTACCAGGCATTAGGGGGAGGCAAAATGGGGAGTTACTGTTTATTGGGTAGAGAGTTTTGATCTGGGATGATGAAAATGTTCTAGAGATGGATATGGGTGATGGTTGTATAACAATGCAGTTGTAGTTAGTGCTGCTGAATTGTATTTGCACAAAAATGGTTACAATGGTAAATTTCATGTTATGTCTATTTTACTGCAATAAAAAATTTGTTCAGGTAATTTAAAAATGAATATCTGTGGGTATTAAATAAATAATCATACTTTCATATTTTTTTAAGTCTTAGATACCATTGATTGTATAGATGCACTATTGCTTTTGTATAAACAAAGCCAAAAAAATCCTGTAAGTTAATCTATGATGCTTTTTATCACTTACAAATTGTGTTCTATCACTATTGATAGAGATCTTTTAGGCTTATTTGGATCTTTACCATCAATTATGCTTCTGTATATGTGGAAATATGAACAGAACAAGTCACTTAAGATATTACTTGTGGTTTATAAGAAATGTATATTTGGTCTCTGTCCACTATTCCTGTCACAGAGCTCCTAAAACACTTGGAATTTCCTAAGCGATGAGAACCAAAAAGGGTGTCTTTTGTTATGTTAATAGGGTAACTTTGGATCTCCCCTAAGGATGGAGGCTGGTTGCTAGGAGAACCAACCATGTCATTGTAGGACTAGAACTTTCAGTCCCCAGGACCCCCAGACCTCCTAAGGGAAAGGGGCTGGAGGCTGAATCAATCAACAGTGGCCAGTGATTAATAACTCATGCCCATGTAATGAAGCCTCAGTAAAACCCCATAAGGATGGGGTTGGGAAAGCTTCTGGCTTGGTGAACATGTGATTTCAGGAGAGTGGCAGGCTCCCAAAGGGCATGGAAGCTCTGTACCCTTTCCCAAACCATGTCCTATGCATCTCTTCCATCTGGCTATTCCTGAGTTATTCCCTCTGTATCCATGTGTTCCACATCTGCAGATACACAGGGCTGATTGCATTATGCCTATTTATGTATGTATGTATGTATGTATTTTACTTTATATTTAGGGTTGCACCCGCAGCATATGGAAGTTCTGAGACTAGAATCATATGAGAGCTGCTGGCCTACCCACAGCCACAGCAACACCGGATCTCAACTGCGTCTTCAGCTCATGGCAGCGCCAGATCCTTGACCCACTGAGTGAGGCCAGGGATTGAACCCGAGTCCTCATGGATACTAGTTGGGTTCCTTGCCACTAAGCCACAATGGGAACTCCTGCACTATGCCATTATAGATAAGGGACTCGAGCATCTGAGGATTTTGGCATCAGTGAAGTGTCCTGGACCAGTGCCCCACAGATACAAAGGATGGCTGCATCATTTCTAATAAGCCCATGATCAAGAAAGTGAAATGTTTCTCTGAGTTCTGTGAGCCCTTTTGGCAAATTACTCACACCCGAGGAGAGGGTCCTTGGAACCTCCGATCTATAAGTTGTTGGTCAGAAGCACAGCAGACAATCTTGACTTGTGACTGGTGTCTGAAGTAGGTGGATGAGGGAGCAGTCTGGTAAGACTGAGATCTTTACCTGTGGATGCTGCGTCCAGGTAGAGAGTGCCAGAATTGAACTGAATTGAATGATAGACTCCCACTGTTGTTGGCACTCCACCCCATGAAAACCTCCTAGGTTAGAACTGGTTGTAGAACATTTTATTACTAAAATTTGTTAACATTCAGAATCACAATCTTTGAGTACACTTTTTGGCTTAGCTGTCAGTGTCTGGGCTTTTTCCCATACTCATTCTCCTGAGTCATCAAAAGCCTTGGTACAACATTTCTTAAATGCTATTTTTTCCTAGAATTTTCTTCCAAGTGAGTGACACTCCCAGGCATGCTTACCTGATCAGAGCAGTGATGAGATTCATTTCAATTTCTGAGATGTTAAGATACGAAAAAAAACCCAAGACATAATACTTAGAATTTGTTGGATATATTTTTAAAAGTATGATAATAATTATATCTATAAATGTTAATGCTTTTTAACACAACAGGAGGTAGATCCTTTGTAACATGAAAAATCATAAAAAAATTAATTTAAAAATAAACAAATAGGTGAGGGAGTGTGTCATTTTTCAAATTCCTTTAAGGGATAAATGAGCAAAAAAAAAAAAAAAAATTAAGAGCACTCTGATAGAGAAGGTGACCCATGAAGTCAGAGAAGACTGAAAACTGGGTTACATGGTATTTTGCTTAGATTCCATTTATATTTTTTGGTTATTTTTATTTAGGGATTGTAGCTTAAGATAAATAATGTAGCTTAAGATAAATTTTTTTTTCAATTTAGACAAATTCAGACAAAAGGAAAAATTTTAGACAAATTCAGACAAAAGGAAATTCACGTATTCAACCAAGTATTTTTAGAAAAAAAATTCAGACAAATTCAGACAAAAGGAAAAATTTTAGACAAATTCAGACAAAAGGAAATTCATGTATTCAACCAAGTATTTTCTTTTCTTCCTGTATTTCCTTCAAATGTCTCACTATCTATGTGCTTTTTTTCAACTTTCATTTGTGTTTCCAAGCAGTTTGAACCTCCCATGCTAAACATCTTCAACAGTTACCCCATGTTGATGATTCTAACTTTTCCTAAGATTCAGTCACCCAATTCAAGTCAGCAAAAAACCCTCATTTGCAGCGTAGAAAATGCAGCATCCTAGCTATAAGTAATCCTTCACATTACCAACTTGGTATTACCCAAACTGTCAAATGTACATTTGAAGATATTTTTTGGTGATTTGACAGTCTTGGATTTTAACATCCTTAGGTATAATCGTCAGGGACTAATACTGATGAGAAGATGTACAACGATCTTCATTAAAGGGAATTTAAATAAGTGAAACATTCTAGTTTAGTATTGGGTGACTTTTAAGTAAAGCTAAATGTCTGAAAGCTTTGATTTTTTAATATGGTATTGTCTTTGAACTTTTAAGCAATCTTGTATTGAGCTATGGCTTTGACTGACTTCTCAAAATTCTTGTGGCTCAGAAAATAAGGTTTTATTATTATTGTTTTTTAAATAGACAGTAATGTAACAACTGATTTTTAAACATGATGCACTTAGAAGTACTGGGGAATCTAATTGCTTTTTAAAAATTTTTGCTGAGTTCAAACAGAGGAAGAGTTTCTATTTAAAGGTCTATTTGTTTCTTTTCTTTCTTTTTTTTCCTTTTTATGTCTGCACCTGCTGCATATGGAAGTTCCCAGGTTAGGGGTCAAATCAGAGTTGCAGCTGCTAGCCTACACCACAGCAACAGCCACGTGGAATCCCAGCTGCATCTGCCACCTACAATATAGCTTGTGGCAACACTGGATCCTTAACCCACTGAGTGAGGCCAGGAATCAAACTTGCATCGTCATGGATACTAGTAGGGTTCTTAACTCACTGAGCCACAACAGGTACTCCAGCTCTATTTGTTTCTGTCCTTAAAACTTGGAAGAAACATAAAAGAATTTCTTTTCTGTAGTAATGAAATATTGTGTAGAAACCAGATTCTGAATATTTGAACATCTTCATAAAGAAAGGGAAAATGTATTTCTAATGTTTGTATGTGAGCATAATTGGTTTTGTAAATTGTATTATGCTATTAGGATTGGGGAGGATAAAAACTATTCCATCACTGGAATTGGAACTCATGAAATGTGTAAGTGTATCAGGGCAGGTGAGAGGCTCACTTTGTTTTTCTCTCTCCTTCCATCTCACCTGACCACCTGGATGTTTTAAAATCCGATGCTTCAGAGAGGCGTCTTCTCTTGCGTTTGAGGGAATCATTCTTCCAGGACCTAGGTGGTCGGGTTGTCCCCTCTTATGCATAGGCTTGTTGTGTTCTACACTCTGTGTGTAAAGTTGGCGACTGAGATTGTTCCTGTGGTCTTTGCCTTGGACGGAAAGATCTGGCATGGTACTTTGGAAGTTCATAAACTTCCAGTAACCATAATCCTAATTGCCACTCAGGAAGTCCCAAGAAGTTCCCCAGAAAATCTCCTGAGTTCCAAAAATAGTCCATCTTACCAACAGAGTAAAGCAGTAACTCACCTTCCTCTTGTTCATAAAGATAATTTCCCAGGCCAGTATAGGAGCCTCCTTTTCTACCTATTGGTTCGGTAGCAGGGAGAGGCCAGGATAGCTCAGTGTTAACTTCCAGTTCACTGGGACCATCATGGGGGTCCCCGTTGGAGGCATTTCTTTTGGGGCACAAAGACTTGTGAACTAACACAGCTGAAAGTTGTAGGGGTGAGAAGGAAACATTATTTGCTGATGAATCTGTGATGTGTGGAGGCCTCTGTGGGTAAGACACATCTCTGCTCCATGTGGCTTAATCAACTACCTGGTCGTTTAGAATGATGGGTGAATGGGAATATTACACAGCGGAGGCTGATGCTAGACAACTGCTTTTTCATGTGGCTGCTCAGCTTCCTCAGATCACAGTGGCTGGGTTCCCAGGATGAGCATCACTAGGTGAGAGATCACTGGGTGGAAGTTGTATCCTTCCTGGGACTTGACTGTAAAAGTCATAAAACATAGCTTCTTCATACTTTATTGGGCAATGCAGTCGTGTGCTCCAGCCCATATTCATGGTGTTATAAAGCAAAATTCAACTGAGTAAATTTGAAGAGCTAAATGGCTTTATTTGATAATTCATGAATTGGGCAGCACCCCATCTAGTAAATATTAGGGTTCTCTGAAGGGTTGTACAAAACAGAAAGTTTCTATAAGCAGAAGGAGAGTGGAGCAAGGAAGCTATTAGCAAAAGAAGAGACTGTTTCAGGCCAGGTATTCTTTTTTTGGGGTAGGATCAGGGTCTATCAGACATATTTCTTCTTCTTTTGGGAGATGGAGAGGGCCCCTATGACAGATTACCTCATTGGTACTGACCAGAAAATTCCAGATTGGCTGATAAAGTTTACATTACTGGGGAAGTCAAAACTGCAGTTGGGTCGGGATTAAATCTAAGTTTAATGTCATGGGCTTTAGCACAAGCAATACTGTCTTGGGGCTGTGGTTTTCTCTTTAACGATAGACTTCACACCTCGGCTGGAGGAGTGACAGCCCCACTGTTTTACTTTTGTAGAGATTTTAGATAACCAGATCTCAGAATATATTGCTGTATTCCTAAATTGTCAAATTGCTTTTTAGGCAAATGTAAGTGTGTTTCTTTTTATTCCTCTGGCAGGGTACCACAGATCCTGAATGCATTTTTGTGTTACAGGTTTTTAAATTTTTTCTAATTTGATAGTGAAAATATTTGTAAAATATTTGTTTTAATTGAATTTGAATGTCTGACTTTTTTTTTTTTTTTTTTTTTTTTTTAAATGGCTGCACCCATGGCATATGGAAGTTCTCAGGCCAGGGATTGAATCTGAGCTGCATCTGCAACCCGAGCCACAGCTGCTGCAAAGCCAGATCCTTTAACCCCACTGTGCCCAGTTGGGGATTGAACTTGTGCATCTGCAGTGACCCCAGCTGCTGCAGTCAGATTCCTAACCCACTGTGCTGCAGTGGGAGTTCCACATCTGACTTTTAATGAAGGTAATTTTTGTTTTCTATGTTGTCATTTTTCTGAATTATTTGCTCTTTACCAAACTGTAGCCAACATTTTCTAATTGTTTGCTAACCGTTTCTTAGAATTGAGGTTATTAGCTCTTTGTCAGATTTTCTTTGATAAATATTTCCCCAGTTAAAAAAAAAATCAATTTATAGAGTTTGGTTATGCACAAAAATTTTACATAGCCATATCTATTAGCCTTATCATTTTTATACTTTTCTCTAAGGACCTTTTCAAGTTAATCTTCTAAATTATTAGTTAATTTTCTCCAGGGTTGAATTTACTTTTTGCTCCTTTTATTGTGGATTTAAATTGGTAGTCTTCATGTTGGGTTGTTCTATTTTATGAATTTCTCAGAGGCAGTATCCTCTTGAATGTTATAGATAACATTAGTTTTACTTTTAACAAAAATATTCTTATGCCTTAATATTTCTGAGCAAAGAAGATTTTTTAGTTCTTTTGAAGAAAAGTGTTTCTTCCTATTCAATATTCATTTTTTTTCCTAGAATCGTTTCTTATATCTCATTTTTTTTTTTCCTTTTCCTTTTTTATTTATTTTTTAAAATGTTGGAGTTCCCGTCGTGGCTCAGTGGTTAACGAATCCGACTAGGAACCATGAGGTTGCGGGTTTGATCTCTGGCCTTGCTCAGTGGGTTAAGGATCCGGCATTGCCGTGAGCTGTGGTGTAGGTCGCAGACGTGGCTTGGATCCCGCGTTGCTGTGGCTGTGGTGTAGGCTGGCGGCTACAGCTCTGATTAGACCCCTAGCCTGGGAACCTCCATATGTAGAGGGAACAGCCCAAGAAATGATAAAAAGACCAAAAAAAAAAAAAAAATGTTATTGGCATATAGTTGACTTACAATGTAAATGTACAGCAAAGCGAATCAGTTATACATATACATGGAGATGTTATTTTTCAGATTCTTTTCCCATAGAGGTTATTACATAGTATTGAGTGGATTTCCCTGTGCTATACAGTAGGTCCTTGTTAGTTCTCAGTTTTATACACAGCAGTATACATATGTCATTCCCAAATGCACAATTTATCCCTCCCTCCCCATGACAAGGGGATAAGTTTGGTTTTGAAATCTTTGAGTCTGTTTCCTAAACGTAAAAAAAAAAATCAAAGTATAATTGATATACAATACTATATGTTTCAGTTGTACAGTATACTGATTCACAACTTTAAAAAGTAATACTGCACTTATACTTACTATAGACGTGATTTTTTTTTTTTTAATTTGGCTCATTCTTTTGGAGGGGTAGGTCTATTGCTTTATAATTCATAAAATTATCTAAGAGTCAAGTTTTGGTGTTAACAACATCTGAGAGGCCCAGCACCCACCCCCTCCCCTGGCTTAGCTGCAGCGTGAAGGAAAAGAACAAGTCGTGATGACCCAGCGACTGCGGTAAAGCTGCCACCGAAAGCCCTGCTGGAGTTGCAGCAGCCTGTGAAACAGGAGGGACCCAGGGCCAAAATGTTTATCTATGGGTTACCATTACAGATAAAAAATTCAGAAACTCTTTTACCAACCCCCTTCCTTAAATCAGGTCGGTTTCCGTGTTGGGTGGGGCCCTTTCCACTTAGAGCAAGCTGCTGGGGTTTGTCCGCGTTATTGAAGAAACTCAGTCGCATCGTTTGAAACTATTTTCTCCCATTCTGTAAGTTGTCTTTTTGTTTTCTTTTTGGTTTCCTTTGCTGTCCAAAAGTTTGTCAGTTTTGTTAGGTCCCATGGGTTTATTTTTGCTTTTATTTCTGTTGCTTTGGGAGCCTGACCTGAGAAAACTTTTGTCAGGTTGATGTCAGAGAATGTTTTGCCTGTGTTCTCTTCCAGGAGTTTGATGGTGTCTGGTCTTATATTTAAGTCTTTAAGCTATTTTGAGTTTATTTTCGTGCATGGTGTGAGGGTGTGTTCTAGTTTCATTGATATGCATGCAACTATGTCTAGTACTTAGGATGGAGCATGATAATGTGAGAAAAAAGAATGTATACATGTATGTGTAACTGGGTTACCATGCTGTACCGTAGGAAAAAAATGTATTGGGGAAATAACAATTGATTGCAATAAAAAATAGCATAAATACAAAAAAATAAATTAACCTAAACATGGGGAAAAAAAAGAATTAAGAATTAAAAAAAAAAAAAAGAAACGCAATGTTACAGGAAAACCAAAAGAAACCCCAAAAAACCCAGCAAAGTGACCTACATGAAATTGGACAAAAAAAATGACTTCAGGTGAGTCTTGAATTTAAAAGGAAGTCAGGGGTAATGCTGGGCTCTAAATGAGGAAGGGTAGTTTGCAAACCATCGTGCATATAGTTGTTAGGAATATTGTATAAACAGAGGTTAGCAAAGCCCTCTGCATACTGGAGTATGCAGTACATCATCCTAAAATACAAAGGGCATGATAGACAGATACATAGGAATAGGCAGATGGCAAGAAATAAATATTTATGTTTTAAAAAATTAGCCAGTAATATTTGCAGCTATTTTCTGTCTATAGTTATTATTCAAAGGTTAACATAAAAGTGTGAGAATTTTCGCAAAAGCATTACATATAGTTTATTTGAGCAATAATCCCCTCAGAATTGGTTATTACCACTATTAATGACTTGCTAGTTAGAGTGTTAATGGCCCATAGCAAAAAAACTGCTGGTAATGACTGATTTCAAAGGGATTATTGCTTAATTAATGGCACTCCACCTATCTTTAGTCATTTTTGTAAGTATCAGTTTTATTGCCTATTTTAAGACCCTGGACCTTAGTTTATTACATTTGGATGAATGTCACCAAGGCAGATAAAATAGATAATAATTTTCTGATTGTGGTTAGCTTTGCAATGTGAAGGTATTTCACTAAATTATTTTGTTATTTCTCCAGAAGTTTCATGACATATGATACTCTTGTATAATGTGATATATTGATATTTGGAAGATCTGTACAACTCAGTGAATCCTTATTTCCTAAATAATGAATGTTTGCTGTAACAAAATTATGTATAGATAAAGAATTCTTTCAAAGTGCAATTCAGACCAAGGGATGTTAATGTAACAGAATATGAAAAGTTTATTGATATGGTTTCAGGTTCCACTTTGCAACTAATCATTAAGAAACTACCACTTGTTGAGTTTGGTATAGTGTCAAGGAATATCATAATTATTTGCAAAAACTCTTAAAAGAATCCTTCTTTCCCAAAAACATATGCATGAATCTAGATTTTCTTCATATACTTCAGTTAAAATGACATTGCAACAGACTGAAAGCAGAAACACATATAAAAATCCAGCTGTGTTATATTGGCCAGACATTAAAATGATTTATAAAAAATATAACATAGTGCTACTTTTCTCACAAAAGTTTTGTGTTTGAGAGAATATAGAGATTTTTTTCATAAAATGCTAACATTTAATGGGCTTATTATTTTAAAATGGAAAAAAATCAGTGAAAACAATTTTGAGTTTCTATTTTAATTTCTAACATTAAATATAAGACAATTCACATAAACAAAACTCTCTGAACTTCTCAATAATTTTCACCTGTATAAAAGGATTCTGAGACCAAAACTTTTGAGAACTGTGGTTGCTTCAAGTCAATTAAGTTCCTAAGGATTTCCATGTTACCACTGTGAACTCTAAAAAATAAAAAGTACTCTAGGCCCTGAAAACAATTCCCAAGAAGAACTCTTGAAAATGTTCTGAGATAAGGTACACTGCTGGAAAGAAGGTTTGACTTCCCAAGATAAGTATTTAACTGCTTAAAACTTTTTTGGATAGAGAATTCTATTGTGTTTAATTAAAAGAAGTCTTCCTTATAGTGTCTAGATTCTCATCTTTGGGGTTGTAATTGGAAAGTGAGAAAAAGTCGCATATGTGGGAGAAAAACAACTGGGTGCCCAGCAAATGGATGAAACAGGTATTCAAAAATGATGTGACCTTGTTACGTCCAGAAACCTGGATGCTAGGTCCTGAGACCTGACTTTACTTCTGGAGACTTGGATCACTCCAAGTGAATCTCTCTTACGGGCAGATCTTCCATTTAGATTTTGATCTTCCATTTAGAAGGGCAGTGATTTGGAGAATGCACCATGGCAGGGTCTGTGTGGGAGGATTTTCTATGTATAATAGGCTTCATCTCTTTTAGAGCAAAGTAGATATAAGAGTGCATTAGCAGAAGCAAGCCACGCCACTCCCTTGCTTCCTCTTCCTTTTAAAATACTGATTCATAGGTACACTTGAATATGTGACACTGGCTCCACATGGGGCTCATACAGAGATGGGGCAAACTCTGTGAAGAGCTTCACTACCTTGGTATGAAAATCAATTTTCAATCCTTAAAAAATTAAAAATAGATCCAGTAATCCCACTCCTGAGCATATATCCAGAAAAGACAAAACTCTAATTCGAAAAGATACATGCACCCCAATGTTCATTGCAGTACTATTCACAATAGCCAAGACATGGAAGCAACCTAAATGTCCAACAGATGAATCGGTAAAAAGATGTGGTACATATGTACAATGGAATATTACTAAGCCAAAAAAGAATGAAATAATGCCACTTGTAGCAATATGGATGAACCTAAGTCTTATCATAGTAAGTGAAGTAAGGCAGAAAAAGACAGATATCAATAGGACATCACTTACATGTGGAATCTTAAAAAATGATATAAACAAACTTATTTACAAAACAGAAATAGACTCACAAACTTTGAAAACGAACTTATGGTTACCAAAGGGCTAAGGAAGGGAGGGATAAGTTAGGAATTTGGAATTAGCAGTTACATACTACTATATATAAAATAGAAAAATACCCAGGAGGTAGAGTACAGCACAGGGACTATACCCAATGTCTTGTAATAATCTATAATGCAAGAGAATCTGAAAAAAGATAACTGAGTCACTCTGCTGTTCACCTGAAACATGGTAAATCAACTATACTTCAAATAAAAAAATTAAAAGTATTAGTATTTTCAAAAAAGAAAAAAAAGGCATAGTTGTACATCCCATATTTACTTCCAGCCTTTGTAGAATTGCAAATGATGGAAGAGGAGATCAAATTCATCATTCATCACACAAAACATCGTAGCTGGAATCCTGTAGAGAGATTTATCTCCTTTTTCTGTGTTTTGGCATTTAAACAGAGAGAGAAGATGATTAAACCATGCAAGAAATTCGCACTAAGATACCGATCACATAATATGTGCCACCCTTCTTTAGAGTGTTTGTGTTTTAAAAGGGAACCAAAATGAGCATTCAACTGGAGTAAACAATCTGGGAAAGTGTTTTGAATAAAGGAGTGGATAATTGTAAAGTGCTAGGCAAGGATCGGGTACTGCCTTTCCAAGGCACATCACATGACATATAGAGGACAGCCTAGTACTAACATAATAATGAAATTAAAAAAATGGAAAAATGTTAAAACAAAAAAGCCTACTAATAACATCTGCAGCCTTCCCCCAGTTACCTAAGTTGATTCTAAATTCTCCTCTGACTTTATAGGTATTTTCTTTCATGCCCTAGTCCAGTGACCTAACCTGGCTACATATTGGAACTCCTGGGGGAGCATTTACATTTTTTATTAAAAAACCAGGAGTTCCCATTGTGGCTCAGTGGTTAATGAATCCGACTAGCAACCATGAGATTGTGGGTTCGATCCCTGGCCTTGCTCAACGGGTTAAGGATCTGGCGTTGCTGTGGCTCTGGCGTAGGCTGGTGGCTACAGCTCCGATTAGACCCCTAGCCTGGGAACCTCCATATGCTGCGGGTGTGAACCTAAAAAAAAAAAAACAAAAAACAATACATTTTCCTGGACAATTATATTCAAATGGCCCAGAATAGCATTAAATAAAGTGTAAAATTCTGCCATCCCTATTCTATTCCCCAAAAGTATCTACTGTTACTTATGCCTCCTCCCCTCCTTGCTTTTCTTCCTTCCTTCCTTCTTCAAATATTTATTAAACACCTGCCATATACAGGCACTGTTCCAACTGTGGGGACACAAGGAACAAGACAGACAAGATCCTTGCCTAATGCGGCATACTATAACTTTAGAAATGAATAAATAAAAATATATTCTCATGTAGAAAGTATGAAGAATTACAGGAAAAAAAGCATAATGGATGGGAAATGACTCTGGATGGAGGGAGCTAATTAAGCTAGAACTTTCAAAGGTTATATTTAATTTTTTTCTGATGGCTGCTGCCGTAATTCTGAGTGATAACGTTTGTAGGTCCATTTATTGTTTTATCATCTTTAGTCCTTATCTACAGATTCGTCCTCATAAAAGTTGAAGCATCTAGCTTTTGTATAATGGTTCCCTACCCTATGACACCTCTCCTAAGTTTTGGTACTTACATGTTAGTCCTTTTATCATTTACCCTCCATCCTTATTTGGTCAATTTGGATAGTCTCCTTTGACTCTTCTAAGCATTATAAAAGCTCATATTCCTAGGTTATGCTCCAGATGCACAAAATAAATTTCTCAGTAGGACGTGGAAGCTATATTTAAAATCTATGTTTAAAAACAAAAGTGCTCAGAATGTTCTAATGATCCTCTGATTGGTCACCATTGCCCTCGGCTCTCTTCTCGTCCTCCGGAAATTGAGCAGCTCCATCCTCCATGCTTTAATTCAGTATTTTTTCAGACTTCTGCCTCTTACACTGTTCATAGGTGTGCAACCAAGGTCAGTATTCAAGATGTATTTTAAAGTCTTAAAATATATACAAATATATATTTTTACTTTAGATGAAGATACATATATAATGCATTTTTTGGTTTGTTTTACCTTTAAGTGAAGATACACATAAAATATAAGAGACACATGGTCATGGTGGAATGATATCCAGCCAAGTGACTAATGTGGTCTCATACAAGGTGAGGTACCTTTCAGAGGAAGAAGGAAAGTACTTAGAAACAATGGAAATGTGGCTGTTTTCCTGGAATAGGTGAGAACTTTAGACAGTTGGCGGCCGTCAAGAGCTCTGCTTAGACAGCAATATCATCAGTTAGGGTTTTCATTTCAATCACAGAAAGACTCTGGTTGATTTGGAGCAGAAAATGAATGTGTTAAGAGGATCTGCGGCTGCTCACGCACCTGGGAAAGCTGGGTGGCAGCTGGGAATGTTGTCTGGAATGATATAGCAGGGCTGAGCCTGCCAGTGGAGCCCAAACACTGCAGCTTATACTGCAGACCCAGCTGACATCTGGCTCGTGCTGGTGCAGTGGGCACTGCTGCCATGGTCCACCCCTAACCTCTGCCACTGCCTGTAACTGCCACCACTTCCAGAGAGTTCAGTTCTGTCTTGTTTGTGTTACTAGCTACAGATTTAGGTCAGGCAGGTGTATCCGGGTAGAACTTGGATCTCCTCCCATATCCAGCTGCAAAGAAGGCAAGTGCTCAGCACCATCACCTTCTCTAGCAGCACCTGTAAGGTAGACAGTTCCCCAAATAGAAGTTTCAGATGCAAGGTGGACAAACGTCCACTGTGGTGACGTAATGCTAAAGGAACCCCAAGTAAGAATGGTGATGACTCTCACGTCACAGTTAACACAGTTCATTTTTTTTCAGTGACCAAAATATTGATTTTAAAAGTAGCACTTTATTAAAACAGGAATTAATTTATATGAAAAGTTCCAAGGTACATTGTGTCTTAGGTGTTACCGCTATCTATACCTTCAGTATTTCAAGTAACTTCAAGTTCGTAAATTTACAATGAGGTTATAGCGCCCAATCAGGATGGGGCAGAATGTGTTCCAAGTTAGGAGGGGACCCCATGGCCCCTTGGTGATGTCTCCTGTGGGGCACCTGTGCTTCACTGTTTCTTCTTACATGTATGAATGTGACATTTTGGATTCTGTGGCTGTGGCTGGTTCCAACATTTCATGAGGGCTACCAAAAGTTCTAGTGCTTGAAAGTGTGTCTTGGAGCCCCAGAAAGTAGAGAACCTCTGCTTTAATCTATATGCATAGCCTAAACTTCTTAAACTCTGACTATATGCATCTGGGAATAGGGACTGTGCTTTCTCTTGGTCACTCACATGGTATTTGTAAAAAAAATAATTACCTGTGGCTGGATAATGTGTGTGTGTGTGTGTGTGTGTGTGTGTGTGTGTGTGTTGAGGGGAAGGTAGGGGTTGTATGTTTTCCCACAACCAGACTGAAAATAAACCAAAAGAAAGATCTGGAAGGAAAAGGTCACATCTTATTTAGAAGGTATGTATTAGTTTGCTAGGGCTGCCACTACAAAATAGCATGGAATGTAAGAGAAATTTGTTTTCTCAAAATTTGGAGTTTAGAAGTCTAAGATCAACATGTCAGTACATTGTTTCTTTCTGCAGGTCCTCTCTTTTGTTTCAGACGACTGCCTTCTTGCTGTGTCCTTTCCTTTGGGCACCCACCCTGGCATCTCTCTGTGTGCCCTCATCTCCTCTTCTCATAAAGACACCAGTCTGATTGGATTAGGGCCTCCCAATAGGGCCACATTTAACCTTAATTATATCTTAAGACCCTTTTGCAAAGACAGTCACCTTCTGAGTTCCTGGTGGTTAGGGTTTCAACATCTGAATTTGGTGGGGTAGGCATGTGCGCACAATCTAGCCCATAACAAAAGAGCAACACTGGAGGGAAAATTGAGCAGCCTAGTTTTTCTCTGCATAGTCAGCTCTGCCCCACTCTTTTCAGAGGAAAGTTTTTTGTTACCTCTTACTTCACACGTATACATCACTGGGGGCTTGGTCCAGTGACAAGCACGTGATCCTCTTGGAGCAAGCAGATGCACAGAGACATATTTGGATGTTGGCAAAGGGGCAGGGGCTCTTCTTCTGGGACTGTAAGCAGTGAGGGTGATTAAACTGGACCACCCATCACCACGTGGTGCCTAGAAATAGAGGTAATTCAGTGCAAGGCAAAGCCAGGAGATGGAGAGTCCCAGAGACATTCTTCAGGTTCTTGTTGCCAGGATGAAACCTGGGCTTCTCCACAATGAGCTTCCCTTTCTGCTTTAGCCTGTTTGAATTGGTTTTCTGTCAGACCTTAGGGTTCTGAATCATGTGCCTCTGGTTAAGATACAATCACTTCCATTTTAGAAAAGAATAAGGAGAGCTTTGAAGAAATTTGTGTCCAAGGACCAGTAGTGGAGAAACCTGGACTCTGTCATTTGCTTTTTCCACATCTTTGAATTCCCTGATAATAAGTCCTTTACTAATTAACATCCAACTGATACTTGTTCAATGAATGAAAGAACACATCTTAATCTTAGTTTAAATATTTTAGTTTTTCTCTCCTTTAAAAAGCAGATCCTGTTGCCCAGTTGATATCTTTATATTTCTGATGTTGCAGAAATGATCTCAACAGACTCTACAAGGGTAGCAATAAGCAAATTGCAATGCTAAAGTAGACTTTCAAATCCACTTCAGTGAGAAGTGTAATTAGGTTGGCCCATCCTACTGCTCTGTGTACTCAAAGCAAATGAATAACCTTCAGCATGGGTTTCCCTTGGCGGCCAGCTCTTGCAACACGTGTGTCCTATCTTTTGGCCCACACTTTGCACTTGCACAAATGATTAACTACAGTGAGAGCTCATTTCTCCTATGTGGGGAAGCACTGTTATTTGTTAGAAGAAAAATATATGGATGAACCAGCAGTTTTCCAATCTCGATTTATCTCAATTTTAAAATCTGCTCTACATATATTATTTTTTCACTAACATAAAGAAATGAAGATGCAGGTTTAGAAAAAAAAATTAAACTAGACCACTGCCACAAATGATGGAGAATTGAGTAAAACTGTTATGTTTATATAAAACGCCTTTTCTTCAAAAAGGAGGATGTAGAGGGCATTCCCCTCATGGCTCAGTGGTAACAAACCCAACCAGTATCCATGAGGATGAGGGTTTGATCCCTGGCCTTGCTCAGTGGGTTAAGGATCCAGCATTGCTGTGAGCTTTGTGGTGTAGGTCAAAGATGCGGCTTGGATCCTGAGTTTCTGTGGCTGTGGTATAGGCCAGCAGCTATAGCTTTGATTTGATCCCTACACTGTGAACTTTCATGTGCTGTAGGTGCGGCCCTCAAAAAAAAAAAAAAAAAAGAAAGGGGGGATGTAGAGAGATTAAAGAATTCTCAGAAATCAATAGGTCTGCTGTTTTAATTTAGCCTTATGAAAAACCTAAAACTTTACTGTCTTGCACACGGCTTTATCCGTTCACCTTCTCTCCAAGGAGATAAAAATAAGTGAAATCAGCATTCTCTCCAACTCCCTTGGCATAAATTATTACTTACTCTAAGCAAGATGACTGATGATTGCTAAAGCTCTTTTAATTATATGCTAAACTGATTAGTGGCTGAAGGGAAGTCCTCTTAGAGCAGTGAGCTGAGATTATTTCAGGAATACCTGTGTGTGAGTGGTGGGGGGTGGGATGGGGAGAGGCATATTCTATTCCGAGAGCCGTGAACATGGGAGAGGTCTATACTCTACATGGTGGAGGCCCCCAGTGCCCTGAGAAATAACTGAAATTGGCAAAAGTTTTGCCAGATAGTTTTTTTTCCCTACTACTTTCTGGGGTAACTTTAGGATAAAGGACCAAAAGAGGATTACTCAAATATTAAGTACTCCAAGCACGGAACTATCCTCTTGCCCCCTGTGTAGAAAATAAACGAATAGATTAAGAATGAGGGATTTTCAATACAGGAAGCAGTTTCCCAAGGAGAAACACTTAAAAGGGCTTTAATAAGAACATAGCTTAAAGAATTGAGAGTTATTGTGATAATTAAGATCTTTAAGAAGAAGTATTTTGAACTTAAGGCAGGAGGTGGGTTTTGAAATTGTGTTTTGTCTAGAGAGTTGTTTGTTCCCACTGTGACACAGTGGGTTAAGAATCTGACTGCAGTGGCTGGGGTCACTGAGACGCGAGTTTAATCCCCAGCCTGGCACAGTGAGTTAAAGGATGTGGCATTGCTGCAGCTGCATGTAGGCTGCAGCTGTATCTTGGATTCAATCCCTGGCCCAGGAACTTCCATATGCTGCAGGTGTGGCCATAAAGAGAAAACAAAATTTACTTGATAGCACTGACTTGTTTTTTAGGATTTCCTCTCTCTTTTTTTTTTTTTGGTCTTTTTGCCATTTCTTGGGCCACTCCTGTGGTATATGGAGGTTCCCAGGCTAGGGGTTGAATCGGAGCTGTAGCTGCCAGCCTACGCTAGAGCCACAGCAACGCGGGATCCGAGCCGTGTCTGCGACCTACACCACAGCTCATGGCAACGCCAGATCCTTAACCCACTGAGCAAGGGCAGGGATAGAACCTGAAACCTCATGGTTCCTAGTCGGATTCGTTAACCACTGCGCCACGACGGGAACTCCCTATCTTCTTAAAATTCATGTCTGTTATTCACAAGAGAGATTTTGATCTTCCTGAAGTGGGGATAGTGGTAGAGAGTGTGTGGTAGGAAGAAATAGAAATCACATAAGGTGGCTGAGTACAATTAATTTTATCTTAATAAAACAAAATATTTGCTATGAACAA
The DNA here is from genome assembly GCF_054392235.1 of Sus scrofa. Taxonomy (NCBI): domain Eukaryota; kingdom Metazoa; phylum Chordata; class Mammalia; order Artiodactyla; family Suidae; genus Sus; species Sus scrofa. The sequence continues at coordinate 80,155,957 of NC_139387.1, read as the reverse complement.
AATAGCTGATAAAAACTGTGGCAGAATTCTAAAAAATGTACCCCCTATATTCCTGTACCATGTGTACTCAGTCAAACACTAATCAAAGTACTACCGGGAAATAACTTCGCAGGTGAAATTGTGGTTATTAATCTTAGAATATGGTTACTAAGATGATCTTAAAATAGGGAGATAACCCTGGGTTGACTGGGTGGGCTCAGCATAATCAAATGAGACTTTGAAAGCAGAGAGGAGAGGTTAGGGAGATGGGAGGAAATTGTGGAGGTGATACATAGGTTTATGGTATAGAGTGTGGTGACCATTTCATGGGTGTGTACTTATCTCTAAACATAAAGCTTATACATTAATTATGTATAACTTTCTGTATGTTGAAAAAAAAAAGAAAAGAAAAAAGGCAGAGGAGAAAGAAAGGAAAAAGAGTTAGATGTGATAGAAGAGGAAGTAGCAGGGGAGTGGATGTTAGACATGTGAGAAGGCTCAGCCTTGACCTTGGAAGATGGAAGCCCAGGGCCAAGAGCCAAGGCATATGGGAAGACCCCGAAAGCTGAGAAAGACCCTCCTCTACTCAACAAGCAGCAAGGACATGGGGACCTGAGTCCTGTAGCAGCATGGAGCTGAATCTTGTGAACATTATGAATGGTCTTGGAAGCTAATTCATTCCCAGCGCCACCAGAAATGACACCTTGAGTTTTACCCTGAGAAGAAGCTAGTCTAGTCAACATGAACTTTTGACCTACAGACACTGTGAGGTAATAAAGTCGTGTTCTCCTAAACGACTACGTGTGTGGTAATTTGTTACAGCAGCAATAGAAATGAACAAAAATACAAAGGAAATTAATCCTATGAAATTAATCCTTCATTTCTAGTAGGTTTGAGATACTCAAAGAAATGTCCTCAGGACACTCTAAAGCAAAAAAAAATCCCAGACAAAAGAACAAAGCAAATATACTAAACACAGTGGTAAAGCTGGAATTTCTTTCTTTGTATCTTTAGGAAGAAAAAGTTTTATCTATTTATCAAGAAAAGCATGTTTAAAAGATGATTCAGGGCGTTCCCATTGCGGCACAGCAGAAACAAATCTGACGAGTATCCCTGAGGGTGCAGGTTCAGCCCCTGGCCTCACTCAGTGAGTGGGGGATCCAGCATCACCATGGGCGGTGGTGTAGGTTGCAGACATGGCTCAGATCCCGCATTGCTGTGGCTGTGGTGAAGGCCAGCAGCTGCAGCGCTGATCCGACCCCCAACCTGGCAACTTACATATGCCATAGGTTCGGCCCTAAAAAGTGAAAACCAACAACAAAAACAATAACAAAAAGATACTTCTCCAAAGATTCTGCTCGAATGGAGATTGTGACTGTTCTTTGAGAAGAAACAAAAACCAAAACCGAGTCTCTCCCTTTTTCCATTTTCTTCTGCTCTATGTTGCACTCACATTTTGTCAGAAGTAACCACTGGCCATGATTTTGTATCCTGAGGGATCTTGACTAAGAAATTTTATTTTAACTCTTGGATTTCAAACCTGATTCTGCCACTTATTAGTTAAGTGAGTTTGGGAAGTTTAGCTTTTCCATATCTTGGCTCTTCTCATGAGAAAGATGAAGATAAAGATTCTTACCCAGCATTACTGAGCTGACTGAAGGGAGTAATGCGTGTTTTCAAACAGCATTTGGCACACAGTAGGCTTTCATCAAACAATAGTGATTCTTTTTTTCCCTCGACTACTGAATTTTACTCTATAGTCCAGTTTAAGCTACATTGTCGTGAATAATACTTCTCAGATAAACTGTACTTATCTTTCCTCTTTTTGACCATTTATAATTTAGTTTCTTTTAATTTTTGATCCTGACTTTTGGTTCCCTAACTTGGTTATAAACTCCTTTGAGCAGAAACCATAAGACCCAGAGTAAGGCTCCTGGTAAGCACATACTGGTGGTTTAAAAACCTTAGTAATGTAGTATTCGCTTTGCTTTGTCTGTGTGCACATGTGCCTTATTTTTCCTGTACCAGGAATGCCAAAAAACATGAAGGAAAAAATCCATCCTCACTGGACAGGCGGCCAAGTCCCCAAGCTAGAGTGCCAGCAATCTCAAGAGAGAGACTAATCTTGAAAGAACGCCAGCATAATTTTGCAGGCCACTGAGATTTGGCTTGTTCAGATAAGTTTTAGATAAGCATCTGCACTTGTGGTGGCCCATCTAAATCCAATCCACACAGCCAGCCTAGAGAGCATCATCCATCACCACACTGGCACCAGGGAGAATTTGTCCTGATGGGGATTTATTGCAGGAAATAACCCTTCTTTTCTGTAAAATGATTTGTTTCAAATCCAGGCATCTTTACTCCTCCTGAAAACTCCTGTGGCGAGATGCACAGCTTTCTGATTTTTTTTTGCCGTGCATGTTAATAGAGCTCCCTCTCAATCACTGACTGCCGTGTTTCAGTGCCCTGTGGAGGAGATAAGAGGGAAAATCGGATTCACCCTCAGGGAGGATTCCATGAGGAAATTGGAAGTTTCCTTAGAATTATTGATCAGTCCCTATCCTGAACATAATTATACACAGATGTTTTCTTTTCCTATTTCATGCATTCATAGGACATTTCCTTCTTATTTCACTTATTTTTCTATTCTTTCTTGAAGTTTCATTATTTCCTAACTTTTCAGTGGTATTTTCTATTTCCTGACTTACAATGAGTCTTTGAAAATACATTCTGTATAATCTCAATTTTTATATATTCAATTCACTTTTTAAATATTTCACTGCTGATGGGAGCCCACACTGTCTATTTTCCTAGAAGATGCGTTGTCATTCGGGTCTTTAAGTGCCAACCTAAGGAACCTATAAGATCTGTGGCTTGAGGTCCTGAAGAGGGACTTCTTTGTCAAGGGATACTTAGCAGCTTGAAATCATTTTTGAAACTACTGGATGTTTTAAATTTTTTTTTTTTGTCTTTTGTCTTTTTTAGGGCTGCACCCATGGCATATGGAGGTTCCCAGGCCAGGGTTCCAATCGGAGCTACAGCTGCCCTCCTATACCATAGCCACAGCAATGCTAGATCCGAGCCGTATCTGCGACCTACACCATAGTTCACGGCCACACCAGATCCTTAACCCACTGAGTGAGGCCAGGGATTGAACCCACAACCTCATAGTTCCTAGTTGGATTAGTTTCCGCTGCGCCACAAAGGTAACTCTTATTTTAATTTTTTTTTTTAAATGTAGATGTATTAGTTTCCTAGTATTGCCGTAACAAATCAGCACAAACATGGTGGCTTAAAACACACACATCTGTTCTCTTCTGGTTCTGAAGTTCAGAGGTCCTAAGTCAGTTTCACTGGGTTGAGGTTAAGGTTTTGATAGAGTTATGCTTTCGCTGGAGGCTCCAGGGAAGAATCCATTCCTTGCCTCTTCCAGGTTTTGGTGGCTCTCATCATACCTTGGTTGTAGCTGCATTCTTCCAGTCTCTGCCTTCACGGTTATGTGAACTTCTCTTCTGTCAATAGTTAAATCTCCCTCTGCCTCTCTCTCTCTCTTTTTATTTATTTATTTATTTATTTTTTGCTTTTTAGGGCTGTACCTATGGCATATGGAGGTTCCCAGGCCAGGGGTCAAATTGGAGCTACAGCTGCTGGCCTACACCACAGCCACAGCAACGCAGCATCCGAGCCATGCCTGTGACCTACACCACAGCTCATGGCAACGCTGGATCCTTAACCCACTGAGCAAGGACAGGGATCAAACCTGCATCCTCAGGGATGTTAGACTCATTAACTGCCGAGCCATGACAGGAGCTCCCCTCTGTCTCCTTCTTATATGGAAACAGATGATAGAATTTAGGGGGCCACTTGGATAACCCAGGATAATCTCCTCATCTCAAGATCTGAGCTTAAGCACATCCATGTAAGGTGACAGTCCACAGGTCCTAGCGGTTAGGGCCTGGGTATCTTTGGGGGCCATTATGCAGCCTACCACAGTGGGCTAAAAAAATACCAATGCTTAGCTTTTTAGTTATCTAAGACCAAGAAAAGCAATGCATTTTCTTTTCTAGCCATTCCTAATGTTCCTCATTCACTCATAGAAAGCTCATCACTCAACATGAAAGCTCCTCAATTAAATGAGCAAACATATAGAAAAACTAATGAAGGTGCTGTAGTACCAACCATGTGTCAGGCAGGTGAGAAGTGTTTTCCTCTGCTCTTCGCCTGTTGGCCCTCCTTCTTTCTCCCCTGGTTCTTCCATTTCCTCTTCCTCTGTTCTATCAACCTCCATCAACTTCCCCTCCAGCCCTCCCTCCTAACAATATTTCTGTTTAACCTGGATGGGAATAAAGCACACCTGACTGCTGCTGGTCATTTTCACAGCTAATTTAGATTATTGGCATATCCAGCTAGGGAAATGTAAATAAATGCTGAGGTCAAGCCACTGAATTAAATATGAAAAATTCTGTCAGTTACCTAAAAGTGCCCACACTTTTCTAAAGATTTCCTGGGTATACAAAGCTTCCCCAGACAATTGCTTAACACCTTCATTCATCAGGGTGTTTGGCACCAAGCTTTTGGTTTGCCCTTGTGAATTCTCCATTGATGATGATGAATAGAACAATTTCTGAACTCAAATTAAAAGTAAACAGAGTAGGGCTTCTCATGTGTAACTAATGATTTGTGGCCAATTATGATATCAGGGCATTCGTGTCCTTCCATATACCAGGTGCGGGCAGGTGGTGTGAGGGCAGGAGACAGGAAGAGGCTCAGGCTATTAGTATTAAATATTCTGCTTGAACTGCAGTGATAGGAAGAGGTGCAGGCTATTAGTATTAAATATTACTGCTTCAACTGCAGTGTACCACATCCAGCCCATGCCCATCGAGGAATGGAAACCAGAAGGATAATCATAACAATAAAAATAATCTCAACTCTTGCTTTGAATCGCCTCTACCATTTAACCAGAGGACCAGACAGGGCTGCATTATCTATTCTTTCCTTTGTGGAAAGATTTAGCAAGCTGGGTACTGGTTATATCAAGAGCTCCAGAGGGCTAGGGGGGTAATGAGGAAGTCCTTCTGCAATTTTTCCTGTCTGTGCTTCTTTCACATTTGGCTTTCAGGGCTGCTTTTATTATTGATAGTACTGAAATGTTAGTTATGATGCCATCTTCATATAAAACAGCGTCACTACTGTAAGAATAGCTTAAGATCTCTGTTTCAGCACAGATTCTTCTTTCTTTATTTTTAATTTTTGTTTTTTTAGGGCTGCACCCGTGGCATATGGAGGTTCCCAGGCTAGGGGTCGAATCGGAGCTGTAGCTGCTGGCCTACACCAGAGCCACAGCAACGCAGAATCTGAGCTGTGTCTGTGACCTAGACCACAGCTCACGGCAATGCCAGATCCTTAACCCATTGACCGAGGCCAGGGATCAAATCTATGTCCTCGTGGATACTAGTCAGGTTGGATTCCACTGAGCCGCAATGGGAACTCCTTTATTTTTATTAAAGTATAGTTGATTTACAATGTTGTGTTAGTTTCTGGTGTAGAGAAAGGTGATTCAGTAACACATGTAAATATATATATTCCTTTTCATATTTTTCCATTATGGTTTATTGATATTGAATAAAGTTTCTTATGCTATTTAGTAGGACCTTTTTGTTTATCCATTCTATATATAATAGTTTTCATCTGCTAATCCCAAACCCCCAATCAACCTTCTCCCACTTCCCTCCCCCTTGGCAACCACAAATCTGTTCTCTATGTCTGTGAGTCTATTTCTGTTTTGTAGATAAGTTCCCTGGTGTCATATTTTAGACTCCACATATATGTGATATCATATGATATTTGTCCTTCTCTTTCTGACTTACTTTACTTAGTATGATAATCTCTAGGTCCATCCAAATCACTGAAAATGGCATTATTTCATTCTTTTTTAATGACTGAGTAGTAGTCCACTATGTGTGTGTGTGTGTGTGTGTGTGTGTGTGTGTGTGTCTTTATCCATTCAAGCATGGATTCTCCTTATGTGGAGTGGTTCTTACTCTAAACCACTGCCAAGAAGAGAAACTCTATTCATACTCACTAGTAGTATTAATTAGGAGGGGGAGGTATATCCTTGGATCTCATGAGGAATCTGAAAGTTCAGTCAGTGCCACTCTGAACATGAATTGTCTTAAATGCCACTGTTTTCATTGTAAATCTTTGAATGAATCTATGATTAGATGCCACAAATTTGCTTCTGAACTCTGAGTTTGTTTCCCATATTTCTGAACAGTTTATGGGAATGCTATTAAGCTTGAGTTTCTCGGGCCTCATTTAGTTTCTATGTTTATGTGAACATTCTAAAGGCATTTCCTATCCAAATCCTACTTGCTTATCAAGATTCTGCTCAAGGAGTTCCCATTGTGGCTCAGCAGATTAAGATGTTAACATAATACCCATGAGGGTATGGGTTCAATCCCTGGTCTCACTCAGTGGGTTAAAGATCTGTTGCTGCTGCAAGCTTTGGCATAGGTCAAAGATGCAGCTTGGATCTGGTGTTGCTGTGGCTGTGCCACAGCCCTGCAGCTGCAGCTACGATTTGACTAGCCCAGGAACTTCCATATGCCAGAGGTATGGCTGTAAAAAGAAAAAAAAAAGATTCTATTCAAATATTTCTTGAAGACTTATCCATGATGGAGATGAGTTTTCTTCTCTGATGGTCACTTTAGCGTACCATTTGATTGATAATTTATTATAAAGGACTTTCTTGGAGCAGCTCCTTTTTCAATGGAGTAAGTTTTTTTTTTTTTTTTTTCTGATTGTTTTCAGTGTCTTATGTTTGCAGAGCAGGTTGCATTAATAGGTGTTCAATGCCCAGAACAAGGAAAATATGTATTATCTTGAGCAAGGCCTTGCTAGTCAAATCATGCCTGTGGTACTATGTTTAGTTTGAGGTCCTTTCTGAAGGCCATGGATAAAAGAGAGTGTGTGCAAAGCATCAGGAAGGCACAGAGTCTGCAAACCATTATGTAAACAGAAACATGGAAAGATCTGAATCTGTTCAGCGCAGAGCAGCAGTACCCAAATTCTGTTTCTGTGGAGCTAGACCTCCCCAACAACGCCTATGTTAAATTTTTATGTTGTTGTTTACTTAATTGTTCATCTTTCATGCTAGACTTTAAGCTCTGAGAGGTGAAGAATCATGTCTGTTCTACTCTAGTGTTTTCAGCACATATCACGATGTCTGGTGCAAAAAAAGATGTTTAACGAATATTTGTTGAAGGAGTGAATAAATAGATGCATTTTCTACTGAACCATAAATCTGTGTGATGTTAATAGGGTGAAATCAGGAGAAATCAGATTTCTGTGGTCCAATCAGTTTGGAAAGTACAGGGCAGTTAGATGGGTTTTCTTATTGCTGAAACACTCAGAGCTTAAAAAAATGTATTTTGAAACAAGATTAAAGCATTCTATTTTCTAAGTGTATTTCACTATGGAGTGCTCTCTTTTCCCCTCCATGAAACAACCTGGGGCAATACTGCCTGTATAAGGTAGGGCAGCAATATTCAGAGGGAATCTGAATACTTGAAGAGCTATTCTTTGTACAGAGAGACACAGAAAGGAACACTGAGTAGAAATAATAAGGGTACAGATTTTGATTTAGCATAAAGATCTTGTGAAAAATCAAAGCAGGACAAACATGTACTAGACAGGATCCCAAGGCAATGAATTCTCTGTTCCTGTTTAAGCAGCTTTATTTATTTATTTATTTTTCCATTTTTCTTTATTGCTCAAATGAATTTATCACATCTGTAGTTGTACAATGATCATAACAATTGATTTCACAGGATTTCCAGCAGAAGCTGAACAATCACAGGGAGAGGTGCAGGAGTTGAATTATCCATCAGCTAGAAGATTGGATTAGGTGACCTCTAAGACTTCCAAAGCTGAAGTTGTAGTCTTCTATATTTTCACCCCCCTCCCTCTCCTCTTTGCAAGTTCCTTGCCAGGAAGACATTGTTATTTCTTCAATACCCTCACCCAATGCTTTGTTTCCTAGCGGACATTTAATAAGCATTTACATATCACTTGATCTGTACAGAATTCAAAGAATTGTAATGGAAACATATTGGCTATAACAGGGAAAACTTCTGGATGCAAACTCGTTTTCTTCTTATTAGAAAAAAGACAACATTAATAGGAAGCCTGTCTTGTGGAAATACACAGAAATGTACAATTTAAGTGAATGGTATAATTGCTGATGCTATCTTACTATGTTTCTTCTTCGGAAACCCCAAACCCAGAATCCTCACTCCATTTTCCTGGTGAACCTTGACTCAGAACAAATGAGTTGTAATCATTTGGGTGACTTTGTTGTGAAATGTGAAAGCATATTGAATGACTCAGACATCATAAGCTAATTATCTGCAACTGTTAGATTGAATTTAGAAGGATATTCTTTTATTTGGCTTTTGCTGTTTATGTGTTTCTGTTATTTTGTTTGCCATCTGGCCCAACGAAAGCATGTTGGGAAGTTAGGGAGGAGTATATAAGGTTGAGTTCTTTGGTGTCAAACTCAGGTTAGTACTGGTTCTCTAGACATGTTTACATTACTATTTTTACTTCAGGTTTCCCCTCTGTTTGCTATTGCTTTCTGTGTATCCAGCAATTCATTCTTATTAAACTATCTAGAGTGGGTTTTTGTTATGTGCTACCAAATGAACAATAACTAACACAATGCATTTGGATGAAAAATTGGATATTGAGGGTATAAGAAACAAAACTTAGAGCAGCACTGTGTGACAGAAATAGAATGCAATCTACAGAAGTAATTTATAAATTTCTCATAGTCAAATTGAAAAATTTTTAAAAAGCAAGGGAAATTAATTTTAATAATGTATTTAACTCAGTATATCCCAAATAGTATCCTTTTAACATATTATCATTGTGAAGAATTATCATTACTAGTTTTTTATATAATGATTTTTTTCCCCATTATATAGCTGGTTTACAGTATTCTGTCCATTTTCTACTGTACAGCCTGGTGACCCAGTCACATATACATGTATACATTCTTTTTTCTCACATTATCAGGCTCCATCATAAGTGACCAGACATGGTTCCCAGTGCTACATAGTAGGATCTCATTGCCATTGTGAGGAATTATTAATGAGATGTTCACATTCTTTTTAAAAAAATCTGAAGCCCCCCAAATCCAGCATGTATCTTATAGCAGATCTCAGTTTGCATGCTACCTTTTTATCAGAGACAATTCATCTCTGCTTAGATTTCATAAAATGGGCAGTTAAAAAGGTAGATTCACTTACCTACGTTGTTCCAAACACAACCAAATTGAATGCCAGAAAGTAATTTACATTCAGTTCCTCCGTCACACTAGCCATCTTTCAAAGACTTACTCTAGTGGACACTACCAATCCAGAGTCTCACTTTTAGCGGATCCTCCAATAAGTACAGCCCAGACCTCTCCGTAAACCCAATTTCCTTCTACTTCCTTCCCTTCCCCACCTCCCAAGCCTCACCCTCTCTGTCATGCCTTACTGTACGGTCAGAGATCCAGTCAGGAGAATGGAATACCTTGTGTGGTACAAGGTGCTGCAAACAGATGGGATTTGATACAGAGTCCTCATTACACAGGGGTTAACGGGCTAAAAGAGCAAAAGAGGAATAGTGAGGTACTAAGAGGAAACCGTTCCCACCCTTGCAGTGAAGGGAAAATAAGGGAGAGATGTAGAATCATGAGAAACTGGGAGCTTGGAACGTAAGCGGCAGTCCTGGTGGTGTTCAGATTTCTGTTGAGCTGCCTGGATGCTGCTGTCTGGGGGAGGGAGCCTCTGAGGCTGGCGGGGCTCCGGCTGGATGCCGATGCTGGAGTCCTCTGACCTGCTCCCACCCTCCGCTTTCCCTCTTGGGCCTCACATTGTCAGGACCTGATGGGAAACCAGTTTATATAATTCCATCTTCAGCTTCAGAGCGGAGAATGGAAGGGAAGACTTAGCGTGGAGAGGAAATAGGTTAATAACAGGCATAGAAGGTGCTTCATTCTGCAAAGCACCCCGTAACTTAATCTGACGGCTTCCTCAGTTCACCAGAGGGACCTGGCCCTGGTCTTTCTATTGGCTTTGGCAGCTGCCCGTTAGAAACTTTGGAAGAACTTGGGTGCATCCGAGTTTTGAAAGCAGGTCCTCTGGCATCTAAGTTGAGACTAAAACAAGCACAGAGCTCAGCTCACTTTCAAACTGAATTATTTCAAACTGGCCTGGTATTGTTTGGGCCTCTATAAGGGACTATTTTTGCTGTCCCAAACCTTGTGTGGCCACTTGTACATTTAGGGGCAGCCTTTTTTGGCAAATGCCTATTCACTACATTCCATAGCACCTGTGGACATTGCTGCACCTTCCTGTAAATGGGCACAAAGGCAATTATCAATCTTCACTCGCTCCTTTTTATGGGACCTGGAATCACATTTCCTTCCCTTCAAAAATGAGTTTTAAAGTGAACACGCTGGTGCCTTTATCTCTGAAATGTGTGATTGCGCAGAGCACCCTAGAGAGACTTTCCACGTAGCCCCCATTCTTGAAGGCTAAGACTCTAGCGTGGTTGTAGTTTTTTTCTGAAAGGAAGAGAAAAACAGCGGGAGATGCTCTGAGGAAACCGCAGTAACTGTGCGCAGGAGGGGGTGGGGGTGAGCAAAGTGCCGCGACGAACCGTCCATGCGCCTCAACTCAAAAACCCGTTTCCCCAGCCACATTCCAAGGCAAGGGAATTATTTTTGCAAGAAAGATATATTTGTAGAATTAATGCTGCATATGTTTGAACTCTCTCCAAAACGATGTATTCATCAGTGCTTAAAAACATTTTGAAAGCTCTGTGTAATGGGAGGCTGCATTAGCCGTTTCCTGGCAGGGTGATGTGTTTGTGTTTGGGTTACAGTTCGGTTCTTGGCTCCCTCATCTCCCAGCAGTTGGAATGAATCTTTGAATTAGCATGAAATGACACGGTTTATTTTGTTTAGCGGATTCGGTCCCTCCAGAGCTGGTGCTCGCTTCTCCCCAGCCTGCTGCGAGCCCTGGGCTGTGATAGGCTGAAGGGGAAGGAAGGAGAAATCTTGGCGGTGGTTTTTGACACTGGGCTTCTCATTAAAAAAGAAAACAGCCAACTCCCCGGCCGCTCTCCCTTCCTCCCCCTACAAAACAACCCCCCAAAACCTAGCCCTGGCAAGAATCCACATGGAAGAATAAACTGTCATTAAAGAGGATCCTTTGTATCTGATGTTAGTAGCCCCCCACCCCCACCCCAGTCCATAAACAGATTGAAAAACAAAATTAGGCTCTTTTCATTTTCTGGCTTTGCCTATGATTTTACCAGATAAAGTCCACATAGGTGAATTGGAATGTCCCCCTTTCGGGTGTGGAGATAATCAAGACATAAATTACTGGGAAGTTAATGAAGGCAGGCCCTTTAACGTTTGACACCCAAGCCTTTACTCTTTAATTCTGAGCCTCTGAACACTCAGAACCCCTTCCTTCAAGCAAATCCCTGGCAGATGTTTTATTGTTTCTGTTGTTTCTCCTCTGGGGCTGTACATTAGGTTAAAATATCACAAATAGCTGCTATTATAGTGTGAGTCACAGAAGCTATAACTCTTCAAGACAGCCAGAGGAAATGTGACATGTTTAGGAAACCCTGTCACTGATGCTAAAGCGCAGATCTTCAGGCAAATGTTTAATGACCGATGCAGCAAACTGCACAAACTCTGCTCTCTACCAAACAAAAGGTTACTCCTAGGGAGTTATAAATACTGGGAGAAAATGTCTCTGGACAATGATGGGTTCTTTCTCCTCCCTTTCACCTCCTAATCTGTAATTATAGGATAAATATCCTGAGACAAATTGGACAGATCTTCTTTCTCTTCTGTTCATGTTTGCATACCTAGTTCTGTTATTTCCAGCCAATGTCCATGAATTGGGCTAAGCAATCTTTCATATTTTAATTTAGTGTTAGTATAGGAATTTGAGTCCTTCAAAGTCCTTTAGGGTATAGTCTTTGGGAGTAGTATAAGTGTTGGTAGGATCACGTAGTAGTGCTCACACAATAAAGAATTAATTTTATATATCTAATAAATTATAAATCTCCCCAGTGAATTTTCCACTACATAAATGCACACATGCTTTGTATTATCTGTCTAACTCAGTTTCTCAAACTGGGTACTGTTGACTTTTGGGGGTGAGTAATTCCTCATTGTAGGGGGCTGTCTTCTGCATTGCAGGATTTTTTTGCAGCATCCTGGGGCTCTACCCATCAGATACCAGTAAGACCTCCTCATCAGTTGTGACAACCAAAAACCTCTCTGAGATACTGCCAAATGTCTTCTGAGGGCATGATTGAAAACCCGTTGATGAGGTCCTGCTGTATAGCACAGGGAACTATATTCAGTCTCTTGGGATAGGTCATGATTGAAGATAATAACAGAAAGGGAATGTGTATGTATATATATGTATATATATATGCATATGTATGTGTATATATGTATATGCATATATATGCACATATATGTGTATGTATGCATATATATGCACATATATGTGTATGTATGCATATATATGCACATATATGTGTATGTATGCATATATATGCATATATATGTGTATGTATGCATATATATGTGTATATATGTGTATGTGTATATATGTGTATATGTGTGTGTGTGTATATATATACATATATATATATATGACTGGGTCATTTTGCTGTACAGCAGAAATTGGCACAACATTGTAAATCAACTATACCTTACTAATAATAATAATAAAAAACAAAACTAGTTAAAAACCACTGGTTAGGAGTTCTCATCATGGTGCAGTGGTTAACGAATCTGACTAGGAACCATGAGGTTGCGGGTTCGGTCCCTGCCCTTGCTCAGTGGGTTAACGATCTGGCGTTGCCGTGAGCTGTGGTGTAGGTTGCAGACGTGGCTCGGATCCTGCGTTGCTGTGGCTCTGGCGTAGGCCGGTGGCTACAGCTCCGATTGGACCTCTAGCCTGGGAACCTCCATATGCCGAGGGAGCAGCCCAAGAAATAGCAAAAAAAAAAGAAAAAAAAAAACCCCAAAAACCACTGGTTAAAATCTGTGTCCCTCTCTGCTTTCCCATATCCAAACTACTTTACTGATTTAAAGTGAATATGTAAAAATTCCTCATCCTCTCTCATATGTCAAACATAACAGTTCTCAATACTGTCTTCAAGGGTCCCACATCCATAATCATGTCATAATGGAAACTCTCGTGCAGTGTTATCTGTGGTACTTACCATATTTGGCCTGTTACTATAGGTATAAGTTATATGTGTGCATCCCTTCTAGACTGTGAATTCACAGTGTTTAAACATAAGTCATTCTCAATATTAAAAAACATAAAAAATAAAAAATAATAATTATTAGCAATATAGTTAATTTTCTCCTAATATTTTTCTGTGTATTTTTATTTAGTGCTTTAAAAAAAAGTAATGTCACATCATATATACTTCCCTTATGAAAACATTTTATTAGCATTACCTTTTTTTTTCTTCTTTTTATGGCTACAACTGCAGCATATGCAATTTCCCCACCTAGGGGTCCAGTCGGAGCTGTAGCTGCTGGCCTAAACCAGCAATGCTGGATCCAAGCTGCATCTGTGATCTACACCGCAGCTTGTGGCAATGCTGGATCCTTAACCCACTGAGCGAGGCCAGGGATTGAACCCTCATCCTCACAGACACTATGTTGGGTTACCCACTGAGCCACATTGGGAAATCCTATTAGCATAATCTTAATAGCTACTCTTGTAAAAAATAAGGCCAGGAGGTGAAAGTTTAAATAAGATGTTGTGTATAAGAAGAGCATTGCAGGAAGAAGGAAGAAAGGAAAGAAGCTGGCGGTGGCCTTCACCACACCCCAGCTCCCATCAAAATTTCGCACTGGTGCCGCATAAGGCTTTCTCCAGTATTGCTTCGTGACAAGCAGGGGAGGAGATACTCAGAGGAAATGAGGCCTTATACTCAGGAGGGGAAAAGAAGGGGAACTGGTGATCTTAAGGTCCCCAACTCCAAAAAGGCTGCACACAGAGGGTGCTGCCCACAAGTATTAGGAAGGGCTTGCAGAGGTTTGCCAGTAAAACAGTGAGGGGATGGCTTTTGGTTTCTTTCTCTAGTTACTTATGAGTAGCGCCACTGACTTACTATGGAGCGGCTGGTTTCTTTTTCATTGTGTATCCCTCGTTTTTTTGCCTAATAACTCATTTCATTTTTTTTCTAGTTTTATATAAGGCATCCTTTAATTCAGCTGGTATTATGGAGCACTGGCCAAATGCAAAGCTCTGTGCTGGGTACCAAGGACAGGAAGATGAACCCAGAAGACAAGGTTTGGGTGCTCAGAGAGCTCACAGGTCACCTGGGGGAAGAGACGGTTGCCAAATAAACAAATGAATAAACACGATTAGTTCACATGGAGAAAAGTGTCTTCTCTGTGGATTTTATTCTATTACTATTTTTAAACATATCTTTGTAGCCTTCGTCCTGCTCTGCAGAGATGCCACAGAAGGGAACTCCTTCTGTGTGGATTTTAATTTCAATATGATGTTGGCTTTTTAACATCTCTGTCCAGGTCCTCCTTGTCTTAGATTCTTCTCTTTTTTTAAATGACATTTTCCTCTTCTTTCACATAGGTGCAGTGTCTCTAGGTGAGAATAAAAATCAGATATTATTTTGATCTATTATTTGGGTCTTTTTAGAACATCTATGGCAAAGGAATTCATTTTCCCAAGTTCTCTTCTTTTGTGTTTATCTTTTGAATTACGTAATTTCCCATGGGCCTCATGACTCTTTTACTCATTCTTTTCTTTTTTCTTTACTCATTCTTACTAGGAAGCCTATGATTATCCTTTTAGTGGCATTTGAAAATCATTTTTTATTTTATTTAATTTATATAGTTTATATTTTATTGTCTGTTATATAGTTGAATTATTTATATGCAACAAAGTTCATCAATTTTAAGCTATGAGTCAATAAGTCTTGACAAATGTATGTGATTGCATAACTGCCACCACCCTCAAGGTATAAACCATACCCATCACTTCAAAAAGTTCCCTGTGTATTTTTTGGTAAGTCCCTGCTCCTTATCTCTGCCAGCCTATCATCCACTTTCTTTCTTTTTTTAGGGCAGAACCTTTGGCATAGGAAGTTCCCAGGCTAGGGGTTGAATTGGAGCTGTAGCCACTGGCCTACGCCACAGCCACAGCAATGCTGGATCCAAAACCTACTGAGCAAGGCCAGGGATCAAATCTGAATCCTCAGGGATACTAGTCGGATTCAGTTCTGCTGCTGCACCACAATGGAAACTGCCTGGATTTTTCAAGTGGACCCAACCAAATCACATAAGTTATTCAAGGCAGAGGACCTTCCTAACCTTTGTAGAGAACTAGAGAGATAGCAGCTTGAGAAGCACTTGATCCACTGTTACTAGGTTGAAAGACAGCAGTGTCAAAGAATACAGACATCTTCTAGAAGCTAAAAAGGCAAGGAGACAGTTTTTTTCCCTTCAAAGTCTCAGAAAGCAAAGCAGCTATGCTAACACCTTCATTTTAGCCCACTGAGATTTGTGCAGAATTTCTGACCTACAGAGCTGTAAGATAATAAATTTGTGTTGTTTTTAAGCCACCAAGTTTATGATAATTTGTAACAGCAGCTGTAGGAGACTAATACATGGGCAAATACGATAAGCGCATGATTATCTTTATAAGAAATGATCTCATTGACTTTTTGTTAAGTAGGATTAGGCTGGGTTCTTAACACAGATTGATGTATGTTTCTCTGCTGATGATTTTCATAGACTTGTAGATTTAGAACGTAGAGAAAGAAGTAAAGCAGAATACAATCATCATAGGGTTTTGCAGTGAAGGGGCTGGACCAAGGTCACAGCTGAGAGGTTTTCAAGGACACGGATGTGGACAGTGTTTCTAGAGATAGGTTCTCTTATGCCTGTTTCTCTGACAGATGGGCTCATGTTGCGCTAGAGGCCGGGGAAACAAAGTCCCAAACTTCTTCATTACCCTTCTCATCACTTTGGTCTCACTCTTACTGCTACTCTGGCTTGTATAAGAGTTGGTGTCACCTTGTGCCAATTTCCCAACATTGTGCTATCCAAGGGTGGTCCCTGCCTTTCATCAATTCATACCATGGGAACCCCTTCTAGTTGAAACTCATCCAGATCTCTAGGATACATAGGACGGCCATTCCTGATTTACAGAGAGGGTGAAGGGTTTTCTCCTAGAATTTCTGTGGAAATTGGGAAGAATTCTTATATTAGAGAAAAAAAATTACTTATGATGCTGGTTCACAATGGTTAGGAAGACTTATTTCAAGAGGATTTCAACTTAACGGTGGTGGTGGGGTTTGCAGTGGGAGAGACAGAGATCAGGTTCAACTCCAAATGCAACAACGGCAAGTGGGGATTTAAGAAAGCAAAGGTAGGGTCGGTGGTGGGAAATTACATCAGAGGTAAGGGAGGATTTTGACTAAACTAACTTCACGGGGTTTTTGCTCAGGGCAGGCCAGGGTGATAAGGTGGGGGATGAGAAACTGGGTCAGATATGGAAGGTGGGGGATTTCCATTAAACTGACCTGGCAGGATTCTTTATTAAAATTGGACTAAACAGGCCAAGGACAGAGCCCAAGCCCAAGGCCTGGTAGAGAAAAGGGCTCAGAGGAACCTGACTCAAGTTTAGTTGTAAAGAAGGTCTTTGAACATCTCATTGTGGCTCAGCAGGCTGAGAACTTGACATAATATCCATGAGTAGGTAGGTCTGATCCCTGGCCTTGCTCAGTGGATTAAGGCAAATGTCTCAGATGCAGCTTGGATCCAGCATTGTTGTTGCTATGGCTGTAGTGTAGACCTGCAGCTACAGCTCCCATTTGACCCCTAGCCTGGGAACTTCCATATGCTGTAGATACGGCCGTTAAAAAAAAAAAAAAGAAAAAAAGGGCCTTTGGCTTTGGGTACCTAAGCTCCAGCTGCCACCTTGGCCTTTGGTAATTATTTTCAAAATACAGCATCAGATGGCTAAGAGACTACTTTTCTAGGTCTTAATAAAAGAAAATCTAAATACATGAATTTACATAGTCAATATAAGGGGAAATATGATCAAGAAAATATTAGCTGAGCCAAAATGAAAATAGTAGCCACTGGTTCTAATCCAAGCACATAAATTGTGTAAGAAAATCACAATGTTTCCAAACCCAACTTTATTATAGAATTGTTGTTCATTCGTTTGAATCTGAAAAATGAAGCCCTATGATTCAAGAACTTTGTTCCCTTGCTCCCCAATTCTTCCACTTTTCAGATAAGTGGTTCTCAATTTTATATGAAGACCCATTTCCAGATACTTGAGGCTGAGCCAGGTTTGAGGGGCTGAGAAGATCTCATACATATCGTTTTACTAAAAAGGTGTCAGAGTGGCCAGATTTATCCGGTGGGGGTCCCACCTGCTCTGCCATGTTCCCCGTAACATGGCCTTGATGCAGGCAAGCTTCTAACGTGCTTTAGCAGCCCTTTCCCTGGTTTTGTCTTAGTGCCTGAGCCAGGCGTGGCCATGACATGCAGATGGACTTTGTTCCTCTGGTTTTGTTTCTGGAGCGCCGGTGTATTTACTAACCTCTCTCGTGGGCGCATTATCATGCACACACAGCACGTGTCATGCTGCCCAAAGGGATGGCAGTCTGGGCTTCTTGGCCGTGGCAGGAGTATGGCAGGGTTCCCAAGGCCCGTCTGGGGACAGACTTTTTGCTTTTAAGTATCTGACTCTTTGTACCCCCAGTAAATCCTCAGCGAGATGGAGTCACATCACATAAATCTCGTGGAGGTTCCCTAACGCTTTTAGGAGGTGACCGAAATCTTTAACCCGGCCTGCAGTGCTCTCTGTGTGATCAGGTGGTGACACCAATACCAGTTTTTCCTCAATAGAAGCTTCTAAAAGCTTCCTATGCATCCACAACCCCATCCCTGACACGCTGCATTTGCTTTTGCCATCCGACCAGCGATTTCTAAACCAATGTCACCACAGAAGTCCCCAGGGTCTTCAGCTTGGCTCTCGGAGAGGCTGAGGGGAAGTAACAGTGATTATGTAGGTTGAGAGTTCTTTTGAGCCTCTCATGCCTGTCTTCCCCAACTCTGCCTCTCAGGGTGAAATAATCCATGCCCCTCACTGCCCACATTTTTCAGTCTTCACTGCTTGCTTCTCCATGGCTTGGTGGGCGTCGGTGCTGTGTTTCAGCTGTAACATTCAGAAGCAGAAATGTGGGCCGGTGTGCTGTTCTCCCCAACCTGGTACTTGGTGTTCAAACTTGGCAAACACTGAAATGTAGTCACATTTCTGCCTACAGTTTCCAAAGTTTCCAAAATGTAGCCTGAACGAATGGGATGACTAGCGATAATTGAGTTCAGGGGTCCTGAGCCAGATAAGGACCACTAATTGTTCAGTGCTTTTATGTTAAATTAATTATTTTCCCATTAGGAATGCTTGCTACTTACAAAGAATCATTAATGTGCCGTAGCCTTTGTCCCCTCCCCTCATTTTACATTTCTATAATTTGAATCTCTTAATAAATCAGTCCTAAGCCCTGAAACATATTGTTGTTTGTTATTGTTATTTTATCATACTAAGCTCTCCTGAGATAAACTGGAAAATAATTCTATTTGATTTTATCTTATTCTTTGAACCGAACATGTTATTTGGAAATAAAAAACAAAGCACATGAAAAAAACAGAGAAAAGTATATTCCTTTATCACTGGTTTCTTGGGGAAAATAATCTAACATTATTTTTCCTTTTTAGTATGCTTCTTGTAATGCATTATTTTCTTTTCACTTTTCTCTGAGTCTTCGCTCGAGAATAGCACTCCTTCCCATGATTATATTTCTGAATCCTCTGAGATCTGTGACTAAATTGTGTAGAAAATGTGCTGCTGTAAGATTTCGCTGAAACACAAAAAGAATAAGGAATTCTGTTTCTCTAAATTCCTGTTACTACATCAAATATTTGGTGGGTTGCTCATATCTGTAGTTAAACTTTTTTCAATCACAGGCTATTACTTAATTTTTATTTTTATATTTGACACTTCTATCTATAATTTTTCATTGGGGTTTTTAGATATAGAAGAATGCAGGATAATTTTGTGACTTTCCTTTCTGCCCAACTGTTTGAAAAATTCTAAATACTTTTAGAGGTGATTGGTGAGTATTCTAAATACCTGCTTCAATACAATGTGAAAAATATTAGAACCGTTACTAGCATATGCACCATCCCACCCTATGCCCAACACACATACACTTGCTCCAAAAAGAGAACAAACCGACTGGTAAAGGGACAACAAGGGGATAAGTCTGTGTAGCAAGACTCAAATGTTCATATGTTCTTCTTCTTTTTTTTTTTGCCCCACCTGTGATATGCAGAAGTTCCTGGGCTAGGGGTCAACCATACCTCCCAGCAGTGACCTGAGCCACAGCAGTAACAACAGCAGATCCTTAACCTGCTGTGCCATCAGGGAGGTCCCCCAAATCTAAGGTTCTTGATCTACAGATAACCATGGCCAAACAAAAGCCACATCTCTCACTTCGTTGGTTCTGTCCTCATCACCACCCAAATTCTTATAAGACTGGGACTTCCTTGATGTCTTTCTTACAAGGGATGCTGACAGAAAACTGCTTGAATCAGAAACAAGGTCATTGTATGACATGAACATTAATGCTGTTAAGATGCTTGTCTTGGGATTAGCCTGAGAAAGGTGTACCAGAGTCTGTAAAACACTCCTCTCGATGGTGAGGGATGCCTCATGAGAAACTAGGTAAAGAATTATCAGCTAGGGTATCTAGGTTTTCTCTCCTGAGTGATGTCTGATGAAATATAAGGACAGAATTTCTTAGGACAAGAAAGAGAAGACAGAATTAGTATATGAAGGAAATAATACAGCAGCAATGTGCTTAGGGATGCTGATGAAATCATAAAGAATAATTTAAAAAAACCCTCCAGAATAAGAGAGAATGTATGTGTTTGTGTGTCTAGGGCCATACACACAGATAGATCACATGAAAACTTTAAAGAGAGTAGATATTACTTTTACCAGCTAACTTTCAAAAATTAAGTTCATAGCTGAGAAAATTAAGAATTTATATAAAAATAAAGTGCATTGAAAAAAATCAAAATCAGATGAGGATGTGGAACAACAAGAACTCTCATTCATTGCTGATGGGATCCCAAAGTGGTGCAGCTGCTTTGGAAGACAGTTTGGTGGCAATTTCTATTTCTTTTTATTTTTGTCATTTAACTGTTTATTACGGTTTTTAAAATCTTTTTTAAAAATTAAAGTTTGGTTGATTTGCAATGTTGTGCCAATTTCTGCTAGACAAAAGTGATTCAGTCATTTATACACACACACACACACACATATACACACATTCCCTTTCTTATATTATCTTCCATCATGGTCTATCCCAAGAGACTGGATATAATTGCCTGTGCTGTACAGTAGGACCTCTTTGCTTATTCATTCTAAATGTAATAGCTTGCATCTACTAACCTCAAACCCCCAAACTCCCAGTCCATCCCTCTCCCTTTCCACACCCCCTTGCCAACCACAAGTCTGTTCTATATGTCTGTGTATCTGTTTCTGTTTTGTAGATAGATTCATTTATGCCATATTTTAGATTCCACACATTTAGATATATGTGATACCATATGGTATATGTCTTTCTCTTTCTGACTTCACTTAGTGTGAAAATCGCTAGTTACATCCATGTTACTGCAAATGGAATTATTTCATTCCTTTTTATGGCTGAGTACTATTCTATTGCATGCATATATATATATATATATATATATATATATATATTCATGTCGAAGAACAGTTGGGTTGTTTCCATGCTTCCATGCCTTCGCTATTGTAAATAGTGTTGCTATGAACATAGGGGTGCACGTATCTTTTTGAAATGTAGTTTGGTCTGGATATATGCACAGGAGTGGGATTGCTGTATCATATGGTATTTCGATATTCAGTCTTTTGAAGAACTGCTATACTGTTTTCCGTAGTGGTTATATCAATTTACATTCGCACCAACAGTGTAGGAGGGCTCCTTTTTTGCCACACCCTTTCCAGCATTTGTTATCTCTAGACTTATTAATGATTGCTGGCAATTTCCTAACTAAACATACTCTCACCACATGATTCAGCAGTCACACTCCTTGGCAATCACCCAAAGGAATTGAAAATTTATGTCCACTCAAAAACCTGCACACAGATATCTGCACCAACTTTATTCATAATTGTCAAAGCTTGGGGGCAAAGTTGTCCTTTAGTAGGTGAATGGATAAATAAAATGAGGTACATTCAGAAAGTAGAAATATTGTTCAGAGCTAAAAGGAATGAGGTATCAAGCCATGAGAAGATATAGGGGAAATGTAAATGCATGTCACTAAGTGAACGAGGCTAAACTGAAAAGGCTACATACTGTATGATTCCAACTATATGACATTTTGGAAAAGGGAAAACTATGGAGACAGTAAAAGGATCCATGGTTGCTAGGATTGGGGTTGGGGTCAGGGTCTGAATAGGTAGAGAACAGAGTTTTTAGGGCAGTGAAAATACTCTATATGATACTGTAATGAAGGATTCGTGTCTATACATTTCTCCAAACCTCTAGAATATCCCACACCAGGAGTAAACTTTGATCTATGAACTTTAGGGAGTTATTATGTATCAAGGCAGGTTCAGATGTACCCCTGTGGCAGAGGATGTTGATAGTGGGGAGGAGATGCGTGTGTTGGGGTGGGGGGGTATATGGAACCCTCTATACCTTCCTCTTACTTTTGTTGTGAATTTAAAGCTGCTCTAAAAAATAAAATATTTTTTAAAAAAGAAAGGAAAGATATATATTAAAATATATAAATAATAAAAATAATAGGTAGGTTAAGGAGAAAGTGCTGTTTTTAATAAAATTATAACTTGAAATACATAGAATGTACAAACACATTCTGCTGCGTTTGTTTCCAGAGGAGGAAATTCAGAATCCTAGTTTACAGAGTCCAACCTAGATTCTACACTGGGCACAAGTGACATAGTAAAACCAGTTCAGAGAGGCATGGTTAGGTCCCTTCCAGAGCACGGGAAGACTCCTATCTTTATTTTACTGTTTCTGTAAAAATGGAGTTTTGCATGCTATCCTGAAGAACATGAAAGAGGACAAATGCCCTGATTCCATTTTTGACAGGCCAGCAAATACTCTTGCAGCAGCAGAGTTAATTCTACATTAGAGGGAAAAGCTGCATAGCCTCTGTCCTAATGGAGACATTGGAAATGGAGTGGACGCCTCCGTTTCTTAGCTGCTGCTTCGTGGAGGGCAGTCGGGGGCTACAATGGAAACTCTGCCACATTTTAGTCTCCCTTGTAACAGCCGTAGCCCTTGCTTTTTATAATTATTTTTTATTTTCCAGCAATATACTTCCTAGTAAAAGAACTTAAAGATCCAAAGGGGAGGGGGAAGGAACCCACAAAGTAAAATAAAATATCAAAAAGTGAGAGTGGGCTGAAAAAGGGGAATAAAAAGGGCCAGAGGCAGGGTGCCGCCTTCTTTAGGTCTACCCAGGAAGTCTTTCCTGGTTCAGGATTCTTCCTCTGTTGAACCACAAAGAGAAAAATGTATTAGGCTTCTGAATGCCAGCGTATATTGTCTGTCAAAGGGTTTTTCCAGTTAAAGGACCAATTAATTTCCAGCTCCTACAGCTCATGAGGATATAAAAATAGGATCTTGTATGGCTTTTGAAATACAGGATATACTGTATTCTTAAAAGAAGAGGATTGAAACTGGCTTTTCTCTTTTCTGCAAAAAAAAAAAAAAAAGAGCAACGTTTTGAGGCTTTATATTTCTTTCAGAACCGGCCCCAAGGTGTGTGACGTCACTATATGTGCATATGTGCCTACACACGCATCATGTGCATATTTGCACACGTTGATGCAGAGGTGGCTTAGTGTGGAATTAATGCAGGTATTTTCTTCTTCCAAGCGAATGATGATTTCCTTTCTTCCACGGTCAGATGGATGATTTGAACAGCTTGGAAGGGCAAGGGCAAGAAAAGCTTTGATTTATCTGCTGCTGAACTGATTTAGACAAATGCAGGAAGATGATACATCACTGAATTAGGGCGAGCAGGACAATAATGAGAACCTAAAGTGGATGACAAGTGCACACTAAAATCCGTATTACCACTAAACAAGCAGGCATGCATGTGTACCCGGAGCCTTATTTTATGTGACAGAGTGGTGCTTGTCATGTTTCAGAATAGTTTAATGAATGCTTCAGGTCGGTAATTAGCAGGGTTCTCATGTGCTCACGAGATGCTGGCCATTCGTGAATTATCCAATAAATATGACACAGAAATTCAGACATTATACAGGGAAAGAGTCAGAGAAATATGGGCAAATATCAATCCACACATAGCAAATTTTAAAGCTGTGCCATCAATGTACTAATGTCCCATTTGCCTTCAAAATGAAAATGAACGGAAAGAGAAACTATATTGGAATGAGAGTCGCTCGCTCCTTAAATCTTTTTGTACTCATCAGATCAGCTAATCAGAGATTTCATTCCCTGGGAGATTAATTCTTTAAGAGTTTCTCCAGATGATCTAGGATAGAGATGAGTTCCCCAAGTCAGTCAAACGGAGGCTCTCTCAAACATACAATGAAAAGAGGGTTACTAGGCGAGCCCCAGAGGCCACTATGGAGCAGTGTCAGGGTGTCATCCAGGGGCAGGTGGAGCCACGGGGGAGCTGGATAGAGGCTGAGAGGTTTTCTAGCATCTAGCCCAGGTCCCAGCCCCACCCAGATTGTCACGTCATTGTTGGCTCTGGGGAAGTCCTCTTTGCATTTGATAGTAAGATTCCTTTCTATTTTTTTCCTTGCACATTTAGTCAATGTACAGTTTTTGCTGTAGAGGCTTCAAGGTCAAGTTTTTCCAACATTCCTTCTCACTCAGAAGCTTAGACATGAATGATAAAAATTTGGAGTTCCCACTGTGGTTCAGTGGGTTAAGAATCCGACCAGTCTCCCTTGAGGATGCAGGTTTGATCCCTGGTCTCGCTCAGTGGGTTAAGGATCTGGCATTGCCACAAGCTGCAGTGAAGGTCAAAGATGTGGCTTGGATCTGGCATTGCTGTAGCTGTGGTGTAGGCAGGCAGCTGCAGCTCAGATGCAATGCCCAGCTCCGGAACTTCCATATGCTTCAGGTGTGGCCCAAAAAAAGAAAAAGAAGAAAAAGGAATAATAAAAATTTCAGTCTATTTATTAATATATTTTCTAATTTGGGTGATCACTTATTATTTATATTATCACCTTTTTTTAAAAATTGTAGCATCCAAGGCATATGAAAGTTACTGGGCCAGGGACTGAATCTGAGCTGTAGCTGTAGCAACGCCAGATCTTTTAACCCGCTGTGCCGGGCTGGGGATGGAACCCATGCCTTTGCAGCAACCTGAGACACCTCAGTCAGATTCTTAACCTACCATGTCACAGCAGGAACTCCTATTTTAACACCTTTGATTTATTTTTGTCACCTCCTTGTACCACGTATCACCCTCAGATTGATCTGTTTGTATCCAGCAAGATACCTTTAGTTACATAGCTGAAATAAATTTTCAAAGAAGAAAGACACAGAGATGATAACCTAAAAAAGAACTTTATGAAAATGACCTTACACAATTACCCTGAAAACCAACATACCTGCAAGTTGATCAATATCATTATTCCTAAGGCATTTATAGCCACTACATAATACTGTGTGAATCTTACCTTTACAGCTCATACAGCCCTTTGGATAATCTTAATTCTTACAAAAGATTGATTGTTAAATGTGCTTTTGGGTCAGGATATTTGCAAAATACACCTGCCTCTGGTTGCTATGGATCCCATTGTGCCTAAATAAACTCCTTACATTGGCCCTGGTTTCTCAGGATGATGGGAAATCTTGCTTTAGAGCCTGTGATAAAAAAATTTTCAATGATATTTTTAGTAAAGTTATCTAAAAGGTGATATTCGAATCTCAGATAAGACTTCCACTTTGTCAAGCTTTGGTCTGACCCAAAGCAATAATGTGAAGGAGGTAACTTTCTTTGTGCCTTTTCCCTTTTTAGGTGTCAAATGACTCTGGCATCCTCTTGGTCCCTAATGGGGCATCTTCTTTAAGGTGGCTCTTCCCTTTTACTGTCCCATTTGTCTCCAAACCAAAACTCCAATTTATTTGGGGCATCCTTGTGACTCACTGGCTAAGCTGATTGATCAATTTATGCTAAATTCTTAATCCTTTCATAAAGGGTTAAATGTCAGTGCTCTTGGTCTTGTCGATGACTGCACGTTGCAGCCAACGCCTTCCATGTCTAAGTCCAAAGCTATAAATGACGGCTGGAGCTACAGGTCTGATGGACCTGTAGCTAATTGGGCCTCCGATGGAAAGATTCCCTGTCTTTATTCAGAGAACTTAGGATTTGTAAAAAGAAAGTTTTAGAGATACAGTGGGACCCATTTTACTTCTTTGTTTAAATAGACCAAATGCATACACTCAGGATTAAAGGTATGCTCTTCATGCCTAATGCTTCCTTCTCCACATTTTTGTACTAAGTCATAGGATGAATGCATCCAAAAGGTAAACCATTTAGATAGTACAAGAAGCATCGAGGGAAAAGTACAGTCTCCTGGTCTCACCACTTCTTCTTTCCAGTCTTAATTCCCAGAGGCAACTGTGGTGGCATATTTGATTTTCAGTGCTTCTGGAGGTTTCCATGTACATTGGAATAATATTCTTATGCCTCTATTCCTTGATTTACCAATTTTAAACATTATGTATTGACTTTCCTCTGAAAAGTGAATGATTTAGTGTTCTTTCATTACTCCTTTTTTCCCCCTCTTTTTTCCTTTCAGTTTTATTGAGATTCAATTGACCTCACGTACTGTGTAAGTTTAAGGTGTACAACATAATGATTTGACTTACGTACATCGCGAAGGGATTATCACATAGGTTTAGTGAACATCCATTTTTATGTATCCAGATAGATGCATAAAATTAAAGAAGAACATTTTTTTTTCCTGTGATAAGAACGCTTAAGACTTACCCTCTTAGGAGTTCCCGTTATATCTCAGTGGTTAACGAATCTGACTAGGAACCATGAGGTTGCGGGTTTGGTCCCTGCCCTTGCTCAGTGGGTTAAGGATCTGGCGTTGCCATGAGCTGTGGTGTAGGTTGCAGACTCGGCTCAGATCTGGCGTTGCTGTGGCTGTGGTGTAGGCCAGTGGCTACAGCTCCGATTTGGCCTCTAGCCTGGGAACCTCCACATGCTGCGTGTGCGGCCCTAGAAAAGACAGAAAGACCAAAAAAAAAAACCAAAAAACAAAAACCAAAACCAAAAAAACAAAAAAAACTTAGCCTCTTAACAACTTTCATTTGTAACACACAGCAGTGTTAATTCTATTTATCATTTTGTACATTACATCCCTGCCACTTATTCATAATTGGAAGTTGGTACTTTTTGAATGTCTTCATCCACTTCCCACTTCCCTCACCCGCTGGCCCTTGTAACAAATGTGATCTCTTTTTCTATGAATTTGTTTGTTTTTTAAGTATAATTTACCTACAGCATGATGCTCATTCCTGGAACATGACATAGTGATTTGATATTTCTATTTGCTATTTCTAAAATGATCATCATGGTAAGTCTAATGATGACCTGTCACTATACAAAGTTAATGCATAATTATTGACTATATTCCCCACACTGTACATTTCATACACATGACTCATTTGCTTTGCAACTGGAAACTTATACCTTTTAATCTCCCTCATCTATTTCTTTCCTCCCTCCATCCCCGACCCTCCGGCCACCACCTGTTTGTTTTCTGTATCTATAACCCTATTTCTGTTTTGTTACGTTTGTTCAATTTTTTTTGTTTTTTGTTTTTTTTTAGTTTCCACATATAAGTGAAATCATACACTATTTGTCTTTTTCTATCTGACTTATTTCACTTATTATAATATCCTCTATGTTCATCTATGTTGTCCCAAATGGCAAGATTTCCTCCTTTTTATGGTTGCGTAATATTCCATTCTATGTACCCATCATTATTCATTTATCTATCGATGGACACTTAGGTTGTATCTACATCTTGGGTGTATAAATAATGCTGCAGTGATCATAGTTGTGTATATATCTTTTCTAATTAGTGTTTTCATTTTCTTCAGATAAATACACTGGAGGGGAATTGCTGGATCAAAGAGTAACTCTGTTTTTAATTTTTTTTGAGGGACCTCCGTATTGGTTTCCATAGTGGCTGTACACCACATTCCCACCAACAGTGCCTGAGTGTTCCTCTTTCTCTACATCCTTACCAACTCTTGTAATATTTTGTCTTTCTGATAATAGCCAGGTGTAAGGTGATAGCTCATTGTGGGTTTCATTTACGTTTCCCTGATGATTAGTGATGTTGAGCATATTTTCCTGTGTCTGTTGGCCATCTCATGTTTTCTTTGGAAAAATATCTATTCAGATCATCTGCCCACTTTGAAATATGGTTATTTGGGTTCTTTGTGTGTGTGTGTGTGTGTTTGCGTGTGTTGAATTGTATCAATTCTTTGTATTTTGTATTTGGAATATTAACCCTTTATTGGATATATCATTTACAAAAACCCTTTATCAGATATATAATTTACAAACATCTTCTCCCACTCAGTAGGCAAACTTTTTGTTTTGTTGATAGCTTCCTTTGCTGTGCAAAACTTTTTAGTTTGATGTAGTCCCATTTGTTTATTTTGGGTTTTGTTTCTCTTGCCTGAGGAGACATATCCAAAAAAATATTTCTAAGATTTAAAAGAGCTTACTGTCTTTATTTTCTTCGACAGGTTTTATACTTTTAGGTGTCCCATTTGAGTCTTTAATCCATTTTGAATTTATTTTTGTATATGGTGTGAGAGACTAGTCCAATTTCTGTTTTGCATTTTGATTACTGTAGTTTTGTAGTATAGTTTGAAATCAGGGAGCATGATACCTCCAGATTTGTTTTTCTTTCTCAAGATTGTTTTGTGTTTCCATTTAAAGTTTAAAATAATTTCTCCTAGTTCTGTGAAAAATGTCATTTGTATTGTCAAAGGGATGGCATTGAATCTGTAGATTGCCTTGGGTAGTATGGTCATTTTAGTGATATCAGTTCTTTCAACTACATTACTCTTTATTTTTTCCCATCTATTTCCTGGTTTTTATTATTGCATTATTTGTAACATTTACATTTTGTCTTACAGTTCTGTGTTTATAATTACTTCTCTCTTATTTTCTGTCTATAGGCTGAGGCTAAGGCAAGAAAAGTAACATCTTGAATATTATAATTGTATAACTATTATTTACTCTATATATAGAACATTTAGATGCAGGTGAATTAAAATATAATCTAACAAATCATATTTTTTTGCTGTTTGAAATGAAATCTTTAAAGTTTAGTAGCCTAAAGAGTTTCTTTTGTTTTCCAACTCATTTCCTTTTCTATTTCTGTGTCAGAGGTGCTCTTATACCATATATTTTATGTCATTTCTTTGTCAAGTATTTTTCTTAACTTTTGATGGAATCTATTTCTATTTTTTTCAAATATAAAACATGGGTTTTAAATTTTGTGATATCCTGCATCAAAAGTATTTAAAAATAATCCTCACATGTGGTTCCACATTTGGCTGTGCTGTATATAGATTTCCAGATTCTGGAGAACTTTGGTTTTTGGACCCTGCTCCTTACTTTCTATATAGACTGTGACTTTACCCTTTGCGTTTAGGCTGCTTTTTATTTTTGAAATTCTTTTTCTTTCTGGAAATTTTTCAGATCTGAATTTGTCCTGTCTTCAAATTTCAATAGGAAATAGCTGTGTGGTCCTTCAGACCATGGCCATATCAGCTGAGGCAAATATCCTTTTATTATTTCTTTTATATGTGTGTATATTTTCCACACTAGTATCTCTCTTTGAGTTTTTGGAACTTAGCACATGAATATTAAACTTTAGAAAGTTATCAGTCTTGTTATTTTTCTCTCATATTTTAGGTTATTTTGGGGAGTTTGGGTTCTATATTCTGGAGGATTTCCTCAACTCTATTTTGTATATCTCCAGTCTTATCTCAGGCTACTTTCTTATTATCATTTAATTCAGCCTCTGGTTTAAGTTGACCTTAATATTTCCAACCTTGAATGGTCCCTTTTTTGTGGCCATTTGTCTTTGTGGTATGGATGTGATATCTTCTTGAATATTTTCTAGGATACTAGTGAGTATTTTAAAGTCTGACTCCTCCAATATTTCTAGGATTTGTTGCTGTTTTTGTTCATCTTTGTCTTCGTTCTCCTATGTTTGGGGATTTCTTGGGGTGCTTCATTCCTTTTTGTGAGTGGAGCATGAATGCATGTGGCTGAGGTGGGTGGCCCTGTGTCCAGAAAGCCTCTCTCCTGAAGAGGTTCTGACTGCAGGGTGTGTTTACCTGGGAGGACACATTGGCACCTGAGCAGATAACCTGACTCTGGGCATGCAGAGCTGTGGTCTGTTTCACTCCTTTCCTGTTTTGTTGTTTCTGCTCTGCATCTTCCCTGGAGACCCAGGTTTACCTCATACTTGGCTTCTTTCTCAGATCCTGGCAGCCTTGCCAGGTATCCTCACCTCCTCTTTAGGGAGATTACATCCTTTGGTTAGAGCATAATTCTTGGGCTTCAAGAGTTCAGTTCTGAGAGAGAATCCTATTTGGCTTTCATTTTGTTGTGAATGAATTTATTCTGTTATGCAGTTTTTTCCCCCAATCATTTCAAGGGGTGAAAGCGCATGAAAGGATGAGTGAGCAAGTCTTCCATTTCATATCCTGAGGCCTGCCCTGTCCGTCTTGTACTGTTGGTTCCAATTAAAGCAAAGCTAACCCCCAAATGGGCAATTATTTCATTTGAAGTGAAATCACCTACTTGAATGATGACAATGCAAACGATGAATTAGCTTTTAAAACTTATAAGGGCACATCTTCCCTCCAGAGAACACTCAGCTCTGATAGTCAGGTCCCTTGGCAGGGATGCTCTGTATTTGGGGATAGAGAAAGGAGGCCACCAGGAGAATCAGGTAGAGCTCCGAAGAGGAGTGTCCATCTCTTTGTAGTTTCTTCTTTCACATAAACTTCCAACTCTTCTTTCATGGAGTCCTGAATTCAGCCTTACACTGCCACAGAGTGACCAGCCATGGACAGGCTGACCGTAAGCAAATGTTCTTCCATTTTTACTGTTACCACGAGATCAACCAAGCTGTCCTGCAGTCATAATTCAGAGAAACCAATTTTATATTGTTGAAAAAATTTGTACTCAGAGACCACATACATTTTAAAAGATGAAAAAGAAGAGAGTCGGAACATGTATAAACACTAGGAGAAGACCCAGTACCTGTGTTTTAGGTGTTAGCATATGGAGACCCCAGATCTTCTTTCCTACTTTTTACTCATTCATTTAGCACCTATTTCTTGAGTGCCTGCTCTGTGCCAAGTGCTGTTTCACAGACTGAGAGTACAAGGGTGAACTCAAGGAGCTTCTGCCATGGCGAGATGGGTTAAGAATCTGACTGCAGCGACTGGTGTCGCTGTGGAGGTGCTGGGTTCAATCCCAGGCCCAACACAGTGGCTTAAAGGATATGGCGTTGCCACAGCTGCAGCCTAGTTTGCAGCCGTGGCTTGGATTCAACAATCCCTATCCCGGGAACTCCCATATGCCACAGTGCAGCCATTAAAAAAAAAAATATCGAGACTCAAATTTGACTTTTCTTTAAAGTATAGAGAGCCAATAATCTTGAAAGCCACACGAAAAAAAAAAAAGTTTCAAATTTTCATGTTTCCTTTACATGTCCAAAGTGGATCGTGACAGTCTGAGCACAGAGCTATAAGAGAAGGCAGATCTTAAGAAGGTGGAGGATAAAGTTTAAGGCGCATTCCTGCCACACTGAGGGTTAATACCCTGCAGAGCAGAAGAGCAGCGCTGTGCAGGGAAAGGCCTGGGCCAGGGCTGCTGGCCACCTACATCCTGCTCAGGTTGAGCAGTGTAACCAGAGGTCCCTGCCTTTCCCAGTGGGGCATGGGGAGGGCTGGGAGGCCTGTGGACCAGACAAGGTCTGGGGTCAGGTGGCAGACTTTGTGAGTGAAGGGTATAGGAAGACAAGAGTTTTTAGCCGTGTGTGTTCACATAATACCTGGACACACTAGGAAGGACATGGCACACTAATGCCAGCTCAGAGGACCAGGGACCAGATGAGAGGGGATGTCTGGACAGAGGACATCCGACTTCATCCAGACATTATCCTGCATGAGGTCAGAGGCCCTTGCCCATCTCCACTGCCATTTGGATACAAAAGCTGTCTCTGAACTTAGCGTTTGGGGAAAGGCAGGGGTGGGGATGAGAGGGGCAGGGACTGGGGAGAGACAGTGTTACAGAGAGTTCACACCTTGAATTGATTGAATATTGGCCTGACTGAGCCTGTGGGTCTTTCTGTTACAGATCCATGTGCCTGTACTCCGAAAAACCTCTCCGTCTGTAAAATTGCTCAGGAAGAAGAGCAAGGTTTGTAGGAAAAATAAGTTTAGGGGCAACCACACGAAAACCTACGTACCTGGTGAACCAGAGCATTAACAAGACAGTTATGTCTAGTTCAGGGCTGATGTGGACAGCCTGGGATTGGTCAGCAGCTGCGGGCTGCCTGCGGAAACGAGAATTCTGAGAAACAATAGTACAAGGGCACAGGCTTGTTGTGCTGAGCACTGAGCACTGAGAAACCAGGTAACTAACCAGTAATCAGCATCCAGACCCTTTTAAGATAAGGGTTTTATGCTTTTGCCTAATATGTGATTATCTTTCATATGAACAAAAACTCTCCACCAATGGGAAGATTTCTTGCATCAGTCATGTCCATATCTATCTCAGTATTCTGTAACATAAAGACAGAGTTATACATAATAAATTATAGATTTGTTACTCCACCATTAGTACTTAAGTAAAAATCACAGGGGAAAGGAGGTGGGAGGAAAAAATATGACTTCCACTAACAATGCGAACATTGCAAACAAGGTAGAAAATGGTTTTAACAGTGATGTTTTTGTAATCGTTCATGAGGTCAAGGTCGATATTTATAACTTCCTTTTCACTACTTATTTGATCCTTAGGCTAGCAACTCAGGTGGTAAAGCCTCTTTACTAGTAGCATGACTTGAACCTGCATTTCTAAAGGGATTTGAATTCCCAGAGGTCTGTTTTGAAATAGGCATAATGCAGATTTCCACGAAGTTTGTACATGGAAGTGCGAAGAAAAACACTTATAGAAGATCACAGTTTCCAAACATAGTCCTTTCTGTCCCCGTGAGGAGCAGAACCCCAATTTTTCAGACAGCATATACAACTCTTTATGACTCTTTTGATCAGTTGCATGAGAAACCCCAAATGGTCAGAGAAGTTTAAGGAGCATCATGTTTCCTTGGGAACAAAGAACCCTAAGCCAGCAGAGACAGAAAATGAAATTATCACAGTAGAGTTTCAGGTGTATTTGTAGGAGGGTCTGTCCCCCAATTCTACCCCTTGAGTCTCCCTGTGGGATAATTTGTACCACTTGTTGAAAGCATATATTTCATCCTATAGGGTAGAAACTAAATTTTAAAGACTTTTCTCTCTCAGCTGGCCTTTAATTAGCATTCCACTGTTTTGGTCAGATAAACTACTTCTGGATGATGTGGTACCTGCTAAGAGAGCAGATTCCTTGGGCCTGGCCCTATTGCCATGCTTCCTTTGCCATGAAATAAATTCCTTGTTTAGTAGTGATGTTGTGTGGGATACAATGATGGTGAATAAGGCATTATGTAAGCCCAAGGATAATGGTATGGGTAAAACATTACAGATAGGGAAGAGAAATCGGTACTCAAATATGTGTGTGGTTTCCATCAGTGCAAGTGGCTGCCTCCTCTGATGAAGCATTCCAATACAAGTAAACCACTGCTAGTGGCTCTCTGGTTTCTCTGCAAATAATAGTGTATCCAGGTCACAGGTTTTATCTATGCTGTTGGCAGTTTAGACATGGCCAGAGTGATTGCAAGTTCAGCTTTGGAGAGTGGAGTCCCTGTTCACAAGCTCCTCCATAGCCTCCATGCCATCAAGAACCCTGGGGTGGCTGGGGAAGCTGGGGAAAGAGGCTGCCTGCCACAGAACATATCGCCTTGAATATCTGGATTTTTTTTTTCTTTTTTCTTTTTGTCTTTTTAGGCCTGCACTCAGTGCATATGGAAGTTCCCAGGCTAGGGGTCGAATCATAGCTATAGAAGCCAGCCTACACCACAGCCACAGCATTGTGGAATCCAAGCCATGTCTGTGACCTACACCACAGCTCACAGCAATACTGGATCCTTAACCCACTGAGGGAGGCCAGGGATCGAACCTACATCTTCATGGATGCTAGTCAGATTCTTTTCCGCTCAACTATGACAGGAACTCCAAATATCTGGATACTGAGAGCCTCTTCTGTGATGGACATCCTTTGGTGATCTCTTGAGACACTCTTTTCATGAAGGCATTGAAAAATAAACTAGTGAATCAAGCAGTAGCATTTTTGAAAAGCCCAATGAAAATGCCTCTATAGGCTGGGATGATGGTGGGGGATGTTGTCATTATGATGGGAGTGCAGGGCTCCTGCAGTGGCAGAGATCAAACACCAGCACTATTTTTAGAAATAAGGTATCAATACAGTAGAAACAGCAAACAGCAACAGAATATAAGGACTATCAGAATAGGTGGACCTAAAATGATTTTTGTACCAGAGGTATGAAGGAGATGGGCAACATACCAGAGTATTACTTGATCTTTGTAACTGGAAAATTTTGAGTCTAGTGGGCAAAAACATGAACTTGAGTTGTCACAATAGAGTCCCAGCTTTCGCCTGGTTCTGTGCTCTAGCCTGTCTATAGACACTGAACTTTTTTGTTCTTTGTTGCATCCTCAGTATTTTTTATGTGAATGGGTGCATGAATAAATGAATGGAAATAAGTGACTGATATAAAACTGGGAAAGAAAATCTGTTAGGCTTTGTTGACTCAATTAGAAAAATGTGTTGAGCAATATTCCATTGCGTGTGCGTGTGTATCTCATATCTTCTTTATCCATTCATCGATTCATGAACACTTAGGTCGTGTCCATATCTTGGCTGTTGAGGCTGTGATGAACCTAAGGGTGTGTATTTTTTGTGAATTAGTGCTTTTGTTTTCTTTGGATAGATAACTAGCAGTGGAATTGCTGGATTATATGTTAGTTCTATTTTTAGTGTTTTGAGGAGGCTCCATACTGTTTTCCATAGTGACTGCACCAAGTTACACCCCTCCAACTGTGTACAAGGGTTCCCTTTTTTTCTACATCCCCACCAACACTTGTTATTTGTCATTTTTCTGATAATAGCTATTCTGACTGCCATTTGCAACAAATCTGAAAAACAAAACAAGCAAAACAGAAGCAAACCCACTGATACAGAGAACAAAGCGGGGGTCGCTGGAGAAGGGAGTAGGGAAATGGGTGAAATAGATGAAGGGGATTAAGAGGAACAAACTTCTAGTTAGAAAGTAAATGTCATGCTCTAATGCACAGCGCAGGAAATATGCTCAACAATATTGTAATGACTTTGCATGGAGGTCAATGGCTGTTACACTTACCATGGAGATCATTTTGTGTTGTATATAAATATCGAATCACAGTGTTGTATATACCTGAAACTATTATTGTATGATGACTAAACTTCAATTAAAAAATAGGTTGAGGGAGTTCCCATTGTTGAGCAGTGGAACGAATCCAACTACTACCCATGAGGATGCGGGTTTGATCCCTGGCCTCGCTTAGTGGGTTAAGGATCTGGTGTTGCTGTGAGCTGTGGTGTATGTCACAGATGCGGCTTGGATCCTGTGTTGCTGTGGCTGTGGCACAGGCTAGCAGGCAGTGGTAGCTCTGATTCAACCCTAGCTTGGATACTTCCATATGCTGTGGGTGTAGCTGTAAAAAGCCAAAAAAAAAAAAAAAAAAAAAGTTGAAAGCCCAATTGGAAGCATTAGATGCTTAAGAAAGTGGTGATAGCATTAACAGAAATAGTAAATTCAAGGAAAGTAATTCATTAAAGATGGCAGGGAGTACGAATATAAGGAATTCAACTTTTAGAGCTGAATCTGAGAATTGTTGCCGATCTTTTGAAAGGCTTCCAAAGGTCATCTAGCATCAGGTTTTTAATTTATTGTCTGGATAAGTAAGCCATCCATTAGGGTGGGAATCTAGAGCTGCTCGGTGATGTGCTGTGTTAGTCTCATGCTGACACTCCCATCCCCGGACCCCTGCCCCTGCATCATGCACATTACCTTCTGGACCCGTGCAGGTGCTGAGTGGAGCAGACAGATAGAAATGTTTACACAGAGAACTCTTCATTACCTCTGACAGACGTATTTCAGTCTCACAGCTTCCAACCCCAGTCCCTGGAAGGCTGCCCAGCATTGCTGCCAGGTATCATTGTCATGGCAACCACAGCCGCTCCCACTAGGCTGACACACACAAAGGTGGAAGCAGTGTAACAACAGATTTTTTTTTTTTTTTAAAGCTTTGGTCCCTCTGATTTCACAGCTGACAGGACCATGCGTATGTCCCTCTGGGGGCAATGGGTAGAGCCAACCAGTAGTGCTGGTGTTGTTAGCGGTGTTCAAAAGCTGAATAACCTGGGAAAATCCCACTCAGAGAAGCAGGGTCACAAATTATTCTCCAGAGCCTAAGAATGTTTTTCTTATTTTTCTCTAAATATAGAGCTATTATTTTGGCATTTCTTTTAGAAAAGAATGATATCTATTGGGTTTTTGACTTTATACGTGTAACTTTAGTGAAAACGGCTTTGCTGTGCCAAGTATTGACTCAATCATGCCAAAATTACCTTGGACCCCTTAGACTGAGCATTAGGAGGGTTACCAATAATGAGCCTTGCCTAGCACAAGGAATTGTGCATCTCACCTTGGAGCCATTGTCCTCTTGGGCTGGGCATTGGTGACAGAGGGTGGGTACGTATGTTAGCTAGCATAGAGCTAGGCACTAGAGACATGTGCCTAATAGGACTCTAGACAAATTGTAGCTCTAGAAAATATTGTTAGCATGAAAAATGAAAAATGAAGCATTCTGAAATATTCAAAGCAAACTTTTTTTCCCTAATTTGCTGTTTTTTTGAAAAGTAGGTTTAAGGTGTAGCTTCCTAAAACCACACAACTTTAATTTTGAAACTTCAGTTACAGCATTTAAAAAAAAAATGTTTTCCTGCAAGTTACTAAGGACCTTTATTTTGCTAAGGACTTAGAGGGCTATCCACATACCCACTGAGCAGTCACTCGGGGATAGAGTTTAAGGGTTTTTCCTGGATCTACCCATCCTCTCTGCCCTTTGGCTGCCCCACCACATATTCCTCTCCTGCCCCAGGACTGTGGATAGTGCTCCCCCGGTCACATCCCTGGAGTG
Source organism: Sus scrofa (assembly GCF_054392235.1). Lineage (NCBI taxonomy): Eukaryota > Metazoa > Chordata > Mammalia > Artiodactyla > Suidae > Sus > Sus scrofa. The sequence continues at coordinate 80,119,366 of NC_139387.1, read as the reverse complement.
GTATCTGAACACGGCTTGATACACACCTGCTCAGCCTGGCCCATGGTTCTCTTCTGATGCTTGGAAGAAAACTGTGATGATTCTACACTTAAGTTCTAGGTGAAATTCTGGGACTGGTCAGTAACATCAGTTACTATCTTGCTCGTTAACCAGTGTCCTAACTTCCGCAGCTACCATCCTCGTGGTAATTCTTACAATGTGAGGCAGAACCCCACTGAGTAAAGGCATCCTCAATGCTCTCCCCTCCCCGGCCCCATTCTCAGTCTTATTTTGCTCCTGTCTGCATCTCTGTTATCTGTCCAAGAGAGAGAACCCAATACACGATAAGTGTTCATTAGTTTTAATTTATTTTCTTCAATCGTTTTTCTCTTCTTCCTTCTCCTCCTCTTCCTCCTTGATATTCATTCTATATTCTTGTCTGAACCAAAACCTGGCTGTGTATGTTTCTCCACATCCATAACACTGAAGATTAATTTTCCATTTTTCAAAAGCTGAGACATAAAGCATGAGAAAGAATCTGGTCATTTCAGGAGGGTGAGAGGAGCACTGAGGAGAAGAAAAACATGCATAAGGGTCTTGAGGCAAGAAGTAGCACAGTCTGTTCTAGAAATTGAAAGGAGACTGCTGTGCCTGGAGTTCAGTGGATATGGTCAGAGTGGATTGGAGATGTCGTCAGAGAGAAAGGGAGGGACACAATTACGCAGTACCAATAGGAATGCACTGCTTTTGCTCTTACTAGAGTTGAACAGATAGATAGGTAGATAGATATATAGGTAGACAGATAGATAGACAGATCGTAGATAATGAAAGCTGGGTTCTCTTTGTTGGAAAAAGAAATCATCAATAAGATTTACCTTCTTGGGAAGGCTAACATGACCCCTCAGGGACTGGATTGGAATCAGAAGTCTCAGTATGAGCTCCTGGTTTTTAATTATACACACAAGTGGGTAAATACATAAATATAGATATGTACATGGGGTGGGATAGGGTCCTTATAAAGTTCTTAGCTCTGTCTATTGAGAAAACCCAGAATCACCGACATCTAGTTCCCCATCTTGGTTTTTCAACATCATTCTCCAAAAATAAAGGAGCCAAGACTCATTGGAGAAGTAGCTGATCCTGGGGCTGATGCAGGGAAAATCCACTCTGAGCCTGGACTGTCTTATGGTGCCATAAAATAAGAAAGTGCTCAAAAAAAGATAGAGGTGGTGGTACTTGTTGAAAGAATACAGGAGCCAACCTGAAGGGACTTCTAATGGCCAAAACTGAACTGAAATTTAGCAACAGCATAGTGACAGAATGAGTTCGGTTTTTGCTTTGGCTGTGCCCAAGGCATGCAGGAATTCCTGAATTCCTGGGCCAGGGATTGAACCAGAGTCACAGCAGTGACAATGCCAGATCCTTAATGACTAGGCTATCAAGGAACCCCCAGAATGAGTTTTAATCTGTAGAATCAAATAAATAAATAAATGAGCCCTGAGTCTATGAGTGATTATTTATATTAAGTGGAGTGGCTAATCATAGAGTGTAAGTCTTCACTTTGCCCATCGTGAGCAGCAGTTTTCTATCACGCGTGATGTATTTTATCACCTACTTATTATTTATCATGAGATGGTTATCTTTTTTGGTTTCGTCTGTGTGTGACCATAGAGCCCCATCTTACATTTTTCACATGGTAGGCATTTAATAGTTATTTATTATTGAACAAGAAAGAGATTTTGAAAGCTGGACCTGAGGAGGAGATAGTAGGAAGCTTATTTGCTTTAAAATCTCACTATGGATATTTTCACATCTCTCTCTCTCCCCTCTGGGGGACTTTTCTATTTTCAGCCTCTTTATAAACCTTTAGAAGGCCACTTGTGTTTTCTGATGACTTATACCTGCGGTAAGAAGAGTAAAAGTAAACCATGGACTATCAATGAACTTGCAGTGAATGATCAATATTATGGACGGCTTTATTTCCAGAGGTTGACGTTTCCTCTGAAACAGCTGCTGATACAAACTAGGCCTGTCAAGGGCTGCACTGTCTCATTTTAAAATCTTACCCTTGATTTGAAAACAAAACAGGAGGGATTTGTTGCTCTTCCTTTGCCCTTCCATGGACTGTCTACTGGGTGCCTCATGCCACCAGCCCTGGCTGGGACTCCACGGGGCCTTGGATGATCAGAGCTGCTCTCTCTCTCTGCAAACCACAGGGGTGTGTATAGAAAAGCCCTCAAAACAGCCTCTTTCAGAGTCTCTTGTTTCCTAAGGGTCTTTTTTCATCTTTCTTTCATCAGATAAGAGTGATACTACCTCTGGGGAGACTTCTGTGAACACCACTGGAACACCATGATCAGTTAGGCTCCTTTCTGAAGAGGGACATGGGAAGCCAACATCTGGAGATGCGTGATACATGAACTCTCACTTTTTGAAAGGAGGCAGAAGAGCCTTAGGCATCTTTGCTGGTGCTGGCCATTAGGTATCCAGCGCCAGCCAGACTACTTTGAGTTGGGCCGTTTCAGGTGGTATTGGATTTTATCAATGTGACTTTGAAAAAAATCAAGGGATGATGCATTTTCTTTGGTTAAGTAGCCCAAAGCTTTCAAACAGTGATAAATCATCTGAGAGCATTAGTGGGTTCGAAAAGCAACATTTATTAGCTAACTCTGCCATTTCTTTTCCCACCCAGATTTCCATTCAAAGAAAATTTATTACCATGTCTCTCTGACTGAAATATCTCCCCTGAACACTGCTGGATCGAAAATATAGTCAATCCATTGTTTTTGCCTGCTTTAATAACTAAATTCAATTGATTTCATTGATTGTGAAGGAATGTTTTAAGTTGGCTAGAAAAAAAATTAAGCTGGAAACCATCTGAATCAGTGAGCACATAAAAACCTGACCTGTGTTCTTTGCAGACTAACTTTCAGTCTTTACTGATGTATCTATTTTGCAAAGTTATTTTTTTTTTGTTTCCTTGAGAAGGATAATTGCTTTAATGACAACAAAATGCTTTACTTCTCTGAAAGCTTTCGTAGTCTTTTGGTTCCACAGTCTATGTGACAAAAATCACACATTTTCAACTTTCCAAGAATAGATTGCTTTGACATTCCTGTTTCAGGGTAAGGAGAGAAGACAGGTTCGTTACTAAATAAACCAAGAAAAAAATTTTAAATCAGTTAACTTAAATTTAAAATCATGGTTCTGAAATGAGGTGGAGTAGAGGCTGACTCATGTTTGGTGGTTGACTGCAGACAGCTTTAAACCCACACCTCTGCCTTCTCTTCTGGCCTCACATCCAGGGAAGCTAATCTGGAAGCTGTGGACACCCTCCCTTGGTTCCAGCCACTTTCACTCTGGCCGTACTCTCAAACCATAAGAAAAACCAAAGCCGCTCATTCTTCTCTCAAGTCATTTGAGACCAGCTTGGGGGTCTGCCCTGGGTTCCCCAGAAAGCCACATTATGTGAATAATAGACTTTTTTTTACCTTCTCAGCACATGTGTTCCATGAATAATCTTCACATGTGAACCAATCATGAGTGGGACATTGATCCTGCTGTCTGAGGGCAACCACAGAATGACTGGCGCTATGAGCAGCACAGTCTAAGTGGTGACTATCTCTCCTCTTGCTTTTGGCTTGCTAACTGGTTAGCCGTGACATGCATTCTAAGCTCTTGCCTGCTGGTTGTATGTGCTTTCACCTGTGCCACTTTAAACAACATTTGCCAAATCCTGCCACGTCTCTGCTACAGATTTCATTGACCCAAGTTGTTGGAGATTATGGTAACTGGTACTTAGGGACAGGAGGAAAAAAAACCTGGATTTTTCTCCTTTCCTTTTTTCTTTTCTTTTTTCGTTTGACATATGTATATATTGCAGAATGATTACCATCATAATGAGTTAACATCCGTCACCTCCCATAGTTACACATTTCTTTTCTTGGTATGAAAGCTTTGAAGGTTTGTTCTCTTAGCATCTTTCAAATGCATAACACAGTATAGTTAACTTTAGTCACCAAGCTGTATATCATATCCGCAGAAATTACTTATCTCAAACTGTAAGTTTATACTTTTTAACCACCATCACCCATTTCTCCCAGCCTCCTACTCCCCACCTCTGGCAACCACTAATCTATTCTCTGTTTCTGTGAGTTTGGGCTTTTTAAATTCCACATATAAGCAGGATCATCAGGTATTTGTCTTTCTCTGTCTGACTTATTTCATTTAACATAATGTCCTCGAGATCCATCCATGTTGTAGTAAATGGCAAGATTTCCTTCTTTTTCCACTGTGTGTATATACCACATTTTCTGTTCATCTGTCAATGGGCATTTAGGTTATTTCTATGACTTGGCTAGGGAGTTGCCCTGGGCTACATGTTTTTGCCAGGACCTATCAAGGATTCTTGGACTAAATTTGTGTCTCAGTTTCAACATGAGCACTGATTGATACTGGACTGAGGGAACAACTCTTACCCTGTAATTGTTGGCTGTGTGTCTAGTAGGCACTGGGCTTTGTTCCGTGGGCCACTTGGGGAAAGACTCTCCTCTGGGCAGTACATGGTCCCTCAGCTGATCACTCACGCGAGGGAGAGCAGTCACCACATGGAGTGCTAAGGTCCGCACACCAAAAGTTCCTGGTTCATGTGGATGCTGCAAAATGCTTCTGCTGTTCCTGCTGCTCAGAGCTCTGCCACAAAAAAGGGTGTGATCTTCAGGATCTTAGGGGAATGCACCCATGACCCATACCCAGACCCTTATGAAAAACAGCCCTGAATTCTGTACCCCATGCCCATTAAAAGGCCTCCAATATCCCTGTCTTATGACATGCCTGTAAAGTGGATGACAAAGACTCTGGGTTTGATTGCCTGCTGCAGCTTAGCAACACAACAAAGGGTTAAATTAAGCCCAGAGTTCCTAAAATCCCTAAAGCAATTATTGCTTTGTAGAAGGTCACTGCTGGCTGATAATACCGATTTGGGGATCCCTGGAGGAAGAAATTTGTAAATGTGAGCAGGATAGATCTTCACAAGTCATATCTAGTAACCACTAAAACCAAACCAAACCAAAATACCTGGATACAAGGAAAGGAAACCAAAACTAAAACGGAGAAAAAGGTTATCAGCTGGCTTTTGTATCTCTACCACGTAGGTTTTACGGGCACACAATCTTTGCCGGCAAGCGTTCAGCCACATCTGACTTGCCCCAGAAATGCAGGTATGACATCAAACTTTATGACCTCCTTCAAGGAGATTCATTGAACACATCCATTCAGGACCTACAGTTACAAAGGGGCCCTCACATGAAGGCACAGCCCATTGCCTTACAAAAATACAAGGTGTGGACACCTCAGCCAAATTCCTACTAATGATTTGGACACCCACCTGATGGACTAGTGTCAAGAAGCAGCTAACTTCCTTAGCATTCCCACTGTTACAACAGGCTTAACATCTTTAAGGACTTTTGCGATTCTAGAGGCAACATGTCTCTTATGTGTAAGTTTTAGTTGAGCGTATGTAAACCGTCCCACAAATTGGCCCATTTTGAGGGGAGTCCTTTAGTTTAGACTCTAAAATCCATCTAAGTTGTAACACAACCATCGGGAATCCCCAGAGTTTCCTCTATTGTTGAGATTTTAGGAGTTCCCGTCGTGGCTCAGTGGTTAACGAATCCGACTAGGAAGCATGAGGTTGCAGGTTTGACCCTGGCCTTGCTCAGTGGGTTAAGGATCCGGTGTTGCCGTGAGCTGTGGTGTAGGTCACAGATGCGGCTCGGATCCCGCGTTGCTGTGGCTCTGGCGTAGGCCGGCAGCTATAGCTCTGATTAGACCCCTAGCCTGGGAACCTCCATATGCCGCGGGAGCAGCTCTGGAAATGGCAAAAAGACAAAAAAATAAATAAAAAAAAGAGATTTTAGCAGCCTCCTCCCTAGTCTCCTGGAGTCCCTGGACAACCCCTGATGGCTGTAAGTTGCCCATGGTGTGAGAAAATGGCCTTCTCGAACACACCTTTAGTATGGCAACTCCTGGCCACATACTGGCCCTTTGGGAGAGGAGACAGGGACTCTCACAGGTCCTCAGCCTTTGAGTCCGGTACCCAGCTGCCCATTACATCTTAGGTCATGGAGGCAGCAACCTTCAGAATTGCCATGGCCACAGAGACCTCCTTATTGACATAAAAATGGTACCAACAGGATAGATCCAACTCCAGCCCTTCTAGGATATCCCACTTTCAGGTAGTGGCATTGGTGGTATAGTGTGAGCATAGCTGCCTTCTACATTCAGGAGGAAGTGGCGTTCCCTGTCCTCAGACCCTTGCTAGGTGCAATGGCACCCAAGGAAGTCACCTCTCTCTTGGATTCACTGGCCACCTAGGAAGCCCCTGGAGATGACCTGAGTAATCAGGAAAGGGAGTGTGTATATTTTATGGATGGAAGTGTCACCATCACTCATGATAGTCTGCTGGATACCTGTTGCTGACTATCCCCTAACTGAGATGTCTCTGATCAAGCATGAGAAACCCAGAGCCAAGCTATTTCAGAGGGAATGCCTAGTAGCCTGCCTCTGAACACTGACCTGGCTTCTAGGGCAGGCAGGCCATCTTGGACGACACCCAAGTTAAGGACATTTGAAGATTTATTTAAATATCAATCAGTACATTTGACCTGTACAGAGATTTAAATATTATGGGGATTACCATCCCCCCTGCAAATTAATTTCCTTCCTCTCTTTTCTTCTACCATTGTTTTATCAAGAATTTATAATAATATCTTGAAGGTTCTTGGAAGACTTCTCCATGAAATCTACGTGTATATATCTCTTTCTCTGTGTGTATGTGTCGGGGGGGGGTGTGGGGGAGAGGAAGACAGAAGGAACTTGAGGACAGAAAAATTCCTATGCTTTATTGTAGTATATACAGTGTGGTATCTACCAGGTTGCATTTTTCCAAACTAAAACTAAGCACTTTTAGAATACATTTTATCTCTTAAAAAGTCACATTGTATGATATTTACCTTTCTGGAAGCTTCACTGTAGCCAGGATTCACCCAGAAAGGCAGATTTAGAAGACCCCCTGAGGGAGCTATAGCGCAGTGCTGCAGGCAGCCTGTTCTGACAGGCACAGAGATTTCCCACCCTTGAGGAGGGGGCCCCCAGGGCAGCCCCTGCAGACCGTTCACCAGTGGTTGTAGGAGAAAGAGAAGCCCCACCAGCAGCACAGATTTTTTACTCACATCCCTGAACATACTTGTCATTGCTTTAAAATACTTGTTCTGTCACAATTCCATTTTAGTCCTAACTGGAAATGGGCATAAAGGGGGAAGAGAAGTTGGAGAAAGGACATGAAAGCCCTTCGAGTGGCTCAGCTCTTTCCCCGGCTGTCTTTACCAAATCCAGCACATTTTCCCATTACGACCTACCTCCAACCCCACTTGCCACATGCTTTTTCCTGATCACCTGATCATCAGCTTAAAGAAATGTATCCTTATTTTGTGCCTCTTGCCTGTTCCATATACCTGGTAATTATTCATCCATTCCTGTGTGACTTTTTTTTGGGGGGGGGGGGCTGCACCTGCAGCAAATGAAAGTTCCCAGGCTAGGGGTCAAATCAGAGCTGCAGCTGCTGGCCTGCACCACAGCCCCAGCAATGAGGGATCCAAGCTGCATTTTCCACCTACGTCAGCTCACAGCAATGCGGTATCCCCAACCCACTGAGCGAGGCCAGGGATCGAACCCACATCCTCATGGATACTAGTTGGATTTGTTTCCACTGAGCCGCAAGAGGAATTCACCCCTTGTGACTCTTTAAGTCTTTTGTGTCCTTTGCCTTATTAGATTTTAAACTTTATGTTCTTATTATGAATAAAGTGCTGTGGAAGGCAGGAACAAAATCCCAATGTTCTTTTTATCTTCGACGTGACCTATTTTAGGGACTTCAGACAGTGGTTGCTCCATAAATATATGCTGGGGAAGGAATGTTGATTAAATTTTGGCTTATTGGATACATTCAAAAGGATACATACATCCCAGAGAACTTCTGGTGAGTACCAGTGAGCGTGACTGCAGAAAAGAACATTGGTATTTAAATACCTGCATTGGTATTTCAGGGACCAAACTATATTTATTGGATAATTTCTCTATGCTCAGTCATGTGCTAGGTTAGGAGAAGTCAAGGATCTCTAAGAAATGGTCACCATGTCAAAGTCTTCACAATGTCATGGGGAGACAGAGACACCAGTACATGACATTAGACAATGGCCTAAGTTCTAGGCTACAGGGGTGTACAGAGGGATTGACAAATAAAAGAAAAACTTTGGGAGTTTCCATTGTGGCACAGTGGAAACGAATCCGACTCGTATCATGAGGATGTAGGTTCAATCCCCGGCCTTGCTCAGTGGGTCAAGGATTTGCCACGAGCTGCAGTGTAGGTCGAAGACACGGCTCAGATCCTCACGTTGCTATGGCTCTGGTGTAGGTGTAGGCTGGCAGCTGAAGCTCCAATTTGATCCCTAGCCTGGAACTTCCAAATGCTGAGAGAGTGGCCCTACAAAAAACACCAGAAAAAGAAAAAGAAAAGAAAAGGAAAACTTCAAAGGAAAGTTATAGGCTGGTAAGCTTTATTTCGATCATCAAAACAACTGACCCAATAAGAAGACTCAACCAAACTAATTGCTTGGTAGATCCTAGAGTATGTTATCTATCATTGCGGTTTTTCACATTGCATCCCAATGCTTTACACTGAAGCATTTCTTCTTTACAATGCAGTTTATAGCTTCAGTATCACTCAACTGCAGCATAGGATCAGGTTTCATAAACAAAGACATATTTTAATTTTAAAGCTTGACTTTTTCAACTTTTTCTATCATTTTCCTTTTTTTTTTTCTCTTTTTCCTCTGAGTGATTTTGGCTAATTGCTTCTGGAAAACAACCCTTCCTTCCCCAGACAGAGTCAAAGACCATGCAAGTTATAGTGCATTTTCATTTTTCCATGTCGGTGGTAGAGCGCTGAATAATTTCCCAGAAAAATCTGTGCTAATAAGAAAGAACATTTTTAGAGTTTGTTTCCAACCGTGATTTACTACGTTTGAGACAGGTTCACATTGACTGTTTTGGAATCCCCTTGACATATGACTCTGGTAATTAAGTGAGACATCCAGTCCTCAAAAGATCAGCTTTTGAGTGAGGATGTTAACATGAAGTACCATCAATTGCTGAGTCCACTTATTGATTGTATTGGGTCATACACGGACTAATATTGTTTGCCTTGAGAATGAGATGACTGTGTTCTACCAGAACAAAGGGCACACAGGCACACCTTTGTTTTGTGACCCATGATTAATTTTTAGAAGGACACTAAGCAAATTGCTGTTAGCATTCTTTTTATTGGGAGAGTGGGTCATTTTTTCCCTGCCCCCATCTTTTTGTTGTTGCTGTTAACACCCAATATTCTTGTAATGCTAGTGTGCTTGTGTGGGAGAAACTGCTGGTTGGTAGGGGGACCATATGTTTTCAAAAACAAAGCCTATGCATTTTTTATTAAAAAGTGCTTTTTACAAGAGCAGCATAATCTGCAGATGGAGCGCTGATATGGCCATCTTGCTGGCTGTTAAAAGAGTTTATTCTACATTAAATTGACTCCCGAGGGCTGCATTTTTCAGTGTGTTACGACCACCAAACTTTCTTATTGAGAAGGTCAATAGGCCTGATATGAAGTCTTGTAAATCATCAACTCACTCTTTCTGTAATATCTAATGTGTCCCAGTTCACATGCCTAAAAAATTATAAACCACAGCACATACTGTATATCAACCAAATAAATCAGCTGCTATAAATATAGGTTTTCTTTGGGTTCTGGACAGATTCATCTCATTGCATTTCACAGGTTTTAAATGCTTTTGGCTCAATAGACAGGATCTCTTTCAGTGTTCAGACATCAGAGAGCTGGAATGCACTCTGTTTTAAATACTTTATGTGCACAAATGACCCCAAAGCATTGAAAATAGCTCTCTGAAAGTCTAAAGACTACAGAGGTAGAATGATGAATGTGTTGTTAACCATCACGTTATTAATTGATGAAACAAGACTGAAGTTTTATTTCGATTATAGGAAACGAGAGGATAAGAAAGCACTGAAGTGCCCAATGTATGGATTCTTCACATAGGGTATGAAGGGGGACCACAGTCCACCAAGCTCTTCTCTGGATGGGCTTTAGAAAACTCCTGCTCTGTCCTCTCCTTGTTTGCTATGAAAACTGGTTTTACATGTCGAACTTTTATTAATAGGTCAGAATAAACTAGATACTTAGCAAAATGTGGACCAGTGAATGGACTATTACTACTAACTCATTCCTACGTCTTTGCAATTTCCTTATTTTTTAATTGATTGAATAGTGAAAAGACTGCATAAACTTGTGGCAGTGCTGATAGCTTTCTATATTCTTTTCCAGCCAGTGTGTCTTGAGGGACTTTCATTTTTGTTTTTGTTGTCAGAACAGTTTTCATTATGAATTTATTTATTAAGCTCTCAATACAGTCAGTTTTGCTTTGTGGTCCTACAGGATGAAAAAAAAAAAGAAAAGAAAAGAAAAGAAAAAAGAAAAGAGAGGGTATAGGTGTATTCCTGCATGTGTAGGGTAGACAATAGGTTTGAAAGCAGAAGGCAGAGATTCTGGTCCTAATTCTGTTACTGACTGTGTCAATATGTGAAGGCATTTAATTTCTCGAATATAGTTAATCCTCATTATTTGTAGATTCCCTGTTTGCAGACTTGCCTTCTTGCTAAAGTTTATTTGTAACCCCCCAGTCAACACGCATGGTAGTTTTGCTGTTATTTGTGGATGGGTGCCGAGCAAGGAATAACCGGAGTCACCCTAAGCAAACGTTCCCAGCTGAGACCAAACAAGGTTTCAGCTCTCATACTGTAAACAATGTCCTTTCATGCTCTACTAAATGCCACATCCCTGCCCCCCAGTTTTTGCTTCTTCGTTGGTGATTTTGTTTTTCAAAATAGCTGCCAAGCATAGTGCTGAATGCTGTCTTGTGTTTCTAAGTGCAAGAAGGTGAAGAAATGCCTTCTGGAGGGAGTACATGTCTTAGTTACATTTCATTCAGACATGAGTTATAGTGCTATTGGCCCTCAAGTTGGAAGTTAATTAAGCAACAATATGTATTAAATAAAGTGTCTCTAAGGAGAAACACACACAAAACAAAGTAATGTACTGGTAGATTTGATGAAAGCGTGCCAGAGGCTCCCAGGAAGCTAACCCTGTGTTTCCTCTCGGAGCAGTGGTTCAGTGTTTGTTGTGACCTTGTAGAACAGAGCTATCATGCATAATGTCTTTCCACTGGGTGGTTGTTTTTAAAGAAAGATGCTAATATTAACATCTCACAATGCCAAGCTAGTTCATCTCAGAATTTTGAGATGGAAAGTTTCAGTCAGGAAAACATAAGCCACTCCATGTATTTCAATGAAAAACATTTTAATAAGGAAAATAAAATTTTAAACAATGCTTGGAAAGGCTGTAGGAACAAGTGTCAAGGAAGCCGCCTGCAAGATTATCAGCCTGAAGCATTAAAGAGGGCTGTTTTTATTTTTTATTTTTATTTTTATTTTTATTTTTATTTATTTTCCCTCTGTACAGCATGGGGACCAAGTTACTCTTACATGTATACATTTTTTCCCCACCCTTTGTTCTGTTGCAATATAAGTATCTAGACATAGTTCTCAATGCTACTCAGCAGGATCTCCTTGTAAATCTATTCTAAGTTGTGTCTGATAACCCCAAGCTCCCGATCCCTCCCACTCCCTCCCTCTCCCATCAGGCAGCCACAAGTCTATTCTCCAAGTCCATGATTTTCTTTGCTGTGGAGATGTTCATTTGTGCTGGATATTAGATTCCAGTTATAAGTGATATCATATGGTATTTGTCTTTGTCTGACTCATTTCACTCAGTATGAGATTCTCTAGTTCCATCCATGTTGCTGCAAATGGCATTATGTCATTCTTTTTTATGGCTGAGTAGTATTCCATTGTGTATATATACCACATCTTCCAAATCCAATCATCTGTTGATGGACCTTTGGGTTGTTTCCATGTCCTGGCTATTGTGAATAGTGCTGCAATGAACATGCAGGTGCATGTGTCTCTTTTAAGAAGAGTTTTGTCCAGATATATGCCCAAGAGTGGGATTGCGGGGGTCATATGGAAGTTCTATGTATAGATTTCTAAGGTCTCTCCAAACTGTTCTCCATAGTGGCTGTACCAGTTTACATTAAGAGGGCTGTTTTTAAAAGCTTCCTGGGCACTACTCTAAAGAAGCTCAAATCTGCTTGCAGCTGCCCCTGGAGTGGCTTTTTCTTTCCCACTTTTCTTTTCTTTTTTTTTTGTCTTTTGTCTTTTGTTGTTGTTGCTATTTCTTGGGCCGCTCCCGCGGCATATGGAAGTTCCCAGGCTAGGGGTTGAATCGGAGCTGTAGCCACCGGCCTACGCCAGAGCCACAGCAACGCAGGATCCGAGCCGCATCTGCAGCCTACACCACAGCTCAGGGCAACGCCGGATCGTTAACCCACTGAGCAAGGGCAGGGACCGAACCCGCAACCTCATGCTTCCTAGTCGGATTCGTTAACCACTGCGCCACGACGGGAACTCCATTCTTTCCCACTTTTCAAATCCTAAGTAAGTGTCTCTTATTAGCAGAAGTTAACCTCGAATCATATGGAGAAGGGATACTAAAAAATGTACCTGGCTCCTTTCCTGAGATCTTAGAAGAAAGTGGTAATGATTTGGGGTTGCTGAAAGACAGTATAGAACAAGTAGTGGTAGTATTAGTAGTTATAATAATAGTAATAATGATGATAATAATAATGAAATGATAGTCTAGCTGTAGTAATGACATACTCTGGATACAGCGATGTCCAGCTGGGTCTTCTGTTAGAGCTACATCACGACTTAGTGACCAGTTGCAGAAGTTCCTCTTTGTTCACATACTTAGAACTTTTTTTTTTTTTTTTTTTTGTCTTTTTGCTACTTCTTTGGGCCGCTCCCGCGGCATATGGAGGTTCCCAGGCTAGGGGTCGAATCAGAGCTGTAGCCACTGGCCTACGCCAGAGCCACAGCAACGCGGGATCCGAGCCGCGTCTGCAACCTACACCACAGCTCACAGCAACGCTGGATCGTTAATCCACTGAGCAAGGGCAGGGACCGAACCCGCAACCTCATGGTTCCTAGGCGGATTCGTTAACCACTGCACCACGACGGGAACTCCCACATACTTAGAACTTTTAAGACTACAGCTACACTGTGGTTTCAGAGCACGTCAGAATTTACCAGAATCCAGATGCTTTTCCTTCTTCTAGTTTTTTCTGTGAGGGTCTGGTGGTACCTCTTTTTGCTTCTCAAAACAAAAGGATAGGCTTGCACCAGCTCTTCGGACAGTGAATGGCCACCTACCTGATGGCAGCTATTCTCAGTGCCGTTCAAGGCCGATACCCACGCTTTGAGAGGAAAAACGTTCAATACCTCAAGGATGGTTTGCTTTCCTGAGGGTGATTAGGTATAACAATGGGCAGTAGCTTAATAAATTCTTTATCCCAGATTCTTCTTTGCATTACAACATGGAAAACTTTATAGGTCAATGGTAGATATGTTTAGGGGGAGGTGGTCATTGTGGTTAGTAGAGAAAGTTGTGGTCTAGGAATGATTGGATTTGAGTTTGGGTTCTTGTGCTTTAATATCTAACCAATATAGAAAACATCACACATTTTAAACATAGGATTTGAAGTCCTGATATATGTCCTCTTGGGACTTTTGAATATTACTTCTAAAATGTCACCTAAACCCATGGTTTAATGGCAACTTATAATTCCATTAAAATAAAAAAGGAAGGCTTTGGTATAAATACCTAGATAACAACCTCAAGGTAAGTGAACAGGGATGGGAATTTTCTTTTTTTAATTTTTTTTTTCTTTTTAAGACTGCAGCGTATTGAAGTTCCTGGGCTAGGGGTTGAATTGGAGCCACAGCTGCCAGCCTGTGTCACAGTGACAGCAATGTGGAATCCACATGGCATCTGTGACTCTCGCCACAGCTTGTGGCAAGGCTGATCCTACTGAGCAAAGCCAGGGATCACTTCCACATCCTCATGGACGCTGTGTTGGGTTCTTAACCCCTGCACAGCAGTAGGAACTCAAATTTTTTTTTAAAGTATAGTTGATTTACTGTGCTCTGCCAACTTCTGCTGTACAGCAAAATGACCCACCCAGTCATATATATAGATATATGAGAATACACACACACACACACACACACGTTCCTTTTATTTTCTTTTTTCTTGTCTCTTTAGGGCTGCACCCACAGCACATGGAGGTTCCCAGTCTAGTAGTCGAATCGGAGCTATAGCTGCCGGCCTATGCCACAGCAACACCAGATCCTAGGTGCATCTGAGACGTACGCCACAGCTCATGGCAGTGTTGGATCCTTAACCCACTGAGTGAGGCCAGGGATTGAACCTGCATCCTTATGGATACTAGTCAGATTCGTTTCCGCGGAACCACGACGGAAACTCCCATACATTCCTTTTCTTATATGATCTTCCATCATGGTCTATCCCAAGACATTGGATATGGTTCCCTGTGCCGTACAGTAGGACTTCGTTGCTTATCCATTCCAAATGTGATAATTTGCATCTGTCCCAATCTCCCAGTCCACAGCATGGTAACCAGGGTGAGGGATTCTGGAGTAAATGAAAACTTGTTTAACTTTTGATTTTTTAGAAAGTAAGTTTGGTTGTTTCCTAGATCAGTGAGTGACTAGAGGTGCTTTAGCTTGAGATTTGCTCATTTAATTTAAGATTGTTTCCAAATTTAGAAGGAAACTTTAAGTCAAATATTTTGGTTTCATTGTAAAGTCAAAATGTCTTCAAGTGAGATCTGCTGTCATGGAGAAGCTGAGTTGTACCCAAGCCCCCTTCTCACCATTTTTCAGTGTGAGAAGGCTGCTGATTCCAGTTGTTTCCATTATATGACCATAACTATCTTCCTCTCGTGGCTGATTACATTTTTATAGTTACTGTATATATATTTATGCAAATCCCTGTTCCTCGAAAGTTTCAGCTCAGCTGATAAAAAGTATTCTGTTTGATTTCCATCCTTTTATAAGGGAACAATAAAGGCAGCTAGGAAGTGTTGATTATTCAAGTAAAACAGTAGCTCTAAATTCTTTGACTTTTCAGGCTTGTCCTTTAATAGAAAATAATGCTGTAAATAGAAGTGAGCCCGTTAGCTGGAAACTATTCAAGGATTGAATTAAATAAAAACTCCCCTGGGTTTCTGCATGAAAGCTATTGAATTTGGCTGCAAATGAGCACAAAGCACTTTCAAAAAATTTTTTTTCTCATCCTTCCCCGTTGTAGAGTCCTAGATTTAGTTTATTCAACAATAATGGATCTCCATTGACCTCTGTAACTGGTGTATTTAAGTGCTTATTTCATTTAAAAATACGTATTCAAATATCTATCTCATTAAAAAAATGTCTTGAGAAAGAAAGCAACAGCTTGTTCAACCATCCTTCTTAACAGCTCCTTTGGAGTCTCTCTGTGTTCTCAGCGAAAACCAAACTTGCAGAATGTCATTACGAGAAAGTATTGAGTCAGTTCAATTGCCCTTGGAACTTGTGGTGGTCTGTCATGTTAGAGTTTCACCGGAGGGAACTCCAAAGTGCCTTCATTTTAATTTTGCTGAACTCACATGAGCCTCTCCTGATTGAGGAAATCTGGAAAGCGGGTCCTGATTGTTTTCCTTTGTAAAATTGAACTGTACCATCCACATGGTAATGTGCAGAAAGCGCACGGATCACAAGTGCATAGCTCAGTGAATTTTTACATGTGTATTCACACATCAGAATCACCCTGGTGAAGACAGAGAACATTTCATGCATTTCCAGAAGGTTCCTTTGTGTTCCTTTCCAGGCAGTACTCCCATCCTGAGCTTCTATCACCATTGATTAGCTTAGTTTCTTTTTCAGCTTCATGAAACGAATCCTAAATGAGTTCTCTACTCTGTGGTCTTTTGAGGTTTGTTTCTTTCACTCAGTATGATGTCTGTGTGAGTTACCATGTTGTTGGGTGTAACAGCTTATTTTGTTTTATTGCCAGGATGTTTCCCACTCTGAATATGCCAGAGCTTCTTTTTCCATCCTCTTTTTGGGCATCTGGGTTGTGTCCAGTTTGGAATTACGGTGAATAAAACTGCTGTGAATGTTCCTGAGTGTGTCTTTGGGGGACTTATGCCACTCATTTCTCTTGAATATATACTTTTGGGTGGGAACACTGGGCCATGGGTAGGTCTATGGGGTAGTTTTTATAAATACTGCCAAATGATTCTCCAAGTGACTGACTTTTCTAGTGTATCTTCCCACTGGAAGTGTAAAATCAACCTGCTCTACTTCCATACTATTTGGGACTGTGTTGGGCTTTTAAAAATTTAGACAATCTGGTGAGGGATTGGTGATATATAATTTTTTTATTCTTTTTTTTTCATAATAGTTATTTCCCCAATACATTTTTTTTCTACTGTACAGCATGGTGGCCCAGTTACACATACATGTACACATTCTATTTTCACACATTATCATGCTCCATCACAAGTGGCTAGACATAGTTCCCAGTGCTACACAGTAGGATCTCATTGCTAATCCATTCCAAAGGCAATAGTTTGTATCTATTAACCCCAAGCTCCCCAACCAACCCACTCCCTTCTTCTCCTTGGCGACCACAAGTCTATTCTGCAAGGCCTTGATTTTCTTTTCTGTGCAAAGGTTCATTTGTGCCTTATGTTAGATTCCAGATATAAGTGATATCATATGGTATTCTTGAATTTCATTTAGGGATTATTTCCCTGATGAGTAATTTTTTCTCTCTGTTGGCTGCCCCATGGCACATGGAGTTCTCTGGCTAGAAATCCAATCAGAACCATAGTTGCGACCTATGCTGCAGCTGTGGCAATGACAGATCCTTAACCCATCATGCTGGTAGGGGATCAAGCCTGCGTCTCAGCCCTCCAGAGACACTGCAGATCCTGTTGCGCCACACTGGGAACTCCCCTGATGAGTAATTTTGTTTAGCATCTTTTGATATGTTTCTTGGGCATTTTTCTGTGGGTGCATGTGTGAAGCATCTGTCTGGTAACTGATTTGGAAAATTTTGTTTAATATTCTTCTAGGTGTGTGAAGGTCTTTGTATATGTTGCATGTGAGTCCTTCAATAGTGGAAATTATTTAAGGAAATCAAATGTATCACTTTTTGTAATAATGCTTTTTGTGTTTTATTTAATTAATCTTTGCCCATGGTAAGAATGGACTTTTTTGGAATTCCTGTTGTGGCGCAGTGGTTAACGAATCTGCCTAGGAACCATGAGGTTGCGGGTTCGATCCCTGGCCTCACTCAGTGGGTTAAGGATCCAGTGTTGCCATGAGCTGTGGTGTAGGTCACAGACGTGGCTCAGATCTGGTGTTGCTGTGGCTCGGGCATAGACTGGTAGCTACAGCTCCAATTAGACCCCTAGCCTGGGAACCTCCATATGTCACGGGAGCGGCCCTAGAAAAGGCAAAAAGCAAAAAAAAAAAAAAAGAAAAAAGAAAAAAGAAAGAAAAATTTAAAAAGTCCATTCTTGTGTGTGTGTGTGTGTGTGTGCGCGCGCGTGTGCGTGCGTGTGTGTGTGTGTGTGTGTGTGTGTGTGCGCGCGTGTGAATGTCTTTTCTAGGGCCGCACCCGCGGCATACGGAGTTTCCCAGGCTAGGGGTCTAATTGGAGCTGTAGCTGCCGGCCTTCGCCAGAGCCACAGCAACGCCAGATCCTAGCCACGAGGCCAGGGATCGAACCTGCAACTTCATGGTTCCTAGTCGGATTTGTTAACCACTGAGGCACGATGGGAACTCCTTTTTCTTTCTTTTTTTTTTTTTTTAATCGTGACCCTGTGGATACTTTGCAAATTTCATTCAGGAAACCACTAGCCTGAGTAACTAAATGGTAAAGCCCTATTCAAGAAATCAACTCTTCGTTAGTTATGGGAGAAGAGTTTTTTCAAGGCAGTGGCAGTTGCTGTGGGATTGTTCTTGTTCCGTTTCAAAAGGGGTAGAGTGATGGTGTTTATGGCTGCTGACTCTACTCATTTGCAGTGCAGTAAAATCACATCAGTTCCTAAGATAAACTGACATATCCTTGAACCTGACATTCAAAGCTGAATGGATTTTTAGTACCCTTGTATGAATGAGTAAAAGCATTTCAGAATGTACATAAGGGAAGAGGGAAGGAAAATATATCCCTAGTTGGTTGACAGAAGGACTCTTGAGAAGATAGAGAAAACTAAAAAATATTTCTGACTCGCACTTTAGGAGTAAAAAAAATCTTAGAGTTCTTCAGTAAGCCCTTTGCTGGGAAGATGGGTTAAGGGCATTAGCTGATCTTGATTCTCCCTAACCTACCATGTGGGCCAACTGAATAGAGCTAGTTTATAGAACAGAAGCCAATCTAGGGCGCTCATAAGATGGGAAAATTAGAAGTAGCACCAACTGTCTTTCCTTGACTTCTTACTCTGGAAACAAGACTGTCTTAGGACAAGTTAGACCTCAGATTGGAGGTGGCCAGCAATGGGTGCAGTAACAAACAGTGACTCTTTCTAGACCTTGGCTTCGTGACTGCTGGACCACCTGGTTTTCTGTCGACCTGAGCTTATCATCCATGTTGGTTATTTTCCATGTGCCTTTCCAGATCCCCTCCCTCCCCTTCCCCTCAGTGCCTTTTGCCCTGGGGGCCTGCCCTGTGGAGCACACATTCCAGTTGTTTCTTGCCTTCCAGCTTCCACCTGGGTTTGTCCAATAGGGAACACCTTCTGGAGATCAGGGGAGGAAGGAGTGGGATGAAGGGAATGATGCCTTCCTTTCAGGGTTGCCACCAGCTGGCTGTAGCCCAGGCCCTAGGTCACAGTCCCTTTGAGGTGGCCCTTTCCACAGGACACTTGTTCTGGTAATTGTTCTTCCTCTTCATGTTTGGGGAACTTATACCATCCTACCATTGCTTGTCCTAAAGTACTGACTACCCCTTGTGGCTTCCCTATGTATTGTCTTTATGAGTCCTATGCAGAGTTCCCTTATTAAACCCTCTTCCACTGGCCAATTTACAGAGGGAAGAAATTAAAATTGTATATGAGGGTATGTCATGGAATTTGTACTTTGACAAATACTTCATCTGAGAAAACATGAATCACACCAGGGAAATTCAAACCATTAAGTAGCTCCCATTCTCTTACAATGTTCTGTCCCCATTTCTAGCCCCAAAATGGGGCCTGATACTTTCTTGTGCATCTCACTAAGGCTGTTTCTTCCCTTTTCTTTTCACCTAGCTCCATATTCTTTCAGTCTCAGCTTGAATATTAATTTCAAAGTTACCTGAAGAGTGTTCTGTGCCACTCATTTTTAGCAAAGAGCAATTCGAATAATACAAGTTAAAAATTGAAATACATATTTGTATTTTTGTGTTATGTCTAACCCTCTCCCAGCATGTGGTCCATGGGAGATTTGTTTAGTTTTATTGTAAATAATATCTATAATAATGTCACCCAGCAGAGTGTTTGTGAGTACTTAATAAACATTTGTTGAATAAATTAATGATTAATAATCAACTAAGTAATAGAATTCAGCTGCGCTGAATCTTTGCAAACAAATCAATCATGTATCATTAAAAAATAAAAATCACTTAACTTTGGGATAAGATATATCATAATAATAGTAGTATGATGATAAATGAAACAGAAAAGCATTAACCCAAAGATCAACTACTTTATTTTCTTTTTTTAATAATGATTTTTTTCTATTATAGTTGGTTTGCAGTGTTCTGTCAGTTATCTACTGTACAGCAAAGTGACCCATACACACACACATATGTACATTCTTTTTTTCACATTACATTATTTTCTATTTTAGTCCAGATTTCATCTTTATTGTACATAATTTCTGAAAAACTACTATCATAGATAAATATTTGCTTTCTCTTGACCTTTAAAATGTTGCATAAGCATTCCTTATATTTCTAAATAGTCTGAGTAGTTACTATTTTTAATAACTGCATAAAATGGTGGAGGTGCAATAGTGTGACTATGTTTACTCTGTTGTCTGATGTTTGGATTGTCTTCTATATTTTGTTGTTATAAACCTAACCTAAATGAATAGCTTCATGAGGCTCCAGTACAGCAAATCACGTTTCTTTATTTTCCTAAATCAAACGAAATCTGGCTAGGGCTCCCACCTGTGAAGGTTAATGAGAAATACAATCTTAGTCAGTTTTGAAACAATTTCTGTGTCTTTCATTGGTTTACCTGAAACCATGGCTCAGGGAAATTTGAGAAGGGTTCCTAGCCTCAGGCCATCTTTGTTCCTTTTTTTTTTTTTTTTTTCCTTCCGTTAGCAATCCAATTCTGAGACCTGGTCTTAACTGTCTTGCACCTCCAACTTCTCCAAATGATGTCTGTTCAGAGAAGCCTGCCTGTTGGTAGCAGCTCTAATATGCAGCCACCTTCCCTTTGCTGCTTAGGGAGCACTGTGCTCAATCATACGCATGGTTTTCCCTCCACCAAAAAATCCTAAACTCAAACCCTCCTTGCAGTCCTCTGTCATTAACTTACTCTCCTGATGATTCCAGCTTCCATCCCCATTCTGTGTCAGAAAACTTTAATTTCTTCCTTTATAAATTCTGATCTCTCAGACCAAGGCCTCTGTGGGATTTTACTTTAGAGCAGCTTCTGAAATAAAAAGAACAAAAAGAGCTTGTAAGCACCCAAACCCTTCTCCCCACGAAGAGGCTCAAACTTAATAATACAAAGGTAACATGTCCCTTTTGTGAAGAAGGGGAGGGAATTTTTTTTTTCTTTTAGGTCCTCTAGGAATTAGGCCCATATTAATACCTCAATACCTCCATACATTTTCCTGTCGGGTATATAATGCTCCAATATGTGATTGTGTAGCATATCATTTTTTTCTCCGGGAAATAAGTTCCGTGGGTCAACTTTTATATGTGCTTTATTAGTTAGTTTGAAAGCTAAATTGCTATAACAAAGGGAATCAAAAAGACATAAACCACAGACAAGTTGGCTTCTACTTTGTAACTGGTGTTATGAAATGATTAGGAAATCCTTCCACTGAAGACAAAGAGAAAACATGGGTGGTTAAGGAAAATTAGGGAAGGAGACCACATTCTCAGCTTCTATTGTCACTGATATTACAGTGATGCTTTCTGCTTACAACCCACATAGAAAAACTGCATTAAGGACCTAAATATAAGAACAGAATACTAGCCTCAAGTTAATTTTATGAACAATTTTGAAAATATAAAGTCTGGTACACAATTAAAAAAATTGGGGAAAGTGTAGCCCAAAATACAGAAAAGAGACTAAAAGTTAAAATCTCAAGTTTATTTGTTTTTCCTGTATAAAACTTGACAAGCTGATTTAAAAATTAAGTGGAAATGCAAAAGGCAAATATCTCTTTAATTGTGTCTTGTATTTTCATGCTCTTAACAGTGCAGTTTGTATTTATTTTTATTTTTCATTATTTATTTATTTGCTTTTTTAGGGCTGCATCCATGGCATATGCAAGTTCCCAGGCTAGGGGTCAAATCAGAGCTTCAGCTGCTGGCCTATGCCATAGCCATAGCAATGCAGGATCTAAGCCATATTTGCAGTCTACACCACAGCTCATGGCAATGCTAGATCCTTAACCCACTGAGCAAGGCCAGGGATTAAACCAGCATCCTCATAGACACTAGTTGGATTCGTTTCCACTGCACCACAACAGGAACTCCTAACAGTGTATTTTGAATAGCAGAAAATTTTAATCCATTCTTTACCTGCCTGATATAAAAAATAACTTAGAATTAATAACAGATAAGAGTGTAAAAACTAAAACTATAAAACATCTAGAAGGCAATATAAAAGAAAAGTTTTTGAATCTGGGTTAGACACAGTCTTCATAGAGATGACACTAAAAGTTGACCTTTAAAAAAAATTGAATTGTGCAGTTTTATTTAAAGTAGACTTGCTATATTCTTTTTCTCTTTTTCTTTGTTTCTTTTTAGGGCCACATCTGTGGCATTGGCATATGGAAATTCCCATGCTAGGGGTTGAATCAGAGCTGCAGCTACCAGGCTATACCACAGCCACAGCAGTGCCAGATCTGAACTGTGTCTGTGACGTACACCACAGCTTGTGGCAACACTGGATACTTAACCCCCGGAATGAGGCCAGGGATCAAACCTGCATCCTCATGGATACTAGTCCGATTCTTAACCCGCTAAGCCACAACAGGAGCTCCCATTTTCTTGTTCTTTAAATCCTCTAGCTCTTTGTTTAACATTTCTTGTACTTCTCGTTCTGTGTCTCCTTTTCCTGGTATCTTGGATCATCTTTATTATCATCACTCTGAATTCTTTTTCGGGTAGATTGCCTAGCTTCTTTTCATTTAGTTATTTTTGTGTGTGTTTGTCTTGTTCCTTTGTTTGAAAGCTATTTATTTGTAGTCGTATATGGTCTAAATTTCTGGTTATCAGGACAAAACTTTCATTTAAAAGCACTATTCACTATAGCCAAGACATGGAAACAACCTAAATGTCCATGGGCAGATGAATGGATTAAGAAGATGTGGTACATATATAATGGAATACTACTCAGCCATAAAGAGGACAAAATAATGCCATTTGCAGCAATGTGGGTTCAACTTGAGCTTCTCATACTAAGAGAAGCTCAAGTCAGAAAGGGGAAGACAAATACCATATGATATCACACATGGAATCTAAAATATGGCACAAATGATCCTATATATAAAACAGAAACAGATCACAGATGTGGAGAGAAGAGTCGTGGTTACCAGGGGTAGTGGGGAAGAAGTGGGACGCACAAGGAGTTAGGGGTTGGTAGATGCAAACTGTTGCATTTAGAATGCATGAGCTGTGAGGTCCTGCTGTATAGCACAAGGAACTATATCCTATCTCTTGGGGTAGAACATGATGGGAAATAATATGGGAGAAAGAATGTATATATATGTATGACTGGGTCACCAAGCTGTACAGCAGAGATTGACACAACACTGTAAATATATTATACTCGAAAAAAAAAAAGACTGCCAAATAGCTGTAGAGTTACAAGTTTTAAGTTAAACTATTTAGGATACTTGTGAATAGTTTGAACTTGAACTTTTTGATGAACTCACTAACTGTTGTCCCAAGAGCCTCAGATAAGAGGACTCCTATTATAGGTTAAATTATATCTATATACCCTTTGACAGATTAGCAATATATATTTTTTCAGTATTTTCATTTTTATTATGCTAAATAATATTATGTAGATAAATAAACTCTATGGAATTTAATCTTTTAGTCTTTTCCTTTATAATTTTTATCACTTCGGAGAGTTTACCAAGTTATTAACAGGCAATACTGACAAATATCCAAAACTGTTTTCAAGCAGTATCTATATATTAGTTAAAAACATTTTATCACTTGATATATATGTCATTTATTTAATTATCTTTTTTTTCTTATAGTATTTATCAGTGTATTCCAATGTTATTCACTGATTTTTTTTCTTAAACCATTCTTGGGTGTAATTGTTGGTATTTTTAAAAATTAGAATTCTCAAAAAAATTTCACTTTCATTTTCCCTTAAGAAGTAGGTTAAATTACTATCTTTCCTCACCTTGGAAAGAAAGGAAGGAAGGAAGAAAGGAAGGAAAGAAGGAAGGGAGGGAAGGAGGAAGGAAGGAAGGAAAGAAAGAAAGAAACGAAGAAAGGAAAAGTTATAATGAATTACAACCTATCCACGCACTGCAGTGATTCTCAACTGGGGGTGATTTTGCCCTCTGGGGACATTTACCAATGTCTGAAGGCATATTTGGCAATGTCTGGGGATATTTTTGTTGTCACTCAGGCAGTGCTTCTGCTGCCTAGTAGGTAAGAGGCCAAAGATGCTGCTAACAACTTACAATACACGAGACAGCCCCCAACAGCAAAGAATTACCTGGCCCAAAGTGTCAATAGCACTGAATTGAAAAAAAATTCTTGTAAAGAAGAATATAGAATGCCTTGAGGAAACCAGAGACATACACACACACAAAATACTCAGAACTTAACTTTTAAAATCGGAGGGCACACAGCAGGATCTCATTGCTAATCCATTCCGAAGGCATTAGTCTGCATCTCTTAACCCCAAGCTCCCCATCTATGTTTAGTCACTTAATGATGGAGCACGATAATGTGACAACAAAGAATGTATACATGTGTGTATAGCTGGGTCACCATGCTGTACCGGAGGAAAAAAAAATAATGTCTAGGTGAAATAAAAAAAAATGGGAAGGCACAAATGAGTTTTCTATGGGAAAGAAGAGAGAGTCCAACGTATACAGCATAGTAATTAGATAATTATACACACTTAAAAGTGAACATGCACTGAACTGCCCTCTATACTCTCATTAAAAAGCTCTGTGAGGTATTTAGAGGATCTTGCTGGAAGAGAATTATATTGATCGAGTGAAATACTCCTTGGGGAAGTTCTTCAGATGTTCGATATAAATGGAAGTTCCAGGGCAGGGGAAATATGGTACAAGGCAGGGGAAGTCAGACCTCAGGTCAGGGGTCCAGTCAAAGATACCGCATCCATGCTCTTCACCCTGCTGCCCCCAGAGACGTGATCTTAACACCGGTTTGCATGATAAGCATTAGAGTTACCATATTTCACAAATAAAAGCACAGGATGTCCAGGTAAATTTAATGTGTTTAATGTGTATGCTAGAAAAGTGTTTAACTTAACGGACCATCCTGTGTTTTGTCAGGCAAACCCTAGTATGTACTTTTTACTCTTAATTCATTTTTAAATACAAAGAAAAATTTTTTTTTACATGTTAAATATTCCAGCCTCTTTACAGAGTCTTTCTCTACCTGAGGAAATCCTTCATGCTTCTTTCCACTCCTTACTCTCTGCCTTCCCTATACTCTACATTCCATGTAATTATCACAGAATCAAAACTCTCCCTCTCTCTCTCTCTCTTTTTTTTTTTTACCTTTTAGGGCCACACCTGTGGCATATGGAGGTTCCCAGGCTAGGGGTCAAATTGGAGCTGCAGCGTACACCACAGTCACAGCAACGTGGGATCTGAGCTGCATCTTCGACCTATACCACAGCTCACGGCAATGCCAGATCCTAAACCCACTGAGCGAGGCCAGGGACTGAACACATATCCTCATGGATCTTAGTTCATTTCTGCTGAGCCACAGTCGGAACTCCCAGAATCAAAAGTCTTGATTGGGAGTTCGGCGTTGCCATGAGCGGTGGTGTAGGTTATAGGCACAGCTCGGATCTGGCATTTCTGTGGCAGTGGCATAGGCCAGCAGCTCCAGCTCTGATTCCACCCTTAGCCTGGAAAAGTCCATATGCCATGGGTGCAGCCCTGAAAAGACAAACAACAGCAACAACAACAAAACTCTCGATCCACTATTTTTCTTTATTTAAATGTTGGCTTTTGTGGGAATGATTCTAATTTAAGATACATTCAAAATATAAACTCTGAGCTTAAGAAATAAGTTGTCCACAATAAGAAGGCTGAGCTCAGCTATGGTATTAGGGCAGTGAACTGTGGTGCAGACAAGAAAAACAAACAAAATACAAACTGCTATCAAAGAAAACCCACAGAGGTGAGAGGGGAAAGCCAAACTTCTCCTCAGGCCTACAGTGTTTCCTAAAATACTGTCTCTGGGCCACTTTGTCTCAGAGTTACCTGGATCACACTTAGATGCGAATTCTTGGGCCTGCCCAGGAATCTCCACTTTGGACAAGTGCCCCAGGTGAATCTTAATGCAAATGAAGTTTAATAAGCATCGCTAGGCTAGAATTTTTTGTTGTGCCGGTGTGCACAGTATTGGAAAGTGCTAGAAACTAATGGTTTCTTCAGCTTTAGGTTTTATTTGGCCGTCTAATTGTTGCTTCTTCAAGCATTCCAAAACCACGTCCATGAACTCCCTTTTCTCCTCCACAACCCATGTAATCTCACGTTCCTACATTTACCTGTGTTCATTCATTCGTTCAACACACATTTGACAGGTGCAAGGCTTTGCGACTATTTTAAATGGAAATGTTATAAATATAAACCTTATCATTACCTTCCTGAAGGACAGTGTCTTCGTATTTTACATTTATGTCTTTCTCCACATTGTGGGCAGCTGAAAAAAAAAAAAAAAAACCGAAAAACAAAAAACAGCTTTATTTTACTTATTTGTTTGCCTGTCACCCGTGGCAAATATTTAATTTGTTACTAAATGACATTTACGATTTTGAACTTGCTTGTTTCTGTGTCCCCAACATGCACGGGGGCCCAGCATGCATTGACAATATGTGTGTATGCTTATCAAAGTGCCCTTGGGAAATGAAATAACATGTGAAACTCATTTTTTATTTTCCAGCAAACTTCATAACATTCTCCCTGATTCTATCCTTTGGATAGATTTCTAGTTTATCTTATATGTGAGAAATGACCTTATAACCTGTGTGTGACAGTTGTTTGGGTTTTATTAAGTGCCCTGCTAGCTGGCGATATAGGGGCATTACTCATAGATATTTGTTTGCTACCCCAGTAAGCCAAGAAAATTTATTTTTATATATTTAACTGCAGCGTCTTTCTTCTCCTGCATGTCATTTAAAAGTAGTTCAGAGAATAAGGAGAATACTGCCAATTCTAGCCTTAGATGTGGGAAAAAGAGATAGATTGCCATCATGAGTCCCAGAGGTGAAACTTTGTCGTATACATGTCTCCTAGGACAAAGTAAACTTATTGACAACTAAATATAAATTCAAACTAAGAGGAATTCCTATTTTTTTCCTATATGCAGAGAAATAATCACCCGACTTCCTCTCCCTACTTCTACCCTAAAGCATCAGTGGAAAAGAGCCTGCAGAAGACTTCCCTCCAGCCATCTGACATGCACCCCTATAGGAAAGCAAACCGCTTCTGTATAGTGGGTGGGCTTTTGT
Organism: Sus scrofa; assembly: GCF_054392235.1. Lineage (NCBI taxonomy): Eukaryota > Metazoa > Chordata > Mammalia > Artiodactyla > Suidae > Sus > Sus scrofa. Next base: position 80,092,331 of record NC_139387.1, on the reverse strand, counting down.
TGTTACTATTTTTTTCTTTTTTTATGGCCACACTTGTAGCATATGGAAGCTCCTAGGCCAGAGACTAAATCTGACCTATGCTGCAGCTGCAGCAAGACCAGATCCTTTAACCCACTGTTCTGGGCCAAGGATCAAATCCAGGCCTCTGCAGTAACCTGAGCTGTTGCAATTGGATTCTTAACCCACTGTACCACAGTGGGAACTCCTTGTTATTTTTGAAACAGTGATATCTTAGTGGACTTTTTGAAGTCACGGCAGATTTCTGCCATGTGAAAACAGTCCATGGTCAGGAAATTCATTAGGGCTTCAAAAACAAATTCTAAACCACTTACTGTCTTTGCACATATTATACTTAGACATAAATCTAGTATTTGATTAGTGAATCTCATACTGTTGAATAGGGGGAAATTTTTTAAAATAATTTTTTAATTGAAGTATAGTTGATTTACAATATGGTGTTAATTTCTGCTGTACATCAAAGTGATTCAGACATGTATGCACGCACACACACACACACACATATGCATATATATATACACATTCTTTTAAAATATTCTTTTCCAGTGGTTTATCATAGGACATTGAATGTGTTCTCTGCGCTCTACAGTAGGGCCTTGTTGTTTCTCCCCTCCATGTGTCATAGCTTACATCTGCTAACCCCAGCCTCCCACTCCATCCCTCCCTCAACACCCTCCAAAGAGGGGGAAATTTTAATAAAACTATATTATTTCAGTATAAATAATACTTAGGTCAAAGCAGATGTGATCAGTATCCACTGTCACAAAGGGTTTGCATATTCCACTCCACTTCGTTGGCAGTTAGATGTGGCATTTTGATTAAGCAAACATGAGAGTGCACAGGGAATCATCTTATGCATTAGCAGGTGGCTGGGTAGGAGCGAGGTTCAGCTCCTTTTGGCTGTAGGTGCTATAAGACTCCTCCCGCCCAGGCCCTCTTCACATATCCATTTGGATCCAAATGTGCCTGTGGGGACTTGCTTTTTTCCTTTTGTTCATTTGTTCCTTCATTTTCATGAAGATGCCCGGAAACAATGAAGCACAGCAAACGGTTAACGAGTGTGGTGGTGGGGATGCCTGAGAGGCACCGTACTTAGAAACGAACAGCAAGATTTTGGTTTCAGACTGCTAGACAAACTTGGGAAAATTATTCAATTTCTCTGAACCTCAGTTTCATATTAAAAGAAAGGTAGTTGTATCATAGATGCAGTGATATTTGAATTAAAGGCAAACTGTTTTCATAACAAACGATTGGAAACCACACAAAGGTACAGTCCTAGGGCGATGGTTGAGAAAACCCTGGTGTGTGCCTTTAAGAGAGCGCTGCAGGGATATAACTGAAGGAAGCCTTTTGAACGAATAAGAATCCGCACAAACTTAACTCTATGCCAAATTGCAAACAACCACACACAAAGAAAAGAAGTATTTCAAATGACTTTAGAACTATAAGTACATTTACTGGTATATATTCTAAGGGAAAAAAAATCCCGAAAAATATTAAACTTCAGTCAGTAGTTTTACCATAGCATTAATAATGCTGGTACATTCTTCTGAATTTATTTTTGTTAATGTTGTAGGATAGAGCAAAAATGATTATTAAGGCTGGTAGGATACACATTTTAAGTATAAGAGAAAAGAGGTTTAAGAACAGAATCAAAGAAATGAAGTAAAACTCTGAAATGTTATATTTGATTGGGAAATATCCATATGAACTCATAATGTTAAAATATGTATATATTTTCTAGTTCTATCCATTGAGAAAGCCTAGAATCACTGATACCCCAGGAGCAAAGAAACTCTTGGTGTCCACATTGATTTCTAAACACCTTTCACACTAAAAAATTCTTAAAAAATAGCTGCTTTCAGGTTTGGGTTATTTTGTGCCAGAAACTAAGAAAATAATCAAAGAGATCATAGCAAAAGGATATGGAAACCAATTTGAAAGGATTCCAGCTTACCAAATTTGACCATCATAAATAATGCACTTAATTGAAAGTCATTGAATATATATAAATTCATGAGTCTGTATTGATACTAACAACAAAAATAAAACAGAACACTAACCTCTCATTTGCCACCAAAGGGAAGTACTGTTAAATCAACTCCTTACTAGAGAAGTTGGTCATTAAAAAGAGGCAATTGAGTTTTTAATCCTACCTTTTTGCTAGGGCCATAGTTCAGGGTCAGCCAATAGCTCAGGTTGACATTTTCTCAGGAACTTGAAAGCCAAATTCCAACTAAAAATGCAGGAGAAATGATGCAATTTTAAAAAAAATCACATTTTAGGAGTTTCCATTGGGGCTCAGCAGTAATGAACCCAACTAGTATCCAGTGAGGACGTGGGTTCGATCCCCAGCCTCACTCAGTGGGTTAAGGATCCTGCGTTGCTGTGAGCTATGGTGTAGGTCAAAGACGTGGCTTGGATCCCACATTGCTGTGGCTGTGGTGTAGGCTGGCAGCTATAGCTCCAATTTGATCCCTAGCCTGGGAACTTCCATATGCTGAAGGTGCAGCTCTAAAAAGAAAAAATAAATGAATAAATAAAAAAATCATGTTTTAACTCCTAACATAATACTTGATTTGAGTAAGCATTATCACTTGATGTTAAACCATTGGGCAAAAGATTTCATGTGATGCCAAAGCATCCCCTTACTTGCTAATCACAAAGGGAAAAACCTATTTTGACAGTAGAGATCCAAGGGTCACCATCTCAGCCCAGTGATCAAACTTGCAGCAAGAGTGGGAAAACTAAGCATCATGGGCCTTCTGATGTGGTGTAATACCAAGTACACAGTATTCCTTAGAAAACACTCTTGCCAAACATATTTAATTTGAAATCACTACCTGTTTACAGATTTATAGGGTACAAAGGAACCAGTAGAATGATATCATAAGAAACAATTGAACACATTTGTACTGTGGGACATTCATCAGACAACTAGCCTGAGGCCACCTTTGTGATGGTTAATCAGATGGTGAGGGGTCAGTGTCTCTAAGATTGGGGAACCACTGCGAAACTGATCTCAGTTGAATTTCCAGGCTTATGTGTCTTGGGCGTATATCCTGGGACACACTGGTACATTACATGCATTGCTTCCCCATGGTCAAACAACCTAAAATACCCCCAAATTGACCTAGCACTAAGTATGTCATCTTTAAAATAATAGAAATCAGCATAAACTGAATTTGCTAGCCACATCTTTTTTTTTCTTTTTTTTTTTAAATAGGCTAATTTGGGAGTTCCCCTTGTGGCTCAGCAGTGGCAAATCTGACTAGTTAGTATCCATGAGGATGAACGTTTGATCCCTGGCCCCACTCAGTGGGTGAAGGAGCCGGTGTTGCCATGAGTGGCAATGTAGCTCTCAGATGTGGCTTGAATCTGGTATTGCTATGGTTCTGGTGTAGACCTGCAGCTACAGCTCCAATTCGATTCAAATCCTAACCTGGGAAATTCCATATGCCCCAGCTATGGCCCTATTAAAAAAAAAAAAAAAAAAGTAACAGTGCTATTTTGGTTAATGTATCAACAAATTAGAAATGGCTGCAGAAAGACAATTACTTTGTCAAAACAGCCTTAAACATACACAAGTATCTGTTGAACTTGTATGTATACTTTTTAAGACATTTTAAAATGTAAAATGTTTAGTGAATGTTTTATGTTTATGATTCTGTGAACATTGAGTTGTGTTATGATTACAATTGAAGGGTTTTAAGAAAGTTAGGCTTTGATTCCAAATTCTTTACTTAAAATGTAAGTTTTTAAAACTATAATATAGAATATAATGTAAAATATAAAAAATTTAATGTTTTATATTTATTATAAAATTTACATATTTGCATTATTATCCTTAGTAGGTTTTAGCTCATACAGCTTCATGTTTTTTCAGATAGGAATGTTTCCATTAACCCCTTAAAAATTTAGAATTCAATCTTCTGATTTGTTGCATTATCAGTAACACTTGCTTTTTATGTCTGTATACAGGAGACTTATTTTCTTAATTTAAAAATTTGTTCTTGGAGTTCCCGTCGTGGCGCAGTGGTTAACGAATCCGACTAGGAACCATGAGGTTGCGGGTTCGATCCCTGCCCTTGCTCAGTGGGTTAACGATCCGGCGTTGCCGTGAGCTGTGGTGTAGGTTGCAGACGCGGCTCGGATCCCGAGTTGCTGTGGCTCTGGCGTAGGCCGGTGGCTACAGCTCCGATTGGACCCCTAGCCTGGGAACCTCCATATGCCGCGGGAGCGGCCCAAGAAATAGCAACAACAACAACAACAACAAAAGACAAAAGACAAAAAACAAACAAACAAACAAAAAATTTGTTCTTGAACAAAGCAAAATCTCTGAGCACCAAAAATTGTGATTACAAATGAATTTCTAAGGATGAATATCTAAACAATCAAAGGTAATTTTAAGTGAAGCCTAACTAATAGGAACCATTATGATTTCAAGTGAGTTGAGCATAAAAGGAGACAGGACAATAAATGAGATCCCTGTTAATAAACATATAGTGATAACATTACTATCACAAATACAAAGTCAACTTTATGCAGTCCAAGCTTGCAGATAACTTATATTTCATGCCTTTTATTAACTGATATCTAATGAGAATTATTCACATTTTTCACAGTATCATATCAAACTCTCCTAATAAAACTCTTCTCTATTTTGCATGTGAGTTGTACCATTTCATAAAATTTTCAGCAGTCTTTGACTTGCTAAATAAAGTTGTCACTCAAATCTCATTTCCTGTCTGAACACAGAAAGCTGAATGGACAGTGAATTAATCTTGCATATTGTCTCAGCTTGATGAGGTCTCCAAGAGATCTTTGTCCTGTTACCTTTAATGGACTCTGTCTAATGGATTCATTAGTGAATTTCTTATCATTTTTGGGAGAAGATGTAATCTTACAAAGCTGTCCTTCATGTGTTTAGAAATTATTATAATTTATGCCTTAAACACTTATTCAAAAATTAAGAATGAGGAGACTCTACTTTATTTGGGTACCATAATATTGTAACAATGACATGTTGATTACAATGAGGGGTCTAAGAATACTATTTCATGCTGATTACTCATGTTATATTCAAAATGAGTAGTTAAAGAGGACAACACTCTCAATTCAATAGCTTAATATTGCACCATAGTCAGAAAATTTGCAGCTGGGAAAATTGAGATTTTCTTGGCTACATTTATCTATAAGTGCAGAAAAACTAATAATAAATGACTTCTTGATATCATGCAAATCTCTCTCAATTCAATCTATGAGGATTTACATTTTAATATTATTTTGCATTACAGTCCAATAATGAGTACTCCTGTTTGTTATCTTACACCACACTCTTCCTTCTCTGTCTCTCTCCCTGGCTTCTCATGCTCTTTTCGGTAATGAAATTCATGGTGGGGGAGAAGATGGATATTAGGCAAATATTTAGTTCCAAAAAAAACCCTATAGAGTTTACTATTTTTATTGTGTTTGAGTGTTTTTTTATACCCTTAATTAATTGGTAAAAACTAGCCATCCATAGGCCTATCACTTGAGAAAATTTGCTAAAATTCCATTATCCAACTTTCTTTGAACTCTAACACTTTGACTATTGCTTTTATATTTAATAAGAAAAAATGGCCAATATCGATACTCTTGAGAGCTCCAACACATTATTTCTTTGCTGGAAACTGTCCTTTGACTTTTTATTGCTAATTGCCTGATCCTAGTTTCTGATGAGGAAGGCTGGGGGAAGTGGAGACCCAGCAGGTAACTGCTGTGTAATTCCAGATAGGGTGTGTGTGTGTGGGGGGGGGAGGGGTGGCAAGAAGAGGGCATAAAACTCTTTCTAGAGATCATGGTCTATAGAACCAGAAGGGAGACACAAAACTCATGTTCTGGAGGGAGATCAGGGTGGAGGCTGTCATTAATCCAGGCAAGGCTATTACCAAGGGCTGTCTGAGAGAGCGAGAGAGGGAATGTCTGGTCTTTCCTGGTTCAGTTATCCTGGAACAGTTATCTGTAGTGGACGGTTAGATGTGGTTTGTAGAAATTTCAGATGCAAAATGCAAAGCTAACAGTGTTTTTTTTTTTTTTTTCCTTGTTTGTTTTAATATTTTTAACACTCTATTGATTAAATAAACTACTAAAAAGGATTTAATAGGACAGTTCTTTGGCATAGTCCCCAACAGCTTGCACTCATCACCTTTCTACATGTTACAGAATTTTGGAATGTGCTCTGTACACAAAAGACACTCAGTTATTTCAGTTTTTTGAGGCTTGAATACAGTGCTTTCGCTGCCTACAATGTTACTTCCGCTTCTTACTGTCTGAGAAGCTCTTACTCTTCCTTCCTCATGCAATTCAAATTTCACCTCGTCTTGATGCATTCCTTAAGAAAATCCTCCAGAACTCCATGCCAGAGTTACTCATTCTACTATTAAAGAGAAAGAAAGTTTCTAATTCTACTTAACTTCTTTCTTAAAATGTGTCACTAAATATCATTTGGAGAATCATTGGGGTTAACTTAAACAGGGCGCAGTTTCCCAAGACAACCAGCATGGTTAGCAATAATTCTATTGTAAATTTTAGAACAATTTTTGAACAACTGAAAGCTTTCTTGCACTCAACGATTATGCAGCATACAGTGTAGGGAGTGTGAATGCAAAGAAAGAAAAGAACAAACCACTCTCTGGTATGTTTAAAGTTTCTGATGAAAGGTTAGTTAGTTGGAAGGCTGTGTCTGAGAATGAAAAGGAATTAGAATAATGCACATTAGAGACTGTTGGAAAGTAGAACTGATAGGCATGAGAGAGAGAGATGGATGAAAAAATTTGCAGAAATAATTTTAAAATTTCCAAATTTGATGAAAAGTATAAACTGACAGATTGAGAAAGTTTTCCAAATGTGAAGCACAAAGAAACATGAGGAAAATTACACTGACTTCAAAATCAAATTGCTTAATGCCAGTGACAAAAAGAAAATCTAAGATGGAGCCAGAGGGAAAAAAGAACATGTTATGTAGAGAGAAACAAAGATAAGAATGACAGCAGATTTTTCATGTGAAAGAACACAAGCTAGAAGACGGAGGTGCAATATCATTAAAAAAACATAAAAAACCCCTGTCAAACTAGATTTCTTCACCTAGTAAAAAAATACCTCTCAAAAATGAAGGTAACCACTCCTAAGAGAAATAACACATATGTCAACACAAAGACATATACAGAAATGTCCACAGGAACACTCTTCATCATCACCGAAAACCTGTAAATAACCCAAATCCTTATCTGGTAAAAGGAAGCATGAAACATGGTATATCCATAAAATGAAGTAATGTTTAGCGATAGAAAATTATGATCTACCTAGACTTATTAAAATATGGATGAACCACAAAAACATTATGTTACATAAGTGAAGGCAGACACACACACACAGACACACAAACTGTGTTGTAGAATTCCATTTATATGAAATGCCTAAAAGGGGGAAATTTATAGACAGAAAGCAAATTGGTGGGTGCCTAGTGCTGAGATCTGGAGCAGGAATTAACTGTCAAAAGGAATGATAGAATTTTTCGGATGATGGAAATGTTCAAAATTTAATTTTAGAATGACAGCATAGTTTTATAAATCTGCTGAATTATAAATTCATTGAATTGTGTACTTACAGGGAGTGAATTTCATACTATGTAAATTATACCTTAATAAAGCTATTTTTTGAAATGATGGTAAAATAACGACCTTCTCAGACTTACAGAAGCTGAAAGAATTCAATAGTAGACCTTCACTTCAAGAAATGTTAATGGAAGTCTTTTAAGCACAAGAAAAATATAATTAGTCAGACATATAGATGTATACAAAGAATCTCTTTAAGAGATAGTTTGTGATTTAAAGCCAAAACAGAAATAGCATACCATAATTTTTATAGCATATGTAGAATTAAAATGTATGATAACAACATCAAAAACCAGGAGGGGAAAAGATGTAAGTATATTGTTTTACAGTTCATACACCAAATACAAAGAAGATTTTAATCAGTTAAAGACGTACTATAAATTCTAAAGCAACCATTAAATTTAACACAAGAGTTCTAGTTGATAGGCCAATGAAAGAGATTAAATAAAATTACTCAGTCTAGGAGTTCCCATTGTGGCTCAGCAAGTTAAGAACCCAACAATGTGTCTATGAGGATGCAGGTTTGATCCCTGGCCTTGCTCATTGGGTTAAGGATCTGGTATTTCCACAAGCGGTGACTCAGATTCGGTGTTGCTGTGCCTGTGGCGTAGGCCTGAAGTTGCAGCTCCAATTTGACCTCTAGCCCAGGAACTTCCATATGCCTCAGGGGCAGCTGTTAAAAAAAAAAAAAAAAAATTACTCAATCCAAAGGAAAGGCAAATAAAGAGGAAAAAGGAACAAAGGAAAGATGGGACAAATGAGAAGCAAATATCAACACGATAGATTTAAACACAGCAATATATATCAATAATAAAATTGAACGTAAATGGTCTACATATTCCAACAAAAAGGCAGAGAAGGCCATGTTGGGTGAAAGGGTATCTAATTGTCTGCTGCTTAAAAGAAATACACGTTAGTAAAAAGGCACAAATGTGTAAAAGCAAAGGAATAGAAAAAGACATGCCATTTTAACATGAAGCAAAGTAAAGCCAGGGTGGCTATATTACTATCAGATGAAATAGATTTTAAGAGAATGATATTACAAGAGCGAAAAAGGATGCTATGAAGATTATAAAAGTATCCGTTACTTAAGAGCATGTAACAATTCTCAACATATAACAAAGCTTCGAAATATGCAATATAAAAATTACAAAGAGAGATAGACAAGTTTACATTTATAGTGGGAATTTCCACATCCAACATCAATAATTGATTAAACAAGAAGACAGAAAATTAGTAAGAATATCAAAGGTATTCTTTAAACAACACTTTCAATCAACTTGACATAATGTATAAGACACTGAACCAAAGAATAATAGAATATACATTCCTTTCTAGCACACCCAGAACATTTACAAAGAGAGACCGGGAATTCTCGTTGTGGCTCAGTGGTAATGAACCCGACTAGTATCTGTGAGAATGCAGGTTCTGTCCCTGGCCCTGCTTAGTAGGTTAAGGATCCACATTGCCTTGAGCTGCAGTGTAGGCCGCAGATATGGCTCAGATCTGGTGTTGCTGTGACTGTGGCATAGGCTGGCAGCTGCAGCTCCATTTTGACCCCGAGCCTGGGAACTTCCATATCCCATGTGTGCGGCCCTAAAATTTAAACGAGAGAGAGAGAGAGAGAGAGAGAGAGCGAGCGAGAGAGAGAGAGAGAGAGAGAGAGAGAGAGAGCGAGCAAATTCTGGGCCATGAAATAGGTCTCAAAAAGTTTTAAAGGATTCAGATCATACAAAGAATGACAGGAAATTAAATAGAAATCAATATCAGAAAGATACAGTACAATTAATAAATATCTACAACAATATCTACAATTATTATATCTAAATAATTTCACATTTTGAAATAACCCGTGATTCAAAGAAGACCTTCAAAAGGAAACGAGAAAGTGGAGTTCTCGTCGTGGCACAGCAAAAACGAATCCGACTAGGAACCATGAGGTTTCGGGTTCGATCCCTGGCCTCATGGCTTGGATCTGGCGTTGCTGTGGCTTTGGTGTAGGCCAGCAGCTGTATCTCCGATTAGACCCCTAGCCTAGGAACCTCCATATGCCATGCGTGTGGCCATAAAGGGTTAAAAAGGCAAAACATTTTTAAAAAAAGGAAATGAGGAGTTCCTGTCGTGGTGCAGTGGTTAACGAATCCGACGAGGAACCATGAGGTTGCGGGTTCGGTCCCTGCCCTTGCTCAGTGGGTTAACGATCTGGCGTTGCCGTGAGCTGTGGTGTAGGTTGCAGACGCGGCTTGGATCCTGCGTTGCTGTGACTCTGGTGTAGGCCAGGGGCTGCAGCTCCGATTCGACCCCTAGCCTGGGAACCTCCATATGCCACGGGAGCGGCCCAAGAAATAGCAAAAAGACAAAAAAAAAACAAAAACAAAAAAAAACAAAAACAAACAAAAAAAAAAAAAGGAAATGAGAAAGTGTTTAGAATAGAGTGAAAATAAAAACAGAACATGTCAAAATCTGTGGGATGCCACTTGTGTTAGAATAACAGCCCTCCCAAATCATGTACACTTCAAAAACACCAGAACCTGTGACTATGTTACTTAAGCCACAAAAGGAATTTGTAGACGTGATTAACCTAAGGATCTTGAGGTGAGGAGATTATCAGAAGTGAGCCCAGATCATTTCATGTGCTTCTGTGTTCTCTGTATATCTTCTTTGGCTGAGTCTATTCAAATATTTTGCTTGTTTTTTTTTTTTTTAACTGTATTATTTTCTTATTGGTTTTTGAGAATTAATGAATTAATGTTTACAGAAGCTTTATTTGTAACAGCCAAAAATTGGGGAAAAATAACCCCCAATACTTTTCAACAGGCAAATTGGTTAACTCGAGAACATACAATGGACAACTACTCAGCAATACAGAAAAGAAGAGGGAATTATGATAAATACACTCAATAAGATAGTGAATCTCAAAATAATTGTGCTGAGTAAAATTAGCAAACCAAAAAAGAGTGTATGTTATATGAATTCTTTTTTTATACAAAATTTTAGAAAATGCACCTAATTCACCCTAACAGAAAGCAGATCAATGGTGTCCTGGGCATGGGGTAGGGATAGCAATGTGGGAGAGAGGAATTATCAAGGGACCAAATTATGCTTTTGCTGATGGTGGCTATCTTTGTGGTCTTGATTATAGTGATCATTTTATGGTTGTGTACCTAAGTCAGAACTTAAATTGTGTGCTTTAAAGACGCTCAGTTTATTGTATCTTAATGACATGTCCATAAAACTACAATAATACACACATAAAGAGACACAGCTAAATATATACACACTAACATAACTATAATAAACAAGATTGCAAATACTAAGTGTTGGAGAAAATGTGTAGAAGCTGGAACCCTCACATATTGCTTGTGGTAATGCAAAATTGTGCCATATTTCTGGAACACAGTTTGGCAGGTTCAAAAAATGTTAAACATATAATTATCATTTGACCTAGTAACTTCACTCCTTGGTGTATATCCTGGAGAAATAAAAACCTGTGTCTTCATAGACTTGTAATGACAAGTGTTCACAGGAGCTGTAGTCGTAGGAGACAAGAAGTGAACACAGTCCAGGTTCACCAATTGGTGAAGGGATGAACTCGATGTGGTATATTCATACAATCCAATACCACTCAACAATAACCATGAAAAAAGAAAACCCTGCTATATGCAAAAACATGAGTGAACCTAAAGAACATACTAAGTAGAACGATTCAGACATAAAATATTATGCTGCATATCATTCAATCTATATGAAATTTCTAGAAGTGCAAACCATAAGGACAGAAAGCAGATCAGTGTTTTCTTCGGAGTAGGAAAAGGAAAGGGAACTGACGGCAAAAGGACGTGGTAGAACTTTTGGGGATGATGGAAAAATTCTAAATCTGGAATGTGATGGTGGTTGTGCCACTATCCCAATTTACTAAAAATCATTCTGCATATTTTGCATGGATGCATTTTATGGTATGTCATGCCTACCTCAGTAAAACTGTTAAAAATGCAAAAATAGGGAATACCAACTATGTGTCACATACTGGGGAAGACAGAGAAAGATACGATATTATCTATGATAATTGAGAAAATGCAAATTTGGTCACATAGGTAAATCTTTCTCTTTTCCCCCATGTAATTGGTCTGCTTGACGTCACCTAATTGATGATATCTGGGGTTTAGAGGCTACAGCCTTGGAGCAAGGTTCTGTGCTGTTCCCTGTCCTTATTAGCTCATTCGGTAAGGGGGTGTCTTCTTTGTTTCCTGTTAGAGGTATTTCTTTGTCTTAACTCTAAAAAGGAGAAGCAGTTCTTTTTGCATCCGTGTCGGACAGGTTTAATAGATGATGGCTGTAAAGTCCTCAGAGATACTCAGGGAAAGGAGCTTGACACAGGCTATACAGATTTAATGACTAACAAGTCCTATTTGCTACTTTCCAAATGTCACTTCTGCCCTGTATTCATTAGTTTTGTCTCCTGTAAATGCAACTGGTCACATTAGTTAGCCAGTGAGTAAACTCATACATATCAAGTCTGCCAATAGGACTGAAGACAAGTTCAGTTTCTTTGGGGGAGAAGTAATGAAGTTAGTGGCATATTCCTGCCTGTTTCTTTAATATAAATAGAGGGGATGTAACTTGTTTTTCCCAAATGTCCCATTCCCTGAGAAGTTGTTTCTTCTAAGCACTTTAAGGTACTTGATTTAAGATGCTGTGAAACGTTACAAAAGCACACTTGTGCATTATCATTATATGTGGAAAAATACTGGTGTAAAAACTGGTTAATCTTGTGCACCAGAGTGATTATCAAAATGACATATCCTTTCTCTTGGATAAATACCCAGGAATAGGGAGTTACTGTTGTGGCTCAGTGGTTAACGAATCTGACTAGAACCAGGAGGTTGCGAGTTCGATCCCTGGCCTTGCTCAGTGGGTTAAGGATCTGGCATTGCCGTGAGCTGTGGTGTAGGTCAAAGATGTGGCTTGGATCTTGTGTTGCTGTGGCTGTGGCGTAGGCCGGCGGCTATAGCTCCGATTAGACCCCTAGCCTGGGAACCTCCATATGCTGTGGGAGCGGCCCTAGAAAAGACAAACAAACCAACCAACAAACAAAAACAACCCAGGAGTAGAATGGCTGAGACATAGGGTAGGTGCACATCTATTTATAGGAAAGTGCCAGTTTGCCAAAGTGATGATGCCATATTAAAGCCCCACCAGCAGTGTATGAAATGTAGACATACACATACACACACACACACACACACACACACACACACACACTTGCATAACAGGGGGAATGACTTAAAAATCCAGTGCTGTATATGTTATATGTTATGTACTTGAGTCACTTAGGTAGTGTTGCCTTAGCTACTTGGACCAAAGAATCCAGCCAGTTAAGTGACTCCAGTAAAGTGTTAGTGTACATGGAAGGTAATGGGAATTCTCTCTCTCTCTCTCTCTCTCTCTTTTTTTTTTGGGTGTTTGCCTGCACTCTCAGCATGCAGAATTTCCCCGGGCCAGGGATTGAACCCGAGCCACAGCAGTGACAACACCAGATCCTTTAACAGCTAGGCCACTAGGGAACTCCATGGAAGGTCATGAGAATCTGAACAAAGACAGCTGGGCTAGGGATGATCAGGAAAAAGGAAATAGGATAATGTAGACATAAACTATAGGATGGAACTGATTTGATGTGGGGGTCAAGGAAGGGAAAGCATAAGGGATTTGTGATGTGGAGCTCTAGTACTTAGAAAGTTATTTGTATTATTATAGTTTCTATTAGTATGGCATTAATATAGTATTACAAACATATTTCTTTCATTCTTTCTTTTTTTTTCTTTTTGTCTTTTTAGGGCTGTTTCCTGGGCTAGGGGGTCAAATTAGAGCTGTAGCCGCCGGCCTACCCCACAGCCACAGCAATGCCAGATCCAAACCACACTTTGACCTACATCACAGCTCACAGCAACACCGGATCCTTAACCTACTGAGCAAGGCCAGGGATGGTACCAAAGACCTCATGAATACTAGTTGCATTTGTTACCTCTGAGCCACCACGGGAACTCCCACAAAGGGTATTTCTAATGCAGAAGGATGTTGAGAGGAGATTATACTGGGAGAAGCCCATATATATTGCTCACCTTTGTTATTTCTTTTCTTTCTTTTTTTTTTTTTTTTTTTTTTTTTAGGGCTGCACCTGTGGCATATGGAAGTTCCCGGACTAGGGGCTGAATCAGAGGGGTAGCTGCCAGCCTACACCGCAGCCACAGCAACACGGGATCTGAGCCATGTCTGAGACCTACACCACAGCTCATGGCATTGCAGGATCCTTAACCCACTGAGTGAGGCCAGGGATGGAACCTGCATCCTCATGGATGTTAGTCAGATTCATTTTCCTTGAGCCACGATGGGAACTCCCAGCTTTGTTATTTCAGTAAAGATTTCTAGATGCCAGGCCTGGAGTCAGAAGAGAATGTAGAATTAGAATGCAGATTTAGGAGGTCACATCTATAGCATTATCGTTGAAGAGGTGAGGAATTGTTGCGATGGCAGAGGGAAAATATGAGATTGCTGAGCTCTAGGACAGTGCATTAAATAGCATTTATATTTATGAGACTGGAGAAAAAGGGACCACAGAATGAGTCAGTAGAGAAAAAAAAAAGGAAGGAAAGAAAATTAGGATTACGGGTTCCTTGAGAAACTAGGGAAGGAGAAAAACCAGATCAATCAGATGCTTTAGAAATTGGTTTTTAATATGTTTTGCAAAATGATTTGATGGAAAACCATACAATTCATGAGTTTTATATTCAGAAAGTTTTTTTGTTTTTTTTTTTTTAAGCTGGATTCAAAGAAACTCTGATTATCTCTGAGCTGGGAAAATGGCCACTGAGCTTAGGTAATGAGTTTCTCAGCCTTTTGATCTGGAGTTATTTACAATTTAGCAAGCTAGGAAGGGATTCAAATAAACCTGGACTCATGGCTGACTGAGACTGTGTAGCCAACCTTGGAAAAAAACACACACACATGAAGTGAAGAACTAAATCTTTTCTCAAAGTGAAAAAAATTGTGCCATATTATTAGGAGAGTTTTTTTTAAATAGCATTTTGATGAGTAATTATAAATAGTAATCACAATTAAAACCATAGTCTCCAAGGTAGAAATTCCATCTAATGAAAAAAGACCTGCTGACTCAGGTCTTATCACCACAGTGCATTCTAGAGGGTTGCCAGCAGCCTGCATTTTGCCTCAAGCTGTGTTGTTATCTCAGAGCAGATATTAATTTAAGATGTTAATGCTTATGTCATCAGATGTTCCTCTTTACAGACAGCCACCCTGTTAATTTGCAGAGTCCACGATTGTAATCATGATTTTTATTGGTTCATTTTATAACCACATAGCTTCTTTACCTTCCTTATTTCATGGTACATTTATGGGATGGGTTGACCCATAGTTCTCCCTAACCTTTAGAAAATCTCTTTTGAAAACAGCTGAAGATAAACTGTGATAAACATATGGAACAGATTTAAACACGTTTCCCATATCAGAAGACTTTCAGATTAAAAATTTATTCATGTCTTACCCACTTATCTTATTCACCCCAAAACATGATGAAGCCCCATGCGCCTGACATTATGCTAGTCAGACATGTGCTGATTGCTGGATGTGTATGAAGATGAAGAAAGCAGTTTCAGTCCTTTGACGTATTCATAGGGTAGCAGTTTACAAAGTTATCTACTCTAGCAAATTTTTTTTCAAAATTCCATTTCAAGGCTGTTGCTCAGAACCGAGCATGTAGTTTGTCATATAAATAGGACATAGAAGGTGTTGATGCAACAAATCAACTGCAATCCTACATAACCCATGACATGTGCTGTTACTGAATCTAATCCTTATGTAGCATAATATGTGTTTAAAGAAAATGCACTCAGAGATGCCACTCAGAATGCCAAGATCACTTCTGTGCAGTGGCAGAAAACTTGCCCTTATTGCACTCTCCTTACCTTTTGAAAGCATGAGATCTAGAAGATCAGCTCCAGGAGGCTAGTGTATGACCCACTGGGCAAGTTGGGGCTGAGTTGGGGCTCTTGACAGGAGCATCACACTGGGGGTGGAGGGGGGAGGTGTCCACTTCCTATAAGGTCAGTTTTCTTTTCAAAGACCAGGGGTTAGTCTCTTTATCTCTCTTTCCATTGTCGCCAAAAAGAGTCAAATATTGGCACGCCAATTCAGCACGTGCCAATTTCATACGGCATTTGATCTGTCCTTTAAGATTGACCCTGCTAAATGTAGACAGAGCCGACTCAGTCTTCTCAGATTCCAGGAGCTCGAGCTGCTTATTAAAAACCTCTCAGTTGGAAATAAGACGGTAGACCTGTCAGGCTTTTGCTGAACCATTAAGCCATAGATACCACTTTTACTGAATAGGGTATAACTTCAGTTGTTGAGAAGGAGATTATTTGCAAGGGTACATATCACCATAGTAACTGGATTTTCAAGCAGAGCTGTTGAAATGGAACTTAAAAGTCACGCAGAAACAGGTCTACCTTGCACAGGCTTCAAAGGATCATGTAGGAGAGAGGCAGAGATTCATTCACAGATTCCATGCCGTTTGATCCGTGATTGCTCAAAGGCACCGGGAAAGAGATGGACAATATGCATTTTCATATCAGTGTGTTGCAAAATTAAGACAAAACAACATGTATTCCACCACTGATTTGCTGAAAGCAAACTATCCAATAAATTGCCTCTTCTCTCATAGCTTTATGGCTTGAATTAACGAAACATTTATGAATACTCACAACTAACATGAGACTTGATTCAACAATTTTAATTAGCATTCTAGAACTTACTTTAAAACAGCAAATGTTGTTTGTGCCTTCTCATGAACTGCGGAGCCTTCCTAGAGGAGAGAGTATGCTTGATGCTATTGCAAAGTTACCAAACGTGTAATTGGAACTTAGCAGGAAAGTTAATATCAAATTTTAGGACAAAAAGAAAATGGAGATTGTAAAGTCGTTAAATCTTAAATATGGGAGGGGCTCTGAGAGAGATCATTTGCATCATTTCTAATTTTCAAGGGAGGAGGCAAAGCTCCATCATGATTAAGCCCCTTGATGGAGGTCACACTCCTGTTTGCATATGGAACTGAGGCTAGAAGCCAAATACTCTGCCTTTTGAATCAGGAGATGAAGAGAAACCTGAAAAATTAAAGATTGAGAAATTCTATATGAGTTGCTCACAATTTAAAGAAGAAAACAAAATGAATACACACAAGACAACTAGAACATGATTATAAATTGGCAAGGGCTTAGAATTAAGGGTGAGGTTGTTCCTGCTGAATTTTCTTTAAAATTCCTAATTTTAAGTCCTATGGCTTCTAAAAGTATGGGTTGCAACTTATGAGATTATGTGTGTTTAAAGCTAAACAATATAGAAAAGCATAAGGACATTACAGTGGACACCCATGGACCAGTGAACAACTGAAAAGTGCTCACTTTTTTTCATATTTACAAGTCATTTTTTTCCCTCCTTTCCTTTCTCTTGTTCTCTTTTTCTTTTGTTCTTTTTCTTTCTGAATAAGAAAATTACATTACACATTAAGTTGATGCTCTTGTTTCTCACTCCCCATTTAATTTCCCTCCCAGACCAGCTCCCAGGCAATCACTATCATGAATGCATTTTGTAGTATTTAGTGAGCCCCATTATGTGTCAGGTGGAGTTCTAGATGCTTGACATACATCAATTTAAAAAAAAGAAAGAAAAACATTTTTGACCAAGAACATTTTATATTTTAGAGGAAGAATTTGATACGTATTCATTTTGAATTTTTATGCCTATAAGTATACATGCATTTGAATAATGTGTTATTTCTATATCTGTGTTCTTTTAAATGCATGCAATTTATGTCAACTCTACATACTAACCTGAAACTGCAGCTTCTTTTTTCTGTTCCACATTGTTTTTGAGATCTAGTCATGTTAATAGATATAGATCAAGTTTATTTTTAACTGCTTTAAAGTACTGATATTTTATTTATGCACTCTATTGAGAGTCATTTGGAATGTATCAGATTTTCACCATTGGAATAAGGCTTCAATGACATCCTTGTAAGGGTCTCCTATGCACATGTGTTAAGTCTCTTCAAGGTATTTACCTAGATGTGGGTTTGCTAGGTCTTAGGGTAACTCATTTTCAGTTTCTAAATGCTGTTGAATTACTTAACGCTAGTGATCATACTGTTTGATACTCCTATCAGCAGTGATTTTTACTAGCAAGTATTTAGATCATAGTTACATATTTGGCATTGACATATGTCAGAATTCATGTTTTTGTTTTTTGCAAGAAGGCGATTATTTGTGTGAAGAACATTCTGAGAAATGTAAATCTAGAACTTTTACTGATTTATTAAGGAATGACCTAAGATCAACATTCTAGAAAGTGACTAAGAAAGCCATTTTTATATAATGGGACAGAAATCCTAACTCCCAGTCTTAGTAAATATGAAAAGCTGGGTTCAGTGCTTCCCTATATGTGTTAATTTAAGTGAAATGAAATAAAACAATCTTTTGAAGAGATAAAATCAGGAGTTCCAGGTGGCTTAGCAGGTTGAGGATCTGGTGTTGTCATGATGTGGCTATGGTTACTGCTGTGGTACAGCTTTAATCCCTCATCCCTGTTCTGGGGAAAAAAAGAAGAAATACTAGAAATAATAAATTACCAGGTAAGGGTACAAGTTTAAAGACATTAACTGAAAATTGCAACAAAATTTTCTAGCAATTAGATTCCAAATAATATTTCCCAAACTGTGTTATAAGACTGATGTCTATAGTTAAAACCGTGCTAGCCTGAAAAAAAAAAAAAAATTCTTGTAAATACTGGCAAGAAGCTGATACTAAGAGCAAATTTAAATACAAACTTAATTTTTTTATAACAAGAGAACACTTTCTCCAATCAAGTAAGAACAATGCCATATTTAAGTTGAAATTATTTATGATTCAGAGGAAATTATCAATACAGTTGCTGGTTATTAAGCTAAGAGTTTATCTGATAATAAAATTTGATGGATTTAAATGTTTAATTACATAAATTATAGTCTTTTAAGTTCCAAAGTACTTTTATTTTGTTTAAAAAACTTTTAAAATTGAAGTATAGTTGATTAACAATGTGTTAATTTCTGCTATACAGCAACGTGATATATGTATGTGTGTGTGTGTGTTTATATATATTCTCTTTTTTATATTTTTTCCATTATGGTTATAGGATATTGAATACAATTTCCTGTGCTATACAGTAGGACCTTGCTGTTAATTCATTCTGTGTATATTAGCTCGCATCTGCTGATCCCAAATTCCCAGTCCATCCTTCCTTCACCTCTCCTCCCCCTTGGCAACTACAAGTCTGTTTTCCATGTCTGTGAGTCTGTTCCTATTTCTCCGGAGCATTTTAAACTGATCTAATAAATCCTTGAATCATATACTGATTTTAAAATTCATGGCAGAGATGAATGTTTACAGAGAATTTTTTGAGTCTCATTGCCTTTCCTTCCTCTCCCAAAAAATTTATTGAGGAATAATTGGTAAATATAATAGCATATATTTAAAAAGTAAAATGCAATGATTTGATATACATCTACATTGTGAAATAATTACAATGCCTTTCCTTTTCCCATCTCAAAATCTATGGACCAGAGTTCCCACTGTGGAACAGTGGGTTAAGAATCTGACTACAGTGGCTTGGATTGCAGCAGAGGAACTTCCATATTCCCTGGGAGTGGCCATTAAAAAAAACTGCAGACCTGGAGGACTTATGGCCAAGAATTTTCTCCATGAACATCTTGTAAGAGAAGTTTATGATGTTGTCTTGCAACATCCTTATGCTCAAGAAGATAAAAAAATTTCTCAGGGAGGGACTATGGTCAGATTTTGAACAAGAGGGAACTTAAGTGCTAGAGAATATCTAAGAAGTGATTGGTGCTTTCCTAGGTAGAAGGAAAATAGTCATTCTCCTGGATTCATAGGAATTTCATGTGAACAATGAATTTATGGTTATTGAAGAACTGGACTCTGATACTTCTCAGCTATCACTCTTAGCCTCCCTACCCTCACGCAGCCTACTATGAGCATGTTCCTGGACTAGTCTTGGTAGAATAGGATCAGAGTCAATTACCCAGACATCTTAGAGAGTCACACTAAGAGCTCTAACCTAAGTTGTAGGGCTGACCCTCCATGTATCAGGTCAGAGAAGGATGGAGACAGCCCAGTGTGTTTCCCTTGAGTCCAGAGGGATTTCGAACAACATCTGAATATTTCCCATGCACCAGAGAGAAACACAGCAAAGTTGAGAAAAATCTTGTAGACCAGAAGTAGCATTGCATTGCTTAGAATAATGCAGCAACAAGTTTGCCTGCAATCTATGATTGGAAACTGAATGAGAAATTAGATGTTCTCCAGATTCCAAAAACTGGAGATGATCCACGTACAAAGACAGAAGGAGGTGCTGGCATAAGTATATGTAAAAACTCATTGGGTGAACTTTCTCAAAACTGCTGCATAACAGTAGGGGCTGCAAGGGAAATAAAAGCTGACTCAGAAAAAGTGTAAGTTGACTGAGAAAACTCTGAATTCTTTTAAACTCTGAATTGACAAAGGTTAAGTAACTCTCATTAGAGAGAATGGAGGTTCAAGACAGAAAGTAAGTGCAATTATAGAAAATTAAATTGACATTATTTGCACATTTGAGTTCATAGTCTATGAAATCTGTATTCATCCTGGATGAACTTAGTACTCTTGATAATGTGTATTTATATGACAGGACTTAGAAAGATAAAAGAGTTGAAAGCACTGATTAGCTTTTGAAATGTAATTAAGCTGAGCTTACTTGAAATTTTAATTTCTAATTCCTATAGGTTAAAGAGTAACATAAGCTAATATGAGTTATTATGTTTCTGAAGTCTAGTAGCAGAAAACCTTCAAAATCATTTCAAATCAGTTTCAGTGAATGACATTTTAGAAATGTGAAATTTTTATTGATTTGGGGGATGCTAAAAAATCCAATTCTCAAATATAAAAAATACCTCAGTTGAAAAACATCTCAAAACATGTAACAACTAGTTTTGTAATGAACTTAAAATGACTATAAGTTCCCTTTTATGTTCACTTACTATTCATTTGCACAATTATGAAACAAGAGGAGTATGTTTCCTCTTAATTGTATTATCAATATAAGTATAACAAATTGCCATGCTTATCTCTCTTTCTAAAACCATGTGTCTCTGATTTTACATATCTGTTTGGAAGCTTGGTTTATTATTATCCTAATTTGGAAAATTCAATGGAGACTCAAAATTTAAAATTCAAAAGAGTATTTCTAGATATCATTAGGACAAATACTGCTTTTTTCCCAGTTGTTCCTGTGGTTTAGTTTCTGAGGGGAATATTGTTAGTTGCTTATGTAATGTTCATTATCCCTTTCTTTTTTCCTAAGGAAATCCAAGTTTGCATCCCCCGTAAATCCATCAAACACAACACTTAGAAGTGATATTTTAAGAAAATTTCCCTGAAGACCTGAGGACTCCATAATCAGATTATATAACAGAGCACAAAAATTTAGAGTTCTGTGAGAGAAATTGGGACTCTTAGAGTTCATTGCCCTAGCCCTTCTCATCTTAGGAGTCCCTATTGACCAGATCCTTCTCAGGCCTAGGCCTGCGGCCTTATGACTATGGCCTATTAAACTCCCCAGACCTGATCTCTTTGAACTTGTCCTCTGTCCCTGGACTCCAGGACCCCATTCCTCCCGGTACTAGTTCTTTTCTCATCACGTAGTGGTTGCCCATTTTCTTCAATATCCCTCTCCTTTAATAGGATGTGGCCAGGCCTCTATGTCACAGACAAAGGACATCCCTACTTTTGAAGAATGAGATCACAAAATGCCATACCATGAGATGGAAACAAAAAAAGATTCTACCTAAATAGATGGGGCCTTTTCGAATATTAACAGTATTTCCTCCCTAAATAAAAAACACGTATTTAAGATATATACAATTTACAGTGAGTTTTGAAATTGCAATATTAGGAAGACTGTACCTGAAAACATAGGTGATTAGTGGGTAACATGGAGAAAGAAAAATTGAAAAATAAAACCTGGAAAGTCAAACTTCAAAAATTTCTGACATATGATGTTATAATTTTAATGTGCATTTTTAAAACTACTTAGCTTGAAATATCTCTAGACAAAGATTAATAGTTAAGCTACTTTATATTTATGTAAATATAATTTTGGCATCACGGCCTTTTTTCAGTTATTTGATTTGTGACTTGGTCTTTTTTAACATTTTATAATGATTTCTATTTTTTCCATTA
Source organism: Sus scrofa (assembly GCF_054392235.1). Taxonomy (NCBI): domain Eukaryota; kingdom Metazoa; phylum Chordata; class Mammalia; order Artiodactyla; family Suidae; genus Sus; species Sus scrofa. The sequence continues at coordinate 80,070,319 of NC_139387.1, read as the reverse complement.
TGTCTTTGAGTGCTTTGTGCAATGGTGGGCATCAGTAATCTTTCCACAATGTATCTTCCATGAAAAGTAGTAAATGAAAACAACAACCACAAAAATGAAAGTTAACATCATAGATAAATTCTAAGTACCAAAATTTAGGTTAAAAGAAACTTTTCTGAAACACACATCATTTTACTTTAACAGAGGAAATACTTTGGGATTGATGGAAACAACCTAAATGTCCATTGACAGAGGAATGGATAAAGATGATGTGGTACATATATAAAATGGGATATTACTCAGCCATGAAAATTAAATAATGCCATTTGCAGCAATATGCATATACCTAAAGATCATCATACTAAGCAAAGTAAGTCACAAAGAGGCAGAAAAAATACCATATGATGTCACCTGTATGTAGATTCTAAAATATGAAACAAACGAACATATCTACAAAACAGAAACAGACTCATAAACAGAGAACAGACTTGTGGTTGCCAAGGGGGAAGAGGGACAAGGGAGGGATCAACTGGGAGTTTGAGGTTAGCAGGTGCAAACTATTGTATAGAGAATGGATAAACAACAAAGTCCTAGTGTATAGTGCAGGGAACTATATTCAATATCCTTTGATAAACTGTAATGGAAAAGAATTTTAAAAATTGGGCATTGAAAAAAAGATAAAAGCAGTAAATGAGATTTTCTTTTTAGAGATCAGATTCTCCAGTGTTCAGTAACTGAGAAGCCATTTTCCAGAGTCTGATCATCTCTTGGTCAAGCCAGTCAACCTCTTTGAGCTTCAACACCCTGTCTATGAAATGTCTATTTAAAATACCATCTATTTTATTTATATTTTGATGCTTTGGAAAACATTTCTAGAAGAGTGAATACAAAAAAAAATAAAAATATAAACACTGAAAGAAAAATATATATTAAGGAATTCAAGAGTACACAGGGAAAATTAGTACCTGGAAAAGTAATAGCATAATCAGTTCCTAAGCATAAAGGGATAAAACTACGGTATCTGTTTAACGGGGTTGATAACAGTACTTGTTTTATAGGGTTGCTGAGGGGATTGCATGACCTGATCTATGTCGTATCTCTGGCACATCACACAGTTTATCAAATGAAAGTTTTCTTCCTCCTGGGAAGCTGAGGAAATGTGGGTTTGTCACAGAACACTGGACCTGTGGTGATGTCAAGACATGGAGCTTGCTGGGGGTCTCTACTCCAATGCAAGGATAAAAGGGGAGATGCATATATAATAGCACAGTATATAGTATTTGCACAAGTATTCGCTTAATATATTTGAATGAGAAAGTGAAAAATACAGAACTGAGCAGAGCCAGCAGACATCAGGCCGTGTGACCTTTCAAGGATAGAATAGGCAAAATGGGACGAAGCAGGAGCAGATCAATTTCTGGTTCATATAAGACTTTTATCACATACACAGTCACCAAATGTGGCATATCTTGCCTCAGGAAATTGTGACTATCTCATGCTAAGAGCTCTTTATAAGGAAGCCAGGCATCCATTGACTGGAAGGCTGGTGGAAGGATTCAAGCACTGGATGGCCAGATGAACCATTAGAAACATCTCTCACGGTTCTATCACCTTTCTGAAGAGGAACATGGAATTTTAAGCAAGTTTGAATGTCAGGAATGAGCAGAGATCAGTAGAAAATAGGAATAGGTATTATAGCTTAAGTCTGTGCTAGTCCTAATATTTATCCTAGCCTGTCATTCTTCTACAGGAAACGCCCCCCATCCCATTGCTTTCACAGGCAATTTTCCCATTATCTTTGACTATCCGATTAGCATTCTCTCATCAAACGAATCTGGCTGACAAATTCAGATGTTGTTTCTTCATAACATGTCATAAACTACTTGTAGATGGTTTTCCTGGCTTCTCAAGACTCTCTTCCTTTCAGTAATTTTTGTCTTTGATACAAGCAAAATCCTCCTATCCCATTCAAAGCTTTACATCTTTTTCCAAAGTAGAGTTTTTGCTTTTCTTCTTTCTCAGTTGCTTTCAAGAGCTTCTTTTCCAACCTATGTGAACAAATCGGCCAATGCGTTTTTCTTGGTCTGTGTTCTAGTTTCTGTTTTGTTCTCTAAGTTTCTTGATTCATCACATTGCTCCTTTCGTCACTTTGTGACCATCTCCGGATTCTTTCCATTTTGAAAAAAGATTTAACACTGACAAAGCCACCCATTGCCTTTTGTTTCAAGTTTCTGCTGAAAGCGTCTTCTTATGATCCTATCATTTCCTTTAAATTCCCTAAGAGATAAAAGTCAGTTAAGAAAATTCTAGAAGCAAAAATAACAATGAATAAGCTCTCACCTAAAAGATGTAAGGGTCACCCTCTGAAGCTTGCTCCTGGCGTGGGATATGGTTAGCACGCAAGAGGAAATAACATCTCATTAATTGCCTGGACCAAAGTTCTTTCTTCACTTTGCCTGCTTTAAAATGAAGTTGGCATTTTATTATTGATATCTTTGCATATGAAATTATGGCGCTTGGGAATTGGCTTTCTAATATCAATCTATAGGATATTTTATGTTTTAAATGTTTTTTAAAATTATTTTTATAATCTCACTGGATATTCACCGTAAACCAGAGGAGTGAGCAAAGCAAATATTATGATTCCCATTGGCCAGGTTAAATCACAGATGTCTAAAAAGATTACAGGGCGTCAGGTTATCCTTACATGTATACATTGCAATTACAGTTTTTCCCCCACCCTTTCTTCTGTTGCAACATGAGTATCTAGACAAAGTTCTCAATGCTACTCAGCAGGATCTCCTTATAAATCTATTCTAGGTTGTGTCTGATAAGCCCAAGTGCCCGATCCCTCCCACTCCCTCCCCCTCCCATCAAGCAACCACAAGTAGATGTTTAATTTGATTACAAGTGGATTTTTAAGTCATCTGTTTCTGTTTGTTTGAATGTAACTATATGGCTGGCTACAACAAACATTCTATTGATAGAATCTGAGGAAGAGTTACTTGTTTTCAGTATTTCACATGCAGGCATTTGCTGAATACACTGAGGGAAGAAGGCATTTTAGCTGACTAGAGTATTTAGAAGTGGAAAAGAGTAGCTCCAATCATAATTCTTTTTTCTATTTTAATTTCCACGTGCCAGGGAAGTGTGTTTATTTATCGCCTATCTCAGGCAAATAACCTACTACTTAAAGGATTTTTAACTTCTCAGAGCCTGATGACTAATAAATCACCTTGAAGTTATTGCAACACGAAAAATAATAAACATTCTTTATAACTCTGTAGTATTTTTAACTTAATACCAAGGTTTTTCCTTAATGAAATAACAACTTTTTTATCGAAATAAGAGTAGTAAGTAAACTTTGAGTGAAAATCAGAATGAAAAGTTTAGGGTTTTTTTATGCTGACTATTGAAATAAGAACTGCAAACACACATACTCCTTTCTTTGTGTGAAATAAATATGTAGTTTTTTTTTTTTTTAAAAAAGAAAACTGAATGTTATGGCCCCCATGGAAAAATGGAGCTTTGCCCTACTATTGTAAGTAAAGAGTTTCTGAAAAATAACAGAATAAAATGTATTAAAAAAAAAAAAAACCAAAAAGCTTTTACTCCAGGCTATTATAATGAAGAAAAAGTGTTTCAAATGTGAACTAATGAAGTACAAAGTAATGAATATTTAATTTGTATAATTTACCAAAGTGCTTTTAGAAATCAGAGCTACATTCTTCATAAACATAATGTTCATTAGGCCTTAACTGTAGCTTGCTTGCAATTACCATATCCTCCTGTACAACTTCAGCATCAGATGGCATTGAATAAAACCCCTCTGAGACCATCTTGAGGGCAAAGAGAGAAAAAGAGAAGAAAAACTGTTATGGCTGTGAAATTTGAATAGCTTACCTTTGACAAGGAAAGCCTAGAAGATGCATACCAGGAGGACGGCCAGCCAGCCCTCGCCTAGCAAACAGTGAATCCACCCGGGCTCCCTACCCTTCTGGCACAATGTCTTGAAGGGTTAAATTAAATAAAATACAAAATTAGTTTGATAGCTCAGGAGGATGCATTATCATATTCTTAAAGGTAAGCGGAGTGCTACTTAAAATCTGACTGATAACATATCAGATTAAGCAGAGCAGTTTTCCGTAGAAACAAACTTGCAGTGTGATGTGAATTTTAATATGACCACTAATGCAGCTCGCATAGACTTCAGAGCCCAAGAACCTGCACTCTCGGTCTATTATTATAATGGAAGGTGATTGTTTTTCTCTTAAAGCACATCTCTCCCTTTCTATTCTTTTATCAAGTTGGCAGCCAAATTTATTAGAGGGTGAGGTAAATTTTTTTAAATTTTATTTGAGGAAAGTTTTTGAAATTGCTAAAGAAAATCAAACTTAGTGTTAAAATACATTGTGTTCTAATAAAATCACTCTTACTAAAGTAAATTTAACAGAAAAGATTTCATAACTCAAAACTCTCTTTCCCTTTTCCCTTTGCTTGGTTAATGTTTGTCTTCATTATTCTGGGTCTGTATAATTCAACATGCAAGAAGTAACTCAGGGCTGCCCTAAGGTCAATCCAGCCTCATTTTACTAATTTCAGCACAAGCCATCCAAGGAGAGTGTCATAAAGCACTTTTACTTTCTAGGGCCACACTCACGGCATATGGAAATTCCCAGGCTAGGGGTCGAATCAAAGCTACACCTGCTGACCACAGCCACAGCAACGCGGGATCTGAGCCGTGTCTGCAACCTACACCGCAGCTCATGGCAATGCCAGATCCTTAATCCACTGATGGAGGCCAGGATTGAACCTGCATCCTCATGGATACTAGTCGGGTTCGTTAACTGCTGAGCCATGAAGGAACTCCCGCAGAGCACTTTAAATGTAACAGAGATGTCCTCTTCCCTAGAAAGCGGTTCGTATATGATTTATAATAAAAGGATAATAGAGATGCAAAGAGTTTGGGGATAAAATGGAAGACCTACATCTGAATTAATTTTGAAGTCATGAGTGTTTAGGCCTGCCAAAGATTTCCATTAACATATTTAGAGGAAAATCATTTTGACATATTATGTATCTTATGCGCAAAAATATGCAACCTGCTGCATTTGGCACTTTGTCCTTCCATTCCTGAAAGAAAGGTAAATTGCCTTTGCCATGAGTCACTGTAATTGGATTGCAGTTCCTCCAACCGCACTGCCGATTAGCTGAGATGCCCACCTGGATGCACTCTGTGACAGCTGGCAGGTATGGCCTGCAGGGAGCCTGTGCCTATTGGACTTTGATCCTATTCGAGTGATGGGAGAATTCTCAGGAGAGTATTTTGGCCACTTTAAATTATCACTTAAGAAATCTATTGGCAAGGATCTTTCATTTAGCTTGTCATTTGGAGAAGCAGGAAAATGCAAGTTCATTTTAGAATAGGAATAAGCTCATAATTGAGGTGGCCAAAGTGAATGCATTATGGGACTAAGACCTGGAGGAAGAATTTGACAGGGCATTAGAATCTGGAATTTTAGGGCCAATTAAAAAGAAAAAAAAAGCTTTTATTTATCTTAACCTGAATAAATGAATTGGAGGATAAAGACTACCATTTCGATAATTTTGTAGATCTCATAACATTTTATAGAATTGGAAGGAACCTTAAAGAATTTAAAGGCACTCCGTTTAAAGCATAAGCCAACCTCTAGTTGAGGACACCCAGTAGTCAAATGACAACATGAGGCAAATGGAGAATTGAGACTTATGTGCCATTATATTGTAGCAATGAGATTGCCAAGGAACGGTGCAAGAAAAAGCCTGAAGGTAGAGGAAGGTAAGAGAGAGGGAGGGGTGATATTCATTGTGGCAGAATTGAGCAAAGTGGAGGCAATTCAAATAATATGGTCTCCCCAGAGTTTGGGGTTGGTAGATGCAAACTATTCCATTTAGAATGGATAAGCAATGAGGTCCTCTGTACAGCACAGGGAACTATGCCCAGTCTCTTGGGACAGAACAAGATGGAAGATAGCATGAGAAGAAGAATGTTTGTATAAGAGAGAGAGAGAGTGTGTGTGTGTGTGTGTGTGTGTGTGTATTACTGGTGCCTGGATCACTATGCTGTATAGAAGAAACTGACACAGCACTGTAAATCAACTATACTCTAAGTAAAATATAATAATAAAAAAATAACGTGGTCCTTATTTTCTCAAGTAAGGGGAAACATGCCCATTTGTTGAAAATGAAGGAGATGCACATGGATTGGGGAATTTTATGCAAGTGGAAAAAGCAAGAAAGCTGTTTAACAAATATTGCATAAAATTAGAGTCAGCTAGAGATAAATAATTGCCCAGAAGTCTTGATGGGCCCTCAGCAGCTGTTGGGAAACATGGATTGGTTAGAATGGCAGCTATTTCTAACAATGCTCAGCTGTCAGATGTAAGAGAGGAGTGATCTGATGATTGACATTACTTAGGGCTGAAAATGGCCATGATGGCTGTTTTCAGGTTCAGAGTGGCTTTAAAACATCAAATAGTAATGTTAGGGAACTAGGCAGACATGAGCAGATCCCGCTCCATCCTGGGCTGAGAAATCATCTTTTCTTCCCCAATCTTGAAAACACCACTGGGCTTTTCAAAACTTAGCCCTTGTTGGCCCAGGTACACCAAGACCTAAGAGGTGACCCAGAGTAAGTGAGGTTCATTATCCCATATTTATAATAAACTAGCATTGAGGTTCTCCACCACCATTATGGGTTTCACTTGGGTGCTTATGGGTAAACACCTGTACAAAAGGAGTAAAATTATATAACCCAAAGCTGTCAATCACCTTGTCAACTGAAAGACATGGCACATGGAGGGGCTTTCCACTACTCTGAAAAACCAATCCCACCCCCATTGTGGGGCTGCTTCTGCTTTACAGACAACTTTGGGATAGCACTTTTGCTTGCTTTGTGTAATAAAACTCCTGCTGCTTGAAACTAACCCATGTCTCTTCAACTGAATTCTTTCCTTTGGTGACTGAGAACCGAGGAATTGCTGTTCCACCATTAACAGCAAGAATTGTCGTATAAATAGGATGCCCAGCGTAAAAGGATTTAGACAAAATCAAGCTGTCCTCATAAACAGTTCTGACTTTCATTTCATTCACGGTCTTGTCAATTTTATGGTCTTGTACAGTAGAACTACTCTTAACTAATGCTACCTGAAATAGCCATTTTGTGGGTTAAAAAAATTCTACTAAAGAATCATAAAAGAAATTAGAGTGTACAAATATCATTTTATTTTACCTTAAGACATGTTTATTCTCCAGTGTATTTAGTGGAGAACACAGTTGACTTTTTGGGGGGGAGGGGAAGATATAAATCGAATTATATTCAGAAGATCTTTTAGCCCTTCTTTTACGTAAACCCCACACAATACATCATCTCTAATTTCTATACAGGATCTGAGTTCAAAATTCTTTTGGAATTTTCTAATTTTAAAATAAATACCACAACTATGCTGTGATGGTTCACTTTAGGTGTCAGCTTAACTGGATCACAGAGTGCCCAGACTTTTGGCCAAATGTTCTTCTGGGTGTGTCTGTGAGGGGGTTTCTACATGAGATTAACATTTAAATTGTAGACTGAGTAAAGCAGATGGCCCTCCCTAAGGTAGGTGGGCTTCATGCAATCAACTGATGACTTGAACAGAACAAAAAGGCTGAGTAAAAGGGGGATCCTCCTGCCTGACTGAGCTAGACCATTGGTATATTCTGGTCTCTGGTCTCCAACGGAAACACGAGCTCTTCTTGGGTCCTGAGTCTGCTTGCCTTTCATACTGTGTCTCCGGCTTGCTGTAGATCCTGGGACTTCTCAGCTTTCAGAATTGTGTGAGCCAATTCCTTATAATAAATATCTTTCGATATGTGTATGTATATATCAGCTCTTGGTCCTATTTTTCTAGAGAACCCTGATGAATACAGATGCCTAATTTGTTAGCGATTACTCTTTCTCACTCTGTCTTTTCAAAGCATTCAGTCACTCATAAAAATAATTTTCTTTCTTTTCATACTCACATTTTAGTAGTATCCATACTCTTTAATTAATCAATGGAACTTCAATAACAGCTACACTGTCATCAGTATGAGAATAAATTCAAGCTGTGCAAACACGAGAAGGTGGAAGATCCAGTAGAAGGAAATGGTTCTGGCTCTAAAGGGGGGTGGGGAGAGAGGAAACTCAATCGTGAACAAGCACACTACCTTGGAAATCAAGGTAAGTGTAGCAATCAATTGTAATCCAGCCTGGTATGCTCTCAAGATACTAGATCAACAACCCGTGCCGTGGTTTATGAGATCTTCCCCTTCACTTTTGAAAATCTGTCTTCTTTGTATAAAGGAAGACTGAGGATCCAAGGCTTTGGGGCTTAATAAAGTCAATCATCTAGTACTGCAGTCTGTTGCCAAGGATCTGTAATATTCCAGACCAGCTCAGTGTTTCACTTACTCCTTATTCAGGACACCTTACAGGAACCCCAATATATTCCCTCCATCCCACTGTCTCTCTCTTTTTTCTTTTTTCTTTTTTCTTTCCAGGGCCACCCCTGCAGCATAAGGAAGTTCCCAGGCTAGGGGTCAAATCAGAGCTGCAGCTGCCAGCCTAGCCACAGCCACAGCAATGTGGAATCCTTAACCCACTGAGTGAGGCCAGGATTGAACCCACATCTTCAAGAACACTATTCAGGTTCTTAATCGGCTGAGCTACAATGGGAACTCCTTCTCCCTGCCTCTCTTAAAGTCTTCAGAACATATATCTTTCAAGGCTGTAACTCTTAAATCTTTTCCTCACACTTTTTCTCTTGGTGAGACTTTCAGTTGTCTATACAGAATGGATTGTCATTATTCATGCTGCCACCATCCAGACAACATGGGCCATGAGTTGTCTTGGTCTAGACCCATATTACACTGCAGTTTTGGTGCAAGGAGGTTCGGTATTTTGAGGTGCTATAGAAACCAAACTAGAAAGAAATGATCATAGGATCCAAGCTGAATAATGGACTTAGAGAAAAGGGAAAGGCCAAGGGTTTGAAAATGAAAGGAAGAGGTAATAGTTAGAAAAGAATATTTCTTTGGTGAGATAGCAGAACAAGTGATAAAAAGTGAGGATCAGCCCTGTTGAAAGAATGGAGAAACACCACTTGGAAATATATTTGAAAAGATTTGGAAAACACAAGGCCGAGGGTCCGTGAGGTTAGTGCGTTTACTGTTTTCACATAAGGAGCTTATTGTTGATTAAAATTTTCAGTTACTAACTCTTAATAGTGGAAAATATTTTCATCACAATGCATCTGAGAAAGCTAAGATTTTATGTCTCTGGATCATTACATCAGATCTCTACTTAATAGTGAGCCTATGTAGAAACCAAAAAGTAAGTAGTGCTCATTCACTTTGATTTGCTAATCTAGAAAGGATATAAAACATGGTCCCTGGAATTCATAGACATTACAGTTAGACCTCTTAAAATCACACTAAGGGAGGGCTTTTAGGAGGGAGGGGGTATCTTCTAGGGAATAATCTTCAAAAGTTGTTGTTCCCACATACTTTTCATTTCTGACTAATACACTGTTACAATCTACAATATAAATATAGCAAATGTGGGGCTTAAATAGCCTATTGAGAGTACTGATCCCAAATATCTATTGGTCATTAGTAGAATATATATTAGTAATTAGTTAAGTATGGTTTAGAAATTGTTTTCAATAAGAATGAAACCACAGAGTCCCCATCATGGCTCAGTGGAAATGAATCTGACTAGTAACCATGAGGATGCGGGTTTGATCCCTGGCCTCACTCAGTAGGTTAAGGATTTGGCATTGCCGTGAGCTATGGTGTAGGTCACAGATATGGCTCAGGTCTGCCATTGCTGTGGCTGTGATGTAGGCCGGCTGCTGTAGCTCTGATTTGACCTCCAGACTGGGAGCTTCCATATGCCGCAGTGCATCCCTAAAAAGCCAAAAAAAAAGGAATGAAATCATTGGATTTCCATTGTGGCTCCGCAGGTTAAGGATCCAACATTCCAGCATTGTCACTGCTGCAGCTGGGATTGCTGCTGTAATGCAAGTTCTACCCCCAGCAAGGGAACTTCAGCATGCTTCCGTGGGTGTGGACCAAAAAAAAAAAAGAATGAAATCATTATTAAAGTTTGGTGAATAGGTTATCTATATCCTTGCCCTTGGGATCAGGCTTTTTTTTTTTTTTTTTTTTTTTTTTTTCTTTTTTTTTAGGGGATCAGTACTAGGAAGGAAATAGGCAAATGTGGGAAGTCAATAGAAGCTGCAGTCTGGAAATCAGGAGTGCAAAGTAGGACCATGTAATATTGTTATGTGGTCAATTATGTTGATTTTATTTCCAGGACATTAGTACTTCTATCAGCTAAATAACTCCCTTTCTAGTCTTTATCTCAAAAGCTTAAAAAAAACAGTCAAAACCCCTTTAAGGAAATTTTCAACATCCACTGCCTGGATAGGAGTTTAATTCCTTCTTGACCCTAGAAAACTAGGGTCACACTGATGAGATTACCCTAACCTGCTACCCACTCATTTAACTCCAATCTTGTTGCTGCAACTCCCTGTTGCCTGCAGCCTCTTGCCTCCCGCATTATACTATATGCCCTGGGCACACTGGGAACAGAAGAATACCCTCGAGGCACCAGGGCTCCCAAACCAAAATTTATCTTACCTTATTTCATTTTATTTTCTGTCTTTTTAGGGCCACACCCATGGCATATGGAAGTTGCCAAGCTAGGGGATCGAATCAGAGCTAAAGCTGACTACCTATGCCACAGCCATAGAAACGCCAGATCAGAGCCACCTCTACAACCTACAGTGCAGCTTCAGGAAACACTGTATCCTTAACCCACTGATAGAGGCCAGGGATCGAACCCACATCCTCATGGATACTAGTTGGGTTCTTAACCAGCTAAGCCACAACAGGAAGTCCCCCAAACCAAAATTTTAGTGAAAACAATGCTGCAGCATACAGTCCAAACGTCTTTCTTTGAAAAGACACTTTTGAGAGTCAGGATCTTGGGCCAGATTTACCACAACTAAATAAAGAGGAAGGGGAGAAAAAGCTATATATACATTTTCAAAGTATACATAATTCAAAGAAACATTATATACATATCATCTGTATAATCTCTTTAGACTCCAACTTTCTGGTGCCAGTATAAATGACAGACTTGGTTTACATTTCCCAACTTATAAAATAGGAGGGATAAAATATTTCTCTAAGTGCTTTAAATCATAGCTAATGATAAGTAATCACAAGTAATCTCTCCAGATGAAAAACATCATTTAAGAACATAATTTTTTATGACTTAAATTTTTCATCACTCTAAAGAGGGTGCAAACATATATTTTATATTATTGGGGGCAAATCGTTTTCCTTAATTCTCACTGTTTGAAATGAACTTTGTCTCAAGCTAGTTTGAGAAAAGTTCAGCTATGACTGGTAGACTTGACTCTTATTACCTTTGTGTCACTTAGGAAATGGTAGCAATTAAAGCGTAAAAGTACTTGCCCTGGGTCAAAAAGCATTCTTGAAACTTTTGTCACTAATCAGATAACAAAATGAAGCTAAGCCATACTTTGAAGAGGCAGTAGTATAATATCGTGGTTAAGAACACAGGCTCTGGGGAGTGTCTGTTGTGGCTCAGTAGGTTAAGAACCTGGCATAATGTCCCTGAGGATGTGGGTTAGATCCCAGGCTTTGCTCAGTGAATTAAGAATCCAGCGTTGCCAGATCCAGCGTTGTGGTGTAGATTGCAGATGCAGCTCAGATCCAGCAATGCTGTGGCTGTGGTCTAGGGCAGCAGCTGCAGCTCCTATTCGACCCCTAGCCTGGGATCTTCCATATGCTGCAGGTGCAGCCTTTATGGAATACAAACAAATGAACAGACAAAACACAGGGTTTGGAGTCAGACAGACAACTACCAGAAGACATTGCATTATTTATTCCAAAATATTTGATCCTTACAAGTCTTCTCTGTGGACTCTGCCCAGGAGGATATGCAAAATTCCTATCACCATGTTACTTCCTTGGTCAATGGAGTGTGAGCAGAAGTAAACCATTTCAAGTCAACCACATGGGCTCTTTTTCCTCTGCTGTGAGACCAACGATGTCCCAGACAAAGGCTACTCCTTCATCTCGGATCCCTGAGTGAAGGGGGAGTGGAGCAGGGCCACTGTCTCCTTGTAACTAACTGTAACATAAGTGAGAAATAAATTTAATGAATTTTGTTAGTGGACTCCACTGAGATTTGGGGATATTCTTACCATTATACTAGCCTATTCAGAATGATATAGAAAATTGTCCTAGAAGTAAAATTCTCTGCTACTTAAAAAAATGCCTGAAATATGTGCCTTGTTTTGGGGCTGGGCAGAGAGTGGCAAAAATAAAACAAAACAAAAAACACTGCCAATGCAAGTAGGAAGCCATTGAATGCAGTTGTGAAAAAATCAGCAGAACTGTTGTCCACAGTTCCTTGGAAGGCAGATAAAATTTTTAATGAACTTGTGACTTTAGGTGATGAAGTGGGAAAATAAAATGTTTGTAGCATAAATTGGTTACTATTGGTTGTGTTCTTTGTTGGAATCTGAATCAAGGCAGCTGGTCTCCAGGAAATTCTTTCAAATGCATAACCAGCTCAGTGTGAAGAGTCTTCCAGACTCTCTCACAGAAACTCAATAGGCTGTAATTATTAGTCATTAAAGAGGGAGCATATCCTAGACGTTCATTCAGGTCTTCTGTTAAAATAAAACATTGGGGCTGATTCCAGTAAAGTATGAAACAGGTATTTGTAACCCAGAGCATGGACTTGGGGACAGTGTGATGGTGCCCAAACCATGTGCTGCTTCTCTGCAGGCTCTTCCTGTGGAGAGGGATGTGTCTCCATCCCACTGCTGTCAGATTTGCTCGGGTGGCTTGCTTCAGGCTGTGGGAGGAAAGCACATGACCTTCTGAGCAGAACTACACAGCACCAGCGACTGAGGCCTTGGCAGGTGGGATTCTGGAAAGAGTAGGGCAGGGAACAGATCCCCAACACCCCTACCGCCAACACATAGTAAGTGGACCTTTGTATTTAAAACCCATGGAGGCGTTAATTCATTCATTCATTCATTCATTAACAGCTGCACCTGCAGCATATGGAATTTGTCGAGCTCGGGGTCAAATCAGAGCTGCAACTGCAGGCCTACACCACAGTCACAGCAGCAGCAGAGCTGAGCCACATCTGTTTCCTACATGCAGCTTGTGACAAGGCCGGATCTTTAACCCACTGAGCGAGGCCAGGGATTGAACCCACATCCTCACAGAGACAACATGGGGTCCTTCACACACAATGAGAAGGCCTATTGTTTGTTTTCATTTTTTCTTTGTAACCACAGCATCGTCTGAGGATAGAGAGTTACTTCATAGCACTGATAACAGCTTCCTCTGTAAGGAAGGGATGATGATACCCACCCATGAGGGTTTCGTGGTGATGGAAAAGTTAATATTTGAACTACCCAACTCAGAGGAACCTGCTAATTCGTATTTGTTGTGATCTGAGGATGAAGATGATGATGATGTTGTCTTGTGGTTGGATTTTCAAGACCATGAAATGCAGTGGCATGAGAAGTATGCGATAAGAAGCATGAATCTTCAGGAAAAACCCCAAGGGAACTTTCTGTTTAATGAAATAATTACCCATAAAAGCCTCCAGATAATAAACATTTTATCATTATTAAATCTTGATGGAATCCAAAGACCTATGCTGGAGCCCAATATTATCACTTAAAATCCAGGTGACCCATCTTGGACAAGCAACTTGCCCTTGAGCTTCTATCTTTTCTGTTAACAGAGCAGGATAAAAATCTGCTCCACTCACTCAAGGGATCATCATCAAAATGCACGAGTTTTCTCTGAAAGCCCTGTATGAACTGTCAGTACTAGAACAATGTCAAAGATGACGAATAATTCATAGCACACTATCTACTTAGTTTTCCTTATTTATGTTCCACCTTAAAAACAACCCCAGGCGTTCCCATCGTGGCGCAGCAGAAACAAATCCTACTAAGAACCATGAGATTGTGGGTCCGATCCCTGGCCTTGCTCAGTGGATTGAGGATCTGGCGTTGCCATGAGCTGTGGTGTAGGTCACAGACGAAGCTCAGATCTGGCATTGCTGTGGCTGTGGTGTAGGCCGGCCGCAACAGCTCCAATGAGACCCCTAGCCTGGAAACCTCCATATGCCGTGGGTGAGGCCTGAAAAAGTCAACAGCAACAACAGCAACCTCCCCACCCCACCCAAATAATCCCTCCTCTCCATTTCCTGCTTTTCTAAGGGAGAAGAGTGTATTTTGTTGACACGGCAGTTTATGCAAAGAAAAATCCCATTTTACTTGCGTCAACTGAAAATGTCATTCAAGGTCCCCCTTCATCAGAACAACCTGAACAACATCCTCTGCCAGATCATCCCCAGCAAACTGGAAAAGTTATGTTCCCCCAGTGAAGAGTTGAGGCAGTTTTCTGTGGGCACCTTACATGATTCAGTCCCAGAGTGGATATCTGGCTTATTTTGTAAGAAAATGGTAGCCTTTGAATGATGTAGGCTAGTAACCACCTCTGATGCTTTCCTGTGAGATTCTAGAGGTACATGTGGAACAGGAAGTGGTATCACAGCCTCAGGGAATATTCTTTTCAAATAGTGCACCAATTGTGTCAATGTTTATCTGACTTTTAATGAGATGCAATTTCTTTATTAGACTTAATACCACTCTATACATTTCAAGAGGATTTTTTGAGGCCACACCCATTGCGTGCAGAAGTTCCTGGATCAGGGATCAAACCTGAGAGCCACAGCAGTGACAACGCTGAATCCTTAACCACTAGGACACCAGGAAACTCCTCAAGAGGTTTTTTTTAAATTATTAAATTATTATGAAATTTAAATTATTATTATTTCTTTAAGAAAAATAGATTTTTGAGAAATAATCTTTGGGCGTTCCTGCTGTGGTTCGGTGGGTTAAAGACCTGATGCTGTCTCTGTGAGGATGTGGGTTCTATCAGTGGGTTAAAGATCCAGCATTGTTGAAAGCTGCGGCATAGGTCAAATTTGCGGCTCTGATCTGGTGTAGGCTTCAGCTGCAGCTCTGGTTCAACCCCTAGCCCAGAAACTTCCCTATGCCACAGATGTAGCTGTAAAAAGAAAAAAAAAAAAAATCTTTGTATGAAAGAAACCTGGACTCAGATTGACTTGCGTTCAAATTCTGCCCAGGCTACTTACTGGCTATGTGATTTTGTGCAAGTTACTTCACCTCTCTGAATGTTCATCTCTGCATTTGTAGAACAGGAATAATAATAGAATCTATCTTATAGCGCTGTGTGAGGATAAATGAACAATACAAATGAAGTGTTTCACACATTCTTGGGCTCATAGTTAGAGTTCAACACAAATTCTGTTATACTTTACTGAATTATTCATTTTTGCCCATGCAAATTTAAGGGAGGTAGCTTTTTTTTGGCCACACCCATGGCATGTGGAAATTCTAAGGCCAGGATTGCACCTGTCCTATAGCAGTGACCCAAGCCACAGCAGTGACAATGCTGGATCCTTAAACTCACTGCACCACCAGGGAACTCCCAAGGAGGTATTTTTTTTTTTAAGACTTTTATTACTGCTTATTTGCTTTCTTCACTCTTTCATCAAAATAGCTATATTCCCCCTATTTATTATTATTGGTATTCACGGCCACTCACTGGCCTGAAAAGTTATTTGAATAGGCAACATTCCAGGCTCAGTTGTCTCTATTCTTAATGGTGCAATGAAGTACAGAAATACACACTACATTCTCACATCAAGAAGAATCTATAGAGAATGAACTAGAAAAGTTTTCTTTCATTTTTGTAAATTGCCGATCCCTGTTTATGTATTCATTTTATAGGTTGATTCATCTTTATTGTTAATTAAACCCTTTAATTACCATCCAAATTGGAATTAAAGTAAAATGTCAAAGGCATTTACATTTCCAAGGTAGATATTCCACCAGTACAATTAATCTCAGAACATGAAAAAGAAAGAAAAGTCACATGAGTGTTAAAATCCTAGATCCAGCAAAAAAAAAAAAAAAAAAAAAAGGCGGGGTGGGGGGAAGCTGGTGAAATAAGCTATTTGTGTGGTAGCAGCAAGCCTTCACCAGGGCAGGAGCAAAAACTCTACCTATGGAGAGACTGTTGGGGGTCCCTTGCTGAATGAATGAGGCATGAGAAAATAAATAAAGCTGAAGAAAATAATGAAAATGAAGCCTTCCTCCTCACCTCATTTTCAGGCCAATTATAAATTCTCTTTAATCATAAGCTCCAATATTAGAAATTTCATCAGTTTATTTTTATCATGTGCTTGCATATTCTTGCTCCTTCCTGAGAATAAATGATCCATTTTGGCCCAAGCCTTTTCATTTTGCAAAATTACTATTCCTTTTGCATCTCTCCTGCTGCTCCATATCACTACAGAATATTTGTTAAGTACAGGAAAAATTCATGTTTTCCCCCTGCTTGTCAGGTATAATGTGGAAGAAGAATTAATGAAAATCATTTTTCATGCTTATTCAACAGAGACCATTAAAATGAAATGAATGAAATGCTTTTTGCTTAAATTGAAACCTGCTCAAATGTTTCGTAGAGAGATTTTTTTTTCCCCCCTAAGGAAAATAAGCTGACCTCCTATTTGTTTAGATAACCATCTCTCAGATTTCCCTGGGAGCAAGTTACTTGAGATGGTAAACTCAACATGTTGACTAGGTCCTTACAGCCCCATTAACCATCTGGAAAAGAATTGGTCCAATTTGAGGTGAGGCGCACAGACTCTGTGATGCAGTCTGTCACCCCCTATCACTCACAGCCCCAACTGCCTCCCAAATGGCTTCTGGATGAAGGAGAAAGGCAGACCCAGAAAGCAGAGTGAGGTGGGATCCTGATACCTCTGGCGTCGTCCTTCAGCAGTATTCAGCTCATTCTTCTTTTCTTGGAGAACAGTACTCTGCAGCAGGACTCTGCCCAAATCCATATTCTGAACTCTCTGAATCAGGCTATGATCCAGACTCGTCGCTGCACACAGGGTTTATTAGGAGGAATAGGGAGAGGGAGAGAAGTGGGGAGCTGGCCCAGAGGCAGCTGAGCATATGTTGGAACCCAGTTTGTGAACCCGAAGCACAGGGAAGCCAAACGAATCCAAACTCAGATACGAATCACTTTGCCCTACACAGGACCCTGCCCCTGCTGCATGATTGTTTCTCAATTGCCTTTCCTTTGTTTCTGCGTTCCCTCACTCCCCTAATGGGTAACCTTTTAAATATGCCCTTTGGTACTCAGGGAAGGTCTAGGAGGCTGAAGCCTGTTCCTACAAAGAGAAAATGGATGCACAGAAAGGCTTTTGTATCTGGGAGAGCCCCAAAGGGTCCTGCTCGGTTTCACTTGCACAGGAAGAAAATTGGAACCATGTCCTGCTGCAGAGATCAAGTGGGAATAAGATAAAGTCTCAACAAAGAGGAAGGTGCCATGGGAGAACCAAGTGTAGATAACGGGCTTGGAACCTTAAGAGTGAGAGGCAAGTGAATTGAGATTGGCTGGTGGGAGGCAGAATCTACAGTGATGCACAAATCTCAAGAGCATCTATGGGAAAGGAGACAATTAAAATAATCAAGAATTCAATGGTAAGATCATGGTCAATGAAAATGTGAAATTTCTTAAAACCCAACTTTCTATTTCATACATAACCCTGAACATACCTGGCTGCCCATGGCTTGAGAAAAACCACACAAACACGCTGACTGGTTTAACTTTAAATTCATGACCTTGAGTGGTTCCTAGATGCAGCCTGGAAATAATATTCTAAGCCCCAATCCATTTACTCACATACAAATCTTTATCTCTTCTCTATTCAAACAGCCTTCACGACCTTCATTCTGGGGGACAACTTTAATTCCTATTTCACTGAGAAAATAGAAGCAGTCATCCCACGGTGTTCCCACCATCACACCTTCCCACCCATCTGCATTTATGCCCAGACATTTGGACTTCTTTACACTTCAGTAGATGAAACTACTCTTCTCCTCTCAGAGATGCACGAGATCCTATTTCTTCTAATCCACTTGAGACATCACCCCAGGTATTTCCCCCTGCCCTTCCTCTGTATTCCTCTGTCCTCACTCTGTTGGGTATTTTCATCAGCATCCATCTGTCCTTGTTGAATTTCTACATACCCTTCTTCAACTCCAACTCCATTTTGTTTC
This sequence comes from Sus scrofa, assembly GCF_054392235.1. Lineage (NCBI taxonomy): Eukaryota > Metazoa > Chordata > Mammalia > Artiodactyla > Suidae > Sus > Sus scrofa. Next base: position 80,052,047 of record NC_139387.1, on the reverse strand, counting down.
CTCCCAAAAAAGTTTTGGCTTCGGTCTTTTCTGTTGATTCCGGCAAGATATTACTGGAATCTGGGTTCTTGTTCACGCAGTCAAAGAATGAATTTCATGAACACACAGGCAGCAAGCAAGCAAAGTCTTTATTACAGGAAAGCAAATAGCTCCCAGGGCTGCTGGGAGTAGGGGGAGAAGAGCCTCCCCCTGCCCCTGTCCCACTCTCTAGTGTCCTACAGGGGTTTTTATCCCTTAAAGGTTGGGGGGTTACCAATGTGGAGTCCAGAAAGATGTGGTTTTCTCCCATTGGCCTTGCCTAGTTACCTATATCAGTCCTTGTCCAATAGGGGCTTTAGGGATGGAAATGTCCCATAAGTCTTATGGTTTCTTTGTCATTTCTCTTCCCCTTAGACTGAGTCCCATTCCTCTCATTCCTTTTCTGTCAGTTGAGGAGTGGGTTAGAGATTAAGGTCCCTGTGGGGGTAGGTACACTTCTTGTAGTAACCAAGGCCTGTGGGGCTGTTACTCTTTGGAGCCCTTAAACCACAAATGTTAATCAATAGCCATATCAAAGAATGCATCGAAGCCCATGCTCCTACACTGACTACCTGAGTTACTATTCTGCCTCACTGTTGCACAGAATGGCTCCAGTCCAGGTTAGCCATGACCTCCATGTTGCTAAATCCAATGGGCGATTATCAGTCCTTATCTAACTTGGTCTATTGGCAGGATTTGAAGGTGTAAATAACTCCTTGCATCACCCTTTCCACCTGGTTTCTGGAACCCTGCACACTCCTGATTTTTCTCCTAATTCATAGCTGCACTTCTTAAGCGCCTTTGTCTGTCCTATTCGTTTGCCATAATTAGAAACATTGGCGTGCCCCAGAGCTCAGTCCTTGCAACTTTCCTCTTTATCTAAACTCACTCTTTATGTCTCATATGTCACACTTCTGTAAATACTATCACCATATTCATGGTTCCTAAATTTATTCCTCTCTTAAACTCCAGATGCATGTACCCAACTGTCTATTCAACATCTCAACCTGGATAGTTCATGAAAAATATAGTGTTATAAAAGCAAGCTCTTGGGAGTTCTCTTGGTGGTTCAGTGGATTAAGTACCCTGCATAGTGTTCCTGAGGGTATGGGTTTGATCCCTGGCCTTGCCTAGTAGGTTAAGGATCCAGGCAGTGGTGTAGGTTGCAGATGCAGCTCGGATCTGGCGTTGCTGTGGCTGTGACATAGGCCAGCAGCTGTAGATCCAATTCGATCCAGGGAACTTCCATATGCTGCAGGTGTTGCCCTAAAATGAACAAACAAACAAATAAACAAACAAAACAAATTAAAAAAAAACAAACACCGCCACCAAACTCTTGCTGTTGCCCCTTGAATATATCACTTTTTTTTTTTTTTTTTTTTAAAAGGACTGCACTTGCAGCATATGGAAGTTCCCAGGCTAGGGGTTGAATCAGAGCTGTAGCTGCACAGGATCCACAGCTTGTGGCAATGTGGGCTCCTTAATCCACTGAGCGAGGCCAAGGCTCAAACCTGCCTCCTCACGGACACTGAGTTCTTAACTTGCTGAGCTACCATGGGAACTCCAAACACATCACTTCTGAATTCTTCTGTAATCAGTAAATAGTAACTTCCTGATTTCAATTTTCTTCCTCTCTAAAATCTCTCATTCAAACCATCAGTGTTTCCAATGTTTCTACCTTCAAAATATATCCAGACTATTACTCCTGCTACCAACATGGTTCAAACAGTTGTTATCTCCTTTCCTGGATAATTGCACTAATCCCTTACTGGCTTTACTGTTTCTGCATTTGCCCCCAATGGTAGATATTCCTCGTGCTCATTGAAATCCAGTTTTCCCTCCCTCCTAGGAGTACCATATTTCTTGGGGCTTTTGACTATTTCTTGGCAATGGAGTGTGAGAAGAAGCAAAAGTTCCCTGTGGACCTTCCAGTTTATTTTCTCCTTGTCAGTGAGTAAGTTAGCTGAGTGTTGACATAATAGAGCCACAAGTAGAGGATGGATCACCATGGATCCAGCTGAATCACCATACAGAGGGCCACCTGAAGCATCACTGGGCTTACAACATTTTTCACATGAATGTGAGTCAAATCACATCTTTGTATTTCACTCAGAGGGCGAGCCCGAGTCCTAGTAGCCTGCAAAGCCCTGTACAGTTTCCAGCTTTAGCTTGCTGTGCTTATCTGCTATTACTCTTCCCTCTGCTCACTCAATTCCTGCCACACTCCCTCTAGGTTAGCCTTAAGACACCATGCACAGTTTTGCTGTAGGGCCTTTGTTCTTATTGTTTCCTCTACCTGCAGTGTTCCCAAGATACCTGTATGCCTTCTTCATCTTCCTTGGGTCTATTCAGAAATGATAGCTTCTCAGAAAGGCCACAATTTATTTAAATTGCAATAGCTTGGGACTCCTCAGTCCTTCCTGTGCCTTAGTTTGCTTTTTAGTTTGTTTTTCTGTGTGGCCTATTACGTAGTTTACCCGTTTGTTTTTTTATTTCCTGTCTTCCCCAATTAGAATGGCTGTTTCATCACGGCAGGGGTATTTATCTTTTTCTTCCCCACTGACCTTTCATCAGTGCTTTGAACAGTGTCTGGTACATAGTAGGCAAGCAACAAATGTCTGCCACATGGATGAATAAATGAATGAAATCATCTTTTTCCAACTGCAACATCTGAAGATGGCAAATGCTTACTTATGTGCTATGAATGGAATGTGTACAGCCTAATAGCAGAAATTCACATCCTACCTCACTCATAATGCAAACATAATGAACAGTGGGAATCAGATCCCTCATACAGCTTAGATCCAAACCAAAGAGTGCAAACTGTAAATTCTTAACTCCTTACAATTAAAATAAACAGCAGTAGGCAAGGACCTAATTTTTTTCTGTAATTGAATCTATTCATTTTTATAAAATACCTACAATGAAATCGGGGAAGGATATTACACAGCCCATTAGTATATAATAATCAATGAAGAAAATATATTGCACAATAAATAGAGTAGGGAATGAGGTGGAGATTATGTGTGTGGTGTGTGTGTGCATAAGTGGGCAGTCAATAAGTGATAATGAATGCCCCCTTCATATTAAAGCTATCACCCGTTTGAAATTATTTGCTGTGTACACAGAGTTATTTTCATAGTTATTTTCATAGTTATTTTCATAGTTTAATTGGGAAAGTTCAAGACTTTAATGTGAAAACTGACCCAAAAAATTCTTGGGGGTGCAACAAAATGCCAAAAATGCCAAGTGTTATTAAACAAAGATTTTTCTTAGAAATATTTTAATTGTCATTTTCTTCAAAATACTTGTCTGCTAAACAGTTTCTGTGGTATATGAACAGGCTGCCATAACTAGTCCCTGGGGAAGAACATTTTTTGGGGGGGTTTGTTGGGATTCAGAACCTAAGTAGTAAGAATTGCACTTGAGTTGCATGGAAAAATCAGACCAGATAGCATAAGGGTCCTCTGCATAGGAAATGAGACAGGATTTCTGCAACCTACCAGCCCAGAATTTGCTTCTGACCAGCACTGCCGTTATAGTCAAAGACCAATTTTCAGCTGAATTTTTCGGGTTATAAGGATAGTGAAGTTGAAGTATGCCCTAGGGACCTTATAAACATGAACTATTTACCAACCAAAAAGACAATGCCTGTTTTTTAGAATTGGTTATAAGGCCATGTGGGAGCTGTAGAAGGACACGTGTTCTAGAACTTACTCTGCAATCAACAAAAATGACATCAGTTTTCCAAGCAGTTTCTTTACCAAACAGGACACAATGGCTATTCTTACTAATTCCTCAGTATTTGGTGACCTCCAAACAAGATAACAAATATTAAGGGCTACAAACAGCTCTTTAGAAAAATCCCAAAGGATGATTTATGCTGTCACTTATAGTCGAACATCCCTAGTAGACGTTCCTTCTAAACTTAAACAAAAGAACTTCCTGTTACGGCTCAGAAGGTTAGGAACCCAACTAGTATCCACGAGGATGCTGGTTCGATCCCTGGCCTTGCTCAGTGGGTTAAGTATCTGGCTACCCCGTGGAACATGGAGCTCCTGGGCCAGTGATCAGATCTGAGCCACAGGTGTAAGCTATGCTGCAGCTGTGGCAACCCTGGACCTTTTAACCCATTTTGCCCAGCCAGGGATCGAACCTGCATCCTGAAGCTGCAGAGACCAGCTGATCCCATTGCACCACAGCAGGAACTCCTGGAATGAAGCTTTTTAATCTTGTATTTAATCCTAATAGTTGAATTATGCCTAGGTCTGATAATATTATGAAGTTTATTTGAAGTATTAGGTAAAGATTTTTCTAGTTAAACAGTTAATGTCTTTGCCTGGATGAGAAAGAAAAAAGAGCAAGTCTGCAGATCAACCCTTTCCGGACTTAGAGCAATTTATCAGCCTGATGTGTGATGGCCCTCTCATTTTGTGTAATCACAGTGCATATATATGATTTATCAGAGCTGCCACAAATTATTGCTATGCTTAATTTATTCAGAATCTAGTTCTCTATTTATGTATCTAAATGACAAATACTAAACACAGGGAAGGGAAAAAAATCTGTGTTCAATAAATTGAAACATGATTTGTTATATACCTCATAAAGTTTAGTGGCCTTTAGCTAAAGAGTCTATTTTTGATTGAACAAAGGGTTTAATTATTATAACCAACACCATTTCAGCATTATCTTCCCTTTGAAATATTGCAGTTAAATTTTTCAGTCCAAGCAATTACTTATTTGTAAAAAAAAAATGACTACCTTTGAGGCTTGAATTAAAGATGATAAAAATTAGCCATCTAAAACCATTTCAATTTTATGAAAAATAAAACTGAGTGCAATGTTTCAGCTTGAAAGCTCAGATGATCTTTAGGGGAAATTAGTGATGTTGCTAATGGTAGTTCCAATTTCATAAGACACTAGAAGGAAGCAATCAAAGAGGCAAAAACAAGATAAATAATCCTTAAAATGGAACAATTAAATAAAGATCAGTTGTGACAAAAATCATGACAATGTTCTGAGACTTTAAAAGGCAATGTCTTCCTTTTTGTTAATTAGAGATAATCTACATTTTACAATATGTAACTATTAACTAGGCGATGGTATGTTTTCTGTTGATATAGAAATGGATGTGTTTCCAGATGGACTTCTGTTCAACAGGGGAGGTGGCTAAGGGTATAATTTCTCATTTCTCTAGGTATAACTTGGATAATCTCTAGGCTCTCCATCATTTTCGTCTTCAAAATTAAACTACATATATAAACCATGTGCATCAGAACTCAAACTAGGGCAATATATTTTTTCATTTGGTACAGATATTAAAATACCTGCTTATTTACACACACAGCCAAGTGTAAATATGAAATGAAAAAATGTCACATAGGATTCTCTCGGGCAAGTATATTCGCCTTCATAACACTTCTGCCTGCATTTCTAACTTCATGAAATGAACACTATATACTGCGGGCCTGACAGATGTTGAATGTGCTGTTGTTACCTCATTTACATATGCAGATGAAAATGTTTCCCTTTGTTTTGCACTAGCTCGATCTCTTAATTTTGATGATCTCAAAATCTGTTTTTATTAGGTATACAAGAAAAAATAGTCAATTATTTCGTAAAGAAATTCATCCACATAATGTGCATCTATTCATACACAGAATAAATTTTAAATGTATGTATTACTTTATTCTGACCCATTATAGTCACAGTGATAATATTAGAGCTCTCTTGATTCATATTGCTTTAAAATTCATGCAAATGGGCATAAATACTAGTTTTGCCCTTTTGTTTAGCATTTTCGTGCATATTTCTTCCCACATAAGTAAATATTTCTTACTTTCGAATTCCTTTTTTTCTTTCTGAGAATTTAACAGGCCAGGATATCAAACTGTAAGCAAAATAAATTTTTAGACTCTGCCACATTTACTTTATTGAGATGAATAAAATGCTAAATTCTAGTATAACCTTCTTTCCCCAGGATAGGACAGCTAGGAGGGAGACAGCAAGGGCCTCACTTACAGAACTGCACTCCAGGGGACCTTCAGCTTTTTTCCTAGGGTACCAGCTCTCTGGTACCTCTCCCATCCCTGCCCCAGGGATTCCCTCACTGGCTGTGTCCCTCCTATGGGCTTTTCAGAAGTTAAAAGCCCATAGGAGGGACACAGAACTTCCACATGCCATGGGTGCAGCCCTAAAGAGATAATTTTTTTTAATGGTTATTTCCCCAATAAATAGATTTATTTTTTTTTTTTTTATTAAAGTATAGTTGATTTACAATGTTGCGTCAGTTGGAACAAAGAATGACTTGAATTTTGGAATGGATGGAGGATTTGTGTAGTGGGAAACACTGAAAATATAGGCAGGACAAGGATCATAAGAGGCCTCACATTCCAAGCATTTAGATTCTTGGGCCAAACTGCGCTGCAGTCAAACTGTGATCCAGTCCCACAAGGTCTTAATAATGATCCTCACAAAATTGTTCCGGAGTTAAAATGTCTAAAAGCACTCTAATTACTCTTTTAGACAGACGCAGTGCATTTTAGCACAGTAAAAATGCTCTAAAAAGTGCTGCAATAAAGAAATCTGTTCCACCCAGAATTTCTCAGAGTTATTTGACCTTGGGACACCCCCTCATCCTTTTTTCACAGAATGCTTTTTGCCTTCAGCAAAACGTCTGTCCTAGGGAATAAAGCCGCTTTAGGTTTGGTAGGGATTTTTGCAGGAATTCGAGGAAGGAACTAGTTCCCTATACAAAGGCAGGTCCACAGGGTGGGGAAACTGCATGATCCTGGGACTGTTTGAATTTACCAGCATTTTTTTTTTTTTTTTCTTTTTAACGGCTGCACCTGTGGCACATGGAAGTTCCCAAGCTAGGAGGCAAATCTGAGTTGCAGCTTCCAGCCTTCCCCATAGCCACAGCAACACTGGATTCAAGCCACATCTGTGACCTACACTGCAGCTTGGGTTAATGCTGGATCCTTAATGTACCGAGGGAGGCCAGGGATGGAACCAGCATCCTCACGGAGACAACGCTGGTCCTTGACCCACTGAGTCACAACAGGAACTCCTTTAAAGTATTTTCATTGTAGAAATTGAGACCATAAATACCAATGAATCAAGATATATTTATGACAGAGTTTTCATGTGCAAAGCAATGGATATGGGTGCCACATGGAATACACATACAAATAATCAGTTACTGCTCATGATAAACTTATAAGAGACTTGTAAGATATTTTCATAAGTAACTATAATATGAAGAGGAATATGAAGTGTGACAATAAAGTTCCTACAAAGTGTTGTGGGCTGAAGATGTGGCAGAAGAGATGGGCTTTCTCAAGAACAGCATTTGAAATGAGAACATCTCTGGTGGAAAAGGAGCAAGCGACGAAACAAGCTGGTTCTGAGCACAAAAGTGGCAGACTAGCAAGCGAAACCTCACGCTTCGAAGGTTTGTATTTGACCTTCACAGTGCTGCTGACATTTAAACATTTAAACAGAGATTTACCTAAACCCTGTCTTTCTAGCATCTGTTGTGAATAAAAAGACTTAGGAATAATAACCTGGGGCTGGGTAGATACATCCTCTTTCAATAGACTATGTAGGCTCTAGTTTGGCACAATCTCACTCTAATCAATTGTCCTGGGACAATGTCTGGAGCTGTTTATCACCTAGGTGACAGCTGCTTTTTTTCAAGTATAAGGAAGAGGAGAGTAAAATTTTTCTTATATCCATGTTTCTACAAAAAGTGGGAAAAAAGAGGAGTTCCCTAATGGTGACAGTATGTTCAGGACATGGTGTTTTCATTGCAGTGGCTTGGGTTGCTGCTGTGGCATGGGTTCCACCCTGACTCAGGAACATCTACATGCTGTGGGACTGGCCGAAAAAAAAAAAAAAAGTTGGGAAGACAGAATATGTAGGCCACAAATTTCAAGAACAATGAGCAAGAGAACATTACTTGCAGGAGATAAGACTACTGTAACATGTTTGATGTACGTACAAATGCATCTGTTTTGAAAGAATGTGACATGAGTGCACTTCAGTCATTTATGTCAGCTGCTTGGCCCCCATGGGCGTGGGCCTGATGACTCCTGCTGTAAGAGAACAAGGGAAGTGCTCTCAGGGAGTCAAAAGGAGGAAAGGGTTTCAAAAAACAAGGATCATTCTAGAAAGATTTAGTGGGTTAAGAGAACTGGAAAAGAGCCATTGGACTTGAATATTTGGAGGCCATTGGGCAACTTAATGGTAGAAGTTCCAGTGGAGTATAAGGGTGGAAGCCATTGACTGATGAAGATGAAAAATAGATGAAGGAACTAGAATCCATGAAAACTGCTTAGCACAGGGATTCAGTGGGAAATTTTGTTTTATTTTTTGTTTTGATTGTTTGTTTTAAATGTAAGTGGTCTGCAGGAGTCTTCAGGCCATGACTCCTCTTCCTCCAGGGCATTCCCTCCAAGGGATCACAAGCACAAAGATTTATGGTAGAAGAAGTATTATTTTCATTAACCTGAGAGAACATTCCACACCTCTCAATGCAGAGCTTAAATAAAAACTACACAATGGAATACAATTGAGGTCTAACACCAAATTGGGACTTTCTGCTTCTTTCTCCATGTGTTTATACTTTTAATACAGCTCATATTTGAGGATGGGAATTCACCATTGCATTGTAAGAAAAAGGGAATCTGAAGTTTACCCATTATTGCTAAAGTCAAAGGAACAAAATAGCAAGAGAGTAAAAATTTGCCCCAATGACTGGCGGCTTGGTCTATGGTTGGGAATTGCCTATACCAGGCTGTCTTTGAGAACTCAGAAAGGAGATGATTTGTACCTCTAAGGAGAAAACAAAAGGAGTCCTCTTACGAGTCATTGGAGCTAAAATGGGGAAAGGAAGCAGGAACAGGATAGGAGAGTGCTCAAACTCTAGTCTTTAGTACCATCCATTTAGTTGCTAGTAAAACTAGGGCAGTGAATATTTGGATCTGGGCAAAAGGCTGTTCCCCACAAAAATAACTTGTATTCAATGTGCATGATGCTCCCTGGCCCTCGTGACTGTTCAGAATTACCAGTATGTCCTTATCAAGAGACAACATACTAAGAGAATAAGCCAGTTGCATAAAGACAAGTGTGTCATGACCTCACTTATATGAGTCATTTAAAATAGCCAAATTCATAGAAGCAAAGATAGGTGAAATGATGGTTTCCAGGAGCTGGCAGAAGGGAAAGATGGAGAGTAATTAACCGATGAGCATAAAGTTTCAGTTAAACACGGTGAATAAGCTCTTGAGATCTCCTGCATGACACTGCACAGCACAAGTATCATACACTTAAAAATTTAAGATGGCAGATCTTATATTAAGTGTTCCTTCTACAAGAAAATAAAACTTAAAATAAGACAGTAAAAAGAGAGCTTAGTGTAGTGGCATAGGTGAAGCTTCTAAAGCAACTGACTGCAATTCCACTACTTGTGAGCTGTGCAACTTTGCCAAGCATTTTGATGTCTCTTAACCACTTTACATCTATATTGGAAGACAGTTATGAGGGCCGATGGATAATATATGTAAAGTATTAAATATATGTCTAGCACAAAATAGGTATTCAAGAAATTATACGTGTACACACATGTCAATATGTGATTTTATAAACCTAAAGAGTGGGATTTCCCAAACCATATTATATGGAAATCATTTTCGATCAACTTACCTGAGAGAAACCATTTCCTTACTAGGAAAACAATGTATTTCACTGGGGGAAGAAACTGAGGTTGAGAAGGACTAAACAACTTAATCAAAGCCCATAATTAATAAATAGCAGTCCTGGAAATTGTCGTCTAGGGCTGGGGTCAGAAAATTACCATATGGTGGCCAAAACCAGCCAGCTGTCTGTTTTGTAAATAGAAGTCTTACTGGAACACATACCATTTGTTATTATTGTCTGTGGCTGCTTCTGCGCTTCAATGGCAGAGTTGAGCAGTTGCTATGGAGACAGAATGGCCTGCAAAGTATAAACTATTACTCTCTAGAAGTTCCTGTTGTGGCTCAGTGGTAACAAACCTTGACTAGAATCTATGAGGATGTGGGTTCAATCCTTGGCCTTGCTCAGTGGGTTAAGGATCTGGCATGGCTGTGTGCTGCAGTGTAAATTGAAGATGTGGCTCGGATCTGGCATTGCTGTGGCTGTGGTGTAGACTGACAGCTGCAGCTCCAATTTGAACTCTAGCCTGGGAACCTCCATATGCCGCAGGAGCGGCCCTAGAAAAGACCAAAAAAAAAGACAAAAAAAATAATAATAATTCATTTTCAGTTCCTGATTTACCATTCACTTCTACAAGAATTTTACTGTTGACTTATTTCTTTAAAGTTCCCTGGATACCACAAGTATGTCAAAGATGCTTCCAAGCATGGCCATTCCTCATCCAGAGACTCTGTGTGGGTTGGGCCACCAAACTTCTTTCTCTGTCTGTTCGTAGCTTTCTCTGAAGACTCCATATCAAGGAGGGCACAATATGATCAGAGTGATGCATTATCACAAAGTCAAATCAGATCCAAGACAAATGAAGAGCAAAAGAAATTAATGGACTCAGAACACATGATAACCCAGTGATTTTCAGTTTCTGTTCAAAGGGGAAAAGTTGAGACTGGAAGACTTGGGGAGCCTTGTGATAATTTTGCTATGGAAAGATTTACTGTTTTGTCTTCTACCTCTTTTCTGGACAAATGGGATTGTCTGTCCATGCTTGATTTAAGACTATTTAAATTTTTCTGAATTTAGTACTATCTCTCCTTCCTTCACAATTCATTATAAATAAATTTGCACAAAATCAAGGGCAGGAGCAAATTGATTTAGGTCATTTGTTTCTTTGAAATGAAATAAAATTCTCCTTCATATAATTTTAGATAAAAGACACCTGTTTCTGATGGGTTTAGCCTGACTGCCAAATTGGAAAAGAAAAATCTAGTCCCAGTCCCATCATTTGCCACCAACATTGTGACCTTAGCCAAGTAACTGTGCTTCTCACTGTTTCCTTATAAGTAAGATGGAGATCAGAACAGTAGCCTTCTCACATACTTGCTGTGAATAATTAATGCAGTTAATGCCTGGGAGGTACTGGGCACAGTTGAAACCAAGCAGGACCCTCTGGGGCTCCTGGGCATGAAAAATCTTTGTGTCCCCTATTTCTTGTTTGTAGGAAAGAGGCTTAATTGAGCCTCCATGACCTTTCCTAAGTTCCAAAGGGCAATTTCAAACAATTGCTAACCAGGGAAGGAAGGAGATGCAGAGACAGGGGAGGAGAAGTCAAGAAACAGTTAGTACAGCCTTGGGGCAGGATTCTGGTTCCCCTTCAATGGATACACGTAATGATATCTTTGAATTATCCTGCAGAACTAAAACACCCATCAAATGGAAGATGTTAACTACCTAATGAAGCATTCTTCATTCCAGAAGGAAGGTCATGGTGCAATAACCTCAAGGACAACCAGACCCAGTACTGGGACAGCTGAACACCAGCTTTGGAGAAGAAAGCAAGCTTGCATCTACCTTAGTCTGGTTCTATGGCCTTATTTTCCACTCCCAAAGGAGGGCACACTCTTTGGGCATTAGCCTGCTGTGGCCTCCTTTGCCTGGCAAAGCAATAAAAGCTGTTCTTTTCTACATCACCCAAAACTCTACCTCTGTTTTTCTATTTGGCACTGATGAACAGAGGCTGAGTTTTAGCAACAAAATGTCTAGCAGTGTTAGAACTTGGCAATTTTAGACCAGGGCATGCCTTCTCAATTCTTTGACTTGACCGATAAAATGACTGAAGGAATTTTCTTTTTCATGTAAAATTTCATGTAAAATTTATCCTTGGTTGATAAAGGAAAATTAAGGGACTGGAGCATTATTTTTTTAACCAACAAAGTCCACACTGAAGTGACCTTTGTATTCTCTGCCACTGCAATGATATATGTTTTTCTTCTGCTTCTTTACTGCATAAATATCCGAAAAAGTCAAATGTAGAAGATCAGAAAACTCATTGTTTACATAATTTATCAAGAATTTTTGAAATCCTTTTATTCAGTATATCTTAACCTGGGCATCCAGAGAAATAGCTTTCTGAAGATTCATGAAAGCCCTGAGGCTTCAGGTAGCATTCTCTGTTCATCACTTTTTTGGGAGAAGTTTCCTAGCATTTTTTCTAATTTTTTAGAAGTTTTCCAGAAGTATAGTTGAGGTACAATGTTATGATAATTTCTGCTGTACAGCAAAGCGATTCACTTATACATGTCCACACACCTATTCTTTTTCTGATTCTTTTCCTCTACAGATTGTCACAGAATATTGAGGCAGAGGCCTCTGTGCTATAGAGCAGGTCCCCGTTGGCTGATTCAGAGCCTGAATAAGATTTTCAGTGTGGTCTTTGATCTGTAGATCAAAAGTAAAATTCTATGTAGTATAAAAGGTCCAAGAAACTTTTAAGAACTTTGGAATCCTGTGAGTATATAACTTTGGAAACTTGTATGTAGCTAAGAACTCCACACTTTACAATAGTCTGACTCTTTTTTTTTTCCAAGTAAAACTAATGAAAAAGCACTACATAATGCATAAAAGGCAACAAAACAACTTAATAAAATAAATAATTACACATCTGTGGCACTGATGAGCCAGCTAAGTACATTCAGGTGACACTTCTGTGGAAGGAAAGCTAATTCATTATAATTTAACAGCACTTTACAATAGAGGCTTAACAAACCAGGTAATAAAACATAATTGGTAGATGCCTCTCAGAAGCTAACGTCAAATATTACAAAAACCCCTCATATTGTTTAATGATTGTGTATTCTATTCCGTCAACTGTTTCTACTCTTACTGAGAGGCACTAGGAATTACAAATCCTTAACATTTTGCTCATGTGTCCATTGCTCTTAGTTGGGATTACCGTTTGCGTAGGGAGCATTGAGATTTCCTTCTTTTCTGATCTGAAGGTAGTTCTTGCTTAATGTGGGTGGTGGTGAGGCAGGCCTGGGGGGTTGCAATCAAAGAATTCGTCTTCCCTGCCACCTGCAGTCCTGGAAAGATGGTTGGAAGGAAACCGCCATCCATTCTTTGAGTAACCGCTGTCCTAACCCTCTTCCCCAGACCAAACCTTCTGCAGTAGAAATGTACAAGGTTCTTTTCTTGAGCTGTAATTGCTTTCATAAAGCAGTAATGTCTGTGGGAGGACAGGACTTATAATCTACTCTAATTCAGTTACATTTTTGAACTACATAAGGGAAAGGTTTGTTTATGGCTTAGTCCTTCTAAGAGAAGAAGATTCCACATGCCTCCTTCTCTGGCCTCTTTCCCAGCCTCCTAGTTGGGAAATCTGTTAGGCCAACACCCTTTTTAGGAAATCTGTTAGGCCACACAGGAAGATACTTCTCGTTTTTGGTCCCTTCTCATGTCCTACAAAATTGAGTGTTAAATGTGAAGTCATCAGTTCTGCAAGTGCAGGTGGAACAAAGTGCTCCAATTTCAGACCAGTCTCCCCATTAGAAAGTGGTACAGCTTCATCGCCTGATTAGAATTGCTAAAAACCAAGTCCATTTTGCCATGTTTCTATTTATTTTCCCAACATATAAAGACAGGGTAGAATTCCTGTGATTATGACTTTGACCTTGCCCCTAGCAAAACAGTAATATCGCTGATAATTTTGCTATCAGTATGGAAGAGTATTTCTTTTTTTTTTTTTTCCCTGTTCATTTGGTCACAAAAAAGTTTATTACCTAAGACCTAGAAACATTTGAAAACTAATAGCTATCACTGTCCACATTTACATGGGAAAGAACTGAGGGATTATAAACACCAGACATTTACTTGATCCAGCTCAGAAATCCAGAGACTGTGCTTAAAAACCACTTAGATTATTTTCTCCTAAACTAGTATTTGGATGCATAATGGAGACTACTTATTTCAACAAGAATTATTTCTTAAAATTTAGACATCTTATAAAGAAAACTTGTACATATTCTTAAATTTCCATTTCTAGGTTAACAAGGAAGTGAGCAGCAATTTTGGATTTAGATTCTAGTGGATGACAGGCAGCCGTGACCTTGGTTAGGTTATTTAATCTAGCTGTAGTCTCAGTGACTCCTAGGTACCATGGTGGTGATAATATCTAGTAAGGGGAATGTTAAATAAAGTAATTGCTGAAAGTCCTGAGCATACAATATTCACTCAGTAAACATCATTTAATTCAATGCATTTTTTTTTTTTTTTGAAAGGACGTAAGGTGCTCAGCCTCCATTGTTGCTGCTGTGGCCATAAGGCCAATAATGCATGGTAGAGGCAACGTGTACCACACTGGGTCTTGCCATTGAAGGGCGCATGAGTGTACTCCTCTGGTCCTGTCCCCACTTTCTGCTGACTGAACGATAATGAGAGTTAGGGTGACCAATTGGACACTCAGTGGAAACCAGGATGAGGAAGGAGAGCCACCTACCAGACTTCCAGTTAGGTTAAACCAGTTTTGTCTTTTTCTTTTCCCTCCCTCCCCTCTTTCTCTTTCTCTCTTTTCTTTCATTTTTCTTTCTCTCTTTTCTTTCATTTTTCTTTCTCTCTTTTCTTTCATTTTTCTTTCTCTCTTTTCTTTCATTTTTCTTTCTCTCTTTTCTTTCATTTTTCTTTCTCTCTTTTCTTTCATTTTTCTTTCTCTCTTTTCTTTCATTTTTCTTTCTCTCTTTTCTTTCATTTTTCTTTCTCTTTTCTTTCATTTTTCTTTCTTTTCTTTCATTTTTCTTTCTCTTTTCTTTCATTTTTCTTTCTCTCTTTTCTTTCATTTTTCTTTCTCTCTTTTCTTTCATTTTTCTTTCTCTCTTTTCTTTCATTTTTCTTTCTCTCTTTTCTTTCATTTTTCTCTCTTTCATTTTTCTTTCTTTTCTTTCATTTTTCTTTCTTTTCTTTCATTTTTCTTTCTTTCCTTTCATTTTTCTTTCTTTTCTTTCATTTTTCTTTCTTTCCTTTCATTTTTCTTTCTTTTCTTTCATTTTTCTTTCTTTCCTTTCATTTCTCTTTCTTTCTTTCCTTTCATTTTTCTTTCTTTTCTTTCATTTTTCTTTCTTTCTTTTCTTTCATTTTTCTTTCTTTTCTTTCATTTTTCTTTCCTTTCATTTTTCTTTCTTCCTTCTCTCTCTTTCTTTTTTCATTCCTTCCTTCCTTCCTTCCTTCCTTCCTTCCTTCTTTTTTTCCTTCCAGTAACTTAGGCTGTACCCTAACTACTACAAAGTCCAAACACCAAATACATGGAAAAGAGTTGTCAGGGAAGTCTCAGTTTTTATTGTCTTAATGGATCCATTTATTTTAAAGCCATTGAAATACCTTTAAAGCATGAAATAATATGAGAAAATGCTCGTGATGTTAAATTTAAAAACCAAAACAAATATCATAAATATAATTTCAACCTTTTTTAAAAAACCTAAATAAGAGAAGGAAAAAAAAAACTTGAGGGACATACATTAAATATAACCATATTCCTATGTGAATAATGACGTTATGTTACTTTTGTCTCTTTGCTGTATTTTCTAAAATTTTCTAAATAAATTTATTTTTGTACTGGAAAGTATAGTAAAGATTTTACAAGGATAAAGTCAATCTAAAAAAATGTCTCTATGAAGATGTACATCACAGTATTGTTTTATTTATTTTTTATTTTTATTTTTTTGTCTTTTTTGGGCCATACTCACAGCATATGGAGATTCCCAGGCTAGGGATTGAATCAGAGCTGTAGCCACCGGCTTACACCACAGCCATAGCAACACCAGATCCTAGCCATGTCTGTGACCTACACCACAGATCATGGCAACGCTGGATCCTTAACCCACTGAGTGAGGCCAGGGATCGAACCTGCATCCTCATGGATACTAACTACTCAGCTTCGTTTCCGCTGAGCCGCAATGGGAACTCCCACAATACTGTTTTTAATTAAGAAAAATTGGCATCCAACAGTAGGAAAGTGGTTAAGTAAATTATATGAAGCAATGTAATGGAATATTGTATAGTGTATTAGTTTGCTAGCACTGCCATAACAATATACCACAGCTTGAGTGGCTTAAATAACAGAAATTTATCTTCCAAAGTTTTGGGGGCTAGAAATCCAACATCAAAGTGTGGGCAGGTTTGGTTTCTCCTGGGGCCTCTCTCCTTGACTTGAAGACAGCCACCTTCTTGCTGCCTCTTTATGGGTCATCCCTTTGTGCACATGTGCCCCTGGGGTCTCTGTGGGCTCAAACTTCCTCTTCTTCTAAAGACACCATTCAGATTGGATAAGAGCCCACACCATTGCTACCATTTTAAGTACCTCTTTAAAGGCCCTGCTTCCCAAAACAGTCACATTCTGAGATATTAGGGGTTAAGACTTCAACATAGGATTTTTTAGGGGGACAAAATTTAGCCATAACACACAACATTAAAGGTCACATTAGGAAGAATATTTAGTAACCTGGGGAAAGTACACTATCCAATGAAAAAAAAAAGTTAAAATAATTTATATAGCACAATCTCAAATTTATATAAAGTAATGTATATAGAAACAAACTTTTCTTCAGGATAGCATCTACATCTCAGTTCTCTCGTCACCATACAGAAACTATAAATGTAATAAAATTCATTGAATAATTTAAAAATATATACAGAAACTGAAGATTTATGGTAATCATGAGATCTGTGGGCAACTGATAGTGACACCTGCATTGTCATTTCAAGGAGAGTAAATTTGCTGTCCTAAATGATGTTATTATAAAATTAGCATAACATTTATATGCCTCATAAATATACTTAAAGAGAATTCATCCACTCACTCATGTTAGCTAGCTGTGATAGTAGATGTATTGCGTGATTTTTATTTTCTTCTTTACTTTCTTTTCAATATTTTCCAAATCTTTACAGCGAGTTAATAGTACCCTCATAGTCAGAAAAAAAACAAATTAAAAAAAAAATGAATCATAGAACTATATGGTTCAGAAATGACAGATACAAGTCATAAGCGTGGCAACTGGTCACAACTATAACACTCAGGACCCTGTGAGGCTTTCCCAGAGTGGACACCCTCCCGCCCAACTCATGTTCTCCACCTGCCTTTTTATCTATAGAAAAACTTTAGTTAAAGAACCAATTTAATCAGAGAAGCAGAAAAAAAAATACAGAGGGAAAAAAAACAGTAATAATAATTCAGCCATTCAACAAAGTCAAGGACCTTCAGTTCTTCAAAGACTGTAGATAATATTCTGAGCCACGTCCTTGGAGCTGCTTTTCAGGTGCTGAAGCCCCCAGCAGGTGGAAGAAGTCAACTGCACACTGCCCGTAAGCACCAAGACCCCAGATTGGTTGAAACCAGAAGGTTGATGACACGAACTCCCAGTGACCTCACCACCCACCAATCAGGAAAATGTCCAAGAACTGATCCCATGCCCTGCTCCTCAAACACTATGACTCCTCACTACTCCCTCCAAGGGGGGCACAGTCCTTGAGGCACTAGCCTGCTGTGTTCCCCTCTTTGTTTGGCAATGAAAGCTACTTTTTCTGTTTTCTCCAACTCTGTCTCCATGTTTCTATTTGGCATCGGTGCACAGAGGCAGCCGATATTTTGGCAACACAGTTTAAAAAAAGACAGTTTAACAGTGTGATTGCTGGGAGTTCCTGCGATGGCACAGTGGGTTAATGATCCAGCTTGTCTCTGTGGTATCGCCAGTCCAATCCCTGGCCCGGCACAGGGTTAATTAAGGATATGGAGTTGCCACAGCTGTGGTGTAGGTCACAGATGTGACTCAGATTCGATCCCTGGCTGAGCAACTTCCATATGCTGCAGGTGCATCCAAAAAGGGAAAAAAGAAAATGCAATTGTTGATCCAGGTGAAAAAGTTGTTCTAGGCAGAGGCAAGCCCATAAGCAAAGGAATAGGTGTGCTTGGGCAATAGTAACTCACCTGGTTCCGCTTTTCAGCTGTCCCTGGAATGAGGGGTTGTCCCTGACATGGCAGAAGATAAGTGAGAAAGACCATTGGGCGTTCCCTGAGAAGACCTGAATTCCGTTCCAGGGAACTGTACACCATCCTGCGGACATCCTGTCCTAGGGAGGCAGGGCTGTAGAGTATTGTCATAGTGCGGTTGTGAGGTAATGAAGGCCAAGTCTGAGGGCAGAATGAAGAGGGAACAGAAGCAAGTGTGTTCTGAGGTAAAACCAGAAGTTTATTCATGAGGTGACAAAGTGGATGGATCAAAGATGCCTCTGAGCAGCTCCTGTCATGGCTCAAGGGTTAATGAACCCGACCAGTATCCATGAGGACTCGGGTATGATCCCTGGCCTTGCTCAGTGGGTTAAGGATCCAGCGTTGCCGTGAGCTGTGGTGTAGGTCACAGACTTGACTCAGATCCAGTGTTGCTGTGGCTGTGGCGCAGGCTGGTGGCTACAGCTCCGATTCGACCCGTAGTCTGGGAACCTCCATATGCCGTGGGTGTGGCCCTAAAAAGGCAAAAACAAACAAACAAACGAAAACGCAAAGATGCCTCTGAAATTCTTTTCTGGAAAACGGGTTGAATAGCATACTATAGGCCAAACAGAAAAGGCAAGACAGAAATAGATGTTGGGTACCGTGTGAAATGGTGTGCTTAAGGTTCTAAAAGCACTAATGTGGCCAATGGTTCACCTTCAATATATTATGTCTATTGCCCTTGACTTTGAGTGCTGGTCTAGGCCAGCCCACAGCCGCTGTGGAAGACAGGACCCACCATAGAGTGAGGTCCACAGCCTTCCTTTCTCCTTCTTCCCTGAGCATTTTTCAGGCGTCTTCACCAATCACTTGCACTGGCCAGCTTTGTAACACTGTGCCCTACAAGGCTCCCCAAAAGCAAGTAAATCATCTTAAATAGGGATGACCTAAGAAAGACCTTTAGCCTAAATTTTTAGCATCATTCAATCCAATTAAAACAAACAGCCTGAACGCTGAATCTGCTATTTAAGGCAGGAAATACTTCATAAGGGGAATTATAGATAAGGATTGAATTTCTCAGGACTAGACATTTTACTGCCTGTGAGAAGTGACTCTTTAGAAAATAGGTGGTCATAACAGGGTCTTTTTATTTCCTCCCATAAATACAAATGCACACACACAGCAACAGCCCCCGCCCCCAAAGTCCTTCACTCTTTTGACTCATCATTTGATTATCACTCTACATGTACTAAGCTCTTTGGCAAGACACAATCTTACTTAATCCTCCCAGGAATCACGTGAGTTGAGTGTTAATAGAGTCATTCCATAGACTGCGGATTCTAATGACAAAGGCTAAGCTTCTGCCAGCCCCCCCCACCACCACTTGGCCACAGGTCCTTAGCAAGAAGCAGGGACAGTGAGTCCCCCTAGGGGTAGGGACAACATGATTCACCCTCACCCTTGAATTCTCACTGAGACATCTAGTACACCACCGGCCTAAGAAACGAGCCAATGGACAAAGAAATTAACTAATGACAAAAGAAATTGCTCGCAAATTCACACACATTTTTAGCACATCATGCTACTTGGCCACATCCTTTTAAAAGAGAATGAAATATTTTTAGTTGGATAGCATATACATTTGGCTTGGGGGGAAAAAAAAAGGATTCTCTTCATTTACAGGCGCCTTCACCTTATCTTACCAAGGTCACTTTTTCCCTTTCCACATCACTCAGTGCTTCTTTGGTTTTATACTGGCTTTGTGCTGCAGAGTGAAATTTGAATATTAGAACTCAGTTGGGGAGTGCACTAATTTAATTAAATATTAAAAGCCAGCTGGTTTTATGTTACATGGGCAAATTAGAGAATTAATGATTTGGTACACTTGCTTGTTCCTGTCAAGCTGCAAGAACATGAAGAATAGCTCATTCAGACCCAGGTTCAAAAGGTGAGATTGAAAAATTAGGGCTGCTTTGTTAAAATGTTTCCATCTAGAGTCTCTTGAGATGGGGGTAACTCATTTATAAAATGCCTCCGAAGGCACCAGTCGTGGGTCCATGTGAAAGAACCTGGGAGACCTTCTTATTAGACCCCTGGAAGAAAGCTTTCGGCCTGGGCAAACTGATCCACTGGAGAATCTTGAAGTACTCTTGTCTTTTTGTGCAACGTGTTTGGGAGTCAACTGGTGCCTGTCAATGTCAATTGACTCCGTAAGCTGATCAGCTCCTGTAAGACTTGAGAAGTGTTTTCTTCGAAACACATAGTGTGAAACAAGGTAATGAAAGGGACGTGCAGTTAGTGGGAAGGACTTTTAGTCCTTAATACTCATGCACTGGCGTTCCCATTATGGTCCAGCAGGTTAAGAACCTGACATAGTGTCTGTGAGGATGCGGGTTTGATCCCTGGCCTCACTCAGTGGGTTAAGGATCCAGCGTTGCCGTGAGCTGAGGTGTAGGTCGCAGACATGGGTCAGATCCCGCATTGCTGTGGCTGTGGTGTAGGCTGGCAGCTGCAGCTCCGACTGGACCCCTAGCCTGGGAACCTCCATATGCCACAGGTTCAGCCCTAAAAAGAAAGAAAAATTAAGAGTCATGTGCTGTGGTAAAGATTTCCCAGACTTCTAGGTCCTAGGAGTACGTACAGGATACAGTAAGAGAACGGAGGGCGTTCTTTTCACCCCAAGGCCAGATGTCAGACCTCGTGTCCAATGTTCCCAGTTTGTTGACCTACCACTGCCTCACTTCTTCCAGATCTTTCCCATTTTCCTCCTCCATTCTTTTCATCTCCATACCTCCTCTAGAAAATTGAGACAGGCTTTGAGAGCAATTCTGTATTGAAGGAGAAGGTGCTGGGGAACTTGGATCAAATCACCTAACCTCTCAGCTTCTCAGTTTTGTTCTCTGACTCAATGGAGTTGGAGTAAATACCAATAATAATATAAATATGTTATGTATCATATAAAAATAAATTATAATTGTATATACTATGTTATATATAAATTGTAATATAATTGCATATAATATATAAAATTATTATTGTATAATAATTATTGTAATTATTATTTCTGCCTCTAAAAGGATGGTGGGGAATGTTTCAGCTAGACATTGCTGTATAACAAAATTCTGGCTTTTCCAACTATAAAAATTTTATTTGTGATCTTCCTGCCATCTCCACGGGGCTCACCTGGGTGGCTCTTCAGCTGGTTCTCCAGCGGCCACTCGGGCAGCTGTGTTCAGGTGTGGGCCCCCTGGGGTTAGGCTAAGACGTTGGATCAGCTGGGTCTCTCTTCCCATAATCTCAGGATGCCTCTCCAAGTGGCTTCGCCACGTGGTCCGCCCACTGTGTGTCTGAAGCAGAGTAGCTGGGCATCTTAGGAGGTTGCTCAGAGTGTCTGGGACTGTAGACAGAGAGACGGTCAGGTCCGGATCGTGCGCTGTAACGCATCTGCCAAGTTCTCTCCGCCAAAGCCGAACCATCGTTTTCTTTCAAGGGAGACTTTAGAAAGATGTGCAATTTAGGGAGTATGATCAACTGAGGGCTCCCACTGTAACTGAGTCCCTCGGTAAATTTAGACAATGTCCTGCTAGTTTATACCCATACCTTCGGCATCTGGTGCTATTTCTAATATTATGTTTTAAATAGCGGCCTCTGTTAAAATGATCATCAAGAACCAGATTATGACATTAAATTATTTTGCCTCAACGTTATGTCACGGCTTTCCTGTTCCTGAAGAAAACTCAGTGTTAATACTTTCTCTCATCACTCTGGTCATTTTGGCTTGTATGCAATGACTGGTAACCTGACTATTTTAGGTGGGGAAATCTTTAAATAATTTTTAATTGGCAGTTTTAACTTAATTTAACCAAGGGATAAAGCTCCATGGTTAGAGTCGTGTATCTTTTACTTGGTGCAGAAATAGCTCCTCATTAGAGCAAAGCCAAACGTAGCATGACATCCTCACTGCTGTGACCAGACACCATCTTTTTAAATTGCGCATTTGATTATATTACTTCTTAAGGCTCCACATTTTCTTCTGGATAAAGCCTATACTTTTTTTTTTTTTTTTTTGTCTTTTGTCTTTTTAGGGCTGCACCCTCAGCACAGGGAGGTTCCCAGGCTAGGGGTCGAATTGGAGCTGTAGCTGCCAGCCTACGCCAGAGCCACAGCAATACCAGATCCGAGCTGCGTCTGCAACCTACACCACAGTTCACGGCAACGCTGGAGCCTTAACCCACTGAATGAGGCCAGGGATCAAACCCACAACCTCATGGTTCCTAGTCGGATTCGCTAACCACTGAGCCACAACGGGAACTCCTGAATATTTCCTAATTTCTTTTCAAGTCTCAGCTTATACAATGCTTATTCCAGAAAACCTGACCCACTCTAAATTGGATTCCAAGCCTCTTATGTGTACTTATAAATCAAAAACTTCCCTTAAACTATAGCACTTGTGATACCATAATACACCGTTCTGTTTACTTTCTGTACTTTTCTCCCACACTAAACTCTAAGCTCTGTGAGGACAGGTACCGTGGTTTATTTGTTTATTCTTGTATTCCTAGCATTTAATATGGTCATAGCAAGGCCATAAATACGTGGTGAGTGAGTGACTGAATGAATAAATCTCAGGACTAGAGCATCGATGACTGATGTTTTTAACTCCTCTTACTTGAGTCTGCAAGGCAGAAATAATGTTTGGTTTTCGTATTGACTTTAATTCCTGTTCACTCCCAAGTCTCTCTAAATGCCAATAGTGTGAACATAGTAATGCATAGAAGCCCTTTCAGGATATTTATTTTAAAAAAGGGAGTGCTTTTAAATCCACGAGCATAGTAATGCATAGAAGCCCTTTCAGGATATTTATTTTAAAAAGGGGAGTGCTTTTAAATCCACACAAATCTCTGATGCATGGATTTAGATAGTGTAATAAAAGATAAGAAATTAAAAAAAAAATCAGACACTACCCACAGTTTAAGGAGAAGGCAATTGAATGATCCATGGAGTCAAGAGTCTTTAGACCATTTTTTTTTTAACATTTGTAACCTTTTTAAAATTTTATTTTTGCTATATTTTATTTATAGAATTGTGTCAATTTCTGCTGTACAGCATAGTGACCCAGTCATACTTATATATACATTCTTTTTCTCATACTATCTTCCATCACGGCCTGTCCCAAGAGATATAATTTCCTATGCTGTGTAGTAAGAACTTGTTGCTTATCCATTTTAAATATAATAATTTACATCTACCAACTCCAAACTCCCTATCCATCCTATTTCCTCCCTCCTTCCCCTCAGCAACCACAAGTCTGTTTTCCATGTCTGTGAGTCTGTTTCTATTCTGTAGATAGGTTCACCTGTGCCATATTTTAGATTCCATGTATAAGTAATATCATACGGTATTTGCCTTTCTCTTTCTGGCTTACTTCACTTAGTATGAAAATCTCTAGTTGCATGCACATTGCTACAAATGGCATTACTTCGTTCTTTTTTATGGCTGAGTAGTATTCCAGTGTATTTATGTACCACATCTTCTTAATCCATTCATCTGTTGATGGACATTTAGCCATTTAGTTTTATCCTGAAGGTGTATTTATTCTTTATTTGTCTACATTTTGGTCTGTCTGAAGCTGCATCCTTTTCCTCCCGGCATGTACTCTTTGCTATCAGAGTACCACCAGGCTGTGGTAAGCACGAAAGTCATTCACAGAAAGATTCAAGAGACGTTTCTGTTTCCTGTGGTCTTTCAGTCACTTTCCAGA
Organism: Sus scrofa; assembly: GCF_054392235.1. Taxonomy (NCBI): domain Eukaryota; kingdom Metazoa; phylum Chordata; class Mammalia; order Artiodactyla; family Suidae; genus Sus; species Sus scrofa. The sequence continues at coordinate 80,028,321 of NC_139387.1, read as the reverse complement.
TCAAAAAATTTATGGTATAGCTGTGGACATTATTGATTGCTTTTCATGTGTATTTGTGTACTAGGGCTGTTGTAAAAGTACCACAAATTGAGCGGCTGAAACAACAGTGATTTATTATCTCATAGGCTAGAAGCATGAGATCAAGATATTGGTGGGGTTGGTTCCTTCTGAGGGCGGTGAGAGCAAATCTGTTGCTATTTCTCCGCATGTATCTGGTGGCTTTCTGTCAGTCTTTGGCATTCCTTGGCTTCTAGAAGCATCATCCCAGTCTTTGCCTTCATCTTCCCATGGCATCGTCCCTATGTATGAGTCTCTCCAACGTTTCCCTTTTAATAAGAATGGCAGTCAGGAGTTCCCACGTGGCTCAGTGGGTTAAGAATCCTACATAGTCTCCAAGAGGATCTGGTTCAATTCTTGGCTTTGCTCAGTGGGTTCAGGATCTGGCATTGCCACAAGCTGTGGCATAGGTTGCAGACACGACTTGGATCCCTCGTTGCTGTGCCTGTGGCTGTGGTGTAGGCCACAGCTGTTGATCTGATTCAGCCCCTAGCCTGGGAACTTCTGTATGCCACAGGTGTGGCCATAAAAAGAGAAGAAAAAAAAAAAAGGAAAGAAAAGAAAAGAAAAGAAAGAACAGCAGTCATACTGAATTAGGGTCCACCTTAATAATATCATTTTTAACTTGGTTACTTTGGTAAGGACCATATCTTCAAATACAGCCACATTCTGAGGTACTGGGGAATTAGAATATCAACGTACAAATTTGATGGAGACACAACTCAACCCCCAACACTGTGTACATTTTCTCTTTACTCTGTCCTCATGATACAGCAATCATACCTTCTCCCATGAACCTCTCCCAGGCAGACCACTAATCTGATTAATCTACAGGCAGTTCTGTGCTCTGGACCATGGTGGGCCACCGTGGGTTTAACACTACCAGAGCTTGCCATTGTTCGCCCACAGGTTGGTTTAGTTATGGCCATATGACCTAACAAGATGGCACGAGATTTACTGATACTTGTGGGAAAGAAGTTTCTGAGCTCTCAAAAAGAGCCACAGGGAAAGTTGATGGAATTCCCTTTGTGTCATGGTGGGTTAAAAATCAGACTACAGTGGCTCAGGTCTCTGGGGAGGCAAGGGTTTGATCCCCTGCCTGCAAGAGTGGGTTAATGTATCTGGCACTGCTGCAGCTGCGCTGTAGGTCTTAGCTGTGGCTCAGATTCAATCGCTGGCCCAGGAACTTCCACATGCAGCAAGTGTGGCCATAAAAAAACAAAGAAAGAAAGAAACAGGTGTTGAAAGGTAAGATTTGCCTATAAAGGGCAGACAGTACTTATTTTAGGCTTTGTGAGCCTTGCAGTGTCTGTTGCAACTATTCAACTCTGTCCTTGTAGCGAGAAAACAGCCATGGACACGGTGTAAATGGATGAGAGTGTGTCCCTTTATAAACACACACGGCAGGCTGCCTCTGGCCTGGGGGTCATCGTTTGTCAACCCCTAACCCCTAGATGTTCTTTCTTCCATTCGGAGGGTGAATCTGAAACTCAGAGGACAGGAATGAAGAAATCAGAAAATAAGCTGTGGCTGCACTTAAGCAAACCTAATGACAGCTCTAACTTTGGACTTTTTCAGTTACTTCCGTCCGTGAGTGCTCTCTATTGTTCGAGGTGGTTCGGGATGGATTTTCCTATGTGTACAGCCCAAAGCACTCTAACTGAGAAAAGAATTCAGCAAGTCCAAAATAATATGAAAAACCAAGGGCAGACGTGAATGTCTAAGCTTGTCTCCTGAGGCTGACGGACGCTTCCTAAAATGAGAATTCTTAGGTGGTGCTTCAGACAACTGAAATATGCACAGAGTCAGAAGAGATCCTTACTGGGAAAAAAAAAAAACTGTGACCATTTATGAATCACTTGTTTAATCATTTGTACCCAGCTTCTTCCACATAATTACATACTTCAAAGTATTCACAGTGCCCAAAATAGATTCTCAACATATACTTGATAATGATTGATTTCTCACTTTGAAATCTCTTCTGTATCGTGTGTGTGTGTGTGTGTGTGTGTGGCTTTTTAGGACTTCACCCATGGCATATGGAAGTTCCCAGGCTAGGGGTTGAATCAGAGCTATAGCTGCTGGCCTACACCACAGCCACAGCAACGCAGGATCCAAGCCACGTCTGCCACCTACACCACAGCTCACCGGATTCTTAACTCACTGAGCAAGGCCAGGGATCAAACCTGCGTCCTCATGGATACTAGTCAGGTTCATAACCACTGAGCCCAACGGGGACTCCAAATTTCCTTTGTTTTTTGTAGTGAGACTAAAAATATTTTTGCTATCTAGGATAAAAAGTGATATACATTTTTAAAAATGTTGCTGGTTATAAAGAAAGTAGACCTTGTCACCCAAGATAAACAGTAGGTCAGAGAGAATATTTTTGCCTTTTAAGATTATTGCCAGCATATAGGAGATTTTTTTGTTCTTAATCTCAAGGTGCTCCATGGTCTAAAAGGTGTGGTGAGGACAACAGGATGAAATCTTCTTGAGATACAAAGAGAAATGCAAGTCTAAGTTTCCCTGGACAGACATATTCTCAGCACTCAAAATGAAAAAAAGCATTTAGCTGCAAGTTGCTCAAAGCACACACATCATAAAAACAGATACCACACCTGACAACAGAAAGCCGCCCACTGATGTATGAAGCCAAATTGTAGCAGTTTTACCTTTAAGCTTCAGGATATATCTTGAAGGGTTTAGATACAATCAACGCAGAAAGGCTTTGGTTCATAAGGATGTCAGTGATCTGGAAAAAAATGGACTTTAGGATGTGGTTGTAATGCAAGGCTCAAATAGAAGGTTCCATATGTTTTCAGGAAGAAGGAAACAGTAAGTTACCAGTGAACTGACAATTTTAGGGAGGGAGCTGCTGGCCCATGTCAGGGTCTGGCCACCAAGGTAGCCTCACCATCACCTTCATAGCTTGATCTTTGCATGGATTCTTCCCCCAAGGGTCTGCCCGGGAGCAGTGTCCTCTAAGGATGTAACAGGAAGTTTTAGAGAAACTGGCTGTGCATGTGCGCACCACAAGACATGGCTTTGCAACTGTGGTTTTTAAGACTGAACAGAATTATTAACCAAAGAAATTAAAAATGCTATGAGAAAGCTTACTTATGTTTGAAGGCTCCAGGCTTTAGCTCTAGCGTTTGATGGAATAAATCCGCTGATGAAAATGTAGGAGTGGTGCACCTGTTGGGCAGGGTTTCTCTCCATTTCTCTCTTTCTTGCCAAAGAAAAACACTTGAATGCTGCTAACTGTCATTCAGGAAATAAAAGCAAAGGGTCCAGTGCCTAAATGATTTGTATTGTGTGCACGGATCAAGTGCTGGGCAGCTGAGAGCATCTGTTCTCTCAGAAAGTATGGATGGAGTCCTCCTAGAAATTGTGAACTGGGCTAGATCAGGAAATTCTCTAACTACTCTGAAAGTACAGGGTGCCCATAATGCGCTTGTAAAATAATGATTTCCCTCGTTATTCTTCCCAGTTCCCCTCCCCTCCCTACTTCCCATTGTTTCCCCCCCTCTTCTCTTCCTTTCTTCCTAAAACAGCAGTGTTGCTGAATACTAATGAGGCAATTCTTGGCCCTACCCCATTCATTTATTTTCAGGCAATTAATTCAACTTTCTAACATCGAGCCAGAATGTTATGCAGGTAATTTGTGGGTCTGCTTAATTTCTCAGGACCCTGTGGTTATCAGCCAGCAAAGCTCATTGTGAAGATGAGCTCATCCAGCTGGTAGGCAACTTTGATTTCCACTGGTAATACCATCCCTTCATTAAAGCCACTGAGCCCTTGAGCTTGGCAAGCTTCCCTTGTTGCATACTTCATTTTCTGATTACAAATGGTTTGCAGCTTCTACATGTTTGCCTCAAGAGCTCATTTTCTCCCCTGAAGGACACTGGGCCTGATGGCATCATTAGCAGTTTTTCAGCAAAAAATTTTACAGGGTTGTGATAGCCCTTCCTGGCTCTCTGATGTTGTGTATTTGTGACCAAGGCAACCTAGCGGATTCACTCATCTACCCTGAAAGCATATAGAATGCAGCGTAATAGGTTCTTGGGGAGGCTGAAGGAAGGCAGAAAAATAAGAGGGAAAAGATATGACTCCAACTCTCAAGAATTTGCTGTGAACTCCTTGAATCAGTAACCTATCCTGCTCATTAGTAGGCATCTGATAGGTGCTCATTAAATCCGTGTTACTTTCTCTTGTGAATGAATAAGATTGTAGGGTGGGAGAAAAGAATACATATTTGTGTGAATTATCTTAGAGAGTAATTGCGGAACAATGTATGACTTGTGGCAAGAGAACGTATCTTTAAAATTTTGCTGTGGGCTGTGGGATGGAAATCCTGTGAAATCAGATTGTTATGATCATTATACAACTACAGATATGATAAATTCATTTGAGCAATACAAAATTAAAAAAAAATTTTGCTGAGTGCAAAAATTGTAGTGTGGGGTAGTCAGGAAAAATTCTTAAAGAATTTGACAAAGATCGATTGGGAAGAAGAGAATCTTGAAGAAGAAATGATTTGAGAAGGTGTGGTAGAATATCAAATGAAGTAAAATTTGAAGGACTTTAAAGAATTTAGAGTTTAAAAAATGGGGCTTGGAGACTGGATTTGAATCCCATTTTAGCCATTTACTTGATGTCTAATCTTAGGAAGTTTTACTTTTTGGGGCCTCAGTTTTCTCATTTGTAAAGTTAGGATAAATAGACGTGGTAGGATTGCTCTCGGGATTAAATAGAAGAGGGTTATGAACATTGTGGTTCAGAGGGTTATGAACCTGAAAAGTATCCGTGAGGATGCGGGTTCGATCCCTGGCCCCACTCAGTGGGTCAAGGATCTGGTGTTGCCTGAGCTGCGGTATAGGTCACAGATGAGGCTTGGATCTTGAGTTGCTGTGGCTGTGGCTGTGTTGTAGGTTGGCAGCTGCAGCTCTGATTCGACCCCTAGCCTGGAACTTCCATGTGCCACAGGTGTGACCCTAAAAAAGAAAAACTAAGAGGTAATTTAGCATGGTGTCTAGAATATAATAAATGAAGTGTAAATATTAGTTATATTAGTAATAGTTTGGAATGAAAGGGGTTTCTGAGGCATGACAGTGTAAAAGGGTATGTCAGATAGGCAATAATTTTGAGGCATCAGAAACAGATAGGATAAAAAAATAGAAAACCACTGAAGATTTCTTATCAGAGGAAAGAAAATGATGTTACAAAAAGACAAACGGCTTGCTATAGGCAAGCAAACCAGCTGGTAAGATCTAGTGATTGAGCGGTGCAAAGGAGAAGGCATGGTAGCTAGAAAATGAGAAAGAGAAGGTGACTGTGAAAGATATTATATAGGAAAAATTGATAAACTTGGTAATTGATTAGAAATGTGAAGATGGAGAATGTAAGAAAAAGATAAATCAAAAATAGGGAGATAAGGATCGGAAGCGAGGTGACTTCCCTGACAGTGATGGCTTAATTAACACAGGGCTTTTATTTAGAGGCAAAATAAGGCAAATGGAAATAGAAGATGAGGGAAATTTAGTTACCCTAGATCTCTATGGACTTATTTTCTTTTAAATTTGCATAGTATACAATTCACTCTTTGGGATATACAGTTCTGTAAGGTTTTTGTTTTCTTCTTTCCTGGCCACCCAGTGGAGTGGCCACTCCACCCAGTGTGGAGTTCCCAGGCCAGGGATCAGATCAGATCTGAGCCTCAATTGGGACCTACACCACAGTTGCAGCACTGCCACATCCTTAACCTACTGTACCTGGCCTGGGATGGAACCTGCGTCCCAGTGCTCCAGACTGTGTTGTGCAGCAGCAGGAACTCCCAGTTCTATGAGTTTTGACAAATGCACAGAGTCATATAAATACCATTACCGCAGTCTCACCCTCCAAAATTCCCTTATCCTGCCTCTGTGCAGTCAACACCTCTCGCCCGTCGTAATCTATGGCAACAACTGACTAGCTCTTTGACCATGAATTTGTGCCTTTTCAAAATGGACTTAAAATCGGTAGCACTTTGAATTTGTCTTTTTCTATCATGCCTGAGGCATTTCAGATTTATTCATATTGTTGTAATGTCAGTTTATTCCTTAATATTACTGAATAGTTTGTCCATCCATTCACTGTTGAAGGATTTTGGGGTTGTTTTCAGTTTTAAATTACTGTAAGTGAAGCTATTATAAATATTTGCATGTAGGTTTTACTGTATGACCATAGTGTTTCTTTTCTCTTGGGTAAATATCTAGGATTGGAATTTCTGGGTCATATGGTAAGTGAATGTTTAACTTTATAAGAAATCATCAGACTGAAAAATGTGTATCTCCTTTTGCATGTCCTCGAGCATGTATGAAAGTTCCATTGCTTTGCATCCTTGGCAGCGTTTGGAAATGTCTGTTTCATTTCTTTGGTTGTTCAAATATATTTCTCAAATGCATTTCTCTAGTCATGAACTATGTTGAATATCTTTTCATGAGCCTAATTATTATCCTTGTATCTTCTTTGATAAAGTGTCCATTTAAGTCATTTCCATTTTTTGTGTGTGAGGTTGTTTTCTTAATGTTGAGGTTTGAGAGTTCTTTATATAATCTGCTGATAAATCTGTCAGATATATGAGTTGCTAATATTTTTTTCTAGTATGTGGCTTGTCTTTTCATTCCCACAATAATGTCTTTCTTGAAGACAAAGTTTAAAAACCTGGTTTGGCCATGCCCATGGCAAACAGATGTTCCTGGGCAAGGTATCAAACTTGCACCACAGCATAGACCTGAGGCCCAGAAATGACAATGCCAGATCCTTAACCTGCTGAGCCACCAGGAAACTCTGCAAGATTTAAAATTTTGTTGACAGCCAGTTCACCAATTTTTTTTTCATGGCTCATGATTTTAGAGTCATATCTAAAAACATTTTGCATTTTCTTTCAAATGTTTTGTTGCATATAATGAGATATCACATGGCTTTTCTTCTTTAAACCATTAATATCCTGAACTACATTGATTTTTACAGGTGGAATCAAGCTTGCATTCCCAGCATAAACCCTATTTTTTTGTCACATATTATCCTTTTAAGATCCTGGTGGATTCAACTTTGATAGCATTGTCATGAGATATATTGATCAGTAGTGTTCTTGTAAAGTTTCTGTCTTTTTTTTGTCACGGTAATACTGATCTCACAAGATTAGTAAGGGTTCTCTTTTCTTATATTTTCTAGGAAATATTGTGTAAAATTCATAGTAATTCTTATTTAAATATTTGGTTATAATTTTCCAGTAAAATCATCTGGGCATGGAGTTTTCTTTGTTGCAAAATTCTAACTATAAAATCAATTGCTGTAATGGATTTAGGACTACTCAATTGACCTATTTCTTATTGAGCGAGTTCCAACAGTTTGTGTCTTTCAAGAAGTTTTTCCCACTTTAAATTGTTGAACTTACGGACGTAGAGTTATTCATAATATTCCTTGATTATCCTTTTCTATTGTAATATTCATAAAGATAATCCTCTTGAATTCCTGATATCGGTAATTTTTATATTCTTTTTCTTGGCCACTTCAGGTAGAGAATAATGCATTTAGTTGCTCTTTTCAAAGAATTACTTTTTCTGTTTCATTTATTTCTTTATTGTTTTTCGTTTTTAGCTTCTTTCCCCCTACCCCTCTTATCTTTATTATTCCCTGTCTCTTGCTAACTTTGCATTGACTTTGCTCTTCTTTTTCTAGTCCATTAATGTGTAAGTTTAGATTATTGATTTGGGGCCTCACTCTCTTTTCAATATCAGCCTTTCATGCTACATGACAATACAGCAGAGGCGTTCTTGTCATGGCTCAGCGGTTAAGGAACCCGACTAGTATCCATGAGGACGTGGGTTCAATCCCTGTCCTCACTCAATGGATTAAGGATCGGCGTTGCCATGAGCTGTGGTCTGGGTCGAAGACACGGCTCACATCCCGTGTTGCCGTGTTTGTGGTGTAGGCCAGCGACTACAGTTCTGATTCAACCCCTGGCCTGGGAACCTTGTATGCCATGGATGCGGCCCTAAAAAAAAAAGAGAGACCAAAAAGAAAAGAAAATACAGCGGAGAATATCTGAATTTTCAGAGTCACCTAGTTAAACATAAGCATCTGGATGTGGATTTCATTTAAATTTGAATGGAGTTTCCTTCAGTCAGTGGGAAACAATGCTTCCCGTAGTTTCAATTACACAAAAAGCAGCAAAAAGTCATGTGAATCCTGCTCCTAAATGTACTCGAAGTGCTTCTTGAAGGTAAAAATAAGATTCTCGTTATGGAAAGAGACAAGTGAAATGAATCCCAGTGACCTCAGTTCTCTCCACTGGGCGCAAAAGCAGGTACCAAAGGCCATTTACAGGATCCCTTGAATCTTGAGGTTGAAAAAGTTAAAAGTGCGACATATGAAACTTATAAAAAATGATACACTTCATCCAGACTGTAGAATCAACAACAATTTAATAAAGTTAATCAAATAATTGTAGTTCAATTGCACATAAATTTGAATTGTTTTCTCATTAAAGAGTGCCTGTCTGTAAATTATTGCAAGGAAAGCCATTTTCCAGTTAATGTTTCAACCATTAGAAAATACAAAGGGCATTTTCATTAATTAGACACAGCTCTCTTTCCGTCTAGTTTATCATTACCTTTGCTGGGTGGAATCAGTTTAGTACTCACATTTATTGACATGTGTGATTCAATGACACTATTTGTTTAGAGTTCCTCATATACCTGGTGGAATAAACTCATTAAGTATAAATGAATAGTTATGTAGTCATCATCTAGAATGAGTCAGTGCTGTTCTCCAGAGCCATTATAATGAATGTGAACACAGCTGGAATAAATGTCTCTCTGAAGGTTACAAGCTTTATTCTGAACTATTTCAGGCTCCAGTTTCTTCCTGTTGCTCGAAGAGCTCTTCCTCGGGAAAAATGACTTGGTTTCCCTTTGAAGAAGATGGTGACAGGTCTTTACTGGTTATTTTTTTCAAAGCTATGTACCTAGTGTCATGGCATCTTAGGAACCATGGGAACATGGCAGAGCCAAGATTGCCCTGGTTATTTTTGTTCTGAAAGTGTTCCATATCCAAGAAAGGGTCTGGAGAAGAAGGACCTTCGTGGGTTCCGATAGCTGCTAAGTGATGGATATCGTTATGATGCAAGATTCCCCCATCTTCAATCCGCTCCGTGATTTCTCACTGTTCCCTTAAGAAAGGGGGAAGGTATGCAGCATGAAAAGGCAAACCTCACCTTTTTGGTTTTGAGATTTACGTTCCAGATTGCAATTGGGTACTACACCTTTTTTTATTGTCTAAGGATGAAACTAGGTATGACTGTGTGACTTGAGTATATAACCAAGGGTGGAGAGAATAGTGTTAACAAAGCTTTGCTTTAGACTTAATGCAAATACAAACAGTTATTCCAGAACCTTGCTTTTAACCAACAGTCCATTAACATGTCATTATGACATGCATACTACATACCAACTGATGTCCAAAATCAGAGAGAAAAATCAGGAACAAAAGCAATTATATTTTATCTATGCACAAAACGATTCCATTTTTATAGGATTTAATAGCAAATTAGCCCATTTCACAGTTAACACCACCAAGGAAATATCAGGAGAGAGACAAGAGTGAAACAATTGATTTAGTATCACTTTGTTATATGTTATATAATCCCACCATGCAAGATCAGCTCCTGCGTGTGAGGGTGACAAAATAATATGACGTAAAGGCATTCCTTGGATGCAACATCACTTTTCCTCACTCCCCACCCCTCTTTCCTACCTTTCAACTAACTGACAGATTTGTTAGGACATTTTTTTAGAATATAGTGACAATCATGTACATTGTGTGTAATGGGAATATGGTCACAGTGTGAAGATTCTCTTAGGTAATATTTTTCTTTATATTATAAAAATGGATATTGTATCAAGTGAATAGTTTCTGCTTTTTGAATCCTTATTCATAAATATTCAATATTATTTATTCAAGTGGTAATACTTCATTAGGCATAAAAATTAAACATTGAACCGACAAGAAATTAAATCTAAATAACTATGTCTATTAATGAAAAAAGATCAGCGAAAGGAAGAAGGCAAGGAATACATTCTGTGAGCAATTTTCTGTGATAAGAATTCTTTCTCTATTGCTACATGTAATCCCTCTCAGTGGAGCCTTTCTTCTCTGTCCTTCCCTCTCTCCTCATGCTCTCCTCTCTGGCTTTCCCCTTCCTTCCATGCCCTATCACCTGGCCTGCTTCCTGTTTTCAAATACAGAGCTGCGGATCAGTGCCTCTGCCCTCTTCCGAGACTTTCCATGATGCTCTGGTCTTCCCTGCAGGGGTGAAAACTGCACCAATTATCACTCTGAATATTCACGCATTTGATAAGACATGGTCTTAGTGGGTTGAGTACTGAGACTATTGCCGAAAAAACTAAACCAAAAAAATAAGATAAGCTCTTCCCACTTATGGCTGGGTGGTTAATGCACATAGGAGAAAATAATTTATTGCTTCTCATTCATTCATTCATTCATTCATTTATGTAGTATATGTATCCTTGGGTAGCACAGTGTGTCTAGCAGATTGAAGATACTGGGAATAAGTTTCTAGGGGAGATTACAATAGAGTTTTGCATTTCATTTTTCTTTGAGAAATCAAGAGAAATTTAAGAACAAACAGATTGAAAGTGGAATGAATGAACAACCTGAAGTTACATAAAGGTGGTTTTCAAAATGAAATGTCTGCTATAGTCTCTCCAAAACTTCCCTTCTGAAAGCACTGGGGCGGAGTGTGGAGTAGGGGTCAAGCTCTCAGTCTCCAGAGTCATGGCAGCGTCCAAACCCCTTAGCTTGTCCTCTGCCACTGTGAACTGGAGATGGGCACATGCCATTTGCCTCTACAGGGATTGAATCAGGAGCCACTGCAGCTGCTGACCCTCAACATCCCCTGAAAAGAGCTCAGGGTGGCGATCAGGAGTGAGGCACTCTCTGCTCTGGGGAACTGGCAGAACAGGTTTTCAGAGAGTTAGATATTTTCAGGAGAAAATTCTCTGAGCCCAATTCTTGCATCCCTTGTGCCTAGAAAAACGCTAAAATCGTTTGTGGTGAATTTGCTTCTCATGACTAGCAGCAACCTTCTGCAAAATGTGTGTTTGGTTGCATGGGCCTACCCCTTCGCCAACATCACGTATGTGTACGAACATTCTCCTCTACCTCTTTGGAGCTGTATTTCTGAGCTGTCTGAACTGCTGCCTCCCAGGCTACAGTCCTCATTTTGCCCCAAATAAAACTTAACTCTCAACTTTTAGCTTGTGCATATTTTAAGTCGACACTCTCTGTGAGATGGTGTAATTTTTGAGGGGAGTGATTTTGCTCTGTTTTATTAGCCTAAGGGATGGATACAGTACGTGCTCAAAACATGTGCCAGGATTATTTGAAGGAGGAACTGGATTTGGGTTGTAATTCAAATGTTGGAAAGACACCCTCATCCTTGGTGTCCATTTGTAAAAGAAGGCTCTACCTGGTAGAGGGTGAGCCTTAAATGAAGAGGTAAAGCTTAGAAGAGGGTCTTCATAGAGTAAGGGCCCAATAACTGTTATCTGTATAGCTCTTTGGCAATTGGTCATCACGCTCATACTTCCTGCCAGGCACCATGTTGAACGGTGAGCACGTGAGCGTGAAACAAACAAGCATGCACAGTCCTTGCCTTCTAGGAGGAGCAAGGGACTCAGACATCAAACACATTAACACACACATACATATAGTGACAAACTGTGATCAGTGCCAGGAAGGGAAAGAACACAGAAGGTAAAAGGGAGGAGGACCTAACTTGGATTGGCTGTGTCTTTGAAGAATAATATTTAAATTGATAGGTGATGGTTGAGATGAAATTAATCCAGAGTGAGTAGAGGTGGGCTCCAAAGAAAAAAGGAATAGGAATACAGATGTGCAGGCTCCAAGCAGGAAAAAGACTGACACATTTGAGAAGAAGCTGCACTACATGCCTGGACTGCCAATTTCCAGACGTTTTATTTTTCTTTTTATGGCCACATCCACAGCATAAGGAAGTTCCCTGGGGGCTAGGGGTTGAATCAGAGCTGCGGTTGCAGGCCTACATCACGACCACAGCAAAACTGGATCTGAGCCATGTCTGTGACCTATGCTGGGGCTTAAGGCAGCACTGGATCCTTAACCCGCTGAGCAAGGCCAGGGATCAGACCCATATCATCATAGAGATAAGGTGAGGTCCTTAACCCACAGAGCCACAACAGGAACTCCCTACAGACTTTTATGTGAAAGAGAGAAAGACTGCTCTTTTCCTAATACTGCTATTGTTTCTGTTTCTTTGCTGTTATTAGCTGCCAAACTTAATCATGATTACTCTTGATGCCCTTCTCCATGACCCCACCAGATTTTTTAAACATCTCTAAACTCTGGATGCTTCTTACAATTAATGGGAACTTACACTTATAATTTCAGTGTTCTTATCTTTCTAGTGGAACATATAATTATGTAACCTATTTTAATTGATGGCAGCTTATACTTGATGAAATATAACTTAACACATTGTAACTTATAATACCAAACATTGTAAAATATACACAAAGGCAAAAATAAATTTGATGCAAAGAAAGTAAATATTTAAATATTTAATTAAAAATTTATTAATAGCATAAAACTCTCAGCCTTTACCTCATAATATATTTAACGAGAAAAATGTGGTTGAATATGTTTCATTATTTTTAAAAATGTTGGCTTATGTATAAGTTATGCTCATTTCTAAATTCAGTTTATTTAAGTACTCATTATTATGTCATAATTGAGAAAGCTTCTTCATAAGGATGCGCACATCTATACGGAAGAAGTTCAAGATGGGCTGCGTTGACTAAATCACAATATTCACTATTTAATCCCAAACAACAGTGAAGCCAACATTTTTGCTTAAAGCCAGCTCATACATTTTCATCTTCCCTTGTTTCAATCAGTTGTTTTTGCAAACGAAACAAAAGATGTCAAATGTTTATATTGGTTTAAACCAAAAAAAAAAAAAAAAAAAAAAAAAAGAGTTCCCGTCATGGCCCAGCAGTTAATGAACACAACTAGTATCCCTGTGGACGCTGGTTCGATCCCTGGCCTCGCTCAGCTGGTTAAGGATCTGGTGTAGAGGTGAGCTGTGGTGTAAGTGGTAGACAAGGCTCACATCTGGCGTTGCTGTGGCTGTGGTGCAGGCCAGCAGCTATAACTCCGATTTGATCCCTAGCCTGGGAACCTCTATATGCCATAGGTGTGGCCCTAAAAAGACAATAAATAAATAAATAAACTCAATGCAGTTAATTATATTTAGAAGATTTTTTTGACGTTAGAAATTTGTTTCCAAGTGTTTTAAATATGCAGATACACAAATTTTTATAGACGACATACTTGCATTATTATTGTCAACAAAAACACAACCCATGGAACTATTCCCCAACATCCATTTTTGACAGGCCAACGTCATAACACGTCTCTTTTGAAAAGCAGCTATAGTGTTCATTTGTTCGTTGCCTTCTTGGCAGATGTGGTGAGACTGTCATAGTTTTCCCTTTGTAATGTGGCCAAGAGCTTTGATCAGATGTAAAGGGAAGCATGAGCTCTGCTGTCTTCTTGTTCACTAGTGCTGAATTTTCAACCCTCTATCCAGTGGAGGGTACACGTGTGTACGTGTGTGTGCACATACGTACCTGCACAAGTTCTTGCTCAGGAATCACTTAAAACCACTTGTCCACCATATGAAGGTTATTTTAATTAAAGTAATATAATTAACATAAATATTTTCTTAAGGAAATTCTGCTTATATTTCCATACTCGGTGTGTCTGAACACAGTCAATCAAAGTGTGGTCCTTCCTGCTGCATATCAGAATTGTAACCCAAGCAGCAGACCAGGTGAGGGTGTGGGAGTCTATTTGAACATGACATGTTAGTCAAGTCCAATTCTTCGGGGTTTTGTTTTGTTTTTGTTTTTTGTATTTCTGGGGCCACCCCACGACATATGAAAGTTCCTCGGCTAGGGGTTGAATCAGAGCTACAGCTGCCAGTCTACACCACAGCCACAGCAATGCCAAATCTGAGCTGCCTCCATGATCTGCATTGCAGAGCAAGGTCAGGGATTGAACCCACATGGATACTAGTCGGGTTCTTAACCTGCTGAGCCACAACGGGAACTCTCTCCACATTTATTCTTCATTCCTCTCTTTCACAAACCTCCAGAATTCTCTAATTCATCTTCCTCTTCTTCCCGAATGCAATGAAGGTAGTCCTTTGCTTCTCCAACTTTAATATGCATACAAGTCATTTGAGGATCTGATTACAGTGCAGATTCAGAATCGGGAGGTCTGGGGTTGGGCCTGAGATTTAATCTCTAATAAATTCTTCGGCGATGCTGCTGCAGCTGGTATGTGGATGACTTGGAGTGAAAAGGGAACAGAGGAGAAAATGCTGTCAGAAATACATTTTACTAATTCCCTAATTTAGGAAAGTCACACGTTGAACTTCAAGTTTTTCAGACCTATCCTACAGTGTCCCTTTGTTTATTTACTTTTTTAAGTTAAAAATATTTTTATTTTTAAGTTTTTATTAAAGTATAGCTGGTTCACAGTATCATGCCAGTTTGTGCTGTATGGCATAGTGACCTAGTCATACATATGTATACATTCTTTTTCTCATACTATCTTCCATCATATTTTATCCCAAGAGATTGGATATGGTTCCCTGAGCTGTGCAATAGGACCTCATTGACTATCCATTCTAAATGTAATAGATTGCATCTACCAAACCCAAATTCCCCATCCATCTCACTCCCTTCCCCAGCCCCCTTGGCAACTGCAAGTCATTCTCTATATCTGTGAGTCTGTTACTATTCTGTAGATAGATCATTTGTGCCATATTTTAGATTCCACATATAAGTGATGTCATATGGTATTTGTCTTTCTCTTTCTGACTTACTTCTTTTAAGGTGAGAATCTCTAGTTGCATCCATGTTGCTGCAAATGATATCACTTCATTCTTTTTAAGGCTGAGTAGTATTCCCTTGTATATACACACCATATCTTCTTAATCCATTCATCTCTCAAGGGGATATTTAGGTGGTTTCCAAGTCTTGGCTATCGTGAATAGTGCTGCAATGAACTTAGGGGTACATGTTTCTTTTTGAATTATAGTTTTGTCCAGGTATATGCCCAGAAACAGAATTGCTGGATCATATGTTAATTCATTTTTTAATTCATTCAACAAATATTTATGAAGAACCTAATATGTACCAGATATTATACTGGTTGCTGACAAATACGGGGTTTCATGTGTCAAGTTTAGTGGATTTTTGGGTAAATTAAATGACTTAACCATGAACGGATGCATGTATCAATATATTTACATACATGTATGCATTTTAAGTAGCATGGACGCACACATGCCTATATGCACTTTCATAACACACACACACACACACACAATTTCCTACCTGAGGACTTTGGTTCACATTGCAATACCCTACCTTCATCTCTTTGCTTGTCGAATTCTACCACACTTCTCTGCAACCAGCCTTTTCATTTCCCTCCAAACTGAGCAAATGTTCCTTCTTCTTAACCTTTGTACAGCCTATTTTGTGCACCATTCATATGGCATGTAGAAAATAATAAAAGGTTATTATCTCTTTTTTCAATAGTAGTTTCGATTCTTAATCTTTTTAAGATAATCTCATATTTTTGAAATATAGTTCATTACATTTATAAGAAGCTCAGTCAATATTTACTGACAGTGATCATATAACTTTTGGATTTTAAATATTATGTAATATGATGTTCAATACTAACTCTAGATATCCTGCGATTTCTTCTTTTTATTATTCATTAGTGTTCAGTTAAATGGTATTTTTGCTCACAAGTTATAATGTTTATATGATGAGCTGAACTCATAGAAACAAAGAGTAGAATGGTGGTTGCCAGGGGCTTGGGGGAGGGGAAACGGAGATAAGAAGATAAAAGTGTACAGATTTTCAGTTATAAGATGAATAAAGTCTAAGGATCTAATGTAGAACAGGAGGACCATGGTTGATAAGATCTTATTGTATAACTGAAACTTACAAGGTAGTAGAATTTAAGTGTTCTCACCAAAAAAGAAAAATAAAGTATACACACGAGAAGATGGGTTAGCTTTTGGTTACTTATGGTGAAACTTTCTCACAATGTATACATTTATCAAATGATCACAGTATATACTTTCAATATAATACATTTTATTTGTCGATTATTTCTCAATAAAACTGAAAAAAGCTGAAAAAGAATGTAAAACTCTAGATTACAAATGGCAAATATTCAAGATGCTGTGATGAAACAGACTTTATATAAGATGTTGTTTTAATGGTTATCTATTTGATTCATTATCCTACCATTGTTTCTTGAAGATACAGACCATCTTTTATAGTTTGAATAATTCAGTGCTCATCTTTCTTTGCTATGTAGCAATCCAATTGTTAAAAAATAAATATTAGAGACTAACATTTCAAACTACATCAAAATAAGAAGTTTCAAGTTGGAGTTCCCACTGTGGCTCAGCAGGTCGAGAACCTAACAGAGTGTCCATGAGGATGCAGGTTAGACCCCTGGCCTCGAGCAGTAGATTAAGGATCCAGCATTCCTGCAGGCTGGAGTGTAGGTTGCAGATGCAGCTCAGATCCCACGTTTCTGTGGCTGTGGTTGGCAACTGCAGCTCTGATATGCCCTCTAGCCCAGGAACTTCCATAAGCTGCAGGTGTGGCTTTAAAGAAAAAAAAAATGTTTAAGGCAATATACAAAATTGCAGAAGATCAATAAAATATAATAATTGAAACATATGTTTTCCTTCTTTGTGTTCTGTCATATGTGAAAATTGTATTATCACTATGATACATTCAAGGAGTTGTAGAAACTCTTAACCTGTCCCTTCAAGGGATCTTTCACGAATTCTCTGGATGGTTGTGGTGGGAATGTTAACCTTCATGGCACATGCCTTTATCATTGCAAGATGCTCTTAAAATTCTATTTCCTCTTTCTTGGTTCAGAATCATATCAGATTTCTAGTCGAAATCTAGTTGGTCCCTTATCTTGAGAATTTGTGAGTGCACGGTTCATTGTCTTAAAAACAATAATATTTAAAATTGGTGATACCTGTGGTTCATTAAAAAAACATTTAGGAGTTCCCGTTGTGGCTCAGCGGGCTAAGAACTCAATTAGTATCCATGAGGATGCAGGTTCAATCCCTGGCCTCCCTCAGTGGGTTGAAGGATCCAGCATGGCCATGAATTGCAGCGTAGGTCACAGATGTGGCTCAGATCTGGCATTGCTATGGCTGTGGCATAGGTTGGCAGCTGCAGCTCTGAATCGACCTCTAGCCCAGAAACTTTCATATGCTGTGGGTACAGCCCTAAAAAAAAAAAAAAAATTTAAATTAAATTAAAAATAAATAAATAAATAAAAATAAAATAAAATTGATAAGGTTCTACAGTGAAATCTATTTCTCAGTCCATCCTGACTCACACCAAACAAAATCCATCCCTCAAAACAACACTTGCTGCCAGTTTTCATCAGCTAGCTATTGATACCTAACAAACCCAATCACTTAAAACAAAGTATTTAGAGTTTTTTGAACTAACTGGGCAGTATTCTGGTCTCCACTGGGCTCTTGTCATGCATCTGTGGCTGGGAGGTTGGTCAGGCCATGGCTGGTCTATGATGCCCATGGCTGGAACGGTAGGTGATGAGAACTTCAGGGTAGCCATTCCTTGTTCAGCAGACTAACCCAGGTTTGTGCTCATGGGGGCAGTGGCTGGGGTCTGAGAGAAACAGAACAGAAGAACAAGAGGCCTCATGAGGCTGAAGTTCTGAATTGGCAAATTGCCTCTCTGTTACCTTTAATATCACAATATTAAAATTTAAAACTCAAGGCCAGCCCAGATTCAAGCATGAAGACATAGATTCCACCTCTTGATGGGATTAACTGCAAATCACCTTGTAAAAGCATAGATACAGCGACCTTTTCTGTCAATCCACCATACCTTCAAACGATACTCTGTGTGTGTGTGTGTGTGTGTGTGTGTGTGTGTGTGTGTGTACATATATTTAAGTATGTGAGAGTTTTTTCTTTTGATTTTTTTTTGTTATAAATATTAACAAATAAAAATTTATGAGCACATGGTGGGCAGGCAGTATTTTAGGCACTTTTGTTATATTTATTCATTGAACCCTTCTAAAAACTCTAGGTACTTAATTCTTGCTCCCATTTTACAAGTGAGAATAGAGAGAGGCTAAGTAACTTACCTAAGGTCTTCCAATTAGTAGGACTTGGAGCCAAGGCTCATTCAAGCAGATTAACATGAGAACTTGAGTTCTTATCACTCTGGTACTCTGCTTTCCATGGACTTGATACCATATAACATACTCTATTCATTATTCTGCATTTGCTTTTTTCACTTAGAACTCGATCTTTGAGATTGTTACTTATTAGAACACATAGGCTTTTCTCATTATTTTCAATGAGTAAACAGGTTTGGTTGTATGGATGTATATAAATTATTTAACTAAGCCCTTCCTGATGGACCTTCAGGTTGTTTCAAATCTTTTCTGTTATAAGCAGTTTCTCATTAAATATTCCAGTACATTGGTTTATTAGATGAAACCAGAGGGTCAGTTTCATTGCTGAAGACACACTGACCATGAATATTTGTAACCAGAATATCACAATATTAAAATTAAAAACAAGATTACTGCAAATATAAGAAAAAGAATTAATAGAAATATGATCACATTAGATCTTAAGCTTTCAGTTATTTTCAGATAAAGTGCTCAACGAATAACAAGGGCATGGATAATATGAATGATAACTAAACTTGTTTAAACTGATACTCATCAGAATTTATCCTATTCAAACAGCAGAACCATTTTACTTCAAGTACTTATGTAAGCAAATATTAGACAACATTCTGAGCTATTCTACTAAAACTGGAAATGAACACTGAAAATATAAACAGAGAAAAACATGAATCACTTGAGAAAAATTACTCTAAAAAATTCTTAGGTAAAGAAGGATTTTGAAATTACTTAAAATACAGAATATCTAGGAAAATAATCATGAGATGCAAAGATGAAAATTTACATTATTTAAAGAGGAAAAATTACAAATTACTATTTAATTCAAGAAATTACTAAAAGAGAAAAAATATATCCACATAGAGCAAGTAGAATAATTAATGAGCCATAAAAGCAGAAATGAATGAATTAATAAAGAACACTAGCATTCAAAAACAAATTTAAGAATTAGCTGTTTGAATAAAATCATTCTTGAAGAACCATGAAGAAGATAACCAAAAAACAATAAGGCAGATAAGATACTAATGAATCCAATCAAATGAAAAGAGAAAAAAACAAAGAAATTAGAAGTAACTACAGATGTCAGGATTAAACTGATTATACAGCTATATTTTGATTGCATTTATGATAAAATATTTGAAAATCTGGATTAAATATCTAGGAAAATATAAACAGAAAAATTTAGTAATACCATGAAAGATATTACCAGAGTGGTCAAGACGACGCTCTTTTAAAATGTGCTAGGTCTGTGTAGTTTCAAAGCGAAGCCTTTTCAACCCTCAACGAACAGATTATTCTTTTGCTGCTGTACACCCTCTATTCTAAGAATCAAGATTTTTACAGTTCCACAGAATCGAAGTCAGGATATATTGGATAGCATATAGTGGCTACAATAAAAGTCATGTGTCAATTTTTCTTTACAAGTTTATCAAATTAATAATGTACTCTACAGTGGGTAAATTCAAAGAAGTCGAATATGCTATTCAAACAGAAATAAACGTCAGCAAATAATCCTGTTCCTTACCACCCTCAACACACATACTTCACACAAATAATAAACTTAATTGTCCACCGAAAATTTTAAAATAGCGGATTCATTAATGTGTACGTTTCTCCCAATAGATTGGAAATCTTAGGTAAGGAATGTGCCTTCTGCTCCTATTTCTACCCAACCCAGTGTAAAAACTAAAATTTGAACCAATACGAGATGATGATGATATGTGCTTTAGAGATAATGACTATCAGAAGCAGTTTAATGCAGGAGTTTTAGTCCAGAAAACTTAGTTTTGAATTCGAGCCTTGCCACTTTGCCTCTGTGGGGGTTCAGACAAATTACTTAACTTCTAAGTTTTGGTTGTTACAGCAAAACACCTTAACAATTCCTGGGGAATAAAAATAGCATCTGGGTAATAAAATGAAGTATATGTGCTCATAGCACGGTGTGTGCAGAGGCCTTGCACCCCACACTTCAGACATGAATTCCTGGTGCAAAATGGCTCTCCCAACACCTTCATTCCATAGGCAGGCAGATCACAGAGACTGTCCCTGTACTGGGAGGAGCAGCACAACTGCGCATGCCCGGAGAGAACACCCTGTCTCCCTAAACAAGATCCCTATAAAGCAGCCCCACTGGTGGCCTATCCCAGAGAGCATGTGCTCTGTAGTGTGAGCTAGCATCTCTTCATTCTCGGATCGAAGAACAAAACTTTTCTCTGCTTCCGAATGGAAGAAGGACCCTTGTTGGGGACATCAGTGACAAATTTATCTATGACATGTGTATGATAATGCCCTGGATGGAACATATTAAACATGAAGATTGAAATACATAAATGGAAAGCATTTGGCACAGTGGTGAGCAAAGAGTAAGAGCTCAATAAAGGATCCTGAAGATGGTGACAGAACCTATTTATAATTTCAAGTTTGTATCCCCCTCAGTGGGAATCTCCATGAGGGCATGGAAGTTTGTCTTGTTCACTGTTTCATCAGTTGTACTTCAAGTAGCGGTTAGCACAAAGCTAACATCCAATAAATACCTGTTGAATAAATGAATGAATACATAAATTTCCAGTATTCACCAGGCATCATTTGATTAGTCTGTCTTAGAATAACTCAGTGGCAACACTATTTTCATTATTGCAACACTGAACAAAATTTTGTTTCTTCTACTGTTAATAAAAGATTGGTTTAAAAAGATTTGATAAGTACACATTTATCTCTTATATGTGACATACTTTTCATTCTTCTGGCAGTTTTTCTCATTTGGTGTCAAAAAAATATATGTGTTGGGGAAATTTTTCTATCAATATTTTGTAGTAATAAAAGAAGCTGAATGAAATACACTGGAGACTGACAGAAGAAAACATACAGCCTAGCATCTGGGTAGCATGATTAATTTTTTTTAACACAAATTTGTTCATTTAGTGTGTACCTCCATTCATCTTCCCTCCCTCCACTCAAAGAGTTTCAAAAATGAAAATAATTATTTCACCAAAAATATAATTCAGTGCAGGGGCTATATTATTTTTAAAGAGGCATAAGCAATCATTTGCTTGCAATTGTCATCAAATCCCTTCAATTTAATGGCCTTTTGAAAAGCCACCCTGCCCCATTCATTCCGGATGAATGTGAACGGGCCTATCCAGGGAGAGCACCAATCAATTTACTGGTTAATGATTATTGTTTCCATTTCAGAGTGTTTACATTTTCCTCCAGCTTCTCCTAGTGCGATAATGTACGATTTACAGGAGAAGTCACCGCTCTCTCAGCATCGTGGCACATGTGAGCATTTCTTGGCCTATTTTTAGTGGAAGCATTTAGTTAAAATTTAACAGAGAAGCAACAACCACAACTGGAAATGTCTTTCCCCACCCCAGTGAACACGAAAAAATTAGTCATCTCAGAGAGTCTGCAGTAGCCCCAACCCTGTATAATGCAAATACGGCACACAGTCTATCTTTACATTTATTTGCAAATGTGTACAGATATGCTTCATATAAATTAATCCTCCATTTCATTATAAGAAAAGAATTACGTCTGTGGTCTAAAGTAGTGTTTGTGGGGGGAGAGTTAATCTGATTTAGCGCAGCATGTGAAAAATTAATTGAAAGTCAGAACTCCATAGTGTTTATTATAAAGTAATTTCACACCAGCTCAGGATTAGCATGGTAACGGGTGACAATAGGTCATCACTATGTTAATTGAAAGACAGCGTGCTTTATAAAGGGGGAGGGAGAAGAAGGAGGAAGAGGGGAAGAAGAGGAAGAGAGAAAAGTGATACTGATTTAGTGACACAGGATGTTATATGAGAGGATGGTGGCACAGGACACAGACTTGGAAAGGATGGGACCTCGTGGGAAAAAAATAGCCTTCTGAAAAATCAAATGTTTCTCTTTGGGTAGCCTAAGCGAATATAATGTCTGGTGACTGGAAGCTTTGAGACACTCTGAGATCCCCAAAGATTGAAATATTTTTCAGCGACTACACCTTTTAGCCACTGTCTTCAGTTAGTGTGCTCTCTGGTGGGAACACTGGAGCCAGAGGAGAAGGTGACAGAAGTCTAGCAGGTGCTTCGAGGTCTTCTCACCTTTTGGACCCAGATTGACTCCCAGAGATTCAACGCTCACCTCGGACGGATTAGTGCAATAGCATTAGTGGTAAAGTGAAGGCATTTTTTGCTCAGCAACTTTAATAAAGCCAAGGGTTAATAAAGCCAATACAGGGACAAGTAAGAGAAAATAACCTGTTATCTTGGCATGGAACTGACTCAGCCTTTCTAGTTGAGTATAGAATCCACTGGATGTCTGTCTCTGCAGCAACAAGTGCTTGGCTTACTCCGCTGGCCCAAATGCTTGGCCGAGGGCTGGAGTGTGCAATCTGAACCTAGGCTGCGTGGCTGAAATAGGGATGCTTCGGTACTGGAGGAATTCGGTGAGGTACTGAAGTTTCACAGCTAAGTGATCACTGCATAGGCACAGACCACGCAGGGCGTATTGCGAATGAAAACGCTGTTATTAACTGTGGCATTGCCAAGGTCTGGGCTAGTGGCTCATCAGTGATTTAAATGTGGATTTCCATCAGAGCAAACAAACAGAAAAAGTAGAACAAGAACAATGTAACACTTATTTAATCAAGGTAGGAACTGACTCAAAATCAAGTTTATAGAAATGGGTGAAATCTAAACAGCTGTTTCTGTAGCTGGACAGTGGGGTGAGTGTGTGTATGGAAGTCCAGTATATGGGCTGCAGAGGGTGGTGGCTGGAGAAAGAGCAAATCGGTGACTTTTATTTATAAAGAGAAGAGATCATCTTTCAGGATTCCACAATTCTCTGTGGTACTAGCTGATGAGTGTGACCTTTCGGCCTGCCCTTTCTTGCGGAAAGTTTGCAACCCAGGCTGACATAAGCTGTTGTAATATGTTAATTGTGACCCAGCTCTGCTACAAATACTAACCATGATCTCTAAGACACTTCTACGAAGAAATATCATCCTTTCAGACAGAGCTTTAAGCACTAAGTAGCCCCATGAAATGTACTAGCCTTTCTAATGGAAGTCGAAATTAAAAAACAAAAAAGAAAAAGCAATATACGGAAAGAAAAAGTGGTGTAGAGAAGTGGGAACACCATGGAGGTTGTTAACTGGGAGGTTAGATTTCCAGGCACAGTTCATCCTCCTTCATTTTTTTTTTTCTGATTTCATACCTTTTTATTCAGTCTGAAATTTTTATTAGAGTACAGTTGATTTACAGTGTTGTGTCAATTTCTGCTGTACAGTCATATGTGTGTGTGTGTGTGTATATATATATATATATATACATTCACATATTCTTTTTCTCATACTGTCTTCCATCATGTTCTATCCCAAGAGAATGGATATAGTTTTCTGTGCTATACAGTGCGACCTCATTGCTTCTCCATTCTAAATGTAATAGTTTGCATCTACCAACCCCAAACTCCCTGTCCGTCTCACTTCCTCCCTCCTATACCTTGGCAACCAAAAGTCTGTCCTCTATGTCTGTGAGTCTGTTTCTGATTTGTAGATAGGTTCGTTTGTGGATTTGTTCCTTGGAAGGGTGTGGTAGGAGGTCATCTGGGAATTATTTGGGAAAAAAAAATGAGTGGAGACAATTCGGAGAGAACAGGATGAGTTTGGAAGCTCCTGTCCAGGAGCTGGGTATAATGTTAGAGATTGGAAGGAAATGGGGAAAGGAGGCTGAGAGTGTTCTGTGAGTGCTGGGCCAATATCCATTTATATTCAAGGGCTGACCATCATGTCCAGGGGCTGACCACTGTGGGTTATATGTTCCAATGCTAACTCCATATTTGAGAAATTGGTAACACGGTGAAGTAGTGCTCCTGGAGATTGCAGTGAGCTGGAAAAACAGGTAGTGGCTATTCAGCCTCTATGGATTGTTGCTACTTACAAGTATGGGCCAACTGTGCCTGCAACTTCTGACTTTTCAATAGGAGACAGAAAAAGAAAATTTTATATGAAATTTCCCAATTTCTAAGTGTATAGAAGTAATTTAAATATTTGAAATTACTGTGTGGACCTAAAAAAGACTGTCTGTGAGCAAGACATAGTGGCAGGCTCATAGTTTGCCACTGGGGTACAGGGCATTTGCCCCTGACCCTCTCTCATGCTTTGAAATCTATTTGCTGGAAGATAGGTGTACATATGCTTACAGAATCGGTGTTCTTTATTATTATTGTAAATGATTATATTTTTAAATCCAATGGTTAAATGAGCTTTTTCCTTTTCTGATCAGGGACTCACATTTGTCAAAATCAAGTAAAAGGCAAATTGTAAAATATGGGTTATGTGGTGCCCAGACTTGAAAAGTTTTGAATAAGAAAGCCTCTCATGAAACGCTAATGTTGCCTATTTCATTCATTCTTAAAGAACAAATGTTTGTTAGAGAGCAGGAATTCTGTTTTTTTTTTTTTTATGTTTCACATACTTTTTAAAAATTTCCCCCATACATTATTTTTTTTTCTACTGTACATCATGGTAACCCAGTTACACATACATGTATACATTCTTTTTTCTCAATTATCATGCTGCATGATAAGTGACTAGACATAGTTCCCAGTGCTACACAGCAGGGTCTCATTGCTAATCCGAGAGAGCAGGAATTCTTAATACTGGGTTCATTCATGAGCTTCGGTGGGGCTCTAAGCTCTGAATGTTTACACGTAATGTCAAATGTAAATGTGGATTGTATACTTGCTCTTTTGGGGGAGAGAGGATTCATGCCTTTCACTGTCTCCAAAAAGGAGCCCATATCTCTCCCCCAAAGATTAGTATCTACTGCTCTAGATCCTACTAATAATCTTTCACTATTTATATGCCAGAAAAAAATAAATTTTCTTTGTTTCAACTGTGTCACTTGAGGTTCGTGAAAACTAAAAATGACAAGGAGCTCTTATTCTTGTAGCATAAAATCTGGAGTCACATATTTGGTGAATGTGTCAGGTAATGAGGGCAATAATTGGTAAGTTATTTCTGAAACGATCAAATTAGTTTTTCACACATTTAACTAGATATGTAATAAGACCTAATAGAATCCATACTTTCCTAGACTTTAAAATTTTTTGGTGATATCCCAGGTGGGCATTTTTCATTCCTTTTAGCTGCTCAGAAGCTGAATGCCCTTCTTAGATTTTGAGAATGTGTGGAATTAGTTAAAGGGATTAATTTAAACTTCTGGTGAGAGTGCATAGAATAGGAATAAGGAGTGAAAAACTTAGCTTCGAATTGGCTCAATCCATGAATTTGTGAAGGTAAGCTTCCCAACCAACTCTCTTCAAGCAACCAAATTTCTCTGGAAGATCTAACACCATTCAGAACCTCAAGTTCTTTTGTAGCTTTTCATTCACACAAAATGGATGACTCAGGTAAATAGCAAGGTAAAAAAATGTAAAAATCTAGCCAGAGACAAAGAAATGAACAAAACCATAAAAACAGGTCCACAGAAAAGGTAGATATTGGAGTATGCTTAAACTGAGTGTGATTAATGTCACTTCATAAGAGAGCAGTAATATGCACCTTCCCCAGACTAAAATGGAAAATCTAGAACTGACAAACATCCCAAATTATGAGATCAGCAGGTGTGTTTCACTGCAGATTAGATTCAGCTGGAGAGAGAATTAGTCAAGTAAAGTAGAGATTAGAAGAAAATATATTGTTTAAAGCTAAGAGAAACCATAGATTGGAAAGTTCAGAAACAGAGCATCAGAGCAAACTCAATTCAACAATAAATTAAAAGGATGTTACGCTATGATCAAGTGGGATTTATACCAGGGATGCGATGATGTTTCAATATGTGCAAATCAATCAATATGATATACCATATTAACAAATGAAGATAAAAATCCCATAATTGACGGAACAGCATCTCTTTTTCATACAAACTCTCAACAAAGTGAGTATAGAGGGAACATACTTCAACATAATAAAGGCCTTATATGACAAACCCATAGCCAATATCAGTGGTGAAAAGCTGAAACATTTTCCTGTAAGATCAGGAAAAAGACAAGGATACCCACTCTTGCCACCTTTATTCAATATGGTTTTGAAAGACAGCTGGGGCAATCAGATAAGAAAAAGAAGAAAAATGCATCAAAATTGGAAAGGAACCAGTAAAATTGTCACTATTTTTGTATGACATGATTTCATACATAGAAAGCCCTAAAGAACCCACAAAAAGCTATTAGAACTTACTACAAATTTAGTATGTTGTAGGATACTAATCAACATGTGGAAATCTGATATGTTTCTGTATCCTAACAACAAGCTGTGAGAAGGAGATATTAAAACTATTCTATTTAAAATTGCATCAGAAAGAAAAAAATACCAAGGATTAAATACAACTGAATAGGTGAAAGACCTATACACTGAGAACTATAAGACACTGAAGAAAGAAATTGTAGAAGACAAAATAAATAGAAAGCTGGAAGAATTAATATTATCAAAATTTCCGTATTTTACAACCTATAGATTTTTTTTTTGTCTTTTTAGGGCCACACCTGTGGCATGTGGAGGTTCCCAGGCTAGGGGTCTAATCAGAGCTACAGCTGCTGGCCTACACCACAGCTATAGCAATGCCAGATCCGAGCTGCACCTGCGAACTGCACCACACACAGCTCATGGCAATGCTGGATCCTTAACCCACTGAGCAAGACCAGGGATTGAACCTGCAACCTCATGATTCCTTGTCAGATTCATTTCTGCTGTGCCACATCAGGAAATGCAACAACCTATAGATTTAATGCAATCTCTATCAAAATTCCAACAGCATTGGCCACAGCAATTGAAAAATAAATACTATTTATATGAAACTATAAAAGATCCTGAATAGACCAGGAAAAAAACTAGAGAAAGAACAAATCTGGAGGCATTACACTTTCTGATTTTAAACTACATTACAAAGTCATAGTAATCAAAGCAGTATGATAATGGCACAAAAACAGACTTATAGACCAATGGAACAAAATAGAATGCCCAGAAATAAACCCATGCATATAGGGTCAATTAATTTACAACAAAGGAAGTAAGAATATTCAGTGGGGAAAGACAGTCTCTCCAATAAATAGTATCAGCAAAACTGAACATCTACCAAAGAATGAAATTAGATGACTATATCACACCAAATGCAAAAATCAACTCAAGATAAATTAAAGACTTGAATGTAAGACCTGAAACTATAAAACCCAGAAGAGAACATATGAGTAAGCTCCATGACATTAATTTTGGCAAAAATTTTTTTGAGTTGACAGCAAAAGCAAAGGCAACAAAAGTGAAAATAAGTAGGACTACCTCAAAATAAAAAGTTTTGTTTAACAAAGAAAACCATTAACAAAATTAAAAGACAACCTATAGCTGTGAGAAACTATTTGAAAATTATATATCCAATATGAGTTTATATCCAAAATATATAAATAACTCATATAATCACAGCAATAATAAAACACAATCTAATTAGAAAATGGGCAGAGATTCTAAGACATTTTCCCAAGAAAGAAATATAGATAGCCAACATGCATATAAAAAGACACTCATTATCACTAACCATCAGGGAAATGCAAATCAAAACCACAATGTGATATTACCTCACACATGTTCAAATGGCTGTTATAAAAAAACAACAAACAACAAGTGTTTGCAGGAATGCGAAGAGAAGGATATTTTTGTGCACTGTTGGTGGGATTATACCTTGGTACAGTATAATATTGTACTGTATAATTTCCAACATTGTGGAAATCAGTATGAAGTTTTCTCATATAATTAAAAGTAGAACTACCACTGGATCCAGCTATCCTACTTCTGGGTATTTATCCAAAGAATATAAAAACACTAATTTGAAAAGATATATGCACCCCTATGTTCATTACATCATTGCAGCATTGTTTACTATGGCCAAGATGTGGGACAAAAACCTAAGTGTTCCTTGATGGATGGATGGATTATATGTATGTAATAATCCATTATGTATGTATAAATATTACTTCAGCTTTGAGGGTATTATGCTAAGTGAAAGATATATTCTGTATAATTGTACCTATATGTGGTGTTTAAAAAACAAAACAAACAGACAAAACAAAACAGAGATAGACCAAACAATGCCTCTAGGGGTGGGCAAAAAAGTTGAGGAGGGTCAAGAGGTGCAAACTCCCAGTTATAAAATAGGTAAGTCATGATGATTTAATGCACAGCATGGGGACAGTAGTTAATGATATTATATTGAATATTTGAAAATCACTAAGAGATCAAATCTTAAAATTTCTCATTACAAGAAAAAAATCTTGTTACTTTGTATGCGTGACAGATACTAAAGAGAATTTTTGTGGGGATCATTTTACAGTGTATACAAATTATGTACACCTGAAACTAATATGATGTTATATGTCAATTACGCCTCATTAAAATATTAGTAAAATAGGAATACGAATGAATTTTCCTATCTTACCTACAGTAAACACAAGCCTATAGCAAATAATATTTAATGGTGCAATATTAAAAGCTTTCCCTGTAGACTGGGAACAAAGAAGGAATGACCACTATTATTTCTGTTCCACATTGCACCAGAGGATTTATTTGATGCAGAACATAGAAAAAGAATAAAGAGTGTAAGAGATAGACAGCAAATATAAAACTGGCATTATTTGCAGGCATCATGATTATATATATACAGAAGATCCAAAATAATCTACAGTTAAACTAATATAGCTAATTTATCAAGGTCATTGGTTATTTTTGTATCAATAACCAATAAACTAGTTTTGCTGTTACAAATAAAATGTTATTTGAAAAATGAAATTAAGGAATGATATACAAATGCACCGAAATACAAAATACGCTAAATCCAATTAAAACTTCATTTTATAAAGAAGTCAAGCCATTCTCAAGTGAGAGGTTTACTGAGATCCCAATTAAATCTTGGCTCTTTTTTCTTTTGGTGGAAACTGAAAGCTGATTGCAATATATTTATGAAAATGCAGATGGGTAAACTAAGCCAAGAATATCCTGAAGAATGAAAGCTAAGTTATGGTACTAGATCTACTAGATATGAAAATATACAAGCTACATTATCAAGATGGCGAGATCTTGGTAAATGGGTAGACAGAGAACAGAGTCCAGAAATTGTCCCATGTGTAAAAGTGGTATTTCAGAATGAGAAAATTATATTCTTTTCAATAAATAATAATCAGGCAGATATTTTCATAGAAAAAAAGAATAAAGAAATTCAACTCTTGGAGTTCCCTTAGTGGCTCAGTGGTTAACAAACCTGACTAGTAACCATGAGGTTGTGGGTTCGATCCCTGGCCTCGCTCAATGGGTTAAGGATCTGGCATTGCCATGAGCAATGGTGTAGGTCACAGATACAGCTCAGATCCTGTGTGGCTGTGGCTGTGGCTGTGGTTGTGGCTGTGGAGGACAGATACAGCTCTGATTGGACCCCTATCCTGGGAACCTCCATATACCATGGGTGCGGACCTCAAAAAAAGAGAAAGAAACTCAACTTCTACCTCACACTACTTAGACATATAATGCCAGGGAGTTTGCAGACCTAAATATGGAAGACAAAAAAAATAAAAATAAAAATAAAAAAAGAGGAGGAGTTCCCATTGTGGCTCAGTGCTTAACAAATCCCACTAGGAACCATGAGGTTGCAGGTTCGATCCCTGGCCTCACTCAGTGGGTTAAGGATCCAGTGTTGCTCTGGCTGTGGCATAGGTTGCAGATGTGGCTCAGATCTGTCATTGCTGTGGCTGTGGCCGTGGCTGGTGGCTACAGCTCCGATTGGACCCCTAGCCTTGGAACCTCCATATGCCATGAATGTAGCCCTAGAAAAAACAAGAACAAAACAAAACAAAACAAAATATATTGGAAGATGACATAGGAGAACATCTTTATGACCACAGGGTACGAATTTATTTCAGCAGTACCGGTAAAGCACTAGCCACAAGGAAAAGGGTTGATAAATTAGATTATGCATAAATAGAACCTTTATTTATCAAAGATGCTATTTTTGTTGTTGCCTGGAACTATGTGAGGTAATAGATCATAGCATTTAGATAAAATGCTAAATAGAGAAAGTTGTAAGTCTACTCTGATTGATACAACAAACCTGATCTTGAAAGTAGGGTGACCAACTGACCACATTTGCCCAGACTGAGGGGTTTCCCCAGTTGTGGGACTTTAAATGCTGAAACCAGGAAAGTCCTCAGCAAACCAGTATTTCAGTTCAACCATTTCGCATTTGCTGTTGTTTGGCTTGTGTAATTTTTTTCTTGATAAAAGACTGACAAAAGTGTTTTATATTTTTGACTTTATCCAGTCGTCAATACCATGCATTCCTATAGAAAGAGAAGGAAGACAAATCACTTCCTTCCATCACCCATCTTTCTCCCTTCTAAAATTAAATAGTCCCCAGTTGTCTTTCCACTATGGCCACTTTCATTTTGTGATTTAGAAATTATCGTCTTGAGAATGTGTGTGATACTCTTTCATTGATTCATCCATTCACTCTTTAATTCACCAAGTATAGGCCGAGTACGACCAGGAACTATGTGAGGTAATAGATCATACAGTTAGTCAACGATGGTTTATGCCAGAGGTTTGTGGTTTTTCCCCTTTCAGGATTGTGCCTTCACTAGTTTTGGGTCATCTTAAATCACTGAAGTAACAGACAAAGCTCAAATCTAATATTGTATCTAGAAATTTGATTGATAACCAGTTTTTAATTCTGAGGAAATGTTCTCTTAGGAGATTGATGCCTCTACAACTAGAATATTCCTTTCCCCATGACTATCTGTTCTTTTTCTAATTTCGAAATTCCCTGAAAGACCTGACAGCAGTAAAGTCCATCAAGTTAGATTGAGCTTTACTCCATGGGAAGGGTGCATCCATGAGCTGAATTCTCTTCCAGGATAATGAAATTTCATGCGAGGCATTTGGTGTTCTGGGATTCAAAAAGGTTATCAGCCAAGCATTTATAATAAAAGTCCTCCTGCGCTTCCCTTGCAGGCACTGGGAAGCTGGGAGTGCTATCAGTTTGACATTTCTGTCAGAACTGGTATTTGAACCACTGGATGATTCTGACAAATGCCACTGCTGTCATTGGCTCAGTTTTAATTATACCTGACTGAAGCTTTCAATGGCAGCACGCAGAAAACTTAATTAGTTGGAGTTTAGAGCATGAGCTGGCTGGAGGGTTCCCAAACAGTGTCTGGGCTTTCAGTGGAGAAGTGGCCATGTTTGCATTCACCACTGTTGGTAGGGAGCTGTTCGGGCTAGACAGCTTTCAAAGCCTCCGAAGATTATTGACCAATTTAAATCGGTTTTGAGAGCACATTACATCTGTAACATTTATATATTTGTTTTTCAAGTAACTTGGTCGTGTGTGACTGCAGGTGAAATACACCAAAAGGAAAAAATTCCACTGGCCTGTTTAGAAAACAACTTTATCATCTCACGAGGGCTGGCAAAAGAAATATCTATCTAAATAAATATATACATAAATATATATTTGTAAGTGGATGCTCTGTTCAAGAAAACAACACCGCAGAAGGGAATTAACACCTTCATCGCCTCTTACATGCTTAATATTTGTTTTCAGGTTGTAAATGTGATTATACTTTTTACTTGACTTCCTATAAAGATATGCAGCAGATGAATAGCATTGAGAACTATGTCTAGATACTCATGTTGCAACAGAAGAAAGGGTGGGGGAAAAAACTGTAACTGCAATGTATACATCTAAGGATAACCTGACCCCCTTGCTGTACAGTGGGAAAATAAAAAAAAAAAAAAAAAAAAAAAAAAAAAGATATGCAGCACAAAGCTGTGATATCCGACTGCTAATATGTGGCAACTAACACATGGTCATAACTCTTGCTTGCTGCTTGGAGAACCGCTTCTTCAGAAGTAACCTCTCAGCAGCGCTGTTCTGTACAGCATTCCCGAGCTCCCGCTTGAAGCTAACACAAGCCCTCGTGACTCAGACCCAGTTTACTCTACTTTCTAAATTACTCGTGGGTTTGAGACGCCTCATTTGTCTTCACTCGCACGGGCTAAGCAGGGCAGAAAGCGTTGTGCTGAATATTGAGTTTTGTCAAACGTAAAGGATGATATTGTGCGTCGTTTTATAAATAAAATATGACAGTGCTTGACAAGACTGACTGAACTTTTGTCTTGATGACTCAGCCAAGACTCAGAATTTTCGCGTCTTGTCAGCTGTCTCCTTTGATTCCTCTGCCACTGTCATGGCTGCCTGTAAATCCAGCGATGCCTCAGGAACAGAACATTATTGGATACGGATTGACTCCTTGGGTAAAATAACAGCCTCTGGGGAATTCTACTTCTGAAGGAAGGCAGGGCAGTGTCGGGCTTTGAAATTTCCTCAAGAGGGTTTCTAAGGGAAGAGCTATAATTTTTCTCACTTTCAGGAAAACTGAAATGCTAGTACTTGGCCTAAGGTAGCTTTCTTGCAAGCTAGAGTCATTGGCCTTACAACAGCATCTGGGTGCAGCCTGGTCTCAACATTCTTAGCAACTTTGAAGAAGAAGAAAGCTTAGGTTTGGCTGTTTCCTCAAGAAATATTAATCCAGGGGTACAGTTACTCCTGAGGGATGTCTCTTAAGATTTAGAAAGATGTGAGCTCATTTTAAGCATTGTACTTTTTTCACGGGTATGTTAGAGTGGAATGCAGCCGTCTTTTTGAAGGCGGATGTCTTTAAAGGTAGTAAATTTTGATCATTTTATGAGTTTTCGGGGAACACGCTCCTATAACTCAACTTTCTAAACTCTGATGACCCAAAGTACGAAATAAAGCTGATGGAGCCCTTTTTCATCCGCCCCCTGAAAATGGAATGGAATTAAAATTGGTACTTAAAATTAAATGAAGTGAGGTTCCACGTATCAAGTAAATATAAAGTATTTAAAAGAAAATGCTACAGATGACAGAAAAGCACAAAAATTGTTCCCGACATGAATAATTCACCAATCCTTGGATGGTATAAGTCACCTACTAATGTGCATTACTTGCCATTTAATAGTGGCTGTATCTGAAGAAATATGGAAATTGGAATATTTTAATAACTTTCTATATGAAAGATGATGAGACTGCCTAAATGATTAAGAGGAAGATATGTTATAATGAACCAAAGCCACTCGAGTGTAAGGTAATTTTAATTCAAATCTCCATCTGCTTATGTATAATTAAGACTCATTTAACAAGTTAATGCCTAACAGAGAGAACTGATAAGTTTGGTATTAAAGATCTTAAGAGAAGTAAATTAAACTGCTGGGTTGAACTGGTCTTTAGTTTTAATTTCTTACACCTTGATATAAATTTCAGGGTCCATTTCTTTATCCTCACTGTTCATTTAAATATGAAGTCAGACAAAAGGGGAGGGAAAACGGAATTATCCTTTTATATTTTAATTTTGGAGGTCCCATCCTGTCTAAGGTGTGACAGCATCTTGACTGCTATGAATATTTATCCACTGCGTATTGCTCATTGTATAGTTCCTATATGCCATTAAGGTGGTGATTTCAAAGCAACAAAAATATTTATGCACAGTTGAGATTGGCAGCAAGGTTAAATAACCTCAGAAAATAAGAGGAAAATCTTTTAAAGTGCCAAAGGGACTGTTTTGATCTCTAGTGAATTTCATGAGCTTGCTGACTGTTCAACTTCTTCCTTGAATTTTTTTCTACAGTTACTGCCAGAGAAGGTCCAGTCATCATAAATATGGTGTCAACCTTTTTGTCTTCTAACATAAAAATTTAATTCCCAGTGTATGACTCTTCATTTGGGAAGAAGATGAATGGATCTTCTATTTACATGTTTTTTAACACTTTCGGGACTAAATTCAAACAGTGAACTCCAGGATTCTCACAGCCTTCTGCAGGATTCTCACCGAGAAGCCATGGATTTTTAGTCATGCCTGTGTGATACCAGTGTGACTGGGGACCACAGGGTGGAACCTCTGTCTTCTGGCTCATTGTCAGTCATCACATATGGCTTTTGTCAGGTCACCTGGAACAACAACTTCTTTTTTATTTTTTATTAAAGTCTAGTTGATATTCAATGTTATGCCAATTTCTGCGGTACAGCAAAGTGACCCAGTCTCTCTCTCTCTCTCACACACACACACACTCCCTTTAGAACAACTTCTTTTTTTTTTTTTTTTTCCCACTGTACAGCAAGGGGGTCAGGTTATCCTTACATGTATACATTGCAATTACATTTTTTCCCCACCCTTTCTTCTGTTGCAACATGAGTATCTAGACATAGTTCTCAATGCTATTCAGCAGGATATTCTTGTAAATCTATTCTAAGTTGTGTCTGATAAGCCCAAGCTCCCGATCCCTCCCACTCCCTCCCCCTCCCATCAGGCAGCCACAAGTCTCTTCTCCAAGTCCATGATTTTCTTTTCTAAGGAGATGTA
Organism: Sus scrofa; assembly: GCF_054392235.1. Lineage (NCBI taxonomy): Eukaryota > Metazoa > Chordata > Mammalia > Artiodactyla > Suidae > Sus > Sus scrofa. Next base: position 79,993,420 of record NC_139387.1, on the reverse strand, counting down.
GAACAACTTCTTAAGTTGTAATTTCCACAGATCACAAATTAAATCACTGAGCTTTTTGAGTCCTCTCAAGAAATTCATAACTTTAATAACCTTCTAATATGCATTGTCTGATTCATTTCTTAAAACTTAAAAACTGGAAGAATCATATTGCTTGGTTCTTTTATTTTATTGACTTTGACTCTACAAGGTCAAGTAATTTGCTTAAATTCACAAAGTTTGTAGAGAGCTGGGTCTATTATTTTATTATTAGTTCAGCATGCCTTCGGCCATATCACACTGCCTCTTAAATATATCAAATATACACTCTTTCACACACATGTATATAAACACATACATGCATATATACATATTTACTTATATAATTGGAATATCCATATATGAATACTGCCTTGTTTTGTCTTCTACTATTTAGAAATCTTGGAAGCAAAGTAAATATTTACCAGACCTTTCAAACTTTTCTAGATAAGGGAAACAAAACCTATATATAAACAAATTCTGGTAATTCCTCCAGAAATTGTATTGTATCAATTTTACATTGTATACTATTTTCTTCAAAAAGCGTTTAGAAAACAGTGCCTCCACCAAATTACTGAAAATTTGATTAGCCATTTAGCATGTTTATGTTCAATGTACCTATTCACCTCTAAATCACTCCCTCAATAATAGGCCTCCCTTGGTGTGTGTAGTCACTGCAACTGGGGATATTTCTCAGAGACAGTGAGATCCTAAGGTAAATATTTTTTATGCAAATATATATTTTCCTACATTGCTTTTGAGAGTGCAATTGTTAATAACTTTCTGAAGTTCATTTTAAGAATATGATTCCAAAGTCCTTTAAAGGATCATATTCTTTAATCCAGCAGGCTTACTGCTAGTTATTCATCCAAAAGAAATAATCCAACACTTACATAGAATACATACATAGAAACATGAACATGTGCATTTATTTCATCATCATTTATTATTTTCAATTATTTATTTATTTATTTTTCTTTTTAGGGCTGCACCTATGGCATATGGAATTTCCTGAGCTAGGGATTGAATGCGAACTGTGGCAGCGGGCTTATGCCACAGCCACAGCAACAGTGGATCTGAGCAACATCTGCAGCCTATGCTGCAGCTTGTGGCAATAAGGGATCCTTAACCCACTGAGTGAGGTCAGGGATCAAACCTGAATCCTCAGGGACACTATGTTGGGTTCTTAACCCTTTGAGCCACAAGGGGAACGCCTCACCATTATTTATTATACCTGAAAACAATAAGAGATAGGAAAAAGAGACAATTGTTAAAATAAGTTATGGTTCTGCCATAAAATGGATATTCTAGACACTGAAAGTGCTGCATATACACATTTATTGTTATAGGTAGATATTCAAAATATATTATTAAATCAAACTATCAGTACATAAACACATATCAGATGATCTGATTTGGTAAAAAAAATTATACATATACATAGAGGTTTGAAGGACATTGTTTTGGGTGGGTTCTTTTAGTTGCAGTGAATGGAAACTTCCTCAGGATAATATAGTAATGGTGGCCCATCATGAACATACACATGAAGTTAGGGGATGTAAGACTCTGGACCACACTGGCAGCCCTCGTGTGAAAATAGAAGAAACCTAACTACCAGTTATTACTAAAAGGCATGAACTGCAATAGTCAAGCTTTATGGAGGCAGAAACTAGACGGCCACTCACAAGATTGTCCTACTTTGAGAATGCCTGCATCCCTACTCTAGTTCTTCACAATTATAGCAACTATTTCTCTGAGTGTCTGTTGGCTTCAGCATCAGCTAGTAACTTATCAATGACCTCCCCAAAGCTCCAGGTGAAATTCCTAGCAAATGTGGTTGATCCACTTGAGTGCTAGTCTTGTTTGGACAATCCTTATATTGCAGGTCACTTCCTAGGCAGATGGCTGGCCTCAAGTTTGATATTTTTGGGTCAGATGCCCACCCTCTGGTTTAATCACCTATGGTTAAGGTGGGTTTTCATGGGTACCAGGGGGTGACCTATGAAGAAGAACTACTATAACTCAATAGCAAAAAAAAATAAAATAAAAATGGGCAAAGAAGTTGAATAGGCATTTTTTTCAAAGAAGATACATGAATGGCTAACAACCACATGAAAAGTGCCCAACATGAAGGAAATGCAAATCAAAATCACAATGTGCTATCACCCTCACACATGTTAGAATGGTTATTTAGAAAACAAGAGATAACAGGTGCTGTCAAGAATGTGGAAAAAAGGGAAACTCCATATACTATTGATGAGAATATAAATTGGTGCAGCCACTATGGGAAACAGTATAGAGGTCCCTAAGAAAATTTAAATATATAACCATCAAATGATCCAGCAACCTTTTGGGTACATATCTGAAGGAAATGAAATCACTATCTCAAAGGGATAATTTGCCCCCATGTTTATGGCAGTATAATTCACAACCACCAAAATATGGAAACTACCTAAGTATTCACTGACAGATGAAAACATAAATAAAATATTATACACACACACACACACACACACACAATGGGATATTTATCAGCAATAAAAAAGAAAATCCTGTCAATTGTGAGAACACGGATGGACCTCGAGGGTCTTATGCTAAGTGAAATAAGCCAGACAGAGAAAATACTACATGATCTCATTTATATGTGGAATCTAAAAAAGTTGAACTCATAGAAAGAGGGAGTAGAACAATAGCTTCCAGGACTTGGAGGGTGGAGAGAATGGAGAGATATTGATCAAAGGGTATACATTTCCAGCTATAAGATTGGTAAAGGAAGTATACACTGCTAATGTACAGCATGGTACTATAATTAACTGTACTGTATAGTATACTTGAAACTAGCTAAGAGAGTAGATCTTCATGGTCTCACCACACACAAAAAATGGTCATTATGTGAAGTGCTAATTAACTTTATTATGGTAATCATTTTGTAGTATGTACATGTATCGAATCATCCTGTTATATACTTTAAACTTACACAGTGTTATATGCCAATTATATCTCAACAGAGCTAGTAAAAAATTTAAATAGGGAAAGATGAGTAAGGGACGTCCTAGTAAATTGGGATAATTTGTTCAGTAAATTTGATCATGTACTTAGTAAAGACAGGTATTTCTTATCATCTTTGGATGCTCTGAGCTGGCATGAATAATTAATACTGTAATAAAATCAATTCTGCCCCCAATTTTTAAATATCAAGTATTAGCAATTATGTGGAACACTGAGAATTCTTACACACTGCTAGCGGTAATATAAATTGTTATAATCATTTGTTTTATATCTCTAAATTTGAACATGTGTGTAACTAAAACGCAGCAATTCAACTTCTAGGAATACGCCCATGAAAACATGTGTACCGTATAGAAGAATGTTCAATATATTAAGTGTAATAATCAATCATTGAAAACAACTTAAATGTTCACCAACTATACAATAGATCTATAAATTGTGGTCATCTCACAACAGAATACTGCACATGATGAAAATATACATATAACACTGTGGATCGACCTCACAAACAAAATGTTACATAAAGAAGCCAGACCCAAAGAATAGGTACTGTAGGCTCCCATTTATACAAACTTTAAAATAGGCAAAATTAATATGTTGTGTTAGAAGCCTAAATAGTGTTTACAGTTGGAAATGAGAGAGGAACAATCTTTAAGAGGTGGAGTCTGGAGTGCCAGCCACGGTCTATTTCATGACCTAGATACTGGGTATATAGATATGTCCATTTTGTGATAATTTAGCGTTTTCTGTGTGTATTTTATTTTCATACAAATTTTTAAAAAATAAATCATTAATAAATAATTTCTAAAAACCTACTTAGAAGGGAAATACGAATGCTTTAGGCATTCTGATGCTTAGCTGGTCCAGTGTAGATGTACTGCAAGACGGACAGTGGTTATTTCTTTTCTTTTTTTTTCTTTTTTTTTTTTTTTTTTTTTTTTTAGGGCCAAATCCATGGCATATGGAAGTTCCCAGGCTAGGGGTTGAATCTGACTGTAGCTGCCAGCCTATGCAACAACCACAGCAATGCCAGATCCCAGCACCACAGCTCACGGCAATGCTGGCTCCTTCACCCACTGAGCAAGGCCCGGGATCAGACCAGTGTCCTCATGGATCCTAGTCAGGTTTGTTACCCGCAGTGGTTATTTCTGACAACGCAGAGATGAGTCTCTTAAAAACTGGCCTTTTTTCCTAATGACATTCCCCTTATAAGTTTCCTAGTGCTGTTAAAAATAGTTACCTCATCCCGCATTCCTTGTAATCAATACTTCCTTATTGGACATGTACAGCAACCTAGCCACTATTTGGCTTCTTAAAATTACTTAATGTTAAGCAACTAGAGGTGAGAGTATTGCATGACCACATTACTAAGGTCTCATTTTCCATCTTAAAGGAGGTTATAGACGTATTGACACACAAACAAAAGAGTAACTCTATTCTAGACTCTTATTTGAGGTCTATTTACTGGAACCATATCTAGTACCAAGAACAGTATTAGTTAGTTAAAGCAGGAGAATAGAGATTTCTTTCCTTTTTAGGGCAGCACCTGTGGCATATGGAGGTTCCCAGGCTAGGGGTCCAATCAGAGCTACAGCTGCCAGCCTACACCACAGACACAGCAACATCAGATCTGAGCTGAGTCTTTGACCTACACCCCAGCTCATGGCAATGCCAGATCCTCAACCTACTGAGCAAGGCCAGGGATCAAACCCACAACCTCATGGTTCCTAGTCGGATTTTTTTCCCTTGCGGCACGACGGGAACTCTGACATTTCTTTAAATAAGAGAGTTTAATAAAAAGGAATTCATCAAGGGAGATAAAAAGCATGAATAAGGCAATCCATAAATTAGAAATAGTGGGAAGCCACTACCATTCCTGGGCAAGTGTTATAGTCAGTCACTCAGGAGCCAAGGTCTCTTGGAATCTGGAACCTTGGTTGGCTCTGACTGGTAGAAAATGTGGCCATGGAGGAAATGCAGCTTCTGCCAGAGAGGTCTGAGACAGAGAAGGAGGAGCCAGAGGCAGGTGGAGGGTGGAGCCGGGGAAGGTTGAGCCTGGTGCCCTCCTTTGTACACTAAGGTCCTGGGAGGGGCTTGGCCAATGTGTTTATATGGTCATGTGCTTTTATAAACTTCATCAAATTAGGATAGTTTAACTCATCAGTTAAGAATGCTGCTTTTGCTTCACTCAACTTCCTTTCACCTTTCCCTTCCTGTCAGGTGGTGACAGAATAGCCATGGACATTTTCGGGCTCAGACTAAAGGGAAGATGTGCTGGCAGTATAGGTATTTTTGGTTTATTGGGCTATGTTTTTGTGTTTCATAGTTACTTATGTGTATAATTAGGTCATTTCTAGCTGCCTTGGCAGAGGAATAGTTTGTGGAAATACCCTCTATTCTAACTCAGCATGAGACATTATACAAAAGAGCAGGGCCAAAGCTCCTATTACACTAGGAATTTATCTTCACCTCCTGGAAGTGAAAGGACATGAGAAGTGGGTGAGAAACAAGCTTTAAAATATACAGTTAGATATTAAATGAGGGTAAAAATTTTAAGATATTTTTCAGCTTATGTAAGGGAGAATTTTAAAAGATTTCCTCAAATCACAATGTAGATAATGTTATCAAAAATGAATTGAGAAAATGAAAATTTTTAATAGCTATTTTCCCAATACAATTTTTCTACTGTACAGCATGGTGACCCAGTTACACATACATGTACACATTCTATTTTTGCATATTATCATGCTCCATCATAAGTGACTAGACATAGTTCCCAGTGCTACATAGCAGGATCTCATTGCTAATTCATTCCAAAGGCAATAGTTTGTATCTATTAACCACAAGCTCTCAATCCATCCCACTCCCTCCCCCTTGGCAACCAAAAGTCTATTCTCCAAGTCCATGATTTTCTTTTCTTTGGAAAAGTTCATTTGTGCCATATATTAGATTCCAGATATAAGTGATATCATAGGGTATTTGTCTTTCTCTTTCTGACTTACTTCACTCAGTATGAGAGTCTCTAATTCCATCCTTGTTGCTGCAAGTGGCATTATTTTGTTCTTTTTTATGGCTGAGTAGTATTCCATTCTGTATGTATACCACATTTTCCAAATCCAATCATCTGTCAATGGACATCTGGGTTGTTTCCATGTCTTAGCCATTGTGAATAGAGCTGCAATGAACATGCGGGTGCATGTGTCTTTTTTAAGGAAAGTTTTGTCTGGATATGTGCCCACAAGTGCTGGGTCATATGGTAGTTCTGTGTATAGTTTTCTAAGGTACCTCCATACTGTTCTCCATAGTGGTTATACCAGCTTACATTCCCACCAACAGTGCAGGAGGGTACCCTTTTCTCCACACCCCCTCCAGCATTTGTTATTTGTGGACTTATTAATGATGGCCTTTCTGACTGGTGTGAGGTGGTATCTCATGCTAGTTTCAATTTGCATTTCTCTAATAATCAGTGATATTGAGTATTTTTTCATGTGCTTGTTGGCCATTTGTATGTCTTCTTTAGAGAAATGTCTATTTAGATCTTCTGCCCATTTTTCAATTGGGTTTTTGTCTTTTTTGCTGTTGAGTTGTCTAAGTTGCTTGTGTATTCTAGAGAGTAAGCCCTTGTTAGTTACATCATTTGAAACTATTTTCTCCCATTCTGTAAGTTGTCTTTTTGTTTTCTTTTTGGTTTCCTTTGCTGTGCAAAAGCTCGTCAGTTTGATTAGGTCCCATTGGTTTATTTTTGCTCTTATTTCTGTTCCTTTGGGAGACTGACCTGAGAAAATATTCATAAGGTTGATGTCAGAGAATTTTTTGCCTATGTTCTCTTCCAGGAGTTTGATGGTGTCTTGTCTTATATTTAAGTCATTAAGCCATTTTAAGTTTATTTTGGTGCATGGTGTGAGGGTGTGTTCTAGTTTCATTGATTTGCATGCAGCTGTCCAGGTTTCCCAGCATCATTTGCTGAAAAGACTGTCTTTTACCCATTTTATGTTCTTGCCTCCTTTGTCAAAGATTAATTGACCAAAGGTGTCTGGGCTTATTTCTGGGTTCTCTATTCTATTCCATTGGTCTGTATGTATGTTTTGGTACCAGTACTACACTGTCTTGATGACTGTGGCTTTGTAATATTGCCTGAAGGCTGGGAGAGTTATGCCTCTTGCTTGGTTTTTGTTCTTCAGAATGGCTTTGGCAATTCTGGGTCTCTTGTGTTTCCATATAAATTTTTTGATTGTTTGTTCTAGTTCTGTGAAAAATGTCCTGGGTAATTTGATAGTGATTGCATTGAATCTGTAGATTGCTTTGGGTAGTATGGCCATTTTTACAATATTAATTTTTCCAACCCAGGAGCATGGAATATCTTTCCACTTTTTGCATCCTCTTTAATTTCCTTGATTAATGTTTTATAGTTCTTGGCATATAAGTCCTTTACCTCATTGGTCAGATGTATTCCCAGGTATTTGATTTTTTTGGGTGCAATTTTAAAAGGTATTATGTTTTTGTAGTCCTTTTCTAAAGTTCCATTGTTAGTATACAGAAATGCCACTGATTTCTGAATGTTAATCTTATATCCTACTACTTTGCTGAATTTGTTGATCAGTTCAAGTAGTTTTTGGGTTGAGTCCTGAGGGTTTTCTATATATAGTATCATGTCACCTGCATACAGTGACAGTTTCACCTCTTCTCTTCCTATTTGGATGCCTTTTATTTCTTTTGTTTGATTGTTGTGGCTAGTACTTCCAGTACTATGTTGAATAACAGTGGTGAGAGTGGATATCCTTGTCTTATTCCAGATTTTAGTGGAAAGGCTTTCAGCTTTCCTCCATTGAGTATTATATTTGCTGTGGGTTTGTCATAAATGGCTTTGATTATGTTAAGGTATGTTCCTTCTATATCCACTTTGGTCAGAATTTTTATCATGAATGGATGTTGGACTTTGTCAAATGCTTTTTCTGCATCTATTGAGATGATTATGTGGTTTTTGACTTTTCTTCTGTTAATGTGGTGTGTGATGTTGATTGATTTGCATATGTTGAATCACCCTTTTGCACCTGCGATGAACCCCACCTGGTTGTGGTGTATGTGGTGTATGATCTTTTTCATATGTTGTTGTATTTGGATGGCTAAAATTTTGTTGAGAATTTTTGTGTCTATATTCATCAAAGATATTGGCCTATAGTTTTCTTTTTTGGTGGTATGTTTGTCTGGTTTTGGAAATAGGGTGATGGTGGCATCATAGAATGTCTTTGGAAGTGTTCCTTCTTCTTCAACCTTTTGAAAAAGTTTAAGGAGGATGGGCATAAGTTCTTCTTTGTATGTTTAGTAGATTTCACCTGTAAGCCATCTGGTCCTGTTCTTTTATTTGTAGGGAGTGTTTTTATGACATATTCAATTTCATTTCTAGTGATCGGTCTGTTCAGTTGATCTATTTCTTCTTCTTTTTTTTTTTTTTGTCTTTTGTCTTTTTTTTGTCTGTTGTTGTTGTTGTTGCTGTTGTTGCTATTTCTTGGGCCGCTCCCGCGGCATATGGAGGTTCCCAGGCTAGGGGTTGAATCGGAGCTGTAGCCACCGGCCTACGCCAGAGCCACAGCAACGCAGGATCCGAGCCGCGTCTGCGACCTACACCACAGCTCACGGCAACGCCGGATCGTTAACCCACTGAGCAAGGGAAGGGACCGAACCCGCAACCTCATGGTTCCTAGTCGGATTCGTTAACCACTGCGCCACGACAGGAACTCCCTTTTTTTTTTTTTTTTTTTTTTTTTTTTTTTTTTTTGTGATCTATTTCTTCTTGATTCAGTTTTTGCAGGCCATAAGTCTCTAGAAAGTTGTCCACTTCTTCCAGGTTGTCACATGTGTTGGGATACAATTGTTCATAGTATTCTCTCATGGTTTTTTGTATTTCTGTAGTATCTGTTGTGACTTCCCCTTTTTCATTTCTGATTTTATTTATTTGGGTTTTTTCTGTCCTCTTCATGGTGAATCTAGACAGAGGTTTGTCAATTTTGTTTACCTTTTCAAAGAACCAGCTCTTGGTTTTATTGATTTCTTCAACTGTTTTTTTTTAATCTCAATTTTATTGTTTTCCCTTTGATCTTTATGATTTCCTTCCTTCTGCTGACTTTAGGTTTTGTTTGTTCTTTTTCTAATTCATTTATATGGTGGGTTAATTTGTCGATTTGAGATTTTTCTTCTTTTTTGAGGAAGGCCTGTATTGCTGTGAACTTCCCTCTGAGCACTGCTTTTGTGGCATCCCATAGATTTTGAGTGGATGTGTCTTCATTATCATTTGCTTTGAGGTATTTTTTAATTTCTTCATTGACCCATTTGCTTTTCAGTAGCATGTTGTTTAGTCTCCATGTAGTAAGTTTTTTCTCGTTTCTTTTCCTGTGGTTGATTTCTAGTTTCATGCCATTGTGGTCAGAGAAGTTACTTAAAATAATTTCTATATTCTTAAATTTGTTAAGGTTAGCTTTGTGCCCCAGTGTGTAATCAATTCTTGAGAATGTTCCATGTGCACTTGAGAATAATGTATGTTCTGATTTTTTGATGTAATTTCCTGAAAATGTCAATTAAGTCTAACTTTTCTATTGTATCTTTTAGGATCTCTGTTGCCTTATTGATTTTCTGTCTAGAGGATCTGTCCATGGATGTGAGTGGGGAGTTAAAAGTCTCCTACTATTATTGTATTCCCTTCCATTTCTCCTTTTATATGTTAATATTTGTTGTAGTTATCTGGATGCTCCTATATTAGGGGCATATATATTGGTGATTGTAATATCCTCTTCTTGAATGGATCCTTTAACCATTAAATGGTGTCCTTCTTTGTCTTTCTTTATGACCTTTGTTTTAAAGTCTATTTTGTCTGATACAAGTATTGCAACTCCTGCTTTCCTGTCTTGTCCATTGGCATGAAATATCTTTTCCCATCCCCTCACTTTCAATCTATATGTGTCCTTTCCTCTAAGGTGAGTTTCTTGTAGGCAGCAGATTTAAGTTTTTTGCTTTTTTTTATCCAATCTGCCACTCTTTTTTTATTGGAGCATTTAGTCCATTGACATTTAAGGTGATTATTGATAGATATGTATTTATTGACATTTTAAACCTTGTTTTCCAGTTGATTCTATGTTTCTCTTTTCTTCTTTTCTTTTTTCGGTTGGATGGTTTCCATTTATTTTATGCTTGAGTACTTTTCTTTTCAGTTTTTGTGAATGTAATGTTTGGTTTTGATTTGTGGTTGCCCTGTTTTTTAAGCATGTTAAGCCCTTCCTATATCTGCTTGCTTTTGCCTGATAGTCATATAGGCTCAAACACATCATTACAATAAAAAAAAGAATCTATATTTTCTTACTTTCCTTCCCCATATTGTATGATTTTGATGTCTTTTTTTTTTTTTTTTAAACATCATGTTTAGATCTGTATGTTGGCTTAAGTGATTGCTTTCCAATTGTGGTTTCCTCCATCCTACTTCTTCTTTTTCTCTTTTCTCTCTCTCTCTCTTTTTAATTTAGAGAAGCCCTTTCAGTATTTCTTTTAGAATGGGTTTAGTATTGCTGTACTCTTTTAGCCTTTGCTTGTTGGAGAAATTCTTTATTTCCCCTTCTAATTTAAATGATATTCTTGCTGGATAGAGAATTCTAGGTTGCAAATTTTTTCCTTTCAGCACTTTAAATATATCTTTCCATTCCCTTCTGGCCTGTAGTGTTTCTATAGAGAAATCAGCTGATAGCCTTATGGGGGTTCCCTTATAATTAATGCTTTGCTTTTTTCTTGCTGCCTTTAGAATTCTCTCTTTAACTTTTGCCATTTTTATTATACTATGTCTTGGTGTGGGCCTGTTTGAGTTCAGCTTGTTTGGGGCCCTCTCTGCTTCATGTATCTTGATTTCAGCATGTTTTAGATTTGGAAAGTTTTCAGCCATAATTTTTTCAAATATATTTTCAATCCCCTTTTCTTCTTCTTTTCTTTCTGGAATTCCTATTATATGTAGATTGGCCTGCTTTATATTATCCCATAGGTCTCTTATATTGCTTTCATGTTTTTTCATTTGGTTTTCTCTCTGCTCTCCTGATTGGGTGATTTCCATTATTTTATCTTCCACATCACTAATTCGTTCTTCTGCATTATTCATTCTGCTCTTTATTGCCTTTAGCTCAGTTTGTATCTCTGCAAATGAATTTTCTAGCTTTTCTTGGCTCCTCCTTATATTATCTAGTTACTTTCTAAAGGAATCTGCATTACTGTTTATATCCTCTCTAAATTCCTTCAGTGTTTTCAATACCTCCCTTTTGAACTCATTGTCTGTCAGACTGCAGAGGTCTGTTTCATTGTTGTCTGCTTTAGGTGAATTCTCCTGTTCCTTCAACTGGGAATGTTTCTCTGCTTCTTCATCTTCCTTATGTTTTTCTTTTTCTATGAGTTTGGGGAAGCCAAACTGTAGTCTTATAAGGCTACTTCCATGCAGGAATACCTCTTCGTATTTTTGGTGGGGTTACTATTTATTTTTGGTGTGGGAATTTGAATATTTGCTGTCTCTTTCTTCAGTGTGAGCAGGCTATTGTTCCCAGGATGCTCAGTGTGTTTTCAAGGAGAAGGAGGCAATGGGTAGGGCCAGCAGTCAGTGCCTGGTCATTGGGCTCTCAATAGCAGCAAGGATCTGCTGGAAGGTGGCACAGGCTACTCGTAGTTGCAGGGTCCTGGGAAGTGGTAATAAGCTCTAGGCAGATCTTCAAGGTGACCAGAGCATTTGGCAGTAGGAACAGCAGGGTGCGTGAGTTCCCAGGGGACTGAGATCAAAAACAGCTTGTGTTTGATTGCAATGCCCTCCTCTGAGGTGATTGGAACCACAGGTGGTGCCTGTTTAGGGACCCCTTTTGGGAGCAGGCCATGACCATCTCTAGAGTCAGTGATAACTGCTGTGGTTTGCCCCCGCCACCTGTAGACCATGCATGAAGCAACCTGTCTCACTTAGCCCACATATGAGTTGTTGTAAAGGGTGCTCCTAGTTGCAGGATCCTGGAAAGTGACAGAGATCAGGCATGTGGGTACTGCCCAGAACGTATGGCAGTGGCAGTGGCAGCAGCAGGGCGGGTGTGTTTCCAGGGGTGCAAGAGCACCAACAGGTGGTGTTTGGTCACAGTGCCCTCCTCAGGGGTGCCCTTTAGGTGAATGGGGCTGCAAGTGATTTTTGTTCAGATAGCTCCAATGGCAGTGGGCCATGCCCACCTCTGGAATCAGGGATAACTGTGATGGTTTGCCCCTGCCACCTGCAGACCACACAAGAAGCACCCTGTCCCACTTAGCCCATGCAGGAGGTGCTACAGCAGTTGCTCCTAGTTGTAGGGTCTTGGGACAGGACATTCACCAAGTGTCTAGGGGTCACCCAGAGCATTTGGCAGTGGCAGCTACAGGATGATGTGTTCCCAGGGCAGTGAGAGTAACAGCGTATGGTGCTTGGTTGCAATGCCCTCTTTTTTTCTTTTTTTCCAACCCCTGAGGTGACTGGGGTCGCTGGAGGAGCCCACTCACGGGCCCCCCGGTGGTGGCAAGCTACGCCTCCCTCTGGCCTCTGAGATGACTGCCACAGTTTGTTCCTGCCACCTGTGGATCATGCAAGCGGCACCTTGTCTCACTTAGCCCTCTTATGCCCTTAGCCCACACAATAGGTGCCTGGCCACCCGCAGCCTGCACAAGATTGGTGTAATCTCCCTTAAACGAGCTTCTCCCAGCCCATAGCCTTGCAGAGCCGCCCCGCCCTCTAAGCCCTGGGGGCATGCGCGCTCAGGTGCAGGGAGTTTCCTAGGGCAGCGGCCCCTCCTCCACTCCCCTCCCCAACAATGGCGCCCTGCCTCTCCTGCACGTCCAGACCTTCTCCTGGGTTCCCTCTGCTGAGGTGTTCCCCTCCTTAGCCCGTGGCCCTCTGCTCCTTAGCCCCCCATGCCATCCCCAGTTTTCTCCCATCCCCAGTTTTCTCCCCTGAAAAGACCTTTGGAGACTGCGTCTCAGCGCCCAGCCGCCCTTGGAACATCTCAGGCTGTGGTTTCCGGTAGGTGGTTCCGCTGATCCGTGAAGCTCTCACTCTGCTTTGCGGCTCTCAGTCCAGCTGCTCCGCTTTTCTCCGCGACTTCGAGGTCCCTCGGACTCAGCCGATCTTTCGTGGGTTAGCTGGCTTCCCAGGAGGTGGGTTCCTTTTCTCCTTCACCGCTCCCTCTTGGGAATGCTAGTCCCGGCCTGATGCCTTTTCTCTCTCTTTTGCGCTACCCAGTTATTTCGAGAGTTTCTTGCTGTTTTTGGAGGTTTATGTTCTTCTTCCAGCATTCAGGTGATGTTCTGTGCAAGTAGTTTTACATGTAGATGTGTTTTTTTGATGTGTTTGTGGGAGAAGCTGTGCGCGACCTCTGACTCCTCCACCATCTTGCTCCACCTGGAGAAAATGAAATATTTTAAACTATCGGTAATTGAATAATTTTGATCAACTATGATAAAGGAAAAATTGATTTATCTTTTTATTCTTGCCATAGAAATAGTCACAAAATAACTGTCATACAAGGAGGAATTTGAATGGTAGGCAGCCAAAAATATAGAAGGAGCAAATATTAAACATGTTTGATAGGTAATTATATGCAAATATTAATTAACAATCTTGTGATATTTGTAAGGTTTTCAAAAATTGTAGTTGTTTGCATCTTCTTTTTACATTCTAAATACATATTTTTGTGTCTAATTTGAATTCATAATTTTGAAACTTAGAACTTTTGGATGTTTAAGCCATAAGCCCCGCAAAACCTGGATATTCTCCTAAAAGGAGGAAAATGCCATGGCTTTCCTTCCTCTTGTCGTCTGTTCTTTTGTCATTGCCTACATTGACTGAGACCCTCTGACATAAGAGCTTTGGGACACGTAGCCCATGGGAATCTGTAGAGTAGGGGAAGGGAAATAGGCCCAAAATGTTCCAGAAAGAAAGTGGGGGAAAATGGTCTTTTCATACTCTGCTGGTAGCAGTTGAAACTAAAGTTGTGCTACCTCTGTGAAGGGGTAATATTCATGACCCCAGCCATGGTAATTCCACTTCTAGAAACTTGACTGAGATATACTCACTCATGTATAAAAAGATATATTTAAGTTATTAATTGAGGCATTGATTATATACATAAATATTAGAGACAAATATACATAAATGGATGATAGAGTAATACAATTACAGTATATCAATACAATGGAATACTATTAAAGAGAACAATTAGGAGTTCCCACTGTGGGGCAGTGGGTTAGGAATATGACTGCAGTGGCTCTGGTCCCTGTGGAGGTGCAGGTTTTGTCTCTGGTCCGGTGCTCTGGGTTAAAGGATCTGGTGTTGCCTCAGCTGTGGTGTAGGTCATAGCTGTGGCTTGGATTCAGTGCCTGGCCTAGGAATTTCCTTATGCCATGGATATGGCCGTTAAAAAAATAACAATAAAAATATAAAAAGGAGGAGGAGACTCTTTATGGACTAACATTGAATGAGGCTAAGTGAAAAGGAGTTGTTCATTTATGCCATCACTGATGTCAGTAACGTTCATAATCCTTCAACTGAAATTCTAAAATTCGTAAGTTTCTGAAAACAAAACTTTTTTTTCATAAATAATTGGGTTGCAAAACTTGGACCGAACTTGCCATGGGATATTTGTAAATAGTCATATATTTCAGTAAAGACGTATTTATGTATTTGGTTATGGGGCACTTTACCAGATGCTAATGGGAATGTTTCTAAAACACATTCTCTAGACTTGAAGGTGGCTCTGAGGATCTGGGAGGACATGTCTCAGTGAGGCAGAGATGTGACATTTGCAAACCAGGTCCTCATATAAGCAGGACAGGGCACAGGAGGAGGAAGGGCAATGGCAGTATGATATACCCTCACCTCCTTGATGCCCAACAGGTTCCTATTCACTGTTCCTCTCTTGGTAATCAGACCTTTGTGCCCATGAAGGGCCTCGGTAAAGAGAGAACAATGGATGGTACTATAGGTGCCCCCAGCATGTATACTTCCAGGTCCTATCTTCTATTCTCAATTCCACACCAGCTTTTGAAATTGCCTATTAGGCATTTCTCCCTGTATTGTCCTATCAGCACCCTAAACTCAACATGCCCATGATTAAATTGTTTACGTTTTCTTCCAGAACATCTTGCTCATGCTAGACACGTCCAACTGAGTGGTATCATCATTTGCTTGGTCCAGAAACCTGGACAACATCTTCAACCTCCTTCTCCTCCCTCTGCTTATCTCTCATTCTGTTTTCTAATAAGTCTCCAAGTCTCAGCTATTCTACTTCCCTAGTGGGATTGCCAGATAAAATATAGAGTGCTTAATTAAGTGCAAGTTTCAGATAAATGACAAATTTTTAATATAATTATGTCCCTAAAATATTCTTTCATTGAAAAATTATTCACTGTTTTTCTGAAATTCAAATTTGACTGGGTGTCCTGTATTTTATTTTCTATATTGGCAACCCTAGTCCCTAACATCTGTCAAATCCTCTGTCTGTACTGGATCCTTTGTTCAAGCTCTTTTCTCTTCCTTATCTTTGGAACAGCCTCCTGTTTGTTCTTCCTCCAAATGTTTCTCCACCCAATACAAGGTCTAAATTGCTAACACACTGATCCTTCTAAAACATTCATTTTATCACTTTAACTCTCCCACTTTTTTTGCATATGAAACCTTGCATGATTTGACTCCTGCCTAACTCCCCCACCCTTCTCACCCTTCTCATACTTTAATTCCGCATATTATATGGAGAAACAAACCAGTATGTCTGAAGATGACCACAGAGGCTAATACTCAAATAGCGCAGCAATAAGCTTTCTCATACTTGGAGGGTTGTAACCTTGATTGCAAAGCCAATAGTTATCCAAATGCTGGATGATCTTTTTCCCTTTTCATCTTCTCTACAAATATGCAAGTGTCAGAAGCCCAGGTCTCTCTCCTTTTTTTTTTTTTTTAATTTATTTTTTTTTATTACTCAAATGAATTTTTCACATCTGAAGTTGTATAATGATCATCACAATCCACTTTCACAGGATTTCCATCCCACAACCCAAGCATATCCCCCACCCCACAAACTGTCTCCTCTGGAGACCATAAGTTTTTCAATGTCTATGAGTCAGCATCTGTTCTGCAAAGAAGTTCAGTCTGTCCTTTTTTAAGATTCCACATGTCAGTGAAAGCATTTGATGTTGGTGTCTCTTTGTATGGCTGACTTCACTTAGCATGATAATTTCTAGGTCCATCCATGTTGCTAAAAATGCTGGTATTTCGTTCCTTTTAATGGCTGAGTAATATTCCATTGTGTATATGTGCCACATCTTCTGGATCCACTCCTCTGTCGATGGACATTTAGGTTGTTTCCATGTCTTGGCTATTGAAAATAGTGCTGCAGTGAACGTTGGAGTACATGTGTCTTTGCAAGTCATGGTTTTATCTGGCTAGATGCCCGGGAGTGGGATTGCTGGATCAAATGTTAGTTCTAGGTTTAGTTTTCTGAGGAATCTCCATACTGTTTTCCACAGTGGTTGCACCAATTTACAATCCCACCAACAGTATAATAGGGTTCCTTTGTCTCCACACCCTCTCCAGCACTTAATTGTTTGCAGACTTTTTGATGATGGCCATTCTGACTGGTGTAAGGTGGTACCTCATAGTGATTTTGATTTGCATTTCTCTAATAATGAGTGATGTTGAACATCTTTTCATGTCTGTTTTGGCCCTCTGTATGTCTTCTTTGGAGAATTGTCTGTTTAGATCTTCTGCCCATTTTTTGATGGGGTTGTTTGTTTTTTTGGTATGGAGCTGCAGAAGGTGTTTATAAATTTTGGAGATTAATCCCTTTTCAGTTGATTAATTTGCAAAGATTTTCTCCCATTCTGTGGGTTGTCTTTTCGTTTTGTTTAGGGTTTCCTTTGCTGTGCAGAAACTTTGAAGTTTGATTAGGTCCCATTTGTTTATTTGTGTTTTTAGTGTCAATACTCTAAGAGGTGGATCTGAGAAGATGTTGCTATCATTTATGTCAGAGAGTGTTTGGCCTATGTTTTCTTCTAAGAGTTTTATAGTGTCTGGTCTTCTACCTAGGACTTTAATCCATCTTGAGTTTATTTTTGTGTATGGTGTTAGGGAGTGTTCTAATTTCATTCTTTTCCATGTGTCTGTCCAGTTTTCCCAGCACCACTTATTGAACAAGATGTCCTTTCTCCATTGTATATTCTTGCCTCCTTTGTCATAGATTAGTTGGCTGTAGGTGCGTGGGTTGGCTATAGGTGCGTGGGTTGAATTCTGGGATTTTTTTTTTTTTGTCTTTTTGCTATTTCTTGGGCCACTCCCGCAGCATATGGAGTTTCCCAGGCTAGGGGTCTAATCGGAGCTGTAGCTGCTAGCCTATGCCAGAGCCACAGCAACTCGGGATCCGAGCCGCATCTGCAACCTACACCACAGCTCAGGGCAATGCCGGATCGTTAACCCACTGAGCAAGGGCAGGGATCGAACCCGCAACCTCATGGTTCCTAGTCAGATTCGTTAACCACTGCGCCACGACGGGAACTCCTTTTTTTTTTTTTTTTGAATTCTGGGCTTTCTATCCTGTTCCACTGATCTATATTTCTGTCTTTGTGCCAGTACCATACAGTTTTGATGATTGTTGCTTTGTAGTATAGTCTGAAGTCTAGGAGCCTGATTCCTCTAGTTCCATTTTTCTTTTTCGGGATGTCTTTGGCTATTCTGGGTTTTTGGTGCTTCCAAAGAAACTTTAAAATATTTTGTTCGAGTTCTGTGAAAAATGTCCTTGGTAATTTGATAGGGATTGCATTGAATCTGTAGATTGCCTTATGTGGTATAGTCATTTTGATAATATTAATTTTTCCAATCCAAGAGCATGGTCTATCTTTCCACCTGTTTGTGTCATCTTTGATTTTTTTCATCAGTGTCTTCTAGTTTTCAGAGTACAGGTCTTTTGCCTCTTTAGGTAGGTTTACTCCTAGGTATTTTATTCTTTTGGATGCGATGGCAAATGGGATTGCTTCCCTAATTTCTCTTTCTGCTCTTTCATTGTTAGTGTATAGAAATGCCATCAATTTCTGTGTATTAATTTTGTATCCTGCGACTTTGCCAAATTCGTGGGTGAGCTCTAACAGTTTTCTGGTAGAGTCTTTAGGATTATCTAGGTATAGTATTATGTCATCTGCAAATAGGGATAGTTTTACTTCTTCCTTTCCAATTTGGATTCCTTTTATCTCTTTTACTTCTCTGATTGCTGTGGGTAGGACTTCCAGAACTATGTTGAAGAGTAGTGGTGAGAGCAGCCATCCTTGCCTTGTTCCTGATCTCAGTGGGAATTCCTTCAGCTTTTCACCATTGAGAACGATGTTCCCTGTGGGTTTGTCATATATGGCCTTTATCATGCTGAAGTAGGTTCCCACTATGCCCACTTTCTGAAGGGTTTTTATCAGAAATGGGTGTTGGATTTTGTCAAAGGCTTTTTCCACGTCTATTGAGAGGATCATATGGTTTTTATTCTTCAGTTTGTTAATGTGGTGTATTACACTGATGGATTTGTGGATATTGAAGAACCCTTGCATCCCTCCAATAAGTCCCACTTGATCATGATGTACAATCCTTTTAATGTAGTGTTGGATGCGGTTTGCTAGTATTTTGTTGAGGATTTTTGCATTGATGTTCATCAGTGAAATAGGCATGTAGTTTTCTTTTTTCGTGGTATCTTTGTCTGGTTTTGGTATGAGGGTGATTGTGGGCTCATAGAATGAGTTTGGGAGTATCCCTTCCTCTGAAATTTTTTGAAATAGTTTCAGAAGGATAGATGTTAGCTCTTCTCTAAATGTTTGATAGAATTCACCTGTGAAGCCATCTGGTCCTGGACTTTTGTTTGTTGGAAGTTTTTTAATCACAGTTTCAATTTCAGCTCTTGTGATTGGTCCATTCATCTTTTCTATTTCATCTTGGTTTAGTCTTGGAAGATTGTACTTTTCTAAGAATTTGTCCATTTCTTCTAGGTTTTCCATTTTTTTGGCGTATAGTTGCATATAGTAGTCTCAACGATCCTTTGTGTTTCTGTGATGTCCACTGTTACTTCTCCTTTTTCATTTCTAATTTTATTGATTTGAGTCCTCTTTTTTTCTTGATAAGTCTGGCTAAGGGTTTATCAACTTTGTTGATCTTTTCAAAGAACCAGCTTTTCATTTCATTGATCTTTTCTATGGTTTTCTTCATTTCTATTTCATTGATTTCTGCTTTGATCTTTATGATTTCTTTCCTTCTACTAACTTTAGGTCTTGTCTGTTCTTCTCTCTCAAGCTGCTTTAGATGTAAAGTTAGCTTGTTTATTTGAGCTTTTTCTTGTTTCCTGAGGTGGGCTTGTATTGCTATAAACGTTCCTCTTAGAATGCCTTTTGCGGCATCCCATAGGTTTTGGAGTGTCGTATCTTTGTTGTCATTTGCTTCTAGGTATTTTTTAATTTCCTCTTTGATTTCTTTGGTGATCCATTGGTTGTTTAGTAGCATGTTGTTTAGTCTCCACGTGTTTGTGTTTTTTGCAGTTTTTTTTCTTGTTGTTGATTTCCAGTCCTATAGCATTGTGGTTTGAAAAGATGCTTGATATGATTTTAATTTTCTTAAAGTTACCGAGATTGGATTTGTAGCCCAGGATGTGATCAATCTTAGAGAATGTTCCATGTGCACTTGAGAAGAATGTGTATTCTGTTTCTTTTGGATGGGATGCCCTATAAATATCTATTGAGTCCATCTGGTTTAATGCTTCATTCAGGGCCGGTGTTTCCTTATTGATTTTCTGTCTGGATGATCTGTCCATTGCTGTAAGTGGGGTATTAAAGTCCCCTGCTATTACTGTGTTATTGTCGATTTGACCTTTTAAGGTTGTGAGCAGTTGCCTTATATATTGTGGTGAACCTATGTTGGGTGCATAGATATTTGAAATTGTTATATCTTATTCTTTGATTTATCCTTTGATCATTATGTAATGACCTTCTTTGTCCCTTAAAATATTCTTCATTTTAAAGTCTATTTTGTCTGTTATGAGTATTGCTACTCCAGCTTTCTTTTGATCCCCATTTGCATGAAATAATTTCTTCATCCTCTCACTTTCAATTTGTATATGTCCCTAGAAGTGAAGTGGGTCTCTTGAAGACAACATATGTATGGGTCTTGTTTTTGTATCCATTCGGCCAGTCTATGTCTTTTGGTTGGGGCATTTAGTCCATTAACATTTAAGGTAATTATTGATATGTACATTCTAATTGCAGTTTTATTAATTGCTTTGGATTTGTTTTTGTTGCTCTTTTTTCTTCCCTTATTTTCTTGTTCTCTCCTCTTCTGGTTTGATGACTATCTTTAGTGTTGTATTTGAGTTGATTTTTCTTTGTTTATGTATCAATTGTAGATTTTTGGTTTGCAGTTATTCTGAAGTTTTGATATAAGTGTCTCTATGTACATGAGATTGTTTTAAGTTATTGGTCTCTTAATTGCAAGTTCATCTCCAGTGTCCTGCATTTGTACCCACCTCTTCTCATGATTTCTGATTTTGGTGGTATAATTGTGCATGGATGATTTCGTATCTTTACTGTATATATACCTTTATTGGTGAGCCTTGTCATCTGTGGTATTTTTGTTTCTGATTGTGGCCTTTTCTTTTCTGCCTAGAGAAGCTCCTTTAGTATTTGTTGTAAGGCTGGTTTAGTGTTGCTGAATTCTCTCAGCTTTTGCTTATCTGTGAAGGTTTTGATTTCTCCTTCAAATCTGAACGAGAGCCTTGCTGGGTAGAGTAATCTTGGCTGGAGGTTTTTTCCTTTCATCACCGTTAAGTATATCATGCCACTCCCTTCTGGCCTGCAGAGTTTCTTCTGAAAAATCTGCTGATAACCTTATTGGGGTTCCCTTGTATGTTACTTGTTTCTTTTCCCTAGCTGCTTTCAGGGTTTTCTCTGTCTTTAATTTTGGTCAGTTTGATTAATATGTGTCTTGGGGCATTCCTCCTTGGGTTTATTTTATATGGTACTTGTTGTGCTTCCTGGATTTGAGTGAGTGGTTCCTTTCCCATGTGAGGGAAGTTTTTGGCTATTATCTTTTGGAATATTTTTTCTGTTCCCTTCTCTCTCTCTTCTCCTTCTGGTACCCCTATAATACGGATATTGGAGCGTTTAACAGTGTCCCAGAGTTCTCTGAGACTCTCTTCATTTCTTTTCAATCTTTTTTCTCTTTTCTGTCCCGCATTCGTAATTTCTACTAATCTGTCCTCCACCTCGCTTATTTGTTCTTATGCCTCCTGTATTCTGCTGTTGGCTGCTTCTAGTGAATTTTTTATTTCAGTTACTGTATTTTGCATCTCTTCTTGTTTAAGTTTTACATCTTGTATCTCTTTGCTCATTGTTTTCTGTAAGTTATCCATCTTTGCCTCCAGTTTATTTCCAATGTCTTGCATCATCAACAGTCTAAAGTCTTTTTCGTGGAGGCTGAGAATCTCCTGATCACTTAGCTGATTTTCTGGGGTTTTTCCTTTCTCCCTCATCTGAGTTATAGTTCTCTGTCTTTTCATTTTTATAGGTTTTTGGCGTGGTGACCTTTTTACAGATAATAGAGTTGTAACCTCTCTTACTTCTGGTGTTTGCCTCCCTTGTGGCTGAAGTTGGTACAGTGGCTTGCTGTAGGCTTCCTGATGGGAGGGGCTGATGCCTGCTCCCTGGTAGGTGGAGCTGATTCTAATCCCTCTGTTGGGTGGGGCTTAGTCTCTGGATGGGATTAGAGGCAGCTGTGTGTCTGGGGGGGTCTTTAGGCAGCCTGTTTACTGAGGGGCGGGGCTGTGATCCCACCTGGATTGCTGTTTGTCCTGGGGCTTCTCAGCAGTGATGGGTGGGGCCAGATTTTCCCAAAATGGCCCCCTCCAGAGAACCGCAGCTGATGAAGATTCCCGAGAGCTTTGCTTCCAATGTCCTTCCTCCACAACAAGCCACATTCACTCCTGCTTTCCCAGGAGGTCCTCCAAGAACTGCAGGCACATCCAACCCAGATTCCCACCGAGACCCTGCTTTGCCCTGGGACCCAGTGCAGGTGAAAGTCTGTGTGTGCCTTCCAAGAATGGGGTCTCCGCTTCCGCAGTCCCATGGAGCTCTTGCACACAAGCCCCACTGGCCTTCAATGCCAGATGCTCCAGGGGCTCTTTCTCCCAGTGCCAGATCCCCACACGTGAGAGTTTGATGTGGGGCTCAGAACTCTCACTCCTGTAGGTGAGTCTCAGTGAACCAGTTAGTTTCCAGTCTGTGGGGCTTCCCACCCAGGAGGTGTGGGGTTGTTTATATCATGAAATCACCCCTCCTACCTCTTGATGTGGCCTCCTCTTTGTCTTCTGGATATGATATCCTTTTTTAAGGTTTCTGGTCCATTTGGTTGAAAGGTCTCTCTCCTAAAGCACAGCTCTGTGATGTTCTAGAGTGTATGATACATATGTATAGTCTTTCAGAGGGTGCTAATTACTGTGAAAAATGGCTTCTACAAAGAAAGTAGGTGATGCAGCAGCTGGTAATTAATGGAAGCAGGAGATAGGCATTATTTTACACCAGTGGATGGCGTTCTTATTTTCCCTTTTGAGAATATTCTTATATTCTTCACTGGTAGATGAATTTACCTAATATAGCTCTATAACAAATTGTCATATATCTGCTACAAAAGGAAATTTGGAATAAATTGCTTCATTAGCTATTGACAATTTTTAGAATGTTAAAAATAAAATGGGTGTTGGAGAGCGCTTATTTCAGTATTCTAATTTTACAGATAAGAAAATGGAGGCTCAAAGAAGGGACATAACTTGCTTGAGATCACAAAATTGATGAGAACTCTCCTATGAGTGAATTGTTCCTTAAGGCTGTGAGACCAGGGAGAACTTCCCAAAGATGATGTTAGCCCATAACTTTACTCCTCTTAACCTTCCTGGTTTCCTCACTCTATCACTCTACACTGACTGCTTTATACAGTTAGATTTCTTTTCATATGCTCACATTTCATCTTTCTAAGACAAGAAGTTTATTAATGACCCATATAAAGCCTTTAACAAAGTGAACATAGTAGGTTCTCAAATACATTTCCTTCTCGACTACTTTGTACCATTTATATTTTTTGTGTCCTCTGCTTAATTGATTTACTGATTAGAATTCTGTTTCAAAAATGAAATCATGGAGTTCCCTGGTGGCTCAGTGGGTTTATGATCTGGCATTGTCACTGGTGTGGCTCAGGTCATTGCTGAAGTCAGGATAAATTAAATGGACACAAATAGGCATCTATGCTGTACTCATTGACCCTACTGTAATGAGAACATCAGAGTAGGGCTAGTTTCTGGTAATATTTGAGTAGATTTTTCTTCCCAGAGTTCTTCACAAGTTTTCCAGGAGGTGTTGGGAAATTTCATGCCATCTATTCTTATCACCATCAAAGAGGTAAAGTTGACAAGGTGTTTTGATTTATTAAATTGCTTATTCAAGCACACCTGAGGATTGAATATCCAACATTGACAATGTTTCATATTAAAATACCAAATATTAAGTATTTGTGATAGTTCTATAAATGGATATCTAAGAGTTTCTTCATAACAGTGTCACTTTTCTGATCATGGATATAGCAGGAAGCACAATGGAAAGGGGTGATAACAAATTTGAGGCAGATTGTAGTTATATACTGGTGAGCTCTAGAGAAACAATCATAGGCTCATTGATCAAAAACAAAATATACCACCATGCAATTCAAAAATTAGGCTGACTAGTAAAATAGAACAAAATGAAGAAAGCATGTTTGATGACAGAGAAAATGGTTATGGGCTCCTCTTTGAAGCAGAACTGATGAAACAGTGAACAAGTAGCTATGAACTCTCAGGTCTATTCTTTTTTTTGCTTGTACATTTCTAAAAATTATAGTTGATGTACAATGTGTGCCAATTTCTACCAAACAGCAAAGTGACCCAGTCTCTCAGGTCCATTCTTAATTAACATGGAGTCTGCAAGTAGCAGGAGAGGAAGCTTTAGGGGCAGACTACCATGGGTTTGAATTTAAGATCTATGGCTTAGTGGTTGTGAAATTTGTGGCAAGTGAGTAAAATTATATTAGCGACAGCTTGCTCATCTGTAAATAAAAATAATAACAAATATCTATTTAGTGCCCACGCTGTGCCTACACTCAACTAATTTCTTTATAGGTGTTCACCCAATTAACTCCAAGCCTGTGAAAAAGCTAATAATTATCTTCCCTGTACCAAGGAGCAGCAGCAAGCTTAAGCAACTTTCCTAAGAGTACAACTTTCCTGAGTAAATGGCAGAGGGGGGATGCAATATGTAAGCAGTGGTTAATAATAAGGTAAAAACATGGTAGGATTCTGAATAACAAGCAGGACACTGGTTTATAGCTGACTGGTGAGCCCAGGAGCAATGCTTGTGGCAATACAATACTATTGACTGGGATATGTAAAGACTGCATGGCACCCCAAATCCTGAAC
Source organism: Sus scrofa (assembly GCF_054392235.1). Lineage (NCBI taxonomy): Eukaryota > Metazoa > Chordata > Mammalia > Artiodactyla > Suidae > Sus > Sus scrofa. The sequence goes on along the minus strand of NC_139387.1, from coordinate 79,968,866 downwards.
AGCTGTTGTTTGGTTAAACAGAAGAAATGCCAAGAAGGACATAGGTGGCAATGGTTACCAGTGAGCAACACTCTACACTCATGAGAGACACATTGTGGAAAAAAAATAGACACTATTTGATGGAAGGCCAAGTGAGTGATAAGACCACCCAAGAGTGTTTAGAAGTAAGAATGGCTATTAGCAAGTTAGGGAAAATCTCCTGGAGAGATGGGAAGACACACAAAGAGAAAGGAGAAGGGCTATTTGACATGCAAACACAACCCAGTGGTGTTGGAAATGAGAATGGCATGTTTGAAAAACTGTAGGGTGTCCTGTCTGACTAAAGCAGAAGCAGAGTGGGACATTAGAAGTAGCGCAAAAACACCCCAAAAATACTGTACACACGCTTTAGGGGACCACTCAGTTCTATAGACCTTCTCCCAAATCTGCTATAGTATAAACTGGTCCTGCTGAAAAGGGTAGCATAACTGAGCAGAAATAGCATAAAACAAAAGAACAAAAAGTCTCAAAATACTTAATAGATGATTGTTTTGGTCATTTATTTTTGTCAGTGGTTTGCTGTAGTCAATACTCACTGAAATTCTGAATCTATTTCATGCACATTTGCAGGAGCAAGTGGTGTATTTTATCTAGATTTTAAGTCTTTTTATTATACCTCCAAAGACATAAGTTTTGGAAAATAATAATGAAAAACTAGAAAAAGAGCACACACTTCAGATAAGTGGAAAATAATTTGCTGGGAAATTTTTTTTTTACTTTAATTTTTTAAAGAAATTATTTCATCAGTGAACCTTTTGCAGTATTCAACTTTATTTGCTGAAAATAGAAATTTAATAATTATTATTTTGTTATAAGTTATGCCACTTATGTTCATGATTATTCATAGAAATATAAAAATAATGGAAATTAATTAGGGTATAAATTAATAGAAAATAAAATTTAATTTTAATCAAAATTGGAAGGCTATTAATTCGAAGGTGCATTAAATTATCTCTTCAAGGCACAGATTCTCTTTCTTCCTTTCTTTCTTTTTGCTGCACCTGTAGCATGCAGAAGTTTTGGAGGCAGGGATTGAGCCTGAACCACAGCAGTGACCATGCCAGATCCTTAATCTGCTGAGCCACCAGGGAACTCCAAGGCACTAGGTAGCTTGATTTCTGGGTTGGGAATTCTTTCTGGAGAGAAGTGTGAGATCAGATGGAAAAAAAAGTTGAGGTTAAATTATAAAGTCCTTGATTAATGTCTTGGGCTCTCAGATATTATCCCATATTCAGGAAAAAATTACTGAATGTATCTGAGAGCAGTAAGGAAGGTAATATTAGGAGGCCCAATGTTGCTGCCCCATGTAGGAGAGACCGGAAAAGGTGTCCAGGGAGACCAGGTCCAGGTCTGTTAAGGTAATTAGGCCCGAGACCGAGACTGTCTGGCCCAAGAGATGATTGGGGAAGGGTATAAGAAGAATTCACACTGCTTTGTGACTTAGATAAAGGGAAATTTGAGAAGACGCAGCGGATGAACACCAAAGAGCAGGCTAAGAGTGGCACCAGCACAAAACAAAGAACTTGAAGAGGGGAGCACCAGCTCACTGGAAGCATAAAGGTGTGGTTAGATGGAAGATTGAGACACACCAAGACACAGATTAAATCAGTATGTAGCCATGGAAAGGTTATGTTAAAGGAGCCCACATTATGTACTCATAAAGGGACCATCTGCACAAAACAAGATGGTGAAAATCATTTTTCTTCACCCAGTGAAGAAAATTCCCATAGAACAGACGTTGATTTTGACACCATTAGGTCATTCACATGTGCATCCTAACACCAATTTCTGCCCATAAAAAATATGGAATTGTAAAGGTAAGCCCAAGTATGATATTTTTCCCCGCCACACTCACATATTTCTTCTGAAAATATCTCACATATAGCCAATTATTTTTCTTTGCTGAGCAGCAGATTTATTATTCATTTACTAAAAAAACATGTTTGGCACAAAGATATGTATAAAGATAAAACATAACACTTTTCAGATTTTCACTGATTTTTGAAAAAGACATTTCTCAACTCGTAGATTTGTATAAACACAGACATGAAAAACACCAACATCACATTTCTAAAAAATTGGCAAGCACATTTGGCCTTAATAAAAATATGATTAAACTGGTAACTTTGGAAACACTGCATTCTGTGAGATGTGTACATGTTTCTTCTGGAAAAAATCTACATGTCAGTTTCAAATCACATTTATCTATGGGAGTAATTTGAATTCAATGAATATTTAAACCCGGTTGTATCAAGAAGATAAACAGTAACCACAGGCATTAGGTCAGGAAAGAACTGAGCTCTTTAGACAGGCATTCTTATTTAAAACCATTAAATCAAAAGTTAACTGTGGGTGCACTCTGAGTAGTTTTATCAGTTGGTTTAACAATGGATAAAGTTAGAAGTAATGAAATTTTCTGTTGCCTTAAAGTTGCTTTTACTATCACTATTCTTAAAATTTTTGAGTCCAGCTTTTTATTATATGTAAATAAGCTTCAGATCTTTCCCTTTATGTAAAAGCCCTTTAAAAGGTAAGAACTTAGAATGGTAGACGAGTAAGGAAAATAGTAAAGGATCAATAGGTGTGATAAAAGAATAAATAATTTAACTCAACTTTCATTATTACTTAAATGGCATTCTACTGGAGGTTTACAAAGACAGAGTGACACAAGGGCCAAACTCCATAAACGTAAAATCTGTGCAAGGAGACAATATAGTTGTGCATATGTGATTCAAATAACAGAAGAATACAAATTCCAAGGTAAAACAAACTGCAAGTGCATCCTAGTATATGCCCACAATGCTGAGAAAAAACCAGTGTCTCAAAATAGGCTCCAAAGCGAAAATGTCTATCTGGTTATCTTCTAAGAGGTGTAGAATTTGGCCCAAAACCCCAGACAAGAGAAGAGTATTAGATAACTTCAGGGAAAGCAGGCAGGGCTGCTCAGGAGCCAGGAATAACTGAGAAAAAATCTAAAAAGGAGGGGCAGTAGGCAAGGGGGGCAAGTTAAGGGAGGACCTTGTATATAAGGCAGAGCGTCAGAGTTGGATTCAAGAGGAGGGAGCCACCATAGGTTTTTAAATAGGAAAGTAGCTTCAAAAATGTTTGGATCTTGTGTCTCCGTTATGTTAAAACAATCTCTTAGGTTAAATGAAAATTTTAATCAGAATTACACATGCACTGATCTGGCCTTCACTCTGGAGGCATCATGATTAATAAATGATATAGTTGATGTTTATATGATGAAAAGTTAGATTTAAAAAAAACCACATTTTGATATCCTAACAATTCACTTTTTAATAAGGCATTTACAATTGGCTATACTGCAAAATATGAAAAAGATAATTTCCCAAAATTTATTTTCAAAGGATGAACTAAATAAATGCACAAAGTGCTGTGGGCTGAACAGTGTCTCCCCTCCCCCATAAATTTCTATGTTTGAAGCTCCAACTCCTAATGTGATGGTGGTTGGAAATGGGGCCTTTGGGTGGTAATTAGGTTTAGAGGATGCCATGAGGGTGAGATCCTCATAACAGGATTAGTGTCCTTACAAGATGTGACACCAGAGAGTTTCCAGTCTCTCTCTCCCCATGTGAGGATGCAGCAAGAAAGAGGCCACTTGCAAAACCAGAAGAGAACACATCAGTGGGCTGAATCAGCTGGTACCTTGATTTTGCACTTCCAGCCTGGAGAGCTGTGAGAAATTACTGTTTGAGCCACACCATCTATGGCATCTTGTTATGGCAGTTTGAGGTGACCTTGTGAACAATCTTGGACATTTGACTGGACTGATCCTCTCTCTCCCTGTCACTCCCTAAGCTGTTCTTGGCTTTTTCTTATGTAGATGGTGGTCAAGGAGAGCATGAACTCACGAACCCTGAATGCTAAGTCAGCTTCTGTCAGATGCTCTACATACGTGACCTAACTTAATCCCGGTAAGACTATGTGACTTACTGATCTATGGGAGGTATTTCAAGGAAATTTATTGAAAAAGTAATAGAAAATGTACACATTTTATAATCCACAATTGGGAGTCTTCTAAATAGTAGACATATATAACTAATTTATATCCGGTAACCACAGTGAACAATGTAAATAAAACACTCCTTGATAGCTTTTCTTAGGAATAATCAATAATTTATTTCTCTTTTATTGTCACAATTACCACAAGAATCTAGCTACATGACCAATGTCACTACATATCACAGGAAGATTGTCCACCTACACTTTACTGAGACAAAGACAACGGCTATTTATGTGTTAAATGTACAACAAGATGTGAAAAAGTGGTTTTATGTAAGACAAGATGTGGCATGTGATTTTTCAACAGGTTTGATTGAATACATATTATGCCCAGAAGCAAGCCTAGAAACGTTTTGGCATTGAGTTGCTATTAAAGTAGAAAATAAGTAAACTAGAGAAATAAATCCAGATCTTCACTTACAATAGATACATTAAAATAGGAAATTAATTGGCTCCTCAGTATTTCTGTTCAAGTTTTTTTTTTTGTTTTGTTTTCTCTCCTTTTGTTTTTATATATAAATGAGTAATATGAATATATCACAAGTTAAAGAAAAAAATCTCAGCCAAAAAGAAGGTACCAGTATATGAAAAACAAATGAAAAATTACCAGGTATTTTTGCTTACAAAAAATTTAAACTATAAAGAGTCACAAAATATATATAAAAACGCCACATTGAACGAGGCAAGCATCCTCTACCCAAACTGGTAGCAACCTCTGAAAATCCGCTGCCTTCCACCCATTCGGTCATACAGTGGTGACTGACAAAAAGGCATTAGGAACCCGTGTGCCATCAGGGGACTTGGCCCCGTGGGTCATCAGTTCTTGGATTGTCATCCAGTTGTCCAAAATTTTCTTGTTTCTCTTCTTCATCATCTTTTTGTGACTCAGTTCAATGATGCTGACCTCTTTCTTGCCCTCGCTGCCGCTCTGGGGACTCTCCTTGAGACACTCCAAGCGGCTCCGCATCATGAACTCTCGGCGGCGCCGCTGCTCTTTGGCCCGCACCAGGTGTTGCTTCCTCTCCTCGCGGCTCCAGTAGCGCCCCATTTTCATCTCGCTCATGGTGTCATCATCCGTCGTCATGCCACTCCGCTCCTCCTTGATCTTTAAGGCACGCTCCTTCAGAATGCGGTCCCGCACGGGTCTCTTGGTGATGTACCGCGTCCCGTCGCTCCGGACTTTGACCTTCCATTCCATCTTGGGCTCGGAGCACTTCTGAGACTCCTTGCACATGCTCACTAGGCTGAGCTGACTCTGCGCGTACTCGACGGCGGACTTCTGCTGAATTAACTGCATGTAGCTTTGATAATGCCGGGCGTGTGCTGGGATGTTTGCGTATCTGTAGGAGGAGCTGTGGTAGGGAGAGAGGTAAGGGACATGTTCACCGCCAGTCGGATCTTGATCGGAGAGCTTGCTGCCTTCTGAAGGCTTCTCCTTGCCCTCAATGCTGCAGCCTTGCTCCGTGGTTTTGGCTTTGGTGGAAGTCGACTCTTTACTGCTCAGTCCGGAAGAGGACTGATGGGCAGCCATTGTGCTTCTCAGGTTTTTCTTATTGGTGAGGTTGATCATTCTTGGAAGGGAACTGTCAGGGGAACGGTCCACAGTGAGTGGCGTGCTCCTGCAGCTTTCGGCAGTGTTGTAGGCGCTGGAACTGTCTTTGTCTGACTTTTCTGGGTGTTCAAGGATGTCATCTAGTTTGCCTCTTTGCGTATCTATGCTGGTGTTATAGTTTCGGAATCCTCCGTCATGCAGGGCCCAGATGTCTCCATACTGGTCTGTCACCTTCTGGAGCCTGTGAGCCTGCATGATATTCTGGCACTCCAGTTCAATGTTTCTGAGTTCTTCATTCAGCAACTGCAGTTCGTGCTCCACGCCCTCCTGTCCCCCATGATTGCAGCCTACTGTGCGGCTTGAGTAATACAGGTCATACTCTTCATGCTTCCGAATCTTGCATTTGAGCTCCAAGAGTTGCCGAAATCTTTCGCACTCCTCATCTTGGTTGCCAGTACAGTCTGAATCAATGTATTCACCAGACACGAAGCTCTCATTGTACTGAAGTTCAACGCTTCCGAGAGTGTCTTGGCTCTGCCCCAGCTCCCTCTTGCTCTTCAGAGATGTGCCCTTGGGAGCCTCAGCTGTGTTCTCCTGCTCCGAGCTCTCGTCGTTCCTCAAGCTTTCGTCTGTGCGCCCCACTCCACTGTCCTTCTCGTGGTTGTTAGATGAGGATGTTGCTGTGTCTGTTGTACCTTCTTCTTCCTCTTGTTTTTTTGGCTAAAAAAAAAAATAATAACATTGGAAAAACAGAGGGAATTAATTATTTTGAAAAAACACCAATTGTTGAAAAACTTGCTTGAAAAAAACAGTGCTTCTTGGGAAAAGTGCAGTTCCTAAAAAGCTGCTCTAATTTTGGTATCCATTACAATTTTAGAAATAAAGGCAATTAGCTCATGGCAGCTTTTTATGCTCTGAAATAAAGAAAACAAAAGCTGCTTGAATATGGCTATGCTACTCCCTTGAGGATATATAAAACAGGACACATTTAAATAAGTGATACTTCTTTTTTTTCTTTTTTGGCTGCCCTGCAGGCATATGGAGTTCCAGTTGCAATCTATGCTGCAGCTTGGCAATGTCAGATCCTTTAACCCACTACCACAAGCTGGAAATCAAAACTGCATCCTGATGTTGCAGAGATGCAGCCAATCCCATTGCCCCACAGTGGGACTCCTATAAAAAAAATCTTAAGGTTTTCTCTGAGTTGGGAAACTGGAGTGATGATGCAAATATGAGGGGACTTTATGAGCTCTGAGGTGATAACACAGAAGGATGAGTAAGACAGAATGCCTAAATGGTATTTAGGAATATGAAAGCCTGGTGTTCAGAAGTCACATCATCTTGTTACAATTTTTTTTTTTTAACTTTTCTCAAGCTCAGAGAAAACTTCATTGGATCTAGTAATATGCTGATCAGAGAAAACTTCATTGGATCTAGTAATATGCTGATAATGATAAGCCAAACATCACAAAATTTCAGGAATACGTTAGTAGTGGAGCTCAAGACCTTCCATCTATAAATGAGGGAACATAATCTCAAATGGATATAGCTTCTTAAGCTTGAGGTCTAGGAGGCCAGTGCCAGGATTTTTTATATGTCCCAGATGCCATGTTCTTGGATACATGCACTTTGACCCCAATGTATCTCCAAATCATGTTGCTCAAAAGCAACAGAGATGTCTTAGAACTCACTTGGGTTACTTTACAAAGTTTTTCTACTCTTAACCAGTAATTTCCTTCAGAGGTGAGTTTTATTCTACTGAGAGTACAGTGACAGTTTCCATGAAAATCTGAACAGCATCGATTGCCAGACATGGGCATAATGTCAAAAGAAATATATTTTGAGATATGTTTGTAAACATATATGTAAACCTCACTCCCCACTAATTTCTGGCTTTTCATATAGAACACCTGTCACTGCCCTAAGGAGAAGCATATCTAGTTGTTTCTTTGTGAAAAGGGTAAGGTCACTCTTTCTTCCATCACTTTTCATGGCAGTTTGTAGACTATTCTCCTAATGTCTAAGTTTACTCACTGTATATATATTTATATACTATATATAGTATGTATGTATATATATTTTTTCCTTTAGTATGTATTTTTCCTTTAGTAGGAAATTATATAATTAAATATAAGAAAGCTTGTTAATTTCAAAGAAGGGCAGAATAGGTGATAAAAGGTAAACCAGGTCTGAAAGGGTTAGATAATTGTTGTTTTCTTACACATAAGGACAAAATTTAATGAACGGGGGGGAGGAGGTGGTATGAGCATGTATCATGTTATCATGTTATTCTAGGATTCCCCATCTTTCTCTAAAATATTTTTCCTCATTTGTTGAAAACATACTGAGATTGATTTAAAATGTCTTATTGATAAAAAATGTTATGTAGATGTAATTGTACCTAACAATAGAAGGCTTGATACATCCCCCTGTCCCTTGTTAAAAGGTGACAGTAGTATCAAATGCAGTGACATCAGCACACTGTGCCATGAAGCCCTCCAATGATATTACTGATATTGGACATTTGACTTTATAGAGACCACATTACTTACATTTATATTTTTCTCCTACCTAATGAATGATAAGCTGAAAAAAACACAAGGCAGTATTTTTCTTTTACATGCACTATACGTGATAAAGACAAATTTGTTGACAAAACGTGTGTCAACAACAGTCACAGAACCAGGGACAGCGTGTAAAGTGAAACTTTCAGATGGATGTGTATTTTAGTTTTTAAATATGGATATGTAATTTTTAATTGAATTGCCCTTTCTTTTGTCACTGGTTTATGAGCCCATGTGAAAAGAAAAAGAGTATTCTCAAACCCAGAATTCCCGGTTCCTAATGTAATGCATTTCCCTATGGAATTACTCTAGTGACAGGCAGTGTTTCTACCAAGACATTTCTAATGTGGTATTATTGTTTATGAGGGCAAAGGACTTTTAAAGGTTTCTGCACTTCTCATCATTTTTCAGTCTCATGGTGAAGAAAAATTTTGACACAATGAAAATCTAACCTCAGGGACATCCAGTGTTACCTCAGAAGACCTAGCATTTGTATTATGTCTGATGAGTAGGCAGCATTTGACATGATATCACTTCACCTGGACAGGATTTCTCCCTTCTTTCTTTATTCCCACATCCTCCTGTCAATTCTGTATCAGGTCATATTTTGTATCTGAGAGAGAAAAAGCCTGAAGCAAGGACTTTCTTGCTTGCAGCCAGTAGCTGCCACCCCAAAATATCTTTATTTGTGGCCAGTGTTGAAGTCATACATAAAATTTTCAATCTGTCCTCCCCAGATTGAAAAGCAATCACTATAGTAGCAGCATTGCTTTCAAACTCATTTGTGAAATGGCCACTGAGCATCCACAGTGAGTAGAGTGTAGCACACATGGCTATGCTGACTGTAGTTTTAAACCTACTAATTTATTAGCATATGCACGTGAGCACATACATGCATGCGCACACACATGCGCACACACCCTCTGTTACGGGATGCCAGCATGTTGATGTATCTCATCATTCAGCGTGGTAAAGTGCTAGGATTTTGTTTCACATTCCTGAGTCTAACTGTCAGGATTTTTTTTTTTAATTATTTTTTAGGGTGTGTTAAGAATTAGTGTTGAGAATAGGACGATAATTAAACAGATCGGCAGACTGACAGCAGAAGTGTTCAAAAATTATATCACACAGATGAATGATATGGATCTAACATAAAAATCTAGGCTCTATTGATCCTGATTTTTATCTACTAGGAAAATAACGACCATAAAAATGAAAAAAATCTTAAGACTCAGTTTACCACAAACCACACTGTGATCTTTTACTAGCTTTGAATTACTTAAAGGCAGGAAATCCTTTTATTCTCATGAGCACGTGTGGCACTTGAAACATAATAGGAGCTCAGAATTTTTTTGTTGCGTGAACATATAAGGCAAGATGATGTCGATAATCTCAAGTCAAATGAACCACTCCTAAGTCAGGAGTGTAAAGAAGGTGATCATGACACCAAACACAGACATAAGATTGGTGGTTTATATCATGTCGTCATCATCCTAAATTTGCCTAAATATACAAATATATACATTAGTATCTTAAAATACAAAATTACTTTTTTTTGTGGGGGTGGGGTTGCCACATGAGATATAGTTTATCTCCAGCTGTTACATTGAGAAGCACCATGCATTTACACTATTAAATTTCTGAATTACATTCAACAGTACCTGGGTCAACATTTGCATACTGCTGTATGCTCCACAATGGTCCCTAAGCTTCCCAAACTAGAAATAATAGGAAAAGCAGCAACAACTGTGTTTATTCCCTCTGCTTCATTTGAGATGATCATTTGCTTTCAAAAATTACCGTTACCGAGATGTTTGATCAAACTCTTTGATTTTTGTTTTTATAATTCCATTTCTGGTTCTACATTTTAAAAAGAACTAGCATCATTTCAAATGATGGAGTTCAGATCACGGCCCCACCTGCTCCACCTCATTGGCCGCACGCTGCATTGCTTCATTATGCTGTTCTTCCAACATCCCTAAGTTTAACTCCTCTAAGAATTCATTCCTTTCATCTTCCAGCCAGCCTTCATCCAGCTGCAAAAGAATACATTAGTACATTATATTCAGTGAGTTAGAACTCGCACTAAAATAGGGTAAACTTAAATGGTGACGCCTGACCAGTTCCTTTTATCATAATGATTCTCTTCAAAACACCAGCCTCCTATAGTTCACCTCTCAGAAGGAAGAAAAGGTGCTAAAAAAATTGGACTCTTATGCCTTTTATCCTTTCCTGAAACAGAGCTACAGATTTCCCCTCATAACTGAGATCTCACAGCACAGAGCATTACCGTCTTTCAAAATGTATGAAAAGCGTACTGCATAATCCACAGCTGTCATGCTCATTACCTCCAACAGTCCCGTGTTAAAGCACAGCAATGGTACTCATAGGGCTATGAGACAATCAGGCTCTTTTCCTTAGCAAGAACCCCCAAAGAAACTCCACACAAAGTGTCCCCACCCCCCCCCCATGCACTGATGCTACCCTCATCTTGCTTTTTTATTTTTAGGCAGCTGACTTTCAAGTTCATGAGATGTCTCCTTGTCACAAATATGGACATTTATTTTCTCTGAAAAAAAAAAAAAAAAAGGAAAATTCTACATTGTTCTCAAAAAAAAAAAAAAAAAAAAATTCCAAGGAAAAAGCCCTTAAGGGTTGTTTGTAAGGGTGGTGGAGTCCTCTGGAGCCTGCAGGATTTTGTTTGTGGGTGCTGAAGGCAGGTATTCTCCTGGGGGTCTTACACAAACTAAATGGAACAAAGCCTTTTGGCTTCTCAATAAAAGGAAGAGAAAAACTGGCGGTTACCTTGCTAATATGATAAGTGTTGACAGTCAATACAGATAATTTGCCTCAAAGTGGGTTTTTAGAGCTGGATTACATAAATTAGCTGTCTATGCTGATTGAATTAGCAGAATTATTGTCAAAGCTCTGCTTTACTTTGTGTTACAAAGAAACAGCAGCTCTCTAGTGAGCCACCACTGACAATCGTGTGAGGTGTTATCACCACTGGGCAAAAAGGCGAGCACTGAACAAACACGAAAAGGAAGCTTATCTTTAAGAGAACTGAACTTTTAAAACTTAAACCCAAACAAACCCGAGAGTCCATTAAACCACACCAGAAGAGGCATCAGAATGTATGTATCATATCATATTAAATGAAGCCAATGATAGGTTTATTTTTATCTCCTAAAGCCTGCCTAGACCTTATAATACTTCTAACTTGAATGGGCCAAGAGTGTGACTGCATTTATTCATCCTCATTTATCTCAATGTGGCCTGAATAACTTGACCGAGTTCTACCCCAGTGACTCTGATATGCAGATGAGCTATGAAAATTAAGCTGACTAAAAATTTAAATTCAGCCCAATTCACAATTGTCCAAGTTTGACATGTTTTAATCCCTTTTAAATTTCATGAAGCTACAAACACCAGATTCTGAAATAAATTTACTTAAAGCAAAACAAAGTATCTGCTAACACTTATACACTGAATGATGGGACAGAGTCTTTTGAAATCGAAATGAAGGGGTGGGGAAGACAGAGAACAAATGATGGAAATTAATGATTCCCTGGAATGCTTTTCTTATTAACTAACCCCACAGATCCTTGAGTTACCCTGGGTCGTTAGTGTACATCTGCTTTGATAAGTTTCCCTCCAGGCTGGAGGAATACAGAGCCACCGAGTCAGGAGAGATTCTTTGTGCTCACTTCCTTTCCCTGTTGCATTTCATGCTTCTCTTCCCCGTGCATTCGTGGCAATCTGAATCCAGTGCTGTGGCAGAGGCAGACCTTTCCCTTGAGCTGAGCCATGGGAAAGGGCGGACTGTCATCCTGTGCAGGGGATCTGTCTATGTGGCAGAGGATCATGTGTGGCATTTCAGAGAGAGGAACAAGCCACACTCTCTCCCAAGTGGAGTTCTTATGAGAGTCTCCCTGCCCCAATGTCCCAAGGGGAATAGGACAGAATAGCAATTTCTTTAATGGTCTGAGGAAGAAAATGGGCAGAAAATGAAAGTAAGTTGACAGGGAAGGAAAGAAATGAGTTATTTAAAAATGTTGCACAGTTGCACAATACTGCCCCCGGCAACTCTGTAGATCATTTCCAAGAATGTGGAGAGGATTTGAAGCATTTTTTCAAAAGGCTAGAAAAAGCAGACAAAAAACTTTCATACTCTCCTTCAGTAAAATACGATAATGAGATATAGCGAAGCTGATGGGAAAATATGGTGATATAAATACAAACTGTGTTTTGTTTTGTGTGGGGCTGTTATTGTTGTCTTATAACATGTACTGCTTAAATGACATTTTCAAAGTGTGGTGTTAAGATGCATTTCCTTTCCTTATTTTTCTAGAAATCTGATTTTCAAAAAGCAATTAACTTCTTTTCAGGGTCAGGACAGCTTCTTCAGGATCAAGGGGCTAAGAGAGAGCCTGATTTTGAGAGACTGGATGGTCTCCTACACAGTCAGATGCCCATCTTGCATCAACAGTGGAAAGGAAGAGCTGTTTGAAAGCTCACCCTCCAACACTGTTTCTTTTGTGTCAGGAGGGTAGCCAGATATTCAAAAACGTACTGGTTCGACTAAGCAGATGTATACCACCAAAGATGAACAGGATCTGGTTATTACGTTATGGTATTCAATTATGTTATTAATTTCTGTTCTTTCCACAGTTCATTATAGCTGTTGTGTGGCATAGTTAAGGAAATATTTTAATTGTAAATTAATGAGGTTCTCTAATAGGTACATAGAAAGGGCAAGGAAACCACATTATAAAGTCGAAATACCTTTTCTACAATAAGGATGATGACTGAGTTCTCTGCAGTTTACCATTCATTTCCCTAATATGTATGTGGCCCCTTTATTCTGTTCATTTTCAAGAAAATGGAATCAGTGAGATTAACTGGTTTGCAAAATCACCAGGTAATTAGTGTACCTTCATACTTTTTAAAAAAAATCCATGCTCACATTGGCAGTCCAGCCAGGGATGGAGTTTCTTTCTCCATTCCTAAGATCTCAGGTGTGTAACTTTAGTCTGCCCTGGGCTATGGCAGGCTTTATGGGCACCATTTAGAATGGTCAAGGGCATAAAGGAAATATATGCGGAAAGGGTGATCTTTTATAACCACTATATTCAAGTCAGGATTCGGACTGACACTGAAATACACTTACTCAATGTAATTTATAGATAGTAGGTAGTTACTGAGTCTGAAAAATATCAGATCAATAACCTGAAAGACAAATGGTGATATAACCAACTTCACTCAAACTACTGACAGATGGTTAGAATGGTGACAATGTAATGTCCTTTCTGCATTGCGGTGGGGGATAAAAAGGATATAAAAAGATACCAATAGTACTTTTCTTCCACCATTACCTCTCCTTTACTTTCATGACATCTCCCTCTGTAAAGATATAAAAAAAAATTCCTTAGAAGCTATCAGTTTGTTTCTGGCCAGACAGATGCTTTTTGTCACACTGAACTTGGAAGAAAAAAAAATCATTTACTATATAGGGAACCACACCATGCTACCTAAGGGATTTTATTGGATAAAGTTACTCTAAAACGATGTAAGTTGATAGCTATGCTAATGTATCTCTCGTTAGAGATTCTTTCAAGATACCTTAATATGCTGATTAAGTATTTTTAGATGAAAACCTAAAGCAAGGATCCACACAGAATTGAATCTCATGTAAAGTCAATCATTTTTCACTGGTGAATTAATTTAAATAGCTGGCCAGGGGAAGGAGAGAATAATGATTCAATATTGTATTCTTCGTGTTTTTTTTAAAAATAAGCTATTTGGCTGCCATTTTGTGGAGCAATAAAAGGGGGGGGGTCTTTACTTCTAATTGTTTTGCTAAGGTTGGCAAGTTAGGAAAGATGACTCAATTTCATTTTGTATGCTTGGTTTTACAAATATCCGTGGCACCGATTCAATATAGAATGGCAGACAGTGAACATCAAGTTCAATCTCAAGACCTCTGCTCTCTGTTCTGACCTGACTCTCCGGCCTTGCAACCAGCAGCACGATTCTCCTACACTCATCGCTCGACAGCAGTGCCACTGCTGCCTCTCGATCCTGGACGTCTTCCCCATTTATCTAGAAAACAAATGAAAGTGGCACATTAGTTTCCATTTCCACAATGCTGCACACAATAAATGGCAAATATCAGCTCATTTATGGTAAATGTATGGACAATGGAGCTCACACAATGGGCTCATCTTCAGCCCCTCGGTGGTAAGTGCCTTCACTCAATTACGCGCTTACTGTAAGAGCCATATCGATCCCTGAAGGATGGCGGACATCAGAGGAAGCAGTTATGTTCATAAATGTCCAACCTGCGCCCCGGCAACATACATCTAGCAACACAATTAACCAGCCCCTGACAGGTGACGTTCATCTTTCTCCGCTCAGAGTAATGGAAGTGTCACTCTGAGATAATGGTGCTGGGGAAGCAGGACAGGCAATACCACAACTGAAATCCGTCATCCTGCGTGCTCGCTGCGAGCCAATTAGAGAGCGGCCGCATTCTCTCTCACCCGGCGATGCTCCCGAGCGGCTGCTGCTTGCATTTTCATTTCATCATCTCGTATTTGCGTGTGGGTCTGACTCAGTTGCCCCACATCACGCAGGCTTTCTTTCAGTGCTTAACTAATCAAAACCAGGAACTGTTGATTAGTAACATCCTCATCAAAACACTCCTTTCTCAGATTTAGCCATTTCCCTACAACAACAAAACTAAGGAAACATCTTAAGGCTCACTTCTTTTTTTTGCTTGTTTTTTAAATTTTTTAAATTATAGTTGATTTACAACGTTCTATTTCTGCTGTATAGCAAAGTGACCCAGTCATATATATATATATCCATATACATTCTTTTTCTCATATTATCTTCCATCATGTTCTGTCCCAAGAGACTGAATATAGGTCTCTGTGCTATACAGTAGGACCTCATTACCTACCCATTTTAAATGTAATAATTTGCATCTACCCCCTCCAAACTCCCTGTCCATCCCAAACCCTTCTCCCTCCCCTCCTGGCAACCACAAATCCGTCTTCCTTGTCTGTGAGTCTGTTTCCGTTTTTTGTCCATAGATTCATTTGTTTAAGGCTCACTTCCTAAGGATACTTAAAAAAGAATAATATCAAGTTAAATTCATTTTTTGATAAGAACCCTTAGTGAAAGAAGCCACGCTTGAGTAAACTTTTGATTAAAAACAGATACTAGCAGTGTTTGCAGTGTATCTTTTTCCTTTTTCTACTAAATTCTACTGAGAAAGTTTCTGGAGTTTGTATTTTAAACTACATTTTCACGTTCAAATATATTTAGCTCGTATAGAGTTTTTCCCTTTGGATAGTTATTGATTGCTCAAATCCAAAGAGACAATGAGATTTTTGATCCATAACATATAATCAAAATATGTGGAAAGAAATTTCAATTGAAGAGGTCAAGTAATTCTACCTAAAATAAATACTAATTATTTTGAGAAATTAAACAGACAGAAAATGTGGTTGCCTTGACCATTTTTCAATAATAAATGTAACATCTTTCACTAAGAATTTCTGCTTAAAAGCATGAAGTAGACTCCTTGGGTTTTCTCCTTGTGGGTCTCTGGGATTCTGATTGTTACCTGGAGAGACATAATTGTCCAAAGCCAAACCCAGGTATTTCAACTGTGGACCACAATAAGGATTTTTATTCCTAGACTCTTATATTTAGCACAAAGAAAGCAGACATTAATAGTCAAAAGTGGGGGGGGGGAGTCACACAACTACCTGTTGTATTTTCTTAGTGTGATCAAATGAATAACATCTTAGATTTTCACTTGTGTGGATAGGAAATTCAAATTTTATGTGTTAAGTACATTTTCTTTTACAGGGAGGCAATTCCCAAGTAAAATTCATCAAATTAGACAATACAAACTTTGATTCTAAGCTGGGGACTAAGGACTCAGAAGGATATGTTGTGGGGTATTTTTGGGTATAAACATACATCTGAAAAGCTTTTTTTGTACTGAATCCATGGCCTTTTTATCCTTGAATAAATATAAACCGGCAGTAATGGATTCCACTACGCCTCACACCCCTGAATTAAGTGTAGCTTGAAAATAGAGACTTGAAAATTTGTACTTTCTTTGAGTTTTGAGGGCTTGTGTCCGTTTCATGGCAATTCTTAGTTGTGTGCCTGAGATGCCTCTATTTGTCTATCAATCATGGACCTAATCGTTCCTCTTTCCTCCACCATAGGCACCTTGCTCCTAAGGTGACTGAGTTAGATGAAATCACACAACTTATTTTAACCTTTTCTATTTGGAATATAATTCTCACTATGTATTTTTATTCCAAATTCTTCATCTAAATTTTATTTACCATTAATCTAAACACTCTTCATTTATGTCAGTTTAATGTTACTATTATGTTTCATCTATTAAAATGAAGATAATGGTGCCTTTCTCAGAGGGCTCCTATAAGATCAAATGAGTTACTATATGAAAAGAGTTTAAATAAGTGCCTGGTATACAGAAGGTGCTCAAGGTTGGCACATATTACTGTTGATGCTATTGTTGTTATTATTATTACTGTGATAACCTTCTAAACAAAGCAAATATGTTAAAATTCATGCCTAAAAATGAAATCCACAGTAGTAAACATAGTTTTATCTTTTTCAATGTGGTTTTCTCTCTTTTTTACATTTTAAAATTGCAGTTGATTTACAATATAGTTTTAAGAGATCTATATCATATATTTTTAATTTGTAGAGGGCCATCAAGAAACAATATGACTATGTTTGATTTCTATTCCTTTATAGGTGGTATTCCTCTCTCTCCTCTGTGAGCTTATAATGACCAGAGCTAGAGTCCCCAGACCTAGCATTATGTCTGTATTTTGAGAGAACAGATCCTGTGTTGGAGAAATAGTTTTACATTCAAAATTATATGTGGACTGAAAGAAATTTGCCACAGAAAATTGGGATTAAAGTGTAATTTTTGTTTCTTTTCAAAATAAAGGCCACCATTAGCCAGCTGGCTGGTAGATCCCATTACACTTGGGACATCAGTTTGATGCCTAGTTTAATATCGAGGCCAGAAATGCAGCTGTGGGTTTCATCAAAGATGCCTCTCAAGGAATGGAAAGACTTGAGGAATGGAATCGGAGAGAGTTTTCGACCCTTGTTTGCTCATGTTGCTGAACGATGGCTCACAGCTACAGGATTGCTTGTGAGAAAGCAGCTTGCTAGCCTGGAAATACTGAAGGTGAAGGACCCAGAAACCAAAGCAGGACATGGAGGCGTAGTGAAGTCAGCAGGGTTGAATGGAAGACTTCCATTTCGAGCAGAAAGAGGGAAAGAGACGAGGAGCAGGGCAATATGTGACTTTTGTTATAAACGGGGAAAAACTGCTAGAGAATCTATCTGTCTCATTTTCTGGGCATGGGCATGTGTAAATATTAGTTTCAAAATGGATATTATCTTGGCTTAGAAGAGATTTGTGGCAATTACAAAGATAAATCAGCCAAAATCCCACTTTAAACCTGATCTCCTCTATGTGAATGTGTGTGTGTGTGTGTGTGTGTGTGTGTGTGTGTGTAAAACCCTAAAAGCCTAGAAATGGTTTAATATAGTTTTTTGCTTGCATATGCATATTTTTAGGTTTCCTACATTAGTGTACCATAGGCAGGTGGATAACTGATGATCTTGGCATCCAACCACCTATAGAAATCCTCATTTGAAAGCCTAAGAATCTAAGGAAAAAAGGCAAGATGTATTTCAAATGTGATTCTATTTTAGTGTGGAGAGAAAGAAGGTAAATGAAGTATAGAGATGCTGAAGTAGAAAGAAAAGGAACAGGGGGAAACAGTTATCCATAGAGAAGACAGTAAAAGAGTAGGAAGAACCTCTGAGGACCAGTTCAGGGCAGAGAAAGAAAGAGCTTATCAGAAGTCTTATTGCTCCACTTGAGCTTTGGTAGGGTTTTGTCGGAAGTAATTCTTGAATACATGACTGACTTTTTTGGTCAACATGAGATTAGGCTGCACACATGGAGCCATGTTAAACGCTTACTATCCCAAAGAGAACGTGAGACTACAGCACTCTTACATTTGGACAGCTGATCATGTATGTGTCTTTAATTTTTTTTCTCTCTGGCGCAGCACTGCAGTGTTGTAAAAGGACTTCCCCATAATAGTTCCTGGGAACACATCTGATACCACCAGTTTGTGGCAGTAGCACAGCAAATAGAACTGTCAAACGCTTGCAGAGGTAAAACCCATGAGAGCTAGAAGATGCTGCTCTCATGAAGTTGGAAGTCAGGTCATGGTTTCTCTTCTGCGTGACCCCTACCCTCCATCAGTCTGCTGTGAGTACTCTTGTGGGGCCATTCAGTGAGGTCACCTAGGTCTATGGAAGACTACTGTTAGAAAATTTTAGCTATGCAGAGTTCCCATTGTGGCTCAACAGGTTAAGAACCTGACTGGTATCCATGAGGATTTGAGTTCAATCCCTGGCCTTGCTCAGTGGGTTAAGGATCCCATATTGCCATGAGCTGTGGTGTAGGTCGCA
The DNA here is from genome assembly GCF_054392235.1 of Sus scrofa. Lineage (NCBI taxonomy): Eukaryota > Metazoa > Chordata > Mammalia > Artiodactyla > Suidae > Sus > Sus scrofa. The sequence continues at coordinate 79,950,128 of NC_139387.1, read as the reverse complement.
GACGCGGCTCAGATCCCATGTTGCTTGTGGCTCTGGCGTAGGCTGGCAGCTGCAGCTCTGATTCCACCCCTAGCCTGGGAACGTCCATATGCCTTGGGTGCAGCCCTAAAAAGAAAAATAAAAAAGAAAGAAAATTTTAGCTACACAATGAGGGCAGGACCACAAGAGTACTCTACTTAGGTCATCATGAATAGGAAATTAAAATCACAATTGCTCTAATGAGATTCATTTCAATAAAAGCCAGCCAGGAAACTTAAAGGATGAGAAGAAATCCTCTCTTTCTCCCACTCTCATCTCCCTGGGAAAAGAGTCATTAATTGTTCATTACAGGGTATCTCATAATCTCCCTACCAGCCATATGGGAGCTATTTGTCTATGGGTACCATTTTGTCACAGTTTTCTTTAATATACTTTTTCTGTCACCCTTGAGACTCTTTGTTTCCTGTGTATGCAGAGAGAATAGAATTCTAGGCTTTTTAACGTGACAGGTATTTCTTTATTAGATGTGACATATTTGTCACTGAATATAAACTAATCAGGTAAACCACAGCACTTTATCACTACTGCTGTTATTTCTTCAATGAATCAACTCCATTAAGGAATGCCTTATTATCCAGAACATATTTTATCTAAAACTTAACCTGCTCAGAATATAGCCAAGAATAAGGAAGCATCAAAACTGGAATTTCCATTGTGTCTCAGTGGGTTAAGGACCCGACATAGTCTCCATGAGGATGCAGGTTAGTTTCCCTGGCCTCATTCAGTGGGTTAAGGATCCAGCATTGCCACAAGCTATGATGCAGGTCACAGATGTGGTTTGGATATGGTGTTGCTGTGGCTGTGGTGTAGGCCAGCAGCTATAGCTCCAATTTGACCAGTAGCCTGGGAATTTCCATATGCCACATGTGCAATTGTAAAAAGAAGAAACAAAAAAGCAATGAAAAACCCCAAAACATATAGTATGCATATACAGAAACACAGTACTTTATTTCTATCTAACTACCCACAGAACTAATAGATACAACTTTAATAACGGTATTTGTGTATCTAGCTTTTGGGAAGTACAGAGCTGGAAACTAGGAAGGGAGCCAGCAAGAGTGCAGTAGTGGGTGCAGGGTATGGTGGGTAGATGGGGAGAGGAAGGAGTGACAGTTGGAAACAGGAGAGGAAAATGACAAAACATAGACCTAATATATCATAAAATGTAGCCAACAAGGGTCATTTAATATCAGGGCACACAATCTTCCAGACCTTTCAGTCACTGAGTATTTTACTCTATTACGTTGTGTGATGACTGCTGGGCATAACATGACCCTGATTATCAAAGGAGTTACATTCTTTTCAGTATATTTAATTGGAGATGTTAAAACAGTGAACAGCACATTTTAAATAATTTCTAAATCCAAAAAATAATAGTGAATATTTTTATTTTCTTTTGATGCATATGTATATTTCCTGGGCTAGGGTTGGTTTGCTGTGGCCCACACTAAAGCCACAGCAACACCAGATCCAAGCTGCATTTGCGACCCATGCTGCAGCTTGTGGCAATGCTGGATCCTTAACCCAATGAGCGAGGTCAGGGACTGAACTCGCATCCTTACAGACACTGTGTCAGGTTCTTAATGATATATTTTTGAAGCTGTCATGATCTGGATGATACACTAAAATGGTACCCCTCTCTATGAATGAAGATACACGAGCAAAGCTTTGAAGCAGATTTTATTCTTCCCTCTGTCCTATCACCTTCTCTGCTGAGTACCTGTGTTTCATTCACTCATTGATTCAAATGAGTGTGAGAAAGCCATGGAAAATATAGTAGTAAGACCAAGTCTTGGTTTCTTGATTCACTTTTATTTTGCCTGAATTATCCAGTGACAGGCACATCCCATTTTGTTTAACTACAGGTCACACCTTAGGGAGCTCACTCAAGTAGAAATGATATATTCTTGAAGTTTTCTGAAAACTAATGGGGCCTTGCATAGTCTCTAGTTCATGCCTAATTGGAGGCTTAGTAGAGGGTCCTTGATGGGAAAGCTATGGCCTCTAGCTAAGGAAGAGAAGGGATACAGAGAAATGCTGTGATTTGGTGAGTGTTCCACTAACGACAGGAAAGGACAGTGGAAGGCTGGACAGGATAGCCCTCTGGTGTGCTCCCCAGGCAGCATGGGTACACTTTCCTCATGAAAACATCACATTGTATTATCATCTGTGTACACAGTGACCTTCCTAATTATACAGGGACTGCTCCAAAGGCTGCACGGCAAGGTGGCATCTTGTCTATTTTTAAAGCCCTGGTTCCAAGTAGAGTGTTGATCTGAAAGATACTGATCTGAAAAAAAAAAAAAAAAAAAAAAAAACCCAGAAATTTTCTTTCCTGGTTCATATCTAGGAAGGAGCAATGGGAACTGAAGATCTGTTACAATGAGCAGAATGTTTGTAACTTCTTCAGCTTGTCATCTGAGCCCGCCCTCCTGTTTTGCAGGTGTGATCTACATTGAAACTCAACCCCAAAGGGCCCCTGTTCTCATTTTGGGTTAAAATGGACCCAAGAACCAGGGGGCTGTGTGTCTCCCTGCAGCCACGCTCTATGGGAAAGGACTCAGAAGGGATAGAGTGAGTCAAGGCAGATGTAGGACAGAAACTCTGGATTTCGAGGTTTTTCCTGGTTTACCGTAGAACTCTTGCCAGCTCCACATACCATAAAAGACCCAGCTCTCTATGAGGTGTTTACCATCTCTCCTGTTAAACTGAAATTCAGTCAGTCTCTGTTTTCACATTTCCGTGTGGAGAAGAAAGCATATTTCTTTCACTACCTGTCCCAAGCAACTAATTTGTAAATAATTAAAACTTCTTCAGACTTTAAGACTCTCATAGTAATGGAACAGCGAGATCCATCTTTTCCTAATTTATTGTGGAAAAGGCAGCAATAGCTGCTGCTGCTGTCAGTAACAACAGCAGTTCATATTATGACTTACTGTGCACTGTATAAGGATAGCACATACTTAATCACATCTAACATTTGCAACAGTACATTCTACTATTATCACGCTTTAAGATGAGGAAACAGGAGTTCCCATCATGGCGCAGTGGTTAACGAATCCGACTAGGAACCATGAGGTTGGGGGTTCGATCCCTGGCCTTGCTCAGTGGGTTAACGATCCGGTGTTGCCGTGAGCTGTGGTGTAGGTTGCAGACGTGGCTCAGATCCCACATTGCTGTGGCTCTGGTGTAGGCCAGTGGCTACAGCTCCGATTCGACCCCTAGCCTGGGAACCTCCATATGCCGTGGGAGCAGCCCAAGAAATAGCAAAAAGACAAAAAAAAAAAAAATGAGGAAACAGGCTTTATATAGAACCATAAAAGACCCAGAATTGCCAAAGCAATCCTATGGAAACAAACAAACAAAAAACAAGCAGGAGGCACAACTCTCCTGGACTTCAGACAATATTACAAAGCTCCAAGAGTCAAAACAGTGTGGTACTGGTACAAAACCTACATACAAATCAATGGAACAGAATAGAGAGCCCAGAAATAAACTCGGATACCTATGATCAAGTAATCTTTGACAAAGGAGGCAAGAATATATAATGGGAAAAAGACAGTCACTACAGCAAGTGGTGCTGGGAAAAATGGACAGCTGCATGTAAATCAATGAAATTAGAATGCACTTTCACACTACGTACAAAAATAAACTCAAAATGGCTTAAAGACTTAAACATAAGACATAACACCATAAAAAAAATCCTAGAAGAGAACATAGGCAAAACATTCTTTGACATAAATTGTACAAATGTTTTTTTAGGTCAGTCTCCTAAGACAATAGAAATAAAATTAAAAATAAACAAATGGGACCTAATCAAACTTAAAGGCTTTTGAACAGCAAGGGAAACCATAAACAAAAGGAAAAGACAACCTATGGAATAGAAGAAAATAGCTGCAAACAACGCAATAGACAAGGGCTTAACCTCCAAAATATACAAACAACTCATACAACTCGATAACAAAAAAGCAACCCAGTTGAAAAATGGGAAAAAAAACTAAATAGACATTTCCTCAAAGAAGACATATGGATGGCCAGTAGGCAGTTTGAAATAGGCTCAGTATTGCTAATTATTAGAGAAATGCAAATCAAAACTACAACTGGTCAGAATGGCCATCACTAATAAATCTACAAATAACAAATGCTAGATGGGGTGTGGAGAAAGAGGATCCTTCTGCACTATGGGTGTGAATGTAAACTGGCACAACTACTATGGAAAACAGTATGGCGGTTCCTCAGAAAAACTAAATATAGAACCACTATATGATCCAGCAATCCCACTCCTGGGCATATATATTTGGACAAAGTATTCATTCAAAAAGATACATGCACCCATTTGTTCATAGCAGCACTGTTCACAAGAGACAAGACATGGAAACTATCTAAATGTCCATCAACAGGTGAATGGATTAAGAAGATATTGTACATACATATAATGGAATACTACTCAGCCACAAAAAGAACAAAATAATGCCATTTGCAGCAACATGGATGCAACTAGTGATTATCATACTAAGTGAAGTAAGTCAGAAAGAAAAGGACAAATACATATATCAGTTACACATGAAATCTGAAATATGGCACAAATGAACCTATGTACAAAACAGAGATAGATTCACAGAGAACAGACTTGTGGATTCCAAAGGTGAGGAGGTAGGGATGGACTGGAGTTTGGGGTTAGGAGATGCAAACTAGTACATTTAGAATGGATAAGCAGTGAGGTCCTACCATACAGAACAGAATTGTATCCATTCTTTTGGGATAGACAATGATGGAAAATAATATAAGAAAATGAATGTATATATATGTATGACTGATTCACTTTGCTGTACAGCAGAAATTGCCACAATATTGTAAATCAAATATACTTTAATAATAATAAAAAATAGAGGAAGAAACAGGCTTCCAAGGAGAGGTTAGGTAAAGTGCCCAAGTAAGTGGTGGAGCTGGAAGGTGAAGTTGAGTTATCTGAGTCCAGAGATTATATCTTACTAATTATTAGCTAAGAATTCTAAATAAATGGCTCTATCCTTACTTTGGAAAAAAAAAAAGGTTTAAATGATAGCTTTTTGTTTCATAGATGGTACCATCCAGAAACAAAGACAAATTATTTTCTCTAACACTTTTACATGGAGCAAAATAAAATGAAAACTATTGGACAGACAGTAGGAAACTAAAGGAAATGACTACACGACATACTTGCAAAATACGATCCCCTTCTCGAATCCGGCCATCTTTGGCAGCGATGCTGTTTGGATCTACCTGTAATGGACCGAACACACAGCTTTAACTGGATATGCAATGTCCCCCCAGGAACTTAAAAATATCGTTTTAAAAATTAGTTTTAAAAACCTGGTTCAGATTTTTCTATTGATTTATAGAGGGCATGCCATATTTTTCTCTGTCAAAAACTATTACATTTAGAATGCATAAATAGTGAGGTCCTACTGTACAGCACAGGGACCTACAGTATCCAGTCTCTTGGGATAGACCAAGATGGAAGATAATAGGAGAAAAAGAATGTACATATATATATGTACATATATATATATGTATGTATGTATGTATGACTGGGTCACTATGCTGTACAGTAGAAATTGACTCAACAACACTGTAAATCAACTATAATGAAAAAGATTTTAAAAAATCTCTGATTCTAGGGAACCATGAGGTTGCAGGTTCAATCCCTGGCCTTGCTCAGTGGGTTGGGGATCTGGCATTGCCGTGAGCTGTGGTGTGGGTCGCAGACGCGGCTCAGATCCCACGTTGCTGTGGCTGTGGTGTAGGCTGGTGGCTACAGCTCCGATTGAACCCCTGGCCTGGAAACCTCCATGTGCCAAGGGTGCAGCCCAAGAAAATGGCAAAAAGACAAAAAAAAAAAAAAAAAATCACTGATTCTAAAAACATAAATGGACCATTTTAGAATTAATAATAGTAAAATTGGGAGTTCCCGTTGTGGCTCAGTGGTTAACGAATCTGACTAGGAACCATGAGGTCGGAGGTGCGATCCCTGGCCTTGCTCAGTGGGTTAGGGATCTGGCGTTGCCATGAGTTGTGGTGTGGGTCCCAGACGTGGCTCAGATCCTGCGTTGCTGGGGCTCTGGCATAGGCCTGCGTCTACAGCTCCGATCAGACCCCTAGCCTGGGAACCTCCATATGCCGCATGTGTGGCCCTGGAAAAGGCAAAAAGACAAAAAAAAAAAAAAAAAAAAAAAAAAAAAAGTAAAATTGAAGAAGACTCAACACAACTTGATTTGCAGACCACTTTTCTCTCCCTTCTTCTTTCCTTTGATTATTTTCCCTTTTTAATTTAATTTTTTTTTTCCACATTGATTCACTCAGTTCTGTATCCCACCTGTCAGACACGGGCTTCAGCTGACATGATCCTCTGCTGATGTTAATACTAGCAGTCTCTGGACCCAGGAAATTTGCTTTCTGCTAGGGTGATTTTTAAATCCTGCCTTAGCTGTCTGAGAAAACCTGATAGCTATACTCTAAGTCCATACTTATTAAAGGGATTTCTCTGTTATGAGCACATTAATTTATAAAGAGATTTGTAATCTATGTAGCTCAAAAAGTGAAAAAAATACTATCCATTAAGATTATTATTAGACACTATTTTACATATAGGGTGAAGTATATTAACTATAACTTATTTTAGAATAAAGAGATATTTAAAGGTCTATTAAGAGCTTATCAACATTTTAACGGGCCAAACTTGAGTGGTGACTTACTGTTCACTGGGAGTAATTCCATCTATTACATTTCACATAATGGCTTCAAACCATTTATTCAGACCATTTATTTGAGCTTATTCCAGCAAAGCTTTTTTGTTTGTTTCAAGCAAAGTATTTCAAGTGCAGTGTAAAGTTTGACCCTACCTGTGCAGATATTGGATATTCCTTTCTTATTAGGTGGTGCCACCCGATAAATGTTTTCAGTGATCAATCAAGAACAAAAGAATGGGATTACATGTAAGATATATAAAGAAAACATTTTTTCCAAGTACATAGGTTCAGTTTCTGTGGCTTCTTTACTAGCCCTGAAAAGTAAAGTTCCAAAGCTGACATATGTAAATTGTGCCTAGAGACTTACCTGAAGGAAGTGGGGATGATTAATCAAGTGTATCCTATTTAGAGGGCATTCACAATTGAAAACTTTGTCTTCAGAACTATAACCAAACTACTATTAAAATTCTACATGTGTACCTCTGTACATATCACACAAGATAACTCTGCAGGTGTTTATACTTTCCCCACCATAATCAGAGGGATTATCATAGTTGTGTATTTAAAAGTAATATGCAAGTCAACTATTCTCTGGAGATTTTGCCATAGCAAGAGCCAGTCAGTAAATTCTTTGTTAAGGAGATAAACAGTAACATTTACATTTATAGAACTATGTAGTTTTCTAAGTGCATTAATTGCATTATTGTTTCCAGCGTATAAACACCTCTATAAATGAAATAAACATTATTGTACTAAGTCTCTAGTTAAGGAAGCTGAAGCTTAGTTAAGTTATATAATATTTTTAAGATCATGACCAAGAAATCTTGGAACAGCACAGCATAGCAATTAGTATCTAGTCTGTCTAACTTCTGGGTTCATAATATACACATAGACATGCATGGTTTCACCCACATATGTGTCTCCATACATATATACAGGAGATATATAATATATATATATGCATGTATATACATATATGTGTTTGCATGTATATATGTAATTTTTAATCATGTGTGTGGATATATATATAATACCTTACTACTTGTCATACAGTGATTTCTTTTGAGAGTTTCAAAAAATCACCTACTATAATAAATTTTGCTTCACATTTTTTCAAAGTAATTAACACTAAGGGCATTTCACACTGAGGACCTCACTTTTTGAAAGCGAGGCTTTCATGGGGCTGAATAAAACAATCTAATAGATACACTTCTTGGATATTCAAATTTAATAATCCCATCAGCAGAGTCAAATACATGATTATTGTGAATATTAGCTTTAAAACAATTAGTCAATGCTATTGTTAACAGAACAGGTAAAAGACACAGTGGGAATGAAGGAACAAATATTTGCTGATGAAAAACTTGGCTCGACTTCTTGCATATTTATGGGAATTTATTCAGATTTAGACCATGGTACCATTTTTGCACTTTTCCATACTAGGATTCTGTGGTGAAAGCATCCACATTAAATAAGCTGATAATAATTACATTACTTGGGCAACATAATTTACTTTCCTAATTGAAAGTGACAAGAACTGGAAGATGGCCAATTCTTCACATTGAAGCCTCCCAAGGATTTTCTCATTGTGAGTCATTTCAATCCATTTCTCGCAGTCTGCCTCCCCTAATCTCTCCTCCATGGCATTTCTTACCTCGCTGACATAAATGCCGGAGTCTTCTTCATCATCCGTTCGGTAACAGACTGTCAGGCCCAGCTTCTCCTGACTGCTAACTCGACACAGCTCGACCTCCTGAGAGAAAAACACGCACAGAACGACATTTTTCTCAGTGAGAAATCCCACAGCAGAATGGACAACTCACTGATATTCTCTGAGGCATCGCAGGAAGTACTTTTGTTTTATTTTATGTCTCAACATTTTTATGATTTTTATTTTTTCCATTATATTTGGTTTACACTGTTCTGTCAATTTCTACTGAATAGCAAAGTGACCCAGTCATACATACACACACACACACATATATATTCCTTTTCTCACACTATCCTCCATCATGCTCCATCACAAGTGACTATAGTTCCCAGTGCTATACAGCAGGATCTCACTGCTTGTCCATTCCAAATGCAATAGTTTGCATCTATTAAACCCAGATTCCCACCCATCCCACTCCCACCTCCTCCCCCTTGGCAAGCACAAGTCTGTTCTTCAAGTCCATGAGTTTCTTTCCTGTGGAAAGATTCACTTGTGCCATATATTAGATTCCATATATAAGTGATGGCTGAGTAGTATTCCATTGTATGTATGTATATATATATATATATATATATATATATATCTATATATATCTATACACACACACCACATCTTCTTAATCCATTTATCTGTTGATGAACATTTAGGTTGTTTCCATGTCTTGAAGTTGCTCAGCATTTGAAAGTAACTGACACTACCAAAATTCTCAAAATTCACCCTCAACATGTGTATTTATATATTCAGACCAATGTTTTAAATTTTCATTGTAAAGCTGGAAGTTGGAGATGTGCAATTTTTTTCCATTAAATCATAAAACTTTAAAAAATCACAAATGAGGTTTTATTTTTTTGGCCATGCCCATGATATGTGTAAGTTCCTGGCGCCAGGGACTGAACTCATGCCACAGCAGTGACCAGAGCTACTGTAGTGATAATGCCAGATCCTTAACCCACTGCACCACCACAAATGAAGTTTAAATAAAATATGGGTAAATCAACAATATGGAATCAATAAAATATTGGAGAATATCAAAGTATGTAGAATATGAAACTTGAGAATTACTGGGTTTTTATTTCTATTTTAATTTTAAAAAGTCCAAATAAAAATGATTTTCCTGGACTGTGCATCAATTCTTTTGAGTTCTATGTGACATGATAATAAGCAAGAGTTTTGTGTTGCCCAGGCCAAGGTTATCTATTATCTTGCAGCAGCTTTCGCCCTTGGAAAGAAATGGGTTCATCCACGCTGCAGGGAGAGACATCAACAGTCATATGGGCAGAAGCAATGATTCAAAATGTAGCAATAAATGAACAAGGAAACACATTTACTGAAACACATGGCTGAGGGGCTTGAAATGTCAGTCTTTAGGTAATGTATATTGAATCTATTCCCTGATTTATGTTCAATAAAATAATAATAAATTTCAGTGTATTTCATTTTCATATAATGAAATAGACTTGTACTACTCTCAGAAGCAGATGACTTTAGAATAAATTGCATAATTCCAGGCTCTCAAACACAAATGGATGCTCTCATCATGGAGAACTTGTTCCTATTGGATAGAAACTATAAAGCCCTTTAGTAACTAATCCGATGAGGAAGAAGAGCATATATTTAAATTGGAATGAAGTCTAGATCAAGCTTCTAAAACTCAGGCTTTGTAGGAGTTGGGAATTTGTCTGTCTTGCTTAATGCTCTTTCTCTAGTGCCTAGAACAGTGACAGTCTCAGTGTGGCGACTCAGTATGTGCTGGTTGAAGGGTGATGGCTTTTATTTCAAAATAAGTCCTGAAGGGCTTGCAAATTTTTATAAAACAATAATTAAATAATCTTTCCTCTTTAATTGGAGGTAGATTGTATGTGTGTATTTGTGTACATGCATACCCATATGAATGAAGGGAAGATTATAAAGTTTGTTAATAAAGTATCCATTTAACTGTATATGATCTGAAATAGTTACCAGGACTAAATAAAGAGAAACTAGATTTCAAACTGGAGGACATCTTCCAGTAGGCTCTGCTACATTTTAAGAAGTATCTTCCCTTTCAACTTTGTGTTTTAGTGAAAGCCTTGTCATTAGAAAATAACCATTTATTTTAATGACATACTATGAACCATAGGTATATACTTATCAAGGGTAGGCTGTCATAAGCTCCAGTGACCAATAGTTTCATAGCTAATAGCAAACAAAATAACATTTAAATCTTCTCTTTTGAGGCATGTAATAGCAAATTGGTGAAATATATGACACTATGAAGAATGCTGACCTTCCAACTAACAGATAAAGATACCCTAGACTACAGACAGAGGTTTATAAAAAGGGCATAGTGTACACTGAATGAAAAGAAAAAAAATCTTTCCACCTAGAGGAAAAATAGGAAATAGTGACATGTTTTGGCACCAGAGGCAAAAGGTATATACGAAGCAAGGGCATCTTCAAAACTGGCAACAATTAATACCTCCAGAGGGAAAAAATACTTGACTAAAACTATAACATTAGGAAGAGAGGCACAGCAACAAAAGAGCTTCAATGACAGCAATGAAATATACAGTTAAAAGAGTAAAGAAGCTTGTGATTCCTAAGGGGCCTACGAGGAAACCTAAACACCCCATAAAGAACTGAGAGTGGGACCTTTAAATTAAAGCAAATGAGGAGTTGTAGCGAAGCTAAATTCATTGACTTTCAATGTCCTTCCATTAGCACAGGAGAAATGTCTGATGCCCTGGGAAGATGTTTCCAGTGGGAAGTGTTCCTTTCATGAGTGTTTTCTCTATACTCAATGGTGTACTATGGTTTGATGTTGGTTTAGAAGATGCATGTCAAAATATTTTGCCAAAAAAAATGGAAACATTTTTTTAAATGAAAAGGGCAGATTCCACCCATGAGGCAAATTACACAAATTAAAGCATTTACCAAAAATCACAGGAGAAAGGAGATCTGACATCCAGAGGCCAAAATAACTTTTCAATATTGTTATCATATTAAACCCAAGCAAAACTGTGAATTAGGTTTCAAAGTCACCCCCAGTATCTTTGTTTTCAATATCCCGTCTCTTTTTTAAGATACTGGACACCCTCCTACTATTTCTTTAGCTTTCTGGAGTTCTTAAGGTCTGCCTACGTAGGAAGCCATTCATATTTCAGGTTTGCCATCCTAATCATCTCCCAGCAAAAACCTGGCATCTGATGTGGTCTTCCATTCTCTCACAAGTAGCTCTTGAGGTATAAATAAATTTTATAAATAAATATTTCTTAAAGGACTCATCATTAAGAGTTATTTAAAATGGGGCCCCATCCAGGGTTTGGTTCACACCAATAAAAACTGAAAATACAAAGCCTTAGTTCAAAGGACTGAACTTAAAGAAGGTAGCATACCAGGCTCAGAAAGAGACTTTAGGAAGAGACTTTAGTAAGATCTCTTGGATGCCACAAACCACCTAACAGCAGCCCTAAGGGCGGACTTGCAATTCTTTTTTTGGTTGAGAATATTTCGGATACCACCAATTTCATATTGGTACACAGAAGCATACATTTTTAGAATCAAAGTTTCTTTAATTCTATGACAAAATCACTTATAAGCAGCTATCTGTAGACCATTTTGTTTGTATGAGACAGAGGTGGCTTTGTAAAGGCTGCTTATCTGACAGGAATTCTCCAGCCCAGGTTTAATTTCATATTCCCTTCACAGTGCACAGAAGCCTCCGACTTCTGAAGAAACAACCTCCTGGTAATAGAGAATGTTTTCCCTAACAACTTTCATACCTTTCTCTCTGTCACGAGGAAGCCGTTTGATGAAAAACATAAAAGTGAAATGCTACCTCTGTACATTTTCTCCGAGGAGATAATTCTCAGGCATCTACAAATCAAAGCCAAGCCCGCACGGATGGCACTGCTAAGCATCCATAAGTCATTTGCGACTGGCACCCAAGAATCACTTCATATACCTGGTGAAACCATGTTCATTTTGGCTTAAATGTGCTTTAAGATGCTCTGTTCTGGGAATATATACAGTCCCCTTAAAAAAAAAAAAATCAAATCACAGTATCTAATCCTGTGAGAAACAGATTATGGGGATTGAGGTGGAGGAGGAGATTAAAGTTAGTAAAGCTTGCCTGCAGTATCACTCACATCATAGAAAGAATGGGATTTTTACATACATTGGTTGCACTACAGCACTATCAAAATTATATATATACACACAAATTATATATATATATAATGATTGTTTCTAAGGTAGAATAGGGAATTTAGGGGAAAAAAAGCTTTCTTTTTTTTGTTTTTTGTTTTTTGTTTTTTGCTTTTTAGGTGAGACGCTTGCTGGAAGAACTGAGGCTTGAAACTGCCTGCAATAGCTTTTTAAGTAAATTGTTTCCAAATTCTAAAGAGCTCTAGGGACTATGAAAATTCAGAGGCAGTTAGGACTACACAAGTAAGAATAAGAACCAGGGCTAGAAAGGCTAGTGACCAGTATTAACTGATGATCTGGGGTCTGTTGTGTCCATAAACTTTCTTTTAATTTTATTTGCTTTTTATTTATCAGAAAACATATGCACTATTATGCAAGCTTAGGGTTAATCATTTATCATTTGCCTTAAATTTTGTAATGTTGATTTAGTATCTAGTGAAATACCCTGCTTAGTTGTTCCAATAAAACCTTCATTACAAAGATGAATTATGTGGGAAATATGAACACTAACCCCCACAGCCAAGAGCAGCCTAGATACTTTAATGTCAAAACACTGCTTCAATGTCACTATCTCCTGGATAGTGGAAATCAGGTATATAAAACTTAGTAAGACATAAACAACAAAACTCCTGGAATACCCACATCACTATGACAATAGCTCCTCAGGTTCTCATACCTCCACTCCAAACATTTAGAACAAGTTGCTGCAACTAGTAACTGAATCACATTTTGTAGAGGTATTAGGGCAAAAACAAAAACATGTGATCCTGTCTTTACACTAATATCCCTAACCTCACCTCTTCACTCAACTACTTTTCTTTTTTGATGATGTTGTGAAATACAGGCAGCATTTAATCCCCAATTTCCGATTCTTACAGACTTCCTGGATTCTTAGGAAAATAAAGCTGTCACATTTTTCTAGACCCAGCTTGCCTGCTTCTTACTGTGAGCTCTGAGTTTCCTTAGGAAGTCTTAAATGACCATTTGGAATGAATTTTATATTTTAACAAAGAAAGAAATGTGAATTTTGTTGATACTTTTCACTGGAGGAGGGACCAAATTCCTGAGACCAGTAATGCACAGTCCATGTCATGAATTCTAGACCAGGAAGAGAAATGGGAAACTTGAAATCAGGGTGAGTGTGAGAACTGGTTTGTGTTTGGTATCTTTACTTCTGCTGTGTCAACTAGAGAAAATCAATAGGCAAGCTTGTTGGGCAGCTGTCCTTTTGTTCTTTTTCTTTGTTTCTATGTTGGGCTGCACCTGCAGCACATGGAAGTTCCCAGACTAGGGGTCAAATCGGAGCTGCAGCTGCAGCCTATGCCACAGCCACAGTAATGCCGGATCTGAGCCGAGTCTGTGACCTACACCACAGCTCATGGCAACACCGGATCCTTAAACCACTGAGAAAGGCCAGGGATCAAACCTGCATCCTCTTGGATACTAGTCGGTTTCTTAACCTGCTGAGCCACAGTGGGAACTCCTGGACAGCTGTCCTTTAATTGGCCTTCACACAGTCCTGCTCTATCTATAGCACAGAGCAAAGACAAGGGAGGAAAGCAGAGAAACATGCTGTTTATATCAGATATGGGGTTATTTTTCTCTTCCTATGTGGAGATTGGATCTTTTGAGAAGGCTGCAATTGTTTTGAGGTATTAGGATCATGTGGTTTACCTTTGTAAGAATCCAGAAATCCAGAGTTTCACAGTGGACTCTTGAGATTTGAACAAAATAGTAAATGATTGTTTATTCGCATTGCTAAATATACAGTCATTGGTGCCTAAATTCTGTGTTCTATGCATTCACTGTTGGGCGGGGAGGGGAGTCTTCATGAACATAATTCAACACACTATAGTGATGTCCGGAAAAGACTACTAGTAAAATGCCGTTTTCATAGTTGCTGTACTTTCATAAAGTCTCCACTTTAAGCATGCATGCTATGCGCTCATCAACTCGGATGCTCTCCTGGTCCCACGCCACCATGCCACCACATTCATGTTCTCTCATTCGACCTTGGACCAATTGACCTTTCCACTTTTCACTCTCAATAGTTCCCTCACACCCTCCCTTCTCTCTTTGCCTGGCTTGGAATCGCAGTTAGTCATAATACGCTTATAAAACCCCACAACTCCCTTGTTGTGCTCTGCTTCACCGTATCACCCAGCAAAGGTCAATCACTGTTAATCCCAACTATTCACATCCTTGGGTTCCCACCTAGGTGGCTGCGTGGTCCTGGAGGAAAAGGCAGAGCCAGGCTGACCACACTGCCTGCTTTCACTGTAAATTTATTCCCACAAACCTCAAATGGGCTATCAGTGAGTTGCCCCACAGTCACACATGCCTCCCTTGACAAGCTGTGCCTTTTTTCCCCAGTTTTTCAACAGAACCTGCCCATTCTCAGTTGATGACCTCCACTCATCATTCACGAATGCTAATAGATCTTTTATTTTTTATTTTTATTAGAATATAGTTGACTGAGAGTGTTGTGTCAATTTCTGCTGTACATCAGAGTGACCCAGATATCCATATATACATATATACACACATATATATATACACACACACACATTCTTTTTCTCATACGACTATATTCTTAACTACAATTTTCCACTCTCCCAGATGAGTGAGTATTTCACACCCCTTTTCTCTGCAACTCTACCATGTGCCTTCCCCTCACTCTTCGCCAGTGATCCTGCTCCATGATGGAGGGAAAAAAAGAAGCCGTGAAATGGAAACTACTGCCCCTTTCCTCCACTTAGCCTATTCATCTAAAGGTATCTCTCTCCACTCCATTGGCTGTAATTCCATTACAAGGAAAGAAAGCACCACAATTCTACCGAGGCCAATGCTTCCACTCACACTTGGTATAAACGATTCCTTGTTGATTTTTCAAGGTTTTGTCCTTCTAGAGTTATTCTCTCTCTTTCTCCTTCATGATCCAGTTCTCTTTCCTCCTGTGATCCTTCCCATTGCCAGGCAAACACACCCAAAGCATTAATATCATCTAGATAGGATGGAGCGGGAGGAAATCCAGCAGAGAGGGTGGTTGGCTCTAGGTTGAGGGCTGCTGAAGAATCAAATAAAAGCACCTTGGAAGACTTAACAGAACTGGCTGGGTACTCACCGAGGCCAATTTCCAAGCAGAGAACACTGATCATGCAAAGGCACCGAGACAGGAAACCGCACATCAAGTTGGAGGAGCTTTCAGTAATTAATGTGTGTGAAGCTAAGGGTTGGAGACGGGGTGGCTGAGGGGTCACGGTGAAAAACAAAACTGGAGAAGCGGGCAAGGGCTACATCATGGAAGGATGACTGCACTATATTAAGTAACTTGGACTCTGGGTAAAGAAAAAGGACTCATAGAAAGCGAAGTAACCCAATCTGATCTGCAGTTTGGAAAATGGCTTAGGCAGTAGCCTAGAGGGTGAGCGGTAGGGGTTAAGAGATGAGAAGACAAGGTGGAAATGTTACCAATTCATGCACGAGAAGGTAGGGGCTTGAATGAAAGCAGTCACATCAGTTGGTAAACACCCTTATTATTATTTCCATTTTACTGATGAAGAAAATGAGGCCCAGAGATAAGTTAACTTGCCCAGAGTCACACAGCAAATCAGAGGCAGGAGCTGAGATGCCAGTCTAACTAAAGCACTCACCTGAATTCTCAACAGTTCCTTCCTCAGCTTCCATTTATGGCTATTTCTATTTTTTTTAGTTTTCAGCATTAGTAACATCCTTGATGTATCTCTCTCCATCACTCTTTCTGAAGTAGAGTCTTTAAAATTCTCTACAGAAATTTGACTGATGCTTAGTAACTTCCTGACAACTATGAGTAGTTATTTTTATCAGCAAATTCGTATTTTATTAAGTTGCTCATTTTTTTTTTTTAAGGACCGCACCCACAGCATATGGAAGTTCCTAGGCTAAGGGTCAAATTGTAGCTGTAGCTGCTGGCCTGTGCCACAGCCACAGCAACACCAGATCCAAGCTGAGCCTGCATCTTATACCACAGCTCAAGGCAATGCCAGATCCTTAACCTACTGAGCGAGGCCAGGGATCAAACCCGCATCCTCATGCAGACAGGTCGGGTTTGTTACTGCTAAGCCAAAACAGGAACCCCCAAACTGCTCACTTTTTTAAACTAAATGGATTTTTATTTTTTAATACTAATTTTAATTTTAAAAATTGTCACTGAAATACAGTTGTTTTACAATGTTGTGTAAGTGTCAGGTGTATAAGATTGCTTACTTTGTATTATCTGTTTCCTTTACCATTCTATAAGCAAGTGGCTGTCATGTTCCTTATTACAGACTGGAAGACTTGGACATGAAACAAGGAAACACAGCTCTTGAGGATGGTGCCATGTCATCTTCTTTGCATTTCTAGGACCAGCAGAGTCTGGGAACATATGAGAAGCCCCTCAGGCATTTGTTGGATGAGCTATGGACTATAGTGAAGTTGGATGTCAGCTGTAATTGCTCTGGCTATATTTGTACCTCACTCTAATTGTATTGGATTAAGTTGAATATATTCAGAAAGCTGTTCAAACAATAAATGTGACTTTCTCTCTCATAATCTCTGCCAATAAGAAAATTAATCAGAGTGAACTGTAGAAATAAAGGAAAATTGACTATAAATTACTCATTCTAAAAACTCCTCTGGCACATTTGGGTTTTACTTATTCACTTTTATCACCTGACACTTAGCACCTGCTATGTGCCAAGGCCCTCATTTAGCACTGGAAACTTCTGTGTACCAGCCATTGTGCTAAATGTTTGTGAATAATGTCCCACTTAGTTTTATAAACGTCTGACAGGCTAATATAGCTTATCATGGTTACTTATGGCCCAACCAGCATTCGTTTTCCCTCTTTTTGGAAACATGACCTGAAGTTTCCTGTGCAGAATTACCCTTTCTTTCTTCCTTGTCTATATGTTTGTTCAATACTAACTTCCGCTTTGGGGGCAGTTGTGTGACATAGATATTAGCCAATGGGTGTATTTTATTTCCTTAGCTGTAGTGATCATTTCAGGGATGGATACTGGATACAGTTCAAGCCTATCAATATCAGGCCTGAGACTTCTGGTGAAACTATTGAAAAAAGAACACTTGTCTTTCCTGTTGTACTTGAAACTGCAAGACCAGATTAGGAGCAGATCAAAGCTTCACTTTCTACAATATATAGAGCCTGAGGAAGACTCAGCAAAGAGGATATAAAAGCCAAAAGATGGAGGAAGATTGAAATTTAACAGCATCATTGGAGCCTCTGGGTCAAGTTATACCCGAAATGTTTTAAACTTCTGGGATTTTCAGTTTGGAAAGCCAATACATCTCTTTTTTTCTCAAGCATTTGTCTTGGGTCTTTTTTTTGGGAGGATCAGAGTCCCAGTTGATTTTCATAGATATTATAAATTTCATTATAGAGATAAGGGAATTCAGCATTAAGTAATTTACCTAAGGTCACTTAGCAACCATTTGTCTTAGTCAGAAATTGGATATAGGTCTTTCCTTTTTTTCTTTTACTCCAAAGGTAGTTTTTTTCAATCAATATACTCTCTAGTCCAATGGTGATTTAAAAGCTCGTCGTCTAGACTGAGACTTAAACCCATAAAGAACTCACAAAAGTGCAATGGGATACATGATAAAAGGGCAGATGGAATGGACCAGGCGTCAAGAGATGAGTCAAAAGAGGGAAAGTTCCAGAGAGAAGCTGCCTCCATGTGTTGGGTGAGAAGTTCAGTGCAGCTACAACAAAGGGCCCTTAGGGAAGTATTAAGAGATACCAAAGAAGGGGTTAGGGTCAAATTCTGCAAGGTCTCATAACCAAAGTCATGGGCAGAAAAGGGAGAAAGGTGTCAATCTGCAAAACGGGGGCTTCCTATCTTCTGTAAACCACAGCAGTTACGAAACTAGGGCTGTTGAGAAAAAAAAGGACTTGATTTCCTAGTATTCAACTGAGGCAGAAGCATAAATTTCTTCTATTTTATTTTTTAATATTGATCACATTTTAAGAAAATTAATATAATCATAATTTATTTCATAGAATTACTTGGAAGGAAATTTAAGACACAATTTACCTTATCCTCCAACTCTGATCAATAGAAATGACTTTCCCACGTTCACCTGGTAATTTAGCGGCAGAGCTGAGACAGAAACCAGGTCTCCTGACTTTTATTCAATTGCTCTTTTTTTTTTCTTCCCTGTTATCTCTCTGGTTTTCATGTTATTCTTTAAGGAATTCTCTCTTGAGATGGAAGGCTGAGACTGTGTAGGGAGGAAAGGGTGTAAGGATGTGAAAATCAGGAAGTGAGAGAAGCTGATGGAAGCAGGTTACCCAGGTGAAGTGTGGGGAGGTAAGAACAAGGTTGAGAAGTGATGTCAGCTGCAGGGTAAACTGAATCAGTATAATGATACAGGACTCCAGGAGAAAAGGGCTTGAATTGTCACATGTTAAAAAGAATTCTTTCAACCCACTGTGTCTAACAGTAGATTTAAAAAGACGAAATAGCACACCAAACTTTTACATAAAAGTATTGTCCATTCTTTGAGAGGTTTAAACACCTATTGTCATTCCCATAGTACTGCTTTTCACCTGGTCCTGCTGTCTTTTATTGCATCTCCCCTCCTGGCATTTGTAAGCTGTCTTTTCTTTGAATTAGTGAAAGCAACATTTTCCAAAGAAAGTGTTAACAGCATTTCTTTGATATCAGTCATGTGCTTTCTGCAAAGTAAAGAGTCAAAAGGGACAGGGCAACCCTTTGAGCAGCGGGAGTCCTTGACTCAATGACTGTACTTCTTGGTAGAGCTTTTCAGCTGGCCATGTTTTCAATAAAGGAGATCAGCTGGAGAGATTCCATCTATTGTTTGAGATGCTGTTTTAAAGTGAAAAAGAGAATCATTTTGAAGAGGCAGATATTTACTTTAAAAGGGCAAAATATCTTTTACCTAAATATAAGACAATCTGCAGCTCCTCTGTATGGCAGGGTGAGTACAGTAGAAAAATAAAAGCAAAATCTACAGACTCATAAAATGTTCCTCAGGAGTACCCACAGGAGGATTGAATAAACTGGGACTGGAATAGGTTATACATACAAACACTGGGCAACCAAGGATTATAAGTGTTTTAATTTAATAGAAAACAATGTTATCAGTAGGCAACACTTTGGAATATTGGAAATCCTATTCAATATTTGGCAGAGAAGTTGAGACACTGCTTATCCCTTGAGAGCTAGGATATATGGATAAGAACAAAGTGGCAAGGAAGGCAGAATGAAGAGTTGCAGGGCTAAGATACTCCAAGAAAAAGTATATTTAGGTTTGGCGGGTAAGTCTCCAAAGACTGATCCAAAGGGCACAGAGTTTAATAGAGATGGTAGATTTCTTGTGAACTTGGGCTCAAAGTTAAAGAAAGGAAAGAATCTGGGGCATGATAGCAAAAACTACTTTTTGAACTTGGATGGAGATATTAATCTAAATTTATTCCATTTATGGAGTTCCCCTTGTGGCACAGAGGAAATGAATCCGACTAGTATCCACGAGGATGTGGGTTCAATCCCTAGCCTTGCTCAGTGGGTCAGGGATCAGGTATTGCTGTGAGCTGTGGAGTAGGTCACAGACTCAGCTCAGAGTCCACGTTGTTTTGGCTGGGGCGTAGGCTGGCAAGCCCTAGCCTGGGAAACTTCCAAATGCTGTGGGTATGGCACTTAAAAACAAACAAAAAACAAAAATTACATTTAAAAAGAGAATAGAATAGAATAAATAAATATTAAATTTATTCCATTTATCATACTCCCTGTTGGTCAATATATTGATATGCAATGGAATTCATTTTTTGCTAAAAATAGTGCAAGCCCACTGTTTTCTTCATAGGTAGAGAAATTAATTGTAACACTTAAACAGAAACTACAAAGATTTTACATTACAAAACTTATATATAATAAATTTGCGTTCTTGAAAGTACATCAAACAAAGAAGTCTTTTATGATGTTTTTATACCTCATATTCAAGACCTTGGTTGAAAATATGATCAAATAACAAATTTCTACTAAGAAAATGGAAAATATTGTTTGCTTTACTATGATCATTCAAATATATGGTAGTTTATTTTAGCATTTGATAGTAAGTAACTTGGTCCACAAGATTAATTATGAAAAGATGCTTGGTGTCCCGCATCTCCAGATTAGTGTCTCAGTGTATAATAACAATAAATTTCTTTATAAATACATAGCGAATAATTGTAGGTAATAAGCTGATCATGAATTTATGGATTATTTCATATTTGGTAGGTTCTATATTTCGCCACTGGCCATGATCCCAAAGTGTCCAAAGAACTCAACTGATAGCATAGAGTTTAGATTTTTTTCTTTTGTATCCCTTCTTTTTGGAGCCAGCTCTCCAGTGACCTTTTAAGGCCAGTCTATTATGATACATGAAATGCATGTCATTTTTATTGTACTGGCAATAAAATTCAAATAACATGCATTAAGACCAGTTAGTAGACCTGAATTTCTCCTGATCTAATGAATGAGAAAAGGAGGGGCACATTTAAGTCAGATATTCTACATTGAATTCCAGACTAGGAGACGCCCATGTCTATGTTGACACAACAGAAATTTGTCAATCCTCCTCAGAACTTCTCTTTATTTGAAAAGCATTCAGGAACTTTCCCAGCATGTGTTATTAAGGAAACACAAAAGGAAGATTAACAAAGCCGAAGGAGAGGGGAAATAAATAAACCTGTTGACAAGATGAACTTTATTTCCATCAGCTGGTTATTGGAGCAGGAAATAAGGCTTTTCTAATGAGGCCCGGGGCTATGATTGCAAGTTTTTTCTAAGCTATTTAATAGCGGGGGCTAGGGAGCTTTTCCTGTGGTCATCATAACAGGAAAAGGCACAAGACTTTTAAATCTGTCAAGATGCCATAAAAGTTACAATAATTGGTCTTTTTCTTCTTTGGTACAGTAACACTTTCATCTAATTAAATGTGTTCACATTACCTCTATAGATATTTCTGATCTGACCAATGAAATTAAACTCTAAAAACAGATCAGTTACAAAATATAACAAAAGGCATAAAATGCAGAAGCTTAATCTTTTCTCCAAAAGCTCAAGATATTGGATAAGTTGTTTTTTTTCTTAAATCAGGAACCAAGGTATGCATTTTCAATACACTCATTCTTAGTAGGGAGAAAGTTCATTTGGGGAGAGGTATGTACATTCTTAAATATTGAAGTAGCTCTCTCAAAATGTACATAAAATTATTTGTAGGTATAATTTCAGGTACACATATTTTCTAAGTTTGGTCATATACCTCTATGTACCTATAGCACTCATACTTAATGGAATGGAATGCTTATTTTTTTTAAATGCAAAATAAGTAATGCTAGGGACTTTTCTGAGCTTGTAAATTGTCATAAAAGTGCATATATTCTCACAGATATGTATCAATTTTTATTCAAGATGGTAAAATTTCCCCAATGACAAGTGCATAGGTATATAGTTGTATTTTTGTGAAATTGTGAGGCTGGTTAGTGTCACTTAAAGTAGTAGTATTTTATCACATCGGACAATTAAATAAATAATGATCAGATTTATTTTGTTTACATATTTATCTATTAATATTATTTTACAGTTATTTGCCCAACTGCTTTATGAATTGCTTTTTCCTTGGGCTTTTGAAGAGAAGACTTTTTCTCAACATTCTTTTTTTTCTTCTTTTTAGGGCTACACCTACAGCATATAGAAGTTCCTGGGGTAGGGGTAGAATTGGAGCTGCAGCTGCTGGCCTGCTCCACAGGCACAGCAACGCGGGATCTGAGCTTCATCTGCAATCTATATCTCAGCTTGCAGCAACGCTGGATCCTTAACCCAGTGAGTGAGACCAGAGATCAAACCCACATCCTCATGGACACTAGTTGGGTTCTTATCATGCTGAGCCACAATGGAGAACTCCATACATGTCTCTCTATTTATTGTTAATGAGATCAGTCTGAATATTTCTGGCCACTTGAAAATTAATTTCAAGCATTGCACTATGTATTCTGCAGCCTGATTTGGTAAATACATATAAAAACATGGGTCATCAAAATTAATCTGAAGTGTATCAGCATCTGTTCACTACTGCATAATTTATAATAGCAAAGCATCATAAACATTCCCAATGTCCACAACATAAGACCCCTTGAGTAAATAAAGGAGTATCTGAACAATGGAATATTAAGATTCTGGAGAATTTACATAATATAGGAAATGATCATAATAAAGTAGGACAGAAGCTTATATAAGATATAATCATCTTGCTTTTTTTAAACAAATATATGTATAACTGAATCACTCTGCTATACAGCAGACATGAACACAACACAGTAAATCAGCTATACTTCAATAAAATAAATTTAATAAAAAAGAATCTACAAAAATTAAAAATAAAATGATTCTTCTTGCTCCCTTTCTTTCTATTCCTTCTGTTATTGCTCTAGTTCAGGTCTACATTTTTTCCTTCTCTACCTGTCCTCTCCCCTTGAATCTATCTAGAAGATCATTGCTTGATTACTCTTATTAATATGGTCTTTATTTCATGCTCAAAAGCATTATTGGTTCCCACTGCAAATGAATTAAGTCCAAAGTCCTCAGACTGACTCACCAGTCCGTCTGATCCCAAATAGAATTTTCCTCCACATCTCCTATTCTTCTATTCAAAGATCTGATGACCTGGCAAAAATGGAGTAGGAATTATCTCCCAGATCTTGCAGTTCTTCCTCCTTCTTACAGAAATGTATGCTACTTCATTTACTATCCCAATTAAAATTATACCTGTATTTAAGATCTAGTAAACGATGAACTTCCAAAGGGTAGAGGATACATTCAACACTGTATCTCAGTGCTGATTGTAGGAACTTGCAAGTAGTAAGTGCTTGTGCTTACTTGCTAAATAAATGCATACATCTCAAACCACGCCTCTCTCATAGTCTCTCATCACCCAGAAGTGCTCTTCATCCTTATGAGACATAGTGGTCTCTGCATTTCTATTTCAATACGTATCACACTAGACCTTATGTGTTGCTATGGAAGACAGAAACATTCCCAGTTTATGGGCCTGTAAGTTTTCTGTATTAGGATTCAGTTGCCTCTGGCCCTGTCTGGAAGACTGATATAGATGGATTGCTGGGATCTGTTTGTAAGAGGGCTTAAGAATCCTCCTGTGAAAAAGGAAATAAGTTTTAAGGAATAGGGCTCAAAAAATAGGATGTTCATATTTGGTACCTATGTGGTGCTAGGTACTTTGAAGAGCCTTCCTGCTGAAAACAAGTAATGATGCTGATAAACTTCTTTTTTTGAAAAATTTTTAATGTATTGCTGGGATGACAAAATACCAGTAAGTATTCAGAGGACAAAACAAATGAATGATAGTGAGAATTCAGAAAAGATTAATCAGGGAGCATAGTTTAACCTTGAGAGTATTTGCTGATTAAATGAACTTAGGCCTCAATGTCTATAGTTTCATAGAGAACAAAGAATAGGGGACAATGTCCAGGGCCTATCCAAGTGAAGAGTTTAATGGGAGACCACAGGAAGGAAGCTAAGAGCTATCAACTTAGGATAATAGTGAATAAGAAATACAACATCCCTTTCCCAGGATATTGCAAAAAATTGTCTATAATGATTTTTGGCCCTGAATGAAAGGGAGGAAAATCTCACCTGAGAATAAGCAACAACTAGCTGGTCCCCATGCAAACCTCATGGATGTTTGCAGTTTCCATTCAGACTACCTGGAAGGGTAACAGTGGTATCTACCACAATTCAAACTGATAATTAAGTTTAAAGTAGTCCTGGGAGAGTGTTATTTCCAAGGAGTTTTGCAGAAGAAATCTCATATTTGCTGGCTGGAGAAACCCAGGCCTCAAAGGGTCACAGAGGTAAGGTTGGAATTAAAATATGCTTAGAGTCAAATTTCACAAAATACACAAAGTAACAATGCACCATGAGTGAGATCCAGCAGGAGGAAAATTAGACAGTCATTATAGTTGCAAGACATTGAGAATAGATACAGAGAGATTTTACATAATGAGAAAATAGGAGCAAGGACTGCAAATATGAATAACAAGTATAAAAATAACCAATATGAAAAAATAAGAACTTATAGAAATAAAAATTATAATAACTGGAATTAAAATCTAATGAATGTGTTTAAGAGTAAATTTATTAGACACAGCGGAAGAGAGAATCATTCAACTAGAAATAAGTGAACTAGAAGATAGATTTGACAAAATTTTGTAGAATGCCCACTAAGAGAAAAAGAAACGAAAACTAGGAAATAGAAATGAAGAACTATGGAGATAAAGGCTAAGAATACTCGAGAACTGATGAAAACCACTAATCCAGTGATTCAGGAATCAGAATCTTTACTGGGTACTGGATCTGTACCATGTATCAGTAAAGATACAGAGAAATGGTACCTCCGTTGTGGTGAGACAAAACACCTGCTGACATAGAGCTCTATACCTAGGAGAAGTGTTTTTTTTTACAAGGCTCTAAAATAAAGGTATTTTCAGATAAACAAAAAAACCAAAATATTTTGGCAGTAGCAGATTTTCACTAAAGGAAGCTAAAAGATGTACTTGAGGTTCAGAAGGAAAACTCAGATGGAAAGTCTGAGATGCAAAAAGAAAAGAAGAATAAGGAAAATCTGAACAAATATAAAGTGTATGTAACAACTCATTCTATATAATGGCTTAAGGACTTAAAGTAAGGCTAGAAAAAATTAAATTCAAATGCTTATAAAGGTAACATGAAAGTCAGGAAGAATGTGTTTTGCTTAAGTCTTGAGTTCCTGTATTCCTATTAAGGCCAAAGGCAAAGATATCGCTTAATTATAAAATTAATAAATTTTATAAGATAAGCACTAAAAGAACAGAAATAGTTTATATTACCATGTTATAATCAGCAGAGGGAAACTGGAATAAAAAAAAAGACATCAATTTACATAAAAGGAGAGAAAAAAACAGAAAAAGAGAAAACAAAGCACAGTATAAGATAATGGAATTATGCCCAAATTTATAAATAATTTTGAGTGTAAATAGACAAAATTAAAAGACAAGAAGACAAAATAGAAATGCAAAGAGACTACCACTACTACTAGCACACAAAGAAAAACAATCCAGCCATACACAAAGTGCACAAGAAAGGCTTGTAACAAGACATTATAAGAAAGACATGTAAGACATAAAAATTCAGAAAAGTTGAAAGTAAAAGAATGGCAAAATATATGCCCCAAAATACTAACACAAAGCTGGTATAGCTACATTATCAGTATAACAGAATGTATTATAGAACAAAGATCATCACAAGAAATAAAGGCAATATATAACTTTTTAAATAAAGATTAAACTGACAGGGAAGAAATAAAAATTCTGGGCTTGGAGTTCCCATTGTGGCTCAGTGGGTTAAGAACTTGTCTAGCATCCATGAGGATGCGTATTTGATCCCTGGCCTCACTCAGTGGGTTAAGAATCTGGCATTGCTGTAAACTGCAGTGCAGGTCACAGATGGGGCTCCGACCCAGTGTTGCTGTGGCTATGGTGTAGGCTGGCAGCCGCAGTTCCAATTTGACCCCTAGCCCAGGAAATCCACATGCCACGGGTATGGCCATAAAAAGAAAAGAAAACACAATAAAACATTCTGGGCTTAGATGTACCTCAAATCATGAAGTCAAATTACAGAAAACAAAAATGACAGAATTCAAGATAAAATCTGACAAATCTATCACTGTAATGGTGATTGGTAGATAAATCAGGCAATATAATTTTAAGGACATAGAAGATTTGAACAAGATGATTAATAAACTTACCTAATATATAGTTATAGAATATTATTCCCAATAAATGCAGAATATGTTTTATTCTCAAGCATGACTTAACCTTTTCTGAAAAGGTTCTCTTCAGCATATTAACAGTAAATGCATGAAATTTAATTTGTGCCAGGCGGTGTTTTAACCATTTTAGAATACATCTAATCCTCACAATTCTAAGGGTTTGGTATATAAATATCTCCATTTTGCATAGGAGCAAACTGAGACACAAAGAGGTTAACTGATTTTCTTACCCTAACAACTAGAAAATGGAAAATCTGGGATTAAAGTCTGTGCTCTAAGCTGCTACACACCCAGGAGCACCACTAGGGAGTTGGCAGGAGTTAGAATTGTCTCGAGCCTCCACTGCTGAGTAGTGTATGTGTATCCTATGCCAGGAGTTCCCCTGGAGAGCTCTCCTTAGTTCAGAACAATGGGTACTTCTGAGCGAGAAGGTAAGGACCCAGGATTGGGGGAATCTGCAATGTCATGGTAACATTCTTTCCTAGGACTGGGTATTGAGCAGACAGGTGTTTATTGCATCTCTGTTTGAAGGAAAATTGACACTGTAGCATAGTGTCACTCAGACCATTTTTAGATCTGACATTACAACCTTATGCCATTGTGCTAAAAGTATAATAGATGACAAGTGAAAATAAAAGGCACTCTTCAGCTCTTTATGAAAGCATTAAGACAGGCACAGGTTACTTTTCTTCCTTGAGGTAACTCTTGGACCAGAGCATAGCAAGTACACACTGAACTGAGCAATCTGTCTGTGCCAATCAGAAATGGAGAGAGGGGGAGTTCCCAATGTGGCGCAGTGGAAGCAAATCGGATTAGCATCCATGAGGACGCAGGTTTGATCCTTGGCCTTGCTCAGTGGGTTAAGGATCTGGCATTGCCGTGAGCTGTGGTGTAGGTTGCAGATGTGGCTTGGATCTGGCATTGCTGTGGTTGTGGTGTAGGCTGGGGCTATAGCTTTAATTCAACCCATAGCCTGGGAACCTCCATATGCTCCAGGGGCGGCCCTAAAAAAAAAAAGAAAAAAGAAAAGAAAAGAAAAAGAAATGTAGAGATGGAGAGAGGGAGGTGGGAGGGTGCAATGGATGGACTGGGGGTTTGGGATTGGCATGTGCACACTGAGGTATATAGAATGACTGGCCAGTGGGGATATGACTGAATCCCTTTGTTGTATAGCAGAAACTATCACAACCTTGCAAATCAACTATACTTCAATAAAACTTAAAAAGAGAGAGAGAGAAATGAAGAGAGGGAACGAGAGCGGGCCCCAGAACATTAGGTCCAGCAGGGGATACAACCATTACAGCTAAAGTCAGAAGGAAAGAAAATGCCAGATTCTACGCAGTACCAATACGGCAGCCTTAGAGCATATGTGTAAAATACCATGAAGATTCCTAGAAGCTTCTGGAAGAATTTTGAGGAGCAGTTTGAAGAACCCAAAAAACTGGAGGAGAGGGTACAGCCACAAAAAATACTGTTTTATTACTGTCTGCGTTTTTTTCTAAACAAAGGCATTTCCTGAGGAAACTGGGTGGCTGTTATCTGTGCACTTAAAATGAATAATAGATATTAATTTGCTGAGGGCAGAGACTGTATATATTTTTATCATAATACTGCCTTACATGATATGAAAAATAAACATGAATGAATGAAAAAATCCAACAGAATTCTTTTAAAACCACTTTAAAGTGCATCTGATACTAGATAATAGGGATATTGTTTTTAAAACAAAGAGAAGGCACATGACTTATTGCAGAAGTAAAGTGCCACTGTATTAGTCTTCTAATACTATGGAGTGTATCCAAATTTAGCTCAGTATCTAATCTAGGACAAGTATATGTGTTTGGGAAGGGACCTGTTCAAGTGTGTCCATGAATTTATAAAGGGAAGAGGAAACGTGTAGGACATACAGATAGTAACTTGTGGACAAACAGAAATCCAAATACACACACACACACAAATAGAAATCCAAACACACACACACACACACACACACACACACACACACACACACACACACACCCCTACACCTGTCTGGATTGTATACCAGTCCTAGAAGGCTCTGTCCTTTCCAGCTTAGCAATACCAGTGGCGTCCAGCACCCCAGGCAGTTGCTTCCACTGAATGCTCCTGGCTATAATGCAAAAATTCTGCAAATTACTTCTATAGTGGGCAATGGAGAGGAAAAACTGGATGAAGTTCAACACAGGAAAAGCCATGATAAGTACTATAAAATGTTTTCTAATAATGAAGTCTGTTAGGTTTTGGAGTCATCTCAGCAGGAGATGTGAAGGCTGCATCTCAGAAAGAACTTAAAAATATCAAGGAAATACTCATTTCAACTGTTTCAACTGGGCAAACATCTGCAGTGGAGGAAAGGCAGCGCCTTTAGAACACGACCAGGGTTATAACGATTGTAAAAACTTATGCGTGACAGAGAAAACCTTGCTATTCACTGCTGTGTACAGGAAGGTTGAGGGCACTGTAGTTTTTTTTTAAAAAAAATCATTATTTGCTTTCCAGGAAAAACATCAGTTTCATCTTCAAAGTGTGGTTTTCTGAAGTAAATAATGTGAGGCAGGATGGTGCGGCAAAAGAGAAGCAGTGCACACCTACCATACTGAGAGTTTTCCTAGCTGATGCTAGCATCTCATTTAGAGAAAAAGTTCACTTTAAGACTTTGTGAGTTTCCACTGCGAATGGAAGTTTTATTAATGACCAGGCCATGGGCAGACCAGTACCCTGCTGTGGCTCTATTCAGATCTTGGCTGTCTCCTTCCTAGATTTTCAAGCCATATGTTCCTGTACAGAGATAATCCCAATCCCATTTGTAAAGAGGAAAGAAAGAAGAAAGTTCACTGTGCAGAACGGCACGATGGACAGCTCATCAACGCTGGGGTGGTCCTCTGAGACGTTCATTTCTTCCCTTCACAAAAGCCGAAGATGAAGTTTAAGTGCCTTCCTGTGTATTTAATTTAAAAATACCAGTCCCTCTAGTGTTCAGAACTAAGCCCTTTTAATAAAAAAAAAAAAAAAAAAAAAAAAAAAAAAAAAAAAGACTTCTTATTCCTCAGATACCTTCCGTGCACGAAGTAATGAGCACTGTAGGATCTTAGAGGTACTCTGCAGAGTAATCCCTCGGGATTTTCTATTTTGCAGAATTTACTACTTATTTTGCTACATGCCTGCAGAGAAGTGGTCAAGTTCATGCTTCCCTTCTAAAGCTATTGAAACTCTTCAGTTGTGAAAACAGCCTAATGAAAGTGGCCTCTTTATCCTTCTCCTGCATTCGCAGACTACTCCGGAATGCGTCTCTCACCTAGGCAGGCATAGCCTCAATGTGTCTGGGGGCTATTTGGGCGGAAATAGAAAAGTCTCGGAGCGAGACAGAGCAGTCTAGAGGTAAACAGGCTGCCGGTGCTGGCAGCTGTGCTGTTCCAAAGAAGACTGCTTTCCCCTCTGTGGTCTCACTTATCAACTTTGACAGGTGACTATCTTGACTCTCCGGAACATTCATCAGAGAGAACAAATCGTGCTGAATGTCAGGTTTGCCAGCAGGACTTTGGTGAGCAGTTGACTATTAAGAAAATAGGGCTCATAACCATTTATCATGCAGGGGAAAGGTAACAGTCTACCTAAATAAATTTTTTAATTAAAAAAAAACCCCACCTATGTATGTCTTTGAATCTATACTCTCCCATCCCTACCACCTTAGTTCAAGTGCTTTGCATGTCACACCGGGATTATAAAAATTTGCCTATATTATTTGGGGTTTTGTTCCTTCCAATTTGCCCTCCACACTCCTACAAAAATGGGTCAGTCTGCAAACCAATCTGACTCCCTTGGGCCCCTTCTAACATGGAGTTGTCTTCCCAGTGCCTGTGATCTAAAGGCTACGTTACCAGTTACGACATACAAGGTGTTTCCTTATCTGGCCCCTGCATATTTGCCCAGCCTTACCCTGGCTCCTTCTTCACTTCTCAAAACTGACTCTCCAGTTAGGCTGAACTAGTGCAGCTCCTTGAACCCGCAGTGTTTGTTGATGCCTTCACGTTTGAACTTACCCTTGCCTTCAACATTGGCTCGTTTAAAATCCTTCTCAAGGGCCATTTTCTCTCTGACCCAAAGGGTTAGTTACTGGTTTCTCTGCACAACTTCTGTATTTTATTATTGTCTATGTCTTACAGGAATGTAATTATATATATCTTCCTCTTTCCAGGTCTAGATTGTAAGTTCCGTGATGGAAGATGGGATTTCATTTATTTTTGGCTCACCAGTGCTCAGCATAGAATCTGAGATATCATGTTGCTCAAAAATACTTCTTTCTGCATTTAACTGAGTCACCGTGACTATCAGAAGCTGAAAGATAAACATCTTTACATCATAGAAATGGAAGTCATTACAAAATCTTTGAGCCTAAAAGCAAATTTTAATGGCATGTGAAAAATGAAATGTAAAAAAATCTGCATGTTTAATTATGTACTATAGGAATTGGGAGTTCCCATTGTGGTGCAGCAGAAACGAATCTGACTAGGAACCCTGAGGATGCTGGTTCGATCCCTGCTCTTGTTCAGTGAGTTAAATATCCAGTGTTGCTGTGAGCTGTGGTGTAGGTCAAAGACGTGGCTTGGATCCCACATTGCTGTGGCTGTGGTGTAGGCCGGCGGCTACAGCTCCAATTAGACCCCTAGCCTGGGAACCTCCATATGCCGCAGATGAGGCCCTAAAAAGACAATAATAATAATTATTATTATTATTTATTATAGGAATACTATGATCTGTATTTGCATGAAGAAGGACTGAGACCTTAGAGTGCAATTTTATTTTGTTTTATGATTTAGTCCAGCTGTATTGAGATGTTATCAGCACGTAACATGTTTAAGATATACAATGTGATGATTTGATGTATGTATCTATTGAGAAATGATTGCCACAATAAGGTTACTTAACACCTGGATTACCTCATATAATTAGGTGGGGAGAATATATAATATCTATTCTCTTAATAACTTTCAATTATATAGTACAGTCCTGTTAGTTATCATTAGCATTGGCTCCCCAGA
Source organism: Sus scrofa (assembly GCF_054392235.1). Lineage (NCBI taxonomy): Eukaryota > Metazoa > Chordata > Mammalia > Artiodactyla > Suidae > Sus > Sus scrofa. The sequence goes on along the minus strand of NC_139387.1, from coordinate 79,918,536 downwards.
ACTTACTCATCTTGTAGCTGGAAGTTTGTACCACTTGACTAACATCTCCCTATTTTTCCCACCCTCTGGCCCCTGGCAGCTACCATTCTACTCAATTTCTTTGAGTTTGTTTTTTTTAGATTCCACATATAAGAGAGAACACAATAGTGTCTGACATTTCACTTAGCATAATGTCTCCAGGTCCATATGGCAGAATTTCCTTCATTTTATGGCTGCAAAAATTCCATTGTATGTATGTATATACACCATATTTCACTTATCTATTCATCCCTTTATGGACACAGATACACAGGTTATTTTCATGACTTGGCTATTGTGAATAATTGTGCAATGAACATAGGGGTACAGATATATCTTTGAAATAGTGATTTAGCTTCCTTTGGATATACATACCCCAAAATAGGATTCTTGGATCATATGATAGTTCTATTTTTAACTTTCTGAGGAACTTTCATACTATTCCCACCAACAGTTAATCCCACCAACAGTTATTAGGGTGCAAATTTAAATCACTGACTACAATGTACATGAAGCATTTCTAATGTAGAGTTTTTGTGAACTTTAAAAAGCAATGAAACACTTAAGTAATGTAGTAAATATTGGCGAATTTTTCTTTAATTTGCAGTAACCTATGTTTAACAAGACATCTAATATTGTATCAGGCCTTTGCTTAATTTGCCACATTCTAGTAATTACCAAGCCTTCAAATTTACTTCTGATACATATGACTGATCTCCATGCCTGATTTTCATTTTCCACTGCTACTACTAATAGTGCTGTCTGTCCTTACTCTAGTTAAAAAGAAAACTAATACTCCATGCATCTTACTTTTAAATACAAAAAAAATATCATCCACCAGACACATACTGAACATATAACTGATTATGAGAGAAATGCAAAATTGGAGGAAAAGAGACAAAAGTTGAAGCAAGAAACTATCATACACTGATGGTAGCACAGACTAGCATTTCCTTTCCTGTCCCCAACCCCAGATTATACATTCTGTATATATAAAAGTATTTATTGAAAAGAATCACAATTCATGCTCTGAGATAAGAAGGGAACTCTAGGTAGATTGGAAATGGTAAGAAACCTCTGGAGAAGATGAAAAGTGAAGGGATTACATTAAAGCTTGAAGCTCAACCAAGAGAGAATGGGAACCAAGGAGTTGATTCTGTAGCAACACCGAGCCAGCAAGGCTCTGGATTGGGAGCCCCCACACACATAGGAGGGTGGTGGAACACTGTACATGGAAGGTTCCTTCAGGACCCTTCTCCCTGCCAGCTTGGAACACCACCAGCCACAGGGCAGCTTGTTCACCCTCCCCATGGCCCTAAGAGATAAGGCCTTTGCAGCTCCAAACGTAGAGACAGGACACTGAAGTTAAGTCCTGGTGGAGCCGTTCTGGGATGAGGAGGTGAGGCAGTGTGGTATTATGGAGCCAAAGGAAGAAGAGCATTTCAAGCAGATGCACGTGCCTAATAGCACCAAGGGCTGCTGAGTGCTTAAGGAAGCATAACTGGACTTGGTCATTCAGCTATTACTTGTCATCCTCAAACCACACATTCATGGACTGAGAAATGAAGGAGATTTTTAAAAAGTGGCAGAGATTCAAACTATTAAGATGTTCAGGAAGAAGAATAGAGATGGTAGAAGTGATCCAAAACAGCTTTACTCAGGGTCTGTTTTTTTAAAAAATAAAGAACATTTGAACATATTTGGGCCTAATATGACACTCAGCAGTTTTCCTTGTGTGGAGTGCATAGCTCATGCTTCAAGGGCTTGTATTCAAACTCTGTCATCTCTAAGATGTGGCTTGTCTTTTTCTGAAGGTTCATTTTCTCCTTAAATACTCTCCACTCAAGGGGATAAAATTGAGAGTTACAATGGTTAAGTGATGAAAAAAGTATATAAATATACACACACAAATAGAAAAATAAATAAATAAATATATCCTAGCCATTGTACTGCATGTTCTCATATGCTATCATTCAATATTAAGAAATAATTATTGTTAAAATTCTCTGTTTTGTACAGATGAGAAACCAGAGGGGCAAGGGAGTCATGAAAGTTCCTAAGCAGTGAGTTTGACTGGAGCCTACTTCACACTGATTGCTACTGTACCTAAGTATAGTTTTCCTCCAGTCAAAGTCGTAACAATAAGACCTTCATTTTGTTGATAATAAAAGTTTTGAAGGGTTTTCTTGCAAACTAATGAGTAGGTTACTTATAGGGGACAAACAAGAGGGCTTCATGAAAGTAATTTATTATTTTATATACTTAGACTATAAACAAAATAATGTTAGTGTCAGAAAATCTTCTAGAATCTTTTTCAGGTGATTGACCTGGTACTTTTCACATATGGATCACCTGCATTATTATATTACAGAAGTCTATAATTTGTTATGAGGCTACTATAGTTATGCCTGTATTCAAGACCTGTTAGAAAAGCGACAAGAAATGACCCTAAAAATAACTTCTCCACACCTCAGAGAAGTCCCTGAGAGAGCATCCAGCTTTCTCTGCTTTTGCCAGTCATAAAGAATGCCAGTCTGCATAAGGAATGGCCAGTCTGGTTTTGAAGTGGGAATAATGTTAATAGATTTCCTCCTCTGGGAACCAGATAGTAAAACTAACTGACTAGTCACATGCGGATTACAGCAGATCCCTGAGCTTGTTTACCTATCCTACATTGGGCTTTACTGCATGAGACTGCATTACTAACAAAATATTTAAGTTGAACAAATCCCAAAACACATCACTGGATATTTCTGACCTTCAAGTGAACACAGACAAAAGTAAGTCACTGGAATTCTGACGGTCATCTGGGAAACCTGGACAGAAACCAAGGTTTGGAGTCTTTCTCACTTTTCTGTTGGAGGAAGGGATTTTATTCATTTCTACGCATATCAGACAGGAAGTGACTGAATCATTCCTGACTACAAACACGAGTGTCTTCACTCAGGGAATCACAGTTTTCTCATGAATTTCCCAACGAAATGTTCTCATGTTATTTTTTTAAGAACTTAAAATAGAACTTTAAGACAGTAAAAGAATTTTAAACTTTTGTCTAGAAGGATTCATGACTGCCTTTGTTTGGTAGGAGTTCATGTGTCACTGACTGGAAGAAAACATTCTTTAAGGATTATGAACATCTTGGCTGCAAAAAAAGCTTAATAGCTGGATCCTCTAATTACTCATAAAAATCCCCTTGGAACACACTATCTTTCCAGTGGTGATTGAGGAGTTTTAAATCTCTCTCATAAGATATCATAGGTGATCACACTTGTTAGGGTGTGTAACTTTTAGTGTGTTTATAAAAGGAAAATGAAATATTATATACTCTTGACAATTACACACTCTCGAAAAGAACACATGCTCGATTATTTGCTAAGGGAAAATCTGAATAAGTAAATAAAATATGGAGTTCCCATCGTGGCTCAGTGGTTAATGAATCTGACTAGGAACCATGAGGTTGCAGGTTCGATCCCTGGCAGTGCTCAGTGGGTTAAGGATCCGCCATTGCCGTGAGCTGTGGTGTAGGTCACAGACGCAGCTTAGATCCCGCGTTGCTGTGGCTGTGGTGTAGGCCAGCAGCTACAGCTCCAATTCGACCCCTAGCGTGGGAACCTCCATATGCTGTGGGAGCAGCCCTAGAAAAGGCAAAAAAAAGACCAAAAAAAAAAAAAAAAGAACATTTACTACGTTTATGATAAATGCGTTTTTTTTCTTTTTTTTCTTTTTCCCCCTAAGAAAAAGAGAGTTCTCTTCGTGGCTCATTGGTTAACAAACCCAACTAGGATCCATGAGGATGCAGGTTCACTCAGTGGGTTAAGGATCCGGCATTGCTGTGAGCTGTGGTGTATGTTGAAAACACGGCTCGGATCCCACATTGCTGTGGCTGTGATGTAGGCTGGCAGATGTAGCTCAAATTTGAGCCCCAGCCTGGGAACCTCCATATGTCTTGAGGGCAGTCCTAAAAAGCAAAAATTTTTAAAAATAAGAAAAAGAAGAAATTCTTTTTCAGTATATGCTAATAACTAGCTGTGCTAGGTGAACCTTTAAACCTCATGGTGGGCTTAATTTTATTTTTTAAGTAAATCAGATGTGCTTTTATATCTACAGCCTTCTTATGATTCAAATTCTGCCATGTCAAAATTCTCTTAATTTTAATTTTTTTCCGTCCAAGTGCTATTTAATTATTCTTTTCCAAATGTATTTATCTATTTCTTTTTTAAAGTTCCACCTCTAATATCTCTTACTATGCTTTAATTACTAATAATCTTTTTATACTTGAAAGGAGAGCCCTTACAGTTCTTTTAAAAGTACATACATTTAAACAAAAAGAAGCTTTCTGTAGAAAATCCCTCTTTTATTACTTCTTTCTATAGAGCCCTTCACTTCCTACTGGTAGAATCTGTGACTTTAAAACCCAGTCTTCTCAGGAGAGTGAAAAGAGCAAATGGTTTCTGTGTGTTTAGAAAACAAAAAAGTTTCAGATTTAACTTTTAGCATTTTGCTGCTTAAAAACAAATAGAAATATGAAAAAGGGATGGCTAAAAGAAAGCAAGAAAAATGAAATGAAAACACAGGCAAAAGAGTATCTGAAAAATTGGTCAAATTTTAACTTTGGTTGGTGAATAATTTCTGCTGCAGATCTCTTGACTCACAATTCAGCATAGGTTCCAAATTAGCATCTTCTATGATAACTTGCATCAACACCAAATGCAAACACATATTGCCTTAAGTGTCCTATCCTAAGAGGTGAAACCCAATTATTTAAAATCCAATGCTGTAGGCAAGTGTCATATCTCACTTCAAAGTGATCACCAACCCTGTGCCATTCATCTTAAGACACAGAGAACATTGTCCAAAGTAGATTATATGTCAGATCACAAACCAAGTTTAACAAATTCAGAAGACAGGCATCATATCAAGTATCTTTTCTGACCACAATGGTGTAAAGGTATAAATCAATAATATCAGAAAAGCTGGACGATTTACAGATATGTGGAATTAAAGAACACACTGCTGGGAGTTCCTGTGTGGGGCAGTGGGTTGGGGATCCAGCATTGTCACTGCAGTGGCTCAGGTTGCTGCTATGGTGCAGGTTTGATCCCTGGCCTGGGAACTTCCACATGCCTTGGGTGTGGCCAAAAAAGAACACACTATATAGAAATAAGAGCAAAAATAAACCCATGGGACCTAATCAAACTGAAAAGTTTTTGCACAGCAAAAGAAACCCAAAAGAAAACAAAAAGACAACTTACAGAATGGGAGAAAATAGTTTCAAAAGATGCAACTGACAAGGGCTTAATCTCTAGAATATATAAGCAGCTTATACAACCCAACAGCAGAAAAGCCAATCAATCAATGGAAAAATGGGCAAAAGACCTGAATAGACTGTTCTCCAAGGAAGATAAACAGATGGCCAGCAAACACATGAAAAAATACTCAACATCGCTGATTATAAGAGAAATGCAAATCAAAACAACCATGAGATATTACCTCACACTAGTCAGAATGGCCATCATTAATAAGTCCACAAAAAAAAAGTGCTGGATGGGGTGTGGAGAAAAGGGAACCCTCTTATACTGTTGGTGGGAATGTAAACTGGTACAGCCACTATGGAGAACAGTTTGGAGATACCTTAGAAAACTATATATAGAACTTCCATATGACCCTGCAATCCCACTCTTGGGCATCTATCCGGACAAAACTCTACTTAAAAGAGACACATGCACCCACATGTTCATTGCAGCACTATTCACAATAGCCAGGACATGGAAACAACCCAAATGTCCATCGACAGAGGATTGGATTTGGACGATGTGGTATATATACACAATGGAATACTACTCAGCTGTAAAAAGAACGACATAATGCCATTTGCAGCAACATGGATGGAACTAGAGACTCTCATACTGAGTGAAATGAGCCAGAAAGACAAAGGCAAATACCATATGATATCACTTATAACTGCAATCTAATATCCAGCACAAATGAACATCTCCACAGCAAAGAAAATCATGGACTTGGAAAATAGACTTGTGGAAAATAGCCTGATGGGAGGGGGAGGGAGTGGGAGGGATCGGGAGCTTGGGCTTATCAGACACAACTTAGAACAGATTTACAAGGAGATCCTGCTGAGTAGCATTGAGAACTATGTCTAGATACTCATGTTGCAACAGAACAAAGGGTGGGGGAAAAAAATGTATACATGCAAGGATAACTTGATCCCCTTGCTGTACAGTGGGAAAATAAAAACAAACCCAAACCAAAACAAAACACTGAACAATCAATAATAATAATAATAATAATAAATAAAAAAGGAAATCATAAATTGTTTTGAAACAAATAAAAATGGAAACACAACATGCCTAAACTTATGGAATGCAGCCAAAGCAGTCCTAAGAGGAAAGGCAGAGTGATAAATGCCCATATTTAGAAAAAAAAAACCTAAAAAAAATTAATTATGTAATTCAAGAAACTAGAAAAAGAACGAACTAAGCCTGAAGTTAGGAGAAGGAAGGACATAAAGATCAGAGCAGAAATAAAATAGATCCTGGAAAAATAAGAAATGATCAGTGAAAGTAGGAGATAATTTTTGAAAAGACAAAAAAAAAAAATGGACAGATCTTTAGCTAAACTAAGAAAAAAAGAGAAAACTCAGATAACTAAAATCAGGAATGAAAGAGGATACTTTATAACTGAGATCAGAGAGACACAAAGGATCAGAATTCCCATTGTGGCTCATTGGGTTAAGAACTTGACTTGTCTCTGAGAGAATACAGGTTCAATCCCTGGTCTCGCTCAGTGGGTTAGGGATCTGGTATTGCCACAAACTGAGGCATGGGTCTGCAGCTGCAGGTCTGATTTGACCCCTAGCCTGGGAACTTCTCATTTGCTGCAGATGTGGCAGTAAAAAGAAAAAAAAAAAAAGAAATAAAAAGGATCATAAGAGACTACTGTGAACAATTATATTCCAGATAACCTTGAAAATATAGATAAATTCCAAGAAACATAAAATCCACCAAGACTTAATCATGAAGATACAGAAAATCTGAATAAACCAATGATGAATAGGAGATTGAATCAGTAATCAAAACCTTCCCATAAAGAAAAGTCCAAGGCCAGAGGGTTCTTTTGGTGAATGCTACCAAGCATTTAAAGAAGAAGTAATGCCAGTTCTTCTCAAATTCTTCCAAAAATTTGAAGAGAACAGAACACTTCCAAACTCATTTAATAAGGCTAGTACTGAAACCAGATAATCACTACAAAATAAAAAAACTACAAGCCAAGAGCCCTGATAAATATAGGCACAAAAAATCTCAACAAAATACTAGTACACCAAATTCAACAGCACATACTGTGATCAAGAGGGATTTACCCCTGGGATGCAAAAATGGTTCAACATACTTGAATCAGTAAATGTGATACACCATATTAATAGAATGAAAGATAAAAATCTTATGATCATCTCAACAGATGCAGGAAAAACCATTAGACAAAAAATTTGACGTTATTTCATGATTAAAAACACTCAAACAAATTGGGTATAGAAGGAATGTACATTAACATAATACAGGCCAAATATGTCTAGCCTACAACTAACATATGTAATGGTGAAGGGTTGAAAGCTTTTCCTCTAAGATCAAGAACAAGACAAGGGTGCTCTTTCTCATCACTCCTACTCAACATAACACAGTAAATCCTAGCCGGAGCAATCAGGCAAAAAGAAGAAATAAAAAGCATCTCACTCAGAAAGGAAGAAGTAAAGTTATCTCTGTTTGTAGGAGACATGAAATTATATACAGAAAATCCTAAGGATCCCACCCCACACTATTAGAATAAGTGAATTCAGTAAAATTGAAGGATATAAAATCAATATAGAGAAATCATTTCTATTTCCATAACTAACAACAAAATAGATGAAAAAGAAATAAAATAATCCTAGTCTCAATAGCATCAAAGACAATAAAGTTCTTAGAAGTAAATTTAACTGAAGAGATGAAAGATCTGTACACTGCAAACTATAAGATTTTCTTGAAAGAGACTGAAAAAGATACAAGTGGATAGAAAAATATCTCATGTTCATGCCTGGGAAGAATTATCATTTTTACATCCATATTATCCAAATCCATACATAAATTTAATGCAATCCCTATCAACATGCCAGTGGTACTTTTCTTAGAAATAGAAAAAAAAATCTTAATATTTGTATGGATCTACAAAGGACCTCAAAGAGCAAAATCAGTCTTGAGAAAGGAGAACAAAGCTGGAGGCATCACACTTCATGATTTCAAACCATATTACAAAGTTAATAGTGATCAAAAGAGCATGGTGCTGCCATAAAAACAGACACATAGGCCAGTGGAACAGAGTCAAGAGTCTAAAAATAAACCCAAACATATATGGCCAATTGTTATTTGACAAGGGAACAAAGAATCATCAATAGAGAAAAGACAGTCTCTTCAATAAGCGGTACTGGGAAAACTGGATATTCACATGCAAAAGAATGAAACTGGATCCCTATTTTATGCCACTAACAAAAATTAACATAAAATAGATTAAAGACAAATATAAGACCTGAAATCACGAAACTCCTAGAAAACATGAGGACAAAGCTCCTTGACATTGGTCTTAGGAACAATTTTTTGGATATGACACCAAAAGCACATGCGAGAAAAACAAAAACAACCAAGTGGGATTACATCCAGTTAAAAAGCTTCTGCACATCCAAAGAAACAGTCAACAGAATAAAGAGGCAATGTATAGAAGAGGAGAAAATATTTGCCAATCACACATCATAAAAAGGGCTAATATCCAAAATACATAAGAAAATCATACAATTCAACAACAAAACCAATGACACATCAAATAATCTGATTAAATTAGAGGTAGAGGAGTTCCCATCATGGCTCAGCAGAAATAAATCTGACTAGCATCCCTGAGGATTCAGGTTCTATCCCTGGTCTTGCTCAGTGAGTCAAGGATCTGGCATTGCTGTGAGCTGTGGTGTAGGTTGCAGATGCGGCTCGGATCCAGAGTTGCTCGGACCCAGGCCAGCAGCTACAGTTCCGATTGCACTCCTAGCCTGGGAACCTCCATATGCCATGAGAGCAGCCCTAAAAAGCAAAAAAAAAGAGGTAGAGGACTTGAACAGACATTTTCCTAAAGAAGAGATACAAATGGCCAATGGGTACAAGAAAAAGTTCTGTTTCACTAATCATCAGGGAAATGCAAATCAAACCCACAATGAAATATCACTTCACATCTGTTAGAATGGCTGTCATCAAATGAGAGATAACAGGAATTCCCTCGTGGCTCAGTGGGTCAGGGATCTGGCGTTGTTACTGCTATAGCTCTGGTAACAGCTATGCTGTGGGTTCGATCCCTGGCCCGGGAACTTCTGCATGCCATGGGCATAGCTGCAGCCAAAAAAAAAAAAAAAAAAGATAACAAATGTGTTGGTAAGGATGTAGAGAAAAGAGAACCTTAGTGCACTGCTAGTGGGAATGTAAATTGGTATAGCCACTGTGAAACAGTATAGGGTTTCCTCAAAAAATTAAAAATTGAACTACCAAATGATCCAGCAACCCCACTTCTGCATATAGAGTCGAAGGAAACAAAAATAAGAAAAGAGAATCTGCACCTCTACATTCACTGCGTCATTATTCACAACAGCTAAGACATGGAAACTACCTAAGAGTCCACTGATTGATAAGTGAATAAACAAAATATGATACATAAAAATAGTATATGATATGTACATATATATGTTATGCACACGCACAATGGAATGTTATTCAGCCATAAAAGAGGGAAGTCATGCCATTTTCATCAACATAGATGGACCTTGAGGGCATTATGCTAAGTGACATTAGTCAGAAAAAGACACAGTGTTCTCACTTACACATGGGATCTAAAAGAGCCAGACTCAAAAACCGAGTAGCATGGTGGTTGCCGAGGGCTGGAGGTTGGGGATGTGAGGAGATGTAGGTCACAGGGTACAGACTTCCAGCATAAGATGAGTAAGTTCTGGAGATTTAATTTGTAACACGGTGACTATAATTAACAATAGTGTATTTTATATTGTAAAAGTGGCTACAGGAGGGGATCTGAAGAGTTCTTATCACACACACACAAATGGTAATCATGTGAGGGATGGATGTATTAACTAATCTTATTGCGGTAAAGATTTTGCAATATACGCATCTATCAATCATTGTGTTGTATATCTTTAATTTTAAAATGTTACATATCAATTATATTTCAATAAAGGTGGGAAAAAACGCGGACAGATTCACATATCAAGCAGTACACCCTAATTTTTACCATAGTTAAAAAAACCTGAAAAAACACAAATACCTAACAAAAAGGTAAAATTTCAGTTATAGGAAAAACAATGTACATAAAGAGGGAAACATATTACATGTTGACTGCGGTAATCTTAGGTAATACAATTGCTGATAATGATATTTATATTTTTCATTTTTGACTTCAGATACTTCCATTGGATTTACTACAGCCCTTGGCTCATTTGTGTTGTACATGCAAGGTTCTCCTTTATATTGAATTAGATTACTTAATGCATGGTGAGTATCAGCGGACTCACCACATACTTGTGAACCAGAGCATGACCAATAGTTTATGTCTTAAGGGAGAAAAGGGTGAACTATCACACCAATACACAACCCATCTTTCTCTAAAAATTCCAACATTTTTTTCAGAGATAATAAATTGGTGGAAAAAATCCAAACTGGGATTATTTCCTGTATTTTTCTAATAAAAAAATAAGTACCATATTTAAATAAAATCGTTTCTAGTGCCTACACACTGTATCTGCCATTCTGAACTGGTGAACGTATATGGGTCACTCTGTTTTTTGTTTATTATATTTTTTTTTTTGTCTTTTTTGCCATTTCTTGGGCCGCTCCCACGGCATATGGAGGTTCCCAGGCTAGGGGTCAAATCGGAGCTACAGCTGCTGGCCTACACCACAGCCACAGCAATGCAAGATCTGAGCCTCATTTGCGACCTACACCACAGCTCAGGGCAACGCCGGATCCTTAACCCACTGAGCGAGGCCAGAGATTGAACCTGCAACCTCATGGTTCCTAGTCGGATTCGTTAACCACTGAGCCACGACGGGAACTCCGGGTCACCCTGTTTTAAACACTAAGGCTAAAGCCAGAGATAATCCAGAGAAGTGTGTTACTTGCTACCAATTGGTACAACAAACCAGACTACTGTACGGTCTGTACAGACCAGAGCTACTACGCAAAGACCATGTGTGGCCTTATGAGCGTGCGTGCTCTCTTAACCCATTAAGTGTGGATTGATATGTTTGAAATGTTAAAATATTTCTAAAATTTCTAAGGTTGAGTTTGTCTCACTTTGCTTAAGTGTAAGACATGGAAGAACTAGATGCTGACAAATCCCATAGCCAACACTGGTGCCCCCACAAAACGCACAGGTGAGGATGCTGTGATGGACAAGGTAAGCAGTCCCTTCAAGAGACTGCGCTAGAACTGGTACCAGACTCCTAGTTTGGATTCCCGCCCTTGATTGTACTGCCTCTAAAAGGAACATTGGAATCCTTATCTGTGATTTGCTTGATGTTGGAAAAGACAGCGCTTCTTTCTTTGCCCCTCTGAAAACTGTTCCTTGGAAGCAGAATATGATTTGAAATGCAAATGTTCACCTTAGACACAACCTTTCACAAACACCTTTCAGTCATGCAAGGAAATCATCTGAATGCGTATCACTGCGAATCTCCAAACAAAAACTGAATGTCAGCATTTTGATAAAATTCTTATGTGTAGTGTAAGGAATCTTCATTTTACATCTACATTCCTAGAAAAAGAATTGTGACCTTGGTTCCACTGTTTAATAACCACCTTGGAAGGTTAAATTTGCTTTTCATTGTTTTCTTTGGAAATAAGGCTTAGTGTTACCATCATCAGTGAGGCAAAAGATAGATTGGTCTCACCTTTGTTTTATGAAATTACATGGCCAAATTAACAGCAATACTAATCTCATTTCTTTCAGGAAGAAATCTAAGAGAAATACGATAATTTTGATGACTATTTCCAACTTTGTGGCATTTTTTTTTAGTCACTCCTTAGGAGGCCTTTCTTTTTTATAAAAAGTCACATCTTAGGAAAATTGTTCAATTTAATAAACATGGGTTTTTTTTGTTTTGTTTTTTTTGTCTTTTTGCTATTTCTTTGGGCTGCTCCCGCGGCATATGGAGGTTCCCAGGCTAGGGGTCCAATCGGAGCTGTAGCCACCGGCCTACGCCAGAGCCACAGCAACGCGGGATCCGAGCCGCGTCTGCAACCTACACCACAGCTCACGGCAACGCCGGATCGTTAACCCACTGAGCAAGGGCAGGGACCGAACCCGCAACCTCATGGTTCCTAGTCAGATTCGTTAACCACTGCGCCACGACAGGAACTCCAAACATGGGTATTTAAATAAGGAAATTCTGAGTCATCTCTGCTTGGAATATTAGGATTATATAAATGGGATTACAAAGTTTCAGCCTCCAATAAGGTTCAACAAATATGAAAACTAAAATGGTCATATAATGTACTGTGCGACAAGACATTTTTGAAAGGAGAAGAGGGTACTATTCATAATTAAACTGGAACAACAGTCATGCATGGAGCCACTTTAGGTCAAACCAGGATGTAAGTTTATCCTAACACAAAGTGAAATTCAGTCATTCTTTCCTTACATAAATTAGCATGTCTGTTTACTAGGGTCCTGTAGTTTATAAATTTGAGGTAAAACATGCACGTCTTCCTTGTTAAAAAAGGCAACCAAAAAATCCAGGTTTTCTTCCTTTACATTCTGGCGCAGGTGTACATATGTTAACTGTTTATTCTAACAACTGGGCTGTTAATTAAATTATTATGGGGAAAAAACTGTCACACTTTATTTCACATTTTTATTCTCTATCAGCTATCTTCTCCTTTCCCTTCATTTAACCCTTTGCATTTGTTTTCAGGACTCTTATAAAATAAGAACAATAGAGGGTCGAGACTTTGTTGACTCATCAAGCAAATGCTGCTGAGTGCCTCCTGTGAACCAGGGCATATGCTAGGGTATCCAGATGATACAAAGATAATTAGATGTGGTCACTGCTGCTAAATTTCTTTTTAAAGAAGAAAAAGATAAAATCATAAATAGCTAAAACCCAAGGAATCATGACAAAGATATTTATAGAGTGTATAGGGGAGGGTCAGTGCCAGGAAAGAGATTGTGAGAAAGGTGATTCAGGAGCAGAGAGGCCCATGAGAGAAGGCATGGAGGAAGGACAGCACACTGCTGGACTCTGGCCCTGAGAGGCCTGGAAAAGCAGGGTGGTGACTGAATATAAAGGATCTTCAATGCCAGAGAACGTCAGAGTTAATTTAAGGACCAGAGTCCTAGAAGATGATGAGCAGGGGGTGAGCCAATGAGAAGTACCTTTGAGAAGGACTGGTCTGGTGCCCCTCAATAGCTCAGCTGATAGAGCAGAGGACAATAGAGGTGGACAAGGACTAGTCTGGGGGTGGGGGACAGGAGGGATTGCAGACTAGGGACTGGCTGCAGGAGACCAAGAAGTAGCCTGGAGACAGAGGGATGTTCTAGACAAGGGAGGAGGCGGCCACGATGTAAAGGAGAAACGTGCCATAGAAAGTCTGGACATATAAGCCCCAATATATGATCACTGATTGGTTTGGTCTCCATGGATTAGGATTTTAATCTGATAGACGTACACAGTGAACCGAAATGAGAATGGTGGTCTCATTACCAGACACTTCAGTGAACGAACTCCAAGCTGACAGCACAGCATCTTCTCTTAAATGTTCAAAGTAATAAGAATATGTTCACCCTTCATCTAGATTAGTTTTCAATTCAATACATTTTTCCAAAGAATGAAACTTATTAAGGTGTTTCTTTTAATGGATGATTTTATTGTCCCAGTGGTAAGTGGTATACGATTATTTTAGATTTTTATTAATAATTCTAAAATGGGACTAGCAAGTGGAAGGTAGTAGATTGGTGAGCTATAAAGCATCCACTGAATTAGACAATTCTGAAGATTCTACATTTTCATACTCAGCATTCTATTTTCTCTTTTCCCTAATAGCTACCACAACATATGGATAATAGATAGTCTCTTTATGAGTTACGTTTTATATCCAAACATACTTCTGCCATAGTCATTTTTCAAACTCCTTGACACATTTCCCAGAGACTGTAAGAGTCAGAAATGTCAACTTGGGGAGGCTCTTAGCTCCTGATTCACTGTAGTGTTTCAAAAATGTGCTGAATGATCCCTTGGTGAACTTTACACTGGGTACAGGGCCAGATTATAGATCATGACAGATTCATACCAAATATGAGATTCTATGAGTTTTATAAGATGATGATTAGCAGAAATGAATTTTCATGAAAACCATTCAAAACCTACTTCATTACTTATTCTTTTTGTTTCTCTCCATTTTAGCTCTTTCCTTAGAAATGTTTAACTGAAAGAAAAATGGCAATAGGATTAGAAGACCTGACATAAAGGAAAAATACCTTTATTCACAATAGTCAAGATACGGAAACAACCTAAGTGTCAATAGATGAACAAAGATGTGGTATAATTATATATGTATACAATAGAATATTATTCAGCCACGAGAAAGAAGGAAATCCTATCATTTGTGACAACATGGATGGACCTCGAGGTCATTATGCTAAGTGAAATAAGCTAGACAGACAAATACAAATGTGCATGGTATCATTCATGCGCAATTTAAACAAAACAAAGTCAAACTCATAGAGATGGAGAGGAGCTAAGGAGTGAGAAAAATAGGAAGAGATCAGTAAAATGACATAAACTTAAAAAGAAAAAAACCCCAATAGCTATTAGAAAGGGAGAGGATATCTGCTGTAACTGCATAGTGGTCTCAAGTACCTTTCTAATTCCCTTGTACAAAAGGTGGAAAGGGACTACACTGCTTAGAGGTCAGTCCATGCAGACAGCAATGCAAATCCTCATTTATTCCTTCGTCAAATATTGAGTACCCACTATGAAACAGGTGACGCGATGCAGTGAGGACTAGGCAAATAAGACCTCTGCCGTCACAGCCTAGAGGGGTGCCACACAGCCCTACATGCACACAAGGGATATTTTTCTCAAAGTTGGCTCACAAATCATGATGCTGCTCAAAAAGATATGACCGAAATCCCTCTAATGCTTATCCTCTTGTTATCTATTTTTTGAATGAACATGTCCTTGACTCATGATTTCCATTCCTTTAAACATGTAAGAGGGAGATTATATACTTAAATTCTTGCAAATATTCTGCCCATATGCGCAGGGATCCAGCTCTGGGAAATATATTTTGCAAAATGGTACTTTTCAGCATAGCACAAGTGTTTACTTATGCTTTGCAGAACAACTGCCAAGAGGAGGCTAATTAATGTGCGAAATGTGCTTTCTTATTTATAGACACTAGCCCAAGTTTGGTTTTCAGTTCACATGTATATACAACTCTTGACTTAAACTTGTCTTTTTCTCTTTTCCACCTTTAATATGTTGCTAAGCAAACTTCTAAATTCCCTTGCATTGTGATGACAACGTTCATACAAGGGGAACTCTATGTGTACTTAACTCAGGTTGTTGGATATGTTTCTTCACCTGGATCTTAGGGGGAGGAATAGAAATGATTTCAAGTAGCATTTCTAAATGACAAAAATCACCAGGCTCAGAAATGTTGCTTAGATTATTGGCTTTTCTTGGCTAACAGGATGTTTTAAACCATCAAAATGATGTGCTCATGAATTTTCTGACTCTCCTCTATCCACACTGACTTTGGAGAGTTGATGGCACATGCTGCAGAAAATTCCACATCCTCCTTATACTCGGGCAGTAGCGAGCAAATCTTTATTAGAGGTTGGACAAACGAGCCCTATATATCTCAAAGCCTTCCCCTTTAAATTATTTCTGGTAGAGGCTGGATTTGAGATCTGCCTCTGACTTGCTAAGGGCTATTTATGATTTATTTCAACCTTTAGCTGGCTCTAGGAAAAAAAAATCAAGTTGAAAATACAGAAAAGGAACGCTTAATCCTCAGTGGTATTTCAGTGGAAAGAGGAGGCAGCACCCTGACTCTTATGATGGCTGCATTGTTTAAGTTTTGATATTTGTATTATTTTCCCTCAAAACTCAAATTAAAATCCTTTATCATTTTTAATTAGAAAACAGTGTCATCGTGTTTGAAAAAGATCAAATTCCAAGCTGTGAGTCTTTTAATTCAGGCAAGTCCACTGAGACTTTTCCAAAGCACTGGGGAAATTTAAAACCCAGTCAAATAATTTTCTTAGGAAAAGTGGTGATAGGCCATGGTGCGATATGGGTGTCATTAAACTTTTATAGAGGTCCCCAACACACCAGAGTCACCATAGCATTGACACATTGACTGTAATATCTCCAAAGAAGCATTCGCTGTCTATCATAGCTCTGAAGGGAGCTGTTACCATCTATCAATGCAATAATCTGGGTGTTAAAGAGTCCCTAAATATGTATTTACAAGACAGTCAGATCTGTTCTGGTCTATTAGGTCAATAATCCATGCACTAAAAGTCCCTAAATATGAATTCACAAGATCAGCTTTGGTTCACTGAGTTAAGAGTAAGCAGGCCTTAAAAAGGTGCCTAAATAGTTACACAGTTTACATTTTAGCAAATACAGAAATGCGGTTCTGTACACTTTCTGCCTTTTAAGAGTAGATTTATTGTGCCAGTTTCAGTAGATGCCAGAAGCTATGTTTCATTCTGGCTTATGATGTTTTGCTTTTAAAAAGTCAGAAGAAAAAAAAAAAATCCTCCTGAGCACAAACTATATTAAAGCTGTGAGGCAAGGAATGGAAACAGACACACAGGCAAAGCCCTCTGGGCCAGGATGAATGCTGTCCTTCCAGACTTTTGTCTCATCCCTTCCTCTGTCACTGGCCAGATCCCACCCCCTCTCCTTCTGCTGTGACTGCTCTGCTGGAGACTCTGTCCACTGTCAAGTCCATTCCAGCAGCAGAGGGATCTTGGGAGGCCTACACAACACAGCCCTGCTCTCAGCCAGCAACTTTCCATGTCAATATAAAAGCCAAAGGCCTAAATGTAATAGTTTGCATCAACCAACCCCAACTCTTACTTTTAGAATGGATAAACAAGGAAGTCCCCCTGTATAGCACAGGGAACTATACCCAGTCTCTTGGAATAGGAGATGATGGAAGATAGCATGAAAAAAAGAATTTGTGTGTGTGTGTGTGTGTGTGTGTGTTCATTCATATATATATATATACATGAATGACTGGGTCACTGTACTACTGTATAGCAGAAGTGGACAGAACACTGTAAATCAACTATATGCTAATAAAAAATAAGATCAAATAAAAAAGAAAAAAAGCCAAAGGCCTCCCAAGATATGCCACTACTCCTTCTCTATTTTTTTTTTTTTTTTTTTTGCCTTTTCTAGGGCTGCACCCGCGGCATATGGAGGTTCCCAGGCTAGGGGTCTAATCAGAGCTGTAGCCACCAGCCTACACCAGAGTCACAGCAACGTGGGATTCGAGCCGTGTCTGTGACCTACACCACAGCTCACGGCAACGCCAGATCCTTAACCCACTGAGTGAGGCCAGGGGTCGAACCCGAAACCTCATGGTTCCTAGTTGGATCCGTTAACCACTGAGCCACGATGGGAGCTCCCCCTACTTATTCTGAGTTCACTTCCTACCACTGCCTGTCCCACTTGCCCATGCCCCCAGAGCACCCTGGCCTCAGGTGTGGTCCTGCTTCTGGTCCTGTGTACCTGCCCTTCCCTCTATCTGAAAAGCTCCCCTCAAGATATCCACGTGTCTGTCTTTTACTCTCTTTAGGTTTCTTATGAAAGTGTCTCTCCTGGTACAGGAGAGCACTACCTCGCCCCAGTACCATGCACTTCCTTCCTTTGTTACCCATGCTGCTTGTTCTCCATTAGTACTGATCACCCTCTAATATAAAACGTCTTTACTTCTTACTGTCCATCTCTCTCCCCTAAAGGTTAAACTCCGCTGGGGCAATGGCTTCATCGATCCCAACTTAGATAAGAACTTAGATATTTTAACTGCTCCTTAAATATTTATGGTACAACTGAAGGAAAGCAAATGGAAAGGAGTTTTCTCACTGCTTTCCCGATTGCCTATTGATGTGTTTTCAAGTTCAGGTTGAAGAGGAATGAGCACCTCTTTTGGAGATGAAGTCCTCTGCTTGGCTATTAGACCTCAGTTTCCCACAAGACTCTCTGAAGTGTCTCAAAACTGGTCCTTCCTGAAGGAGATCATCTGCTGCATCCCCAGAGCTACTGGGTTATGAGAGAGATCCTGGAGGACCTCTTGTCATCTGAACTGAACATAGAAACACTACAGCAGGCCGCCTTTAAGTGTAACGTTGGTAAAGGCAGCATTTATAAATCTCCCAACACCTCATGGTGTGGTGTCCACAGCCGGCTCGGGGGATTGCATTGGACTGACTCCCAGATCTCACACTCTCATCTGATGCAAACAAGAGGAGTGGCATGTGCCCCTCTGCCATGTAAGTGTCATAGGCTGAGGGGTTCTGGGTAGAACTATTATTCTCTCCTAAACTTGGTCCATTACCCTTGGGTATTCCCCAGTGCCACCACCTCCACTTTTAGTCATGTAGATATTTTCTAACGCATCCTTCCTTGTGACAAAAGGCTGTCATGGTAACTTCTTCCTTATTTAAATTTCACTGGAACATTCTCAATTTCAATAACTCAGAAAGGTGCCTTCAGCCAGAAAATCACAGCTGACAACAAAGTAATGACCATGAGGCTGTGATAAGCTGAGATTAGAGGCTACCTACAGAAGGCCCGTCCGAGCATTGACCACTTTCATCACACTGATGCTGGCATCTATTGGGGATTGACACTGCTCAGAAAAGATGTGGTTCCACTAGAGTAAGCACGATAGATGTCTGTTTGTATACTGTAATATTCAATGATATGCTAATTAATTAAAAGAATTTTTACCATGAACCGGCGCCTAAGCAAGTCTCTCTCCCATGCTTCCTCCACCCTCAACACACAGATTTTTTTTTTTTTTTAAAACAAAGCTTTAAGACACAAACTATATAAAAAGCTGATGTGATCTAGACAAATCCATGCCCAAACCCAAAGTAATTCATTAACTGAAAGAAAAACACCATTTAATCTTGAATTATTTGGGTGAGTGACTTCACTTTTGTAATTTATTTTGCATGAACAGAAAAAACTGACTTTTTTTTTTTCTTTTTAAACAGGCTGTCCCTGAAGCTTACAGAAGTTCCTGGGCCAGGGGTTAAATTGGAGCTGCAGCTGCAGGCCTACGCCACAGCCAGGATCTGGGCTGCATCTGTGACCTGTCCTTTAGCTTGCAGTAACGCAGGATCCTTAACCCAATGAGCGAGGCCAGGGATCGAACCCTCATCCTCACAGAGACAATGTTGGGTCCTTTGTCTACTGAGCCACACTGGGATCTCTGAATAGGCAAAACTTAAAGCAATTTCGGTGCATACCAGTACAGAAGTAGATTTATAAAATAATACTCCTCAGCCAAATGTGTGGCGACGAGGAGATAAAAATTAACATGAATGATGCTGTCAAAACCATCTTCTACTCGGATACGAGGCATCATTGCCCATCCTTTCAAATTCTGGCTGAAAAGAAGTAATGATTTCTGTAATCCCCAGCCATGACTTTTGCAAGGGGGAGGATTTCAAATAAACGTCTATTTGCTTTGGGTGAGCTTCACTGAATCAGCCTTATTTGATTTCAGATCCTCCTAAGGGAAGAGATTTCAGGGTTTCCTGGTTGTAAAATGGAAAAGAACATTTGGCTGAACTTGTATGACATCATCTAAAGCATTAAAAGGGCAGATAATCATGGGTTCTTTGCCTGTTTACCGAAGCTTCTTTACCTCCTCAATCTAGTTTATTTCCAAATGTCAGAGGAGTCTGAAACCTTTCAAAGATTTATAGACTGCAGAAGCAAAGGAAATATGAGAATAAGTCCTTTAACTTTTGTGAAAGCTTTTAAATAATTAACGGACAGGCCTTTGGAACTGTTTCACGTCAGAGCATAGATACTCTTAACCTATACCATGTGAAGGTTAAACAGTTCAACAGCAAAGAACATGAGGTCAGCTCTCCTAGAAAGTCAGTAAAACGTCTCTTTTGAGTACTTGAGTCATAAATAAAAAGAATACTAAATCAGCGAGGGGGAATAAAAAGAATACACAATTTCGTTTATCAATGAAAACCAAAACACTATACCATGCATGAAAATAGGAAACACAATCTTGGTTTTAAATATAATTTCTCTTCCAAACCCCACCTGGAAATTCTCTTATGTTACTAAAAGGAGAAAAAAAAGTAGCTGTCATAATATTATTTATACAAAGCAATCACAATAGGAGCAAATTGTTTTCAGCCTGGTATTATAAAAATGTTTTCCAATACACTTAAAATATTAGAGCCAAATAGCTGAAAGGAATACTTAAAAGCTCTTACCCTACATATATAATAGACAAAATATTTCTCACAGTAATAAATTAATTTTTTTTCTTTGTTATGCAAAACCCCTCAACCATAACTTCATGAAGACATGTGAAGTGGTGTGAAAATGATCTTACCTCATATTCGAAGTCCTCTGTTCTGTCTGCATCAGCAGGCAAGCTGGAAAGATACTCATTGTCCTCATAAAATTCATGTTCCATCGGATGAAGAGAATGGCAGCTATGGGGAATGTAGCAAGAGGATAGGAATGGATCAAAAGGGTTGTTCCTAAAGATTAAAACTGATTTTAGAATTTCACTTTCAAAGTTTTCCCCGAAAATGTTGCTATGAGATCTGTAGTGATCTAGCCTTTAAATGAGCTATGGCTCAGAAAGAGCAATTGCTTTGCTGTCTCCTCCTCTATGAAGTCCATCAATTGCTTTTTCTGAGAGAAGACAAGTTAGGGGCCCCTGGTCAGAGCTGCATTCATTTGGAGGGAGGGATGTGAGACCTCTCCCCAGGCCTTGGTGTTTTATCCATACTCTGGCCTCCTTCCATTCCATCAAAAGGCCTTGCTCTGCACATGGGTGTGTGGCATTTGAGACTGTAGTCTAGCCAAAGGTGGGCATTTTGTAATTATAGCTTCAAACTGTTTGTTGAAATACTTTTAAAAGCACATACAGTTGGCCCACCGTGTTTTGTGGTTCTGCATTTGCTTATTCAACCCACTGTTGATCAAAAATTGAATTTGCAAAAAAAAAGGAGTTCCCTGGTGGCACAGTGGGTTAAGGATCTGCCACTGTCACTGCTCTGGTGGAGGTTCAATTCCTGGTCTGGGACTTTCCACATGCCATGGGCACAGCCACACAAAAAAATTTGAATCTATAGTTGGCTGAATCCTTGGATGCAGAACCCGTGGATGGGGCTGGAGGTGGGGTGGGCCCTGTATTTTTGAGATTATAAATTATATTCACATTGCCCCCATTCCTTAAGAACTCCTTCCTCATTCTCCCTCATAACCCACATCTTTGCCTCTTTGATAAAGGGTGTGTCCACAAATATTAAACAACAATCACAGTGAAAACTCACTGGAACCCCCTAGAAGCCACAGGGTTTTTCACAATTTCTGTAGAAAATTTCTGGGGACCGAGAGAGCTGCTGAAATAAAGGAAATGAGATAGACCCAGGGCATTGCATGTGACTTCTAGACATCTTTTAACTTTGGGGGAATGTTTTATATAATTTATTAAAGTACCTTCAAATCACTATATGCTATGATATAGATGCTTTACATTATACTGTATAAAAGCTCAGCACAGTTTAAAAGCAAAGGGCATGAGGTCCCCTCTAAGAATTTCTAAATCAGTGAAAAAGCCTAAGTGCAGCTAACCAAGTTGATTTCAGGTGGGCCCCCCTAAGCCCTGCTGGACTGGACATTACGAAAAAAAAAAATGGAGTTAGGAGCATAAATGAGTTCCCTTATCAGTAGCTGAAAGGCCACAGAGACCCATTCGGGGGCCCTCACAGTGTAACTATCCCACCAGCATCTTCTCACTCTTCTCTAATATTCTCTAACTTGGGCCCAAAGAGAAAAAGCAGTCCAGGCAGCATCTTGCTGGCTGGCGTAACAGGTGAACCCTTCTTGTTTTCATCTGCACTGGCTCTGCGAAGCCCATTTGGGTGGTAAAACCTCAGGGCCTGAAGTTCGGGGCATCTGATGTTTCCCTGGCCTCTGAGTAAGACGGGAGCCCTGCTGTGAAGGGCACCGTATTCATTCTGTAAACATTGACCGAGTGTTTATCAGATGCCAGGCTCTATGCCAAGTGCTGGAAATCGGTTGGTGTACAACATCCAGTTCTTGTCCTATTAATTGGGTAGAGCAGCAACGTGGGAATTTTAATATAGTGTGAAAATTAAGGAGAAAATACAGAAGAGAGCACGAGGGTGTTTGCACCTACTGCGGTCCTAGCAAGTTTGCTAGAAGAGGTTGCCTTTCAGCCAAGATCTGCAGGGCTGGGGCAGGGGCCTCAGCACACTGGTTAAGAGGTGGGCAGCGGGGCCAAACCTCTTGGGCTCAGAAGTCTGCCTCATCACCTCCTTACTGTGTGACCTTGCCAAATCACGTAACATTTGTTTCCTCATCGGTGACACTGGGATGGTGATAATGTAACGTACTCCCTCAGGAGGTTTTTGTGAGAACTAAAATGAGTTAATAAATGTCCAACACTTAGAATATTACCTAAGACATAGTAAATTAGCTAATAAGTGTTAGCTAGTATTCATTCAAGAAAATATTCATTGGATGGCTACTCTGTGTCAAGCTGTGCTAAAGAACATGCTGTATTTGTTTGCTTGTGTGTTTTTTATCTCCTCTCTAGAATATAAGCTCCGGGAGGTGCTAGCTTTATTTTGGTTCCCAGTTTTATGCCCAGTACCTACGAGTCCTGGTGCCTGACAAAAGGGGCTATTTAATCAGTACAGAGAGATGGCTAGAATCAGAGGAAGAACAGAGACCCTACCCTCCTGGAACTTGAAGTTTCAAGGAATGGTTTCCAAAGCATGGATGCACTATTAAAACTGCCTTGGGAGATTTTTGAAAAATTTGAATGCCTATTTTTCACTCTAAAAACTCTTATTTAATTGGCCTGAGGTGGGATGGATCTGGGCATTGCATAGATACCTCAATGTCCCCACGTGACTCTAAAGTATACAGGTGAACCACGGAGATGGACTTAGCAGAAGCCCCAAAAAGGGCAGGGACGTGTCATGACCAGGTCTGTGCTTTACGAAATGGAGCACGGATTGCAGAGGGCAATAAAAAATGCAGCCTAGAGAGATTACTGCTCTTATAAACCACGCTCTCAGGAATGTTTGAACATTTGCTTAAAAGCACTCAGAGCCAAGTGGATGGGGCAAGACACACGTCTCAGACTTCACAGATGGGGCTACGTGAATAAAATATCTCTAACTGCTTTTAACTCAGGTCAAAATTGTAAATATTCCTTTAATAGTTCCTGGTTTCATAGCTCTGTATAGGACAGTCAGGGTCTTTTGTTTACATCTCAATATACTGGGCAATTGCTTCCTTCAGAGAACTGCACTCTAATGAAATGAATTGCCTAGCTTCTGTTTTAAAGAGGAGAAGAGCAAGAGAGAGAGAGAGGCGACCCACAGAGGGGAGTATCTTGCCAACATGCCGCTTCTGGATCTGCCTTAATAAGGTGTTTGGCAGCTTCGGTGAGAAAAGCTACTTCCCTGACCAGTGCCCATGACTTGTGTGGGGCTTGTGATGACTGGAAATTGGAAGATGAACTAATCAGAGCCAGAATTGCCCCTGAGCAAGTATGACTCCTGAGCCGAAGCAAGCGTGCGGTCCGGGAAAGTAGGAGGAGGACAGCGGGGGACTAATTGGGTGTCGATGCAGTACAGACGTTTTCCAAATGGACCTGAGAACCTGCCTCCATAATTGTCAGCTTGCTACGGTGCCTGATTCCTCCCCACACCTCCTTTCAGTGACAAAGGACAACACACAGGGCTTTGGGAGACAAGCCAGAAAAATACCTGTCTGAGAGCAGAAAGGGACAGATGTCAGGCACTGGAGGGGTGGGTGGCCTGAGTTTGGCCAGGGCCATGATGTGTTCGAAGGTGATGTCTGTCTGAGTGCTGGCATTCATAAGCTGCACTTCTGGGGCCGTTCCATAGGCTGGTTTGTTGAGCTGTGTTCGCCTCAGCACCTGGACCACGATGGGCTCCTTGGCATTTCGAAAAGCTTCCACTGCCTCTTCATGGGTGGCCTTGGAGAGATCCTTCCCATTGACCTGCCAAGAGGAAAGGACGTTGCTCAACTCAGAGGCAAGAACAGAGGGGCTGTCACGATAGATGAATAAAAGGTGAGCAGGGGAGGTTTAAACCAGCTCCGATATGCATTTTGAATCAGACATTGATGTTTACTGAACCCCTCACCATCATGAGAAAAGTGAAGGAGACGAGGAAAATTTCTTTCTTTAGGAAGCACGCCATCAGATTTATCAGTAAAGATTTCAAAACTTAAACAACACGTAAGCCTCCGAAAACGTTGACCAAAATCTTTAGACAGGCAGAGATGTTAAGTATATCCTTTTTTAAAAAAGTGATCTATCCATCTCTTGGTGGGGTTTTTGATATTTCTTCAGTTTCATTGACCTGAAATCTAATTGAGGGGGATACTGTCACATTTCTTTTCGTAGTTGTCATTTTAATTTAAAACCACGTGTATGGTATCCTGAATCCTTGCTATTCAAAGTGTGGTCTGTGGGCCAGCAGCATAAGGGTCACCTAAGAGACTGGAAATGCAGAGTCCCTGGCCCTACCCCAGAGCTACTGAACCAGAACTGGCAATTAAACAAGATTCTGGCTGATTTACGTGCACATGAAAGGAACCCTGCCCTCTAACACCTCTCAGGGGATATACTGTGTTCCCCTGGATCTTCACCTGTTTTAATTTATACCAACTGATGACTCACCAAGGTAGTCCTGGACCTAACAGAGGAAGAGGTGATATTTACCCTGCCCTCCATCACTGCTTCGCAGTAGGACAAACCACTGGCGCGCAGGATAGTTTTGGTGCAACTCTCCCATGTCCACCTATCAAGGGCCAGTGATGCTCCCCTCCCTTAAAACACCCACATACTTCTATGATCATCCTCGGGAGAGGCGGTACAGAGACCACTCTCAAAGTTGTCATCTATTTAGTGCCATAAAATGGGTCCTGATAACATAGCCTCTCCGTGCAAGTTGTATTCTAATAAAGTACTAGAGAATCCTGGAAGAGCTTCACAATTCTCACTCCAGTTGCATCAATAACGTCGGGTTTTGGAAACAGGAAGCGATACTTGGGAATAGAGTACTGTGCTCAAAACCCCTGAAATTATACCATTTCTAGACAACGAAACCATCCGCCTGTTGGTGAGGCTCTGATAACTGCTACGCACCAGCACATCCTTATAGATCCCTGGGTGCCTTCAAAAGAAGCAAAGGGAATCACTGATTTGCAGCCAGAGAGGGATGGCTGACATTCAAATGAGCACATTCTCTCTCCCTGAGTAGACGAAGAATATGTGTGTGCTCAGAGCAAATGTGGGGCGCCTGGGGGTAAATGATACAATGCCAGGTAGAAATCATCATGTCGTGTAGAGATGGGCTTAATGACCTGGAGGAGCTAATTTACTCAATTGACCCTAAAAGAGTTAATGTGCCTTCGAAAATTGAGCAATTAAGTTTCCTCACCAGCACAATATGACCCCGTACAGTTCTCAAATACTTTGTAAGAAACTTCAGTGAGAGAGTTGGGTGTGTACTTGTCCGTATGCATGTGATCACTGATGCCTGCATTTATTCACTGATTCTTTTCTCCACGGGTCAACTTGGAAATGACCACTGGATTTTCCCTGGGCCAACCTGGGAATGGCTTGATGACCTTGGGCCTACGGGAGGGAGCACGTGAACCTGGGATGCCTACTGACCATTCATTCCTTAAGCTACTGTCAGATGTCAGGCACATGGGGCTGAGGCCACCACTCCTGAGAACCTGTGGTCAGCAAATGATAAGAGAAGTTCCAGAGTGGAAAAGCACAACCTAAAATCTGGCCTTTCATCTTGAAGACAGCATCATCCTCTGTGTTTCATACCACGGTCAGTACCTATAAATTCTGGGGTTATGGAAGATGATGGGTGGTGGCTAAGACGGCCCTGTCAGAATCTCTGCAGTAGGGAAGAGTAGACCTTTCATCCACACGTTTCCTGCTTCATGGTGGTACCTTCAACTTCGTGAATATCCACTCTTGTGAGGTTTCATACCCTTCCCTTTCTGAAAAGAACTCTCGGTCATAATCTAGTGTTAACCACTTAAAACCTGCTGGAACTGTATCAATATGCTACCTTCACTTATGCTACCTTTTCCTATAAGCCTTGCATCCAGAGTAACCCCTATCAGTGGCAGAATGAGAGAAGACAGTGCCCTTTTTGGAGGAACTTCAAGCAATAACTGAGGATAAAGGCAAAAAAGGTTTGTGGCCAAGGCCATACATTAAATCCTACTAGTGCATAGAGTGTGCGTCATTAAAGAGTGAACAGACACATGCCATTATTCTCTTCCTTTCCGGAGGTGACTCAGTACTTTGCCTATAAGCTAGTCTTGATATTCCTTTTTTCTAATATGTTTCAGTGATCTTCAAAGCAAGAATAATTTTTAAAAAGTTGAGTTCCTTACTTTAATGATTATTTATTTTATGGTCCTGTAAGCCAAAAAAAGATTATTTTTGCAAAGTTCAGAAAAGTATAGAACTTTCTGCAGGAATGTAAAAATTACTGGAGAGTATTTTAGGCTGCGAAATTATTAGTTCTTATTGCAATGCTTAGTATATGCAGACAGTATTAGCGTTCATATAGCAAGATCAATAGTTATTGATTCTAAGACCAGTATATTTATTCCTTTACAATCATGGCATTTATATGCAAATTTCATTTTTTGCTTTAAGGACAATCAAATACAATTGCGAAAAAAGGACAGTCAATATAATCTCAAATATCTTACTTCCCTATTGGGAATGTTCTTTTCTTCCAGTTATCATGCAGCTGACCTCTATTTTCATAAGCTATTTAATATCTCTCAAAGCAAAGAAGTCTATGACCTTTAAAGGCTCTACTGCCCCACGTGATCTCTTAGAAAATGTAAGCAATGATGATACAAAACACTTTTTTTTTTTTCACTTCACTTGAAGTTCATCAACATACTGTTAGCCTACCAAAAGGTCATCATTTTATAAATTATGCCTTTCACAACAGAAAAAAGGGTAGCTTAACTGGGATTTTCTGGCAGTTGCTTTGCTCAGTTATCATCAGTTACAGCAAGGGAGAAGAATAACGCTGGAAGAGTACCTAAGGTTTCAGTTCTATAGAGAAAAATCTGTAGTAAATTAACGACTAGATTAATAACAAAACTTTTTTCGACTGCTTATATCCTAAACCAGTATCCAGGTATTTGATCGTGTCATATCCTTATTGTTCTATTTCTTTTCCATTGTATTCCCTTTTTCCCTCCTTCCCTCCACTCCTTCCTCCTTTTTCCTCCCTCTCAGTCTCAATCTTGGTTTTGTATGGACAACATATGTGAAATGAAACTAGAGAAAGAGAAGCTGGCTATTAAATGTATTCCACTTAATACAGGTAGTTAAGAGAATTGATCCAAACTGTTCTAGGTGCTAGTACATGGACAGAAACAGAAGTGTTAGAAGTTGATTTTCCAGAGGAAAACCTAGATGGAGTCATAGGAGCAAAATGGGTGGGGGGAAATGAAAGGTAATTTGAAAATTAAAAAAGAAATACCCATGTATTACGGAGGGTGAGTTGGAAGTGTGCACACAGAAGGGTTTCACGAAGGCTGGTGATTTAATTTAAACGTGGTGTAGAGAAGGCGCCCTTTTTCTAAATGGAATGAGTGAGAGGTTGGAGGGTCATAACAAACAAGAGAAGCACAGGAGATAACTCCCTCTCTTACTATAACATCTGGTGTATTGATAACTGTGGCCCAAACTGATTCAGTTCCAAAGTTACTGAGCAAACTAAAGTAAAACTGCCAAGATTTCTGTGATTGCTCTTTGATGAGAGGCTGTCTGTCCAGTATGGGGCGACTGGACTCTGAAAGGGTGGGTGATTGAGCCCCTCCGATTTGAGATAAATGAGAAAGCAGGCACAATGCTTCTGATAAAAAGGCTATCAGAACTGGCAGCAGCATAAAAGATGAAAGGAAGATGCCAGGGATAGAGATTCTAGGAGAAAAAGAGACTTGTGGCTATCCCCATAAAAAACAGATTTGGGATTGGAAGCAAAGAGAAAAGAGTAGCCTGAAGCAGGCCAAACTGGAAGCAGTTCTAAGACATTCACATGAACTAACAAATAAACAGATGATAAGTGACTCGAAGAAAAACTAATCATGGGAAATCACTTTCCAAGAAGGTCTTCCTCTCACCCCCGCACTTACCTTCTTAACTTAGTGGGTAAGTTGAAAAATATATACATTTTTACAGATATGAAAATATAAGTGTCCTTTCTAAAAAGTTATTTTTCATCTTAACAACAGAGAAGGGAGTAGGAGAAAACGAGTCACTTTTCAGCAATGAATGCGAAAGAAGTGTGAATGCATTTGTTGTGGCAGATGGGCTAATTAATCCATAAGCAACTTGTGAATGTTAAGCAAAGAATATAGCTTTTCATATGTAAACCAAATCATGACATCGTTTGATGAGGCTTCTGTTTAATGAACAATCAAGCTACCCTTTTAGATAAACCACAAGATCTGGGCTACTTGTCAACAACCTCCCCAGAGTGACCGGTGGCCTCAGCTTGGAAATGTGCTCTTACACTTTGATATTCCTCCAAATCCAGCCACATGCAAAATTTTCTTGAGTATCAGAAAACAAACCGGCTTTTCTTTTTTTTCCTTTTGAAGTGCAAACAAGTGCCTGCATAACCAAGTCACCCTGGTGCGGTTCCATTTCCAGAGTCAGCTGTTTGGAAAGGAAGAGGGTTTCCAAACCTCTGTGCCTCATACAAAAAAATAGGGGCTTTTAAGCCCCTGTGCCTTTCATGGGAGAATAACTACGAGGATCAATAGAAGCATAGAATACTCAAGATTAGGTACAATGTCAAGTTGAAAATAATCCTAAAACCCTGGATTATTATTTGCTTCATCTTCGGACAGTTTTATTCCTTCACATTCAATTACTTCACTTGTTCATTTATTTTCAACAATCTGAAATTTCAGCAGTGGTAAAATATTTAGTATGTATATTGCGGTGACTCGAAATAGGTATGTATTGTGAGGTGATTCTAAAACGTTTATTAATTAACACAGCTATCGCTGGAATTAATTAATTAATTTACCTGTAGCTGAGAACATGTATGTTCCCCTTGGCAAACTGCAATTCTCTAATAGCGTTATTGACCACAGGTCACCATGGTTTTGCATTAGATCCTCCGTTCTGAGTATGGTAATTCCAATTGGGCATGACAGGTTACAAGATCTCCCATCCTCATGAATAACTGTGAAATTAATTTTGATTAACGTCCCTCTGTGAATGCTGGTCAAATTCTCTATTTGATAATTAGGGCAGTGTGGTAAGGACAGGACCTAGTCATGTTTTATATAAGGAAGAGACACTATTTAGATTGCTATGAAACTGGTGTTATAAAAGGAATTTAAAATAATCCAAACAGAATCCAAGCAGAATACTCACTAAAACACTTGCCGAATACCCTCTTTAGATCAATTTTAAGTAACTTGAGCATATCACTTTTTCCTTAAACTTGATATGTTTGGTTCTAGGCAGACATCTGTTATGTAAATTGAGGACAGCACAGCATAAAAAATATTTACAATAAAAAGAACTCACAGAATGGGAAGAGTGCAAAATGTTATGAAGAAAACCTTGCTGGAGACTAAAATAGATTTTGACCTTTTTAATATAATCAACAAACAAAACAATCACTGGGAGGTTTGTGATAATTATATAATTTTGGAAGGTGAGAACATAAGAAATGGTAGATTGAATTAAACCAAAAGTCTGTGTAGACCCACATTCGGCTTTTGACAGTGCTATTGCTAGATTTGGGAAAGAGAATACGGTAATTATCACAGGGGATATAATGAGTAGACTTATTTAAAAGCGATGCTGGGGCTCCTTCTCGGGGGACGGGATTAAGATGGTGGAATAGAAGGACTGGAGCTCAACTTCTCTCCTAAAAACAACAAAATTCACAACTAAAGACTGAGCACTCTTCACCCAAATGGACCGGAAACCTTAAAAAAGATACCCTACTCCAGAAGAAAAAGAGGAGAACACATCAGGAGGTAGGAGGGGCGATTACACAATATAAACAATCCCACACCTCCTGGGTGGGAAGCCCCACAGACTGGAAACTAACTGGTTCACAGAGACTCACCTACAGGAGTGAGAGTTCTGAGCCCCACATCAAACTCTCACGTGTGGGGACCTGGCACTGGGAGAAAGAGCCCCTGGAGCATCTGGCATTGAAGGCCAGTGGGGCTTATGTGCAGGAGCTCCATGGGACTGGGGAAGTGGAGACCCCATTCTTAAAGGCACACACAGACTTTCCCCTGCATTGGGTCCCAGGGAAAAGCAAAGACTCCATAGGAATCTGGGTCAAACCTGATGCAGTTCTTGGAGGACCTCCTGGGAAAACAGGAGTGAATGTGGCTTGTTGTGAGGGAAGGACATTGAAAGCAAAGCTCTCAGGAATATTCAGCAGCCATGCCTTTCTCTGGAGGGGGCCATTTTGGGAAAATCTGGCCCGACCCGTCAGCAAGCTGCTGAGAAGCCCCAGGACAAACAGCAATCCAGGTGGGATAACAGCCCAGTAAACAGGCTACCTAAAGACCCCTCAGGCACACAGCTGCCTCTAATCCCATCCAGAGACTAAGCCCCACCCAACAGAGGGATTAGAATCGGCTCCACCTACCAGGGGGCAGGCATCAGCCCCTCCCATCAGGAAGCCTACAGCAAGCCCCCATACCGACTTCAGCCACAGGGGGGCAGACATCAAAAGTAAGAGAGGCTATAATTCTACTCTCTGTAAAAAGGTCACCACACCAAAAACCTATAAAAATGAAAAGACAGAGAACTATTTATAACTCAGATGAGGGAGAAAGGAAAAATCCCAGAGAAACAACTAAGCAATGAGGAGATTCTCAGCCTCCAGGGAAAAGACTTTAGACTGTTGATGCTGAAGATGATGCAAGACATTGGAAATAAACTGGAGGCAAAGATGGATAACTTACAGGAAACACTGAGCAAAGAGATACAAGATATAAAACTTAAACAAGAAGAGATGCAAAATACAATAACTGAAATAAAAAATTCACTAGAAGCAGCTAACAGCAGAATACAGGAAGCAGAAGAATGAATAAGCGAGGTGGAGGACAGATTAGCAGAAATCATGGATACGGAACAGAAAAGAGAAAAAAGACTGAGAAGAAATGAAGAGAGTCAGAAAACTGTGGGACAACGTTAAACGCACCAACATCCGTATTATAGGGGTGCCAGAAGGAGAAGAGAGAGAGAAGGGGACAGAAAAAATATTCCAAGAGATAATAGCCGAAAACTTCCCTAACATGGGGAAGGAATCACTCACTCAAATCCAGGGGCTCCTTCTGGCTTGTCTGGACTACACAGCTGTCATTTTCCTGGTGTGTGGGGTGTGGCAACTTCCCTTGAACTCCAAAAGGCCCCCAAGGCTGGGTGGCAGTCTTTCCCAGAAAAATGTAAATACCTGACTTTCAGACTCAAGCAGCCTAAACCTCCTGTAATCTGTTCCCTCACTAACAGTGTGCCCCTAAGAAGAGAGAGCAATGGTGGGTTGAGGTCCCTCCTCTGCATGTCCATCAATTTCGGGCCCCCACTTGATTCTCTGTGCTGCTGACTTGTAATCTGTGTGTTCCTCCAATAAACACTGTCGCCTAGGAGTTCCTGCTGGGGCACAGCGAGTTTAGGATATGGTGTTGCCACAGCTGCTGTGGCATAGGTTGAAGCTGCAGCTCGGATTTGATCCCTGGCCTAGGAACTTCCACATGCTGCAGGTGCAGCCAAAAAAGAAAAAAACAAAAACAACAACAAGACTGCCACCTATAACCTGGGGCCCTGTGCCCTTCTCACCCTTATTTGAAATGCTGATCTATCTATTAGTAACAAACTGCAGACTCCCCGTAATCCAATGAGATATGTAGAAAGCTTAATATCACATTCAGTTAACTGACTGACACCAAGGTCACTCCGCTTGTCAGTATGCTGCTTCTCAGTCCCTTTCAGAGTACACTTTTGATGGTGAGATGTTTCTAAACGCAAGCAAGAATCATCTTTAACTTTTCTTAAGATGTTATAAACCCATTATTTGTGAATTTGTCAGAGCTGTTCTTGAACCAATTTATAAATTTGGTTATAGGAAATCTTGGGGATGCACCTTTCATAGTTGCTTTTATCCCATCATCTTTTCTTGACTTAATAGCTGTATCCCTTTCATATTTGCCCTTCTTTCCTTTCTTATCCCCTCCCTTCCTTCCTTTCTTAGTCCAGACCTGCGGCATATGGAGGTTCCCAGGCTAGGGGTCTAATCGGAGCTACAGCTGCCAGCCTACACCACAGCCGCAGCAACGCCAGATCCGAACCTCGTCTGTACTTTCCACCACAGCTCATGGCAACACTGAATCCTTAACCCATTGAACTGAGCGAGGCTAATGATGGAACCCACATTCTCATGGATACTAGTCATGTTCTGCTGAGTCACGATGGGAACTTGTGTTTCTTTCTCTCTTCTCACTGCCACACTTTTCTTCCAAGCTTCCCCATTTGGGACTGAACATATCTGAGGAGTGGTTATCTGTATAAATTATTCCTATTATTAAGGAACAGCTGATGATATGTTTTGATTGTTACTGGGGGAAATAAAATGTGTACAACATAGTTTTATTTACCTAATTATCAATAAATGGATTTTCCGGCCCCTTAATGAAAAAAATGCAAGTATACCCTCTCTGGCACACGAGCTGAGGTTTCTTGGTTTGTCCCTGAGATCCACAGTCGGCTCTTCTCTACCCAGCTCTGTGCCCTGGGACACTGACGGCCATGTGCCATGTCACCAGATTTCCTTACTTTACATCTGTTTGGCCAGTGGAAAGAAAGCTCATGTTATATTTTCATCCTGCCCCTCTCTACCTGGCTTTCAGGATGCCAGCTCTTGCCAAGTTCTCTTCACATCCTCGCTCACCTTCCTCCTTCAGGTCTGTGGGGAGTAAGGAGTTCTCTTTCTCTGAACTCTGTCCTTTCTCTTAACTCTGCTCACACTTTTGTTATTCCTTCCCTCAACTTTCTTCAATTAAACCCTTTGAGCGTGTTTTCTGTTTCCTTCTGGGACCCTGACCGATAATAACTAGAGAAGAAACTCATCTCATTTAAACAATAACAAAAATATGGTAAAAGCTGAAATCTGCCATCTTTGCAAATTAACTTTACTATCAAAATTAGCCTGGGGTGGAGTTCCCGTCATGGCGCAGTGGTTAACGAATCCGACTAGGAACCATGAGGTTGCGGGTTCGGTCCCTGCCCTTGCTCAGTGGGTTAACGATCCGGTGTTGCCGTGAGCTGTGGTGTAGGTTGCAGACGCGGCTCGGATCCCGTGTTGCTGTGGCTCTGGCGTAGGCCGGTGGCTACAGCTCCGATTCAACCCCTAGCCTGGGAACCTCCATGTGCCGCGGGAGCGGCCCAAGAAATAGCAACAACAACAACAACAACAACATAAAGACAAAAGACAAAAGACAAAAAAAAAAAAAAAATTAGCCAGGGGTTAAGAGATGCAAACTATTGCATCTGGAGTGGATAAGCAATGAGCTCCTGCTGTATAGCACAGGGAACTATAACCAGTCACTTGTGATGGAACATGATGGAGGATAATGTGAAGAGTGTATGTATATATGTGTGACTGGGGCATTTTGCTGGACAGTAGAAATTGACAGAACACTGTAAACCAACTATAATGGAAAAATAAAAATCATTAAAAAATAAAAAAGAATCTCCTATTAGGAAAAAAATTTAGCTGTGTTGAAAATACAACTTCTAGTTTTTCATATTTAGTAAGTCACACTTTTTTTTTTTTTCTTTTTAGGACCGCACTTGAAGCATGTGGAAGTTCCCAAGCTGAGGGTCAAACTGGAGCTGCGGCTGCCAGCCTACGCCACAGCCACAGCAACGCCAATCTGAGCCGCATCTGCAACCTGCGGCTTGTGGCAATGCCGGATCTTTAACCTACTGAGCGAGGCCAGGGATCAAGCCCTCATCCTCATGGATGCTAGTCAGGTTCTTAACCCCTTGAGCCGCAACAGGAACTCCAAAAGCCACATGTTTTTAAGGCAGAACTAAAATATAACTTTTATTGAGTTCATAAAGCGGATGTAAAGTATTTATAGATTACACGTACACAGTTATTTTGTAGCATATTCCTCAGTTTGCCTTTGTCTTGTGTTTCTTCTTGATTAGATTCATGTTATGTACTTTTGGCAGGAATGTTAGAAATTGTAGGGGTCTTTCTCAGCCTATCCTATCAGGAAGCAATAGATTTTCCCATTATTATCGGTGCTAACCTTTATGATTTGATGAGATAGAGAGAGGGAGAGAGAGGGAGGTGGGGGAGACGGGGGAGGAGAAAAGCAAGAGAGGATGAATAAACACACATAAAATGTTCATGTCAAATTTTAAAATGTAAAAATTCTAGATGAATGGGGATTTGAGAATTTTGTGTACTATTATTGGCACTTTTTGATAAGTCTGAAATTGTCAAAATAAACTATCTCCAAATATCATTATATTTGTTATTAGCTAAAAATGGAGTCATGCTATAATCAGAGTTAACACATAACTAGATGAAATTGATGGATCCAGGACCTCCTACAGAATTTGTTTCTGTATCTGAATATCTTTAAGAGAAACAAATTCCTACTCTGTACTGAATGTCTTT
Organism: Sus scrofa; assembly: GCF_054392235.1. Lineage (NCBI taxonomy): Eukaryota > Metazoa > Chordata > Mammalia > Artiodactyla > Suidae > Sus > Sus scrofa. Next base: position 79,883,400 of record NC_139387.1, on the reverse strand, counting down.
TTTTTCTTGTGTGTGTGCATGTGTACAGATGTACGAGCACACAACCCCCCCCCACACACACACACCCTTATAGCGAAAAACACAGACTGCTGTCACCAACTTTATCATTGTCATAACAATTCATCTATGGAGTATCACCTGAAATCCTGTTCTCCTCCAAGCTGAGCTATTTAAAAAGATAGATGACTGCCTTCTGGCTAATTGTAGCAGTCCTTTCATTACTATAAAAAGACTTTTTATATCTAAGTGACTCTATAAGCAGTGAATAATGAAGTCTTTGGAGAAGAGCCCACTGATGAAATAGTAGGATAACAACTACTTACTGACCTTTTACTTCCTAAGATAATACTAAGCTGATGTAGTTGATTATTAATAAACCATCCATCGAGTTTTGACACATCGGATCCAAGTATGTTAAACTCAATGAGAAATTCTGATGGAGACATAAAAAGTTCCTGCAGTAGGCCTAAGGGTATAAAGACATAAGGCATATTTAGGGCAAATGCTGTTGAAATGAACTCAAATTGTTTCATTGGGAAGAATCTTTATCGTAATTAAATGCCCCAGATTTTCCTTAAAAAACTACCATAAACAGCCTCAGCAACTGAGGATTTACACAGAGCTATTCATCTTTCATAGTCACTGGACAAGAGGAAATGGGCTCTGAGCCCCTGGACAAGATCTCTTGGTCCCATTTTCGTGATGAGAGCCTATATGGATATCAAGAACATAACCCTGGCTCTTGGCCACACGAGCACAGGGCCAAGGAAGTGCTAAAAATCACTGTTGGATGAAAGGAATACTAGTGTTCCACAGAGTTACTCATAAGGGACATGATAGCAAATTATTTGTAACAGGACATCAGACCTAAAGACATCAAAGATGCTGAGGTTCACTATCATCCGTGGTTCACCATCCCTTATCTGAAAGAGTGGTCCAGCGCTTCACTATTTAAATGCTTCTGTGCAACAAACATTAAATAAGAGGCTGATCATTTGGTTTGACACTGCAGTTTGAGGGCTCCCAAAGATGCTTGTCACATACTTTGCAATAAATATGTGTTAAATAAATGTTCATTTATTTATCAAGATGCGTGTTAAAACAAATATGATTGGATGTGCCATGAAAGTTATCTGTGTTTATGTGCAAAGTGCATGCCTTTCACGGCCCAGCTCTATTTTGTAGGGTGGTTATCCATATTATTCCTTTTACTTCCATCCACCAAATAAATGGATTTGAGTGGTAAGGAAAGGCATTCATTGCTCTGCTCGAGGGCCCCACCCCCGGTTCAGTGTCACAGCAGAAACGAACAAGGTCATGGGAGTCTTCGGAACCAGGGTCTGAACAGGGTTGTCAGTGTGAGGAAGTTATTTACACTCTCTGAGCCTCAGTTAATTCATCTGGGAAAGGAGATGATAATACCCCATCTCAGAACTGAGGATGGGATCCAATAAAGGGTACAGCGAGGGCAGCTGCCAGAGGGATGTTGATTCCTGCTTCCTTCCTTCCTCCCTTCCTTCCTGAAGAATTCGTGAGTGACAGAGACCAGGCGCTTCTCTGGGGATACGCGCTAGTACCTGTGCATCCAGCCCTTGCAGCAGCAATGACATCAGTGCCAGTCCGTGCTGACTGCGCAGTCCCCAAGGGCCAGGAGCTAAGTGAGGTCCTCGGCCTGTATTTTCTCAGTCACACCCAAGAACAATCATCCGGGAGGAACTTTATCCCCATCTGAAAGTTGTGGAAGCTGAGAAGCAGAGAGGATGGGGGAAGGGCACCTGCTCTCACCATCTGCTAGGGAAAAACAACAGATACACCGAAACTGTAGGCAAGCTTGTAACGAGATAAAGGCAGTAACAGCATTCCCTGGAAGCGTAAAGACCCAACTCCACCTGGGAATAAATACTGCGATTTGACTCCAGGACTTGACATTTGAGGTGGGTCTTAAAAGATGTGGAGCCTTGTTAAGCGGCTCAGCAGGGAGTAAGGAAGGGAATCCCGGGGCAGAGGGGTAAAAGGGGAAGTCCTCTGGGAGTCAGGAAGGGATACGGCGTGGCCGAGTACAGAGGGATTTGGGTACATGTCAGACAAAGAGGCTGGAAAGGAGGCCGACAAGATCCCAGTGCCTTTGATGGACCTTGGTATGGTGTTCGTTTCAAACAACACCTTTTATCTGAAATGCAGCAGGATCTCATCCAGGTTTTGGGAAGACAACTCTGAAGTGTCTGGTGAGAAGTACCTAAATGAAAGCAGGGGAACCATATAGGAAGTTACTTGGAGAAAATGATTAGTGCTGTGTCAAAATTGGGGACAGGGTGGATGGCCCAAGCGGAGGAGGATGGAGAGGGTTGAAAATGCTACTGCAGTCCTCGCGTTCATACATATCCCAGTGGGAAGGCAAAAGGCAGACCTTCTCCAACAGCCTAGCCTCAGTTTCCATTCCAATTGATTAAATCCATGCTGTAGAGAAACACAAACTGTAGAAGTTGATTTTTAAATACAAAGGTATAAGGAGTTCCCATCGTGGAATAGTGCAAATGAATCTAACTAGTAACCATGAGGATGTGGGTTCGATCCCTGGCCTCACTCAGTGGGTTGGGGATTCGGCGTTGCCATGAGCTGTGGTGTAGGTCACAGAAGCAGCTTGGATCCTGCATTGCTGTGGCTGTGGTGTAGGCTGGCAGCTGTAGCTCAGATTCAAACCCTAGCCTGTGAACTTACATGTGCCGTGGGTGGGACCCTAAAAAACAACAAATAAATAAATAAATTAAAAAAAAACAAATGAATACACACACAAGGCATAAAAGCATTCTAAGTAGATGCTGCCCATCTCCTACAGCCTTACATTTTCAATGATTATATACACCCTCACACCATGCCCAAAAATAAACTCAAAATGGCTTAAAGACTTAAACGTAAGACCAGACACCATCAAACTCCCCAAAGAGAACATACGCAAAACACCCTCTGACATCAACCTTAAAATGTTTTCTTAGGTCGGTCCCCCAAGGCAACAGCAATAAAAGCAAAAATAAACCAATGGGACTAATCAAATGGACAAGCTTTTGCATAGCAAAGGGAACAAAAAGAAAACAAAAAGACAACATCAGAATGGGAGAAAATAGTTTCAAATGATGCAATGGACAAGGGGCTTAATCTCTAAAATATACAAACAACTTAAACAACTCAACAGCAAAAAAGCCAACAATCCAGTTGAAAAATGGGCAAAGGACCTGAAGAGACATTTCTCCAAAGAAGGTATATATATATGGCCAACAAGCACACGAAAAAATGCTCAACATCATTGATCATTAGAGAAATGCAAATCAAAACTACTATGAGGTAGCACCTCACACCAGTCAGAATGGCCATCATTAATAAGTCCACAAATAACAAATGCTGGGAGAGGGTGTGGAGAAAAGGGAATCCTCCTGCACTGCTGCTGCGAATGTAAGTTGGCACAACCACTATGGAAAACTACATGGAGGTACCTCAGAAAACTAAATACAGAATTACCATATGACCCAGCAATCCTACTCTTGGGCATATATCCAGGCAAAACCTTCCTTGAAAAAGACACGTTCATTGCAGCACTATTCACAATAGCCAAGACATGGAAACATCCCAAATGTCCATTGACAGATGATTGGATTAGGAAGACGTAGTATACATACACAATGGAATACTACTCAGACATAAAAAAGAACAAAATAATGCCATTTGAGGAAACATGGATGGAACTAGGGACTCTCATACTAAGTGAAGTAAGTCAGAAAGAGAAAGACAAATATCATATGATATCACTTGTATGTGGAATCTAATATATGGCACAAATGAACCTTTCCACAAAAAAGAAAATCATGGACATGGAGAACAGACTTGTGGTTGCCAAGGGAGGAGGTGAGAGTGGGATGGACTGGGAATCTGGGTGTAATAGATGCAAACTATTGCATTTGGGATGGATAACCAGTGAGATCCTGCTGTACAGCACTGGGAACTATATCTAGTCACTTGTGATGGGAGTATGATGGAGGATAATGTGAGATAAAGAATGTATATGTTTATATGTGAGTGGGTCACTTTGCTGTACAGTAGAAAACTGACAGAACACTGTAAGCCAACTATAATGGGAAAAAAGGAAATTATTATTTTTTCATTTTTATTTTTTTGTCTTTTTCTGGGGCCACTCCTGTGGCATATGGAGGTTCCCAGGATAGGGGTCGAATCGGAGCTGTGGCTGCCGGCCTACACCACAGACACAGCAACACGGGATCCGAGCCATGTCTGTGACCCACACCACAGCTCCCGGCAACACCGGATCCTTAACCTACTAAGCAAGGTCAGGGATCGAACCCGCAACCTCATGGTTCCTAGTTGGATTCGTTAACCACTGAGCCACGACGGGAACTCCAAAAAAAAAAAAAAAAGAAATTACTTAAAAACCAAAGCCAACAAAAACCCCCTACTTCTTCCAATGTTCTGAAACTGCCTTTCTGGTTGGCATCCGCCTACAAAGTGCGTAACTGTCACACAATAAACACCATACACACCCACTCCCCCCCCCCCCCCACCTCCCCACATGTACACATGCACACATACACAAACCTGCACTTAAACAGACACTTTCAGGCTTTCTGTGGGCCTTCCTCTGAATCATTTATAGCTTTGTGCGTGATACAAACTTGGGTATTTTACCCAAGTGAATATATAGGAATTTTACAACATGGGAGTTAACACGAGAAAGTAGAACTTGGGTGATATATAACTCCCTCTTCACAACCAGCATCTCTAACCCAGTGCTTGGAAGATGAAAAGTATTTCATACCAGTTTGAAAGGACAAGACCAAAATCTGAACAAACAGCCATCACCCTAGGAGAAGCAGGAGGTTTAAATCATTTTCAACAATCAATTCTGCCATTTGAATTCATTCTAACACTTGTTGGGCTCAGTCGATGACATGAAACTACAGTAAAAAGGCCAAGCCCCCAGGGAAATTCACAAGCTTTTACATCCACAGGTAAAACCACCTGAATTTGTGCCTGTAACCTTCCTAACACCATACTCTCAACTTCCTCATGAGCTTTGAAAAGTAATATTTTGTTTCACATTTATAAAAAAGTAGATTGCTGCTTAAGGCAAAAAGATGGAGTGAATGCACTTAAAATAGCAATGGATACAATTTTATATAAAATAGCTGGAATCTGCCTCCGTCATTTCATCAACGTGGTTATCTATAACTGCACCTTGAAATGGATAATAAAGATAATAACAGTGATAAAAATCTGTTGACACATACTTCACTCAGCACTATCTGCTCCTGGAGGTGCAGGAATTATTGTTCTACTCATCCTGGAGATCAAGAAATTAAAGCTTAACAGCAAATAAAACAATTTGCTCAAGATCATATAGCTAGCGAAAGAATAAAAAAAAAACCAAGATTTTTCTTCCAATTCCTATGAATTCTTTTAAAATATCAGTAGGAATTTTAGTATAGCCCTAAAAGTTGGATAAGAGGATTGGTGGGTTTATTCTGTCTTCTATCAATAAATAATTAATAAGACTATGATTAAGTCATCAACCGCGGGCATTCACAAGTGTGGATAATTGTCTCAACTTCCCCAGGGCAAGAAGACTCCAGCTGAAAAGTGAAAAGATGATTCTGTAAAATGAATAGGTTAGACAAGATGCCCTTCAATGACCTTCTCAGGGCTAAGAAAATCTATAAATGTACACAGGCACTTGAATTTGCACTATTCCCATAAAATCCGGAAATTACTTAAAACTTAGGTAAAAAGAATCCTTCACCCCTTCGTTTTCTACAAGTGAATCAAGTAAAGCTTAGACAGAGAGGTGACTCAAGGACCTGTTAATCTGTCACTGAACTTTTACCTTAAGGTGCCCAGTTCAAGTCCCAGCCTCATCCATGTGTGACATGGTATCGTTACTGCCTCACAGCTGGTGAGTGGCTCCCTGAGGTGTGATGGATAAAGGTCCCTGGAAATAGACCTCCTGGTTCTCTCATGCTTTTTACCTCAGTGGACACGTCACGAGAGTGGTCCACACAGGAAGAGCTTCTCCAAGACAGCAGTTGGCCTGTATGAAAAACCAACCAACTCAAGGCTTTGGGTCTCTCTGAGGGCCCACGTGTAAAATTAGATAGCAGGACTGGGGAGTGCTTGTGGAAAATTGTGTTTTACATGTCCCTATGTCTCCTTCAGGAAGCAAATAAGCCTGAGCAACAGGGCAAGTGTCACTCTGCAGATGGAGTCATTATATTCTTAAAGTTAACTTGCCACAAACAGTTGTCTATACCAGTACTACTGATTTTTTTTTTTTTTTTTTTTTTTTTTGCTTTGTTTGGAAGACTGGGGGAGAGGGAAATATTTTTTTGTAAATTTCGTTCCTTCAAACAATTAACATATGTACGATTTAAAAATAATTTTCAGCAGATAAAACAATCCTGCCAAAGCCTGGTAAAAGCTCTCCATTGTTCCATGTCTGCACAAATTACCTTGCATCTCTGATGATTTTATGTACATTTAATCACTAAAGATTAATTACATGGCATACGGAAACCAGTGAAACACTGAAGAGATAACTTCAGTTTAAGTGCACATGCAACTAACTTGTGGCTTTTTAAAACAATTTTAATTAAAAGTACTAGAAGAATCATCCGGCTGAAAATATTAGGAGCTCTGGGATGGATGAGCTTAGCATAGCTAATTAATTGTATATTTAATCAAAGAAGCCTTTGGCTGTAATTAATAATCTATTTTGCTCTGGTAATAAATATTGTAGTTCCATAAAAACAGAATTTATAATTTCCAGAATGCCATATGCACAGAAGAGTGGGGCAGAAAGCAAGCATTGCCACACCAGCTTTTCGAGCGGAGCTTGATTTTGTTTATTTAGAGAGGATGCTGTCTCTATCTATTTCATTCGTTTTAAATGTCATCTCACAGTGGCAGCTTACAAATAGCTATTCCAGAGTGACTTGGACTTTTCAAAGGTATAAAGAAAAATCCAAAAGAAGGGACTAGCAGAATGCTAAATGAAGTGTGATTTTTCTTGCACCACAAAGATCTCATATTTTAGAGGACTTTAAGGAGCTCCATCTGAATATGACTGCAGGGATGGGTGAGACAGCGCCTTCCTTTTCAATGGCAGAGTGCGACGCGGAGACTTCTACCACCTGCATCCCCGTAAAACGTTCACATCACAGAAGCAAGTTAAAACACCCCTTTCCTTATGATGGCTTTTACTCTGAGTGCCAAACACACCAAACTCCCCTGACACACAGACACACATACACACACACACACACACACACGCTCCCCACCTTTCTTCAAGATTCACTGCCAAGCAAGCATAGTATATTTTTGTTCTTATGACCCTTTCTTTAATTTCTGCGAGAGAAACTCTCTAATGGGAGGTAGTCACATGCTTTTCATATGATGTAAGATTACATTCTTCTTACAAGAAAGGTATAAATTTCAAGAGTTTTGCGTAAATAAAGAGAACATAAAAATGAATCTTACATGATGGGTTTTCCTATCTTTTAAAGATGTTTTAATATGTGAAAATTAGCTGTTTGCCATCCCTGTTTTACATTTCTAAGAATTTTGTACTAGGAGTCATGGGTCATTGAATAAAGCAATCTTCCATTTAAAAAGCATCTTTTGAGATCATGGAGAACTCACATTTTTGTATGCATCTGATACAATTGCTTGATACACTAATCAATTCATAGCATACATTCCATTTTTCTGGGGGTTATGTGGTCTTCATATGAATATGCATGAAGGAAACAGATATGAATTCGATTATTAAAATTATATCAAGTGAAAATATTTTTATTCAGTCTATACTGGGCATTAATAAACATCTAGGAACAAAGAAGAGAATAAAGCACAGAGGTAAAAATCTCTAATTTTCCCAAAGGCCACCATTCGTACCATATGATCAAAAGTAGCTCTTATTAAATACACGAAGATGTCTTCAGGGCCTAATTGGTTTATAATATAACATGCAATTTTCAATGAGAACAAAAGTGCTAAAGACAATTTGTAAAAACGGCACACAATGGCCTTTTCCTTTTAGAACTGTGACTAGTGGGCAACTCCTGACCCAGGCTCTCCCAGTGTCCTACTAAAACTATGTATAGAGGCACAGGGGAAACCAGTGCATTTGGACAATGAGAGGCACAGTCACAGTTACTTTATTTTCCCCAATTTTCCCTGACTTCTTTCACTTACTGATTGAACCGAACTAAAAATTTAGACAACTTTCTTTGAGCATCCATATGGCATTAGAAAAACATGGGCATGTGGTGTGTGCGTGTGTTCACGTGTGTGTGTGTGATTTAAGAGTTACCCACTGGATACTCAAAAAAGTAAAGGTGCAGATGTGCCGCTCCACCTGGAGGGACATCTCAGGGACCCCAGCAGCGCCCACGCTCGCCCTGGAATATCCTATACTCCGCACGGTACGAAAGCCCACTCTGCTCTGTCCTGCTAGAACCCTCAGAAGATTATTCTGATACCTCAGACCTGAGGGTTTGTACTGCTGGGGCTGAGAAGATGGAACTGGAGAGGTGTGATCCCACCACCTGGTAGACGGTAGACATTTCTTGAAATGTGTGGGGAGATTCACACAAAACAGAGGTTCAGGGTAGAAGATGTTAGAGGAGCGACACCCCCAAAGTCTGAAGGTCCTCAGGTGAACTCATGAGATGATGCTCCTGTTGGCGTTTTCATGTCCTTTTGTTTTTAGCCTATGAAAGGATGCCCTGTTTCAAAGTATTCCTCATTTTAAGCGTGTTCCTTATAAGTTATCATTTTCCTTACTTTTCTTTAAAGCTTCTGGTCAGGAGAAGGGAGAATGGGAAGAGAAACGGAAGAAAGAGTGAGAACAACAGAGAGAGAGAATGAGGGAGAGAGAGGACTGAGCCCTACTTAGCTCGTCTTTAAGTTCAATGCTGCACATGACATCCTTATAGATAAGAAAAGTATTGTGGACATGGAAAAAGTACCATTTTGAGGGTTTGGGTTGTTTAAACAGTCTATGACAAGAGATTCATTAATGCACAAAGGCAAAATAAAGGGGGAAACTATAAGTATTCAACCCTGGGCTTGATTCCAAGCTTTGCTGGAATCTCCTTGGCAGCTGTGAGACTTCAGGCTGATGACTTGACTTTTCTGAAATTTGGTTTCTTCATCTATATACTGGGGATAATAATGCTCATCTCTAAAAGTTGTTCATCAAAGTAATGAGAAAATGAGTGAAATATAACCAATATGATAGACAGAGTAGGAATTCAACAAAATATGGAAATTATCATCATATTTTGTTATCTGCATGGCATTCAAAAGGATTCTCGATCCAATGTTTATCGAGAATGATAATTATGGCATGTTTAGACATGTTGAGAAAGCACGCCCTGAGGGTTTTGGATGGTAAAAATTTAAAGAAGTAAAATTTTATCCACAAAGAGAGCACTGGATTAGCGGTCAGAGGACTTGAGTCCTAATTCTAGACCCTCCGTGACCAACTCGGACTTGGAAAGCCACCTATGCTTTTGAAACCTCAGTTCATGATAAGTTTCAAGTGCAAGTCAGTACAGATGAGGGAAGTCAGTGCTTGATCTCTGCAATCTATTTAGCAATGTACAAGTTAACTGCCTCCCCAATATTCATCTCACTGCTCACAGGAGATTTAAGGATTATTCACATTTTAAATAGGAGGTAAATATTGGTTTAATTGATTTTTATCAAGGTCATACAACAAGTGGTAAAGCTGGGATTAAAGCTTTGACAGGCTCTCAGCATTCCTGTTATGCTACCATGAGGCATCTTTCCTTTGTTCTCACCTGTTGCCTGGATTAGATAATTAATTCCTGTACAGGATATACGAAATGATTGTTAATTTAAATCCAAATATTATATTCTCGGCAAAACTGCTTATCAGAAAATTAGAAGATGGATGCTATTATTGATTTCCAAGTCATGCTAAGTATTTCTGAATTGACTGGAAACCAGAGCATAGACCTATTGACTGAACTCGGTCCTTAGGAAAATATAAAATTTGATAACTTCTAGATAGCTGAGGATCATAGGTGATTGATGTCAACATAAAATTTTTACTCATTCCCTGGACTCATCAAGGGCAGTTTCATACAGTTAAGAGAGCTCTGTTTCAAAGAGGTCAAATTGAAAACCTCAGTGAAATATCCCAAATTGATGAGGTCTACGTCCTTCAAAATAAAGTAAAATAAAAAGTTTAGTTTAGAGATTGGTGAATTGACTTCCTTTTTGCTTGAATTAAACTGTGTAAACTGCGGAGATTCCAAACATGGAGCTAAGTTTCATTTACATCCACTGCTCCATGACCTCCCGCAATTACTCTAATACCGGAAGCAGGAGGAGACCAGCTCGGGGAAAGGACTTCCTAGGTGACTGGACCGCTGACAGCACGGTCGCCTTTAGGCTGGCCTTTCTCAACAGTGGCACTGCTGGCATTTCTGGCTGGGGAATTCTTCCTCGGGGAAGAATGTCTTGGGCGTTGAGGATGATTAGCAGCATCCTGGGCCTCTGAGACCCCCGAGACGCTACCAGTCCTACCCCTGCAAGCCTCCACCACACACACCACCACCAGATGTGAAAACCACAAAGTCTCCTAGAGGAGGGTGAGATCATGCCCAGATGAGAACTGTGCATGTAAGCTTCATTTGAATGACACAACTCCACGAAAGTTGAAGGATGTTGGGTCTGATAGACACCTGAGGAGTTCCTGCTGTAGCACAATGGGTTAAGGATCTGGCATTGTCTCTGCACGCCTCCAGTCACTGCTGAAGTGTGGGTTCGATCTCTAGCCTATACAGTGGGTTAAGGATCTGGCATGGCTGCAGCTATGGAGTAGGTCACAGCTGTGTCTTAGATTTGATCCCTGGTCCAGGAATTTCCATATGCCAGGAATGTGGCCATAAAAATAATAATAGGCACCTGAGTTTATTAGGAGGCTACTGAAACACTGCAATAGCACAGAAGTGGAAGGGCATAAATTAGGCTCTGTTTCAAAGATTCACAAATTTTATAATTAGGAGTTCCTGCTCTGACTCAATGGGTTAAGAATTCAACATAGTATCCATGACGATGTGGGTTTGACCCCTGGCCTCATTCAGTGGGTCAGGGGTCTGGTGTTGCCATGAACTGTGGGGTAAGTCACAGACGTGGCTTGGATCCTGCATTGCTGTGGCTGTGGTGTAGGCTGGCGACTACAGCTCCAATTCAACCCCTAGCCTGAGAACTTCCATGTGCCACAGAGGTGTTTGTAAAAAGAAAAAAATTATAATTATATATAGTTTTATTTTAAGGGGAAAAATTGACCTAGGATATGCCTGATTAACAAAGTAAGCAAGGAGTTGCCGTCGTAGCTCAATGGTTAACGAATCCGACTAAGAACCATGAGGTTGCAGGTTCGATCCCTGGCCTTGCTCAGTGGGTTAAGGATCCAGTGTTGCCGTGAGCTGTGGTGTAGGTCGCAGACGTGGCTCGGATCTGGTGTGGCTGTGGCTGTGGTGCAGGCCGGCAGCTACAGCTCCAATTATACCCCTAGCCTGGGAACCTCCATATGATGCAGGAGCGGCACTAGAAAAGACCAAAAAAAAAAAAAAAAAAAAAAAAAAAAGTAAGCAATAGTACTTAGAAACAGGGCTCTAATTATGTTTGCTTTTTCTGCCAGCCAAGAAAAGTTAAATGTGATTATCAGAGTTCTTTCACCAAGTGCTGTCTAGGTGCAGAGGCCCTGAAGCTGCTGCTTGTCCATCAGCTACTATGGGCTATCATTAAAATGGTAGGCTCTTGCTTTACTGGTGGTGCCCATAGGACAACGAGTGAGATGACAAGGGTCCCTGGGTTCCAGGTCACCTGCAATATTTATTCCAACAAATATTGTTTCAATAATTTTTCTTATAGATTTTATTTTCTAGATTTTATTCAATTTATAATTTTCACTAAACTTTAGTAGTCTACATCCTTCTCAAGTATTGAGGACCACCTGTGGTTCTCATAGGCACCCTAACAAATAATAGCCTAAGCATTGTTAACATGAATTCAACACTGTTTGAGATTCCATGTACTCTTTAGAAATGCTCTGCTCCCTGTTGATGACCTGAACACTTTGCCACATTGCTGACTTGGGAAAGGATTTAGGATGCTGGCTAAAGGAATGTGGAAAGGATGACAGAATGTACTCGGCAGGACTAAGAGGCTGTGAAACACTGCCAGATTAACGACAATACCTTGTAGCATTTGCCGTGGAAATAGCACTTAACTATTTGGAGCTCTTGACATGACTGCCTACTGTTATTTTGGATGCTAATGGAAAGAAACGTAGCAGACTCATTGCCTATTCATTCATTCATATATAATGCATTTCTTTCGAGATTTAAAAAGGCTCCATACATATGTATTTCCTAAAAGGCTATAAAAGTCAATTACTTTGTTTACCCAACAAGGATCTACTTTCTCAACTTTGGAACACCAATTTGAGAAAACACTCACCTCTCAGCTAGTAGACATTTTCCAGCTGATCTCATCAGGGTGGGTGAGCATGATATAGAAAAGAGTGATCAAGTGTGACAAAATCTGTGCTCTGTCTACATTAGTTGCTTCCACTATAATTTTAATTGCTGTATATCAGAGCTTCAAATATTTCTACTGGATATCAAGAGATAAGCCTTATGAATTAAAGAATATTGTTGGTATATAACCAAACATGCAAATAGACATTTTGCATAATGAGCTAATTTTTGGAAACCAGCATATTTTTAGAGTTTCTAATATTAAACATTATAATACATATAGTTGAGGTTCCCTGCTTATAGTATTTCACATTCTAGGCCTGTTTAGAGTTGGTTACAGTAAAATAGAAGGCAAATGATGTTATTAAAGCTCAAAGCTAACAATTATAATTTAAAATATAATTAGATGTTGAGACCTTTCTAGTGTGTAATGTTATGCTCCTGTCACAGCACTGGGAAGACTAATTAAAATGAAAAATTAGAAAATAATTTTCCTGAGTCTGAGATTAGTTTCCTCTACCTTTTTTTTCCCCCTTCAATTTTCGTTCATGAATTCACAAAAAAAAAAAAAAATGAAATTACTGAGCACTAGCCATGTGCTAGACAGTTTTAAGCAATGAAGTCCCTCACCTCATGGAGTTTACATTTTAGTAAAGCAAGCAGGCAATAAATATAATAAACACTTCATCTATTTGTTAAATGGTATGAAAAGATAATTATTTGTTATGTGCTGTGGAGGAAACAGAGCAGCATGAAGCGAATGGGGGAGGGGAGTTTCCTTTCTGTGGTCTGTGTAGGTCTCATTGAGAAGGTGCAGACCTTTGAGCAAAGACTTATTTAAGAGAAATAGGCACAGGAGTCTATCTGGAGAAACTGAAAGGAAAAACAGCCACTGCGAAGGCCCAGAGGTGGAAGCATTCTGTGCACGTGTGGGCAGAAGAAAGCAAAAGAGACCGAAGAAGAGTGAGTGAGAAGAGTAGTGATGGCTGAACTCACAGTAACCGGGCATATACTAGCCCACTGTATAGACTGGGCTTTGACTCTTGGTTGTCTTTCCCAGAAAGCTTTTTCTTACTTTCTTTTCCCTCTTTTCATTCTCCACTTTCCCATCTTAGTCAACCAGTCCCCTTCCTTTTCAGTCAGCACACCCACACTCTCATAGCTGCTGCCTTTTTGTGCTATTGCCATTTCTCTTGGGATCTCCTGGGACACTGTCCACACAAAGAAGAAGGTCTCAGTGATTGATCTCTTACTCTGTGTTGGGCATGATGTACTAGACTCAATCTTGTTTAATTCAGTATTGACAATGACTCTTTTAGACTGGACATGATTACTGCACCTGTTTCTTAGATGAGCAAAGAGATAAAGGTTACTTATTTCTCTTTATGCTGTAAAATAAAGATTCACAGCCAAGGGATCTGAACCTCACTTGGGTTGATTCTAATTCTAATACTTTTATCCACCAAGTAACTACATGGTTTCCTTGTTTCTCTATCCCCAACTCAATTCAAGAAGTATTGCAAACAGTGGATTTGATGGAAAAGGAGTTAAGTATATTTTTTAGTGTTAGAAGGGCACCTGGAAGTCATACTGTCTAGGCTCCCCCTAACATCTGAATCTCTTTTACCTGGTCATCTAGGCTGTATATGAAAACTTTCAGCAACAAAGTATCACGATGCTTTTAAAATAGCAATACGTTACAACATAGGGCCATGGGCTTCCACTGTTTTGCCTCACATGAAGCTGGAAACTATTGGCTTTGATTTTCCACATATTAATATTGAAAAGTTACTGTCACCTGTTAGCATTCTTTCTTCTAAATGCCATTTTGTCTTAGCTTATTTCATTAAGTGTTAAATTTAAAGTCTTTTAGGTATATTTCTGGTTAAACTTTACTAAGTTGTAGTAAAGGCAGATATAGAGACTGTTAAGCTGCCTGGCCTCCAATTCTATTTGAAAAGGAAAACAAACAGTAACTTAGGAAACAGGTGGCAGTAAAAATAGTAACACCACCAGTGAGTCCTGGCATTCTGGGAATTTCCTGGCCTGTCTTTTCCGTACCGGAATTAACACACAGGCATAGTCAATATCTAGGATCCAGTCATCTCAGGATAAGGAAGGGGTACAGGCTTCCTGATGCGGCTTGTGCCAAAGATGGGATGATGCAAGTGTCGTCTGCCCAGAGATAGGCTCCTTCCTGCTCCCTCCGGAGCCCTCCTCTGCCATGGTGCCTGAAATTCATCCCCTTTCCTCATCCTCCAACCCCCGACTCCCGTTTAAAAAAATAACAACAACACGTATTTGTCTGGGAATAGTAATAGATGAACATTCACTGCATTTGACCAGAGACGAGTAGATCAGGCCAACTAGTGTCAATACTAAGATTTTAAGACAACTGGATCCAGAGCAAGTATATTTCTCTAAGAAGAGGTTGGGGGTGGAGAGGGGCAATTTTTGGAGGCTCGAGGTGGATGATTAGGGAGTCAGGCTGGGGAACATGGCAGGGACCAGTCTTAGAGGCCAGAGGGAGGCTGCCATGTGAAAGAATACTGCCAATACAGTCAGCAGGTAGACTGGTGTGGGAGCACATCTGACCTACTGCAAGCTTTTTTTTTCTGATGTTGGTCATCCTGTGATAATTTCAGATTAAAATGCCAAGGTGCCCCCAAAGAATATCTGGACCCCAAATTTCACTTTAAGAGTTAAGGAAACAGAGCCTTAAGGGTTAAGTGGGTAGTGCAAAGAGATAGAGCTTGCAGCAAATCTGGGGAATAGAGATCTCTGGTCTTTGGACTCCTTGGCTTGGTCAGGGTTATATTAGGTGAGATGAAAATTGGAAAACTTTTAACAGCTCACATTCATTGAGCACTTACTAGGCACCAAGTGTTAAATACTTCCCTCCTATGCATTCAGCATGTAATCTAAAAAGATTCCTTGTGGTAGAATGATCCTTTGTTGTACCATTTGAATGGGTGAGAAACAAATGCAGCAATTTTCAGTGGCTGTTCTTAAGTCACACAGAAGAGTCAGGATTTGAACCAAAATTCTTTTTTTTTTTTTTTTTTTTTTTTTTTTTAGGGCCGCATCAGTGGCATATAGTGATTCCCAGGCTAGGGGTCTAATCAGAGCTACAGCTGCCCACCTACGCCACAGCAACACTAGATCCGAGCCGCTTCTACGACTTACACCACAGCTCACAGCAACGCCAGATCCTTAATCCACTGAGCGAGGCCAGGGATCGAACCCACAACCTCATGGTTCCTAGTTGGATTCGTTTCTGCTGTGCTACGACAGGAACTCCTGAACCAAAATTCTTTTTTTTTTTTTTTTTGGTCTTTTTGCCATTTCTTGGGCTGCTCCTGCGGCATATGGAGGTTCCCAGGCTAGGGGTCGAATGGGAGCTGTCGCCACTGGCCTACGCTAGAGCCACAGCAACGTGGGATCCGAGCCGTGTCTGCAACCTACCCCACAGCTCACGGCAATGCCGGGTCCTTAACCCACTGAGCAAGGGCAGGGATCGAACCCACAACCTCATAGTTCCTAGTCGGATTCATTAACCACTGCGCCACGACGGGAACTCCCCAAATTCTTAATTACTGCACTGAAATGAGAAAAAGCACTGATAATGACAATATCAACTTAGCTGGCTGGTTGCAGTAGGAAGAAGTCAGCGCATAAATGACCTCTTCAATCCTGAAATTTTGGTTATGGTACGTTTAGGCTCAAAAATTCACATGGATTTGCTTCGATCTCTTAGGATTGAGTTTTTCCCAAATACATCTTGTCAATTTCACACTATGGTAGAGCAAGAAAACTCAGCTGGTGAGAAATAGCACCCCCTCGATTTTGCTATAGGGCATCCATAAGTCATCTATATGATACAGATCATTCTTCTCTTTCTTTTACAAATAAGCTGTTGAACTTTTTTGATGGGCCCAACAAGAAGAGCTAGGATCTTATGCATAAGCTCTCAACATCTATTAGCTACTTAAAAATGTATTTTTTTTCAGAATGTGATTCAGAATAAAATTTAACAGATTAAAAAGCAAATAATGTATGTGTGTGTATATATATGACTGCATCACTGCTGGAAGCAGAACTTGACACAACATTGTAAATCAACTGCATTTTAACAAAAAAAATAATTATTTTTAAAAAGCACAAAAATTTAGAAGAAAATGATACAAGATCAAATGACAGGTTAAGAGGGCTTTATTCATATAAATGTAATGTCTATACTACTGGACTCTGAAGAAGCCACAAAGAATTTTTTCTTTCTTTCTCTTTTCTTTTTAGGGCTGCGCCTGCAGCATATGGAAATTGCCAGGCTAGGGGTCGAATCAGAGCTGTAGCTGCAGGCCTATGCCACAGCAACACCAGATCTGAGCCGTATCTGTGACCTAAACCACAGCTTACAGCAATACTGGATCCTTAACCCACTGAGTGTAACCTGGGACTGAATGTACATCTTCAGAGAGACAATCAGTGTTGGTTCCTTAACCCACTGAGCCACAATGAGAACTCCAAGAATTTCTTCTTGACTGGTTGTTCATTTTTTTTTTCTTTTGAGAGTCACATCAGAGCAAAGGTTAGATACTTTAATAAACTGCTTATGAATCTTTGAGAGAGAAAAAACGACTAGCAGCTAGATGTCATAATTTAGGAATCCTGATGAAAACCATTAATTGTCATTGTGTTGCTCCCATCTGAACTCATCCAGTTGATTTTAGTCTGAGTTCTTGCAAGATCTGGGAGGATCATTAAAAGAAACTTGAGGCTAAGCACAGATGATAGGAGTATTTTAATATTCTTAGTGCTTTTACAAAGGAACAGCATGGCAAACATCAATTGTGCATACTGCTCTGAAACTCTCTGGTTGTGGAGCTGGGGGTAATTCCAGCCACCCTCTCCTTTCTCCTCCCCAACTGATTCAACAACAAAAAAGATGTTCAGGACACTCCTTTCCAGAAGTCCTAAGGCACTGTAAAAATTTAAGGAAATCTCAAAAGATATATATGTTGTTTTTCACTCTTTTTGAGATTTTTTTCTTTGAAGTCTAGTGTAGGCTGACTAAGAGAATGAAAATAAACTGCTATTTTTTGGATAACCTTAAAACAAGGAAATTTAAAGATAAAGAAAAATCATCAACCTTGATTACAAAAGACGCCTACTACCAACTCTTTGACAAAGAGGATAAAACATGAAGTGTTGAGTATATTTAAAAGCTCAGCTGAAATACAAGCTTTTAGATTCTATATACATTGTAGCTTCTGAAAAATCTCACTTCATGACTGCTCCTCAAATGTTACAGAGTTGACCTGGGAACAACTGTGGGGGTTAATCTGCATATAACTGATAGCTGGTCCTTCATATTTGTGGTTCCTCCACATCCATGGGTTCCACCAACCATGGACTGTGTAGTACTGGAGGACTAGCTTTTTGGACCCAAACATTTCTTCTTGAACATCATCTGTGTATAAGCAGATCCTCACATTCAAAACTGCATTGTTCAAGGGGCAACTATAGATACATAATATTTAATGTCAGGATGAATTTTATCAAAAAGTTAATTTTTTTCTGTTTCTATAAATGGAAATAATTGTATAATTTTGAAAAGTTCTTAAAACTTTTTTAATAATGATTTTTATTTTTTCCATTATAGCCGATTGACAGTGTTCTGTCAATTTTCTGCTATACAGCAAGGTGACCCAGTCACATATACATGTATACATTCTTTTTTCTCACATTATCATGCTCCATCACAAGTGACCAGACATAGTTCCCAGGGATATGCAGCAGGATCCCATTGCTTATCCATTCCAAAGGCTACAGTTTGCATCTATTAACCCCCAAATCCCAGTCCCTCCCATTCCCATCCCCTCCTTCTTGGCAACCACAAGTCTGTTCTCCATGTCCATGATTTTCTTTTCTGTTGAAAGGTTCATTTGTGCCCTATATTAGAACTCTCAGTTAGAGCTGATCCTTGGCTAAACTTCCCCCATCCCGGGCAGGCAGCTTCACTGTCAGAAGGACAATTTATTTGTGCTGTCGCTTGTTCCCCTGTTACTACATGCTAGGTACACTCCTCTACCTTTTTCTTTTTAGGGTTTTTTCTTCTCCACCTATCATCAAAAATTTCTGCTCTGAGACTGAGAGATGTAGTAGAAAACACCTTGGGCTTCCCCTTATAACATGGATTTAAAACTCATCTCTCCTACTTAGTTTTTTTTTTTTTTTTTTTTTTTCTTTTTTTATTTTTGCGTTTTAAGGCCACACCTTCAGCACATTGAAGTTCCCAGGTTGGGGTCGCATCGGAGCTACAGCTGCTGGCCACAGCCACAGCCACGGCCCCTCTGGATCCAAGCCACATCTGAGACCTACCCCACAGCTCACAGCGATGCCAGATCCTTAACCCACTGATGGAGGCCAGGGGTTGAACTCATATCCTCATGGATCCTCTTCACGTTCGTTAACCACTGAGCCATGAAGGAAACTCCCTACTTAGTTAATTTTTATAACTCTCTAACCTCTCTGAGCCTCAGTTTCTTCTCTAGAAAATGGAAATTACTACCAATCTCACGGAACTGCTATGACAAATAATTCAACATATAGGAAAGCAGGTGATATGGTAGGTACACTAGATACTTAATAATGGTTATCTGACTCTGAATCTTACCAGTGACAGATACTATTGACTGTCCACCCAGAAGCCATTCCCCCTCTTCCTTTCTATAGAACTCCAGCTCCCATAATGGAGCCTAAATATTTCAGATCTTTCTTTTCCAGCTTCCTTAAAAGCTAAGAGAGAGTCATACAATCACACACTGGCCACAACTATTTCTGGGGAAATCTACTGAAGTGTTTCTGAGATTTTTCTGCTAGAGAAAAGAGAGAGATGACGAGGAAAAACACCTTATCTGCCTTCCCAACTTACGTTTGGCCATGTGAGGATGTGATGCTTGGGGCTACAGGGATGATGATGAGAAGATTAAGATAAAGACAGGGAAATTAGCCCAATGCCTAGCCAATACTGACCCACTGATCTAGGCTGGGACGAATTATTCTTGCAATGTTGTGATGTGATCAAAATGAAGTTTGAACCCCTGTATTTCGTCCACCTTTAGTGAGGCATTTTGTTATCTGCAGCCAAAAAACATTAAAAAAGCTAAAAAGCCCTCTATAGATCTAAAGTATTATTATAATCAATTTGTTCTTCTTAACCTGGTGTATGGACCCTTCTCATCCACAAACACAGAGTGAGTGGATAATCTAAGTAGGGAAACTGTAATAAATACTAGGGAGGCAGGAGTTCCCGTTGTGGCGCAGTGGTTAACGAATCTGACTAGGAACCATGAGGTTGCTGGTTCGATCCCTGGCTTTGCTCAGTGGGTTAAGGATCTGGCGTTGCTGTGAGCTGTGGTGTAGGTTGCAGACTTGGCTCGGATCCTGTGTTGCTGTGGTTCTGGTGCAGGCCAGCAGCTATAGCTCCAATTAGACCCCTAGCCTGGGAACCTCCACATGCCACGAGAGCAGCCCTAGAAACAGCAAAAAGACAAAAGACAAAAGACAAAAAAAAAAAAAAAAATACTAGGGAGGCAAATAGGTATAAAATATGGTTTCTGTCCTGCAGAGGCCTGTAACTTACTTGGAGAAATAAGGTGTGTACATAAAAAAATTTAAAAAGTGCTTCATATAGTAGTGCAAATGATCAGTGCTATGGGAACTTAAAAGAACTATCAGGATTACTCATGGTCTGGAAAAACCTTATGGAAGTCGGTCTTGAGCTTGGTTTGAGGGAGAGTTTGAAGAGAAGTCTTCAAGTGGAAAATAAAGGAAAAGCCAGGGAAAGACGGGTCGATCAATGGCACAGAGGAGGGGTGTCTCTTGCTATGATAAGACCAACTTACCAGACTTAAGTTTTCATGTAGAGGGACAGGGAGAAGTAGCAAGGAACAGATTGCAATACTTTAAGTGTCAAGTTAATGAGTTGGGTGGGCTTGGTGGTGTAGGCAATATGGTTTTGTGTAAAATAGCGTTAAGTTGCTTTATGCTTGAGAAAGATTATTTTGGTAGTAGTCTATGGGCTAGGTTGGAAGCAAGAGAAACTGAGGGTTAGAGAACTAGGTGTTGAGGTGAATGTCTAAATATGGTGCATAGAGAGGCGAGGAAATGGAGAGATGACGAGGAGGTGCTCCTGTTTTGATGGGCGACATTGACAGGAACTAACAGACCATGGCTTAGCTCACAGGAGAACAACTACCATGGTGGAGACATGAAGTATCACAGGAGGTTGCGGGATAGATATACTTGAGGTTCCTGTGCTAGGGGATGCTCTTTCATCACCACATATGTCTTCATTTACACTTTCATTTACACAGAGGGGAACAAAGTGGAAATAATTTTGAAAAAATATTTGTTTATTTTCTAAAAAAATACTATCTGTAATTTAAAATTTCATTTTGGCGTTTATATTTTATTTCAGTCTATAAAATAGTATTACTATTTGGTCACATTTTGAAAGCACTTATCTTTTCCATTCTCTGTTGAATTTTTACCAGCTCCCCATTCTACAGAATATCAGCAGTGCCCACCTAGAGCTCTCATTGGAGTTGATCAGAGTGTCTCTTTTTATTTCTTCTCCTTTATCTTGTTCTGTGCTGACTATCTGAAAAGAATATCTTCCAGGGGAAGAGTTAAAAAGTTGTAAAATAGCTACATAAGAGTTTCTATTTGGTAATTGAGTTTGATGTTGGGAAATAGCATGATGTTTCTGTTTGCTTTGGTTTATTACTTTCATTAAAGGTATATTATGCACAGGTACAAACACAGTAGAAACCTTCCCAAACAGCATTTAGAATATGAAATAAAACCTACTACTAACAACTTTATATCCTCATAGCATGTTATGTTCTGATATTCAATCTAGAGTACGTCTCCAAAAGATCAAAATCTCAGCAAGATCTCTTACTCCACTGACAATCTATAGTCTTAGTAAAAATTGGCATGCATAAAACAAAAGAGTAGGAGTAAATTTTATCCAAGAATTCCAAATCTCAATTCCAATTTAACTTGACTGTCAAAAATATCCCAGCCATCTGGTGACTTAGCAGTGAGCCAATATGTCAGCCACGCATGTCTTGTGAACGGGCTCAAAACTGAAATGGGATTGACAAACTAGCCTCACCTCAGAAGGACACCAAGGCCATTGAGGCAATAAATAGACCAGCTGCTCTCTCAACAGGTGGCTGGTGGCAGGTGTGAAAGAAGAAACTACTGGCATATTCGAAATCATGCCTTGAACATCTAATCACAATAGGTCATTTAGAGAAGAAAAGTTCTGCACCAAGACAGCATGAGCATGAAACATACAGACTTAAATACGCAAAGGAGTTCATGGTCCAAAGAGATGAGCCATTTCGGCTCATGGAAATTACTCATTTGATCTAGTTTTACAAAGTTATGGACCAATGATGTTCACACACATTTAATAGAAAAGTTATTCAGAGTAGATAAACATTCAAGTGGATCAAATGAATAGTTTTAAGGATAGAAAAAGTATTTTATTTTTAATTTTTTTTTGTCTTTTCTGGGGCCACATCCGTGGCATATGGAGGTTCCCAGGCTAGGGGTTGAATCGGAGCTGTAGCTGCCAGCCTACACCACAGCCACAGCAATGTGGGATCCGAGCCACGTCTGTGACCTACACCACAACTCATGGCAATGCCGGATCCTTAACCCACTGAGCGAGGCCAGGGATCAAACCCGCAACCTCATGGTTCCTAGTCGGATTCGTTAACCACTGAGCCACAATGGGAACTCCTAGAAAAAGTATTTTAAAGGGTGCACATGTTAATTCCCACATGTCTCACAATTTCTCATTTTCTTTCATCTGAAATTGTGTTTGATATCTGGAACAAAAGGATGTGTCTATATCCATGTTTCTATAAAGAAACCTATACAAATAGATGTTGCGGAATTTCTTTTTTCAAGTCTTTCTTCAATCTCACCACTTTTTCAGAGAGGAGGCGCTTCTCTCCGTGTACAGCAGAAACTCATGTATAGGAGGTTCTGGACAGACAATAATGTCAATGATCATGCTTGATTCCCAAGCAACTTAGAGACCTGTGACTTCAACTGAAACTGTTTCTTCCTGCTCACTCTTCAGTGAAAAATCGTGAGCGGCTGGTTAACCGCTCATAAAATAATCCCATGCACATGGGAAGTTAGTCAATCATTCTCTCAGCCATCCCAGAATTTTGAAGGGATGATGGAGCCAAGTAAAACTGGATAGATATATATTATCATAAGGTTGTCATAACTATATCCACTGATCTATTATACGATAAAAAAATGAAAAAACACTGTCATCTACTGTAGTTTCCTGACAAATCAGCACTGCCCCAGTCTCCAGAGGAAGTCAGTCTTTCCTTCTGCGTATCAATTGAAGACATACGCACACTCACGTCAGGATGAAATCACATTCTTATCATTTGCCTTGTCCTCATTGTATCTCGTTAATATGCCATTGGTAAAAATCATTACTTCTTATCCTGAAATCTTCATGTTAATGGTGATGTTAAATATTTGGATGGATTTCATAGAAGAAACAAAAACTTTTTTTTTAACAACTACTCGGTTTTATTTTGGGAAGGGGTGTAGGGATTACTTTGGCCCTTATTTCTTATTAGAGCATAGTTGATTCACAGTGTTGTGTCAATTTCATCTGTATAGCACAGTAACCCAGTCACTCATACATACAGGTATATATATATATATATACACATATATATGAAAATATTATATGAACATATATGAACATTCATACATATATATGAATATATATATATATATGTGAGCATTCTTTTTATATTATCTTCCATAATGTTGGAATTCTAAGGAAAAATATTAGTGTTTTTAGTTTCTAATGAGTTAGGAAACAAGGACCAAGAACAAGCAATCTCTTGGTCCTTATTTCTTAACTCATTGGAAACTAAAACCACTGGTATTTACTTTCCCTTAGAATTCTGACTTGGAACATCTCTACTAACAGTTAAATCTTGGCATTGGTATGTGTTTCTGAAGCAATATGGTTTTTACAGAAGGTTTATCAAGCTTTAGTGCAGCTCCATCAATTTTTCCCAGGAGAACTCCCTGGATATCATCAACAGTAAGAAATAATGTGTGTGTGTGTGTGTGTTTCTGATATAAGGGAGAAAACTCGAGATTACACAACATTTTAGATTTTTAGACCCAATCATTACTGGGTCATGATTGTTATTACAGTTGTGTGTATTCCTTCATGTAAGAGGATCTTCATACGCCTCTAGAAAACATGAAGGAAAGTTTGTGTCTTATCAGACTCGTTTACGTCTTTCACATAAATTATTAGCAGGTAAGAATGTTTGCAAATGTATTAACATACCATAATAGGAACAGTCTTTGGACTTCTTTCGTAAATAGTAAAAACCAGCTTCCTAAATAACAGCATAACATAAATAAGCTAGAGTAGCGTTGGGCTCTTTAAAGTAACATACTTAACAGTGTAATATTCAAAGTACCTATGGGATGAAATATGTTAATTTGGGGCATAAAACCAGCAGTCAAGGAAAAAAGACCAGAGCAGCCAGATTTGTCTTCCTATTTGTAATTGTGCATGTTAATTTGCTCATGGATAAGCAAGAAATAAGCATTTTAGTCTCACAATGGAGAATAAAAAGTCACCAAAAAAAGTAACTTTAAAAAAGTCACAAAAGCCAAAGGTTTAAGGAAAAAACTCTCTCTTACTTGGAAAACACAAGAGAAATTCAAAGATAAGCATTTCCCAATCAAAATCATTCTCACAAATAAGATAAAGGCCCCTGTGTGCTTTTCACAATGTCACATTTATCTCTAATATTTTATTTGGTTGTTTTACGCGGAGTCAGTATATTTAACAACCAACAATCACTTATATTCGTCTTTTACATTGTGCCAATTCTGAACAAGTGGAATAAGCTTACGTTTATGTGGTTCTGCACCGTATCTTATGCCTATAACCTTTGAAACAATAGTAGTAAACAAAAGGAATTAACATTCAAAATACATGCTGCAATGCCTCCTCAACCAACCAAGTATGGTCCATACTTTGCACCATATTTTTCAGCTTTTCTTAACAGACATGTGACAACATCTCTTCTAGACAATTTCACCTTCGATACTGCTGAGAATCTGCCCACTAATGACCATAATGAAACATGCTTTGTGTGAGAGCCTGTTCATTTATTTTCATTCCCGTGAGTGCCTTCAGAGACCAGAGTTGCAATCACGGCTACTTACTATTTAATTCCCAGCCAAATTTATGGTCAAATTGAAAAATGGAGGCATGCAGCCTGATGCAGGATGCTTTTGTCTGAAGTGTCCTCCTGGAATCATTATACTTGCATTAATCTTTAATCTGCAATTAAACAATCAGTTCTATGTAAAAGATAGCTGCAAACAGATCTCCTGCATGTGTCCTAGACAATATATCTTAATGGGAGGTGTGGGGGAAGGGTGAGAATAAGGTGCAATTAGAACTAAATTCGTCACGGATCCTGGTTCAGTAGGAGGTTATTTATGGAGCTAAAAGTTCCTCCTGCAAAATGACTTTTGTATATTCAGATGTTCACCAAATAAACTCCATGTCTTGCAATGTAGGGGGGCTGCAGGATAACGAAATGCAAATGCAAGCGTGAGGAGGAGGGAAAGCAAGTTGGCCTGAGACATGTCTTGGCAGAAATTGCAACCTGCCTTGAACCTTCAGCTTCCCAATTAAGAGGCCTGCTTCCCAGCTTCCACAGAGGCTTAATTGGACAGCCAGGCCGCCAGGCAGGCCTGGGCACCACAACCATTAACAGGTAGTTGAGGACACTAGGTGGTCAGGCTTGTCAATTTTCCTTTTACTATCAGAGCTGTCAAGGTGCCACCTTCCTATAAGGGTGAAACAACCCAATAAGAAGAGCTCTTTGCAACTAAAATAAACAGAGCTCTCCGAGCAGATCAAAGGTTTCGGGGTGTGCATGGGGGGGAGGAGTCTATAGGGGAGGCAGTACAGGGTCTTTCTGCCTGAGGAGAGGACCAAGAGGAGAAGCAAAGCTAAAGTAAAACAGTCATCTGTTTCAGCTTCTCGCGCATGGTCCCCTAATTCAGTTTTTATAATGGATGGCGCTTTCCACCAGTTCATTCTGGGTCTCGTCTAGCAACTTAGAATAAAAAAGATTTGAATTTCCTAATTTTAATTTCTAATTGTGATGCTACTCCTGGTTTGCGATGCTGGTTCTTTAGCAATGCATACAAGCTCCAAAAATGAATGGTTTTCATCAATTTTGAAAAGAACAACAGCTATGACAATTTTTTTTTTCTTTTTACAGCTGCACCCCCTGGGCTACGAGTTGAATCAGAGTTGCAGGCCTATACCACAGCCACAGCAACACTGGGTCCAAACCACATCTGTGATCTATGTCACAGAGCTTGTGGCAACACTGGATCCTTAACCTACTGAGCAAGGCCCGGGATCGAACACGCATCCTCACAGAGACATCGGGTCCTTAACTCACCGAGCCACAATGGGAACTCCAACAAATTTAAAGTCAACCTTGGAAATACAGACAAATCAGGCATAGAAATTATGTTGAACCAACCCCTGAAAAGACAGACTTCATTTTATAACTACATTTCCACGTAATTTTTCTTTCGCTATTTCCTTCTTCATGTATTAGATTTTTACAATCATAACAGTCATAGAAAAATAACAGACGTATAGGGGATACAGAAAGACTCTTTCCGAGGGACTTTGGGATCTCAGAAGGCTGTCAACCGTGCCTGGCATTTGGCCCTGCTCTATGCAGGCAGGCATGTGGTGTGTACAGGGGTTGCAGGTGCTAAGGGCGATCCTTGGATGCTTGAAACACCATATCCTCAAGGAGCTGAAATTCACTATGCATGAAAGTATAGCTGAAAATACCAAGTAGCATGTAGAAAACGAATGGTGCAGACAGCATATAGTCCTGGAGGCCAAATGAAGAAAACAGAGGGAGAAGAGAGCAAAGAGAATAAGAAGAAAGGGCTTTTTATGTATTCAGTCCAAGACACCAGGTGGGAGCTCAAGGCATAGGAGAAGAATCATACTTTTCATGATACTACGTATGAAATAAATAACTAAAATCTGAACTGCAAAGACTCTGCCATCAATCTGCTTTTCAGGGTCATTTTAGATTCAGAAGGTCATAGGGTCAAAATGCATTACTGTCTATAATTAAAAATAAAAGTCTCGTTTGGTACATGAATATTCTTTTTTTTTTTTTGTCTTTTGTTGTTGTTGTTGTTGCTATTTCTTGGGCCGCTCCCGTGGCATATGGAGGTTCCCAGGCTAGGGGTTGAATCGGAGCTGTAGCCACCGGCCTACGCCAGAGCCACAGCAACGCGGGATCCGAGCCGCGTCTGCAACCTACACCACAGCTCACGGCAACGCCGGATCCTTAACCCACTGAGCAAGGGCAGGGACCGAACCCGCAACCTCATGGTTCCTAGTCGGATTCGTTAACTACTGTGCCACGACGGGAACTCCATACATGAATATTCTTATGAGTGGCACAGCCTCTCCACACCACTTATAGCCTTGCAATTAAGTACTATAGATAAACATAAGTAAAGACACCAAAGTAATAGACATGTATTGATTCCAACTGGTAAATCATTAAGAGAATTCTAAAGTAATATTTTGTTAAATAATTCATTTTACTCCACAGAATAACAGGTTGCAAGTTTTAGATGCTACTAGGGAAAGAGAGCTGAGACCGTAATCTCCAGAAAAAAGAGAAATCTGACATCTATCTGGTACCCATTTCTCTACAAATTGTTAGAGATGCAAAAACCACAGCAATTATTATAATCTGAGTAATTCTTATTCATTCAGTCACTACGTTACCAGGTTCAATGCTGGGCACTCAGGATTCAAAGGGATAAGAACCTAGAAATCCCTTTTAAACAGATACAGAAGCAATAGTTTAAATAAATAGTTTAAATGGATACTATCTGCAATAGTTTACAGGATATTTCCACTTGCATTTCCCAGCCTAGTCACAGTATTTGTCTCAAAATATTTTGGACAACTTCTCCCTTTTTCAAATAACTGAGAGTTCTCTTGTGGCACAGTGGGTTAAGGATCAGGCATTGTCAATGCAGTGGCTCAGGTCGCTGCTGGTGTGGGTTTGATCCCTGGTCTGGGAACTTCTGCATGTCATGGGTGCAGCGGAACAAAAACAAAAATCACTCCTTTTTCAGATAATTACATCATAATTCTTGAGGGTCAGGTGTACATCCTTAGGATCACATTTCATTTATTCACATTAATTAGTTCCCACATCCACTTTATTCTTCTTTAGTACTATTTCTCACCTATTTTTCTCTTTCTGTCTTCACCAACACTGCCCGAATTCCAGGCCTTAGTGATCTCAGCTTAAACACACAGAGATAATCTTCCCTCTGACCTCCCACTTAAGTATTTAATAATACTTATGATGCCACTTTGTTATGTAATGACACAGCTTAAAACTTTTAGTGCCCTGCTGCTCCCTCATTTTTTTTTTTAACAACTATTAGCAGAGCACATAAGAACACAGATAGGAGTTCCCATCGTGGCTCAGAGGAAACTAGTATCCATGAGGACACAGGTTCGATCCCTGGCCTTGCTCAGTGGGTTAAGGATTCGGCATTGCCGTGAACTGTGGTGTAGGTTGCAGACTCAGCTTGGACCCACTGTTGCTGTGGCTGTGGCATAGGCCAGTGGCTACAGCTCCAATTTGACTCCTAGCCTGAGAACCACCATATGCCACAGGTGTGCCCCAAAAAGACACACGCACACAATACCCCCCTGTCCCCCACCAAAAAAAAAAGAACACAGATCCTGAAGCAAGACTCCCTGTGTTTGAACTCTGGCTTCATGATTTATAAACTATGAGGCCCTGAGCAAGTTAGGTAACCCCTAGATTCCTCATTTAACTCTAATGGAAGATGAGAATAATAATAATAATACTTAATAATACTTGCTTCCCCAGGTTGCTATGTAGTTTAAATGAGTTAATTTTTGTTAAGTGCTGAGATCTGAGCCTCTTACACAGTAACTGATTTAAAAGTGATTACAATTATTTTATTTTTAATTTTTTAATATTTAAAAAATTTTTACAGCCACACCTGTGATATACAGAAGTTCCCAGGCTAGGGATCGAATTAGAGCGGCAGCTACTAGCCTCCACCACAGCCACAGACCGCAATGCCAGATCCCAGTCGCATCTGTGACCTAAGCTTCAGTTTGCGGCAACTTTGGATCCTTAACCCACTGAGAGGAATCAAACCCGCATCCTCAGGGATACTCGTCAGGTTCTTAACCTGCTGAGCCACAGCCTGAACTCCATTTTACAAGTCTTTTAAAATTTGGCCTTGGCTAAGTCACCCTCTCTTGATCTCAGCTTCTTATCTGCAGAGTTGATCACTGATTTCTCTAACATGCTAAAATAGGAGAAGTACATGTGATGTCAATACATAGCACATAGTAGGTGCTCAGTACACGGTGGCTATACTGGTTGTGACTCAAGGCCGTCAGTCCGGCCCTGAGGACTTTACAAAAACTGTTTTAATTCATCTTCCTTATCTCTGACTACCCAACATCTGGGTGACCCCACATCCCCTGCACCTGCCAAGGCCCCTCCGTGCTGTTCTTTTCACTCCACTGTTTCCACAGCCTGAGTAGCCTTTTCCTTCTGCATTCATCCAAATTCTTCCTACTGTTCAAATTCCATGCAAGGCTTACCCAAGTTTTCCCTAAATACTTCGATTCTCAGAGACTGTCTCTCCTGACAGTTACCAAACTCACTGTTTTGGTCACTTTGAAGGACTTTACAATATAACATTTATAACTTGGCCACATAGTAAAGTGAGCCCTATCAAGGTATTAGCATGGATACTGGAGCTCACTCCCCCAAATACAGGAGAGAGAGACAACGGTCAGATGCCGGAGGCAGGGGCAGTGGCGGGGTATTGGGGTGAGTCACAAGCGTGTGGCCTGGAGAGGGTAAGGGTAGAACTACAGCCTTTAGCAAGAGTGCGAGCCTACATCAGGAGGAAAGATCAGAGTGTGTGCAGTTTCTGCAGGGCCCACGGGCAGGAGCAGGCAACATGTTCTTGGAAGGTACAGTGAAGTCGCCAGGCCCTTTCTAAAAGTCTGGGAGCTGATTCCTGCTCTTGTGCCTCCACTGGTTTTATGGAGAAAGCCCTCTAAGTCAGCGTCTGCACATGACTTCTCTCTACACGATCCAAGTGGCATCATTTACGTTTAAGATACATTCGTCTTATTCCTACACTTGCATTGTACACCCTCAGAACTAGGACCATATCTTGCTCCTTTGGAATCCTTCCGTTTCCACAACATAACTTCTGACTCATTCTTTTTTTTTTTTAATAATGATTTTTAATTTTTTTTCCATTATAGCTGGTTTACACGTTCTGTCAATTTTCTACTGTTACACATACATCCATAGATTCTTTTTTCTCACATTATCAAGCTCCATCATAAGTGACTAGACATAGTTCCCAGTGCTACACAGCAGGATCTCATTGCTCATCCATTCCAAAGGCAATAGTCTGCATCTATTAACCCCAAGCTCCCCATGCCTCCCCCTCCCTCCCCCTCCCCCTTGGCAACCACAAGTCTGTTCTCCAAGTCCATGATTTTCTTTTCCGTGGAAAGGTTCATTTGTGCCCTATAGTAGATTCCAGATAGACCCATTCTTTAACAAATACTTGTGGTATTCAGGTGGTAATATTTTGAATCATAGAATTGCCAACATGTGACCATTTTTTTACCCCCCCAAATGGCAATTTGACATGGTTCAATTGAATGCATTTTTAGTCCTTTCCAGGTTGCTTTATTGAAAGGAAAAAACAAAACAACTTTAGCATCTTAGTTAACTTATAAGGCTGCTAAAAATAACACTCAAATTTTTTTTCACTTTCCCCAAACATTAACTGTTCTGAGAGCCTTCTTCTTTTCCTTCTTTCCCCTCCTCCTCCCCTCCTCCCCCTCTTTTTATTTTTTTTTTCCTTTTATTTTTTTTTTTCCCTTTTTGGCTGTACCCATGGCATATAGCAGTTCCCAGAGGTCAGGGATCAAATTTGAGCCAAAGCTGTGACCTATGCTGCAGCTGCAGTAATGCCGGATTCTTAACCCACTGTGCCACAGGGGAAACTCCCTGAGAGTCTTCTAAAATCAAAACATTTTTCAAATCTAGAAAAAAAATGGTTACTATAATTTCTGTCTTTTTTTTTTTTTTTGGTCATTTCTTGGGCCGCTCCCATGGTATATGGAGGTTCCCAGGCTAGGGGTCTAATCAGAGCTGCAGCCACCGGCCCACGCCAGAGCCACAGCAATGCAGGATCCGAGCCACGTCCGCAACCTGCACCACGTCCGGCAACGCCGGACCGTCAACCCACTGAGCAAGGGCAGAGACCGAACCCGCAACCTCATGGTTCCTAGTCGGATTCATTAACCACTGCACCATGACGGGAACTCCTATAATTTCTGTCTTTTAAATGTAGTAATGAGCTACATATGCATTCCATTCAATTACTGGTTGCTCAGTGATAGCAGGTTTGCTTGGATACACTGTAAAATCTCATATAAAAGTATGTTGAAACCAACATTTTGGTTGTTCTTAGTAGTAGGTCGCTTTAAGTGTGGCACAGAGCAAGCTCTCTGCTGTTCAGCTTCCTGGGTTTAAGTACCACTCCACTGCTTAGCAGTGTGATGACTATGAGCAAGTTATTTAACTGTTCCTTTTTAAAAAAATATTTTTATTGTTATTTCCCCAATACAATTTTTTTCCTACTGTACAGCATGGTGTCCCAGTTACACATACATGTATACATTCTTTTTTCTCCCATTATCATGCTCCATCATAAGTGACTAGACATAGTTCTCAGTGCTACACAGCAGGATAATGCCATTTGCAGCAACATGGATGGAACTAGAGACTCTCACCCTGAGTGAAGTAAATCAGAAAGAGAAAGACAAATACCATATGATATCACTTATATCTGGAATCTAATATACAGCATAAACGAACCTTTCCACAGAAAAGAAAAATCATGGACTTGGAGAACAGGCATGTGGTTGCCAAGGGGGAGGGTGAGAAGTGGGATGGATTGGGAGCTTGGGGTTAGCAAACTATTGCTTTTGGAATGGATTAGCAATGACACCCTTTTTTTTTTTTTTCTTTTTATGGCCACACCTGTGGCATATGGAAGTTTCTGGGCCAGGGGTTGAATCAGAGCTGCAGCTGCAGGCCTACACCACAGCCATAGCAACACTGGATCCAAGCCACATCTGTGACCTATCCTGCAGCCTATGGCAACTCTGTGTCCTTAACCCACTGAGCAAGGCCAGGGATCGAACCCGAATCCTCACTGAGACTACGTCGGGTTCTTAACCTGCTGAGCCACGACAGGAACTCCCATTATTTAACTGTTCTATGCATCAGCTTTCTTCCTAACTGTTAAAATGGAAATAATATTGCTACCATTTCATAGGTCTATCAGGAAGAGCAAATGAATTAATATGCTTAAAACCCTTAGAATGATACCTGGTACTGACTAAAAACTCGATAAATCTTAGCTAATGTTATCTTAACATAAATCATGGTAAGAAGGGGGGTGATGAGCCTAGAGTACTTCTTTTCAAAATATTTTAAAAGAAAGTGAATTACTTTTTAATATCCCCGAGGAGGTAAGATATACCCTAGCAAAGATAGGTCTCCATGAAAGTGTATCTATTATCTTTTGTCACAGTGGATCACAAATAGCCCAGTGTGATATGAAATATCTGAAAGAGGATTGGGTCTTTTTAATAAGTTTTATAGAATAACACTTATTAAATGTATGTGCATTTTATTACTTGAACTGACTTCCTGATGATATCATGTGTCACCTATTATATTCATATTTATTAGAAATACAATTAATTATGCTCAAGGGGATCTTATTAAAACGTATTCTCAAAATTGACTTCTATAAAGAAATTTTTACAAAAGCAGAATATTCTATATTAAATAAAGTCTATTTTTGGCATATTTTATCAATGACTCATCTTTATAATCATCACTCTGTAATAATCAATGGTTATTACGATGATACAGAACATCACAAGAGCTAAACAACTTCCACCTGTATTCATTAAGCCATACAACTATCTGTGAGCGCCTCCATAAAAGTCCTTGCAATCATCGTTATCATCAAAAGGCCTATTTAAACACATCAAATATTTATTAAATACCTACTATCTATAAGGTAATGATTCAGAAGACAAGCCAACAGATAAACCCTACTTTCTGCCAAAGTTAAGGATACATCCTCTTTTAAAGCTGAATTCAGGAGTTCCCGTCTTGGCTCAGTGGAAAGGAATCTGACTAGCATCCAGGAGGATGCAGGTTCCATCCCTGGCCTTGCTCAGTGGGTTAAGGATCCGGCGTTGCCGTGAACTGTGGTGTAGGTCGGAGACACGGCTCAGATCCCAAGTTCCTGTGGCTGTGACATAGGTCGGCAGCTGCAGCTCTGATTTGACCCTTAGCCTGGGAACCTCCATATGCTGCAGGGTGCAGCCCTAAAAAAGACAAAAGACAAAAAAAGAAAAAAAGCTGAATTCAGCTGCCCCCATATATTTACAGATAAAGCATCAGAAATAATTTACTAGAAACTAAGTTTTGCACTTCTCCTTGACATCACCTGTTAGACATGTCAATAAATAACAGAACCGAATACACCAATGAACATATCTAAATAACTTCAGCAAGAGTGAGAAGAAACGTGGCATTGGTTTAAAAATTATTCTTATTCTTGGGCAATTTTTCATATTTTAATAACATTTGAGTTGTTTAATACAGGCTGCCATAGGGTCCACTTTGTCACTAAGACAAACCACTCATTTCAAGCCAGCACTGTTACTGAAAACAATATTCAGAGGGCATGATTAACTCAATAAGATGTGTCCTTAAGAAGGAATCTGCATATTGGTGCAGATAGATGATTTTATCTGTGTGCGTGAATATTTTCATTTTCCCAACTGCTTGCTGAAGTGGCTGGTTATTTCCCTTAGCATTGTGCTGTCCCATCGTGTGGCTGTGGTTGGGGGTGTTGCTGAGTCAGGGAACACATTTCCTGACTCTCCCTCAGTGTGCAGGTGTGGCCATGTGGCTTGTTCTTGTTAAGCGAGGAAGAGCAATAGCGGTCTGTATTATTTCTGCTCAGGCATTTTAAGAAGTGGATGGGTTTTCTACTGTCTGCCCTTTCCCTTTCTGCTGGCTAGAAGAAGAGGATTCCAAAGCCCCAAGGCATGAGAAACACAGAATGGAAGAAGCCTGGACCCCTGAATCCCAGGGGGTAAGGTCTAACCAATATGAAAGTAACCAATCCCAAGTTCATTTCTTCCTTTTTTTAAACTTTTTATGGCCACAAGCAGCATGTGGAAGTTCCTGGGCCAGGGGTTGAAATGGAGCTGCAGCTGCTGGCCTATGACACAGCAAAAGCAACACCAGATCAGAGCCGTATCTGTAACCTACACCAAGAGCTTACAGCAACTGTGGATCTTTAACCCACTAAGCAAGGCCAGGGATCGAACCTGCACCCTCACGGCAACAACACTGGGTTCCTAATCTGCTGAGCTACAATGGGAATTTCCCAAGTTAATTTTCTTTCTTTTCTGCAGAGAAACTTTATCAGGGTAATTTTGATCGTTCTCATCACCACTACCAAAAATTTACTAAGAATGAGGATGATTTATTTAATTATGTCACTTGGTGAAATGTTATAGGTAGAGATCTCAATTGTAGCCAAAAATCTAACAGGAATTTGGAATTTTTCTGGTAAATTTATCTAAATAAAACTCAGCAGAGACCCAAAAATAAGTCTATAAAAGCCTTCAAGTAATCAAAACAAATGTCAAAAACTCCTAGTACCAAAAGACACAGCTTCATGAAAAGGGCAGATCTAAAAGATCTAATTCTGGTCTATTCTAAAGACTAGTTTAGCAAGCTTTTTATTTGATTTTTTCTGTTGGTGGAACACAAGGATTAGCAGACACCCTAACAGAAGCAAGAGATGCATCTAAATTGATTAATGTGTAGGAAAAAAAAAAATCCCAGTTTAGGTAGAAAATTTTAAAGAACTATGACAGAGTCTACCTAGAAATGGGAACACAATGATACAAATCACTGTTTATTTTCATTTACAGACAAGTTGGAATTGAAAAAATAATTATGCACTTACAAAGTAAGATTCCATAGATTAAGCCAACTAGCAAAAAGGTAAGTTGATATTCTTTGAATTTATACATTTGGTTAATATTAAGTTACCTAGTTCTTTCACTAGTTATAATATTCCTTTTGTAATTTCTCAACTATTCTTAGCACATCTTTCTTCAAAGACATTCATCTTTAGATGGCTATTTAGGCGAAACCATGGTACTTAAATACATGGGGGAAAAGTTGGTTTGCTAAATGCTGCCCCTATTTCTAAAGAGAAATTCTCCTTCACCTAGTATCCCTTTGTTGTGACATTCTGGGGAACTAGAACCGCAAAGTAACTACAGAAAGGATGGCTATGATAAGGGAGAGGTTGGATGATTTGAGTAACAAAACTTGAAGGCAAAAACCAAAAGGGAGCAAAGAGAGGTTTATTAGATTGTGATAGAACTGAGCCTGATTATTTCTAATCAGTTCCTGTGTATGAGGGGACTAGATTATGCAATACATTTAGTTTTTATGATATGCATTTATGCAAAGGTTACATTCTATTATGTGTCCATTACATTTGTGTGTGGGGGGAGCCAGAAAGTTAAAAATTTAATCATAGCTCCTACAACTCAAAAGAAGCAGCAGGAAAAGAATTTACTTGGGAAAGTGTGGGCATCATTTAAGAATATATATTTGCACTGGATTAATGGGAGCTCGCAAAAAAGGTATATTTTTAGCAAAGGAAATTGATATTGTAGTCTTTCGTGGTTTCCCTTTTAGTTAAAGTTCAGTCAAGAATGTCTGTCTTTGGGATAGAGAGTCCAGAAATAAACCTACACACCTATGGTCAATTCATCATCAACAAAGGAGGCAAGAATGCACAAGGTGGGAAAGAAAGCAAGCAGCACTGGGGAAGTTGGACAGCAGCAAGTAAATCAATGCAGTCAGAACACACCCTCACTCCATATACCAAAATAAACTCAAAATGGATTAAAGACTTAAACACAAGACATGAAACCATAAAACTCCTAGAAGAGAACACAGGGAAAACATTCTTTGATATAAGTTGCACCAATATTTTCTTAGGTCAGTCACCCAAGGCAATAGAAATAAAAGCAAAAATAAACAAATGGGACCTAATGAAACTTACAAGCTGTTGCACAGCCACGGGAACCATAAATAAAATGAAAAAAAAAAAAACAAACAAAACAAAAACAAAAAACAAAAAAACCCCCATGAACTGGGAGAAAATATTTGCAAGCAGTGTGGCCAACAAAGGCTTTATTTACAAAGTATACGAACCGTTCATACAACTCAGTAACAAAAAACCAAACAACCCAATCAAAAAACAGGAGATCTAAATACACATTTCTCCAAAGAAGACATAGAGATGGCCCATAAGCACATGAAAAGATGCTCATCATTCCTAATGATTAGATAAATGAGAATCAAAGCTGTAGTGAGGTACCATCCCACACTAGTCAGAAGGGCCATCATTAAAAATGTCTATGAATAACAAATGCTGGAGGGGATGTGGCAAATAGGAAACCTTCCTAAACTGTTGGTGGGAATGTAAATTGTGGTAGCCACCATAGAAAATGGTATGGAGGTTCCTCAAAAAACTAAAAATGGGGTGGCCATATGATCAAGCGATCCTCCTCCTGGGCACATATCCAGACAAAACTATAATTCAAAAAGATACACGCGCCCCAATGTTCATAGCAGCACTATTTACAACAGCCAACACATGGAAGCAACCTAAATGTCCATCAACAGATAAATAGATAAAAAAAGATATGGTGTGTGTGTGTGTGTGTGTGTGTGTACACATACATATATACATACATATTTGTTTAATGGAATATATAACAGAATATTACTCAGCCACAAAAAAGAAATAATGTCTTTTGCAGTAACATGGATGGGCCTAGAAATTATTATACTAAGCAAAATAAATCATAAAGAGAAAGACAAATATCATATAACATGACTTATATGTGGAATCTAAAATACAACACAAATGAACATATCTACAAAATAGAAACAGACTCAGAGACATAGAGAACATATTTGTGGTTATCAAAGGAGGTGGGGAGGGAAGGATTGGGAGTCTGGGATTAGCAGATGCCAACTATTATATATAGAATGCATAACAAATGAGATCCTATTGTAGAGTGCAGGGAACTATATTCAACTATTTACGGATAAACCATAATGGAAGAGAACATGAAAAAGAATACATGTATAACCGAATCATGTTGCTGTGCAGCAGAAATGACACAACATTAAAATTCAACTACACGTCCATAAAATTTTTTTAAAAAGAATGTCTTTGATGTTAAATGAGTTTATAGCTACCTATGTTGGGGCTTTGTATACAGAGTAGCAATAATCTGGAATACTTAAAAAAATTTATTACAGTTGATTTACAATGTTCTGTCAATTTCTGTTGCATAGCAAAGTGACCCAGACATACATCCATATACATCCTTTTCTTTTTCATATTCTCCTCCATCATGTTTCATCACAAGTGATCAAATACAGTTCCCTGTGCTATACCTCTGGAGTCTTTTAAAGAGAAAAATTCCCCCATTTCTATGGCTAAGAGTTTTCTTTAATGCCCACATATGTCCATGAACGATTTTTCCAAATATTCTCTATGATTGAATCACTCTATCTAGAGGATGGATGATTAAGTTGGGAGGTCTTTCCAAATATTCACTGATTCATTTTTAGTTTTCACTTCTCCGGAGATGAGCTGCAATGTCTCTGAAACTGTCCCTTTCTTCTCTGTGCTCTCAAGGTGTTCTGTCCATACTTCCATTAGAGCATCCCTCACATTAGGTTGCAAATATTTATATACTGTGTTTCCTCCTCCATTAAAGGAGACGTTTCTGTTTTTTCCCTCGGTGAAATGCAATGCCTGGCACTCAGTAGATGTGGACTATATGGTTGTTGAGTGAATGTGAGAATAGTAAAGGTTCCAAATGGTATGCACAGCTTAAGCGATCTAAAGGGACAAAGAAACTTTCAGTGAGAATAGCAACTAGTTTAAAACAAACCAGGGGAACATACAATGAATCAGGTGTGATTTGTGGCATAAGCAATTTCCTAATTGATGTTAGTTGTGTTCTGGCCAAAGGGCTAAACCACATTATGGTTGCAAACACATCCTCAAGTTTTAGAATTCAGAAAATCCCTCATGTTCAACCTCATATGCTCAGAGCCTCCTTTCATTTTGTCCTGTTGAGCAAGACAGGAATAAAGTGAAGTGACTGACCATTTTCGTAGCACGGAAGTAGACAGTGCACCTGTGAATTATCCCCTACCACCTTTATGTAAAGGACACATTGGATATTCAACTATCGTGGTTTTTGAAAGAATATATTATTATTATAAACTTTTCCCCTTAAAACCAAAAAATCTCATGTCTTTTTGAGGTCGATAATATGAAAGAAAATTTTTTTTTGCCAGGTCAATGTTTTCTGCACGACTAGAATGGAATGAATGAAAACGTCCCACCCACCCAACTCTCACCCTGCCTATTACTGCCCTTATATGTCACTGAAGGACACAAATAATATTCGTGGTTAGGTATGCCACTCTCCCATCAGGAGCAAAGCTATTTTGCGCTGAAATGCAAATGACTGCATTCATCAAAGGAGCTTTGTTACTTATTCATTGTACGCCTTATCGTTCCTTTCCCAAACCCCAGCGCTTCTGCAGCAAGCGCAGAGGTGCGTCAAGAGCAGCACCAGCCCCTGTCAAAGGTGTCCTTATCAGGAGAGGCAGGGTGCTTGGGGAATGACCTGCCAAGTCACAGCAGCCTCCTGTCTTCTGCCTCCTTTGTGCATGGTGGCGTTCTTTGTCCTTAGTCTATGATCTGCCTTTCTCCGCATGGTGCATGGTGTGACTCCCACAAACACATCTGGAAAACCACACTGGAAATAGGATTTGTGAAAACACCACGCTTTCCCCAACCCCCCCTTTTTTTTTCTTTTTGTATCAAATGGATTACTTTGTCCAGCCTTCCCACATGGATAAGCTCAGTTGATTTCTCTCTCTCTCTCCTCTTTTATTTTTGAAGCACGAACCTAATTATTTAAAGATGCCATAAGACGCAGAGCAGCCAAGTAGGAGGGGAGAGAAGGAAAGCCCAAAAGGGATATTGACAGGTTGAGAGAGGGTCATCTAACGTCTCCGGCAGAGGCAGGCACAGGGGGCTCTTTCTCATTACATCTAACACAGCTTAACCGAGTTCAACATAGCCTTCTGTATCCTCTGGGGAAGGTTTTTTTTTTTTTTCGGATGGACACTAGAGATTAATCCTTCTGTAATTTCTCCTGCTTTTCTAACTGTCGGGGGATTTGTGTTGGAGATAATGGTGGTATTAATGCCTAACCTAGGTGTAGAAATTGCCTTAATATAACAGAGATCATGAAGAGCACACCAATAATTGCCCCAGAGTGATAGCCCTTAAAGTAAACGGCAATATAGGAGAGTCCACATCCTGCGGTCCTTAATGAAGTTTGGGGCTTTTCTGATGAGATTCTCTACACAATAGGCAGAGAATCAGGGCTGCCTCATGAGTTGTAACCTCTAGCCTGGATTTAATATGGCCTTATTAAAGATCCTGGCCAGGGCATTCTGGCATGAAATGTAATAAAACAAGACACAAAATGTGCTGTAATTAAAGCAGTTTGGGTGGTATGATTAGATACTTAATAATTGAGGGTTTCATCAGACAGTTGTGCTGGACAAGGAAACACACAGTACACTGATAATGACTGACAATGGCACTGAAACCAAGGCTATTTTAAAAAGAACACGAGAAAGCGCCGCCGGGCAGATGTTTTCGGAAAACACCACAGCCTTAGAACATCCGCTATGTTTAAGTATCATCAGGTGAGATTATCTAAATTAACTGCTGGCAGGAAGCTGAGGTTGTCTTCAGTAAATATTTCTCATATCTTTCTCTCCTTCATCCCCGATGCCACCACGGGCAGGAGGTGGGAGAGAGATCAACTAGTGCTACTACTGTCCCGATGTAAAGAGCGCCTGCGGCAGTGGGATAAAGAAATGGGAAAGACGGGGTCTCGTGTAGGAGAAACAACTAAGAGAACACAAACAAGAGTCTCTAAATGATGCTATTATCTTATCAGTCTAACTATAAGCAAATGAGGGTATTTGCTATCTTGTTTCAACGCAAAGGCTTTCCATTTCTAAGTTTGTTAACATAATAGCTCTTCACAGTGTTTCTTTGATCCATAACCTTTTCCTAAACATGCACATTTTCTAAGTTTCTTGGTTTATAAAAGAATTAAGAAAAAAAGGAAAAAAAATAACTATAGTTATCAGGTGTGTAGTGAGTTAGAAGTGAAATCTCTGTTTACTGATGTGCGTGGATGCTGTAATTTAATCACATCCCTCTCTTCCCTACTGATCTATTAAATGGTCCCTCCTTGCCCCATGACACAGAGGCAAATCATGGAGGATGTTGACAGGTCGCTCTTATGCCTTTAAAGGAAAAGAAGTATAATCTGGGGGAGTGGCAGCTGTCCCTTCACAATCACTCACTATCTTCGTCGACAAGAACTATAAGAGACACCATAACATTCATTCACTCAGTTAACAAGGAAATTCAACCCAAGTGGTTCTACACAGACTACAGTTACCACATAATATCTTCATCATCACAGGCTGTCTTTACTTTTCCTAAGAGTGATGAGTGAATTCACCAGATGAGTTAGAGAAAAATATGGAAGTTAGTCCTCAGCTGTTTTTCTTCACAAATTATCATATTACAAAATGTGTCTTTAATTCAGAAGAGAAATAGTAACAATATATTCCCCAAAGAACTTAAGGGAAAAAAGCCCAGGACAACTATAATTCAGAAAGTAACTTAGTTGTGTTTATAATTTTTTAAGTATTCCGACCTTAGGTCTGGACTGGCACCTCCCCAGACACTGTTGACTGAATGAATGGCTCCACTGAATGGCATCATAAAGAGAATGGCAAGTAGGCACAGGTGGTCATTCTGTTCCCTTCACTTGCACTCTCCTGTTTCACAGAATTGACCAGGATATGAAAGCCACACTCTATTGTTTCTGGAAGTTAGTGCAGAGGAAGCCCAGACCTGGGCTGATTCTCTTTGCCTTCAGCTGGATTTCTGAGGCGAGCCAGTTGTATCATCTGTTGAACGTGTTTTGCTTCTGTGTTCATTCAAGACTATCCTGGCTTGATTATGTTAGTTGAACGTGGCTGGTGTTATGGTGCGGAAGACAAAGCAGCCACTTGTCGAAGTAACTGAAATCTCTTCCCACATGGTTCTGAGAAATCCAACCTGCACAACGGAATCACTGTGGAGCCAAGAGAGCCAGGGCTGTCTCCCCACCCCGAGCTGTGGTGCCTTCTCAGGGTTAGCTGAGTCCCCAGAACCCCCCTTAAGTTTAGCCAGATTGGAGCCTCGTGTTAGATGGAAAGACCTAATCTATGTCTTATTGACACAAGATCTTTAACTCCTGGAGGGAAAGTATAATGTCTTCCCTCTTAGCAGAGACCGTGCGTAAGACCACATGCTTTCTGATGATCAATTCTACAGGAATAGGAAATAAAAATTTACCGTAATGCCATATGGGTGTAGCCCACAATTTCTGTTTAAACTTAAATACATCATAGTGTACCATAATACCTGATTCATCAAGGGAGACACATGTTTGGATATAAATGTGGTGATCATAGCTTAATATTCCAATTCTATGGTTCTATACAACTCTTGTGCATAATGTGTTCTCCAAGGTACTGTGGGTTCTCATTTGTTTGTTTAGTAATTATGTGGTTTACATCCACAATGTAAAGCATCGTACCAGGTGCTGTAGGAGGAACAAAGAACCTATGACAAGGCTTCTTCTTTCAAGGATATTATAACTTAAGGATGACCCTCCCAAATCTGAATAACTTGAATACAAGACAAAGTATGAGGAACTTCATTATAAACCAGGAAAAGTGTAGTTGAAGATCTCAGGAGAGACTTCAGAGCTGGGAGGCATCCCCGGGGTCAAAAAATGTGTCCAGCAGAGAACTTGGACTGGGCAAAGTGCAAGATAAAGTCAGGAGTCAGCCAGCTGCCTAGTTTGGCATTGTGTATTAGGGAGAATTGGGAAATAGAGTTTAAGGGAAAAGTGGGTTTGAGCCCACTGAAATCTTTTTTTTTTTTTTTTTTTTGTATTTTGTTGTTGTTGTTGTTGCTATTTCTTGGGCCGCTCCCGTGGCATATGGAGGTTCCCAGGCTAGGGGTCGAATGGGAGCTGTAGCCACCGGCCTATGCTAGAGCCACAGCAACTCGGGATCCGAGCCGCGTCTGCAACCTACACCACAGCTCACAGCAACGCCGGATCGTTAACCCACTGAGCAAGGGCAGGGACCGAACCCGCAACCTCATGGTTCCTAGTCGGATTCATTAACCACTGCGCCACGACGGGAACTCCACCCACTGAAATCTTAAGACACTTGCCACTCATACTGGGCTATGTAATTTCATAGACAATTGGGAATTACTAAAGATTTTTGAGCAAGGAAATGATACAGTAAGAATGTGTATTTGGGAGTTCCCATTGCGCCTCAGCAGGTTAAGAACCCGACATAGTGTCCATGAGGATGCACGTTCAATCCCTGGCCTCGCTTAGTGTGTTAAGGATCCAGCACTGCCGCAAGTTGCAGTGTAGGTTGCAGATTTGGTTGAGATCTGGTGTTGCTGTGGCTGTGGTGTAGGCCTCAGCTGAAACTCTGATTCAAGCCCTAGCCTGGAAACTTCCATATGCCACAGGTGCAGCCTTAACAAGGGGAAAAAAAAAAAAAAAGAAAAGAATGTGTATTTGGCAGCGGGGTGACCAGGAATCACCAGCTATACCTATTAGTGCTAGAAGTGACTTCAGGGGATATGACCCCATCTGGCTGCAAGGAAACTTGGATGTGCCCAGCCTAGGATCTGGCAGTGGACAGACCCCAAGTCTTTCTACACCTAGCTACCTGCTTTTACTAATATCATGGCTTTATTATTGTAATTCTTAGGTTTTATTACAAGAACATTTTCTTAAAAAATTGACAATCATGATACATAATTGTGTTTATCATTTTTTTGTGATTTATTCTCTCTATTGCAAAGAACACTCTCAAAAATCTTTTTTTTTGTTTTTTTTTTTTTTAATTTGATGTGGCCAAGTTTGACAATCAATAACTGTGTCTTTTTCTCCCAGGTTGGCTAGAAAAT
The DNA here is from genome assembly GCF_054392235.1 of Sus scrofa. NCBI lineage: Eukaryota > Metazoa > Chordata > Mammalia > Artiodactyla > Suidae > Sus > Sus scrofa. The sequence goes on along the minus strand of NC_139387.1, from coordinate 79,840,258 downwards.
ATATTGGCATCCAGGCAGGAGTTGCTGTATGAATATCCTTAAATATAGCCCAGAAATCCCTCTGACAGAATAACCAAGTGATAACCATTTTTTTTTAAACCTCGATAGCTTCATTTGTTTTACTCAGGTAGAGAGATTAGCAGCATCTTGTGACTAATGATCAATGACTTCTAAACCATGTCAATACCTTTTTAGAGTTAAAGCATAATGAAAACTTAATGAAGTCTTCCTGGTACATTAACTTTCTCTGAGAAATATACATAAGAAATACATGCTCAGCAGTCAGGAGACTCCATGAGAGTTTTATAGGTATTCCTGACTTAACAATTTAGTTCCACAAACACTGAATACCTATTTTGTTAAAAGCCCTATATTAAGCAACTCTGTGGGATACAAAAAACGATATATGAAGTGGAGCATTCCCTCAAGGATCTTTTAGTATAGAAGTTAATTTTCTTGTTTTTAATCTTAAACAGATTGGAAAATCAAGTTTAGAAGGCTGCCTAGACTACTGGTTGGCAGAAAAGACAGACGTTGCATAGTCACATACAACTGATTGTAATCAGTGCCATTATCAAAACCTACGCTTTGGGAGCACGATATGAGAATCATGTTGAATGTGAACATGAATGAATACCTACTATTTGCAAAGCGCTCTTCTGTGGGATTTGGGGTAGGGTGCAGGAGTGTAGCAAATATGAAAAAGACAGGTCCTGCTCTGGAGGACAAAGACAGGCACACACTCAACTAAAACGCAAAGCACCCATTGAAAATTCATTAAGAGAGGCCCAGGTAGTATTATGAAGTTTTAAAGGAGAATCTCTTTATTCTATTTAGGGCTCTGGGAAGACATCAAGACAGGTGGCGGGAGTTCCTGTTGTGGCTCAGTGGGTTATGAACCCAACTAGTATTCTTGAGGATGCGGGTTCAATCCCTGGCCTCACTCAGTGGGTTAAGGATCCAGTGTTGCCGTGAGCTCTGCTGTAGGGTGCAGATGTGGCTCGGATCTGGTGTTGCTGTGGCTGTGGTATAGGCCAGCAGCTATATCTCCGATTCAAGCCCTAGCCTGGGAACTTTCATATGCTATACATGTGGCCCCAAGAAAAGAAAAGAAAAAAAAAAAAAAAAAAAGCCAGGTGCAACTTAAATCGGGGCCTGAATGTGAGGTAGAGTTTTTAAAGGCAAGGAAGTAAAGAGCCATTTCTGTCTCATTCCCCAATTCCTTTACATAGTTAAAATCTGGGAGTTCATACGTCATGGTGCAGCAGAAATAAATCCAACTAGGAACGACAAGGTTGTGGGTTTGATCCTTGCTGTAGCTCAGTGGGTTAAGGATCCGGTGTTGCTGTGAGCTGTGGTGTAGGTCGCAGACACAGCTCGGATCTGGTGTTGCTGTGGCTCTGGTGTAGGCTGGCAACTACAGCTCGGATTAGACCCCTGGCGTGGGAACCTCCAAATGCCGCAGGTATGGCCCTGAAAGGACAAAAAGGGAAAAAAGAAAAAACAAACAAACAAAAATCTCTAGCTAATATACCTCCTCATTAAATGTACTGAGAGGTAAGCCATCACTCGGGAATAACACATGGACGTGCGGTTATTGAGAACCTCCTATCTTGTCTCTTTAAGGAGACTGTGTCCACATACCTCAGTGGTTGCTTTTGCTATTGCTTTTGTGCTTGGCATCTGTTTGGTTGACATCAGCTGTCTCCCTGCAGCTCTGGTCAAATGGCTGGGGTCTCTCTAAAGCCAAGGCCCAGGGAAAGTGCCCACTTTGCTATATAGGAAACTGCTGAATCTCAGGACACACTCCACCTGTTCTGAGAACAGCCATGGAGATGATCCGGACTAGAGACCCCACGGCAGACACAGGAACAATTCAAAACTTCAATGAACCCTCGAGATCCACTTGGCCGTTCCTCAGTCTGGCAACATGAAGGTGGTATCTGCTCATGACAGACAGACATGTCTCCAGGAACCCATTCATCTAGGGTTACGTGTTGCATTTTACAGAGAGACCCAACCCTACTCTTTTCTTTCCCACCCAAGAAGGCACAGCAGAGCGCAAGGGAGTAAAGTGAAATTACAAGGTAACACTTCTCTCCCACCCTCCCTCTTTCTACGTGCGCGCGCGCGCACACACACACACACACAAATATGGTTTGCGAACATTAAGGTCTTTTATACAATTATTAGAAACATGTTACTTGCAAAATACTACACACGTTCTAAGATATTTTGGGATATTTCAAAAATGCATTCAGGCAGGCTCTCAGAAAACTCATCCGGACAGCTTGGCTTAATTTTTTTCTCAAAATGAAAGCCACGTGAATTCATCTGTGAATAATCCACTTTCTCCAGACTTGCTTGATTCAAATCGAACAGGAGTACAGTTTCATTTAAGAAATGCCTCTCTATTCAGCTTCATTTCCCGTGTTAAAAGGTATGCATTAGAAAGTTTGAAACCAGTTAAATATATTTATTTTCATTCACTGAAAAATTAAAGTCTTGAAAGCCTACATATTTAATGTGTGACATAAAAAGTAGCAAGCGGATGCACTCTGACCTATTCCGAATACCCATCTACGTATTTGAAGAGGAGGATATTTATTCAATTTGGGAATAAACTCTTTCTCAAAGCTTCAACCAATAAATAAACAAAAGGGCAGCAGTAAAAACATGTGCGAGGCAGACTATGTGTATGATATCCTGCCAGAAAATGTAGAAATAGGGAAAATTTACCACGCATTCCTGAGAGCCTAATGAAGCAGCACTAAGATTGCTCGCACACTATCCGTCAGGCTGGGAACACTGGCAATTTCTCACTTTCATGCAGAACAGCATTGGTCACGTCACATCTCTTGCAACAAAGGTCATTTTTTTTCTCTCCCTCAGTCAAAAGAGTAAAACTGTAATTGTTCCAGAAGTTTTCATTTTTCTTAAGCTAATGTTAATTTAATGGGTATGCTTTTCCTACTCCCCCTGACTGCAGGTAACGAGGGGCTGTGCTGTCTCCAGAAGCAATCTGTTCCAGGCATTGTGGCTCAGGAAGTGCATTTAATTGATGCTTATTGCAAGGGAAAATGATTTATAGTGTCTAATAAGCATTCACAATTTAGAACCTTGTTGGTCATAACAGCTTCCTGAAACAACAGAAACTTTGGGTGCATACATCTCGTCATAAAGGCTATTAAACACATTGCATCTCTTTAGCCAGGGACTCTGATGCAGCTACAGACAGGATGAGGGAACCAATACTAGCTATTTGCTTCTTTACTTAAATCTGGTAATGACTAATTGAAAGGTTTCAGTGTGTAGGAAGGCTTAACTATGGCCCAGATTTGAGACAAAGGCATGCTTCCAATTTCTGAATGTTCATTTCTATTTCTGCAAGCTGCATTATTGTGTTGGCCAAAAGAGGCATATGGAGTTTCAACAACTCTGTAAGCTTCGCATTCTTAACTTGCCCATGAAAGGCACATTTTAAAATTTGTTACATCAGCCTGGATCCTATGCCAGGTGTCAAGACTCTTCTCTAGTACTTTCTCAAGTTGTTTTGAAATGTTAATGTAAAAATTCAAGACAACAAAGCTCCTGGATAGACTAAAAAAAAAAAAAACAAAACAAAACAAACAATAAATGGGTAAATCACCTCATTGAAACCAGGACGGTGCCCACATGATTTGAGGCAATCAGATATTTAACATGTTCACAATAGTGAGCAAAGCTGCCCATATTTGTCTGAATTTTTTCCCACTGCTTTTTGCTTTTTTGTTTTTGCTTTATTTTGTTTTGTTCTGTTTTGTACCTGCAGCATGTAGAAGTTCCCAGGCTAGGGATCGAACCCATGTCTTAACAGCAATTGGAGCTGCTGTAGTGACATGGCAGATCTTTAATCTGCTGCAGCACAAGGGAACTCTTGCCTGAATCTTTGACACATGCTCTTCTACAGCCCCTTTGAACTCAAGACCCATGCTTAGTCCTCACGGATTCCTCAAGACCTGACCTGCCTCTTGCATTTCCTCTTAATGCCACTGCCCTCTTCCCAACTGCTTCAATGTGAAACATCAGAAACTTCTGCCTCCTTCTTCTCCCGAACCCCCTACAGTGGACTCAGTCACCAACATGAGGCTCTGGCTTGGCTCCTGCTGGCAGCCACCCTTTCCAAGCCAGCCCCAGTCCCTACCCTCGGTTCAACTGGTTTTTCTGTTAACCTCTAGTCTCCCTCGCTTGCTTTCCTCACTACTCCTTCCTGCAGGGGCCTCAGGGGCCAACCTGGGGCTCACAGGACTCAATTTATCCTCTTTAACTTCCCATTCCCAGCCAGGCAATTCTTTTTTTTTTTTTTTTTTTTTTTTTTTAATTTTCCCACTGTACAGCAAGGGGGTCAGGTTATCCTTACATGTATACATTGCAATTACAGTTTTCCCCCCACTCTTTCTTCTGTTGCAACATGAGTATCTAGACATAGTTCTCAATGCTATTCAGCAGGATCTCCTTGTAAATCTATTCTAGGTTGTGTCTGATAAGCCCAAGCTCCAATTCTGGTTTATAGACTGAAGCTCCTTATTTCATTTGGAAAATAAACACGAAGCTGTGATTCTTAAAAACCAGTGTGAAAATCAGAGTTCCCATCATGACACAGCAGAAGCGAATCTAACTAGGAACCACGAGGTTGTAGGTTTGATCCCTGGCCTCGCTCAGCGGGTTAAGGATATGGCATTGCTGTGAGCTGTGGTGTAAGTCGCAAACGTGGCTTGGATCCAGCATGGCTGTGGCTGTGGCGTAGGCCGGCGGCTACAGCCCCGATTTGACCCCTAGCCTGGGAACCTCCAGATGCTGGCTGTAGAAGACAAAAAGACAAAACAAAAACCAAAAACTCACGAGTGTGAAAATCACACTTATTTTGCTAATAGTAACTTCCCTCATGTCAGCCAAACTGATCTTGCCTCCACTTTCTCAGAAAACATCTTTTGAAGGTTTCTAACTACATATAGAAGAAAATTCACTCTCCTCGGCGTGGCACTCAGAATCTCCCACCACCTGCCTCTGTCTTACTTTTTGGTCACTTGCTCCTCTTGCCTTTCCCAAAGTCTCCCATGTTTCACCCAAGCCACACCAGCACAGTCTAGATCCCCCAAATTCTGATCCTTCACTTTCACTGTCCCTATGGCCAGAATGCAGACCCGCATCTAGCTGTTGGCTGTTCCAGGAACAGCCTGAATCACGTGCTCTTCATGAGGTCTCTGTGCGTGGCCCTTACAAGTCCCCCCCTTTTCCTGGTCATCAGTTGCATCTTGTCTCACTATAATGACTTATCCTAAGGATGTGAAGCCCCGCGAGGGTCCAGCTCCTGTCTCATTCATTTCCAGAGCCCCACTGTGTTAGCAGCCTTGCAACCAAGAATGCACTTAAAATCTGTATTGAATGTAATTGAATGGTGACTATCAACCACTGGGTTAATTTACTGCTCATATTACCAAAAAGTCACTAATGCACTCAATTATTTACAAGAGCTAGATCTGAAACACATAAATTAAATTAACTTAATTTAAAAACCAATGCCACGTTTCTGACATTGGTGCAATGAAAAGAAGCACTGATGGAAAAGGTCTTGGTTCCCTGGAAACTGTGCTTATAATCCCATGACTCAGAGGGGTACAGTAATCCAGCCATTGTATTCTACCATAGCAAAAAAAAGGGAGGGACAAGAGATTATTCGTTGCTTCATGACTTGCACATTTCTTTCTTATAAAGCTTGAGGAAGCTGAAATATTTATTTTGGTAGTCCATAGAAAACTTGAAAAAAAAAACATAGCCCTTAAAATCCAAGCACCATTTTCCACATGGACAAGTTAGTCTCCAATCCAGGTAATTAACCAGGCCTGACCCTGCTTCGCTTGCAAGATGAGATGAGATCGGGCATATTCAGGGTGGGGATGGACCGGGCGTTTGGGATTAGTAGATGTAAAATACTATAGTTAGAATGGATAAGCAATGAGGTCCTGCTGTACAACACAGGGAACTATATCCAGTCTCTTGGGAGAGATCATGATGGAGGATAACGCAAGAAATGTATATATAGGGATGACTGGGTCACTTTGCTGTACTGCAGAAATTGACCCAATGTGGTAAATCAACTATGCTTTAAGAAAAACAGAAAAGAAAAAGAAAGTCTCTGCATTTCATTGCACTTCTCTTCTACTTCAAAAAGCATCAGTCGCAAAATACATTTGAGAAAGACTGTGGCCGGTGTTTTAAAGATGAGTTATTTTTCTGAAAGACAATACTTTCAATGGTACAACTTCAGCCCAAGTCACACTGTCATAAAGGATGCACCACAATTCAGTTACACAGTGGTTGACATCATATTCAAATTAATCAACTTCCACACTTCGGGGAGGGTCTACCTTTTGCCTAGCAGGGGGCTAGGTGCCATGGGAACAATAAAGTACAAAAAGATAGAGGAAAACATCATTTTCACATGTGAATAATTAGATGTGGATCCATAAATATTATGAGACAGTATATAGAATAATCAGATGCCAGAGGGCCTAGCGGAGATAAAGGCTCATCTACATTCATGGGACGCAACTCCTCCTCCAGGCCTATCTCATTCTGGAACGGATGCTACTCTCGGCCACATACTGGCTAGATGTTTCGCTCTGTCTTCTCCTTTGGCCTTGCATGCGCTTAGTGTCAAGAAGTAATCATCCTTAACTCACTCTTTAAAATGTCTCTCACTCTTCCCATTTTATCTTGGGTCCCCCTCCATGAAGCTTTTATTTCCTCACTTCCTAATTGTCTTCTCAAATTTTCCTGCATCCACTGTGCCCAGTGATCGAGAGCCTACGCATTGCCTGGCTGATCTTGTTCAAATGCCTTTCATGGTATTCTGAAGGCCTTTGGAAATGTACCCCCATTCATTCAATTCAATCAATCATCACATTTTTTTTTAAAAAACAGCTCTTATATGCCAGGCACTATTTTAGGCACAGAGGACATAATTTTTATTGAAACATCTATTGCATTCATATAGAAAAAAATCCAGAATCTGGGTCTCCTACTGGCTGTGCAATCTTGAATTATTCTCTCACATTCCTAATCACAGCTGGCTTCCTTCCTTCTAAAATGGGGAAACAATCCTGCTTGTCCTACTTAGATCCCAGAATTACTGGGAAACTTATAAACATGATGCGGGGCATTGAAAATGTTTTCTAATCTCTAAAATAATAAACTACCACTAACCCCATTAATTTCTTTATACATTTTGGAGTTATTTTGAAAAGAAATCCCGTCAACTAACACAGGGAAGAGAGAAATTGGTTTCAATTAAGGTGACGATGGAAGGCTTGCAGGATTCAGTGTTCTCCGAGCTACATGAAACTGGCAGAACAGGACTGGGCAGAGAGTAGGAAATCTGTCACTAAAGACATTTGTGCAAAAGAGCCAGGAGAACAAAAGATGGGTAGCAGGTGGAAGGTGACTTGAAATGTAGAGACCAGGAGCCAGAAGAAAGTATGGGAGTGCAGAAAAGTGTGGGTTCAATACATCCAGAGGATTGGTAGTAAAGGAGGGGTGCAGGTGAAAAATACTGTAGAGGGAGAATCACAGAATTTGCCAATTTGGATAAGCTGGTTGGGAGAACAGGATGTAGGACACAAAGGAGTAGACGATACTCATAAATTAGGATTTGAAGCGAGTGAACGGCTTGTGATACCCTTACCAGGGAAAAAGAGTACATTTATATTCAAAGGAGAGGAGTTTACTATTGATTGATAAGTCTGAAAATCACCTATCTTTGGATAAATATTGAATATTTATTTATTTTTATCTTTTTACCTTTTCTAGGGACGCTCCTGCAGCATGTGGAGGTTCCCAGGCTAGGGGTTGAATCGGAGCTGTAGCCACTGGCCTGCGCCAGAGCCACAGCAATTTGGGACCTGAGCCACAGCTCACGGCAATGCCAGATCCTTAACCCACTGAGCAATGCCAGGGATTGAACCTGCAACCTCATGGTTACTAGTTGGATTCGTTAACCACTGTGCCACAATGGGAACTCCAGAATATATATTTATTTTTAGGGCTGTATCTAATACACACACACACACACACACACACACACAATTTTTAGGGCTGTACCTGCGACATATGGAGGTTCCCAGGCCAGGGGTCAAATGAAAGCTCAGCTGCTGGCCTACACCACAGCACAGCAACACCAGATCTGAGCTAACTCCACAACCTGCACTGTAGCTCCTGGCAACTCCAGATACTTTAACACACCGAACAAGGCCAGGGATCAAACCTGCATCCTCATGGATACTAGCCAGGTTCTTAACCCGCTGAGCCCCACAACAGGAGCTCCTATTGAATACATATAAAACAGTTTTACCATAGTAGAAAATATCATTAGAGACAAAATGAACTGATAAGGGCTTTGAGGAAAGCACTTCACAAATATTTCTCAGATTAACGTGTGTGACTCATGGGCAGAATCCTACAACTGAGGAACCGTGTGAAAGGAGGTTCAGTGGAAATTGCTTCCCTTATTATACTGTTGTTTATTTTGTCATTTTATTATTTTATTTTTGTTCTTACAGTTGAAAGGGAACTGTTCTCAGAATGCCCCAACCGATGCTGATTTTTTGAGGTCTAGAAATGCAACTCTTTTGTACTTGTTTTAAAATGAATTTATCTTTTCTCCCCACTGCTAAAGTACAAAGACCTAGATTCCAGGCTTTCAAGACCTGTCATTTATAAAACGGTAAAACTGTTTTTTGCTTTTTTTTCTGTGAAATTTTACTACCAAGAATATCTACTGAACACTTTTATGTGACAGTGTTCTTTCAGTGTTCCAGTTTCTAAGATACTTCTTTGTAGGCTATTCCATATATTTCATATTTTTAATGCTTACTTTCTGAGCTTATATTTTATTTCAGTTTTTAAAGAAGCATTATTTAAATAAAATATCCCCCCTCAAAAAAAAAACTAACAGAGAGATTCCAAAAAGTGCTGGTATAGAATAAAAATTGAACACTTTAAGGCTATAAAATCTTAAAGTCTATGACACTGGATAAGAATTTCTAGATTTGCACTACCCAATGCAGGAGTCATTAGCCACATGTAGCTACTGAAATTTAAATGAACTAAAATGAATAAAATTGGAAATTCAGTTCCTCAGTTACACTAGATGCATTTTAACCAATTAACATCCACGTGTGGTTAGCGGTTACTGCACCACTCAAAACCACACATGCAGAATACTTCCATCAACACAGAAATCTCTATTAGAGATAGTGCTAGTTGAGACTTTTTCTTTTCTTTTTACAGCCACACCTGCAGCATGTGGAAGTTCCCGGGCTAGGAGTGGAATTGGAGCTGTAGTTGCAGGCCTATGCCACAGCCACAGCCACAGCCACAGCCATAGCAACACTGGATCCAAGCTGAATCTGTAACCTACACCACACATGTGGCCATGCTGAATCCCTGACCCACTGAGTGAGGTCAGGGATCAAACTCACATCCTCATAGACACTATGTCAGCTTCTTCACCCTCTGAGCCACAATGGGAACTCTGAGACGAATTTTTACAGAAGTAAAAGGGTCTGACCACAGCCTGAGTAGTTCCATTTGCCCCAAAGTTGGTCCAAGTATTTGTGTAGCACATGATGAACACGGCTAAAAATGTACACCAGCTATGCCACTTCCAGTGTGACAGCTGTTCACAAATAAACTCCTATGGTCAAAGTCTCAGAATAGCTCCTGCCATCCTTGTGACCAAGGTCAATATGGAAGAATGTTTTGCACTTTTCTATTTCTCCTTAGACCATATTAGCCATAGTATCCAAACAAAAACAAAAACAAAACCAATGCTCCCCCCAAACCTTGATTCCTGGGCATTGAGGTTCTCCTAAAGGAATTCCAAAGTAATGTATTTAGTCAAATTATAATTCGATCAAATTTATTTCATTTTTAATTTTATAAAAATAGTGAATTTATCCTTTCTCTTCCTAAGTAGGTCTGCACTGTTGCCTCTACCTCAAACATAAGAACAGGAGGAGGAATGAGGTGCAGAGGCCGAAGCCTTGTGACTGTCAGTGGGTAGGTTTCCGTCCCCTCAACACATTAGATATTGAAATCAAACACATATTTTGCAGGCTCTGGAGCAACACCTTGCTGTTCTGTAATTTGTTGAGAGCAAAAATAACATTCAACAGATTCAAGAAAAATCTAGAAGACTGGGCCTTCCAAAATCCCTCTGGTTTTGGCTTCAGTTTACAATCATCATAAATTTCATCATCGGTTATCACAGGACATAAAATGAGCCATTATGATAGCTTATCAGAGGGAAAAAAAATCTGACATGGAAGGCATCTGAGCTAATTGATTCTCATACTGAGAAGTCACAACCGAAATGACTCATGACTATAGACAATGTTACAGCTATTAATTCATCTTATAAAGATCAAACATTTTAGAAGGAGGTTGAATTTTAAAGCATGGCTAAATAATGTGCTCTTATAAAGAGGAGCCTCTGTTTGGTAAACCTAGCTAATTAAAGCACTTAATAAATGGGGGGAAACCCACCACTCTAAATCTCTTGTTGGTACTAGAGAATTCTCATTTGCTCTTTCAGAGAAGTAATCAATTGAAGGGCACATTTTTCTTCTCTTTGTTCTTTCCCATCAATTTTAATGGGTATAGAACATCAGTCACACAAAATGTAATGGGACAAGAAGATGGATGAGTACATTTGAAGCCACTAGTCACAGGACAGAAAACATCCTGATGAGGTGACTGTGGCAGCACAGGGTTCAACAGTATGGCCTGGGCAATATTTAGTAAGTGAAACTACGGGGCTCCATGATTTGGTATTAGCACTCAGCAAAATCAATCTCTGGACACAATTTATCACATTTTTACAGGTCAGACTTTCAAAGTCACATTCTCAAAATATGCTCCAATGACACTCTTAATTCCAGAAAATGATTTAATCCAGCAACAAAGTGGATAAAGAGAAGAACAATCTAACTTTGAGGATCCTGACCTTGTCTGACAAGTGATTAAAATTCCTTCGGAAGGGGATTTTATTATAGGCTGGAAATTATGTCCATATATTACAAGATGAATTGGTACATGCAGTGGAGGCTTGCTGAGTCCAAAGTGCTCACATGCCAAGCCCCTAGGGGCACTGGCAGCTGCAACCTCATGGCTTTGTCCTACTCTGGGCACTGTGCTCAGCTAAAGGGACTTGATGGCCCTATGCCAAGCCACGCCCCCTCCCCAGGAGCTGCCACATCCAAAGTGGATGCAGGAGGGCAAAGCCTGGCTGCCCTGCCTCCCTTAGGAATAATTCTGAAAGGCCAGTCCAGCTTCACAGTCCCCTCTGCCATTAGCTGGGGTCGCTGTTGGGACTGCATCACAGTCGACTTTTTCTTGCGCCTGGTCCCACCGCCTTCACTCCCCTGCAAGCACTGTTCCTGAGAAAGCTCTCAAGCATCTCACGTACAAATCTTGGTCTCAGGACCTGTTTTCCAGGCCATGTAACCAGACAATATGTATATAATAAAGAGCCATCTTTCTTTGCAGCGAATTAAGATAATTTAAACACTGGGCTGAATGAAATAACCATGTATGTTCACGTTCACAATGGGTTAAGTAATGTACTGTTATTTTGTTAGGATTTACACGGACAAAAAGTGTTTTTTATATAACTTAAAAAAGTGAAAACATATAACATTTAATAATTTAAATGCAGTCTGATTCTAGCGGGCTTCCAGATTCTCAAGTAATCCAGTGACTAACCAAAGTGCATTAAAAGACACGCAGAGGCTGGAGAATCATTTACTCGTGCTGATAGTTTCCTTTTTGAGGGATTCAAGACAACAATCAGCCATCATATATATGGCCACCCATTGGTTCCAACTTATGAATACTATGATGTTATTTAAAAAACATATGTAGATAATTCTCTAAGGTCCTGTTAGGCATTTGTCTCTTATGCACCTTCCAAAAGCAATTCTTTATAACAGGATCTTTAAAATTCAAATGTATTCTATTTGAAAAATATCAACAGAAGATTCAACATTTCAAATTAATAAATGTCTCTCTCTCTCTCAGGATTTTCTGTGATCTATGCAACAGAGATAATACTGGCTGGAAAGCTGTGACTACTTCAAAGCCATCAAAACAAACTTCGAAGTGAGGGGCCAGTTTTAAAATGATTTTCTGGTTGTTGTGGAAGGTGAGAACCAGGTATATGGGGAGAGGAAGAAGAGGGAAGCTCTGAGGAGCGGTCATTAGCACATTTGATAACAGGGTCACTGGGTAACTCAATGACAGCAGGGTCAGTTCAGCCGTCACAGACAGGGAGTCAATTACTCCGCCAGAAAATGATAATCCATCAAGAAGATCATCCCATTAACGTGATCTTATGCAGAAACTGCTGGAGAGACTATTTATGTATAGCATTTACTTTACTTTTTTTTTTTTTTTCTTTTTAGGGTCAAACCTCTGGCATGTGGAGGTTCCCAGGCTAGGGGGTCTAATCAGAGCTGCAGCTGCCGGCCTTCGCCACAGCCACGGCAAGGCAGGATCCAAGCCGCATCTGTGACTTATGCTGCAGCTTCTGGCAACACTGAAACCTTAACCACTGAGTGAGCCCTGGGATTTGAACCTGCATCCTCATGGATACTAGGTTGGGTTCTTAGTCCGCTAAGCCACAATGGGAACTCCTGCTTTTTTTTTTTTTTTTAGGGCTGTACCCACAGCATATGGAAGTTCCCAGGCTAGGTAGTGGGTCAAATTGGAGCTACAGCTTCCAGCCTATGCCACAGCCACAGCGATGCTAAATCTGAACGGCATCCGCGACTTACACTGCAGCTCACGGCAATGCCGGATCCTTAACCCACTGAACAGGGCCAGGGATTGAATCCGAGTCCTCTTAGATTCTAGTCGGGTTTGTTAACACTGAGCCACAATGGGAATTCCTATTTTTAAATTTTTTTTTCATTTTTTTAAAGTTTTGCTGAAGTACAGTTGACTTACGATGTTGTAGTAATTTCTACTGTATGACAAAGTAATTCAGTTACACATGTACACACATCCATTCTTTTTCAGATTTTTTTCCCACATAGAACATCACAGAATATTGGGTAGACTTGCCTGCGCAGTACAGCAGGTCCCTGTTGGCCAGTCATTCCACATACCTCAGAGTGCATATGCCAATCCCATTTGTTTTAAATGCTTTTCTCACTATTGTTCTTCATCAGTTATGAAACCAGTTTCATTTTTCTGAAATCTAGGACCTGGCTACTTTGCTTTCGAGAGGCTGAAATGATAGTACGAAAGACATATAAGGCCCCTTCTTTCTAAATTAATATTTAACTTCATTTTAACAACTTTTTAGACTAGTTAATATTAAAATGGATCCCCACACACCTGAAAAAGAATTGATAATCACAGACTCCACCAAAATATATCTATGAATAATCTTCTGTGTATCTGAACATCACACAAAGGAATCTGTAATTTTATGCATTTGCTAAGGTACTGGTTTTTACTGGTGATGTTTTATTTCTGAAGGTGATCATGGAAAAAACTGAATTAAGCCCTCTAATCTATGCCAGTTAGGGAGGAGATATTTTCTAAGACTTTTTAGTCTAAATTTCATATCCAGTGAAATAGGACTAAATTTAATGCAGTATTGTCGCTGCCTCATTTTCTCTCAATTCCACTAACTGCATTAAATAGAAGGTGCAATTCTAAAAAACTTTTACAATTTTTATTAAGCCCTTGAAAATTCATAAAGGTTGAGAGTGATTTACTCTTAGGTCGAGTGGAGACACCACCCTTATATTCAGTTCGTCAAGTGGCACCATAGCAAGATAGCAAAATCTCCTCCCTCTGCACGTTACCCCAGAATCTGGCTAAGACTCTGGTCTGACTTAGAATATGATGGGCATTTCTATCACCATTCAGAACTAATTTTTTGTGAGAGTGGAAAATGCATCCTGATTAAAAAGTTAACTTTTTGAATTCATAACTTAACTTCTACCCTCTCTGAGTTTTCTAGCTCAAGTTATCTGTGGGCCATTGTGTTAGTTTTCTGAAAAGTTTCACTGATACTGGGTATGTGAGGGGGATTAGCTTTATTCTCATCATTTTCCTCGTGGTTCAAAGAATATTCTCACTTTTGCAGGTAATAATGCATAATAAGTAAAAGAAATACCATTTTGAGTTATTAAAAATTGTATTTTAGTATCTTATGGACTAGGTTTAATTTAGAGCTTAAAGTTTTAAAAATGATTTTCATGGTTTTCTTAGGCTGCTCTTGGCTTAATTGGGATATGTATTTATATTTGCACTTGGAAAATTCTCATATTAATGTTAGAGTAATTCTGAAACCAAAGGCAACATCGTCCATGAAAATTCAGGCATTTTTCTATTATATTTATAATTATCATTTTGAAGTCTTCTTATAGTAAGAGGGCATGTATATACATATCTATAATAGATACTGTAATAATTTAGCCATATTTTACTACTTCAATGATGGATATAAATCATATAAAATAAAAAGAAATACAAATTAAGCTGCTTTTACACAAAATAGCTACTTCAATTTTATAGCACAGAAAGCAAAAATGAAGAAACATGACAGTTACTAAATCAATAATCGATTAACTATACACAAAGCACTTTTGTTTTATACAATGTTTATATAACACATTATGTGTTAGGCACTTTAATTTTTATCTATAATACGGTACGTTATTACTGTACCATCTCATGATGGTAATATCTCATGATACTTTGTTCCTCTCTGTGTTGCTCTCTCATAGAACTAATAGCAAACCTTATTTATAGTTATCTGTTAACCAGTGGAGCTTGTGGGACAGTAAGCACCTTGAGGGCAGGGACCTCATCTTATTCTGCTTTTATGTTACCTTCAACATATCGTTCTGCACATAGAATTCATTTAGAATTTAGTCATTCAATCCTTTATTCAAGAAACATTGCTGTGGGGACTGGGTTAATTTAAAAACAAGGGTTTTACCCCACCCCCAGAGATTCAGAGATGAGTGAAAACCATAAACGAAGTAAACTGAGAAATGATACCACCTGGTACAGGTTACGACAGAGGAAAGCATGGAGCACCTCGCAAGGACAAAGTAGGGGGCCTCCAGGAACGTTTACTGGAAAAAGTGATGCCTGACTCAAGCTATGAGGGGGGCCACAACTTAGTACACTGGAAAACAATGGAGAAACTTGAGGAAGAAAGAACAGCAAGGTTTACTGGCCCATTTAACAGCTGAAGAATAAAAATGATATCATTATCCACCATGACTGGATATTTTGAGGATCTACTATGTGCCAAGAGTTCGGTATTTATAAATCAGCTCAGTGAACAAATATGGAAAGCTCAAAGGAAGAAGGATACTTGATATTTATAACAAAATGAACATGGACTTTGGCATGAGGCAAATCCTGGTTTGAATTTCAGGTGTTCTACTTCCTGGCGATGTGAATTTGTCACTTGATTACTTTATGCCTCAGTTTTCTCATTGGTCAAATGGGGACAATATCACTGTTAGACTGACAGGAAATCACAAGTTATCATTTATGGTATCCCTGTATTGCGTTATGCCCTTTAAATGTACGATCTTATTTATCCCTCAATAAGGTGCTTCAAGGTTGATACTAATCAATTAAACAAAGGCACAATGAGATCAGTAGCTCATTCACAGTCAGAGAATAAACAACTGGTGTTATTGCTTGACTCCAAAGCCTGTGTTCTTTCTTCTGTGCACAGTGCCCCTCCTATGGTTGGCATTTAGCAAGCACTTATCAAAAAATAATACTCTAGTAAAACATTTTCAGTATTTTCCATGCTGTCTTAACAATGTGGTTCACAACTGCATAGGCAGAACTAACTTCAAACATTATAAACATGAGCTGCCAAGGAAATAGCATACTTAAGGAGTGGCAATATCTATCCATCGCAGATCAACTTAGCATAGCTATGGTCTTTTAAATAAAGTGCCGAGCAAACAATATTTCCCCATGTTGTATCATTTAAATTGACCTCAGAGACTCTGTTTGACTGCATCCTTAGCACTTACACAGCCCCACAGTGACAATGACACCAAATCCATTCATTTTGGCAAGATCAAGACATTCAACTACCCTCTTCTTGGATCCTGTTTTGGTCAGGCTGTCCCTCCCATTTTCCCTAAATATGTCCTCTTAATGATATTTCATGACTTGCTTTGCTTTTACAATAAATTCTGGACATCAAACATACTACTTTGGCTGACTGTATATATAAGGATTATATTGAATTTAAAAATGAACCTTGGCTCCTAACTTAGGTTATTCTAAATAAGAACCATCGTTAGTTAAGCTGTTCCATGAAGACACTTAGATTAGTCTAACCCATAGAGAATTGTCCTTTCTCCATAATTTCTGTTGTGTCAGGGTCACACATTTCCACATTTGCCTTCTAACTGCTTTATGATCATGCTTGAAGACCGGCTTCTTAGGTCATCCTTCTATTGCATCCTCTGGTGTTATCTAGGACGGTACTGCGCACAAAGCAAGTACAAAGTAACTATGGTTATTCAATGAGAAATACTCTTTTCCAAGCTTTCCTTTACTTTAAAAAACATTATCTGAAGTCCACCATAATACAATTTTAGGAAAATATAACTATCACTGATTACAAGTGGTCTTTAATCTATGGATTTAAAACTATACTGAGCATTTTAGTAATTATCTTTGTTCACATACAGTTGAAAGAGTTTTCTTAATTTTTAAAATTTTAATTTTAAAAATAAAGGTATTTGAGAGAAACTCTTAAGGAGCTTAGGATAAAAGAATAAAAGGTTAGTTCAGGAAAAAAAATCTAATTTTCACTGCGACGAGAGGAAGTTTCCAAAAATGTCCTACAGTATTTCTAAAAAGCCACATAAAACAGAAGTTGGGGTGTGCTTCACTAAGAACCCAAAGAACCATAAAGTAGTACGATTTACAGCTTGTGACCAAACAGCACAAATCAGCAATCAGATGCTATATGCTGAAGCACAGGAGAATATGGGGTGGCTACCTTCAAAGCTTTTTTGTTGAAGGAAACAATGAAGTTTTCATAATAACCTTTTAAAGCTATTATTCCACATTGGGAGTAACAGAATCAGGAGAGAAGGAATGAATGAATACAGCTGGAAGAGAGGTGCAGATAGGATGGGTTTATGGATGATTTTGGAAATTTGCATTCAGACATGAAAATTACAGTTGCACTTGAATTACCTAGAATTCTAAATTTGAAGACAAAATTATTGCTCAGTGGTCCTTAAATCTTCATGAATCACAAGAAGACATTTATTAAGAATAACACCTAATAAAAGATGCTCAGTATTGCTAAGTATTAGAGAAATGCAAATCAAAACTACAAAGAGGTATCCCCTCACAATGGTCAGAGTGGCCATGATTAAAATGTCTACAAATAACAAATCCTGAAGAGGATGTGGAGAAAAAGGAACCCTTCTTCACCGTTGGTGGGAATGTAAATTGGTGCAGCCCTTGGGGAGAACAGAATGGAGGTTCCTTAAAAAACTAAAAATAGAGTTACCATATATGCCAGCAATCACACTCCTGAGCATATATCCAGGAAAAAACATCTAATTCAAAAATATATACACAGAGTTCCCTGGTGGTTCAGGGGGTTAGGATCTGGCATTGTCGCTTCTGTGGCTCAGATTGCTGCTGTGGCTCAAGTTTGATCCCTGCCATGGGAACTTCCACATGTCACAGGTGTGGCAAAGAAAGAAAGAAAGAGAACGAAGCAAAAAGATATGTGCATCTCAATGTTCACTGCAGCACTATTTACAATAGCCAAGACATTGACAGAAGAATGGATAAAGAATGGACATTCTTCCATAGACAGAGAATGGATAAAGAAGATGTGGTACATATATACAATGGAATACTAGCCATAAAAAGAATAAAATAATGCCATTTGCAGCAACAAGGGTGGACCTAGAGACTATCACGCTAAGTGAAATAAGCCAGAGAGAGAAAGATGGACATCATGATATCACTTATGTGTTGAATATAAAAAAGTAATACAAACGAACTTATTTATAAAAACAGAAAGGGACTCACAGACATAGAAAACAATCTTATGACTACCAAAGGAGGGAGAGAGATAAATTAGTAGTTTTGGATTAAAAGATTCACACTACTATATATTAAGTAGATACACAACGAAGACCTTCTGTACAGCAAAGGGAAGTTTCCTCAATATCTTGTAATAATCTATAATGGAAAAGAATCTGAGAAAAGATATGTGTGTATATGTATAACTGAATCACTCTGCCGTAACCTTGAAACTAATCTAACATTGTCCATTAACCATACTTCAGTTTAAAAAAAGGAGAAATAAAAGAATAACACCTAAAATTCTTACGGTTTATGTCCAAGGATGGATTATAAGAGAAAAGAGTGATTGAGGCAGATGCTGTTCTGGGTAACCTGATCACTTTCCTTCATGAATTATCAACTTTTCAAGAGCAGTTATCTTTCATAGGACCACAGTCAAGGGCCTCTTCCTGCGAATCTAGTGATTTTTTTTTATACCTTTCTCAATCATTTAATAAGATTGATCGAATACCTCCTAATGACCTATGATAATTCCATATACGAAAATCTACTCATAAAATGAATATCCTGGACAACAATTGGCTGTTGTGCAAGAATTTTTCACTACTGATTAATCTTCAGAAGCAGTTTCTCTTGTTAAGTCCGGAAATCACTGTTTCCTAAAGATGTACAGCTCATTTGCTACTATCTAACATGATTGGAAGTGAACAGTAAATGTGCATATGTCAAGTAATTATGTAAATAACATCATGTATTTTCAAAATATTTTTGACAAAAATTGAAATGAAAGAATTTTCAAATCAGATTATCATACTTAACCAGCAAATTCAGGTGAGTTGAAGAGTCAAATATCTCAGCATATCAACTGGCTAAGTTTTCAGCAACATGTCTCCTTTGTGTGTAACATGGAACCAGTGAAATGTTTTCCTCCAGTATTTCATCTAAATAGCAAGATAAGCAATGAGAGTTAGTTGGCCTTTTCCTGGGTCTAGAACAATGCAGTGAGTGGTGAAAACTTGAAGAAATTAAAGGTATATATTTAACAAAATATATGATATTCTGAACCTTCTAGTAGAGAAAGGCACTTCATTTCTTAAACCTACCTAAATTAATTGAAATTATTAAAATATTTATTTTTACCCATATAAAAATGCTCTAACATTTAAGGCTTTCTTCAAAAGTCTTGGATAAAGTAAACTCTAGATAAATGCACATGCTTTATTTTTGTAATCACTATATTATCATCACCCTATGAACATCATAGTTCAACGTGAAATCAATTTATCTTACTTTTTATTTTTTATTTTATTTTATTTTTTTTGCCATTTCCTGAGCCACTCCTGCGGCATATGGAGGTTCCCAGGCTAGGGGTCCAATCGGAGCTGTAGCCACTAGCCTACACCAGAGCCACAGCAACGCAGGATCCAAGCCGCGTCTGCAACCCACACTATAGCTCACGGCAATGCCAGATCCCCAACCCACTGAGCAAGGCCAGGGATCGAACCCTCAACCCCATGGTTCCCAGTTGGATTCGTTAACCACTGAGCCACGATGGGAACTCCTTATTTTTTTATTTTTTGTCTTTTTAGAGCCACACCCACGACATATGGAGTTTCCTAGGCTAGGGGTCCAATCAGAGCTGTAGCCGTCAGCCTATGCCAGAGCCACAGCAACGCGGGACCTGAGCCACGTCTGTGACCTACACCACAGCTCATGGCAATACCAGATCCTTAACCCACTGTGTGAGGCCAGGGATCGAACCCGCAACTTCATGGTTACTAGTCAGGTTCGTTAACTGCTGAGCCATGATGGGAACTACTTATTTCACTTTTTAAAGTAGAAGTAAAAACAACTTTCATTGTTAATATTCACAATTTTAAGTAATTTTGCATTCCACAAAAAGGGCTGGGTAAATTTGGACTCCAATGTTAGTCGTAACTCCATTTTTTTAAATAATCTATTTTATCTCAGAGAAACTCCTGGAAAGTGCAGTCGACCTCCTCTTGGAATCCACCACCTTCTGTGTTTTGTTCACATTTCTGTATTGAGAGGCCTGTTAAATTGTCACTATGACCTCTCTCCAGGTTAGGTTCTCCAGGAAACCAATTCTGAGACAGACTTTAGGGGGCAAGGCTCTTGCTAAGGAGTGTTCACTTTGCAGAAGGGAGAAGAAGGAAGCAGGATTGGGCAGAAGGAGAACTGAATTATGATGCTGGCCCAACAACAACTGCAGGGAGCCCTGGAGGTGGAGTTGCCTTTCAGAGGTCCCACTTCAGGCTAAGGTGCCCAGGCCTGTGTATGTTTGCACCCACCTGTCATTGGATGGATTGAGCCTCCTGGGAGGAGAATAAACTTGGGTGAGAGGCTCTGTGCAGATAAGACAGTCCCTGAGGGCTTACAATACTCTCAAGAGCTGAGGCAACAAGTCCTTCCTGGCTAGTACAGCACATATTTATATATATTTTTAAGAGTATAGCTGATTTACAGTGTGTCAATTTCTGCTGTACAGAGTGGTGTACAGCAGAAATAATATATATACATTCTCTTTCTCTTATTATCTTCCATCATGGTCTATCTCAAGAGATTGGATATAGTTTCCTGTGCTTTACAGTAGGACTTTATTTCTATCCATTCTAAATGTAATAGTTTGTATCTACCAACCCCAAATTCCCTATCCATTCCACTTCTTCTCCCCTCCCCATGGGCAACCACAAATCTACTCCCTATCTGCGAGTCTGTTTTTGTTTTGCAGATAGGTTCATTTGTGCCATATTTTGGATTCCACATATAAGTGATATCATTTGGTATTTGTCTTTCTCTTTCTGACTCACTTCACTTAGTATAAGAATCTCTAGTTGTATCCATGTTGCTGCAAATGCATTATTTCTGTTCTTTTTTATAGCTGAGTAGTATTCCACTGTATACATCACATATTTTCTAATCCAAAGCTACTGCTCTTCTTAACCTGACCACACTGGCCACTCCTTTTTAGATACCTCTTTGCTTGGCTTCTCCCACAACTTTCTGTTCCTCTTCCTTCTCGCTCTATTACAATTTCACTTTTTTCCTTTTTTTATTTTCCTTTTTTTATCTTCCTTTTGTGTTTCTTAGTAATGTGTCCTTGGTTCACACCTCTCCTCACTGGTCAGTTTTTCTCCTCACTTTTTACATCTTTTTTTGGGATCTTATCCACCAAACACATATATGCCAAGTTCTTGTTCTAATGCTCATTACCTGCCAAAATTGCTTGGATTGCCCATGACGAACTCAGTGGCCTTCTCCCCTCTCCCCAGACCTCATTTCCCCTTCTCTGATTTCTTCACTCTGAAGATTTGCTATTTATTCTTTTTTTTTTTTTTTTTTTTTTTTTTTTTTTGCTATTTCTTGGGCCGCTCCCATGGCATATGGAGGTTCCCAGGCTAGGGGTCGAATCGGAGCTGTAGCCGCCGGCCTACGCAAGAGCCACAGCAACGTGGGATCCGAGCCGCGTCTGCAACCTACACCACAGCTCACAGCAACGCCAGATCCTTAACCCACTGAGCAAGGGCAGGGATCGAACCCGCCACCTCATGGTTCCTAGTCAGATTCGTTAACCACTGAGCCATGAAGGGAACTCCTGCTATTTATTCTTTATGCTTCTCTTTCTCATGACCTATGTGCTTCATTTCTCAGGTGTTTCTGATTCTCTTAGAATCTTTGATTCTCATAGATTTGACTCTCAAGCTCCCCAATCTACTTAAAGCCTTCTCTCTCACTCTCTGCATCCCTTTGCATCTAATCCCCTTAGTAATGGCCTGTTTCCCAATATAAATTTCTGATACTGAAAAAAAAATCCAATTGTACCCTCAATTTCATGTACTAGGTAACATGCTCCTAGTTTAGCCAGCTAATAGGTATGGGGCAGAGAGGAAAGCAGGGTGATACAGTCCTTCATCCTTCACCACAAGCTAGGGTTGGGGCAGAGGCTGTGGTTTTGCAAGGCACCATGGTGGGTCTCAGTGAGCATCTGCTGGCTGGCAGGATGGGTGTTAAAGGACAGTCAAGCACCTGACGTGTCTTCAAGGAGCTCACAATTCAATCACACACACTTGACTATAATACCAGACAGAGGAACATGAAAAATAAATTCCACAAAGTGCCAGCAAAATGCTATGAGATTTCCAAGGTGGGAAGACATCAAGATTTTAAAAGTCAATAATCGCAAAAAGCTCTCTGCCCAAGGAGAGGGGCAGGGTCAGTATAGCTTGTGATGGAAGCAAACAGACAGAGGTGAGAGCGGATATAGCGGGCATTCCACAGAGACGGATGGAAAAGAACTAAGTTATGAAGGTCTAAGTTGGGAAGTTAACTTAAAGAGAAAAGCGAGAAGACTGGTCTGGAAAAATGATAAATTGCATTAGCCGAAGATCAGTGAGAGAGGAAGCCAGAAAAAAACCTAGAACCAGTGCAAGGGGTCCCTGAACATATTGTAATAGGAAGTTTTAGTTCATTCTGTAAGTTCATTCTGTAGTAATTGGGAGGCACTGAATACTTTCTAGAAATATTATTTTAGCAACAGCAATCACAGTGGCTGGCACACTGACAAATTCAAAGTGGAAAATTTGTTTCCATGACATCAGAGAGAGTGAACAAAAGGGACTGTGACTGTGGGAAGGTTGGAATTAACACTGGAGAAAGTACAGAAATAAAATTACCAGAAGGTCACTGTGTGGATGAAGAAGATGGAAGTACCTCATTCAGTGTTTTTTGTGTTTTACTGATAGCAAGAGGGATGGTGAGAACTCCACCAGCCCTAAGGAATGTGGGGAAAGGATGACATAAGGGTAAAGAGGTTAAGACATTATGAGTTGGGTTTCCATAGTATAAGCCTAAATAAATTTCTCAGAGATATAGGACAGTTACTAGAGAAGGGAGATTATGTGAGGTTGAAGAAACTCACTGTAGAATAAAGGAGACTTGAACACATTTTAAAATTATTGGCTGTTATTCTGTAACTCCTTGTTGGGATTTCATGAGCATTAAATAAGATGATGCTTACGGAAACACATGTTGAGTTAGCATAGTGCCTAGGATAAAGTAAGAGCTCACTGTTAGCTGCTGTCAATCAACAACTGTGATTGTTGTCACTGTCAATGTAGGTTCTGTTTCAGTTTATGATACTAATCCACAGGTGCGGGTCATGGGGAGACCTTCTGGTTGTGCCAAAATAGTTAATATTTCCCCATATTTTGAACATGGTGATTGGACACCAATGAACAGCTTGTTGATGATGTCCGTTATTTCATCCACCAAAAAGTTACATTTGATTTACATATGAACAAAATCAAGCTATGAAGTCAACAGATCCATATATTTCCATGCAATCTCCCTCAAAAAGAAATCTGTTTTTAGGTCAGACATGCTGAACAAACTACTGCAGTGCTCTTGGTCCAGCTGGCTATTTAATCAGATTAATACAAAACAGGCAATTTGGTCCATGTCCTTAGAAGGGCATTGTTCAAATTACCCATTTATAAATTCTTAAGAGGTTAATAAACTACTTTGAATAACATAAATCACTGCAGATAACAATTGTGTCCCTGGCACGTATAAAAATTAATAGATGCTTGAAAATTGCTTGGTGTGAAGGTTACTGGATCTATACCAATCCTAGTTCTTGGATCTGTGTTCATAGTAGAGCTGGACTGGCCCAACTCCAGCTGAAAATAATTTTCTCCGGGCAACATTCCCTCTCTTCTGCCATCTGAAATTCTTAGCTCCTCTGTTGGAACAAAAAATATCAACACAATTTAAACTCGACCTGATTTCACACCTACATATATGATTCTGATGGTTTCACTAGACTCCTCAGTGAACACATTTGCTTTTGTTTACTGCAGTTATAAACCTGAAACTGCATTCTAGTTGGCCCATATATTCAGATGGCAAAATTCTAGAAATATAGAGTGAAAATGTGAAAAAGTTCAGTATCAAAATGAGTCTGCGCTAGAGAAATGATCGTTTTGCTCTTGGTCAGGTATTTACTATTCACTGCTCATCTTAAACTTTGACATCCCCTGATACACTTTAATTTGCCTTAGCTTTTAAGAAATGATAACACAAGAAACAAAAAAGGCAGGTCATGGGAGGATTACAAGTCTATAAATAAATACATAGGATTTGGGTCATCGGGTGTTAATATTGGTAGGAGCTAATTGGTCTTAATATACCAGTCCCAAGTCACTTTTGTAAATTGTATCCTCTCTTCTGGGGGCAGCGCTGCACCCTCGTGAACACCTGGTAAAGAGCATGTTCTTTCACGTGTCCTCGGAGCTGCCTGGCCGCCAAATAAAAATAGAAACTAGTTTGCAGCACCACACGGGGCTCCCGTGTATTATATGAGCCTATCACTGGTTTCCTTTGATATCTTATCTATTCCATTAACTCAATAAAATAGAGTGCAAAGCTAGGAACAAACTGTAGGAGGGCTCCCCTTGGAAAACACACGCAAGACCTTTAAGCTGGGGTTTTAACTTATCTAATAAAAGCCGGTTAAATGGGAGCCAATACTTCATTTTCGCCCCCTTTATTAAAGATCATAAGTACTGCAACTCAAGAGTAGAGAAAATAAAATAAATATATGAAGGAGTACAGGTGGAGGCAATAAAGAGGGTGCCTTATCTATTTTCTCAAGATTTAGGAAGCACTTAAAGGCAAAACTCTCACATGAGCATTTTAAAAATTCTACAACAAAGGCTCCTTAACAAATACAGTGGTCCTTCCTGGATGCAGCTTTCCCGGCTTGATTTCTTAGCAGAACATAAACAGCTTAACCGAGGCATCATCACAGAGGATGCCACCTACCACTTCCTCCATATTATACTTTTCTGTCAATTTAGTGATTCACAGAAAAAAAAAAAAAAAAAAACCAGATTGAGTAATACCCTCCCCTGCTCCTCCATCACCCGAAGAAAAACAATAGTAGAACTCAAAACTCCAACAAACCAAACTAAAGGGAAGTGTTCCACCTAGAGACTGTTTTCATGAGTCCAAGTGGAGGAGAGCTTATCTAGGAATGAAGATGATTTTAGCCTAGTCTTGCAAGTTTGTAGCAAACAAAACAAAACAAAACAAAAGCAAAAGGTATTGCTCCTGGTGTAATTAACAATGTTAATCTTCCTTTTCCTCTCTATGGTGATAAAGGAGTCATTTTTATATTTAATTAATGCAGAGGATCATTTTGGAAACTGGCTAATGAGCCTCTGATCACATTACCATGAAAATGTGCATTAACACTGCAACTGAGGAGGCTGTTTCATGTGTAGCAAATCCACTTTGTAATTAGCCCACTGTGAAATGAATCACGTCAGGGGGAAATCTGAGGCAACCGGTAGCCAGTGGGCCCGTGGTTACTGCTGTGCCCACAGACCACCAGCATCCCAAACATTCATTCTTTCATCAGACATCCTCTAAAAACAAAACTAGCAGTGTGTCACATCTGGGACAAACCGGAAGAAGGGAGACATAAACTTTATTTTGCCAAACAAGAAACATGGACTTACATGTACAGACCCCCGGGAAACCTGCCCAAATAAAATGGTGAATTAACAGAATTCCATGAAAACTCTGAAGGCTAGGAATGTAGTTTTCTTATTTTTATTCTGAAAAGCCCTCAGATATATATTAAAAGGACATTTGACTTTAAATACTTTTTTTCCTTTTTATTACAATACACAGATTGTAATAAGCTCTTAAAATTAATTTCTACGCTAAAGAGACCAAAAAATTATAAAAAGGATCCAAGAACAAGTGATAGGAAAATTCCTTTATCTCCTTTTTTAAGCCAAGACACAGCATGTATTTTTTTTCTCCTAAAATACAAACATACCAGGTCTTCCTCTTAAACCAAAGCACAAATTCCTAATTAATCAAATAATTCCTCTGACTAACAAGATTTGGCAAGAAACTTTTCCTGTCTATTCAAAATAACTGAGCTCACAGACCTATTAAATCCCAATATTTATGCAGACAATGATACATTTGATTTTCAAATGTCAACACTATTCCAAAATGAAAGAGGGGTCTCAAAATATTACAGACACAGATTTCAGTGTTACTCCTTTTACTTGACTGACATCTTGGCAGGAGATACAAAAAAATGTTAAAAAGAATCCCACAGGAAGTCATCTGAAGGGGGAGTGGCAAGGAAGCTGAAAACTGCCACCCCAAAACCAAAATAAAAGAGCCCCCAACCAGCAAAGCTGCCCTTAATTCTGAAATCTACAGCAAGAAAAAATAAAGCTAGCCACAGTTCATTTCCAGGCTTTCAGACCAACACAAAGCCTGGCTGTTTAGTTGCTGGTATCAGATCCTGCACTCACCTGGGAAACTTCATACAGCAGTTTGTAGTGTTCCTCTCTTTTCTGAAAAGTGCACAAATTGCAGCCCATTCTAAGAAGCAGAGAGAGAGCGCAAATCTTCTAATTTCCCCAGAACTGAAAGGCAAGTGAACTGAAAGGGAATCACCCTCCAGACTTGACTACTGTTTTTCATCAGTCACTTCAGTCCAGAAACACAGACAAACCGCTGTTAGCTGGAAGCACAAGCCAGGGTGGTGCTGTAGCAGCGTGCTCTTCTTCGCTTTCCCTAAGTATCTTGCACTCACCGATACACACACAGAGTTTCCAGTCAGTTCATGGCAACACTCCCCCTGTCTCTGCATCAGTGCACATGACTACACAGATTCCAGCTCATGAATATTAATAGAGCCTCATTGATTATTTATGACAGAACATGTTAGCAGGGAGGGGTGTCATAGCTGCTCCTGATGACAGATGAATATTCACTAATTAAGAAGCAAATGTAGTGTGGTTAAACAAAATTCACTTGTGTCAATACCATCTCTGTTTATTAAGGATAGAGGGGTTGAGCACAGGGCATTTCAAAGAAGCACATTCACTTAATTTCTCCATTAATGTGAGCTTTTAATAGGGGGATAAGAAATTCGGAAGCAGAAATACTAAGTTCCCCTCTCCATGTTTTGCCACAGTTAGAAGTATTTTCAGCATTATTACGTCTAGGGGAAAATGAATAGGAGAAATGATTTACATTTATAAAATAAATACAGAGGCAATGGAAAATTTGGAAAAGGAGCAGAAGATGGGGAGAGGTGTCATTCAGAGTTTTAATTCTGATCCTAAAAAATAACCCATAGTTCATATGTAAAGACTGTTACCTACTAGAGAAAAAAAAAGGCATATTTTCCTACTCTAAGGAAAGAATATATAAGTATTAGTAGATATACCTGCACAGATAATAAATATTTTAATTAGATAATAAGGGCATATCTATTGAATACAAATTTGCAGCACTGTAATGCATGCAGATCTATATTTAAAAATTAAATAAATACAATGCCTTTTCTCAGAAAAATTTCAAATGCATATAGCATTTATGCTAATTTTATTAAAGTCATATATAATACTTCAGAAAGCTGACACTGGCAATATTTAAATTCTAATGTAATGCACGATGACTCCACTTATGATGCTATATTTAGAGTTAATAATGTACAAAGGTGAACACGGACTTAAAAACTAAGCTCAGATGTTTAGATAATAGAAGCAATGCATGTATTTTCACACTCCTACTATATATATCGTATTGCAAGCTGGTATTTTTTTTTTTTTTTTTTGGTCCCTTAGAGATACACTACAAACAGCTAAAGCAGATAATAAAAAGAAAATTCCTTTTGTTCCCATACTGACTTATCCACACCTCTGCTAATTAAGAAGTATGTCCTTGTACCAGCACATCTTTAAACTGGACAGGATAGCAGGTGGGTTCCAAAGCAAAAATAATTACTTGGAATCTGATGACTCTGGTTAAGAATTACATTGGATCTTGAAGATTTTTAATTGCTCAACACTTATGGATAGCTACTTTGGGGGGTCCAATTCCCTAAAAGTGCTTTGTCAAATGTTTAGAATCGATAACAGGAAATGATTCTAATGAGCACTAATTGTTAACAAATTGGCTTTGCAACTAGCAACACCTCAACACCAGCAAGTAGCCAGGAGATGAGCAATCATCTGTCCCTTATCAGTCATTTCCCTTGGGATATAATAATCCGATTTTCAGGGCCTAATTTCACCTAACAGCCTGGATCAAAGCCAAGCTAAGAGCACTGCATGAAAGTGGCATCATAACTGAGGACTTGCACGTGAACAAAGTTTCCCAGGACTTGCTGCAAATTAGAAACCACTTGTAGTAAATATTAAATTATTTTGATTCTCTTATGGAGACGATGTTTTCAAGGAGGTATTTGAGGGGAACTTTATGAAAGTCAGTGGTGGCCACAAAGAGATGCCATCTCCTTTGGTGCAGTTATAAAATATGTCAGATGCTTTTTTTCAATTTTAATTTTCTTTGTGTCTCTACACCACTTCCCATGAAGTGTTCTCATGCTAGAGTTCACATCTACAAAGCAAGCACTGGCTTTTTTTTTTTTTAAGGATTCTATACTGCTGAGCTGTGAAAGAATCTATGACTCTTAGATGTTGAAATTCTGTATTTTAAAAAATCATATCAAGGAATTAGAACGCAGTAAGGCAAGGATGGTTCACTCATCTATCAATAAAAGTGTTTGCTTCCTCCACTGATAAAACTTCTTTATGCAACAGGTTTTGAAGGCAAAACAGAAAGCAATTATTGAAGCTATTGCTTATTGGAGATTTCTTATAATATTTTGTGGTTAGTTTTTAAATAAAAGTTTAAAAATCACAGCTTTAAAATATTTTCTTAGAAAAATGTATAGAATGAAGAGTGAAGTAAGAAATTTCAAATTAAAGTTATTCTTTCAGCAATTATTCTTGGCTGTTTTCTTTAGTCATTACTAGTTCCCCTATCCTTTTGTTTCTATCTCAGGGAGCAAGGGCAGCTTCTTAAATCAATTATCTAATGCTACCATTGACCTACATACCTTGGAAAGATTACATCTTTTGTCCTAATGGGCTCATCCCAAAGAATTGAAAGGTGATTTGAGAAAGGAGACCTACAATTCCAATTGTCTCTAAATTTCATTGGAGTATGAGGGTTGGATTTTCAAATGACTAAACTGAAACATCTTGTATTATAATACAAAGTCTGAAGTAGATAGAGACAAATGAGTTAATCTGAACAATGTTTTGACAATGCAAATGGATTAGATGTTATCTGTCTTGGACAGTAATAATATGGAATATAATGGGTTAAAAATAAGCAGAGATTAGATGATTATGTTTCCAAACATCCTTAGGAACAAATTCACCAAAGTATAAAAACACACGTTGGGTATGTATTTGAAGATATAGCTTTTTTTTTTTTCATCACTTTTGGTTTATGTTAGTTTATGTCACTCAGATGCAGTGACATTCAAAATAGGAGACGTGTCCCTTAAGATCTGGATGGATATATAAGAGGGACAGGTGAGAAGTAAATGAAAGGAGGGAATCCAGTATTTATTTTGCTTTTCCTTTGTAAACTGTACCACTGGAATAACTAAAGAGTAGATGAGATAGGGTTTCTCTTTATAGAACTATGCCGGTTAGCAAACAAAGAAGGGATGATAGAGCATGCCCATGCCAGTGGTCCTTGGTTAATCAAATCAATGGACCTAGTACTAAGGATTAGGAGCTGCTAACATCACACACACACACACACACACACACACACACACACACGAAATAACTGGACATTTTACCACCTGAGAGAAGAAAACAACTTTCCAACGTGAGCAAATTACATGGAATGCAGAGGACAGAGAAGAGTATCAAATTATACCATTTGGAGAGGCAGTCAGCCAAATTCAGACTATGGTCAACTCAACATCAATAGCTACACATTCTGTTTCTGAGATGGAGGGGGAGGGGAAGGAAAAGAGAGGGAAGAGGAGAAGGGAGATAGAAAGAGGGAGATGTGATGGCTGGGAAGTCTATAGATTGAAAGAGACTTTAATAGCACTTTATAAACACATATTACTAAACTACATTTTTAGGTATGCAAATAATTTGGGAGCTAAAATTATAAGTGAGAAAATGATTACCAAAAAAGTCAAGATGGTGGTTATTCTTTAGGGGGAAAAAGGGACTGTGTTTAGGAGGGGACCCCAGAAAGTTTCAGAGAGGCTAATGAAGTCTTAACTCCTGACCTGGGGAGTGGTTTTCCTAGGTGATTACATTATAATTCATTTAATAGAGCTTTGGTCTATGTGTTTTCTATATTTTTGATACATCTACAAGAAGAGATTTTAAAAACCTAATCAACAAAGAAGTCAGGACACAGTTGCAGTCCCAACTAAGAGAGCAATGGAAAGTCCAAATATGACTATTTTGAATCACTATTCCCTTGAGGCTGGCAGCTGCCATCAGGTGCAGACAATTGTTTTCTCTACTGCCTTTGCAATGACTCTCCTAAGCTGCTGTGGAAGTTCAGTGGGTTACTCCATGGCATGACCCTCTTTCTATCCTTGCCCTGATCATCTGTGGATGCTCTAGCTAGGTTGACTGTATCCTGACACCTAGTTTATGAGTTTCCCTCCTAGTCTCAATCTTGCATTCATTTTAGGTATACATGGGCACTTTGGGGTAGACACTTAGCTGCCTAACATTTTCTAAAGTTTAATGTCATATTCAATCACAAAGACAAAAAACCTGAGGCTCAGAGAGGCAGAGACTTGCTCAAGGTCAAGCTGAGTAAAGAGATCTGAATTCAGTTCTCCAATTACAAATTCTGTGGTTAAATTGACCGCTCATTTGCTGAGCTATCTCCTGGAGGAAGTTAGAGCTACATCAATATGCCTTTACCTGATCCTGATGACAGGAAATAGAGGCTAGCCCTTGAAAGTGCTGAAATGAAGAAAGAGAGAGAGAATGAATGTACCTTTAAAAGGATAGTTATAGCCTAAAATAATCAAAGTAGATGATTATTTGTATCAGTGAGTTGAACTTAAAAACGTAAACTTTATCAAAGTACTGAAAAATTTAAAATATGCCACAGCTAAATACCTTCAATTAACTAAAACCCTTCACAACCACCCATATGATGTGGTCCCTGAGTGTGGAGTAGAAAGTAGGAAGAGGAAAGAACAACTCACCCAGTTTTCCTGGGACTTCCCTGGCTTTTAGCTTAAGGTTCCAAGTCCCAGAAAGCCTATAGTCCCTAGCAAGCTGGTCCCTGGAATGAACACCTCTTACTGCGGCCCCAGATTATACATCTTCGGAAATTCCACAAATCAAGCTATTACGGTCCAGTTTAAACACTCTCTCCTTCCTGGCTTCTTGAAGAAGAAGTAATGATCTCTTCAACTTATGAATTCTCAGGGGATTGTCCCTGTAGCCATCTCAAGTCACATGATGCTTGACTTTACATCATTTTACATACATGCCTTACCCTTCTTACTGGACCATAACACATGGGAAGGCAGCAGTAACATTAGTCCCAGGCAACCTGACACCAGTTGGTCAACTGACCTCTGACTTGCTCAAGCTTGTAGCCTGGTGGCTTTCACACAGCACTTCTGCAATAGAGGCACAGTGAATGAATGACTGCGATCAGGAGATGAGAACAGACTTGATTTTGGTAAAGTGACATACATTTGTGTTTCTATACTTCCCTGCCAGGTGACAATTCCCCCCCCAATAGGCCTGCTTCAAGAATATTAAGTCAAAGGACTGAAGAATCATAAGCATAAGACAGATTTAATCTGGTTTAATTCTGTAAACATAAATTCAAGAGTCTATGAATTAAAAATTCCTGTGATAGGTACACAAATAATGACCACATGTTTTATCAATTATTTCACATGTACTTGTATGTATATCATAGGACACATTTGAAATTATATTTTTTTCCACATATTAGTCCTATGTTCATTTATTTATTCCCCAAATGCTTAATGGGTACTTATTCATATGCATATGAATGCCAGGTGTTTGGAATTATACATCATCTCCTTTGATTTTTTACAATGTTTCTGAAGTAAACATGTCAGACATTACATGAAGAAATTATTACTTATTACTGAAGTAATTATTAGATGTTAAAAATTCCCAATGTCAGGAGACCTACAGCCTTTGCCTTTTGGCTCTAACCCAGTGTTGTAGTTTATTTATTTATTTTTTTCCCACAACACTGTGCAATAGCAACTAATATCATTAATTTGCAAAATATGCTGCTGCTGACAGTACACGTGTCATCCATTTGCTTGGTTATAGCTAAAAGGCTCAGTGTGTAACCAAGCATCCTTTTCACATTGTACTCACTAGGTGACCATCTTCATTTTGTATCTATTATCATTGCTCGCAGAACTGAGTGCTTCACCAACATATGAACTCCTAAGAAACTGTCAAGTTGTTAGATGGGACTGCAAAGGAAAGAAAGGGTATGGGATTGCAAGGAAGAGGCCCAGGGTTCCCATTTGAGCCTTGTCTCTATGACCTATGTCACCTTGGGCAACTTACTCTGAAATACTACTTACTTTGCAAGCTGATTGTGAAGATGGAGTGAGATCACATACATGAGAAGGGATTCATTAATGGTGAAGTATTTTATCCGTATTGTAGCATTAATTCAGTATGGGCTCTAGAGTCAGTATGCTCTGCATCAAGTCTGAGCTCCCCTAATTTCTATCTATGGGATATTGGGCGAGTTATTATTTTTTTAATCGTCTCTGTTTCTTGGTGTCTCATCTCTAAAGCAAGGATAGTAATAGCATCTACCAAACAATCACGGCAAGGGATAAAGTTGTCGTGATGATAATGTGTGTCAAGTATACCCGGTTCAAAGTAGGTACCTGATCCCCGTTGGCCACTAGTAATCATACAAGCAGTGTAGAAATGTTAATAAGGATTTCTGTTTCCAATTTCTGGGTTATCTGTCTGTGTCTATTTTTCTACGATAAATCTCTCTTATTTCAAGTTTACTTCATAGAAACCTTATAGCCACTCTTCTGTCCAGCTTGTTTGCCATTGTACATTTAAATGTAGGTTATTCGACAACTTCTGAAAGGCTGTTTCCCAGCCCCTTGTATAACAGAAATAGTGGCAAGGAAGTGCCCATTTTCTAAATGTAAGAATATTTTTTTTCTGTGTAAAGAATGTAAGACATTCAGGGTAATAACCCCGATGTTATATTTATTTATCTCTCTTTTTTTATTAGTGCTACACCCGTGGCATATGGAAGTTCCCACTCTGGAGATCGACTTGGAGCTGCAGCTGCCAGCCCACGCCACAGCCACACCAGATTCTGGCTGCCACGTCTGTGACTCATACCACAGCTCACAGCAGTGCCAGATCCTCTGACCCACTGAGCCAGGCCATGAATTGAAACCACATCTTCACAGATACTAGTCAGGTTTGTTACCACTAAGCCATGACGGAAACTTCCCCTATGTTACACTTATTTCTTTTAATGCATCACGTGTAAGTCACGTGGACATAAATGTACAAGAAATTGATGATCACATATGAAGCAAGATTCATACCATTGTGACATTGGTAGTTCTCTGAGGAATTTTAACAACTACTACCCTAGCCCAGTATAATACTGGCTCTCTGGATTTGCTCATCTATAGGACACGTGGCTCTGGATATTCCAGGGTATCACGTTTTGGTAATGTCACATTGTAGGCAGTAACAAGGGTTTCCCAAGACACTACCATCACCATTTTTAGTTCTACAAAAGTGACCTAGTAAACAGTAAATACTTTCATTCGTCAATATTTATTGAACACGATGGTGAATAGAGAATGGGGATGATTCTCAAACATTTTTGAAAATAAAAGCTAATACTTAGTGTTTTTTGTATGCCAGTGACTTTTCTGACACTCTATGCTTTGAATTGCAGCCTTCTTAGGTGAGTACCATTCATATATCCTCTTGACATGGGTAGCAAATGGGTCACATTAGTAGTAAACAGGGGAACTAAGACCCAAACCTGAGGAGTCTGGGTCTACTGCTTAATCAGCATTTTTGTACTGCTTGTCATAAAACTGTCATCATTATGATAAATTCCTAAATGGCTAGAAGAAGGCATTCTGGTGGTTCTTGTAGCACAGTGAGATGTAAGGATTTCCCCAAGGACAAGAAGTGTAGTCTAAAATTAACTCAGGACCAGAAGTGCAGTCTAAAATTAACTCCCAGGTTCCAAGTTGTATCCTCAAGCATGGCTGCATAAAATAGATTGAATAAATCTAAGCAATTTCATAACCTTACTTCACTCCACTGGTGATGGGGGAACGGCTACACTGAGTATGCACCAATAACCGTAGACTATTTTTCCTCCTTAATATTTACTATAGTTGGAAATATATGCATTGAGAGGAGGGCAGTCATATCTCTATATTAAGTAATAATCATCAACAGTTGCTTAAGTAAATTTGGAGGTTTTGAGAAAAGTAAAGGTATACAGATTTGCTGATGACTCCCAAATTTAAATCTCCAGGCTTAATTTCCCTCTTAAGCTTCAGAACCATTTATTCATTGACTGGTACATTAATATTTGAGCTGGTCATAGTACATTAAGTTCAACTTATCAAAGCTTTAAGTTGTAACCCTCTTCTTCCAAAACTGCTGCTGGACATGTGCTCCATGCCAAAGACTAGCTTGACCATTCCCAGGTGCTCAAGTCTGAGGACTGAGCATCTGTTTTGGTTCTTCCCTTTCCCTACACCTAATGACCAAGTGCTGTCAGTGTGATCTGCTCAATCTTCCTTCCTTCCTTCCCAGACCACTCTCCTGGGTTCAGGTTACTGTCTTTTCTTAGCTGGGTCCTTAATTCATTCATGCACACTTGGAATTTACAATCATATAAGGAGCCAGCTGTTGGGTTTTTGCTGTCTCTGCCTACAAACACACATTTATAAGCCCTTCTTATTCCCAGTTCCCTGACTCCTATCCTACCTACCTACTTCTCTGTCTCCCTCTCCTCTGCTCTCCCTCTCTCTCTCTCTCTCACACACACACACAAATACATAGACAAAAGAAAATGTAAAACAAATATTCCTGCTCTAGGTGCAGAGAGTACAATTGTGCTAATACCACTCTATACATCTTTTTGGTGAATCTCTCTCTCTCTCTCTCTCTCTCTCTCTCTATTTATTTATTTATGAGTTTAGTTGATTTACAATGTTGTGTCAATTTCTGCTGTACAGCATAGTGACCCAGTCATTCATACACACACACACACACACACACACACACACACACACACACACATATCCTCTTTTCCCATACTATTTTCCATCATGTTCTATCTTAAGATTGGACACAGTTCCCTGTGCTGTACATTTTGACTTTAGCAGAGACTAGACTCTACTTTTCTCTCTGGTACTATGATATATGACCACCCCATCCTCATCCTTGGATGCTGGTCACCTATTCAGTCATTATAATGATATTCAAGATACATGAAGGTCCCAGATCTAATGGAGCAAACTTTAGAGTGAGTAAATAAGTAAACAGATAATCATTATATAAAATATCCAGGTAACTAAAGGGGTAAAAAGGGTGATGTGACAGAGAGTAACTGGGTCGTCCTTCTTGGACACTCTAGAGCCTATAATATCTCTTTTATTCTCTGACTGCGTATACACATGCATACACACAATCAAGTAAATACAAAATAAGGAAGATAAGGCAGGTAAGGGGGTAGGAAGCAAAGAGATAAACTCTGTGAGTAGGATTTTCAGGGTCTGAAGTTTTCTCTACCTTCAGGACCCTATTGTCGTCCTGACATTTTCACACCTATCCCCTAGCATCACTACTTTTTCTAACATGAAAATGGCCCTAATATAGCTGTTACAAACATCAGCATTATAAATCCATATGTTATCCATATCCAAGAATGCCTGATTGTATAACAGTTCTGGCTCAGAACACCTAGCATCAGAATGAGTACCTGAGTTCTTTTAAAACTTTGAAGTCGTCTAGGAACATCTTTCAATATCACTCTAAAAAACTTTCTGTATGAACTCGAATAAGCTACACATCCTTTAGATGCTTCAATGTCCTTACCATGAAATAGGGATATTCACAGTACCCACATCAAAGGGATTGTGTAAACACCTATTTTACCTGGAGCCTGTAGTTGCTCCATAAATACTAGCTTATATTATTGCAGTTTACAATACTGTCTTGCAGAAGTGTAAATTCTGTTACTGTGAAGGTATCCAAAAAATCAGGCAGCTATAGTTTTGTCTACCTTTTTGCATGTGGCTAGGTGGATGATGCGAAACAATCAATTTTCCTCAGGAAGGAGTTGGATTCCTCTAAGATAAAAATGTTTATCATCAAGAAGACTACAAATAACAAATGTTGGCAAGGATGTGGAGGAAAGGGAACCCTCGTACATTGTTGGTGGGAACATAAGTTGGTGTAGCCACTAGAGAAAACAGTATGATGATTTCTCAAAAAACTCAAAATAGAACTACCATATGACCCAGCAATTCCACTCCTGGGTATATATTAAAAAAAAATAACACTAATGGGAAAAGATACACACACCCAATGTTCATAGACGTGTTACTTACAACTGCCAAGATGTGGAAGCAACTTAAGTGTCCATCAACAGATGAATGGGTAAAGAAGAGGTGGTGTGTGTGTGTGTGTATACACACACACACACACACACACATATACATACAACAGAATACCACTTAGCCATAAAAAAGAATGGCATTTTCCCATCTGCAGCAACACTGATGGAATCGAAGGGCATTATGCTAAGCGAAACAAGTCAGACGGAGAAAGACAGTGTATGATGTCTACATGGAGTCTAAAAAATTACACAAACTAGTGAATAGAACATGAAAGAGGCAGATGCATAGACCTAGAGAACAAACTAGTGGTTGCCAGTGAGGAAGGGCAATATAGGCGTGGGGGAGTGGAAGGTACAAACTGCTGGGTGTGGGACAGGCTCAACGATGTATTGCACAACATGGGGAATAGAGCCGACATTTAGTCATAACTGTAAATGGAAAGTAACTTTAAACAGTGCATGAAAATAAATATCTTTTAAAAATGGTTGATGTCACAGTGACTGACAGCCACAAAGGTGCAGGGAAAAAAAAAAAAGCTGTCTGGTTATGGTAGGTAGGAACTCGGCCAAGACATGGACCTTTTGAGTCCACAGAGATTTGCTGAGTACTTCCTCTTTACCATGCCCTGTGCAGGCCTCTGGAACATGGAACGTAGCTGGGGGGGTATGCTTTGGACTCATTCATGAAGGTTTCTCAAGGGACATATCTCAAGTGCACAAGCTCTATTCTTAGGGCTTCGGAGGCAGCAAATCTGGGAGGAAGCCTAGAAATATGCATTTGCAAACAATCCCCAGAAAATTCAGAGGTGGGCATCCTTTTCCCTCTTCAAAACCTACATGTAAGATGGTTAAATCAGCCACTCTCTTGAATGCCCCCATCACTGTGATTTGTTATGGTTACTTACATGATTATGAAGATCACTGGATCTTTGTTACTTATTTAAAATGATAACAAACATTTGCAAAGTACCTACTATAGCAAATGTGCTTTAAGTCTCACAAAAATTTTATGAGATGTATATGGTTATTTTTTTACATAAAAACCTCAAGCTCAGACTATTATGTGATTTGATCAAAGTCACACAGCTGGTAAGTGGCAACACGGAGATTTAAATCCAGATGGGTTTAACTCGAAGACGCTGCCTCTTTCCACTAAGATATATTACTTCCCTCAGGAAGTAAGGCAATAGAACCCCCTTCAGATAGCACAGCGTCTTTGATGAATGTGCTATGAAGGAAGAGCTGTGAGAGGGCTGAGCTTGAATCTGAGTCATTGTCTCCTTGTGCAGTTCACCAGACGTGTCCCACTTATGGGCTATACCGATGAGCGAATTCTTACCTGAGCTGTGTCAAGGCTGGGTTTTAGCTTCAGGGATCATCTTGTGGTTACATATGAAGAATCCACCATCCTCTACTGGGACAGTGAGAGGCCCAAGTTTCAGATACTGGTGCTAGGAAAAGGGAATCAAGTAACTGCTTATGGGATTCTATGTTCATGAGAAGATTTTCTATCATGTGCCGTAATTGACTGAGCAAAAGTATGAATCCACCTCCTCTTCTGAACCATATGATTTGTCTTTGATTTTCAGTATCTCTAGACACCAAGTTCCACCTGTCTGGAGTTTCGTTGTTCCACGTTTGAAATCTATTTCAAAGAGTGATAAGAAAGCACCTCAGGTTACTAAGTAGTAATGTGGGTAGACCTAGGAAATTGTGGTTTTAGGTAGAAATTCATAAAATTGCTTTTGTTTTCAATGCAGCTATGTGTACGTTTCCTTCTTAAGCTGAAGTAGACCCAGAAGTCTAGTGATTAAATCCACTGGGAAAGGACCACATGTACCCAGCACACGCCTGAAAGCAAAAGTTACTAATATGGCAGAGTCACATGGTGGACACAGCCTAGATCTTGGGATCCCTACTTGGACAAGGTCCTTTAAAGGAGCTTGCACCCAACTCTGTAAGAAGACACCTTTACTTTAAACCAGTAAAGACTTGAAAAATGTTTGTTAACTTAGCCCATCATAACTAAGACACAAAGGCAACATTTCTGAGTTCATGTATTTAAACAAATTACGGTTAGCATGAAAAAGCTCAACCTATCATGACTCAGTAACAGGTCATCATGGCTTCTAGGGACCTGTGAAGTAATTTTGTGTAAAGAAATACAACAACATTACCTAGCATAATAGAATGAATGTTTAGAAATGTCAGTATAAAAGCTGTCAAGTCTCCCTTTACGCCATCTAGATTTTCATCAGATCATTTCTTTAACTATAACGATAAGGTATATTATTCTGAAAAGGAGGGAAAACAAATCCAATATCAGCAGACTAAATATCTGCATGAGCTGATCATACAGCACTAATTATCCCTCAGAGCAAAACCCTGCCCATGTTCAAAATACTGATGCTCAGAGGGGCTCTGAATCTTAATTGCATTAAGACAGCAACTTTGAGCAAACACCACAGCACTAAGTAGGTTAAACGCATTCCTAATCAAGTAATGAACTATTTTTCAATAAAGGAGAATAGGGCCTAAAGGAAACCAGATATATAGGATGGAAGTGTTTTAGTGTGTAATAGCAATTTCCAGAGCACGAGGAACGTCTCATCATAGAAAGAGTAATGAAACAACATGGGCTTCAAAACCAAAAAGTCATGAGTTTAAGGCCCAGCTCAAGAGCTTGAGCTGTAGCACCACGCTTAACGTTCTGAGTGTCAGTTCTGATTGGGAAGCAGAGTTAGTAACTTCTGCTCCATGTCATTGCTGATAGTATCACATGAAATAATTGTTCCTGGAGTTCCCGGAATAATAATAGTGATAATAATAAAAGAAAGATCACTCAGGTGTTTTACTTCTGTTTCACGGTGGCTGAAAAAAGCCAACAAGGAGTTCCCGTCGTGGCTCTGTGGTTAACGAATCCGACTAAGAACCATGAGGTTGCCGGTTCGGTCCCTGCCCTTGCTCAGTGGGTTAACGATCCGGCGTTGCTGTGAGCTGTGGTGTAGGTTGCAGACGCGGCTCGGATCCCGCGTTGCTGTGGCTCTGGCGTAGGCCGGTGGCTACAGCTCCGATTGGACCCCTACCCTGGGAACCTCCATATGCCGCGGGAGCGGCCCAAGAAATAGCAACAACAACAACAACAACAACAAAAGACAAAAAAAAAAAAAGAAAAAGAAATAATTGTTCCTCATAAAAGACCACCTTCTCCTATCCCAAAGCCTGAGTCTGTCTTCTTTCTGAATGATTTAGATGGGTTAGCATTACTAACATTCAAAATCTTAATAGTTAAGGATGTTAAGGTAATATCAATTTTTTAATTACAGGGGGTGGAGAGGGTCTTATGGCAATCGCTTCATGATTTTGTTATGAAACTAATGTTAGAAGTTCAACAAAATTTTCACGGCGACACATCTCTTAAGAACACAATATTATATGGCAGAAGATCAGAGGCATAGGATTATATAAATTTAGTATAATCTGGGAAAATTTTTTGTAGTAGAATGAGGCATAAAGATTTATCTAACTTAAACTACTGCCAAGGAGTACAAATAAACACAAAACAAACCAACTCCCTCCCCAGAAGTGAGCTTGTGAATTTTTAATGAACAAAGAGGAGTTGTTGAGCAAATGAAATAGTTTAGGAAAACTAGAAGAAGCCTCCATAAAAGGAAGAAAGCTACCGGAGGACAGGAGCTTAGCTAATCACATTTTAATAAATGTTTTTTTCTTTTCTTTTTTTCTTTTTAGGGCCACACCTGCAGCATATGGATACCTGCTCATGAAAAAGGGGAATGGAAAGTAGAGGTTTACAGAATGAGGTACACAGTTCCTAGGCTAGGGGTCAAATCAGAGCTGTAGCTGCTAGCCTACACCACAGCTACAGCAACATGGGTTCTGAGCCATGAGCTGTGACCTGCACCACAGCTCGTGGCAACGCTGGATCCTTAACCCACTGAGTGAGGCCAGGGATCAAACTTGCATCCTCAGGGGTACTAGTTGGGTTCACTACCACTGAGCCATGATAGGAACTCCTTAAATAAACTTCGTATTGACAAAAGAAATTCCCACTGTACATGTATGATGCATGCACACACATGCACAGCCAGAAAATGAGATGTGTATATATATTTTGTGTGAATGTATATATTCAGAATTTTGGACACTGGTAATGATTTCTAATGAGTTTATTACTGGAAATTTATTATTACAATTACAGCCAACAAAAGTTCACTGAAGTGCCAGACAATCTGCCAGGTGTGTGTGACACACAGCTCCTCTGACTGAATATATATTTCATAATTTCTGTCATGTAATGCCAGATACACAAATACTCTCTTCTAATATTAATCAGCAAAATTTTCAAGTTATATTTGTGTTGAATGTTCTTTTTTTAATGATAAACCTATTTAACCATTTCCATAAATCTAGAGTATAAAACAGGGTACAAATCAGTAAGAATAAAATTACGAATAAAAGCAAAATTGATAACTCTGTCAGGCTCAAGAAATACCAAGGTAATGAGCCAAGAGATTCTAATTAAAAACCATCAGTTAAATTCATTTATTCATTCAACAAGTATTTATTGATACACATGGGTACTCTGCTAACCTTAAATAATTAAATAAATAAATCATTAACGCAGAATTCTCAGTAGAGATATAGTATACTAATCACTGTGGGATATTAGCTGGTTGAGAGATCTATTTGATATATCATTTACTTATAAATATATGATGCAGATACATGTATTTCACTGTTGGTAATTTTTTACTCTTTCTCAGAAAAACATCTTAAGTAGGGTATATTTAGCTTGGAGAGATGGAGGAGTTGAAGAAAAATCTTCCGTGGAGGGAATGGCAAAAAGTGTGATACTTAAAGAAGCACGGGAGCATTAAAAGGATGGCGTGTATTTCAGTCTGCAGGGTAAAGTGTGGAATCCCCTCAGGCAAGATGAACTTTCTTAGAGGAAGGGTCTCGGGGTCTCTTCTTTCTGCAGTGGGTAGTGAAGAGCGTCAGAGGATTTCTGGGGGCGGAGGGGGGGGAGCGCCAATGTATAGGTCGTTAGTTCAGTTTCTCAAGGGTCCTGAACTAGAAGAAACAAAGAGGTATCTAACAGCGGTAAGGATAATCATCATAATAAAAACCTGTTACAACCTGTGAAAATGGTCATGAAAAGGGGGACTGGAAAGTAGAGGAACACAGGACGAACATAAGAAATGCTACAGGGACAGGAACAAGCCCTTTTGCCAAGCGATTAGCAGGGCATGGGAAGGAATCAACAAGGACTCCATTTGTAAGCATACGTCGACACTGAGGGACTGCTTAGAGTAAAACATCCTCTACGGAGCTGAAATTCTGACTAGCGAGGGCAAAGATGATGATATGATGTGAAGGTCATCAGTATGTACTTGAAACCACGGTAGTAAGTTGCGTATCAAAGAAAAAGACACAGACAAAAAGGGGTCCACAGAGTTCCTGTGGTGGTTCAGCAGGTTAAGAACCCAACGTAGGATCCGTTGAAGATGGGGGTTCTATCCCTGACCTTGTTCAGTGGGTTAAAGATCTGGAGCTGCTGAAAGCTGTGATGTAGGTCACGGAGGAGGGTCGGATCCGATGTTGCCATGGCTGTGATGCAGACGGCGGCTGCAGCTCCGCTTTGCCCCCTAGCCTGCAGCATTCCTTATTTCACAGGTGGGGCCTTAAAAATAGGGGGGTCCAGAACTGAACCTCTACATATCTCTAAGCAAAGAAATCAGAAGAGCGTGGGACAGAGAAGAAAGACAAGAGTCAAGGGAGTCGAGAATCCACAGAAACACCATTTCGAACATGAGGCACATCAGTAGGGTCAAGTACGGCTGAGAGTTCCAGGTAGGGGTGCACTGCGGGGAGCAGTGGATTGATGCATGGAAATGCATCAGTCGTTCTTGAGAGAGCTGCTTAGAGTAAGGCAGAGTGGTCTGCACAGAGTTGAACGAGGAAAGGGGTAAGTGACGAAGTGGTACAGAGGGTGAAGACTATTCTTTCAAGACGTTTGTCATGGAGAGAAAAGGGTGCTAAAATGGTACTGAAGGAGGTAGCAGAATCACGAGAGGGTTTGCTGGTTTTAAAACAGCAATGAATCAAAGAAAGAAGAGATTGAAGATGCTGGAGAGAGAGGGAACACAAAAGCAGAGGAAGTCTGGAGTTCCTGTGGTGGCGCAATGGTTAACAAATCTGACTAGGAACAAATCGACTGCAACCTGAGGTTGCAGGTTCGATCCCTGGCCTTGCCCAGGGGGTTGAGGATCTGGCGTTGCCATGAGCTGTGGTGTAGGTTGCAGATACGGCTCAGATCTCACCTTGCTGTGGCTCTGGTGTAGGCTGGTGACTAAGCTCCAATTCGACCCCTAGCCTGGGAACCTCCATATGCTGTGGGTGCGGCCCTAGAAAAGACAAAAAAAAAAAAAAAAAAAAAAAAAAAAAAGTAGAGGAAGCCAGAGTACACACGCCCCTCATCCTTTTACACAGGATGAGAGGCATGGTAAAAGCAACATGTGGAGGAATATTTTTTTCCTCAGGCAGAAGACAAAGACAAGGATATGGATGATTTTGAAGCATGGGAAGGGAAAAGAGTTGAATGAGCTCTCAGCAGACATCCCTGCATTCAGTGACGTAGGAAGTAAGATTATAGTTTCCTTGAGTCTAACTTAAATAACCACTAATTTACCAAATTAGAAGGGACTTGATAAACAGCAATAATTTCAAGTACTTTGTTGCTAAAAAAAACAGGGACATGGAAACTGCCCCTTAGAAGTGACAATCTGCTTTGCTTTTTGTTTTAAATTTAATTTTTTTTTAATATTTAAAATTTTTAATTTTTATTTACTTATTTGTTTATTTGTTGCTTTTTA
Organism: Sus scrofa; assembly: GCF_054392235.1. Classification (NCBI taxonomy): domain Eukaryota; kingdom Metazoa; phylum Chordata; class Mammalia; order Artiodactyla; family Suidae; genus Sus; species Sus scrofa. The sequence continues at coordinate 79,796,657 of NC_139387.1, read as the reverse complement.
GGGCCGTACCTGCTGCATACGGAAGTTCCCAGGCTAGGGGTCAAATCAGAGCTGTAGTCACCGGCCTGCGCCACAGCCACAGCAACACTGGATCCAACACTGTGGTGTGTGCAACCTACACCACAGCTCATGGCAATGCCGGATCCTTAACCCACTGAGTGAGGCCAGGGAATTGAACCCATGTCCTCATGGATACTAGTTGGATTTGTTACCATTATCACTGAGCCACAATGGGAGCTTAAGCCAAGAATGTGCAGAACCACTGCAGTTCCATGCGATGGTCTAAAATCATGATGGGTGTAGAGAAACACTGGACAGTACGAGGAAGGAGTCCTCATGGGCTGGATGCATCTCACAGCTGGCTGGTTTAGTTGAAAATTACTATTTGAACAGATATAAACACTCGTTTCTTGACAGTCATTAACTGAGAACCATAAGTGTGCCATTAATTCTGTAATAGTCAGCAAAATGCTTTGTAATGATCTCACATTAATGCACCCCACTCCTATAAAACCCCCATGGCAGCAAAGGTTTACTCTGTAATACTAGTTGAGTTTTCAGAAGCTTAAAATCCCTGCCAATGCACCTGCTTTCCAGAAGATCATTAGGTAAAAATCCCAAGGCAGCACAATCAACCTGGCTTCAGTTACCTCACCGTCTGCTAGAGAAGAAAATTAATGTTATTCCATGAGTTTTTTTCCTCCCAAAATTGGCTAGTGTATAGTTACTGGGCCAGCTGTCTAAGGGGTGCTTAGGTCTGTTCTAAGTTGACCCGGCTCATCGTCTGTGTGGATCCCAAGTCCCAGCATAGCACACTAACAAACCAACTGCAGCCTGCACCAGCTGTTACACTATTGTACAGGTACTTAACAGGATTACAGCCCACGGAATCACTAGTTTGGCAGTGATTACTTTGCTGTCCAAGCACAGCTTTATGGCAACTCTCATGGAAACCTTCATACTTTCAAAAAAAAAAGCATAAAACCGAAACACCAGGTATAAAACCAGCATTCAAGACAAGAAGACAAGGAGAAAAGAAAGGCTCTTGTGACAGGGTTATTACTAAAGCCCTGTTAACAAAGGATTTCTCTTTTATTCTCATTTCCTATGGAAACGAGTACACATTACCATAGAAAATCCTGCTTTATCTCTGAATGGAGTTACATATCCTTAATCTGAAATCTGCTTTTCTTCTGGCTACAAGAAGCCAAGCAGGGCCTCCCATCAAATTGCAAGGGAGAGATTTGTCACATTTGACTGGTTTTCCGACTGTGGGTTGTCAGCTGGATGCTGATCTGAGCAGCCGTCACCCCGCCACTGACACCTATACCCTACACTGGTCACCTCACTATTCTTCTCCAGCCAAGCCCTTTTCCTTTGGCTGCTGCTGTATCCACTCAGGGAAGCAGCAATAGATCAATGCTTCCTTCATATATCAGAGCTGTCCTCCAAAGAGGGCTGCAGTGAAATTGCTTTGTTTTACATAACAGCCAACTCTGAGATTTCGTGGTAGAAAAGTAGCCACAGGCAACATGTAGTGAATCTCACAGAATCTTCAGTTTAACCATTTAAAACAGGACAAAGTCATGACTATTTATAGGGATGCGGCTTACTTTTGGATTTGCATGAAACATGATCACACAATTTTTAAGAAGGCAGGGCTTTTTCTAACTAGCAGTAGAATTCCTTAAGGGCAGTTTTCAAGTTGGTTTCTATATGTAGTAACTAGTGGTACTTCCTTGTTTTGATGCAAGCTAGACTGCCTTTGTTAGTGTTCGCAAGTGTATATCACAGTATCTTTCTTCCAGCTACTCTTTCCAGATAATGTAACAGCAGAAATGATACCAATGATTCATTTAGGATGACATTCTACTTTCATTAATGTTCCATAGAATGAAAGCAATGTTTCCAAGTTTTTCAATTTAGATTTTAAAGCATGTTTCTATTTTGAAAAAAAGTTAATACATGCAAACATCAGTGTACTTTTGTTGTTTGTCAATGTCAGTTATAAATTCAAATAAATGATAATCTGCTGCAGACTGATGCTCCTAGAAGCAGGGAAAAATAACCCTATTAAAACCGCATAAATTCCACTTTGTCATTCAATGTTTAGTTTTTTTAAGAAAAACATACAAATCTGAAATTATGCAAGCTACATATTGCATATTTAAGATAAAGACTGCTTATTGTCTTTTGCCAGAATGAATAATTAAGAAATTAATAGATTAACTATTAAGGGAATTAGCATGTTGTTGGATTAAGGCTGTCATTTTATACACACACACACACATGCATATGTATATGTGTGCATGTGTATTATATATATATAATGCACACACACACACATTACAATATCTGAAAGTGCTGGAAGTATGGCTAAATCTTAAGATCCACACAATATGCCACTTAGTTTCAACTTTCAACTTCCTCTACACATCTGAAAAACACTGTACATTCTACAACATTCTCATGCACTTTTATCCCTTTGTATTTTGATGATGTTATTTCCTCTTCCTTGAATACCATTACCCATCTGAGACATCAAATCCTACTCTGTCTGTGAGCTTTCTCCTTCTTTCTTTTAAGAAACTATTGGAGTATAGTTGATGGACAGTCTTGTGTTAGTTTCGAGTGGACAGCAAAGGGAATCAGTTATACATACACATATATCCATTCTTTGTCAGGTTCTTTTCCCATATAGGCTATTATAGAGTACTGAGTAGAGTTCCTGGTGCCATACAGTAGGATCTTGTTGATTACTTATTTTATATATAGAAGTGTGTATATGTTAATCCCACACTTCCAGTTCATCCCTCCCGCCATGTTTCTCCTTTGGTAACCATAAAGAAAAACATTAAAAGCAACAAGGGAAAGCAACAAATACTATACAAGGTTATCAGCTTATTTTTCAGCAGCAACTCTGCAGGGCAGAAGGGAATGGCATGCCATACTTAAAGGGATGAAAGGGAAAAACCTACAAGCAAGAATATTCTACCCAGCAAGGTAGATCCAGATTGGGAGAAATCAAAAGCTTTATAGACAAGCAAAAGCTAAGAGAATTCAGCAGCACCGAACCAGTTTTACAACAAATGCTAAAGGAAGTTTTTTTCTTCTTTCTGAAGCAGAATTCATTGCCTCTATCTCTGTACCTCTAAACAATTTTCTATTTGTCAATATTACAGGATTTCTAACATCAAATGCTTACTTGCCTGGGGGTTGTGACATCTTGGAGGACAAGAACCACCTCTGCCTTCTGGCATTTTGAATACTCTCTGGCACATAATAGATACAAAGTATATATTAAAGGATGATTGAATGAGGTGTGCGAAACTAAAATAGTGGCCAAATTAGGGAAGAACATCACACATAAATTTCTTAAACTATTAGCCTCGTCAATGTTTGGCCAATTATTTTCTCTCAAAATAGCTGATGCTATTCATTTTGTGTTGACAATGGCACTTACCAAATGTCCTTTGCCCCAAGATGGTATTGCCTATAAAATACCCATCAATTAAACATCAGCTTTTTTTTTTTTTTTTTTTTGGTGGGGGGAGGAAAGGAAATGTTACAATGTTAAAGGCATGTAAGAATTACAAACCTCTTTATAATTGAAAGAAATTAACACATTTTAAAATGTGTTTCTTTAGAATTGAAGGAATATGGCAATTTCCTTTCCATGTAAGAATATTTGGAACTCATCCTCAGTCAGGCTACAGCATTCACATTGATATTCTATCTCTGAAACCGCTAAAAAGAGGGTGCCTTGTCACCTTTTTTTAAAAAAATTAAACAATGAAACAAAGCCATCAGACAGGAAGTGAAATTCCAGTTTCTTTTAGAACACATTCCACAGATGCTGCTAAAGGACTAAATGTTTGGTTCCAACCCTCCTCCCCCACTCTCACCACCAAATTCGTAGTATTGAAATCTAAGCACTATGTGTTGTCATTTGGCGATGGGGCCTTTGGGAAGTGATTAGGTCACAAGGACAGAACTCTCATGCATGGGATTAGTGCCTTATAAAAGAGACCCCAGAGAGCTACTCTACCACATGATGACACAGGGAAAGATCGCATCTATGAGCCAGGAAGCGGGCTTCACCAGACACCAATCCTGTTGGTGCCTTGATCTTGGACTTTCAGCTTCTAGAACTGTGAGAGATGCATTTCTGTTGTTTATAGTCTACAGTATTCTGTGACAGTAGTCCAGAACAGACTAAGAAAGTTGCTTTTATCATTAAGTTTACACATCAAGCACATAACGCTTTTCATTGAGGGTATTATGGTAGTGTTTTGGGGAACATTTGCACGTATTTAGACTCAACTTCTACAGCACTCTGCTGCCATACAAAAACAAACAAACAAACAAACAACAACAACAACAAAAAACAGGGCTAATCCGGCAATACTTTCAGACCAACTTGCACAAAATGAGAACATTTACCCAGGTAAGAAAAACAACTCATTCCAGGCATTGTAACCCTCTCCTATGACTACATTTGTCCAAATTTCTAGCTGTATATAAAAATACATGTTGAGGGGAGTTCCTGTCGTGGCTCAGTGGTTAGCGAATCTGACTAGGAACCATGAGGCTGCGGGTTCGATCCCTGGCCTTGCTCAGTGGGTTAAGGACCCGGTGTTGCCGTGAGCTGTGGTGTAGGTCGCAGACGCGGCTCGGATCCTGCATTGCTGTGGCTCCGGTGTAGGCTGGCGGCTGCAGCTCCGATTGGACCCCTAGGCTGGGAACCTCCATATGCCATGGGAGCGGCCCTAGAAATGGCAAAAAAAAAAACCCCAAAAAACAAAAAACAAAAAAAAAACATGTTGAGAAAAGTAAAAAACAAAACAAATGTTTTTAATCAGAAAGAAAGTCCCTCTTCTGCCATTCTTGGTCTTCATAAAGAAGAAAAAGATTCTCTTATTTACAAGAGGGGAAAAAAAATCTCTAAAATAAAAATCTGGTTACCAAACTTTAAACTATAGAGATAAACAGGTATGTGGGGGAAACAGGAACAGCTGTGAAAATAAATTTAGTACATTTGCTTACATTTTAATTCAAATCCTCTTTTCTAATTTATATTATGTTTAAATTCTCAAATTGTAACGGCTCTGTTTAGAAAAAAGTGTCAATCAGAGGAAATGCTTAGGTCTCCATCAGTCATACAGTCGTAAAGTCACAGCAGAAAGTTGAACTATGGTCAATATGTATCTGCCAGCCTGACTTAGTCACCATCCATCTATTTAAAATTTAAAGTGGATATAAAGGACATACACATTATACTTGCAAACATGAAAACAGACACAACTTAGAATAATTCTATTTTGAGAGTCAAGATCTTGATCATCTAACTACATAAGCAGATAGTAAAATGTGACAAATTCAGCACATTCCTATGATAAATAACCCTTTATAAAACTGAAAGACATTCTGCAACTCAGTGTTAAGGTTGCTATGGTAAAGCATGACTTCTGGATACCAATCCTCATTTCCCAATAATTGTGTTTTATCTACCACAAAGTAACCAATTTCTTCCGTTAAATGCATTAAAAAATGTCTATACTTAATTATAATGCTTTCCCCAAGGTTGAAATCTCACCAAAAATGTTCAATGCTTTACAAAAAAGAATGTTAGCGTTCATAAATTTGATGGTGTCAATATTTTCCTACATATAGTCTAAGGTATTTATTCATTGAACTTTTATTTATATATGGGCAGGAGGTACTGCTGGTCTCCAGGAAGAAAAAGCAAAGTTCCAAACCAATAATTAAATTTTATGTTTTATATATATGTATGTGTATGCATATATCTACATATAGATAGATAGATAGATGATAGGTAGACACATATGTAAAGATATTCCCATTGACTTTTCCTTCTTAGTATCTCTCAGTTGCCCTCTCATGTTGCCATTTTTTTACTACAACCAACCAAGATGAAATTATCATCATCTCTCATCTACATGGCACAAAGCTAGTCCCATTACATATTCCTGCTTCCTCCAGCACCTCATAAAACACATTTTCCATAGTTCATCTAGACCAGAAGTATAAGAGTGTTTTTGCGAGGCCTGGCATGATCAGATCCATGCTTTCCCATCCTCGGTTCATGATGCTCTTCTCAGTCACAGCCTTCATTCAAGCCTTCACATGTGCTCTACCCTGTTTCCTGCTACCTCAGGACCTTTGACTATGCCTGTCCTTCTGAATGAAAATGCCTTTTCTTTGTCTCATAAGTGCCTACTCATTTTACAGTGTCACTTCTTCTGGGACACCTTTCCTTAGGTTCAAAAGAAGACTATATTGTCAGCTAGACACACTGCATTTTTCTGTATTTTCCCATCATGGAAGTTATCATAGTTTAACTACTTTTATGGAAATCTGATTAATGCTTCTCTTCTTTTTTTTTTTTTTTTTTTTTTTTGTCTTTTTTTTTTTTTTTTTTTTTTGTTGCTATTTCTTGGGCCGCTCCCGCGGCATATGGAGGTTCCCAGGCTAGGGGTCCAATCGGAGCCATAGCCACCAGCCTACGCCAGAGCCACAGCAACGCGGGATCCGAGCCGCGTCTGCAACCTACACCACAGCTCACGGCAACGCCGGATTGTTAACCCACTGAGCAAGGGCAGGGACCGAACCCGTAACCTCATGGTTCCTAGTCGGATTCGTTAACCACTGCGCTACGATGGGAACTCCCAATGCTTCTCTTCTTAACTAAGTATGCTCTTCTATAGTTTTAAGTTTAATATATTGTTTTGTGTTTTCCAATGAACAATGAAGATTTAGCTCTTTATTCCCCTTCCAATGTTTGATATAAATTATTGTCACATTCCTTGTTTAAATCAATGTTCAGTCATTCTAATACATACATATATATATATATATATACACACACACATATTATACACATAAACACTTCACAGCCCAGCCACGTGGTATATTCTGATTACACTTCCTTTCTTATATAATGTTTTATTTTTCCTTGAATTAATATTGACCCTTTTTTTTTGTTTATCTACTCAGTATGTATCTGTGCTATCTCTACAACAGAAACCGGGAGTGGTCCCCTAGTATCACATATCCTTTCTTCCAAAGTAAAAAACTACCAACTTTTAACTTGCTACATGATTATCCAAAATCCATGTGTCCAATCAATGCAGTGTAAGTGACAGGTCATGTGGCAACTCCCAGGAACCTTCCTTAAATCACTGCTGGCTCATACACTTTGTTCATTTATCTCCATCATCTCTTTCTCCTTCCTATTGTCTTTCCAGCAGAAACAAAGTGGACATGATGACTACAGATGAAGCAGTCATCCGGACCATAACATGACCTTGGGAATGGAAGCCATGTGTGGTTCAAGAGGGTCTGTGACTGCTAGATTACACATAAGTTTGTATTTTTATATATCCAGAAATGGTGGAGAATATCTATAAGTATTATTAGATTTACAATGAGGAGAGTCGAACCTTAGAGATATTAATTAAAGTTGATCTAGTATAATCTCTTTATTTTACAGCTAAGGAAACTGCCCCAGAGAGATAACTTCTTTTACCTAAGATCATATGGAAATGAATGGCAGCTACTGGAGTAGCCTGAGATCTTCGGCTCTTGGCCCTCTTTTCTAAACTTTCTTCTCAACGTCTTTATCTTCTGTTAACAAGCAAAGTTCCTGTTAGCTATTTTGACCTGGGAGGAAAGCTGCTGATCACATTAGGAATGTAAATTAATAGGGAAAGAAGGTGAAAGGAGAAGGACATAGCTACTTTATGTTGTTTACCTATAGGGCCTTGTAAAGAATTAACTAGGTTTAAATGAAATGCCTTTTGATGTCTTTTACTTGAAATAGCATTCCTGCTTCAATTAAGCAGTACCCAGTGAAGCAATAACCCAGTAGGATAAAATAAGCCAGAATGTGCTTACCATCCAAGTTCTTTAGCAAGCTAAAAAGTCAAACCCAAGCTGCAGTGTCTGTGCTTTGGTTGATGAATGCCCAATAAATGAGGAATCCTGTATTAATTGATTTTTTTTTTTAAATCTTTCACCCAGTGAGAGAAGTCAGTCTGATCAATGCTATTTCTCATGCACAGGTACATGTTTTACTGATCTAACCCCTGACTAAAAATAGAGAAATATCAGAAATTAATGTGACACATGGGGATTGCCAACTTTCTACTTCCTCTTCATGTTTCCTCTCTTTAACCAGAAGGTGAAGGAAGTGGGATCAGAAAGGAAGACTGGTATTGCTGTTGGAGAGGCTGGACTTAACATCAGGGGGTAACACTGGTTTTTTTTGTTGCCATGTTCCAGGCTTTAGGTTGGAAGAGCCTAGGCTCCCTTTGCATGAACTTTCCAATTGGATTTGACCAGCCCTTTCCCAGGGATCTACTATATGGGCAACAGTAAAAGAGGCACTTTCTCATGTTTTGTCATTTAATCCTGACAACAGCCCTTTCATCTTTAAAGATGAGGAAATGAAGGCCAAGTAGAGTCAACAGTCAGAGCCATTAAGTCAGAACAGGGCTCCAAATTAAATCTCTCTTCCTTTACATCTCACTGTAGCATTCTCCCTCCCAAAGAGGGCACCAAAGAGAATACACTTGCTGACATGCTAAATGCTACAGAAAAGACTGCATCACTTAAACTATGAATATGACAATATTTTAGCATTTCACTTCAGTGTAGGTCAAGAATATACCAAAAGGCTCAATAGTAAAGTACAGTAAAACATATTGAACTGCCTATGAAAAAGAATTCCCAGCAGGGACTTGTATTTAAAGGTTTTACCATGCAAAAGTTTCAGAATAGCCATTTTTATCTTTGTAATTAGGTGTTTATCTTTGCGTCTGTATATATACATATTTTCCAGCATATGAGCATACAGAGGGTTTCTAAGGAAGTCTTATGCTGATGGTTTTCAAAAAATAGTACCCCCCCAAAGAAACAAGGCTGCACATAATCATGCCCAACAAAACATGAGAAAAGAGAGTATTATAATTTTTTTGGAAAGAAAACATGTGTCATCGTACACATGTTTATGGTGTTTACTTTTCTCAAGAAGGTAAAAAGTTGCCGTGGAAGTTTTTTTTTTTGTTTTTTTTTGTTTTTTTTTGTTTTTTTGTCTTTTGTCTTTTTTTTTTTTTTTTGCTGTTGTTGTTGTTGTTGCTATTTCTTGGGCCGCTCCTGTGGCATATGGAGGTTCCCAGGCTAGGGGTTGAATCGGAGCTGTAGCCACCGGCCTACGCCAGAGCCACAGCAACGCGGGATCCGAGCCGCGTCTGCAACCTACACCACAGCTCATGGCAACGCCGGATCGTTAACCCACTGAGCAAGGGCAGGGACCAAACCCGCAACCTCATGGTTCCTAGTCGGATTCGTTAACCACTGCGCCACGACGGGAACTCCGCCGTGGAAGTTTTTATACTGTTACTGGTTGAACTGTGAACCTTCCAAAGGCCCCCATACCTACCTAGCCCCCAGTACCTCAGAATGTAACCTCACTTGGAGGGAGGGTCACTGAAGATGTAATTAGCTAAGAGTCAGTAGAGTGCACCCCGAAACCAATGTGCCTAGTGTCCTGGTGACAAGACGGCCATGTACAGACAGACGATGCATGTGAAGAGGGAGATGGAGACAGGAGTCACGGGGCTGCAAGCTAAAGAACTACCTGGCTCTACAGAAGCTGAAAGAGTAAAGGAAGCTTCCCTCCTTGGAGACTTCGGTAAGAACATGGCCAAGATGACACCATGGTTTCAGACTTCTGGCCTCAAAAACTGAGGCAACAAATTTGTTTTATTTATTTAATCTTTTTAGGGCTGCACCTGCAGCATATAGAAGTTCCTGGGCTAGCGGTCGAATCTGAGCTTCAGCTGAGGCCTACACCACAGCCCCAGCAGCACCAGATCGCAGCCAAATATGCAACCTATGCTGCTGCTCACAGCAGTGCCAGAACCTTAACCCACTGAGCTTGGCCAGGGATCAAACCTGCATCCTCATGGATACTAATGGTGTTCTTAACTCACTGAGTCACAACAGGAACTCCAATTTCTGTTGTTTTAAACCATCTAGTTTGTGGTATTTTGTTGAGACAGCCCTATAGGATTAATACACATGCTCATCCTAGTTGTCTCTGAGTTTCACTGAGAAGATTGAAACATATCCTTTTAAATAGCGGAATCTCTTTGAGAATACAGAGACACTTTTCACGTGTTGGTATTTCTGAATCTTCATTTATAAAGTGGTAAATAATTGACATGCAAAAAAGAATGTCAGAAATGACCTCATATTAATAAATTCTACAATAAGGGGAAAAAATGTATCTAAGAATAATAGAATACTTCTCATTGCTCCCCAAATACCCCATGAATCCCACTTATGTTTTCTGCCAACAGATTGAGAAATACTAGAAGATGGAAATCTTATTTTTGTTTTTGATCACTTTTGCACTCAGCAGACTGCCTGAGGACCTGATAAGGACTCAATCAATATTCTAAATAAATGAATAAATAAACAATAAAATAGCATAGATTTTTAAACTTTTTAAAAAATAAGAGGTATTTAAAATAGGGTTTTTTAAAACAAAAGTATGGTAAATCCCTTTATATAAAGACAATAGATGATTTTTGAAGTATTATCATCTTCAACTTTTAATAATTTCTCATCTATATTTTTATGTTAGAAATATAATCAACTCTTTCTTTTAAAAGAAAAACTATTTGGGAGTTCCCTGGTGGCTCAGGGGTTAAGGACCAGAAGTGTCACTTCTATGGCTTGGGTTGCTGCTGTGGTGCAGGTTCAATCCCTGGCCCAGAAACATCTTCATATCGTGAGGGCGGCAAAATAGAGAGAGAGAGAGGAAGGAAGGAAGGAAGAAAGGAAGGAAAGAAGAGAAAAACTATTTGAAGTCAAAGTTCATTGCATAATTAAATAGTTCAGTCCTTGATGCCGCTTGTACTCCATTTACACACCCAAGTAGCTTGGAACATGTGAAGAAGTTTTAAAAATAAAAACCACAAGGTTTCATTTTTCATTTAAGTAAGCATTAATAACAGAAATGAAAAACCTTCAGTCTCAAAGTAACAAGAAGAATGAAAAAGATGGAGAGAAAGAGAGGGAAGAAAGTTCAGGAGTGAAGAAGAAAGAAGGAAAAGAAGTAAACAGTAAATTTGCTCAACTGATCTTTGAAAATTCAGCAAGATACCATATTGTTTACTGGGAAAAATGTATAAAATTCTGACTTCAAGAGTCTTCAGGAAACCTCAGGTTTTAGCTTAAGAGGAGCCTTATAATCTTTCCATTTTACGTGCTCAGAGTCACCATAGTTCTTTAGAGAACTACTCATCCTTTGGATAAAATACTGTTTTCACTTTCAAAGACTTCATCGCTCCTGTTGAAACAATGATGTTTTAATCAGCTCCCACACTTCCACTTTGACAAAACTTAAATTCTGTAAACTTACAGAATCACAGCTCCCCATATGATAGCAGTACTTCTCTGGGAAAGGCTTAAATAAAAACCCATTGTGCTGAAAATAAAGCAATTTACAAACATCTTTATCTTTCAAAATGCTTCTATGTTGAAAACAATCAGCTTTTCATATGTGCAAATCAGCATCTTCGAAGTGTCTCTAGGAAGGTGAAATATTCCTTTCTTTGTCGCATACAAAATGTTTAATTTTTCTCTTCTACTCACTTCATGGTCTCAGGTCATCACACTTTCTTATTTATAATATCCATTTACTGAAATTATTCCTGCCATTTTTTCCAGTTGATAAATACTGTCAAGGTAATTATTAAGTGTATATTTCTCTACTCAGCTAACTTGCCTTATTATTAAACCTAACACTCTAAAAACTAATTGTATGTAAAGTCAACAGGCTGCATGTTTAAGAATTTTAATTACTTTTCTATGATCACTTTATATTCTGTACGTAACAGCCAGGTAACACCGCTCCTACAATGATAAGCAGTTTAATTAGAAAGCTAAGATAAGAAAAATGCCTTTTACATTACCAAATGTGGTCATGCCAGTCACGTGGTAACGTCAACCCATCTCTTCTTGCAGAATGTTAAAATGCAAAATGCTAATATTAGGTGAACCTTACTTCCTAACAGTCCAGCAAATGCTTTGTTAATATGCCATGGGTTCTTTCTCTTTGTACATGTAAACACTCCAGTTGTAATTAGATTGCAAAACTGAACCTGCCTTTAATCTTGTGCCAGCCCAAACAAACAAGTTCTTTCTCACACTCCTAACCTGGCACGAGAATCACAACAAGTAGACGCAAATGTAAGCTGTGTGCTGCCAACAGCATGCCTGCCCTTTCCACAAACTGTCTCAGAGGACAGCCATTGATTTCCTAGTTATTATGAACATGAAATTATTGAATGACAGATGATAGAGTGTTAGGTCCTACAAGTATTTTCCCAAATGGGTTATCTAGCCAGGGTTGCCATGGCAACTCTGCTGTTTGACAGACCTTCCCACAAAGAACCCTTTGCTCAGAATTCAGCAGCAAATAGCTCTCTGCTTACTACAGGCTCATGTTAGATCACAGAACTTAGAAGCTTTCATATGAAGAAAGGAAGGGCTTTTCTTGCTGGGTGAGTCCACCCTGGTCCAAAGTACCAACCTAAAACCACGCTGAGGTATTTTAGCTCAGTATTTTTCCCAAGGGGGTGAGGACTTGAGCAAGGGCTGGACCCTGTACTATTAACAAAGACAGTGTTAATGCATAGAAGATAAATTAATAGTTCTGAGAGTGCAGGGTCCATGGGGAATATAAGTTCTGCATCACAACACACACCTCATTAGGAGGAACGATGCTCGCAATCAGGCACTTTCGTGACACATAAAGGTTGTGGCATTTCTTGTCAGTGCAATATTCACACTGTGAAGGCAGAGTAGAAGTTACATTTTTCTCTTATTTTGTTGTTGTCACACATACAAAAAAATGAAATAACATTATTTAATGAAAATCATCTTTCTAAATAAAATATCTGAAAAGATAATTTTTCTAGTTGACAGGTCTCTGCTTAACTTTTGGCTTCATACCCAGAAGATTGGCAAGGAGAGGTTTATAAGCTGGTGCTTTTAAGATGAGCTGTCCTGGATGAGTATAAAACAATACTTCCATATCAAAACAGCAAATTGAGGACATCGTAATAGCTTGGTCAAGATGAAGAGAGCCACGAGCAAGCGCTGATTTTTTTTTTTTTCTTTTTCTTTTTTTCCTTTTCAACTGCTTCATTTCCTCATTTATTGTCTTACTGGCAGCTATAACTTTGCTCTTAAAAGATATTCTGGAAATCCAGAGCTTTAGTATTCTTACTCAGGAATACTTTGTCAGGCTTATCTAACACTTGTATTTTAGTTTTTTTGCAGAATGTATCACCACGTGCAGGCAACAGAAGTTAGATTGAATTTTGCAGTCATTCAATGCTTTATAGACGAAATGCCACAGGAACGGATACCAAAGATCACACTTTTCACATGTAGAACAACTCTTCTGCAAGTTCCTATCCAAATTCTCTAGCGATGTCCAACTCTGGTTTTATGACATTTTATTACCTTTTTTTTTTTCTTTTTAGGGGTGCACCTGCAGCATATGGAAGTTCTCAGGCGAGGGGTTGAATTGAGCTGCAGCTGCCACCCAAGCCACAGCCACAGCAACGCCAGAACTGAGCTTCATCTGTGACCCATGCTATGGCTTGGGGCAAGGTGGGATCCCTTAACCCACTGAGAGAGGCCAGGGATCAAGCTTGCATCCTCTCAGGGTTGGGTTCTTAACCCACCGAGCCACAATGGGACCTCTGACATTTTATTTTTTTTAAGAAAAGGATCCAAAACAAAATTAGTTTAATTCACCTTAAGCCAAATATATATATATATATACACACACATACATACATATACCACATTCAACATTTTTTTCTTACATAGAGGAGAGAGATATATCAAGTAAACTGAAGCAAATAATGTCACAGTTCTAATCATTTAATTAGTTTTAACTACTTTTATCTATTAGGCTATCACTCTATGGTTAAAAAAAAAAAGTAGAAGTTTAAGGAAACCACACATTTCCACAAATAACGAAGTTTTTGCTATTACATATTTCAGTAAATCTGAATCATAGGAAATTCAATTTTACCTTTTTACATACTGATACCAGGCAAATATCTCTCTCTGCAGATCTCTATGCAGAGCTCCAGACCTACATAGCCAATGGTATACTAGGTGTCTCTATTGGGATGTCTACTGGGATGACCAAAAAGACACGCCAAAGTTAACATGTTCCATCTTGAAAGCATCAAAGTAATTGAACTCCTCCTTGCATGTACCATTTCCCCAAACCAATGGCTGTCTTCTACGCTTAAAAATGGAAGCTTTACAATACTATGACTATTGTGTTTTGTTTTATTTGGTTTAGTTTATCTGAAAATTGTGGTAATTCGCAATGGATGGGGAAAATAAAGTTTTTCTATGCGTAGAGGTGGTGGGGTTTGGGCTGGTACATGAACACATCTAAGAGATTAAATCCTGGCCTTTCCCAGTAGGTAGTCAATAGACTTCCCCCAAGATGGAAAAATCAAAGTGTAGCAGTATAGAAAGAGTATTTAGGAACTTGGAGATAAATATCAGAGGAAATGTGTAAAGGTCTGGGATGTGGGAGTGGGATGGATCATGAGACCCCTGGTTTTCATTACAAATCTTGTCACATATTTCAATATTTTAGACATAAATTTGTACTTTGATGGAAATTAAAAAATCCTATTTTTTTAACCCTAAAAAAAGGTAACACCATGCACCCAAATGCCCATATTAGAAACAGGGGTGTCATCTGTGTTATCTCACCTTGCTTCAATTTCTACATTCAATCAATTACCAAGTGCTCTTTATGCCACCTAATTAATCAATTACCAAGTGCTCTTTATGCTGATTGGTCAGTTCTTTTATTCTAATCCAAGGCCATCATGATCTTTCTTAGATCGTGTCCAATACAGAGTCTATAAAGCAACCACATTAATCTTTATAAAACATAAATCTGGTCAGCTCATCACTTCTCTGCTTTAAACTTTCTAATGCTCCTCCATTGCCTTAAGACATGGTTTAATCATCTTATACAGCATGCAAGGCCCTTCATGACCCAGACCTCACTGTTATATTTTGGTCTTATTCAGGGTGGATTTTCTCTAAATTCTGATCAGGTCGAATTCATTTGTAGGTTGCTGATTAGTACATGACTTCCTTTGCCTTCAAGTCTTTTTATGCACTGTGTTCTTTGTGGTGCAGGAGACTTTAAAATATCAATGTTCAGTTCCTGCTTACCCAAGCCCTGGGATCTCTTTATTGCCCCCAATCTTTCAATTAATGCAGGGAGTCCCCTCTTTTCATTCTAAGAAGAGTGGTAGGTCAGGAAATTGAAAAAAAATTAAAAGAGTAAATTCTTGGCATTTAACTTTCAAAAGTTTAACCCTGGGGATGTGACAGACAGTAAAAGGGGGGAAAAAAAATCTGAAACTAGACAATGCATTTTAGGAGAAATCCTTGAAGAACAGCAGAGAAGTAGAGAGAGGATTTTAGCAACACTGACTCACCTGTCAACTGAAAAGCAGGTCAGAAGAACTTCTCCAGAGATGACAGACAGGTAGAGAGAATACATGGAAGATCAGAGATCATCTTCCCCTTTTTCCACTTTTTTGAAGTATATTTGACAAATGAAGTTGTGAGATATTTAAGGTGTTTAACCTAATGATTTAAATATGTATGTATTATGAAAGGGCCCCCCTTTAGTTAATTAACACCTCTATCACCTCACACACTGCTGCAGAATTTTTTTAGATGAGGGCATTTAACTTTTACTCTCAGAACAAATTTTTTCTTCCTTTCTTTTTTTGCTTTTACAGGGCCACACATGGAAGTTTCCAGGCTAGAGGTCTAATCAGAGCTGTAGCCACTGGCCTACGCCACAGCAACACAAGATCCGAGCCGCATCTGCAACTTACACCACAGCTCATGGCAATGCCATATCCTTAACCCGCTGAGCAAGGCCAGGGATCCAACCTGCAACCTCATAGTTCCTAGTCAGATCCATTTTTGCTGCACCTCAAATCGAACTTCATCTCTGAACAAATTTCAATTATACAACACAGTGTTATCAACTATAGCCACCATGTTATAGGTGAGATCCTCAGACCCTATTCAATTGAGAGCTCAAAGTGTGTACCCTTTTACCAAATTCTTTCTATTTCCCCCATCTTCCACTCCCTTGCAACCACTTTTCTATTCTCTGTTTCTATGAGTTGGACTTTGTTTTTAGATTCTGCATGTAAGTGATACTATGCACTATTTGTCTTTCTCTATCACCTTATTTCAATTAATAAAATGTCCTGTAGGCTTATCCATATTGTCACAAATGAAAGGATTTCCTTCTTTTTAAAAACTGAATAATATTCCTGTGTGTGTCTGTCTATCTATCTCACATTTTCTTTCTTTCTTGTTTCTTTTTCTTTTTTTTTTTTTGGCTGCCCTACCGCATGCGGAAGTTCCCATGCCAGAGATCAAATCCAAGCCTCAGCGGTGACCTACACCGCAGCAGATGTCAGATCCTTAATCTGCCCCGCTGGGCAGGGGATCATAACCATGTCTCAGCAGTGCCCCATGCTGATGCAGAGACAGCATGGATCTTTAACCTGCTGTGCCAGAGTGAGAACTCCCTATTTCACATTTTCTTCATTCATCCCTCTGGTGACAGATATTTGGGTTTTTTTCCATCCCTTGTCTAGTGTGAATAATGCTGTAATGAACATGAGAATAGATATCTCTTTGAGACAATGGTTTTGTTTCTTTTGGATAGATACCCAGAAGTGGGTTGCTGGATCATATGGTAGCTTTTCACTTTTTTTTTTTTTTTTTTTGTCTTTTTGCCTTTTCTAGGGCCAGACCCACGGCATCTGGAGGTTCCCAGGGTAGGGGTCTAATCGGAGCTGTAGCCCCTGGCCTACACCAGAGCCACAGCAACTCGGGATCCGAGCTGTGTCTGCAGCCTACACCACAGCTCACGGCAACGCCAGATCCTTAACCCACTGAGCAAGGCCAGGGATTGAATCCAAAACCTCATGGGTCCTAGTCGGATTCGTTAGCCACTGAGCCATGATGGGAACTCCTTAAATTTTTTTTTTTTTTGAGAAAACTCCATATAGTTTTCCACAGGGGCTGTGCAAATTTACATCCTACTAACGGTGTATAAGTGTCCAGTTTTCTCCATATTCTTCACAACATTTTTAATCTTTCTTTCTTTTGATAATAGCGATCCTAACAGGTGTGAGGTTATACTTCATTGTGGTTTGGGCTTGCATTTTCCTGATGATAGCGATACTGTATATCTTCTTTGAGACAATGTTTTTTCAGATCCTTTGCTCATTTTTTTTTTTTTTTTTTTTTTTTTTTTTGCCACATCTATGGCATACGGAGGTTCTTGGCTAGAGACTGAATCTGAGCCACAGCTGCAGCAGTGCCAGATCGTTTACCCACTGCACTGGGCTGATGATCAAACCCCTGTCTTAGTAGCAACAAAGCCAGATCCTTAACCTGCTGTGCCACAGTGGAAATTCCTTTTACCATTTTTTTTTTAATTGGGCTATTTGGGGTTATTATTAATTATTTTGCTGTTGAATTGCCTAAGTTCCTCTCATATTTTAGATAGTAACCTTTTATTGGATATGTATGGTTTGCAAATGTTTTCCCATCTAGAACAGAAAAAGTTGCCTTTTCATTTGTTGATGATTTATTTCATTAAGTAGTTTTTTAGTTTGAGGTAGTCCTACTTCTTCAGTTTTGCTTTAGTTGCCTTTGCTTTTGCTGTCAAATTAAAAAAAAATATTGCTAAGACTAATGTCAAAGAGATTACTTCTAGGAGGTTTAAGGTTTCGGGGTTTATTCTTAAGTGTTTAATCCATTTTGACTTAATTTTTGTGTATGGAGCAAGATCTACTTTCATTGTGTGGCATGGGGCAATCCTGTTTCCGAGTACTATTTAATGAAGAGACTATTCTTTCCCTATTACATATTCTTGGCTCCACGGTCAATAATTGCTCATATATTCACGGGTTTTTTCTGGGCTCTTCATTCTGTCCTATTAATCTATGTGTCCATTGTTATGCTAACACCAGACTGTTTTGATTACTACAACTCTGCAGTAAAATCTGACATCAAGCAGTGTGACATCTCTAGCTTTGTTTTTCTTTCTCAGGACTGCTTTGGCTATTGGGGATCTTGTATGGTTCTATACAAATTTTAGGATTTTTTTCTATATCTGTGATAAATGCCAGTAAAATTTTGTTAATGATTGCACTGAATTTGTAGATGGATTTGGGTAGTATAGGTATTTTGGCATTATAAAATTTTTCAGTTCATAAGCATGGAATGTATTTTCATATTTTGTGTCTTCTTCAATTTTTTTTTTAAAGTCTTATTGGTTTCACTATACAGATCTTTTATATCCTTCAGATACCCATATCTGACTCCTTATACTAAACAGGAGCTCCAACATAGATCAAATCCTGAGAAAGTGGATCAGGGACCTTAACTGACTGCAATTAAGCTTCCAGCAGGAATAAAAAGAGTTCCAAGTAGAAATTAAACTTAAAGGCAAAAAATAGTCACCTTGTTTACTGATATTTGTATGTGCCAAGTATCTAGACGTTCTTCCCTTTAGTCTCCTCTCTTTTTTAGTCTTTTTCAGTGATACCCAAAGTTGACGGTGCATCTGAGTAACTTAGAGAGTTTTTCTTATTCTTTTCTAAATCTTCTT
The DNA here is from genome assembly GCF_054392235.1 of Sus scrofa. Classification (NCBI taxonomy): domain Eukaryota; kingdom Metazoa; phylum Chordata; class Mammalia; order Artiodactyla; family Suidae; genus Sus; species Sus scrofa. The sequence continues at coordinate 79,777,852 of NC_139387.1, read as the reverse complement.
TATTTTGGCATATTCTAAGCATAAATAAAAGTAAAGAAAATAGTACAAGGATTCTCATGCATCTAGCACTCACCTAGAGAAATCATCAACTCATAGCTTGGGAGATTTAAAAGCAACAACAGTAACAGGAAAAAAAAAGTCAGTGATATCAGAGACTTAACAGAACTAGACTTTTAGGTATAGGACCCACGCTCCTGGACACTCTTGACTCGTTAAAGCTCCTCAAGTGATATGACTGGCACCCAAGGTTGACAATGATTGGATTAGTCAACTGACATAATTTAACCCATTATAAATTAAGACAGGGCTTGGTAATTTCTCTCATGCTTTTGATAGATGCCCTGCTACCCAAATCTCTATATCCATGATTACTCTCTGCTTACCTATATGGATTACTGCAAGTTATCTTTCTACTTCTTCATCTCTAGGGTCTATATTTTATACAGTGTAGCATTTTTAGTGACTACCACTGTTCCTGGTACATAAAAATTAATAAAAATGTTTCCATGAGTAAATTACAAGTTGGTTCTAAGTAAAATTTATAACATTTTGAGAGATTTTAGGAAATACTCTTTCTCTCTCAGTTATTATCAGAAAAGTAACCTCATGAAATTTTAGGTAAAAATTTTCTGTGAGTTTTGTAAATATAACTATATTTAGTTATTTTCTACGCTCTGTCATACCATCTCCCACCAGGACTGACTTTTTATTTTTAATACATTTACCTACTTGTCATATCAAGAGGATATTCTGGAATAGAATCTAAGACAATCATTATCATAAATGTGTACTGATTATTTTTTCAGTGGTTTTAAACCTTGGCGCTAAGGACATGTATGAATTATTTAGGACATTTTTTCAAAATAACCAAACTACTCCCTTCCCCATTCCCTCATGTTCCCAATGGAAATATCTTGTATCTGGCAGGTATTTGGTGGGGCGGGGGGGTGGGGGGGCAGGCAATAGATGGTTCAAAATCCATTAATCGAACTCTGCTGCTAGAAATGGCATTCCCAACTGAAAACTATTCTTTAAAAATGAGGTCATGACACAATAAGACGACAGAAAGAAAATCAAAATAAGGGCAGCAAAAAGCCAATCAAACACAAGAGGGCAGATATTTCCCCAAGCATTCAGAAAGCTGAAGTTTCCTAGCTGTGACTGCTCAAGAGAAAGTGGGCACAAGCTCTCTATATACTGCTTGTAGCTATCAAGCTGGGCATAATTCACATCAATGAGCAGAATGAAGAAGACACGCCATCTATTTTTCAAAAAATTTAAAACTTCGATGGCTTCTCTTTTTAGACTTTTCAATAAAGGAACAACTATGACTTGAATGTCAAGTAATGAGTCACTCAACAATAAGATCAAAGTTGACATGGAAGATATCAATTTCCCTAGATATGACGACATAATAAACAGCAACTTCTCTTTTCAATTTAGTTCATGTTACACACAAAACACCATACAAAGTACTGTGTGGACAAAGATAAATAATATGTAAGATTCTAGTCCTGCCCTCTAAGGGTATAGTGTTTTCTTTTTTTTTTTTTTTTGTCTTTTTAGCACTGGTGGCATACGGAGGTTCCCAGGCTAGGGGTCCAATTGGAGCCATAGCCGCTGGCCTACATCACAGCCACCGCAACTCGGGATCGAGCCACGTCTGCGACCTACACCACAGCTCATGGCAACGCCGGATCCTTAACACACCGAGCGAGGCCAGGGATGGAACCTGCATCCTCATGGATGCTAGTCAGTTCGCTAACCACTGAGTCACATGGGAACTCCAGTATTCTCTATTAATAGGTTCTTTCTTATACAAAATAGCAAGTAATCTTCTCATCTCTGATTAGTCACCAGTGATCAGAATCACTCTGCTGTACACCTGAAACTAACAATATTATAAATCAACTATACTTCAATGTAAACTAAAAATTAAATTAAAAAAAAACGCATATATTTATCCATTTTAAAAAAATCATTGGTGATTCTGATTTGGGGAAGAGTAGGAGTTAAAAATAAGTTCAGATACTTTGGATGCCCCAAGGACGGGAGATACGGGAAGCAGTCAGAACTACAGTGGGGGAGAGGTCCACCCACCAGGCACAAGACTTCTATGCTGACCTCAAAGGGTGGAGAGAATTTTTTGCACAGAAAGGAGGAAGAGGCCCCACAGGCAAAGGGCAAAGCTGTGCAAGGGCCCTGAGGAATTTAATGTTTCAAAAAGTGAAGAAGGTGAACTCTCTCAGGCTGAAGCACAGCTTGAGAGAGAACTTTAGGAGATTAGAATTAAGATAAAAAGCAGAGACACATTGAAAAATCTTTTTGTGATATTCTATGGACTTTGGACTTCACCTTGCAGATAACGTAGATCAAGAAAAAGCAGCACGCTTGGGTTGATGCTGGCAAGGAGAAATTCTGGCAATACCGAAGAGACTAGAGGACCTAATCCATAAGGAGGCTACTATAACAAGCTAGATAGGGGATAGGAGACCCTGCATAACAGTGGAGAGTGGCACTGGCAAAGAGAGGATGGATTCAAGAAGCCCTAAGAAGGCAATAATCCGTCTTAGTGAAGAAAACTGAGTCAAGGAAGAAAGAACCTGAGCAAAGGTCAGAAGTTTCTGACGAGGTGACTAATGGACAGTGAATGCATGTAGACTCCTATGTATGGAATGGATGAGTAAGGAGGACCTACTATATAGCACAGGGAAATCTACTCAACACTCTGTAGTGACCTATATGGAAAAAGCATCCGAAAAAGAATGGATCTATGTATATGCATAAGTGGTTCACCTTGCTGTACACTGGGAACTAACACAACATTGGAAGTCAACCATACTCAATAAAATTAATTTTTAAAAAAGTTTTCATCCCTTAAATAAACAAATAAAAAAGAGAGAGCATTTTATAAGTGAGCATATTCATAATAAAACTTTTCAGTTTAGCATGGCAGCACAATATAACGGCAAACTAGAAAGCAACTAAAACACGTTTACTATAGATGTTAGAGAAACTGTGTTATTACCATGAAGAGAAACTCAATTTCAAACAATTTCTCTTAGTTCTCAGAAGACATTCATGAAATATATTCTGAATAAGAGCAACTGTATATTTATTATTTGGCTATAGGTATACAAAGTGTTAAGGTGGTGTCAATTTATGACTTCATCAATATTTTATATTTGCCCAGGAAACAGATCCAAGAAATTATAAAAACAAGCTTTTATCATTTACCTAGAAAATTGGAATTGCCCGTGAGTGGATTTTTGCTAGATACCAAGCTCATTAGGTCTATCTACCTCTTTCAAATGTACACATTTAAGTACTTACAAAGATTTTTTAATGCTTATATCCTAAATAAATGTGATAGCCAAGTCTACTACACAATCCCAAATCTCAAAAATACAATAAAAAAGCTTAATTACAACCAGATTCAGATCTACTTCAAAAATGCCAAAGATATTAATGAAAGTAAATCCAAGAAGGATTCGTTTTCACCAAGAAGCTATACTTCTTCAGAACTATTTTAGCTTCTTGGACATTTTTATTAAAAAATGATTTTACACCACTTGTAAAGCAACATCTGTTCCTAAAGACACTTTTATAGAACAGGGCTTAATTAAATTATTTTTCAGCGAGGGTTAGTTTAGATTCCATCGTAAGAAAAGATAAAATGATGCACTAGGGCATTTTATGAAGTTACCTTCCCCTGCTTCACTCCCTCCCTCATTCTCTCTTGCTCCCTCTGGCTGAAAGCTGTAAACATTTTAGGGCTCTGTGACAGTCCCAGAACAAAACAGAATGGATATAGTATATTTTCAAACAGAAAAAAATATATATAACCCATGAGATCTTAATTTCTAAAGTACGCCTTCTGCCCAAAATGCGCCCTTGATGGTGCCTCAAATGTGTTGCAAATCATTTAACACAAATTATTCAGATTTAGATGAATCTGAAGCCCCATCAGAAGGGTATTAGTCGACTGTTTCACATGAAGGCCAATTACATGTTTTCCATATCATTCCCTATATACCCACTAAAATTTTGCTGATATTAGCCTATCCAAAATGCCTTTCTGAGACTTAAGCACCTGTAGTGTCTATTACAAAATTCATCTATGGTTTTGTCAGATTTAAGCTAAATGCACAAGGGGGGCGGGGGAGGAAAAAAAGCTGCCAGAAAACTGCAGATTCAGTAGATACAGAAACAAAGAGAATGTATTTGTGCACTGCTCTCAGATTCTTGCAACCAGAACCTGGGTTATCTGATAACCGCTTCATAACTAAGGGCTGCTCCAATATCCCTTTAGAGAAGTTGCACAATAGCCCAAGTTTAAAAGAGAACACCATTTTATATATGAAGCTGGCACAGGAGATCAGGACATTCTCCCTCTCTGCCCCATCTTGCCTCCTCCTTTTGGCCCTGCTTTTTGTAGAATGGGTGGAATCTACATTGTTAGGCTAAAGGAGTTGAAGCATCTATTCAAACAGGAATAACTGGATTTTACCCTAAAACTGAAAGACCTATGGAACAATTAAGAAAGGAATATGAGGGGGAAATTATTGCTTTTTTCCCTCTTCTGTTGATATCATATATCATTATGGGTTGGAATAATTTAAAAACCCATAGATTTATAAAAATTTTAGTGTGTAGCATTGGAAAAAAACCCCAGGGAGACAACTGTCAAAATCTGGTAGAACAGGCAGAAGAAATAAGGAACAGAATAAAGGGACATAATTTACCATTCGAATCTTAATATTCGTTTATCATTCTTATGAGCCTACATGTTAACAGTGATTTTTTTTAATGACCATAGTTTTTTTCTTTCTTCTTTTTACATACTTTGGTCATTTTTTTATTTTTGACAATCAACACATATTTTGCATAATAAAAACAATTCATAAGTTTTAATGGATCAAATAAAATACCAGTATTCTTGAATTACATATACTAGTGCATATAATAAACATTTTATTTTTTCTAGATACTCATGTCACAACAGAAGAAAGGGTGGGGGAAAAAACTGTAACTGCAATGTATACATCTAAGGATAACCTGACCCCCTTGCTGTACAGTGGGAAAATAAAAAAAAATAATAATAAATAAATAAACATTTTATTTTTACACTTTTCTAGTTTTCTACTTTTGCCTAAGACTCAATGACTCAAATCCTCAAAAATAATGCAAATAAGTAAAAATACTGAGTCTTGCTTTGCAAGTGCTTACTTTATAGCTGAGAACATTTTATAGATACATTTGTGCAGATAAGTTGAAAATCATTTCTTTGAATTTAACCTAAGAAAATCACCTTCAAATTAGTATACTAAGGGAAGATTCTCAAATTGATTAAGTCAACTTTCATGCAATGAAAAAAATATTTGCTGAGCACTTAAACAATGTCACATGCTGTTGGAATTTCTGGAATAAATACTTTCAAACTGTAATTTGTTTATATGAAATAAATGGGGAATATTGAATTTCTACCCATGGGAGATTGACTAGGCTTCGATTTCAGTATAAATTAAAATAGTGTAGAACACTTGATATTTGACAAAAGCAGAAAAAGTTTACTATCAGAAAGTAACACAAAAATTATAGCTTCTGGCATTTCTAATTCATTATAATTCTCAATTCAAATTAGAACAGTGCAAAATATCGTGCATCTTTTTTATATGATCTGAGCTGTTCGTTTCTTCACATGGTGGCCTATGATTTTCTTAGAAAAAAGACAACAGCTTCAGGATCTTCATACTTCTCTCCCTGTACTTCTTTCCCAAATTGCAACCAGTTATTTTCCTCCAATCACTGACTTTATAGACCCTTTGTCCCAACATTTCACCCTTTAGGAAAACTTTAGCAAATCCTGTAGTTTTATGTCACCTTCTGTTATTAAAAATTTGATCTAACCTAATTTATTTATTTTTATTATTTTATTTTATTTTATTTTTTGTCTTTTTAGGGCTGTACCCGTGGCATATGGAGGTTCCCAGGTTAGGGGTGAATGGAGCTATAGCTGACGGCCTACATCACAGCCACAGCAATGCAGGATCCGAGCTGCACCTGTGACCTACATCAGAGCTCATGGCAGGATCCTTAACCCACTGAGCAAGGACAGGGATCGAACCTGTGTCCTCAAGGATGTTAGTCAGATTCATTTCCACTGAGCCACGATGGGAACTCCTCTATCTAACCTAATTTAAAACTACTCTACCACTCTCCTGGAGAGTTCCTGTCGGGGCACGGCAGAAACGAATGCTATTAGGAACCACGAAGTTGTGGGTTCCATCCCTGGCCTCGCTCAATGGTTAAGGATCCGGAGTTGCCATGAGCTGTGGTGTAGGTCAGAGATGCGGCTCGGATCTGGCATTGTTGAGGCCCTGGTGTAGGCCGGCAGCAACAGCTCTGATTAGACCCCTAGCCTGGGAACCTCCATATGCCACGGGAGCAGCCCAAGAAATGGCAAAAAGACAAAAACAAAACAAAACAAAACAAAATCTACTCCCCTGATTGCTTACATCACTCTTTCTCAATGTCAGCCAGACTTGGGGTCTGGCAGACTTGGTTTGGGATGAGATGAGGTTTTCAACATGAATGTATGTTAAAATTTGGTGTCATACTAAAAAGAGAGGAGTAACTTTACAGATCCTATCTTATGTACCAGGTAGTTTGCTAAAAGCATTGCATATTTATATCTCCACTTTTCACATCATTTCTGAGCCAAAGACAAGGCTAATAACATGCCCAAGGTCACCCAGCTAGTAGGCAGGAGAGTCAGGATTTGAATTTGAGCACTTATGCTCTAAAGTCTATAGTTTTCTTTTTTTGTTTAATTTTTTTACTGTATACCTCATTTTTCTAAGTGGCCATTTTTGTGTATCTTTTATCATAGGATACAGTCCAAAGGGGTAGAATAACATATTCATGTAACATACAATAAAGAAATAAAAAGAGAATATAAGTGGCTTATAAAATAATCTATCAGTTTCTAATAACAATCTAAACCGTTTGAGGGCATAGAGCTCAATCTACAGCAGTACAATTTTAAAATGGCCATTGGCTAGAGTTTTTGATTTTTAAGAGTAGGTATAACCTGGAAAACAAAATGTGAGTTTTTCAGGTTTCTCTGGGACTTCCTCAAACTCAATCTATTAAAAAATACTGAACCCTAAAATAATTAAATACAGCCTTTCTCCCCAGCTTGACTTGTCAATCCTATTAGACCAAAGTCTAATTAAGAGGAGAAAAGTGGTTATTTTATCTGCCAAATGAAAATAATTTAGTGCAAGTTAATAAGGGTTGGCTCATTACTGATTGGCCATTTTGATTCCAGCTTGTTATAGTAGTAGAGATTGCGTTCAAAAGATATACTCATTTTTGCCAGTCATTTATAAGCACGGGACAAAGAAAGAATCCTTTGTTGGCCTATTTTGGGTATTGAAAATAGGATGGAGATACAGTAGAGTACAACTCTAAATACACCCTTAGAAATCACAACTCTTAAGGTGAAAAGAAGAAGAAAGATAATAAAAGTAATACCAATATTTTATTAGTGTGTTATTTTAACACAAAGTGATTCAATTACCAAAATCAAATACGAGAGTGACTGAAAAGTAGAACTTGCAAAAAAAAAAAATAGATACTTTAAAACAAGCATTTTCTGTTTACTAGTAGAATGCATATACCCACCAAATTACATATGCTGTTTTAAAACAGCATCACGTGAGCAAAAGAATAAAAACTAATTATCATAAAACTATACTTGTGAAGTTTTTATTTACATTACGCTGTAATGATGACTAATTAGTATGTGATAACACTTGTAGGATTGACCTAAAACTCACTCTCAAATACCCGACTTTCTCCCTGGGCACCGATTTGGTGATTTTCTTTAAAAATGTCCTAGATCCTCTAAGGTGGCATATGAATAGATAATGGGCAATGCTAGGGACATGAAGAGCTATTTTGTTTGCTTATGAATGTGAAGATCTTCCCCAGGACAGCTTTCTGATGACAGCGCAGTCCCTGCCAACTCCATGACCCTAACCTCACAAGAGATTTTGGGTGAGAAAACAACTAGCTGTGTTGCTTCTGAACTTCTGGCCAACAAAGACTGTGAGATTAAAAAATGCTTGTTGTTTCTTACTGCTACAGATTTCTGGCAATTTTTTTGGCTACAGCCATGGCTTGTGGAAGTTCCTAGGCCAGGGATTGAACTTATGCCACAGCAGTGACAATGCTGGATCCTTGACCCACTGAGCCACCAGGGAACTCCAATTTTTGGTAATTTTTACATGGCAATAGAAAAATAATACAGGTTTTGGTGCCTGGAAGTGGAGTACTGCCATAAACAAATCAAGACAAAGAAACTTCAAATGTGGAATCAGAGAGAGGGTTTTTTGGAGCATGTTAGTAAGAGCCTAAAGTGTCTTAAAGAAACTGTCTCATGGTCTTTGGTAGGGCTATGGAGAAGGATTTTCAGCAAAGTAAGGTATATGTTACTGAAACTTGGAGGGAAGGGATCCTTGTTAAATAGTGGCAGCTTTCAGTAACTAAAATACTGTGTAGTCTAGTTAAGGGCATTTCCAAACAAAGTGTTGAAGTTATTTCTGGTTTCTTCTTCATGCTTATAGTAAAATGCAGGAGAATAAAGATAAATGAAAGGAAGAACTCTTAAAAGGAGAATTGATAGTTTTGAGAATTCTTCCCATTTCCATATGGCACATGATACTAACATCAGGAAAAGGCTTCTGAGAAAAGATGACATTCAGGTTACTGCCAAGAAAACCTGGTACAAAGATGAGGCGAAGGGTATCCTTGTAAGATCTTTTTGTTGAGATCTCAGAAAGAGCTAAGGTGGTGTCTCAGTGTACTCTTCAGCCAAACAAAAGCCCTTTAAAGAGAGAAGGGGTGTATCCAATCTTCCAACTAAACAATAAGACTAGAAAGATTAAGGGTGTAGTGTTTTTCCTCAGCATTAAGCCCAAAGTAGAGAAGGGTTTACCTCAAAGATATTTTTGAAGGGAGTCTTTGTCTAACAGAATAAACACCACTAAGGTTCACAGAAGATGCACAAAGTTTTGAAAGAATTTTACATTTGAACACATTCTCAGCTTACACTGAAAGGGAGAGACAAAGCACAAAAGGAAATACGGCTTTTTGACCTCCAGAGTTCTACTTGCTGGAGGCAGGCAAAGAAAATTACACAGCTGCAGCCATGTGCTAACTTTCATAAAAAATGAAGGATGACTCAGAGCCTAAAAAAAAAGAGATGAGAGCTAGGAAGAACCATTCCCAGACTGTGAGACCTAATCAAGGAATTTTGGAATTGCTATGGACCAGTGACTCCTTTGTCCCGCCCATTTCCCCCATTTTTTGAACAGGAATATCTGTATTAATTATCTTAGTCCTGTGACACCACTGTATTTTCAGTGTGTAGGTAGCAGATAACTTGCCTCTTTAATTTCACTGATCTATGTATTAAGAGGAACTGTATTCAAGAGGCTTTGTTTATGGATCTATAGCAGGGGAGACTCATCCATACCAAGACCTGATTTAGATAATGAGATTCTGGATTTAGAGTTGATATTGTAAAGGATTCGGGGGCCTTGGGAGGGGTAAGTGTGTTTTCCTTGTGGGAGCAATATGAATAAATTTATGTCTAGAAAGTAGACTGTGGCGGTTACAAACATTCCTTGATATTCCTCCCTTCAAGATATTTTACTTCCTCTTGGGTATGGGCTGGGCTTACTAATTCACTTCTAATTGGTAGAATATGGCAGGACTGATGCTATGCCACACTTAAATTAGGTCATAAAAGACCGGGGCTTCTGGATTAGGGGGATGTCTCTCTCTCTCTCAGATTATTTGCACTGGAAGAAGCCCACTGCTGGGTCATGAAGTCACCCAAGCCACCTATTGTGAGGCCCACCTGCTGAGGAATGGAAATGCTTGGTCACCGGTCAGTGAGGAACTAACGCCTGCCAACAACCATGTGAATGACACCAGAAGCAAAATCTCCCCAGTTGGGTTTTCAGGTGAGATGGCAGCCATGGCCAATAGCTTGGCTGCAATCTCGTGAGAGACTCAGCTAGAATCCACCAGCTAAAATGCTGCCAGATTCCTGCCCTACAAAAGAAGTGATACAATAATGTTTCCCATTTCAAGCTGCTACCTTTTGGAACAGTTTGCTATTTAATAATAATAAAAACCATAATACCGTTCTTAGAAGATGGAGATAGTATATTCTGGGATTTCCGAGTTAAGATCATCCAAAGTTGTACAGCCTCCACTCAGTGCTCTCAGAAAGCTCACTCTTGGAACACTGTCTTTGGGAGTGTCCTATCTGCTATGTAAGAAATATAACTGTCCTCAAAGTGTCGCTATGAAGATACCACATAGAGATGCCTTTATCAGTTCTAGCTGAGCCCAGTCATACAATCATCCCTGCTAAGGCCCCAGACACAGTAGTGAAGAAGTCCTGGGTTTTTTCCAGATCAGCCCATCCTCCAGCCAAATATCACTATGTAATCTTTTTTTTTTTTTCAGGGCCGCCACACCTGCAACATATGGAAGTTCCCACACTAGGGGTTCGAATAGTAGCTGAAACTGCTGGTCTCTGCCCCAACCACAGCAATGCCAGATCCAAGCTGCATCCAAGCTTGCAGCAATGCTGGATCCTTAATCCGATGAGTGAGGCCAATGACTGAATCCTCATCCTCAGGGACACTATGTCAGGTTCTTAATCCACTAAGCTACAATAGGGACTCCCACTACATAATTTTATACAGAGAAAATATTCATTCTTCAGGCCTTGCTTGAACTCTTGACCCACAAAGGTATGAAACAATAAAACAGTTATTGTGCTAAGCCACTCAGTTTGGAGAATTTGTTATGTGTGATAGATAACCAGAAGTTACCATTTTTATTCCAGGATAAGCATTCTGGTACACAATGATACACAACCAGAAATGCCACCATTTTTATACCAGAAGAGCTGCCCATGCTTTCCCAAGTTCATAGACTCTTGGAAGTCCATTTTTCTTTTTTAATTAGAAGCAGGCCTCCCACCATTCAGTGTTCCAAATATGTACTTACTACAACTAATTGGGTCACACAGCAGTTACAAATAGCCATGACAACAAAGTAAGCCTTTTAAATATATCTAATATGTTCATGCCTTTACTCAAAAAACAATTATTGGCCTGAGACCAATTACAGTGTTGAAAAGAAAATAACTGTCACATAACCACTTCTTGTGCTAGGTGCTGTACAAAATGACAAGAATGTAACGTGATTTAAAAAGAAGGGAAAGTGTTAGTTCCTATGTGGTAAATCCTATCAATTCAGATCAGCTTGTAAAGGACCCAAGGAAGAGAGCAGGAGGATTTAGTGGAATAGAATCTTCCCACTTCACAGTGACTGGTGATAGTGAGGCCTCATCTCAGTGTTTTCACAGTAAATACATGATTCCTGGGACACTGCAGGCACTCAGTACACCTTTCTGAATGAATGAATGAATGAATTCTGAATGAATGCAAATAGCCTATGATAGTAGAATTCAGTGGTTAAGTGAATCGCCTTGACTTTCATTTAAAGACTAAGTCTATACTCAGCTAAAGGGAGTCTTCTACACAATCTGGGCCACCTCCTCTTGTGGTTCAGTGTTAAAGCCACACCTAACACTAAAAAGTTCTTTTGCAATTCCTGTTGCTCCATTAGAAACCTTTTGAAAGAAACAGCTGGTAATGGATAAGGTTCCAGTGTTCCTGGATCTTCTGACCATAAACCATTAATCTATTCCATAGGTGATAGTTCTCTTTCTTGCTAACTTCTAAAATGATTAGGATTTTGGTAAAAGGAGGGTATTCTGGAAGGGATAATGGTGTGAACACAGGTCCAAAGAGAGGAACACACAAAGAATATTCTGGAAATAAGGAGGTTTTCAGTGCAACATATTTCAAATAGCTTTTTATGAACCACTGGCAAGTTGTGCCATCAAGTTAGTGTGATATAATCAGTCTTTTAAATGAAATATTGAAATAGAATAGAATAGAATAAAGTATCAAAGTGCATCACAGAAAATAAGAGTAGGTCTCTTTGAATAATATTTAAGTTGTGTATTTATGATGTATCTCTGTGTATACTAAGTCCCACTGAGTAATCTCTTCTTTCTCTGGGTCATGATCAAAGTAGTTTAAGAACCACTGTCCTAGGGGGACGTCAGCAGAAACCACTGGGGGATCTTGAATTGCAGGAACCAAAGCTTTTATTTTATTCTTTCATCAAAGCAAATCCTTCCGGACGCATTCATGATTTAATTCATGCCCAAGTGTTAAATTCTCAAGAATTCTGATACCAGTACTTTTTATATGGCCTAATTTTATTAAGAACTACAAAATCCAGTTTCCTCTATTTTAGTGGATATAGCACCTATCATGTAAAGCTATACTGTAACTTTCCTCCTTTTTCAATTTTGCATATATTCCCTAAAGCCCTGTGCTACTCAAAAAGATATAATACGATTTGAAACAAACATGACTCCAGGGCTTCCTCATCTTCATCACTTGTTGGTTGTTGACCTTGACATTGATTCAATTAGAAGTGACTTGCCAATCATACAGTCTCTTTGCTAAAGCCAGCCTTCTCACACCATGGAGAAGGCTATTCAGTTAGTAAAGATTTTTGAATGAACCCAAGGCTAAAAGGGAAAAAAAAAAATCTTACAATGTTAGAGGCTATAAACTAGCGGTGGGGGAGGGGTCCATTTCACAGACTCCAACATTTCTCCTGTTATTATGACAGTCAATGAACTGAGGTGTAAGAGGAGGGGCCACACATAATTTGCAGGCAAATAAATTGCTTCAAAATGTCACCAACTGTGAGGTTATTTCATCTGTTCCTTGACACGGACCTCAGTAAGTAAGGTGGCTCAAGCTCGTCCTTGTCAATTCTCCCTTGGCCTCAGAATACAGGTAAGCAAAATGTCCCCATCACATCCTGGCCGTAGAGTGAGCTGGCAGAGAGCAGGACTTGTTAAGACTGTCAAGTACCATTCACCAATTTATGCCTGTGGAGTGGTTCCCCCTGGAAAGGAACCAAATAACTCATGCTTTTTGAAAATTGCTTATGACAGCTTTTCGGTCTGCTTTAGGCTGGCTCTCCACGGTGATTTGTATTTTCATATACTGCTCATACATTAAAAAATTTACACCTGTCACGTATTGACAGAGTGCCTCCATCCCTGCCCATTTTTGGGGGGTGGGGGATCCTTTGCTTCCAGACATTATCCAAATAAATTTCTATCAAGAGTAAGAGTGACATAACAGGTGGAGGCACAAGAAATATGTAGTGTGTAAGTATGGAATTTTAATAAGATACCGAGTCTTTGGACTCTTTGAAGGAATAGAAGTTGCCATAGTTCTAGGACATTTGAAACTGTGTGCTCAGTTATGGGCTGATGATGTGGAGCAACCATAATTGTAGCTACAGCAGAGGCAGAACTTGCAAAATGTGTCTTATTGTTCTTGATGGAATCATATTTCCTCTCTGCATCTGATTTATGCTTAGAATTAGAAAAAATAAGACAGGCCATGGTATCTTCTTCTTTTGTTTTAAAGTAAATGACAATAAATACGATTGCCAAGCAATGTTTGTGTCAGTTACTTGGTCTTAGCCGCTTCCAAAATTGCTTATTCCATAGAGGCTTATAAATTTCACCTCCGGCAGATCAGTGTTACATTATTCTTATCAAACAGCTTCCTGGGATATAAGAGTATGTCAAATATCAGTGGGGTAATGACATGTTATTTAGCCCAATTAGGAAGATGTGTGTGGTCTGAACACCGTGAATCATCAGTCTGGAAATATGAAAAGAGGTCTTTTCTTTCTTTTAGCTCAGAAATCCTTCACCATTACCAGGCTACCAGGCCAAAAATAAATAAATAAATAAATAAAAATAAAAAATCTATTTGTCTTAGAGAGCGTAGGTGCAATTCTTTCGGAAAATACCCTTTGGCTCCTTCTCACCACTTTAAAAGGTCATAAAGTTTTTTGGAGGGTGGGGAACAAAACAAAACAACTATGACAAACAAACAGCCCAAACAACTTGGAGAACGAAACAATACAGGGAAAGCATCAATGCAAATATCCCAGTCTGCATGTAATGAAACGGGAATTAATATTCATTTGAACATGAAAAGTTAAGTTTTTTATACTCATGTGACTATAAATAATACTACAATAACTCTTCTGAACAGTAATACTAATTATCTCTGCTCTTAAAGTCAAATAAATGGCTAGATGATCAGCATTAAAATCCACAGTTTGTCCACTATAAATTAATGTTATCAACAAGATCACTGTTCTCAACTAGAAAAAGGGTTTTTTTTTTTGTCTTTTTGCTATTTCTTGGGCCGCTCCCGTGGCATATGGAGGTTCCCAGGCTAGGGGTCGAATCGGAGCTGTAGCCACCGGCCTACGCCAGAGCCACAGCAACGCGGGATCCGAGCCGTGTCTGCAACCTACACCACAGCTCACAGCAACGCCGGATCGTTAACCCACTGAGCAAGGGCAGGAACCGAACCCGCAACCTCATGGTTCCTCGTCGGATTCGTTAACCACTGCACCACGACAGGAACTCCTAGAAAAAGGGTTTTAATCTCAGCCATCTAACCAAGATTTACCATCCTTTCTTTACGGTTGACACACGAAGTGTTGAATTATTGGCTTACAGTCATTTATTTATCATATTTGAAGAATAATCTGTCATTTTCAACATGACCAATCATAAGATGCTACTGAAATCCCAAACTGTTCAGACTGGGTTATTTGTTCTCTGAGTGTAATGCTAAACACGATAATTATGCTCAGGGTTTTGCAGAAAGTGACAAAACCCAAAAGAACCCAGATTTGGAAATGTATGGTCACGCCTTCAAGGGGAAGCCAATTTTTGTCTGACCTCTCTGTGACCAGCACAAAAAGCAATGGCAAAGGAGGGCTTAACAGTCAATAATTTACAGGTCACAGTCCATTTCTAGGAAATAGTATAGGGAAACTTGGGCCCACGTGACGTAACAGAGATAGCTAAGTATCTCACTTGGTGTTCAAATCAATTTATTTCTAAAATTATGTCTCCATGATGGAGAGATTGAGAGGGTTCCCGCCAATGAGAAAGGCTAATTAAAGTCAAAACGTAAATAAGATATAATAGACCCCTGGGCCAGGAACAAGTAGATGTGGATTTAAATCTCATATAGCCATTAACTAGCCATGGGAGTTTGGCCAATTCACCTTGACTCTTCATATCTCAGATGGAAAAATTAAGAGGTGCAACTAGATACTTTCTAAATTCCCTTTCATTTATAAATTTGAGATTGTCATAAAGGTATAGGTGTCTTTGTTTACATGGAAACACTATCTTTTTCTCCAAATTAGGGTTTCATTTAGTTACATTTAAAAGCCCAGAGAGTGCCTTTAAAAGATTTCTTTAATGAAACAAAATATATTTTAGGCTTTTAAAAATTCATTTAGATTCACTGTTTATAATTAGCTGTGGCTTCACTTAGGAATTTATTAATGTTCTCACTTATATTATTATTTATATCAAAATAGAGACGCTGCTAAACACTGCATTTTAGACTTTAGAATTTTAAAAGCAGTCAAAATTCTTAGTATTAACAAGCACTTATTTTTCCTCCATTTTTTCATATAATTTAAAACATCTCCAGAGGCATTTAACAATCCAACCATAAAGTCTTTGGCTAGGAATGCGGAATTATCTCACCCATCTTAGCCAACTTTGTGACAAGTTTAATCAGTGTCACTGACAAGCCATACAAAATCAGTCAATCACCAATATTTGCTAATTACCATAAAGAGAGAAAAGTATCATTAGTACACATGGAGAAGAAATAATACACCATCTTTGCTCTTTCAATGAAAGCTCCATCTGTTCAGCTGCTCAGGTCAAAAACTTTGCAGTTACCTTGACTTTTCCTTTCTCACATACAACATCCAGTCTGTCTGAAATCCTGTTGGCTCTGTCTCACGCATACATCCAGCATCTGAACACCTCCCCACGCCCATTCACTAATTTCTCACCTAGATCACTGCCACAGTTTCCTAAGTGTTCTCCCACCCCCACCTTTGTTTTCCCAGAATCCTTTCTCAAAAGAGCAATCTGAGAGACAACAGCTAAAGCAGATCCACAACAGGATTGCACAAAAACTACAATGGCTTTCATCTTAATTAGATTGAAAGTCTAAGTCTTGACATGGCCTACAAAACCCTTCCCCATTTGGTCCCTGTGACTCCTCTGACCTCACTTTCTAATGAATTTGCTCCATTCACTCTGATCTAGAACATTAGCCTTCAAACATGCCAAGTCTACATCCACTTTGCTTTGCATAGGCTGTTCCCTCTGCGTGGAGTATCCTTCCCCCAGACATCTGCATGGCTGGACCCCTTGCCTCTTTTATTCCTTGGTTCAGATGGCACCTTCTTATTTAACTGATCTCTCTTTTTAAATGTGCAACCCTTCTCCAAAACTCTCTATCCTCTTATGCTTGCTCTGGTTTTCTTCCTGGCATTTTTCATTTTCCTATAGAAGAGTCTTTTGTCCATGGTCTGTCTCCCCCTGCCCCCCAGTAGAATGCACTTTTTACTTTTAAATGCAGTAGGATCAGTGTTATAATCTTGTCTGGCATCAAATAGGCACTTTTTATTGAATGAATGAATCAATCAATGTAGCATGCAGAATGAACTGCTCTCTAAAGCAATCAGGTATATGCTGCATAATCCTATCACTCACCAGGCAGGATTTTAGGTGTTTAGAAAGGTCACATCACCTTTAGTCTTTCTAAACCCTTTGAAGCTGAGTATTGCTATTACTTCTAGTATTACTATTTCCCTTTCCTAAGTGAGAAAAAAAGTAGCCCCCCTCCAAGGGCACAGGACATAAGGACCTCTCCAAGCCCAATTTCACACAGTTAGAAAAATAATTTTAACAACTTAAAATTAACCAGTACTATTGAATTATCTCTGAAGACACTATCGATTTCATTTCTATTGATTAAAAAAATGGGAAGTCTCTGATAGAAAGTTTTTGGTAGTGTTAAATCTAGCTTTGTTAAGAGGAGAAAAACACTGTCTGGAGGATGTTACTTCCGCGGTTAATAGGATTGTTTATTCTGGGATTTGCCTGGCAGCCTAGCGGGTTAAAAATCCAGTGTTGTCACTGATGTGGCGTGAGACCCATCCCTGGCCCAGGAACTTCCGCATGGCACAGGTGTTTCCAAATAAATACATAACACTTAAAAACTAAAAAATAGAATCGTTTATTCTCGTGTGAGTAGCCCAAGAAATCTTTACCACGTCTTTCCACAGCCTGGAAAAAATATCCCAGTCCCCACTCTGAAAATGATATTAATAACTTAACATTCTGATTCTTCTACCAACTTGAAATATTCGGAGACCCTCCCAGGAGGTACTTTTATGTACAAAAATTGAACACTCCATTTCATGAAAATGCTCTTCCATGCACTTCTAATACCCTTCAGAAAATAAAAGAACATCTTGGTATATGCATCAGTCTTTTTAAAGTTGAGCTAGCAAAAATCAGCTCAAAGGATCTGAATGTATTCCAGGCAAAATTAAAATCTATGAGAAGATATTTATCTATAATACAATGTAATAAATATTAAAATACAAACATGTACAAAGTAATAGTGAACACTGATTAAAAAAAAAAGTGGTTAATCCATATGAAGAGATCAAACTTTACAGAGCAAGGATTATTGGAGCTGATCTTGAAGGAATTCATCCAGATTCTTTTGGGCTCCAAAGTTTCTGAAATACTTATCTTTGTTAATCATGAAAACTCAGTATGACTTGGTGCTTATGAATGCATTCTGAAGAGTCATAAATATTTAAGTTGGTGCTTTAATCATAAAATATGAAGTGTTTAGTTCCATCAGCTAACTACTTTAAAAGCTCAGCATATCACATTGCTTTTCAGATCCCATTTTTCTGCCTTTTTCCCCCCAGAGTGCCTCTGCAGAACAGCTTTGCTGGAGTCATTTCTTTGGCAGAAGGGAGGAAAATTTCTGGAGTATCTACCTGGCAAAGGCTGAAGAAACAATGTGTTCTAAATTTCCAAATTAGGTGCCAAAAGTCCTCCGTTGGTACTCCAAAGAGCAGAAAGCACAGAAGGTCCTGTTTGATTGGCTTCACACAACTGAGGGCCCGAAGGCATAACCAAGTGTCCCAAGAAGTCATACTTGTGGCTCAATGCATTACACTCAATGAGTTATGAAATCACAGCATTAAAATGAATTTGCTTCTGTTGCACTTAAGTGAATATACTGTGTTCATTTACTGTCTTCCTGGGCAGAAAGCCCAATGAGGAGAGATTCGAGCAAAAGGTTATGACTCATTTTGTTGTTGTTTGTTTGTTTGCAAAATGACAACTGACAAAATGAGATGAAGTTCATTCTATGTCAGTATAAATTCCTTTGTAGGCCAATGAATTATATACTTTTTAATGTTCTTTGGTGTTAGCCTTTTCTTAACATGTTCTTGTGCGTTCTAATTTGTTATAATTATTCCTTCATCATGAATTTCTTAGAAGTACATTCTTTTCTGTCTTAAAATTATCAGTTGTGCACTTATTCAAAGTTATTGTATTTTGGTCAAAAAACATGGCCTGTGTTCTGTTGATGCTTCTATATTTATTGATAGTCCCTTAATCATAATCATTTGCAATTTTTAAGTATGTTTTAAAAGAATGTTTCTATAATTTGAGGGTACAAAGTACTGCTTTTCCCCTTTCTCTTATGTACATATGAGCATAAATACATGTGTATATACTATACACATATATTCATATATACACACATGTATACATTCATACAGACATACACATGCATTCATATACACACACATATATGAATATACAAATTGAAAGACTAGTTGTAGAAAAATATTGCCTGTATTAAAAACCAGTATATTTATACCTAAATTCCCCCCTTTTTTTGGCCCAGCCTTCCAAAAAACTGCCAAATAGTACAATGGAAAAAAAGCACACCTTTGAAAAGGAAAAAGACTGCTGATTACTCCTTATGTGAAATTTGGCAAGTAATTCTGAGTCCCACTGTCTTCTTTTGCATAAGGGCTATGCCTATTCTGCAAGTAGGTTCACAAGAAGAATCAAGACTGTGGTGAAAATATGGGCCGGCCTTGAATGAATGCTTGACAAACGAATGAAAGAACCCTCTGTTTCAGCAAAACTCTATGAGGTTCTATTCCCTGAATTTGCAGTTCCTTACCTGGGTTGCCCATTTTTGGTGCCATTCCTTAGTTCAATGCCTAGTAGATTTGATTAAAACATGAACCTGAGAGCATCTACCAATAACTAGCTGTGTGACCATGATCAAGTTGCTTAAGTTCTCTGGGTCACAAATTTTCTCATTTGTCAAAAAAGAGATAATAATACTACTTAACTTGATGACTTAGGACACGTTAAGCATTGAGAATTGTGCTTTGGACATTTGATCTACTTTATTTCTTTTATTTCTTTCTTTCTTTCTTTATTTATTTTTGGTCTTTTTTTGCCATTTCTTGGGCCCCTCCCATGGCATTTGTAGGTTCCCAGGCTAGGGGTTGAATCACAGCTGTAGCCGCCAGCCTACGCCAGAGCCACAGCAACGTGGCCAGAGCCACAGCAACTCGGGAGGCGCATCTGCAACCTAAACTATAGGTCATGGCAATGCCGGATCCTTAAGCCACTGAGCAAGGCCAGGGATTGAACCCGCAATCTCATGGTTCCTAGTTGGATTTGTTAACCACTGAGCCGCGATGGGAACTCCTTGATATACTTTATTTTAAAATGGTATAGAAAGTAAAGAAAAGGAGTTCCCATTGTTGCTCAGCAGGTTAAGAACCCAACTAGTATTTATGAGAATGTAGGTTCAATCCCCGGCTTTGCTCAGTGGCTTAAGGATCCGGCATTGCTGCAAGCTGCGGTGTAATTTGCAGACGTGGCTTGGATCTGGTAGTGCTGTGGCTGTGGCATAGGCTGGCAACTGTAACTCCGATTCAGTCCCTGACCCGAGAACTTCCATGTGCTGTAGGTACAGCCATAAAAAGAAAAATAAATAAATAAACACAAGGATTCTGAAATTACACTTAAATAAGACTCTAGCTATATGTTGCTTAAAAGATATACATCTAAATACTCAATGGCATAAGAACTTTGAAAAAAATAAATAATGGGATATTAGTCAGATAAAAACTGAAAGGGAACTGATACAGTATTGATTTCAAACAAAACAGACTTTAAAGTAAAACGTTATTACCAAATAAGAGCAATTTTCTGCATAAATGAAACAAACGGTGCAAAAGGTAACCATACTGGTCATATGGTTCAATTAACCACATCTACTCACAAGGCATAAAGGAAAATTTTAAAGGAATCACAAGGAAGAATAAATAAATCCACAATTGTGCCGTATCATACCATTCTAAGAAACTGATAACACACATTGAAGTAATGTGAATAATACAAAGTACACAATTAACAAGCTTGACTCACCATATGCGTGTATATGAATGTATATTTAAGCATGTCTGCATGAAAGTATATATGTGTATATTTGTGAATATATATGTATAGCATATACAAACATATTTATGGTCATATGTATATGAGAGAAAAAGAAATAACTTTGTACCCTCAAATTATAGAAACAATCTTTTAAAACACTAAAAAATCATGATTATATTACATGATTAAGAAACTATCAATAAACACAGAAGCATCAACATTCCATTTTTGTCAAAAACAGGCCATGTTTTTGACAAAAATGGAATAATTTTGAATAAGTGCACAGTTCATACATTTGAGAGAGAAATGCATATTTCTAAGAAGTTCATAATGAAGAAATAACTATAAAAATTATAAATATTTGCATGTCATAGCAACAATTCTGTATATTATTAAAACGTGAGATGTAGGTAATGCAATATATAAGGAAATGTAGTCTAAAAGCTATATAGAGAGAGCAGGAAAAAAGAAAGCAGGAAAAAAATCACTAAGGAAATCTCAAAGAAGTAGAATTAGAGAAAAATAAAGCGTAGAAATTATTGAAACAGACAATGAAGAAATATTACAGGTATTCACCAAGAATAATATGGACTAGCAAAGAAGACAAATTATTGGCAATATTGGATTAGAAAAAAGAAAAATATAAATAGAACGGTAGAAAAGAAAATGGGGACACTTTTGCAATTCATAGAGTAAGTATTTAACAAACACAAGTTCAGTATAGACACTGCAAATAGTGGACATATTCTTGAAGAAATGAAAGTATTAATCACTTAGATTTGCTTAACAGCAAATAGAAGTGTTAACTAAGACTATAAAGATGAAAAACTGAGTCAGCAGGGAGGAAAACACCTTAAAAATCACCAGCCCCAATTTTACATGAGCACTTTCTTTTTTTTTTTTTTTTAACCTAACATGATGATAATCTCCACATCTAACAAACATGCAGAAAATAGATAACTAGTCTAGTACAACCTGATACCAAAAGTAAGACTGGACATGCATAAAAAGTAATAGATTATGCGCAATTAGTGTTTGCCCTAGGAATGCAAAACTGATTTAACCTTAGAATGATATTCTAATATAATATGCCCTATGAGCAAATTAATATTGTAAAACTACATGCCAATTTCACTGGATAATAGAATTATTTAAATAAAAATCAACATTTACTTATATTAAAAATCTTTTTAAAAGAGGAAAAAATATGTTCCTCAGCTGTGAAAATATAAAGCACATATCATTCTTAGAATTAAAATGTTGAGGAGTTCCCTTGTGACTTAGCAGGTTACAGATCTGATTATTGTCACTGCTGTGTTGGGTTGTGGCTATGGCGTGGTTTTCATCCCTAGCCTGGGAACTTCCGAATGCCACTGTGGGTATAGCTGGAAAAAAAAAAAAAAAAGGAATTAAAAGGTTGAAAGCTGAAGACTTTATCTTTCTTTCTTTTTTTAAAGCCTTTTTTATTTCTTTTTATGACTGTACCTGTGGCATATGGAAATTTCCAGGCTAGCAGTTGAATCAGAACTGCAGCTACAGGCCTACACCACAGCCAGGGCAATACCAGATCTGAGCTGCATCTGTAGCCTATGCTGCAGCTTGTGGCCATGCTGGATCCTTAACCCACTGAGCAAGGCCAGGAATAAAACCCACATCCTCATGGACACTATGTCGGATTCTTAACCTGCCTAGCCACAATGGGAACTCTTGAAAATTTTTTCTTTAAAATCAAGAATAAGAAAGGGATATTTGTCATGGCTTCTTGTAATTGTATTTAACCTGCACTAGAAGCCCTAGCCAGTGCAGTAAAAGAGAAAAATTTATAAGAGGTATGAGAATCGGAAAGGGAGAAAAACATCTTATTTTCAGACAATATAAGTATATGAATGAAAAATCCAGAGGAATCTATTAACTCACAGATTATTAAAAGATTTCAGCAAATTCACTGCAAGTGAAATCCATTTATGAAAATGATGGACTTTGTGTTTGAATTCCATAAGCACAAACTACTTTAGTCACATGATTTCTGGGCATGTAACATCCGGATTCCTTACCTGCAATTCCAAGATAATCCTACTTCTCTAGAGGGTTGTAAAGATAGAATGAAGTATCACAGTATCTAGAAATATTATTTTCCCTTCCCTGCAAAGTTCATATCATAGGTCATGATAGAGTCATTAGCTCATTCAATACCCTTTTTATATGACATGCTAAGAATTAAGTCTAACTACAAGAAAAGAATTTTTTTTTTTTTTGTCTTTTTTGCCATTTCTAGGGCCACACCCACGGCATATGGAGGTTCCCAGGCTAGGGGCTGAATCAGAGCTGTAGCTGCCGGCCTATGCCAGAGCAACACGAGATCCAAGCTGCATCTGCAACCTACACCACAGCTCACAGCAACGCTGGATCCTTAACCCACTGAGCAAGGCCAAGGATCGAACCTGCAACCTCATGATTCCTAGTCGGATTCGTTAACCACTGAGCCACAACAGGAACTCCAGAAAAGAATTATCTTTACAGAACATATTCTCAAAACAGGAAGTGAATACAATTTGGGTAGTACTTTTTATATTATTTTTTTGGGGTGTAGTATTATTTAGCAGGAGACATTGGTATTAAGAGTGGTTGGCTGGTTTTCTTTAAATAAGTAAAAATAGACAGTTACCTTAGGGATCGGTTCTGCAAATTCAATCTGCAGTAACCTCTCTCAGTTACATAAATATATACAAGCAGGCTTCTATGTCCCAGTAAAAGGCGCAGGAAAAGGGGGCCTTACATTCTGGACAAGAGCAGCTCATTGCCGTCACCTGTACTGTCCCTCACTGAAGAGATGAGAAAATACAGAAGCACCTGGATGGAAAAGGTCAAGATCTCAACTTCCTCTTTAAGGACTACTACCATTAAAGTCTTTTGAATGGATTAAGATAATAACAACTGAACTCTGCAGAGGGGAAAGACACCAAAGGCTTCAAAGGAAAACTTATAGGTAAGGAAAGAGAGAAGGCTGGACTGAGCTCTGCTGCTCATTTCAAGGTGGTCTTGCATTGAGTTATTTGTTCTACGGGTGTGTTATGTGTGTGAATATGATTAACTTCAGCAAATACAGTCATACGCACCAATGAGGAATATACAATATTCTAGCTGTCTCATGTAGCATGAGTCTGAAGCTCTTTCTTATCATGTATCTGGGCACTGTTGGGTTGGTGCGCTTAGGGAGAAATGGCTGAGTTAGAAGCAGAAGCATAAACTCAAGAGTACAAAATGCTGGATGGAGTGGAAAGAACTGTCGTCTTCAAGAAAGTTACTGTGTCCAACACAGGGACATGGACCAGCAAGGACACATCATAGCTGTGGACAGAGAGACAACAAACTGTGCAGGTCCTGTTTTCAGCAGCAACACCTTGTAGCAGAAAGAAGTAAAGGCAATCAAATGGTGAGGGAGGATCAATTAAGTTTATTGGAGTATAGTTGACTTACAATGTTTTATTAGGTTCAGGTGTATGGCAAAGTGAAACAGTCATTCGTATCAATACATCCAATCTCTTTTCCCATATAGGAGTAGATTTTCCTGTGCCATACAGTAGGTGCTCATTATTCATCTATTTTATACAAATCTTTATTTTAAAAGTAGGACTGGGGGGGGTTCCCGTTGTGACTCAGTGGGTTAAGAACACGACTAGTATCCATGAAGACTTGGGTTTGATCCCTGGACTCGCTCAGTGGGTTAAGGATCTGGCCTGGGTGTGAGCTGCCGTGTGGGTTGCAGACACGGTTCAGATCTGGTGTTGCTGCGGCTGTGGCGCAGGCCTGCAGCTGCAGCTCCCATCCAGCCCCTAGCCTGGGAACTTTCATATGCCTCAACTGCAGCCCTAAAAACAAACAAACAAAACAAAACAAACAAAAAAAAGTAGGACTGGGAATTTTGACTTATTTTTTTCAAAAGGAGAGCGAGAAAGAGCGAAACAGTATCTTGTTTATTAGGTTAGGAGTTAACTTGAGTGTTTACAGCAAATATTAGAATATTATATTAGAATATTAGAAAAGAGGACACCTTACTTTTTCCCTACACTATGGTGCACACTGTACAGGTTTCTCCTGTTGTCTTAGCAAGCACAAAACCAGATTGTCAAACTCAATGCCAATTACAGTAAAGAATTTCTCTATCTCCATGCCTGGCATCAATCATTCCTTCTGCTACTTGGATGGGCTTTGGAATTTTCTCTTTATTTTTGTTTGTTTTCAATACCTAAATAAGAGATTTTATATTATGATTTAATTTAGTTGGTAGGTTCCTCCAATCCTCTTGAAAACAGGCAAGACATACATGGAAAATAATAAACCCTTTGGATTTTTCCATAGTTATAATGAAGTGGAACATGCATATTCACACATATGATATACTCCAAAGTGACTGTATGTCAATAATAACTTCTCATTTCTTTTATGAAACAGTTCATGAAAGACAAAGAGGAAAAAGGCACTGTGAGACCCCGTGGGAGTTACCTAGGCTCGTGAGCAAATGTAACATCTCTTACTGAGAAATTAATGATTGAGATCTTAAGCAATGATGCACTTGAGTCTTCTTTGAGACTCATCTAAGTACGAGTTCTCAGGGGTATAGGGGCAAAGTTGTACCTAGGAACATGGAGGTGATTTGATTTGTGTGTGTCTATGCTTCTGCCTCCTATAATTTTGCTGAGCTGAACTTGCATGCCCTCTAACCTAGGGAGGAATGGAGCTCAAACAGCTCTCTGTGGGTTTAAATCACTTCCCAGCACCAGTCACGCTCCACGTCACCCCACCTTGATCTGACTGTATTCTGACCCACTCAGGCACATCGCGAACAATTCAGATTGTGCTAGAGCAATTTGAAAACAAATTTTTATTCCAAAAGCAATTCATAACATCTTAATTTCACAAAAGATATATATTGTAATAATTGCAATGTAATTAAAATTATAGTAAATATTACAGTAATTTTCTGATGGTAGTAAATACTGAAGTGACTTATGGTCTTGGGCTGATATTCAAAATTAAGTTTTCTTTGTCTATCCTTTCTTTTCTATCAAACTCAGTAATACCCATTTTACGGCTAAAGTCTTCCTAAGGAAACAGGTTACCTTCGAAAGGAAACATTATCGTCTATTCCATTAAACACAGCAAAACTTAAAATTCCACATAAAAATAGGTTATCCAATTACATGGTAAATGTGTCATTTGTTCATTGTCCAGTACACAATATATTTACAGGAAAATTACCAGGAACTTCTGAACTGTATCAGATCTCAACCTTATATTTAGATGCAGTCATATATTACTGCTGATAATGCGATGTCAGTGAATAGATTGGAATTTTTCACTGTCCTTTATCAAGATAAATTGTTCTGTCAATAGCAGATGGCTGGCAAGTATTAACACTCTGCACACTATATGACTTTTCATTCCCTGCAAAAATTGTATTTAATGCTTTTGCACAAAATCTATGGCCGTGACTATCCTTATTACCTATTTAACTACCTTTTAAAAGGAGGATTTATTTCTGCAAATTAGGACCTGGGTAACAAGATGGTATCATGCATCATAAACTTTAAGTCAATACAAGGCAGGACACTTGCAGTCTGAATGGGAAAATACCTTGCTCTGATCTCTTGGTCATCCAATAGTATTAGCAATCTGTGTTGGGAGCAGCTGCTCAGAGCAGAACTTTATCTTGGCCTCCTTCCATCCACACGGCCACGGTGTCCCACAGTAGCAATTTGCTCATTGGCCTATTACTTTCAATAGGTATTCCAGTAATTGGCTATTTCACACTTGTAAGGCTTGAACTGGCAGAGAGCAAAGGCCAGGCAACCAGCCTGTCAGGGTCTAGCAAGCTGGTCGTTCATCAATTATAATCAGCTTTTACAAGAGTGAGTGAATCCTCAGAAACCTTGTTTGCTCTGATCAGTTCTGCTACTGGTATAATTCGACCACAAACGGACCTGCCCTTATCTAAAGAATGTAAAACTTGTCCTACAGCAACAAGCATGTCGGTTCATTTGGACCCCTGGAGAGACTGATTTGGGCTCAAAAGGGGGAAGGGGAAATTTTGGTGATTCTGGGTTCCTTCTGTTTGTGTAGTCTCTTACCATTCGTCCCACAACACACTTCCTTGGCCAAAACATAAACATTCGGAGGATATCAGCATAATTTATTTTTTAAGGACAGATTATTCGAGAGGGCCTCAAGTTAAGAATTTAAGAACTGAATTTCTCAAAGGTGAGGTTCACTCTGGCCAAAGAGGTTGGGAGTTTTTGCAATCATAGACTATTTTAGAAATATCTATTTAAATGCAATTAAAAATACACTGGTGTAGCAGAAATGATGTGTGTGTGTGTATGCCTACCCAAGTTCTCAATGACTTGATTTAACATGATCTAAGATAGAGAAACAGTTTGCTAGAAACTTTGGGTCCGCAATGGCAAATCAGCACGAGCGTCACTCACATTAAATACCATGTGATATCACTTATATGTGGAATCTAAAATGTGGCACAAATGCACCTACCTATAAAACAGTCTCGGGGACATACAGAACAAACTTGTGGTTGCCAAGGGGGAGGGGGAAGGAAGTGAACGGACGGGGAGTGTGGGGTTAGTAGATGCAAACTATTACATTTAGAATGGATAAGCAGGAGTTCCCGTCGTGGCGCAGTGTTTAACGAATCTGACTAGGAACCATGAGGTTGCGGGTTCGGTCCCTGCCCTTGCTCAGTGGGTTAACGATCCGGCATTGCCGTGAGCTGTGGTGTAGGTTGCAGACGCGGCTCAGATCCCACGTTGCTGTGGCTCTGGTGTAGGCGGGTGGCTACAGCTCCGATTCGACCCCTAGCCTGGGAACCTCCACATGCCACGGGAGCGGCCCAAGAAATAGCAACAAAACAACAACAACAACAACGACAACAAAAAAGAATGGATAAGCAATGAGGTCCTACTGCACAGCACAGGGAACTGTATCCAGTCTCTTGGGATAGACCATGATGGAAGAAAATATGAGAAAAAGAAGGCATGTATATGTATGACTGGGTCACTATGCTGCACAGCAGAAATGACTCTATACTGTAAATCAACTATACCCTAATAAAAAATAAATTTGATTAAAAATTTAAAAATTAAAAATAGCAAATTTTCTCTTGTGAGCCATTCCCAATAGCTTCTGTTATTTCTCTTATCACTGAGCTCTAAGAGAACAGAAACATCTGGCACAGATCTAAGTTTTCTAGGAAAAGTATGCGAACCAGATACAAGATACATCACACTGTAAAATCCTGATGAGTTGTACCTGCCCTCACAATTTGAGGGCCTAAGCACATGGGTTATTGCAAATTTAAGTTATTCACCCTTGGGGGCAAAAAAACCCTTCATCTGTATAATTCAGAAAGAAGGGTCCCATTTAAAAGAGCTTCTTAACAGCCAGGATTTATAATTTTGTCCCTGCTGGCATCTCTTTTGCAAAAAGAATAAGCCAATGCCTACTTAGAATGCATGCATACCCAATTTCTAACAAAAATAACTGTGCTTTATTACAATGTGTATTATTTGCCATTGATCAGCACCTACAATTCCTGTTCTACAATCCCGGGCTCCCTTCCCAAAGGTCCATTCAGTCTGTTGACCAGCTGGTGACAAGGTGATCTGTCATCAGCAAGTGCTTTGAGCACAAATAAAATATACAATCAAAAATTTGACCTAGTTAGTAAAGATTTTCAAAAAACTCCAACTTAAAAAAAACATAAAGCGCAGGTGATTTAGAAAGCTGTTAGAGATGCTCAAAAATCCATTCTAAATTTTGAAAAGACATGACTAAAGCGCTTAATAAATCTACCTTCAAAGAGTTATGCGTGCTTCCTAGTTGGATAAATGACGTGACGTTGATGCATATCTAATTGTAATACATCACAGGATAATCTGTCAAGCCCCCAGTGCTCAGGCCCTGTCACCCCTCTTCATCCATTATTTATCTACAACCTTCATCGCCAGTGAATTCCCTGCGAAGTATGTAGTGTGACAAAGTACATATTTAGCAAAAACTTTTGGAAAGTATATAGTGGATAATAATTGTTCGACACTGTGTGAATTGTTTCTTCGGGGCAAAAACCAAAACAGAACATGTCAAAAGCACCAGGATGATCCCAGACAAAAGCATACCTTTCACTTAGCCATCAATACACCAGATGCTCCATACCATCAAAGATCACTTGGGTGAAACCATAAAGCCCCACATGCCTTTTCTTTGTCACAGAGAGATCAAATCTCCATGGTCTTACCTGTATTATGACAGAGACTGGAAAGACCATAGAAAGGGCAAGACTGAGTTTATAACAACATCTAGGTCAATGACAGGCACGCAGACTCAGGGCCCCAGGCAGTCATTTTCTGTTTTCTTTTCTCCTGTTTTTATTTTTTTATTTTTATGACCACACCTGTGGCATATGAAGTTCCAGGGCTAGGGGCCAAGTCAGAGCTGCAGCTACAGGCCTATACCACAGCCACAGCAATCAGGATCGGGGCTGCATTTGCGACCTGCCCTGCAGCTTGCCGCAATGCCAGATCCTTAACCCAGAGAGTGAGGTCAGGGATGGAACCCGCATTCTCATGGAGACTATGTTTGGTGTTAACCAACTGAGCCACAATGGGAACTCCTCTCTTTTTTCAAAATTGCTAAGTTGATGAAGAAGTTGGAAGAATGAGGAGAGAGGTACATCTGGACTGCGTTCTCAGTGTGGAAAGCCTGCCACTGGCACACACCAGGAGCTAGGCTTGCTTTCCTGCTGGCTTTTTCTACCAATTTGGCTGTGTATCTCTTAGTTGGGAACAGGGACTTAGAAAAGCTTCCTAAACAAATGTATCTCAGCTTAACAACCAGGATCACATGGTGCTATTTTTGCTTTTTGTCTTTTTTAAGGAATCACTGCCATAATTCACAGTAATCATAATTTTTTTTTCAAACATACTCTTAAATAATGAAGAGAAAAATATACATTTTAAAGCATTTGAACAGTTCAGCCCGATCCTCTGATTTAGTCATGAGGGGGTGCTGAGAACAAGAAGCTGCTTCAGGCATTTAGTGGTCGAAAATTAAGGTTCCTGTAAATTAGATGGCTATATTCTTCTCCCAGTCCAATTACTAGCTTTATTATTTGTCAATAAAACACCAAATAAAAGACTAGTCTCCAGATAAGGCAGCTGTTGCCTTTGGACCTTGTGATGCTTTATGTTCTCAAACTGTGGTGTGGAAGTTGCTGATAATGCCTTTACACCAATAACAGGTACCCTAAGGCCCAAATCTTATACACTTTCCTCTGGAAAGAAAAATCATAATAAAAGAACAGAACATACACATCCCACCCAAGGTAAGGTTAGGCAAGTTGCTGTTTTATGGCCTTGTAACATTTAAACTAGAGTTTTGAAACATCCTTGGTGATTTATAAAAGTCACAATTAACATAGGAAAATGATAGCTGGAAGCAATTCTGGTTTGCTGCAACAACTGAGCTGCTTGCCACAGCCTCACACAATTTCCCCCTAAGCAGAACCCGGCATGTCCTATAACAGCTGCTTCCCATCACTTCCCTGGACAGAAGGGCAGCGGATTACAAGCCTTTGCTATAGAGACCCATGCATCTCTTTGACAATGTGCAGGAAATCCCACCATGTGGAAAAGACAAGTTTGCCTCTTTCCTTTGAAGACGTATGCTAAACTTATGGGATCATTAGGCTACCCCATGAAAGAATAGATTGTCTTTCTTTAAGACTTTATTTCCCCTATAGAAAAAAAAAAAAAATAACCTCCATCTTCTGTGGCTCTTAGGAGAGAAGCGCTGAGGATGAAAATTCAGTCTCAGTTGGGATGAGGCTCTTACATTTGGAAAGGTATTACTATTACCATCGTTACTATTAGTGTAAATCAGAAGCTACCTTCAGTCTTAAAACTCCAGATTCTCTCATATAAATCCAAACATATTCTCCAAAATTGAGAAGACAAAAAAACTGCAGGTGAAATAAAGCAATTTTAAGTTTATTCTCACTTTGCAGGGGTGGGGAGGAGTCTTGATTCTATGTATTCTGGCAGGACTAACAATTAATTTAGGATGATGCTGCGACACGAAAACACAACTTCTTCTGATTGAATTTCAAGGACTCTTCTGTTTAACTAGCTTCAAGAGTCCTTTTTTGATCATAACAAAATTATTTGCCATATGGTTTAGATGCTTGTGATCCCCTCTCAATGAGAGGATTATGCATGAGATAAAATGCCTACTGTAGCTGCAGCCAAGCACACAGCTGGCTCTGATAATGCCAACAAATGGCTTCATCTATCTCAATGTCACGTAGGAGCTGGTGCGATGCGCGTCGGCCCCGAGTACAATTAAAATCTACATCATCTGTGAGAAAGGTGATGGAGGTTCTGACATCAGAGCTGGGCCAGATCCATCCTCTTCCCAGAGCAACAGAAGAAACGTGTTGCCCCTTTCACCCCTTCGCACTAATGATGCAGCCTGCACATCCCTTCCTCGGCACATTAAAGGTCCTAAATCAAGGCGCCTGCTGTTTAAAAGCTTCACCTTTATCTGACATTCAGTAACAAGATGTACAGTTTCTAAACTCAAGTTGTGTATTCCTGGCTTTGCTTTTTTTCCTGATGAGATAATGCCATTTATGTCCACCCGTGAAATATAAATAGAAAAGTTTATGATCCATATGGCCTCAAATTGTGGCAATATGCAGAAATTTCCTTGTTTTAGTTCCACAATGTTCAACCACACTAATAAAATCAGGTTTGAACATCCATTTGTTCCAGAAAGCCAAATTTTATTGCTAAAACATCCATAACTCATAACAAGCAAGCTCAATACCAATTCACAGACAAGTTATCTCTTTGGCATGTTTTTGCGTTAAAAATGAAAAGTGAAGTTTGTGCCGAAAGTCGGCTGTTTGCTCTCTTACATTAGAAGGAAACCTTGCAAATATATTTCATTAGCATGTCCAAAGACTTTCCATGAAAATTAAATGGAATAACATCTGAATTTCAGAGTGAGGTTACTGAAAGTGAATTCTCTAATCTGCTCATTACTTATATGCTTTTGTTATGTACGTTTTCCCTACCGAGTGATTATCCTTAAAGATAAAATTAATAAACCACACAAACCTGTACACTAGCACGCAAATTTCTTATGCAACGGCAAGAGGAAAGTATCCACACCAAAAAAAATACCGTACGCTTTAGAATCAAAGAAAAACCTATGTCAGATATTTGAAAGTCCTTAACATATATTTGTTTATACATATTATATATTTACCACATGTAGTTGTGTATATAAACAATTCTTTGGAAAACACGATAGGGTTTTTTTTTGCTTTATTATTTTAATTTTCTGACCCTGATGTTAGATAGAAGCGCTTATGTGACATAGGGAGATAATCATCAATGGACACGAGACCTTTCAGATGCCGACTTTTGCACTCTCTCCCTGTCTTTGATAGCCTATAATATGCATAAGTGTAATTTTTAATCAAGCCTCTTCAAGTAGTCTACTAATGTGACACTGATGCCTTTGTCTACTCGGTGTATGAAAAAATGCATAATAAGTGAATAGCCAATTACTCACTATGTTTTTAACCAAATAAGCTAAATAACTCTCTGTATAATGTCCTATGATAATTTCTACAGAATTCTTTGTGGTCACCCTGTACTAGTGGTTTTCAACTTTGGCTGCACCTTAGTATCATTCACGGTTTGTTTTTATTTATTTATTTTTTATTAAGGTATAGTCAATTTCTGTGATGTGTCAATTTCTGCTGCACAGCATAGTGACCCAGCCATATATACACACACATTCTTTTTCTCACATTATCTTCCAGCTTTGTCTATCCCAAAAGATTTCTGGTGTTTTCAAAAGTAAAGATGCCCGTGACTTACCCCTAGTCTACTGGAACAGATTCTCTGAGACTAGGGCCCAGACTTCTGCATAAGGTTCTGTGATAAGCTTACCTATGTGATAGCTAATGCACCATGAAGGACAGAGGCCTGTATCTAAACATTGCCTAAAAAGCATTTTAAATGTATGATTTAGCAGCTGTATGAAATATACAGGACTGCTAGAATAACTGTATTACTTAAACATTTCTTGCTTTAAGCAAAATACATCAACAGTATTTCTAAAATAAATTTATCCAGTCCTGTAAATATTTGTTATAATGTTATGATATACTTCGCTCTGTGCTAGGCATGGTAGTAGAACATAAAGAAGTGTAAGATATGGTTTCCATATTCATTGAATTAATCATCTCAGTAGGAAAAAGACACACCACCTTAGGTATTAACCAAATAGTGTAACTGTCATATTGAATGATGCTTATGATAAATGCCAAAAGGCGGCAGACCTAGAAGTACTGGTGTACAGGAGGCACGTATTGATTATTCCCTATGGAAATCTTTACCAAGTAGTCTTCTAAATAGCAAAATCCACTGCTGCTTCTTTGAAATTAATTTTTTTTTAATTGTCACACAAACCTTCTGGGAGAAACCTATCACACGAAGCAAGGTAATTTAGCCACTCTATTTTAACTATTGGTCTTAAGGTGCAGTGGTTCCTAGCTTGATAAAAGTTTGGCTTATTAACGCCAAATGTGAACTACCTATAATAGCCTGCCTTTTTGAAGACAGAGCTAAAGTTATTAGGAATGTGTGTGTGTGTTAAATAAATAAATATACATTTCTTTTAAATATAAATGTAGTAATTTGAATGTGGAAGTGTCCCTCTAACCTACAGTAGCTGTTAGATAGATTTCTAGCCTTTCAATTTCACTTCCAAACTCTTCTTCACCAAAATGCAATTAACCAGACTCTTCTCTCAAAGAATTTAAAAAATATTTTATAGATTTGGCGATTGAAAATGCCTTTGAAGAAAGTAGAAGGAACATTATTCTGCATAAGAAGTGTAAAGCTCAGAGATGTGATATCACCCATTATTAATAAAATATAAATAAAAACTAAAGAGAGATAGACGGGTCTGAAGTAGTATCATTACATTACCACCATTTAGTTCATTGCTCTAAACTTTTTTAAAAATATCAATCCGAGAGCCTTCGTTACTAAATTAAGCAATTCCAATAAATTAAATAATTAAAGGCATGGTTCCTTCAGAAATATTAAGTAATGAAACCCAGAAGAAAAAATATCTCTACTGAGTGACTATTTGTAAAAGACAAAATTATAACATCACTTTGACATGTGCTCATAATTTGTAAATTAGCATGAACATTCCTTAAGCAACTAGAAGATAAAAATATCTATACAGAATAAGCTAACTATGGATTTGTGCTTTAGAGTCAAAGAAAGAAACAAGAAATGTATGCCATAGAAATACAACATAACAAAGGAAAATGTAAAAAGGTCCTTAAATAAGAATATGCAGGCTCCGAATAACAAAAGAAACATACTATATGGTATCACTTACATCTGGGATCTAATATATGGCACAAATGAACCTTTCCACAGAAAAGAGACTCATGGACTTGGAGAACAGACTTGTGGTTGCCAAGAAGGAGAGGGAGAGAGTGGGATGGACTGGGAGTCTGGGGTTAATAGATGCAAACCATTGCATTTGGAGTGGGTAAGCAATGAGATCCTGCTGTATAGCAGAGGCAACTATCTCTAGTCACTTGTGATGGAACATGATGGAGGATAATGCGAGAAAAAGAATATATATGACTGTCACATTGCTATACAGTAGATATTTACAGAACAAGGTAAATCAACTATAATGGAAAAAATAAAAATCATAAAATAAAAAAAAAAAAGCTACTAACCATTTGCCATGTGAAAAGAAACAAAGACAGAAAGGAAGAAAGAAAATATGAGAAGTCCTCAAATAAGAACATGTGGGCTCCACCTAGGGGTGGCCTACAGCAGCTGGGGCAGGACTGCCTTCCTGTGACTTGGATCAGTTCAAGGTAAGCACTTGAGAAATCAAACAGACCTGAATTCTGCCTTGTCTCTGTCATTTACTAGCTGGGTGACACTGAGCAAGTCAGCCTCTGCCAGCTTCAGTTTCCTCATCTGCACAATGGAGAAAAATAAGTGAGACTGTCCAGAACACTGTAACATCTCAATAAAAGAATAATAATGATGACGTTATTACTAGGAAGAATAATTAGGAAGATTAGGGTTACATACCGGAATACAGTGTACAAGCAGAAGACACTCTTCCTACACAGAGGAACTGTGTGTGAGTCTTGGCGATCCTGAATGTAATTTTTCTATTTCACATTTATACCTAGTTGGGGATGGCTGCTGGCATAGAAATGACCTGCAAAGAACTATAGTTTGGAGGCTGGGCTTTTTGCTTATGTGTGCTATTTCCCACACTCTTTGTGTTTTCAATATCAAATTTGACTACTGCAGTAAACCCTTCTGAGGTATTACGAAAATCAGGAGATTCGCCTTGTTCAGAATGGAACTTTCTGCTAGTTCCTGATGTTTCACATCTTCTCTTCCTCACTCCTGACTGCCCCCAAGGCAGGAACCAGAGTAAAGGTATATCCTGTTTCTTGGTGGGAGTGGAGGATATCGAACCTTTCCTCTTAGGTTTCATGCAACCTCCTCCTTACTAACCAGGAACCGGAGAAAGTATTCCTATTTTATAGGGTGGCTCGGCAGAATGTGGATTGTTAGAGAACTGAGGGAAATCCCCAGAGCAATTCAGAAACTGATGCTGTGTCTGATGACTGGGTCCTGAAACATCTGGTAGTTGCATGAGTATTGCTACCACCCAGACAGACAGCCAAGGCTAACATGACCTCCAGAGACTGGACTCAAGGTACTGCCTTGCGGAATTCAGAAGTTCCCAGAACAGTTGGAAACCTTAGCAGCATCATTAAACAGCACATGCAGCATTGGGCTAAGGACTAAAAATGTGCAGAATCTATTCACTGATGCACGATGATTTTACAAAAGGAAACTATTCGCAGGTTGTCAAACCTTGAGGACATGGTCCATGTCCATTTCACTCCCTTTTGTATTCCTAGATTCTAGAAAAGTTTGAGGTCAAGTAAACACTAAGTTGTCAAATGAATGAATAAATGAAGATAACACCATCCTGGCTGGTTAGGAGAACAGAGAATGGGTTTTAGAATAAGACATACATGGATTTAAGTCCACAGATTCAACCTTTTATAGCTTTGGTTTTCTCTTACGTATGATGTAGACTCATATAAATTAGCTTGTTGGGGTGTTGGGATGAATAAAGTAGTTTGTTCACACTAAGTGAACTAGAGTACATAGTAAGTGCTCTAAACATCTTGATATTAGTCTATTAATCTCAAGTATAGCCTCCATTCAGAGAGAGAGAGAGAGTATGAAAGGGAGAAGGTGGGGAGAGAAAAATTAATGTAAATCATTTTAGATTTGGTGTCAGAATAAAGGACCTTTTGAGGGTTCTGGTTTTCATCTGCATAAAATGTAAAAACTCTTTAAACAACCATTTTCCAAAGAATCCTGAACAGAAAAGTGCTTGAGCATTTAGATTTAACCCTGACTCCCCAAGGCAATCTGTGTATTTGCCAACTGGTAAACTTAAGTCCTTGAAATGAATTTTATAATCACTCAACAACAATATTTCCCCAACAAAAGAATAATGAGATATTAGTTTGGGACATTTTCCTGAATAGAATGTTACTTGTTACTTTAGTTGTTCAAAGATAAAATTGACTAAGTGAAGGTGTCAGAGCCAACCCTCTACCAGACAAAGTCAGTTCTAAAAGGTCATAATAAAATTAGTAAAGGCAGAAGGAAGATGTGCTGATAACAGTTGGTAGCCACCAAAGTGTGCACACTGGTACCACTGTGGTATCAGACATTGCTTTTATCCCTTTTCTTTCTCTACATGGGTTCTTTAATTCCCAGGGATACAATTATCTTCATGGTTAAAATTCAATAACATACATTACAGATTGATGGTTGGGAAGACATCATTAGGTTCTTAGCCAATACAGAATTCTTCTTGATATAGGCTATCAGTAAGTAAGCATGAATAGAATTCTGGCTTGTTAAACATAGCTTAGGGCCTTGGATATAGATTCTAAAAGCTATCACCTCCCAACATTGTTATTAGCCTACAAAAATTTTTTATCACTTTCATCTGCCAATGTTAGAGAACAGAAAATACAAATTAGAAGTTCCCGTTATGGCTCAGAGGAAACAAATCTGACTAGTATCCATGGGGATGCAGGTATAAGCTCTGGACTCACTCAGTGGGTTGGGGTCTGGTATATGTTGCAGACACAGCTTGGATCCCATTGCTGTGGCTGTAGCTGTGGCCAACAGCTGTAGTTCGGATTTGAGCCCTAGCCTGGGAACTTCCATATGCTACAGGTGTGGCCCTATAAAGCAAAAAAAAAAAAAAAAAGAAAAAAGAAAATACAAATTACATCTGAAGAAGTAGAATCCTCTTGGAGTATAAGGGTAGAAAATCAGTTTTCTGCCATTCAATTCAACTGTCGTTAATTTGAATTTCTATACATAATTTTTTTTTTGGTCTTTCTTTTAGGGTCGCATCTGCAGCACATAGAGGTTCCCAGGCTAGGGGTCGAATCGGAGCTGTCGCTGCTGGCCTACGCCAGAGCCACAGCAACGCCAGATCCGAGCCACATCTGCCACCTGCACCACAGCTCACGACAACGCCGGATCCTTAACCCACTGAGCAAGGCCAGGGATCAAACCCTCAACCTCACGGTTCCTAGTCGGATTAGTTTCCACTGCGCCACGACGGGAACTCCTAAATCTAATTTTTAAATTATTCTTATGATGCTTCAATAGGATTAGGTTTCATTTAGTCATCATTTCACGTTTCAAAGATACCTAAAGTATGAATTGTAAGCATGTTTAATATATGTTTACCCTTCCATCTTGTTCTTACATACATAGTTGAATCCATAGTTGTGTCAGACACTTAGTGGCCAGAGTAACTCAGAGAGTAATTATTTTAGTGAATTCAATTCTCAGGGTAAGATAGAAACAAAAGAGAAGAAACATTTGAATTGTCATATGTAATTTTACCCCTCACATTTATATTCTTCAAAGTCTATGGAGTCAATAATCCAATTGTAAAGACATAATGGGATGACTACTATATACTGGATAAAGAGATGCGTGCAGTGCAGCCTTTCATTTGTTAAGCACCAAATAATCACTCTTTTCCAGTTAAGTTTTTTCCTTCCCTTTTGGTAACTATGAATGAAGCCAAAGGTTAACTCCTTGAACAAGTTCCAGAAAATTTGGAGGCACTAATATTTTTTGACCACCTTCTTCCATTTTCATTTTTCATTTTGTGGGACCCAGCTGTCTGCGTCTAAGCCTACAAAGATTCTGTTTAATACTGTATCAATGTTCTTGGTTTACCATTGACAGATCTGAAAAGGTTGTAGAAAACTGAACGCATATATGCAAATGTTTTGTTATTAAATGGAAACATTCCAAGAACTCAAATGATCCATGTGAAATTTTAATTATAACTTAACAGCTGCTTGAGCTAATTGAAGGATATCAGAAAGGTGATTTCCTTCTCATTGTAATTAAAGAGTTAAGCCTAATTTGCTGTTGTCAGAAAAAGACTAAATGCCAATCTGGTCTGCCTAATTATATTAAAAGGTAAACAGATAACTGCTAGGAAAGGGTAGGGGCCCACCCTAGACAAAGACAACAGGTTCCCAACATGCCACTGCCACCCA
Organism: Sus scrofa; assembly: GCF_054392235.1. Lineage (NCBI taxonomy): Eukaryota > Metazoa > Chordata > Mammalia > Artiodactyla > Suidae > Sus > Sus scrofa. Next base: position 79,739,483 of record NC_139387.1, on the reverse strand, counting down.
CTCCTATTGGAATATGACGAATAACCTTTAAGGAAAGTAGCAACTGTTCTCAACTTCTGCTATGAAGGCTGCAATTTCGTCTTGCAGCATCATCTGTTCATTTCCTCTAGGAGCCAATTTTACTTTCCTGAACCATAGCTTCATTTTCTCAATCCTTTCCGCAAGGGCCCTGAGTGATCTTGTCACTTATGAGATAAGGAAACTGAGATGGAGAGAAGGCAAGAAAATCTTCAAAGCAAACAACTGGTGGCAAAACAAGACTCTGGACTAAATGAGAGGGTCCTTTTTCCGACAGCGCTCTGTGCATTGCATCTACTAACATGGAATTTATCCCGTTTTCAATTTCCTACATTACAGCGATGGGGGAATGCGTCTTGAAGTCTTTTTAAAGGCATCACATCACGTGTCTCTTGTTCTGCAAGATCCAGAAAGTTGCGTTTTTGAACTTTTCTTTTCTTTCTTTTTTTTTTTTTCAACCAGAGTGCAGGGAAGTGTATCCTTTATGAGCGGTATCATCCTTTAATGTCCTAATCAAAAGCGGTTAAAAGCTCTTATTCAGTAGTGCAAAGATTTGAGACAGAAAATAAAGGAATCTCTTAAAGCCTGATATTTCATACTATTTATGAAACCCTGTCTCACTTTCTGAGGAGGCCTCTAGATATTAAAACACGGAGGTGGAATTCAGCTGCCAAGACTTCTGGCAATTCTGATGCTTCTTGGATGATTGGTCTTGTTCTTTTTTATGAATTAATTTTCTTTTTATCAGCTCATAACATATGGGTAGCCAGTATTTGTTTCTGTCCTTTATTCTTTTCCACTTTCTGAGAAAAGAGACTTCTAGGTAAAGGAGTGGAGTAGAAAGTGGCAGTGGGAGGAGCTTATTTAACCAACTATGGATCCTTTTCAGTAAATTCATGTCTCCTGCCCCCAGATTCAAATACAAATTGCAAGTAAGGCAAGGCTGAAAATAAAGAACCACAGTAAGAATGAACCATGGTCCCTGTATCCGGTCCATGTGTTAACCTCAGGCATGTTAGAACAGATTATATAGAGGCCCAATGCTCTATAACTCTCTTTTTTTTTTTGGTCTTTTTAGAGCTGCACTTATGGCATATAGAGGTTCCTAGGGTAGGGGTCGCATAGGAGCTACAGCTGCCAGCCTACACCAACACCCACAGCAACCCAGGATCTGGACTGCATCTGCAACCTACACCACAGCTCACGGCAATGCTGGATCCTTAACCCACTGAGCAAGGCCAGGGATCAAACCTGCATCCTCATGGATCCTCGTCAGGTTTGTTGACCACTGTGCCACAGGGAACTCCTCTATAACTCTTTATCAGAGCAATAATCCCTGGGCTTAGAATGGTCACACACACACCTTATTAAAGTTTTGACTCACTTTTCTGATCTATGCCCAGTCACATATTATAGAGTTATTATACATATTAGTTATTGCCTAATTATAGATTTGTTGCATTTACAGAAATTCAACCTAACTTATTCCTCTGCAAACTAGCTCCTTTATTAATACGACCCATCTCTGCTACATGACCTCTCCAGCTATTGTCTCTCTCCCTTTCAAATTATTCAATCTATATAACACTGACATTAATCTTCATAAAGCATCACTTAAGTAATGATACCCTACTGCACAAAACCCTTTAATACTGGGAATTTCCTACAAAGTTCAAATTCCTTAGGTTGATATTAAATGCTCTCATAATTTTAATAAACTCTTCCATTTGTCATAATTCTTATTTTTAAGCATCCAAAAAACAACTCTAACTAGCAATAGCAGAAGAGGCATTTGTTAGAAGCATCTTTGGGTTGCTCATGGAAGAGCTGGGGAGGCGTGAGAAACTGGCTCAGAAAATGGACATGGGAACAAAGGTCAGGCAGCCTGAACCAGCCCCAAATCACATCACCAAACCATTCTGGCGAGGATACAGCTGCTTCCACCACTGACCACTGGATGCCACTGCTTGCCACTCCTGTCACCAACACTGCTGGAGGTCAACAGTGGGTCACTGCCATTGCTACAACAGCAAATGGATGTGGCCACTTCCACAGCATGGATGCCTCATTACACAGGCAACTAGTTTCTGATTCCAAGTCCCAGACAAGACTTCTGCTTGGCCAAACCTGTGTCTGTGCCCTATCTTTTGCTAAAAGGGGGCTGAGGAACAGGTACCTGGAGTTTCCAAGTTCTATAGTGAAAAGTAAGGTCTGCTTTCTACCAGTGCTCAAGTGGATAATTTCTCAACAGGGGACAGGAATTCAGAGGGCAAGAAGAACAGAAAATAAGGAAAAGTAAAAAGGGAGCAAGAGAGAGCAAGAGAGCTTTTTTGACAAACTAGTGTGCTAACCAAAGCATTAACCCACTAATCGAAGGTACATTCACTTCCGTTCCTCCTCACCTTCATAAATCATTTAGTTGATTATGGTCATGCATATTAAAACACCTAGTGTATCACAAAAAACAGTGGTTCCAAATTCATGAGTAAGTACTACTTTCATCTAGCCGAAATGCCTCTCTTCACATCTACCCAGCGTAAGGATTTACCTGAATTCCACCTTGTCCAAAAAAGTTCTCGCTAATCATTCAACTCAGCATTAGCTATCTTTTCTAAATTCCTATTGCCTTTAATCTCTATGATTCATTTCGGTATTTATCATTTATACTGTCACACGATCAGCTATCTTTTCATGTGTGTAGTTTTACATCCAGAGATTGCAATCTTCCTGCAATAAAGACTATGCATGGTATAATTCTTTGCAGCAAGAGAAGCACATAATAAATGCTTACTGATTGCCTGTTCTGCTCCTGAAATAGGTTTTAAATTAAATTCTTAATCACCCACCTCCACATACTTCCTCCTTCTATAAAAGGAAAAGATGTAGAGAAAAATTTGGGTTGATAAGTTGAAGGATTTTCTGTTAATGGAGGCATTATCATAATAAGCTTCTCGAATAATTTATCTTGTTCTCATAGAATTTTTTTGACTTTAAACCATGTAACAGAAGTTCTGTAAGACACAAAGTGAAAGAATGGAGAACAATCATTTTATCTAGGGCAGAAGTGCCACGATAAATAAAAATAACTCAAGGTCTCTCATCCTGAATAGAATGAGAAGTACCAGTCAACCAAATAAATTACCCACCACTCCCTTGCCCTGGCTCTTACCGCTAGCTTCTGACATGCTTAAGTCTGTCTAAAGCAACAAACGCACTTTCCTGACAGTCTGTCCTTTTGCGGGAGGATGCTCTCCGTTATCCTCTTTCCTTTCAGTCATCCTTCTTAGAAGCGGAGCTGTGTTCACTGTCTTTGTGTCCATAAACCTACACAAGCTAGCAACACTACTCCATTTAATCTACTAAAACTGACTTCATAGCTCTCATTTGCCAACCTCAGTGCACCTTTTTCAGAATTTCCCTTAACATGACCACTAGGTGTAATCAGATACAGTGGCCACCCCACCATTCTGAAATATGTCTCCTACTTAGCTTTCATATTGTTTCCTTCCTAGCTCTCTTTCTTCATCTCTATTCCTTGAAAAACTTTTGAGACTTCCTCTTCAATAATAGTTGTTCTCCATCCTGTATATGAGCTCCCCAGAAATTATTAATCCTATAAACAGATCAAATCAACACACTGTACATCTTAAACTTACACAATGTTATATCCCAATTATAGCTCAATAAACCTGGAACAATGAGCTGCTGAATAGCACGGAGAACTCTTCCCAATATTCTGTGATAATCTATGTGGGACAAGAGTCTCAAAGAGAATGGATGTGTGTACATGTATAACTGAATCACTTTGTTGTAGAGTAGAAATTATCACAACATTGTAAATCAACTATACTTTAATAAAACTTTAAAAAAATGAAAAAAGATGATAAAATATGAACTCAGATGCCAAATGATGAAAGAACAGAATAAGACTAAATGGCTGATTATACAGCTTTGGAAACAAAGTAAGAGCCAAGGTACCATTACTATAAAAGTGATGAGTTAATTAGGACTAAAATACACCAGATACATGCAGCAGCTATAAAATGAATGATTAACATGAAACAAAGGCTTAATGTAACCACAATGAATGAAAAAAGAACAAAATCAAAACAGTTACAAGATTATCAACCTGGAGGACAAAGGTGATCTAACGTGAAGATAACTAATATCCCTGAAACGACATTCAATCATTAAAACACCATAAAAACAAAAATTATTCTTTAACTGAACAACTAAATCTGTATACTGAAAAAACACAATAATGAGACAAAAATTGATGCGTATGTATCAAATCCAGCTGTTAATGCATATGTATATATGTATAACATTATAGAAAATACATAACATGCTATATAACATAATGTTATTTATAAAAAATGCTGGAACAATGAAATAAAAATATCAGATGCTTCCCACATTATTGTCCTTCACCTTATTCCCCTCTTACTTTTCCATCTATTGACTTGTCCAAATTCCCCACCCATGTCTAGCTTCTTGGCAGGAGAGAAGCTAGTTTACCTACAAGGCCTACTGCTACCTCACATAGAGCACCCTTCACCTGTTTGTTTTAATTATAGTTGATTTATAATGTTCTGTCAATTTCTTCTGTACAGCAAAGTGACCCAGTTATACATACATATTTTTTCTCATATTATCTTCTAGCATGTTCTATCACAAGTGATTGGATATAGTTCCCTGTGCTGTACAGTAGGACCTCACTGCTTGTCCCCTCTAAATGTAATAGCTTGCATCTACTAACCCCAAATTCCTAGTCCATCCCACTCCCTCCCCTGTTTTGTTTTGTTAAAATGAAACTGATAAAAAGCCTCCTCTGGAATTTCTAATTTAAGGCCAAGTCTTAGCATGAGTATCACCTATAAGGTAGTGACTCACATCTATATCTTTATCCCAGATTTTTCTCTCTAGAGCCCAAGTCATATACTCACCTGATTTGGGGTTAAAAACTTAATGTCGTTCTGAGAACCAGAATTTTGTCCATGATCCAAAACTCCAGAACAAATGAACCCATTTCACCTCCTTAAATTAGACTTTTGTCAAATATTGAATCTGGCCTAGAATCAGATTAAAGCCTGGATACTCCCCAAATTATGGTATCACAAAAATTACAGGGAGTGTCAAAATGATACATAGATTCCCCCCAGGTCTGTTTTCAGATGAAGGGACAAAGGTGGCACCACTGTTTCCACCCTGACAAGAAGGAAGTCTGCTCTGACTCAAATGTAGACCCAGAGTGGGGCTGGCTTCAGTTCCCCAGCTCCCACATCCATAAATTAGATATAATAATATATCTAACATGACTGGGGGGAGAGATTTCAAAAACATATGCAAAGGTCTAAGTTACTGTCACCACATTTTAAAAAGTTCTTACTATTCCCTCTATACTTTGCAGGAAACTATGTTTATCTGAATCTCCTTGGGAGATAAGTACGTATTAAATAAGAAACCTGGTACTTACACTCCAACAAAACTAAAAGGTCTTTGTGTTTGTTCCAGAATCCTATTATTTTTGTCACTGTGTAGCATTTTTTCCTAATTAAATTTATTGAATTTGTAAGTTGATATAAATAATAAGGTTACTGTGAACCCTTGAGCATATCCTTTTTTTTTTTTTTGGCTGCACCCACAGCATATAAAAATTTCCAGGCTGCAGGAATCAAACCAGTGCCACATGACTGCTAAAAAGGCATGTACTCAAACGTCAAGATCTAATAAAATTAATAATTTTACTACTTCATCTAGGATGTTCTCAAGCAAATCATCTTATTTATTTACTTAATTAGTTTTGAGCTTTCTTTGCAAGTCTGCAGCAGCAGGAATACTGGAGTCCTAGCACAGTTTGGTGCCACTGCCTTGTTTCGTGTTGATGCACTGGAGTTTCATCCACCATTGCTTCTGCATAATCAGCGCAGCGTCAATACAGTGAAAAAGGCAAATAATGTCTGAATATGATTAGAAAAATTGCCTTGACCTAGCAAGCCACCTGTAAGGGTCTCAGGGACCCTCAGTGCTCTGCCAACGCTTCTAGAGCTGCAGCTCTACAGCACAGAACAGGCAAGGTCAGCAATCCTGTCCACTCTGGAAACCTTGGTGAGACTGATCAGCGATGTCCCTAATCTTTATGAAATCAGGAAAACACTGCCAAAACTTTATCGTAATTTTTATTTGAAAATTCACATCAAACATGGATAACATCACTTCCCACAACCACCAATCATCTTCCTTGAATTCCCAATACATGTACAGAATCCCTTTTAGAGAGTCCTTATCACAACTTCCTGTAAATTTCAGTTATTTGTGTTATGTCTGTTACTCCTTATTAGGCACAGTTCCTACAGTGCAGACATTTATTATGAGATTCTGGGACATAATTCTGACGACATATCTTGCATATATAATAGTTATTAAAAATGTTTTATTTGTTTTTTGAATTGATTTATATAATTGGCAAAGCCAAAAAGGATGGGACCTTTACCACAAAGTGTCTTTTCTAGAGTGTTTCAATACAATTTAACAATACACCTAAGAGCTAAAACTACTTAGAAGGAACCAGGGAAATATTTTTCTTATCTCGAGTTGAGTAATAGTTTCTTAGGACATTTAAAGCACAAGCAGCAAAAGATCAAGCCACATCAAATCAAGCCACATCAAAATTCCTAACTTTTGGCTGCAAACAATATCATCAAGAAAACGAAAGACAATCTACAGAATCGGACAAAGTATTTGCAAAGCATTTATCTGACACAGGACTTATATCCAAAAAAATATAAAGAAATTTTACATCTCAACAATGAAAAGATAAATAACCTAATTTAAAAATAAGCTAATGATGTAAATAGACATTTCTTCAAAGAAGATATACATATGGCAACTAAGTACACAAAAAAGGCTCAATATCATTAGTCATTAGGGAAACGCGAATCAAAATTATGAAGAGACACCACTTTATACACATTAGGATGGCTATAATCAGAAAGACACCCAATAACAAGTGTTAGCAGGATGTAGAGAAATTGAAATCCTTATACATTGTTGGTGTGAGTGTAAAATGGTACAGCTACTATGGAAAACAGGTCAGCAGTTGCTCAAAAGTTAAACACAGAATGAACATAAACCCAGATATTCTACTCCCAGGTATGTACCAAAGAAAAATACAATTAAAAGTCCGCATAAATGCTTGGACCTGCATATTCACTGCAGCAAATTCATAATAACAAAAAAGTAAGAACCACTGAAGTGTTCATCAGCTGTTGATAAGGGGATAAACAGCATGTGATATATCCATACAATGGAATACTATTTGGCAATTTAAAAAATCAAGTACCTGGAGTTCCCATCGTGGTGCAGTGGTTAACGAATCTGACTAGGAACCATGAGGTTGCAGGTTCAATCCCTGGCCTTGCTCAGTGGGTTAAGGATCCGGCATTGCCGTGAGCTGTGGTGTAGGTCGCAGACGTGGCTCGGATCCGCGTTGCTGTGTCTCTGGCGTGGGCCGGTGGCTACAGCTCTGATTGGACCCCTAGCCTGGCGACCTCCATATGCCACAGCAGCGACTCAAGAAAAGGCAAAAAGACAAAAAATAAAATAAAATAAAATAAAAAATCAAGTATGAACATGTGTCAGAAAATGGATAAATCTTGAAAGTAACATGCTAAGTGAAGGAAATCACACACAAATAACCACATGAGCAGAATAAGCAAATTTATAGAGACAGAAAGTAGGTTAGTAGGAGGATGCTGGAGGGAATTGGGAAGTGACTGCTAATGGTGTGGGGTTCCTTTTAGTAAAAAAAAAAAAATTCTGTAATTAGATGGCAATAATTACTGCCAGTGCTTTAAGTATACCAAAAAACAGTGAATTGTATACTTAAAAAAAATTATCCAGGCAGGACCCATCAAGCTTTTGGTTAGTGGTCTATATCAATATGTATCAAATAAACTTGGTATTTATATATCAGCATTTATTAGAAACTAAAATTTAGAACATTAAGAAGCTGCATAAGCAGATCCTTGGGGGATAGCTAAACTGTAGAACTGAAGATAAAATACAATTTCATTCATATTCGTTCGTAAGCTGAGTATAGTCTATAGGTCACACTTTCAGGAGACAAGTTTGGGATCTCCTTTAGGTAACATTGGGCAAGTGAACTTTTACGTGCTTGTTTTTTCATCTGTACAATTGGAAATTTGTCAATGTTCAAGATTCAATGTGGAAACTAAGCTTTAGTATGGAATATTTTCCTCTGGTAATGCACATATAATGATATAATTTTCCAACTCTAAACTTTTGGTAATCACCAGCATATCTTTTCAGGACAAAATACATATATAACATGGTGAAGAGTCCAAGTAGAAACCATAGATTGTTCCCAGAAATCCACTTTGCAGTTTTAGTGTCTGACTGCCTTTTAAAATTCCAGGTGGAATTTCAACACAAATAGTTTGGGCAAAAGCAAGAAAGGCATACCCATTCCTATACTCTGTTTCTTGGCTAAAGAAACTATCTAAAATATGTTTATGATTTGTCCCTCCCTATCCTGATAAAAGTAAATTTAAAGCAATTCGAGAAGATTAATGATTCCTCACATAAAGTGGGGGAGGGAAAACTAATTTGGGACTCTGACAGCAAAACATTCATTTGTCATGGCATGGCATTGAGGTATCTTGGAAAATGACTAGAACCTCACTGTATGTTGTATGACTGGAAGGACCAACTTCTGTTTTCTCCCCCTTCCTTTGTTAAACTCCGCCTCCTATTGCCTCAGTTCATTTCCACTGAAGGTTATTAGCAATATTAACTCTCCATGGCAGTCAAGTCAGGTGCCCAGCAGGAAGGCATGGGGGTGGGTAGGAGAATGAGAGAAGGAGGAGGAAGACACAAAGGCTAGGAGGGGGAGGGTGGGTCGTGAGTTTGTAAGAACTAATTTGTCTAATATTCAGTAACAAAAGGACCGCGTCTGTGCTGTGCATTAATGCAGCATCAATCACTGGGTAACTGCTCAACACACATAATGAAAATATTCTCTGGCCAGCCCCGTGGTCTGTACAGACAGCTGGAGAGATAATAACCCAAATGGAATTTTTATTTTAATGCAACTCCCATCCTTTAAACACAAAAATGAAACAGATTAAAGTTGGTAAAAATCTAACAGCCTTTCATAAAAGCTTAGTGTGATAACGTATTTATTCCAGCAGTGATGCCTAAAGAGCCTGAAATGTCTCCACTTGATTGTTGGGATTCTCCAGTTTAATGGCCCTTTTCTTTTTAATTCATGATGGGTTGCTTTAGTCTTTCCAGTTCTTGTGTCTAATAACATTAGCTCATTTGATTACATTTCAGTCAGGTTTTTTTTTTTTTTCTCTCCCCTCTTTTTATAAGGATGCTGGAAAAACTGCCCTGTATTCGGATTAACTTAATTTTCAAATCATAATTATACCAATATTGATATTTAAGTAAAAAATTTTAAATATATATTTACACCTACATTATATACATAATAGTTGAAAAATAGATTCATTACTGCAAAAATTCATGGTAAACAGATCAGCAACAAAAATTTAGGTCACATGTTAGAGAAAAAATATCCCCCCATCTCCTATTTATTTTTCCACTCCAAAATCCAAAATCTAAACAAAAAGGTAGATTTTTTTTTATTTGTTATACTATGGCATCTTCTCTTCTGCTTCTGTACAGAGAGTTTAAAAATAAATTTGAAAATAGACATGAATAAAAATGAAAATTGCTTTTGACATTTAATGATTTTCTAAGAAATAATCAGCAACTAGGAAATCTACCTGAATTTTTCTAAATGTAGGTCATGAGGCACAAAGAAATCAGTGCATTAGGGCATTCGATATGTTGTCACTAGAGAAATAATGAACTCTCCATGCCAGAGTTATTTCTAAAGGACATTTTATAAAGGGGCCGAGAGGAAATATGAAAAATAGTAAGCCTAACAACGACAAACAGAAGGAAAAAAATTTAATGAGGTCAAGTTGAAAATATAATTTAAAATAAAAAGCCTCATTGAACTCTTCCTGCTGTTCTACTGCAACAGAATGATATGATCAGCTTCCTTGACCTCTGATACAAATTCTAACTCACTGAAGCTGCTTTAACATAAAGAAATTACATATAAAATGCCTATGTTAATAATGAGTAGAAGTATACTATCTTATCATATTTGTATATTGTAGGACTGAAATAATTAAATTTTACAATAACAACATTTTAAAATTTATTTTTAGATCTATATACCATAAGGCTGCCAAAAACTCTTATCATCTTTCTATGATTTCACACAAATATTTTAACTAACTTTTTTTAAACTTAAACAATTCTTCGTTAATCAAAGAATTATGAAATGATTGATTAAGAGTAACTGATAACAGATCTAATATTTGGTCTACATTTCCACACAAGTTCCTAATTTTGCTTTAGTGTCAGCATTAAAAAAATCTTGTTTCTTGAAACAAAAATAAAAATCTCTCCCATGCCAAAATTCTGAATCAACTTTTCCTCTAAAAAAAAAAAAAATCACTATATGCATGTACACGTGTATTCACCCAAGCAAAGAAAGGATGAACGTTAAATTGAATTGGCTGTAGCCCATATATTTTTTTTAAAAAGTGTTTTCTCACTTCAAAATATAAAATTACACTATAATATGAACATGCTTTTCCAACTCCGTGCCTCTTCATTTCTTTTGAGCGTCACTGCTTTAAAGAGAGGCCTAATTTGGCCAGACTTCTCCAGAAACAGCTGGGAATTGGATCAGAAGTCTTTGATCCCAGCCTCCAATATGGACTGCAATGATCTGTGGTACATGAGCCCCAACGTAATCTCCTGCATTGCACCTGATTGTCTGTGTTAACCATAGAATACGGCAGAAGTGATCATACTTGTTTTCTGAGATGGGTTTATGAAAACACTATAGCTCCTATTTGTCTACTCACTTCCTCTCTTGGATCATTTACTCTCAGAGAAACCAGTTTTCATGTGATAAGCAGTCCTATGGAGCGGGCCAAGTGGCAAGGAACTGAGGATTCCATCCTCAGCCAGTAAGGAACTGAAGCCTCCTGCCAAGAGCCATTTGTGTGAGGTAGAAAGCAGATTTTCAGGCCCTCACCTAGCCTGCAGCCTTGGTCTGTATCTTGACTGCAACCTCATAAGAGACAATGACCCAGAATTACGCAGCTAAACTGCTCTCAGATTCCTGACCCAAAGGAACTGTGTGAAATAAATAAATCTTCGTTGTTTTAAGCTGCTAGGATTTGAGATACTTTGTTATACAGTGATTATAACTAACACATCTCTTGTCAGCATTCTGCAACCAAGAAAAGTAGATATAGTGCTAAAGGGAGTGGCACATTTCCATTGCCAATAGGTATGTTATCTGTCTAGTGTATCAGAGTTGGTCCAGCCTGGTTCATAAAGCAAGGATGTGGATAATTTCATCATTTTCCCAATGCAGAGCTAGGCCTTCATAAGTCATAACTCAAACAAAGAGAAAACCACAAAAACGACTGATCTCTTGTGACCCACGGCATTTTTACTGCATATACTCAAAATGAAAAGTTAAGGCCAGAAGAGTTTCACAATAACATTTTCATTCTGTTAAATTAAGTTCATTATGATAACCTACAAACATTGCTTGCAGACTTCATAATTTTGAGATTTATAAAAACTGGAATAGTTTTCACTATATAAACATGATGGATGAATGAATGAACTAATTTACTATACTACTAGGTTATATATTACTCTTGGAGTGGAATGTGAAAGCAAACGATGGGAATAATATCAATCAGTACCTTCTAAATAAAAGTATATGCTGTAGCTACATATCCAGACATGGTATATTCTCTAAGAGAACATGGTTATAGAAAACCTTCCCCCAGTTATTTTCATATTACGAATAGTCACCCAGGTCATATTAGTATGAAAGAAAATTCATTATGAAGAGAATGAATCCTGAGGCCTCTACCAAGTCATCTATGCTGGTGACTCAGCACCCTTTATAAACTTGGTATTGTCTACTCCAGATGAGGATAGGGTCAAAGATGATTTAACTCTACTGGATTCTAAGGAATGACTTTATTTTCATCCTGGCAGTGATGAAGGAAGCTGAACCCTGGAATCAAGGTCATCTGATAAATTTTGGGATTGGGATTTCATCAAATCTATAGGTCAGTTTGAATCAAATAATATTTCTACCTTGGTGAAACCCCCATCTGCCTATGGAATACACTGCTTAGCAAGACATGCTGGGCATCTGCTCCAGGAGCCACATTACCATGGCTAAAATCACCACAGGAGTGATGGCCACAGACTCTGTGCACTGCTGAGCTCTGTCGGAAAAGGTCTAGATATGGGACATTTTTGGATCCCAAATAAAAATAGCAAAGTAGAGGACTCGACCTCACCTCTACTCATGAAAACAGAAAAATCACTAACTGTGAAAATGTAAAATAGACCACAAGCTGCCAAAAAAAAAAAGATATCCTACACCCAAAGATAAAGAAGAAACCACAATGACACAGTAAGAGGGGCACTTTCCTGATATAAGCAATCCCATACCCGCTGAATGGGCAACCCACAAACTGGAAAATAACTATATCACAGGGGCTCTCCCACAGGAGAAAGAGCTCCAAATCATACATCAGGTTCCTCAGCCTCGAAATCTGGCTTTGGGAGTAAGAACCTCCAGAGAATTTGGCACTGAAGGCCAGCAAGGCTTGTGCACAGGTGCTCCACAGGACTGGGGGAAACACAGACTCCACTCTCAGAAGGTACACATAAAGTTTCATGTGGGCTGGGTTCCAAGGCAAAGCAGGAACTCCATAAGAAACTGAGACAGACTCACATGAGGGTCTTGGAGGTTCTTATGGGAAAGCAAGGGCCAGCAGTGACTCATTGCAGGGACAGGACCCTGGAGGAAGAGGTCTCAAGGAATAATCATCAGCGTGAGCTCCCTTGAAGGCTGATATTTTGGAGAAGGGTGGACCCACCCAATCACAACCTGCACACACAAATGCTCAGAAGCTCCAGATGGAACAACAAACAGGGTGGGAACAGAGCCCCACCCCCATCACCAAACAGACTGACTAAAGGCCTCCAAAGGCACACAGCTGCCTCTAATAATCACATCCAGAGACAGAGCTCCACCCATGAGAGGGACAAGTCTCTGCTCCACCCATTAGTGGGCAAGCACCAGTCCCTCCTATCAAGAAGGCTGCCACAAGACCCTGTTTCAACTTTACTCACAATGGGGCAGACACCAGAAGCAAGTGAGGCTACAACCCTGCAGTCTGCAGCAAAGAGACCACAATCATAGAAAGCTAGACAAAATTAAACCCCAGAGAAATATGATCCAGATGAAGGAACAAGACAAAAGCCCAGAAGAACAGCTAAATGAATTGGAGATAAGCAATCTACATGAAAAAGATTTTAGAGTAATGATAGTAGAGATGACTCAAGATCTTGGGGGAAAAAAAAAAACTGGAGGCAAAAACAGAAATTACAAGGAACATTTAAGAAACAAATAGAAGATTTAAAAAATGAACAAGCAGAGATTATCAACCAAATAAATGGAAATGAAAAATTTACTAGAAGGAATAAACAGCAGAATTCAGGAAGAAGAACAATAAGTGAGGTGGAAGACAGACTGGTGGAAATCACTGATGTGGAACAGAAAAAGAAAAGAGAATAAAAAGAAATGATAACAGCATAAGAGAACTCTGGAACAATATTAAATGCACCAACATTCACATTATAGGGGTGCTGGAAGGAGAAGAGAGAAAAGTCTGGAGAAAATATTTGAAGAGATAACTGCTGGAAACTGCTCTAATATGGGAAAGGAATCACTTGAGTCTCAGAAGCACAATGAGTACCATATAGAATAAACCCAAGGAGAAACACCTGAGACACATATTAATCAAACTGACCAAAATTAAACACAAAGAGAAAATATTGAAACAGCTAGGGAAACACAACAAATAACATATCAGGGAAACTTGATAAGGTTATTGGCTAATTTTTCAGCAGAAACTCTGCAGGTCGAAAGGAAGTGGTATGATATACTTAAAATTATGAAAAGGAAAAACCTACAACCAAGAATATTCTACCCAGCAAGGTTCTCATTCAGATTTTAGGTGAAATCAAAAGCTTTATAGACAAGCATAAGCTAAGAGTATTCAGCACCACCAAACTAGATTTAAGCAAATACTAAAGGAAATCTCTAGGTAGAAATAAAAGGCCATGACTAGAAGAAAGAAAATTACAAATGAGAAGGCTTACTAGTAAAGGCAAACATACAGTAAAGTAGGGCAATCATCCACAATCAAATATGATATCAAAACCAGCAATCATAAGACAGGGAGAGTACAAATGTGGCATACATTAACTGCATTTGCAATTAATAGACACAATTTAAAACAACCTTGTGTGTGTGTGTATCTCCTATGTCAAAACCTCATGGTAACCACAAACTAAAAATCTACAATAGATACAAACACAAATAAGAAAAAGCAATCCAAACACAGCACTAAAGACAGTCATCAAACCACAAAAGAGGAGAACTAAAGAAGATGGGAGAAAAAAAAAAAAACAACAAAACCAAATCCAAAACAATTAACAAAATAGCAAAAGGAACACACATATCAACAATTACCTTGAGTGTAAATGGATTAAATACTCAAACCAAAAGGCACAGACTGGCTGAATGGATACAAAAGCAAGACCCATATATTTGCTGTCTATAAGAGGCCAACTTCAGTTCTAAGGATGCATACAGACTTAAAGTGAGGATGGAAGAAAATATTCCATGCAAATGGAAATCAAAAGAAAGCTGGAGTAGAAATATTCATATCGGACAAAAAGACTTTAGAATAAAGACAGTTGGAGTTCCTGTTGGGGCTCAGCAGAAATGCATCCAACCAGGAACCATGAGGTTGTGGATTCGATCCCTGGCCTCGCTCAGTGCATTAAGGATCTGGCGTTGCTGTGACCTGTGGTGTAGGTCACAGACGTGGCTCGGATCTGGCGTTGCTGTGGCTGTGGTGTTGGCCAGAAGCTACAGCTCCGATTAGACCCCTAGCCTGGGAACCTCCACATGCTGTGGGTGCAGCCCTAAAAAAAGACAAAAGGCCAAAAAATAAAAAAGTAAAAATAAAATAAAGACAGTTACAAGAGACAAAGCAGGACACTGCATATTGGTCAAAGGATCAATCCAAGAAGAAGTAATAACAATTGTGAATTTATATGTATCCAAACATAGGAGCACCTCAATATATAAGGCAACCACTAACAGCCATAAAAGGAGAAATCAACAATAACACAATACTAACGGGGAACTTTAACACCCCACTTACAGTAATGGACAGCTCATCCAGACAGAAAATCAACAAAGAAACACAAGCCTTAAATGATGCATTAGACCAGATGGACTTAATTGATATTTATAGAATATTCCATCCACCTCAAAGCAGCAGAACTCGCATTCTTCCCAAGCGTATAAGGAACATTCTCCAGGATAGAACACATTCCAGGCCACAAATCAAGCCTCAGCAAACTCAAGAAAACTGAAATCATTATCAAGCATCTTTTCCAAACACAACACATTAAAACCAGAAATCAACTATCATAAAAAAAACTGAAAAAATACACATGTGGAGACTAAACAATGTGCTACTAAATAACCAATGAACTACTGAAGAAATCAAAGAGGAAATCAAGGTCATCTGATAAGTTTTCATGCAAACAAAGTTATGGCTCAAAGAGCAAAACTGTAAAAAGATGATAATTAGTGTACGATAATTTAGACAGACTATGAAAATCCTCTGAGCTTCTTCTGAAGAACCCTTCTACATATGAAATCAAAATCCAGGGGTAAGGCTAGATCATTCTTCCAGCCTACCTACCCCTGCAGTTGTAAATGCTACATGCCATCCCTAAATTCACAAGTTACTATTGAGAGCTAAAGCAGGGCCACGTTGGAGAGCCCATACTTCTTGGCATTAAGTAGTCCAGTCACCTTGCCCATTTTTGGTAATATTGCCCATTTTCTTTGAGGGACACAGCTCTGACCTGGACAGCCTCTACTCGAGGGTACTGGTTAAGAAACTGAATAAATGTGGCTGGGACAAAGAAACTGAGTAGTGATCATATTTCTCCAGTAGAGATGTGAGTACAAATCTAGAAATTCTCTAATTCTCCCAACGTCAGATTCACATATACAAAGAGAGAGGGTGTTCTGGACATCTCGGTACCATGATGATTGCGTTCAACTTATTCTTTGGCTGCCACTTCCCTGTCCATAGCCCTGGTTCCTACAAAGTAGTGCCAGGCTGGTCTTTATGTGGAGTTGGCCACTGACTAGACCAGGTATGGAAGGCGACTCAAGGGTAACCAATCCCTGAGCTGGCCAGTAACAAGCTATTACTTCAAGAGCAGTAGTACTCTTACAAGAGCACCCGTTATTCCTCAGGCAGAATAACATCTTTTTTTGTTTTTTTTAACAAGTGCTAATACACTTATAAAGGCATTATTCTTTCCCAAAGATTCTATTTTTCAACACTTTCTTCCTCCTCTTTATCTTGCATGCCAAGACGAACCAGCCTTCAGTTGACATACATTATTCTAGGGGGTAATTTGTAAAATTAGGCATATTATTGGAATATTATTGCGAATAGTAAGAGCCATAGATTTTGTCCTTTCATAGGCAATAAATATTTCTGAACGACAGCTGTTCAATGACGAGAAATATCTCCTTAACTTGCATGCAGATCTTTAAACCTTTGAAAGAGCTATGACTCCTTCTGAAAGAATACTTTTTCATTTGCCTTATCTTAAAAGTAGTTTTGTGTAGATCAGAATACTATTTTCAAAACAAACTCTTATTTCATTTAACATTTTAATAAAGCACACACTTATTATTTTTTTTTTTGGTTAAAATTCTCTGGATAAATGAACATAATCATAAAACTATAATAATATGACCAGACATTAGATACCCAGGTTTGGCTAGAATACCAAGAATCCTGTTCATAGTTTCCTGCTCCAGTAAAATTCATATGTCTACATCTTGGACACATTAACTTCATGTATTTTCCTGAACATTGTGGCTATCTTCCCACCACTGAGCAAAGAAAGATGAAGTAATATTAGCCTCTTCATTCTCAGTGTAGTAATCCCATGAAAAAACTAATATCCTGGGCAAACATTATAAATATGTTTTATTGTATACTACAGAGTATTTGCATATCTTAAAATCTTCAATACCTCCTTTCAACAGCAAAACAAATCAGGTCAGACATCATTAATTAGCTTTTCAAAAACTCAATAATTAACCCAGCTAAGAGTTACAGCTCCTTTATCAGATTATTTTAATATATTATGAAGAGTGCAACATTTGTGACCTACAATAACATAAAATGGTAGTGAAGAGACTTAGTGGTTATTATGATGGTTCTGTCTCAAACACCTTCTTTGTCAATATACAAAGCTCCTTTAGATGTGTAAATGAATCCTCTGCTGTCAGCATTCAGAGTATTGTATAAACAATTGACTTTCACAAAAAATACCTTTATGCTTAATACCTTCATATTTTCATTTTTACCTAACCAATTATTTTCAAGAATGCTCTATCAAGATCATTAGTGCTCATTTTATTTTGAAATGTTAGGATAAGAATTCCAAAGCACATCAAAACCACAGTGCTATTTTTCAAAGGAGAGACTGTCACACAGACAGGGTTGAAAGAGTCACATATATGATGGTTTGAGAAAAATCTTATTAAAGTGACGGTTTCTATTAGGGATGCTGACAAATTTAACTGTTCTAGAACACAAGGTTACAATTTCAGTGACAAGTAAATTAAAGGAAAATCAGATATTCTATAATCAATGATTTATCTTTTCTCCTCTTCTTTAACCAAGGAATTAAATCCAGCCCCAGTTAGTCTAGTTATCTATGATGTGCAAGGCAGACATGATCCATTGTGTACCCACTGTGAGTGACAGCATGAATGACAGCCTTTGCCAGTCAAAGCTGTGATAAGGACTGGATTCTGAAGGAAGCTCCTCTTTGAGAGCCATCTGCATTGTCCCAGCCATCACTTCTGGCAGGAAGGCTGATTCGGAGATAAGAAGGTGATGGTTGCTGAGCTTATTTCAGAGAAGGATCTCAGCAAACTAATCAGTGCCATCTGCATTTGAACAACACTCATCAATTTGGCTTCTTTCTTTCCTCCTCTTTCTTTTCTTTCTTTTCTTTTCTTTTTTTTTTTTTTTAACTTTAGTGTGCTACCAAAGACAGACTCTGAGTATTCAGGAGCAAACCAAACCAAACAAAAACGTGGAAAAAAAAATCTGAGAATAATGAAAAGACAGCAGCGGCAAGAGGGCTTGTGAAGGCTTCAATTGTGATATGGCCTCAGATTGGTGAGATGCTAGCAAAGGCTGTGTTACGGGCTCTCAGAGATTCAGATGCTAATGAAGAGGCAAAAGTTTATTGGAGACCCCCGGAGAAAAGGATGGCCTCAGCCCAAGAGGTGTGCACAAGTGAGAACAACAACAAAAACACCAACAATCAAAGGGTAGACAGAAAGCTAAATAAAAGGGATCCCCGTTAGCAAATTGAAAGCCAAGTAGAATTAGAAAAATGTGGAAACTTCGCTTCAGACAAGGACTGCAGAAGGTTTAATTGTCCAAATTCTCAGTGTTTGTGCCTCACACACACACAAAATAACCAGAAATGAAAAGTCTATCATATCTAGAAATGTGGTTGTGCCCACAAAGATTTTTAGGGACCTTGATAATGAGATCAAAGCAGAGTAAAATATGATAAGCCACACAAATCATGACATGCTTTCCCTTCCATAGCCCTTCTCAAATATAAACTATTTAATAGGACTTGGAAACAGTTCACAGTCAATGGCCAATGAGAACTGGAGAGATTTTTCTGGTGGAATACTACGGGAATGAAAGATAACAAGATAGTCCACAATCATTTTTTTTCTTTTATCAAATTGCTAGCCACATGGGGGATGTGCCATGGTGGATGAAGTAAAAGCAGGATGAGAAAGAGGAAGATCAGAATCAGCTGAAGATGGAGAGCAGGCAGGGTGGAAGTTGGAACAAAGGATCCAGCATGCAAACAACAGGCAGAGGTCTGAGAACCAAGCAGCAGGCAGGTCCTGAGGACACAGAGGGACAGAAGTCTCCCTAGTCACTGAGGAAATAGTCTTCTCCACAGCTGGCAAGGCAGAAGTTCAGATGGAGTCCCACCCAGGTTCAAGGTGGGTGGCAGCAGTTGAAGGGGGTGTGAGATGCTGCTGTTCTGGGGCACGTGGCTGCCTGGAAAAAGGGGCTTATAGCGAGACCTGCAGCCTGAGTCTCAGCCCATGCTCTCCTATCTCAGAGCCTTAGCATACTGATTCCAATGACCCCAGAGCAACCTGAAACCCAGTGAACCCAATTCTCCAACAGAAGTATTCATTCTCTCAATTCCCTGTTAAGGACTAAACAGCCATGTAGTGGTTTAGAGGCCTTGGCTTTAAAGTCAGGCTGCCAGGATTTGAGCCCTAGCCACATCACTTACTAGCTATGTGACTTTGGCAAAGTCACTTAAATTTTAATTGCTTGAGTTTACTAAATTGGGGATATGATTAATAGTCTTTACTTCCCAAAGACCATTAAATGGGCAAATCTATGTACATCATTTTGCACAGTAACATGACTCCCAGAAAGTTCTCAACAGCTATTTTCTCATTGTGGTTGTCATTATTCCATGTGCTTCAGATCAATGAGGGGGAAACACTGTCCTTCTCAGCCCTACTCCCCCCCTCGTCCCCAATTCTCCACTTCGAGACCATTTCTATCTTCTTCTTGCAGAACTTGCCTCATATTTTACTGTGAAAATAAAATTCACCGGAGCCAAGTTCCTTATAAACAGATCTGCAAACTTGCTGATGAAAGAAAGGTTCACATCTAAGGTAGGGGAAGTCCTTATGGCGTATACATGAGCTAACTTGAATTTTTTTGCTAACTAAAACAGCCTGTTTGTGGCCTATCAAACATACATTGCGCATCTGCTTTAATTATTAGAGAAAAGGGCACACTGACCAAAAGCAAAGACTGTCCCTGTTAAAAATAACCGTGAAATGCCTGCCTTCCTGGGACGCCAGTGCCTTCGATGAAAAGACTCCCTTCCCAGGCACCAAGGCCATTCAGCCTGTGCTGGTCTGGGTTTTGGGGTTTTTGTGTTTTTTTTGTAAACCTTGAAGAAAAGTGTCCCTGACTTGTTTAATGTTCTTTGTTCTGACAAGATATAAAACTGTGCTGGGAAAAATCCCCGCTTCTCTGGAGCAGTTCCTCAGAGCAGTCTGAGAAGCAGGCTTCTGGGCTAGCCCTCAATTTGGCACCAATAAAGCTCTTTCATATTCTTCCTATATATTCTTCCTGTATATATTCTTCCTGCGTATTATTTTCATTAATATCATTTACATACTCACATATCTTCTCTTTTTCTCTCCTTTTTTATCTAAGAAATGTAAATGCTTAGATTTCATTTCCGCTTCACTTTCAGCCTTTTTATTCCAATTTCTTTTCTTTCTCTCTTCCTTTGTAGGGCCACGTCTGCAGCATATGGAAGTTCCCAGGCTAGGGGTTGAACTGGAACTGCAGTTGCAGGCCTACACCACAGCCACAGCACCACCTGATCCAAGCCATATCTGTGACCTACGCCACAACCTGCGGCAACGCTGGATCCTTAACCCACTAAGGGAGGTCAGGGATCAAATCTGCGTCCTCGCAGACACCATGTCGGGTTCTTAACCCATGGAGCCACAAGAATGCCTTATTCCCAATTTCTAACTTCGATCCGATAGTTTTGGGCCTTCAAGACCGGAAACAATTGCTTCTGGGTTCATATGGTCATTGCTTTGTACATAGGCATGTTCATTTGTAAATGGACACATAATCTTAGCTGAAGTATAAGACATAATTAAGAATGTTTACTATTTCTAAAACTATGAGATAGGTCTCCATGAAGTAAAATAAATACGGTACAAACGTACCTGCTACTTCTCTGCTTTTAACAATCTCAAATTCAGTCTCTCAAAGTCTAAATATCCCCTATATTCAGTCTAATTGGTTCACTGTGTTACTTATATTTCTCATATCAATTGTAGGTAATTTGCAACTTGTGATGTGAATTGGTCTTTTCCAAGCCTATTCAGTTTTCAGATGTTTTCAGTTTGAATTCACCCTAGTGATTTTCTCAGGGTTTTTTTTTTTTTTTTTTTTTGGTAGCAATTGTAATGGAAGAAAATAGCTACATTAAAACTCACAATGCGTTATGATATAAAGATGGATACTTAAAACCTTTTGAGAATAGCTAAATCAAGTGTCAAAAAATATTTGGGGGGGTGATTTCTGATAAAACGATTTCACTGAATGCACAAGTCATGTGGATGCATACTTTGCAACAGCACTTCCTTTCCAGAAATGCCAAAAGACTTTAATCATCCCTACTTTGAGAAATATAAGAAAATAATTTATTCTGATTTACTTTGGACTGCTGGACAGTATTGGCCTGAATGCATTTCTTTCAATTTCAGATGGACCAAATGGCTCTTGGCTTTCCTTCTTCTGATAATAAGATCAGTAACAAAACAAATGGAGGTGTACTCCAGCATATGTAGCATTGTGCTAAAAGTTTAATGCATTAGCTCTTCTAATTCTCTCATCGATCTTATGAAATAGGTATAATTAGGCCAAACCATAGGAAATTGTCTGTTGTTATTGTTTTTACCATATAAGACCTAAACACTTGCAAATGTATATGATTTAATCTAATTTTAATACTCTATTTTATAGATGAGGAAACTGAGGTACAGAAAGATGAAGTTAATTACTCAAGGCTTGTGTCACATCCATGTCTACAGGGCTCAAGAATTGGAAAGACAAAACTCAGAATGGCATTTTAGCAACACTTGGAGTTCCCATCGTGGCTCAGTGGAAATGAATGTGACTAGCATCCATGAGGACATAGGTTCTATCCCTGGCCTCGCTCAGTGGGTTAAGGATCCGGTATTGCCGTGAGCATTATCCTGCGTTGCTGTGGCTATGGTGTAGCCAGCAGTTAAAGCTCCAATTCAACTCCTAGCCTGGGAACCTCCATATGCTGTGGGTGTAGCCTAAAAAGATTAAAAAAAAAAAAAAAAAACTTAGCAAAACTTGAAATGCCAAGAGGACCCTTCTTTTCTTATAATGGAAAAGTTTCATCGATGATAACTCTCAAGTTCTGTAACACTAGGTTATGAATGGTTTAACTCATTCAGATTTTATCAAGTAATTCTTAGTCTTTTGTCATTCTGAGTACTATTCATTATGCTAACTTTAGATGCATGAAAGGAAAATAGTTCTTTGAACAACACACAATAACCTTAAATTATCTGTTACTGAAAATCACATAACAAAGGATCTTTAAATATCTAGCTTATCTCCTGAGGAAACCTGAAAAAGTACATGAGGGCTCTGTGTGCTATAACTTTAAGATTAATCAAAGTTCTGTCCTCCAAGCAAAGACCGGCCAGTTGCTTCAGAAGAGAAGCAGGAGCAAAAGATTACAGGAGAGTACTGGGGGTTCATCTTCAGGAGTCAGGTCTAAACAATTTTAATTAAAACAGTATTTGGCTTCAGCGATAGTGTATTAAAATATTTTCTTCGCATTCTTTCTATGTTGTATTTTCTCATAAGCTTAATGGAGTTGAATTTGTATAAGCAATGCCAGATGAAACAACATTTACTTAAAGAAACTAGAAAAGAAATTTAATCAGCAATTAAGAAACTCATTCTCCCTGTTCTTAGTAGTCATTATTTTAGCATTATTCCATGATTATATTAAAGAAAAAAAAAGGCACATTAACACTACATTACTGCACACACTCACACCAAAAATGACAATGGATATATTTACTGTCATGTACAATGTGCTGAACTGACTTTTAAAAGCATGATTAGGGGATTGATTAAAAGTGACTAAGATGGCTGAATTAATTTCACCAGCTACCATGGGATTTGTAAACACAGGCTCTAACAAATATACACTCTTTGATGAACTTTCCCTTTTAAAAAGCATAAAGTGGAAAAAACTTATTAGCGTATTAGCCTACGTGAAGTATTAGCACAGAATGTGCTGGTATTAGCATCGGCTTCAGCGAAGGGAAAGCACACTGAAAACACATTTCTTATTTAAATATCGTCCTGCTACTTTGGGAGAATGAGTATGCAGAACACGGGCAATGAGAATTGCTTCAGGGAAGGTTCCCATCTCCGCTGCCTCCCAAATGAATGAACATCAAGTTGTATTCCAAATACCTAGCAGAGGATGCTATCAAGAATATGAAGTCGATTACCTATATTGACTTGAGATGAACATGAACGATGACATGGAGGAGAGGAACAAGCCCATTGTCTAAAGGAAAACATCATCTCAAGTGCATGAGGTTGGTTCCATTCTGCTTTACGGTGTCTAAATTTGTTCAAGATGCACCCGTTAGTGAACACACCGTGGCTGCTACTCCCTGGAGCACTTTGATAATACTCCAAGTCTTTACCTCCTGGCTAAGTACAGTAACAAGGCAGAAGAGCTTCATCCTAGTCACAAAACAAAACCCACTTGGTTCTACCTAAATGCTCCCCATGGTGGTTTCCTATCTTCCTGGGTCTCATAAGACTCATAAGCTATGCTTGCTTTGAGACCCAAATACATTTGACCCTTCCCTGGAGGGAAGATAGCTCTACGGAAATTCTAGGTCCACCAGTGAAGGCCTAAGGGGGTGGGCTCTTAGAAACATCTTGGCCGCTGCTTTTTGAGAAGAGATCCAGACAGGTATAAGCAGAAATTTGACAATTAACGTTTTAAACAAAGTTGAGCTGTTTTATAACAAACTCTCCAAACCTGTAGTTCTGTATTTTTAAATGATGCATGTATATATCGAATATATTTATATATCAAATGTATTTCAGGTAGTACACACATCAAATGTCAGTAATACAAAGCATCTTATTCTGCATTTTACACAATACTATTGGCTCTGATAAAAGATGAAAAATGACTATGTTTATAATGGGAAATTAGATTTTGCTTTAGATTACTTTCCACTGTTCTTTTAAAATGCATAGCAAAACAGGGGGATAAACCCTCTTCCTGTCCTCTGAGCCAGATTAAATGCAGTTTGGAGTCATAATCATATTTACCAGATTTTTTTCATATCTGACTTGTATAGTTTTGTTAATATCAACCATGACCTTCATAAATACAAAATAAAATACATTTTCATTAGTTCAGTAAGCTTAAACAAATACATTTGAATGCATAACTATGTATAAAGAAGGATACGTAAGGTATCTTATATAAGCATATATGTTTATTAGTATTTTATATTCATATATGTATATGTGAATACATACACACACACAGAGCGGTTAAACATTATTTTATATCTCATCATACACCATGTGATTTTCAAAAATGATACAACTGAAAGGTCACAGTTACTAAAAAGATTTTGAGCTCTGTACCAATAGGTAGCTAAAAGGGATAGTGGCCATTTCAACCTTAAGCCCCTGGCCTTATCCACTGGTTCAAGGATGGGGACTAAGAAATTACAGACTGTTCACTGTTTACCCTTCTTCCTCACAAGCTGAAGAAAGGTTTTATTCAAATTGAACAGACCTTTCAGTTTGATTGATGTTCACAGCTACAACCACTTCCCCAAAATTAAAGCAGCAGAAATCAGGGAGCACACTCTATCAGTGATAAGCGTTGCCCTTTAAATTTCAACAAACGTGCCACTGTTTGAGTATCCTAGGTACAGAGGTAAAAGCTTTAGCAAAGAACATCAAAAGTGCAGAGAGGGGCCTGGGCTTTGGCTCCATGGATTAACTGCAAGAGGAAAGTCTCTTAAGAAACAAGCTGGCCGGATGTGTGCAAGCTTCCTGACAATCACTACCAGGTGAAGAAAAGAAAGGATGCCTGGAACAGAGAGGGATTTTTAAATGGTCTGAGGGATGCAAAAGCAATACTGGACCTACCACCCCAATTTAGCAAAGCAGAATATGTACTGAAATTGGAATGGAGAAAAGCCCTTCTCCTTAATAGAAGGAGAGCAGGGAAAATAAAAATAAAGTGGGATTGAACCTTCAAGGGAAATAGAAATTGTAAATGACCATATTCCCTTGGAGAGAAACTGATTGAAAAGATGGGAAGATAAATAATTCAATTCAGACATTCAGGACCAAATAATACATCATTCAGTCTTGTTTGTTTTCATTTTCTCTCTCATATTCAGAATTTAATTAAAACATCAAAATGATTAGTCCATGTATGTTATGAGTACCTGAATATCCCAAATTGTATATTATATACTGCCATTCATTTTAGCAAATGATATTGTATTCTCGTTCTTTAAAAATTTCAATTATAGTCTGACTTTGTGAGGAATTCTCTGCATCTTCATTTTGCAACTCTAGGCAGGGAGGAATATTGACTTACCTGGTGCATCTAGTTAGGGTTGTTTTGCTTTCACAGAGGAAAATATACTGGGTAAAAGAGAACAGCATGGAATTACACTTGCCTCTAATCACAGGTGTTTGG
This sequence comes from Sus scrofa, assembly GCF_054392235.1. Classification (NCBI taxonomy): domain Eukaryota; kingdom Metazoa; phylum Chordata; class Mammalia; order Artiodactyla; family Suidae; genus Sus; species Sus scrofa. Next base: position 79,713,785 of record NC_139387.1, on the reverse strand, counting down.
TGCTCAGAACCTTCTGATACCCTTGCCCTTGCTGTGGATGGAGTGTGTTGATCCTGAACCTTCCACTTGCTTTCTAATCCTTTGCTGCTCAATCTTCCAGCTTGACCTTATTACTCCAGTTGTCTGACATCTACACAAACAATATATATATATTTTTTCAAATTGAGGGGTGTTTCAAATTAATGGTTGTGAGTTATGGTTGTGAGGTCAATTTAGTGGATCATAACCAGAAAATGAAATTGAAGAGACTAGACAGAAAATATCAACGTCCACCAGCTGTAAGAATGGCAAAATATGGCTAGGTAAACAGCATGTGTAAGTTGTGATGTAAATGTATTATTTCTGTTGGTCAGGGTCAAAAATTGAAAATCACTGGTGGAAAAGAATATTTATCCATGAAACTAAAACTTCAAAAACATCCCCAAGAGAATTATCTTAGGCAACTTTTGCAATTTATCTGATAATAGATTTATTATATTCAATGTCTCTAAGACACATACACTTTAACACTACTTATTTCTTATCATAGTCTATGTCCCATTATTGGCAATGATAACAGTTGCTCTTTGGATTACGTGGATATTTTGTCACAATACCTAAACTCCAAAAATAACATTAAATGAGATAGATCAAAGGTTAGACTCTCTAGCAAGTGATCTTTGACAGAAACTCTAAATTTGGAGACTTGAGGATTGTTCATCAGCTAACCTTACCTGATTTCTCTAGAAGGGGTCTCTCTCCTCTCTGGCCCACCATAGCAGTCAACCTTCTCCCTATTGGCAGGAGTTTGTGGAGACCAGTTACCAAGTCCTGGTCTCCTCTTCCCTAGTATGGCCCATCTCATCTGATTTCCTCAGAGACTCATTGCTATACACTTTTAAAATTATTACATGGGTTTCAGTTAGAGAAGATAACATGTATAAAAATATTATCATCATTGATGCAAACAGATTTTTGTTTCTTCCCTTTTCAGAAAAATCTCCAAACCACACCATGCTAAACACATTGGTACAAACAACTCTCATAGGAATGTTAATTTCCTTTTTAAATTTATTATAGTTAATTTATAATGTTGTACCAATTTCTGTTGTACAGCAAAGTGATATATACACATACACACACACACACACTCGCTTTCTTAATATATTTTCCATCCTAAGAGACTGGGTATAGTTCCTGCTATAGAGTAGAACCTCATTGCTTATCCATTCTAAATATAATAGTATTCATCTACTAACCCCAAACTCCCCATCCATCCCACTCCTTCTCCACAACCACAAGTCTGATCTCTATGTCTGTGAGTCTGTTTCTGTTTTGTAGATAGGTTCATTTGAATTATATTTTAGATTTCACATATAAGTGATATCATATTGTATTTGTCTTTTTCTTTCTGACTTACTTAGTATGATAATCTCTAGGTGCATTCATGTTGCTGCAAGTGACATTATTTTGTTCTTTTTATGGCTAAGTAGTACTCCATTGTATATATGTACCACATCTTAATCCACTCATCTGTTGATGAACATTTAAGTCATTTCCATGCCTTGCTTACTGTGAATAGTACTGCTATGAACATAGGGGTACATGAATCTTTTTGAATTATAGTTTTGTCCAGATATATGCTCAGGAATGGGATTGCTGGATCCTAGGGTAGCTCTATATTGAGTTTTCGGAGGAATCTTCATATGTTCTCCACAGTGGTTGTACCAATTTACAAGGAAGGTTAATTTCTAATGTAATGTTTTCTAATTCTTTAAGGATTCAAATGCCACTGAATCCTTAAAGAATGATAATGATGTGGCATATATTTACTTTTAAGATTTAATATTAACCTTGCACTTAAATGTTTATTTTTAAGATTACTATATAACAAAGCAAAAGAAGTAATGATAATGCTACGATACTTGAAAAATCATTTCACAAATATTACTAAAGTATATCCTCACAGCCAATCCTCACTTTGAAGAAAGATATTTTCTCTGCTATATAATTTATAAAATAGATACACTGGAGATGAGAACCTAGCCCAGTGCTCTCTAGTAGAAATCATAGAGCATAGAAGAGTGCCACATTGAGTAATTTCAAATGTTAAATTTTCTAGTTCCTACATTAAAAAAATAACATGTTGAAGTTAATTCTAACAACATATTTTATTTAACTAAGAATATTGTCAGATCAACATGTAATCAATATAAAAATGAATGAGTCTTTGAAATCCACAGAATCTCAATTCAGACTTGTACTATTTTAATTACTCAAACAGCTATCTGTAGCTAGTGACTACCATATTGGAAATGACAGATCCAGAAGGTGACTATGTGTTTGGATTTATAGGACTATTTACTGTAAAATTGCTTTAAACCAGTTATTCCTGACGGTTGCATCTATGAAAATTGGTAGCTAGATCATAGGAATCTGTGTCTACAATGGAAAATAATATCATCTTTCTGATATGTAGTAAACAGATACATTATTACTCCATTAAAATAACTTCTTCATATAATTTTTAAAATTTGTTATTTCATGTTTCACAAAAACGCATTAAAACATCCAGTCATTTCAGCAGCCCAACAAGCTGAACAACTACTGATTAAAATAGTATCCTCTTTCCTGAATTTAAAATGTGGCCTGATTTTCAAAAACCTGTTTTGCATATAAATTTGCATAGTTTTTTTAATAAAGTATATGTGTAAAGTGAGATATAAATAGTATGATGATTAAGGAAATACATATGAACTTGCTGATACTTGCAAAATCCCATACAGAGGAATAAAAGAAGAAAAGAGGTCACTTTTATTTAGAGACAACTTTTATTTAAATAATCTTCCTATGTCATAGTATGTTATGACATCGTTTTAAAAACATTAGCTGCAACAAAAAAATCATTTTTCATGTATTACTGAAAGTGTATTCTTGTAAATAAATAATTTGTGGAAGTTTAATTACAGAGATATGGATACCTAAAATAGCTAAATGCCTAAAATTCAAAAGAAATAAACCTAAGCAGTTTTTGTCTTACGTAAAAAGCCATACAACTAAGTTGTTGGATAATGTCTTTATAACATACTTTTAGTTTGAGATTAAGAATATGTTATAATATAATAGCCCAGGTTAACTTGTCATTTATTGCAATATCTTTAAAATTTTGGAAAATTGATATAAACCACATCTCTATGAGAAATTTTCTAGCCAGATTGATTAATAAAACTAATGTGTATCACTATAAAAATGTACAGATAATGTTCAGACATTTTATAATTCACTACTAGAAAAGAGAAAATTAAATGTTTAAACTATAGTACTGTTGCTGCATCTGTGACATTTTTTGGATAACAAATAATTTTATGACTGATTTAAAGTATATTATCATTTCAATTTGTATGAAAATTTATCTTTTCTAAAGCTTGGTTATGATTATTTCTTGCTTTTATTTGCCTGAACAATACAATAACAAGACCTATCTCTTCATCTGGCAAAAAAATATTACTTTTTCATCTTCTGTTTACCTTAGGAGCATTCAATTTCAATAGCTTCACTGCTTTTAGACTTTATTCTATTTTATTGTTCTTTTATCATATGCTTTTTTAGATACCTATCAAACTCAACTAAAGGTCTTATGTAAATTTCAAGAATGGGATCAATATTTTCACATAACACTAAGACGTGAAAATATTTGTATTCTAAAAATTGACTTTGATCTTTCATTCCAATCACAATGAGGAATTATTTTATTTAGGTGATTCCTTTTTAAGGCATATTCTATCCACAGAAGATTGTGCCAGCATTGTCTAACTCCTGTCAATTTAAGGCTGCAACTGAGATGCAAACCTTGAGGGTAAAAGAGAGTGCTTTATTCTGCTGGGCTTAAAGGAAATGCAATATTTTGATAAGGTCCAGAAAGTCCTAAACAAAAGTAATATAACCACTAATCTAGCCACCTTCATTGCTACTCAGACAGCAGAATGGGGAGACATATTTTTTACTGGATTGGCCTTATTTGCCTTTTGCCATGTTTTTCATTATTTTAGCCATATAGTAGATTCAAGATTTAAAAAAAACAACCTTTTTTTCAAAATTTACAAAAAAAGAAAGTGGTCAGACTCCAGATTCCTTTATGTATGTATTTATTTTTTTGTCTTTTTGCCTTTTCTAGGGCCACTTCCCGCGGCACATGGAGGTTCCCAGGCTAAGGGGTCTAATCCGAGCTGTAGCCGCCGGCCTACGCCAGAGCCACAGCAGAGCAACCTACACCACAGCTCACAGCAACGCCAGAGCCTTAACCCACTGAGCAAGGCCAGGGATTGAACCCGCAACCTCATGGTTCCTAGTCAGATTCGTTAACCGCTGAGCCATGACAGGAACTCCCAGATTCCTTTAAACAAATATTTCTAATTAACTCAGAGTTTAAATTTTCAAAATTAACATTACACATTTCACAAATGCATTTATTTTATAAAATGAACTTCAGCTATAAATTTGGAGCACATTTCTAATATGAGTCTAAAATTGCCCAACAGACAGTCCTCAGAGTTCAGTTACAAAAGTGTTTGGTAAACGGCAGCACTGGTGGACCAACTCATGAAGTGTGTTATGAAGAACCAGTTTTAAATATATAAATTTGGATTCTCTTGCAAGATGAAGAGGCGATTTCATTGGTTTATAACCATATCCATCCACACAACATAAAAATAAAATTGTAAGCTTTCCAACCAGCAATCCCAATATAATTATTCAAATTAGAAAATTATAATTAATTATAAAATGTTCTTGATGATTAGACTATCTCTGTTCAAGGAAATTAAAGGTAATATGTCACATTTATTAACCTTTAATTTATTAATCGTTATGTGATCACTGTCTTCTTATATATTTATTTTCTAAGAAAATATGAGACAGCCTATTTATTTAAAATACAGTGATTATGATAGATTAGACTCCCTCTAAAAATAACCAAAACCGAAACAAGCAAATAGACAAACAAAGCAAAGGAGTAGATGCTATTAATTAGGTGAATATTCAGATTACTAAATTAAGAGGGAATTTGTCCCGAATTTTTAGGAACTAAGGCAAAGTAGATTTGGATTCAGTCATTTTCATTTTGCCATAAGAAGAGAAATACAATATCATCTATGTAAACAAACTGTTTCATGGGGAAAATGTCACAAAAGAGAGTTTTGTGTTAGGTCTGTGTGTAAAGAATAAAGAAGTGTGGGTAGTATTTTAAATTAGAGTATTGTGATTGGACCTAGAAATAATGTTGAAATGACTCTAAGGTTAGAAGCTGAGAGTACAACACTAAACCATCCCTCAGTGAAGGCTCTTCTGTGCTATGGAGGCGATGTGGTCCAGGCACATGGCTTTCTGATGACCAACTGAACTGAGTAAGAGAGCAGAGGGGTACCTCAAACACTGGAGGGCAATTTATTGTTTTCTGCATAGCACAGCATTTGTGACAGAAACAGAAGACACTTTATTTTTAAAAGGTGCATGTGAGGGTTTTTGTTTGTTTTGCTTTGTCTGTAGTATATTTTCCAGTATGTAAAAAAAATTTTAGAAACATGCTGAAAAGTGAAGAGAATTTTTTATCTTTAAGTGTTTTGGGGGTATATGATTATTGAAACTTATAAAAGTTTTAATTATAATCATTCTTTTTTTCAGAATATATATAACAGAATTTATACATACACACACACACATAAAATAGCAGAATGCTAGAAAATGCAAAAAAGAAGAAAATTAAAAATGACATATACTTATGGAGTTCCCATTGTGGTGCAACAGGATCGGAGGGGTCTTGTGAGCGTTGGGATGCAGGTTCGATCCCTGGCTCCGCACAATGGGTTAAGGATTCAGTATGGGTTAAGAATCTGGCATATATATAAAATTATTTATATAAAATTACATCACCTAGCAATAACTGTTGCTAAATTTTTGGTGTGATCTCTTCTTGACACTTGTATAGTTACAGGCTTATTTATTCTAATGAACTTTACTTATATACTCTTATGAATTTTAATTCATAGATTGTCATTCAAGTGGAGAGATGAGATTTCTCCCTTGTGTTGTCACTTCCAACTTAACACAATTTTCACACATTCAGTCTTTCAAAGCTATCCTGACTCAATCCTCTTACTGTTGACATCTGCTTGCTTCTGACTGCAGGATAGCCTGTAGTCAGCTGGAAATTAGCCTTGCTCCCTTCTGACCAGGTACCTGGTTATTGGGCACTGCAAAGAAGGCAAGGAGTGATAAGGGGACACTTCAAGGCAGCACGAATGGCATTTTTATTTTTGCCTAACTGATACTCTCCATTCCTACAACACCCTAGATTTAAAAAAAAGCTTTTCCTGAATATTTAAGTTATAAAGCTGATAATCATAACTCAGTTTTTGGCATCAAGCAATCTGAATATTTATTGATAGATGGAATAAAAAAATGGAATCTATTTAGTCAGCCCACATGATGGGACATGAAATGACAATGCAGTGTCAACACTGTATCTGATTTTGCTCCAGTGACACATCTAAAGAAACTGGTAGCATCCACACAGGTCTGGGCATCCAGCAGCCTCCTCACAATCCCCTCTGAGCCACAGGAAGTCTGGAGTGGAATGGCAAGACCACCAGTGAGTCCCTGGACTGCAGCCAAGGCCCTGGTGCTGAAATGATGTTCTCTCTACCTCTGGCCCCAGGTGGGATTTGCCCAAGATGTGGAACAGCAGGCACCCGGGCGGCAGCTGCACAACAGGCGAGAGCGGGGCGGCTGCAAGCCCAGGAGGCAGAGTAAATGCCTGAGGACGTGCAGAAGCACAGTCCAAAGCCACGCTGCACAGCTGCCAGCAGCTGGGAAGCAACAGGAGAGACCAGCCTGGGACAAGCAGCAGCCACCGAGTGGCTCTTTTTGCAGAAAAGGGTAGGGTGACCATCGGCCTAAAAAAGCAGGGGGCAGACTCTACTGCACATGAACAGCAGGCTTGCAGGTGAGATGCATTTGCTTTTGCCTTTAGGTAGACTTAGTAATTAATTACTTTCAGCCTCAGTTTTCTTCTCTGAATGAACCAATGTGTCATTCATATATACCAACGAATTGAAAGCCTAGCTGATGGTGGAATCAATGGGCTGGTTATTCATGGGTGGGTCTGTATGGATAGCTGTGGATTTTTGTTCGGGTGGAAGGAGGAGGAAAGAGATTTGTGGCAAGTTGTTGGGGAAAGATAGCAGATGTGGGCACTGGAGGGGCAGTAGCTGGTTTTGAGCAGCTCTGGAGCAAGCGGTTTATGTATGTAGGTGAGGCTGTAAGACTGTGGCCACAAACACTGAGAACCCAGGCCCCAGTGACCTCGCTCATCACAGAGTGAGGGCAGATCCCAGCCCACCTGTCTCTCTTCTCTGCCAGCCAACCTGGGTGTTGGCACTAGCATCCTGGGTGTTCATTAGCACAGCCTCCACAGGGGGGCTGGATATCTATTTCCACAGAAAGTCTCAAAGGCAGCTAGGGCAGCAGAACATGAATTACCTTTCAAACTCGGAAGAGCTAGGGAAATTGCGAAGGGAGGTTGAGGGGCTCTGTTAATGGGGGCTGCTGGAAATGTCCTGATTTAGGCATTAATGTGGCTGATCTCACCTACACTCCTAGAATGGTGAGGCTTGGAACATTAAACTTATATGTAAAAATTCACATGCTTGTTCTAGGTCATAGTTGTTCTGAGATACTAACGACATAAAATAAATAATAGCGCCCAAACCGGGTGCTGGAATGAAGAAGTCACTTAATAGTTTCCAAGAAGCCCTGCAAGGAACTTTATATGCATTTCCCAGTTTAATCTTCACAAGCCATATTGCAGATGATTAAGTAATGACTACTGATATCTCTGACACAAATTTCAGGGAGGTAATAATCCACCCAGCATCACACAGTTTAAGTCATGGAGTCAGAACAATAAGAGAGGTCCCAATCAGAAGTTCCCTTGTTTTTCTGTTTGGGGGGTTGATGTTTATTTTCCAATTAGACCTGTAATTCTCAAATGGAAGGGGAAGGGGGAGGCTATAGAGAAAGTCATTAGAATCTGGGTCTGTGGAGTTTGAGGAAGCACAACCAACACACCTGCTGTTTCTAACGCACAGATTTTAGAAAGTAAAGCTTGATACAGTGTCCTTGGCTGGAGGGGATCCTGAATGACAGCCTGAGAAACACTGCCGGGTGATGTGGCTGGTGAATCCCTGATTCTCCCCATGGGACCCAGCACAGGCGGCAACTCAATGAGCACATCAACAGGTTCATTTTTATTTCTCTTTGGGGGCTGAGATTATGGGTAATTTTAACTTTCTTCTTTGTTTTTCCCAACTTTCCAAAATAAACTTGCATCCCTCCTAATCATAAAAATAGTTTTCAAATTCTGATTCTGATTTTTTACTTAATACCTTTATTATAATATGGAAATGATTTTTGATGAAGTAGTCCTAGTGAAAAGGTAGTAAACAGAAGTATATGCACATAATTAAGCAAACAGGCCTACAGGAAAAACGATGAAAGAAAATACACTAAAGCCTGGCTCCTGTTGATTTTTCTCTAAAAACTGCCTCTAATACCTAAATCTAGCTAAAAATAAACCATTTAAACAACGGTTTTCTTGCAGCCATATTAATTTTCAGATTGTTTTTTAATGTGATATTCAATAAATATTTATTCAATAAGCAATGCCATTAAAACACATTAAAAATATTTTAAGGGATAGAGACGAGAGAAGGGTAAGGGATTATATCTGGCTCCAGAAAGAGTATCAAAATTACCTGTGGAGTTTTTTCAACCCGCAAACCTGCAGGAACATTTTGCACCGCCTGCTACTATCTTCTCCTAAATTCGGTTAAACCAGTGGTTGAAATGGGAAATATGATTGAAAATCTCTCTGCTAGAGAGCCACTGCTCCTGATGTGAACGTGTTGGAGTCTCTCAGTGTGTGGGGCTGGAGAACAGTGGAAAAGCACTAGCCCCGATGCTGTGCAAAGCTGATCAAAAGTGTCACACTGAAACCATGGGACAGTTTATTGGCCAACTAGGGACAGTATGTATAAATCTCAGAGGGTTTTTTGTTTGTTTGTTCTACTTTGCTTTGCTTTTGCTTCTCAAAGGAAAAGCCTACACCTTATCACCCACCTTTCTAGCTCCCAAACAAACGAAGCAAACAAAGGATACTGGGTGCTGGAAAATAATTTTTTTTCCACCATAGTAAGATGATCATTGCTTCTGCTTTGGCCCTTACATGTGGGTATAACAGATCAGAGCATGCAGTTAACATGGATGGTTAATGACAATGGAGCCCAGTGTTTCTGGCTAAGTTCAATGAATGAACCTACATAAATGGTTAAATATACCAGAATTGAAAATGACACTACCAAATCTGGATTCTGGAATGGGGACTAAGATTTTAATTGCTTTTAAAGGAACCAACTGGATTCAATTATTTAAGAATACTAACAAATAAAGATAGAATATTAGAGATCTTATGAGCCCTACAAATGCAGGTGCTGTGGTGATTCAACCACTTTCCTTGAGGCATGTAGTTGGAATACTTCTGAAACTGACATTTGCATTACTTTCATGAGTGAAAATAAATATCATTTAAGTACAGTCTCTCCTCATAAAAATGCACTGTCCTGAATTACAGTTTTATTTTATTTTATTTATTTATTTTTTGGCCACACCCACGGCATGTGGTTAGTTCCCAGGCCTGGGATCAAACCTGAGCCACAGCAGTGACAATGCTGAATCTTTAACTGCTAGGCCACCAGAGGAACGCCTCAGTTTATATTTTTTTAACTTTTTCCTCCAGGAATCGGACCAGGCTCAGAACTCTCATTTGAAATGTTTCCTAGGCTATTTCCTCAGGGTGCCTACTAAGCACACACTGAAGGCACCATTCAAACTGCCAAGAAGGAAAAGGCAAATTCTCTTACTCATTGCTACCTTGCCTGACTTTCAATAAATACACTTCAGTCTTACCCAAGACGACTTATTTATATTGACTTATCATCTAACCAGAGGGGCCAAGAAATGAAAACCAGGAACAATGTAATATGGCTTACAAATACTGGGCACGAATATTGGAAGCCAAAGAAAGCATCAAAATCTGAGTAAACAGCTTCCCTATGAAAAAGGAAAATGGCTTATTTTAGGGTTCCAGGAAAGAAAATACATTATGTGAGACTTGTTTCTAAGGACTTGCCTCTCTCCCTGGACACCTCACCCTACCCTCACTTCATAAGTCACATGCTGTCTAGACCAGATTCAAGGTTCACTCTGAAAAGATTACATTCACAGGGTCACTGGGAGGGAAGGCGGGGGCAGGAGCTTTCAGCCTGGAGAATGGAGCTTTGATTTATGTTGGGTTGCAAATTTAAGTTCTGACCAGGACTTTTCTACCTTTCCAACCCCCAAAGCAAGAATGACAAAAATCAACCTGCAATGTAATATAGACGAGCACAATAACTTAGTAAAAGGGCAGTCTACCTAAATAGGACTTTACATGGTTACAGGATAATTATTCTCTTTTACAAGCCCTGAACAGTACTGTTATAAATCCTATCACCAGAGGATCAACTAATTATCCCAGTACTGCAAACTTATTCCCATGAAAACTTCATTTACAATGAATGAAACAAAGAAAAGCACGTAAGTTAGAGTTCCTTACTGACGAAGATTAAAAATCAAATGCTAATGATAACACATAACATGAAATTCTTTATGTTCATATTGATTTCACTGTTTGTATTTCACTTCAAAACAAAGGGGTTATAATGTTCGCTCGCTCTCACACCTTCTCGTATATATTTTCATTTAATTCAGAGGTCGAATGCCAGTGGCGTGGATCAGATGTAATAAACAAGAGTGGAAAACACCAAATGTCGTGTGGGTTTCTCACTATCATGATCATGACAGTAGAACAAATAAACTAAACCGGGTTTTATAGACTGGTCGGCGGAAGAGGTTTTCATTGTTATGAAGTAGGCATGCATGAGAACAAGGACACGGAGAGTTCATAAAATGTCAGTTCACAATGAAATATATGTTCCCTCGTTTTCTGTGAGTTTGGCTTCATATGCTTTCAGATTGAAAATACGGATAATATAAGAGAGTGGTGTTCAGTAAGGAGTGAAGAGTGATGTACAGGGGAATTCTCCCCACTGCTCGGGAACACGGCTTTGGCCTCATGTGTGTCACTGGGTACCAAGCACACAAGATGACTGAGAATCAGTTCTCCCACGTGACCTCGGTCTCCATGACCTATTGTTCTTAATGACTTATATTCTCTTTTCAATTATTTTTCATAGATATCTAAGCTCTAAAATCTCCCAAGAAGCACTATCATTATTTCTTTTCAGAATATTTAGACTGGACTAGTACTATATGAAAGGTAAAGACATGAAACACACACAGTAAAGAGTCTGGATGTCTCAATATTGGGAGGATTTGAATAGGGGAAACGTAAATCAAAAAAAGTCTCTTACTCCAAAAAAAAAAAAACCTTAAACAAGGCAGAGACCAATACACCTTATGAACAAAACCTGTACAAAGCAGAGCTTTCAGCCACACAAACGTTCCAGTCTTCCCCAAGTGTTTCACTTTCTTTCCGATGTCTAAATCTTTGTTCAGGCATGGCATGCCCTCTTCCTTCTTTGTGCTCGGAACATTCCCATTCGACATTCCAGACCCAGTTAAAATGTCCCTTCCTTGGTGAAAGATCCTCACTGCTCAAGAAATAACCACCTCCTTAACTATGTTACTACCACATATTCCAGACCCTTAAATCGTACTATATTGTCATTTGTACCGTCATTTTGCAGATTTTAAGGACGTTAAATTATGCAGAATAGATGGCAATGTTGGGAAAAGAAGTAATGAGTGGTCCAGGAGGATCCTTTTTCTAATAAACAAGGATAAATTTGGACAGTAAAAGAGAAAGGTCCGTCCCAGCACAGGGAACAGGAGGCGCAAAGCAGAGGCAGAGTGAAGAACCCACATAGGTCTTGCCAATGGTGAGATTCCACTGATGACAAGAAGCACCTATGAGCAAGACCAACTCATGAGTCTGAACAATGTCTAAGGCAGCAGGACTCTTGAAGCAAGGAAATCACAAAAGCACATGTGCATTTTATCATGATCATTCTGGCAAGAGAGGAATAGAAAACTGGAGTTGGGAAGGAGACCTGAATCCTTTGTAACAGACAAGGGCCGCTGATGGGGTGAACTAATGTAGTAGCACGGTGGGAACGATGAGGAGAGATTTAAGAAAGGTGTGGGAGGAGTTCCCATCGTGGCGCAGTGGTTAACGAATCCAACTAGGAACCATGAGGTCGCGGGTTCAATCAATCCCTGGCCTTGCTCAGTGGGTTAAGGATCTGGCGTTGCCGTGAGCTGTGGTGTAGGTCGCAGACGAGGCTTGGATCCCTCACTGCTGTGGCTCTGGTGTAGGCCAGTGGCTACAGCTCTGATTAGACCCCTAGCCTGAGAACCTCCATATGCCGTGGGAAGAAGCCCCAGAAAAGGCAAAAAGACAAAAAAAAAAAAAAAAAAAAAAAAGGAAAGGTGTGGGAGTCAGTATTGAATATGAGATGGGGGATACAATAGGCATTTAATTAATAGGATGATTTTCATATGACTGATTTGGAAGTGAATGTGGTTGGTGGTCTGTACCTAGATGGGTAACTCAGGAAGAAGAAAAGGTCTGGAAATAAAGCATACTTTTCATTTTTAGCTCCCTGAACTTATTTTGCCTATGGGCCTTCCAGTTGGAGAGGTCTGCAGAGCAGACAGAATGCCTGGGTCCAGCACAAAAGAAAGCAGTGTGGTTTGCCAATAATAGCCACTGGAGTCACCATCACTAAGGGCTGTAGAAGTGAATTAAATTGCTCATGAACAGAACAGAGAGGAAGAAGAAGAGAAGGAGCCCCAGGTCTGGCCACAGGGATAGACCATGTACAGGGGGTACAGTATTTGCAGGCAGGCAGACGAAGATGCTGTAAGACTAGGATTTATTACAAGAATAAACCCAAACTTTGCCAAGTTCTAAGCTCAATGGAAATGACTTTGGAAGCTCTCTTTTGCTACAGAGAAATGTAAAGTGTGTGTGTGTGTGTGTTTCCATAAACATATCTGGCATAGATGTAAGACTGCCCATAACCCCAAACAGACTCAGGAAAAGTTAAAAGTGACAAATGAAATATCATGTTTGTGAAGACATTTTAAACAAAACTGAATGCACTGCACAAATGTACTTAAAGTAATACTATATAAGTTTTTAAGATCTGGACATGGTAGGAAAAGAACCTCAATGCTGATAAAAGGAAATCTCATTTCAGCATCAGGAACAACCCAAGTGTGGCTCCTACCTGACCGCCCGGGGATTATAAATGGTGTGATACCAAACCAGGGGCAATGAGTGTCTATTAAATATAAAAATGGACATTTTTTTCAAATCAAATATTCTTTTTTCTTTTTCCATATGCACCTGTGGCATGTGGAAGTTCCTGGGCCAGGGGTTGAAGCTGCAGCTGGGACCTATGCTACAGCCCTGGCAACACCAGGTCCAAGTCACACCTGTGGCCTTCGCTGCAGCTTGAGGGAATGCAAGACCCTTAACCCAATGAGCGAGGCCTCACAGAGACTATGCTGGGTCCTAAACCTGCTGAGCCACAAAGGGAGCTCCCAAATATCCTTATATGTTACTGCATTTAAAAGAAATTTAAATGTGTTTATAAGGCTAAGTATTCATTAGTAATGAACACAATCATTTTCTCATACCTTTTAAAATTCTTTATACATTTAGAGGCTCTGTCTAAAGAGAAGACTTGTATAATTGATATGGATTTGTTTCTGTTTCTAGAGGACAACAATATCCCATAAGACAAGTCAAACAAATTGGGGAATGGTTCATCCATATTCTGAAATCTGAATATTGGTTGTACAAGATTCTAGAGGAAATCTGACATTTTATTAGGACATCTTGTGTCCTACAAGACTAGTTAGTAAACTGGGAAGTCAAGTCCCTAAGGTAGGAAACGCTTAATGTTTCACTCTAATTCCTTCACAATGATACCTACTAATTCAGTCTTTTTTTGTTTTGTTTTGTTTTTTTGGCTGCCCCATGGTATATGGAGTTCCTGGGCCAGGAATCAGATCTGAGCCCACAGTTGTGAACTTGCTGCAGCTGTGGCAATGACAGATCCTTTAACCCACTGTTCCGGACCAGGGATCAAATCTATGTCCAGGCGCTGCAGAGATGCCATCAATCCCACTGCACCACAGCAGGACCTCCCACTAGTTCAGTCTTAACACACTTTAATGAAGCAGTTCTCAACCCAAGATGCATGTCAAAATCACTCTGTGGATCTTTAAAATCAGACACTCAGGTCCATCTAAATTCACGGAAGCCAAACAGGTGTTCTTACATCCTGAAAACTCCAGCACACACTTCCCTGCCAACCCTTTTGAAGAAATCTAATGTCTTGTGTGTTGCTAATTACTTTTCACAGGCAAGGGTATAATTTCTCCACTTAACAAGGGTCTTGCCTTTAAAAAAAAAAAAAAACTCTCCTTGCCTGTAACAGAGTACACACGACTCAGTATGTATGTTGGTCAACTGATGTGATTTTTCAAAGATTTACTAAAACCAAATTAAGTTGTACAATGATGTGGTACAGAGTGTTCGTCTTTTGAGCAAAATCATACAGCATTCCAACTGTTGACAAGAATATTCAAACTGTTCCATGCTTTCATCTATTTTTGATGATTCAGTGCAATAAGAAATTTTGCAGATGTACGAAAAGATTTTTTAATAGTTATGTGTGCTGATAACAACTCCTTATTAGCAGGAGGCCTCATTTACATTCCAGATCAGAGGAAGTTGGTAGGAGAGAAGTCATATGCTCATGAGATTCAACATTAGATCTGTATGTTTCCCTTAATCCTATATGAACTTTATGAACAGCCAAAAATCCTTTTATGTTTGTTAGAACCACTTGCTCTAAATGTAAATGGTTTCCAAGGTAAAGTTACTAAAGAAAGTGACAAGATATCTGTAAGAATTTGCCTCATGAATAAAACATTAAAACATGGTAGTGTTTTAGAAATAGGATACTGTGGGGAAAAGGTAGCATTTGCTTTTTCATAACGCTTTCCTTTAATCTTAAGAAATATTTTGCCCTTCATCCTCGAGAGCAACAATTGACACTGATTACTTAGCAATCATATAAAGCCAGGCATGGTCAAGCTGTGATAATGGAACCATCAATGCAGTTATAATGTACTTAGGTCCTGAGGAGGCAATTGCAAAGGTAACTATGATCCAGGCTAAATCCTCTTTGCAAGTCTGGAAGGGTTAAGAGCCAATGAATAGAGCTTTTTAATACAGCAAGCCACAAGGTGAGAAAAAGGAAGACGAGGTTAAGAGCATGATATGATCTTTAAATAATTCTAGATACTGTTAACATATAAAGTCCATCACGCTATTATTTTTAATCCACAGGCAGATGTTTATGATATACAAATTTTAATAACACTGCACGCACACGCACCCACACACACATACACACAAGATCCTCATATTTTCTCAGTGAAAGGGAGCTCTTACTTTTTCTTTCCATCTTCAACAATGCTGGAAATTGTCATTCTTTTTCACTTTTGTCACTTTGATAACTGAAAATTTTGCATTTACTACATCACTTGTATGAGACCTTTTTTAAAAGCAAGTTTATCATTAGGCACTGTTAGCTGATTTTAGCCCTAGCTCATATTTCTATGAGATTGTTTAATTTTATTTATTTGTATCAGCTCTTGGTATATTAAGGCTAGGGGTTGAATTGGAGCCATGGCCTGCAGCCTACACCACAGCCACAGCAACACCAGATCCAGGCCACATCTGCGACCTACATCACAGCTCATGGCAATGCTGGATCCTTAACCCACTAAGCAAGGCCAGGGATGAAACCCATAACCTCATGGATACTCGTCAAGTTTGTAACCTGCTGAGCCACAATGGGAACTCCCTTGAAATACTTAATTATAAATGTACTCATAGGTGTGACCAATCACATTCTACACAATAGCAGTTTTAGGAAGAAAATAGTGAATAGAGTTTTCTATTCTCAGAACACTGTATGAAATAGTAAAGGAGAATATGAAGCTAATTTCACTAGGTAAACTTTCCTCTTTGAAAATAATTTCTGGAATATCTGTCACTTAAATATTCAAATATAAGCACATGCTCTTTTTAGAACAAAAATGCCTACCCAAAAGCTTTTAAAATCACATGAATATATTTTTGGATGATTTGCTATTTGAAATCGTCAAATCCTCTGCTTTTTCTAATTTATAAAGACAATGGAGTTGTCAATATGGGAATCATTTCTAGTTGTTAGTGTGGAATTCATATTGGCTCAGGATTTCATCTTTGATATTATTTCCTGAGATTTCCTGCTTCTGATATTACAACCCAGCTCACAAATGATTTGCTTTCTTGAGCTGTGAGTGCTAAAGATAAGTATGTTTCTTTTGCATGTATATATACTATGGTATATAAGAAGTGAGTATAATAAATTTCCAAATCTCGAGGTTCCACATCTGATGTTTGAATATACTGATGCTACATCACAAGTCAAGATGCGATTGAAATGAGAGGACATGAGAAAGGGTCTGGCATAGGTTCTGGGTCTGGTACATGATAGTAAGACATTAAACATTAGTGCCTTAATCTTGCCATTTTCTAAAAACACAGACATTACGCATAGGTCAGGAATAGGCTTTAATTCTGGCTTAATGAAAAATAAACTGAAATAATGATCCAAACAATTAAAAATAATTGAGAAACAATTAAAAAGAAAGTAGAGAATTCTTTTTATTGAAGTTGTGAGAATTGCTATTATTTGAGTGTTCGTGTCCCCTCAAAATTCATAGGTTGAAATCCTAGCTCCCAAGTGACAGTATTAGGAGGTAGGGCCTTTAGGAAACAATTAGGTCATGTGGGCAGAGCTCTCATGAATGGGATTAATGCTCTGATAAAAGAGACCTCAGAGAGAGCTTCTGAGGCCTTTCCGCCAGATGAGGTTGCAGCAAAAATAAAAGAGCCATCTAAGAAGTCCTTTCTCATCCGATACCAAATCTGCTGGTGTCTTAATCTGGACATCCTAGGATCCAGAGTAGTGGGAAAGAAATTTATACCACTTATAAGCCACCCAGTCTCTGGCACTTTGTTACTGAAGCTCAAATTGATTAAAATAAGAATGCTGGAATTCCTGTCGTGGCGCAGTGGTTAATGAATCCAACGAGGAACCATGAGGCTGCCAGTTCGATCCCTGCCCTTGCTCAGTGGGTTGACGATCCAGCGTTGCAGTGAGCTGTGGTGTAGGTTGCAGACTCGGCTCGGATCCCGAGTTTCTGTGGCTCTGGCGTCAGCCAGTGGCTACAGCTCTGATTAGACCCCTAGCCTGGGAACCTCCATATGCCGCGGGAGCGGCCCAAGAAATGGCAAAAAGACAAAAAAAAAAAAAAAAAAAAATGTTATAGGAGTTCCTACGGTGGCTCAGTGGTTAACGAATCCAACTAGGAACCATGAGGTTGCAGGTTTGATCCCTAGCCTTGCTCAATGGGTTAAGGATCCAGCGTTGCTGTGAGCTACAGTATAGGTCACAGATGCATCTCAGATCCTGAGTTCCCGTGGTTCTGGCGTAGGCCGGCAGCTACAGCTCTGAATCCACCCCTAGCCTGGGAACCTCCATGTGCTGCGGGAGTGGCCCAAGAAATGGCAAAAAGACAAAAAAAAAAAAAAAAAAATGTTATGAAGAAATAGTGATACATAAAGAGGAACAGCAGATGTTGAAGAGCTGGGGTTATAGGGTCACCATCTCAAATTTAACCACTTAACTTCAAGCATTTGAGAAAATTACTTGAGCTGTCAGAGTCTCAGGTGGTTGTGTTTTTTTGTTTTTCCATATATGTGGGCATAATAATAGCAATAACCTTATGGAAATGTTGTATGGACTAAATGAAGTGATATCTATAAAACAATTATCCCATTGCTTGATACATCATCACCTGTCAACACATGTAAACTATTATGATTATGTACTGACAAAAGATGTTTTCATGTGTAACCAAGAAGGGATTGCGAAAATATCACAGGAAAGCTGTTGTGAAGGAAATGTGATATGTAGAATGAGTTCCTGGATGGTGTAAAGTTGCTATAGTACAAAGTAAAAGTTATTTTTTACAAAATTTGCTCCCTGCCCCTCATCCAAGTTCCTGCCTCAGGTAAGAATCTCATCTGTTCTGCTTTAACTATGGGCTCTTAGTTGTTCTCAGTAAATGACAGCTAATGATAGTGCTGTTGTGTGTCGGGGGACTGTTCATGTGCTTTAATTCACTTATCTTCTCAAGTTTTCCAAAACTTTCTCACCCTTTTTAGTTTACTGATGGCATCCTTCCAGACTTCCAACGACAGTGGATTTCCAGGTGTGCATGTGCAAGTGATTTCAATTGGACTTTGACAGAAGGGAGAAGAGAGAAACTTGTTGGCTTTTTTTTTTTTTTTTTTTTTTTTTTTTTTTTTTTTTTGTCTTTTGTCTTTGTCGTTGTTGTTGTTGCTATTTCTTGGGCCGCTCCCGCAGCACATGGAGGTTCCCAGGCTAGGGGTTGAATCGGAGCTGTAGCCACCGGCCTACGCCAGAGCCACAGCAACGCGGGATCCGAGCCGCGTCTGCAACCTACACCACAGCTCACGGCAACGCCGGATCCTTAACCCACTGAGCAAGGGCAGGGACCGAACCGGCAACCTCATGGTTCCTAGTCGGATTCGTTAACCACTGCGCCACGACGGGAACTCCTTGTTGGCTTTTTTCAGCCACCGTGAAACAGAAGTAAAACACCTGAGTGATCTTTCTTTTATTATTATCACTATTATTATTGCTGCTTTTTAGGGCTGCATCTGTGGCATATGGAAATTCCCAAGCTAGGGGTCAAATCGGAACTGCAGCTGCCAGCCTACGCAACAGCCACAGCACCACCAGATCCAAGCTGCGTCTTTGACCTATATATCATAGCTCACAGCAACACCAAATCCTTAACCCACTGGGCGAGGCCAGGAATCAAACTTGCATCCTCATGGATACTAGTTGGGTTCGTTACTGCTGAGCTACAACGGGATCTCCCCAAGTGATCTTTCAAAGACATAAAACTGATCATGTTGTACGATCTTTTTGATATGTTGTTGGATTCGGTTGGCTAAAATTTTGTTGAGAATTTTTGCATCTATATTCATCAAAGATATTGGCTGATAGTTTTCTTTTTTGGTGGTATCTTTGTCTGATTTTAAAATTAGGGTGATGGTAGCATCATAGAATGTCTTTGGGAGTGTTCCTTCTTCTTCAACCTTTTGAAAAAGTTTAAGGAGGATGGGTCTAAGTTCCTCTTTGCATGTTTGGTAGAATTCGTCTGTGAAGCCATCTGGTCCTGGACTTTTATTTGTAGGGAGTGTTTTTATGACATATTCAATTTCATTTCTAGTGATCGGTCTGTTCAGTTGATCTATTTCTTCTTGATTCAGTTTTGGCAGGGTGTAAGACTCTAGAAAGTTGTCCGTTTCTTCCAGATTGTCAAATTTATTAGCATATAATTGTTCACAGTATTCTCTCATGGTTTTTTGTATTTCTGCAGTATCCACTGAGATTTCTCTTTTTTCATTTCCGAATTTCTTTGTTTGGGTTCTTTCTCTCCTATTCTTAGTGAGTCTAGCCAGGGGGTTGTCAATTTTGTTTACCTTTTCAAAGAACCAACTCTTGGTTTTATTGATTTTTTTCTATTGTTTTTTGAATCTCCATTTTATTGATTTCCTCTTTCATCTTTATGATTTCCTTCCTTCTGCTGACTTTAGGGTTTTTTTGTTCTTCTTTTTATAATTCATTTAGATGGTGGGTTAAGTTGTCAATTTGAAGTCTTTCTTCTTTTTTGAGGAAGGCCTGTATTGCTATGAACTTCCCTCTGAGCACTGCTTTTGCAGCATCCTATAGATTTTGAGAGGTTGTGTCTTCGTTATCATTTGCCTTGAGGTATTTTTTAATTTCCTTCTTGATTTCCTCATTGACCCATTAGTTTTTTAGTAGCATGTTGTTTAGTCTCCATGTAGTAAGTTTTTTCTCATTTCTTTTCCTGTGGTTGATTTCTAGTGGGATTCATCCCAGGATCACAAGGATGGTTCAACATATGCAAATCAATCAATGTCATACACCACATTAACAAAAGAAAATCATCTCAATAGATGCAGAAAAAGCGTTTGACAAAGTCCAACATCCATTTATGACAAAAACTCTCGCCAAAGTCGGTATAGAGGGAACATACCTTAACATAATCAAAGCAATTTATGACAAACCCACAGCAAATATAATACTCAATGGAGAAAAATTGAAAGCCTTTCCACTAAAATCTGTAACAAGACAAAGATGCCCACTGTCTCCACTGCTATTCAATGTAGTACTGGAAGTCCCAGTTGTAGCAATCGGAAAAACAAAATAAAAGGCATTCAAAGAGGAAGAGAAGAGGTAAAATTGTCACTGTACGCAGATGACATGTTACTATATATAGAAAACCCTAAGGACTCAACCCAAAACCTACATGATCAACAAATTCAGCAAAGTAGCAAGATATAAGATTAACATTCAGAAATCAGTGGCATTTCTGTATACTAACAATGGACCTTTAGAAAAGGAATACAAAAATACAATACCTTTTAAAATTGCACCCCCAAAAATGAAATATCTGAGAAAAAACCTAAGGAGTCAAAGGACCTATATGCAGACAACTATAAAACTTTAATCAAGGAAATTAAAGAAGATTCAAAGAAATGGAAAGATATTCAATGTTCCTGGATTGGAAAAATTAATATTGTAAATAAAAATGGCCATACTACCCAAAGCAATCTACAGATTTAATGTGATCCGTATCAAATTACCCATGACATTTTTCACAGAACTAGAACAAACAATACAAAAATTTATATGGTGGAGTTCCCATCGTGGCTCAGTGGTTAACAAATCCGACTAGGAACCATGAGGTTGCAGGTTCGATCCCTGGCCTTGCTCAGTGGGTTAAGCATCCGGCATTGCGGTGTGCTGTGGTATAGGTCGCAGACGTGGCTCGGATCCCACATTGCTGTGGCTCTGGTGTAGGCCAGTGGCTACAGCTCCGATTCGACCCTTAGCCTGGGAACCTCCATATGCTGCAGGAGCAGCCCAAGAAAATAGCAAAAAGACAAAAAAAAAAAAATTTATATGGAACCACAAGAGACCCAGAATTGCCAAAGCAATTCTGAGGAACAAAAACCAAGTAGGAGGCATCTCTCTCCCAGACTTCAGGCTTATTACAAAGCCACAGTCATCAAGTCAGTGTAGTACTGGTACCGAAACAGACATACAGACCAATGCAACAGAAGAGCGAACCCAGAAATAAACCCAGACACCTTTGGTCAATTAATCTTTGACAAAGGAAGCAAGAACATAAAATGGGAAAAAAAGACTCTATTCAGCAAGAATTGCTGGGAAACCTGGACAGCTGCATGCAAATCAATGAAACCAGAACACACCCTTACGCCATGGATGAAAATAAACTTAAAATGGCTTAAAGACTTAACTATAAGACAAGACACCATCAAACTCCTGGAAGAGGACATACACAAAACATTCTCTGACATCAACTTTACAAACGTTTTCTCAGGTCAGTCACCCAAAGCAACAGAAATAAAAGCTAAAATAAACCAATGGGACCTAATCAAATGGACACGCTTTTGCACAGCAAAGGAAACAAAAAGAAAACAGAAAGACAACGTCCAGAATGGGAGAAAATAGTTTCAAATGATGCAATGGACAAGGGGCCTAATCTCTAAAATATACAAACAACTTAAACAACTCAACAGCAAAAAAGCCAACAATCCAGTTGAAAAATGGGCAAAGGACCTGAAGAGACATTTCTCCAAAAAAGATATATAGATGGCCAACAAGCACATGAAAAAATACTCAATATCACTGATTATTAGAGAAATGCAAATCAAAACTACCATGAGATACCACCTCACACCAGTCAGAATGGCCATCATTAATAAGGCCACAAATAACAAATGCTGGAGGGGGTGTGGAGAAAAGGGAACCCTCCTGCACTGTTGGTGGGAATGTAAGCTGGTACAACCACTATGGAGAAAAGTATGGAGGTACTTGAGAAATCTTACATAGAACTACCATATGACCGAGAAATCCCATTCTTGGGCCTATATTTGGACAAAAATTTCCTTATAAAAGGCACATGCACCCGCATGTTCACTGCAGCTCTATTCACAATAGCCAAGACATGGAAACACCCCAAATGTCCACTGACAGACGTTTGGATTAGGAAGATATGGTATATATACACAATGGACTCTTACTCAGCCATAAAAAAGAATGAAATAATGCCATTGGCAGCAACATGGATGGAACTAGAGACTCTCATCCTGAGTGAAGTAAGTCAGAAAGAAAAAGACAAATACTAAATGATATCACTCATATCTGGTATCTAATACACAACATAAATGAACCTTTCCACAGAAAATAAAATCATGGACTTGGAGAACAGACTTGTGGTTGCCCAGCAGGAGGGGGAGGGTTTGCAAGCTTGGGGTTAAAGGATGCAAACTATTGCTTTTGGAATGGATTAACAATGAGATCCTGCTGTGTAGCACTGACAACTATGTCTAGATACAATGTAGCCCAACAATGGGAGAAAAATTTATGTATACATGTATGTGTAACTGGGTCCCCATGCTGTAAAGTGTGTTGGGGAAATAACAATAAAAAACAAATAAACAAACAAATAAATAAATAAAACTGATCATGTTACCCCTCTGCCACTTCCATGACAGTCAGGCTTAGGCTCTTGGTTCATGCCATGATCCTGACAATTCTCCATCTCTCTCATTCTCTCCTGAGATTTTTGCACACCCCCAAACTGGCCGTATTGTTTCACCCCCTTTGCCTTTCAATATGTGGTTTTGCCTGTCTGCAATGCCCTTCTCCTTTTTTCACCGGATACTCACATTCTCCTACTGTAAGCCACAACTACAAAGAGTTTATAAAGTCTCCTGTAACTGCTCCCAGGCAAAGTTGCAGACATCCTCTTTTGTGCTAGTACTGTACCCTGCAGTTTTCTGTTGTGGCACTCCTCACTACCCTTCTTGGAAATTATTTGTCTGCTTATGTTACTCATCCATTAGTCATTGAAGTGACTCAGGGTAAGAGCCATATCCTATTCATTTTTATATCTTTAGCACTTAGCAGAATGTCTCTAAAACATGCATTTCCAATGGGGGGAAATATCACTTTCAAGAGGGCAAAACCAGGTTCTTGAGAAGGGGGTGAAAAAAACTTAGACATTATAATGCTTTGTGGTCCTCCAGAGCCACAGTACAAAACAGATATACAGTATACCTGAGGGATTACAATTAATGGGGAGAGGGCAATTAGATTAAAACAAAAGTCAAAAAAGTCTCCTAAAGTGGAATGATAATGAAAAAAAAAAGAATTGACAAATACTGCTTTAAAGTAAGCACTTCGTTAAGGTTTATTTTTCCTTTTTTAATATTAAGTAAATATTTTTGAGTAGATGACAAATAAACTCAAACTCTAGTTCTGATGCTTATGATTTGGGTGACTGGGCCTGTCATTTACCTTCTCTTGATGTATTACCAACATACAAGGCTGGTGAAAGAGTAAAGCATATATCTGTAAACTCAAACATATGTAAATAGCATACTCTTGCATGCTTCAGAACTATGCCACTCAAGTTCTTTTTTTTCCTTTCTTCTCTACTCAGCAAGTTCTTAAGACAGAATTCTTTATTTGTGTGTGTGAGAAATATGCCCTGACTTTTTACGGGAAAACTGCTTTAATGTGTATCTCTCTACTAATGTCTTTATGTATATGGTCCTTACCTAGAGGAAAAGAAAATTCTGAGTGTAAAGTTTGTATCTTATTCATAACAGGTACCAAAATGAGAACCAAATGAATCCCAAAAACTGATGAGCAAACATGGAGTCAGGCACTTGCCTATCTGTTTTCCTGTCACTGCTACATAGAGTGATAATGAAGAACCCCTACCTAATTTATTCAGAACTCTGAGCTCGCTGAGAGCTGATCTGGAAAAGCCAAAGCACATCCTTTAATGAAATCTGTTTTTGGTGGATGTGCGGCACTGCATGCATGTTACCATTCTGCAAAAATCTTTTGACTCAAATGCTCAAATAATAACAAGTGTTAGCATTAGTTTCAAGTAAGCAGGATGGTGAGAAATTGGACATATTCCTCTAACATTTAAATAAAAAATATACTGAGTGATTCAGTAGATCAAATCTTGTTGAAACATAAATGAATGTGAGATTTCCAGAAGAAATAGGTGGATTCCTTACTATTTTTGTTTATAAGCAGCATTTTTATACTTGGATGTATATAGCCTTTGTCTTATGTAGAGATATGAAAAATTTGGAATACGGTTCTTGGATAAAGAGAACTTCAAGAAGCCTGGAGGCATGAGATGCACACATGACTGGGATCAAATCACAGGCCAGCAGGAAAACTCCCTCAGGCGCTTAGCACAAAAGACTCTGGGGAGTTTTCTCTAAAAATCTCCTTTGTAATTATGCCGCATCATATTTTGCCAAAGGCATGGTCTGACTGGTGGTTTTACTGATTTACTGGCCAACGCTGACAACATTATGAAAATAAAAGACTTGGAACAATAATTGTAACTGCCATGGAAGTCTCCCCAAAGACCATCTTTATCCTGCCATGAGTTCATGTGTTTCCAGTGGATAATTCCTCAGATCATGCCTGTTGAGGTTTGCTGACTGCCAGCATTAAGGCCAATGCCATGGACTAAATATTGCAGTTTTAAAAAAATTTCAACAACAAAAAAACTGTCTATATATTATACTGATCCATGTAAATAACCCAAGGCCCATGATTGTATTGGTCCCAGTAAAATAGCATCCACTTGAGCAGGAAAATTTATATCTCGAAACATGTGGTTTACCCTTTAGGATACAGAAGAAGGTTAGCTGGGATCAGCTAAACCCAATGTCATCCATTATGGATGGGGGTAGAAAGAGAAGACGAACAATTTATAACCTCGGAGTTATAAAAACTGTAGACAGACTATTTCTGCAAGGCTCTGATCCCTCACTGATGGTATGGAAAACTTTTAACTTTGTAAAGGAACTTTATCCAAAACCCACTGTGGACAAGTCGGCAGGAGTGAAACAGATTCAACTTTCTTTCAGGAATATGAATCTGATTCTATAAAAACTCACTACCTATGGGATAATTAAGTAGCTACAAGCGATATGTAGTGATCAAGGAGCTCTCAATAGCATCCTTACATCTTTAACCCATAGCTTTTTTTTTTAAATGCTCTGTACACAAGTCATCCTCAAAATATTTTACTTTGAAAACTGGAGTATATACCCTTTCTCCTAGATATACACTGGTGAACAAAAGACGCAAGAAAGCACAATATCAGTATTGGTTATGTTTTGGAATATTTTTTGCTTTAAAATGGAATGACTGTGAAACATACTTTTTCTTTTCTTTTTAGGGCCACATCTGTGGCATAGGGACATTCCCAGGCTAGGAGTCTAATTGAGTTGCAGCTGCTGGCCTGAGCCACAGCCACAGCAACACTGGATCCAAGCTGCATCTTTGACCTACACTGCAGCTTGCTGCAATGCTGGATCCTTAAGCTACTAAGCAAGGCCAAGGATTGAACCCACATACATCCTCATGGACACTAGGGGGGTTCTTAACCAGCTGAGCCACCAACAGGAACTCCTGAGAGGTACTATTTTTATATTAAAATATATGATAATATAAGGAATACATAATGTATATGGATTCTTAAGGTTTTACAAGAAATTTCAAAGAAATATCATGTTTAAGGTCAGTCTAGATATTCTGAATAAAATACATTATATTCACATATATTCATATATGTATTCATATGTACACACAAAAACATACACACATATACATAAACAAATATACATATGTATATGCCTATATACATATGTACACACACTATAAACCTGTATACACAGAGACATATAATGTAAAAAATTCTATAAATTTTATAATCAAAATGAGAAAAAAATGAAAAGATCTGAAGTTATTGAGCAGATACCGTGTTAATTGTGTTACAGTCTTATGCTGTGCATTTAAATACATCATTTTAAATAATGACACAAACAAATTTGAAAATGAGTAGTAGGCCACTCTTAGAAATCAGTTTTGTGAGGTTTGAGTAGGTTAAATAACTTGCCCAAGATGACATGGCTACTAATCATCAAGGCTTGATTTCAAACTTCATCTTAGGTGCCAAAACAAATCCTGAGCTCTTTCCACCTGCATTTTGGTGTTAGGACTCCTAGTATCTACATTCTGCTAACCATTGTCTAACTTTGTAGTCTCTTGCTATGCTGCACTGAAAAAAGAATAACCACCACTTATAGTGCAGCTACTATATTTAGCATTATCTTGTATTTGGATTATGACATGTAGTATGAATGACTGCAATAAGCCCTTGAATTAAGCGAGATTCTTAAAACTTCTGAATTATGTAAGGGTTAGAGGGCCAATAATGTGATTTCACTTTTATATAAGAATAATAAAAAGATTCTGAAGTCTACATATAGTCAGATTTTCCTTTTATCATCTTTAAAGAACAAATAAAACGAAAAACAAACAAACAAAAAACCCCATCACAATCCTCATCAGGGCTCTAATACAGTTATTCCACTGTTGCACAGAAAAAGAAGGCAACTCCTCAAGTACTGAAGATTTGAGAAGAGCTAAGTATGTTAAATACAAAACACTCGAAGTCTTGGAAGTGGATATCTAGAAGGCAAGGCCGTATATTCTAATGTGTATAATGTCTGTCCCTATTTCCTTTCTCATCATTTCAACTTCTTTCCCCCACCTCTTTGAAAGCAAATGCACAGCCAAACATGCCCAGTAACCTCCTGGGTGAAAAAGTTTGGGAATGATTTTGCAGCAATCATCTGTAAGCTAATAACTGTCAAAGGACAGAGATTGTATCAAAAATAAGGTCAACATGTAGAATTGGAAACAAAAATAATCTATAGCGATAAGAAATTCCTCTTCCAGATAATTCAGGACTTTAAACGTAACAACAACCCCTTTCACCTTGGCAGCTTTCCTGCAGATAAACAGAAGCCATAACACAGAACTTGTGTTTTGATAACCTTGATCTCTTGAGTCCACTGTCATTTCAAGTTCTGGGTCTAGAAAGACATATTTATTTTCCCTGAAGCCGTCAATAAAGCACAAGGAAGTCTTAGAAGATATAATGGCTCTGAAGGATCACAAAGTTATACTGCAAAACTACATGAAGTTTTCATAATGATTTCTGTGTACAGCTGACCAGTATATAAAAGGCCCTAGGGATATCTGACAAATATCTTACGGACATAATAGAGGAGAGAGAACTCTCGAGGATTTTATTTCCTTAATGCACACATATCCTGAGGCCAAATGAATATCTTTATTAGAGGCCATTTCTCAAAGAAGAGATAATGACCACGAGGGAAAAAATAAAACCTACATATTATGAAATATTTCTAATATATGTTTGATTTTAATTAGGGGCATTTCTGGGTGTTCCAGGCAGCTTATTGAAATATTTCACATAAAAATATCACACACACACACATACACCTATCTTCAACTGAAATTATTAAAGTTATTTTAATCTTTACTATTGATCATCTGCACTTCAAACATTACTGAACTGTGTTTCAGGAAAACTGTATATTAATTCTAAAACTGAGTTTATCAGGCATCTCAAGTATTGCTATTGTATCTTGGTTTCTTAAAACTAATATATATAATTATAAATCTACTTATTTCTTTTAAAAGATAAAACATATATTAAAAGAGTAGTTAAAGGAACTATGCAAAAGCAATGTGGCATTGCTATTATTGTGACACAGTATTTTCCTTTCTAGAATATATTTACCAGTAATGTATGCATAAAAATGATATGATAATATATAAAACATGATACAATAGACATACAAATTAATGGATAATATATGCTTTATCTTGGAATAACACTAGTACAGGTTACTCAGAGGGCAAAATAGATAAAACAATTATATGAAACTATATGCATCCAGTCCCTTTTGCATAGGTGTGGTGACATGCACCTATTTTTGAAAAATAACTTTTGTTCAAGAAAGCATCATAAAATAGTATTATCTATCAAATGGTATTCTTGTTTCAAACAGATGAAAAAAATAAATTGTCCAAGATCTCAATATGTAAAAATACTTAAATGGCTTTTAGTGGCTGAATTTCCTGAGTCTGTTATCATGAAACACAAATACATGGTAAAATATGCTTTGAAAACAAACTTAATTTGAAAATGTAAAAGCCCAGTAAGGTTATTTGCAATTGCTTCCTACAAGATTAAATTAAAACTTTATTACCCGAAAATATATCCTGAAAGTTCTACTCTTTAAGAACCAACATATAAAAGGGCATAGCAAATCTGTCACTGAATAATGACACATAATCTGATACTAACAGAGATTATCGGAATATCATCTAACCTTAATTTGATTTCAAAATAAAAATGACCTCTGAGCAAGAAAAGAGTCAGTTTGGATCTGAAGTCAGAACCAATAATTAAGATAACTTCATAAGTTAAATATGTGTCCAACAGGAGCATTCTGAAATTCTGCAAATATCGATAGTTTCATAGATTACCAAAAAAGGAGTAAAACCTGACTCCCAAGAAAGGCCTTGAGAAATGAATATACAGATCAACGCTTTTTAATTGCAAAATATTTCAGTCTCCCTCTCTCTCCCTATACCTCTCCCTCTCTTTTTAACTTTCCACTATGAAATCAACGACAAGAACATTTCAGGGAATGTTCTTGATTAATTATACTTAAGAGGTTAAAGCAGCTAGAGAAGGTGGCTAGCTCTGCTGATCATTTTCAATAGTCATTTGAGCTAGAATGGTATATAAAATGAAGATCTCCTCCAAAAACCCGGGGTCACTAACTGCTTTTGGCTCTAACTGAAGGACGCACAGAGCATTTGGCACTAACCTCCGCGAAGAATGCTATCTGAATATTGTCAGAAGAAAAAAGAAAAAGTGCTACAAAACAATGGAATTAGAAAACAAGGCTAACAGGTGGGAGCTGCCTGATCACAGCACAGACTGGAAGGACTTAAGAGGGAATGAGGAAGGGTCCTCAGAGAACTAAATTCCCCCATAGCAGCTCGCAGGGGAGAGGGGTACAGACTGCCTTGCCAAAGAAGAAGAAACACACCCCCATCTCATCTTCTTAACTGAAAAACAACAGAAATTCAAATGTCAATCTGACCCATTTATGGTCCTTTCTGGTTTCACTGGTTTGGCTAATTTTAAAGACCTTTTAACTTCATTCTAATTTACATTCCAGCTCCATTAGATACCATTTCTCATCCACCTTTTAATCAGGTGATTTGTAAAGAACTCGACCACAAAATGCATATCATCATTAAAAAAAATCATAAGGCAACAGATAAAATTAAGCGTAAAACTCCATATGACACTAACATATGTAGTTCATGGAAACACCAAATTAAAACATAAACCTGAGTGGCAATGCAGCGATGACACTGTTAAATCTTCAAGTTTATTAACTCAGGATTATTCAACCAGAATAGCATGCTTTTAGCCAGAAAAACAATGTATAATATGCAAATGATAAAAGTCTGTGAATACATAAGAGTCTTTAAGCTCCAAATGGTCACTGAAAACAATCTTGAAATTCAATCTGCAAATTATATTTGAATAGTCACATCTGGTAAAAGCATTCTTCTCTGGGGTGAAATTATTGGGAATTTTAACTTCCTACATTATTTTAGAAATTCAAATAAGCATTTAAGTTTAAAAATATATTTGAACTAGCAAGTAGGCATTGGATTCCTCTGCTTTACAGGGTAGGCTAGGAATAGGGTCTGAAAGGGATAGTAAAATACAGTAACAAATCTACTTTAGGGGATGGAAAAGATGTCACCATCTCATTTTGTGGCAGTTGAGTCAAACGTGGGGGATTCTCCAGGCTGCTTAGAAGTTGCTTTTTAGAATTTCCTCTTCATTCTGGATTCCTATGTCTCTTGAATGTTGATTATACTTAAATATCACATTTTCCTTTTTAACCTAAGAGTCAATTTAGTCAAAAGTTTTGTATTATCTTAGCCCCAATCAATGCCCATGTTGGGTATCCCATGAACATGGCTTAGGGCATAAGTTATAGACGCACAGTAATGGGGGAAGGAAGGATTCTTTCCTCCCCATGAAAAAGGGCTATTTTGTGTGGCCTGCCAATGGCGCTGGGTAAACAGCCTATGTCTTAACAAACCATTTTTTTAATGCTTTATGACTAGTTTATGGCCTGCCCCCAATTTTAATGGTGTGAGAACATGTTTAAAATAAGCTTCAGAGAATAGGCTTTAGTCTGCAAGTTTGTTGACAAAAATTCACAATAAGCAAAGACACTATGATGGATTTCCCAACAGTGAAGATGGTGTGAGGGCAAGGCCAGGGCCAGAACCAGGGGACCAAGATGTGTTACCTGCTGTGTTAAGGATTTTTTCCTTCTGATTTCTTTTCCTTCTAGTCCAATGTTTTTACCTCTGTGCTAGTTAAAATTCAAATAGTCTAACATTATGATCAAATTTTTTTTTTTTTTTTTTTTTTTTTTTTTTTACATTCCATCAACTACTCAAAAGTACACTACCTTTTGGCTTTTTATATATTTGGGGCCATGCTTTTCTTAATAGGGTTTTCAATATATATATATATTTTTAAAGGATGTTTATTTGTTCCTTTGCTTTTTCTGGCTTTTATAAGTACCTTTTTTTGTCTTGTTGAAAAAAAATATATATATGGGTACCTTTAGAGTTAACAGCTTCTAGCTTCTTCGTCATTTTATCTTTAATTAAATCAGTTTCTACTGTCTTCGTCCGTTTCATGCTTTCTGCTTGACTTGAGGACTCTTTTTTTTCTTTCTTTCTTTCATTCTATGGCCACACCTACGCATATGGAAGTTGCCAGGCTAGAAGTCAAATTTCCAGCTGCAGCTGCAGGCCTGTGCCACAGCCACCGCAACACTGGATCCAAGCCACATCTACAACCTACATCACAGTTTGCTCCAACACTGGATCCTTCTTTTTATACAGAAGGGCTCTGATTTCTGTATTCCCCCTAGTGAAGTGTGATTCTTTAAACTCAGATTCGAAAGGAGATACATTTAAGTTAATCAAGTTTTGATCATCTCTATTTTAATAACAAATTTACTTTCAAAATCATCCTATATCATAATATTTTAAATAATTTTAAATGTTAAATATTTAGAGTGAATTAATTCCTTGATATTTAATAATCTTCATGAAGTCATAATAATTCTCATACTATTCTTATTCATATTATTAGCCTTTGTAATCAATTATTCTAATTCATATAAAATTATTCATAGAAATGAATCCCTTTTTAAGAGAGAGGAGAGTCAGTATGTTAAGTTCAGGTTTTGTTTGCTCTCATTTAATCCACACAACTTTGCAAAGTACATTTTACAGATGGATATAGCCTGAGAGATGGCAAGTAACCTGCACAACAGGTGTGATAAAGCCAGGACTCCTGACCACGTCTGTTTGAATTCAAAAGCTCATGCCTCTCCCCATAACAATGCACTGCAAAAAGAAGTGGACGTTTCAATGGCATGAAAGATTAAGCAAATAGTTTGCCTGGGAAACATATACTCTTGTGATACAAACAAACTATAGCGGGGGGGGGGAATAAACTATAAAGCTCTGAACCTATTTATGCAAACATCTTCAAATTAATCCAAGCAACACTATTGTTTATTACGTGGTACGTCTTTGTAGAATACTTATGAAAAGAGAAGACGGATCCTTGCTTATTTGTAATGGTCATATTTTCCAGCTTTGATATTTAGCATGAGAAACTTGTTTTATTGGCTTTATTTTGCAGTACTGTATCATTCTTCATGACATCCAGAATGAATAATTAAACAGGTAACTGTGAAACACTACAGAAATTAATTTTAAGAGGACAAATGGGATCAGGGAACACAGCATACACTGCATTTTACTGAAAACACCTTCAGCCATTACACTAAATAATCCATGTCACATCCACTGGTAATTTCCAGGGTGATTTCCTTTTGCCAGGATGAATTATTTCTGCCACTACCTGGCGTACAGCATACTAGGGATATGCATTAATGGTGAGTTTACTTTTTCAAAACAGAAGGGGAGCCATTAAAAATTCTAAGGAAATCCCCCAAATGCCGGCACCTTGCCAGGACACTTATTCTAAATGGTAGCAGAGAGAATGGGGAGCAGCTTCTGGCTTCATAGGCATCCCTGGTGATAGCTCTTAACTGCCAGAGAGCAGAAGCGCCGGCAGTAGGGGAGAAACCACAGGCGATGGAGACAGGGAAAGAACCACAGGTCAGTCGCTGGAGCGAAGGCTGCGGCAGAAAGAATGTACGTGTGTCTCCCTCACCAGTTTCTCTTTCTGGACGGAGAAGGCTACCTTCCCCAGGACACTTCACACGTACATGAAATGAAATGAAAGTCATAAATGAATGAAAGTCATAAATGCTTTTTTTCAGGCCTGGCCATACAGTGGCGGGCGTGAATGTGCATTTTCCACTGTCTCTTCCATCTCCCACTCACCACCCACCCGGACGGAGCAGCTGGATGTAGCAGCTGGACGTAGAAGGGACTCCAAACTGGTAGGGGAGTTGTGCAATGCAAGGACCCCAGAGTTCTGAGCCCCATCTTAGCAAAGAGCCACCACCAAGGAGAGCTGCCTGCCTGGGCACAGTCACGCTGGGCTTTTCATTGGCGAGAAATCATTTACTGGGTTCAGTCACAGAGATCGGGAGGGAGGTTGTCTGTTCCACCCCTTGGCTGATGCTGTCGAACAACAACTCTCTGGGACATATTTTCCAAAGTCATTGTAAGACTTGAAAAGGAGTCTTATGTTTTCAGTGACAGTGAAGGAGGTGCTATCATAAGATACTTAGGGAGTGAATTGCTGGGCCATTGGGGTTTGAGGCACTAATTCTATTAACATAGTGGCAAAAGGGAAGTCCAATTGCAGTCAGAAGGCATCCTGGAATGTAAGAATTAAACAGGAAGAAAATCCCAAATGATGGCCTCAGAAATATAATGAAATATTATATTTCTTACTAGGCTATTTATTGCCTCTTTTCTGACCCTTGCGCATTGGCTGTTTTCACTTCCTGCACACACATGATCTCCAGCAACATGGAACTAGCCCCTTGCACACAGAGTCCCTGGGAAGGCCAAGCTCTGGAACAGTTTTTGCCCCTTTGGTAAGAATGTTTGAGCCTTGTGGCGGGAATGAACACCCTCTGTAGTTGGTTCCTTAAATCTGCGGTCTGCTCGATTTTCTCTGTTCCTTGATTCACTGCAACTCATAACATCATGGTCACAACTCTGGATGACATCTCTTTTTGTCTAAGGACAATTATACCTGGTCCACTTTTTTCTCTGACCTTTAGTACTCATGCTTTAATTTCTGCTTGGCTGCCTGCTGATTAATTGTTTCTCATAAGCTGCCGTTTACCAAGTATCACTTAAGTGGATAGAGACCTCTTTGGCTTATTTCCCCAATGATGGCAGATCTCTGACTGTCCCAGTCCTGGCTTCATCCCATGATTGGTGCTCAGGGGTCCCAGGATTAGACTCTTACAGAGGCTGCATCTAATGTACCACATTTAGGATAAAGGGGGGGTCTCCGTGGAGAAAGTGTAATTATAGCATTTGGAGAAAGCGTAATTACAGTATTTGCCTACAATGCAACTTTCTCATGGCAAAGTCATCTATCTCTTTATTCCATTCACAAGCACTGTGCATACAAACCAAGGCTCATATAGATCTGGCCCTATTGGATACCTATAAACAGACCATGGCTATGGTGTATTTAGCACTTCTTGTGTTTGAGGGCTGACTTTTGGCTTTGACAGAAACAGGTTGCGTTATATTTTAGATTGTACAACACATTTTAAAAAAAGAATATTTATTGGACATTTTAAATCTTACACAAACTCTGAGAATCATTATTCCCAATCTATGTGATAAAACTGAGATTCAGAGAGTTTAAGCATTATAGCCAGGTTCGTATAGCTATTAAATGAGAACACTGAGGGCTCAACAGTCCAAAAAATGCTGCAGTGTCTCTCACCCAGGCAAACCTACAAGGCAAGGCTAAGACTGTCTCAGTTTCTTCCATTTACACCTTATGCTTTAGAAGCATTTTTTTTTAAATTAGAATGAATTATAGTTTTGCTGATCACCAATATTTCAGAAAAATCAGTCAACACTTTTAACATCCAGAGTATTCCTATAACCAAGTAAAAGGGAACTTTAATGTCTTCAAATTATATCTCCATCAAAAAAAAACCAATAAATAAATAACACTATCTGGATATCTTGGAAATATTTTCTAAATTCTAGCTCAGAATTTACCGAGGGTTAATTTTAGCATGTTAGGAAAAAAAGCAACTTTGACAACAAGTAAAATATACCCCATTTCTAAAGAAAAACATTTTATTCTCTCTTTAAATTTATGCTTATGCTTTGTCCAATTTAGAGAGAGAGAAAAATAGAATTCAAAAAACTTCATAAAATGGATCAAATTATTTAGAATCGGAAAATTATTAATTTTTAGAAATGAAGGTAAAAAGCCTGAAAGTATAAGAGGAGGTATTTTTGCAAGACTAAAGGAACATAATGAATTCCTGATAAGATTGTGAGGAATAACAGGTAATAATTTCTATGAAAGATTTTGAATGCCTTTTACTCTAGGGCTTCTGGTAAATATATGAAATTATTCCACAAGATTTAGTCCTGAGCTACTTTAGAAACTTAATAAGTAATATTAATACTGGATTTTGTATTTTTTCGAATCTTTCCCTGACAGTTACACTGTTTCTATATATGTCGGAATGTGTGTCTGTGTCCTAGAACACGTGTAAAAATGCATGGTTCTTTGTCCTAAGGGAGAATTTTCTCACATAAATATGGAAAGATTTTTCTGATTCTTTTACATTTTTCTTAATAAAATGGCAAAAAGGAATTTCACAGAAAATGTGATAAATCAGTGACCTATTCATTCTTAAATTGTCATGACAAAGCAGAGTAACCAGCTTCAGAACTTCTATTTTCCAAAATAAAGATGTTTTTGAGTAAAAGCATTTTAAGAAACCCAATAATGTATAAATTTCCCTTTTAAAGCATATTTGATATTTTGCTTTGAATTTTTTGTCATCCAGAAAAAATGTCTTCCCTAAGAAGAAACTATGCATGCTAGCCAACCACAGCATTTCAGTCATCTTTTATCTGGGCTGACAGTAAGGATGCTAAGAGGATTCTCTTTCAAAGCACAATGGATCTCAAACATCAAATAAATTTCTGGCTACACGTGAACCCAAAGGAAAGACCCATGATGAGCATTTTCTATCCACCACAGTGGCTTTTCACAAATAAGTAGACACTCTTAACTTTAATATTTGAACACACACCCTATCTTGTGTCAAAATTTTCAACACGTTGATGGCAATTTCTGGAAATCCAGCTTCCATCATGCAGTCTGGATTCCTTTTTTTTTTTTTTTTTTTTCTCTAGGATCCATTCAGGAAGCAAAAGGAAGAGGTAAGTGGACAGGAAAGGACTTTGCATAGTTATTTTCTTTACTATCCCCAATCTGGAGACAGACAGAAGGCATCTGTCTTCAAAACTCTGTCACCATAGTGTTCCATGCTTTCCTAATCCCTCTATTGGACTGCAGGGATCTCTTCTGTGGGAGCCAGCTTTGAGGACCCGCTGGTGCAGAACCAAGGCCACGAAAGCCATTTGCGATGGGAGAGAGCCATGCAGTGCCTCGCGAGCTGCACCAGGGGCCTATTTGCTTCCAAATGAAGTCAAGTTGATGTGTTCTAAAAGGCCCTGAATTCCACAAACAATGGTTTCCTTAGAAATTGGCCATCTCTCCTCAGCTCAGCTGGTGTACTGCTGCTAAGGGTCCCTGCATTTTTTTTTAGGACAAGAAGGAGCAGTGGGCCTGAACTGTTCTTTCCACCTGTGTTAATCCAAATATTCCTCAGCATTAGTTCATGATCTTTTTATATGAAGAAAAAAATTCCTCCTCCACACTGGTTACTATCCCAGTGGATTAAAATACATTATATTATAGTTTTATGGCTCTATGAGTTTGAATGTTCAAAATGGGCTTAAGATATAAACCATACTGTTTCACTGCAGTACATGGTACTGTGTGGATGTATCAAATCACTGTTTCTTTAACTGTTAAGATATCAGCATGAGCTTCATGTATGGATGCTTAGACAGCAGAGGCTCAGGAAGCAATCTTATGCATCAAAAAGAGCTAAGGTATTTTTCGGAATTAACTTACACAGCTGTAACATAAGAATTTAACGGCAAAATACAATGTATGTCTCACCTCCTTCCATACAGCTGCTGATTTCTGTCTAGTGTTTCTAATCAAATTTTTGCAGATCTTTGTTACCATATAAGAAAAACGGTAACATGTTTTTTAAAAGGTATATATTCTTGGCCAAAAGAAGGACTTTATATTGGACCTTTTGTATATGGTAAAAGAACCATCACTTTTGCTATTATTCTAAAATAAATTAATACATATAGAAGGCTTGAGAATTCTTAACAAAGTTTATGTAAACCTGATTCCTGAAATCATATAGTATCAGTTGAGATTTGCCACCAGTAAGGTTGGGTGGATATCTTTCAAATAACATGAAGTCATGATGAACTAACTGATGGCCATTGCAGCTCCAAGCAAAACAACTCCTCTGTGGATAGGTGTATTTTTTAAGAGGATAAATAAGAACAGTAAGGACTTATTGATTTCTCATCCATGCAAAGATAACTGAGAAGCTAGGTGGTCCCACTTAGAGTGGTCCCACAGTATTATGGACCAACTTTCATTTAAAAACAAAAAACAAAAAACACTGCACCATATTGCAAATAGAGACACAAAGAAGAACTACAGTTCCAATTAGGACAAAATCAGCCACTCCAGGCAATAAAACAACAGGAGGCATCACAATATCAATACCTGAGAAATACTGCCACTTGTTACCTAACCATATCGCTCACTCAGAACATTGCCCAGGAGAATCGGAGCCAGTCTAAACACTTCAGAAACCATCCAGAGCCGTATGGCACGCGATTCTTCCAGACCTCAGGAGTAAAAGTTAGCCAGAGCCTCCTGACATACTAAAATGATTTATTATCACAGGGCTGAACTAATGCATTGTGCTTTACAACTCTCCTGGCAGTCCAGAGGAGAGGCTGCGTTTATTACCTACAGTACATAATGCCCGCTGAAGAGCTCTGTATTATTCATAAGACTGCCTTTTTTGTGCCATCATAATGCTGATAAATTATGAAAAAATGCATATTTTATTTCAATTTATAACATACTGTTGTATACATATCCATACATCACGTTGCAGCAGGCGGAGCGAGTATTATTGCTGACAGCTGTTGACATGCTTCAATAAAGCCCAAACAAAGGGGCTTCAGCAATAATCCAAAGTCACAACTCGCATTCCAAATAAAAAGCCCACTTCTTTCTCTCACAATATTTAGACAGGATTTGCAGAAATGTCAATGCTACATCAGGGGAAAACTTTGGCAAAAGCCCTCAGAGATGTGTGTAATTTTCCACCCAAATTCACTGGGGTTGCGGGGCCGGGAGGGGGGGGGTTCTTCTATATTAAACAGTAAAGCTTCTGTGGGAGAGGCAGGTCCTCAAGTGAAAAAAGAAAGTCTTCTTTATGAAGAAGCATTTCCATCAGAGTTTGCTATAATTATATCGGGTTTCTTTTTCTTTTCTTGCTTCAGATGGTGGAGTACCTAATTCTAAAACACATTCAGAGAAGGTTCTTTACAAAGACTAGAGATTTTTCATTAACTCAGTCTTTAGCAGTTTTCAAGTTTGTAAGTTTTTTCTTGTTGTTTTTCTCCCCACATTAGTTAGACTGCATAGCCAGATGGTACTTGGATCTTTGCAAATAAATTCAGTAATTTCCTTTTTAATTCCACGTACAAGGAGATGGTTTAAACGTAATGAATAAAAGCTAATTTGGGGTAATTGATACTTTTAATAAGGGCGAGCTTCTTTTAGACATCAAGCATTCAATTGATACAATTCTGAGCTGAAAAGGACCTGAGCTCATCAGTTTACGGTTCATTCTGCAAATAAGAAATCTGAAATCATCAATCAAGTGATCTGCTCTAGCGTATACCTCCAGCAGGGCTAAGATTAGAACACAGGTTTGTCTCCTAGGTTAGTCTTTCTTTATTCCAAGTGGCCTTTCCAGAGTTTAACATGCTATCATATATGTAATAGTATTAAATGATTTCGATAATGTTTGACTATACTTACCCATGTCTACCTAAAACATGACAGCATTTTGCTGTCTGGGGTCTTCTGCAGAGGCTCATTAGAACGAGACTGCAAGAGCTACCTTAGATGTGTTTTTACGTCTCTAAGTAAGAAAAATGTATCAATTAAAAAAAAAAGTAAAAACATACAACATCATTTCCAGACTGAAATAAGGTGAAGACTACAAAGAACAGGTCTCACAGACGAAATGATTAAGGTGGAACAATGCGCTATATATTTTAAAAAGTTAAAAAAAAAAGTGGTATATATTTAAAAAAGTAAATTGTCATTGTTTCATGTACACGGGGTGTCCTGTCACGTCATTAGACTCATTTGCTATGAAATCCTAAATTGCTGCAATGAAATTCCTGTTCTCACAGGGCTCCCACACTGCCCTGTGACTTCTGCAAACCACAGCAGTGCCCCAAACAGACTCCTAGTGAACACCCAGACCTTTACTCACGGACATATGCACACATGCAGACGGCCTCCAAGAAGGGTGGGAGAACCAGAAACCCGATTTAAGCACCACCCGCCTTCACTGAACGAAAGGGGATTGCAGAAGAGCCACTGCACATGAACTACCTCACAGACCGTAGCATGGGTGTCCAGTTTATCAGCAGACCAGGTCAGGGACCAGCTGGGGAAAGGTTTGGGGAGGGGGAAGAGTTTCTGGGGCAGGAGGGAATCGAGGTAGTTCTCTCAGTACTTCTAGGTTTGCCGTGAGCTCCCACCAACCTAAAATGAGCTGTAAAGGAGAAACGGGGCCTTCTGAACTAACCATATCCTTATTTAGCCTCCACTTTCAAACCTAAGTCAGATTTTATCTTCCTGTTTTCTACCAAATACGATGATAGCCCTGCACGATGAAGGAGGGGGGATGTCTTCAAAGGTTTAAAAATCTGTGTGTGTGCCTTGCAGGTACCTTTTTATTAATCATCATAGTCTCTTTATTGTCTCTCTTCAGTACAATTGGATTATCTTCAACGCTATTTCTCTGTTTCAGCACATCTCTTTCCTCCATCAAAAGCCTTCACGTTCACATATACACAGTAATACGTTTGATTTCCACATTTTCGGTGTTCAAAATTCATTTTTCACACAGACTAGACCCAGGTTCAGTTAATAGCCTCACCTGACGACATCAAGACTTAAGAAAAAAAATGCAAAGCCTTCTCTAGAGAAACTCAAACAGAAACTAATTAATTCAATAATAGTTGCTCCTACCTATTACTGAGAATTAGCCCTTATCTTTAACCACCACAACCATCATTTGTAACACAATGAAGATTTGCTGCTTCTCATTTAGGCTCATAAATTGTGCCAAGGTGTTTTAGCTTTTTGGGTTTAATAACTAACTGCCCACTTCGTTTGAATAAAACCAAAGCTAACTAGACAATACTTTGATCACTTTATTTCTTTTTTTTTTTTTGATGGTTTGATTTGACATTCTTAAATAATTTTGAGCTAAAGGAAACCTTAAAAGTTCCTTTAGTTCAACACACTTATTTGACAAATAAGATGACAGGTCAAGAATGCTTAAAGAGTGACAAAAGAAGTGGCTCTTAAACTTTCTCAACCCAAACACTTGAAAAACTGTGTGTATCCAAACCCTGAAGGAAACAGATTTCTCCCAAGATTCACTAAAAAAATTCCTAGCACCTCAATATCTTCACATTGCACAGCCTTACTTTTCACATTCCAGAAATGTCCCAGAATTACCAATATGACAGAGTATTTCTTTATTCATTTATTTACTTTCATTTTTTTGAAGTAACAGGATATTTAAATGGAACCTGTTCTCACTCCATTTTTGGCTAAAGGTCCCAAGGCTGAGCTAAGAGCTGTGATCACCATAACCTGAGTGACTGCTATTTCACCAGGCAGGACTCGCAAAAATGCCGTCCAACACGATATACCAAGAACCCCCCCACCCCTTTTTTTTTTTGCTTTTCAGGGCTGCACCCACAGCAATGGAGGTTCCCAGGTTAGGGGTCGAATGAGCTACAGCTGCAGGCATATGCCACAAAAACTAAGGGTCCGAGCCACATCTGAGACCTACACCGCAGCTCACACGGCAACACTGGATCCCCAATGCACTGTGCGAGGCCAGGGATCGAACCTGCATCCTCATGGATACTAGTTGGATTCATTTCCACTGCGCCACAACAGGAACTTCCACCAAGACCCTTTAGTTCAACCCATACTTGAAGATATTTAGAAATAAGAGGAGCCAAGAAATGGGATGGTTTGGGATACAGTTTCTTGGTGGAAGTTGCTGGTACAGTCCTGTGCTTCCTCGTTCACTCGCATTTATCTGAGTAAAAGGAGTCTTAAGTCTTAAACCACTGGAGAAGGTGTTAACTTTGAGTGAAGTGGAGAGTTTTGATTATATTAAGAGACCATTTTTGTAATCAGTGCTGAAGCTATGGGACTGCCTTGACATTTCCTGGAAATCACCAGCCTGCCTTGCAGCTGTAGGGACAGCAGAAGGAAAACTACTACTTTCTGTTGCACTCTATTGAGTTTTGCTCTTTCAAGGTAATCGTTACACAAAGTAACCTTTTGTAAAGTCAATAAACCTGTTCACTTAACAGACTTCTAAGATTAACTAATGCCTGGACATTAACCCATCTCAACGATTAACCTTCTGCACAAAAGAAACTAAAGTCTCCTTGCATTTGGCAAAAAAAAAAAAAAAATCATCCTGGATAGAAGGATGACACTTTTCACTGCCACCTGCATCTGGTTTTTCTTCCATGG
This sequence comes from Sus scrofa, assembly GCF_054392235.1. Lineage (NCBI taxonomy): Eukaryota > Metazoa > Chordata > Mammalia > Artiodactyla > Suidae > Sus > Sus scrofa. Next base: position 79,672,406 of record NC_139387.1, on the reverse strand, counting down.
CTTTTGAATATCCCCTAAGACATTTCGGAGGACGTATCTAATCATGGCCTCACTAAAGCCTCTACTCCACTCGGGTCTATAACCCTTGCAGGTCATGCATATATCAAAGCGTAAAAACGATTTTAACTCTGAGTACAGCCAGGGGAAGGGAGGAAAAGAATCACCCAAGTGTCCACGCAAACATACCGAGTGCCAAAGGGCTCTCTGACTTATGGCCACAGCTTTCACATCTAAGAGAGCCATTAGCATAATTGGCTTTTGGATCAGATGGAGGCCATTAGCCTTAAATTCGGTGCTGAGGACTAAAATGTCTAACTAATATCCCTTTTATTCTACATTACCTTTCACTTGCTCACATAAATTATCTTCCTTTCTCCCAGACATAAGAAAAATTCATTTTTATCCACCTGGAACCCTCTGTGTATGAGTTCCATCCATGGTTGCTCATCTACCAGAGAGAAATTGATTTCTTATAACAAATATTGCTTTCCCCACACACTAAAGAGCAGCAGAGTGTCCTCAGACATTGCAACCAGAGCCATCCCCAACCTTATTTTGGCTGGAGGTTACACTTTGGTTCCAGCAGGAACTCCAGAGGAGTGTCGGCCCAGCTGGAGATCACTGATTAGCCCAGTTCTTCTAGTCTAGTGAGCCGACCATCCACCCACCTGGACCAGGTGAGAAATTGCCACAGTGAGCATAAGGTAAAGAGGAGCCTGGGACGAGAAGGCTCACCATCTGTTTGTGGACATCACCCTCGGACTGTGAATAAGCGCCTCAGTTCCATGAGGAATTCACCAACACAGGGTCTTTGAGCTAAAGCACCCACCCAAACTCACGCCCATTTCAGCAACAGCCCTGTGGTTCAAGGCCATCGGATTGTATATTTTGGTACTATAAATTAACAAAAACTCTTGTGAAAAAAGAAAAAGCTTCATTTGATGGGAAGCAGAGTTTTCAGCCAAAGTTCAGATGCTTGGGTACCCTGCCATCTGCTGGCTTATATAAGGAAGGTTTAAAATTTCTGCGCATTCTCAGAAGCTTTCTCAAGACTTTTTCATCGTTCAGCTGGATTTGTAAAGCTGAAATTTTTTTTCAATTGCAAGTTAAAAGAAAATATTTAATGCATTGCTAGAAGTGAATCTTTTTAAAGATATGTTTTATTTTCAAATAGATTTAGATTTAGAGAAAAGTTGTAAATACAGTAGAACATCCCATATACCCACACCCAGTTGTGTGTGGTACATTTATCACTCTACAGAACCATACTGATAGATTATTATTAACGAAAATAGAATTGGGTCTTGAAAAATAGAAAATGCTGCTGAGTGTGGTTCTCCAGACAGATGTTGGGTACCAAACACAGATGGGTAATAAGAGTAGCTAATATTCCTGCTTGGCGCTGTGCTCACTGCTTTACATATATTATCCCCTGTCATCCTCACACCAACCTATAAAACAGGTATCCCTACCTTGTTATCCCCATATTCCCAATCAGGAAAGTAAAGCACACACTCACGCTGGCCCTAACACTGTAACATTTGATCACGGCGAGTTTTTATTCAAAGAACTGCTTATAAATGTATTTCAAAGCTTTAAATCAATGAATGACTAGAAGAGTCAATAGCAGCTGTTACATATAAAACAATCCCCAGGTCTCTCTGAGGACAGACTCTACTTCTTAAGCCACTGTGCTATACAAGGAGAGTTCTTAAACAACCATGGAATATCCTGCTTGGCTTTTCCTTTATATAAATTATTTTCTTTTATGGTTTCTCCTCTCTTCCTCTTTTTCCATTACATCTGCATTTCTTTTTTTTTGTTTTTTACTATTGTTCCTCCTTCCCCCTGAGATTTTAATAACACAGATACACAGATGTACAGATCCATCTATAACCATGGGCCTTTGGAAGGCCCTGAACCACTGTAGTATCTGCTTTTTTTGTTTTTGTTTTTTTCCCCTTCAAGAACCAATTTTGTTCCTTTAAGGTGGATCATCTCCCCCATTAAGACTCTTTTAGGCCTATCATGCCATTTACTTTCTTAATAACACTGAAATTGCTGCGGGTCAACTACATTTACCAAGCCAGAAATAGGTAAGTCTGGAGCTTCCTGTGCCTGGAACCTAGCCTTCACCCAGCTCTGAAACCCACAAGTGCTTTCAGGGTGTGCTACTCTCATATCCCTCTGAATCACCTTTATTCTTCACATGGAGCCTTTCCTTTGCTCTAAATGATTTCCTTAGGCTCAATTATGCTGCAGTTTTCTCTGAACAAAATGCCCTTTACCCATATCACTGTGACCCTTCTAGTCACGTATTTAAAAATTCTCCTAGTTTTCAGGTCAATCATATCTGAGTTTGCATCCACTCTTCTCTACTTAGTATATATCCTTAGCTTTGTGATAAAATAATCCCTCAGGTTCTAGTTTTTTTTTTTTTTTTTTTTAACGTCTACAACACACCCCCACAAAATTTAAGAGGAGACAAACAGCACAGACCCTAGCTTGCAGTAGGTAAGGATGTGTATCAGAAGGAATCTCTTTCCTGCCTCCTCCCAGCGTCACTTCATGGGCTTGTTTTTTCTAGGTTTATTGTTCAATCTACTGCAGACCTCATGCCAACCAACTGGCCCTTAAACCATTTAATGGGAAAGAACTGAATGCTTGAGTTTGGGGGCAATAAAAACTGAAAAATGTTGGAATTTACAATCCAGTGGAAGGAGTTTCAATAAATTGATAAATATGCCACATGCCAAGAAGTGATACGCATAATGAAAAATGAAGTAGGTAGACACATGTGATAGGGAGAGACTTGTGTAAGGTATAAGACAGGGCCTTTGGGAAATGTGGACTTTTTATCAAAGACTTGAATAAAACAGGGAAATGAGACCCACAGTTCCTGGGGACAAATGTCAGTATGCACAGCCATTCTCGATCTCAGAGCTGCCTTTAAAGTCTATTTGATCCTATGTCAATCAAGGTCCTCAGATTCATCATGAATTCACATGTTGAGCATCTTGCTCTAAAGCACAGACTCATACGGCATCCAAGCTCCACGGACACTCCAGCTTTCCAGGCTGACAACGACCCATAATTAGTTTCCACTGAAGAATCTACTTAATTGTACTGTCAAGCCAATATTTTTCTGTCCATAATAACTCAGTGAGAGATTCTGCAAATATTTGGCTGAATTCAGAGTATTTCTGTCTACCATATTTCCCTGGTGGCTAGTCTAGTGATTGAAAAGGGAGGGAAATTCATCTTTAGCTGTCCTCAGATATTTAAAAGGCTTATAACGTATGGGCCCCAGCAGGCAACTCAGGCCAGGGAATTCTGGTTGCAAAGAGACAGTTCTGGAATCACAGAAAGAAGCTTTTTATTTTCTTTCTTTTCATTTTATGGCCGCACTCGTGGCATATGCAAGTTTCCAGGCCAGGGACTGAATCTGAGCCATGGCTGTGACCTACACCTCAGCTGCTGCAATGCCAGAAGATCCTTTAATCCACTGATCCAGGACAGGGATCAAACGTGAATCTCCACAGTGATCAGAGCTGCTGCAGTCAGGTTCTTAACCCACTGTGCCATAGCAGGAACTCCCAGAAGGAAGCATAATCTAAAGGAGCCATCTGAAGAAGTAGCAAACTGCCTGGAGAGGTCTGTGCTCTACCACTAACGCAGGTACTTGAATGAGGTCCAGGGAGCCAACAGGCAGAGATGATGTGAATGTCAAATAGACTTGAGGGGTTGGTTTAAAAATGATCTCTAATGTCCCAGAAAGTCTATGGTGCTATATGGTTGACCCTGGAACAACAAAGGTTTGAACTGTGCAATGACACAAAAGAATTTTTTAACAGAAATACCATAAGACTACACTATCCATTGTTGGTTGAATCCAAGGATGTGAAACCTTGGATTCAGCAGAACCTGAGATATGGTGGCTTCACTGTAGATTATACATGAACTTTCAACCTTGTGAAGGGTCTGGGTCCCTAACCCCTGAACTGTTCATACGTCAACTATATTTGCTTCCAAAGTATTCTCTAATCAGACTTTTACTAATTCAAAGAAATCTTTCTAGTTTCCATTAGAAAGTATTCACTAACATGGAAAAAACTCAGCACTTTAAAGGTTTTCCCTTTAAAAAGAATCTGAAAATAAATATATTTATACTGTAAAAAAAAAAGGTTTTCCCTTTATAGATACCAAATCGATATAGTTAATTCAAATTGCACCTTGAGGCCATGTCAACTTAATGTTTAATGGATTATTTTAAATAATATTTGGATACTTACAATGCAGCATGACAATGGAGAAAAAATTATGTATACATGCATGTGTAACTGGGTCCCCATGCTGTACATGGAAAAAAAAAGTGTGTTGGGAGAAATAACAATAAAAAATAAATTAAAAAAATAAACCAAAAATAAAAATAAAATAAAAATAAATAATATTTGGCATTAAGGAAGTATAAAGTCAATAATTGTAACTATACAATATACAGAGCAGTTATTCATAAAATATATCACTGTTCTGTGAAAGACTCAAACCAGTTTTTCCTAAAGGAAAACACAACTTTACCCTTACTCATTAGGATGACCTACTTTTCAATGTGTAGTTACAATTTATTCTACCATTTCCTGGTGATGTAGTATCCTAGTTCAAAATGAGAAAAAAAAAACAATGTACTCATTTAAAAGGTTATATGAACTTAAATGCCATTCTCACAAAGAAAAAGGCAAGACCCCTTTTATGACAAAGGAAAGGAAAAGTGAACCTCGTATTTATATGGCTGCTGACCAAGCTTGCTTTCATGGACTTATGCTTTAGGTCTAGATGCATTAGAAAAATGATAAATGATAATGGAATGACATTAAGGAATAATTGCTGAACTAGTTCTTTGGCATCTGCTGCAGCGAAGGTAAATTTCATGATAAACTGCATGCCTTTGGTGGTTTTATACTACAATTAGACCTGTCTTAAAATCAACCATAGTTTTTGTTGGTGGAACAGACAAAATATTTTATCAATTAAAATATAATCTTATATTCAGTCTTTAAGGTATTCCCAAAAGTCCTAAAATTACTATTCCTGGATCAATATGTTTTGTCTTCAGTGGAATACTTCTTGTATTTGTTTCTGCTTCTCTTTTAGAATAGTGTCTAAACTCTGAAGCTCCGTACTAACTTCAGCCCTTATCATTACCCACATCTCTGCTTCGTGCCCTATGTTTAATTGCAGTAGAAGCTACTTGCAGTCTCCTATCAGGCCATGCTATTTCATTCTTCTCTGTTTTGGATTCACCATTTCTTCACATAATCCCCTTTCCTTCTTGATAAGTCAGGGGAACTGCATTTTCAGGGTTTAGTTACAGTGTCTTTCATGACCCATCCCCCCCGTAAGGTTTGATCCTTGTGCTACTTTTCAGCATTCTGTCTTAAGTATACTTCCTTTACTAGGCTTATCAAATTAGATTACATCTCATTTTCTTTATATGAACATTTCCCCTCTAGATTACGATACTCTGAAAACAGAACATGAGACACTTTGATATTTCTATCTGCAGCACCTAACACATTGCCTCATAAAATACACATTTTTGCATGGATAAAATTAATCCAATGGACACACAGCACTTTGTTAATTTTCCATGCCAATTATTATATAAATTTAACATGAAAAGACTACTTAGTACTAAGCCAGATAAGTTTAAGCAAGATGCCAAGGAAGTGAGGCTTTCAGGAACTCCCAAGACTCTAGTTCTCACTGGTTGCAAAAGTTAATTTCCTCCTACATGCTTTGATTAGTAGGACTTTAGTGTAGCTTCTGGAAATTGAGATTAACAGTCAACAGCACACTGTTTTGCTGTTCTCTCACATTTATAATAATTTAACCAATTCCTCCCTTATCTACTCCAGCCGCCTTCAGGGGACAATTTGGCCGCCGTAAAGGAGAATAAAAACAAAGGATTCCCTAAGGAAATATGTTACTGTAAGAGAGAGAAACTTAATCCATATGTTTAAACTTTCCAAATAGTGATGAAGTTCAAAAACAAAAAACAAACAAAAAAAACCCTTCTGGTACTACTGGTACATGTGCTTTAAAAAAAGCAAATCCATTTTTTTACCAGAAGAGTGTGTCATATTTATTGAACACCGCAGTGCTTTCACCTTTTGAGAAGATGAGAATAATAACTGCATGTGTAGGTATATGTTTGGTGAGGCAATTAGATCCATGACCCTTTAAAACACTTTTAAGTAGTTGTAAAGATTTAATACTCATTTAACACAATGAATGGGCCATTATAGTTACGATGCTTTAAAATTAATATGTCATCCAGGTCACTATTAGAATCGATACATAGGGTCTGTGAATTACACGTTATATGTCTGCCACTTAGGAATATTTTATGTGAAGATTCGGATCGGCAAAACTGCAATTAGATCAGAAATTTTTATAGTCAAAGAAAACAAAGTACTTTTGCCAGAAAATTTTACATCTATTCATAGATCATGGGCACTTTGGCTTTAAAAGGTGTTATTTACAAATTTTGTTTCAAGAATTTAATAAATAAAAGAAGCAAGTAATTCGCTGAATGGACATTTTAAAATCCTTGACTCTGGAATTCTCTGGCGGCCTAGTGCTTAAGGATTTGGCTTTGTCACTGCTGTTGACTTGGGTTCGATCCCTAGGCCAGGAAATTCTGCATGCTGTAGGCACAGCCCCCCATAATCCTTAATTTTTATTGTTTGTGCGAATTCAGAAAATAAGTTTCAATGCCAGTTTAACACTTTCTTCCATACAAAAAATTATGAACTCATTAAATGTTAGAGAAAAAAACTATACTGGAGACTTTCTATAAAAGAGAGGCTTATGTAGACATAGAAATTTTTCAAGATGTACTTATGCTGTATTGAAATATAAAGATCTTTTATAGGATTAAAACAATGAAAACAGGCTAGGCAGCATGTGTTTTATTTCCATATTTCAGATATTCCCTAACGATAACCACGGGGTTCTCCGATGGGTTATGTATTTGTTTGCAATGCACTTGTAATAGAATGAAGGGAAGCTTTAGCTTACTAACATGCTGTATTTCTAATAATTCTTTCCATCCACTTGCAACTGTGAATTGTCACCCCTGATTTATGTTCATTAATCAAAACGGCAAATGCATGTGGATGCAGAACCAGGGTCCAGGCTGTTGTCTGAAAACGTGATCAATCATCACTGATTGGCATTTTGAGTTAAACTCAAGAATGTGGAAAAACAGACGCTTGGTGGGAATAAAGGAAAGGAAGTTAAGTCTAAGTGCATTTTAGTTGGCAAGATGCAAAATATTTAAAACATAGTAGGCTGAAAACTCTGACTTTGGGAAGAAGAGAAAACAACTATGCAAAACACAAAGAAGACTGACAAAAAAAAAAAAGGTTTTATGTGAAAGATATCTTTAAAATTATGCCGTGGATACCTACAAATGCTACCTGCAGTTGTGATTTAATAAGGCCATGAAAATAGAACTTGACCCATATTTTTTGTACTCAAGGGAAAGTAGCTTAGTATAATGAGAATCAGCTATTCATAAAACAATAAACTTTGAAGATATTTAATGTATCTTGTCTCTACTTTCTGTTTGTTGGAGGGGTGTAGGAATCTATTATATCATTTTTAAAAAATAATCTCTAAGTATAGTCATTCAAGAACAAATAACTATATTATTTTAATCTGATGAGATGAGAATATATCTTATAACTTGTATAAATAATATAAAACATAGAAAATATAAAAGCAAATTCTGTATGTCAAATAGAATTATGTATAGTCCTGAAAAACTGCATGTGCTGCTATAAAGACTTTATAGTTCAGATTTCTAAAATGATTAATAACTTCAACCTGTAATAATAAATAATTTGATCTTTTAAAGATCAATTTTACTATGTTTTATTGTGTTTAAATACAAAGTTATCTCTAAAGAGAAATATGAGATAGATTTTAGGAAAGAGCCATTATCATGAAAAATATTACTTCTCTATGGCACGTACTTAATTTTTATACACGTTATGAAATGCACACAACAAATTTTGAGATTTCTGAGTAAATGAATAAACGAATGACTGAGTTCACATGAAATTTGTATCATTTCTTTCAATTAGAGTCACCTTTTTGTCAGCTGTACCTGTGACATATGGAGGTTCCCAGGCTAGGAGTCAAATCAGAGCTGCAGCTGCAGAGCTATGCCACAGCAACACAGGATCTGAGCCTCATCTACAAACTACATCACAGCTTTCAGCAACACCAGATCCTTAACCTACTGAGCAAGGCTAGAGATGGAACCCACATCCTCATGGATACCAGTTGGGTTCTTAACCCACTGAGCCACAACGGGAACTCCTAGATTCATCTTTATTCTACCCTATCAGGCTCTAAAATATCAAGAACCAGTTACTATGATGTGAATAAATTTATTATTAGGTGAACCAATTAGTTTGGAAGGATGACCCCTTAAACAGCAATGATGGCAAGATAGAAAAGAATGAAAAAATTCCAATCTCATATCTTCATTGAAAACAAGCCATAATTTTGAGAAAGTCAAAAATTCTAGGACCTAATTCCTTAAACAAATTGAAGAGATAAATTTTTGGTTAGGCAAACCACCGAAGTGTTTTTGTGATTTAGTTCTCCTTATTTTTAGAGAACAACTCCTTTACCTGGAAAATTTATTGAGTCTAAATGTTTATAAATTGCTTAAATTATGGCCAGGTTACAGGCAATGAAAATCTGATTCTCGGAGTTCCCGTCATGGTACAGTGGAAACGAATCCAACTAGGAATCATGAGGTTGTGGGTTCGATCCCTGGCCTTGCTCAGTGGGTTAAGGACCTGGCGTTGCCGTGAGCTGTGGTGTAGGTTGCAGACGTGGCTCTGGCGTAGGCTGGCGGCTACAGCTCCGATTCGACCCCTAGCCTGGGAACCTCCACATGCTGTGGGTGCAGCCCTAGGGAAAAAAAAAAAAGGCAGAAAGACAAAAAAAAAAAAAAAAAGAAAATCTGATTCTGAACACATACTCAGGTGTACAAACAATAGTTACAATCCAAAAATTAACAGGGATAATAGCAACATTAACTGAGCAGCAGGTGCTGTTAATAAGAGCTTGTTTAATTTAAAACAGCCTTGGGGATGGGGAAATAAAGACTACTACTTTGGAGATGAAAAACTAATCCACCCATAACTATGAAAGCGGCAAAACCTAAAACCTGAATTCAAAACCAGCTCTGTGTCTTGCCTAACTCTTCCTATTCTGTAACAACACTCCATTAGAAGTTATTCAAAACCTCAGAGAGAGATGGGGCAGGGGAGAATAGGAGGGGAGGAGGAAAAAAGCAGCTTTTTATTCTCTGAGAATTTAACTTTAGAGAAATTTTATAGCAATAGAGTGTGTGTGTGTGTGTGTGTGTGTGTCAGGATGCTTATCATGGTTCAAAATCTAGTGTTGACTGTTTTCCCCAAGGACAGTACCTGGATCTTTGTGTAACAGTCTTTATTTTTACACCCTTAATCTTCTTATCTTGTGCTTTATTCAAAGTTTGACTTAGCTTTTTTTTTTTTTTTTTTGAATTCACAGGAAACAAGATTCTGATGCCACTAGTTCATAAAAAATTTCAGAATAAGCATATGAAGCCTTGAACTCTGGCACAATGTGATGCCACATGGATGGGCTGACACCAGCCTGACATGATATTTGTTTTGTTGATATTAAGGCTCTCAAATCGCAAAAATAAATTGAAAATGCACTTTTTAGAAAAAAAAAAGTCTATTTTAAGTAATTCGTTTAATTTAGATCAGAGATGTTCCCTCTGTCTTTCTTCTCTTGTAAAAAAATTTTCATAAAACCAATCAGCCCTCTGTAATTGTGAATGCATCAGAAGCTGTGAAATGTACATTCTGGTAATAAAAGTTCTGCTGGAATCAATTATGTTGGGCTGCAAGAAGCTATCTGCTTCCTGTACGATGCATAACATCCGGCTTAAACAGTATCAACATTAATAAGCTGCTCTTAAGTTTCTATATAGCTTTCTCTGGGGAGAATTTGTTACTGTCAGTCAACTGTCAAATGCTTATAGTATGATTAATGAATCATATTTAGATGATTGACAGTGAAAGTCTACTTTATAGAACGTGTCAATCATTTTTATAGCTGCTCTCCATTTTCATGGACATTAGCAATACTGTTCTTAACTTTGGAGCATTATAAGCCCAACTCTGTATGCTCTAGGCCACTAAGCTACACAGACATCTGGAGAAGATTTTATCCCATTTCTTTCTGTGTTGCTCTAGGCTAAACCCAAATATTCTTGTTTGCCCTCTCGAAGCTCAAAGCAAGCAGCTAGGTGAAGCAGACAATACATTTTAAGTGAAAAATTAATGAGTGAGGGTTCTTGTACAGAATTGTATTATCCAGTTGATAATTTATAACGCAGAGTCCAAAGTGGAATGCTTTAGTTTCAATCATGCAGTTTTCCATGCTTTTACCTTTCAATGATTCATTTATCATTTTGCTCTTATGTGCATTCCTCCAATTTAATTCAGATCCTTAAAAACATCCTAATCTTTTCAAGTAAAGGATGGCTCCACTGAAACATTAACAGTTTTATTCATTTGACTCCAAAATTCTTTACACACTCTTGGAAAACAATGATGTGTTTAACTGGAAATTACAATGTGATTTTTTAATGTGTTGGCTATAAGTTACTGAATCCATATTTACAATAAATTTTAACAGACAACTGTTTTTCAGGGTAAAAAAAGTCAAAGTTTTTCAAACCTAGAAATAATAAAAGACTGTAAGTAATAAGACCAGAAAAGGAAATCAAGCACTGATAACTGATATTTTTCATATATATAATGATTTTTTTTCCATTATAGCTGGTTTACAGTGTTCTTTCAATTTTCTACTGTACAGCATGGTGACCCAGTTACACATACATGTATACATTCTTTGTTCTCACATTATCAGGCTCCATCACAAATGATTTTTTTTTAAATCTTTATCCTTTGGAGTTTGTGTGGTTTGGCCAAGGAAATAATGCAGAAGGCAAAGTGATGCCATCTCTGTTCTTTGATTTCTTCTGCTATTTTCTGTGAAACCAAAGATAGGCAAAAAGGGTGCAACTATCTTACTGGCCATGCAAAGCAGCATCATGCATAAAGACTATGACGTTTTGTACAAGATCTGCCCTCACTTGGTAGCTGTTTGGCTTTTAGAAATTGGCTTAACTCGCCCAAAGTCTCATCTGTAAACTGATACAACAGTACTTGGGTTCAAAGGTGCTGGGGGATTTAAATAAAATATTATATGTAATGACCTGACATGATGCCTTTCCCATAACTGGAGCTAATTTTTTTTAAATCCTCTTTTGTATCTACCATAGAACCTAGCATAGCAGGAATACATGCACAGTATACATAATGTCACTTAACAAATATTTGTTAAATTTAATTTTAAAAAGTCAGAGAAGAAAGTAGCGGTCTCTGGTTTCCCTCAGGTCATCATGGTGGCAATGACAGCCTTGGTAACTGGCTACTTTGCATAGGATTCTTTTTCTGTGGTGAAAGGGGTTAACAGAATAACTTTCGTACTCGTCTCTTTTCCTTCCCAGTTTTCATTAGCAGCACAAAGAAAGATCATTTCTAATTTTTGATTCACTGGGAAACTCTGATTCTCTTTCCTTTTTCTTCTGTTACACATCCTTACCTTTGTCTTTTTCTTTTTTCATCCTCCAAATACAGGAATTGCATCAAGGCTTCAAATAACATGCCTGTTCCAATTGGCTGGTAATGGCTGTCTAGAGATGGATTCTGATCAGGTTCAGCAGGAATGATCAATTAGCAATGTCTGCTACAGGCACAGGAGGGGGCAAATAAATTTTGTGTGCCAAATATTTGCCAACCCAATCCAAATCCCACTACAGCTATATTTCTGCTTCATTATATGTTGAAAGTCATGAGCAGTTTTTACATTATCTACATGAGATGACAGCCAAAGGCTGGATAGGTTTGTCTCAGAGAGTTCATAGACCAGTAAATTATTTTTAATTAACAGCTTGTCTGGGACCCGAGCTGAAGAGCTCCTTGAGCAAACATACTTTGATGCACAGAGAGGTCAGGCTGCTGGTCTAACTACATGGACAGACAGATGGACGGACAGACTAACAGAATCCTGGCAATACTTATACAAAATTTGTGACTGCATTGGAAAGAATACTTAACTGTATGGCATTATATTAAGAACTATTCTTAAACTACTGATATATTACTATTAAATAGAACATCATACACTAATGATAAGATTTGAACACATTCACAAAATATTTTAGTATTTTTGAAAAAAGAAGCTTTTTTCCCCAGTGAATAAAGAAGCATATATCTGGGGAGTTCCTATTGTGGCTCAGCAGGTTAAGAACCCAACTAGTATCCAAGAGGATGCAAGTTCAATCCCTGGCCTTGATCAGTGCGTTAAGGATCAGGCATTGCCGTGAGCTGTGGTGTAGGTCACAGACGTGGCTCAGATCCCATGTTGCTGTGGCTCTGGCATAGGCCAGCAGCTACAGCTCTGATTAGACCCCTAGCCTGGAAACCTCCATATGCCACAGGTACGGCCCTAGAAAAGACAAAAAGGAAAAAGAAGAAGAAGCAAATTTCTGGATATTTACCCAAGTAACACTGATGGAAAATGCTAGATCCATCCACAGTTATGAACTAGTCCAGAAAACTGAAATGTCACAGGGACCACCTACTACCTACAATTCTTTTCTCACTAGTATTGGCCTTTGAACCATTCTTTTTTGACTCATAAAATAAACATGTATGTTAATAAAGTAATTTTAGATCGTACAAAGATGGATATATGTCCTTTTCCTAAGATTGTTGAGGAGGCTGGAGGGGACTTTTTTCTTCTTCGTCTCAAGCTAGTAGCCTGATTGCTGTGGGTTCCTCCACAGCCAGGTGATGGATGCATGCAGACTGTTATGATTTACTGGGTCTTGGACCATGCACAAAACAAGAGATTACTAGGTGAGCCCTGGACTCTTCGTCATTCAGGGACTTTTCCACTTTGGGCACAAAATGAGTACTGGCAATGGAAGCTGTATAATTTCACAGTCTTCTTAAAATATCTATTCCTGAGATGGGCATCTCACCTGGGTCAAATAGTAGCAGAGATGTAGCTTCCTGCTTCATACCTGCTAACCACTGCTCACAGCGTGGGTGTCTGTCATTAAAAATGTAAATTGCACTATAATAGCCAGTGGGGTCCACATGTGAAGTGGGATTCTCAGTTCCAGTTAATATCAATACAAAGGAAAAAAATGATCTTGCTCTTTAGTATGTATGGTGTGTCATTTTGGCTTTCAATTTATGGTAATAGCATCCTTTAAATACATTGATTTAAGTTTAAAAAGTGGTGCGATGAAGAAAACAGTACAAAAGGTACATGGATACGGCTAGAAGTTTGAGGGGCACTGGTCTCGCCCAAGTCCCAAAGATAATCAGTCTATCTGATGACCCAGTTACTATCCCCCTTCACCAAGTTCAGACCTTCCCCAGCCTCTGCAGGAAAGAGCTGTGTCATTCAGATGCTCGCAGGTGGCCCAGCTACCCCTATGCAAGAAGAACGCAGAGCTGATTCATTACAGTTCCAGTAGACAACAGAAGTCCTAATATAGTTCTTTAATGTCTAGTGTTTTCTTTAGATGTTGCTTTTTTTTTAATTAATAGGATTTAAGATAGGCTTTGAGACACGTCTCCACTGTGCTCTGATGTCACACTTTTTAAAAGTGAAACCATATTCATTCTTAATTATATTTCAATAAAGTACAACTTAAAGATATATGAAATTATACAAACTATTCGGTTATATGAGTTATGATTGTATTTTCAAACTTACACATATAACTTGGGTTGATGATTGAGCACAATTCTCAACTTTATTTAAAAACCATACATGTAAAATATGTTTTTAAACATAAAACATCAACTTTTAAAAGCCCAGAATTTCATACATATATATGAATGTGAGTTTACATGTGTGGGTAAGAAGCCCATTTTCAAAACTCTCACCCAGAGAGGCAGGGCAGTTCTGTCCTTTCACTAGTACTTTCTCAGCTTCACAGTAATGTTATATCGCCCTCTAATGGGTCTTTTGAACCACTACAAACCACTACGCAGATAAAAAGAAATGGCACAAAGATTATATTTTACTGTGATAAGCAAATTTCCAAGAGTTTTAACTAATATAAGTGTGGTCTTGACCTCTATTAATATGATAGTTTATTCATGATGATTTAAAACCAATTAATATAGTCATGTTGTAAACTGTACTTAGTTTGAGGTTTACTTTTTGTAAGGTCACAGTCACTTGATCTTTGCAATTAGAGATCAAGAGTGGTCTTGCCAATAAAATCCTTTTATTCTTTTATATCATATAAAATTTTAATGTATTAATTGTACCCATGGCCCTGAGTAGTTATGTAACAGAAAAAATTGATTTTTCCCATCCTCTAAAGTGGAATATTTGTAAGTATGTATATATTATTAACTGTAGTTCTCTGTATATTTAAATAGTTCTGAGAATTCAAAGGATTGGGAGGTTAGCCCAAAGGTGTGAGTTTAATAGGGGCAGTTAATTTCTTGAGCCATAGCTTGCCTTACCATCAGGATCACACATGTAAAAGCATGTTTATGGATCCACACAACCTATTTCCAGTATGGGGAAGAGGAGAGGAAGAATCTCCTTCTTATACTTTAAGATGTGATATTATATAGTATAAATATTTTATTGCATAATTTGAACACAGATTTAAATTTTAATATAGACACAAAATTCAATATAATTGCTAGTTCTTCTCCACTGGCATTTTTCTTTTCACCTAGTTGATGGACTCTATTTTCATTTCATTTTTAAAATTTTTTATTATAGTTTACAATTTCTGCTGTACAGCAAAGTGACCCAGTCATACACCTCTACATACTCTCTTTCTCATATTATCTTCCATCATGGTTTATCCCAAGAGACTGGATAGAGTTCTGCTATAATATAGGACCTTTTTGCTTATCCATTCTAAATGTAACAGTTTGTATCTATTAACCCCAAACTCCCAGTCCATCCCACTCCCTCCCCCTCCCCCTCGGCAACCACAAGTCCATGTCTGTGAGTCTGTTTCTGTTAAGTAGAGAGGTTCATCTATGACGAATTTTAGATTCCACATATAAGTGATATCATATCATGTCTGTTTTTCTCTTTCTGACTTATTTGACTTAGTATGAAAATCTCTAGTTCCATCATGTTGCTGCAAATGGCATTATATTGTTCTTTTTAGGGCTCAGTAGTATTCCACTGTATATATACATATACCACATCTTCTTAATCCATTCATCTGACTATGGACATTTAGGTTGTTTCCATGTCTTGGCTACTGGAAATACTGCTGCAATGAACATAGGGGTGCATGCATCTTTTTCAATTGAAGCTTTGTCTGGATATATGTCCAGGAGTGGGATTGCTGGATCATATGGTAGTTCTATATTTAGTTTTCTGAGGTACCTCCATACTGTCTTCATTGGTAGTTGTACCAATTTACATTCCAACAGTGCAGGAGTGCATTGCAGTGCATTCTCCACACCCTCTCCAGTATGTGTTATTTGTAGTCTTATTAATGACTGCCATTCTAACTGATGGGAAGTGGTACCTCATTGTAGTTTTGATCTGCATTTCTCAAATAATCAGTGATGTTGAGCATTTTTTCATGTGCCTGTTAGCCATCTGTATGCCTTCTTTAGAGAAATGTCTATTTAGATCTTCTGCCCATTTTTCAATTGAGTTGTTTTTTGCTGATGAGTTGTTTGTATATTTTGGATATCAAACACTTGTCAGTTGCATTAGTTGCAACTATTTTCTCCCATTCCATAGGTTGTCTTTTTTTTTTTTTTTTTTGATGGTTTTCTTTGCCGTGCAAAAGCTTGTCAGTTTGACTAGGTCCCATTGGTTTATTTTTGTTTTTATTTCCATTGTCTTGGGCTACTGACCTAAGAAAACATTTGTACACTTGATGTCAGAGAATGTTTTGCCTATGTTCTCTTTTAGGAGTTTTATGGTGTCTTGTCTTATGTTTAAGTCTTTAGGCCATTTTAAGTTTATTTTTGTGCATGGTGTGAGGGTGTGTTCTCTATTTTCATTTTTAAATGAATATAAGATACAACTCATAAAGATGATTATATTGATACATTCCAAAAAAAGAAAAAAAATTGGGATGCCTGAATAATTCACTTTATATATCTCATTGACATACCCATGTTTAGAAACTCACAGACACACACACGCACACACACAGGTATTCTCTTTGCTTTGGGGAGGCACTATAGGAATCAGTAATAATTCTGAGGAATAATTAAAGTGAATAAATTAGCCCTTTCCATCACTTTTTTGACCCAATATTCACAAACAACCATAGACCCTTTGGTTTATGATTGGTGGCATGAGTGACCTTCTAAGACTATGTAAATTTTATCTAAATAGTATGCATAAAGTATAAAATATATGTACATATATATGTAAATTTTATCTAAATAGTATGCATAAAGTATAAAATATATGTACATATATATGTGCCTATGTTGATAACACTTAAAATTCTACTCTCTTAATAACTTTTGAGTATATATCATATTGTTGATTATAGTCACCACATCGTGCATTAGATCATCAGAGCTTATTCATCCTATGACTGGTAGTTTGTAATCTTAGACATTACGTTATGTCCCCATTTCTCTCACCCTTAGCCCTTCTACCAATCTGCTATTTCTGAGTACTAGCTGGCACTTTCAAGACCATTATCATGCTATTATATAAATATTATTGTAAGAACTGCATATATTACAATATACTAACATTGGTTTTTGCTTGTTTTTTTCCATCTCTTTCACGAACTTAAAATTCCTCAAGATCACAAAACGTGTCTTCATTTTGTTTACCCAGACCATGGACATTACATTTCATAAAGACACTCCACAGAATCTTCTCAAACAGAGCCAAATGCATACTAGCACATCAGACAGGGACCCCAAGATGGCTTTGTACACACATGGGTGACTGCTTCTCTCAAGGCTCTGCCATGGGATGGCGTGGGGTTATGGGCCTTCAGAAGGCAGAGCTGGAATAACGTACATCTTACAACAATATGTTATGGGTGCCACAGGGAAGTCAAAAAAGAGTTATCGAAGTCCTGATTTGAAGAGGATACTCATTTAGAGAACTGGACCAGACCTTTAGGAGGACTGAAGGATTGCCAATAGAACCATGGAAGGAGGCGATGGGAGGGTGGAAATGGGAAAAGAAACTGCTATTCCAGCATAAATACACAGATTTCAATGTGGAGCCACCAGGTCCATCTTTGACACTGAAGTCTGCCCCTTTCTTATAACTTGCCCCATCACTCTTGCTCATCACCACAAATTCTGCCCTCCCCATGCTCATGCTCTCCGCCTTGGATCTGCTAGCCCGAGATTGTGTTTGTCCTCCTCACATTACACTTCACTGTAAGTTGTCGAGTGTGTCAAACAATAACAAACATCACTCCTTTGACTGCTTTGGTAGAAGAATGGGATCTGATTCCTTTAACTCCTAAACCTTGATTTATCAAGTCTGAAATTTTCACCAAACAATGCATGTGGAATGGGATCTGCCCATTTGCCTTTGGGTGTTTTCTAAAGAAAGTTGGTAACAGTTCCTCACTAAGTACTGCAATTTACACTCTCCAAAAGTCTATCAAGTACATTTTTCCCCCCAAAATCTAACGAACGTTAGTTTGTGATAAAAATCTACATAAATTAGTATGAGGAATTCTGGGGAATTCCAGAACCCCGAGACATTCTGTACCATTCTAATGAGTCTACAGGAGAATTCTTTTATTCTTTTATTTATTTATTTATTTATCTATTGGCCCTCCCGTGGAGCTCCCTGTGGGCCAGGGATCAGATCTGAGCCACAACTGAGGCAACACTGGATGCTTAACCCACTGTGCCAAGCCGGAGATTTAACCCCCTTCCCAGCGCTTCCAAGACGCTGCCAATTCCATTGTGCTACAGTTGGGGCTCCTACAGAATTCTTTACCTGTTCAATCTAGGATACACCAGGGAATTCAGGCAGCAACAAAACAGACATGATGAATCTCTGGATCATCCATTTTACTCAAAAGAAAGAGGTTGCTTTTGCAAGGAAAAAGAAGAGATATAGCAAGGAGTTTAATTTTCAAAAACCACAAGATTTAAAAAATATCTTGATTGCAGGGGTTACTTTGTAGTAAATTGACAGAACTCTGGGGTCTGAAGCTCATTATTTCTCAGAGGTATTTCAAGTAGAAAAGTGCAAGAAAAACTAACGTTTCCCTGTGGGTTAAACAAAGCAAATGCAGACTACAGAAGATTCGAGTTATGACTGCAATTGTTCACAAGTTCCCGTAAAGATTCTTTGTGCTTACTTAAAAATATATATATAATGGTATCACCCTGTCCAGCCTCACAGGAGATATAACAGGCCTTCAATAAAATTTTATGGAACAAATATACTTGACTATTCCTTTCTATTTGTTGGCAATGTCATAGACAGCAATTTTTATTATCAAGGAATGTGGTTGTTACCAATAATTACAGGAAATAACATCGGCTACATACTGTGATAATATGAAAACAGAAACACAATCTTACATGCACTTGTGTACAACTGAAGTCAAATGTGGATCTGCTACAGCCTGAATTTCCTCAAGGCTTGAGTTGACCTTATTCAAAATTAAATAAACTGTGACAATGCCACTCAAATAGAACTAGCTTGTTTAATCAGAGACCACCCAGAATACGACACTTCTTATGGCCTTTGTTTAATGGGAACCAAAATGAATTTTTTCATATAAATTGTACTAGAATAGATATACACATCCCCACCTTTGCTGTCATGCTGGAAATTATACCAAAGTTCTAGAAAACCAGGGTGTGTGAAATAGCATTGTCCCTCCTCTAATATATGTCAAAACAAAATATGACAAGTAATTCTTTCCAAAACTATTATCCAAACAGTTGCCAAAACAAAGTTGACCAAAAAAGCTATCTGAAAAATCTCACTTTTATAATGCAAATTTAATTGCTCTCTTATTTTTGATAGACAATCATTTGACTTTCTAATTAATCAGATATAAAAGCAATTTCCAAGATGATTCTCAGATATTCTGAACAAACCAGTTCACTGGCAGCATTCTGAAAGAGAGTAGAAAATGACCTAATACGAATCTAAGCTGCTCCTTCAAGGTCAGTTTTTTTCCTGAACCTTATCAGAAATATAGATGAAAAAGATATATATATAAATGACACTTCGATTTCTGTAGATTTACTTGCAAAATAGAATTTATAATCCTAGTAAGTGAAATACTGATAAAGATATCTAAAAAGAGAGCTAAGAATAAGCTGATTAGCTCAAAAAAAGTAGCCCTCTAGACTAAATTCACTTAGGAAATAATTACATAGTGTAGTTTAGTGAGTATATTTACATTTTAACGCTTTGCTTTCGTTTTTATTTTTTCGGGTTTTTTTAAAGTTGTGCTTTTATTTTAAATTCTTTATTTTAAATTTTATTTTTTATTGGAATGAATATAGTTGATTTATAATATTTTGCCAATTTCTGCTATTCTAACATAAATACTTTTGAGAGTTGTTTCTGTTGTGCCTTGAAGCCTTTGTCCACATATATGATTAGACTCTACAAAAAAGATCATCTGAGAGTGTGGCCCAGGTCTGACTGCCTATTTTAATTCTACTCTCAAAAATGGATCCGACGTTCAAATTTCATTCAACACAAATGACAGTTTTCCAGTACCAATATTTCTTGACATGCTTGTCCCGTTAAAAAGCAGCATTGCAATCTTCAAGGGTTCCATTTTAAAGATTATAACAAGGAGATAGTGCGTGAGCAGATGCAATGACACGTTTTCCCCTTTTTCTGCATTTCCTTTTCATAATATAAAGATTATTTCTTTCTATGTATTTTCATTTTTATGTCTCTGTTGGTTTGCTTGTTTCGGTCACACCTGAGGCCTACGGAAGTTCCTAAACCAGGGATCGAATCTGAGCTGCAATTGCCAACACCAGATCCTTAACCCACTGTGCTGGGACAAGGATCAAACCTGTGCCTCAGCAGCAACCCGAGCCACTGCAGAGACAACACTGGATTGTTAATTCACGGTACCATAATGGGAACTTTTTTTTTTTTTTTAACTGTATCTTTGTCTCTTCTCTCTATTTTCTCCTTGTTTCTTTTTCCAGTCTGTCCATTCTCCCGAATAGGCTCAATGTGGAAAAGTTTAAATGTCATCTTTCTCTTATTATAGAATTAGGCCCCACAGAACTATTTTAAATGCTTTAAAATATACAGATGAAACTAATAATCAGCCGGTGAGAGCCACTGCTGCCACTTTGATGTTTGCTTCTAGTCTCGTTTATGTGCATAATTAAATACGGGTTCATTTCTAAGTGTTTGCAACTGTTTTCAAAGTTGAAGCCTCAACCTGCAGTACATGAGCACTCACTGCAATGCTCCTGCTGGGCATCACTTGTTAACGCCCTTGCCAACATGAGCGCCAGAAGGGGAGCCGCGTCTGTACTCATGGACCGTCATCATCCCTGGCTGATGACATTAACTGGACAGCACCCCCATCACCCTTTTCTCCTTATTCTGCTTTTTCATCATGATGTACATCGTCACCTGACACACTATATACCTGTCGCTTTGTTACTTATTGTCCATCTTTTCCACTAGAATGTAAGCCCCATAAAGCAGGGAATTTGATTGGTTCATCATTAAATCCCTAGTAGTAGAAAAGGATCTCAACGAATAGCATGCACTCAACAAATGCTTGGGGGTTGAATAAATTAAAGGTAGTTTCATAATTTTAATGTCTAATTCTTAATTTTTAAAGTGGTCTTTATATTTTTCTGTCAAATAGTTTTGATTTAAAATAATATTTATTAAAGAATTCCTGCTTTTGTTCCCACCTTGGGCTATGATCTTCCAATAGGGGAGAGGAATGATTTGTTATCGCCAGTCTATACAAAGAGGACTTTTTTAAATCACCAATGACTCATCTGAATTACATGTAAAATGAGGCGCTTCATTTACAGTATATGCTTTCTCTCCTCCCTGCCTCTTTTTCTTTTCCTCTGTTTTTGCCTCCTTCCCTTATTCTGTTGACCTAAATAAAAAATATTGAGACTATAGATATTATCAGCTCAAAAGGCCAAGTATTGAACAGGATATTTTTGGTACTGGACACCAAAAGGAGGGACAGCAAGTATAACCCAACACAATACAAAATGATGTGGGTTTTAGAAAACACCAACCATCCGACATTATCTCTGCCAGGTTCATGTTATGGCACATGATGGAGTACA
Source organism: Sus scrofa (assembly GCF_054392235.1). Taxonomy (NCBI): domain Eukaryota; kingdom Metazoa; phylum Chordata; class Mammalia; order Artiodactyla; family Suidae; genus Sus; species Sus scrofa. The sequence continues at coordinate 79,650,924 of NC_139387.1, read as the reverse complement.
ACCTCAGTTAGAAGTTACTGTGTAGGAAGCGGGTCATTTATTTGAATCTAGGCTCTGTGGCTTGCTGTGCAGTCATGCCCAAGTCAGTCAAGTTCTCTGTTATTCTGACTGTCCATTTAGAGAAAGGAGAATGACGCTATCTATCCCATGGCTTACTGGAAAGATTAAATAATGACATGCATCTAAAGCACTTAGCATGGGCATGTAGTAAGTGCTGATGCAATGTTAGCTTCTAATACTAATGCTCAGTTTATAAACCAAGGCGGTTTCTAAATTACAAAGAATTTTTCTGCTAGCTTGATTCCATTCATAGGAAGACAAATAAAATGAGTAAATAGACCAAGGGGGCAAACAAATCAGCTGTTTTCCATTTGAGAACATGGTCTGCAACAGGAGCAAGAGTAAAATCAGTTCAAAATAAACAAATGAAATACAACTGAAATTTCAATCTTTTGGTAAATCACTTACTTTCAAATTCAACTCTGTTGGGATAAAATTTACATACAATACACCCATTTTCAGTAAATAGTTCGATGCATCTGTCATAGACACCCCTATAACCACCCCCACCATCAACATCTGAAACATTTCCAGTGCCCCAAAGAGTTCTTTCTTGCTTCTTGGTAGTTTATCCTTTTTACCTGCTTCCCAGCCTCAGGCAATCACTGATCTGCTTTCTGTTATATATTTGTTTTGCTTAAGTGTTTCTTATAAACAAAGGTTCCACGTCTGCCTTCTTTCACTCAGGTTAGTGTCTATGATGTGCCTGTATCAGTAGTTCATCTTTTTTTTTTATTATTATTATTGTTAAGTAGTATTTCCTCTTTTTTCTTTTTTTTCTTTTGGCCATACCCATAGCAAGAGCAAGTTCCTGGGCCAGAGGTCAAATCTGAGCAACAGTAGTGACAACGCTGAATTCTTAACCACTAGGCTACCAGGGAACTCCCATTGAGTAGTATTTCATTGTTTGGACATACCAGAATGTGTTTATTCATTTAGCTGTTAATGGGCATTTTCATTACTTCAAGATTTTGCTCTTATGAAAATAGCTCCTATGTTTTCTTTTTTTTCCTAGCAAATACCTAAGGGTGAGATTATTGCTTATACAGTAAAGTATACATAACTTCATAGGACTTTGCCAAAAGTTTCCAAAGTAGTTGCACTGCAGTGCTTATCTTTAATTATTTTGTTTTAGAATTTTAAGGATTTGTTGATCTTTACTGTTATCTGATCACACAAGACAATAATAAATAGTTCAGGTAAAGAGGGGTAGGATCCTGAGTGAGTTTTCAAAGAGTATTTATATGTAATGAAAACAATCGTTGGTGGAATAATCAAGAAATTTCTTAGTATGTTCTAAGCACAGGATGTCAAAGACAGAAATCCTAGTTTTTCTGAAAATGTTTTTTTGGAAGCAAGCAAACAGCCAAGGCTATACTGGTAACAACTATCTTCCCTCTCCTGCCCAACTAGTTCACTGAAAACCAGTTGTTCATCTTTGCTAGAACATGGAATGAATCAGAGGTAGAAGCTAGTTGGGGAAAAAAAAAAAAAGCTTGTGTGTGGGTCTTTTGAGTGGCCAGAAAGATGTTTTGTATAATAATCTGAACAACTGAGTCAAAAGCAAAAAAGTAAATTTTGCACATCACACTCCCCATTTTCTTCATTGTTACTTACACCACCTACAAGAATTTTAGAAGGGATTAGTCTAAATAAAATTGTCCTTAAATGAGATTAATGTCTCAACTATGCTTGCTGGGGTAAACTGTGGGGAAATTTGGCTGATCCCACATAAAACTTGACGGGGAAATTTAAACACACACAACTGTCCTATAAACAAAGAAAAGACTGCAGTTGCCAAATCCAGATAACATACTTATAAGCGACCTCTGCTGCTTCTTTACCTCCCTACTCTCTCGTGCTATTCCTAATTTTGTGCAGAATAAGTCACAGAACATGCCCAAAAGTGAGAAGTCTTAAAAGCAAAGGAAGGCTGCACACTACTTCAGGGAGGTCATCTGCCAAGCACTCTCGGGTGGTGATGAGTCTATGCTTATGCTTCTTAAATAATGAAGGCTGAAAGGAAACTGGATTAGCAGGGGAATAGTGCGTTCAGAGCATCATAATTATGTTCCTGTTCTGCTGCTGCTGACTACTCGCCAGCCTTAAAGCTCCATCCAGGCTCCCTCTTAACACAAATCCCCACAGTTCAGGACCAAAGCCAGATCACAGGTTTTAGAGCAGTCCACTGCCATGTTGCCAGGGTAGTCAATGCGTGTGAAAGTCCCCATGTACAAATTTATTTTCCCCCCAACGACTTCTCTTGACACGCTCTATCAAAGTCTTTAAAAGTCACCCTCAACACAGAAATGTTTCTTAATTGGTGACAAAGCTCTGCCTCATGAAATGTGCCTAGGAGCCACCATACTTGTGGGAGAGTTATACTTTTTGTGGTATAACACATTTCACAGCACCTCTTCTCATACCCATCGGTATTGTTCAGGCATTTAACCTTATAAAATAATTATCTTTTTGGAATTGATTCTGTGTGTGTTTCTGTGTATGTATGCATATATAACATGGATTACATAATATTGGTAATAACCAAGAAGTTTTTATTTCAAAGCAATTTAGAACCAATATTGGGGAACTGTAAATGCCCACTCGTTTCCTAAGTGTGATGCATACATGGTCATATCATAACAATGGCCTACAAATGCTCTCTGGTTATTACCAAACAAATACTGCCATGTAAGGTTGATGTTATTGAAACTGCTCTAGGAAAACTACTTTATGTTAAATAAATGATCTGTGTTTTGGTTTATCTTTATAATGATATTTTATATTACAATTATTTACACCAAGGTATCTTGCAATGGTGTGTGTATGTGTATATAAAACCACTTCTAAGAATTCAGAGAGACTGCTTTCCAGATGTTTGCACTTTTGGTTAATTGTTATATACGAGATAGGTTAAGGCTCACAGAAATGTCGAAAACTGCATACTGCAATTATTAACGTAGATGACCTGAACTCTTTTTTGACAGTCTACCATAATGATTAATTACTGCCATACCAAACTCACAATTTCACGGTGGATTTCCTGAGCAAGAGGATAAAATCTGTGATTACTGTCTCTTATACACCAACTTACTGAATTTAGCTATTGAATGTTAAACTATTTCTTTTCAAGCAGTGAAAATGTTACCTTTCTTGTTATTTGCATTAAATTCCTATTTTTAGCACATCACGGGCAATTCATAAAACCTGCGGTGCATGTGTATAATGAAATCAATCTAAGCCGAAAAAATCTCCAATTCTCTTACAGAAAGGGTAGATAATGCATGATCTAGGTTTGCATGTTTTATGCAGGACTTTGGGCTTTGTCTCATCTGACTCTAAAAGTACTCATCAAAATGCCTTCTGAAGTACATGCATAATTTTTACAAACTATTATTTGCTGATGCAAAACAAACCAAAACCCACAGCAGTTGCTAACCCTCTGGGCAATATCACTTTAAAGATCATAAGGAGTTGGTGAAGTAAACCCGCAAGAGCTAGCATCATTTCAATTCACTGCAGCATGCTGCATGGAGGTCATTTCCTGTTTCACCCTGACTTGAAACAACAGTCCAGGAAACTTCGTATCTATAAACTCTCCCAGCACATGGCCTAATGCCAGTGCTTTCTGTAGCTGAAATGCCTGATCACTGTACAAATGCCCTAATCATCCTAATACAAACATGATTCTTTTAAAATCTTAGTTTGAGCCTAGATCTTTTAAAAACAATGTTCAAATACCAGTATTTCAAATTGGCTACCCTGAGCACAATGATGTTTTTTAAAAATCTTCAAAAACAATGTTTTAAAAAATGTTTTTTAAAAGGACAGATGAGTGGACAACTTTTAAAAAATTCTGTTACATCAATTTACTTTCTAGGGTCTATGCAAGCTTACTATGAAAAGAAACACAACAATCAGTGTGTCAGAGATTTATCCTACTGTGCAAGCTAGTCATTAACAAAGCTAAACCCAAGGCAGTCAAGAGGAAGAAAAAGGCAGTGAATTCTGCTACACAGGAGGGACATTTGCTTATTATGTGAAATATTTAAATGAAATCTCCACCCTACCCCACCATTCCACGATACATCTACTTATGCTGAGTACCTGCAATGGTCAGTGGAGTGTCCTACTGTATGGAAAACTCAGCTTGTTAAGACACAGATTGCAAAGCTTCACTTCCAAAGACTGTGATTAATTCAATGAGTCTGGTTGGGGATGGAGAAAAATTTGCATATCTGGCAAGTTCTCATGCATGCTAATTCTGCCAATGCAGATACCACACTTATAAGATAAGGTAGTAGCAATATTTTTATTAGTATCTTCTTTCTAGAACTCTCAATCAGACATGGTACATCGTTCCTCTGTATTCCTGAAACCTTGTTACTTAGTGTATTCTACCTTGGACCGTAATTATTGGGGGAACTGTTAATGCCTTTAACAGTTAATTCTCTTAACTTTTAAATTTTCTGAGGCTAGTTTTTCACCAGCATTACCTTTCTCATAGTACTTTGCAAAGAACACTGAATCTATTAGTTCTTAGGATATTTGTTCAATTTGTTTTTTAAAATTTAGAAAGAAATGGATGAAGGGCATAGTAATTCCTGAAGGATTGAAAACAAAGTGAGGCAAAATACCCTAGCTAAAGACTTGGATATAAAATTATCTACTTATGTTTCAAAGTAAAGGGGGAAAATCATGGAGGGTCTCTACACAGACGGATGCTTTTAGCTTCTTAAGCAATTGAGAGATCATTATCTTCATTATATTTCAATTCAGTGGTGTAACTGGACCAATGATGCCAAGGTTCCAAGGCACTAAGAATGGGTTGTTGCTTTACAACCCTCACTGAATTAGGTTTACAGGACAGAGAAAATGAGAAGAGAGAGGGATAAAATGGGATGTTGGGAAAAACATATACACACTATTATTATATATGAAATGGTGAATAACAAGGACCTACTTGTTGTATAGTACAAGGAAATCTAGTCAATACTCCACAATGACCTATATGGAAAAAGAATCTGAAAAGGAATGGATCCATGTATATACATAACTGATTTACTTTGTAAGTCAACTACGCTCCCATAGAAGTTAAAATGTAAGTCAACTACGCTCTCATAGAAGTTAAAATAAATTCTCATAAAAGGAAGAACTGAAGCAAGCAAGCCAATTACACACAAGCACACCCCAAAGCTTGGATATAGTCATGACATCATAAAATGCAGCAAGAAAACAGGCTTGAAAATGTAGGTGTTTAGCTCAGAGGAGAGCACTTGACTGCAAAATTTGGGTCAAGAACGTCTTTTGAAAATGAAAGAACCCAATAACATGCAAAATATAAAGAATTTCCTCAAGAGGATCAATAGCCATCCAAATCTATCCACACAGCGCAACCTCTTTGCAAAATCCTTAGCTATCATGTAGTCAAAGCTTTTCAATCTATAGTGGATTTTAAAATATAACGTCCGTTGTACCATTCTTTTAAAAACTTTGACATGTACAGTGTGGCAAAACAGCTATTATTATTTTTTGTCTTTTTGTCTTTTTAGGGCTGCACCCGCGGCATATGGAGGTTCCCAGGCTAGGGGTCCAGTCGGAGCTATAGCCACCGGCCTGTGCCAGAGCCACTGCAATGCAGGATCTGAGCCGCATCTGCGACCTACACCACAGCTCAGGGCACTGCCGGATCCTTAACCCACTGAGCAAGGCCGGGGATCGAACCCATGTCCTCATGGATGCTAGTTGGGTTCGCTAACTGCTGAGCTACACGGGAACTCCAAAACAGCTATTTTTTAAAAAAAAAAAAAATTCCTCTGCAGACAAAGTGTGTATTGAGTATTGCAATGTAGCAGACAAGTAATACTCCAAGCAAATTGTCAAAGATGTTCTATTAGCCAGAGAAATCTGTCTGCAGTTGGCAAAATGTTTCCTGGCTACCAATTGTGTTCAAGGTGCATGGTACCAGAGTTACCGCCTAAACTGTGATGTCTTAAAATCTCAGCTGCCTTTTGACTCCCTACAGGACAATTCCATATCCCTTCATATTGCAAACAAGGTCCTTGACTATTTTCCCCCAAGTCACTCTTCCAAATCACTTTATCATCCATCTTGTTTGATTTGAGTCATACCTAAAAACATCAAGCCCTTGCATTATTCTTTTCTTTTGCACAACAGATGGTGGCAGAGGGCGCCCTCCCAACTGTCTGCTTACCACTTTCCTGAGTTCTTGGTTCACCATCTTTAGAAGTCAGCCTAAATATCATTTTTCCTATTGTAAGATCTCTATATTTTCTTATTTTACCCCAAACTGCACTTATTAATTTTTAATGTTGCAATTCTTTGCTCCAGTACCATAACAAAGCAAGCTGACTCAGATATTACTACTTAAAGCAAATCTGAAGAGTTGTATTTGCACAAATGGTTAAAACTGTAAGTATTACTTAAAAAAATCTGACTCTATGTCTGCATTTTGCTCTGCTTTTTATTCCATGTACAATCTGCTGGAGGTAGCAAGAACATTCTGCAGGCAAAATAAAGAGATGGAAACATATAGGGGAGAACTCTTCTTCTCTCTCCATCAAAAAATTTTTGACTCAAAAATATATGTAGCAGAAGTAGAGTATCAAACGAAAAGAATGAAGAGCAAAGGAAAACACTGAGAAGATTATTATCTAGAATCAGATATGACAAGAGCATTTAGAACAAGCATTGCATTTAGATGAAAATGAAGATACAGGAATCTATTACAAAAAAGATGCTTCCTAATCCCATTTACCTCTGGACAAGGACTACACTGAATGCAACAGTAGCAGAAGCCTACAACACTTTGCCAAGTGCTTTTACTTTGAACCAGTAATAATCAAGAGCAGGATACTGCTGCTCTGTGTTCCTCAACTTTCTAGCAGAGGTTTTGTCTAACAGACTTTCTGGATGAAGCAAGGGGGAAAAAAAGAAGTACAAAGGATATTAGAAATTCAGCAAAAATAATTTTTTAAAAGAAACCCTAAACAAAATGAAAGACAACCCACAGAATGGGAGAAAATCTTTGCAAATGAATTGACTAACAAGGGATTAATCTCCAAAATTTATAAACACCTCCCACCGCTCAAAACCAAAAAAACAAACCCCATCAAAAATTGGGCAGAAGATTTAAACAGACAATTTTCCAAAGACATACAGATGGCCAAAAAACACAAGAAAAGATGTTCAACATCACTCATTATTAGAGAAATGCAAATCAAAACCTTCATGTGGTACCACCTCACACCAGCCAGAATGGCCATCATCAAAAAGTCTGCAAACAGTAAGTGCTGGAGAGGGTATGGAGAAAAAGAACCATATTACACTGTTGGTGGGAATGTAAATTGGTGCAACCACTGTGGAAAACAGTATGGTGATGCCTCAGAAAACTAAAAATAGAACTACCATTTGATGCAGCAATCCTATTCCTGGGCATCTATCCAGAGAAAACCACGACTCACAAAGACACATGTACTCCAATGTTCACTGCAGCACTATATGCGATAGCCAAGACTTGGAAACAACCTAAATGTCCATCAACAGAGGAGTGGATAAAGAAGATGTGGTACATATACATGATGGAATATTACTCAGCCATTGAAAGAAATAACGGTATTTGCAGCAACATGGATGGACCTAGAAATTATCATGCTAAGTGAAGTCAGTCAGACAATGAGACATCAACATCAAATGCTATCACTTACATGTGGAATCTTTAAAAAGGACGCAATGAACTTCTTTGTAGAACAGATACTGACTCAGACTTTGAAAAACTTATGGTTACCAAGTGAGACAGGTTGGGGAGTGGGGGGATGCACTGAGGCTTTGGGATGGAAATGCTGTAATGCAATAAAATTCATTAATTAAAAAAAATAACACTTTTAAGGATTCCCAGAACCTTATTAAAAAATAAGATGTCACATGGAAAAAAATTTAAATAATAAAAATCTTAAAGATTCCTTGAACCCATATGAAAATAAGATATATGGACTTCTAGTTTCTGGTTCATTTTCCAAAACAGTTGATTGATAGGCTAAAACTAAAGGAAACTTTTCAGGGAAGGAAAAGGAATTTCAAATGTGATAGCTAAACAAAAAAGAGAATTATGTACTTAATCACCTAGTGATTTGAATATCTGCAACATGAATTTCAATAACTTAGGTTACCATGTGTATCTTTTTTTTTTTTTTTTGGCCACCCCCCCATCACATATAGTTCCTGGGCCAGGGATCAGATACATGCCTCAGTTGCAACCTATGCTGCAGCTGTGGCGATGGCAGATCCTTTAACCCAGTGTGCGGAGCCAGCCGGGGATGAAACCCATGCCATGGCACTGCAGAGATGCTGCTGATCCCATTGCACCAGAGCGGAGACTCCTATTGTGTATATCTTTCAATGTTACATATTTGATTTGATGCTAAGAATTCTTCAGTAACTGCATGTCTGTCCACATCATTTATGTCATCTCTGATGGAAACATTTGACAGAGTAGCTCTGAAACTATTCAGGATCAACATGAAGTCCTCTCACTATTACAAACTGTAGCATAAAAGTATTAAGAACTCTAAAGATCAGGAACTCTTTTATTCTTAAATGTACTCGCACATACACAAACTTGATTCAGATTTCAGTAACGACATATTTTATATAAACTAGTGAGTCCATCCTCATCCACTCTATTAAAATACTGAATGGCAACCACAAAACAATGACCTTCTAACACCAACATTCATATCTCACTAGCAAAATCTGACTTTAAGAAACTAGACACTTCCTTTAGATTATAAGATTATTAAGTACTCTGTCAAAGCAGTAATTTGCAATCTATGTAAACCTCATTTCTGTTTATAACAGGAGTTGAAAAAACAAATTGATTTTCATCCCCTGCATCTAAGAGAACATTCCCCATTGCCTAGAAGCTTTAGACAGCTGTCCTGCTTCACCCACTACAAGGCAAGTCACCTGCTCTCATAAATATTTCCTTGATGCTAAGATGCCATCAGGCATAATTGATCCCCTTGAATGTTAGTGTGGGAAGTGGAAACCTATACATTCTATTTCCTCTGTAGGTTGTGTTATATTTTTCCTTTATATCACACGGACTTGGACTAAAAAGATGCAAATATACATTATATACATGTAGCTTTCTATGTGCACTGTGTATGCCTATAATTTTTACATAGTCTTACTAAACTGTGAGACATTTATATTTGGACAAAGCACATGCAAGTTTTTATTTTCTTATCTTGATAAGATATGTACGGTTTTTATACTATCACACAAAAGTTAAAGTGAGGAGATTGCAATGTAATTGTTACATTTATATTTTACTCTTGCGATCTCTATTTAATATACTATTTCCTTGCACTAATAAATAGGATACATATTGCTTTGTGTACTCCTCTTTTTCTTACTATCTGTGGTGTTTCTCAGTAGGTTGTAGGAGTGACGGTATTTAAGACTATGGATATGTCTTCTTTGAGATTTGAAATTCCAAAATCTTACCCTCTAACTCAATTGGCCCTTAAGTAATACTTGATAAATGAGTAGATGAGTAATAAGGGTGAGATTATGTGGGGTGTGGGAACAGAATGATCCCAATGGCGGTCTTTGTAGTCTCAGTGTGAATCCGTTCAACAGGATAGGCAGAGCTGGTAGACAAAGTGGCAGCCACACTCTTGGGGTGAAATTCAAGCTTTTTGGTCTGAGTTGATTCAGTCCACAAATATTTATTGAATGAATAATGATATGGGAGTTCCACTGTGGCTCAGTGGGTTAAGAACCCAACTAGTATCCATGAGGACATGGGTTCAATCCCTGGCCTTGATCAATGGGTTAAGGATCTGGCATTGCCACAAGCCACTGCGTAGGTCACGGATGCAAGCTCAAATTCGACCCAGGAACTTTCATATGCCACAGGTACGGCTACAAAAAAGACAAAAAAAAAAAAAATAACAATGAGATGAAATGAACAAGAGTCTTCAACCCTTTTTAAAAGAGCATAATGGTTTTTCTGTTATATCAGTTCTAGGTAAATATAAGAAAATCATCTAACTTGATGAGTAAGTCTCTCTAAATGATATGCCTGTGACCAGGTCTGAAAGTTCTGAAAGCTCTGTTACTTTGCAGGGAATGCACAGTGTGTGTGTGTGTGTGTGTGTGTGTGTGTGTGTGTGTGTGTGTGTGTGTGTGTGTGTGTGTTGCCTTTTGTATTGATTCTATGTTACTACCTACCTTGTCACAAAAAGGACTTTGAGCAGAGTTTAGAACATAGATACGTGTGTTTATATTGCAAAATGGAGATTTCATATTTGGTAAGTGTGTCAATCAGGGTTTGAGTAAAAAGCACAGAAACGAGAATAAATAAGCTGGAGTTAATTATGGAGATCAGACCTTGCACAATTGCGGGCATGGGTTAACTGATTGCTATACGGCCCCTATGTTTGATGCTTGACCTAGTATTGGCAGGAAGGCCAGGTGGGAAGGAAACATGGACTTGAAATGAGGAAAAGAAAGGAGAACTTGAAACCCTCAGGGATGACCTGGAATACACAGGATGAACTAACACCTGTATTGTTCTCTCATTCCTTCCAGCTTACAACTTTGATCATATGGGTGATCTGTGGGAGACGCTGGCACCTTCATCACAGAGCTAGACACGCCTCTGGCTCAGGAGTTGGTGAAGTGGAAAGATCTGGCAGGAGCAGAGGAGCTGTGGGCGAGCTGCTGCCCCAGGGAGGCCCAGCTGCTGCCTCACATGAAGACTAGGAGACACCACATCTGTGACAACACGTGTGTGTCAGCTGCAACAGCCAATGATCCTACTCCAAACTTCCAAGAATAAAACATCCTTGGAGTGCCCATCATGGCTTAATGGAAATGAATCTGACTAGCATCTGTGAGGACGCAGGTTTGATTCCCCAGCCTTGCTCTGTGGGTTAAGGATCCGGCATTTCCTTGAGCTGTGGTGTAGGTCACAGACACAGCATGTATCTGGCTTGGCTGTGGTGTAGGCCAGCAGATCAGCTCCAATTCAACCCCTAGCCTGGGAACCTCCATGTGGCAGGTGCGGCCCTAAAAAGACAAAAACAAACAAACAAAAAAACAAAAAAAAGAAAGAATAAAATATCCTTGCTGCTTCACTCCTTCCTTCTGAATCTTACAGAACTTTCTCCTGTTCCTCGTTTTATTCCAGAACTATAGGGGAAGGAGCTCTGTGAGATTCAGTTCCTCCAGCTTAGCTTAGCTAAACAGTGGGGGTTGTGAAATATAAAATTTTGCTAAGATCTTTTTTTTTCTTTTTTGGTTGCATCTGCAACATATGGACATTCCTGGGCCAGGGATCTAACCCAAGCCAGATCTGTGACCTATGCCACAGCTGCAGCAACACCGGATCCTTAACCCACTTTGTCACAGTGAGCACTCCAGTGGCTAAGATTACCATCAATCCAGGATGGTTCCAGTAAGTGCTCAGAGTGAACTTAATAAAAGAGTGAATGTGATGTCATATGGTATTTGCCAAGGGGGAGAGAGTGGGATGTCCTGGGAGTTTGGGGTCAGTAGATGCAAATTATTACATTTAGAATGGGTAAGGAATGAGGTCCTGCTCTATAACTACTGGGCCAGTATGCAGAAGAACCGAAGGGTCAATTCAAGCCAATTTGCTAAGAAAAGCCCATGCCCTTTTCATTACGCATTGATTTTTAAGACCATTTGATTTTAATATTTTTTAGAAGTAGTTTGTTTAATCTCTTTAAATAAATACAAGATCAAAATGCACAACAAAATCAACAACTGGAATAATAAGACAATAATATTTGGCCTTTGTCTTGGTTCCTGACACAGAGTTTCTAAAGCTCTCTGAATTTCCTAAGTGAGATGGGTAAGAGAAGCATATTTTGTTATTCATAACAATCCCTTTCAACCATGTGAGTTTAAGCTAATTAGGTGACTTATGGTGGGCCCTTAGATAGCTTCAGGATAGCAGTTGGTTGCCAAAGGAATGAACCATCTAATTAGAGGGCTGGACTTTCGGTCCTACTCCCAAGATCTCTGGGGAGGAGCAAGAGATTGAGTTAATCACCAGTGGCCAATGATCTAACCAATCAAAATGAGATTTCCACGAAAAACCCTAAAGGATGGGGTTCAGGGAACTCCAGGTTGGTGAATAAATCAAGGCGGGAGGGTGACGCACCCAGAGAAGCCATGGAAGCTCTGTGCCTGCCCCAACCCCTAACTTTGACAAATCTCTTCCATTTGGCTGTTCCTGAGATGTATTCTGTAAAATAAACCAACAATTGTAAATAAAGCACCTTCCTACTTCTGCGAGCCGTGTCAGTAAATTACTGAATCTGAGGAGGGGATTGTGGGAATCCCTCAAGACTTTAGCATTGGTCAGTCAGTCAGAAGGAAGGGTGGCCTGGGCTGGTGACTGGCATCTGAAATGGGGGCAATGCTGTGCAATCGAGCCTTTAACCTGTGGGGTCTACCCACAAACTCCAGGAAGTCAGTCTCAGAACCGATTAGAAATGTAGGACAACAACCCTAGAGTTAGAGAGCTGGTTGTGAGAAAACACCCACACACTTGCTGTCAGAAGTGTGGTCCTAACAGCCGAGCAGAATACCTGAGAGCTCCAGATCTCTACCTGTGAGAGCATCTACGTGCTTCATACGAAGGAAAGAGCTAAGAGCACTGGAGGTGGCGGCACAGACCCTGAATTTTATCCATTCTAAGAGTGCATAATCGAGCCAGAATTACTAGATGAGCAAACAATCAGTTGACTGGGCAGCCAGTTTGAGTCCTTTTTGATGTTCTCACTGTACTCCCTGTATCTGCAGCCACCTGGAGCCTAAGGCAGCTACAATCAACATGTGAATTAGCTGCCTCTTTAGCTACTTCCACTTACAGTGCAGTTTTGCCTCTGGTCCAGTGCTGCCAAACTGCCATTACCGTATGTATCCCTTAGTCTTTGAGTCAGGGCCCAGGATGGTGCTTGGATGTACATGTGAGAATCTCAACTATTGTGTTGCTGATGGAGAGTTGCTGATGGGGATGACAAGAAACACATATTTAGGGATGATCATCCACCAAGATATTCTGGGCAACCATCTGCTAGAAACTGGTCAGTGATGAGTCTGAATTCAACTAAAACCACAGTACTGAACACATTTTCAAGGCGGTGACCAAGGACAGACGGTACAGTGCAATTTGTCACATTTTCAGCAAGAGGAACTGCTTCAGTGATTTGGTCCATCCTGCCCAAGTGTGCAATGTGTGCCTTTTTCCAAATAAATACTTTAGAATACTTTGAAGGGGAAAAATGAGCCCCATGACAGATATACTGGAGTTTGAAACACTGTTGGATGTCTTTTCCTCTGGAAACTTTTAAGCTCAATATTCTTTATGGTTGTTGTTTGTTTTTAAGATGTATCCTGTTAAAAATGTCTTCGTAGTCTTAAAAATCCTAAGTTATGTAAGTTTTTTTCTTTTTCTTCCTCTAGCCTCTCTAGTATACTCACTGCCGGGTGAATCAGTAGGAAGCATAAAGCTATAAAAGAGGCTAGCCTGACTTTCTAAAGCTTCGAAAAAAAAATCAAAATTCTTGAAAATGGCTTATTTGATGTTTATTTTGTCACCTTTATAACCTCAATGGCACGTGGCACCTTTCACCTATAAGGTGCTAACTAGATTCTAGTGCATGAGTTGAACACAGTAGATAAAGAAAGACTAATTTTCCTATGTCATTATACTGTTTCAGAGTTGGGAAACAACAGGTGAGATTAAATTATTTTACCACACATAACAAAGCGACACATACTAATAATAGCAACAAATTATGAAATATTAGTTCATACATTTACTTGAACATCTATAGCAATTAACATGGACAAATTAGAACATGAGCCATAAAGACATTCACTCTGAATATGACTATCTTCAGTGAGCTTAATTTTACCAGATGATTTTTACTTCCATTTTATAAGGGAAAAAAAAAAACAAAAACGGGATATAGATTTCATTTTAAAGTACTATGCATAATATTTTCATTTCATCAACTGCCTCTGGATGGTCTACTCTGCTCATGGGAAAGGTCCTGATTTCCAGTTTTCCTAAGCAGTACCTATAAGGGGACACCATCACCAAGAAGGTATGAGGATTAGAAAATGATATGGCATCGTTGCGTTTTCACTGTCATGTGTCATTTTTCCAATGATTTAAGTTCGTTTTAGAAAGTCTAACCCTCGCTTTTGTTATCTAGGTTATCATTTAACCTGTGTGCACATTCAAAATATTTTCAGCCCTCCATCTTTGCAGCATATCATAAAAAAAAAAAAATTTACTCTCTTTTCTGTAAACCCCCTTCCTCCATAAACCCCCCTGTATTTTCTTTGTACAGCTGAACCTGCAGCATATGGAAGTTCTGAGGCTAGGGCTCAAATCAGACCTGAGGCCACAGCCACAGCAATGCCAGATCCCCAAGCCACATCTGTGACCTATGCCACAGCCTGTGGCAACGCTAAATCCTTAACCCACTAAGCAAGGCCAGGGATCAGACCTGCATCCTCACAGACACTATGTCAAGGCCTTAATCCACTGAGCCACAACCAGAATTCCAAAAGTCCCAATTATAAAAGAAAACACATCTGTACATGGAAAATAGAACGTGGTTTTGACTATATAGGAAAATCCCAATACCCACTGTCTTATCATTTCTTCCTATTTCTTTTTTTTTCCCCCCGCTGTACAGCATGGGGATCAGTTTCTATTGGTTATGCTGAAATTCAGAAAGAATGGTAAACTGACAGAACGAAAGAATAAAAGCCAATATCTAGGTCAAATTACTTCACTGACAGTGTCGTCAAGAAAGAACAAAACAATCCCTGGACTGTCATACACTTTGACGCCCAGATCGCTGGTCTCACAGGTCCTGCAGTCCCCACACAGCTCAAGGCCTCTTTATCTGTGGTCTTCACTATTAAAATAGCCTCCTAGCTGATCTTTCTGTTGTCAGGCTTTTTCTTTCATCTCTAATCCATGTTTTACAATGCACCAACATTAGCTTCTAACACAGAGGCTGTGCCTACTAAACATTCTTAGATCTCTTTCTATAGAATAAAATCCCCAAATATGCCAATATGATCCTCAAGGCCCTTGGAAATCCTGCCCCAGGTTAACCTCCCACCTCACCCTATACTGGTTCCTCTATGTTCCAGCCAGGCCAGACCACTTACCATTGGTCAGCCCAAGAATTTGAAAATTTGCAACATCTCACTCTCTCAGACACATCTGAAACGCCACTTCCTTTAGGATGCGTCGTGTGATCTCTGCAAAGAATTGATCTTTCCTTCCTTTGTACTAGAAAGGCACAGAGGAGATCATTTTTTCTCCCTCATGACATTTTTTTGTACATTTGCTTTTATCTGTGCCGTATTAAAGCTAGTCTTTCTCATACACTGGATTGCAAGCTACTTTGGGTAGAAACTCTATTTCAATCTTTCAAGGCCTTTTAATCTAGATATGGTTTAATTGTAAAAAAGTAGGTCTGATTAATTCTGAGTTTATTTTCTCTAGGATTAATGTTGATTTCCTGAAATGGCTAATTTACATAGCTGAATATATCTAATATAGCTTTAATGTGACTTCTGAAAATTTCATAATGAAAAAAATGAGTGTTCTACATTTGAAAATAAAAGTCTATACCTCTGATGCCTGATTACTTTCAACTCAGTAGAACATGTATCGTTCACATTCCTACTACACACCAAGCTTTACGTCTGTGTGTGTTTATACATTTGATCAGAGCTTGTAAACTAGTGGCCACAGAACCACGTGAACTTGAAATCATGGTTTGGCTCATGAAGGGTTTTTTAAAAATTTTGGATCAACATTTAACAATAGATATGTTTCACATATCCATTTGGATAACAATCAGAAAGCCTAGTCTTTCTGGCTCCACATACTAATAAAGTAATATACATGTCCAATTTCTCCCAGTCCACACTATTCTTATGCATTGTGTATGCAAATAAACTTACTCCCTGTGTGGAATCTTCCTGGCCCTTCTAGGCATTTTGAACTTGTGGCCCTGGTTACCACAACTATTTAACAGTTTTCTTCTTCACTGGTTTAACATTTTTATGAAATACCATAATTTATAAATCTGCGTATAAATTTTATGAACCATACTGTTTTCAACTTTTCCCAGTATTTGGCTGTTTTCTTATTTTCCCAGGAGGTGAATATTGGCAAAAGGAACTAAATGATGTATTAATACTTCAGGTGAGTAGATGGTAGGGTCTAAAACACTGCTGTCATGGTCAAGTCAAAGAATGACTATTTGATGGTTTTTATCTGAAAAACGTAAAATTATAGTAAGCTTCTTCAAATCAGTACTACTTAATGCTTACTTTATAATTGTAAGATGGGCCAGACATATTTAGGAATGCTAATGCTTCAAGGTGTTTCTAATAGACCCATAAAGGACTGTGTGTTTGGGTAACCTTCTAACCCCTTCCGCTGTAGGGTAGTGGGGTCATTTACACAGACTGGTGGCTGGCTTCAAAGCTGGGGCCTGAGGAGTGCCGGGAAGGCATCCTTCCTCTGTCTCTCGGTCCACTTCAATTAGTCTCATATTTACTCACTTGTATTCATTCACATCTCATCTTTGAAGGCTGAGACAGGCTGTCTCCATCTGTCAGAGGGTTAAATAACCATCTCCAATTTCAGGAGATTCAATGAGCTAGAAAGTACAGCTCTGATCCAATCAACTCTTAAAGGACACATTTATATAACAACTAAAGAGGAATCTAGAAAAGAAAACACTGTCCATGAGGGGTTTTGTGGGTGTGATTATTCCCTCTCATCCGAGACACAGATGCACGTACAGGTGAACCTCAAAGGCTTCCTGTGTACTCACGTGAGACTGCTGCTCCCTCAAAACAGAAATCAGAAACCACCGCTAAAGAAATTCTCCTTCTTGTAAGATGCTTACATTTGTTGGATAAAATGGAAATTAGTATTTCCTGCAACAGTTCTCCCACATTGTGATTATGAAAGTCCTATTTCATAAATGGTGTTCACCTGTATCCTGTGCCAAGGACCTGGAAATCTCTGTCTTGAAGCTCTGAAAAGTATAGTTAAACTTTTCTAAGATGGTTTTCTGACCAAAGATTTTGAGTTTCTCTCCTAATCCAGGCTGCTCATATTCATAATTTACATAGGAATCCAAACTGCATGAATTCAGAGTAGTTACTCTCTCTCTACCTAGTTTGAAGATAAAGAAAATTACAGGTCTCCGTACTTGCCAAAATAATTTTGTCAAATACAGTGTTAGTCACCCTAATTATAAAAGGATAATATTGAGTATATTATAATTATATAATCATCATCAGTATTATAATTAATTATATACTACATAGTAATACAATTTTAGAAAATATTGACTCATATTTACTTGTGCTCATTCACAATTCATCACAAATATTAAAATTAATAATACTGTTTAAAATATTTAAAAATATTTGTTTACTCATATTATGAAATTTAGACAATTAGAGAGTTTTTAAAGGACATGTGATCTAAAATGTTTTCCTACGGTGCTCCATATTTGGCTTCTTGAGTACTCTACTAATCAAGGAGCAGAAGATTCACTAAAACGGCTATTTTTTATAGGGCCAATATTGCTCTGCCCTGGAGTCTAGTTAAAGAGTGGTTCTCTGCTAGATCTTGAATATATTTCTTGACTTGCATGTCTTCATGTGCCAAACATGTGAGGATAGGAGAATCTTTATTTAGAAGCTAAGTAAATTGCTTACTACATTGTTAGGAAGGTGTTATTAAAATCTAGGCATTAATAACACAGTTAAGGAACACCTCCTTCCGTATCCCCAAATGGTATATGGGAAAAGGCATAGGGGTCTTTTTCACGCTGAATATTCAAGGCAGAGTGAATCAGGGAGTATATAGGAATTCACTCTCCCTCTTTCTCATCCTATGCCTAGGGGCTGGGGAGGTTGCATGGGCATCAATTCATACCTGCTTTATTATGAAAGTAAATATCTAGTGATAGTATATGAAGACAATGCATCAGCAGAACCTAAGAACTGAAACTTGAACACATGCTTTTTCCCATGCAGTTCCCTAACAGATTTGTGATCTAAGAGGCCTTGCTGCTACAGATGGCATTCCATCACCCGCCTCTGTGTTTTTCTAAAAACGGCCGCTTAGAAACAGTCAAAATGTTTTCATCTATGTTCAGAAACAAAGAAGTGATATAAACATTACCTTTCAATAATTCACTTATTCAAACAATTATAAGTCCCAGATTTTTAAGTTTAACAAACTTCTTTCACTCTGTTATAAGCAATACCATAGTATTTTGAAAACATTTCTATACAATTATCCTGCCTTTTTCAGAATAACTTCAACACCAAGACTTTTGTTTTGTTTTCCTGGAATCGTACATTTTTGGTACTAGAACTGACCATAAATCAAGATCTAGTCTAGCAACTCCAAGTGATGAATAAGGAATCACAGCTCAGAATGTGTGAGAACTGCTCATTGTCATGTAGCAAATCTAGGGTTGGGGGGCAGGGGTGATCCATGTAATCATAGCGTCAAGCTTCTCCATCACACATGATGGAGTAAAAAATAATATAATAAAATTTTAAACAGCCAAAGTGACAAAAAAATTCTTATAAAGTCTAAGAAAAGATGCCAGACCTTTCAGTATATGATCAGGAAAAACCATCTCTCTGGAATAATTATACCTCCGGGGAAACCAATTTGCATGCCACAATAACTTTGACATCAGGGGAGTCAAATTAAAGAGATCAGCAAGTTAATTACCCTGCTATATATTTTCCCTATTTTATTTAGGTCAGATCAGAGCAAATCCAATTCTTTCTGTAACAAACAGTGTCCCTGGGAAATAAGGTGATGTACATGTCAACAAATGAGTTTTCAAAGGTGAAGACACAAGGGCGATTTCAACATCCATATTTTTGTTTTCTTAATAAAAACCTTGTAAAGAGCAACTGAGAAATTTACAAAACCCATTAATGATAACAGTGCAGTCTGGGTGATCAAGGGCTTATCAAGTCCAAATCAGCCTCTAACTCTCTGTTATCTGCTCAGGCCTTATCAGTGTTTTTCATGTAAGATGGATGTGCATATAATGAAAACTATGTGAGCTCATGAAGGGATTTCTATTCTGTATCTCCTCAGTATTTTTTTGAAAACACACACATGCACACACACACACGCACACACACATGCACCAATGCACCAACACACTCCATTAAACCACGGAAAAGGTGACAGAAATTAAATTAATCTTACCTTAGAAGAATTAGATAGCTCAAAGAAAAAACAAAGCATACTGTTATTTTTTAATGTAGCTGAAATACAGATTTTCCTGTCTCCTAGGTTAAAAAAAAATTAGTACAGTATAAAAATAAAAGAAGTTCCATGTATGTGACTCTTGCAAATAAAACCAAGAGTTGGAAATGAAAGACAAAAGTCTACTGTTTTGAAAATGTCTAAAATAATCAAAATACTTTTTGAATAACAAATAACTTTGAAAACGATGAAGGGTTTTCAAGTCCACCAATACAGATGAAACCCACTTTACTTGGAATCTACCATTTTCAAGGATGGAAGAATAGGGCCTTATTTATTTCACCATATTTACTACAATACACCATCCTTATTTACAACATCCTGGACTTATTAGTAATGATACAGTCAAGTTTTATGATACACCAATGGAGGGAAGCAGAAGCAAAAATAATTCAATAAAGTGGTAACCAAGAAAATCACAAATAATCCTTTGGAATGCACTGTTCAATGCTGATTTTTGTATTTTAGCAGAAGATGCATGTGCCTTCCTAATTATGCTTTCTTGAGGATGATTAATATACATTATAGCTCTATTGCTTGAACACAATTCAGTAATGAGGAGAGGGATGTGAGAAGGCAGGCAGGGGTACAAAATCTGCAGGTGGTAAAATCACAGATACAGGTGTGCTGTAATACAACATGACATAAAGCTTCCTACTTGTATATAGGATGCACCATCCCTTAACTAGAACTGGAAGGACATAAGTGTTTACCTGGTCAAATTAAAGCAGAGGGATTCTCACTTTACGCTGTGCTACACAATGCTCTTTCCAGTAGCATTCAAAAATATTATCAGGTTTGTGATTTCTGGCCTCACAGGAGACAGGGATGGTTTGGAAAATGAATTATTCTTCAGTTATAGGGGATGCCAGACATAACAATGAAAACTGGGTCACAAACTAACTGCCAAGAACTTTTTGTGGAAAGGGGAAAAAAAAATCACTAAGTGCATCAACTTAATGTATAACTTTCTTTTTTTTTTTTTTTTTTTTTTTTTGTCTATGTATAACTTTCAAAGTGTAAAGCTGGGCCATGCCTGAGCTTCCAGCCTGGGGAAAAAAAAAAAAAAAAAAAGGCTATCCTCCTGGTGAGAAATGAAAAGAATGTCACTGACCTCACCTAGGACACTGAGGAAAAGAAAGGTGTTTAATAAAATGGGAAGTCTCTCCGGCCTCAAGTTCTGAGAGTTCCCAGGGCTTCCGAAACCCAGCCCAAGGAGGGTTACACATGAACATTCCCATACAGCAACGGCGCTAGTGGTCATGGGGTTATTTTAAAGAATAATGTGAAACTGGATGAAAGTAGATACCAGCACTGCATCTATTCCTATGCTGTGATACAGAAGGTAGGAAATAAGACAGGGAAAAGGTCACAGTCTAAACTGCAGAGCCTAGTTCTAGCAATAGGAACACAGCTTATGACCTTAAAGACTCCTGACACGTTATCTGAAAAGAAGATCTGCTCTGCAAGAAGAAAGCAGATAACAGACATAACACAGTACCAGGATTTCCTGATCTTGACGCTGACATTTTTTGTTATCAAACAGCTGAAGAATCCTGGTGGGTACTCGTTTTTCATTTCTAATAGTGAACTCTGTATTTTTTCATTGAATAAATTTCTGGTGCCAGCCAAGGTGATAACCAAGTCCACCTTTTGTGAGGTTCTTTGGAGAGTTGAATGAACACAATAATACATAGTACCATCACTCTCAGTTTACCAGGGTAAACATTAGATGAGATAATGTGGGGGAAACTATATAAACGACGCAGGAGTTGATTGAGGTAACAGATTTATTTCCAACTCAGGTAGAAAAGTGTGTTATTGGAAAGGAGAAGGATGTCATACAGAATTATTCAGAATTCTTTAAGAATTATGTCAAATCCCATCCAGGCTGGTATTCCAGCATGATGCTCCAGTTATCTAATTTTTGAACCCTTATGAAGTTAACTCCATGGAATTATTTCATTTGTTCTACATATAAAAGCAAAGATATTAAGAAAATCACTTCATCTCATTCTCTATATTGACTTTCTTAGAAATAGTTCAATGAAGCATTAAGGAACACTGTTGACTTACTCAAAGGATGTTCAACTAGAACTTTGTTTCCCCTTAAGAAAATTCAGGCTTATACTTGTCAGTGACATTACAGTTGTCCGATTCATAAAAATCAGAGCGTCACAGTCCCTTGAGTGTGACAGAGCCTGAACAAAGGTAGTCTTTTAATTTAGGAAGATGATAAAATTCTCCTGGGATTCTTTTTCCCCCTCAGTTAACACTCTAACCCACTGCACATTCTTTTTTTTTCTGGCAAAAGCCCTTTTGAAATCCAAGACTAGAGTTAGGTTTTTCTTTTCTTTCTTTTCTTTGTTTTTCCTGACCGACTATATTCAAGTTAAACAGGCTATTCATTTAATACTAATACTGTTGTGAACTTTCTTGAATACTCACAAATTCTCAGAGTGGTACAAAAATGGTTCGGCAGTCAGTCAGTCTGACTTATGCCCCAATACTCAATTAAAATTACCCTTTGGCCTTAAGAAACCCTTATGAATTTCCCTTCTGCGCGTTAAGATAATTATGATGACATAAATGGTGATGTACTGATGAATGGCTACCACTGTTCCTCTGATTGGAGGAACACTTGAAAACATCTTCCCTGAGCTCTGGCAGATTCTAAAGAGGCTTGTTCATGACTTTTGGTAAACAGACAATCACAGAGTTCAGTCTTTCTGGCTCCATGTTAGTTCAAGCTAGATGACTATCTTGCCCAGTGTCATTTTCTTTATACCATGGATAGTACCAAATATATTTCTTTAACAATTTAATCATAAAAATAGTACCAATAAATATCTTCTCTGAAAGCTATGATAGTGTTAGTGTATGGTAATACACAGAATCAGAATCAACTACTATGATACACATACGTTTGCATGGAAATTTTTGGTTACTTGTTTAAGATACAAGTTGTGTTTTGTTTTTAAGTAATGACTGTGCTTTTCCCTTTTATCTCTACTTCTGGATTTTTTTTTCTCATTATTATATTTTGCACAGAAGAGAAGTAGATTATAATTCACTGAATACCACAAAGAATATACCTTATATGTTTCATACTAAAGATCTTTATGACTTCCATATACCACTTTGTAGGTCATCTATAAATTCCATACTGGCCCTGACAAAATGAAGAAAAGCAATGGGGTTATTCAAAATCAGTAGGGATCCTAGCTTTTTGATCTGAAATTAAAAAAAAAAGAAAATCTCATATTAAGTCAGGATTATTCTACCACCACTAGACTGAACAAATTTCCCATACTCTAAATTTCTCACCAATATCATTTAAATCCACCGCTTAGTTTATTTTATTAACCATGTATAAAAAGTAATCTGACATTAGTATAACTGAGAGCTATCATCCTAGATAGGCAGAGTATATACAAGTTTTGAATGAACAAATTTGGATAGAGAAAAAAATTATCTACCTATCTGCAATTTGGCGTATTTTACACCTGCATGATACAAACAGGAAAGTTACTTATGTATAAAACAGCAAAACAGCAAACACAAAATTCAAGAGGAGGGTGGTTTGACTGAAACAAGAAGAATGAGAAAGAATGCCATAGGTAGACTCTTGGAGGATAAACGATGTGATTTGAAATGAGATGATTTAATCACAGGGAGAAGGGGCTGGGAGGATGGGGTGAGGGAAGGCAAAGATCTTTCCTCTTTCTTTAATCACAGCGCTTAGTATTTTGGCATTACTGTAGTCAGCCACTCATGATTTGGTATTTTCTTTGGAACTTAAAAACTTTCCAACCTTAACATTATCAAAATACGAATATGCCTTGTAAGAGAAATACCTCAAGCTATAGGTTGCAAACTGGAATCTCAGGACCAATATTTGAGGCATAAACAAAATGTTTGTAGACTATAACTATAAACACCGTTTTATAGATCAAAAAGACATTTAAAATCAGGAAATAGATGGAATTTCTAATACAATTTGTAGAAGGCATGATATAGCTTTAAAACATTCATCTAAAGAAGGAGAATTTCATCTTTTTGCAAAAACAGCATATACCTTCTGCTAAGTTTTAAACTTCGTATCAAGGTCATTTCCGGATTAGTATGCTCCTGAAGCATTACTGTATGTCTTATCTGGCAGTCAACTTGTCTCTCCTCAAGGCCAGCTCAGGTTTGTCAGCAGCTTTCGCAACTCCGCTAACATGTAAACCAACTTCTGTTAAGCATTTGCATCACTGAAAATTCTGATCATCAAGGACACTTCCAAGGCTACAACTGATTAGCAAAGAACTTATATTTACTCTGCTGAGAGTGCCATGTTGCAACTTCTAATGCCTACCACTGGGCTGTTTCTTCTCCTTGATCTCTATATTAACAGTAAAATATCTACAGAAAGATAACATTTAGAATAAAAGTGATCAGAGGTCTGAGGCTAGCCAGTTTTTTTTTTTTTCTTGCCAGTCCCCCTCTTGAACCTTGACTAAACTCCCCCAAACATCAAAATGCAGAGGTCGAAGGTCACACCCTCCAGGAACTTTCCTCTGTCATCTCCTATCTTCTTTCCACTACCTCCAGTAGAACTAGGGTATGCTTTCACCCTCTCTCAGCTTCTATCCCACCACTGAGGACCCAGTGCAATAATTCTCTGATGGCCTCAAATCCTGCAAGACAGGGGCTGTATCACTGAATACAAAACAGCCTCTATAAATGTATGCTGAAAGAAGCAGCATTTATTTTCACCCATCAGATAGTATTATTGTTCCTATTCCTAGACACCTATTTCAGGTTTAATAAATGTTTCTACAGTAAAGTTAAGGTTTACTTTTTAAACACAGTGTTTGCACTTGCCATAAGGGGGTAGAAATTTATGGTAGAAACCAAAAAGGTGTAAGGAGCAGTGGATGGGCAATACTGGAGCATACTTCAACCTTTCTAAGTGATACGTATTTGCTGGAAGTGAGCTTTACTTAAGGATAAAAGTACACTTGTATCATATTATTTCAGCACATTACAACCAAACTATCTGAGACTGAGTCCTTACTGAGGAAGGACTTCCACTGAAAGAATACATGCTCCATACAGAGGGTGTGTCTGTTCTTCAAACTACTATCATATTTTTGTATTGTAAGCAGTTGCCTAATCCTTTAAAAATATGCTAAAACAGGGAGTTCCCATTGTGGCTCAGAGGTAATAAACCTGACTAGTGTCTGTGAGAATGTGGGTTTGATCCCTGGCCCCACTCAGTGGGTTAAGGATCCGGCATTGCCATGAACTGTGGTGTAGCTTGTAGACACAGCTCGGATCCTGAATTGCTATGGCTGCGGTGTAGGCTGGCAGCTACAGCTCTGATTTGACCCCTAGCCTGAGAACTTCCATGTGCTGTGGGTATGATCCTAAAAAGCAAAAAAAAAAGATAATGCACAGTGTTTACTACAGCACTATTTACTACAGACATGGAAGGAACCTAAATGTCCACCAACAGAGAACTAGATAAAGAACCACTCTCACCACTGTTATTCAACATAGTATTGGAAGTCCTAGCCACAGCAATCAGACAAACAAAAGAAATAAAAGGCATCCAAATAGGAAGAGAAGATGTGAAACTGTCACTGTATGCAGATGACATGATACTAAATATAGAAAACTCTAAGGACTCAACCCAAAAACTACTTGAACAGATCAACAAATTCAGCAAAGTAGCAGGATATAAGATTAACATTAAGAAATCAGTCATATTTCTGTATACTAACAATGAAATATTAGAAAAGGAATACAGAAATACAATACTTTTTAAAATTGCACCCCAAAAAATCAAATATCTGGGAATATACCTGACCAAGGAGGTAAAGGACTTATATATGCCGAGACCTATAAAACTTCAATCAAGGAAATTAAGGAAGATGTAAAGAAATGGAAAGATATTCCATGTTCGTGGATTGGAAAAATCAATATTGTAAATAAAAATGGCTATACTACCCAAAGCAATCTACAGGTTCAATGCAATCACTATCAAATTACCCATGACATTTTCACAGAACTAGAACAAACAATCCAAACATTTATATGGAACCACAAAGACCCAAAAATACCAAAGCAATCCTGAGAAACAAAAACCAAGCAGGAGGCATCTCTCTCCCAGACTTCAGGCAATATTACAAAGCCACAGTCATCAAGACAGTGTGGTACTAGTACCAAAACAGACATACAGACCAATGCAACAGAAGAGAGCACTCAGAAATAAACCCAGACACCTTTGGTCAATTAATCTTTGACAAAGGAAGCAAGAACATAAAATGGGAGAAAGACAGTCTTTTCAGCAAGCATTGCTGGGAAACCTGGACAGCTGCATGCAAATCAATGAAACTAGAACACACCTTCACACCATGCACAAAAATAAACTTAAAATGGCTTAAGGATTTAACTATAAGACAAGACACCATCAAACTCCTGGAAGAGAACATGGGCAAAACACTCTCTGACATCAATCTTACAAACATTTTCTCAGGTCAGTCACCCAAAGCAACAGAAATAAGAGCAAAAATAAACCAATGGGACCTAATCAAACGGAGAAGTTTGCACAGCAAAGGAAACCAAAAAGAAAACAAAAAGACAACTTACAGAATGGGAGAAAATAGTTTCAAATGATGCAATGGACAAGGGGCCTAATCTCTAAAATATACAAACAACTTAAACAACTCAACAGCAAAAAAGCCAACAACAACCCAATTGAAAAATGGGCGAAGGACCTGAATAGACATTTCTCCAAGGAAGATATACAGATGGCCAACAAGTACTTGAAACAATGCTCAACATCCCTGATTATTAGAGAAATGCAAATCAAAACTACCATGAGATACCACCTCACACCAGTCAGAATGGCCATCATTAATAAGGCCACAAATAAATGCTGGGGGGTGGGGTATGGAGAAAAGGGAACCCTCCTGCACTGTTGGTGGGAATGTGAGCTGGTACAACCACTATGGAGAACAGTATGGAGGTACTTGAGAAATCTTACATAGAACTACCATATGACCCAGCAATCCCACACTTGGGCATATATCTGGACTAAACTTTCCTTAAAAATGACACATGCACCCACATGTTCATTGCAGCTCTATTCACAATAGCCAAGACATGGAAACACCCCATATGTCCACTGATAGATGATTGGATTAGGAAGATGTGGTATATACACAACATGGAATACTACTCGGCCATAAAAAAGAACAAAATAATGCCATTTGCAGCGTCATGGATGGATCTAGAGACTCTCATCCTGAGTGAAATAAGTCAGAAAGAGAAAGACAAATACCATATGATATCACTTATATCTGGAATCTAATATATGGCACAAAGGAAACTTTCCAAAGAAAAGAAAATCATGAACTTGGAGAACAGACTTGTGGTTGCCAAGGGGGAAGGGGAGGGAGTGGAAGGGACTGGGAGCTTGGGGTAAATAGATGCAGAATGTTGCCTTTGGGATGGATTAGCAATGGGATCCTGCTGTGTAGCACTGGGAACTCTGTCTAGTCACTTATGATGGAACATGTAATGTGAGAAAAAAGAATGTATACATGTACATGTAACTGGTTCACCATGCTGTGCAATAGAAAAAAAATATATATATAAATAAATGATTTTAAAAAAAGAAGATGTGGTATATATACACAATGGAATAATACTCAACAATAAAAAAGAATGAAATTATACCATTTGTAGCAACATGGATGGACCTATGAGACTATCACACTAAGTGAAGTAATTCAGACAAAGACAAATATCATATGAGATAACTGACACGTGGAATCTAATTTTAAAAATGATACAAAAAACTTATTTATAAAACAGAAAGAGACACAGATTTCAAAATCAAACTTACAGGATTAGCATATAAAAAACAGATGACTCTAACAAGGACCTCCTATATAGCATGGGCATGTCTACTCAATGCTCTGTAATAATCTACACTGGAAAACAATCTTAAAAGGAACTGACATATGTATAACTGAGTCACTTTGCTGTACACCTGAAACTAACACAACTAGGCTCCAACAAAATCATTTTTTAAAAATGACAGAAAAAAAAAAGACAAAAGAGGAGGGAACACTTCCAAACTCACTTTAAGAGGCCAGCACTACACTGGTACTTTTCTTAACTAGTCTAATTGAGACCATAGTTCTAAAACAGAGAAAAAATGGAAGGAATGACCACAACGGGACCAGAAAGTATAATAGTGAGTTTTCAGGTCCTTAACTAGTAATAAGAGTTTACATCTGTATAGTACTTTACAATTTACAATGTGCTTTCATGTAGATTATCTAGTTAAATCCTCACAACAACACATGACTTAGGAGAGCAAGGTGTTAAATTCAGTGAGAGATAACCAAAAAAAAACTTAGCTTGCTTATGAGGCTTGTTCAAAAATCAAGGCTTGCTCAAAGAAGCAAGCTGAAGACTCAAAGCACTGTATTAGACTACTATGGGAGAAAGGTGAGGGGAAAAAAGAATTAGGCTGAGAGGCATAATGATAAGTCTAGATGGCCTTTGCCTAAGATGAAACATTTGCAAGTTATATTTCAAATGGATATATTAAGTATCTACAAAAAATTCATTAACATATTTATATTATCATCTTGGCAGCCAATCTGTTGAGATGCTGAAGACTACCAGCCAGGCAGTCTTTGAACTATCAGCCAGCATGCAAATAAACTGAAGTGATTTTACTCACTCTAATATTCTAAGAGTGAAAATAAGACTGTATAGTTTTTGTTTATATCTCTGGTGATAAGAGATATGATATTTAAATGGTATTCCAGGGAGTTCTCATTGGACTCAGAGGAAACAAACCCAACTTATACCCATGAGGATGTGGGTTCCATCCTTGGCTTGCTCCATGGGTTAAGCTTAGGGTGTTGCCTCAAGCCATGGTGTAGGTCACAGCCGCGGTTCAGATCTGGTGATGCTGTGGCTGTGGCATAGGCCAGCAGCAACAGCTACAATTCAATCCCTAGCCTGGACACTTCCACATGCTGCACCTGCAGTCCTTAAAAAAAAAAAAAAAAAAAAAATGGTATTTGGAATTCCCGTTGCGGCTCATTGGAAACAAACCCAACTAGTATTCATGAGGATGCAGGTTCAAAACCTGACCTTGCTCAGTGGTTAAGGATCTGGCATTGCCATGAGGCTATGGTTTAGGTCACAGACAAGGCTTGGATCCAGCATTGCTGTGGCTGTGGTGTAGGCTGGTAGCTGCAGCTCTGATTTGACCCCTAGGCTGGGAACTTCCCTATGCCCTGCATGCAGCCCTAAAAAGACAAAAAAAAAAAAAAAAAAAAAAAGGTAATCGACAGCAGCATCCAATAGGCAGTGCTAATCCTGAAGTTTTACTGAACGGAAGTAAGGTAGTATTATTATAGCCAGACCAATGAGTGATGCTTCTTTAAGGCCCTCCAGAGCCTGCCTTGGAAATATATGTAGAGTACATGAACTTTCTTTATCTCCCCTCCTAAACCCCTAATCCAAACCACTGCCATGTGGCATCTGAATTACTGCACTGGTTGATGGACTGGTCTTCCCATCTCTATCTTGATTCTTCATTTCTACCTGCAACTTTGCAGCCAGAATAATTTTCTTAAAATGTTAATTTGATCTTTTCACTTCACTAGTTAAATACTTAATGAGTTCCTATTTTTCTTAAGGTTAAAAGAAACTCTAATTTAGAAATAAGGTGCCCATATAATCTACCATTAAACTTGGGTACTCTGGATAGTCAGGACATTATTAATCATTTGCTCAACAGGGCTGTCCGGGCCACCCCAGATGTATGGTCACCCTGCCTGTGAGATATTACATGAATTAGCTCCCTTGAAATGCTCCAGCCTTCACTAAGAGCCATTATTTCACCCAGCTTTCTTTCGATTCCTATGATATGATGAGCTTTTTCCCACCTCAGAGCTTTGACGTATACCTGTCTGTTTAGAAAACTCTGTCTCCAAATATTTGTCCAACATTTATGTTTTAAGTCATGCTATAAATATATTCCTCAAAGAATATATTTGATCCTTGATCCTTCAAATAAAAACCACCTTTACCTACCCCCATTATGTCCTTGGATAACATCTAAAACTTTTCTTTCACATTGCAGCACTATTCACAATAGCTAAGACATGGAAACATCCCAAATGTCCATCGACAGAGGACTGGATTAAGAAGATGTGGTATACATACACAATGGAATACTACTAAGCCATAAAAAAGAACTAAATAATGCCATTTGCAGCAACACAGATGGAACTAGAGACTTTCATCCTGAGTGAAGTAAGTCATAAAGACAAAGACAAATACCATATGATATTACTTACATATGGAATCTAATATACGGCACAAATGAAACTTTCCATAGAAAAGAAAATCACGGACTTGGAGAATAGACTTGTGGTTGCCAAGGGGAAGGGGGAGGGAGTGGGAGGGAATTGGGAGCTTGGGGTTAATGGATGCAAACTATTGCTTTTGGAATGGATTAACAATGGGATCCTGCCATGTAGCACTGGGAACTCTGTCTAGTCACTTATGATGGAGCCTGATAATGAGAGAAAAAAGAATGTATACATGTATGTGTAACTGGGCCACCATGCTGTACAGCAGAAAAATGACAGAACACTGTAAACCAGCTATAATGGAAAAAAATAATCATTATAAGAAAATAAATGTTTCACATATTTACTACAATGTGTAGTTTTCCACTTGTTTAATTTCTGTCTCTACCATTTTACCATAATGACAGTTCCTTGTGTTCAGTACAACTAGCACCTGGCATAGGAGCTGGCTTAGAGAGAAGCTAGATAAATATTTAATAAATGAATGAGAAAATGAGTATTTTTAAAAAGAGAATTATAGAATAAGTATCATCACAGAAAGTATTTCAGAAAACTATTTTCACAAAAAACACACTACAAAGTAAGACGGGGATGTCAATCTTTCCATATTTAAAGGGCAAAGGTACTCTATTTGGAATGGCATAAAACAAGGACCAAAAATCTACTAACAATTCTGCCAATAAAGTGACTGTTTGTAAACTACCCCTTGTGTGACAACTCTGGCACCTGGGACCATTGATATTAATAGAATTTACCTCCAGTTGTACTTATTTGCTAAAAGGGAATATCAGATTTTGATTTTTTAATTATGAATTATGTGTATTGCCTGACATTCTGTAAAGATAATGTATCTATAAAACTTACAATGTTTTAGAGATTCTATCTGAATAAACATCTTGGCACAGAGAGAACTACAACCAGTTAGCAGAAATAGATTTCAATGTTTTAGAGTGAAAATGAGCCAATTTTGGACTTTAGTTTCTTAGATCAAAAAGAGGATTCGAAATTTTAGTATGATTTAAGTTGTTCTGGGACTTTAAATCTTTAGCAAAATCCACTGTACCAATCAATACCAGGAATTAAGAGCATGATAAGCCCAAGCTTATATTCTGAGTCTCTGTTAAGTTCACATTTTTACTTGGCCTTCAGATTTCCTAAGAACACTCCCCCAAAATAACAAGTAATTTTCAATGGCATTTTTACCCTATGGTTTCATTTTACAACAACTGTATACAACCAAAACATTTAAACATGTTTTACACATATTTCATATTTTAGAAACATCTACTAATTAGGGGAAAAGGAGCAATAGATACAAAGTATGATGTTGCTATTGTCTTTTTTTTTCAAGAATGTTGTAAGATTTGAGTATATGTTAACACTTTCCCTCCGAAGATACAAATACTGATTGTGTAACAATTATTAAGTTGCTTCCTGACCACTTTGGACAGAAAACCTCCTACTAGTAGTGTGCTTGTTGATAAAGTGGTGGCTAATTTTAAGATGTCTTTCTCTGTCTCCAAATGACCTTTTAGAAACCTAACAAAGAAACTGTTGATTTTTTTTAGCTCATTTCCACTCAAAATAAACCACTACTTCTTGTGGTTTATTAACTTAGACATTCATTTGTGTCCCAGGAGCTCTTTCCAAAATAAGGATAAAAAATTATCCTTATAATAAATCAAAATGCTGACACATTACTTTGAGACTTGGCAAAGAAAAAGGAAAAACACATACAAGTGCTCACAGCCTAATAAACATACTCAGGGAAATTCATGATGTTTATGCACCTCCTTAACCTCCTATAATTTAACCTGCACACTCCTAAGCATTTAGAGTATGAAAAATGGAGGTGAAGAATTCATTATCTTGTACATGTAAACCCTTTGGAAAATCTTTCCCCCCCAACAACGTTCTTTCAAAAAACATAAAGAATAAGAAAATAATATTTGTAAAAATTAAGAATATTTACTTCCTTTTCTTAATATAACCTCTTTTCCAGAAAACAAACAATCAGCATCTTACTATGAAATTCTTTTTGAGGAGGAAAAAGAACTACAGAGCATGTTTCCTACTGATCAGAGGCTCAAGCTTTTATTAAAGAAAAATGAATCATATATCCTTCTAAGTTTTTTTACATTACAAAGCCACCTCCACATCAAAAACTAATCTAAATATGGTAAAAGATGATAAGCAAACATATTAGGTGGTGATCATTCCAGAAGGTCAAATTTCATCATCTGCTACTGGTCAAGTCAGTGACAAAGAGCCAAAGCTAAATCCCTAAAAGATGCAAATATTTCTGACATGCTCAGTACAAATCTCTTAGAAAAGTAGTAATGGCATATAGACTGGGACAGATATTCCTTTAGTAAAAAAAAAAAATGCCATATGCAAGACATCAGAAATATTAAACTTTGGGAATTGTACTTTCAAAGCAGAAAATTCTCTTCAATTCATTCCTGCACCTGAACTTAAAATTTTCTCTTGAACCAAAGAGTCTTTATTGTAAAGCTTATACTTAAAGACTTTGAGGTCAGACATTTCCAGCACATTATGAATTTGGGGATTTAACAGCTGGAACTTGGGACTAGAGGAAATAGTGGATATCAGTTTAATGGGTACAAAGCTTAAAACCAACAAAGGACAGGAAATTCAGAGCAGACGATCAAACTACCTATGACCTGCTTCACTAAGTGTTTTAGGATCTTCTAACATAAAAGCTATTACAGACTTTAATACTACAAAAAAGACATAATGATCATTTCATTTCCCTGATTTTTTGTTAAGCAGTAAATTCAGTTTAATTCTATAACTAACTTGAATTTTATTTCCTATTTCAAAGAATTGTTGGAACTATCAGCTCCACAGGTCTACATTACATATTAGTTCATGGTTAATACTTCTTCCAATAAACCAACACATATTTTCTCCTTGGACGTAATAAAGTTGATTATATAAAATTGAACCTTATTAAGTTTAAATTGCTGTTACTCATTGGCATCTTTTAATTGCACCAATATATTTATTATATATAACTCTTAGTATAGTGTTTGACACACAATAAAGACTCTATAAATATCAAAGCTATTATTAGCCTTTATAATCATCATTGTTCTCATTATTATGAAGAGTATAAACAGTCATTTGGTACATAATTTATATTATTGGGATATATTTAATTAGTTTTCTCTGTTTCAGACATCTGTGTATAAATTATAGTCAGATAATTTATTTGATAGCTCATTTCCACATTATAAAATATCTAGATATGTAAAATACTGCTAGAGTATTAAGCATTTTTTCACATTTATATAAAAATCACTTTTCAACTGTTTGCTTTAATAATCCTCAACTAACCAATTCTTTAAGCACTAAGATTCTATATTATCATGACCATGCCTGGAAACCTACTTTTATCTTAGGGCTGACATAGTAAGCCTCAAACCTAATTCTGAAAATCAGTAGGATCTGACAGTCCCAGAGTTCTAACTTGGATCTAAAGAAAAATTATACCTCTCTAGGAGGAGATATGCATTATAAAATTCTGGATTATAAAAAAGAAATCTTCCCTAGGTGAAAGCTTGGATAAGAAGAAAAACAAAAAATTTTTCTTTGATCATTCTTATCTGTTGGAAAAGAATTATGCCTCTGAAAAAATAACACCCACACATTCAGTAAAGTGAAAAGGTTTGCAACACAGTGTATCTAGGCCAAAAGCATTTATTTAGGGATCATATTCATCTTTGTGACACCATCACAAAGAATTTAAGACTGGCTCTCCAAAAAAAAAAAAAAAAAAAAAGAGTAACATTAAAAACTGAGCATGCCAAGATGATAAAATGTGATAATGTCAAAAGAAACATCAAATTACTTCTTCAAGGGAAAACTAGGTAAAATAGGAAGAGAATAATTGCTTTGTGACAGATATGTTCAAAAGAAACTTGGGAAAGCTTTTTTCATCCATTCAGTTCATACTCACTACACACCTCACCTATGCCAAGCACAGCGTTTTAAGTGTAACGCTGGATTTGCTTTACCCTTGTAGACTTGTATGTATTCATTCATCCATTAAACAACTGAATACCCACTGCCTGCCAGGTAGTATGAGGTGTCAAAGGTGAAGGAAAAGGTAAGATTTCTGTGTTCACCACAGTGTGAACTGGTGCTTCACAAAAAAGGACATCAAAATGGCTAATCAATACATAAACTGGTGTAACTTCACTAGATATCAAGGGATTGTGCATGTACCACTTCACTAGAGGGATTCAATTTAAAAGACACCTGACACCAAGTCCTTCCAAGAATGTGGAGTAACTGCAGCTCTGAGCTGCTGGTAAGAATGAAAACTGCTATAACCATTTTAACCAATCTTTTTGGCAGCAGTTACTAAAACTGAACACATATATCCTCTGACTCTGTGATGTACAAATGTACTCCTGGAGTGTGTTTGTGTGCATGTTAGTGTGCATATGTGCATCCCGACTCTGTACCACACAAATGTATGGGAGAGGGGGTGGTGTGTGTGTCAGAAACGTAGGCACGTATTCACTGAAAGAGGTACACAAGAATGCTCTGAGCGAGTTAAAGTAATAACCCAGAATTAGCAATTCCACTAATGAAACATTGATAACTAAATGGTGGTGTAGCTAAGAGATGGTAAATAGTTATGAGAATGAACAAATGGCAGTTTGATGCAACTGAATCAGTGCATTTCACCAATGTAATGTTAAATAAAAGAAGCAATACTCTGAAGAAGGTCCGCTGTATGATTCTATCTTTTAAAAATCCACAACCAGGCAGACTTGGAGGAAGGCAGTGCTGGAACAGAGGACTAGAGGAGATTCCTGGAGCGCTGGTGATGATCTGTTCCTTGATCTGAAGCTGGCTACACGTGGACGACTTCACTTTCTGATCTTACATTGCACCAGACCCTTACCATTTGTGACTCTTCTGTAACAAATTTACTTAAAATCTAGCACCAAGCACCATTCTGGATCTAAGGTGAGCACATTGTAAGAAAGTGAAGACAAGGGGCAACATTAAGATAAGTGTGATGAACCAAGTCATGAGGTTGCCACTACCTTCTGGCAGTTTTCTATTGTGTTTGCCACAGGCCCTCATTACCTCACACATGGACACTGTGGTACTCACCCACTAGTCTTTCTGATCAAGTACCTTCATTTTTTAACCTAGTCACACATCCCAGTGAAATCTGTTTTTTGATTAATCTTGTAACCATGGCTTTGTCATCCCCCTGCTCAAAAGTGATTACAGATTCCTCACTGCCTTCACTACAAAACTTAACTCCTTAGCCAAATATACAATGCCTTCCACTAATTTCACCAAAATCTGAATTCAAGTGACTTATGCATTATTACCTTGAATCACAGACATAACTCTTCATTATTACTGTGTCAAGTTACGGTTAAGGGCACAAACCCAAGAATTCTTTTTCTGTGACCTCGGAAATTTACTTGATATCTCTGAGCCACAGTTTTCTCATCTGCAAAATGGGGATAATACCAGTACCTCATAAGAGTTTTTGTGGGGATGAAATGAGTTAATACCTGTACAGCACCTAATACATACAGTCATCAGTTATGTGTTGACTATTATTTATTCACTATGTTAATCAGCTAAAAGGGCTGCCAAGGAAGATACAGTCAAAACCCGCCTTGTCATTCGGCTCATGGCATCCTTCCCAAAGATGGAAAGCCCTTGCTCCATCCTCTCTTCCCTCCTAATCTCCATTATTTCCTTTAAACTACCATTTCATTCTTACGGCTTCAGGTCGCCATAATACCAGGGAGGTCTTTTTACAAGTTCCTCTATGCCAGTCATTCATCATGTGTTCTTATTCCATTTTCATGTCTTAATTATAAGGTATTTGAAGTAAGTACAATTACTAATTGGTCTTTTTTACCTCCAGCAACAAAAGCCTACTGTCATTCAAGTATATTTAATTATTTAGCAAATCATGTGTGTAATACATTTAACTGTAAAAATGATTATCTTTTTGAATCAGCTTTACTGAATTACAATTGAAAATGAAATTGTAAGATATTTAAAGTGTACACTGGAATGATTTGACATACATAAAAATTGTGAAATCATTCCCACCATCTAGTTAATTAACATATCATCACTTTATTTATTTACTTATAACACTTAAGTTCTACACTCTTAACAAATTTCCATTATCTAACATAGTGTTTTCAACTGTAGTCACATCATGTTTTTTGTTACATCCTCAGACCTCATTTATCTTAGAGATGAAATTTTGTATCTTTTTATCAACCTCTTCCTATTACCCTACCCCAAAATCAATATACAAAAGTCAGTTGCATTTCTACACATAATGAACTCTCAGAAAGAGAAATTAAGAAAACAATTCCACTTACAACTACATCAAAAAGAATAAAATACCTGGGAATAAATTTAACTGAACAGATAGAAGACAAATTACAGAAACACTGATGAAAGAAACTGAAGAAGACACAAATAAATGGAAAGACATTCTATGTTTATAGCTTTGAAGAATTACCACTGTTAAAATATCTACCCATACTACCCAAAATAATCCACGGATTCAGTGCAATTCCTATCAAAAGTCCAAAGGCATTTTTCACAGAAATAGAAAAATTAATCCTAAAATTTGTAATGGAACCATTAAAGACCTATAAATAGCCAAAGAAATATTGAGTAAGAAAAACAAGGCTAGAGGCATCACACTTCCTGGTTACAAACTGTACTACAAAGCTACAGTAATCAAAATGGTATGGTATTAGCATAAAAACAAATGCAGAGATTAATGGAATAGAATAGACAGATCAGGAATAAAGCCATACAAACAGAGTCAATTTATTTGCAACAAAAGAGCCAAGAATATAAAGTGGGGAAAGGAGCATCTTTTCAATAAATGGTGTTGAGATAAACAGACAGCCACAAACAAGAGAATGAAACTGGAACCTTATCATATACCACTCAGAAAAATAAGCTCAGAATGAATTAGATGAAATAAAACCACAAAAATCCTCAAGAAAAACACAGGGAGTAAACTCCTTGATACAAGTTTTGAGAATCAATTTTCTGGATTTGATACAAAAAGCAAAGTCAACAAAAGGCAAAATAAACAGAGAAACTACTTGAACTAAAAAGCTTCTGCATAGCAAAGGAAACCATCAACAAAATGAAAAGACAACCTAGAGAATGGAAAAAATATTTAAAAACCATGTATGTGTGTGTATATATACTGTGTGTGTGTGTGTGCCAGTCATTCATCATGTGTTCTGACTCCATTTTCATGCCATTTGTGGCAACATGGATGAAACTCAAGGGCATTTATTCTAAGTGAAACAGGCCAGAGAATGACAAATACTGCATGGTGTTGCTGACATTTGGAATATTTTTTAAAAAGTCACCCATAGAAACAGAGTAGAAAACCAGTCATCTTTTATATGACTAACATATTTTTGCTAACTAATGATTTCTATATATGATTTCATAAAGAAAATTTTTTTCCTTTTACTTCAATGTATTGAGTAAAACATCGAATTACCTAATTTTACCTTAAAATTTTAAAATTATATATATTTTCCAACTATTCAGTGCTAAATTTTATCTTAATCAATACTATAAAATATAATCATTTCCCTATAAAATGAGCAGCATAGTCAATGGCGCATTTAATCTAATGAGTTAGAGATTTATTCCTACACCTTTTACAGCAATATAAAATTGTTCAAAATATTTTAAACATAATGAATAATGTCTATTCTTTGGGGCACTTTTTATTTGAATTACCTCTGAGATGTTGACTATTAAAGGAGCGCTAAGCTTCTTAAGGACACTGTTAACTGCTTTAAAAAGAGGAGGAAGGCGATTAAAGGAATTGTCCATACAGCCGTTGGACCGTGATGTGGCCACAATAATTCATAGGTTAAGAGGATCAAGTACCAAATCCACCCAACATGCCAGCTACTGTTTTTCTTTTTTCTGATGCTTTCTCAAAGCAGTGGGAAGAATGAAATTTTAGACAAAAAATGAAGAAATATGTATAAAATTTCTGTAAATGCATTAAAATCTACTAGGAATACAAAAGCACGTATTTTACAATAGGCAACTTTCTTAAACTTGCCTTTAAAGGTTCCAAGCAACAAGCTTAGTGAGTTGTTCCTTAAGCTTCCTCAGAACAGCTCACAGCTGGGGCTACTGTTAATTATTCTAAGCAGCTCTCATCAGTAGAACTTCAAAAGGGTCCCCCAGCCACTTCCCAGTGCTCTAGGAGGCTTCTACGTCTGTCTT
This sequence comes from Sus scrofa, assembly GCF_054392235.1. Lineage (NCBI taxonomy): Eukaryota > Metazoa > Chordata > Mammalia > Artiodactyla > Suidae > Sus > Sus scrofa. Next base: position 79,612,737 of record NC_139387.1, on the reverse strand, counting down.
TTCACCAAACCATTTACAAGGTTTGGAAACACTGAAAACATCTTTCATCTTTTCAGTTCCTCTGTAGTTAATCACATTTTTGTTCAATTCATGTTCAGTCCAGAGCCATTTTCTGCAAATCTGCTTTGCAGGCAAGCACGTGAATTCAGTAAGCTTTACCAGTGTTCCTCAAGTTCAATGGCAAAAGATCTGAAGGTGAACATACATGTCTTCTGATCCAATCCAAGTGTTTACATAAACAGGATTTGAAACACTGTTGCAGATTTGAGTTCTTTCTTATTTACAGGCTAGAAGAAACAGTCTAGGGAAATACAATTGCTTCAATCCATCTTCACTAGATCTTAGAGCTTTTAAAATTTAAGAAACAGTAAATCTTTCAACTTCTGATTGACATTGTGAGAAAGATGCAAAGACAAGGAACACGAGGTAAGAGGGGTGGCCTTCAGGAACTCCCCCCCTGACACCTGAAAAATCCTTTGATCTGGATCATAACCCCTAAAATTTTGAGCTCAAGGTATATCCATCCATTTATCCCATTATTCAAAGAAAATAACAAAGACCTCTGGTTTGCCAGGCTCGATGCTGGGTGCAGGAAGGATGCCAGAACTATTAACTTCAACAAAATTCTACACCACTTTTCAAAAACCCATGCACTTGTTCAGGGAGAACACCAAATAACAAATAAATAGCAAAGCTTATGAAAACTGCTATGAAAGTGAGAGGTATAAAAATCTACTGACAACAGAGATAAGAAAACAGGAGTTCCCATTGTGGCGCAGCAGAAATGAACCCGACTAGGAACCATGAGGTTTCAGATTCGATCCCTGGCCTCGCTCAATGGGTTAAGGATCCGGCATTGTCGTGAGCTGTGGTGTAGGTCTCAGATGAGGCTTGGATCTGATGTTGCTGTGGCTGTGGCTGTGGTGTAGGCCAGCAGCTGTAGACCCTTAACCTGAGAACCTCCATATGCGGTGGGTGCAGCCCTAAAAAGACAAAAAAAGGAAACAAAGAAAGAAGATAATTCACCTTGGTGAACTGTGAAGGGAGTGGAGGATTGCTGAGGATACTCGGACCCTTACCAGCAGAAGAAAAGATGTGGGGTTGGGGGGTGGGGGGAGGCCAGAACACCAGGTAGGAAGGAAAGAAGGAATAAAGACATAGAGTCCTGAAGATAAGAAAGGGAAGGAGGTTCATGTGACCACAGTAGAGGATCTAAAAAGGAAAACTAATTTAAAAAAAAAAAGAGAGTAAAAGTTTTGAAGATCCATTTTTGCTTCACCAATAAATGAGATATTTATCCAACTGGCAATAGAATGATGATGAAGGACCTAAAACAAAGGAGCAAAAACACAACAACCCTGAGAGTAGCAGGCAAGTTGAACTGCAAGTGGTAGAGACTGGCCAAAGTTTACTCCAGAAGCTACTGTGCTGGTCAAGGCGAAAATGATACATGCTTGAGACTCATGAAGCCATTATCTCTGGGTTAAGTTCAGACACCCTGAGGACGGTAAATGTCTGTCATTCAAATACCTATTAGTATAAGTGGATTTAAAGGCATTCCTTCCAAAAGACAAATACTGCAAAGAAATAAGAGCATGAAAAGGAAGATGTCAGACTCCTAGGATTACTGAAGGAAAAAAAGGAAGGCAAAAGACAGTAAGACATGGCCCACTTTGAAATTTTCACCTAAAATCAATTCTGGATCTCTTTTGAACACATCAAAGCCCAATGATGTCACAGGGAGGTCCCAGTTCAAGATGTCAGCGGAGGAAGATACTGAACTCACATCCTCCCACAGAACCTGCCGCTGTACATGGAACAACTTCCGCTGAACAAAACCTAAAAACTGGTGAAGTGACCCCTTCACCTGAGGATCATGAGAAGGAAACCATATACTGAAGCAGGGAGGTCAGGCTGAGACACAACCTCCTATAAGCCCTACCCCAGCGCAGCAACACTCCATTAGGACGGGACCCAAAACCCAGAGTTTCTCCCTGAGGAGTGAAGGGTTAGGACCCCACCCTGGACACCCCAACTCTTCAGACCAGAACTTGAAAGACAAGCTCCCAAAACATCTGGCTTTCGAGACCAAAAGGCTTATGCCCATGAGAACTGCAGGGCTATGGCAAACTGATAAAAGGCTCTTCAAGGGCTCTTGTGCAGACTCACCTGCCTCAGCACCCAGGGTAGGAGGAGCCCTTTAGAGATGCCCAGATTCTTCTTTTTGGTCTTTTTAGGGCTGCACCCATGGCACATGGAAGTTCCCAGGCGAGGGGTCAAATCGGAGCTGCAGCTGCTGGCCTACACCACAGCCACGGCAATGCCAGATCTGAGCTGTGTCCTCAACCTGCCATGTTGCTGCTGCAGTCTGCAGCAACGCTGGATCCTTTAAACCACTGAACAAGGCCAGGGATCAAACCCATATCCTCACAGACACTAGTTAGGTTCTTAACCCACTAAGCCACAAGGGGAACTCCCAAAAGTATATTTTAAACAAAATGATTTCTTAATAATGGAAACTCAGCAGGGTGGTAAAATATAATTAACTGGATAGAAGATCTGAGGGACTAGCTATTGTTACCCTCATAGTTATGGCCAAAACCTGGCAATAAGAAAACATGAGACCCCCAGTTCAACTTCAAAACCAAGACCTAAGTTCAAAGCCTGCACCTTTTCCTGAAACCACATTGCTGTGCCACATCCACAGATGCTACTCTTTTACTAACCCCATGTCATGATGTCCCATTTGAATCTGACTACTCCTAAGAGAATAGGAAAACTAGAATAAAACCCCTCGTGTCATTCCACTAAGATGGTGATATCCATTTGCCTTCATAACAATTGGAAGAGTAGCTTCACATGAAGGCCTGCTTTGTCTTGTATAGACAGAAAACAGGACCTCTACATCATAAGATACCTGAAGAGTAGAGAATGGGTCTATTGCTCTTTACAGCCATAATGCAGGTATGCCACATGACGCATTAGTAATTAGTAAAATACTTGCTGAACGACTGCATTAAACCCTAAGTGCAAAGTTTTCTCCCATAGTCGTTTTTGCATCTGAGGTCCATGGAAGTATATGAGACGGACAAGTTAAAATTCCCTACATTTACTCATTCAAACTGTGGTGCCTATGGAAATGGGGGTCACCGAAAGCCGGAGAGTGATCTGGATCCTCCAAGAAAGGAAAATAAAACTCCCCTTCCCTTCCCACATGGTCTCTCTGCTTTGGAGAACAAATAACTTGCATAAACTGAATGAGATACATCAAGCTTACAGTAGTGGGTTCAAAGAACCTGCCCTGTACCTGATGCTTTGTGTCCACAGTAACAATGAAGGGCATAGAACTGAGGCACAGCTGGCTTGCTCAAGGACACACGAGTTTTAAAAGTCAGGATAGGAGTTCCAGCCAGATCCTTTGATTTCAGAATTCATGTTCTTACTGTGCCGGAGAGCTTCCCAAGATACATTGAAATGTACAAGTATATAGTAATAGTAACAATGAATTACAAATATGCTCATGACTACAAATCTCATTACAACGTAATTCTTGCACTTGTGAAATAAAATTCATGTTTTCTGACGAGACAAGAAAAATTTAAACGTAAAAATTCTTCTCTGCAGTTTGTCCCCCCCCACCTTGTTGTGCACTGAGTATCTGCATTACGCACTGACCAAACTTCCCCCGTCCCCCTGGGCAGGAATACCCACTGGACTATAAAGAGTAACATTCTCTCAGCATCAACACAATTCCTTAATGAAAACATTCCTTTATTGATCTTGTAAGAATCTCATGACCCACCAGGATGATGGTTAAATCTGAATTAGGTAAACTGTTAATAATATGTCATTTAATGTACAGTCCTCTGTCCCAAAAAAACTTATATAACTGTGCCTTGATTCCTAACCAATGCAACAGTTCTCAGAGCTTTCTGAGATGCTCTTCCTGGGTTATAAACCTTACATTTGGTTCTAATGACATGTTTTAATTCTTTCTTAGATCGACTGATTAATTTTTTTTGTTTGTTTGTTTTTGTCTGTTTGTGTTTTTAGGGCCCCACCCATGGCACATGGAGGTACCTAGGCTAGGAAGCTGTAGCTGCTGGTCTACACCACAGCCACCGCAATGCAGGATCAGAGCCGCGTCTGTGACCTACACCACAGTTCACGACAACACCAGATCCTTAACCCACTCAGCGAGGCCAGGGGTCGAACCCAAAACCTCCCGGTTCCTAGTCGGATTCGCTGCCGCTGTGCCACAAATGGGAATTCTAGATCGACTGATTAATTTTTCATCAACACACTAAGAGGCTTGCTTTTAGTTCTTTCCTAATTCTTTCAATCAGTCAATGTTATTTAAACAATTAAATAACACTTTACAAATGTAGGAGGATGATAATATTAATGAATTCAGTGATGTGTTTGAATTAAATAGCAATTCGTCAAAAATTTGAATCGCCCACCAGATTTACAAGGGACCGACAAAACCTGTAAATGCTTCCTATGCATGTGCAAATTAGCAATGCTGCTTTATGAGACGGTAAGTTGCACTGTCCATCAGGCACATACAGAGCTACTACACTGAAGATCTGATTCAAGAGCATTCCTGAATGTTGAGCTCTGATCTGCATTTACATTTCCCACGTTAAGAACTACAACTAAACTACACAGAGCCTTAGGCAAATAAACCTGATAACTACCAAAGATTTACACGTTAGCGGAAGAAAAAGTAGTGACAGGGAATGCAGAATATCTAACATTACAGAACTAAAAGAAAGTGTAGCTGGTAGTCTGGAAGAGTTAAGAAATCCTCGTAGAGACATTATATTTGCAAAGTTCTTTCTGCTAGTACCAAGTGCGGCACTTTCTAGAAAGTGCTACATTGACATTATTCAATGTGGGTGCTGTTTCTAAAGTAAATGGAAATGGCTTGAGCACTGCGTTTAGTTCCAAACTATTCTCAAAGACTTCACAGCACTCTACCCTGACTCCCTGGCCTCCAGAACCTAAGAGAAGGGTGGACTTTCCCGTCAGGAGGCAGTGGCTAGGAGCTGGGGGGAGAGGGAGAAGACCGTGTGAACAAAGAGCCATGAATAACTATCCCCCTTCTTATTCATTTTCTCACTCAGGGGTTATAGTTGTGGTGCCTGCTATCAGCATCGCAGAAACAAAAAGAGGAACAGTTGCTGACACAGCAATGAACTTTGACTCTCAACTCTCCCCACTGCCCCCTTGGGCATCCTAACATGAAGATAACTGCGGTAATGGCACTGCCCTCCTAGAACTGTGCCAAAGCCTCTGATAGTATCAAGCATCTTCTATGGTTCCTTTGAGTCTTGAAAGGGTGAAAAACAGTATGTGCAAAAGATGCTTTTATTTGGATGTACACTCTGGTCAATGCCTAGTCTCTGTGAACCTTTGTGACTTTTCAAAATGTCTTTAACAATATCTTCTGCCTGTTCAGTCTCCGATGTCGTAACGCAAATTCACAACTGATGTCTCTTCTGAATCTACACACATACATATTTTTAACAAATGTGGATGTGTAAACATCCAGAAACTGCTAAACATAGTTGCTCATAAAGACAGGCTCCAAAAACAAATTTGTCTGACATTATGTGAAAAATATGACATGGATTTACCTTATGACTGTGATTTTTTTTTTCTTTCATAATTTTTGAATATAGCTTCAGGGGAAGGCAAAATACTAAAAAACAATACTTTTGGACTTTTTGGCTTTGGTTAATTTTTAGCAAAATTGTTATGACTAATATTTTTGTAAGAATTAGTATAATCTCTCCAATTATCAGTAACACCAAACCTTTAACAGGTGTGATTTTTCCATTAAATGAATGAATTAAGAAAATGTATAAGAGCAACTCATAAACCTGTTGTGATGTGCGCTTTAAGCAATTAACTAGACAAAATATTTTTAGTATAACTTGACTGTAAGTAAAAAATAAACTGTCCAACAGTTTCTGTTTTTTATTTCAGTCACATGTGAATGAATTCAAAGCACTCGGGAATGTGCCAGACTGTGGGAGTTAAGTCATATGGGTAGTTCATAACATATGAAATATTTGTGTGTGTTTTTTTTTTTTTTCCTTTATAGGGTCACCCCCGCAGCATATGGAAGTTCCCAGAGTTCCCAGGTTAGGGGTCGAATCAGAGCTACAGCTGCGGGCCTATGCCACAACCACAGCAACATGAGGTCCGAGCCGCATCTGCAGCCTACGCCACAACTCAGGGCCACACCAGATCCCCAACCCACTGAGCGAAGCCAGAGCCAGATATCGAACTCACATCCTCATGGATATTAGTTGGATTCACTTCTGCTTAGCCACATGGGAACTCCCCAAACCAGTAAACTTTTAACAAAAATACTCTATCACAATATAAGAGAAAAATCCTTCTTCCTTCTCTTTCATGCAACATTAGTGAAGCATACATAACATTGTCACTTACCTGGAATAAATTATTAACTCCCTAGTGCATGTTTCTATTGTGAGTATACGTCAGTGTGTGTGCCCAACTGAGTATATGGATCCAGTTCCTTCAGCCCTTCCAACAGTAGCATATGCAAGCATTTGTTTTCCATTTAACTGGAAAAATCAAAATGCTTAGAGATAAGCAGGAAGTAATAAGAACAATTTTTTGCTTAAATTCTCATGCCCTTTATATTATATTGCACAAATGTGAGTATAAACATTCTAACTTTAGAAACTGCAGCATGTAAATGTTTCCACCAGTCAAAGTGTCAAGACAAACTAGATAGCATCAGTGAAAGGAGTTCTATACTTTCTTGGCTACAAAACTGGAAAGAAAATATCTTGATACAAGAGACCTCTTCAGAAAAAAACCCCACAGTTTTTCAGCCGAAGTTACCCCCTCTTTCTTCCCCAACGTGTCTAATCAGCTATTTCCAAATGTTAGGAGTCAACAACAAACAATAGGCTCTTTTTTGATCTTTACTATCATCTTAGGTCAAATTATTCCAAATTCAACTTTTTTAATGCACAAGTGATGAATGAACATCTAAAACTTTATTCACTGTTTAGTCAAGAAAAACTGTCTCCCTCCAGATAGTTTATATAGACATTCAGAAAGCTAGTACTAGTGATTATATGATCTAACAAAAAGCAGAATTTCTTCCAAAAGAATAGTGGAATCAAGTAAACCTTCCAATATCTATTTTGGCCTTCACTAATACATTGGAAATAGCACCACTGACAAAAGTAACCTAATTTTCAGTTGTGCCAAATAACACTATTTCAACCAGTTAAAATTTCAAAAGCACTGAACCAAAATTCTATTATCACAGCTCAAATCTCACTACCTTATAAGTATTTAATTTACTTTGTCAACCCTAAATACAAACAATAAGGCTACAATGTACATTAAAGAAAATGAAGAGTTCCCACCAGGTTTTAGCAATTGGGGAAAAAAAAAGCTGCCTTTTTTTTTTCAGGTAAAAAAGACATGAAAAAGATAACCATATTAAACTTAGAAATGGTAAAAAGGCATTGTATAAGTAATTCCAAACACCAAATATAACATGTTAATCACGAGTTTAAAGATAATATTTCCTCATCAAAAATGTTCTTCAGCAGAGATTTATCATCCTTTTTGGGGATGTTATTAACAAAAACAATCCCTTAAAAATCACATAATTATCTTTATAACTTATGGGGGTTGGCAATGTACTAAAATAGAGATATTCATTAACACATTTGGAAATCTGGTAATTCATTCTTCTATCCCAGCATCTACTACTTAAAATAGGACAGATAAATACTCTAGTTAAATATACACTCCACAAAATACCACATCAAGATAACTCAATCGTTTGGAAATTTAAAATATCCAAATATTTCTTCCATGAGTCCTATCTGTGTTGTATAATTCTCTTACCTCAATGATTTTGTCATGAATCTCCAGGCCATCTGCTCTATCAGCAGGTCCATTTTGCGAAATTTTTGAAACATAAATTCCTTCCATTGATGTTTCTTCTTGATTATTCTATAAAAAATACAAACAATGGCAGTAAGAAAGATGTAAACAAAACTTGAAGTTAGATAAAAAACAATTAATAGATGGAACACTGCCAATCCTTCTTAAACACTGAACTCTCTTTCTCAGCTGAAGATCTGGTACTGAATTTTAACTAAATACCAAATAGTCATTAATCAAGATGGCAGCTTTAATGAACAAGTATGGCATCTTGGCAAGATTATCTACTTACCTCATATCTTTGAATATACATAAAAGCTATGGGGAAAGGGAATGCACAAGGTCATGTCTATGGGCTTCTAAGTATTATTTATAAAACATCTCACTTCCAAAGAGACATAGCAATTAAAAGGAGTTACAAGTTAAAGAAAACAAAAAGGGTATCCAACCCCACTACATAACTGGTTTGAGATGTGGTCATTGTTTTAAAAATACAACTTAGCCTCATGACATGACAGATTTGGAAAACATAGCTCTGACTGTAAATATTCACAGGGGAGACAGGGAGCTTACTCAAGTGGAAAATCCCAAAAGATCAACTCCAAATTGCTGGAGAACCCACTCAGGGCTAATCATTACACAGTTCCAGGTGCAATGAGCCTAATGATTAGTTAAACCTCAAACATACAGCCAGTATCATACAAATAGGACATCTTAGCAAGTCACAGGAAGCCAATTATATGGCAAAACTTATTATTTAAGGAAAATGCCCAACATCCTATAATAATTTACAATTTTAAATGTCATTTTACTTCGTGGCAGGTTAAATAAAATTATTTCTCCTCAATTAACCTCCTTTAACATGAATTTTAAGAGGCTCTTAAAAATGTCCAATGTCACCTAAATGTCAAACACCTAACTAGCATGTATAAAAATATTCCTTAGGGGAAAAGAAAACAAAAAATGATATGCTAAAAAGACTTCTGTCTTACAATAAATGAGGACTGTTCTAGAAACAGAAGCTCAGCTGTCATTAGTTGCTAGGCTTTTGAAATGCCAAACACAAAGAGGAAATATGTCATTGCCATCCTAGCCTGAACATAGCATATGGCCAACAACTCTCAGACAGTTTCCATGGACAACATCTGCAATGTAGGATGCAAAAACTTTCATGGCAGCTTATTGGGAAACTGAAAGAATACATTTTTTGGGTTTTTTTTTTGTTTTTTGTTTTTTTTTAAACTTCACCATCTTTTCTAGGTAGCGGAAAGAGTAAGTTGATATAGTTATTTGAATGATATGAAAACTCTGCACGTACAGTATTCAGTATAAGCTTATTAACTCATGCATTTTGAAAACAATTGCCATCAATGTAGAAAATATTATTCATTCAACGAAATAAAAGATTTGATTTGGGGAGCCAAAATATGCCAAAGGAACTAACTTTTTAAAACATGGTATTTCCTGTGTAATAGTGAAAACAATTATCCCTTATTTCAACTTATTTTAACTCTCCATTCTTTCAACCAACATATATTATAAATTGTCTAGTCTATGTTAGTATCTGAAAACTTAACAATTTGACATAGTAAATAGGAAGTATAAGAAAGCAATATAGCTGTGTAATATTATCAAATGGAAATTGCCTATACATTATTATGAAACAGTTTAAGAAATTTGCCAACAGGACTATACACTGTAGATGAAAATGTGAAATGTACTCTTTTTTTAAGTAGCAGAGTATGTTAGCTATTTTTTTTTCATTTTTCTCAAAAAATTCTCAGTATGCTCTGGAATATTTTCACTGGAATATTTATATTAAGGAATCTGGCATTTGATGACAAGTACTATTTCAAAGATTAAACCACCTGTTTTTTGTGATTTTTTTTTTTTTTTTACTCAAAATCCACAAATGAAAGCTAAGTCTTCTACTATTTTCTAAACAAAGAGTGAGTTATGGATTAACAAGGGGGGTTACCTGATTTGGTCGACCGCCTATAATATTGAATCCCAAAGTGTCATTTTCTCTTTCTAACACAATAGTGAATGGCTTATGTTCTCCATCCTAGAAGAAAAGGGATAAAATAGGTAAAAAATATAAAAGAAAAAACAAACACTATAATAAAAGTATTTTTAACTGCAAGTAAATTAAGATTTTTTTTTAAAAAAAGAGAAAACCTTAAAATCTTTAAATTAAGGCTGGTTGAGTTTGGAGAAGGTTAATTTCTTCCTAAAATTACTTTGAAAGTGTATATTTGAAGGAGCAACCATGCATGTGAGAAAAATAACTATTTTCAAAAATGGCTAAATACCTTTGCATTTTTAAACATGCAGCTTTTATCCTGATGTAGCATCTGATTCTGGATCCACCGTAATTTAAAACAGATTTCTGATTTAACAGTGCAGGTATCCTTATTTCCCCCCTCCACTATATTAGAGTAAAATAAAATGTTAAAGAATCTCAGAATTACTATATGTCAAAATTTCACTTTGGAACATCTTAAGAGATATAAAGAACAGAGAGCTATTTATACATTTCTTTCCACAGTAGTATTCAGATTGCTATTGTAATACAGATTCTTGTTGGTCACGGTAATCTAATTTTTAAATGGTATTTTTATTTGGTTTTGCATCATTTCTGCATAATCTAAACAAGAGAGGGTATGTGCTGGCTAAAGTAGTATGTATTGCTTTCCTGAAGGTCAAATAATAGTTAAAAAAAATAGGAATTACATCTAAAATCTGCTTGCTAAGGAAGACTGATTTAAACACAAGATGAAATGGTGCCACATCACGTGAGTTACATTCATAGTTAGGAATATTAACTATCCGAGGAAATGACATATTTGGTAATTCAAAATGATAAAATCCCATAAACATCATCACCACTGCCACCATCATCACCACCTTTTCCCAAGAGCTTTTCCCAGGCAGTGCACACAGCAGCCCCTACTGGTAGAGGGAAAACATTTCTGAGCAACACAGCCTTTTGGTAATTAGTCTGCAGGTCCTGGGGAGTTTCTCTTCCCTTGTCAGAATCACCTGACTTGTTGCATGGACTTCTCTGCATTACAATCTAGCCTTGCTCCTTTGCACCAACTACTGTTTCCCCAAGGCCTTGAAACCTGAATTGGTATTACAGACCATATTTCTGTATTTTTCTCTGGTCTTCCCAGTTTATAAATTTACCTGGATAGAAATACGATAAAAATTATAGATAGCATCCAGTCTTTTAATAAGTATGTGCTTCCATTTATCAGAGTCGGAAAGGCTCAGCCCTCACTCTTCAATTATCCTTTTTAGGTTCAAGGAGAGATGCTTCTAAACTCAGTTCGAGGCGGTGGAAAGCAGTCCCAAATAGGCATGTCCTGGGTTGCTCCTCCCCAAGAGACTAGGGATTGAAAACAGCTCCTTGAACGGAGTGTAACTTCTGCTAAAGCCCTGCTCACCAAGGCAGCGGCCAACAATGTCAAACACTGAGCAGAAGTCCTCCGCAAGAGAAGAAACAGCTTTATAAACAAGTCTCTTCTCATGAGCTGCCGCAAAGAGGAGTGTTTATTCCTCGGAAAGCGGGCAGTTCTGGAACACAGTTCAGGGCCAGCAGCCGGGACAAGGAAGGGAAACACCAGGTTGCTCCCAGGGCTGGTCTGAGCGCAGATGGATGTGAGCTCTCAGACTTGGTTCCCCCAAGTCTCACCCTCGGGCACTCGCATGTCACCCTTAACGAAATCCCGAAGCAGGGAAAGATTATTTAGGGAAGGTCAGAGTGATGAAAAGAATCCTGCAGGACTAAGAAATCCCCTCTCTTAATTTTGCAACTCCAAGTCATCCTGTTTTGCCATATGCCTCAGACTCCCTGTGCTGAGGAGAAGGTGGCTGATACGGGCAGTCTGGCAGGGAAACTAAGTCATTAAGAACCAAGGGTGTTGGAGAGAGTGACAGAGCCACGGGGATGCTGCAGAGGGGAGGCAGGGTCGGAGAGGTCCTCGATTCCTGGCTTTCCTTCTCGGATTGGCTTCAGGCACAGGCCAAAGGTACAAAAAACAGGCAGAAAGGGTAGGGCAGGAGAGTTAAAGATGGGGAACAAGGGTCTGGGTGGGAAAAATGAGTTTTCCTCATTCTTCCTTCGCGGCCCTAAAGTTGGAATTGAAGCTGTTTAACGCTTTTCCAATCCTCATAGAAGTGGAACCGGGACGAGCCTTCCTAAGTGCACTACTAATACACTCGGAAGATAACAGGATAGGATGATCAGGGCGGTGGATGCGTCCTACCGCAGAAGGGAGGATGTCACCTTGCAAAGGAATCCTGAAGTGCCAGAAAGAACCATCTCCCTTTCCACCCCATCATTCCCCAGGTGCCAGATCCCTCTGCGCTTACCCGGCCGTGGCCGCCGCCCAAGTCTCTGGCGAAGTTGCGGACGTGAGCCATGTACTGGGTGAATTTCTCCTGGTACCTGCGGGCCGTGAGCTGCACCTCGCCCTGCAACGCCCAGAGCTGCACTAGCAGCGCCTTCTCGCGCCGCCTCCAGGCCAGGACCCGAGACCCAGGCCCCCGCCCGCTCCCGCCGCGGATGCCGGGCGGCCCCCTGCGGGCGCCCCCGCCCCCGCCCCGGCGGACCCCGGGCGCCGAGCCGCAGCTCCCCCTCGCGGGTACGTTCCCGCCACCCAGGCAGCGGGGTTCCGAGATGCAGCCCCGGCGGCGGCGGCGGTGGCGGTGGCCAGGGCCGAAGTCGCAGCGCTCGACGTGCGCAGCCAGCTCGCGGAGCCTGACCGAGCGGCCGCAGCCCCGGGCGCGGTAGTCGCACTGGATGCGAAGCTTCTGGACGAGGCTGCGCAGAGGCAGCACTCGGTACAGTTCACCCGGAGCCAGGGGCTGGCACTGCAGCGGGCACCGGCGCCACCGCGCAGCCCAGGGCCGCAGGCAGCGGGCGCAGAAGACGTGCCCGCATGGCGTGCACAGGGGCTCCTCCAGCACCTGGCCGCACAGCCTGCACTGGAAATCCGGGTCCACCGCTTCGATGAAACGCTCCAGGGCAAAGCCCATGGCAGGGATAGGGGGCGGGAAAGGGGGAGCAAATGCCGAGTCCACTTTCTCTGAGACCGGTATCTCCCCTGCGCTACCCCTCGGACTGCGCTCCCGCTGCGGCCGAGGCTCGTGGTGGGGAAGGAGAAAAGGGTGAGGGGTTGCGATCTCAGAGTTTGTTTGGCTCGAAGTTTTCTGGCTCCGGCTAAGTCCCCTGACTGCCGTATTGACACGAATAGACGCCACCTCCAGTGGTACCCTTCCTCTCCTACCCCCTGGCCACGCTCTTGCTGCTCTGCAATTTGTATTCTTTCAAATTTTGTCCGTGGAGAGCTGAAGCCAGTTTACCAGGACTCTTAGGAAAGCTGTGTTCTCATTTGTCTCTACATCGAACTTTAAGCAGTCCTTGGGCAAAGCTGGTAATGGGCACAGCTCGGGTGTTGAGAACTCCACCAGAATTCCACCAGAATGGAAGCTTCCTCTAGGAGAGCAGGATCTTTGTCCGATTTTCCGCTGAATCTTAATCGCCCTGCATTCAGTCCTTCTTCAGCAAATGTGTTTGAAATCACTTCTGTCCTTTCAAATCAGCTAACTACCAAATGACTGCGACCGCAGGAGCTCAATATGAGGTGTCGACAGAGCCAGGCTACTCAAATCACGATCCAGAAATCAGGTGAGTGTAATGGAAGCGGGATGATGACTGGCTGCAAAGACCAGGAAAAGGCCAGGTGCTCTGCTTAGAACACCTCCCCCAGAGGGAGAACTTGAACCGCCGTTCAAGGTCTCCTACCGCGTGAGGACGCTAAGACTCAGGTTACCCGGCAGCCGACTCCAGGTTCAGTTGCCACACCATCCATCTACTTCCACAGGCATTTTACCATTGGGAATGGGAATGGGATCATTTGGGCACCTGGAAAAGAGAATTAAAGGGAAGGATTATGAAAGAAAGCTGTGAAATAACAAATGAAATCTTGAACCGCTTCCTTCTGTTTACCTCGTATACATAGTTTAGATCCAAACTGCCCTTTTCTCCAGTTTGACTCTTAAAAGTGTGCAGCATTCAGGCCTAACTGAACATATGTAGTATGGGGACCCTCCAAGCCCTCCGGCCTCAGCTTCCTTCACCATCTTCTGAACCTTAGGAATACAAAGCAGCCCTATCACCTAGATACACATCGCTTCCTGCCATGTTCTTGAAGCTACTTCCACATGGTCATTGATTTTTTTCCCTGTTTCTAAAAGAACATGTAATTTTGTATAGTGCTAAAATGCATCAGTTCAAACACATGTAAGAGGCTCCAGACTACGTCCTTTAAATCCTTGGTGCTAAGCTGAAGAATTAGGAAAGGCTAATAATAAAGGCTAATAAGAACCATCTGAGTCTTTTTTCAGTTTGAAAGAGATTTTTATCAGAGTAGCTCAATAGTGAGGATCTGGGGTGGCTTGCCAGACATTTGATATGCTTTTAAACTTGCTTCAAATGAAGATGCTATATTTCACATTTAGACATGTAGGTATATGATAAAGTAACATTTGCCACAATGCTCTAAATTTTCACCTCCCCTCTGGCCAAGTAAATAAACAATAAGTTCCTGAATAAGAAATCATTTAACATTAATGGCGCGAACGTATTCTTGTGAATTGGTTATAGAATTTATTCAGATAATTATGGGCCAGAAGCATCTATTCCATCTTTTTTAAGCTATTGAAAAAGCTATGACTTAGAGCTATGACTTTATAGGCATGACTGTGACTTTTATAGGGCTTGACATTTATGATTTCACAATAAAAACAGTGGCAGTAAGAACATTTTTTTAATAGAGGAAAGAGATGGAATCTAAAAATGTTCTAGTGAGGTGTTAGGGAAATTAGACTTGAAGTTACTTGGAAAAATAAATTGAAACAATGGTTGTAAGATGTCCTTGGTCCACCCATGCAATTCTTGTAGCAAAAGTCAGGAACGTGAGCAGATTCTTGTATGAGTAATTCCATGATATATAACATTTTGATCATTAAAGAGAAGACGGAAGTCAAAAACCTTGTCCACAGAGAATAACAAGTTAAAAAAACGAAAGCATGTAAAGTACAGCCAAGTAATGAAGGAGGCCAAGAGGGAACTTAGGAAAATCTTTTTAATTTTGAGAAAATGAGCACTTCCAAAACAGTTAAGTACCAGGAGAAAAACATTACAAGAGTTGAACCCTAAGGGAATGGACACACAAGTGAACCCCACAGACTCTACCCATCTGAAAATGTTGCAGCATAATAAATCTGTAACGTCAGTTGAGCCAAATGAAATGAAAGTGAGACCTCAGATTTCACTTCCCAGACTGTAAAACATTATTCTATATATAAGGAAAGTTGTGATATCTAGGAAAAGCTTGGCTGAGCTAGAAACATGGAGGCTAATTAGATTGATCAGCTGACATAAGCAAAGCCCTTGGAATAAGTTTAAAATATGCACAAATAATTCAGCAGAACAGATCCAGTAATATTTAAACGTCTTTGGGCAAATGAGACAAATTAGTGCCTTGTATCGTTAGCTTGGGCATATCCTTATGTTTTCACTGATCACAATTTTCTTTTGAGAATGCCTGACTAGGAGATGGGATTCAGATGGCAGAATAGGAGGACTGGAGCTCAACTTCTTTCCTAAAAACAACAAAACTTACGACCAAATGCTGAGCAATTTTCAACCAAATGGACCGGACACTTTCAAAAAGACATTCTACACTGGAAGACAAAGAGGAGGCCACATCAAGAGGTAGGAGGGGCCATTACGTGATATAAGCAACCTCATACCTCCCCAGTGGGAAGCCCCACAGACTGGAAAGTAACTGGTTCACAGAGACTCACCTACAGGAGTGAGAGTTCTGAGCCCCACATCAAACCCCCACACGTGGGGATCTGGCACTGGGAGCAAGAGCCCCTGGAGCATCTGGCATTGAAGGCCAGTGGGGCTTGTGTGCAGGAGCTCCACGGGACTGGGGAAGCGGAGACCCCATTCTTGGAAGGCGCACACAGGCTTTCCCCTGCACTGGGTCCCAGGGCAAAGCAGGGTCTCGGGTGGGAATCTGGGTTCGACGTGCCTGCAGTTCTTGGAGGACCTCCTGGGAAAGCAGGAGTGAATGTGGCTTGTTGTGGGGAAAAGACATTGGAAGCAAAGCTCTCAGGAGTCTTCATCAGCCTGTGGTTTCCTGGAGGGGGCCATTTTGGGAAAATCTGGCCCCGCCCATGAGCGCTGAGAAGCCCCAGGGCAAACAGCAATCCGGTGGGATCACAGCCCCTCCCTGCAGTAACAGGCTCCCTAAAGACCCCCCAGGCACACAGCCGCCTCTAATCCCATCCAGAGACAAAGCCCCACCCACCAGAGGGATAGGAATCACCTGCACCTACCAGTGGGCAGGCATCAGTCCCTCCCAGCAAGAAGCCTACAGCAACCTCCTACCAACTCCAACCACAAGGGGGGCAGACGCCAAAAGTAAGAGAGGCTACAACTCTATTATCTGCAAAAAGGTCACCACACCAAAAACCTATAAAAATGAAAAGACAGAAAACTATAACTCAGATGAGGGAGAAAGGAAAGAATGCCTGACTAGTGAAGTTTGCAGGCTATATAGCAGCATTGGGGGAAAAGCTGAAAGGTAAGCCACTGTCTTCCTTCTTATCCAGCTGTTCTACTGGTTGTGGCCAAGACCAGGCCTGTCCCCTTTCTCATAAGCTTTAATTCAGAGTGAACTTGAGAATACGTCAATTAGAGATAAGGGAAAGAAAATAAATATACTTAGTTCATCTCTAAGGACCCTGCTTTGACTCAAAATATCTTTATAATATCTTCATATCTTTACATTATAATATCTTAAAATATCATTAGGTAGACAATATTGGTTGGGTATTTTCAGCTTAGGAACTAGTTTTTGTTTCAGTTCACTGTCAGGAATCATATATTCATGCAAACAGATTTTAAAAAATTAACTTGCTATATTCTTTGGGCCAATTCCTAGAGCAGTAATGAAACTAGCGTATGCCTGTGAGTGTTTCCAGTGAAAAGAGGCAGAGTTCCAACCCAGTTCTGAGTCATCCCTGCTTCCAAGGATGAATAGGGAATCGGAGAGTTACTTATTGTTAAGCCAAATGCTAAAAGACCTAATACTGAAATATTATATTCCCAGACTCAGAAATGATGAATGGAGAGGTGAAAAATAAGAGATTTTTTTTTTAACTCCTGCATAGATAATACTTTAAACCAACTCATTTGTGATTTTTGTCATATTGTCTCATGCATTTGATTAAGAATCATAAGATCAGGAAGCCTGGGGACATGTTTCAAAGAAAATTTTAAATCATTTCTTATATGTTCATGTAATGTAATTTGGTACTTTTAATATGAGTCATTTTTAAATCTTCTGTTATAAGAACTTGAAATCTCATCATTTATATTTTCTTTTCTGAGTCCCTAGTCATTTATTGTGAATTAATATCACAGTTTATACTCAGATACATTTCCCCAAAGTGCCCTAAATTTAAGCTACAACTATATAAGATTACTCTGGTGGGTAGGACAAATGTACCCAGCTGCTTTGGGTCAAAATAGTTCCTGTGGAATATATGTATCTGTATTGCTGAAGTCAACATTCATTTTTGTTCTTATCTTGATAGGTTTTGCACCATAATCTAGTCTCACACTATTTAAAAATTCTAAACGATAAAAACAATGAAAGATGCTTTAAAGTTGCATTTTTGCAAGCTCGTTAAAAATAAGGTGGCGATTTTTACAAGATATACTAATAACATCCTATGCCAGAAAAGAGACACTTTGGGAAAATGTATCTGATTATATTTGGGATATGTATTTAACTCATTGGAAAATAGAGAACTGGTTACACCCAGAAAGCAGAGAATAGGATCAATCCTTATAATCCCTGTCTTTCAGCGTTATTTTCTATTATTTTGCATTTCGATTACCTTTGGCAAAATAAAGAGTTGGAGCATCATGACAGCACAAAATGCCATTTTTAAAGAGGAATAAAGTGGTATGAACAAAACAATTATGCACACCGAATACAGTTAATGATTTGTGATTGTGCAGTCTCCCTGTGGGAATGAATTCTCAAACAAAGCAAACTGGAGAATTTAAAGAAAACCAAGTTAACGTGAGATATTAAATAAAAATTTTTGACAACCTATAATTCACTTATGGTCTGATTTTTTAAAGTCACTGAGATATTTTTTAAAATCACTGAGACATGGTACTTAACATTCAACATTATTGTCCTATTTAAGAGAGGTCTGTTGTGAGAGATGATTTGTACAGGAAAATATATTAAATTCTGTATTAAATTAACCTTGATTTTTTTTTTTTTTTTTTTTTGCTATAGCTCTGTGGGTCATACTCACTGACAAAGAAGGAAGGTATCAAAAATATCTCTAAGAGCAAATATGAAATAACTCTTTACTATGTGATAGGTAATCTTTATATGCACAATCTCATCCAGTACTCCCAATGGCCATTTAGAGTGGACACTATTTTTTTTCCCCAAATCTTGTCCAAGTTTACACACATATAAAGCAGCAAAACCTGGGATTAAACCAAGATCTGCCTCATTAAAGGAATTTCCGTCCTTAAATACTACAATGTAATGGCTTTTATTTTTCCGTCTCTATTGTTAAATGTGCATATCAAACCTGATTGTGAATGGAAACTATAATTGTGTCTGTTTGAGGTCCATTGTTTAAAGGCTACCACTTTCTGTTTCCCTTTCTATAAAGAGGGATATTCTAGGGTCATATTTGTCTGAAGTCTTTGAGCAATTGATGTGAATGAGGATACTTATTAATTGTTCTGTGTAATACCATTGTGGTTATATTTTTAGGATCACTTACTTTCTCCCATGTAGGTGGTCTCAGATAGCTGGGTTTTCTACATAATAAACCAATGGGCTCAGTTCCTTAAATCCTGGTTTAATTAATCAATCACTACATATTTTGGTTGAGCCCTTATTTTGTATTTAGTTGTTCTATGAAAATTTTCTGTAATTAAGAATCTTCTAGTTTTGCTAAAAGTCACAAAATGTTGAGATATGGTAAGTTCATGAAATAAGCTTGTTGCTTAGTGAAAACCAACAAATTATTTTGTTGGATGTCATTTTGGAGTTTTTCTATTTGTTAAAATTATGTGGAAAGCAGAGCCTACAAGTGGTATTGTGATAGGGTTTGAAGACAACCCCAGAAAAAAATGTCACTAATCACATTTACCCTTGGTACAGTAGTTCCTTTTTATCCAAGGTTTTGGTTTGCACGGTTTCAGTTACCCATGGTAAACTGCATTCCAAAAATATTAAATGAAAAATTCCAGAAATGAACAGTTCCTAGATTTTTAAATTGTACAGCATTCTGAGCAGCCCCGTCGCACTCCAGCCCGCCTGGGATCCCCATTGACATCATCATGACCTAATGATCATGTGTTTCATGGGAAACACATGATATGAGGGATTATCAGAAGGCCAATAGCAGCCTATGTCATTCACTTCGTTTCATCTCATCACATAGGCATTTTATCCTCTCACATCATCCTAAAAAGAAGGATGAGTATAAGAAGGTATTTTGAGAAAGATCACCTTCACATAACTTTTATTATGGAATACTGTCTTAATGGTTCGCTTTATTATTGTTGTTGTTAATCTCTTAGTGTGCCTAATTCATAAATTAAACTTTATAACAGGTGTGTATGTAGATAAAAAACATAGTGTATTTAGGATTCAGTCCTACGCGCACTTTCAGGCAAACTTTCAGGCAAACGCTGGGGGTCTTGGAACACGTTTCCCGTGAATAAGAGAGACGGCTGTAACTCTCCTCTGGGCTTCTGAAACCACTTGTTTGCCCATTTGGCACAACTCAAATGTAATCCATAAATAATTAATATTATTTATTAATAATTTATTACATGATAACATACATTTTTAAAACAAGAGGAATTGAAAATTCCACACAAAAAACTCTGTTGACTAGAATAAGGTCAAAGAAGCAAAGAGACGCCATTATTTGTTCTACCACACTGGAGGTTTAGGCCTCAATTATTTAATCTCAGTATAATTTCACATGTAAAGTAAAAGGATTGACATCTTTATTCTTCTGCCTCTCAGAAATCTAGAGTATGTTTTGAATGCATTAATGACCATTTATGATTATAGTACAAAATGATTATAAACTACAGTGTGATATGTAAAGCAAGTTTAAATTCTTTTTTTTTTTTTTTTTTTTTTTCGCTTTTTAGGGCTGCAGGGCTACATCCATGGCATATCAAAGTTCCCAGGCTATGGGTCGAATCGGAGCTATAGCTGCCGGCCTACACCACAGCCACAGCAACGCAAGATCTGAGCTGTAGTCCATGGTAACCCCGGATCCTTAACCCACTGGGCAATGCCAGGGATCAAACCCACATCCTCACGGATACGAGTTGGATTTGTTTCTGCTGCACCACAGCAGGAACTCCTGCAGTTTAAATTCTGAGCTACTAAATTCAGAGTATTCTGTGCTTTATTAATGTAAAGCAAATCCCAGTGTTGCCTTCAACTGGCTGTGTTGTCTTGATCAACTTAGTTAACCTTTTCTAGACTTAATTTCTTATCATCTGTAAAATAAGAATAATAATTATACCTACCTCACTGGGTTGTTGTAAGATCGAGTTAATAAACACAACATAGAACCTTGAAGCATAGTTAATATTTTGTAAGTATTTGTCCTCACTTTGGGCTCGGGAAGTGTTTTATCATATTACACATAGTGAACAGTGTATACGTGTCTCACAACACTGGTCCCCTCCCTCCAAAAAATCTCATGTCATTTTAATTTGCAGCTATTATTTTACCTAGGAACTTGAATACTTTAATATTTATTGACCATAGTTATTTCTTTATGGAGTTTACTCTTCATGTTCCTCTGTTATTTGTCTTGTAATTGATACAAGTCCTTTATGTAGTAAGAATACTAATTTGATCAGCTTGTGTGACATGGTTAAACTCTATGATCATCTATATTTGAAAACTGAGGAAAGAAGAGCATAAGTTTTTCTTGGTAAAAGGATTTTAAAACACGGACTACCAATCATCACTGTCTTGTTTTGAGAAGAGAAGAATTGAGTCTTTTTTTGTAGGTGTTCCACCCCCCGCCCCAAGGCATAGACATCTTCCTTGTTGCTTGACTGGAGAGAAGAGGGTGCCATTCAGTGCAGCTTGGGACTTGAGCCAGGGAAACCACTTCCCTTCTGAATTCTTCCAACGAGACCAGTGAAGCCTCCAGAACAATCTTTCACTTATGCTGCAAATCCATTTTTTGTGCATTTTTACCTTTATTTGATATGTGCTGTGCGAAAACTGTACTTTCTTATGAAGAACCTTGTTAGTGCATCTTTGCATACATAATGCAATATTTAGTAAATGTTTGTTCAATGTTAAATAAATATGATAGTTTAAATTATGTGCAATTTTGGTTCATAGTTAAGGTTATGATTAAAGTATTCCTTTGCAGAGTCATCCCACAAGTGATGCCAAATTTCTGATTGTAATAGTGAGACTGATTAATTCCATTCATGTGCTTCTTGCCCACCTCCTAGCTCCCTGTTGCTAACTCCGATCAGATTCATAATCACCATTCCATTTACAAGCCTTTTGGATTAACTGTTTCCCCTAACTCTTTCTGACTCAGGTTTCATTATTTTCATTTATTTATTTAACTTGAAATATAGTTGATTTACAATAGTATATTAGTTTCATTTGTATGGGGGAGTGATGCAGTATTTTTATAGATTATACTCCATTAACAATCATAATTTATGTTTTAAGTTAAAAGCAATGATTCCCTGTGCTATACAATAGATTTCTGTTGCTGACCTCTTTTATACATAGCAGTTTGTATCTCTTAATACTGTACTAATGTGCCCCTCCCCCCTTTCCTCACTCCACTGGTAACCATTAATTTGTTTTCTATATCTGTGAGTCTGTTTCTGTTTTGTATATACATTTATTTGCATTATCTCTTTAATTCTACATGTAATATCAGAGAGTATTTGTCTCTAATTTATTTCACTAAAAATACTATGTAGATCCATCCGTGTTGTTGCAAATGGCAGAATTTCATTCTTTTTTATGGCTGAGTAATAGTCCATTGTGTGGAATATGTACCATATCTTCTTTAGCCACTCATCTGTTGATGGCCACTCAGGTAGCTTCTATATCTTGGCTACTGTAAATAGTGCTACTATGAACATTAGAATGCATATATTCTTTCAAATTAGGGTTTTCATTTTTTTCTGGATGTATACCCACCCAGGAGTGAAATTGCTGGATCATAGGGTAATTCTATTTTTCACTTTTTAAGGAACCTCCATACTGTTTTCCATAGCGGGTGCACCAATTTACATTCTACCAACAGAGAAGGATGGTTTCCTCCTCTCTTCATCCTCTCCATTGTTTATTTTTTGTAGACTTTTTGATGATGATCATTCTGACAGGCATGAGGTGATATCTCTTGCGGTTTTTATTTACATTTCTCTGATGTTAGCAATGTTGAGCATCTTTTCATATGCCAGTTAGTCATCTGTTTGTCTTCTTTGGAAAAATGTCTGTTGAGGTCTTCTGCCCACTTTTGGATTGGGTTCTTTTTTTGATATCAACAGATTTCTGTTTGTTAATCTTGTATCCTGCAACTTTTCTGAATTCAGCTATTAGTTCTAATGGATTTAGGGTTGAGATTTTGAGGTTTTCTGTACAAAGTATGTTGTCTGCAAATACAGACAGTTTTATCTCTTTACTTCCAATGTAGATGCCTTTTATTTCTTTTTATTGACTTATTGTTGTGGCTAGGACTTCCAATGCTATGTTAAATAGAAATGACAAGAGTGGTTATCCTTGTCTTGTTCTTGAATTTAGAGGAAGGACTTTTGGCTTTTCGCCGTTGAGAATAATGTTAGCTGTGGGTTTATCAGAGATGGTCTTTATTATGTTAAGATATATTCCCTCTATTAACAACTTTTATGAGAGGTATTATATGAATAGGTGTTGAATTTTGACAAATGCTTTTTCTGTGTCTATTGAGATGATCATGAGATTTTTATGCTTCCTGTTGATAATGTGGTGTATTACCTTGATTGATTTTTAATATTGAACCATCCTTGTGACCCTGGAATAAATCCAACTTGACCATGATGTATGATCTTTTTTCAATATATTGTTGCATTTGGTTTGTTAATATTACGTTGAGAATTTTTACATCTATATATTCTAAGGATGAGATCAACTTCTCCAGGGTGAACTGGGCTCTAACATAAAGAAACAATATCTGAACAAATATGCAGTTCTTGTTGGGAAAAGGATAGGTAATAGTTAACTGACTGCTTAGTATGTTTCAGAAACTGTTCTAAGCTTTAAATGTAGTTTAGTCATTCATAGCCAAAAGAACTCTAAGAGGTAGGTATTATTATTGTCACATCATCTTTGTTTTATAGAGACAGAAACTGAGGCATAGAGTCTGAGTGACTTGCCCAAGTTTTTAGAATTCTTTTTTTTCTTGTTTTTTTTTAGGTCACACCCATAGTATATGGAAGTTCCCAGGCTAGGGGTCAAATCAGACCTGTAGCTCTCAGCCTACGCCACAGCCACAGCATCATCAGATCCAAGTCGCGTCTGTGACCTACACCCCAGCTCATGGCAACACTGGATCCTTAACCCAATGATCGAGGCCAGGGATGGAACCCGTGCCCTCAGGGATACTAGTCGGATTTGTTAACCACTGAGCCACAACAGGAACTGCAGGTTTCAGAATTCTTAAGTGGCAAAACTGGGATTCATACATAGACATCTAGCTTCAGAGACTCTGGTCATCACCACCAAGCCAAATTGTCCTTACGCTACCCACTACACCACCTTTTTTTGAAGTCCATGGTTAAGACTAAGACTTTGTAGTTAATGTAGTTCTTGAATTGAATACTAACTCTTTTGTATACCAGCTATGTACTTGTAAGCAATGACTTAACCTTTCGGAAGATTAATTTCTTTACCTATAAAATGAGCAGATTAAAGATTACTAGACAGTGATTTTGTGAAGAATAATAAAATATTGCTTATCTCTAATGCATAGGAGGTGTTTAATAAATGGCAACACATTATTTTCTCTGGCAAATCTAATTTATGTTAGGGCATTTTACATAAATGTAAAATGTGAGGAATGATCATAAAATATTTGGTTATTCTATAAAATCTTATTACACAATATATAATTCCTTGCTCAGATCATATAAAATATAATCCCATTCAAAACATTTCTCCTAAGATCTGACCCACATCAATAAACAGGGATAAAACTACATAATTCATGTGCTATTTCTTGAAAGTTGCCTTTCTCAGTTAAGTAAGCTAAAAGAGAGTTGCATGTAAAAGTACCTTAAAACACTAGATTTCTTTTTGACTTTTCAGAGTTCTAAAACTCAGCCTGCCCCTAAGTGTTGGCGCAAAACCAGATTTTCAACTTAATGCAAATCTTGCCAAAATACTTAAGAAATACAAGCCAACCAATCTGGAGAAAAATCTGACAGCGCTTAGTGTTGTTAAGAAGGCGCAGCCCTGACCCAGCAACCCTCCCCTCAGAGCCTCTTCCACAAGGTGAATCTGGAAGCTTGCTGCGGTTTTGTCGAGGGCCTAGGGAATTAGAAGAAACCGAGGTGCTCATCTCTGGGAGACGTGAAAAAAACTATGGCAGAAATGGCCTCTGGGCTACAGACAAAAGTGATGAGCTGCTTATACGTAAACCACACAGCTGAGACCAAAGCCACAATATTGCAGTTAAAATAACCATAAGCACATCCATAGTGGAATATTATTTTTGTAAATTAAAAACAGATGCATTCATGAAACAACAGTACACATTTTTCAAGGATACGTATATATCCAAGGACACATATCAAGTGCATAGTGTAGGTGAAGATGGAAGGAAAAAAGTTTGTAGTGGCAAGTGGGAATAAATGAAAAGAATAAAAGGGAAGGGGAAAAGAAGAAAAAAGAAAGAAGGTGAAT
Source organism: Sus scrofa (assembly GCF_054392235.1). NCBI lineage: Eukaryota > Metazoa > Chordata > Mammalia > Artiodactyla > Suidae > Sus > Sus scrofa. The sequence continues at coordinate 79,587,700 of NC_139387.1, read as the reverse complement.
TGTACAAGCAATGAAAATGATGCAGTATGACTTGGGTGTGATAATTAACTCAGTTCTCTGTTTCTGAGGCCCAACTGAAACAGAAGAGAAAAAAGTAAAAAAAAACAAACAGAAAAGCAGACAGTGAGAGAGAAGAAACGGAGGGGAGGAGAGAAGAGGGGAAGGGAGGAAAAGGCAAAGCACAAGCAGGCTTACTTCCTGCGCATCCCTTTAACAACATTTTTTTTTTTTTTTTGTCTTTTTGCATTTCTTGGACCGCTCCCACGGCATATGGAGGTTCCCAGGCTAGGGGTCTAATCAGAGCTGTAGCCACAGGCCTACCCCAGAGCCACAGAAGTACCAGATCAAGCTTCATCTGCAACCTACACCACAGCTCACAGCAACACCGGATCATCAACCCACTGAGCAAGGGCAGGGACCGAACCCGCAACCTCATGGTTCCTAGTCAGATTCGTTAACCACTGCGCCACGACAGGAACTCCCCTTTAACAACTTTTAATCTTTTCATAGTAGTTCTGATTTACAAGCATCATATTACCAAAGCATACTTCCTAAAGATGACTACATGAATTATGCCTGCTAATAGTAGGTTCATACAATGACTATGGAGACATTTAGATATTAGACTGATTGATTTAATCCATACCTCAAAAAACAGCAGGAAAAGCAAATTGCCTCTTTACCTGGCTGTGTCCTCTACTAAGTCTGCTAAACATGGGCGATACGAGGATAGTTTCTATGGCTTTTATCAGTCCTAGTTTTCATGGCCAGAGAGAGTGCCTAAATAATAAAAGGGTAAAGTATGCTTGTGTCTTCGTACTTGTATTGGTGCGTATTTTATAAATTCTATTTTTCTTAGTTATTTTTTCCTACTGTGGGTAGTATAGGTAAGTTGAAGGCATTTAGTGAAGTTGAGGGGGAAAGACAGAACATACACACACAGAACATCCCTCTGGGCTGCAGAGATACCCTAAGTGTCCAAGATACAGGGCAGAAGCTGGAGGTTTTGGGGGAAGAGGATTGTCAGAGTAGAGAATTGACTTTCACACAAATGCTGCAAAAATTAACCCTGACTTGAGACTTCTTGAATTATCTAGTCTCAATATCCAGCACAAAAATTGGAAAAGAATTAGATTATTCAGTAAATGATCTTAGGAAAATCACCTGCATACTTGGAATAAAATCCATTTCAATTCTGAGCAACTTCCATTTGCCCAGATAAATTCCACATGTACCAATAACAAATATTAAATTTTCTGGAAGTCAGTCTGAGGAAAAGTAGGTTTGGCTACACTACATTTAAAACTTCAGGGTGTGAACAATAAAATAAAAGCAAAGCTGTGTAATAAACATGTAGGTTATTTCTCTAAGAAAAACATTAAAATCCTAACAGGGAAATGAATAAAGAGCATTTATAGGAAAGGAGTTCCAAGTCACTAAGAAACAAACAAACAAACAAAAGGTTAATTTCATTTAGTCAAAGACATGCTAAATAAATAAGCAACAAGAGAGCACTGTTTGTCTACTGAATTAGCAAATGTTACTTCGTGATTGAGAGAGTACAGATGTCTAGATACCTTTGTGGGTATGTGTGAAGGTCTGTATCTGCATTCATCACTGAGCCTAATGCTTTGTACATCCTCTGCTGGGGGGGAAATATAGGCTTCTTTGAAGATACAAAAATCACCTTGATAACTTCAGTCTTTACCCATAGCTTTATTTAGACTACACAATTAAAAAAAATCTAATTAACCTATGCATATATGGTCACATGATTTATGACAAAGATTACGTTATAGGACAATGTGAAAGGGCGGGATTTTTTATTAGCTCACTCTAGATCAGTTTGATAACAATACAAAAAAACCATGATCCTTTCTCATACCATACAATATTCTAAGTGTGAAAGTGTTTTAATGGTAAAAGATAGGTGTTCTACATATAAAAGATAAAACAATAAAGATCTTAGAAAAAAAGCACAGAAGAACATCTCATTAAATTGTAAAACAGTGCAAACTATGAAATTTTTAAATGATAAATTGGGTCGTAACTGAAAGAGGATGTGGATTCATCAGTTTTGCTTCAAAATTAGCTAACCTAAATCATGTTTGGGTGTTTATTAGTGTGGTCCATTAGAGATGGAGAAGGCGATGATGTAGAAGAGAGAAAGCATTGAAGGAGTATGAACTCATGCCTTTCCCTTGACTGCTGACTAGCCTAACAATTTATTTCTAAACAAGGGAATGTGGAAATGTGCAGGGTTGTCACTTACATAATCAGGTTACATAATATTGTGACTTCTGTTTTTTTAGCAGACTCTCTCTCTCTCAAAGCAAGTCTCCGTAAAGCAAGCTGCCATATTGGGGAGACCCACATGGCAAGCGACTGAGGATATCCAATAGCCAGCATGGAACTGAGTCTTATAGACCAGAACCCCTAGAGAAGCTCATTCCTACCAATAGCCACAAAAGTGACCTTGGAAACAGCCTTCCATAGTTAAGTCTTTGGATGAGACCCCAATCCTAATTGACGCCTTGATTACAACTTTGTGAAAGACCCTAAAACAGAGAACTCAGTTGTGACATGCAGATATCTGAAACACAGATAATAAATGTGTGTGTTTTAAACTCTACGTTTGGGATCATTTGTTACACAGCAATAGATAACTGATACAAGAGTAAGAATTTCAGAAGGCAAGTGAGGAGAAGATCAAGAGTGTAAGTGCTTGGATAGAAGCAGGGAACCTTTCAACTAACATAAAAGGAAGAAAGAATTTCTATGTAGTACAAGTTTGAGGATAGAGGAGAATGTTTGTTGGCAGTACTATTTTTGGAGAATGGAGAAGCACGTTTCTTAGGGAAGAGTTCTGGAAGTTTCAAATACTGGGGACTGCATGACCGATAGACAGTGTAGCTCAGAGCTTGGGAAGACTCAATCCGACTGCAGAGCTAGACCACCTGCATTAGTTTCCTAAGGCTGTCCCAGCAAACTCCCATGCACTGAGTGACTTATGAGAACAGAAATGTATTCTCTCACAATTCTGGAGACCACAAGTTGAAATGAAGGTGCTGGCAGGGCCATGCTCCCTCTGAAGAAGGCTCTAGGGGAGATTTCTTCTTCATGTCTTCAAGCATCTGGTGACTTTAGGTATTTCTACACTTGTGGCTGCATTACTCCCATCTCTGCCTCCAAGGTCACCTTGACTCCTCCGTTGCTCCTCATTTATCTCTTATAAGGACATGTTATTGTAACTAGGGCCCACCCCGATATTCTAGAGGATCTTATCACAAAATCCGTCATTTAATTGTATCTGCAAAGACTCTTTCCAGATCAGGTCATGTTCACAGACCCTGGGTGTGGACATCTTTTTTTTTTTTTTTTGTGAGGCACAATTCAATCATTACCACCTATTTTCAAAGCATGGATCTGCCACCTCCTAAGTGTGTCTGTTGGCACATGACTTTACTTCCCTGTGCTTTAGTGTGTTCATCTGTAATAGCAGGAGGGATATTAGTTGAGTTAGAATGTATGTAAAATGCTTTATTGTTCTTTTTATGTAAATATTATTACCGTGTTCTGACAAGAGGTATGAACATAATACAATGGGGTAAAAAGACTTATAAGGGCAAGATATTACTAAAACACACCTTTCTTCTCTTTCAATAGTTTTTCTGGACCTCTTATACTGTCTCTGATGAAGCCCAGACCCTGGGCTTGACCACAAAATAACATTCCAAAGAGGTATGGTTATTTGCTAGTGAAGTGTCTTTTTTTGCATGCTTTGTGCTTTGAAAAGCATTATTAGAAAAATCTCTCTTTTCAAAAAGTGTTCCCTGCCAAGCAGGTAATTCAAGAATTATGATTCATTCATCTTCTTCTTCTTCTTTTTTTTTTTTTAAATTAGAGCACCAACAACAGGACTTTCCAGTAAACATTTCAAGAAGATGAAAGGAGGAAAAACATATTTGCAAACAGGTATGATATTTACAAACATTGACTACTTTTTCTCCCCATCTAAATCTGACTTCCACCATTTAAACTATACCATATAGTTTATCACCTTAAGGAAAAGTGAGAGAAAATTATACCCAGAAAAGAGATTTAAATCTGACTTTCCTGTAACCATAAAAAGGTGATATTCTTGAAAACCAGGATTTATGTAGAGGTAAAAATTTATTTTGTAAATTCTCAAAAATTTCATATCAGGAGCAACCCTGAAGGGTGTGGATCATAGGTTTACCATAAGTCACAGGTAGGGAGAACTCAGGATGTGACACCAGTACAGTGCCCACTTGATGTTATGAGAGAGAGAGGTGGTCAGACACGCAGACACACAGACTCTCCCCAACTCCACTCTGGGGCTAAGCCCAGTGTGAACACTGTTAGAAAAATGTGAACCTTACCTCCTTCTCTACAGAGGGCGAGCCTTTCAGACTCCCCTGGAAATGCTCAGCGCTGGACACAGCAACTTCGTCTCCCTGTTTTTACTCTGCTTCTGTGCCGTGTGAAATGGATTTAGAATTTGTCAGGTGCTCCAACTAGGAGTTTACAGAAAATTAGATGAGTAGAGAGATGAAGATAATAGTGGTTGCCTCAGAGAAGGGATGGGTGACCCTGGAACAGAGACTACAGGGCAGACAGCCCAAACTTGGGATTAGCTGGAACAAGAAGGAACAGTTCTGAATAATATCTTTAGCCCTAAAAATAGCTGAGCAAGGGCAGCGTCAGCAGAGGGAGGAACAGCAAGCCTCAGGGTCACCAACCAGTCAGGTTTGCCTGGAACTGAGGTGGGCCCCAGAGCATGGATCCTTTAGTTGTTTTTTTGGTTGTTTTCTGTTTTTAATTTTATGGCTACACCCATGGCGTATGGAAGTTCCCAGGCAGGGATTGAATCCAAGGCACAGTTGCAACCTGCACTGCAATGTGGCAAAACCAGATCTTTTAACCCACTGCACTGGGCTGGGCATCAAACCTGCACCTCTGCAATGAGCTGAGCCACTGTAATCAGATTCTTAACCCACTGCACCACAGTGGGAGCTCTGGCTCTTTCAGTTTTAAAGGTGAGAAGGCCTCAGGAAAACCCGAATGAATTGGTAGTTGGTCACGCTATCAGACCTAAAATTAGGCTAAATTAGGTCTCAAGTTGTACACACTCAGACTTGGGCAGATGCCCACAGGATACCCATTGGGTCACTAGGAACTTACCTTCACACAGTTGTATAAACTCAATCCCACATGGAGATGCCATCTGAATTAAAAGGCAGATGGAGGAACAAGCCCTAGGTGGGGAGGGGTTGGTGAAGAAAGCCTTAAACACTGAGCATTTGTCTGAAAGAGATTGGATTCATTTAAAAAGACAGTCTAAATCAAAGGAAGACCCTTATAACCCCTTTTAGTGCTATGGGACCCAGGCTCGGGGCAGGAAGAGTTACAGACTATAAAGGAGCTAGAATTTTACAGACTTTTAGGATGGAGTATATAAGATTTTGTCATCAGCACACTGTATGGGACCTTTGAAGTGTGGTGATTTAGCTAAGCCAGGATGATGTTTGGAGAAATCTTTTTCCTGAGTGGTTTTAGGATAAACCCTGAGTGCAATTTGTGCCAGATTTGGAAGACCTCAGCCACGTTCACACTGGAAAGTTTGGTGCAGGGTCACACCAGCAGTCCAGGATCTCCTGGCTCACCTGCTTACATGGATCGACAGCTATTGCAGCTCTCATTGGACCCTCCTGCGGTTTCTCTAATTCTGGGCCACTTTCATGTGTAGCTCTGTGGCAGTGCAGCCCTTCCACAGGTCACCAATACCCTCAGCGCTGGGAACTTGGAGACCGTGAGATGTGCCAGTGAAAGGTAGAGGCAGGCTCAGTGTGTGCTTGTAAACTCCCGCTTATCCTCACAGGCTCCACTTTGTCCTTGCTCCCCGCTTCTCATCCACCTTCCCTTCCTCACTGCTGGAGCTTGCCCACGTCAGGCACAACTTCAGGCAGAGGACTGACACACTTAGACTCACTGCCTCACCAGCTCCCACAGGCCACAAGTTCTGCTCCCTAAAATAATTGTGTTCTGTTCCTCAGAGGGGTTCAGCTTCCATGGCAGAATCCATAGGATTCCCAACAGGTGATAACAACTCTCGTATTATCTTAATTTGCAAGATGAAGTCAGCCGTAGCTGAAAGAGGTTAAGTAATTTACCTCAAATCTCAGCTCCTAAGTGGCAAACTGGGGAGTTCCCATTGTGACTCCGTGGTAACGAACCCGACTAGTGTCTATGAGGAAGCAGGTTCAATCCCTGGTTTGCTCAGTGGGTTAAGGATCCGGCATAGCCGTGAGCTGTGGTGTAGGCCAGCAGCTGTGGCTCCGATTGGACCCCCTAGCCTGGGAACTTCCATATGCCGTGGGTGTGGCCCTCAGAAAGTGTGGGGTGGAGGAGATGGGGAGAAGTGGCAACCTGGGATTTGAATCCAGGGTTCTCGAGCTCCACAGCCCATCCCTCTTCCCAAGTTGGCTTCCTCAGTCATTATCATCACTGAGAAGTCACTTTCTCACGCTGGTCATTGCCTATCAAAACTCTGACAGAATAAAACAAAGAGCAGGGAATTCAGGAGAGTGGGGAATGGGTGCTTCTAGAAAATTATGAAGAGAAAGTTCTGGTTGCTTGAACTCGAAGACTCTCAATACTAACTCTATGATAAAGACACCCTGTGTCAGGCTTTTCCTGAGTGCTTTACACTTAACTTATTTAAGCCTTATGGCAACTGTAAAAGGCAGGATTTATTAGTAATCCCGTTTTATAGATGAGCAAGATTACTCAGTTGGTTGGCATATGGCCAGCATTCACTCAGAAAGTTGGCCTACCAAATTGGATTTTATGAACAAAACAGAGCAGGCAACACAAGGAGGTCTGAGGTTCATTAGGAGAGTAAGGGCGTCGCTGAAGACTACTTTTATCCACCATACAAACTAGTTAACAACACATTCCAGAAAAAAAAAGTCTGTGGTTTAAAAAAAAAAAGAAACCAGAAAACAGACAACAAAGTAAAAGGTAAGAAATTTTCTCAGCTAACTTACCAATCTTACACTTTTACAAGACATTAACTTGCTCACAAAAACAAATTTTTGAGCCATTGAATATTGAAACCACCATTACTGTTAAATAATAAAATACATTTTATTAAAGTGAGATTTCAGAATGTTATTAAACTTGGTTCCACTCACCTGTACGCAGTAGAGGCAATCTACTGACATTGGGTCGTGGTAAAGGAAAGTATAGCATTTACTGCAAGGTGCCTGACATGGGCTAAGCAAGGAGCATGGGAAGCTCATGCTCAAAAACCCTGAACAAAAGAGTGACACCTTTCAGAGAAGGGTTTTTAAAGGCAAGGTGAGGGAGAGGACCACGGGGTATGTGAGCTCACGTACATTCTGTTGATGGGTTGATGGTTAGGTAACAGTGCGGTATTTCAGGAGTTAACATCATCAACCCTCTGGTTCTAACTAAACGCTAGCCTTCAGCAGTTAACTTTTTCCACCTGGTGGGAGCTTCAATCTCTGCAAAACAACTCAAAGATAGGGTGCACGATGTTATCTATATTGCCCTTGAGGTGGAACTAAAGGTCTGGACTTTGTTTGTGGCTAAACTAGTATTATTTTGTCTTGCTTGCATTTTTCTTTGTTTCTGCATTATCTCATTTATCTGATTAAATTTTCTCTTTGGACTTTGGGAGGACCTAAGAGACTAAAAGTTTTTATACAAATAAGGGGCAGGGAACATGGGAACCTGTCCTGGGGAGGACCTGGTAGGGTCTTGCTCAGTTTCAAGAACGGTCATTTTGCTTAAGTCGTGGATTGTCAGAGATTCCTCTCATGTTCACAGAAAAAAAATTTCAGCTACACTAAGATTGTCATTTAGTGGTTTTCTGTTATAAATGATTGATTCTCACACTATCCAGGAAGCCTGTTTAATTATTGTTAATTTTAATAAATTATAAAAATAAATGTCCTTTATGTTCATCTAACATTATTTACAGAATGGAAAAGTGAAATATGAAGTATAAAGAGGAAACCAGCTATAAACCCAATGAAAGTAATATGAGTGGGGAAAAAGACAGAAAGCAAGTACATTGGAGGATTTCCAGAGTATTTAATTTTTGGAATTAAGGTTTTGAAAAGAAGTTTAAATATCATTCCATTAGAATGTAGTTGGCTCACTTAGTGCTAAGCCAAGCATCCTAAAGAATCTGTGAAGAGATGTTGGATTAGGATGGCAGAGGATGTGGAGCTCATCTCCCCCACAAACACATAAAAATACATCTACATGTGGAAACATTCTTATGGAAAATTAACTGCAAAGTGGTGGAAGAACTGTAAAACCAAAGGTATAAGGGACATTTTCATGTAACCAGGTAAGATGGGAAAAAGGCATAGAGTCAAGACTTCCATCTCTGGGAGATATCTGAAAGCAAGAGAAGTTTCACATGGGCAGACTCTTGGGGAGCAAGCAGGTGAAGCCACCGACTGGGAGTCCCAGTCATGGATTCCTATGCAGAGAAGACAAGTCCCCTCGGATGCTGAGGAAGCCCTGGGACAGATGGAAGGGCTAGAGAAGAATAAACTCCACTCAGGAACAGTATGTAGGTACTGGATGGCCAACAAACAGGGTTCTGTTGCCTCACTGTGCTCCCCAATCTGAAAAGGGTGAATGCCCTGTTCTAGCTCATTCCATACCACAGGTTGGCATGGGATTTGGGTCAGCTAGACTTGGTCTAGCTACACAGAGACAGCCCAGGGACCTAGGATGTGGTCTGGGTGGGAGGCCAGAGGTCATTGCTGGCAATCACTTAAGCTGCATATCAAGAACTACCACAACTAGCAGACTGTGGTACTTGCTCCAAGGTAAGCAAATGCGTCAGCTACCTCCACTTTAACCACACTTGGCACTGGATCTGAGGCAAACAGGTCCTGGGACTTCTTCTCAATCTAGGGATGCAGAGAAGGCTGGGGGTCTGGGATGTGGTTCAGGTGGGGCAGCTAGTACTGGGGCTTACACAACCAATGCCTCAGGAGCAGACAAGACCTCTGAGGGAAAGATGGCTGCTTTGATTACTGCAGCCATAATACCCTGACCTCAGCCCCAACCTAGCAAACATCCTAGCCCTGCCAACTCTACTCCACAACCTTGCGCTAGGTCTGGGATGACCACAATAGAGGAAGGAATTCAACGTTGGGCTGCATCCGAGTGGAGCTCAGGGCCTTATCAGACCTCTGTGAGCATATGAGCCTCACTTTGGGGCAAAATATGCACTCAAAGGGAACAGAGCCTGTTGAAGCCCAATTCTCAGGGCTTCTGCTCCAGCAACTAGAGAGCAGATCTCACCCCTGAGAGGGTTGCAAAAGTCACAGAGTGGAAAAGAAGTCCCTCTTGACATGCTGTGCAGGTTAGATTCTCCAATACCACCCACACCCCCATCAAGATAGCAGGTAGCAGCACAACCTGAAGAAAGACGTGGCTGGCATCCACATCAAAAGCACCATTTATTCCGAAGACACTAGGGACACACAGTCGACTAAGAATGTTCCCCCATAAAAAACAAAACAAAACAAAACAAAACAAACAAAAAAAACCTTTCAAGATCCCAGCAGATAGCTGTTTCCCCTAAATTCATAAAGACAGAAAGAGTTAAGAAGAAAAGGCAGAGGAAGTACTTCCAATTCAAAGGATAAAGAGAAATTCCCTGAAAAATTAATAAAATCAATAGTCTACCAGATAGTGAGTTCAAAAAGTTTGTAATAAAAAAGTTACCTGAACTTTAAAAAATTATCACTATGAAAGCAAGTTAATTTAACAAGGAACTAGAAACTATAAAGATTACCTCATCAAAAATATATAATTTATAATATATAATTTTTATATCAATTTCTGATATAAAAAGCAATCTAGAAGCTGTGAGAAGCCAACTGATGACACAGAAGAATGAATAAGTTATCTGGAAGATAGAATAATAGAAATCACCTAATCAGAAAAGCAGACAGAAAGACAAATTTAAAAAATGAAAGCAACTTACAAAAATCTATGTTATAATGTAAAATGTGCCAACTTACATATGATAGAAATTCCAGAAGAAGAAGAAAGAGAAGAGAATCAAAAACGTACTTGTAGAAATTATGGCTGAAAATATCCCCAAAGTAAAGAAGGCACAAGAAACATAGAGGGTTCCAAACAAAATGAATTCAAACAGGCTCACACCAAGATGTATCATAATAAAACAAAATGGCCAAAGTTAAAGGTAAAGAGAGACGTCTCAAGGCAGCAAGAGAAAAGTAGAGTCATGTACAAGGGAATTCCCATAAGGCTATCAGCTGATATCTCTATAGATAACTTTGCAGGCCATGCAGTTCCCATTGAGGCTCAGTGGGTTAAGAACCCAAACAGTGTCCGTGAGGATGTGGGTTTGATCCCTGACCTTGCTCAGTGGGCTAAGGATCCAGCATTGCCACAAGGTGCAGCATAAGTAGCAGATGGGGCTCTAATCCCACATCGCTGTGATGTAGGCCAGCAACTGCAGCTCCGATTCGACCCCTAATCTAGGAACTTCCATATACTGCAGGTGCAGACCTAAAAAGATAAGTAAATAAATAAATAAATAAATAAATAAATAAAAGAGAACAATATCTGGCACATGGTAGATATTTGTTGACTAAAAGAAGAATATCTATAAGCAAAGATTTAGTAGAGAAATTGATTTCCCATCAACTTTTAAATGGCATAGATATGAAGGCAGGATTTGGGTCATCGACACAGTTTATAAAATCTATTCCTCCTCTGTTTCCTCACTCTATTCTTCAATTCCAATACCTCCACTTATTTGGCAGAATTCCTGCTGTCTGCACACTGGTGATGTGTGCAAGAAGGAACAAAGGGTTAAAGACAGTGAAACACTGGGATAGAAAGGGCCAGAAGGATGGGATCCTATCTTTTCCACAGTCTTTCATCTTTTAATTAGCCTCCAATAATGTCTTTTTCTACCTCCTATTTTAACTGCCCTCCCTTAGTATGATAAATACTACCACTGACATCTTGTCAGGTATGCACTTACTGAACTATCTTCTATAACCAGTTGGACCTCTGATAGGCACATGTGTCTAAATATTAAATTATTATACATGATCTGAAAAGAGAAATAATATACAATAAAGTATCAATCACAGATACTTATGGCTAAGCTTCAAGATAGCCATAATACCTAGCAACACTTTGCTAGGTATTAGTAAGTCTACTTAATTTAATTATATCCAGCAAATTGCCAAAGGAACGTTAACTCTTGTCTTTATGAAACATTCTATTCTCATTTATATGCAAAATTAGGCAATTCTTTGATGAGCTTTGGAATCTAAGTCTCCATAGGTCTCTACTGGTAAATTGTAGATAGACTTTTTCCAAAATTAATTTTCCTTAATGTTTTCAGTGTCCAAATGAATTATAAAAACTTATGAAAAATAAAAATTATGTAAGTAATCATATTGCATGCTTTTTGGGGTAAGCATACTATATTTAGTGTTCAGAAAAGTAGTCTACCAGAATGATTTTAATAGTGTAGTCTTTTTGTCCATTGACTCATAAAATATCTCAAATTAAATTGTACTCTATATATTACAGGTGGTGGTGTTCAGCTTGAGCTGAGAGCCTAATCGAATAACCCTGTCTGAAGCAGATTTACAAGAGAAACTTTCAGAGGGAAAGCTTATTACTTCCTTTTTCTCAGATTATTTTGATATACGCATTGGTCAGTAGCACACTCTGTGTTGATGTTAAATTGCACTTAAATTTCTATAACTGATAATAATAAAAACAAACATCATTATTACTTACTCAAGAATATATTCCTTTGCTTTACGTCCCAATGCCAGCATTAAACTTTATCTTTCCCCAAGACTTAAGATTTTGTATCCCTTTTCACATATCTGACCACATTCATTCCCTTTACTTTTTAAAAGATGTCATTAATGTGTACATTTTAGTAGAAACTTTTTTTTTTTTTTTTTTTGGTCTTTCTAGGGCCACACCTGTGGCATATGGAGATTCCCAGGCTAGGATCGAATCGGAGCTACAGCTGCCAGCCTACACCACAGCCACAGCCATGGCAGATCCAAGCCGCATCTGCAACCTACACCACGGCTCATGGCAAAGCCAGAAACTTAACCCACTGAGCGAGGCTAGGAATCGAACCCACAACCTCATGGTTCCTAGTCAGATTTGCTTCTGCTGCGCCAGGACAGGAACTCCTAGAATCATTTATTTTTAAACAGATATTCATTACTTTTCTCCATTTTCAAAGTTCTATTTTAAAATTATATTTTTAACTAACCACACAGGGAGTTCCCATGGTGGCACAGCAGTAGTGAACTTGACTAGTATGCTTGAGAATGCAGGTTTGATCCCTGGCCTTGCTCAGTGGGTTATGAATCCGGCCTTGTGTGAGCTGTGGTGTAGGTTGAAGATGAGGCTCGGATCTGGTTTTGTGGTAGCTGTGGTGTAGCCTGGCAGCTGCAGCTATGATTCGGCTCCTAGCCTGGGAACTTCCATATGCCATTGGTGTGGCCCTCAAAAGACAAAAAAAAAAAAAAAAAAAAGAAAAGAAAAGAAAAAGAAAGAAAAGAAATTAAACACACAATCATCCCTAAATCATATCTCAGCAACTTCAAAATTCTGCATACCATCTTTCCCTTGAATTGAACAAAATCACAAGTATTTTCTTTTAACATTTAAAATGAAAGGTATTAATTAGTAAGGCTGTGAACCTGAACTGCTCTGTTCATAGTAAAGTGAAGTTTTAAAATTTACTCTCTGCAAAATTCTTCACAGGCAAATATTTCTTGAATTGCATCCAAATTAGCTTAGTTTTCAAGAATCCAAAATAACTTGTAATAAGACAGTTGCACACTCATGATGTAACCTACTGTGCATGCACTTTCAGCATAAGGTTAAATAAACTTCCTGTGTTCTTCCAGTTCTGAACCTATTAATATTAAAAGAGCACATGTCACTAAAAGAGCTCAGCCTAGTGTGGAGGTCATGGCATAGCTGAAAATCGGATTCTCTAGAGAAGTTTTGGCAAATTTTGGCCCAGGGTCAGATCTGACCTGCCACCAACTTTGCAAACACAGTTTTATTGAAATAAAGCTCCACTCATTTGTGTATATGTTATCTATGGCTGCTTTCACACCGCAGTGGCAACACAGACTCTCTGGTCTCCAAGGCCTTAAATATCTATCACCTACACAGGCCCTTTACTGAACATGCTCTGGAGCATAGTGTAATTGCCTCAGGACTGCCACACACACCTCATTATCCCTATCAGAAGATTATTTCTATTTTCAAATTCTTATATAACCCACTGATACTTTGCCACTCAATTGATTGTATTATTCTTATCAGCTGCACAGCTTAGAAAAATAGTGTACATTAAAAAATTGTAATGAGGACAATTGCAGAGGAATATGTGTTTGGCCTAATTAATTAAAGCAATTATACAATGAGAAATCTCACCTTATAAGAGGGAGTCTTTATTTCTTTACTAAATAATTTTAAAATGGTTTTAAAGTTAAATAATTTTAAAATTGTAAAGTATTAATCATGACAAAAAATAGGTAAAATATTTTAGTAAATTCATGATCTCACATAATATACATGTTGTAGGGCATCTAATTCTGTATGTTAAAAAGTGAATAATTTCTAGAGGAGAGTCACAATATTTAGTTGAAATAAGGAAAAGGATTCGTAGTTAAGTATTGGTACTAAAGGAGTAAAATTTGATATCTCAAGTTCTTTTTAATAAGGATCTTTCTTATTTTATTTGAAATAATTAACCTAACTCATTATAATCCAGAAGAACAATCTGAACCCACCACCTATAAATCAATAACAAGATAAATTAAAAAGATCCTGTGCTCTATAACACAGGGAACTGTATCTAGTCACTTGTGATGCAGCATGATGGAGGATAATGTGAGAAAAAGAATGTGTATATACATGTGTAACTGGGTCACTTTGTTGTATAGTAGAAATTAACAAAACTCTGTAAACCAACTATAATGGAAAAAATAAAAATCACTAATAATAATAATAATAGGAGTCCTGCTGTGGTGCTATGGGTTAAATGATCTGGTGTTGCTGCAGATTCACTGAAGGTTGCAGCTGTGGCTTGGGTTCAATCCCTAGCCCAGGAACTTCCATATGCGTCGAGTACAGCCATAAAAATAATAATTATAATAACAGAAGTGAAATGAAAAAAAAAACTTGATGAATCTCCATAGGAACTCTTCCTCTAAAGGTCATCATTCACTTCTTTGTTGGTAAATTCAAAGACTAATTCTAATCTCTCATATTTCTTGACCTATCAGCAGCATTTGACATAGTTGGTCACTTTCTTTTTTTCTCTTTTCTTGGTTCTCTCCAGGATCATGAGCTAACCAAACTGTCTTTCTATTGTATTAGTCACGCCTTCTCAACCTCCTGTGTTGGCTCCTTCTCTTCACTGATTGAGTGCCCCAGGGCTTGGCCTCATAGCTTTAAATACTATCAACCTTGCAAAGACTTCCAGCTTTCTGTCTCTGGGCTAAGCCTTCTTCCTCAGTCTCCAATATCTACAGTTGGATGTATACTGGGCATTTCAAACTCATATGAGAAATGAGGCCCTATTTTCTCACCTAAATCCGCTCTACTCTCAACATTCAGTATCATCCTTCCAATTGCTCAGACTGAAAACCATGTATTTATCCTCAATTTCTCACTTTCATACTGCATTTTGAATTCTTCAGAAATCCTAGTGGGTATAATAGAAATACATTCATAATCAACGGTTTCTCAACATTGCCATAGTTAACAGTAGGATTTAAGCCATATAACCTCTCCTTTGGATTGTTGTATGTTTTCTCTGATTATAGCATAATTCGTGGCTCAGCAGAAATGAATCTGACTAGTATCCATGAGGATGTAGGTTTGATCCCTGGTCTTGCTCAGTGGGTTAAGGATCCAGCATTGCCGTGAGTTGTGGTGTAGGTCTCAGACTTGGCTTGGATCTGGCGTTGCTGTGGCAGTGGTGCAGGCCAGTGGCTACAGCCCCGATTCGACCCCTAGCCTGAGAACCTCCATATGCTGTAGGTGCGGCCCTAAAAAATAAAAAATTATGCTTATTCATTCTAAATGTACGGCGCAGGGAACTATGTCCAATCTCTTGGGGTAGTACCTGATGGAAGAAAGTATAAGTGATATATATCTATATATCTATATCTGTTTAGATATATTTAGATATAGATATATGTATGACTGGGTCACTATGCAGAAATTGACACAACGCTGTAGATCAACTATACTCTAATTAAAAAAACAAAACTTTCGACATAAGGGTTATTCACCCATAAGGGTGATTCAGTTAATCATTTTTTGTCTAATCATGGTTGAAAAACTATAATACTTTTTAGACAATAATTCCACATATACTTTTTTCTTTTCACTCAAATACACACTAAATATGTTATTAATATGTTATATTCATCATTTAACATGAAACAGAGTTTCCAGTCAAAGGCCATCATTTGGAACAAATTTAGGTTACATGTCATAACTGGAGGAACCTAAAATGTTTTGTTTTGCAAGTGTATGCCAATAATAGATATAAAGAGGAGGAATTTAGCATCCTCTAAATTCTTCAGTCTGTTTGGCTGCATTCTATTTCATGTCTTTCAAAGGGCCTGTTTAGCTTATGGTTATTATCAAACACATGGGATGCTGATATTGAAGACCTGCCTAAGAGGTGATCACTGGAATTTCCACAGTCTTCCAAAGAATGACTTCTTTGCAACCTTCTTGGATTCATCCCACCAACCTTACCCCATTGTCTAATACTCTTTTCTTTGGTAAATACTGTAAGCCTCCATTGCCTTACTTTTTATGTGTAAAATATATTTATTTATCTTCAATTTTTTTGTCTTTTTGTCTTTTCTAGGGCCACTCCCTTGGCATGTGGAGGTTCCCAGGCTAGGGGTCTAATCAGAGCTGTAGGCACTGGCCTACGCCACAGCCACAGCAAAGCAGGATCCGAGCTGCGTCTGTGACCTACACCGCAGCTCACGGCAATGCCAGATCCTTAACCCACTGAGCAAGGCCAGGGATTGAACCTGCTACCCCACGTTTCCTGGTCAGATTCATTACCCACTGAACCTCGAAGGGAACTCCTATCTTCAATTTTTTTTATGACTTATAAATTTGTTTTCATTTAATTGATACATCATTCTATGAAAGCCATTTGGGGATATCTTAGATGGAATGGGATATCTAATCATTTCTCCCACTAGAATTAATGGAAAAATTTTTTTCACCTAGCAGGATAGCTTTCAGGAACAAATTAAAATTATTAAGAAAAAAAAATAGATGTACATGTATAAAGAGCTTATTTAGAAATAATAGCAGGAGTTCCCATCGTGGCGCAGTGGTTAACGAATCCAACTAGGAACCATGAGGTTTCGGGCTCGGTCCCTGGCTTTGCTCAGTGGGTTAAGGATCTGGCTTTGTTGTGAGCTGTGGTGTAGGTCGCAGACACGGCTGGGATCCCGCATTGCTGTGGTTCTGGCGTAGACCGGTGGCTACAGCTTCGATTTGGCCCCTAGCCTGGGAAGTTCCATATGCCGCGAGAGCGGCGCTAGAAAAGGCAAAAAGACAAAAAAAAAAAAAAAAAAAAATTGCATATCGTTCTTAAATGCTATTGCTTGGGTGTGGCTTTTCACTGTCACTCTCGAATAACTCTTAGAACAACTTTAAGTTTGAATTTGAACACAGATATAATTCAGAAAAATGAACTTTTTTTTTTCTACATTATGCGGAATGACTGGTTTCTATTGCACTTTACACTTTTACTCTCTATAGACTCCACTTACATTCTGTCAGTTTATGTGTGCCTGAATATACCTCACTATGGGTTAGATGTATGTCTGGATTACCAATAAAAATGCACATGGGTCTATGGATACTGTGGCAGGAAGGGGCTACCGATAGTGGTAGGTCTTAGAATGGTTCCTCAATATTATTAATTGGCCATGTGCATTATGAAGTGAAGGCTAATGGAAATAATCCCTAACTGTATCTTTAAAATGTGTTAACTTATATATAGAAAACATTAAATCAGTTAGAAGTTTTAGGGGGTTTTTGCAAGGGTGAGGAAGAGGCATCAAGAAATCCCCGGGGAGAAAAGCCGCATGGTGGGAAAGAGCATGTGGGCAGCAGTTCCCAGTTCTTGAGAGACCTCTGCCCCACTCCTCCCTGTGACAGGATGGTCAGGTGACCCTGGTTCTGAGGCCACATCATTTGCCTCGCACCCCCTAGGCCTCTCCTCCAGGATCTCCCATGGGGAGCTGCTAGTATAACTGGGGGGTGCTTGGCACCTGCACCTGTTTTGAAGGCCTGGAGAGCTCATCCTAAGAGGGAAGATAAATATATGTAGGAAGGAAGACAAAAGAGCTTTTTTGATGGAAACTTAAGCACTTTGGGTAAGTAGTAAGTACCAACAATTTTTATCTAAGGAGTCATTATTTTTAAGGAAAATAAAGGATTAATGGCTTAAAGTCAGTCACAAAATATGACATGCTGCCCTAATTGATTTAATTTAAATTAACACGGAGATATATATATATATATATGTTATATATAATATACACACATATATAGTATATACGAGCTTGAACTTATCCACCTTTTTTTAGGAATCCATATTGAATTTATATTTCCCCACATCAACTGATAGTCTTGGTAAATACAAAAAGAGGTTGGATAAGTGGAAAATCTCTAAAATTCTTATTTTTAGAGGAAAAGAGGAACTAAGCTTACGTCATTAATGCAGATGATTTTAAAAGTCTGATTTCAAACTAGATGAATCTATTAGTTGCACATAATTGTAAAGTACTGAAGACATTGGAAAACAATTTTCCTTCTGAGACTTCTTAAGTTATCTCTATGCCAATGTAAGATTAGTCAATCAACATTACAGGGTATAGCTCTGTACTAGTGCATGATCATACAAGTTATTTAAATTGTTCCCTAGAATAGCAATATCAATTTTTTTCCAGAATAGTATAGAAGGAAGATTGTGTCTGTGTTACTGGTGGAGCAATAGTTGGAAAGTGGACTTGGGAACAAAAGAGATTAAAGGTTAAAAACAAGATTGGCACCTAAAGAGTGATGCTTTATTTTGGTCCAAGTTATTCAGGGCTTATTTTTTCTCATTTATAATTTATGAAAAGTGCCTTGGCATATAGTAGATAAGAAATAAATTCTTAGTACCTTTTTTAGAATGTGGAGTAAAAACACTGAGGTCTGAGTTTGCTTCATTAGAATGCATTTCAGAAAGGGGGAAAAAATATCCAAGTGAGCAGCTCTTTGGTTAGGCTTTTTTGGATGCTCCTGGAGCCTTGGTGTGAAGACTTGGATTATTTGACTCTGATCCCAAAATCTAGGTAAGAAACGAAGCATCAAATAGCTAGATTAAAAATGAGTAATATAAATAAATATTTAATAGTTGATCAGAAATTGTATCACAATGACCATGCATGCATGGATACACATGTACTTAGCAACCTAGATTTTAAGAGAGTTTTAGAAAAGCTTAAAAATACTTTTTAAATTTATTGTTCTTACTGCAGATGACTTGTGGCAACGAGCAACTATCATTTCCTTCTCTCCTTCTCCCAGCTCATATGGAAAAAGAAATTACTTGCTATATAAAATAGAGGTTATCAGCAGTATTGGTAATTGATGGTATAGCTGCCAAATACCAAGTTATATTCTGACAAAGAACATTACTCAATAACGTTTCATCAATCACAAGTCAGAAAATTACCAACAATCACTGTTTTCTTTGGATCACTAATGCAACGTAATAGTGGCAGTTAACAAAATTAAAGGCCAGGAACCAGATGAAAAGTCTTAGTTCATAATTTTCTTCACAAAGAAAGGATATGTATTAAATGGTGCTTGAGTTGAATCCAAACTATGGGGGAAAAAAAATCTCACCAAAATGATTAAAAAGTTTTCAATGAGTATTTAATGAGTACCTACCCAGTGCCCATAAAGGGCACACGTGGAACTATAATGGTAGAGGACATGATCTCTGTTCCCCATGACTTTACAACAAGATTGGGTAAAGGAAGAAAATGAACAGATCTGAAACAACAAGCAGAAGCTCGACGGCTGAAAATTAAGTATTATAGGAGGTCTAAGGCTAAGCAGAACTATGTGAGTTGGAATTATCAGAAAATAACATCGCCTAGAAGGTAAGCTTCAAGAAGATGTGTGAATGGAAGCATTTCGGTGGCCCATTTTGTCCCTGTGAACAGACTTCCTAAATGAGCTTATAAAAAAAACCTTAGCGAAACAAACGTGTAGAAAGACAACTGTGTATCTCACCCATTGTTTAGGATACAATGAAAAATTGTACAAGTACCCATTCATTGTGTAGTCATTAGCACTTAAATGGCAATTGAAATTGTGAACACATACAAACTTGATTGACAGGACCCAGAGGCAGGAACAAAGACCAAAGATGGAGTCTTGTGTAAAACATGATGATGGATTTTGACAGATGCAGGAGAATTATGTAGCTTAGGTACCAAGTAAGTAGTTAACAATATCAAGGAAGCTTGAGGAGTTCCTGTCGTGGCTCCTGGCCTTGCTCAGTGGGTTAAGGATCCGGTGTTGCCATGAGCTGTGGTGTAGTTTGCAGCTCAAATCCCACGTTGCTGTGGCTCTGGCAGGCCAGTGGCTACAGCTCCGATTAGACACCTAGCCTGGGAACCTCCGTATGCTGCAGGAGCAGCCCAAGAAATGGCAAAAAAAGACAACAACAACAAAAAAAATCAAGGCAGCTTGAGTGAGATAGGACATAATAGTAGTCCAGCAAGTCATTGGTATCATTCGAGAAAAAGAAGCAAAGGCCAGAATGAGTGGATTTGTTGAGATAAAAAGCATCATCAAGCTTTGGGAAAGTTGGTTAGTGAAATAAAAAGAGAGTTTGCATATTGTCTAGAAAACCCTGAAAGCAGTCAGATCACAATCATATTCTTTCAAAGACAAAGATGACCATCCTAAATATGCTTGCTTGATGGCTATTTTTGGTGTATCATGATAGGGAAAACCATGAAATTATTTTTTCTCCCATTAAAAAGCAGAGCACTAAACATGAAAACAGTAAACTGGCCCTTCAGCATTACATAGAATAACAATACAGGTTCCAATGCTGTTCTTTCATACCACAAAGTAGTGCGATGGAAAACTAATCCAATTTACAGAACAGAGCAGCTCATTAATGTCAAAAAAAGAGCTTGGGATGTGATGGGTTGTCTTGCTGTTATATCTATGTAAGCAGCAAATTTTACTCATTTCCTTTTGCTAACCTGCATTTGGCTTGTTCTTTAGTATTCAACACTAACTCAAACATGTGAACTTGAAAAATTAGAGAAACAAACAAAAAAAAAAAAAAGAAAAAAACAAGATGTTTAAAGGAGAACGAAACCTTAATTTTGTTAAAACATGTAAAACAATACAATAGCCAAGAATAAACAGTAAAATTGGAGTCAAGCTATCTTACTCCTTTCAGGAAGGTAGTTATCATGAGCATATCTCTGGAGACAAAGTGCCTGCATTTGCCGCTTACTAGTTGTGTGTCCTCAAGCTAATTAATTGTATAAGTATTTGTGCCTCAGTTGCCTCATCTTTAGACTATTAAAATACCCACCTCTTAGGGTTTTTGTGAGGACTAATTCATTTAGGCTTTTAGATCAATTACTGGCACCAACTAAAAGTTGTCATGTTTGTCATTCTGTTTATTTTTTTTACTGAGTCCAAGTTTGCCAAATGATTTTATTAGGATGTAGTGGAATTTCTGAGCGTTGTTAGTACATAATGTGCTAAATTTATTTGGGGCTGCTATGTGCTTGTTTCATATTCTTGCCATATTCGTAGTATGGAGCTGTTTTCTCATTCATAACTGGGAGCACATGCACTGCATCATCATGGGATAAAAGGCCAGCAGAGTTCTGGGCAAAAATTGCATTAAAGGTGTGTGATTTGATGACAGTGTGGTAAGGATCTTCTGTTATCAGCTTTAAGTGTTCTAGCAGTATGTCATTTTTTAAATTACGAACTTACATCAAAACTAATATAAATGGGAGTTCCTGTAGTGGCTCAGCAGAAACGAATCTGGCTGGTATCCGTGAGAATGCAGGTTTGATCCCTTACTTCAGGCATTTTCTTCTAGGTATTAAACAAGTAAAGCAAGTTAGTTATAGAAAAAAAAAATCGCAGTGGGTCAAGGATCTGGCATTGCTGTGTCTGTGGCATAGGCCAAAGGCTGCAGCTCTGATTCCACCCGTAGGCTGGGAACCTCCATACGCCGAGGATTCGGCCCTAAAAAAAACAAACAAAACACGAATTCAAATGCATATAGAAGCCATTAGATGGTTATACACAGGGAGCATTGTGATCTGGTTTACATTTCAAATATTAATAATACATTGAGAATAAAAAAAAGCAGACTTATAAATGCATATGTATTGAAAGATTTCCAGAAAGATATATAGGTATTTGTAGTTAACAATAGATATCACTTTTGGTGCCTGAATTTTGAGTGATTTAAAAAATAACTAATTGGGGAGTTTCCACTGTGGTGCATCAGAAATGAATCCAATTAATATCTGTGAGGATGCTGGTTCAATCCCTGGCCTTACTCAGTGCATCAGGGTTCTGGTGTTGCTGTCAGCTGTGTTGTAGGTCACAGAGGCAGCTCAGATCCTGCAGTGCTGTGGCTGTGGCGTAGGCCAGCAGGTGTAGCTCCGATTCAAACCCTAGCCTGGGAACCTCCCTATGTGGCCTTAAAAAACAAAATAAAATAAAATAAAATAATAAAAAATAACGAATTGCATTGATTTTTTTTTCTATAACTAACTTGCTTTACTTGTTTAATACCTAGAAGAAAATTCCTGAATTAAGAGACACCCAGGCAAAAGCTGACAAAATTAGTTTAAGATTCAGGGCCCCTTGTTTGCTCCAGGGAAACAATTGGTATCTTACAATACTATCCAATGCAATGAAAATAAAAGCATGACACCAAATTTGTCCTTAAACATAAACATAAATATAAAATGTATATTTTGCATTTATTAATGCAGATGTAGCACACTAGTGACTACGACATTAGTAATACCAGTCTGTTTCCATGTTATCACTGTCCAATTATTGTCCCAGATTTGCAAAAGTAATGATGCTACAAAATAATTACATCAAAAAGAATGAGGTAGTAGGGCTGGACAATAGGATATAAAGAACAGAAAAGTTAAGGTGCTGGTTTTGCAGAGTATGTTGCAGTATGGGTATGTCATAAAATGTTTGTGAATTTTTCAAGCAGAAAATATTCTCTATATGCCAACTAAAAATTGTAATTTGCCATCTGCCTCCATATGGGATTATGTCACTAATCACTCTAGTTGCTGACCTTCAACCAACCCTGAAAAGATTTCAGGGCAGAGATCAGAGATGAGTCATTCTGTGCTCGGGGAAGAATTGGCAGAACAGGTCTTCAGATAGAGATTTTCAGGAGATTTTAAGAGCTCAATTTCTTGTATTTTCTCATATCCAAAATATTAATGGAGACATCTGCTCCTTATGACTAGCAGCAAATTTCTGCCAAAATATGTGCTTGACTGCACGTATCCCCTTCACCTAGAATCACATGTATACTGACTGCCCCTCGAACTTTTCAGAGCCGTTCTTGAGAGCACTCTGAGAGGCTGTCTTGGATTATTGTCCTCATTTTGCCCCAAATAAAACTTAATTCACAACGTTCATATTACGCATTTCTTTGCAGTCGACATACACACTCTGTGACTTCATACAAATGCCTTTATTCAAATTTGGCAAACATTCGGTTAAAGGTAACTAGTACCATGTACCTCACTTAACAGAACTATGAATGAGACACAAAATACCAATTACTTTCGAATGTCTCTGATAGTATGTCTATTTCAAGGATGTATATCTATGTGTGTGTGTATATATATATGCACATATATAATATATAAATATTCTATACAATATTTACATATATAATATAAATGTTATAGATATATTTACACACATATATTACCCATTGCACAAAACACTTGGACATCATGGGTTGGGAATCACACTGAGGGCAGTGAGTAGTTCTTTTTAGCTTGCTAAAAGCTTTACCTTTTATAACTTTGGCTACTTCTTTATGAATTCCTTATGTGGAAAAATTATGATGCCATCATTTCCATCTCAGAGTCATTGTAAGGATTAGATTATATACTAAAAATAAAATGTCTTTTAATGCATTTGGCATATAATATACACTATAAATGTTAGTTCTCTTTTTTAACATCTTTTGAAATAATAAAATTTTAAAACCAACTGTGTGTTTCCTGTAATTCCAGACCTAGCCTTAAATCACTGATGAATGTAAAATAAATGTTTTGTCCTGAAACTTCCAGAAGTCTTTAGTGTAGCTACTCTGGCATGCATCTATGGGTGTCATTTTAATTTTATTTATGGTTCTCTCATAATTATTTACATTTTTCTTGCTTATTTTAACTTAATGTATGCATTAGGCCTTTATGAATGAGAAAGATCTGGTCAACTGTGAAAATCTTATATACTGTATTAGTTTCCTAAGGGTGTCATAACAGAGTACAAGCTGGGTGGCTTAAAACAACAGAAGTTTATTGTGTGTGTCTGTGTCCAAATTTATCTTTTCTTATGAAATAACTCATCATGGGATTTAGGACTCACCCTAATCCAGCATGACCTTATCTTAACTTGCTTACATCTGTAAAGACCCCCAGGATCCAAATAAGTTGATATTCACAGGTACCTGGTGTTAGTATCGCAAAGCATATTCTAGGGTCTAAAATTCACCCACCACGGATACCAAGCATTTCAGCCATCCTGACATGCAATCCACTTCAAGCCTCTGATTTTATTTTAACTGGTATGTTGTTCTAACTAATGCCAAAAAAAAAAAAAAGGAAAAGAAAGGTTGAAGTTTCAAGAGAAATTTAATAAAACCAACATCACTGTCATCTGAATGTGACTTTTAAAGGAGCTTTCTTTTTTCATGATATTGAATATTATGTAGTTTTCACGATGGCCTTTTTTATTTTATCTATTCATTTATGTAAATTTAAAATTTTGTGGGCATTCCCATTGTGGTTCAGTGGGCTAAGAACCTGACATAGTATCCATGAGGACAAGGGTTCAATCCCTGGCCTTGCTCAGTGGGTTAAGGATCCAGCGTTGTCATGAGCTGTGGCACAGTTCTCTCATATGGCTCGGATCCAGTGTTGCTGTGGCTGTGGTGTGGGCCTGCATCTGCAGCTCTGATTTGACCCCTAGCCCTGGAACTTTCATTGGCTGCAGGTGTGTCCCTAAAAGAAAAAAAATTTAAGGACATGTATTAAAGGGTCGATAATGGCTTCTCCCCACTTTACAAAAAGCAAATAGGCAGAAACATTTTAGTGTGTGTTAAAGGGCACTCAATCACCAATCTCCTTCTTTATTCATGATGAAAGGTGAGCTGGTTGCTAAGGCCTGAATCTAAGATTTACTTTGGAAACTTTCACAAATACCTTTATATTTCAAATCCCAAGTCATGAGTCACTCTCAGTATCCCCTTGAGGCAACAGGATAAAAATGTTTATTACAGCTAAGTGGTTGGAGCCAAAATGACATGTGCACCACAGAATAAATTTTATGAACCCTAATAAAAATCACTGTGTCACAGATCTTAATAACAGAAGTTAAAATGCTTCACATTTGAACGTTGCACTAAAGACAGCTCCTTACCTAATCGAAAAAAATTGGTCTCAAATTAGCTAAGTAACTCCTTTCTATTTGATAAGTACATCTGAGTTTTGTTCTTTAGTTCCTCAAAGGAAAGAAATATATAGGTGCATATATTCTTCCTGCTGTTTACAAATTCTATATCAAACCATAGTTAAGTGAATGCTTCAAAAAGAGCTAGTATTTTTACTTATCTGTAAAAACACTAAATATCTTCCAATTATCAAAGTGAGATGTTTTCACGTAGATATATATAGTTGCGCTCTCCTAAGCTTTCGCATTAGACATTTTTATTTTAAATAATATTCAACTCTTGTTTTGCTTTGGTTAAGATTTCCACTAAAATGTTTTCAGTCCCTTGACAGCAGGCACTGTGATCTATTTGACATTGTGTCAATAGCCTGGCACGTAGTAGGTGGTTGGTAAATGTAAATGTTTTTCAGTTGAAGGGATGGTTCTGGTGTGGTAATAATGGAATGTTTGCTGTAGCTACAAAACACTCTCTTAATTCTGTGCGTTTAGAGGTGGGGTGTGCAGAATGTATCTTCCTAGGCATCTATAGACTTGTTCAGAAATGTCCTTGGCATGACTTTTAATTCCAGCAGCACCTAGGAGGGTTCTGCCATATTTTAAACTGAAAACATATTCCTGCATCTCTCAGGTCCAAGCAGCAAGCAAATGGTGCCCTCAAATGAGATGACTGGGGAGATTTGATTAAAGAAATCATTTAGAAAGCCTGGGGCAGCAGGAAGAGAGTGGAACGAGATTTCGTGGTTGAGCGAGTGGGAGAGGATGGTTGTCACCCCCAGACCTCAAGGGGCAAAGGGAAGGAGCAGTCGCAGAGACCTGAGGAAACTTCCGAGGGAGGAGCACAGCTGTGGCAACACATGTCCACAGAGGCACAAAGGCAGAGCATCCCCTGAATAAGCCCCTGGTCTCCCATTCCTCCTACTTGTGGATCTTCTGTTGGAGCCCAGCTGGAAGCCAGAGGACATGCAGTCAACAGAGGGTCACAGAACAGAGCAGAAAGGGGAAGAACGAGAATGTGGAGGGACAATGGCCAAGCCCTAGTGGAGTTTTCTTCTTTATTTTATTGTTTGACATCTAGGCTAAGCCAAAGGTAAAGAAAAAATGTTTTAGCCACCTTCTAGAGGGTATTTATTTAGGGAGCATAGTCAAGGTCTAGGACTTAGGGCTGGAGCCCAAAGTAGGTATTTTCTAGTCTTGAATATCTAAGATTGGTGTTCTCAAGAATTCTATATTTATGCAGAGTGTGTTATGCACGAGGTACTGTGCTGGTGTTGAAAAGACAGACAAGGCAGACAGTTTGCTTTTAAGAGAACATGGGTAATAATAACTAGACAGATAAAGAGGATAATTAGAAGCATCACAAAGCAAATAGCAAAAAAAAAGAAGATAGGGAATAACGGAGCCATTTTAGAAAACCACAGGGAAATTTCTCAGAAACACCCAAAGGAAAAGCAGGAGCTAATGTGGTGTTTTTCAACCATGGCTTGGTACAGGGGATTCGTCCCTTATGAAAGTGAGTTGGGGCTTCCAAAATGGCATTGTTTTTGTTTATAAATAATGACAACTGGCCAGAGTACATCACATAGACTAAATGTGCAGGTGTTGTTTGTTGTTTTAGTTGCAAAGGTGCATGCTCTGTATGTAGACTGGTTCTTTAGTTAAATTCTATTCCTGCAAGAATTACAAGCTAACACTGACGAGGCCGGTGTGACCCAGTCTGTCACCAACCTCTGCCCTCCAGAGGTTCTACGCGCCCTTTGAAACACTCAGCCAACTCCTCCCTTTCAGTAACTTCTTTTCGGAACATTCCTTCTCACCCTAAATGAAACCTGGCCATCTTCTGCTGCACTCCCAGCAGAATTCAAAATGAAGAGTTTGGGTATTTTATTTGTCTGCAGTTGTTTGCATTTTTCCCTCCACATGCCTGAGGGCTCATAGAAGGCAGGGTGTGTGACTTTCTTGCCCCCAATGCTGCTTCCAAACTGCCTCCATCCTTCCCTTTCAAATACCCCTGGCTCTTTGAAGCTTATGCCAACAAACTCTATCAGTGACACCCACCTTCTGAGTTTCTCCTGCCAACCTCCAGCCACTCCCCTTTTATTCAGGGTGACTCCAGCCCTTGTCGCCTTTCTTCTTCACTGCATTTACTCTGGGGCAGTTCTTGCTGACTCAGTAACTGCTTAGAGAATTATCTAATTCCTTGGCTTCTTAGTTCTTTGGCCTCACTTGCAGTTTTTTTTTTTTTTTTTTTTAAACTTTATCTCATTTACCAACACCCATGGTCTTACCTTTGACATTTATAATTTTCAAACACTCTAATGCTGCCAGAATTTCTATTTCACTCTCTAGACTCTACCTACCACCTCCTATCCATTTGACTTACGTATTCTTGTTCTTCTACTCCAGTAATTCTTTGTCTTTCTTGAGACTTTTAATGCTTTACTGCATTTTTCCTATATCAACCAGAGCTCTCTAATTCTCATTGCTATGGTTAGACAGCTTAGATTTAACAGCCACTAATTAAAATTATTTCTTGCAAAACCCCTTAACTATCATGCATCCCTTTCCTTCATTTAATTCTTGCATAGGATAGCTCCACCTCTGGTAAACCCTAGCTATTCCCCTATTAATACTTGAGCAAATGTGGCAGGAAAAAATACAGCTGAACAGGAGTTCCCTGGTAGCCCAGCAGGTAAAGGGTCTGGTGTTGTCACTGCTGTGCCTCAGGTCACTGCTGTGGCCCAGATTCTATCCTCGGCCTGGGAATTTCTGCTTGCTGCAGGCAAGGCAAAAAAAAAAAAAAAAAAAAAAAAAAGCAACCGAACCAATTGGTCTCATTTTATATTCATGACCACATATCTCAAGTGAGGCGTCAACTTTGGTAAGAAATCCTGAGTCCACCTTAGAATGTTTGCTCTCTTATTCTCTAAAACAATTATCTCAAGCTTCAGCATTCCACCTTCCTTTCTTTCTCTCAGCTAATGCCCTCAAGGAGAAAATAGGATGAGGCAGAACTTCCACCCTCTCACATCCCCTCATCTACCACTCTTCTGGCACTGATACTAGCACCCGGTGCTTGTTCCTCGGCTATAACAGATGGGGTGCCCGGGCTCAACCAAAGGTCACTTCTTTACCTAGTCCCTGGTCCCAAGTCCTGCCACTGCTCCTACAACTGTTTCCCCTCGCTCCTGCATCATCTGTTTCACTGTCTTTACCTCTCGACAGATTCATTTTCCTCAGTGCACAGTTATTGTGGGAAATGACTCCTTTAGTTCCTCCAGCCTACTTCTGGTCTCCTTCACAACAGAATCTTGAAAGACTTGGGTCATTTCAATTGTTCCACCGAATCATGTCCTAGTCTCTCCTCAACTTGTTCCAGTCGAGCCTCTCTCCCCATCACTCTCCTGACACTGATACTGTCAACAAATCCACGTCTTCGGCACTTCCCAACCCAGTGGTTTTACTTAGGTCCTCATCTTATGCAACTTCCCAGACTATTCAACATAATGAAGTTCTCTCTCCTTCTTGAACCCCTTCCTTATCTTCTGAAATATCACACTCGAGTGTTTTCACTCACTGGCACTCTTTCTCTGTTTTCTTTGAAGACTTGTCTCCCTGCCCTAGTCTAAAACTGGCCAGAGCTTTTTCTTCTGTCTATGCTTTTTGTCAAGGTGATATCTTCCGACTCAGGACTTTAAATACTACCTACGGGAGGATTAACACCTCATTTACATCTTTGCTGCAGGCTGCTCTCCCAGACTGTGGACTCAAACACCACCTGCCCATTTGCCCTATCCACCTGGAGGTCCCATAGGCATCTCAAATTCGGAATGGTCAGAACAGAACTCTGAATTCACCCCACTCAACCCCAAACTTGTTTTTCTTGCAGTCACACCCATCAGAGAAAACTGCATCTTCATCTAAATACTTAAGCCCAAAGCCTAGGAATCACTCTTGCTTTCTCTTTTTCTCCTCATCTTCTCTCTCTAACCTGTTAACGAGCCTTTTCTCCATCTCCAGGTGCCCACTTTTTTTTTTTTTTGCATCTACATTACTACCAGCCTGGTGGTAAAACTTTCCATTTTCTTTAACTTGAGCTATTTTGGGTTATCTGTGACCTGATTTTCTTGCTAAAATCCACTTTACAAGTTAAAGCGATCTTTTTTTTTTTTTTTTTTAACACTTAAATCAGACCATGCTACTGGCCTAGTTACTAGGCTTTAATGGGTTATGATTGAATTTAAAATAAAAGTCCAAATCCTTAACCTGGTGTAAAGATGCTGCTTCATCTGGACCCTATTTCTTCTCTATCTCGCTCCTACTATTGTCTTTCTTTTTTTTTTTTCTCTTTTCTTTTTAGGGCCACACCCGCTGCATATGGAAGATCCTAGGGTAGGGGTTGAATCAGAGATGTAGCTGCAGGCCTACACCACAGCCACAGCAACACAGGATCCAAGCCGCATCTTCGACCAACACCCCGGTTCACAGCAATGCTAGATCCTTAACCCACTGAGCAAGGTCAGGGATCGAACCCTCGTCCTCATGGATACCAGTCGGATTTGTTAACCACTGAGCCACGATGGGAACGCCTCACTCCTACTGTTCTTGACTTCACTTTCTAAGCTCCCAATCAATCCGACCTTCTTTCTGTGCCTTTAACATGCTAAATTTACTCTCTCCTCTCCTCTCAGCTTGGAAAGTTTCTCCCCATAGCTTCATGAGTTTTCTTGTCACTAAATCTTAGCTTACATGGCGGTTCCTCAGAGACTTCTTCTTTGCACCCCCAGGTCAAATGCGTCCCCGAGACACTCTTTACCACATCCCCTTGATTTATTGCCCTAATCACCATCTGACGTCCTCTGATTTGATTTGATTTGATTTTTTTCTTAGGTTTCTGGTTTCACGAGACCAGGGCTTGCATTTTCTATTACCCTGTTGCTCTCTGAACCTTCACACTGTCTCCCGTGTCATAATTCTGTAGAACCTTCTCATGAATGAGTGAATGGACCGGGACCAGTCTGCTCTCTGTTCTCTTTACGCTTCACATCTTTCTTTACCTGTTTCTTTCACATAGAAGGTCTACTAGAGAAACTCACACATTATAGATTCAATAGCTTAAAATCGCTCTTGTTTTCTCTCTTGCTCTCTTTTAAGCCAAATTCTAAATTCTGGTGGAAGGGATGCTCATTTATTCAGCTTAGGTCAGAAAGCACTCTGGTCTAATTAACAGTAACCAGAAATATGTAGTTATAGACACAGAGTGTAAATATAGCTGCTGGAGGACTGACTATCATAGATGAGAAGTGTCCAGGAAGGGAGATGCTGATAAATATTCATTATAAACAGGGTGGACGTTCCAAAAATGTCTTTGTGACCCACACAAAGTTCATAAGAAAAATGACTAAGATAAAAGATGTTACAACATATTTTTATAATCTTCACTATATCTCATCATATGAAATAACCAAGACAAAAATTACCAACATTAGCAATCAACATTATTAACACTTTAAAAATCTATATTTCTAGGACTCTTATAGCAAAACATTTTATGGTCAAGTATTTTTTAAAAAGGCAATTCATAGCTATCCCTATGGAGAGAAATTTAATATTCAAAGATGTGAGAAAAATGGGATTATGAATTATTGTTTCTCTTACATATACAGGTGTATTTTTCTATACACCCGATGTATCTTTTTTTGTGATTATTTTCTTAAAGAGAGGACAGTTTATTTATAACAGATAATGTTCATGTTTAAGTAATAGCTCAAAATCCAAGTATCATTTTTAATAATAGTGTTAATAAATTATAAAGAAGGAAGAGGAGAAAAAATCCAGTTTAGAGAAAAAAATAATCTAAGGACCTCTATTTGAAAACCTATTTTCCCATCGAATATGTTGTGTGACTTTCTCAACCTCAGTGTCTTCATCTGTGAACCGAGGTTAATGATAACGTCTTTTTTTCTTTTTACGGCTGCGCTTGCCGCATATGGAAGTTCCAGGGTCGAATTGGAGCTGCAGCTGCCAGCCTACGCAACAGCCACTGCAACAATGGATCCAAGCTGCATCTGCAACCCATGCCCCCGCTCGTGGCAACACTGAATCCTTATCCCACTGATCGAGATAGGGATTGAGCACACATCCTCTAAAATACTATGCTGGGTTCTTAAACTGCCGAGACCCTTCAGGAACTCCCAACGATAACTTTTAATATGGAATGCCAGGTACTTTTCAAAGTACATTGTATTCATTAATAAAATTCTCATATACCCCTATGAGGTGGGTGCTGTTATTATCCCCATCTTTCCGATGAGGAACCTTGAGCCCAGGGCAGTGAAGTGCCCTATCCAAGTCACAGTATAGCTGACAAACAGGAAACAAACAGGAAAGTGAATAGTGAAGCTGGGATTCCACCCCAAGCGGCCTGACTCCAAGGTTGCGTGTTTAACAGCTACCTTCCACTGACTCTATGGGGTGCTGAGCCATATGAAAGGACTACAGTCTTTGCTCTTTACGGTTAGGTCAATCATTTCTCTAATCATTCCCTTTACATTCATTTTGCATGTACTATGTGTCAGTTATAGTGCAGACACAGCTCGGAATGAAAGCAGGAAAAATGGTCATGCTTACTGTATAGCAGGGGGGAAATAAAATAATCAAACATCTCATACTATGTCAGGTGATAATAAGTGCTGAGAAGAAACATATCTTAGGAAAAGTGGACTGCAATAATAGGAGGAGTTTTGAAGAGAAAGGCTTTATATGGAAGGCTTTCCTAACAGAGTGATGTTTGAACAGAAATAGAAATAAAATAAGTGAATCTTTAGGAGCAGGTGTGAGGATTATAGGTGATAAGAACAATGAATACCTAGACAGTGCCTGTCTTGTCATAGGAACTAGCTGAAATTTTCTTTCTTCTGCCCTTGGAGTTAAAAGAGATTGAGAGTGAAAAAATGAGTCCTATGGGAAGATGAAGTGTTGTTGGGAAGCTTGTTGATTCAAAAAAGATTTTTTACACAATAGTGAAAAAGAAATGTGATCAAAAGTCCCCAATTCCCTCAAGTATTCAAATTTACAAAAGCAAAGTCATCAAGAACTGAGACAGGACGTATAAGCCCTGGAGGGTGTGTAAGTGTGTGTGTGTGTGTGTGTGTGTGTGTGTGTGTGTGTGTGTGTGAGTGAGAAGGGGGGGGAACAGAGTAAAAGAGTGAAAGTGAGAGGGACATTCAGAGCTTTAAGCACAAAGTGCTGACAGACTTGTGAGCATTTCAGAGCATGAAGCATCAACTGTGCTAATAATTAATGTTTCTGGCAGATCAGAATTCAGAACTTTTGTGAATATTTGAATGCTTCTGGATTTCATCCAGCTGAATTTATTAATAGCATATATATCATATGACTCATCCAAATCCATAAATTACAGGTACAACTACCAAGTAATTTTTAATAGTGTCATGACTATCATAATGCCATGTGGAGAAATTGGTTTCCTTTGGGAAAATTATGTGAACGTCAGAATTTTATATGACTAACTGGAGAAGAAACTTGGAAATATAATACCTCTAAACTTCTTTTTATAATGTATAACTGTAGCTATCTTAGCAAAGCCTCTAACTTGACTGAGTCCACTGGTGCATTTAAGGTGACTTCATTTCACGGTTTTGGTATTACATTAAGGTAAAATTTATCTAAAAATCCACTTGAAACGTAATACAAAATCCAGGTGCAGGAACTATTAAATGGTAATTACTTTGGAGTTCTGGGCACAGGCAGGTGGATCAGATCAAGTTAGTGTTACCTTATATTACACTGCTATTTTTATTTCAACCCCTTACTGATAGTCACACCCATTATGTTTAATCTGTAAATATGCAGTCAGTAGATAAAATGCAGGGAAGTTTGAGTATTGAAAGTTGATGGATAGAGATGAGCTTTCATTTTTCTAATAGTAACAAAAGTTCTTTGCAAGAGGAGATAACAGAGGAAACCAATCCAGGGGACAACTCACTGTTGCATTTATTTCAGGGCTTAATTAAGTGGCTGGCCTCCCCCAGGGAGCTCCTGCAGGGAATAGGGGCCATGTGGAGAATGCGCCCTCCCAGAACCTCTTACCTCTGCTCTTCTGTCTTTTCCTTTCCTTCTTCTAATACTTTTCCCTTCACTTTTGCCAACATCTGCATATCATGTGCTCGTTGCCCTAACTATTGCACTCTGCCAAATTGCAACTCAGATTATTTTATCTAAGAATTCCCTAAGCTTAAAGGCTATAGATATATATTTCAGTTACATGGTAATTCTTTGTAGTCTGACTCAAGGCTCTTTAAAAAGATCATACCAAGCTGTAAAACTGGAAGCTGTCAGAAGGACTACAGTGTGACACTCCTCTCAGTGAACGAAGCCTCTATTTTTCATCTTCTCCCTAAATTTTTCTATTAAAAACCAAGCCTAGGAGTTCCTGTCGTGGTGCAGTGGAGACGAGTCCGACTGGGAACCATGAGGTTGCAGGTTCCATCCCTGATTTTGCTCAGTGGGTTAAGAATCTGGCATTGCCATGAGCTGTGGTGTAGGCCAGTAGCTGTAGCTGTAGCTCTGATTAGACCCCTAGCCAGGGAGCCTCCAAATGCTGGGAGTATGGCCCTAAAAGAAAAAAAAAAGGCTTAAATTTATGTGTGAAAGAAGTAAATAGCATTCTGTATATTCAGAGAACGGATTCACATTTTAAAGCACACTGTTATTTTACTTAATAGGGTAATAGTAAAATAAAATATTGGTAGGAAATACAGTTCCTCAAATCAAGCTATTCAAAAGGGATAATTTCCCAGAGGATAGATCTAGCAATATCTGTTTCCAAAAGATTGAATTATGTGAAATTTTAGAACAGATATTCTAAAGCAGAAATTTTAAAGATATTTAAAATATCTTCTCATTAATAGAAAAAGCATAGTGTTGAGCATTTTTTCATGTGTTTGTTGGCCATCTGTATATCTTTTTTGGAGAAATGTCTATTCTAAGAGAAATGAAAATCAAAACTACCATGAGATACCACCTCACACCAGTCAGAATGGCCATCATTAATAAATCCACAAATAACAAGTGCTGGAGGGGCTGTGGAGAAAAGGGAACCCTCCTGCACTGCTGGTGGGAATGTCAACTGGTACAGCCACTATGGAGAACAGTTTGGAGATACCTTAGAAATCTATACATAGAACTTCCATATGACCCTGCAATCCCACTCTTGGGCATCTATCTGGACAAAACTCTACTTAAAAGAGACACATGCACCCGCATGTTCATTGCAGCACTATTCACAGTATCCAGGACATGGAAACAATCCAAATGTCCATCGACAGATGATTGGATTCGGAAGAGGTGGTATATATACACAATGGAATACTACTCAGCCATAAAAAAGGATGACATAATGCCATTTGCAGCAACATGGATGGAACTAGAGAATCTCATCCTGAGTGAAATGAGCCAGAAAGACAAAGACAAATACCATATGATATCACCTATAACTGGAATCTAATATCCAGCACAAATGAACATCTCCTCAGAAAAGAAAATCATGGACTTGGAGAAGAGACTTGTGGTTGCCTGATGGGAGGGGGAGGGAGTGGGAGGGATCGGGAGCTTGGGCTTATCAGACGCAACTTAGAATAGATTTACAAAGAGATCCTGCTGAATAGCATTGAGAAATATGTCTAGATACTCATGTTGCAACAGAAGAAAGGGTGGGGGAAAAATTGTAATTGTAATGTATACATGTAAGGATAACCTGACCCCCTTGCTGTACAGTGGGAAAAAAAAAAAAGAAAAAAAAAAGAAAAAGCATAGTGGATTTGACTGCTTTATTTCTAAACATATTCAGCATAAATTTTAAATAATAATTTAAATTGAATTTCATATTTTAGTTACCCAGTAACATTAAAAAATACAGTGGCTTATCGCACCATGCAAGATAAGGGTAATAGTAATATAACTATGGAAACAACTTTTGATCACAAATATTGTAAAGACACAGACTTTTCCATGAGTGTTGCATGCTATGTTCACACCCTTTCTAGGTGTGGTATGACTTTATTTTATTCCTGGTAAAATCTGAATACTAAATATAAATAATGCTTACTATGCAGTTTACACTGAAACAAATAGTTTCCATCTGAGAAAGCCACATTTCTGATTTTAGAGGAGTATGAATCACTAATGCATTTAAATCATATCTTTTTTTTTTTTTTTCTTAATTACGGCTACACCTGTCACATGTGGAAGTTCCCATGCTGGGGGTCAAATCTGAGCTGCAGCTGCCAGGCTATGCCACTGCCACAGCCACAGCAATGCTGAGTTGCACCTTTGACCTACGTCTCAGCTCACGGCAACGACAGATCCTTAACCCACCAAGTGAGGCCAGGGATCGAACCCACATTCTCAGGGACACTGTGTCAGGTTCTTAACCCACCAAGCCACATGGGAACTCTTTAAATCATATCTTAACCCTCAGAGGAAAAGTATTGCACATCCTGTCATGTAACTGAAAAGAAACAATTTGTTATTTTAAAGTAGTTTTCTTTCCTTTGCAGTGGTGGCTTAAGCCTACAAATTTGATTCAAAAAAATTTCCTTTATCTCCATGGACATTCTTTGTAATTTTTGAGGTATAATCTCAAGTCCAATAGGCTTTTGTCAAGGGAGATAGTGGGCAAGTCTGTGAATTTGAATGTTAAATAGAAACAGGGTTTTTCTGTTTTTTTGTTTGTTTGTCTATTTTTCTTTTTTTTCCAGATTCACTCCCAATCAGCTCCCACATCAATCAGACTGTGTTCTGAGGCACATACAATGCTTGTTTTAAGTTGTTGATTTCTTAATTTCAAATACATTTTAGATACCCTGTGTTTGTACTCTCCTCCCCTTACAATTACTGTTTTTGATATTATATTTTACATCTAAATTGTTTTGTGTATCCTTTAACTGCTTATTGTAAATACGAATGATTTTACTACTTTTGTCTTTAAACCTCTCTGCTAGCTTTGCGTTTGGGTGACTTCCCACCTTTATTGCATATTTTCCTTTACCAGTGAGTTTTTCCATTTCATAATTTTCTTTTTTTCTTTTCTTTTCTTTCTTTCCTTTTTTTTTTTTTAAATGGCTGGACCGGCAGCATACGGAATTTTCCCAGTTAGGGGTCGTATGGGAGCTGCAGCTGCAGGCTAACACTATAGCCATAGCAATGCCAGATCCGAGTGGCATCTATGACCTACACTGCAGCTTGTCATAACACTGTATCCTTAACACAATGAGGGAGGCCAGGAATTGAATCCAAGTCCTCGCAAAGACTATATTGGGTTTGTAACCTGCTGAGCCACAATGGAACTTTTCATTTCATAATTTTCTTATTTTTAATTGTAGCATTTTCTTTTCTGCCTAAAGAAGTTCCTTTAGCATTTGTTGTAAAGTTGGTCTAGTGGCAGTGACTTCTTTTAGCTTGTGTTTGTCTGTAAAGCTTTTGATTCCTTTACCAAAAGTGAATGAGCGCTTTGCTCTGTAGAGTATTCTTGTCACTTTAAGTAAATCTGCCACTCCCTTTGTCCTGCAGTATTTCTACCGAAAAATTAGCCAATGGCCTTATGGGAGTTCCTTGTATATTATGTATTTCTTTTCCCTTGTTGATTTTAATATTCTCTCTTATCTTTAACTATTGTCATTTTGATTGCAATGTGTCTTGGTGTTACAGACTGTTATATTTACAACTTTGTGAAATTGGTAACATTATTTTAAAGATGAGACCAGAAGAAAATGATTTATCCAATCACATAATATGAGATAAGATATATGCTATTGATACCAGTTTTAGTCTTTGAAGTCTCTGATAGAGCTACAAAAATATAGCCTTTGGTGAGCCAAAAGAAACTATAAAACGTGGAGCTCAACTATAAAGGGAATCCCAGGAGTTGCTGTGGGTGATGGTATCTTTTCCTATGTTGACATGTCAACCTGTCAAATTAGGGATAATGTTTGGTTTCATCTTCACCCTTTTGTTCACTCTTTCTTAGAGTAGATTTATGGCTTTTACACCTTATACTTCCCCACTGTGTACTGATGGAAAAGTCACTCATTTTCTCTTTGGCTCTACGCTTAGAGAGAAACACAGCTGAATGGCCTCACAAAGGGTCTAAAATTTGGCACGAATATGTGTTGTTTGCACACAGATTCTGTTTCCTAGGCAGCATGCCCAGTTTCATTTACATTTTTGTTTATTATTTGTTCAGCATTCCACATGCTCTTCAGCCTGCTGCTTTGAGAGTATGATCACATTTGGCTTGCTGTTCTGTAAAAGGGCAGTGTCATTTTAAGACAGGGAATGGATCTATATCTCCATGGGGTGAAATGTGTCATTCTGAGATTTTACACTGTGCCATTCAAACGAGAACATTTCCTGCCTGCTGTGGGGCTACCCTGAGGAAAAGAATCTTTCTGAGGTTCACACAGGCTTTATTGGCATATTGACATAACAAAAACATGAGAAAAATAGGCAAAGTTGGGTACATGTGCAAGGAAAAATGTGCCTGTTATTCACCAGCTTTAATTTCAAGTACTTTTTCAATAATTTATTGGTAGTAGAATTTGGAGAATATGGTTTACATTCAGTTAACATGCTTTATGTAATAACGTATAAAGTATTATATGTGCATGTGGCAGAGAGGGAGACAGAGAAATTTTTCTTTTACTCTCCTTATTCTTGCTGCAGCTGCATATAAATCATCTAAATAAAAATATATATTCCTTCCTAACTTAATAGGAAGAATATCATGAAACAGTCCCACTTAGATGAAGGTACCTCCTTCCTGTTATGAATCACTAGGAGGCATTTTTTTTTTTTGGTGATTTGTATCCATTAAGTCTTATAAAAATTACTACTATTACTGTATATGAACTTTTATCAATGACCTTTTTCCTTTTGTAATTTTTATGTTTCTAGTTGTCACTTTTTCTTTTTCACTTAGAGAAGTCCCGTTAACATTTTTGGTAAAGCTTTTTTGGTGGTGTTGAATTCCTTTAGCTTTTGTTTTGCCTCTAAAACTTTTGATCTTTTCATCAAATCTGAATAAAATCCTTGCTTTGTAGAGTATTCTTGGTTGTATTTTTTTTTCTTTCTTTCATCACTTTAAATATATTGCGCTGTTTACTCTGGTCTGCAGTTTCTGATCAAAAGTCAGCTGGTAGTCTTATGGAAGTTTCCTTGTATGTATTTTCTTTCTTTTGCCTTAGTGCTTTTAATATTCTCTTTGTCTTTAATTTTTTTTAAATTTAAATTATAATTGGATTGGACCTCTTTGAGACAATCCTGTTTGGGACTCTCTGGTCTTCCTGGACCTGGATCTCTCTTCCTCTCCCAGATTTGAGAAGTGCAGCTGTTTTACCTTCAAATATGTTACCTAACACTTTTCTTCTTTTTTCTCCTTCTGGGATCCCTTTAGCATGAACGCTAGTATCCTTGATACTGTCAGAAAAATCTTTTAAATTGTCCTCATTTTTTTCTATTCACCGGCAGTGATTTCCATTACTCTCTTTTCCACATCACTCATTAGTTCTTTGTTTCCTAATCTACTATTGATTCCTTTTGCTGTAGAAGTACACTGCAGCAATGCTTAGATCCCCCTATGTAGATGTGTGTGGCCCCCTCTTCTGTCAGGCTAGCTACTGCAGGCCAGCTGGTAGATGTAACTGGCCCCTGGTCTGGGTGGTTGCCATTTCCTGCTTTGTGCAGAGGCTCCTGGCATTGGTTGTTGGGGCTGAATGACTGCCTGAGGAATCCTTGGTGGTTCCAGGACCAGTGCTGTTTCACTTATGGTCAGAGCTGTGCTCTTGGGTGAGTAGCTGTGGTACCAATATTTCTGGATCTATTGTCAACCTTCTGGTGGTGGTAGGGTCATTTCCTGACCTGGCTGGCTGTGGGTTCTGAGTTTCCCCAAGCTATTACTAGCCTACTGATGAGCAGGGTTAGTGAAAAGGGGCCCCTTTGGATGATGCCTGCCTATTATTAGGCAGAGCTGTGTCCTAGAGCCTCTGACTACAGGGTCCTGGGGATCCCAGAATTAATGCCTATACACTGGTGTGTGGTGGGCAGGGCCATGGCCAGGGGCAGCTGTGGGCTTAGCAGGTCCTAAGGCAGCCGACCTTCTGGTCAGTGGGCTGTGTCCCTGCCTGGCTAGTTGCTTGCCCTGAAATGTTCTAGTACTCCTGTCTAAAGGATGGTGGGGCTGGATCCCAGTGCTAATAAACCAGAGGAAGTATTCCAAAGCAACCTTTGCCAGCACCAGTGTCCTTGGGTTAAAATGGGCTTCCCCAAATAGCTGCCTTTAGTGATGACATCCTCAGGGTGAACACAAGTTCTCTCCTGCATCTCTGGGAGACTCCAAGATCAGCAGGTGGGTCTGACACTTCCTTCAAATCACTGCTTCTTTTCTGGATCCTAGAGCATCTACAACTTTGTGTGTGCCCTTGAAGAGGGAATCTCTATTTCCTATAGCCCTCGGAGACAGCCGTGCTGTCCTTCAAAGCTAAATATCCTGGGGGCTTATCCTCTTGGTGCAGGACCACCAGGCTGGGGAGCCCAATGTGGAGCTCAGATCCCTTGCTCCTTGGGGAGAACCTCTGCAGTTGTAATTCTCCTACAGTGTGTGGGTCACCCAGCCAGGGTATGGGTCTTGACTATACCATGACTCTTCCCCTCCTACCCATCTCACTGTAGTTGCTTCTTTGTACCTTGAGTTGTAGAAGATAGATTTATGCTAGACTCCTGCCTTTCTCACCAATGGTTTATCTGTAAATTGTTGTAATTTTGGTGTGCTGTGAGAGGATATGCAATCAGGGTCTTTCTTCTCTGCCATCTTAGCCTGAAATCTTTTAATATGGAAGAATTTTTAGGTGCTTTCTAGAAAAAGCCTGCACTGCCACGAACAGACCTTTAAAGGTGATTCTGGTGAAAGCTCAGGAAGGTTAAGAGGAGAGCTGTAGAGAAAGCCTTAGTCTTCTTAAATAATATGTAATTAATCCTTAATAGAATACAGGTAGAAATATGGATGGTGAAGCCCATTTTAATGAGATATCAGATGCAAGTGAGGAATGTGTTATTGAAAACTAAAGAAAAAGTCATCCTTGTTATGAAGTGGCGAAGAGCTTGGCTGGTTGTGTTTGGGTTCTAGTATTTTGTGGAAGGCAGAGCTTGCAAGTGATGACATTAAATGTTAAGATGAGATTTCTGGAGTTCCTGTTGTGACGTAACGGAAACGAATCTAACTAGGAACCATGAGGTTGCAGGTTCAATCCCTGGCCTTGCTCAGTGGGTTAAGGATCTGGTGTTGCCATGAGCTGTGGTGTGGGTTGCAGATGTGGCTCGGATCCCACGTTGCTGTGGCAGTGGTGTAGGCAGGTGGCTACAGCTCCGATTAGACCTCTAGCCTGGGAACCTCCATATGCTGTGAGTGTGGCCCTAGAAAAGACAAAAGACCAAAAAAAAAAAAAAATTAGCACCCAAGCAATTGAGGGTCGATGGCTCATTTCTTCTAGTTTATCCTTCCATCACTTAAGCTCCTATATGTGCCAGGCACTGAGCCAGGTAGTAGAAATACAGTTGTAGCAACACCACAATAAACACAAATTATGATCTCTGTGGTCATGAACCTCGCCATTTAGTAGGAAGATAAACATGAATAATTATGATCAAGTTTTCTGTATCTCAGTCTTTCTTTTTTATTTTTTTATTATAAACTGTGGTGAATAGGATGAAGGGAAAGTATAGAGCGTCATTAGAGAACAGAGTGTCTAATGGATTATCAGATGATGGTTCTTTTTTTGGATAAATGACATTTAAATTGAAGACTAAAGGATGAAAAAGGGCTAATCCTGTGATTGATGAGTACATATGTGCTTGTTAGGTGAGAGCTGTGTTGGTAAGTAGACAGAGGGAATACAGCTGCCTGAGGTACAAAAGAAACTTGGCACAAATCTCTGTTTGTGAAGCAGAAACCGTGCAGCAAAAGAGATAAGAAGCATGATTTGGTCTCCAAGTAAACCTGATACACATAGGCCACCATTATTTTTATTGTTTTTTTATTTTGTTACTTCTGTTTCAACAAGGAGCTTATAAATTCTGTTCAGT
This sequence comes from Sus scrofa, assembly GCF_054392235.1. Lineage (NCBI taxonomy): Eukaryota > Metazoa > Chordata > Mammalia > Artiodactyla > Suidae > Sus > Sus scrofa. The sequence continues at coordinate 79,546,612 of NC_139387.1, read as the reverse complement.
GTTACCATGAATTTTCAATCTTTAACAGCATATTTATAAATATTTTTTGTTGGCACTTGGCAGAATTTAGAGCAGAATTTGCTAAACAGTTGTCATTTTGAGAAGACTCTGTTAACTAGTCAAACATTTCCTGAGCAGCAGCGTGGTGGTAACAGGACAAGTTGCCTTGTCACCCTACCATAGATTTGGCCATTACAGAGTCAATGGCCTCAGATAGATTTAGACAGTTGACTACTTACACTGAAGCAAAGTAAGATCAGCATGATGCCAGCTCCCTGTGTTTCCAGTTTTATGTTATGAATCTAAACCAGGAGTGTCAGCTGACGGACAGCACAGGTGATGGTCACTCTGCTATTGGGACCAAATCACAGCCCAGCAGTTTCATAAACTTACACAGAAGCCTGCAGCCAAACTCTAACATATTAGGTGTGGTGGAAAGCCCTGTGCTCAACTGAAACTAGGGAGATGGCCAGGAATTAGCTCTGTGTCAGGCTTTCACAAGATCAGGATGAGAAACTTCCTTGTGGCAACTTCTCATGAGACTTACCTCTGCTTGCTCCAAAACAAGTCACAAGGCATATATACATATATACATACATATATATATGTGTGTGTGTGTGTATGTTATATATGTATATATAAAACATAAGAGAATATCTTCATGGTTATTGGTAAGAAATAGTTTTTTTAAATACAACACACAAGCATTATTCATGCATTTGTTAAGCTGACTGTTTCAAAATTAAGTAAGTCCTTCCATCATTTGAGAGAGTGAAAAAGCAGACTATAGAAGGGGAGGAGTATTTACATCATCTATGACTGAACCCTAAAATAATATAAAATAATCCCTACCAATCCATAAGAAAAAGATAGACATTCTAGCATGGGAAAAAGGCAGGAGACTTAAAAAACCTTCACAAAAAAATCTCGAGGTCTGATAAAGGTCAGAAAGGGTAGTAACACCATCAGAGCTCTGGATAGGAAAACTGAGGCCACATTATATATTTGGGGTATGAAGCATTTTAGTATAGCAAATTAGAAGCTTATTTGCCCTTTAATGGACAAAGAAGATGTGGTATGTATATACAATGAAATATTATTCAGCCATAAAAAAGAAGGAAACAATGCCATTTGCAGCAACATGGATGGACCTAGAGATTACTATACTAAGTGAAGTAAGTCAGACAGAGAAAGACAAATATCATATAATATATGGAATCTAAAAAAAAATGATACAAAAGAACTTATTTGAAAAACAGAAACAGGGAATTCCCATTGTGGCTCAGTGGTAATGAACCCAACTAGTATCCATGAGGATTCAGGTTCTAGTCCTGGCCTCATTTAGTGGGTTAAGTATTGGCAAATGCAGCTCAGATCTGGCATTGCTGGGTTGTGTTGTAGGCTGGCAGCTGCCACTCCGATTCAACCCCTAGTCTGAAAACTCCCATATGCCACATACATGGCACTAATAAAGCAAAAATAAAAAAAAACTTACAGATTTCAAAACAAATCCTATGGTTACCATAGGTGAAACCATTGGGGAGAAGGAAGAATTGGAAGGGCGGGAGTAACATATAAACTACTGTGTAAAATAGATGATTAATAAGAACCTACTGTAAAGCACAGGAAAATCTACTTGATAGTTTGTAACATAATATAAAGGATGTTATTTTATTTTATGTTATTTTTTTGATTTTTTGGGCCACACCTGTGCCATATGGAGGTTCCCAGGCTAGAATCAAATAGGAGGTGCAGCTGCCAGCCTATACCACAGCAGCACAGGTTCTGAGCTGTGTCTGCAACCTGCACCACAGCTCATGGCAATGCCAGATACTTAACCCACTGAGCTAGGCCAGAGATAAAACCCACATCCTTATGGACACTAGTTGGGTTCCTAACCTTCTGAGTCACAACAGGAACACATTCTTAAATAGGAAGCAAGCATATGCAAAATATAACAACTTTGAAATATATCATTTTCCCATCAGATTGAGAAACAAATTTGGTAATATCAAGTGTTGATGATTCTTGACTATTAATGTTCTTATATCTATTGATTAAACTGCATTCATTTTTTTACAGTACATCTTGGGAATATCCTAGTTATAAACAATAATAATTAAAATAATAATAATAATTCAGTTTTGTTACTGAATTGTCTTGATTATTCAGTATCTATGTCTCCCTTTTATAATAAAATTCTGATATTCCTTTGGGAATCCACCTCATCTTCAGCGATTAAATCTGGGAACTACAACTCAAAATATCCACCACCTGCAAGGACAAGGCTTATCATATGGCTTAGATAAGGCTGCTCAGTGCCCAGTCTGAATCTCAATCAAAATTACATCTGGACCTATAAACATTGCCCATTTCTAGATTTCATCTGTTTAAAATTCCATATATGCAAGATGCACCACTCCTATATGTATCACCTAAGAAAGGGCCCAAATTACATAGACGATGCTTTATTTTCATTTAGAATTTTTAGTAAATGAGCTCCTTTAGATGTACTTACAAATACATTTTTGTTCTATTTCACTATTATACATAAAAAGAAAAATATGAGTGAAAGAAATTAACTAAGCAAGCCTAAATCCTTCCTTTTCATTTTGTGAATAACTTTTTGGCTTAGAATTCTCAGTGTTATTGATTCCATGGGTACAGAACAGGTAATTGATGGAGCATGTTTTAGTCTCAGATACAATTTTACAAGCCACTAATACCCATCCAACAAATATTGATACTTGTAATTATTTCTTCGATGATGAATATTAAATTCACCAATATAAAATTTATGCACTCCGTCTGCTTTTATGTCCTTTTGTAGACAAAATTATTTTAAAATAAATACCAAATCATAGTATAATCAATATATTTTAAATATAATTAAACCCAACATGTATGATGCCCACAAAATGCATTACTTAACTATAGTGAGGATAAATTTAACATCATGGACACGTTCTCACATGCTCAGACAAGGCCATTTACTTAAAAATGCCTCTGTCCAACCTAACTGTAAGACTTAATTTCAGATATGTTAGATTGTGAAAAAATACACAGCTTGGAAATGGTTAAAAATGATGATTCCTTCATACACATATAGCAATGTCATAGTTTCTATAATTTCTGAGGCCCAGTCATTTAGATTTTCCTTTATTTAGCAATAAAAAGTTAATGCAAGCCAAACTAAGATTATATGCAGACCAACACTAAGCTTGGTTAAGGTAGTGAAAGGTAAAATTAAAAAACTACATGCTGCTTCCAACAGAGTTACTTCAGATCTAAAGATACACACAAGCTGAAAGTAAGAGGATGGAAAAAGCTACCCCATGCAAATGTGAATATAAAGAAAGCTGGGGCTGCAATACTTGTACTAGACAAAATATGCACCCAAGCTATGAGTACCTACATTTATAGATAAAATATTAACAAACATAAAAAAATTCACAGTAATACAATAATCATAGGAGATGTTAACACTCCATTTACATCAATGAACAGATCATCCAGACCAAAACAAAGACATTAAGGGAACACTTTTGACAAAATTTAATATCTATTTATTATAAAAATTCTCAAAAAACTGGGTATAAAGGCAACATAACTCAACTTAATAAAATCCACATGTGACAAGCCCATAGGTAACATCACACCTAGTGGTGAAAGCTGAAAGAATTTCCTATAAGATCAGGATAAAATCAGGGTTGCTCACTCTCACCATTTGTATTTAACATAGTATTAGAAGTCTTTGCCACAGTAATCATCAAAGAAAAAAAAAAGAAATAAAAAGATTACAAATTGGAGAGGAAGAAGTAAATGAGTCACTGTTTGCAGGTGACATGATATTATATATAGAAAATCCTAAGGATGACACCAAAAAAGAATTAGCACTAAGAGGTGAAATTAGTAAAATTGCAGGATAGCACAAAACGTATACATAGAATAGAGAGCCCAGAAATGAACTTACATTTATATGGTCGATTAATCTATGACAAAGGAGACAAGAATATACAATGGGGGAAAAGATGGCCTCTTTCTCTTTCCAGTTGGAAAAAATGGACAGCTATATGTAAAAGAATCAAACTAGAATTCTTTGTTATACTACACGTAACAATAAAATCAAAGTGGATTGAAAACTTAAATGTAAGACTTGAAACCATAAAATTTCTAGAAGAGAACATAGCCAATATAGTCTTCGATGTCAATCTTAGCAATAATATATATATAAGATACATCTCCTAAGGCAAAGGAAAACAAAGAAAAAATAAACAATTGAGACCTTATCAAACTAAAAAGAGTTTCACAGCCAAGAAACTTAACAAAATGAAAAAAACACCTCTCAAATGGGAAAAGAGATTTGTAAATAATATACCTGAAAAAGGGTTAATATCAAGAGTTTACAAAGAACTCATAAAACTCAATATATTAAAAAAAAAACACTTCCATTAAAAAATGGACAGAAAGAGTGACTATTGTGGCTCAGCAGTAGTGAATCAGACTAATGTCCATGAGGGTGCAGGTTCGAGCCCTGGCCTTGCTCAGTTGGTTAAGAATCCAGCATTGCCATTATCTGTGGTGTACACCACAGACATGGCTCAGATCCTGTGTTGCTGTGGCTGTGGCATAGGCTGGCAGCTATAGCTCCAATTCAATCCCTAGCCTGGGAGCTTCTATATGCTGTGGGTGTGGCACTAAAAAGCCAAAAAAAAAAAAAAAAGAAAAGAAAAGGAGCAGAATACCTGAAGAGACATTTTTCCAGAGAAGACATACAGAGGGCCAACACGTACATGAAAAGATACTTGAAACTGTTTATCATCAGGGAAATGCAAATCAAAACCAAAACCACAGTAAGTTACCACCTCACACTTGTCATAATGGCTATTATTGAAGCAAGTATAAATTAACAAGTGTTGGAAAGGTTATGGGAACCGGGAACCCTTGTCCACTGTTAGTGGGTATGTAAATTAGCACAGCCACTATGAAAAACAGATGGGGATTCCTTAAAAAATAAAATAGAACTACCATATATATGCTCCAGCTATGCTACTTCTGAGTATCTTCCAAAGAAAATAAAAATATAGAAAAGATATATGCACTCCCATGTTCATTGCAGTATTACAATAATCAAGTTATGGAAGCAATAAATGAATGAATAAAGACGATGTGGTACGTATGTGTGTGTGCATGTGTGTATGTGTGTATACACATGCAATGGAACACTACTCTGTTATAAAAAGGATGAAATCTTGTCATGCAAAAACAAATATGGACCTAGAGGGCATTATTGTAAGTGAAATAAGTTAGACAGAGGAAGACAAATACATATGATTTCATTTACATGCAGAATCGAAAGAACAAAATAAATAAACAAACAAAATAAAATATAAACAGACTCATAGAAAACAAACAGATGGTTGCCGCAATTGCGGGTGGGGGGTATGAGTGAAATAAGTGAAGGAGATTAAGAAGTACAACTTTCCAACTACAAAATAAATGAGTTATGGACGTGGAATGTACAGCATGGGGAGTATTGTCAATAATATTATCATAATTTTTTATAGTGATGCATGGTAACTAGACTTGTTTTCATGATTGTTTCGTAATGTATAAAAATTTTGATCATTATGGTTTGCAACTAGAGCTAACACAGTGTTATAGGCCAGTTATACTTCAATAAAAAAAGACATGCTATCACAGTGTTCTGATAGGTTCTGCAGTAGACAGTATTTACACTGTCATAATAATGAAAACATAAATTATTCATATAATTAAAAGCATGATAAAATGGGGAGAGGATTAAGGAGGACAAATGGAGGAATTAAATCTTGATGTCTTACATTTATAAATTTAAAAATAGATTTTTTTCTTTTTACTGTATCTATTTGAGATAATAGATGTTAATTTAAGCTATTAAGGTAATCATTTCAAAATGTAATCAAAACCATTATGCTGTACACCTTAAACTTATATAGTGGCATATTCTATTATATCTCAATAAAACTGAAAAGTAGAAGTATATAAAAATGAGAATACATCACACTCAATTGGTATTATACCAGGAATACAAAATTTAACTTTTACAAATCAATCAATATGATTTACAATATTAGTAGAATAAAGAAAAGAGTGTGTGTGTGTGTGTGTGTGTGTGTGTGTGTGTGTGTGTGTTTGTTATAAGTAGGGCAGGGTCTGCCTTTTTTCCCTAATTTCTGTAAGAGTTCTAATTTTTCTTTTATATGATAGCCTCATTTCCAAGGACCTTCAGACTTTCCTATATATCGGATTCTACCCCAGAGACAATGGTACTTTTCTAGTTACACATGATTTCAAGCCACTCTTCTATAGCTAGTGCTGCAAACCACCAAGTGCGGGCCTGTCTGATTATTTTGGCACTTGTGTTGACTTTCCTCTTTAAGGAGGTGACTTTATCCTTTCTTCGAAGAAGTCCTCTTCTCTACTTTATCCCTCTTGATTCAGTCTTTTAAGCCACTCTTTTCTACTCTCCTTACTACAGAATTTCAACAGCAAGATTATGATAAGAGCTATGTTGTTACTGGGATTTTCCTCTACTTAGTGCTAGTTTGCAGATTTTTATTATTTATCTCTTCCCTAGTATGTTGACCATGTGGGTCACATTAGATGTTATTTCTTCTCCTTGTTGGTTTTATGTTTTAACTATAGTCGTAAGCTTGGAAGTTCCAAGTGAATCATACTTTGAAGAGCAAGAATGTAGGAAAGTCTGAGTCTTTGATGATATCATTGAACAACTAAGCCAATTTGGAAGATTCATATATCGGACATTTTGATGAAATAACAATAAATGAAATGTCCTATTGGATGAGTTTTCTATTGCTTGTTGTAACATTTTAACTCATATACCATCCCTGGAACAATCTCTAGAGTCAGCAGTATAGAATTGGTTTAAATCCTTCAGGATCCATCCTCAGTGGTGAGGATGGAGTTTAACCTAACCCGAAACACATGGCTTAGAGGAGAACGTTGCAGCAGTATGCCTTGGAAAGTGGGGAAAGGGATGCTGGATAGTAAATAACATGTGGCCAAATGTGTGTCTTATAAATGGAATCTGTGAATTGTTTCAGGGGAGCAAAACCCAAAAAACTTCTCAAAGAAGTAAAAGAAGAAACTGACCAGGTAAAGGCATGAGAAAATGAGTGATACACAGTTTTGATAGAAAGGCAGATGAGGAAATAGACAGAAAGGGAGACTTTCAGCCAAAGAATTTAGCTTCCCTAAAACTTTAGGAATTTTTCTGAGTTTGATAAAGTGTTTGCCTTGTGGTAAATTTGTTAGGGACACATCCGAAGATGTATGCGGTAAATAAAGAGATGATAGCTCCGGTAACTGGGTGATGGAGGGAAAGCTCAGTTGGAGCATTTGATAGTGTCTGTGGCTTCTTCAGATTTCAAGCTTGTGAGGCTAATCCCTGGGGACCATGTGAATTATTCATCTCAGGGAAGACATTTCAATATGTGTCTAGGAGGGATCTGAAATCAGCTCACACAGTGATATCTTACCAAAAAACAAAGTAACTTTTATACAGCAGAGAGCAGCCCCTAAATCTTGAAAATCAGTATAGAAAAGAGATAAATTATCAGTGGTAACAAGTGAGATGAGTGGATTTTCAGTCTGATGACATCTAAGATATCCCTTATAATCCATCTTCTTAAGTTTTCATGTATATAATAAATATAATTGTTCCATTAAATACATACTAAATAAGAGGTAAAGTTTTGTACTTTATCTATATTCAGGTGAACTGGGAAAGAAAATGAGAATAGAATAGTTCTTGATCCTGATCACCTGCGAAAATTTAGGTAGCAATATATTTATTCGGGTGTTAAAAAAAATGATGTTAACAAGCAATTTTACATAAAAACATCACTAGGGAAAATCTTTTTAAACAGTTTTAAAATTTTACTAAGTAATATGTAGTAGAGTATAATATTTGAAATTCTTTTTTATTCAAAATATTAGCATAAGGCATTAACTGTATGACTCAAATTGCTTATGGGAATTTGTTTATTGAAATTGTTATTCCTAGAAAACAAGCATAAGTTGAAAAAACAGATGACTTTTGTAGTAGGCTGAATAATAGCCCCCAAAGATGTTATCTCCTAATCCCCACAATCCAAATTTATACTTATTAAGTGCTAATTTATACAGCAAAGACTTTGCAGATGTGATCAAGGATATTGAGATGGGGTGGCTCTAACTACAATCACATGTATTCTCATAAGAAGGAGATAGGAGGATGTTTGGTGACACATAGAAGAGGAAGATGTGACCATGGAGGCAGAGATAGGAATGATGTGGCTACAAGCCAAGGAATGCCAGCAGCTACCAGAACCCGGAAAGACAAGGAATGAACTCTCTCCTAGTGCCTCTGGAGGGAGTAAGGACATGACGACACCATGATTTGAATTTAGTGATACTGGATTAGGACCATTGGCCTTCAGAATTGTGAGAGAATACATTTCTATCATTTTAAACTACAAAGTCTGTGGTAATTTGTTATAGCACTAACAGGAAACTAATACAGTTATCAAAGGGGATGGCAATTATTTTCTAAAGCAATATTAATTTGGTTACCTAAGAGATTATTCATTGGAAGTTATTTAATGAGCTATGTTATTATATGTGATATACAATTGTATAATTCTTGGATACCACTTGTGGGAGAAGATAAACAAAAATTTACTATGAAATTTAAATAAGTCTTTATTAACCTTCATATATGTTAGAAATCTTTTGGATCAACTTCTTAGAGATAATCACTAAAAATTCAAGTAAACCAAACCAAATCTGGTATACTCTTTAAATAAATACTGAGAAAATATATTTAATTGCTTTAAGAGGATCTGCATTATAAGATTCATATATGTCATGAGGTGTCCTTCAGTTCATGAGAAGCAAATGTTTTCTATTAGTCCCCTCTCCACCCTCCCCTGATCTTATGAGTCTGCTTTTTTAAAGCTATAATAGTCCAACTTCCCTTCTTTCAAAATTTCTTTTTCCAAACAGTAATTGCCCGATTTTCTGTGGTGCCATTTTTGTAAGTGGCTAAATGTTTAAATAACATATTTGACATCATAGAAATCCCATAGGAAATCTCTAAAACCCTAGGGTCTTTAGAAATATTATCAGAAGGCTCAGGTAAATGAAAGTAATCTAAGGAATGATTGATAAGATCACATTTTTCATAACTGATTCTAAAGAATGAGCAGAAAAGGATAGCTGCTCAGGAACCCAATCTGAAGGCAAGCCTGTTGCAGTAGGTAGAGGCAGAAGGAATAAGCTAAAGATCAAAGAACTTCCTGTGGCAATTCCATGCACGGAAGTCTAAGGCAACTCTTTGATTTTGGTCTTGCCCACCCACGTGGCATTTGATGTCTCTCTTGAATAGCCAATCAAACTGAGTTTTACTGAATGCCAGACAACAGATTATCTCATGGAAAGAAAAGGAGATCTAACCAACTTGCTTCTATTTGCCTTGAAGATTCTTCACAAGGAAAAAACATTGCTACATTGACTAGAATAAGTAAAAAAAAAAAAAAAGAGAGTAAGAGGGAAGAAAAGAAAGAAAAAAAAATCAAAATAAATCAGAATAAAAAGCCAACACACATTCTTAGTAAGAAAATATCTTAGGAAGATGGAAAGATCGCATTCTTTGATCATTAATGAAACAAAATTTTGTTTGGTTCTGCAGTGGCCTTGAGGCACCATTTCTCTGGAGAAAGAAAGAGTGCTTGATTACACTAAATAAACAGACAAATACATTCAGGGTAGAGTCCTGGGAAGAGGTTCTTTTCCTGGGGTGGTGGCAGTAAGAAAGACAAAAATAATTTTTTTTCAAAGATCAAGATAATAAAACCAACATTATAAAATGCTGTTTATATTTATAGAAATATGGTGTATTTTTCTTCCTTTCTAAAATTGAATGGCAGAAGTAACTTTTCAGGTAAGATTAGCACACATGCTCTTAGGAACAAGCATGTGTTTAGGTTGTGATAGAAATTTTTTTTTTTTTTTTTGCTTTTTTGGGCTGCACTCATGACATGTGGAGGTTCCCAGGCTAGGGGTCCAATAGGAGCTACAGCTGCTGGCCTACACCACAGCCACAGCAATGCAGGATCCCAGCTGCGTCTATGAATTGCACCACAGCTCATAGCAACGTCAGATCCTTAATGAGGTCAGGTATCGAACCCAAAACCTCATGGTTCCTAGTTGGATTTGTTTCTGCTGCACCACAACAGGAACTCCAGTGATAGAAATATTCTTTATATGATACATGTGAGATCCAATGGAGTAATTATGGGGAGAAATAATTTATTTCTCTTTTTGTTTAATATTAATATTGGAGAGGTTTATGATGCAAATGAGAGGAAGTTTCTTTAGCTGTAGGTTTAATGATACAGAGGAGTTGAACCCGTGATTATTTTTGCCAGGTCCTCCTATTAAAGAGAACAAAACTTAAACCCATAGGATTTATGAGCTAGTGCAATGTCACTAGATCTGGGAATAAACTGTAGTTTAAGACACTGCTAAATTATTTGTTCCAAGAATATTTGTTGTATTTCCCAAGAGTTTTCAAATGTTAGAATCCTCTCCAAACTAGGCTGCTTGGAATATTATATTTCATACCAAATTAATCATTTTAAAGTATATAATCTGTCAGTTAAGAGAATTATTTTAAAAATAGGCATATCTATCTCAAATCACAAAAGTTATGAATATACAGGATCGATGAGGTTTCATATGCCAAAAATGTCAATCAGTAAATCTTTTCTGAAAGTTTGGTGCCCCAGTTAGCAGTGTAAAAACCTCTCTGGGACTGAAACTATTTATTTTAGAAATCTGCCTCTTCACTTTTTTGAATACTTTAAATTCTATATGGGCATAGCTGAATTGAATAGAATAATATAACCACATCTATAATATTTACTAATGTCACAATTTTTGTTTCCTTCCGTGTGTGTGTGTGTGTGTGTGTTGAACCAGCAGCATATATAATGGAAGGTTCTAGGCTAAGGGTCAGATTGGAGCTGCAGCTACAGGCCTATACCACAGCTATAGCCACAGCAGTGTGGAATCCAAGCTGAATCTGTGACTTACACCACAGCTCATGGATATGCCAAAGCCTTAACGCACTGAGTGAGGCCAGGGGTCAAACCCTCATTCTCACACACACTGTGTTGCGTTCTTAACCCACTGAGCCACCATGGGAACTCCTGCCACAGAGATTTTTAAGTATTCATATTATGCTTCACATTCTTCCTCAGATCCTTTTCAATTAACTTCTTGTTTCTCCCGTATTACAGTCTTTTGGGTCTCTGCTACCTAGTGTCTTCTAGTATCTTCCAAAACTTTCATATCATTTTACAAAAGGATGCTGCCCTGGCCTGAAATATACAGAATAGCCTATTCTTAAGGCTATGACATTTAAGAGTATTGCCTTTTTAGATAAAAAGTTGCAGAACAGAGGATAGTATTTGTTTTGTTGCAAGTTTATAGGAACATCTTTATCTGACCTAGTGGACAGCTATGAGAACAAAGGATCTGACACCAAGAAATTTGCAACAACTAACTATGCCCCTCCATGGGCCTTATGGCAGTTTGGGGTATTTGGGGCATGAGCCAACTGTCTTCTTGCATGTCCTACAATAAACTTTTCTTTTCTCCAAACTTGGGGGTTTTGGTATTCTATGGCTTCACTGTGTGTTGGGCACACAGACTTGCGTTCCATAACAATCTCAGCATACTATTGGGATTCCACCCACTTAGCTGGAGTCTCACTTCCTCAGTGAACTAAAGCAGTAAAATTCAATATCCTAACCTAAACATAACTCTAACCCTCTTTAACCCAGATTCAGCCTAGAAGCTCTAAGTATTCATAAGAGTGTTAAATACCATATTTTATCATTTTGAGTACACTCAATTTTTTTTTCACATATTAATATCTCTGAAAATGGGATGCATCTTACAATTTATAGCATCTCTTAATTGCTGTCACTCAAGAAACAACTATGACTTAGTTGTCACTGCCAGCACATATGTGACTTTGGTCATTGCTATTTATATTGGCATTGCTTCAGTTGAGTTGGGGAAAATGCATGTTGAGTTTAATAGATTTTTAAATGTCTTATGATTCATCAAGACCAAAAATTTATTATGTGCAGAAATTTATGAGACTAGAGCATTTGGACAAATAGGGGTATATTTTTACTTCTGTTGACCGGGTTGGACAATTTCATTTGTGTAAAGTTCTTGTCAACAAAACATTTTATTTTGTGTTATGTTACTGTATAACATATTACCCTCAAAAATGTGGTTTAAAACACCAAATTATTTGTTATCTCACACATTTTCTAAGGGTCATGAACCCATGAGCAATTTAGTTGTATGATTCTTGCTCAGTGTCTTTCCTAAGATTTCAGTTAAGCTTTTAGCCAGGGCTGTAGTCATCTGAAGGCTTGACTGGGGCTGGGGGATGTGGCCAACATGGCCCACTCACTTGGCTGTTGGCAGGGGGCCTCGGTTTCTCACTATGGGGGCATCTCCACAGGGATGACTGAATGCTTCTACAGCATCGCAGTTAGCATCTTCCTGAACAATTGCTGAGAGAGAGGGAGAGGGAGAGGGAGAGGAAGAGGGAGAGGGAGAGGAAGAGGGAGAGGAAGAGGGAGAGGGAGGGAGGAAGAGAGAGAGAGAGAGGGAGAGAGAGATGGAAACCACATTGGCTTTTTATGACCTTCAAAGTCCCACACTATTACTCTGCTTTATTCTATTCACTATAAATGAGTCACTAAATCCAGCACAATCTCAAGGGGAGGAGAATCGGGTTCTACATCTTGAAGGGAGGACTATCAATGAATTCGTGGACATATTTTTTATATGGTCTTAATAACAGTCTATTGCCTGACAAGACTGAGAAAGTATGGTTAGAAGGAGTACCAATAGCTTTGAATAAACACTGGAACATTCTTTTAAGAAATGATGCATATACCAATACCACCAAAGGATGGTATTTTGTGGCAAAATACAAGAATCAATTACTCAGAGTTTAAGATTGATTTTGAAAAGTCATATACCGCATGTGGAAATATTTTAGAACTATATTACCCAATTTATTTTGTGCATAGTTTCCTTTATGTCTATGCCAAAGGACCCCTAGTCCTAAAAATCTTTGTGCAAATAAATATTTCCATAAATATAAAATAAAAGTCTACATGATAAACAGACTTCGTATTATAGTTTACTCAGGAATATTTTTTTCTTCATGGTAAAACTAATGGCCTTTTGAATTCAATGGTATTTGATAAGTATCTGTGGTAGATGGCATTGCTTGGCTCCGATTCTTCAGTATTCCTTATTTCTATAACCTTTGCTTATAACTTTAAAGTCCCATCCACATATGTGGGTGACCTTCCTTGTCCCCTGGCTCTAAGTTTAATAATGTGACTTGATTTGGTTAATAGGATATTAGCAGTCAGGAGGCAAGCAAAGGCTTGAAAGAGTGCAGGCACGTTTCCACTTGTTTCCTTTCACCCCCTTCATGGGCATGAGCACATGCCAGAACTAGCCTGTGGAAAGATGAGAGAAAGGTGGAGCAGATCCAAGTTGCCCTAAAGGCCTCAACTAAAGGCAGCCTCTAACAGCGGACGGCTTGCTCTCAAGCATGTGGGAAAGCCCAGTTCACATTAACAAAGCCATGTTTCTGATGTGTGCTGACCCTGATGTACAAGCAATTAATGTTTATTGTTTCATGTCACTGGGGTTTTGTGGTTGTGTTTCTGCGGCATTACTGTGGCAAAAAAAGAACTAATGTAGTTCATTTAAAATGGCGTGTTTGTTTTCAACACTTTGGAGTGGCATGCCCCTCCTCATTGATTAACTGGCATGATTATCTATGTGGATAAGATTTTTCTATGAAGTTTCGAAGTCCTTTGGAAACTTGTATGATGTCTGGATATACACATCTTTCTTAGAAATAATGAAAAAAGTACCAACAAGACTGCTGGACAATGGTTTCCCCTCACCCCTCATCCTTGGAAATGTTACACATTTAAAATACAGTAAACGAAAGATTTCAGAGCTAACATGTTACGGCAGCTGCCCAGCAGCCCTGTGCCACAGTGTATCGGCTCTGGTGACAGCCCTGTGGCTGCAGTGTATCAACTCTTTCACCAGGCGAGAAACCAAGGGAGCACTCGGAGAGGTGGAGAACTCAGGTTTATTATGTCCATGGGCTCAGAGGAGATCACTCTCTGGAGTCTGAGCCCCAAAGAAAGGTTTCACAAGGCTTTTAAGGGCTACCTCTTCTGGGTCGGTGCTTGGCTGGTGGGAGCAGAGTGAGGTCAGGCAAGATAGTAGATGTGGAAACAAGTTTACAGAAGCAGATGTGTGGGGGGAGGGGTGGTTGGGGCCGTTGGCTGGACGTTGCGTAGTCATCATGGCCAGGGTCTCTCCTTTCTACCTTTTTATCGGGACATTTTCTCCTACCTTCCCCCCTCTTGATGCTTTTCCACTTTCTTGGAGGAAGCATCAATTTTTAAAGCTCAAGTTGTCTGTATCTGATGTGTCCAGGGGGGGCCTACTGTGAACTGACTAACATTTGCAACCTTATAGACTCTATTTGTGTGGTTATGAAATGAGTAATTGCATTAAGAATTCAGGGCCCAAACAAGAGGGCAATGATGAGGACAGTCAGAGGCCCAGTTAAGTGTGGGAGCCATGAAGCCCAGTTCCAGATCTTATTCCAGTAGTTTGAAGACTCTGCCAATTCTTACCTCCTCTTGGTTATTCGCTCTTTTAATTGTTGTGCCATGCTGCTGATTACCCCTGACTTGTCGGCATAAAGACAGCATTCTTCCTGAAGGACTAGACAGAGTTCCCCTTTTCTGCTGTCAGTAATTCTAGTCCCCTCCTGTTTTGTGACACCACCTCCACCAGGAGTCCAGTTGTTTTTGGGCTTTTATGGCCGCTACGGTGGCCTTCCAAGACTCTTGAACCATTACAGCCAGGATAAGTACTGCTCTCTCTAACAGAGGTATTCCAACAAACCCAAATAATCCTCTAAAGATAGAATGTCCTACCCCTCGGTTTTGAAAAGAGAGGCCGTTTTCCCACTAACTTGATAATTATCCCCGTGGGCCAGCCTCGTTCCAGGTATCCCCATGGCTCTTCATGCTCCAGTTTTAGGTCTGGCAGCAGACTAGTGGATTGCTGGTGGTGCTGGTGCTGGAGAGCAGGGTGTGGATGTTGGCAGTGTATTGACCTCTGTGTGTAATGTGTAGGTGAACCCACTTAGTGTTCCCTCCAGCTTGATGAGGTCCTCTACGGCTGTGGGGGAGCCTTGACCTCAACGTCTCGTACCCCTGTAGGGGTGTTCTCATGCGATCATGCCCAACAATCAGTCTTGTGTACCAAGTGTGACATTTGAGACACTATTGAACTCCATGCGTGGGGGAACCTGGATCTGTTTGTTGGTCATATAAGCTTTTATTAGGGTGGGGAGGACTCCCAATGTACCAGGAGTCAGAAGATATGCCACACAAATAAGCAACCTAGGGCCCTCTTCCCATTCCCGACTTCAAGCACAAGGGTTAGGGTAATTTCAATGGCTAACGTCCCCCACCAGAACACGAGTTCAAGTTAAGTCGCATGTGGAACTCCTCAGGCTTCTACCATGTGTAGACTGACCAGCTTCCAGGGGTGGCCAGAGCAGGGCTTAGAGCTCTCTGGCCATGGCGAAGGGAGTCTCTGGAACTTGACCCTGAGGGGATTCTTGAGGTGCTCTGCAGCCTCCCAGGTGTCTATGTCAGCAGCGCATGCAGCCTTCTTGGCTCTTGTGTGATGGATCCACGGGGTAATACCTGCAACCTTTATAGAAGTTGGAGTTGCTATGCGACCCTTAATTTACAAATGTTAATCAAGAGCCACATCAAAGAATGTATCGAATCCATGTTCCTACACTGACTACCTGAGTTAATACTCTGCCTCAATTCCCCCACGGGTTGGAGACTCCAACTGCAGGGAAAAGGGGCGGTGACTGCTCTGGCTTCTTCCTGCTGAAAAGGGGCATCATTAGGGAAGGCAGTTAGGTCTCCACTCATGGGACGGTCAAGTGGGCTTTGATACATTGCTTTGGGTACCCCTTCTGTCAACATTTGAAGGTTGATAGTTTTTAATCAGGATGTAATGAAGCAAGAAATACAATTAATTATACAGGGTCTGAATAAAAGGATCAAGACCACAGTGAATATGGTGAAGAAATATTTTCACCAGGAGGAGGAGGTCAGCTGGTTCCAGAGGGCAGCTCCAAAAGCTGGAGCTGGATAGGACAGCTCATGAATCTACTGTTGAAGATCTAGCAGGGAATTAGACACATTCTGTGAACAATCAGGAATACAACATTTAGATTTTATAATAGCCCAGGTAACTTGTATGGTTTTTCCGATTTCTCTGGCTGGTTATGAAATATTTGTATGCCGTTTCCTTGGTCAGCATGACATTGAAAGCTACCTTATGTCCTTGTAAGGAGTATGATTTATGGCACCACCTTACTTTTAAAGTTAACTTACTCAGATTTATTCTTAACAGTCCCCACCACGCACAAAATTCTCTTCTCAGTGTCCACTTCCCACACACCTTGTATCACTTTCTGTATCCGTATTAGTCTGTCCCTTATTTTCCAACCAGAGCAATCAGCTAAAGACACACTATCTTTCTTTTGCCTTAGTAAAATTCAATTCCATTCCTCATTCCTTCTATATTGAAAACACACACATTCTACTTTTCTCAAGCAACCACGGACTGTCCTTTATAATTTCTAAAAACACATGTTTTTCTCACAGAGACCATCTCAGGGTGGCACTGATCATATTGATTAAGCATTCCAAAGACCTTTAGTTTCTGTTTAGTAACTGATGTCTAAGTGTCTCATTTGACTTCTGTTAAACCTAGGTACGATAAGATATTATACCTAATGTTGACAGATGTAATGACACGTACGTATTAATTAGATCAGCAAACTTCAATTCTAATTTAAGATATTAATTTAATACTGAATATTTTCCAGTTTACATGAAGCTAAAGTTAATTCTGGCCAGTTACCTTCCATATTTTGAGAATTTATATACACGAAACCTTAGTCAAGGAAATGCAGAAAAAAGGCATCTTTTAAATCTAACACAGTAACCCACGCTGCTGTTTCTGGAATTTGTGAAAGAAGAGTGTAGGGATTGGGCACCACTGGATGTAATGGGACCAGTGTCTCATTTACTAGACAAAGGTCTTGTACTAGGCACCAATCCCTGTTAAGTTTTTGCGCTCCCAATATAGGAGTGTTACAAGGGCTGATACATTCAATTAATAATCTCTGTTCTCTTATGTTTCCTATAATTGGGATAAGTCCCTGTCATGCCTTGGGTCTCAGAGGGTACTGCTTCTGGCAAAGAAATAAATTCTGATCTTTAAGGCTTATTTCCACCAGTTGAGAATTCTTTGCTCTTCCTACTTTTCCTCCTATGGCCCAGACTTCTGAGTCAATATATACTTCCATCAAAGGCAGGCATAAACCTTAATTAGGCTACATTGCCATATGCTTTTTTTTTTTTTTTTTTTTTTTTTTTTTAGGGCTGCACCCTCAGCATATGGAGGTTCCCAGGCTAGAGGTTGAATCTGCAATCTATACCACAGCTCACCTCAGCTCTGGATCTCCAACCCACTGAGCAAAGCCAGGGATTGAACCCAAAACCTCATGGTTCCTAGTCAGATTTCTTTCTGCTGCGCCATGATGGGAAATCCTCCATTGCCATGTGAATTGAGGCTTTAAGCGCTTATAAAATATCTCTTTCTAAAAAAGGAGTTGGACTCTCTGGAACAATCAGAAAGGCACGAGAGAAGAAAATGGATTCCCAGTCACAACTCAAAGGTTGTGTAAAAAATTTTTCTAACCAGCTTGCGAGAAATATGAATATGGCAGATTCATGAGGGAGGAGCCCAGGATTGGAGAGGAGGACTGAAAAGTGGCTCCCGTGTCCAGGAGGAAGTCAATAGGCTCTCTTCCTACGTTTAGAGTCACCCAGGGCTCCTGAGTGGTGATAAGGACAGGAGCCATTATGGAAATGTCCCGTCAGTCTTGATCCTGGGCCTGAGGGGTCAACCCCAGAGACCTTCATCTTCGGGGGCAGTCCCTCTTCCAGTGATCTCCCCAACACATGGGGCAGGGCCTAGGTGCTGTGGTCTGAGGCTTGGGGCATTCCCATTTAAAGGGTCCCTCTTTTGCACAGAGGAAACAGGCTCAGGGCATAGGTCTCTGCCCTAGTCTTCTCACCTTGGAAGCTTCCAGGTTGACTCCCTATAGCCCTGTAACTAGAGCCTCAGCCTTTTCTCTGTCTCTCCTCTTGTTCTCCTTTCATTCTTCCTGGCCCCGACTATAACATACTTGAGTTGCTACTCCGAGGAGGGGCTCCAGGTCCTGATCAGGGCAACAAGCCAATTTTTGGAGCTTTCTCCATATATCTGGCACTGACTGAGCTATGAATTTATCCTTAAGAATTACTCAGCCCTCTGTTGTTTCTGGGTTCCTTGGTGTATGTTTTCTCAATGCCTTTCTGAGTCTTTCTAAGAAAGCTGATGGACTCTCTTGTTCCCCTAGTAAACCTCCAATAATTTTTAACGGGTTTTACTCATGAGGCTTTTAATCCCTCAACTATACAAGTAATAAAATGATTTCTATGCCAACTGTGGTTATCTCCCTCATCAGCAGGCCAACTGGGATCGCTCATAGGAACTGCCTGACACCCTGTGGGGAATCTTGTTCCTTCCTCTTCTAATCTGCCTCTGGCATTTATAGCATCATTCCATTCATCTTCCCCAGCTTTGAGCAGTTTCGAAGACTTTATGTATTTTTTTTTTCCACTTACAGCCAATGTCTGTTTTAGTAATAACATGATGTCCTTCCAGGCTAACTCAAAGGAGACCCTGAAAGACCTCAATATATCTGGGTCATCAGCCAATTTTCCCAAATCTGTTTTTATTTGCCTTAAGTCCTGAAGTGAAATAGATGTATGTATGAACCTGTATCGGTCCCCATTCTCTGTTTGCCACTTCTTGTACAGGAAGTCGAGAGGGATATAACTTTGGCACTGGAGGGGGAAGAGGAGGAGCCTTGGGTGGTATTGGAGAAGGCTGATTAACTTCTGGAGGGTCTGACCCAGTTGGGCCAGGATATGGTGGGCACCTAGGTCCTGAGGGAGTTGGCATAATGTACTGAGAAAGCCCACAAGCCTTCCTCAGTGTAGTGTCTTCCCTCATTGTAAAGAGGATCTGACACAAGGCACCTCTGACCATTCCCCTTCTCGTCTACCAAATAGGCCTCATTGAAGAATAGTATAAGCTGGAGAGCCTTCAGATGGCCATCACTCTCCATCTGACAGATTACGTAGTGGCCAGGATTTTGTGCAAAAGAAAATTAAATTTTTCTTTTTCAGAGTCTCTGGATCAAACTTTTTTCAGTTCTTCAAGGCACATGTCAGAGGAGTTGCTATTGAGCAATGCACCAGGCTTGAGGAGGTGGCTCCCATCCAAAAAAGAAAAGATCAGCATCCAGTGTCTATTGTCCCTTCTTGGTTATGTGAGGGCGTCCCCTCTCTTAGATGGAGCAGCTAGACACCCGTGGTCAAATGTCCCATCCGACCTCAGGCTGACTGGAATTAACCACTCTTTCCCAGCATAGCCTCCCTTCCCGTCATCCCTGCCCATTGCCTGTCTCTGGACAGAGGTAAAGAAAACCCAGGCATACAGGCACTGCCTGAGTTTTCAAATCCTAGGATGCTCGCTTTGACATGCCCTCTAGTTTCTAAGCCACAGATAACAGGTAAATTGGATGAACCAGCCATCGATTCCTCCAACCAGGGTGAATGTAAATTGCAAAAAGCAGAACTGACTATGCCCAGGCTCTGAGGCTAATGCTTGGCCTGAGTTGGGTGAATACTAGTTATGAACTCCTTTTCCCCCACAGGCATGGTAACAACTTGGGGTGGTCCTAACATCTAGAGGTCTATTTCCTTTGCCCCCACAGCTCCATTTGAGGTAATAGCAAAGGAAATGATGAAAGGTCAGGTTAGTTTTATACCATAATCTTCAGAAAATCCCTTTTTGAAATCTTTGATCACATAGTCTAGCACCATGGGTTTAGACTTGGGCAAACCCATGGTATCTTTCTGTGGATCTTGTCTGTGGCCTGATATTATGAGACCTTCTCTGACCTCGTGGGCAGTATCCCTAATAGCATTGCCTCCGCCACTCCTGAAAGCAAGACAGCTCCCACTCAGCTTGCTCTATGACTGGGGAGAGCACCTGCTTTGTTGCAACTGTCTCTGATCCATCTAGGAGGCCCCTGTTCTTGGGAAGGCACTCTCAGACACATTCTAATGTTTGGGCAAAGGACAGGAGACCTTGTACCCAATCCTCCCTATACCCTGATGACAGGCTTGTCTCCCTGACTCAGATCCTGGGCCTCCATGAACTGACAAAATGGGCAGTCCCACAGCTGGTTTAGAATCTGGGCCAGGAGTTCCTGGAGGCCCAGGGGCAAGGTCAAGTTAGATGATCTCCTTGGAGGAATTTATGGCCCAAATGGCGGGAGCACAGGGGTCTCTGGCTCATGGGCTTCTGGGTTAGGTCCCACCCCGTGTGGCCACCCTGTGCCGGTGTCGCAGACAAAACAAGGGAGGGTGCCCCCTTCTCAGAAGGTCCACCTGACCACCCCCCTCTCGGGAGTTTAGGTGCCTCTTAGAAATGGGCTGGTTCGTATAAGCCCCGAACTTGGATTGGACTCGCAGGGACGGAAGACAGTCTGCTACAGCCATAAGCCATATGAGGTCACCACGGAACTGCAGGTTGGGACCCACTCAGACTCCGTCGCTGCGAAGACCGTGGAGCCACAAACTTGAACCTGAAGCGCAAGTGAATCAGGCCGCTCATTCACCCTCACACACACTCAGAGGTCATCACATTGCCTCCCACTCCCTGGGAGTCCCTAACTAGCAGCTCCATCAAGCCCAACTTTCAATCGCCTACACCTGCCCGTTGCTCCACCCGAGAAAGAGGCTCCTCTGCTTCGGATCAGGAGGCATCCTCAGGGGGTGATCAGCCCCCTCTTCTGCCCGCTGGGGCAGGACCTGACTGGGGTTGGCCCGGGGCCTTACCTTGTCCAGGTGCCTTCCTGGTGAGTTGGTCCATCTCTCCACTGAGTCCAGTCAGGGTTCGGTCACCTGGGAGTCAGGAATGCCGCTCACGAAGGAGGACCCAGGATACCGTCCGGTGGAGCACCGCCTCATTGGGTTTGAGGCTCCCCAGCTCCCATGCGGCCTCATGCTGCTCCGGTGGCTCAAGGGGCCAGAACGGTTGGAATCTCACTCGGGCCTCCAGAAATGTTGCAGCGGCTGTCAGCAGCCATGTGGCCACAGCGTATCAGCTCTGGTGGCAGCCCTGTGGCCAATGTACCAGCTCCAGCAGCTCTGTGGCTGCAGGGGATCAGCTCTTTCACCCAGTGAAAAACCAAGCGAGCTCTCGGAGAGGTGGAGAACTCAGGTTCATTACGCCCACGGGCTCAGAGGAGATCGCTCTCGGAGTTTGAGCCCTGAGGAGGGGCTTCACAAGGCTTTTATGGGCTTCCTCTTCCGGGTCCGTACGGACGTGTGGGGAGGGGTGTTTGGGGCCATTGGCTGGACGTTGCGTAGTCATTGTGGCTGCTGGGGTCTCTCTTTTCTACCTTTTTATCGGGACATTTTCTCCTACAGACAGACATTTGCCCCTCTTCTTTTATATTCTGATATTGTGTTCAGTTCAACTAAATCAGCTCTATCTGACCAAGGATGAGCTGACCTTAAGTTGACTGTAAATGCTAAGTTCCGTGGTAGGTATAAACAGATAGCTAAGCAATCATCTGAATTGAGAATTTTGATACCCTAAATGCTAATTTGCACATATCTGGTGAAAAGTAATGGTGGGGGGGATTTAAGATTTGGGGAGAATTTGCCAGGCTACCATTTTTTTAACTTATAGAATTTTGGGAAGAATATGTGGAGTAGAGAAAGTTTTTGCCAGTCCAATAACTCTCCTTCTGTTAATATCATCTGATATTTCTTTTAGGGGAATCCTAACTCTCCACTCCATGTGGCCCTGGAGGAATTTCTATTACAGTACTCTTGCCATCTTCCAATTATCCAGAAGGGCAGCCAGGAGGCCAATGGTGGCTAAATAAAATACATCAACCTCCTGGGAATAGTAAGAATCTTTAATGAGATTTGGTGTCTATATTAGATCAGAAAAAAAGTCTCTATTATTTTAGGGCCACCCATCAGCAGAATGTACCCTTGGAACTGTTAGCTCCTGTGATTCCTGCCTCAGGGAGATAGTCTGCCTAAGAATGAAACATGCACACAGAGAATCAGCAGATGGAGAGACAGTCTTCTGAGAACATTATTTAAACTCTTATACTCAGTCTACCCCATAGATTCTGTTCCATTGTTTGAGCCAATGAATAACTTGTTTGTCCTAAGCTTATTGGAGTTGAGTGTCTATCATTTGCAACTGAAAGAATTGTGAATGACTGAAAAGTGTTATCCTTGTTTTACACAAAAGGAAACTAGCCTCCAAATGTCACATGACTTGTCCAAGTTCTACAAGGTATCTCAGGAGGTGATAACAGAGTTAGAATATAGTCACAGGTGTGTCCAAAGCCCATGCTTTTTGTATAACTGCATTTAAAGGGTTTTAAAAATGCACATGCACTAAAGCTCACTCTTTTGCTCTACAGTTTCATGAGTTTTGACAAATGCATAGACTTGAGTCATTGACACCTGTTTTGGCACACCCAAGAGTTCCCTTGTGCTGTTCCTTTGTGGTGAAACCCTCTTTCTATTTTTTTTTTCTTTTTTTTTTTTTTTTTTTTTTTTTTTTTGGTCCTTTGTGTCTTTTCTAGCACTGCACTTGCAGCATATGGAGGTTCCCAGGCTGGGGGTCTAATTGGAGCTTTAGCCTCCAGCCTATGCTAGAGCCACAGCAACTCGGGATCCGAGCTGCATCTTCAACCTACACCACAGCTCACGGCAACACCAGATCCTTAACCCACTGAGCGAGGCCAGGGATGGAACCCACAACCTCATGGTTCCTAGTCAGATTCATTAACCACTGAGCCACGACAGGAGAAAGCCCAGTTCACACTATTCTTAATGCTTGACAACTGCTGACTAGTTCTTTGTTCCTAGAATTTTGCATTTTTCAGAATTTCATATAAATGGAATCACACAGCCTTTCAAATCTGGCTTTTTTTCCCTTTAGCAAAATGAATCTGAAAGTCATCCATACTGTTGTACATTATAAACATAAATGGTTTATGAAAGCATGCTTAGAGCAGCTTTTCAATCTTATCCTCATTAGTGTGAGTGGAGCATATACAGGTTTTAAAAAGAAGAAAAGAGATATATACCTGGTGGAATAGTATTCTACCAAGATATATAACGACCTGGAATCCAGGAATATGACCTTATTTGGAAATAGAGTCTTTGTAGCTGTCATCAAATTAAGATGATGTCATACTGGATTAGGGTGGGCCCTAATCTGATGACTGGTGTTCTTCTGAGAAGAGAGAAGTGCAGACACTAAGACACAAAAGGAGAATGTCACATGACAACAGAGATCAGAGGCAGGCAGCTGCAAAGCCAGAAATGCCAAGAGTTGCCAACAACCCCAAGAAGCTATAGGGGAGGTGTGGAACAGGCTCCCCTCAGAGACTCTACCTGGAACCTTCCTTGCTGAACCTTGATTTTGGACTTTCAGCTTCCAGAACTGTAAGAGATAGGTGTCTGTTGTTTGAAGCCATTCAGTGTGGTCATTTGTGGTGTTAGCCCCAGGAAATTGATACAAGAAGGTATGAAGGTATGGGGGTTGCCTTTAAGGCAGCTTCCATCCAAGCCAAGGAGCCTGATTGAGGAGACCGGGTAGGTGAAGACTAAGTTCCTTCGCTTCACAGTTTTGCCTTAGGATGAGCCCGACTGAAATCTAGAGCCAAATAGTAATAGCACCGTGGGTACTGGTGTATATTCCCTCAAGCATCGAATTTATTAGGAGTACCTAAAAAGTTCAACCTGTTTTTAAAACATGATAAACAACGTAGAAACCAAATTTTGGTTTCCCCATCAACTAATTTTATAGTCAACTCATTCAAAACCACCATGTTTGCATTGTGAAAAAAAAAAAGTTGAAGTTGGGGAGTGGGCACCTTTCATCAATCTTTTTATTAACAATCTCTGGAAGATTAGAGATTCAGGAAATTAGGTATTAGAATTTAATTAACTTTTCAAGTTACATGAAGAAAAAAGAAAAAGAAAATCCGCATTCCTTTTGAGAAAAAAAATCTTCTGATGTGCATTTCAGTCTGCTGCTTGGATTTTTAAATAAAAACAAATCAGGGAATATTTTTAGTCAGCTGAAAGCATATTGCATTTTGATACTTAAGATGTAGAACCAAAAGATAACAAATGAGCAAATTAGTCATGAGCAAGTCGAGAGAACAGATTTTTTTTTTTCTTAAAAAATATTTAAGGAGTTTCCTGGGGCTCAGTGGGTTAAGGATCTGGTGTTGCACTGCAGATTGGATCCCTGGCCTGGGAACTTTCACGGGTTTCAGGTGTGGCCGAAAAAAGAGATATACAAATTATGTATACATGACATTTATGTGGTTGATTCAGTTAAAACTATAAGTTAATCTAACTTGTAGTCATTATGAAAATCTGTGATTCTCAAAACTGGCTCTCTTTCAGACTCTCCTGAACAGCCTAAACAGATACAGATTCCTATGCTTCACTGCCCAGATTCTGCCTCAGTAAGTCTGAACTGGGGCCTGGGGGATCTATTTTATTTTTTCAAATTTTTCAGGTCATCCTAAGGGACGACCAGGTCTAAGAACAACTAACATGGAAAATGCTCTCACAGAAAGAAGCTTTGATCTCCCAAAGCCTGGAGAATAAGAGCTGGGGTCAATCCAAGGTCAAATACCAAAAGCAAAATACTAGAATGGGAAGTAATATAATACTTAGGGTCAAGCAACAGAGGCAGGGTCTAAAAGGGAAACCAGGATGCAGGGTGGAAGCAGGCTTCATGAAACAGGAAGCGAGGTCAGAATGCAAAGGAGAAATCACAGTCAGCATGCAGGGGAGGATGAGAGACCAGAATATGGGAAGCCCTGAGATTCAGAATTTGGAGTTCAGTCTGGCTCAGGACCCAGAGAAAGCTTTACCTGCAGGAGACTCCTGTCTGTAGCAACATGCTTTTAACTCTATTAAGAGTATCAACTCATTTAGGGTTTAACTATATCTTCTTTCAGCATTTAGCAGCTTACTTTAGTGTCCAGCATTAGACTGAATAATATTCACTGCCTCTCCATAAACGTTAACTCCCAGATCATCTTATTTCACTGTAATAATGCTTGTGTGTGTGTGGCTTTGTGTTTGTGTGTCTATTTTTTGTAGAACCTTTCGCACATTGAACTGTTGTTTAGCATGTAGTATTTATTCCATGCTATAAAACTTTTAATGAAAACCCTCTAAAGATGACTTTTCAATTTTAGGTAAATCGAAAGGACAGTTGTTATTGCTTGGATAACAGTAAGACATTTATTTCTTTATAATTTGTTTTCATTCATAAAAAGGACAAAGCACAGTCCTATACTACTCCATTGAAAAAATGATAAAAAAAACTAAAAAATCAATTCAATATTTATCAGTATCAAATAAAACTACTATCACCTTTCCTGAAATACAAAGAAACAACAGATGTGTCTATATCTATATAAAGTTTAATTAAGAATCTTGCGTCTTAAAGCAGATGATACATTAGTTAGTTTGACAACAGTTTCAAACTGATGGTCCCAGTCAAATTTGTACAACTGTATGAGGAAATGAAATGCGTGAATTATCAGAGGAATGAAATTTTAATCTACCTCATCTCTGTCACGAATTTAAAATTAAACAAACAACCTCCAAAATCTGTTTTCTTCTTAGCTTTCAGAACCATTTCATGCAAAATCTAACCTGTTTTGCTCTTTATTACCATACATTAGAAAATAAAAGGCAAGCATGCATTTGGCAAAAGATTTAGTTGTTGATTATATAAAAATGCCCAACATGGGTCACATTGCAAAAGGAAAACCCCAACGTGTAACAATGAAAACACAAACATTTGTACAGAAGGCTTACGGAGTATTTGTTTCCCTAAAGTATGAAGAGTTTTTTTTTTTTTTTTTTCCCAAATAATTAAATACTTGAAGAACTCTGGTAATGATCTTAAGACTGTTGACATACTTCCACTGGAGAATCATCCATTTCACATATTTTTAAAAAGTTTCATTTTATAACAAAGAGTTAAATGTAAACTAATGAAATATTTCTTGATATTTTTATAATGAAAGCTCTAAACATTTACACATAGATATATAGTACAAAAATTATACAAATTAAAGAAAGGGGGGTAAAATAGTAATAGATCTATTTTGCTTCCTGTAAATATTTTTTATGAACCTATAAGGTATCCTTTCTAAAAAGATAAACTCTATCTCTAATTAGCTAGCAAGGTTGTGCTAATAAAATAGGATTATACCTCTTGAAGCATCAGACATTGCACTATTTCATAAGCCAGCTAATCCTTTATTACTTGATTTCTTTCACATCCACACTCAAACACATTTCCGTGCACACCATGGAGAATGAAGAAATGTGTGTCTTCCTTTTCACAACTTATAAAAACCTAAAGCACCAACACTTGGGAGACACCATTGGACAGACACAATATTTGTCTCCTCCTGGCCTTCCAGTTTTGCATACTCTTCAAAGTACCATTAGCAACGTATTGATTTGGTATTTTTAGCCAGTTTTCGGTATTGCATTCAAGCAGGAAATCAGTTTAAAACTAAATTTACAAAAATAAGGAATCCTATAGTTTTTCCAACCTACAGGTGATTTTTTGATCCCATACCTTGAACAAAGAAAGATTTTACTTAGAAATGAAGCACAAGTACAAAGACACTGGACTCTTATTAGATAATTCTGATACTCACTTAACTGTCATTTATTCCTAACTGTGTAAAGACTGTCACACCTCAATTTAAAAAATTGAAGCACTCTACTTTTCAAAATTCATCAGTTCACATATGAATAAATACAGCAATATGATGATACTCTACACAAGAGCAGTGATTTTTGAGGTTTGAAACTGATGATAAGAAAAGCATAAAATAATATCAGAGTAGAATACAAAAGTAAAAAAAAAAACAACCTTCATATAGTATGTTAATTTTACCATTAAAAAACTAACTTAAAAGTATTACTGATTCTGAAAATCAAATATTTAGAAAATTACTTACTTCCAAAATAAGAATACTGATAATAAGTTCTAGAATTTGGTTTTCAATATTCAAAATTTTCCAACTCATTCGGTAAAATGATTTGGTATTGGAACTTATGTCAAATGTTCTACTTTTTTTTTTTTTTCAAGAAAATTCAAAATGTCGTGAATGATAGGGGCCATTCAAAAATAGGCAGGACCCAAAACAGAGAGGCTAGTACAAGAGACTGCGTTACTCTTACATTTACCACGTACGATCAACATTTCAACCTCTATTATATGTCACAACTTGTTATTAAATTTAAAGCACCTGTGTATGGTGATTTTTACTTTCACTCTACAGCCTATAGTATTGAATTGAACACTGTAACTTGTCCCATTGAGTTAAATCATGCAACTGTCACAGAATCAGGTTAACTGGTTTATAAGGCATATTGGAACGAGTTAAAAATCATTTTATATCCATTGAAAAGTTTATTCTTTTGGATGAAGGGGTTCCTGAATGCCTCAGTCATAATGTGTGTTGTCAATCAGTTGGAGAGTTGGTTAAAGTACAATGTATTTGGCTTGGGATGGAGCCGCAGGACTTGGAAGGAACTGTAGTCATCACGGGGATGAAGGACGTCCTCTGAGCTGGGCTGGGAACAGCAGCTGTCACATCACATTCAGAATTCCAAGTAGACAAGGATGCCAAGGGCAGGCAGCAAGAAGCCAAGAAGACACGGGGAGAGGATGGAGGCACCTGTAACGTAAACAAAAAACGTGCATATTATTTCGCTGATAACAGCCACTATTGTCCACTTACCCTACTTTGGGGAAAGGCATATCACCTAACCCTGAAAACCAAGTAGTTCCTTAAAAAACAAACAGAGTGGCTCATCAGGTTAAGAACCCCACATAGTGTTTGTGAGGAGGTGGGTTTGATCCCTGGCCTTGCTCAGTGGGTGTTGCCATAAGCTGCAACATAGGTCGCAGGTGTAGCTCAGAGCTGGCATTGCCTTGACTGTGGCACAGGCCTGTAGCTGCAGCTCCAATCTGACCCTAACCTGGGAACTCCCATATGCCTCAGGCGTAGCCCTGAAAAGAAAAACAAACAACAAAACAAACAAACAGAACCAGCTTCTTTAGGTCTTAAGTGATTTAAGAAAAACAAAAATGGTTTATCAAGGATTTTGTGTCTGAAAGCTTGTGGACAGACTATTTAGTCAACATTTTCATATGCATTATTTAAGGTAAGAAGATCACACATGTTTATGTTTTGTCTATGATCCAGCAGTCCCTCCTCCTTTCAGAAGGCACTAGGTCAAGAAATACACATAAATAAGTAAAAAAATCGCAAGTAAGCTGTGAAAAAATAAAATAAGGCAGTAAAAATGCTAACAACATTACTTGGGGCAACGACATCAGTTACTCTGGAAGATCTTAGCATGATTTCATATTCCAACATTTTAAAAACATTTAGGGGCTTATACACAAGGTATAGTAAAGGATCCTCTATTCAAATTTTTCTTTAAAAAACAATTGCCCTGAGATACTATGCTGTGAATTAGAAATAAAATGCATTTTTTTTTCTTTTCTTTTTAGGGCTGCACCTGCAGCCTATGGAAGTTCCATGGCTAGGGGTAGAATTAAACTTGCAGCTGCCTGCCCATACCACAGCCACAAGCAATGCGGGATCTGAGCTGCATCTGCAACTCACACCACAGCTAGGGGCAACACTGGATCCTTTTTTTTTTTTTTTTTTTTGTCTTTTTGCCTTTTCTTGGGTTGCTCCTGTGGCATATGGAGGTTCCCAGACTAGGGGTCGAATCGGAGCTATAGCCGCCGGCCTACGCCAGAGCCACAGCAACGCAGGATCCGAGCTGCTTCTGCAACCTACACCACAGCTCACACAACGCCAGATCGTTAACCCACTGAGCAAGGGCAGGGACCGAACCCGCAATCTCATGGTTCCTAGTCGGATTCGTTAACCACTGCGCCACGACGGGAACTCCAACACTGGATCCTTAACCCACCGAGCAAGGCCAGGGATCAAACTCACATCCTCATGGATACTAGTCAGGTTCTTAACCTGGTAAGCCACAACAGGAACTCCTAAAAAATGCATTTTTAATTGCGTCTTGTCTAGACTTAAATTACATCTTGAGTGCCATCAAGAAGGGCTCTTCCTGCAGTCAGATAAGTTTATAGGTCCAGGTCTGGCCTCACTGGAATTCTTGAGAAAAGGATGAAATGTGGAATCAAGAAGTTGTGTATTCTTCCTTCCAAATTTCCACAACTATTGGGCACTCTCATCTTCTCTCTCTCTTTTTTCCTTTTGTCTTTTTAGGGCTGCACCCTCGGCATATGGAGGTTCCCAGACTAGGGGTCAAATCAGAGGTGTAACTGCTGGCCCACACCACAGCCACAGCCACACCAGATCCAAGCCGAGTTTGCAATCTATACAGCAGCTCACAGCAATGTGAGTCCTTAACCCACTGAGCAAGGCCAGGGATCAAACCTATGTCCTCATGGATACTAGTCAGATTTGTTTCCGCTGAGCCACGACAGGAACTCCAGGGAACTCTTTTCTATGAGCACATCGCTATAGAGTGACAGGCTAAAAAATTCACTCAATAGCTTGTAAATATGATAGACTTGGGTCCATTTTCGGAAGTTTATTTTCTAAAATCGAAATTTTAAGTCATTGTTACCTAATGATTGTTTAGGTCCTTGGCCTAAATGACTCTTTGGAATAGTCCTCTTCCATTCAGGAAGATTCAAGGTCTTTCTTTGAATCTGGTCTTTGAAAGCACATCATACCCCCTGTACGGTGGAAGGTGACTCTGTCTACCTGCGTGCCTGCATTCCCTATTGCCCTGTTAGCAGCATTCCGTGCTGCAGAGAAAATATAAGAGAGTAAATAAACATCATCGGACACAGCTAAAGGGATTGTTAGAAATGATCAGGACAGTGGCGGGGGGGGGGGGTGTCAAAAAGTGAGGACAGAACAGCAAGAGTAATATAAACAGCCCAAACTAGCTGCTTCTAGCCTCTCATGACAGCTGCTATTCACTGTTCCGCAGCCAGAGACAAACACTGTATATGAAAGTAATACAATAGCCTATGATGGTAGGTCTTCTATCCTGACTATAGATTCTGTAACTCAGATTCAGATAAAAAGACTTGTTGAAGGCCAGTGGCCAATAGAGGGCAGAGCCAGGACTGGATCTCAGACCGGCCTGGCTCCAAAGTACATGCTCTTTTTACTTCTCTGCCACTTTCTGCACATGGCTTTGGAAAGGGACCAGTTCTAGAAAAGCTTTTGGACACTAATTCTTGCACTTAAAGTGTCAAGGAAAGGGCACAGAAAGAAAATAAATGACATGTGGGAGAGCACAACACCTCAGCTGTTTCAAACTGCTTTTGTTCTTGTAGTATTTTCTCTGCTATTTTTCTACACAGACATTTTATTTTATTTTGTTATTTTATTTCATTTCATTTTATTTTATTTATTTGTCTTTTGTCTTTTCTAGGGTCGCACCCGAAGCATACAGAGGTTCCCAGGCTAGGAGTCTAATTGGAGCTGTAGCCACTGGCCTACGCCAGAGCCACAGCAATGCTGGATCCGAGCCGCGTCTGCAACCTACACCACAGCTCATGGCAATGCCGGATCCTTAACCCGCTGAGCAAGGCCAGGGGTCGAACATAAGACCTCATGGTTCCTAGTCGGATTTGTTAACCACTGAGACACCACGGAACTCCTCTACACAGATATTTTAAAACTATGCCACAGCCACATACTATTTTATCTGCTCATATGACCAATAATAAACCTCAGTCACTCAGAAAAAGCATTAGTTTTCAATGTTTGACCTAATTTACATGATCTTTCTTGGGGAGTTGCCCTTGTGGCTCAGCGGTAATGAACCTTACTTGGATCCATGAAGATGTGGGTTTGATCCCTGGCCTCGCTCAATGGGTTAAGGATCCGGCATTGCCGTGAGCTGTGGTGCAGCTTGAAGATGTGGCTCAGAACCTATTATCTATGAGGATGCAGGTTCGATCCTTGTCCTCACTCAATGAGTTAGGGATCTGGCATTGCTGGATGCTGTGGTGTAGGTCACAGATGCAGCTCAAATCTGGTGTGGCTGTGGCTGTGGTGTAGGCCAGCAGCTGTAGCTCAGATTTGACCCCTAGCCTGGGAACTTCTATATGCCTTGACTGTGGCCCTAAAAAAAAAAAAAAAAAAAAAAAAAAAAAAAAAAAAAAGAAAGAAAGAAAGAAAGAAAAAAGATCTTTCCTGAAGACGGTGTATGAGAATGACTGCAGGGTCTCTTCAGTGCTCTGGCTTCCTGACCACAAATTACATCAGGGGTAGGTGCACATTCACGTACTTGCCTGAGTCACATACTCAGTACAAACTGTGGCCACAGCTAAGTCAGTCAGTTGTGGATGCCATTTTGAAGGTTTTGGTGTTAGTATGAAAACCAAACACAATTTCATAATTTGTGGCTTCAACATCAGGATATTTGATTTATTTAAAATAAACTCTTCGTGTTTATGTGTGTTATATTTAATTTCTCTAATGGCTGAAGCTTATGTAATTGTGGTCTCCATCTTCAATCCTTTTCCACATTCCAAACACAAATGAGAGATCTGACTGAGTAACAATTTAAAGTCATTTTAAATGTGGGATCCCTATATTCTTGAGGGGTTTTCAACAGATATTGGTTTTCTAACAAAATGCGTATCATCATACTGCTATCAAGCATAGTTTCAGTATCTACATGGTATGTATTAAACACATAGTTTGCTTTGCACATATCTAATGTATAGTACAATGAACACATCATCAATCTGGTGAATTATTTTACCCTATAAGAACAATGTAAAGCAAGTTTAGACTGCTATGTCTCCGCCATTGGATTTCTTGATTTTTTTTAACCTAAACTGCTCATATTTATTTTTCCTTTAGAAAGAATTCCTGCTAGAGTGAGTTACATATTGAGAGGAGAGATTTAATTCAAATTTAAGCAGGACTGAACAATCTCTTCAGGTTTTATGGAGCGTGGACAACCACTCTAGTAAGTTTTAAATACAAATCTCTTTTCTGATGCTTAAGTCTGGACTCTGTTGTCTATTATAAATCACTAATGCTTGCTACAATACTTGGAATTTTCTCTTTGTGGTGTCACTTTTTGTGTTTGCAACTGTTTTTGTGTTTGTTTTTCTTTTTATGGCCACATCTGTCATATGAAAGTTCCCAGGCTAGGGGATGAATCAGAGCTGCAGCTGCTGGCCTACACCACAGCCACAGCCACACCAGATTCGAGCTGCATCTGTGACCTACACCACAGCATCCAGCAATGCCAGATCCCTAACTCATTGAGTGAGGACAAGGATCGAACCTGCATCCTCATGGAAACTAGGTTCTTAACCTGCTGAGCCACAACAGAACTCCTACAACTGTGATTATCTCTTGATGGTGAGCAACTTTAAGACATGTAATGTATCCAAATCATACGTTCAAATGTGTGGACTAATACCAAACCCAGCATATAGTGAGTACTTGAAGCATAAAATTATAATAGGGATCATTCTTTTAGTTGTGAGTCTTGAAGCTTTTCTGATTGCAGAGCAGGGTGAGAAGATGAAGGGGTAGGATAAGGGGATTTAAAGAAGACAAAGGCATCCATTGTGACCTACATCTCTTATCAGCGAGATGCTGTTAAAAATCCACAACATCAGAGTTCCCATCGTGGCGCAGTGGTTAACGAATCTGACTAGAAACCATGAGGTTTCGGGTTTGGTCCCTGTCCTTGCTCAGTGGGTTAACGATCCGGCGTTGCCGTGAGCTGTGGTGTAGGTTGCAGACGCGGCTCGGATCCAGCATTGCTGTGGCTCTGGTGTAGGCCGGGGGGCTACAGCTCCGATTCGACCCCTAGCCCGGGAACCTCCATATACCGTGGGAGCGGCCCAAAGAGATACCAAAAAGACAAAAAAAAAAAAAAAAAAAAAAAAAAATCCACAACATCATAGACTTCTCATCGTGGCTCAGTGGTTAACAAATCCGCCTAGGAACCATGAGGTTGCAGGTTCGATCCCTGGCCTTGCTCAGTGGGTTAAGGATCTGGCATTGCTGTGAGCTGTGGTGTAGGTCGTAGATGTGGCTCGAATCCTGCATTGCTGTGGCTCTGGCATAGGCCGGTGGCTACAGATCTGATTAGACCCCAAACCCGGGAATCTCCACATGCCGTGGGTACAGCCCTAGAAAAGACAAAAAAAAAAAAAAAAATCCACAACATCAGAAAGACCTTATGTTACTGCTCACTTCAAGGGGTTCTCTAACTTGTCCTGGTAGGTTGTTACTTCGGATTCTTTCAGAGACATAATTGGCCCTGGGCTGAGGGAAGAAAGTGTTTGATAAGATGATCCCATGTCTAGGTGTGTGCTTCTTACATTTCGGTGTATTAGGTACACATCTGTGGGTGTTTGCTATTGAAATTTGTCTAATTCAATAAAACTCCTGATGGGATAACAGCAAGTTTAGAGAAATATAAGAGTAAAAGTGTATCTGAGATTGAGAGCAAAAATCAGCTCAGAGAGAAAAAGAACCTGCCTTTATTCAGGTTAGTAGTGTAATAGTCACCGACAATGCCAACCGTGAACTTAAATGGAGACACCTATTTCCAATGTCATGCAGCAACTGTAAAATGCAAGAGTTACCCCTTCACTGAGCGGCTAGTGCTGTGTTACCAATGATACTCCTGATCTCTTCCTCTTCCCTTATTTTACTAGGAACACCCAACCACTTAACTACTCTCTCCTCATGCTGGCCCTCAACCCTAGTTAATCCCTGACACCCGAATCCCCATCTTAGAGGCAGAAACTGATCTAGAACTGATTGCTTCTTCCCTTAGACACGCCTCTGGATTCTTCAGCAAGACCTCAAACCCCACATAAGATGTTTCTCCTTCTCACTTGAGTGATGTTCCATTGACTGCTCTAGGGTATGTTTCCTTGGTGCATCCAGCCAATTACAGGTAGTCCAATTACCTATCAGACTACATCTTTGTCCCTGTCTTTGGAATGTTTAGATTTTGAGAACAAACTGGCAAGTATGAAGATCTGTAAACAGGACACTGTCCCAGCCAGAGTTGTAAGATTGTACTGGGAGTAGTGTTATGGGGCACTGGAGCCAGGCAAAGAAAGCAAAGTCCAAATCCTGCCTCTGCCTTTTGTTGGTTAGGTAATCTTGAGCATGTCCTTTCATCTTTTTATATTTTAGTTCCTTCAACTACCAAACAGGGTAATATGTCTCATGGCTTTATTGTGAGACTAGAGATGTATAGAAATAGTTCTTACATATTTTAGCATCATTACCTTTCTTGAAAAGCAATCTTATGTAGAAGACCATTTACTGAACAAGGAGCCAGAAGAGATGCTTTATTTACAGATGGAACAGGGGCAGGAGACCATACATCTTCACCTCCTCTATTTCCATGCTGGTACTTGGATTCCCCCAAGCCCATCACTCCATGCAATACATGGGGCTCTACTTATCACCATTTGAAAACAGCTGCTTTATGTAGAGCACTTCAAAAAATGCATAGCTGGAAGAAAACTCTTATAAATGATAGTGATTCAAAATACATTTGATGATGTAAATTTGATTCAAACTACATTGATGTTGTTTGTCTCTTTGTATACATCTACACTGTGTTTTTGGAAAGCAGTTGGATAAGAAGCATAGCAAATAGATAAAGCAGGGGGTCCCCTGCATACAACTTACATTTGAGTCCTGTATGTCTACATGCTGTTTCCCAATCATACATTGTATTCTTTTAGATCACAGACATTCCTGAATTGTTCTTTCACCTATCAACATAGGGCATATTGGACTTTTATATAGTAGTCTAATTCAAGTTTATCTCCTCAGTGACATGGTAGTCTCAGATCTTTGGTTTTAGGTAAGATGAACCCAACTGAAGAAAAAGTTGATTGTGCACTGCACTGGGATAAACAGAGCCAGATAAATGAACACCTGCGTCTACCACATTTCTGACTTTCATCTCCTCTTCCTTTGCAGATTGCCACACATTCTCAGACTGCCTTCTCAAGATAGACAAGACTGTCAAACTCACAATCCTACGTTCTCAGGAGTAAAGAGATGCTTTTTTTTTTTTTTCTCCACTCCAGCTCCAGTGAGCAACCTCTCAAGTAAAGATTCTTATTTATGAAGTCTGGGTCACATACCAACTGCCAGACTAATCCTATGACTGAATTAGTGGATCTGTATGATTGAAAGAACTCAGGACAGGCTCCCATCCATCAATCAATCACTTTGGCCAAGGAGGAGGGTCACCTAAGAAGATGTCAACCCTTTCTGACTTCAGGTATGGATAAAAAGTTTTGCCTTTGGAATTAGCTTACCAGTTGGGAAATCTGGGTCTACCTTTTACTGGTTGTCTACCCTTCAGAAAATTATTTGGGTCTGTTAACCTAGCAGACTGTTGTGACGATTAGGTGAGGAAAATGGCACTTACTTTCTTACATTTTGTGGCAGAAATGAATGAAAACCAAGGTTAAAGGAGGAAGAGCTGTTTCCAACCTTGTGTTATTGAAATATAACAATGTAAGAATGAATTTTCTGATAAAGATCATTTAAAAAAAATTCATGGATTCTAATTTTTTGCAGGACTTAACCCTTGAACAATGAGAAGCCATTCAGGCAAAAACAAATATTTTAAATTTTGTCTTGACTACTGGGATTTTATGGAATGTCTAAGACAAACCAATTATAGCTTGGTTAATTCATTTCTGGAATTTCCCTTTTATATTTGTCTCCTCGCTTTTTCATATTTTCTCTTGCATGATTCCCACCATTCTCCTGATTCCTAAGCTATTTTTCATCCTTGCCTAGAAACTGGTATGGAATTTCTAATAAAACTCCTATAACTCATTGAGGTTAATATTAAAATTTTCTTTAGGCCATATGCCAGAATTATTATTTTTATAAATTGTCTAATGCTTATTAAGAATTAAAAGAGAAGTCCTTTTAGAACATTAGTTGGGTCTGCTTCAAATAGGTCTCTTGGAGCAAATGTTGAGACAGTTTTCTTTCTTTCTTTCTTTCTTTCTTTCTTTCTTTCTTTTTTTTTTTTGTCTTTTTAGGCCACACCCATGGCATATGGAGGTTCCCAGGCTAGGGGTCTAATCGGAGCTGTACACCACAGCCACAGCAATGCAGGATCCAAACCGTGTCTGTGATCTACACCACAGCTCATGGCAACACTGGACTGTTAACCCACTGAGCAAGGCCAAGGATTGAACCTGCAACCTCATGGTTTTTAGTAGGATTCATTAACCACTGAGCCACGACGGGAACTCCGAGACAGTTTTCAACTTTAAATCAGTTATAAGTGTGACTACCTGCCTTTGATAACATGGAGTAATGAATATTTACCACATTTGGCTTTAGGAGTTTCTAGAAAAGAAAACAAAAGAGACATCAGTAAATAAAATTGATTTTATCTTTGAGGTGCAGCAGACTTTTTATATATTTGGTGATTTTTGGGATATCTATTTTATTATACTGCTTATATATATATCAGCTTGTTCATTCTGTGTTTGATAATATCTCCATGTCTTTTTGAGATATCAAAATACTAAATTATGCGAAGAAGAAAAACAAAGACAACTTAAGACCTATTTGCAGTTCTGTCAATAGCTAGTTCCATAACTTTGGGCAGAAGAGAATATTTGGACTCAGAATATGGCTCTGAGGCTGGTGTGATCTTTGGCCATTTTACTTGTCAAGACTGTGGATTTTCCTTCTGTAAAATGATAGGGTTTAATATTATAAGTCCTTTGGTTCCTAGTTTGGCCATGAGTCTGTGATTCTAAGCAAACCATAATGTGTTTAAGAATATCAAGCACTGAAGCTATAAAATTTGCAAAGCTATTTGTTATGGTTCCCCTTATTTATGATAATCTAAGTTGATATTTGTATCTAAATTTATATTAAAATCTTGATCATATAAGTGACAGTGGCTATGATGGGTTTTTGCAAACTGATGAAACCCACTAATCTTGCTGCTCCTACTTATTTGGCAATTATAAACCCATATATCAGGCAAAATAGTTTTGGCTTTTGCTTTTTTTTTTTGGCAAGTTTGTGTGATTTGCTGGCAACTTATCCAAGGAGTCCTCTACTTTCCCTACCGTTGACTCTAGCCCTTTCCCTCTCAGAAAAGGCTAGAATGCAAGGATGCATTTCCTCTTTGAGAAACGAATAAGCTTTTCCAATAGAGTAATGACCAAATATTTGCTGGGAGACAGGAAGGCAACTTTATCTACTGGCCAACAAGCACATGCTAAATAACCTAATTTTGAGATAATTTGGGGGAAAGATGAGACTGTAATTCTGAGGACTTTTAAAACTGGTTGCCCTGTTTCTTTAGAAAAGCAAGGTGAGATTTTTTTCCCCAAAAGCATGAGACTCGGCATTAGAAAGAATTCTATTTGAATATTGTTGCCCTCACTTGAACGTGTGATTTCCCACAAAATCCTTAATCTCTCAGAGCGTCCTTTCCTTTATAAAATGAGGAGTACAAACTTCCATAGTGGGGTATTTGTGATAATTTTAAAAAGTGATAAATACATAGTAAAAGCTATCTGATAATTGTGAATTCAAAATATAAAATTTAAGATTAAAAATTCTTATTTAGTAAATATTTAGAAAGAATACACTGAGTACAGGATGAGACAGAATAGACGCAGACCTCAATATCTGGGTTCTAGTCTATAAAGTATTCAACATACATACAATGGGTTTCATGGGTTTATTTTCTTCCTCAACTTATACACAGTCTTTATCAACTAACATTCAAGTTCTTTATTCACAAAAAACCAGAGCCAGCTCTTTAGATCATCTTTGCATCGGGCATTGGAAATAGCTGCGGGGCAGAATATTCTTACATAGGTATCCCTGGCTTTGCGGAATGCAACAAACTGACTGGGACTGGTTTTTCTCAACTTAGATCAACCTTGAAGCCGGGAGACTTCAGATGACCATTAGATTTTACAATACTCATATAAAAACGAGTATTAAATTATTCCCTCCACTGCCCCAATCTTATCTTCCCCCAGTCATTTTTGAGACAGAGGAACACTAGTGGAGCCAGAGAAGAAGTTAAAAACTTTGTGTGTGTTCCATGGCAAGGCTAATGGTTCTTTTTAGTGCTGGTCTCGAGGGCCCAGTCGAGCACATCTATGACTAAGACTCCCTGGACACCTTAAGGAGGTACAGACACATACCTTATTGCATTTACTTAGAGGTGAAGACAGACTGGTCCCTGCATCTCCCCTGCCTCCCCAACAGACACACTTGCTTTCTCTATAGCTTTGCCTCTTCGCATTTTTAGGAGACCCACTGATGTTTTGCAGTGCTGATAACGAAGAGTGAGAGTAAAACTAGTTGGTCATGACAGTCAGTTTTCCTTGAACTTATAAGTATATGTAATCAAAAGGAATCCAAACAAAGGGAAGGAGCCACGTATGTCTTCCCTCAAAGCCCACTGAATTTTTTCTATTCTTTTACATACATTTAAATAAATGATCTTTTGCTGATTTTTTGTTTTTTCTTTTCTTTTTAGGGCAGCACCTGTGGCATATGGAAGTTCCCAGGCAAGGGGTTGAATTGGAGCTGCAGTTGCTGGCCTACACCACAGCCACAACAATGCCAGATCCCCGTTGTATCTGCGACCTATACCACAGATTGCGGCAATGTTGAATCTTTAATCCACTGAGCGAGGCCAGGGATCAAACCTGCATCTTCAAGGCACTAGGCCAGGTTCTTAACCCACTGAGTCACAATGGGAATGCCTCTTTTGCTGATTTTAATATCCAAGCTCAAGGTCATGGTGGAGCACCATGTTTGCTTGTAGGTGAGACCGTGGAACTTTTTAAAAAGGCTTGGTCTGTCATGCTCCTGGATGTCATCACTGTTATTCACAGAGGGTCTATTTTGTATAGGCATCCCTAAAATTATAGGGATTAAATATGACATTTTTAGCAGACACATATTTGCATGCTTATTTCTAGGACCAATATTTGCTGGGAAAAATCAGTTCCCAGATCTTGAAAAGGATAAGTATTTTGCCTTTAAGTTTGCTTAGACCAGCATGCTTTTCAAGAGATGAGGGGATGGGAATGACACAGAAAAGCCTCTGTCAATTGGCACTGTGAGCCCCAAAGTAGCAACTATATACAGTTTGGTGTGACTCTTTCATGGAGCCCTAATTAGCAGCCATCTTGCAGCACGTGGGTGGCCTACCTGGGGGTGGTTTCCAATTTGCATGCCTGCTTTTCAAAGTATAGATATGGATTAATTTCAATTTAAATGTTACCTCTGC
Source organism: Sus scrofa (assembly GCF_054392235.1). Classification (NCBI taxonomy): domain Eukaryota; kingdom Metazoa; phylum Chordata; class Mammalia; order Artiodactyla; family Suidae; genus Sus; species Sus scrofa. The sequence goes on along the minus strand of NC_139387.1, from coordinate 79,506,779 downwards.
TTTTCTTTTTAAATCAAATCTTCACCTAACAATGAGGAACACTCCAAAATTTAAATATACAGACAATAATACTTTAAGAACAATAAAAAGATTTCCTGAAAATTACTTCATTTATTCATATGTTTTCTGGACAGTCTGGCCCATAACAAGTCACCAACGAGTATTTGTTCATTGGATTATTTTTAGTTTTAAAAATTGAGTAAGTATCTACTCTGTCCAGGGAATTTTTTTAACAGGTGATTTTGCTTAATTCTTATAATACACAGTTGAAGTAGGTATGTTTCATTGTCCTCGCTTACAGATGAAAAGGCCTAAGGCTCAGATTTGCCCACCTAGCACAAGGCAAAATCTGAACTGAAACCTGATTCTTAGCCCAGTGCTATTTTCTCTACCCCAAAGATGCTTTTTTTTTTTTTTTTTCTTTTTGGTTTTTAGGGCCGCACCCACAGCATATGGAAGTTCCCAGGCTACGGGGCTAGGGGTTGAATTGAAGCTACAGCTGTCGGTCTACACCACAGCTGCAGCAACTCGGAATCCGAGCTGCATCTGTGACCTACACCTCAGCTCATGTCCCCTACCCACTAAGCAAGGCCAGGGATCAAACCTGCAGCTTCATAGATACTAGTTGGATTTGTTTCTGCTGAGCCATGGCAGGAACTCCCCAAAGATGCTTTTTTTTTTTTTTTGTCTTTTTGTCTTTTCTAGAGCCACACCTGTGGCATATGGAGGTTCCCAGGCTAGGGGTCTAATTGGAGCTGTAGCCACCCGTCTACCCTAGAGACACAGCAATGTGGGATCCGAGCTGCTTCTGCGACTTACACCACAGCTCACAGTAATGGCGGATCCTTAACCCACTGAGCGAGGCCAGGGACTGAACCGGCAACCTCATGGTTCCTAGTCGGATTCATTAACAACTGAGCCACGACGGGAACTCCCAAAGATGCTTCTTTATATGGTTAGACAATGCAGTGGTCCAACCTTCCTTCATGTGATGAGTTGAGAGTTGGAACGTATTACCAGTATCTAAACACCCCCACGACCACACAGCCAAGGATCCTAGCAGGGTTCATGTGGTGGTTCAGAGTCATAAATACCTTGGAAGTTTTCCCAGGGAAAAGTCCCATTGATCTTTCTCGATTCATCTCTGCTTCAGGGCCATAACAAGTGAGTGACTCACCTGTTTGAGGTGATATTTTGTTATTTAAGATTTTCCTTCCTCATATGATCCTGAACTCATTTGTGTGTCAGACCTCAGGGCCTTACTGAAGGATTCAGTGTCACTCATCTATCAACAAGGCTTAACTGCTGCCTCTCTGCTGTTCCACGTGTACATGAAGTTCTTATAAAACTGTCAGAATTCATTTTCTCTCCACAACTATTAAGGGGATCATAACCAACCGAACCTTCTTTTTGTACTTTTACCATAGAAACACATTCTCAGCCGTTTTAACAACAGTTTGAAATGTGGAACAAGTTGCTGTCTGAAATCAACACCGACTACTCTTAAAGATTTCTGAGAGTTTGTGTTTGTTTGGTAGAAGACATAAAATAATTCCAATCACTCTGGATGGCATCTACATGGAATTTTTGTTCTGTTTATGTATTTTTTTTCAGAATTCCTTCCCTACCCCCACCCTCAGAACTCCCCTTCTTAGTCAGGTTTTCATGGTGCTAAACCCTGAAATTTTAAGTTCTTTCTAAATTTTTTTTAGGCTCAAAAAAGTGGAAGAAAAGAAGGTTGACTTTCATCACTTCTGTAAAGAGTTTATTTTAAAAATCAAGAGTAGTTACTTCTTGCTAACCAACAGGAATTCTGGGCAATGCTTTAAAAAAACATTTTGTTTATATTGAAGAAGTCAAATTCCTACATGCTGAAGGGAAATTGAAATTATTTTTCAACATCTGTATTTCTACCAGTAATACCAGTCTTGTGCCAGTCATTTCATTATAAAATTTGGGGAGTAATTATTGACTTTTTCTTGGCAAGATTTGTGCTTTATGTCTGTATGTCTCTTGATAGTATATACAGAGGGATTTTTAGATGTTGATTGATGATGATATACTAATATGTTTAAGATAACATCATTAATTTTCAAGATATGGAGAGAAATATTAAAATCTAGAAAGAAGTTTGAGACCAATGATTTTTTTTTTTGACCCTTAGTTCACCTGGACTGTACTACCTCTTATTCCCCTACCCTGGTTTTTCTACGTTAAGGTTCTTCAGGGTTTATCACAGCACCACTTCTCTCCCCCTGTATACCATCTGTTCCATCATTATTCTTGTAGAATATTCCCACTTCTGAATTACTTAGCTCAGTTAGTGTTTTGTCATGTACTTAATTACTCCTAGTAGAAAACATAGGGTCATTTTCAAAGAGATTTTTCCTCTCACTTGCAATACACCATCTTGGTCACCAAGTACAATTGATTCAGTCTCCAACACAACTCTAGAATCCATCTTCTCTATTGCCCCTGCCATAGTGACCTAGGACCTCATCATCTCTTACTTAAACACAGAAACAAGTGAAAAAATGAAAAATAAATCCAATCTGCCCCCTTTAAAAGATAGCTTCTCTACATTTTTTTTTTTTTTTTAGGGCCACACCCATGGCATATGGAAGTTCCCAGGACAGGGGTCGAATTGGAGCTACAGCAGCTGGCCTACACCACAGCCACAGCAATGCGAGATCCGAGCCGCATGTTTTCATTTACAATAACCATAGTTTTCTCAAAAACTTCAGAATATATAATGTTATTAAATCACTTGACGTACTTAGAAGACTATAAGAATTACGATGGCTACGTGTTTCAAATGTGATGGCATCTTTTTTTCTGCTTCTAACCTTTCTTCTTTTAAATTTGTTTGCTTTATGTTTTAGGTTTCTCCTTGATTTTAGAATCACATATGTCAGTTCTCCATTAACCATGAAAATTATTATACTAAAAACATAAGCACTTTTAGATTATGTCAAATTTTCTTCATTTTTAACATATTCCTTTAGATTTTATTGGCTCTCACATTTTAGAATACATTTCTATGACTTTACATACTATAAGAGTTCTTTTTAGCTTATATTTCAATCATAAAGTATATATTCAGAATCTGATACATGTGTCTTATGGTTCTGGAGGGTCAACACATGTTTTTAAGAGATTTATAATTCAAGTCTTTGAAATATTTTAGGACATCACTATTAATTTAGATAACTATTTTTTTGGTAGTTTAATTAAAAAAATAAATATTGAGTCAAAATTCTTTGCCAGATTCTTTGGAGAATAAAATATAAATATTTACTTAGGAGTTACATATTAATTCATTTTATTTATTTATTTATTTATCTTTTTAGGGCTGGACCCTTGGCATGTGGAAGTTCCCAGGCTAGGGGTCAAATCAGAGCTATAGCCGCCAGTGTACCCCACAGCCACAGCATTGCCAGATAGGAGTCACGGCTGCGACCTAAAACACAGCTCACGGAAACACCAGATCCATGGATTCCTGACCCACTGAGCGAGGCCAGGGATTGAACCCACATCCTCATGGATTCTAGCAGGGTTCGTTACTGCTGAGCCGTGACAAGAACTCTGCTATCTCATTTTAAAAGTGCTTTGAGGGAGTTCCCCTCGTGGCTCAGTGGAAATGAATCTGACTAGTAGCTCTAAGGATGCAGGTTTGATCCCTGACCTCACTCAGTGGGTTAAGGATCCTGTGTTGCTGTGAGCTGTGGTATAGGTCACAGACATGACTCGGATCCTGTGTTTCTGTGGCTGTGGCTAGATCAGCAGCTGCAACTCCGATTTGACCCCTAGCCTGGGAACCTCCCTATGCTGCGGGTGCGGCCCTAAGAAGACAAAAGACAAAAAAAAAAAAAAAGGGGGGGGGGGGAAATGTCCAGAAGGGGAAATGAATGAGAAAAGCAGATAATATGAGATTCCAAGCAGGGAACTGGGAGCAAGAAAGAAGACAAACACTATGGAAACAAGAAGTAAGGAGGACACCTTCTCTGCCACCAGGCCCCATGTCAAAGGCACATTAATAGGTGGCAGGAGGAGCAATGCCTCCTTGGGCAAAGCAAGGTTTCAGATAGATTAAGGTGAAGGAAATATTCAGAGAAGACATGGATGTTATAGGAGACTTTACTGATGGCTGACGATGGATTCTAAAGGGCAAAGTGGTAAGATTTTAAGAGTTAAGTACAGACAGAAATGGAGCCAGAAAATGGGGCACATAGAGTGGTATAAATCCATGAGACCTGAGGGTCTCCAGGCAGATAATGCTCAGGAGGTGGTGACTGCTGGGGATTAAAGGGGCAGATCTTGGTGGGAGCACATGGAGTTCTGCTTGTATGCAGACATAAAATATTCAGAAAGTTGTATTTAATCAAAATTTGGATTTGAAGATGTGAGGAGTGTCAAGAGAGAATGAGGCAAGGTAGAGATAAGGCAGTGGTTTTAACTCCTCTGTGGGATCTGAGCTCTCTACAGACAAAGCTGAGGACATGAGAGGAAATAAGGAAAAGATAAATGACAGGATCAATGGTAGGCTGGGTGGGGGAGGGTGAAAAAATTGTTGGATTTGGAAGGCGATTTAAAGGAATAAACTGGAAAGATAACCGTTAGTGGTCAGAGAATAAAAGCCTAAAATTAAATTTTTAATTATTTTGTAGCTGTTGGTAATATCAAGATTTACAAGGATTTTTAGCTTCTTTATGTGAAAGCGGTTGGCAATTCTGTGAATCCTTGAGAATACTTGAGAATAATGCTTTCTCATACAATATATAGAGTTAAAGGAAAACAAATTATAATACTTATAATTAAAATATAATATTTAAATATCAAGAAAGCAAATATGTTTATTAACACACAAAATAATGTGCTTATTAGCATATTACATAATAAGAACTAGGATAAAGTCTAACAAGTATGTTTTTTGAAAAAGTCATATTGCAGCAGGTGAAATATTATATGAAAATATCTGGGATTGTTATTGGTGACAGTGATTTGCTACTGAAATTCATATTTGAAGGAATAGTAAATTTTAGTTAGAAATAAGTAAAAATTACAATGTAATATATCATCATTCAAGTTTCAGGGACCACTCAAGTTCTAATTCACACCCAAGTCTGTGAGTCTGCAAAGCCCTGTCTAGATTATGATAATGGGTTGGTGACTACAGCAGACAGAGAGCAAGATCTTCAGAAAGGAGAAGTAAGGGGCCAGGACATTGCAAAGATCATCTACACAGATGTTGATACTTGGAAAATTCAGAACTTCCAGGTATATCTGGACTTCAGGGCAATGCCTATGGGCTAAGTGTCTTATTGAGCTGCTCCTTTGTAATCTACAGTATTGTTGAATCCCTGAGTTCTCTGTAACCTGCCACAAACACCCTTCCCTCTTCCTGCTTCTCGTGGGCATGTGACCAGGGCTGGCGATTGGCTCTGGAGATGACAGTCAATTATTCAGGGTCTGCCTGGAGTAAGGTTGTAGAAGAAAGACTACTGGATGGAGAAATTCATATTGTGGGAAATTGTTCTAAATGATTTATTTTCTCTTTGGTTCACTTTGCAGATGATGTCTATAGAAAGTGCCTCTGGAATGTCTTTGCTTCATTGCATTGCTTTTACATTATGCCTAATCTACCAAGGAACCTGGCTTCTAGCTTTACCCAACCATGAGGAGTACTCTGAGACCTAAACATTCCTTCATAAATCACTAAAAATGGTCCCTAGGGTAGTATCAAATGAACCATTTTAATATGTTGATATATCACTTTCCAGTTTAAGTGTTAGATTCCCTCTTATTAGAGCATTAAAGGCTTCCAGTTCTACTTGTGAGAAATTTCCAGGGTTTTATTTTTAACAATGACAAACTCATTTTCTTTCCTAATTGATTCTCAAATTTACCTTACAGCGAGTAAGTGTCAACCCTCAATAAAGAAAATTTAAAACTCAACTCATTCTCAGCACAGACAATTAACTGCCTTTGTATTTTCTTGAGAGGGTTACAAATTTCAAGAGAACCTATAATTTTCCAAAGGAAAATTAATTTCAAAATGATATTTTAATGGTTGATTATGTATCAATTTAAGATAATATGTTTATTTTAATTCACTTATTTCTTGCTCTTATTTCAGGAGAAAATGTAAAATAATATCCTGCGATTTGAGCGGAGGTAAATTTATCCTAAGTATTCCTTCTTTAGGATCACAGAGTATTTCCAACACATCTGAGTGTACAGAACAGATCTTAATGAATTTTTTATGCTGCTAATGTATCGACATTGACAGAATATAAAATTAAACTTACTGATAATTAAAATTACACATTTAAGATATGCCATTGCACAAGATTATCCATCTTATGACCAATTTATTGATGCAAAATATTATGTCCCACCATAAAATATATTGAAACTTGTAACTATAGTCCACAAAATTTGGTATTAGGAAAACAACGTAAAATAAAGATTACTATTTAGTAAAATTTGAATTTTGCTGATAGCAAAAGTTCAGAAAAAGAAAGCCTATTTTGAATGAACCATTGGTTCCTTTTCCGAAATTTTTTTCAGTGCCATTGTATACTTCAAAATGTTAAGTTCCCTAATTTAAAACCCTGTTTTGGAAAGCACTTACTATATATGGAAATCCCTTTTCATGCAAGGTTCTAATTTTAGTTCCATCAACAGTATTCTTTCCAGATTCCACCCTCCTAGTATAATTTTCTAAATTTAGGAAACACCACCAAATGCAGCTCTTGAGGGGAAGGGATTGTCTCACAGATTTGAAGGTTGTGGGGTCTCTAATCTAAAATGCAAAACAAAGCAATGGCATCTATAATTCATCTTATGACCTAAGGACTTAAACTGTTCCTCAAACATGTCTATTTACCTACTTAAATGTTCTTTAACAATGGTACTGCCAAATATATAATTTTAAGGATAAACTTACGTAAAACGACTTTGGATCAGGTTTCTCTCAATTTATTGACACACTCCGTGGTTACTTGTTTGACATCATAAATCCTTATTTTAGTCCCAGGATCCATGTTGATGATCACTCCTTATTACTTCAGTAAAAAATAATCCTGCCTAAATATTCTCCTTTTGAAGCTAACTTCAATCCTTTAAGTTTCTATCCTCTTCTGCCTTTTTATGAGGCTGCTCCTTGACTTAGTTTCTTCTTCTTGCTTTTCCTGTATCTGTATTTATTTACCATGTTATTTAGGCAGAAATCTTTCCCCTCTGCTTCCTTGTTAACACATTCTCCGTTTTTTGTTTAGATGTTCACTCCTCAAGGAAGATTTTTCCATCCCAGATTCATGGTAAATTATATATATATATATATACACTTTTTTTTTTTTTTTTGCCATTTCTAGGGCTGCTCCCGTGGCATATGGAGGTTCCCAGGCTAGGGGTCAAATCAGAGCTGTAGATGCTGGTCTATGCCAGAGCCACAGCAACACGGGATCTGAGCCGCGTCTGTGACCTACACCACAGCTCATGGCAACGCCGGATCCTTAACACACTGAGTAAGGCCAGGGATCGAACCTGCAACCTCATGGTTCTGAGTCGGATTCATTTCCACTGCCCCACGACGGAAACCCCAATTTTATCATTTTAAGCAATCTTTTTTTTTTTTTTTTTTTTAGTTTAAAATGAGTTTAGGTCATGCTGTTTTGTTAGTTGAGGGGTAGACTTGGGATCCAGTTCTAGACAATATGGGGAAGATTTTCTGAGGGGTTTCTGGGAAATGTCCTATTTTAAAAATAGAACTTCAAAAGAGACAGACCCCTCTTTTTCTTGGACATCATCAAGTCTGTATGCTATAATTCCTAGCAGTGCAACAGAGAGCCTTAAATGAGTCTTAGAATGAAGCTGATCCTAAGACCAGCTTAGATAAAGTTGGTAAAGTAGATAAAGTTGGGGAAAACTGGTCCTTGATCAAATGTTTGAGACATTGGTTTCATTGGTAGGTATAAGGGCTTCCTATCTCCCAAGCAATTTTAAGTTTCTTGTTCCTGACAGTTGAAAATATTCTAATAAATACAAACTCTCTGCTCAGCTATTTAAATTATTCTTTAACCAGAAGTAATGAATCCCTGTTTCCCTTGATCTCCTATTATATTAACCATGCCAGGTGCCAGCTTTGGGCAGCACCAACAACCATCTACTCTCTGTATTTCTGTATAAGGCTGGTATAAGTTGTAGATATTTATATAATGATGCCCATTGGCTCTCTGAAAAATTTATTATCTGACCTCCACTGGTTTTTCAGTTTTGCTAGATGATTTTTAAAACACACACACGGAGTTCCCGTAGTGGCGCAGTGGTAAACGAATCCGACTAGGAACCATGAGGTTGCGGGTTTGGTCCCTGCCCTTGCTCAGTGGGTCAACGATCCGGCGTTGCCGTGAGCTGTGGTGTAGGTTGCAGACGCGGCTTGGATCCCGCGTTGCTGTGGCTCTGGTGTAGGCCGGTGGCTACAGCTCCAATTCGACCCCTAGCCTGGGAACCTCCATATGCCGCGGGAGCGGCCCAAGAAATAGCAACAACAACAACAAAAAAGACAAAAAACACACACACCCACCCACCCACCCACCCACCCACACACACACACACACACACACACACACCTGGATGCCTAGTAACTATAGCATGAGTTAGAATGTCAAAACTTGAGCTCCTGCTTATTTCCTCCAATTATCTATTTTCAGTAGATGATTCTGTTAAAGTAGATATTCTATCAGCCATTTCAATAGATAATTTCATTGGTTAATCTAATTTCTTAAGGAATCAGAAATTAGACATTTCTTTCACACCCCTTAATATCAGAAAATATCGTTGGGCCTTCTTCCAAATAAAACTTTGCCGTAACTATTGTCCACGTCTACTGTGACCACACTCGTCAATGCTCACTTCGTGTCTTGCTTGCACTAACTGCCCTCTCTATTTCCAGAGATTCACAGAGATGTTCCCCACATTTCACAAGATTCATACTTCCTTCCAAAGGACAGCTAAAATCAAACTTGTAAAATATAAATCTGATCACATCAGCCCCCATCCTAAAGTGCTTCGACTGTTTCTCATCACGTTTAGAGGAAAACCCAAAATCCTTAACCAAGACCTGTAACCCTTGTTATGACTCAGGTCCCATCTACCTCTCCAGACCCACTGAGTTCACTGTCCCCATGGTTTGCTCGGCCCCAGTCATACTACTGGTCTCCTTGCTGCCCCTTCAACACTTAGACATACTCTAGACATACTCCTAGCTGGGGGCTTTTTGTTGTTCTCATGGAAATACTTTTCTTTCCAGATAATTGCATGGACCATTCCTTCACTTTATTTGATTCTCCTTTCCATTGTGACTGCATCAGAGCAGGCTTTCCCTGCCTTTCTTATTGAAAACATAGGCCCTAGCCTTCTTCCATCATGCCTTACCGAATAACCTTCCTCTGCATTGCTTCTTCAGATACTATTTTCAGACATTATCACTATCGGACTAAATGTTATACATCAATAGATTGATTTTGCCTCCTCCCTTTAGAATGTGAGTTCCATGTAGTTTGTTTAGAGAAATAAGACTTTCCACACACACTATTTTATGGAAGTTTTCTCTTGAAATTAAGAAGGATTTTAATCCTTGTTATGGGTTGAATTTTACCCCTTAAAATTCATACATACAGCCCTAATCCCTCGTCCCTCAGAATGTGACTGTACTTGGAGAGAGCATCTTTAAGGAAGTAATTAAGTTAAAATGAGGTCATTAGGGTCTTCAAATCCAGTGTGTATACAATGTCTCCATATATCTGGAAAAGGTCGTGTAATTTGCTTTGCATCTCAGAGCAATAAAAAATTAAATTATCTTATGTTGACTCTTTCTAAAGGAGAATCTGCTTGTTCTGATCGGGTTTCAGACTTGATCTTTTCTTACCAGCCCCACCAATTCCACTTTTGTTCCACTCCAGTCTGTTTTCTGCACTATGGCAAAAAGATGTTGAATCAGACTGTACCATTCATCTCTTAAAGGCATGTCAGTGTTTTCTCACTGAACACTGAATAAAGTGCAAACTTCTGACAAATACCTATAAGGATGTGATGAGGGAGACAGAATGAGAGGAAAAGGGTGTGAGTCTGAGATGGAATCAAGGCCATTCGTGGATTTGTCTCTCTCATCTCTCCCACTCATCCCACACCTCTACACCCTGGTCACACCAGCCTCCTTCCAGCCTCTGGAACATGTCCAGCTCTTTCCTGCCATTTCCTGTGCCTGAGACTCTCAGCTCCAATTGTGTGGTCTGGCTAGCTTCTTTCCTTCAGGCTTCAGGCTAAATATCATGTAGTTAAGGGATGTTTTAAGAGTAAGTTTTATTTATCAGAGGATAAAACTATTTGCACATTCTAACACTACAGTACAGCTTCAGAGACTAAGACCCAATCTCATAAACCAAAAGTATTTTAGCTGTAGGTAAATCTTGGAGGATTACTTTTATATTTTATTTATTTTATTTATTTTTTTATTTTTTGTCTTTTGTCCTTTTTAGGGCCACACCGGTGGCATATGGAGGTTCCCAGGCTGGGGTCTAATCGGAGCTGTAGCCACCGGCCTACACCAGGGCCACAGCAATGTGGGATCTGAGCCGCGTCTGTGACCTACACCACAGCTCATGGCAACGCCGGATCCTTAACCCACTGAGCGAGGCCAGGGATCAAACCTGCAACCTCATGGTTCCTAGTCGGATTCGTTTCCACTGCGCCACGACGGTAACCCCCTTGGAGGATTACTTTTAATTTTCCTTTCTATTCTTATAATATATTCCACTGAGGAATTTTCCCATCCAATTATGATGGAGCAAAATATGTTGGGCCTATTGTGTGAACTTAAAAAATCCAACTATTATCCATGAAAAAATTAAAATTAAATTTAAAAAATTAAAAAACCAAACAAAACAAAACCTTGGGGAAGATTAAGCAGAACCTGAATTTGCTTACATGCAGAGAAGATATCCCTGGCCTGAGATAGTGATAAAATCTGCTTCGAGAAGTACTGCTCAAAACTTCTGAAGGCTAAGTAAGCCTCTGAGAACACCCTTTCCTAGGAGCTTTTAGCCCTGTCTGTCAACTGCAAGAACAACACAGGGTCATGAACAAAGCTACATTAACAATGATCAGGGCAGCGAATTTGGAGATGAGAGAAAAACATATTAGTTTGTTCAACTAACTTTTCCATTTTCATGCTTGTTACAAAACTTGGAGTCTCAAGTATAGCTGTACAGTTGGAAAGAGTTTTAAGTGGAGAGTCATCACTGAATGGTAATAAAAGGAATGTATATTTTATTTTATTTTCTTGTCTTTTTGCCTTTTCTAGGGCTGCTCCTGCAGCATATAGAGGTTCCCAGGCTAAGGGTTGAATTGGAGCTGTAGCCACCAGTCTTCGCCAGAGCCACAGCAACATGGGGTCTGAGCCATGTCTGCGACCTACACCACAGCTCACGGTAACGCCAGATCCTTAACCCACTGAGCAAGGCCAGGGATCGAACCTGCAACCTCATGGTTCCTAGTCGGATTTGTTTCCACTGCGCCACGACAGGAACTCCAAAAAGGAATATATATTTTAGAGGTAATTTTAAATATAAGCTATTTGTCAGCCTTGAAATAGGCTGAATTCATCCTCTTGAACTCTCGAATCCCACCAAATATGTAGCATAGGAAAAATATTTGGTTATTTCAAAACAAAAATTTCAAAATGGTTAGTCATTGCATTTCCTGAACAATAATATTTGATTATGTCACAATCACAAATATAAAATTTTAAAGTTATAATGATGGGCCTATAAGAATGGTATAAAACTGTAACATTATTGTCATTTAATATACCATTTCATAAATGTAGGTTAGTTAATTTTTTTATGGAAATCTGTTTTTCCAAAATATATGGGACATTTATAAAGTTCCAGATTTGGAGGTCACTTAACTATATAGCATCCTGTCATTAAAGAAGGCAGGATAAAGTAAATCTAAAGTATATCCCTCTGTCCTTCCATATATAGGATAGTGTACAACATTAGTGCTCAAAATAGTTTTGGTTTTTGAAAATGCTTATTGAGGAGATATTTTCAAATAATTTTATTTTGTTAATAGAGTAGTTTCATTTCATAAAGTATGAATTCAATCTAAACATTCCAACCGTCCTCTTGATCCTTTTATACTGTACCACTTACAGAGGCAATGAGGAAGGGAGCATGCGAGTAATGGAGTTAAACATCTACAGGTTCCACCTAGGGAATAGTTTCCAAGCCCTTTATCTCCTGCTACTGGGAAGAAGAGGACAGAGTGAAAGAACAAAATGTGTTTTTCATCAGTGTTGAAGTCAGTGGCTTTGGTTATATACTTTAACTTAATAGCTTGGAGTTACCAAAAATAGTATCTTAAATGTTTAGATTACATCATCTATGGTAACATCAAGATAAATTACAGATTTATTAGAAGACATAAAGTCAACAAAATGAATATATAGTAACTTTCAATCAAATGAAAACGATGCCTTGCTCCTTTAGAACCTACCCTAGACTTGACCGCTACCCACTTTCCAGTACAGACCGTCATCTCAATCATTCTATGATAATAACCTTGTAATTCATCTCCTCAGAACTTATTCCTCAACTATATATATTTTCCACAATCATCACAGTGATTTTTCAAATGGAAATAACTGGTCATATTATTCCCACCTTTAAGATTTCAAATGACTACTTTTTACCTATAGGAAGAAATCCAGGTCCTAAAAAGACCTTGAAAATCTTGATATGATTCAGATAGCTATAGTGTATTTATTTATTTATTATTTATTTTATTTTTTTATTTTTTATTTTTTCTGCCTTTTCTAGGGCCGCTCCCTCGGCATATGGATGTTCCCAGGCTAAGGGTTGCATCGGAGCGGTAGCTGCCGGCCTACACCACAGCTACAGCAACGCGGGATCCGAGCTGCGTCTGTGACCCACACCACAGCTCCCGGCAACGCTGGATCCTTAACCCACTGAGCAAGGGCAGGGATCAAACCTGCAACCTCATGGTTCCTAGTCGGATTCGTTAACCACTGCGCCACGACAGGAACTCCCAGCTATAGTGTATTTAAAATTAAAAGAAAAACAAAAGCACAAAATTTGCACATTCACACATAAAAGATGAAATATACACTTCTCTGTGGACATTTATCTATGATCAAAGATCCTTGTTAATCTATATTCTAAAACTTGTAAGTAAATATGTCACAGGCCAAATTAATTTATTAAAATTTATATGTAAAATATTGTAACTATCATCACCTTATTCCTAACTTGGCTCACAAAGATGTATAAAAACAACCAAAAAAGATTCTTAAAAGACAGTACAGAACATATTAGACATAAGATGTTTGTGATAAAATATTAGTGGTCTTTGCTTGCCTTGATATAATCATCCAAGAGGGAACAAACTATACCATGCACACAGAGTGAGAAAAAAGTATCAAAATTTCAACAAATATTAGAGTTCTACAAATGCAAAATAAGGAAGAAATCACTGTCTTAAATACTTATTTCAATATACCAATGCTATGAGAAATAATTAGAGTTTGCAGAAAAGTAATAGTGATACAGAGACAGGTATACTGGTAAAGGAAGGAGCTATCATCTGCTGCCTTTCTATCTTACTATGATTTTAACATGTGTAAGTTAAGGAAAGGGGGGTTCGAAGAATATTAATAGTAGTCCAATTAATTTCCTTTTGAAATTTGGATATTATTATCTAATGATCTGGTATTATGTACCATTTTATGGTGTTTTAATTATGTGACGTCCAGATAATAATCAACAAGTAGCCAACATGTTGCCAGTGTCCTTTTGTGTCTTATAAGGGGAGAAATAGCAAATTTCAGGTCATCCTTACCACTTCCAATCTACTTCCAAATGATATTGCTATGGTGTGAATATCAATCCCACATTTACCGCTTGGGAATCCATATGGCCTCAAAATTGTCCAGTACTTAATTAAAATGTGTCTTAAATGATTGGCTTACCTGAAATTTTGACTTGAGACACCACTCCATCTCCTCCATCGCTGTGTGCACGGACCTCTACAACATATTCCCCATCCCTGGGGATTGGGACTTCTATGGAGTGTTTATGAGTTGAATACAGCTTGCCATCGTGCTGGCCATCAGGCCTATAGAGTACCTTAAAAAGTTTCAAAATACATATATTTAATAAATTTGTAATAATGAGCCAGTGCTCTAACCAGAATAAAAACGCATGTACTTTTATTAATAAAACATCTTACAGTGCTATATACAACACTAGCTAGAAAATCCATGTTATTTTTAATTCACAGAAACTGATTTCACCTATTTTAAGGTGATCTAAGAGGATACATCTCAAGCATCTAAATTTTGCTTTTTGAAAGGACCTAAAACAGAGAGATGGGATGTATCTTTTTATGAAAAAGGTACAAAATTAAGGCTCTTTCAGTATATTGAAGTCATCTAAAATATTGCCTCACAATTTAAATTTTTTTCACATTAGTCCTAAAATTTGGTATCCAATGAAAACTGTGATGGTGTGTGATGTAGAGAATATATAGAAATAATCTTTTTTCCATGTTTGTTCATTTACGAAGGTATCTCAATATGTCAAATAATTCACTGTGTGCTTGGCAACACTATGTTAATCATTGCCAAACAAAAACAGGTTCTTTCTTTGTTCTTTAAGCACTAATTATTCTAACAACTCTATTTTTTAAAGCAGTTATTCTATCTTGCTCATTTGACATAGTATTTTTCTGGAATTCACTGAAGATCTTTTTTTATTTAAAAACTATGGTGAGTTTCTGATTCTGCTATACTGCTAGAACAAAAAAGTTGGATGGGTTTTGTCAAAACAACAGAAAAACCAAACATCAATCACTCTTCGTAAGAATGTAGCTTTTATGGGAAATAATCTAGTCATTTAATATATACCTTATATCCTGTCACTGTAGATTCATTTGATAGTGCAACCACATGATCCCAGGTGATTATGTAGCGTGAACCAGACCTTACCGAACTGATGATCCTTGGAGGCTGGCTTGGAGCTGTGAAAGTAATAATATGCAGCTGTTGGTCACCATATCCCAACTTCAGCTCTGCAAGCTGCATCATATCGGAAATTATAATACAATAATGAAGTGACAACAACAGCTAATTTTGATGTGTATACTATATGCCAGTCACTATGGTATGCACTTTACATTTGTAGGTTCATTTAATGCCCTTCATGGCCCTGGGAGAATAATATAATTCTCTTATTCTTTTCTCATCAACCTTCATTTGGATGTCTATCTCCACCGGTATTTTGAAATTGCTGTTCCCAAGGTCATCAATAATCTCCACCCGGCCAAATCTACTGTCATTTTTTTATTCTTTTCAAACTTAACATCTCTGGAGCATCTCACAGAAGTGACCTTCTAATTCTTTCTTGACTATCTTTTCTTAAATTAATAATGTCTTATAACCTTTCCTCTGATCTCTCAGATTGCTCCTCCTCATTACCCATCTTTTGCTAACTCCATGTCCACTGCCCAGTTTTCAAATGTTGGAATGACTTAGGACGTGATCCTGAGCACTTTCTCTCCTGTATCTATGAATCTTCCCTAACCTTATATCTGAGCCCATGGCTTTACATACGCACAATTCTATCTCAAGGTCGTCTCTCTCTTGACCGCTAAACGTCCATGACCAACTTCCTATCTCTCCCTGAAGGTCTAAAAGGTTTCTCAAATGCAATATAATCTAGACAGAACATTTACTATGTATCCCCAAATCTGCCTTTCTGTATATGACACACCCAGATCCCCAATGTCTCAAGCCAAAGTCTACTGCCTTCCATTTCCTTCATTGCCAACATTCAAATTAGCAGCGAATTGTCAATTTCGGCTCCCAGAAAATCTTCTACTTCTTTCTAGTTCTGTTATCACTTAGTGCTGACCACCATCATTTCTTCCTCAAAGAACGAAAAATCCTAGTTGGCTATGCTGCAAATTAGATGTCACTCTCTACCTTAAAATCTTCCAATAACTTATCCTTACCATGATGTATTAGACCTCTCTTAGTAGGACTCCAGCACACTTCTTCCTCCTCAATTCAGAGCTTGTGCTCTGGAACCATTGTCCTTTCTACACTTGAAACATATCAAACTCCTCCCACCTGAAGGCTTTGTACTAGTTATTTTCTCTGCCTGATACAATCTTCTCTGCAAAGTTCTCCTTCTTACTTATATCCTAGGTCAAATGGCATTTTTTTCCATGAGGACATTCCCAACCATCTGATTAGGATTTGGTTCCCACCCAAGTTATTTTCATTGTTATCTATTTGTTATATTTTATTTATTATTTATGTTTAATTGAAGTATAGTTGATTTACAATATTATTTTGGTTTCAGATGTACAACACAGTAATTCAATATTGATTATACTGCTTTAAAAGTTGTAAACTATTGGCTATGTTCCATATGCTATACAATATATCCTTACAGCTTATTTATTTTATATATAGCCGTTTGTACCTCTTAATCGTGTACCCTTATCTTGCTTCATCCTCCTAGCCTTTCCACACTGGCAACCATTGTTTGTCTTCTATATCTCTGTATCTGTGAGTCTGCTTATGTACTGCTAAACCCATTTTTTTTTTTTTTTGTTTTATAAGTTGTTCCACATGTTATATGATATCATACAGTTTTTGGCTTTCTCTGTCTGACTTATTTCACTAAGCATAATACCTTCCAAGTCCATCCATGTTGTTGCAAAAGGCAAAATTTCATTCTTTATTAATGCCTGAGTAAGTGACAGAGACAGATCTGAAATGTTTGTCTGACACCAAAGTCTGTATCTTACCACCATATTCTATTATCTCATTGGGACTTTCTTTTTCCCCAAGTAAATTTCATAAAATTTCAAACTTTAATGGTAATCATGTCCGCAAATTCTTGTGAAGCTTCCCCTCTTCTTTCTATTCAATTTGGGTTCAAGAAGGAGCTATCAAAGTGAAGCCAGGGAGATGTGAATTTGACCAGAAAATGTGAGCAGGGCAGGTAACCTTGTTATATTAGCAATAAGAACATGCCGTGATTAGAGTGAACATAATGCTACATTTAACATGCAAGTGCATTGTGCAATGATGAAAGTTTATAAATCAAAGCACAGAACAATTAGAGCATTTTCATTTTTCTCATGCAAACCCAAGTTTAAAATAATAACAAATCAATTATCTAACGAAGCAAAATTTGGGTGATTATTTTGTAATTTCGTTTCTGTAATGGAACATTAAATGTGCAGACTTATTCACATTTTTTCATCATCTACAATAAGTAACCATGTTTTTGTTTTTTGCTTTATGTTTCTATAAAGCTTGTGTGATTTTAGAGGTTAAAATTGAAAACCAATTGTGCTCAGGCTGTAAGGTAGTTAATTTCTCTCAAATATACTTGCATAGTGTTTGACTCAATTAGGAGTTTTTGACCAGTCCAAAATGCAAATGTTGAAACTCACGTGCTTTCTTGGTGAAGGTTTCAATCATATCACTGGGAGGTCCACACCCTGCACTATTGCAGGCCCTCACTTCCACAAAGTACTGGGTGTCAGGGAGAAGGTTCTCCAGCCTGGCTGAGTATTCTTGGCTAGTGACTTGAACTCTGTGTGCAGCCGCTTCTTTGTCATGGGCAGCCCAGTATCGAATCTGCAAATATTCAAGCTGAGTAATGTTTTTTCATGATTCAGACACTTCAGTTATAAAAGAAATTGCTTTCAACTGGCTGGGACACCATTACTATTGGCTGAGCCTCATATTCTCAAATGTTAATTAACGTTACACTTCGGTCAGTCTTAGAATATGGCAAGGCACACAATGCAGATCTGATAAAAGATGTCAAAGGCAAATTAAAGACTCACCTCACTGCCTGAAGTAGTCATACATAGATGAAAAAAAGAGAAAAAGCAAACAAACAAAAAAAACTTTGCATAAAATTTACTCTCAAAATATAAAACTGGTCTTTTTTTGGAAGCATTTGCCACAATAACTTTTATCATTTACTTCCTGCTTTATTTCTGCCTACATGATTTCAAATTTGTTAATGGCCACTGATAAACAAAAATAGTCATGTGGTCTAAAACATGTTAGCACAATTACTTTCTGACATCTTAAGAAGTCTGTATATAAAATTATTTCCTTTGAACCTATATAGAGGCCAAATATCAAAGAAATATTATACTGAATAACTTCATTAATTGTAGAAATTATTTATATTCAAAATAAATTTAAAAACTTTCACCCACGTTGTGACTGGAAATTACTATTACCAACCAACATGTCAGTGACAGCCTTCCTTGTCTCTAAAAGTTTAAGTAAAAGCTACAAATTGTAATTTTCATTCCTCAAATAAGCTGTTTTATTGGTTATAAATTTACAGTTAGATCTAAGTTATAAATAAAAAGGAAAGGATGGCTTATAAGTATACTGCTATTTTATATTTTAAATGCCCTGTCTATAAAACAATGTGATTTTAATTTCATAAATAACCAAGACACTAGATAATAATATCTAATAATTATATAAACTTGAAGTTTTTATTTACACAAGCACATATGAACCCATTATAACAGGGAACTGAATGGCTAAAATTTCCTTAGTGAGGTTTAAATGTAGAATGAGTACATTTCAGAAAAAAAGGCTAGTTATTAATTGCTTATTGATTTCCTCTGAAATATTCTAAATTTATTTACTAGTGCTCATTTTTTCTGATGCCAATGATATTAATTCCTAATAGTTTTGATAGAATCTCTTTGGTATTTCTCCCTTCTGACCAAAGGATGGTTTTGGAACTAAGGAAGTAGAATTACACCAGGTGGCTCCAAAGGCAGATTTCAGTTGGCAGAGAAGAACCTTGATAAGGATGGGAGCCACATTGTAAAGGCATGAGTTTCTTAGTGCTGGAAGCGTTCAGGTAGTGACTACGTCATCTGAAAATGAGAAAGATGACCTACATTTTATTGGGCACTTGAACTGTGTAACATGCAAGGCCTTGTCCATTGCTTGACTGAAGAGTTTATGAACATTTATATTCTAATTAAATGCCAGGTGTTAAAACAGAATCCACCAGATGCATTTTCTTCTCAACAAACCTAGAATGTTACCCTGTTTTATGGCAACCAAAATTGAAGTTCCAGAGGTTCAGGCTTTTTTTTTTTTTTTTTTGTCTTTTTGCTATTTCTTGGGCTGCTTCCGCAGCATATGGAGGTTCCCAGGCTAGGGGTCGAATCAGAGCTGTAGCCACCAGCCTACACCAGAGCCACAGCAACACGGGATCCAAGCCATGTCTGCAACCTACACCACAGCTCACGGCAACGCCGGATCCTTAACCCACTGAGCAAGGCCAGGATCGAACCTGAAACCTCATGGTTCCTAGTCGGATTCGTTAACCACTGCACCACGACGGGAACTCCCAGGCATTTTTTATATGGATACTTGCTGACTGAAGTATATACCATATTTTAAAATCTTAATTCCATCATAACAACTTTTCCATTCAGTTTAAAGACAAAAAGTTTTTTAACTAGATTAATACAGACTACTTCTAAAAGACACCATGTTCAAAAGTGAGGTATTAAAGCAACAAAAATTTTGGACATTTCACCCAAAATTCCATGACATATTTTGGCAACACACCAAAAAAAGAATAAAATTTTCTTTAATTTACTCTTTGTACCTATAGCCTAAATGACCAATTACTTTATTCATTTGGTTTTTGGCAGGAATCTGTGTTATTTAGTCTCCACTGAAATTCACAATAAATTTAAGTGGTTCCTTAGTTATGCTTTAGTAACTAGGGAGCAAAAAAAAAAAAAAAGTTATTGAGTGTACCATGTAATCTCTGATTTTCTCATTTTAAAATATGAGATTTGTAAGACATTTTCACACTATATTTAACCTTTACTAATTAAAGCATCTATAAAAATTATTTTGATTGAATAATCCATCTCTCTTTAATGTTTTCAAAAAATCCTAAAATACATAGTAGGTGGATGTATGTAAAATATGGCATCATTTTTTTCATCTGAATCAGCCACTGGCCATGCACCTAGAGATAACTTCCAAATAGATGATTTGGGCTACTACCTTTGGATCTCCACAGTGAGCTGCCTATTGTGGTGAAGAACCAACATTAATCTGTGAGAAAACTGCTTGGAGTGAAGGGTTCAACTTATAGTCGTGGAGCAGAACAAGTGCACCGCCTTTGACTAATCACTAGGGAGACCAAAAGAGCCTGGATGAACTAGCAGAAAAATAAATAAATAAATGAAGCAGGTCCTTCTTTATGGAAAGTAGACTATAAATTTATTTTCACATGCTAGAACAACATGCAGTGTATTTATTGCTATTTAATGCTGTGACATTATATAAATTTAGCTATTTACATGATCCTAAAATCTCCACAACACCCATGTCTAGCGTTAACCTATTATAGTGCTTACTAAATAATTATGGAATTGCCTCGTTACTGGTCTCTACTATTGATAGATTATAACCTCCTCGAAGACAGGTCCTCATTATTTTCAAACACTGTGAACACAGGACTGCATTTGGTGTACGGCGCTCATTCATTCATTGAACAACTATTTACTATTTTGTACCAGCCACTGTGCTTGGTGCTGAGAATACAGTAGAGAACAAAGCAAACATGTTTTTGTCTTCTCAGATATTATAAAAAAAGGAAAAAATCAAAATGTTTAAGTTCACATAAAATTACTAATATCTTTTTTTTTTTTTTTTTCTTTTTTGGCCACCCCATAGCATGTGGAATTCCTGGGCTAGGGATCAGATCTGAACTGTAATTGTGACCTGTGGTGCACTTGCGGCAACGCTGGATCCTTTAACCCACTGTGCAGGGCTGGGATCGAACATGCATCCAGATACCCAGAGACACTATTGATCCTGTTGCACCACAGTGGAACTCCAAATTACCAATATATTTGATGGAGAGATCTAAGTGTAAAATTTTGCCCCAAGAAAATTTACTCTTTGCAAACAGTATTAGGAAGCTAAAAAGAAGGGCCTCAGAGAAAGAGCTAGCTCATATTTCAATAAGGAATAATTACACTTTCCATACATTTATGAGCTACAATAACACTACTTTTGTGCAAAGATAGCAGTTTGTACAAATTTAAGAAATTTGTAGGAAAAACAACACTTTACTCTTCATTTTCTCCAAAGAGGCTTAGAATAAAGAACTGGATTTTACAATTACAGAAGTGCTTAAGGATGTTTGGCACTTTTAAAAATTACGCTTGCTCCATTTTATTATTTTCTATTTCAGTACATTTTTGTATCAGATTTCCAAATTCTCTTTAAATACGGAATTTTCCAAAAAAAAATCTTCTGACAACTGAATATTTTTTTGTTAAGATTATTGTTTTTAAACCTAAATATTTAAAATACTTAACATATTGAAATATTTAAAGTATTTAATATATTTAATTAACATTCAATTGATTATTTTATTTAATGATTATCAAATAATTGTTTAATTTAAATATTTAAAATATTTAGGAGAAAAATGAGGATTTTGATCAAAAAAGTTTGATCTCTGAAAAGATAATATATAATAACTTTATATTATCCAGATCCCAGAGTAATTCAAACATTAGTACATTATTAGTACATTCTATGGGTTAGGAATAGCAATAATATGAATCATTTAAAATCTGTATTCTTATACACCTCTTGGCTATTCAAAGTTCTTCTTTATTCTAACCATCAGTGCAGGAAACAAAACAATTCTATGCAGGATTCAACCCCAGCATCCCATACGTACTACCAGTTAGCATGTCACCTGTGCTAGTGCACTAACCTGTCACTCCCTGTCTTGGATCATCCTTGATGCTGCAGTGTGAACCTAGCCCTGAAGTTAGTGGGAGGGAGAAGAGAGGTGATGCTCTGGGGCCACTCTTAACCAATGGAGAACAGGAGTGGATGAACCCTTCCCCTTTCACCCCGTGTAAGGCTATTCTGAATCACATTTATGAAGCATCTCAGTGATCCCGAGGGATGGAGTACAAGTTGCCCATGGTTGCTGCCAACAGGATAAAGCATTTTTCTAAACAAGCTTCTCCCTCTCCTATTCACTTTGCTTTTCCCTCGTATCTGCTCCCTGGGATCATATTTAAACAAACAAAACAATCATAACAGCGACAACAACACTAACTGTTTCCACATGTGTATGATAGACTCTGCTTTCGGGAGATCCAGATGAAGGCAGACAACTTCTCCAAAATAAGAAAATCAAGCACTTCCTAAACATGAGCTTATGCACACCATCATAATTTAACCTTTAAAGACATCTGAGTAAACTGCTCAGGATTGATAATCTTTTAAGATAATTATGAAATCAATCATCTTCCTTGATTTTTGATTCAGTTGCTAAGGGTTTTTTTTTATTTATTCCTGATGGCATATATTACGTGTTTTTGTTGAGTGAATTCTTAACCTGCTGGGAAAGTCTTTTGTGGATTCCTGGGTAGGAACATAAAGTTCGAATATGCCTTTCATAGGAAACACTTCTTGCTTTCTTCTAGTTCGCCTACACTTCAGGAAATTAAGATTAAGATAAGATTAGATGTGGGGACTCTTTAGGAAACATAGGACAAAAAGGATAAAACTTAAACATTCTATAAGATACACTTTAAAATCACAAGGGAAGAGAAGATCATTTTTAAACCCAACTGCCTACAATTCTCATTTGAAATGTCAGGAAATTAACCTTGAAATGGTGTCAATCATACAGGATTTGGGCTTCTGCAGCTTTTTATGTTATTTTATTAATGTGCTGCTTTTTTCTCTGTTTCTTTGTAACCTCGATCCATAGCAGATTTTCATAAGATGTGCAATGAGGTATTAGTTTTCTTTATCATCTACCTTGTTAAGCCATTGGCTTCTTCCTTCAAC
Organism: Sus scrofa; assembly: GCF_054392235.1. NCBI lineage: Eukaryota > Metazoa > Chordata > Mammalia > Artiodactyla > Suidae > Sus > Sus scrofa. The sequence goes on along the minus strand of NC_139387.1, from coordinate 79,483,777 downwards.
TTTTAAAATAGAAACAATAACCACTTTATAGGGAGTTGAGCTTTTTTCTCCCATACAGGGGCATTTTCTTACAGGAGAATAAATGTTACGGATTTTCTCTTTTAAGATTTTATGCTTGTCTCTTTGATATTCAAGGCTGTGTGTGAAAGATTTAAAAGTTTTTTGTTTTTTTTTTTTTTGTCTTTTTGCTATTTCTTTGGGCCGCTCCCGTGGTATATGGAGGTTCCCAGGCTAGGGGTCTAATCGGAGCTGTAGCCACTGGCCTACTAGGCCAGAGCCATAGCAACGCGGGATCTGAGCCGCGTCTGCAACCTACACCACAGCTCTCGGCAACGCCAGATCCTTAACTCACTGAGCAAGGGCAGGGACCGAACCCGCAACCTCATGGTTCCTAGTCGGATTCGTTAACCACTGCTCCACGACGGGAACTCCAAGATTTAAAAGTTTTTTAAGGAAGACTACATGGAAACAATAATTACGCTATTTACTTCCAAGATTTTTAATTAACCATTCTCCGGAGAGGAAGACCTGGGTTCAAGTCAGGCCATACCAATTATTACTCGGAAAAAATGTGTGTTTTTATTTGTTTTGTTTTATTTTCCTTTTTACGGCTGTTTCTATGGCATATGGAAATTCCTCCATCAGGGCGGAGCTTCAGGCCTACACCAAAGCCACAGCAACACCAGAACTGGGCAACACTTGACTCAGCCCCATCTGTGGCCTACACCACACCTTGTGGCAATACCAGATCCTTAACCCACAGAACAAGGCCGGAGATTGAACCTGCATCTTCAGAGAGACAAGATCAGATCCTTAACCTGTTAAGCCACAGTAGAAACTTCAAATGCTTTTAAACCTCAAGTTCTTCATCTTTAAAATGGAGATTATAAGGAGTTACCATCGTGGCTCAGCAGAAATGAATCTGATTAGTATTCATGAGGATGCAGGTTCGATCCTTGGCACCACTCAGTGGGTTAAGGATCTGGCATTGCGGGGAGCTGTGGTGTAGGCTGCAAACACGGCTCGGATCCCACATTGCTGTGGCTGTGGCATAGACCAGCACCCACAGCTCCAATTCCACCCCAGCCTGGGAACCTCCATGTGCCATGGGTGTGGCCCTAAAAAGCCAAAAAATAAAATAAAATAAAATAAAATAAAATAAAATAAAATTAGAATAAAATTTAAAAATGGAGATTTTAATAGTGTCTACTCCCTGGGATTGAGTGAACTCAATTTGGTGAGATTAATTGTTTAACATAGCAAGGCTAAGCAAATATTATTCTTATTCTTATCATCATTATCCCACTTCTGCAGATGAACAAATGGATGCCAAAGAGATTCAACAGTTTGCCTCAGCACTAAGGAAAAGTGTCAGAGCCCTGTCTAAAACTCAGATACCCTTATTCAAAGTCCAGCACTTTACTCCAGATCACAGATTCCCTCTTGTTTTACTCAGTGGGTGGCCTTTCGGAGCCATGGTTGGTGAGCTGCCTACTCAGTCAGCTTGCCCTCTCAGTTCTCCCTTCATCAACTGTCTGTCAGATACTCATTCCATGAGGGCAGGATTTTGTCTGTTTTGTTCTCAGTGCCAAAAACAGTGGGCACGTGGCAGGCACTAAACATTCACTGAGTGCTGATAGAAATAAGGAAGTACGATCAAATAAAGTGATCTTTTTCCAGGCTATATTTCTGAAATGTAATCACAAAAGCGGCCAAGGTTTTAAGTTTTAAAAACACAAACTAACAAGAAGCTTTTTTTCCCTGGTATCGTAGGTTATGATTTGGGTAGATGTCAAAATTCTTAATTTTCACTCTTTGTGCTTAAAAAATATGAGATGACTTTACTTTTCCTACACAAGCGAGCATAAACTTCATTAGCATCATATTAAAGACCCCAACAGAACTGCTTCACTTGTCTAGATCTTATTTCCTTTGACTCAGACAGAGAGTTCCCTTTCTATGTGGCTAATTCCCACTACTCTTTTAAAACATTTCCAGGGAAGTTTCCTTTGAGCTATTTTGAGTGTTGCCAACTTTCCACCATCACTGATAACATAATCAGATATATATTTATTACATTTAGATGTGTTTCCTTTGGAAACCTTTTAGAATGGGAACTACTGAGTGAACCAGGATAAACATTTTAAATTACCCAATTACCGAAATGATTTCCCAGAAACTTGAGATTCACCATCACTTTATGTGAATATTTCTTTCAAAAGATCTTGTTTAACCTTGAGTGTTATTACTTTCATTTTTATTTAGGTCACTCATTTGCCTACACACAGGAATCTGCATCTCTCATAGATAAGCCAGTTAGGAACCCCTGCTTTACTTTTAAATATTAATTTATAAATGTCCGACATATTAAACACAGATAATATAGTGTTTGGTGTCACATAAATCAGAGGGACACAGAACACTGAAAGATGCAACATATTTGAAAATGTAACACTGATAATTATTCAGTTTGATAAAAAATGAACTCACCTGATAGCTTTCCACTATTTTTTCTACAACATGCTCCCAATGAACAGATATCTCAGAAGATGATAAGACTTTTACGCCTACTTCTGTTGGGGCTTCACTGGGAGCTGAAATTTGAGGAGAACATTACATTCTTATATAAGATGCTTATATTAAGAAACTCAAATAGCACCGTTTGCTATATGACTGAATGAAACTGTATTTTAAAATAATTTTAGTATTTCCAAAGTAAAAAGTAAGTCCTATAATTGTATTACATCTTCCTCTATTTTTGCTACGCTTACTTATTTCGTAGTCCTCAGTAACACGTATACACACATATTCATATACATGAATATTAATAGAGACAGACACACATATATATATACATGAATAGACGCTTTCACAAAATATGGAAAGATTTATTGATTTCTCTGATATCTGTGAGCAAAAACCATACTAACATTTTTGTGTTTCTCTCAACTAACCTCAGAAAGCCATGGATACAAATCAAAATTTATTATGTTTAGCTTATCAACTCTACATTATCAAAAATAGGAAATCTGGTATTTATTATAGAAAATTATTCATTACAATTAATTTTCAACTTTCCTACACTTCCTATTTATATAAGCAAAAGATACACAGCAATACTTCCCTCTTTCTCTTTTAGGCTAAGATCTTTTTTTTTTAGATCCCTTGAAACAAGTTCTGACAGCCACTGCTTCTTGGGCTCAGGAAAGCTTTTATAAGTCTAATCTTCCAACTGGGCATCAAGTCAAATATGTATCAAAAAGGTTTCTGTTCAGTGACCAAAAAAGTAATTTACATCCTTTACAAAAATTACACAAAGAGACTAAGGAGATCTTAAGCAGGAGGGATCAATTTTTATTGTCTTTTATTAACAAGCCATAATCCTCTTTTATGCTAAAATATCCTGCACATGAACAAAGCCTCACTTTCAATACAAGGTACACGTGTGGCGCTATGATTGATTTCTGAGCAGTGGAAGAGAAAATGAATACTTATACAAGTTTTGCGCATGCAGGTTTTATGAGACTCATGAAACATTTAGGAAAGAAATATAATTAAATACAGATGGCCATAACTAAAGAGGTGACAAGTATGGCCTTTTGCCTGATGACTTTAGCATCAAATAAAACAGTTAAAAAAAAAAAAAAAGGATAGTAGTTGAGAAGATACCTTGTAAAATGTTTTATAATTTTATTTTTATATAATAATTTTATATTTTACTCTGGGAGATGTACTTATGTTGTTCAAACTATTAACACTGAGTCAAATTATATTTCTGTGGAATCAGAACAAGTGTAGAAAATATAATTAATTCCTCAGGATTAAAGAGTCCTAAACTGATGATAGACTTAGAAATTTCTACATGCTAATCTTTCTATGTAATTAGTTGCGCTAACTTTTAAAAAGTATATGTGTACATATATACATATATATGATTGCCTTTCATAGTCGTATTAGACTTAAAGACCATGGGATGATTTCATTACATATTAAACTTTAAACAAATATGAGAGCTAATAAATCTATGACTGAAGAGTATAAATTCTAAAGGATAGCTAAAGGCTTATTGTGGGCTAAAAATAAGGTAACTTGGGTAAACCAATGGACAGTGTTTTTCTTCTAAGAAATCAGAAGAGTCACGTAGCTTTAGGGCTTTTTTGTTGTTGTTGTTGTTTGTTTTTCTGCTTTTTAGTGCCACACACAAGGCATATGGAAATTCCCAGGCTAGGGGTTGAATCAGAGCTACAGCTGCCAGCGTACCCCACAGCCACAGCAACTCAGGATCCACGCTGTGTCTGCAACCTACACCATAGCTCACGGCAACGCTGGATCCCCGACCCACTGAGCGAGGCCAGGGATCAATCCCACATCCTCATGGACTTTAGTAGGATTCGTTTCCACTGTGCCACAATGGGAACTCCCTAGTTTTAGTTTTTCAAACTCTTCCATTTGTGCTTCTCACACATATGCAAAGAGAAACTCAGCCAAGAACAAATGTGTTAGGTCAGAAGGCAATGAAACTTTGTTTTTCTAGCTGGTTTTCATTTACATAGTGCACATGTGTACAAAGATAAGGAGGTCTTATCTTTGCAATAGAAAGATAAAGAATAAAAAGCATAGTAGCTTAAATAGGAAATCATAGAAATCACTGTAATTATATTTAATCTGAAACTGCGTATCATTTATCATAGATATGTAAGTTCTCCAGAAGAATGCTCAATTCAATTAAAGTTCATAGAAAAACAAAGAAAACCAGTACCTGTATTTTTTCCCCTGAATAACCTTTCAGTCATTTTTTTTCCAAGAAAAAAAAAAAAATTCAACTGGCTGACTCCTTTTTCATAGAATTATACCTAAATTACCCTTAGTAAAATTCCAGCGCTCTATTGTATTAACAAAGAGAGATACATAAATGCTACAATTATACAATTTTGAGTTAAAAGGGGACATTTTATCCAAAAAATATACATTGAGGAATTTGTAAAGTAGTGAATTTTATGGATGCACAAACATACTGAGGTTCTTGTTAAGTCTGGAGAATTTTTAACCGCAAAATTGTAATTGAGAGGCCAGAAACAGGGGTCTAAGCCAATGATTTTAGTGGCAATTTCCTAACTACCATAAATGTGACCTAAAGGATGAAAAGGATTTTGGTAACATTCTTGTCATTTAGATAAAGAGATTGACATTTTAATCGGGTTCAAAATAATACTCATTTACTTAATGCCTAGTATCTTAAAAGGTCTTAATAAGTAGGCCAAGAAGACAGTAAAGAATGTCTCCTGGAGAATGAAGTTCTTCCTCCCTCCTCATGCTGACGAGGTCTTTCTTTTACCCACCGTCTTGTGCAGAATGGATGACGGCTGTGAGACTGTAAGGTCCATCCCCTTTGTTGTTGAAGGCTTTGACTTTGACTTGAAACGCAGTGGAAGGGCGCATGGTCTCATCTTTATGGACGTATCTGCCAGTGTCTGGATTAGTAACTGTCACTTTCTTCCATTCTTCCCCATCAAATGGCTTAAATGCCACTATATAACCGAAATTGTTGCCGTAGTGGTATTCTCTTGACAAAGGCTAAATGGAAATTAAAATATTAAATAGATTTAAGCAAAAGAGTTAACAGGGGGAAAATTCCATCCTATGCAAACAATAATAACGCTACACATGGAAGCATGCTTTCTGTAAAAACCTACTTTGTTGTCAGTGAGAGCTCTCTGGAAGGGCCAGGGCATAGACATGCTGGTAAGTGCGGTGGCTTCGTTTACCAAATTTGCTATTTCTGGAACATCCCATGGGGGCTCCCACCTCAGGTCTTTTTACTTTCAGTTCCTTCTTTCTAGGATGTTTTCCCATGTATCAAATGCCCTTCCTTCATTTTCTTGAAGTAAAAAGCTACTCAATGTTTTCCCCGGACACAGAATTTGCCGTTTTAAGACTCTCTCTGCCATACTCCATATCCCATCTCCCCACCTTATGTTTTTCTCCTTAACATTATCATGATCTACACTTGTATATTTCACTTACTATCCCCTATATTGTCTCTTTTAACTAGCAGAGTATAAGTTTCAGGAGGGCAGAGTTATTGTCAGTTTCGTTTACCTCTTTTTCCTAGAACCAAGAACAAGGCCTCAAATGATGCTTATTCAAGGGAGAAGTAAATGAATTGCTTTAAAATTGAAAGTCCATGAGCTAATGATAGGCTAGACTATCTAGAATAACCAAACAATAGAAACTGATCAGAGGAAAAACAGAGAATGGGAAAAGAGGAAGAGATAACAGGACTCTCATTTGCAGGAGGCTGGGCCTGGGCCCCATCTGACGCCAATATGGAAGCAAAAGCTCAGTTTTGCCTTACTTTCTGAGAGTTATTATTGCATGTCAATTGTCCAGTAAAGTCTGCATCAGCTCTAACCATCCATTATTTATAAATACAGACTCAAAGCAAGTCCTAGTGATTGCTCATTATTTAGTCTTTTTTAGCCATAGTAAGCCACGTAAAAAACTGGCATGCATTGAAGAAAAAAAAATGATGTAATTTATTCTTGTTTGTGTTTTGGGCATTGTCTTGTATTTCAATTTATTTTAAGAAACAAAAAGAGTTTGAGATTAAGTGTAGGTAAAGCAGCCTTTAATATATTCAACTTCTTCATACTTACCGCCCATGTTATGGTCAGTTCTCTATTGCTTCCACCCCCACCTCCTACGTCTGAAGGAGCCACATTAGGTGCTGAAACAAATAAACAAATAAGTTAAATAAAAAAACCCACAAAAAATAGAGGCTACATAATTTTTTTCTGACGTTAGAGTTCTCATTCACTTAGAAACCATACATTCTGTCTTTTACTAGGAAAGACAAGCTGCACTCATGAGTTACACAGTTATAACAACAGCACCCCATAGTTGCTGTAATAAACAGTTTTACTGTCAAATGTTACGACTGACTCAGTGCAATAGGAAATATGTCAGTTTCCTCCAGCAAAGGGTAGTGCCTTCCCATCTTTTTTTTCTCTATCCTTTTATTTAATATGATTTTGAAAGATTAGATGTACTTGGTTGAGAAAATATTTCACAGCTCTTACTTTTGTAACCCATGACCTTTTAACAACTCACTGTTGTGTTAGTTTTATGCCTCAATTTGCAATGAACTGTTAAGAAATGGTGCATGCTCGTTAACACAGTATTAGGCTTCCCTGAAATATCTGGAAATAGTAGAAATCTAATATTGTTCCTGTGCTTTCATCTTCAGTGCCTGAATCTCTTCTGGGACTCTGTCGCATCAGTGACTCTAGTTCTTCCCTCTTCCCATCTTTTTATACCATTCAATTTTCAGTCCCTCTGCTGTAGTGATTAACCTTTGCCATCTTTTCATCCTTAAAAGTCATCATGTAATATTGCTTTCCTTTACATCTCCAAGCCATCACAGCCTTTCCTGTCCCTGAACTGCAAAGAACTGATACATGACTATTTTTGTATTTCACACTGTAATCACTTTTTAACAACTCAAAATCCATTTTCCACTTCTTTATATTACTGAAATAACTCAAAAAACCCAAAGAATTGCTTTCAACCACCAAGTTCCATGGCCTCCTTTTTGTTTTCCTCCAAGTTATTCTCTCCCCTTGGAAGTCCTTTCAGGGTGGGTGCTGTATCTTAGTGAGCATGTATACTAGATCCTACTTAAGTTATAACTCATTGGATTTGCAAGTTATTGGAATTGTACAGATAAATACTAGAAGGTAGCTTGTTCCTGCACTCTAGGCACTTGGAGACCAGGTACCCAACTACCATCTTTACAGAGAACATACATTTTCCCACACAACTACAGTGGCTCAGTCTGAGATCACATTCCCAGATCTGCTAACATTTTAAACAGATGTCAGTTCTTCCTTGAGTCTTCAAATAGTTCATCCCAACAGGAAAAGGTCACACCTTCCTCAGAGTACTCATGGACTGAATTACAGATCCTAATAAATGTGATTTACAGATAAAAGCTTCAAACTTCCTGTGTCAACCATATAAATTCTCTGTTGAGGTCTGTACATTAGTTGCACAAAAATGAGCAAAATACATGCTTTTCTTTATATCTATGAAACTATATGGTTTCCTTTCTAGATTATAAAAATAATGTTTGAGAGATTTTATTTTACTATTCAACTGTTACTGCAGTGAGTATTAGAGATGAAACTGAATGAGTAGGAGTGTTAAAAGATAATTTACTTGTAGCACTTTAGATAAAACACATATTGAGGGCTGGAATATTAAAATACTCCTGGAAACCCTTTAAACCTCATAACTCATGGTCTGACCTTAAAACCCTACATGCTATAGAGAAACAAAGAGCATGTTGTCTTATAATCAATGAATAAATCAAACTGGGTGTTTTTAACTCTAAGTACCAAGTATGGTGGTCACAGGCAAATAATTTTAAAAATAACTCCAGAATAATTTATTATCCTGCAATTAGTTGAATCAAATATAGCCTTCATCAGGACAAATATTATTTGTGAAGGCATTTCACTGTAATTCCTTTCATTATAACATTATTAACCTTTTTATTTAGAGCAGAGCTAAAAATAGAGTATGTTTATGTTAAAGTGAATATTTTTCCCATTTCATGTTTATTTTAAGGTGTAACAGGCTTCAAATAAGTTATTCAGGGTTATTTTGCTTTTCAAGGATCACCCATTGAGGTCATGATGCTGACAATAAGACAAACAAAAGCCTAGAAATAAAGGTAGCTGTATCTTTTATTTATTTATTTTTTATTTTATTATTATTATTTTTTTGTCTTTTTGCTATTTCTTTGGGCCGCTCCCGCGGCGTATGGAGGTTCCCAGGCTAGGGGTCGAATCGGAGCTGTAGCCACTGGCCTACACCAGAGCCACAGCAACGCGGGATCCGAGCCGCATCTGCAACCTACACCACAGCTCATGGCAATGTCGGATCCTTAACCCACTGAGCAAGGGCAGGGACCGAACCCGCAACCTCATGGTTCCTAGTCGGATTCGTTAACCACTGCACCACGACGGGAACGCCTGTATCTTTTAATAGGGTGTTTTATATGCTACTTGGATTAATAATTGACTTAGTTTCCTTCATTTAGCTATGAATGTTCAGGTGCAGCTTTAGCTCTTAAGAGACAGTCTTTCACTTGTGGAACGGACATATAACCTACATATCTGACATGAATCTGAGCACCAAGCTGCTCTGTATTTGTGTCGAACTGTTCAGGAGCTGGAGGGCTTAGCCAAATAGTGATTCATTTCAGGGAAGTAAATCACTCTAAGCACAAGGAAGCTTATTTAACTTTAGGCCCCAGGGCATCTGACAGTGAGCAAACTAGGCTTTCTCGTCACAATAAATCATTAAAGACAATTTAAACAAATATTTAGGAAAAATAAAAAATTACTCAATTAATCATGAATTAAACACTTAAACATAGTGAAGTTTTTAAAATTGTCCTTTTTGCCATGATTCCAGTTTGAGATTTCATAATGATGTTGATAAGAGGGCTTCTATATTTCTGTTGTAGATCTTAAAAATATTTTAAAAGAAAATCAAGCCAATGCCCTGATTATTCTTTCCTATGAAAAGAAACTAATGTAGCCAATTTTACTTTTACATTTGAATACTTAAATAATTAGCATATAAGTTCCTTTAGGGGCTTTAGCTTTTTATTTAACAATGTACAAAGTGCCTTGTGACAAATCCTGAAATTTATATAGCCATTTTTACAGAAGTAAAATTACCACGAATGTAGCTTCTCATTTTAATTTTCATCAGAATTTCACTGTGATTTAAAAACAAATTTTTTAATAAGAGATTCAAAATGTTGTGAGCAATTCTCTAGATAACCAAAGGGATTATAGCCTGCATCTGCTTTTATTCTGCCTATAACTATATTTTCTTTCTGAAAAGCCATTCATAGAAGCAAATGATCTGTACAATATTTGGATGTTCAAATGAGAGTAGTTCTTCATGACTCTTCTGATTTGCTGCCCTGATGATTGCTAGTGCTCTTAATGCATCTATTAGGTTAAAATGATTTTCTTTCTAGGTAAAAAAAAGATAGAGTCTAAGATAGTTCACAAAATATATTAATGTCTTAAGGTCTTCTCAGGCCAAAATTGTAGTTTGTTTATTAATTTGGGTGTTACCAAAAAGGAAATTTAAACGAGTGGAGCAGATTAAATCTGTTAACTGCTCAATGGACTGATAATCTAAAAATACATTGTCTTAGGAAATGTTTTGATGGACAGAAAAGAATGTTACCAACTGAAATAATCATAATGCATAGTAAATTTATTACAAAGAACCCAAACCAATTATGAATTATTTGTTTAAATTAAGTAGAAAGAGTTAGCATTTTCTAGTTTATCTTTCCCAGTGTATTAAAAACAAAAATATCTAATGCATATGTTAACCTTGTTTGAAACAAAACAAATTATATTTGGTAGAGGATTCTTCCTAAATTTTAAAATGCAGACATCACTACAGCTCTGATCACTACTTTTCATTTTCCTCTATTAACTTAACAGTTGCCAGAAACATCATCTTCCTTCTAGGTCCTCCCTTTTTTTCCTACAAATAATTCTGAGCACCAGTAATGGACGTGGTACTGTGTTAAGTACTAAAGTTAAGACTATGAATAAGTGAGTTTCCATTGTGACTCAGCAGAAATGAACAAAAAGACCAGTAATCATGAGGATGCTGGTTTGATCCTTGGCCCCAATTAGTTGGCTTAGGATCCAGTGTTGCTTCGAGCTGTAGTGTAGCTCAAAGACGAGGCTCAGATCCTGCACTGCTGTGGCTTAGGCTGGCAGCTCCAGGTCTGATTCAACTCCTAGGCTGGGAACTTCCTTATACCACAGGTGCTGCCCCACTTCCCCCACCCCCCAAAAAACCAAATATGAATAAAATTTGATTCTAGTTCTAGAGATGCTCTCATTAATGTAGAAGAAACTAAATATGTACAACTGGTTTTAATTCAATGTGTTAAATATCCCCAATGTGTTAAAAATCTTCAATAAAATGTTGCTGGATAAGTGAAAGAATAAGTTAAAAAACACAGCTTATTGAAAGACTCAACTAGAACTCAGAAATGATTTTTATATATTGCATCTAATCAGATACTCAGATCAGTACTTTGATATAAGTGTACAGAAGAGTAGTATTATCCTCTTTTTATAATAAAGGCAAATGAGTCCCAAAAGAAGTTATTTAACCTGTCCAGGTTACACTGCTCATATATAGAGAAGCTGAAACTTTTTTTTTTTTTTTTTTTGGCTTAAGTTTGAATTACTTTTAGTCTCAGAGACAGTTAACAAAAGTCGTAGAATTTATCCTTGACTCAGCCTCCACCTGAGTTAACATCAAACATAACCAAGTACAGTGATGACAACTGAGAAGTTAACAGTGGCTCAATAATGTAAACTGTGGATTTCATTTGGATTGGGCCAGTTTTTCTACTAATGTCCTTTTTCTGGTTTTGCACACAGCCCAGCACACCACAAGCTATTTAGTTGACATGTCTTAGTCTCCTCCAGACCCTAACGGATCTTCAGTCTTTCCTCGTCTTTTGTGACCTCACTTTTTTTTTGCCCATGCACACAGAAGTTCCCAGGCCAGAGATCGAATCTGTGCCATAGCAGCAACCTGGGCAACTGCAGTGACAGTGCCAGATTTTTAACCGGTTGTTCCAAGAGGGAATTCCTTTTTTGTTGTTGTTCTTGTTTTATGTTTTTGTTTGGTGACCTCACATTTTCAAGAGCACTGACCGAGTGTGTTTTAGTTGCAACTTTAACCCTGGCCTCCATATGGCTTAAAAATCTATACTCTCTGCTTTATTAAAAAAAAAGTGTCTATTTTATTATTAGTGACAGCTACTAACTTTAACATAGCACCTTAACAGCTATAAAATATGTTTTTAGCACCATTCTTCTCTTTTATCAAACATATCTAATAAATTAAAAAAAGATACTGAAAGAGCAGAACAGACATGAAATTAAAGCTCTACACACTGGAAAATGTTGACTCCAGTGTTATGTTATTTTTTTTTTTCCTTCTTAGGTTGATCTGGCAAAAAATGGCAAAGCTGTCAAAACAAACCTGAATGCACCATTTTAGGGTATCAACTCACCAACTGCACCTGCAGAGCTATTAGCTATGGGATATGTCTTTACAATGACACATCACTTTGAAGGATGCTTTTATCTCTTTCTTACAGTCAAAATTAAATGGGTTACATTGAGTTACAAATGTATCTTCTAATTCTTCACTTGGGACCATCCATTTTATAATGTACTTTTCTGAAACCAAAGAATATACCCAACTGTGCATGGCAATCTTAACATGAAGTAATTGGACAGATAAGGGCATGTGCTGCACTAGATAATGTTGTGTCTTTCAATCAGCATAATGAGGAACAGGAGTAACCTTTCCATCAATTGGGAACCAGCCTTTATCCCACATGACATATGCTGGCATCTCTTAGAGAGTTGCTATAATGGTACATGACAAGACAAACATCTCCCTGTTTTAGAAAGTATTTTTATTTTTTTGTAAGGATAAAAAAATGTAAATGTCCAATTTTATGAATATTCAATTTTTAAAAAACAGGATGAAAGGAAAAACAGCAGTTAAAGAGAAAATCTGTTGGATTTTATTTTATTAAATATATAAAATTATTCCTTTAAGATCATTAAAATCATAAGAAATTATATAATCCTCTATTATGCTTATAAAAATGGAAATATATTGCCAAATGAAGTGATCAGTGTCAGCGTAGACAATATTTTCTTATAAGCATATTAAAGTTTAAAATGATCATTAATAACATAATAAAATTTTTTCTTCAGCAAATATTATGCACTAGGTAGAACTAATTGCTTTCCTTTCATGTTTGTAGTCATAAAAATTTCTCATAAGAAATAATTTCCACTTAGAGATGAGAAAACTCAGGCTCAGAGAGGTTAAGTAATATGCCTCTAATCACAGAGCTTGTAAATTATAGAATCAGGATTCCTTTGCAGGATCAGTGTCCTGGAACTTCATTACCTCACAAAGACCTCCGAGAAAGTGGTTTAGAAACAAAGCTTTCAGGCATTCCCTTCGTGGCTCAGTGGTAAATGAACCTGACCAGGATCCATGAGGATGAGGGTTCAATCCCTGGCCTTGCGCAGTGGGTTAAGAATCTGGCATTGCCGTGAGCTGTGGTGTAGGTCACAGACACAGCTCAGATCCTGTGTTGCTGTAGCTGTAGCATAGGCCAGCAGCAGTAGCTTGGATTCGACCCCTAGCCTGGAAACTTCCATATGCTGCAGGCGTGGCCCTAAAAAGCAACAAACGAACAAAAAACCCCAAAGCTTTCAGGATTACAAACCCTGGATTTGAATCCAGCTTTGTTTCACATTAATTGGGTATCATCTTGACTTCTTTGTAAAATTAGGAACAATAACACCAATTTCATAAAGTTATTGTGGGAATAAAAAGGAGCAATGCCAAGTATAGAGCTTAGCATGCTCTCTGATAACATACAGCAAGTGCATAAATGATGATAACCATAAAAGCTGATTAATAAAGGATCCTAAAATATTTTCCTATGAAAGGTTAACAAATGTATTAGAGGTTATAGGGTTTATTCTTTTCACAGCTGAAAGGAATGAGTCATCTCATTTTATCTCTATATATGGGGCTGTATCTTACATTGTGAATAAGACTGTTATTACTTCATGTGTTTGTTTGTTTTGGCTCTAAAGGCTTTTAAGAGAAGTTATTGTTCAAGCACCCTAGAGAGAGAATTAGTTCCTTAACAAAATACCATTGAGCAAACACAATGTGAGAGGTGATGCCAAAAGTTGTTGGTTGAAAGTAACAACCTTACAAAAATATTAGATTTGAGAATACCTGTTAAATCAAAGCAACTTGATGATCTCTCAGCATGAATTATGCGGTTGAAATCACCAGTCAGAAAATGTCCTAGTTCCTTTTTCATGTTTGTCTTTCAAGAAAGGGCAACTGTGTTCAGTCCCATTACCCAGAAGCCCTATTACAAACATAGGAGGCGCTAAGAAATAAAACAAAACACAAGGATCCTGGCTCTATGGTATCTGTGTTTCTAAAGCTGCAGCTTATATTACCTGCATATCCTAATAAGATTTTTGTGAGGTACAGAAAAGGAACAACGGCATTCATTTCAAAAGTGGATATACTAAAACAAAAATAATAGTGTTGAGGCCATATCTAGTTTCATAATTGAGAATAAAATGTGAGCTTCTACTAGAACACTAATAAAAGTTCATATGAGTCTTTGTGCTTTTAGAGTCCTAATTGAGAAACCACGTTTTAAAAGAGAAAGTTCAGTATATGAGAAGAGTTGTCAGACAGCTCTGAATTTGAATTCTGAATCTTGCAAGTAGTTGTACTAACTTAGGTAAACTATTTAGTGTCTCTGAGCCTACTGTCTATCAATGAGCATTGGATTGTAATATCTACCTCAAAATATTATTATGAGGATTAACCGAAATGTGTGTGAAAATACCCGGCACAGATCAGTATTTTAGTGTTATTTCCTCCTCTATTACAGAATCATTAGTTTTATCTGGTAAGTTACAGGAAACTACGTGAAACTTTAAGGGACAGTTTATGGATGGTAGTCTCTATGGATAATTTGGCTTTAACAACTAAAGACAGTATAATTCATAATTCTATTTAGAAGTCAGGCCAAGGCATTGAGATAGCCAGAAATGTGGATAAGTAATATTAAGATATCACAGCAGAATTTTAATGGTGGTCTGTCTTCTATTTAAAATATTTTCCCCCAAATAAAGCACTGAAGGTTGGCAAGGCATAGTAAAAATAAACAAACCCAGAGAGTCTGCAAAACATTTTCTTTTTCACAGGGAATAATAAAGAAGACTTATTATTGGAATCAGAACACTATTTTTGCCTAGAAATACCAGGGAGAAAGAAAACAAAGCAGAGTACTTCATGTACTAAAGGCTATTAAAATGGAGTTGGTATTTAGCATAAAAAATGTGAACCTAGGAGTTCCTGGGTGGTGCAACGGGTTAAAGATCTGGGGTTGTCATTGCAGTGGCACAGGTTCAATCCTTGGCCCAGGAACTTCCACATGCCGCTGGTATGGCCAAAAACCAAACCAAACCAAACCAAACCAAACCCAAACCAAAGTGAACCTAAATTGGAAGAATAGCCAAGGTTGAGGTGTGATAAAACAGCATATTTAGAGTGACATCTAACATTAAAATAAAACACTATAGTTATTTCTGAGATGCTCTACTGCCCAGGTAGTGAAGGTCTGAGAGTCCTCATCACTTTCTCTCCACGCCCTGCTCATCCTATTCTTCCATCCATCCCCTCCATCCCCACGACGCTTATAAATGTCTTGAGAGACACAAAAACATTGTGAGCCTTCTAAATCACGGAACCTGTTAAATCACTTCCCTGCCTGGTTAACATTCACGATTTACATTAAGGTTTATTTGCTAAACACCAGCTTCATTTACTTGGTGTTGTCAGCAAGACATGTTTCTACAATATTTTCTTAGCCTCTTTGCTTCTGTTTTCTATGCTGAAAACTCCATCTTGTCCTGCTTTACTTTACCCCATCTTCCTGCTTGGAAAACAGTCGCAGTGCTGGTATATGACTTAAGCTTAAGAACAAAGACTTAAAGGCATAAGTTATTCATGTCGTCAGCTGAATGAGGACATAATATGTTGGTCTAGGCACACCGGACGTGTGCAGATAGACACGCCATTTGCACAGCATGATATGTCCTCTAAAGAATAAGAGGAAGATAAGCCTCATGGCCCCAAGGGGTTTATGAGGGGTCCTTAGTAGGATATGCATTAGCAAGAAGAACTGAGGTGCACACCTAGGCATGCAGGGTCGCGGCAGATAGGCACGCAGTCTGCAGAAGCACAATGGTGATTCTCTAGATGCTATGCATAGATAGCTGATGCCAAGCTTCCTCAATGCTAATGATTGTTAAATGCCTAAAGGTCAGAATAAAAGCTTAATCAGCTACTGGCTATGAGACTTTTAAAATAATTAAAAAAGCCTATATCCTGCACCTATTACCCCCTCCTCATTTGACATAATCCTAAAGAGCACAACAAAAGCAGTGTGGTTTCTTGAGGTGGCGCTCTTGGTCCCTGAGACCTTGAGTCCCCGGGTTCCTGGTTCCCACCATTAATTAAGATAAATGTCTCTGTGTCTTGTTTTATGTTAACTTTTTCCTTAAGTTTCACAGCACCCATTCTTTAGCCCTAACCTGCTGAGCCGGTCTCGGCAGGTGTCAAGTGGATTATGCAGTGGCTCTTTCCCATTAATTATTTAAAATGTCCTAAAGCTTCATACTACCCCTTTGTTTTTACATCTTGACACAGAATGCACACGTGTGAAATACATATACACAAATTTTTTAGATACATTACTTACCTCAGAGAATTATTTCCAAATACGTTCAATTATATATTAAAGTATCACTGAATTTACAAATGTTTTACATGCTGCAAAGTTTCTTCTACGTACCAGCACCATCTGTTTTAATTTTGTTTGATGGTATACTGGGCTCTCCTATACCCAATGTATTGGTTGCTACCACACGAAATTCATATTCCATCCATGGAATTAAATCCACTGCTCTTGCTGCTTCCATGTTTCCTTCAATAATTGGGGGATCTATATAAAATAAATATTAAATAGAGATTATTAGCTGAACATCACTTTGTAATTTTTTTACTAGTGTATAGTTAATTTACAGTGTTGTTAATTTATGCTATACAGCATAATGACCCAATCATATATATACACATTCTTTTTCTCATACTATCTTCCATCATGTTCTAGCCCAAGAAATTGGATATAGTTCCCCTGTGCTGTACAGTAGGACCTCATTGCTCATCCATTCTAAATGTAATAGTTTGCATCTACCAACCGCATAGTCCTTATCCACCCTACTTCCTCCCCCATCCCCCTTGGCAACCACAAGTCTGTTCTCTATGTCTCTGAGTCTGTGTCTATGTTATCACTTACATGTTGAATCTAAAATATGGCACAAATGAACCTATCTACAAAACAACATCACTTTTTAGAGTTCCCAATTTTTATATTAGTGTTTTGAGAAAAGAGCACATATTCCATTGATTTATAATAAAAATAAAAACTAGCTATGAGAAAATATTCAGTTCAAGGGAGTGAGAGGGGAGGTCCTTAATAAATAAGTTAGAGAGATATGCATAGGTATCATTTATTTCCTAAGTCTAGGGTGGGAGGACTGAGATGCTACACTTCTAACCAGCTCCCAGCTCATGCCTCTGCTAGTCCGCTGGCTACACCCTGAACAGCAAGGAGCTCTGTTCTAAAGACAGAATCCAGAAAGATTTCCTGAGGCAAGGGTACACCTTGGGCAGGTAAAATTTTTGTGGACTGCCACTGATGTAGTGTATGAGTAGATTTATTACTAGGGTACCTATGTGTTTAGATGCTTTTGGAGTTGGCTTTTTAGATTTCTACCCAAATCATTTATGGTAGTGATAATAAATGTTATAATAATAATTCATTCAGATATATTAGGAATTTCTCAGTTTTATGGTACTAGATACTAATGGGAAAATTATAACTTAGGGGTAGGATATGATTCAAAATTACTTGTTTAACTGAGGTATGATAACACATACAACCAAGGTAGGACTATACATTATTCTAAGCGCTCTTAAAATATTTTCACATGTGTTTTTAATAATTAAGCTACACATACATGTGCTTGTAAATACCTGTATATCACTTATTTGGAAAATGTGTTTGCTTAGGCTTGTGTATGACTCATTATTTTATTACTTGGGGAATTTTTATCTGGCATAGCAGCTTATGAATAAGTAGTTCTGTAAGATGTTGTACCCATCCCCACAAAAAATACTAAGCATCCCAGTGTTCAGTTTCTACTTTTGGTCCAATTCATACCATACCCAGACTACCCCATACTTCATTCACATTGGCATGTGTGGCATGTGTGGCTATATTCTCTTAGACATGGATATTGCCATCTAATCTTTTATTTTCTTAAGGATCTGTTTTAAATATTTGACATACATATTTGACTTTCTGATTAAAAGTTTGGCTTATTCCTTCTCCTCTGTTTTAATTCTGCCTCTTTATTTCCTATCTCCTCCATTGCTCCCTTACACCAAATCTGAATTTGTCTGTCTTACTTTGTAAACATAGGAACTTATTTTTGGTAACTGAAAGAGGAGAGATGAAATTTTGATTTGTGAAGAACTCTTCAGGGAGACAAGGCAAACAGAACTGGCTGTTATGACATTGGGTAGATGTTTCCTCATTAGATACCTTTCAATGATTTTGAGCCTCCTTAGAAGGCGTGGTTGTAGTCAGCTGAATGGTGACCCCTTCAAAATATATGTCTACATTCTAATCACCAGAACTTATGAATGTGACCTTTTTTGGGAAAAGGGTCTTAGAAACTATTTTAATAAAACTGTAATTAAGTCAAGGACCTTGGGATAAAATCATCGTGGACTATCTAGATGGTCCCTAAATCCAATGACAAGTGTCCTTATAAGGGAAACATAGAAAAAAGCCATATAGAAGAGGAAGTGAAATATGACTACAAAGGCAGAAACTGAAGGGATGTGGCTGTGAGCCAAAGAATATTTGGAACCACTGGAAGTCAGAAGAGGCAAGGAATTAGTTGTTCTCTAGGATCCATGGATAATGTGCAGCCTTGCCAACACCTTGATTTGGACTTCTGTTGCTTTAAATCACTAAATTTGTAGTTATGTGTTATGACAGCTCTAGGGATTAATACAAAGATTTAAAGACAGAAGCTGATGGAAATATTTGTAAGTTTGTGAGTTTGGAGATTCCAAGTAAAAAATGTAATAGAAGGCTCAAAGATCCTCTCCCTTGCTTCTTAATCTGTAAAACTCCAGAATCATTTAAATGCCTGAAGAATAGAAATGTTGGAACCATTCTGAAGGATCCCTCTTGGCAAGGGCATGGTGTTCTCATTGATGGTAAAGGTTACACTGGGGCTTTTCCAAGCAGCTGGGCAGTCAACAAGTAGGGGCAGGTGAAGACTGGGCCACAGCAGGAAGAGCCAGATGGATGTGCAGTAAAAACTGCAGCTGATAGACTGATTTTGAGCCTGTATGAGAATCCAATATCAAATATCTCAAAACCGATGATCAGGGATATGTTCAAAAAGCAGAAATTCGTACTTGACTGTAGAAAATATTTGGAAGAATGGTGAGAGATAAAGAAAAAAATGTCATTTTCTTGTCTTGGGGACTGTTTTAGCGTAGGTTTTGGATTTCAAATGAGGAGTGGGGCCTACGACTACATGAAGTCTGAGATGTAGAAAGGAAGAAGGATAGGAGCCTTGAAATTACTACCATGAGAACACAGACCTCAGTGGGAAACCCTTGGCCCAGTGGTGCAAACAATTCTCTCACAAGGGGAAACAGGAAGTGGATGTCAAGACGATGGACGTCCAGAATGTACCTTCTGAATGATTAAGGAAGGAATTTGATATCTATAAGTTAATAATATTCTCTACAAGGATGGCCCAAAGGTGTGAAAACTTCTTGTAGAGCAAAACCAACTATGATAACTTTTGTTAATACACACTAACATCAGTACCTATGAGAAGATAAGTATCTAAAACAAACATGGGCACTCCCGTTGTGGTGCAGTGGAAATGAATCCAACTAGAATCCATGAGGACAAGGGTTCAATCCCTGGCCTCGCTCAGTGGGGTAAGGATCCAGCGTTGCCATGAGCTGTGGTGTAAGTTGCAGACGCAGCTCAGATCCTGAGCTGCTGTGGCTGTGGTGTAGGTTGGCAGCTGCAGCTCTGATTAGACCCCTAGCCTGGGAACTTCCGTATGCTGCAGGTGCAGCCCTAAAAAAAAAAAAAAAAAAAAAAAGAAAAAAAAAAAATTTAGCATTTCTGTTGTGGCTCAGTGGAAACGAATCTGACTAGCATCCATAAGGATGCAGGTTCCATTCCTGGCCTTGCTCAGTGGGTTAAGGATCCGGCGCTGCTGTGAGCTGTGGTGTAGGTTGCAGACCAGGGTCAGATCTGCTGTTGCTGTGGCTGTGGCGTAGACCAGCAGCTACAGCTTGGATTCGACCCCTAGCCTGGTAACCTCCATATGCCGAGGGTGCAGCCGTAATAAGCAAACAAACATGTTTTTGGTATATATTTATAGTATGCATAATAAAACCATTTATATAAGTACCAGGACTAATTTAGCAAGAAATGACAAATATCAAACATTTTAGAAAAATGTATCAAGAATTTAGAGTGTCTTTGTACCTGGCCTGCCTTTCGTTTCCCCAGATTGAGGCAGGATTTTGAGCATACCACATCAGGAGAACAGGATTTGAAAGTCTGTTCTCTAACTTCTTTTTCCAGTTCCGATCTTGAGCTAGACAGCCCATATCATCACCTTACAACTGGAACCTCAAGACTGGCCATGTCCACACAAGATCACATTCATAATCATAATCCTAAGTCCCCCTAGCTTGTTCCTAGTTATCATTTATAGACATATAAATGTTTCTTTTATTTCATTTTTTTCCACTTTTTTTTTTCTTTTTTTAGGGACATACCCATGACATATGGAAACTCCCGGGCTGGGGGTCTAATTGGACTACAACTGCCAGCCATGCCATAGGCACAGCAATTTGGGATCCAAGCCACGTCTGTGACCTACACAGCTCACAGCAACACATGATCCTTAATCTGCTGAGCAAGGCCAGGGATTGAATTCACGTCCTCATGGATACTAGTTGGATTCGTTTCCACTGCATCCCAAAGGGAACTCCTGTTTCTTTTATTTCTTATTCAGGACCTGGTATACCTACTATGATGTTTTGCAAATAGAAGTACATAATAAATTATTTGTAAAAAATACAAAGAATAAAAATATAAAAGTGGTGCTTACTTAGAATGTTTCAGCACAAGAAGCACAGGCTTGTGTACAGCAATTACTTCATTGTCTCCTTCAACCCTGAATCAGGCAGGCTGCTGGTAGAAAAGTAGGCACCCGCTTACCTTGCCCCACCACAAAATATCCATGTTCTGTGGCTCTTATGCCTGTATTCAGCTCAGGAGTTATCTTGCCTTGTCTAAAGCAGAGGTTAGACCCCATCTCCATCCTCGTAAGCCCTCTCCTACTCTCTTTAGCTGTGACTTGGTCCTTTCTGATATCTCTCCTCCACTGCTACTGAGTTTTACTTCTAGTACACATTTGTATTTGTTCTATTCTAAGCCCTAATTGTCCCTATATCTGGGTACCTCATGCCATCTTCTGCAACCCCATCAGCCCTGATAGGAACTGTTGGACACTATTTTTTCAAAACCCACCCACGCAGACAGGTTAGAAGGAAAGGGCACCTTTGCCTTGGAAAGAGATTCATGCCCCAAGCCAAAAGGACAAGAGTCAGGAACAGAGGGACTTTATGTCCCCTCACTTCAGCCAACTTCCTTGCAACCTGTTTGTTATTTCCGGAGTCAGAAAGAGACAAGAGTACTTGGCACAATAGAGGCAAGTGCCAGGAATCGGGACTGGGGGTCTCAAGTTTTTGAGTTTTAACTGGGTCAGTTCTGCGTGAGGGCACTTTTTACAGATAATCTCAGTATTAAAATTGGATTTTAACTGTAAACGCTACTCTTTATAGAGTAGTTTTCTTCATAGAAAACTAAAATTATGTATTAATATTAAATACAAATAACAATAGGTATTTAAATTTTGGTTTTACTTCTAAGTGTAAATTTCAAGTAAAGGGGCATACAGCAGGAGACATACTTTGTACTTTAATACTCAGGTTAAAAGACCTCCTTGAGGAATCTTCCCATACTGTTAGTGGGAATGTAAACTGGTACAACCACTATGGAAAACAGTATGGAGATTCCTCAGAAAACTAAATATAGAACTACCATGTGATCCAGCAATCTCACTCCTGGGCATATATCCAGAACAAAACTACAACTCAAAAAGATATCTGCACCCCTTTATTCATTGCAGAACTATTCACAATAGCCAAGACGTGGAAATAACCTAAATGTCCATCGATAGGATGAATGGATTAGAAGATGTGGTACATATACACAACGGAATATTACACAGCCGTAAAAAAGAACAAAATAATGCCATTTGCAGCAACACGAATGGAATTAGAGACTCTCATACCAAGTGAAGTAAGTCAGGAAAAGACAAAAACTACATGATATCCCTCTGATATTTTTATTGATTTGTAAATTAATGAACTTGTTGAAGAGGAAAATTAATTTACTTAACTGGATATTGGTCAATGTTGCAGAAACAGACTTATAGAGAACAGACTGTGATTGTTAAGGGGGAGGGGGTAGGGAGTGAGATGGATGGGTAGTTTGGGGTTGGTAGATGCAAACTATTGCATTTAGAGTGTATGGGCAATGAGGTCATAGTGCCTAACACAGGAAACTGTGTCCAATCACTTGGGACAGAACATGATGGAGGATAGTATGTAAACCAACTATACTTTAGTAAAAAAAAAAAAATGTGCATTTTGTTTTGTTTTGTTTTTGGTCTTTTTAGGGCCGGACCTGCAACATAAGGAAGTTCCCAGGCTATGGGTTGAATCAGAGCTGCAGCTGCCGGCCTACACCACAGCCATAACAACTTGGGATCCAAGATCTATACCACAGCTCAAGGCAATGCCAGAACCTTAACCCACTGAGTGGGGCCAGGGATCAAATCTACATCCTCATGGATACTAGTTGGGTTTATTACCACTGAGTCACAAAGGGAACTCCTGAGAAGATCTTATTTTAACAACCAGCGATGAACCGTCGTACATAGGCTATTTGCAAAATCCATGATTCTATAAGGCTCAGAATAAAAATTTCCTGACTACTCTTTGGAGGAAAAGAGAAGCAAGCCTCACGGAATCTCAAGGCCAATATTCACAATGTTTTAGTTGCCTAGCAACAATTCCTTGTGGTGTTCTGCTTCAGACCACACTGACTAGTTCTCTGATCATCTTCAGAGAGACCCAGAAGGACCTCTGGACTGAAAAAACAGATTATTTAAAAAATAATTCCAGATAATGTACCCCACCTGTTATATCCTTAAGGTTTTAATACAATCAGAATATTTAGGATCCTCCATTTCTAACTAAAACCGAAGTGTTTGAAACTACCCAGAAAGAATTACCCACTCGGGAATTCTAACTGAAAAAATGCAGGTCAAAAGACATGTTTGATAATGAAAATGGACATTTAAAAGCTCTCTGGCTCTGGCACAACTACTTAGTGTGATATTAGAGACTCTAACCCAATCCATAGATCATCTGGCAGGACTCAAAAGAGCCAGGAGTGTGACAAAGTTCCTTGCAGCAAAAGAGAAGCAGCTTGTGCTTTGGCATCCCAGAAATGTAAGTCTTTGATTCTTCTCTAAGGAAAATTTTCACTTTGCCTCATAAAAACCCAGAGGTTTATATGTGAAATAAGAACAGCAAGAGTAAAGCTACAGGAGTTCCCTTGTGGCTCAGTGGGTTAAGGATCCAGCATTGTCACTACTGTGGCTCTAGTTACTGCAGTGGTGCAGGTCCCATACCTGGCAGGACCTGGGAAATTCTGCATGTCATGTGGGCGGCCAAAAAAAGAAAAGAAAAAAAAAAAAAAAAGAGTAAAACTAAGGAAAGGCAAAAAAGAAAATAGTAAATTTTCTACAATGAGCCTGATGATTTTCTCACTTTTTTTAACCTATCAATTTGGTGAATATTTAAAAACAAAGTACTAAATACTGAGTAAATATATGATAGAAGAGATACTCATATACTGGTAGTGGGAATAAAAACATTCTACATTTCTTCAGTGTAATTTTGTAGTATAGCTCATGAACTTAAGCATGGTTATACTCAATAATTTAACTTATAAATGTATATTCTGAGGAAATATCTAAAATTCAGAGAAACAACTGTGTGTTGAGATGATAAGAGCAGAGAATTCATTAACAATTAATTCTAGTCTTCCACATGACAGAACTTTAAATATAAAGACATTTTTCTTCTTCTTTTTATAAAACAGATCCCAGGTTCTCTTGAATTGCTCCTCATGGCATGGTTTCCAGACCTCTTCATGTTCTGGCCAATATCCCTCTTCCATAGAAATATACACACCATCACTAACTTGTTCCTCTGGAAGTAGCATCATAGAATCAAACACAACATTCTAAATGTGACCTAAGCATCCTGTAGAACATTAAGGATCACACCAAATTTCTTATGTCCATCACCTAATATGTTTGTGAGAAGCAATAAGTAGATTGCTTACTGTCAAGATCCCAGCAACTAGTCACTGACTACTAGCCCTGCCCATTGCCTCCTTCTCCCTGGAAACACATGCATCATATCAAGGGGATAACAGCCTATTCACACTGAGGAAAGAGACAGCAGATATCCAAACTCCCATGCCAAAAAAAAAATAGTAACTGCCCACAAAATACAAAGGGATGCTCTTGCGTAGAAATAGCCCTCCAAGACTATAGCAGTTGGTTTCCCTAAACTCATAGAATAAGAAAAATATAAGCAAAATGAATAAGCTCAGGAACCACATTCCTCGTTAAAAGAACAGCAGAATTCACCTGAAGCAACACACAATGAAACAGACCTCTGCAGACTAACAGACAGTGAGTTCAAAAAGGAGATAGTGAAAATACTGAAGGAATTAAGAATGAATATGAAGGAATTAAGAGCAGATATAAACAATAATGCAGATCACTTTAGAAAGTAACTAGAAAATATAAGGAGGAGTTATGAAAAATTAGAAAATTCATTTGCAGAGACACAAACTGAGTTAAAGGCACTAAAGAGAAGAATGAATAATGCAGAGAAATAAATTAGTGACATGGAAGATAGAATAACAGAAATCACCTAATCAGGACAGCAGACAGAAAACCAAACAAAAAAACACAAAAGCAATATAAGAAATCAATGTAATAATATAAAGCAGGCCAATCTGTTTTCATAATAGGGATTCCAGAAAGAGAAGAAAAAGAAAAGGGGATTTAAAATATATTTGAAGAAATTATGTCTGGAAAATTTTCCATATCTAAAGAAAACAGATATCAAGATATAGGAAGCACAGAGGACCCAAAACAAGTTGTACCTAAAGAGGCCCACACCAAGACATATTATAATAAAAATTGCAAAATTTAAAGATAAAGAAGGAATTCTAAAGGAAGCAAGAGAAAAACAAATCATTAATTATAAGGGAACCCCCATAAGGCTATCAGCTAATTTTTCTAAATAAACACTCCAGGGGAGTTCCTGTCATGGCACAGTGGTTAATGGATCTGACTAGGGACCGTGAGGTTGCAGGTTTCGATTCCTGACCTTGCTTAGTGGGTTGAGGACCTGGCATTGCTGTGAGCTTGGTGTGAGTTGTAGATGCAGCTCGGATCCTGCATTGCTGTGGCTCTGGCGTAGGCTGGCAGCTACGGCTCTGATTGGACCCCTAGCCTGGGAACCTCCATATGCTGTGGGAGCAGTCCTAGAAAAAGGCAAAATACTAAATAAATAAATAAATACATACATACTACAGTCCAGAAGAGAGTGGTAAGCTTTATCAAAATTTCTAAAACAGAAAATTTTGCAGCCTAGAATACTCTACCTAGCAAGAATATCATTTAAAGTAGAAGGAGAAATAAAGAATTTCTCCAACAAGCAAAAACTAAAAGAGGACAACAATATTAAACAATATTAAAGAAACACTGAAAGATCTTCTCTAAATAAAAAACGTAAGAAGAAATAGGATGGAGGAAGTCACACTGGAAAGCAAGCACTTAAATTAGCCAGTATGCAGATCTAAAAGGAAAAAAAAAAAAAAAAACTTATTGTAAAAGTGATGATAAACACAAGGAACAGCAAAAGGACAAACATGAAGATGTTAAAAAAAAAAAAAGGACTTTGAAATCATAAAATGTGGAGAAGAAAAGTAAGAAAATCTAGACTCTTGTTTTGTTGTTGTTTATTAATGTGTTTGAGCCTATATTACCTTCAGGCCAAAGCAAGCAGATATAGGAAGGAGTTGAAAAACAAGGCAACCACACAAATCAAAACCAAATATTACATTCACAAAAATTAAAATGAAAGGAAATCATCCAACCAAAAAAGAAAGAACAAAGGAGGAACAAAGGAGAAACATAAAATCAACTGGAAAACAAGGTTTAAAATGGCAATAAATACATATTTGTCAATAATTACCTAAATGTCAATGGACTGAATGCTCTAATCAAAAGACTAGAGTGGCAAACTGTATGAAAAGCAAGAGCCTACAAGAGACCTTAAGGCAAAGAACACACATAAATTGAAAGTGACGGGATAGAAAAAGATATTTCATGCAAGTAAAAAAGACAGAGAAGCAGGAGTTGCAATACTCATATCAGACAAAATAGACTTTAAAATGAAGGCCATAAAGAAAGACAAAAAAGGACACTATTTAATGATAGAAGGATCCATTAAAGAAGAGGATATTACAATTGTCAATATATACGCCAAATATAGGAGCACCCAGATACATACAAAAAATACTAACAGACATAAAAGGAGAAATTAATGGGAAATAATAATGGTAGGAGACATTAACACCCTATTCATATCAATGGACAGATCCTCAGACAGAAAATCAATAAGGAAACAGAGATACTAAATTACACAATAGAAAAATTAGATTTAATTGACATTTCCAGGGCATTGTACCCAAAAAATCAGAGCATACATTTTTTTTCAAGTGCACAAGGAATATTCTCAAGGATTGACCACATCCTGGGGCATAAAATTAACCTCACCAAATTTAAGAGTATAGAAATTATTTCAAGTATCTTTTCTGACCACAATGGCATGAAATTATACATTAACCACAGGAGGAAAAAATGAGAAAAAACTGACTACATGGAGACTGGACAACATGCTACTAAAAAATCAATAGTTCAATGATGAAATCAAAAGGGAAATTAAAAAATACCTTGAGACAAATGATTATGAAAAACATTTGTTTTCAGAATAACCATTCAAAATCCATGAGATGCTGCAAAAGCAGTGCTTAGAGGGAAGTTCATAACAATACATGCCTTCCTCAGAAAAGAAGAAAAATCTCAAATTGACAACTTAACCTACCACCTAAATGAATTAGAAAAAGAAGAACAAACAAAACCCAAAGTCAGAAGAAGGAAGAAAAGCATAAAGATCATAGAGGGAATCAATATAATAGAGATCCAAAAAATAATATAAAAAAATCTGTAAAACCAAGAGCTGCTTCTTTGAAAAGGTAAACAAAATTGACAAACCTCTGGCCAGACTCACCAAGAAGAGGTGAGAAAGAACTCAAATGAACAAAATAAGAAATGAAAAAGGAGAAATCTCAACAGATGCTGCAGAAATACAAAAAAATTGTAAGAGAATACTATGAACAATTATATGCCAACAAATTTGACAACCTAACAACTTAGAAGAAATGGACAACTTTCTTAAGACTTACATCCCACCAAAACTGAATCAAGCAGAAATAGATCAACTGAACAGACCAATCACTAGAAATGAAATTGAATATGGAATAAAAACACTTCCTACAAACAAAAGTCCAGATGGCTTCACAGGTGAATTCTACCAAACATACAAAGAAGAACTTATACCCATCTTTCTTAAACTTTCCCAAAATTCTGAATAAGGAACACTACCAAAGACATTCTATGAAGCCACCATCACCCTAATACCAAAACCAGACAAAGATACTATCAAAAAAGAAAATTATAGGCCAATATCTTTTGAAGAATACAGATGTAAAAATTCTCAACAAAATTTTAGCCAACCAAATATAACAACATATAAAAAACATCATACACTATGACCAAGTGGGATTCATCCCAGGTTCACAAGGATGGTTCAACATACACAACTCAATCAATGTCATACACCACATCAACAAAAGAAAAGTAGAAAACACATGACTATCTCAATAGATGCAAAAAAGGCATTTGACGAAGTCCAACATCCATTCATGATAAAAACTCTTACCAAAGTGGGTATAGAGGGTACATAACATAATAAAATTCATTTATGACAAACCCACAGCAAATATAACACCCAACAGAGAAAAGCTGAAAGCTTTCCCACTAAAATCTGGAATAAGACAAGGATGCCCACTCTCATCACTTTTATTCATCATAGTATTGGAAGTCCTAGCCATAGCAATCAGACAAGAAATAAAAGCTATCCAAATTGGAAGAGAAGCAGTAAAACTGTCACTGTATGCAGATGATGTGATACTACATAGAGAAAATCCTAAGGACTCCACACAAAAACTGCTTGAACTGATCAACAAATTCAGCAAAGTAGCGGGATACAAGATTGACATTCAGAAGTCTGTTTCATTTCTGTATAGTAAAATAAAATATTAGGAAAAGAGTATAAAAATACAATACCTTTTAAAATCACACCCTCAAAAATTAAATATGTAGGAATAAACCTGATTAAAGAGGTGAAAGACTTATATGCTGAGAACTCTAAAACATTAATCAAGGAAGTTAAAAAGGATTCCAAGAAATGGAAAGATACTCCATGCTCCTGGATTGGAAGAATTAATATAGTAAAAATGGCCATACTACCCAGAGCAATCTACAAATTCAATGCAATTGCTATTAAATTACCCATGACATTTTTCACAGAACCGAAATGAACAATCCAAAAATTTATATGGAACCATAAAAGACACAGAATTACCAAAGCAATCTTGAGGGAAAAACAAACAAATAAACAAAAACAAGCAGGAAGCATAACTATCCCAGACTTCAGGCAATATTACAAAGCTACAGTAATCAAGACAGTGTGGTACTGGTACCAAAATAGACATACGGACCAATGGAACAGAATAGACAACTCATAAATGAACACAGACACCTACAATCAATTAATCTTCAACAAAGCAGGTTGAATATAAAATGGGAAAAACAACAGTCTTTTCAGTAAGTGGTGCTGGGAAAACTGGACAGCCATATGTAAATCAATGAAACTGGAATACACCTTCATACCATGCACAGCAATAAACTCAAAATGGCTTAAAGACTTAAATATGACAAGACACCATCAAATTCCTACCAGAGAACATAGGCAAAATATTTTTCAAAATCAACTGTACAAATTTTCTCTTAGGTCAGTCTCCAGGGCAACAGAAATAAAAGCAATATTAAGCCAATGGGACCTAATCAAACCGACAAGCTTTTGCACAGCAGAAGAAACTTAAAACAAAACAAAACAAAAAAACCCCACAACACCAAAAAGGCAACCTACACAATCGGAGAAAATAGTTTCAAATGATGCAACTGACAAGGGCTTAATTTCTAAAATATAAAAACAACTTATGCAACTCAACAGCAAAAAAAAAAAAAAAAAAAAAAAAACAAAAAAACCCAAAAACCCAATTGAAACATGGGCAGAAGACCTGAATAGACATTTCTCCAAAGAAGATATACAGATGACCAACAAGCACATGAAACAATGCTCAATATCACTGATTATTAGAGAAATGCAAATCAAAACTACTATGAGGTACTAACTTGCCATCATTAACAAGTCAACAAATAAACGCTGGAGGGGGTGTGGAGAAAAGGGAACCCTCCCACACTGCTGGTGGGAATGTAAATTGGTACAACCACTATGGAAAACAGTATGGCATTACCTCAAAAAACTAAATATAGAACTACCACATGACCCAGCAATCCCACTCTTGGGCATATATCTGGACAAAACTTTCCTTGAAAAAGATACATGCACCCGTATATTCATTGCAGCACTATTCACAATAACCAAGACATAGTAACAACCTAAATGTGAGAAAAAGAATATACATATATGTATGACTGGGTCACTTTGCTGTATAGTAGAAATTAACAGAATGGGTAAATCAACTGTAATGGAAAAAATAAAACTCTTAAAAAAAGAAATCAATGAAAAATTATTAGGCACATGAAAACAAAGAAATGTGACCCACTGTCAAGAAAGAAAAAAATTCAATAGAGGCAAACTTATAGATAGCCCAGAGTTAAATGATCATACAGGGACTTAAGAGCAACTGCTAAAATTAGTTTCTTATTACCATCTTTCCTACTAGAATGTAAGCTCTTTGAAGGTAGGGTTGGTGTTGTTTTGTTTTGTTTTGTTTTTTTGTTTTTTTTTTTTTGCTTTTTGTATTTTTCTCTCTCTGGTTTATTTGGTGCTTGTCAACTATGTATCCAGCATCAAGGACAGGTTCAGGCATACGGTGGGAGCTCAATAAATATATCTTTAATGAATGAGCACTATAGGCCCAGATCTAGTTGCTAGGGATGGAAGAGCAAATAAATCAAAAGTTTTCATCCTCATAGAACTTACTTTATAATGGAATAATTTTTAATGAGAAGTATATTTTAATTGAGCTACATTGTAAGTTATCGTAATTAATGGAAATGACAATCATTATTCCTTTTTCAAAGCCAAAGCAAATTTTAACCATGCATTTAATTATTTCATTTGTTTTCCAGTATCTATAATCGTTGTCAGTTTGGCTAGGCATCTAATATTATCTACAGTTTTATCATTATAATTCATTTTCATTCTCTTCA
This sequence comes from Sus scrofa, assembly GCF_054392235.1. Lineage (NCBI taxonomy): Eukaryota > Metazoa > Chordata > Mammalia > Artiodactyla > Suidae > Sus > Sus scrofa. The sequence goes on along the minus strand of NC_139387.1, from coordinate 79,453,094 downwards.
GAGAAGCAGAAACTGCTCATGTTTATGTTTATCAAACATCTAAATGGTTTCTAAAATTGTTTATCAAATTGTCTGATTTTGCCAAGTGTTTCTAGATAAAAATCACACTCGAAAACATAATGTAATAAAAATGTTTCACCTGTTTATAATTCTTTTGAATTTCATACACTTATATGAAGAATTGCTTAGTACTAAAATATATCCTAAACCCTTTAACAGATTTTAAGTTTATATTTCATTCATTTCCATGATAGGAAGAAATTATCCAGAAAAAGTGAATCTAAATTAAAATTTCTTAGGAAGCAATACAAATAAATTCCATTATGTGAAGATAAAACTAAAATGAGTACATTTAAGATATGTTGGGATTAATTCTTTTTCATTAAAAAATAAAAAGAGAAACATTCTATTTACTTTCGTCTTTTTTCTCCCGTCTGGTGACAACTGAGCTCATATTTCTAAGCCTCTTCTTTATGCCTCTTAAAAAAACTTCTGACAACAAGAAGTCTGCTTAAAAATACTGTCAACAATGACAAACATAAACAGGTTATTTTATTTTTAAAAAAATCCTTTATATTCTTTGATATTCTAGGAGAAAATAAGCTGTGTGATACTGTATGCTAGTGATAAGAAATGGCAACGATAATACTTGTAGAGAAAACACCCATTTAGTCTTTTAGAAAATCTTAATATGAGAATAAAAAAGTGTTGAGATACTAAACTTCTTTAAAAACCTGTTTTTAGGAGTTCCCGTCGTGGCTCAGTGGTTAACGAATCCGACTAGGAACAATGAGGTTGCGGGTTCGGTCCCTGCCCTTGCTCAGTGGGTTAACGATCCGACATTGCCGTGAGCTGTGGTGTAGGTTGCAGACACGGCTTGGATCCCGGGTTGCTGTGGCTCTGGCATAGGCAGGTGGCTACAACTCTGATTCAACCCCTAGCCTGGGAACCTCCATATGCCATGGGAGTGGCCCTAGAAAAGCCAAAAAAACAAACAAACAAACAAAAAAGACCTGTTTTTAAAGGTTTCTGAGGATAAGCCAGGCATCATCCTGAGGAAGTAAAGGATTATGGCTGTAAGATCTGAGTGCTCAATCTTTATGATCAATTGTGTCTTTTTTTAAATGGAGAACTATAGTACTTAGATAATTAGATTAAAAGGGTCATAAATAAATTATAGATGCTATTTACCAAAAAAAAAACTTCCCTATAATTTTTTTCTAATATATCTTAGAATTACATATAGCTCAATTAAGAATCCCAGAAGGCCTCTCTTTGCTTTCCCATTACAGATTTAGACATGCTGCTTCTTCCCCTATAGCTTTAAAACATTTAGTTTGCTGTATTTCACTACCAATTTACTGGGATGCTAAAAAAAAAATCAAAATAAAAATAAATTTTAAAAAAGAAAGCATTCAGAGTAGATGAAATTCTTAAAAGGTCCAGCTTCTTTTGTTTTTGATAAAACTCTTCATTTAAAATTCATACAAACTAATCAAACAAAACTCACCTGTCTTTGCATCTTTCCAGTCATCTGAAAGAATAGTCTTGGTCTGGATATTGTATTTAGATATCGGACTATGATTGTCTGAACCCCGGCTCCAAGTAAGTGCCACCGAAGTGGCTCTAATGTCTTCTATCCGCAAACCACCAGGAGGGCCTGGAGGGCCTGAAATGAAAATTTGGGTAATGAATCAGTGAATTCCAACTAGTGAATTCAGTGCACATTAGAATACAAAAGTGTCTGCCTTGTAATTGATCTAAAGAATATTAATACTATATAATTAGTGTTGCCCCATTTTTTAAAAATATAAACTATAAGAAGCAGTAATAGAATCTTCACGATGACTTCACGATGTCTCTTTTTAAGAAAGGAGATAAGTACTGTCCTTTAAAATGGCATTGTTATTCAGGATAAATGTGATAATCTTTGACTCGTAAAATGCAATTGGCATTGAAAGGATCTAGTTGATTACAGCTTAGTGAGATTTAATGCACGCTTTGCTGCATGCATGGGTCAGAGCTGACAGCGCAATCCAGATATGAGGAGAGTTAGTCAAATGTTTCATTCTGTCTCCCCATAATGGAAAAAATACTTTTTAATAAATCTAAATGCTATAGGTAATTCATTTCACTTGGAATAGAAATTTCTGGGGATGATTGTAGGTATCATTTGGGTACTACCTTTCATGTTTGTTATGATAATAGAAATAAGTAATATTAAAAGAAATATTTATACTTTATATTAAATGTAGAAAACAACAGTCAACTCAGATATACCAGGAATGATCTTAAAACATCAGATAATATTCTGAAGAGTCTTAGACCAGAAGAATTATTACTGTTGTGTAAGATAAAACAATGTTAAAAATAGGCTTTCAGATGCTTCATAACTCAGTACTAATATTATCTATTTATCCCCTAAATTAGACCCCCTTGTTGGATGGTAGGGATGAAAAGATGAATGAGACATCACTCTTAGATTCTGAATAGTTCTTAGTTTTGAAAAGGGTGATATGAACCAGCAAATAATTCACCGTGATAGACAGTAAGAATATCATGATTATGGTATATAAGTATTTATATCTTTCATTACAATTTCTTATTTTTTAAAATGTGAAAAAAGGCCTTTAGTTGCTAAGTAGCATCTTTCACTTAGAAGACTCAGTTGCCAGAGAACTCCTAGAAGAGACATTTCAGACAATGAATCAGTTGTTTTCTTCATACCAGAAAGGAGGCCATCTCCAACTGAATTAGGAATAGTGAATATAATCACCAACAACTTTGGTAAAGTGGCAGTTTTTTTTTTCATATGGAAAAAGTATTAAATAAAATACGTTTTTATTCTTTAGGTGAAAATAAATGCCTTCCTATTTAAATGTCAGATCAGATGCTTAGTCTCCATCACCTTTGTTTCCCTCGTAGGCTTTGGTCTTTGCAAATAGACAACACCTCAAACATTCACCAATTTCCTTGCCACTGGTCCCAAGGAAGAAAATGTGTGTATACATAAACAGAATCACACTACTACTAATGTTAAAATAACACAAGACACAGCCTATTGATGGTAGTAAATTTTATTTGGAAACATAACATAAATTAATAAAGGTAAATAAATTTTGTAAGTGTAAAATCTGTAATGGCATTCTTATACTTCCTGTTGTTAATTAAAAGTAACAATACACTATCCAAAATTAAGGAAATAGCCACAGAAATTACATGATACATTTGATATTCAGAAAGAACATATTGCATTTTCATCTGTAAAAATCACATTGAAATACAGTGCACATTCTTGATCAGAACCATGGAGTTCTTTACTTCACATAAAGTATCATCCCAAGGCAGTTACTGAGTGGAATATTTCAAAATATTAAAATTAAAAATTAGAAAGGAGAAATTTTACAAAGATAAGTTTTAAAAGGAAGAAAAAATCTTATAATAGAGCATTCAGATACTTTTTCTGAGCATAAAGGTATAACATTCAGAAAATTTATCACTGCCATAGGCTAGTCTTTAACCATTAAAGTGTAAATCATTTCCCTGCTGTTATTCTCCGAAATTGTTGGAATGGCAAACAAAAGACCTTCTAAAAGGTCAGATTTAAGTTGCATATTACTAGTGTCTTTGTTGGGACATTATATGCATAATGTCACCCATTCACTGAGGAGCAGCATTGCTGGGCAAAAGACTGTAATTGCATTTATGTATTTTTCTCTGATATAATGGGTTCTTAATAAACATTTGGTGAAGACATAAAATTATCCCATTGACCTTCAGACTGTTCTCTAAACATAACAGTCATACACAATACAACTCCATTCTTCCACTTGCCTTGAAATACTATATCATGAGAAGAAGGTGAAACTGAGAAAACAAATGGAAAGGAGTTGGTTGATACCCTCAAAACCCCAATGTGTCAATATAGTAGATTTTTCCATCTATTAATTAATGACAAGTATGTCCCAGAAAATACCTGAGAGAGAATATACTGTTAAAAAGCAGAGATTTTGTAATTAAAATAGGATTGATTTTAAATTCTGTGCCTTGATTTATCTTGAGCAAGTTTCTCAAATTTACCAAGCCTTCATTTTTCATCTGCAAAATAGGAGTAATAAAAATTGACCAGTTGGGACTGTTATTAGGATTGAAATCAAATCTTTAAGGAATGTAATGCTAGGTCTGGTCCACAGAAAGCCCTCAGCATATTTTAGCTATTAATATTATTATTGTTACTCCTATAAACTTTTGCTGGGCATCTGAGCTATTAGGAGTACGTATTAATTTTATACTTATTAACAATTAGCAGGGATCTGTTTCCCATATTTTTCACTAACCACTTGCTTTGATTCAAAAGCAAGCTATTTTTGGTAAGTTTGAGGGAGGTAAGGGAAGATGGGGGCAGTGAAGGCGCTCTAGTATGTACGAAGGAAGTGAGATGCAGCAAAAAATAGTGGTGCCAAGGAGTCAAACGGGGCCAGCCCTGCACTGCCAGGAATAAGGTTTTCAAAGCAATGCAGCTGATGTTACTTGTTGTCTAAGAAGAGTGTTGTGATAAAAAATAAAATAACTCAGTCACTAGCTCCTCAGCACAAAGGAAGGCCTTTAGGAACTGGCTATCTTTCTGATTCTTCCCTCAATGAAAAAAAGTAATATATACTACTGACTCTAAGAGTTTTGGTTTGGTTTGCTTATTTTGGCCACACCCATGGCATGCAGAAGTTCCTGGGCCACAGATCGAATCTGAGCCACAGCAGTGACAACACTGAATCCTTAACTGCGAGGCTATTGGGGAACTCCTGTTTGTTTCTTTTTAAAGCTCTCATCAGTGTACAAATATTTTCAAGAAATCATTAAGGAAAGAATTGAAGTCAGGGAAAATGTAAGAGAAAGGCCTTCTAATGGAAGGTTATTTCATTATTACTCTACTGATGTATCTTTCCAGTTTCTTAGGTGTCCTCAGGCAGATAGCTAATGATTATTAAGAACACTCTTTACACCACATTTAAATTATCATGAAACAGAGAAATTGTTCAGATGGAAAGGACGTTTGGAATTTGACCTGCATTTTAAATGTCTGGGTATATTAGATGACAAATTATTTTACTATTCCATTTTTAAATTTATTTTGTTTTTATCATTAATGATCCACAGTGGGGGGAAAAAAAAGAAAGAATTGGAATATTTCTCTGATTAGCCCTGGCAAAAGCTTTTCATCATTTCTTCTCACTATGAGTAAATACTTAATGGAGTTGAAAAAAGAAAATGAGAAAAAGAGATATGAAGGGGGAATAAAAATTATTCAAATTAAAATTTTTGTTTTTAGTTTTTATGAATATGGTTTCATCTACCCTATTGCTTGTCACCACATACCCCCCCATAGTCCTGGAGTTCTGAAATTCATTTTTTTAAGCTTATATATCATATCCATAAAACAGTGTTGCTATTTTAGTTTCCTGATTCTTCCAAATGCTGACAGATGTCACTGAGTGGACATCACTAATTGTATTAGGCCTGTCCAGCTGAAAAAATTCCTCCTTTATAAATTAACAGTATTGACGTCAGTGTTGGTTCTTTGCATTTTCTTTTCCTATTCAAAATCATTGTGCTCAACTGCTGCCTTTCTGTAGAGGCTGCCACTATTGATTATTTTTCCTTTTTTTTTAAATTCTATTGGCATATAGTTGACTTAGAAAGTTGTGTTAGTTTCAGGTGTACAGTAAAGTAAATCAGTTATACATATACATATATCTATTCCTTTTCAAATTCTTTTTGAATATAGGTTACATCACAGTATTGAATAGATTACCCTGTGCTACACAGTAGGTCCTTGTTACCTATCCATTCCATATGTTCTTTTTTTATTTGCATTAGCCTCTATCTTCTTATTCTTGCTTTCTACCCATTATTATATTTCCCTCTGACTTTAAATATCTCTCTCAGAGATCACTGATTAAGAAAGCTCCATAAAATCTCACCTGCGGAGATCAATCTGCGGTCTTGGTCCCCTAGCATCTGAGGTTCAGTGTGATCTCATTGGCAATATCCATAGTCTCTTTCCCTAAATTTCTCTAGGTTCTCAATGCTTTTACTACTAAATTACTGCCCATAGGCAAATAATGAAAACATTTTGATGTGTAAAGTAGATCATACATATTTTACAGATCTCTTAAGCCAACATCTACACATTTTACAAAAGGATGCTGAAGTCTAGAAGGGTTATTGGCAGAGTCACACAGCTAGTATGTGATGGTGTACAGAGACAAGACAGGAGACGGGGTTTCCTGGCATAACCCAGGCAAAATGAGAAAACCCATGTCTGAAATTCAAATCTTGCAGCCCCAACATGCCTGTCGGCAAAAAGCCTGCAGAGAACTATCTGAACACTGGACACATTTATGCTGCTGTTCTCTTGGATTTGTATGCATTTTTGAAAAAGTATGAACTCAGAACAACATGAACTTTACATGATGTAAAATGTCATTGAATCCAAAAAAGGAAATGTAGATAGTATATTTTAATAAAAATAATATATTCTACCGAGCCCTTATTATATTAATTGCTATATCTTTTATAATTCTTATCAATAACCCTATGATTTGGTATTATTATTTTCACTGTTTTACAGATGAGAAAACTGAGACATGGATGGATAAAATGAAATTACTACAATCATCCAGCTAGCAATTGGCAAAACTAAGATTTGAACCCAACTGATTTGCCATGAGACCAACTTTTCAATGATTCTAGTAAAAACAATTATTTAAAAACTGCATTATCAGAATCAGACTCAAAAATAGTATTGACTACTTTCCTTTAGAGACTTTTCTGGGGGGATATGAATTATGTGGGCACTAGTGTATATTTTGGGGAAAAAGACAAAAATGGTGATACATTGATCATAGCTTCTTAAATCTTTGTGTGATCTCTTAACTTGGGTAAGTGAAGATAAACACATCACTCATTTATAAACTTCTATTACATCCCCAGTTTTTTTTTTTTAATCATTAAGATATTTGTTAATCTGTGCTGAATTTTACCAGAGTTTTTACTTTAAAAAATGATGTCTGAACAAAATACAGATGTTATTTCTACTCGGTTCTTTTTCATATGTAAATAAAGAGGAAAAAACCATCAGAAAAACGATTACTTATCAATTCTGTCAATTCCTCCTTAGGAATGTAGGTATATTCAAAAGAAGAGTTTAGACAGTTGAGGAAAAATAGCAGAAAAAAGATCTTTTTTTGAAGTGACTTATTCACACATGAATCTATATTGCTTAATAACTTAGACTAATTTTCCCAGAAGTCAAATGAGATAGAAGATTTGAAACTGAGACCCTCCAAGATTAAGCAGGACGAACCATAGCTGTGACTATAGCCCGGTGTCATTTGAGTCAGCAAATGACAAATCTTGCAGCCCCAACATGCCTGTCGGCAAAAAGCCTGCAGAGAACTTAGGAAGTAGCCCTAATGCACTCTCTTCCTCTCAAATATTGAGCAACTGGCTCTCTAAACAACTGTATTTGGAACTAGACCCCCAAAACTGCTGGTCCTTCTCAGACTCCATTCCACAGAGCACACATTTAATAATATAAGCCTTGATGCTAAGCAGGAAAGACATCTCGGTGTAATTCTACTTCCGCTTGTACTTCCCCAGTAATTAAAAGCAAAGCACCACGATATAAATATCTTGTGGTCCATTATTTATTTTTACTAAAATAACAAATTTTAAGGATAAGTTTGAGTGTTAAGAAAACCAAAAAACTTTCAGATCAAATTATCTTTCCTTTTAAAATAAAATAACATGGAAACAACAATGCCGACAGAACATCAGTTATATTAAGGCAAGTGGTTTCTTCTTTACCAAAATGCCAATTAAAGTTGCCTTATTACTACAGGCCCATTCTTGCTCTGAAAATTAGTTAAGACAACAGCTTTATTATAAAGTAATAAAAGATGAATCAGTGTGCGGTCTTGTTGAAACATAAAGCTGTACTAAGATGAAGCTGAATATTAAATATTTCTTCTCTACCATTATATAGGATGGCAGTATGGATTTTTTTTAACCTCTAACATTAATATTTTAACCTCTTACATTGATAAAAGTAAACTTAGATCTCCATTAGAAATGAGAAAGAGACTAAAGGGAGGCAAATGAATCTATATAATTCTAGATGATATTGATGCAGTTTATCTAAACCAGAATATTCTCTTTTTCTCAGCACTTGTCATACTTGTCATGTGGTTTCCTTTCTAATTTTTATTCTTTCTTTCCCAAACTATATTCCTATCTGATCTTGGTGGCATACTTTCAATTATGGACTATGTAAGAAGATGCTCACAAAGCTGATTCATGCACATCTCCATGGCGATGTCAAATTAATTTTAAATATCTTATTAAAATGACAATTGACCTAGATCTCCAGTCTGAATTCTAAGATGCTTCCTTCTGCGAAAATAACTTGAGACTGAAAAATGAAAAAATGAAAACCAATGGAAATAGGTAAGATTTTGAGCCAGAGATATGTATTCTTTAAAATGACTAATTGGAGTTCCCATTGTGCCTCTGTGGTAACAAACCCGACTAATATCCATGAGGATGCAGGTTTCATCCCTAGCCTCACTCAGTGGGTTAAGGATCCCATATTGCTATGGGCAGTGGTGTAGGATGGCAGCTGCAGCTCCGATTCAACCCCTAGCCTGGAAACTTCCATATGCCGTGCATGCAGCCCCCAAAGCAAATAAATAAATAAATAAATAAATAAAAGGACTAATATATTATATATATATATATATGTCATATATGTATCTCTCAAATTTTTCTTGAAAGTTCTTCCAGACACAGATGGGGAGATGGGGATGCTGAAGTTACTAAATGAGAAGTCAATGTAATATCTCACACCTCAACCGAAACCTGTTTTGAGAAGAGCAAAATTATTTCCTGTGAAGAAAAAAGAATTTTAAGCATGTCTCTTTGACCAAAGTGCTGGGGGGATGAAAATATTCAAACAATTAAGCAGTTCCACTCACTTTTAATCTCTCACTTCAGCCCAAGTCCTTCCAAAAATCTTGACCTTCCTCTCAAAACAAAAGATCCAAGAAGGCTGATGCTAGGAGCTAACAAAATTAAACATGCCTGCGTGCTGTTAGTGGCTTAGTCATCTTCACTTAAATCTTGCTACTGAGATGACGATTTTCTCCACATGCTGTCCACTTTCACTTCCCAATCCCAGGAATTGTTCCAAAAACCCTACAGAGCCATGGGGAGCCTTCATTTGTTTATTGCTGTTTTGTATCTTTTCTTGCCAAAGGATACATATGGCATGAGGATACAAAAGGCCACTGAGGTAATGCCCCTTAGCTTACATCCTAATTAAGATGACTCATTAGTGAATTTGACAACAACATTGTTCATTACCTGCTTGGGTAAATCAAACAGTCCATTCAGTGGCAATATTCCTGTATTATAATTCACCAATTCTTCATTTTTTTTTCAGATAATGAGCTAATTTCTGAGAGATATATAATTTCGAAGAAAAACAGGACATGAAAACACAAAAATTTACTTTTTATGAGGTACTGGGTTAGTTCACTAGGCATTTTTCAGATATTAGAGAAGCTACGTATTTTTAAGTATCTTTCTGCTCAAAGTATATTTAGATGTTTCAAAAGGTGAAAAAACCTCTAAGAACTAAATTTTGGGGGTAGGCAGGTAGGGAACTTGGAAGCTACAAGATTAGTAAAATCTAGTATAACATGTTAAAAAAAAAAAAAAAAAAAGGCTTTCACACAAATAGTGAGTGTCAACGATCACCAGGTTGGAGGCAGACTTGCACAGACGGGGAGAAAAGGATCCACCATGTTTTTCTCTCCATCTTTTCTGTTTTTACCTGCAAGAGGAAAGATCAAGGCTGAAGGGCAAGTGTGGATGCCCATTTCGGAGCAGGAAGCCATGTACTTTGGGAATTTGCCATGTGTCCTCAGTAGGTAAGTAGCAACAGTGAACAAAGAAAACATCCTCTCCTAGACTCTATAGACGGCGGTCCAAAAGGGAGAAGGCTTACGTGACACGCATTATCCCCATCAAACCAGTTCCCCTCAGAAACTGCGACTGACTTTCTAAAGAATGAGAGTTGCAACTAGATCCCCTCCTTCCCTCTAAAATACCCCTATACTCCTAGACCTGTTGTAATTCACTCCCTATAGTACAAGTTTTCCTACTCAAACATATGCTTATGCCTTCAAGGCTTCCAAGTAAGGAAAAGAAAAAATCCTGAGGATGACTTTAAGCAACTGAATCAACAGTTGGGGCTGAAAGTTATGGGAACCTGTGTCTTAAGTAATATTGTATTCATTGTTTATGTCTATATAGACATTAATAACAAAGTGGACAGAAGTAAAAGAAAATATGTATAAAAAGTCACCACGGGCAACCCGTGAACTCTACCTTATTGTCTTTCATCAACATGGACTTTGAGGCTTATAGTGATTAACTGACTGGCCTAAGACCACAGGTTATCCAGCAGGTGAAGTGCGTTTCTAATCCATGTTTACCTAATGCCAAAAACCATACCTTTTCCATTGTGCCAGGCAGAACTTTAATGACTACTTGCATATACTAATATAACTAGAATATAGAAAGGTATATAATTAACAAAATGAGCTTCCACCTATGTTCCCTAACCATAGCTAGGGATAGTTGAATAGAATTGGACCATTTTATAACCACTAGTGTCCCCCTGGTGATAGTTATTTAGATAGGAGAAATGGTATCTAAGAAAACTTGCTGGGAAAGCTGCTGCTTATTGCAAATGTAGCCCTATGGCGACAAAGGCCACGGAATGCATTTGCTACTTCAAACATAAGTGTTTTTCAAGCCTTTTGAAGAAAACAAATTGCTAAATTTAGGTATTTTTTTTCTCCCTTTTAAATGAAGTTTTGGTAGTTTTTTCAGGAGGCAGCTGTGAACAGTCACATGCGGAACCTCCCTAAACTGTTCCCCATTAGAGTGTCATTTCTCGAGTTACTAACAGCAGCTTCCAGCCTTCGCAGAAACATATGAAATAGTGGTCCTCTAAGTTGCTTACACCACAGATATCAGACATACCTGGTGTGTATGGACAGTCCCTTGCCCCTGGGGAAATGCTCAAGAATCTTCAGGGAGCTCAAGCACCAGCTGTTGAGAGCCACTAAGACTGTAGCGAGCTGGTACTCAGAAGTGTATTCCTTCGTGTGACGGAGCCCAGACTATTCAGTGACACACACCAGGGACCACTACAGTCTGGTGAGTCACAAGTTCTTTGCCTCTAATAATACTGAAAATTCATAAGTTGTAATTGTTTTTGTAAAAATGAAGTGGATTCAAAATTATCCTTTTAATATGTTATTCACTTTCATCCCAATGCACTTTCAGATAAAGAGGTAGGTGTTCCAGCAGTGCCCAGGGAAATATACATAGATCACAATCAACTTCCTTACCTTGTCCAGTATTCAGAGTGACTATTACTAACACAGGACAATTAGAAGTTAAAATGATGTTTTTCTTTTTTGAAAATAAAAGACCTTTTGGATTTACTCCAGAATCTGCTTTCACCAAGTTATTGGGCACTTAAACATTGTAACAGAAAAGTGCTGTGGCAGAGAAAAGATTGAGAGCTTCCTGACGTGCTGATCTAATGGGATGTCCTAAGCCTTAAGTCAAACTTAGATAAAGCACGGGTTGCTGGGACAGGGTAATTCTGTCACACAAGCATAGCATCCACACTTCTTTCTTTGAGGAGGAAGTAGGGAGGATACAGATCATGAAACAGCAGCATTTACAAGATACCAATGGAGATTCCACCATTGGTTGCATTACCCTTTTAACATTTCTCCCTTTCTTGTGGAGTAAGTCTCAATTAATCCCATTGATGATGGCAGTTTGAGAAGCTCTGGAAAGCAATTCAAAAGGACTAAAACCTCTTCTCTGCAACTTCTTAAAATAAGTTTAGAGGGTAAAAGCTTTCTCTGAGTTTCCTACATTTTCATTTGCTTGGGAGTAAAAAATTCTGTGAATCAATCAAATTCCCAGGGCCTGGGCTGGTGAGGTTGGCCAGTGGGAAGGAGATGGTGATGGCGGAAAGCCAGTCTGCAAAAGGCTCTAGGAAGAAATAATTGTACATTCCTGAGACTTGAAAGGCAGACTGCACAAAAATCAAGCACAAGCAAAAATATTTTACTTAAAAGGAATTTTATACCATTGAGCCTTCTGTTGGTCGTTTTTTCAAAAATGAAGCTAAGGAATTTTCTCTTTATAAAAAAAATGAACCAAAAAGAGAAGATATGAAATTCTAATTTCAAATAACTTGAAAGTTTACTCTCTAAATTCGCTTTGGATAATCAACACCTCAGAGTGTTTGGGTGGACAATATAATTAATTTGATGAAACAAATTCATATACCAATGGTGAAACAGATGCACAATAAAAATTACATGATCTGATTTTTAAATTTGGGGATGTAAAACATTAAAGAAAGGGAAGGGAAGTAAATTATGTAGTAAATTATGTATTATTTGGAGCACTGATAACTGGCCAAGTTGCGGCTTGATCATGTGAACTCTGAGGAATATTTTCATTTTCTTTGCGTTCTGTTTTAAATTTCTTCTGCCTATCAATGTGATTACCAGTTCTTGCACTAATTTTGTTAAGATGATGTGACAAAATTTACATAAAAGTCCTAAAGACATATACATTCTAATCTAAAACATTTAAACAGTTTGAATGAACTAGTTTTAAAGCCAAAGAACACATCTATGATTTATTTACTGGTTTTGCTACTGTAATTATAATCGTTATGATGTTGACTAGCTGAAAAAATATTTTAAATTACTATAGTTTTCCCTTGTTATTAGACCAGCCATAAATATACTATGGTCAAAAATAAAACTGCAAAATCTGCATCAGTAACTTTCTATGGAATAAACATTTCTTACCATAAAAGAAAGAAGACCTACATTTTAATTTTTCCACTTTGATTATTTTATCCCATCAGATATATCTGAATTAATGTTTGATTATATTATAACAATGAGCTGGGTGTTATATCTGAAGTCAAATTGCGTATATTCAAATCTTGCCCTTTTTCTTATTAGCTGTATGACCTTCTTCTTCTTAGCTGTACAGCCTCTTCGAACTTAGCCTCTTTGGAACTCAATTTCTTCGTGTATATATGGGGATAATAATAGTATTCATTTCTTATAATAGTACCTGGTAAATATAAGCCTTAATAAGTATTAAATATCTTTATATAATAAAAATATGATATGCAGTATGTGTATTATTACAATGTGATAATTATAATGTTATTATAATATTATTTTTTATTATAAGTATATATTATATTATTTTATGTCATATATTATATATTAAATTATATAGTTACATATCTTTATTTTTTATGTTCATAGTATATGCCTTTTCATAGCATGACTGGAGTTGCCAACATAATATTTTGCAAACATAAATTTATTTTTTAAAATATGAATTAGTTGCCGTTTATTCATGCCCATTATAGATATCACTGATTATCTGTATGGCTCTTGTAATTTGACATAATTGTTAGCCTAATTTGGCTTTATTTTCTGATAAATACACAACTGATGTTTAAAGCCCAAGATAGAGCAATGAAATAGGTGTCTAAAAGCGTGCCAGGCTATAAAGTTCTGTAAAGCTTTTCTGTTTTTCCTCCTGGAATCAAAGAGAGGAAAGCAAATTCACTGATTATCTTTTAAGGGAGCCATGGATACAGTCCAACTGTGTAGTAAAGAATAAATTCTAGCTTTCTGAAATCTGAACAGCTTGACTATGACAAAAAAGAACGCAGGAACAATTAATTGAAGAAGAGAAGTCCCACAAGGAAACTCCTCTCATAGTACTACAGTGAAGAAAAAGAAGAGTAATCTAAATTTACAACAGAGTATGCTTTATGGTTTCATCTACCAGTTTATAACCCTCACACCATTACGTTTTAATTTTTTTTTTTTTTTTTTTTGTCTTTTTGCCATTTCTTGGGCCGCTCTCATGGCATGTGGAGGTTCCCAGGCTAGGGGTCTAATTGAAGCTGTAGCCACTGGCCTACACAAGAGCCACAGCAACGCAGGATCCGAGCCGAGTCTGCAACCTACACCACAGCTCATGTCAACGCCAGATCCTTAACCCACTGAGCACCAGCGATCAAACCCGCAACCTCATGGTTCTTAGATTCGTTAACCACTGCGCCATGACGAGAACTCCACGTTTTAATTTTTGAACTTGTGAAATGAAATGTTAAACCAGATCATTTTCAAGACCCAACCTAAGGTTTAAAATATTGTGACTCATTCTGAATGAATTACATACTCCATTGATCTATTTAAACATTTCCTTGAACTTATGTCAATTTACATTGAACTGACACTGAGAACATAATTTTAAATTATTTGTGTTCTTTATGACTTTAGTAGTAATCAAGAAAGCTGTGATTTTCACTAGACCTTTTAAAAAGAAAGACTACTAATAAGTTTAACTTTGAAATAATCAGGCTACTTTCTAAATTCTGTATTTATTATAAACAAATAAGTATTTCAGCTCATTGCTTTAGCTTTAGCTGCTGGCCCTTAGTGGCTTTTGAATTTGTTGATTCTCAATGAAAATGAGAAAGCTTAATTTCTGGGCAAGCTTCGCTATTAATAGATGTATTGCTGGGATTTCATGCCAAGTGGGGTCAGGATGCCTCGGAATGGTGCCTAGTCAGTCGTTGTTCCAGCCAGTGTGGGCAGTGAGGGCCATTTTCCTGTCTCAGTTCTGCAAGGACTGATGAGATGGAATCTTTAGTCTGTCTCTGTGGCAAACTTTCTTGGCCAAAGAAAGTGGAAAGCGGAGGCAATTATCCAAGTATCTGAGGTAAATGTGTGTTTTTCTGACCCAAATACTTGAAAAACTACCTCAACCATTCTCTTTGATTTGGTGATGATGATCTGGACACATCTTTCTGTCTGTATAAGTGTATCTCTTTCTGGACTTCTTCACATAAGTGTGTGTGTGTGTCTGTGTGTGTGTGTCTGTGTGTGTAGCAGGTAGGAGTGTTAAGGTATGTATACACTTATATGTCTGTCTAACTTGGTGTTTATACTACACGAAACTTTTTAATCTGTTCTACCTAATTGTAGAGTGATTAAAATGATCAGTTTAAAAGTCCTTTTGAATCAATTTGGACATGCCATGCTTAAATAATAATTTTAAACATAAATCCACATTTAGTTATTTAATAATTTGACTAATAATTTTAAACATAAATCCACATTTATTTAATAATTTAACTATAATTTGAATACAGTGTGATTATTTTTGCCAGATACCGCAGAAATCCAAATCCTGACTCAGCACCAAGAGTTCTACTAACTTTTAACATGACACCAGACTCACTGTCCTTTTGTTTTCACAAATATCCAAGGTCCCTGAGTTAGCCATATAAATAAAATGCTAAATAATCCAAGAGGCAGTAATTTAACCTTTTTTAAAAAATTTCTTTGGCTTGGTTTTTCCCACAATGCTCTAAAAATTCAGCTACTATTTATTAGCATATGCTACACAATGGGAGAGAGAGAAAGCAGAACAGAGCTGCCATCAATAACATGCACAACTTAGTAGCAGCAATTCTAAAGCAGACTTGGTAATCTTTCAGGTACTCTTCCAAATTAACTATTGAAAGTTTTAGGGTATTAGAGTATAAAGTTTTACAGCATTAGCTACAGAAGGTTGAGAAATTAACTCTAGATTTTTTTTTTATTCGTACTGTCTGGAAGCAGCCCTGCATACCAGACTGTTCCAGACAGATGTGGAATATAAGGCAAGTCTCTTTCTCTCAAAATCCAAATTTCTCATTCAAAGGAATGGGAATTTTCTAGATGATTCTAGGATTAATTCTATATTTAAAATTGTATATTCCAATTTTAACACAAATGCAGAAATTTCATATAGCTACTGTGAAGAAGTGAGAAGGAAAAAAGATGTAATTAGTGCATGATTTTCCAATAATAGGATCATTGGGACTTTTCTATCTCAGACAAGGAAAATGTTTATTCCATATTTTTATTTTTTTTAAAAAAAGTGTACTAATTAATGTGGAACAACATCTCTAAGTAAATGGTTCAAACTAACTTTACGCAGACAGTGAAGAGAATATTCTCTGGATATGAGTTCTGCTAACATAGAACATCTGGGAGTAATCAATACTCAAGAGCATTTTCTGTAGAAAAGACCACTAGGCAACCATTATGATTATTTAAAATATGGCAGTATTATTCAGACTAAAAAGTATATTGACAGCTTCCAGCAGGTTATTTATTTGGCTATATTACCTTAACTTAACCAACACAGGATTTAAAAGTGAGTTAGTCATCAACTAAAATGACCTCCTTAAGAAAGAATCTGGTAACCATGCCATTAAGCCAAGTAATAAAAAGTTCAGGGGATTACATCAAATAAAGATGACATCTAACATATCTGTTTCCATTCTGCAACCATATTTTGGCATGAGAAATAAAACATAAAGCTTCATACATACACACATGCACACACACACAATATTCTCATCTAAATAAAAACCTACATAAAAGCAATGTAAATATAAGCATCTGATATAACAATATAAACAATACAACCTTGATTGAGGGATGCAACAACTTACACAGTTTTTGCATTATCCAGTTTAACTTCATTTACTATTTTTCCAAAACATTTTCAAATCTTGCATAGTATAGGTTAGTACTGAGAATCAGGCTAAAATTTTCAGGTAGATGAAAGTCATTTTTCTTTTGTTTGTTTTTAAATCTCAGTCTTGTATTAAGAAATGTTAACATGGTAATAAATAAGATATAAAAAGGGGGGGACAGATCTGAAAACTATAAGCATGCCTGCATTTTCTAATTTGGCAATTTTAGTGGCAAACATTATGTTCAGCCAGGTGTCAGGAAGGTCCTCCTAACACCATTAGCATTGCCAAGGATATTTATAATACAGCAGAAATGCCATGGAAAGTAGTAAAACATGGACGTCAAAGCCTAATTTCTTGCTTTTGTGGCCTAATTTTATGGTCCATTTTTGAATGTTGTCCAAAAGTGCACTCATGAAAGAGAATTTAGATTTGGCAAGCTACATAAATGTTTCCACAAGTGCTGTCAAATAAATCCTGAAAAAACCTTTCCTTCTAAATGACACTTTCTTTTTAGCTGAAAAGATTTAGGTCCTCCAGGAATATCTTTTGCTAAAGAACATTCATACAGAGCTGCTGATGTACATCAAAACTTATTTGCTGAAGCAACCTGAAATACCTTTTTATGGGATCTATAAAGTACAACCTTTATTACAATAAAAACAACAAAAAGGAAATTTGTGGCAATCCTCTTATTATGGATTTTACATAAGAAGTTTAGAAACATTTGAAGTCTAATAGCTGGTTAATCTCAGAGCTATTCATTTAGAAACTTCCAAAAGGGGGCTTAAAATTGTGTATTTAAAATTAATCGTAGTAGGAAATGTGATGTAAAGCCAAGTTTGGAAACTGTGCGCAGAGATTACACAAAGACTATTCATGAATCTGCTGAGATGGTTGGTGTTGAGGAGGTTGAGGACATCTATGACTCTAGTTAAATTAAATATAATAATAAATATTTAACACTGACGTAAGAGATGGCCACCTGAAACTCACCCCTTGTCTTAAGAAATAAAACATTACTTGTACAGATGTAGCCTTTTTAGGCCCCCTACCTCCTTAACCACATCCTTCTCTCCTCCTATCTCTAACCCCAGAGATAACCACCCTCCTAGATTTCATGATTATCACTGTCATGCATTCGCTATAATTTACCATATAATATATGCACACACATATGCATATACATACATAAATACAGACATATGTCTGATATTTTGTATTACAACAAAAAACTTGAAGTGAAAACAGCTATCATTCTTATCAGTTCTCAAACCCAGACCAAAGCATATTCTGAAGTATGGTTTGGCTGAGTTCACTTAGATTTGGATATATTTACAGTTTTCTTTTCTCTTTTTTTCTTTTTAGGACTGCACCTGTGGCATATGGAAGTTCCCAGACAAGGGACTGAATCAAAGCTGCAGCTGAGGCCACAGCAATAGCAACACCAAATCCCAGCTGCATCTGTGATCTGTGCTGCAGCTTGCAGCAATGCCAGGTGCTTAACCCACTGAGCAAGGCCAGGGATGGAACCCTCATCCTCATGGATACTAGTTGGGATCTTAACCTGCTGAGTAGCAGCAGGAACTCCTGTTTTCTGTTTTTCCACCATGCTATTTGAAATCTCATAATTTTATTCTGAGATTATTTTCCTTCCTGAAATTTATCAGTGAAATATTCCTTTAGACATAAGAGCATCTTGGAGAATAAACTCTGTTTCTGTTGGTCTAAATAGAACCTTATTTTTTCTCATTATGAAATAATAACTTGTCTGTATATATATATACTTCTTGGTGGGCAGTTATTTTTCTTCAGGCATACTCCATCATTATATTAGTTATATACTGTTACATAACAAATCACCCCAGAACTCGGTAGCTTAAAAAATAATAAACAATTATTATCTCTTACAGTTTTTGTGGATTAAGAATTCTTGAGTAGCTTAGCTGAATAGTTCTTAATTGGGGTCCCATGAAAGTTATAATTAAATTGTTGGCCAAGGCTATTGCTGTCTGAAAGCTTGTATGGAGGATCTATACTCTAAATGACTTACTCAAATGACTGGGAAATTGGTGCTGGTTATCTATCAATAGGAAGCTTCATTTTCTCCTCATGTGAGTTTCTCTCTAAGACTGCTGAAATGTCCTCATGCTACAAAAAAAAAAAAAGGCTTATATTTGACTACTGGGCCATTTTCTATAAATCGTTTTAGGTTTACAGCAATTGCTATTGTCTTCCTTATTTCTCAGTGCTACCAAACATTGAAGAGAGAAGAGAGAGAGTGAGTTTTCTCTGGGTAAAAGGGGCCATGAAGTCAGATCCAATGTTATATCCTCGTTATTTTTTGTGCATTTAATTTCAGTTTTATATTTAGGAGCATTCACTGCTTCAATTCTAAACTCAATTTAAAACAGTGAAGAAAGGCCTAAACAAAATAATTTTTGTCTCTCATATAAATAAATTATTTTCATAAAATTTTACATGCATACCTACACTCACTCACTCGTGATTACAAATGAACACATCCGCACATACACACAGAGGATCTGGAGAGCATAGCAATTTTCACTATATATTCATTTCCTTAAGAAAACACAGCCTAAAAGAAATCCACATTGTCCAAGTTATGTCTGAATATTTATACTTTTGTTTAAGTGTTCTGATAAGGAATAATAATTTATGCACCAAGCTAATTTGGTTGCCAATTTACTCAGTGATCACAAGAGGAAATTACTTTCCCCTCTAATTTGTTCACTGTCCCGTTCACAGCACTGAAATTCTCATAATTTTAGAAACTTCAGTTTAGATCATTGATATCTAATGTGAATTAGCATTAGTTCACCTCAAATCTGGCAAGCTCTTACAGATATATATTGTCTAATATATAACATGTTTAATATATTTTGAGATGTGTATTCTTGACCGCACGACATAAAATTTATTAATTTTTTATTAGCATGAAGTGAAAAATCATTCCTTAGTTTCTCTGTTTAGAGAGTCTTGGTCTAGATGGGGGTAAAAAGAATAACAGATTACATTTCTTGGCCTTTTAGCCAAAAATGGCCTTCCGGTTCATTGCTGTTTGTGGAAATCTGGTGTCAATTATAAATTCTCAGAGCTCCCGTCGTAGCTCAGCAGAAACAAATCTGACTAACATCCATGAGGATGCAGGTTTGATCCCTGGCCTCACTCAATGAGATATATAACAATTAAATATACACATAGACTATTGCTGGAAGTGGCCTTAACATCTAGTGGTCTGACTAGAAAAAAGAATGAAGAGTGCTTCTTCCTGATAACTCTCACAGACAGCAGACGTCCCAGACAGCAAAATGGAAATACTAAACCTTAAAATTTCTTTAATTTAGTATGTTGTAGCCTTGGACTTTAATTAATTTTCAATAATACTCATGTGTATTAAGTGTCTAAGTTCATTTGGATAGAGAAACTGCAGATCCACTTCTGTTAACCTACTGAAGAATATATTTAACTGGAAGAAAAGGCTTTTCAATAGTTTCCCTATGTAACTGGGACTTCATATTACCACTGTTCTGTGAGGAAATGCAGGAGCTGTATGAGATTGAGCAAAATTTTATTGATCTGAATCAGAAGGGTATTAAGACAAAACATGAATATCACCTCATTTAGTAATTATCTGCGCAAAGATTGACTGAAAGTGCAATAAAAAATGGTCAATAAGTATTTCTAGCAAGTAAAAGGTGAAAAATAAAAATTTTAACATATCAATGAGACAGAGAAAAAGAATTATGAAATTCTGAAACAGAATTCTGCAGCTCACTAAATATTAATAAAAAAGTATATGTGAATTTCACAGCTTAGAGATATACAGATTACTATAAAACACATTAGAGAAATAGTAACTGCTATGAGTGTTTAAAAGAGAGGGCTTATATTTGAGAAAAGACTCATGAATTTGTTACTACTTGAACCACATCTCGAAGGACGGATGAGAGTTGGGCAACACAGAAGAAAACAAGACATGGAAGGAATGCTGAGAACCAAGGAACAGAGATAGAAATTATAGGGTATTTCTGGGACTAGCTGGACAATGGAATTAGTCAGGTGGAATGGTGAGAGATTAACATTAAGCAGGCTGAGGTCGTTGCACAGAACTTCTTGGGTGCTTAGCTAAAAGGAATGGTCTTCATTCTATAAGTAATGAATGAAGAGCCAATGAATGATTTTAAATAAGGTGGGGCATGTCCCGAGCTGGCCTTATAGCTATACAGCAGAGACCAGTAGCAAAGGCTGGTATTTTCAATAAGCATGTATCCCAGCACATTCTCAGTTATTTATAACAACAAAAGCACTAGTCTGAAAATCAGCAACAATAGAAACATGATACATGCATAAGTCATTTTTTACTCTTAAGATGATAGCAGTAAATATGTAACACTTGAGGTTATAATAATCAGCACCAGTACATTTTTCCATTATAAAAAGGAAACAATACTATATTCAACACATGAAAAGTATTAGCAGGAACTAAGAACTTCTGGTAAGCACTAAGTTTAAAAGCACAAACATTTAGTAGGAGGTATGCGGTATAAGTGTGTAGAAGATATGTAGTCAGTAAAACAAACAAAATCAGTTTTGTTTACTACTTGTCTGGCCTACATCAGTCCTAGGCATGGGGGAGGAGCCGGACTCAAGAATTGAGACTCTAAATATATAAGAGTTTGTACCAGGGTTACCAGGAGATTATACATACTTATGCAAGTCAAATAGCTTTGGTTTTGTAACTCTAAAATGTTGAAATTCTTACCTCGCACAACAAGGTCAGCTGAAGCAGAAGAATTGTCCACAATAGTCTGAGCGGTGCATGTGTACCTCCCGGCATGTTTCAGCTGGGCATTTCGGATGAGCAGCTCCCCATTGGAATCCAGCTGTCAGCAACAACAGCGGTCATTTGAGTCAGTGCATTTTTCACCAACTAAATGGTATTTAGGATATAAAGGGTACGTTTCCCCCAAAAACAATGAGCACCACTAAAAGGCATCTGTTTTAGATATGTTAACTATCTGTGTGTTCTTAGATTACTTATACCCTGGGCCTTGGAATCACAAATGAGAATTACAGTGAATCACGTAAGGTGCTTTTTAGCCCCAATATCTAACGTTCTATTATTTCTATAATCAGAGCATCTTTTGAGAGAAAACACAGGGTGAAACTATTTCATTGATATCTTTTCAAGAGAAATGTGAAGGTCTAAACATCTTGATGCGAATAGCAACAAGGCTAAATAAATGCTTTAAGGCTAGGAAGAATTATGAATTTGGGTATGCAAAACCAATCTAAGTGACTAATTTCAAGACATGACACAGTTCAATTTAAAAAACACTAGAAGTATGAAGAAACTGCCCAAACAAACAATTCTACTAACATGTTCTCCTTTGGCCAAAGTATAAGCTCCATGTAGGCAAGGATTTTTGTCTT
The DNA here is from genome assembly GCF_054392235.1 of Sus scrofa. Classification (NCBI taxonomy): domain Eukaryota; kingdom Metazoa; phylum Chordata; class Mammalia; order Artiodactyla; family Suidae; genus Sus; species Sus scrofa. Next base: position 79,430,905 of record NC_139387.1, on the reverse strand, counting down.
GTTCCCTGCTTTATTCTCAGTGCTTAGAATAGTGTTCAACATTTATTTTTTGAAGGAGGCTTGAGGGAATTTTGCTTCTAATGATAAGGTATCATCTCAATGCAATTTCTAAAAATAGCTAATATTTATCAAATGCCTCCTCTGTACCAGGTCCTGGGCTATGCAAATAATTGTATATATATAAATCATATATATATATATATATATATATATATATATTTCATTACATTCTCTTCTGACAATATTCCAAAGCTACAGATCTTACTTTGTTCATTTTATTAAAGACAAAAGTGAGTAACCAAGTAATTTAAGTAGGATTACTTGGTTTGTTTGGTAGAGGGAGCATAACACAGTCCATTATCTCCAAAATATTCTCTTAAGAAAAAAAAGTTGTAAAACTCAGTTTATAAATACACATTTGATTTTCCTGAGAATCAATAATATTGATTTACTGGATTTCCCTTGTGGTTCAGTGGGTTAAGGATCTGGTATTGTCACGGCTGTGGCTCTGGTTATAGTTGTGGTGTGGGTTTGATCCCTGGCCCTGGGAACTTCCCATGATTTGGGCATGGCCAAAAACAAACAAAAACCAAAAACAAAACCACAAAATGAAATTGGTTTACTATTGCAATCATGGATATCTAGATAAAGACTTAAAAATTAATGGTTACATTAATATTTCACATGATAGATGAAGGTATTATTTCCATTATATGACAGACTTCCAAATTTTAAAATTTTCATTATTTAATGGCTTATGCAGAATAAATGCTCTGCTTCACCATTGGTTCTGCCAGTGGCCCCTTCACATATTAAAGTTACTAATGGCCTTGGAAAGTATTTGGGTTGCAGTCTTTGCTTGATTAATAAGATTAATTAAGAAAAATAGCTGGTTGTAATCTTAGAAGATTGATTCAGTTAGTTGTAATAGAAAATTACTATCTCCATATAAAGAACTAGCCAGTGGCCACACACCTTGTTCCTTGACATTAGCCAGTCTCAGTAAAAACAAAACTAGTGGTCATACAATTTTGTTAGTTGGGCTCTTCTTGTCCCTTGAGATCTAGATTGGCTAAAAATCCAGTTTACAAGATTTCTGCAAATCCCTAAAGTAGAGCAGTTCTTTCCTTCTGCTCCCTTGGTCAGTTATTTCTTCACTGTACCAAAGAGCCCCAGATCAGCCCTTTTTCTATTTTTCCATGAAACCTACTAACACAAAGCATTCCGTAGTTAAGTAGGTTTACTGAAGAGTTGAAGGTCAGGGAATTGGCTGAATTCCACAAAGTGGGGCAAACCAACATTACCAGTCACTATCTACAACATATTTCCATTCTTTTTTTTTTTTTTTTTTTTTTTTTTTTTTTTGTCTTTTTTGCCATTTTCTTGGGCCACTCTCATGGCATGTGGAGGTTCCCAGGCTAGGGGTTGAATCGGAGCTGTAGCCACCAGCCTACGCCAGAGCCACAGCAACGCGGGATCCGAGCCGCGTCTGCAACCTACACCACAGCTCACGGCAACGCCGGATCGTTAACCCACTGAGCAAGGGCAAGGATCGAACCCGCAACCTCATGGTTCCTAGTCGGGTTCGTTAACCACTGCGCCACAACGGGAACTCCCATATTTCCATTCTTAAAAGTCCTATTGGAGGGTTCCCGCTGTGGTGAAGTGGGTTAAGAATCTGACTGCATTGGCTTGAGTTGCTGCAGAAGTACTGGTTCAAACTCCGACCTGGCACAGTGGATTAAAAGATCAGGTGTTGGCCCAATTACCATGTAGGTCCCAGCTACGGCTCAGATTCAACTCCTGGCCCCATGGAACTTCCATATGCTGCCAGGGCAACCATTAACAGAGAGAGAGAGAGAGAGAGAGAGAGAGAGAGAGAGAGAGAGAGAGAGAGAAAGAGAGAGAGAGAGAGAGAGAGAAAGTAGTCCTGTTGGGTATTTTCTTTTTCTTTCTTTCTTTCTTTCTTTTTTTTTTTTTTTTTTTTGGATCCAACCCACACCATAGTAGCAACCTGAGCTGCTACAGTGACAATGCCAGATCTTTAACCCACTGTGCCACCAGGGAACTCTGGTCATATTTTTACTCCCAGTTTGGTTTCTCAATCACCTTCACCTCTCCCAGTCCCTGCCATCTCACTGGCACTCACTCCCATTCCCACGTCTTACCTCTCTCTGCTCTTCTCTGCTTTCCCCTGGAAACAAAATTCTTTCCTCAGCGACTTAATTCTTGGATGGTTGCTTGGATTCTGACAATATTTACTTCTCAAAACCTGACTTTCTGTTTTTAGCTTTGCCATTTCTTAACCTCTCACCCCTCAATCCACTTTAGCCTCATTCCCACCTCTTCAATTCATTTTACTTGACGTCTAATAGCATTTGTTCTTCCTTCCCCAAACACTCAACTTTCTAATCAACTCTGACAGCACATTTTTCCAGATACTTTGAGAGAATTCTCAACCCCTCTTCTTCTTCATCTTCTTTATAATTCCAACATAAATTATTTAATTTATCCTTTCCTTTTCATCATGTCCTCCTCTACCCTCATCCAAGTTACCAGCATCTCTCACTGAAAACTATATCTTACTTGGTTTTGATCTCCACCCTGGTCCCATCTAGTCTTTTCTCCACTTGGCACATAAAGTGACCTTCTGAAAATGCAAATATGATCAAATAATACCTTTCTATTAAAAAAAACTAAAACTTTTAAAAATGTTCCCCTTCCTGGAATAAAAGCCAAAACTATTATAATGGTAAACCTGGCTCCATGATCTAAATTCTGCCCAATATTCCAGCTCGCATAGTGCCACCATTTCACTTACACTCTGTTCTCCAGGAGAACATTCCCTTTTTAAGACCTTAAATGTATCTTGCTCCCTCCCATCTCTGGTGTTCAAGGCATTTCCTTTCCTGGAATTTGATCCCCTCATATCCTACCCTCTTACCACCTTCACCTAAGGAACATTTACCCTCCTCCACCAATATCAGTTCAAGTCATTTCCTTAAGCAAGTCTTTCCATGTTCTTTTGATATCTTTTCCCATAGCACATTTTATTTAATGTGATATTATGTATCTCAATTAATGAAATATTTGTATAATTATATGATTCAAGTTGGTTTCCCTGGGGAATATGAGTTTTATGTGAAGAGGAAACATGCCTGTTTTGTTGAGAACTGCATCCCTGCATTACATGTGTACAGCTGTATGTTCTGTAACCCTAGGACCAACACAGTGTCAGAAGCATAACACTAAGTATACATTGTTGGAATGAATTAGTGCACATGTTTATTAAGATTTCTGGCATCTGTTCTTAAGATAATACATGTTTACTTCTTTTCAGCTACAAGCAGAGTTAGGTTAGCAAGTTCACAGAGCCCATCACAATCTCAGCACTGTGTAAGCAGATAATGAGACTTATTTTGGTGTCGGGATGAAGAACACACTCTTGCTACCTCTGTACCCACTTCCTGTGCCCTAGCCGCTGTAAATAATGTACAGTTTACCAGATGTTCTCTTTCCTGCAGATTTTGTACAGATCACTTTCATTGCCTGGATTCTCCCTCCTCCCACTTATATCACTTGACAAACTTCAAGTCCTTGTTCAGATGTGCCCTTTTTCTCTGGAATCCAAAATCTTGTTAGGGGTTGCCCTTTGAATATATTTATTGTAACTATTACTTATTGTTTAGTTGTTCATTTCTTCTACTAGACTGTAATTCTTGTTATTCTTTGAGGAATAGGTCTTATTTATTGTTAGATACAAATTACATCTTCTGATATCTGATATGCAAGGGGAATTCAACAATAAATACTGCATAAGTGAATTAAAATACTTATTCCCTAAAATGTTTTTATTAAATTATTTTAGTAATTCCATATGATTTTTTCAGGTAAGGTAAGATAATTGTAAGATAAAATAGATGAATTGAGAAGAATTATTACCATCCATATACATGAGGTCAACTATCCCTACTAATAACATATTTTATTTTATTTTATTTATTTATTTTTTTGTCTTTTTGCTATTTCTTTGGGCCGCTCCCGCGGCATATGGAGGTTCCCAGGCTAGGGGTCCAATCGGAGCTGTAGCCACTGGCCTACGCCAGAGCCACAGCAACGCGGGATCCGAGCCGCGTCTGCAACCTACACCACAGCTCACGGCAACGCCGGATCGTTAACCCACTGAGCAAGGGCAAGGATCGAACCCGCAACCTCATGGTTCCTAGTCGGGTTCGTTAACCACTGCGCCACGACGGGAACTCCTCTAATAACATATTTTAAAGTGTTTATAGAGTTCCTGTCGTGGCTCAGCAGAAACGAATCTGACTAGCATCCATGAGGATGCAGGTTCGATCCCTGGCCTCATTCTATGGGTTAAGGATCTGGCATTGCTATGGCTGTGGAGTAGGCCAGTGGCTACAGCTCCTATTTGACCGCCAGCCTGGGAACCCCCATATCCTGTGGGTGTGGCCCTAAAAAGACAATAAATACATAAAAATTTGTAAACTAATTTCATAAATAAATATAAAAAATATTAAGAATAATGTATAAATCTATAGAGAAAAGAATACAGTTACCATATAAGAAAATGGAAACTTCTCAGTTTTTCATCCACCCATATATGTTGTAAAGAATTAGGCCTTTATAGGAATTTCTGTTGTGGCTCAGTGGGTTTAAGAACCTGACCACAGGTTCTCTGTGAGGTTGCAGGTTTGATCCCTGGACTTGCTCAGTGGGTTAAGAAATCAGCATTGTTGCAAGCTGTCACAGATGTGGCTCAGATCCAGTGTTGCTGTGGTTGTGGTGTAGGCCAGCAGTTGCACCTCCAATTTGACCCCTAGCCTGGGAACTTCAGATGCTGGTGTGGCCTTTAATAATAATAATAATAATAATAATCAGGCCTTTATAAATTCAAAATTTATAATCCAAATCACAAATTTACAAAGAGAAGTCTGCTCTTTCCCTCAGCTTCTGGAAAGTAATCTATAGTGGCTTTCTTTGCTTGGGAAGCTTGGGTCATATTTAATAGTTCTAGTCCTATGATTTAGATGACAGTTAGTCACACCTGTATAGTTTTAGAGAAGGGGCTGGATGTGCCAGAAAGACAAACATTGTGACTTAAGGTAGGGACTTTGGGTCATTTGTATCAGTCGCCCTAGAGATTGAGATTAAACATCCAGTGAATCAAATCGATCATTAAACAATCAATTAATCATGTCTACATGATTAAGCCCCAGTTAAATCTCCAGACATCAAAGCTTGGAAAGCTTCCCTAGTTGGCAATACTCTGTGCATACAGCCGCATACCAAAACTGATTAAATATTGCATCTTAACTCCATGGGGAGAGGACAACGGAAGCTCAGTATTTGGTTCTTCTCCTAGACTCTGCCCTATGCATGTCTTCTCTTGGATGATTTTAATTTGTATGTATTTGGGTAATAAATTGTAACCACAAGTAAAATGGCTTTTAGGGAATTCTGTGAGTTCTTTCCAGTGTATAGAAACTGAGGGTGGTTTTGGCAAACCCTGGAACTTGTAGTTGTTTTCAGAAGGGAAGATGGTCTTGGGGACTGACCTAACTTGGTAGTTGGCTAATCCCATATATGATACTAAATAGAATTCATCTAAGAGAGGAGGTAAAGAAATATTATTGTATTATTTATTACTCTAGTGTTAAAATATCTGTATATATATATGGGGAGTAATTAATAATAGAGTTTTTCTTGAGTCAGGATAGAGGCTAACTGGCACATATTTCTGAGAAAATTCCCAGTGAGAAAAAAATAGAATAATTTAACATAACTAAAGTAAAATAAAATAATTTAAGCACTATATATTTATAAAACAGACTGCTTTAATATGCTTTGACATCTTTAATAGCTCTGAAATTTGATACTAAATATTCATTAATGGAAAGATATTAAGTAAAACATTTTAAAACTATTATGACACAAGATAATAGCTATATTTGGGAAAGAATAATATTTGTATAAAAATAAAAAGCAATTAGCTCTATTCAGTGATTTTATTATATGAACTCACTGCTTTGGCTGTTTCATGTATCTAAATGAAAGGTAATCCTGTTGCTAAACTCCCAGTATTTCAAAGAGCCATGTGATTACATTAGAATTTTAAAAATCAAACACTTTAGAAATTGAGAAAATATTCATGATGTTGATGTCAGAGAGTGTTTTGCCTATGTTCTCTTCTAGGAGTTTGATGGTGTCCTGTCTTATATTTAAGTCTTTCAGCCATTTGGAGTTTATTTTTGTGCATGGTGTGAGGGTGTGTTCTAATTTTTTTGCTTTGCATGCAGCTGTCCAGGTTTCCCAGCAATGCCTGCTGAATAGACGTTCTTTTTCCCATTTTATGTTCTTGCCTCCCTTGTCAAAGATTAATTGACCATAGGTGTCAGGGTTTATTTCCGGATTCTCTATTCTGTTCCATTGGTCTGTCTGTCTGTTTTGATACTAGTACCATGCTGTTTTGATGACTGTGGCTTTGTAATATTTCTTGAAGTCTGGGAGAGTTATGCCTCCTGCTTGGTTTTTGTTTCTGAGAATTGCTTTGGTGATTCTGGGTCTTTTGTTGTCCCATATAAATGTTTGGATTGTTTGTTCTAGTTCTGTGAAAAATGTTATGGGTAATTTGATAGGGATTGCATTGAGTCTGTAGATTCCTTTGGGTAGTATGCCCATTTTTACAATATTGATTTTTCCAATCCACGAACATGGAATATCTTTCCATTTCTTTACATCTCCTTTGATTTCTTTGATTAAAGTTTTATAGTTCTCGGCATATAGGTCCTTTACCTCTTTGGTCAGGTGTATTCCAAGGTATTTGATTTTGTGAGGTGAAATTTTAAACGGTATTGTATTTTTGTATTCAACATCATGAATATTTTATCAGGTCAGTCTCCCAAAGCAATCGAAATAAAAGCAAAAATAAGCCCATGGGACCTCATCAAACTGAAAAGCTTTTGCACAGCAAAGGAAACCCAAAAGAAAACAAAAAGACAACTTACAGAATGGGAGAAAATAGTGTCAAATGATGCAACCAACAAGGGCTTAATCTCTAGAATATATAAGTAACTTACACAACCCAACAGCAAAAAAGCCAATCAATCAATGGAAAAATGGGCAAAAGACCTGAATAGACATTTCTCCAAGGAAGATATACAGATGGCCAGCAAACATATGAAAAAATACTCAACATCGCTGATTATAAGAGAAATGCAAATCAAAACTACCATGAGATACCACCTCACACCAGTCAGAATGGCCATCATTAATAAGTCTACAAATAACAAGTGCTGGAGGGGCTGTGGAGAAAAGGGAACCCTCCTGCACTGTTGGTGGGAATGTAAACTGGTACAGCCACTATGGAGAACAGTTTGGAGAGACCTTAGAAATCTATACATAGAACTTCCATATGACCCTGAAATCCCACTCTTGGGCATCTATCTGGACAAAACTCGACTTAAAAAGAGACACATGCACCTGCATGTTCATTGCAGCACTATTCACAATAGCCAGGACATGGAAACAATCCAAATGTCCATTGACAGATGATTGGATTAGGAAGAGGTGGTATATATACACAATGGAATACTATTCAGCCATAAAAAGAATGACATAATGCCATTTGCAGCAACATGGATGGAACTAGAGAATCTCATCCTGAGTGAAATGAGCCAGAAAGACAAAGACAAATACCATATGATATCACTTATAACTGGAATCTAATATCCAGCACAAATGAACATCTCCTCAGAAAAGAAAGTCATGGACTTGGAGAAAAGACTTGTGGCTGCCTGATGGGAGAGGGAGGGAGTGGGAGGGATCGGGAGCTTGGGCTTATCAGACACAACTTAGAATAGATTTGCAAGGAGATCCTGCTGAGTAGCACTGAGAACTATGTCTAGATACTCATACTGCAACAGAACAAAGGGTGGGGAAAAAAAATGTATACATGTAAGGATAACTTGATCCCCTTGCTGTACAGTGGGAAAAAAAATAAATTAATAAAAAGCTTAAAAAAAAGAAATTGAAAAAATTTTAACCCAAACTTATACTAAAAAAAAAAATGAGGGCAGAAAAATAATATAAAAGTAAATAATTTGTGTCACTGTAATTACCCTTTGTCAAATATTTGAATGCTATAATCTTTTTAAAAATGAAATTGCTATTATTTCCCCCAAAATCTCAGTTTGAAACATATTGCTATTTACATATTCACTTATTTTAAGAGGAATAATGTGGTTATGTTATATACTTTTCACATGTAATAAAACACAAACTATTTTATGTCTTAAATTATCACATTAAATTTATACTTATTGAATTTTCAGAATAAACTTCTTAAAAACTTTTAATTAAACAATTCTAGAAGTTTAGTGCTGAACTCATTTTAAAAATCAGCCTTGTTTTAAACATTAAGATTTAGGTGGTAATGACAGGTCTACCTGCATAAAGCAATAATAAGCAACTTTAATATTTATTCTCATTTGGTCTATATTTGGTATAGGTGTGGCACTGAAATGCCTCAAAAGGAAAGCTATATATATATACATATATCATTTATACTATATCATTTTCAATAGCGTTGTGTATGTATAAAGGCTTTCCTGAAGTTTTTATAAATGGTACTAGCACTTCCCATACCTCAGGAGAAGTTGAGGTTCTCAGTGTTCTACAGAATGCTTACAAAGCAAGTAAAGATCATGGATCTCAGCACATTCTAGCCACAAATTAGATACGAATGCTCTTTATGTTTTCCCTTAAAACCACAGCTTGGCTGAATTACAAAATGCTTCCCTTCATATGAGGAGAGCTGAATCACATACTGGAAATTGTGATAGCACAGCTCAGGGATGTTCCAAAGTGTATATGTGGTTTACCACTTAGAAATTTCCCAAGTTTAAATCAAAAGACTTCCAAAATATAAATGCCCATTCCTTCCCACTCCTCCATGCACTAATTCTGAAAAAATCATTCCTGCAGTATAAATGAATCAGAATCACTAAGTTGTATTAACAAATTCAGTTAATCATAGTGAACAAAGAAATATGCTATGTGGTATATTCAGGGTCTAGATAAAGCTTAGAGCTCATAATGGCTCTACAAAAAATCTCTTTTGTTCTATTGAAGTTCAAAATGAAGAGATAAATATAGAAGGCTGGAGAAAAACATGGCTTTTAAAGAGACTATTCTAGAAACATAAGCAAAAATTATTCAATATGTATGATACATGCCATATCCATGAAGAATAACAATTTTTCTTGTCTTTTTTTTTTTTTTTTCTTTTGGCTTGTTAGGTGAAAGAAGGAGTAACAATAGCAAATGCATCAGATACAACTTCAAACTTTAACACCATAACCAACACAGCAGGAAATATCTGTAAGGTTTTCTAAGTGCCAAGGACTATTATAAATACTGTACATATGCAAAGTCATAACAACAACCTTAAACAACAACCCTGGGAGAGAGGTACTATTCTCAACTGTATCTTATAGATGAGGACATAATACTACTTCAACTACAACTACTGCTACTACTTCTGTTAACAGGACACTACTACTGCTGCTCCTAATGCTACTACTATGAAAACTGAGACTACAGCTTCTACTATTGCTGCTGCCATTACTGTTCCTACTATAAACTCCTACTAAAACCTGATCTAACTTATTACATGTCTTTTTGATGCCTGGCAATGTTCTAGCTACTATACATATATTTTTGTATTTAATTTTATAATGCTCAGGGAGATATGTTTAATATTTCCATTTTACAGATAAGGAATTTGAGATTTTAAATTAAGCTATTGGTAGAAGACGCAATAGTTAGCCTAGCATCACCAAGTTAAGCTATTGCCAAAGTAAAGTTTTATGGACCGAACAATTGAATTTAGGTTCACAGTTTGGTAGGTAAAAATGGATACTTTCTCAGAGCAAAAAAATACATCATGTTAGTATTTTTCCTAGTTATTTATTAATTTTTAACCTATTTAAGTGTTCAAAGATAAGAGAATAGAAAGAATAGCACAAGTCACCCAACCAGATTTGATAATTGTAAACTTCTCACCATATTTGCTTTGTCTAATTATCTAGTTAGCTATTTTTGTTCTTTCTTTCCTTTATCTACTCTCTGTGCATTTTTGAATCCTCAAAAAAACAAATTACTGATGTCATTATAATTCATTCCTCAATCAAAACCGAATCCCAAAAAAGGTCAATCTTTTAAATAACCAGAAAACTATTTTCACATATAACATAATTAACATTAATTTCCTAATCCAATCTAATATTCATTAGTGTTATTTTAAGTAATACAACAGTATTGAGTCTTCCTGAATGTAAAAATTTTTAAAAAGATGTGACTTACAAAATCTTGTGAAAATGAATATCATCATTACAAATATATTAGAGAGGTAGTTTAGGATAATTACTAGGGGGTCACCCTGTACTTATGGGATCAATAGAAATGTTGAATACCTGCATTTGGCTGTTTTGATGGCTGAAGAGTCCAATTTCGCTCCGTTGGAGCATTTTAAATTAAAAGACACAAGGAAGGAAATTTTCTTTTAGGTCTCTGCTAAGTTTTTTGTTGTTGTTGTTGTTGTTGTTGTTGTTGTTGTTTTTGTCTTTTGTCCTTTTAGGGCCGCACCCACAGCATATGGAGATTCCCAGACAAGGGGTTTAATCGGAGCTGTAGCTGCCGGCCTAGGCCAGAGCCACAGCTAAGCATTTTAAATGATGGACAAAACCATCAAAGTTTTAGATTTAGAACTCATATTTTAGAGTTGAAAGAAAACTTGGATATTGTTTAATTCATATGGTTTTTAAATTGGTTTCTATTAGCCTTAAAGTTCTGAACATCTTCACGGATCACTTGGTAGAAAGAAGGGATCAGAAATGGACGTGTTTGGGCATCAGACGAAGGGAGAGACCCTGTGGCTAGGGTTTTGGGCTCTGTAGTTTCCTACACAGGCTCACACACACGCACACCATTTCTTCAGTCAGAGCACTTCATCTTCAGCTTTGATATTTATTGGGGTTCTAATTTAAATTTTCTTGGCAAAAAGAACTCTGCTGCTAAAAATTTTGTGTTGCTGTTTTTCAGAACTTCTGCTGTGGCCCAACTTCCTTATGGGCAGATGAGAGGCCCAAGATTTAGAGTAAATGTTTTTCCCAAAGTCATATAACTTGTCAAGTGCTACACCAGAACAAATTTCCAGATCTTTAGATAATGTTCTGTTTTTAAAAACTAACTTTAAAAAAAATTAGTTTGTTTTTTGGGGAATATGAAAGCTAATGACAAAATAGTATATTTTTAGTGTGATACAATAAATAAAACATCAAAGTCTACAATGTAATATCCTAAAATAAAATTCCCAAGACACCAAAATTTACGTTTCTTTCCCCTTCTTTTTATTTTAAAGCCATACTGTATTTTGCAAGCATAAAAGAGCCATAATAAGTACTGTGGTGATGCTCAAGTTTGCAAGTTCTATGTAAAACAGATGAGTGTTTAATGTTGAACGAATTTTTGGAAATTTCTCCAAGCCAAAATATCTCTGAATAACAAAGTATTGCTGCTATATGTGATTTATTCCATTTATTTAGCTTTGACAAATGCTTCTTAAAGACTAGACTATGGGATGCTCTGCTAGAGGGTAACTTTAGCTGGCATCATCTCTGCTGTGGAACTGTCATGATCCAGAAGGAGCCAGCCCAAGTATAAATACATCCAGTGAGCATAGGTACCTACTTCCGTGTTTACTGGTAGAAAATGGAAAATAAAATACAACAGTTAGGTTTAAGTAAAGATTTATTAAGATAGCGAAAGGGAGTTCCAGATACTCAGACAGAATGAGGTATCATAGAAGGCTCTATCTCTGTTAGAGATAATTATTGAGAGCAGAGCAAAGATTTGGCCACAAGTAGCATGCATTTGCGACTTTCGTGATGGTCACAGAACTATGTTGGGGACATCTTACATATTTCCTTCTCTCTCCCACCACTCATCAAAATTTAAGTCTTAAACTCACAAAACACATGAAATCTACCCTCTGCTACTGATATTATTTTGCAAAATGTTTTCTCCATCCTCTTCTATTTTCTTATTTTGTCTTCAGCCCTCTCATCTGCTCAAAATAATATAAGGGCTCTTTGTTTCCAACATATGTGTGAAATATTTCAGTTCCTTTATTGTCAAGTCTTTTTTAGGAAGACTCCCTTAAGAACAGTACTTCTCATTATGACCCTATGGACAATTTGGACCAAATAACTATCTTTTGTGGAGGACTACCCTCAGCATTAAGATATATTTAACAGCATGTATGCCTGACAGATGATCAAAATACACCACTTCCTTGCAGTTGTGACAACCAAAATGTCTCCAACCAAAGGTCCCTGGGGAGAAAAATTGCTTCTGGTTTAGAACCACTGTTTTAGAGCTTATGCCACCTCACTGTGCTTGCTTGGTTTCTAACCCTCCTTTTCTTCTCTAACCTTTTGCTCCATAACCCTTGCCAATCTTCCCTTCTTGTTCAACAATGACAGAGAACCAATAAAACTGGGGGAAAAAATGATGTCTGTTTTATTATTGTTTCTTTCTCTCTGTCTTTGTCTCTGTCTCTCTCTCTCTCTCTTTTTTTTTTTTTTTTTTTTGGCATGTGCAGAAGCAAAATATCTGTCCAAATTCATAACATCTTCTAGTATGGAATATATATGTTTCAAATTTAAACACATTTTTGTGACATGTTCAAGTAGAATTAATATTTTCTCTTAGCCTAGGGAAAGAAATCTGTCCTCTTTTGTTTTCAATGCTGTCTACATAGTCAGAACAAATGCATGCCTACATACCTGCAGACACACATAAAACCTACTACTAAAGGAGATCATTAAGAACTGCCTAGAACTTTATAGTTAGACTACCTGAAACTCTGTAGACTTGATTTACAATGTAAGGTAAAGGTTGCTAATAGTGTAGGGAGAATAAGGTGATTTGGAAAGTTTTGAGTGAACACAAGATTATAGAATAAGTTATAAGCTGACTAGCACCATCTTACAGTGTTTCAAATAATGGGAGGGAGATTATTTAAATAAACACGGACATGAGTAGTAACACATGGATTAACAACTGAAGTGGTGAAGACCCAGGGTCTACAATCAGACCACTTTGGTTTCAAATCCTCTCTCTGCCACTTGCAAGTTATACGACCTTGGACAACTTAGCCTTTCAAATGCTGGTTCCTTCACTCTCAAATTGAGAAAACCACAATAAAATGTGCTCCCTAAAGGATTTCTATGAAGATCAACTGAGAAATACATGAAAAGCATTTAACCCAGTGCTGACCAAACATCAAGCATTCAATAATATGTTGACCATTAATAACTCTCCATGGTCCTCATCAAGGAAATAGCTAGAATCTTTTATCCCAGATGAACTACCCAGTACAGCAAGCAGTGCAAAAAATAAATCATGAAAAATGAGATCTGTAACCAGAAGAAAATTATCTGGCAAAAGGTTCTGGCATTCTCGATGGAGGATGATTGCTCTATTATAAAGGGTATTAGTAATAACTACTTTCAATCTGCCAGATCTTGTGCCAAGCACTTTATAGCATTCTCTCCTTGAAACATGACAAAATACTATGAAGTAACCAGTACTGCAAAGCCAATGAAGTAACCAGTAAGTGAATTACTAATAAAATTTTACAGAGGGTGAAATCTGAAGCTCAGAGAGGTTTAATCGCTGACTCAGAGTCACAGAATAAGAAATGAAAAATGGAGCCCAGAGATCTGGTTGTGGCAAAGCCCCTGAACAATTCATGTGGTATTTATGAATTCAAAACAGGTATGCAGAATCTTGCTGAATTACAATTTTAACATTTATTTGTAATCACAAAAAAGCTGTTACAGTGGCAATAACCATAAGAAAGTTTAAGAAACTCACATGGTTAACTAAGATAATGGTTCTGACAGGGAGAATTGTCAAATAGTTGAAGGAAAATGATGCAAACTGGATGTCCAAAGTTAGGAAGCTCTTGAAAAAGAAAATGTCTACAGATTAGTTATCATGTGGCAAAGGCATGATGTATTACAAATACATATTTTTAAAAATTATATATGTATTTATTTAAATATTTATTTATTTATTTATTTTTAGGGCCACTCCTACAGCACATGGAAATTCCCAGGCTAGGGGTCAAATTGGAGTTGCAGCTACCAGCCTACACCATAGCAACATGGGATCCAAGCTGCATCTGTGACCTACACCACAGATTATGGCAATGCTGGATCCCCAACCCACTGAGCAAGGCCAGGACATTGAACCTGCATCCTTGTACATACTAATAGGTTCATAACCCTCTGAGCCACAGTAGGAATTCCCACAAATACCTATTTTTTTGGTAGATAGTCTCAAGTCCTTTCTAGAACAAAAGGGATTATACATTAAATTGGAAGTAAAATTACTTTGCTTTTGTATATTTTAAGAGGGTAAGTAGCTATTGAATTAGAAAATCAAATTATAAACCATTTTTTAGTTGTACTTGAAAAATTTATGTATTTGCCATGTAATACCACAGAATGAAAGAAGAAATTGCCACAGAATGACAGAAGGCCATATAAACTGCTCACAAGCTTATTATATCAAAGCTCTAAATTTATTCAATTTGTAATTCTTATATATATAAAATATCAGTGCATAAATTCAAGTTCAAATGAAACATTTCCTGGCCCTGATTAATAACATATATAACACTCAGTGAATATTTATTAAGTGAAAGAATAAATTATATAACAGGTAAATTAGTATTTAATTTAATATTTTTCTATAATCAGCATTAAGTGTTTGCTTAGAGCTTAAAAATTAATAGCTACATTTTAAAATTAATTAATAATAAAGCGAGATCATAAACGTAATAGAAATATATTTAAATATTTAAATTTTATAGATCACTATAAATTCCTAAAAGAAATACACATCTTCAAAAATGCAGTTACTTTTTTCCTGATAATTATATGACTATAATTGGAAAGAATTTTAAATCATAAATTTTAGATATAAGAAAACATATTTAATTTCATAAAGCTTTGAGTCTCAAATAGGCCATGCTGTGAAATTTGAAACCTTATGCAAGGTTGCCACATGGTGGCCAAAATCAAGAACAGCAAGTTCAAATCAAAGCATGTTTGATTATTAAATATTAATATGTTATTGGAAGCAAATTGGAAAATATAAGCTTAGTTTCTTAAACTTAAATGTTTAAATCTTGTTGTCTATATTCTTCATGAATTAAAGCTTCAGATGTTAACTTTTAGTAATTTAAATTATTAAAATACAATAATAATAACATCAGTTTTGTTAACTCTGACAGCTATCAAAATATTCATATCTGAATTTTAAACTCATAGTGTAGCTCTTTTATTTTGGATCAGTGCATGTGTTTGTCTTATTTAGCATTTTTTGTTTGTTTTTTTCTTTTTCTGGCTGCATGCACAGCATGTAGAAGTTCCCAGGTCAGGGACAGAACCCTCACCACAGCAGTAACTGGAGCCATAGCAGTGACAATGTCGAATACTTCACCGCTAAGCCACCAGAGAACCCCTTATTCAGTGCTCTATTCACCCTAGTGCCTATCACTATTCCTCCTAGGAACTACATTTTTAAACAACTAAGTGATATTCAATAATAGAAATCTTGTCAGAATTAAATAAAATATCAAACCATGATTTAAAAAAACAAGAAAAATCATATAGTATAATTTGAATAATGAACGAAAGCAGTCAGCAGTGTTCCTTTTTTTGCATTTGCTGTCCCCAGTCCCTGCTATACCTGTTATGTTTTCATTCACTGGGCTTTAAGTTGGAAGAGTCCTTCCTTCTAAGAGTGGTCTATTAGTGACCCAAGAAATAATTACTACCCATTAAGACTGTCTTCCAAAAGATAAATCAAAGACATATAGGGTTCTACTCAAATTTTTGTGGTACCTTTAGCAGCGAGGCCTGACTTTGAAGTTTGCTTTAAAAGAAGGAAGATGCAAGGGAAAGCTTTATTGGTCTTTCTTATATTCAAAAGACAGAATTAGGTTCAATGCATTTTAAAAGAAATTTCTTATCTGGGTTTTCTAAATTTTTAGAGAATTATCTTGACTTGTCCATCTGCCAAGTACTGGAAATGTGCACTTGATATTTCTACTTATTTAAGTTGTATGTTTAGCCAGTGAGTATGTTTCTGCCGCAGATCATTTTTATGCTCCTTATTTGGTGGAATGAAGCTGAAACTGGGGAGGTGAAGCCAGAGCATGGGCCTGCAGCTGGGTTCTGCCCTGGCTTCACTGAAGAACAGCAACATGAACCTCTGTGGTTATTGTCCACCAAAAGGAGAAGTACAGTAAGTGATGACCAAAGTCTTTTACATTATTACGATCCAATTTCACATTTATTTCTTCATTAATATTTCAGTTATTTCTTTATTTTTCTCTTCAACCCATGCTATCTCTTTCTTTCTCCATCTTCCTCTCCTCCCACACCCCACCTCTCTCTTTCTTTCTTCATCCCTCGCTCCTTCCTTCTCTTCCTCCCTCCTCCCCTCCCTCCCACCTTCCTTTCTTAATTCCTTTTTTTGGGAATATTTATTGACATCAATCAACACAGTGTAACTACTTTAAAGAAAACAAAGAGGCGCCACAAGATGAAGTGTCCGCTTAATTTAGGGTAATTTATATTCCCAAATCTATTATTATAACCTTCACTACCACTATAAGTAACTACTTGTATAAACTAGGCTTATTGCATTTTAGAAACTATTCTGTATACAACTCCAAGGAACTAAGCAGTTTGAAAGTCTACTTTTTAAAAATAAGATGTTAAGTCACTTTTTTTCCTTAAAATGAGTAAAAACTGAATGGTATTTGCTTTTCTCACAAAACAGAATAAAATTTGAACAAATTCTTAAAGACACTGGGATCCAATTTACTAATATTGGGCATTCTTATGTTTAAGAACTTCAAAATAGACATAGACATACAAGAGAAAATATCATATGATATAATGTTAAAATAGTTCTCTCCAAATCCCCATTTGTTATGTTTTAAAGTGTAAGTGTAGTTTAGAAATGAAAACACACTGTCAGTTCATTGTAGATGTACAGTTATAACTAGCTCTGTTAGATTAAAAAGAAAGAAACCGGTATTACAGCTAACAAACAAAAGGCATAAACATTGATAGTGTATTGATAGTTGTTTTATAAATCTAATAAAATATTTAGTAATAAATGTTTCCATCCTATTAAAATCAGTATTAACCTCACTAAAAGCATGCTTTTTGGCTTTTTAAAGTGGAAAGTTCTAGAAGATATTTTTTTAAAGAGTTAGACAGTTTGAAAGCATACTATTATTATAGGTACATATCAATCTTCAGATTTCATAATAGCACTTGAAAAATCTTAACTATTCTGAGTTAATATAGACTTTTAGTAATAATTGACTTCTAAAATTAAAATTAAAATTTTCTTAATTAAGCATATGTTCCAAATAGGTCTTTAGGCTCCTAAATGATTGCCTTTCTAAGAACAGACTGACAGGAGCAGTGATCAATTTGCCCTTTAAAGTACACTGTAATTTAGGCAGCTCTATCAACACCCCAAGCGTATTCCTATGCAAATTGTTAGTCCTCCGTTGCTTCCCAGTTTTTTTCTTCTCCTTTCTTTATTTTTCTACAAGTACATCACTAGGCTTCATTTTAGGACTTGCATTATGTATGCTTTCCTATTCTTAAAATACATCCATTTAAACCTTTTAAAAATCACATGGATTCTCCACACCCTCCCACATACATATTTTGTCTATTTCTTACCATCAGAGAATAAAATAAATGCCTTAGAGTCACCACTATAACAAAGGATACGTTCTATGCTCTTATCTCACTTGAAATGAATGTGAAGGCACTTAGAACCTATGCGGAGTACACATTAATATAAAATTTTACTGTAATCAAGAGTAAATGGGCCTAAAGCTCAAATGAATATTTATTAACATTGCTACCAAAATCCTCAGGGCTAGCCAGTTTTAGAAAGGTTCAGAAATATTACAACTAACATAAGGCGACCCAGGAAAAAACTTTTGCCTGTTTTTCAGTCTCATGTATATGATTATAGTGATAGAAGTTGCAATGCAGACACATGGGGGTCACAGGGATGAGAAATGACAAATAAAACACCTACCATAAAATTCCGCTGGTAGTGAATGTTCTCTTTGTTGAAGTCAATCACATAGCCATTGAAGGACCAAACAAACGTCAGATCCAGGGCAGGGTCAAAGGAAGCAGCACACTGCATGGTGGCATTTTCTCCAACAGTGATATCAGCATTAATGGGGGCCAATATAATTCGTGTGGGATCTATTCATGTTTAAACAAAAGAGTAAAACACAGTTCCAAAAATACGAGACACCATATTATCTGGTCATTAAAATAATAAAAATCAATACTGTTTGAAATTCTGTGAAATGGAATAAGTTGTTTTCAAATTTAAATTCCCAGGGACAATTTCATGGAACAAAAGATTTGCCCAGGCTCTTGAAATGGAAAAATCTATAGGAGGATTGTCTTATAAGCTTAGTGTGAGTCACATGTCTTATAGTACATTAGAAATTAAGCATTGTGAAGCATTGTCAAACTTTTAAAAAGGCAAAATTAATCAAATGGTTTCTCACCTGTGATAACAAGAGTCCCAGTGCTATTAGCCTTCCCTTTATTATTTTCTACAAAGCATGTATAGGTACCCCCGTCATTCCTTGTAATATTATTGATTTCCAAGCTGCCATCTTCCCAGATGAGTATTCTATTGAAATGAAAGAAATACATACTTCATAAAATTAATTGAATGAAAGATATCATTTCTATGTCTCAGATTAAAAACACTAACACCTCTGCATCATTAACATTTCATATAAATTACTTGGTAGAGAAGTTTTTAAGAGGAAACGTTTCAGCCATTGTTTAGAGTGTTCTTTCCTAGCATTGACAAGTTGTTTTGGAAAACCACCTTCATCTTTTTCTTGGACTATGGCGGTAATCTCTAACTGCTACCCTAAATAGTCTCCTTCCCCACATGTCAGCCAAACACGAAGACATCCATCACATAGGTAATACCATGTCACTCTTTAGCTCACTGATGTCACTCTACAGCTCAAAACCCTCCAGTGATTTTTCCATCCCGTGCACAGTAAGAGCCATAGTCCTTGATTTGCACTTTTAGGTCCTGGACAATTTAACAATTTGTTTTCTAAGGTACCTCCATACTGTTCTCCTGGGCATATATCTGGACAAAACTTTTCTTAAAAAAGACACATGCACCCGCATGTTCATTGCAGCTCTATTCACAATAGCCAAGACATGGAAACAACCCAAATGTCCACTGATAGATGATTGGATTAGGAAGATGGAATACTACTTGGAATATTACACAATGGAATACTACTTGGCCATAAAAAAACACAAAATAATGCCATTTGCAGCAACATGGATGGACCTAGAGATTCTCATCCTGAGTGAAATAAGTCAGAAAGAGAAAGGCAAATACCATATGATATCATTTATATCTGGAATCTAATATATGGCACAAAGGAAACTTTCCAAAGAAAAGAAAATCATGGACCTGGAGAATAGACTTGTGGTTGCCAAGGGGGAAGGGGAGGGAGTGGGAGGGACTGGGAGCTTGGGGTAAATAGATGAAGAATGTTGCCTTTGGGATGGATTAGCAAGGGGATCCTGCTGTGTAGCACTGGGAACTCTGTCTAGTCACTTATGATGGAACAGGTAATGTGAGAAAAAAGAATGTATAAATTTTTGTGTAACTGGGTCACCATGGTGTACTGTAGGAAAAAAAATGTATTAGGGAAATAAAAAAATTTTTTAAAATAAATAAAATCGCTGTGTTCTAGCCAAGGCCACACCTTCCACAAGCTGCTCCTAGCCCATGACTGAGCCCAGGAGGAATATTAAGGCAGGCATAGTCCAGATGGACATCAGAATCTTCCAATGGGCATTTTCAGCTGGAGCTTCTCCAGTGGGCTTTCCATACTCTCTTAGGTCTACACTGCAGTCCATTTCCACCCAGCCTTTCTTCCTTCTCTCACTCCTTCATCTGGACTCAGACCTGAATCTTAGATGGCTCTCCAAACCCCCACCCCGAGTCTTCCGTTTTCCCTTCTAGGCATTGCCATTAACAAATTTCTTGCATAAGTAATCCTGAATTGGCATCTGCTTCTCCTAAAATTCATATTAACTCAGTCCTGACATTAATGGGCCTCATTTTTTTCTCCCTAAGCCAATGTAAGTCCTTAGCTAAATTTCCACCCCACACCTATTTAATTATCCTGCAAGTAAAGCATAAAAATTATCATCAATTTGCAATGGAAGCAACAATAGCAACAACTAATCTTTCTAGCATCCACAGTATATTGTTAGTTTTCTCACATATACTAGCTCTCAACTGATCTTTAAAATCTTTAAAAGACATACGATCTTGACCATTCATCTCACCTACACTTTTGGGTACTTCCTCCATGACATTAAAATTAATTTCAATAAGAGTATTTGGGGAACTTAATTTTTTTGTAATAATGGTCCATATTCTCAAGTCAATATAGATTAAACTCTCAGAATCTTACACTTATTCTCAGATATAATATAGACAAATAGTCAAACAAGTCAGGAACCATCTGGTTTTTATAAATTAATCACTTATGTTGTCAAAATTATTCCAGTATAACCTCCATCTTATTTGTTCATGGTTAAAGTAATCGACTCAAGTAGAAAAGAATCCTGGATAGAGTCTCACATAAATGGCTCAGATAAAGTTCATTTTAGAACTGACAGCAATCTATTGGATATAAATGAAAAACTACAAAGAAATTCTGCTGGAGAATGCATGTCATTCCAGCCTTAAATAAAATCCTACAATGGATATCTTAATTGCAACTTATCAAGATTTTTATCTCCTCTCTACTGATTGCAAATACTGCTTTAGCCAGTTTACAAGCCAATAACCAGGCACGGAGATAACAGTAATATGAAACCATTTTTTGGTAATTATATTATTACCTAAGCTAGTTATTCAGTTACTCCTTGAATATTATTTTTCAACATAAATTTTTCTCGAAAAGTAATTTATTAGTTTAACTTTTCTTTACATATACTATTTTATAACATAGAAAACTTAATTTTATATGAATACTATATCTATAATAAAGAGATACTTAATCTGAGATAGTGCAGTAACATAGTGAGCAAAAATTAGATTTATAGACTTTTTCATTAAGAAGTCATACAATTTGACTCAAAAACTTTAATACTAAGACAGGACTAAAGTAGCAGCATTTTAGGAGCTAGACCTCTCTTTTCTTTTTTTGAATACATGTTGATATTCCAGAAAAACAAGTCCATGAAGCATAGTTCTGAGAAACCCTTGGTAGCAGAAGTCTATAACATTATTTTTCATCTGAATCGAGCAAAAAAAATTCATTAAGGAGAGAGCGCTGAGGGTGGGGCCAGTAGGAAATGTCGTGCCACAGGCTGGCACAGTAGTGAATACCTGCAAATGGAACGGCCTTCTGATCATGGTCTGCATCGCTCAGTGACGACCTGCTAAAGTTTCAACCCCACATTGCCAGATTGACCCTTCCTTTAACATTGAGTCTTCATCTTGTGAAAGTCTCAAAAACTCTTAGTCGAACATATTCACTATAAAGTTCATGTGTTCAGAGAAGCAATTGCTGTCCCTGCAATCTCCCTCCCCCACTCCATCTCTGTTTGAAACACAGTGATTATCCTAGGAAGAGAAGGGTGTTGTCACGTGTTCATTCCTTATCAACATGGCACAAGTTCAAGTTTCGGTTTGGAGATTACTGATATCTGATCAGAAGGCGACTTGAACCTTCCAAGCTAAATTTAGTACATCAAAAGAGAGATGATAATACCTATCTTACATTCTTTTTTGGATTATCGTAAAGAAGATTTATCTTTCATACTTTTACCAGAATATTTTTTAAAGGCAAAAACTACTTTTATCCTCCCTTATTTGCACCTTCAGACAGATTTCCATTACTCTTAGATGAAGCCCAAGTGCCTTAGCACAAAAAATATTGTTATTGATGACCTTACATACTATGTGTCATAGCTTAAAACTCTTCTCCATTTTCCTCTCAGGAGAGTTTTATTTTGTTTTTTGTTTTTGTTTTTGTTTTTTCTTTTTAGGGCTGCACCTGCAGCTTATTTAAGTTCCCAGGCTAGAGGCTGAATCGGAGCTGCAGCTGCTGGCCTACACCACAGCCACAGCAATGCAAGGTCCAAGCCACATCTGTGACCTACACCATAGCTCATAGCAACACGGGATCCTTAACCCACTGACCAAGGTCAGGGATCAAATCCACATCCTCGCAGATTCTAGTCAGGTTCATTACTGCTGAGCCATGACAGGAACTCCCTCAGGAGAGTCATTTTGATTGCAGTTCTTACATTCCTTATCACCCTCTGCTCTCTGACTTAGGACCTTTGCACATGCTGCACACATTGCCTGAAACATTTCCTGAGCCCCAAAGTTTACATCCCATTTCTCCTATTTCCTAAGCCGATTCTATTCTCCCGATACTTTCCCATTCAACATAGCCATAACTTTTTGTAGGAAACTAATAGAAACCACTCAGTATAGTTTTTATTAATAATCTATGCAAATCATACACTTTATGTTTTATCCCAAAGCCACCATAACATTGATAGATGGTTAGGAAGATCAGAAGTTCCTGTTTACTTCAGAAGATGGGAAGAGGTGATTTGTACCTTGAAATCTGAAATTTCCCTACTGAAATATTTCATAACTAACTGCATAAAATTAAATCAAATATTAATGGCTATGGGGTTAAAAAAAAAAAAGTTAGAGAGATCCTATTATTTCCCATTGCTAAATATTTTTGTGGTCTTGGGCAATTTATCACAAACCTCTGAGCGTCAATTTTTTAAAATTCCTTATAAATTGTAGAAGTCTAAACACTGAACTCTGATTATAATAGATACTGACAGTGATAGGTGAGTATATCTGTTCACCTTAGAATTGTGATATCTTCTGCAGAGAAAAATTAGAAGATCGCATACCATGAATATGAAAACAAATTCTCTACAAAGTAAACTTTCCAAAATACTGAACTGCAATTGTATTTCTAGTTTCTGGACTGACCTGCTGCTATTGACAAGCCGCTCTGTGCCTTTACTCCATAAAAATTTGGGCTTAGGTGCAGCCTTAGGTTTGCATTCAATTATAACTCTTCCTCCTTTAGCAGCCAGGATCTTTTTCTTCATAGGATTCATTTCAAAAGTTGGAGCCAAAGCTAAATGGAAATAAATTATTATTTTTTCTTTTTTGCTAAAAAAATGAAAATTTCTTCTGTACTATAGCATCTTATACTGCTTTTTGATTAATAATCAATAGAAAAGATTAATCTCACCAAATAGTAATTTCTTAAGTTATGACCAAAGACGTTCGATACCTCATACTATTACTTTTAAAATTTTATTTAATAACTTTATTGAGGTATATTTTACTTATCATAAAATTCACTCATTTTAAAGGTACAATTCTTGATGATAACTGAGTAATTATTATAAATTTTAGTTGCAACCAAATGCGCTATGCATATTCACCTTGAAGATAACATCTAATTCAGTTGTCTTGTCTCAACTGCACAAGGGAAATTAAGTGAAAGGCTGGAGAAAATTGAGCACCATTATTGAAACTGACACGCATTCATAATTGGTACTCTTAACCACACTTTGAATGAACTGTCCCCAGCTTACAAATGAGAGAACTGTTATTAAGATTATAGAATTTGCCAAAAGTGTAACATGCAGTAAGTTATCAGGTGTGATTCATATTTGGATCTAGTTCCATCTGATTTGCAAGCACACACTTTCTAGTAAGTAATATGACTCCTCCTTCATTATACAAACATTTATTGAGCGCCGACAATGTGCAGACACTATGGAATGCCTTAATAAACAGAGAGCCCCTTGCCTTCAGGACCAAGCTACAAACAACTATAGGAATGAAGTTTTCAATTAACTGAGGGGTAAGTGATGTGCCTGTAGACATCGTTACCTCAACGTACAGAACAATAATTATGAAAACAGGCTCTAGAGTCTCATAAAAGGTTCCTGCCTTGATGATATGCTCTAACTTTTAGTATCCCCACATCTAGCTCATTTCTCAATCTGTCATTTTGCAGACTCCAGTAGGATTCCATCTTTCCATTTCTACATACTCCAATCATTTGTAACTATCCTTTCTGGAGCCTTTTCTAGTCCTAAGTATACCTGTCTAGGTCTTGACTCTTCATCATCTAGTCTCATGATCCTCAGATATTGTCCATGCATCAGGGTCATCTGAGGATCTTGATAAAATGCTGATTCAGTTGGTCTGGGGTGGCCTGATATTCAGCACTTCTAACAAGCTCTGAGGAACACACTTTTATAGGAAGGATTTAGGTTATCCCCCCTTTTTTTTCAGTCTGAGTTTTTGTAATTGGCAATAAATAATAACCAACCAACCTACGTTACACACCTAACAGTGTGTGGTATTTTATATAGGTTCAATAAATATCATGGTTGATACACTGTTTATAAACTGAGAGAGAAATTTTAATAGGATTATTATTATTATTATTATTTTGTCTTTATGCTATTTCTTTGGGCCGCTCCCGCGGCATATGGAGGTTCCCAGGCTGGGGTCGAATCGGAGCTGTAGCCACCGGCCTACGCCAGAGCCACAGCAACGCGGGATCCAAACCGCGTCTGCAACCTACACCACAGCTCACAGCAACGCCGGATCGTTAACCCACTGAGCAAGGGCAGGGACCGAACCCGCAACCTCATGGTTCCTAGTCGGATTCGTTAACCATTGCGCCACGACGGGAACTCCAGGATTATATTTTTAAAGTCTAAATTTATCTTTTGTTCTTTATTGAGCCTATTACAGACTAGTATCTGGGTTAGAGTAAGTACTCATTAATCATTTGGTAGATGAATAAATGAGTTAACTAGATAACTCAGGAAAGAAGAGAGAGAAACACTATTCTAAAGATAATAAACAAAAATAGATTGAGACAAATATAAAGATGCCCAGGAACTGATTTCAGTCTGAAAATCCTCAAAACAGTTTCCTAATTACTACATTAGTAGACACTAAATGATGGAAAGATTTTAGGCTTAAAGACAGAGAGGTCTTTCAGTCTGAGCTGTTGAATTATGAGAATTATTTTCATATTCTCTCGTAATATATAACAATTAACAAAAAATTTAACAGAAAACAAAAAAGTTTACATTTGAGAAAGAATTGCAACTTACATATTCTCTGAGTCAAAATGATTTTATTGTACTTCATAACAAGGTGATATGGTATGAAGCCTAAGACTAAACATTTGCTTGATTTCCAAAGAAACTAGATTAAATATATTAGCAAAGAGTTTTGACTTTAGGGGGGAGAAATGGAGTATCATCCCTGGCATTATAGTAAGATCAGGAAAAGTTAAAATGAAGAAAGCCTTGGAGTTCCTGTTGTGGCTCAGGGGTAATGAATTCAACAAGTGGACATGAGGACACGGGTTTGATCACTGGCCTTGTTCAGTGGGTCAAGGATCCAGTGTTGCCATGACCTGTGTGTAGGTCACAGATGTGGCTCTGATCCTGCATTGCTGCAGCTGTGGTGTATGCCGGCAGCTACAGCTCCAATTTGACCCCTAGCCTGGCAACTTCCGTATGCTGCAGGTGTGGCCCTAAAGACAAAAGAAAAAAAAAAATCCTCAACTCTCTTTTTGAAGGTAATTACTTTAATACTTATAATTATCTCACTGCCTTTATTGTTCTTCTATAGTCAGTCAATCTGTAGTGTTACCAATGTGTTAAGGAATATCCCTTTTGGTGTAGCAAGAATAAAATAGGTTGCATGGAGACATCGCGCTATCTTTCCAGTAAACATCTCTCGCAGAGAAAGCCTGCCTACCTGGATTCATTACTTACAATATGACTAAACCTGGTGACAGTGACCTCAAATGACCTGAAAAGGACATGATATAATAAGACTTTAATTAAAGCAGTTGTAATGAAAATAAGAATGTAAAAAGTCTCAGAGAGGTTTATCAGGTAAAAACGAGAAATTTAATAGATGTAATATGGGAAAGGATGTCGTGGATTGAGTCATTCTTTAGAACAGCAAATACTTCAGGAAGAGAAAACGTGGTTGTGAGTGAGAAATAATGAGTTCAGTTTCAGTCAAGCTAAGTTTCAGATATCTGTGAAGTTACCTAGATGCCCAGTTCTACTGAAAACTTTTATAATAAGCTTGAAGCTGAGGATACAATTCTGGGCCGCAGATATAAATCAAGAGAGAGTTAATGGGAGAAGATGAAGATATCAAGGGTTTTTATAAAAAATTAAAAATAACAATAGTCCAGGAATAATAATATAGAATATGTGAAAGAATGAGGAAGAAAAGAGAATGCAAGCAGAGGAATGAAATTCTGGCAGAGTGCAAGATTTCCAACTGAGCAGTGGGCCGGCGGGGTGAAAGCGAGAAAATGAATGCAATCAAGAAGAAATAATCTGAGAAGCATCAGAGCATGGAGCCATCAAAGACGAAGAATTAAAGAGCAAAACATGATTGGAAGGGGAGGTGACTGGAGAGATACACCCATGCATGCATAGCACAAAGGAACATGTGCACACGTACACACACACATCCACTTGCACACACCCTCATACACACATGAAAGAAGATATCCATTAAGAGATAATGGGACTATTTTTGGAAATAGGACAGATTCATTGTTCTCTGAATAAAGAGTATCAGAGGGACAAGTGTAGTAAAAATCCAGATGGTTTTAAATAAGAGATGAGAAGTTGAAATATTTTATTTCAATGGTTTTCAATTTTCATGAAGAAGTAAAAAAGTAACAAGAAAGGAGGAGTTGGGTTGGGGCAAGGGACTTGAGGAATGCCCTGAAAGTTTTCGGTACCAGCATTTAGTGTAGGGAATGAGACCCAGAGGCTGCTAAAGCTAGCAAATGCTTAAGACTCATCTGAGGCTGCTCACGTGCGATAAGGAAGCGTCAAGCCGCACTGTGCGACGGTCCCGGCAGTGGTTAGCTGTCCACACGTAGGAGAGAACCAGATTTGTAAAAATTGGCATGTGTAAAGTTTGCTTTACCATTAAAAAAAAAAAAGTTTTTTAAACCTTTATACTCCATGTTGCCTCAAATTTAAAATTTACCATTCTTTAATAAATGTAAAAAAAATATTCTCTTTAAAACCACATTTTAGAACATTTTAACTTCCAATTCAAGAAACTTTTAATCCAAGAAAGTCATGAGAAATCAAATATAATCTATAGATACCCGAGGATCATTTTAATGTGGTGCTTTCTTGCTGACTATTAACAGAAACCAGAAATGATACTGACCCAAGATCTTCAATTCCGCATTTGCATAAATAGCTCCGTGTGTGTTTTCAGCTATGCACTGGTACATGCCAGCATTTTCAAAAGTCACGTCATACAGTCTCAGTTCCCCTCTATGATACTGGAAAGAACACAAAGTAAAACACATTTCCATGATAAAGTTTAATAGAAACACTTTCATGTCGGTTTGGGCTTGGCTGTCTTTCATTTATTTAGTTGCATTATTTTTGCCCCCACTCTTAATTAAGCTGAGTGAAGAGGGATTTTCATGGCATGGGGAAATAAAACCCACTTACCATGCCCAGTGGCTCTGGTTCTATTCATCCTACAGAGCAGAGAGTCCACCTTTTCCCCTCTTGGCCCAGCTGGGAGATTACAGTGGGAAGGTAGAGAAGGACCCCACTGCTGCTACTTGTCCCCAGGGCTAAAGGTAGGACCTTCGCTGCTCTTACCTCTGTTTCTGTGGGGGTCAGGGAAACAGTGGCAAGAAAAAGAGGATAATATCAGGTAGTGGAGATGGATGCATAGGAAGAGGGGGAAAGTGGAACAAAGGAAACAATGAGGAGAGAAAGAGAGAAGGTAGACATAAGATTATAGAAAATTGTTTAAACTGAAAACAGATACTTTATGTTCACTTTTTTTTTTTTTAAAGGAAACTTTCCTATTTTAGGGCCTAGATGCCCTTACTCTACTGACATTCTTGCTAACTTTATCCCAAGTCACCCAGAAATGTTTCCTGAACATGGGCTTAAGGACCACAAAGCTCTTGAACACACTCACCGAATATCCATTCTTCAGCCATCGGATTGTAGGGATGGGCTTCCCTGTGG
Source organism: Sus scrofa (assembly GCF_054392235.1). Lineage (NCBI taxonomy): Eukaryota > Metazoa > Chordata > Mammalia > Artiodactyla > Suidae > Sus > Sus scrofa. Next base: position 79,402,565 of record NC_139387.1, on the reverse strand, counting down.
CCACACAAGGCCAGTAGAGATCACTGCCTATATCCACCTCTGTGTCATTGATGTGTTCTACCCACTCAGGAAATGCTAAAAAATAGAGAACATCATTGGTGTCAGATGCAAGCCCCCACATTCATCATCATCTCAAGAGGACAAATACTACACTTAGTTGACCTTCTTCTGGAGAACAGCTATTCTGTGTGTCCCAAGATCAAGGGTAGAGCCATTGAAATTGTATTTCTACAGGTCTGCAAGTAAACTCTATCTGACACTATTACAGCATGTGGTAACTGTAATTCAATTCAGAACTGTTTTTCTATTTGTGAACCATGTTTTACTGGAAAGTTAATTCATGAATAGCATGAAAATAATTGATCTTTTTCTTATAACATAAATCTTTCAAAATGATATTTAAGGTTTTAAAGAATTATGATTTAATTTATTATGACACTGTCTCTTTTTTTTTTTTTTTCTGGATAAAGAGGCAATTTTTTCCCACTCCTACAGGTATATATTATCTTCCTTTTGCTGGAACCTTCAAGTAGAGGCCACTCTAATAGCTCACTGTGGGAATGGAAAAATGACTTGATCACTTAAATACCATGTCAATATTAAAAAGTGCATATAGCAGCATTGATTGTGGAAATTCATGCTTGAGTGAAATTGATCTTAGCCTCATCATTTGATCTGATCTACTGATAGCTAAACAAAAATACTAGGAAAATGAAAAAATGCTAGGAATTCCCCCTACCAAGTATTTCTAGATAAGAAGCAAATGAACAGTTGTCAACTATTTGAGTATTTAAATTAATTAATCCAAATAAATGTGTGTAAATAGAGTAATATAAAATAAAGAAAGAGGAGGAAAGAATCCTGAGTGGAGGGTAATATTTTATTTAAATTTCTTTGAAAATAAATTTTATAGTATTCCAGTATGACAAAAGTAATATAAATATCTTGTAGAAAGGATTTAATGTGTACAAATAAAGAGCACACTATACATTTTTATGACCTCCCTAAACCAATCAAAATATGTATATAGTTTAATACATTTAAGCACATGTATATATATTTATAGTACATATAATCTGACTTAGAATTTTTACTTATTACATTTTTTCTGTTAATACATGTAGATAATTTTTAAAATTGAATATTGGTGAGTATGTTAATGATAACATAATCTTGGTATACAATCTTGGTAAAGCATAAAACAGGAATGTCAGCACCTCTTCTACCTTGATCTTACACAGGTGACACAGAGATGTCACATTAACAAATATAATGAAAAGAATAAATAATTGAATCAGCTTAAAACAGTCCATATATGGACTTAAACAGTACATGGTTTAATTACGTAAACTTCTGGTTGTTTAATGAGACCAAAAGTTAAAACTTAGAATGCCTCATTAGTAAAGAAGAAAAAACGGTTCTCTTAAATGGCCTCCTGTAAATATCTGCCCTGTCACCTTGATTCTTCTAAGTAATTAAGATCGTAAACAGTTCAGAAATCCAATTCATAACCTGGAGTATAGGTTTCTTAATCAAACCTATAGATCTGTTGAATAAAAACAGATCCAGAATCTCTAGAAAAGTGGTGGATAGTGCACCTTAAATTTAAGGAGACCAACCAAAATTTCCACGCCTCAGGAGGCCACCTATGTATACTTGATATATTATATATTAAGTGAATATTGTTGGAGTGTTGGATATACTAGTCTGGAGTTCAAGGTCAATGTCTGGGTCAGCGTTTTCAGGATTTAAGGTATATTTAGAGTTTCCTCCTGGCTCAGCAGGTTAAGCATCTGGCATTATCCCTGCTGTGGCTCTGGTTATAGCTGTGGCGCAGGTTCCATCCCTGACCTGGGAACTACTGCATGATGCAGGCGTAGTCAAAACAAAACAAAACAAAACAAAACAAAACTCTGGTTTCTCTTCAGATCACATAAATCGTTTACCTTTTTAAAACAGTATATTTAAAGCCATGACCATGAACGGGATCATAAAGTGAGAAACAGAGAAGAGGTTCAGAGACCAAACCCAATTCAAAGACCAAACCCAGGTCGCTCCCATGGTTAGAAGAGGCTGTAGTGAGGAGGAAGCAGCAAAGGGGAGTGAAGATGGTTTACAAGAACATTTACAGAGTGTGGGTTCCAGACGCCAAGTATGGAAAGTGAATTGTGGAGGAAGGAGGAATCAACTGAGGCAACTTGATGTTCAACCAGGTAAAAGACGACTGAGAATCGACCATAAACTTTAGTGATATGCAAGTCATTCAAGATAGCGAAAAGAAAACCTTTAGTGGTGAAGCAGGGATGAAAATTAAAACAGAGTGCACTTAAGTGATAAGGAAAAATGGAGAAATATATATTTTTAATTATAGATAAATCTGATAAGATTTTTATTACTTTGGGGGGAAATTGGTAAAAGAGAAGTGGGGGCAGTAGCCAGAGGTCAAGAGAGGATTTTAAGGGAGGAAGAAACAAAAGCTGCTATATACTGATAGGAATGACCCAGTGAAAAGAAAAAAGAAATTTCTTATGCTTCAGGAAGGGGGAACTAGTGAAGGAATATTCCTAAATAACTAAGAGGGGTAGAACACAGTATACAGTGGAGGTGTTGACCTCAGAGAGCAGCTGAATATAGAGTGAAAAGAGATATTGGTGGAGATGTAGTGTTAGGTAATGTGAAGTGGGAGCTTGTGAAAATTCTAATTTACTTACTACCATTTCTCTGTGGAATGGGAGGCCAAGCTGAGAGGAAGGCTGAAGGAGGAGGTGTTGTGGGTTTGAAGGAAATCATGAAGGTATGAAATGGTCATCTATGAGAGACAGAGAGTAAGAGGACCTGCAGAAATAAAATCTGGTCGCCAGGCAACATTAGAGGCCATTTAAAGTTGGTGAGTATTAATTTAAAATGGGCTAACTAGCCTGATAGTATTCATTGCAACTCACCTTCTAGTTCCTTGTTCTGGCACTAAGGCAAAGAGCTAGATTTTTCCAGGATTGGCCTTTGCCATGGTAGTAAGACAAGGTGGAAAGTGGCAAAGTGATCTGAGAAGGTGTTCAGGGGAATGATAGATAATAATTGACCACAGATTTAGGAAAGAAATGGGCAGGATTAGGGGAAATGAGAGAAAGTTAAAACAGAGTAAGGTTAACTGCTGGTAGGTTGCTGGTAGGTTCAACAGATTGTAGGAATCTGGATGTTGAAGCTTGAAAAGTGGTGATCAGAGAGTGAAATGCTGAAACTTACCATAAAGGGACTGCACTTTTGTTAACAATAAGGTCTGAAGCACAGCCTTGGGAGTGGCTTGCTGAGGTAGGTTGTAGGACAAGATCTTTGGAGAAGAGTTCAGAGGAACCTAGGGGCCAAACTATCAGAAAAATTATTGTGATAGACATGATTTTATATCATCAAGAATGAAGTCTGGAGAAGAGCTGTAGTTAGTGACAGCTGCCAATAGTGAAAACCTTAGTTCGACGAGGAGAGACTGACCTGACATAAGATTGAAAACTGGCTGATTAAAAGAAAGGAAAGATAGTCTATCAATCGCAATGAAGACCAAGTGATTATAGATCATACCTGAGGATGAGGGCTGTGAAAGAAAAATCAGCCACTGCTTGACAGGTCTACAGGGCAAACTCTTTAAGGGAAAGCCAAGTTTCAGAGTAAGAGAACAAAGAGAATGTTCAAAGCAGAAGTTGAGAATATAAGGGATTCTGATGACAATGGACTATTTTTCTAGCAAGCATAGTATGAGGATTTCAGAAGCTGGGAATAAAAAGGAGATAGAGACTAAGTGGGATGAATGCAGAGTCGTGTGGGTATTAAAGTACAGGCCCTCGGGAGGCTCTGGGGTCTAAGGGCTTCTTAAGGAAAATGATGACAATTTTTCTCTCTCTTTCTCTCTTTTTATTTTCTTTTTGGACTGTAGCTGCCAGCCTATGTCACCAGAACAGCAGCGCAGGATCCAAGCCACATCTACCACCTACCCCACAGCTTGTAGCAATGCCAGATCCTTAACCCACTGAGTGAGGCCAGGGATCGAATCCACATCCTCATGGACACTATGTCAGATTCCTAACTCATTGACAACAGGAACTCCCTTAAGGCAAAGGAAATGCTCAGGGTGAAGACAAAGTGACTGTAATCATAGTGGACTTCATGATATGGTTGTGTTGAGGCTGCATACACGTGCTAGGTCATCGGATGCCAAGTCTGGGGGATGGGAGTGGGAGTTGGTCTTGATCTGGCCACAGTACCTTTTCAGCATTCTGGTATCCCAGTACAGCTGAGGCATCATCTCCAGTTTTTTCTGTCACCCGTCTTTTTGATGAGGCTAAGGTACCTCTTTGCCATGTGCTTTATCAATATAATTTGTAATTTTCTGTATTGCACTCTCATAATTTTCTTTATAATTTTACACATGGGGGTTAACATGTATTTGACTCTGTACACTTGTATAAATTTGAGGGTTTTGTATGTGGGATGGCTATAGTATGAATTTCTCAAGGACAGAATATTTCCATTATCTGACTCTTCCTGCTCCTAGCCTAATGTCTGCCTCTGAATATACATTCAGTGTATATGTGCCCTGTCAATGAATAATCTTGTTGAAGCCTTAGATATTTATTCAAATGTGACCCGTGAATTTCACATTGTTGAAAAAGTTAAGGATGATTTCAGCACGAAAAATTTCAAGCACTGACGGAGAAACAACATTCTCTCCTCCAAATATAAGCTTAACATATGAGAGTCAAACATTTGTGCCAAAAAATATTGCATCCAAGAAAAATTTTGGAAAAATAAGTGTGACTCCTGAATCAGTAACATCAGCATCTCCCAGGAATTTGTTAGAAATACAAATACGTGAGCCCCCCACAGACCTTCTAATTCAGAAACTCTGAGGATGGGAACCAGCAATTTGTGTTTTCAATAAGCCCTCCACGTGAGTGTAAAACATGCTAAAGTTTGTGAATCACTGGCTTAAGCTAAGTCATAATGAACAGGTTCTTCTACAAATAAAAAAAGAGAACGTGAAGAAAGGCAGTAAGCTATATCAATTATATTTTCTGAAAATTATCCAGAACACTACTATTGATTCATTGGTGTTCCTATGATACCAGTGGCATGAATTCATAACTTCTAGACTCATATTGTGATTTAGTAGACAATTTTAAACTATTCATCATTTTATACTAGGTTTTTTAAAGTATGAAAATGGGTGCTTTTAAAAAGATATTGATTAGGAGTTCCTGCTGTGGTGTGATGGGATTGGTGGTATCTTGGGAGCACGGGTGTGGGTTCGATCCTCAGTCCAGCACAGTAGGTTGAGGATCCAGCAACTGCGACTCAGATCTGATTCTGATTCCTGGTCCAGGAACTCCATATGACATGGGGTGGCGAAAAAATATATATATTAAATGCATGGAGGATTAAAACAATATATCTACCTTGAACATAAATTCTTGCCTGGTGTTTATCCTTTCCTCTAATGTTCTCAGCCTCGCATTCATATGTGCCCTCATCTTCTAGCTGAATATTGAAGATCTTGAGGACAGCTCCAGAGGTGCTGATCTCAGCCGTGCTTGGCATTGGTTCCAGGACCTTCCGCCACCGGATATCAGGAACAGGACTTTAAATAGGAGGTAACAAGAGCTACTAGCACAGCACTTAAAAGGCAATTGATCTATATATATAACTAAACATTTACAACATTTCCTTCCTAAAACAATATAAAATTTAATGCAGTTCTATATACATTAAGGAAAACTGTGAGTCTACTTACTTGCCAAGTGCAAAACACTCTAAAGTAACATTTTGGCCCATCAATGCATATATGTCCTTGAATTGAACTACAATATCAGCAGGATATGGTTTTGTTGTTCCTAATTACAAAAGGAAAACAAAATAAAACAAAAATATCAGCAGTAAGCAGAGTAGTGTTTTGCAACATTGTGATTTGTACAGAATTAGAATTGCTTCAAAATAGATGTCTGGAAATTATCTAATCACATCACAGTGTATTGATTTGTTTGTTTTTGCATGGTATTCATACAATATAAATTTTATTAAGCACTTTCAATCATATTGACTCATTCTGACAACTGTGTAACTGATGTGATCCAACTCACTGGACAACTCAGTTAAAGAACAAATGTGTTAAACATCACTGGACAATTCAGTTCTTTAGGGAGCATCAAATATGTGTTAAACATTGTTCCAGGTACTATATGGGAATCAAGAAAAAAGAGAAGAAAAGAAATGAGAGATAAGAGAAGAGAGAGGAAAAAAAAGAGGCGAGGCAAGGAAAGAGAAGTAAGGAAGAAAGTATTGTCCTAGAGATGAAAACAAAGAAACAATTTGAAAAGAGAGGAGAGAAGAAAAGAAAAATCTTTGTTTAAGCATGTCTGTGCTCATCAATGACAACACTTATTTAGCCTATCTGTACTGAAATATGTATTATTCCCTCAACCTTATAATGGAAGAAATTCACCCAGGAAGGCTAAGTACACTGTTTAAGACCACAACATATGTGTGTACTTTACACTGTATAACATTAGAGAGACCAACAGATACACAAGTAGTTGAGATGTAAGTCAAAATAAAAATAAATGCCCAGTAAGGGTGGTAGCCAAGGATATTTGTTGTAAGTATGTAGGGACCAAGGGAATTTCAGGCAAAGAGGGCATATGAAACAGATCAGTTCAGGTTAAAGAAATAGCATATTATAATACAGTATCAGAAGTGTGTGGGAATTATAAAAGACCTAAGAATTAAAACGATATTGATATTTATGTAGTGGGGAAGATGAGCTTGCACTTACAATCTAGGAGGCTTGAAACCATGATATTAAATATTTTGAGACTAATTTCCTCAGTGGGTAACTACCAATAGGCTTTAAGAAGAGAAATAGCATGAATCTTACCTTTGGTTTCTTGTTGGCATTTTAAAGGATGGAAAAATACAAAAGAGATCTAAGGGAGGGTGCTTTGTAAATTCAGAAAAATAGGTGAAGGTATGATCTAGGGCATGGTCACAGTGAGAGCAGAAAGGAGGAAGAGATCCAAGCTGCCTTTTAGAAGCAGAATCAACAGGAATGCCCCTTGTATCAATGCTTACTCAAGGTAAAAACCCAGCAGAATCACCTGGGATGCTCACTGAAGTTATAGATCCCTGGGTCACATCCTAGGTGTGCTGAGTCACTATCTCTGGGTTCCACATTTTCCTCAAACTTCTCAAGTGCTTATCTACTAAATGAGGACCCTTGGAATCGCTGTCCTGAGGATGACAGTAGAGAGGAGCTGATGATGAAAAATCCTGCCCTGACTTACTGATAAATGAAGTATATGACAATGTTGCTAAATGAGATCAAGAACACCAGAAGAGGATGTTTAGAGAGGCACTAACAGGTGTGTTTGTCATATTTCAAACTGAAATCCTTGAGAACCTTCTGTGTGGCAAGCCCAGGATGTAGATAGAGTTAAAGACCTACCCCAGGAAAAAATTTTGGAGATGTGAATTTAGAATCATCCACATAGGGTTATTATTGAAAAAGTTGTAAATGAATAAGAATACTTAGAAAAAGATTAGAAATGAATATTAGGAGAAAGATCTGATAGAGGATACTGCATAGAATTTGTTGACCAGGCAAGGAGGCAATGAAAAGAGGCAGAAGGAGTCAGAAAAATTAGGAAAAAAGATAGAGTTCAAAAGAAACAGATGAGATCAACAGTGTCAAAGTTTGCACAGGATCAAGCCTGAAAATATCCTTTGTATTCAGCAAATAAGAAGTCATTTTGATTATTCAAGATTGTTTTCATTGACTACAAAAGAATACATGAAAGGCATGTAGGAAGATTTTAAGATTCAGAAAAGAAAGGAAAAAGTGATATATCACATGCCGAAAGGAATCAAAAAGGATGGAGCCAGAGCAACTGGAGGGATTAGCCTGACTGGCAGGAAAAACACTTCTCCCAAATGAGACAGAAAGTAAGAGGTAAATCGAAGTACTAAATTTTGGGGGGACCATAGGGAAGAAAATTAGGGAAGTTTCTACATGATGGTTTCCTTTCACTCTCTGAAGTAGTGGTAAGAATCTCTCTTAAGACTTGGGAGGGATGAGAGAGCCAGAAAATCGGAAGATATTTATTGAATACTAACCATGTGGTGGCCATCTTGAAAAGACTAATGAAAATAGAATTTTTGTGATATATTGGAATTTACTCCATTATCATATGAAGCTTAGGGGTAGAGACAGGAACCAAACCTAAATCTGCCAAAAACAGAACCAGTATTTCCTTGGAAGCGTGAACTCAGTAGCAGCAAGATTGCGATAAACTAATGTGAAGTAAGAAAATATACTGTGATCTGATTTTCTCAGGAAGTGGTGCATTAAAAAAATGGAAGGTAGTTTAATTGGAATCTTGGAAAAGCCCAGTCAAGAATGGGCTTTAAAGGAACTATTGCTTCACATAAATAGTTCCTTTAAAATACCCAAATAATCCAACTGTCTTTTTCACCCTAATTCTCTAATCAATATAGTTTGGTTTTATTTAATCACTTGTTATCTTCCATGAATTTACTAGTAGGTGAAATTAGTCATGAAACAAAAAGATGCTGGTGAAATCAACAAACTAGTATTTGGCTAATGATTCAGTTCCCCATGCATTCCCTGAACTAGAGGCAACCAGTCCAAAGTCAGCTGTCTCAGGGAAATTTTATGATATCAGTTTTCACTATGGGGAAAGCTAAGGAAAGACCAAGATTTTCAAAGTTTGTATTCTCTATTTGCCTTGCCAGAGTCTCCCAAAAGAACCCAAGGCATATGGAAGTTCCCAGGCCAGGGATCCAACCCTCGTCACAGCTGTAACCAGAGCCACAGCAGTGACAATGCCGGATCCTTAACCCGCTGAGCTACCAGGGAATGCCCCACTAGATATTTCTTTTCACTATTATTAGTATGCTATAAGCAGACAAACTTGCAAAATACAGAGTGTAACAAATAAAATACTTACGTTCAGGTAGTGGAATGAGTGGGATAAATTTGCTGAACACACTCTTGGTAATAGAAGGACTGGATACAAAGCAGGAATAATTGCCTTTGTCTGATGCCTCAACATTCGCAATGTAGAGATTACCATTTGTCTGAGACACAAATCTTCGTTTATCCATTGTGATAAATACAGGAAATTCATTTAGAAGCCAGCGGTAGCTAAGATCATCTAGAAGAAAATATTGTGTACTAAATATTAAGCTCTTCTCAAAAGTAAAGATTTTATTTTCTAGTAATAGGCTAAACATAATCTAATCTAGGCTTTTGAAGAGCAAATGTTGGATGTAAGCCAAGATAAATAGTGCCAATTTTCTAAAAGCTACTACTATAGTTTGATTGATTGTAAGCATAGTGCTAAACAATTTTATCTACTTCTCTCAATTATTTTATGGGTTTATCATACTTTTAATTTTTGTTTCATTGATGGGATAAATAAAACTCAGAGATGTTAAGTAAATAATTTAGAATTTCATGACTGTTAAGTGGAATTGGGATTCTGAATCCAGGTCTGATAATTCTAAAATTCATAATCCATTTTCCCTACTGCAATCTATAAATGAAATCAAGATTACTAACCGTACTATCACTTTATATCCTTTTACTTTTTGTACTCCTATTTTACTTTTTTTCACTTTTTACTTTTTGTCTTTTTAGGCCCACACCCAAATGCATGTACTCGTTGATCCAAAAGAATATTTACAGTATATTTACTTTAATAGACTGTAAACCTTTTGAAGTAATTTTCCCTGTTCTCATATAAAAAGAAAGTGGATATTTTTGTAATGATTTATGGCCACAAGTAAAAAAGTTAAAAAAGTCAAAAAGAGTGAAGTATAGATTTCCTATGGAAAAAGGATTTTCTCAACCATACAATGATTTCAAGTCACCATGAAATCATGAAGTTGCCTTCAGAATGGTCAGTGTACTCCATAGTTATGTGAATATAGAATTATATATATTTAATTAAATTATCTGCATTTTAATTCTAGACTTTGGTCAGGTTATTTTAATCACTCTATTTCATAATTTCTCTAAATTTTAAGAAAATTTTCTATGTACCCCTCATAAGAAAAGAGGAATGGGATAAACTAGGTCAGAGAAGTTATTGTGGTATGAATATGTCTTAGACTACATAGCAATTGGTCTGTTCTTTTGAGGCCCAATATAGATTATCCAGTTTACTTATTTAACATACACTAAGTACCTTCTATGTGCCACTAAACAAGACAGATTTGGTCTTTGCCGTTGTGGTATTGTAAGATTTAAAATACATTTATTTAATGAATTTTGAACACTGATAAGTCATCCATTTCAGCAAAATCATAATTGCCATATATTAGAAGCTATTGTTTGTCATGAAAACAAAAGTAGGAATTGTCATTGCCATTTTTAAACAGGTGCACAGAGGTTTAGCTGGGTTGACTTGCCCAAGATCATACAGCAACAGGGAGGCAGAACTGATCTCCTGACCTCCTTCTCCACACCAGAACTACCAAAATTGCCCCATTATTGGTGTTGCAGCTGCTCTGCTCTGCTCAAACTTAAGAATGAGACCTAATTCTGGCAATCAAGAGCTAAACTCTGACCCAATTCTCACAGGAACTCAATGGATTATTTTTTTAATCTGTCTTCCCCTGCCTCATGTGGATGGTAAAATTAACCATTTCTGAAGAAGCCAACACTTGTTTTCCTCATAGCACTGTTGTCTTGCTTATAACAGATTATTAAAAACTTATTTTTTAGGAAGATTTCGGTGCTGGCACCTGCTTCAAAAATGTTGCTTTTATTGATAGATGTCTGAGATTTCTCCCCTTTGCCGCAAGAAAGTCTGGACAATATGAAAGAGAGGATTTCTTTTGGCAACCAGAAGACATTTGGCTAGTTTCACTGTATTACTCTGAAATCCATCACGTATACAACCTTGCTAAATAATGTATATTTCTCTTTGAAATACATACAAGGAACTGAAGTATTTCCTGGATAGGTAATTTTCAAAATTTTTTTAAACTCAGTGAATTTTTTTATATTTATAGTTGTATAACCATCATCACAACCCAATTTTACAACATTTTCAACCCAAACCCCCAACCCACCCCTTCCCCTGCAACCAGTATCCTTTGGTAACTGTAAGTATTTTAAAATCTGTGAGTCACTTTCTGTTCTGCAAATAAGTTCATTGCATCCTTTTTTTAAGATTCCACATATAAGTGTTAGCATATGATGTTTGTGCATCATTGTCTATTTTCACTTAGCATGAAAATTTCTAGGTCCACCAATGTTGCTAAAAATGCCATTGTTTCATTCAGTTTTTATGGGTAAATAATATTCCATTGTGTATATGCATGACGTCTTCTTTATCCACTCTTCTGTCAATGGACATTTAGTTTGCTTCCATGACCTGGATGTTGTATATAGTGCTGCAATGAACATTGGGGTACATGTATCTTTTCAAGTCATGGTTTCTCTGGATAGATACCCAGGAGTGGATTTGCTGAATCAAATTATAATTCTAGTTTTAGTTTTTTGAGGAATCTCCATACTGTGTTCCATAATGGTTGTGGCAATTTATATTCTCACAATAGCATAAGAAGTTTCTCTTTTCTCCACATCCTCTCCAGCATTTATTGTTTATAGAATTTTTGATGATGGCCATTCGGGCTGGTTTAAGGAGGTAACTCATCATAGTTTTGATTTGCGTTTCTCTAATAATTAGTGATGTTGAGCATCTTTTCATGTAGGTTTTTTTTTTTTTTTTTTTTTTTTTGGCCATCTGTATGTCTTGGGAGAATTTTCTGTTTAGATCTTCTGCTCATTTTTTAATGGGGTTGGTTTTTTTTTTTTTTTATTGGGCTGCAGGAGGTGTTTATATATGTTCAGTATTAATCTCTTGTCAGTCACATCATTTGCAAATATTTTCTCCCATTCTGTAGGTTGTCTTTTTGTTTTGTTTAGGATTTATTTTGCTCTGCAAAACTTTTAAGTTTAATTAGGTCCTATTTGTTTATTTTTGTTTTTATTGTCATTACTCTAGGAAGTGGATCTGAGAAGATATTGCTGTGGTTTATGTCAGGGAATGTTCGGCCTGTTTTCTTCTAAGAGTTTTATAGTATACAGTATTATATTTAGGTCTTTGATCCATTTTGAGTTTATTTTTGTGTATGGCATTAGGAAGTATTCTAATTTCATTCTTTTACATGTAGCTGTCCAGTTTTCCCAGCACCACTTATTGAAGGGGCTGTCTTTTCTACATTGTATATTCTTGCCTCCTTTGTCATAGATTAGTTGACCATAGTTGTGTGGGTTTAACTCTGGGATTTGTATCCTGTTCCACTGATCTATATTTCTGTTTCTGTGCCAGCACCATACTGCTTTGATAACTGTAGCTTTGCAGTATATTCTGAAGTCAGAGTGATTCCTTGAGCTCCATTTTTCTTTCTCAGGATGGCTTTGGCTATTTTGGGTCTTTTGTGCTTCCAATCTTTAAAATATTTTGTTCTAGTTATGTGAAAAATGCCACTGGTAATTTGATAGGGATTGCATTGAATCTGTAGCTTGCCATTGGTAATACAGTCATTTTGACAATATTGATTCTTCCAATCCAAGAGCATAGCATATCTTTCTACCTGTTTGTGTCATTTTTGATTACTTTCATCAGTGTCTTAGAGTTTTTAGAGTACAGGTCTTTTGTCCCTTTAGGAAGGTTTATTCCTAGGTATTTTATTCATTTTGATGAAATGGTAAATGAGATTGTTTCCCTAATTTCTCTTTCTGGTCTTTCATTGTTATTATGTAAAAATGTAATTGCTATCTGTCTATACATTTTGTGTCCTGCAACTTTATCAAATTCATTGATGAGCTCTAACAGTTTTCTGGTAGCATCTTTAGGATTTTCTAGGTATAGTATCATGTCATCTGCAAACAGTGATAGTTTTACTTCTTCCTTTCCAATTCGGATTTCTTTAATTTCTTTTTCTTCTCTGCAATGGCTAGGACTTCCAAAACTATGTTTGATAGTAGTGGCAAGAGCAGACATCATTATCTTGTTCCTGATCTTAGTGGGGATTCTTTCAGCTTTTCATCATTTAGAATGATGTTAGCTATGGGTCTGTCATATTTGGCCTTTATTATGTTGAAGTAGTTTCTTCTATGCCCACTTTCTGGAGGGTTTTTTTTTTTTATAAGAAATGGGTGTTGGATTTTGTCAAAGGCTTTTTCTGAATCTATTGAGAGGAACATATGGTTTTTATTCTTCAGTTTGTTAATGTGGTGTATCACACAGATTGATTTGTGGATACTGAAAAATCCTTGCATCCCTGAGATAAATCTCATTTGTTCTTGGTGTACAATCCTTTTAATGTATTGCTGGATTCTGTTTGCTAGTATTTTGTTGAGGATTTTTGGAAAGATGTTCATCAGTGATATTGGCCCGTAATTTTCTTTTTTTGGTTTCCTACCTTTTCTATATGTATGCCTTTACTGGTAAGCCTTGTCATTTGTAATATTTTTGTTTCTAGTTGTGGCCTTTTCCTTTCCACCTAGAGAAATTCCTTTAGTATTTGTGGTAAAGCTGGTTTAGTGGTGCTGAATTCTCTTAGCTTTTGCTTGTCTGTAAACCTTTTGATTTCTCCTTCAAATCTGAATGAGAGCCTTGCTGGGTAGAGTAATCATGGTTGGAGTTTTTCTCCTTTCATTACTTCAAGTATATCATGTCACTCCCTTCTGGCCTGCAGAGTTTCTACTGAAAAATCTGCCGCTAACCTTATCGGGGTTCCTTTGTATGTTATTTGTTTATTTTATCCCTAGCTGCTTTCAATATTTTCTCTTTGTCTTTCATTTTAGTTATGATTCTTTCTCTATGGAGATATTTAAACATAACTTTATGGCATAATATTAAAACTATAAGAACACAAAACTTTTTGCTGTGAGAAATGTGGTATTAATATTTTGTTTGAAGAGAATATTTGATAAATAAAACATCTGAAAATTAGTGAAGATATATTTAGTGTTCATCTTTTAATTAACACTTTGGTGGATTTTATTTAAGCCATATCAAATTGTTGAAAACATGTACTCAAAAGTTAAACCTTATAATAGATTACACTTACTACAGCATCTTCCTAAACTGGATGATTATTCTTGAGGATTGGTACTCCTAAAGATATTCATAATTTATTATGTCTTAATTCCTTTCTCGTGTTTAATTACAGTTCACAGTGTATTGTAGATGTTAAATTTTTAATAAAATGGTTGATTACACATATCACTTCTTTGTACTGTTCTATTTTAGGAATAATTTGTGGAAAATCTATTATATTTTCTCCTGCATAATAAGAACTTTAATAGGGATATAACCCAACATACATATTCTTTATCAATTGAAATTATTATAGATCTCTGTAATTAGGGCCCAATGATTAAAAAAATCAAGAAAGTAGGCATCTATCAGCCCTAGCAAGTGATGCAGTATAAGGTTATGCAAATACTGAGTCTTATTTAGTTATAAATGTTCCATTGGTGTTGAGAAAATGAACACTTGCCCATTACATTTCCTAAATGCTTATAATCACAGAAGAGCCAAATTTACCTGGGAAGTGGTATGGAGGGTCACAGAGCAGCACCATTCCTTTCCCTTCTTTCACTCTGACCTCAGGACGTTCCTCTGGTGGGAAAGGATCAAGATCTAATCATGAGAGCAAGAAGGAAAAACATTCACTCTCTGGTCAATAGAAAGTGAGCAATTCTTTAAAGCCTATTTCTCTGCTCCCAACTCACTACTAGAAATGATACTCCTCCTTGGTTGGTTTGGTGAATCCTATCCAAGTCAATTCCCTTTTTCCAATGCTGGGGTGTGCACACATTCCAGAAGAATACTGTGGTGACAAGCCTGCAGACAGACACTGGCAGAAGCTGCAGAAGTATTCTGACAACCCTGAAGATTGTGAAATTTCTGAAACTTTGCTTAGACTTAGGAAGAACCTCAGCAAGGGTATCTGGAAATAAAATGGGCTCAGACCAACCCAGGGATATACCAGAGGATGTCTGAGGGAGGACTCCGATGGGGAGAAGGAATGAGGATCCTAGATGAGGAATGTGAAGGTCACCAATTTCTTGTTTCTTTTCAGGTTCTGAGTTTTCCTAGGTCCTTATTTCCTTCACTCTCTTCTGTGTGCTTGGAACTCACACTTTGCTTGGTTTCTTGGGACTCTACTATTTGATTCTTCCTCATTTGTTTTACTGGTTCTCATTCTGCTTCAACCTTGCCTCATCTCAAATTATAAAAGCTAGTTTTATTTTTCTCAATATATTTATATCTTTTAAAAGTCATTGTTTTAATAATTACCTCTTCCAGGGAATGCTTCAAATCTACTTTCCTAGTCCAGATGCTACTTGAAGGCCATGTCTGTCCTCAAAACTTAGTTGCCATCTATCTCACAATGGATAATAATGTCACCGTAACCTCTGCATGGGAAGCAACCACTTAAATGCTTCTTCCCTTCCTTGAAATTGGTTTTACTTGCTCCCATCCCCTTTTAAAAAGAGCGGAATGTTTCTGCCCCTTGACTAGACTTCCTTAAGCAAATATTTAGGGTCAAGTTTACTTCAATGCAATGAAATCTGGCATGTATTTCTTCTTATTTACATGCCTACTGTCACCACACCAATTTAATCTGACTGCACTCCCTAAACCTATCTCGCTCCCTCTTGGTAATCGCTACCTCTTGGGTCCACTTAAAATGTCATTTTCATCCTAAAATTAATTTTGCAAAATATTTATAAAATCACTTACTAGAGAATATCTAACCCAACTCCTCTCCCAACACTCAATTTTCTTTCTGAATAACCTATAACTTTTACTTTAGTACAGTGTTCCTCAAAATATTTTCATTATTATTGTCCACAAAAGGGGAATTGTATTTAATTAAAATGCAAAATAAATTATGAAATTAATCAATTAAAATTTAATTTATTCCAAATAATAAATATTAAAGACTAAAGAATAAGAATCTGTCAGATACGGTTGAGCTTTGGAAAACTACGGACCATTATACCATAATATCCATGATGGTTTCTCCCCCAAAGAAACAATGTTCACCACCTTGGGGGTGATGTCATCCCTACTGAGAATGCATGGCTTAGCATTTCCATTGACAGTAGTTTTTAGAAAGTTATTGAATATTCTTGTGAACACCACCTTAGTTTGTTTTCCAATGTTATCTTTCACTACTTGAAGTGCATTTAAAGTACCCCGTCATGACTCTGCTCTCCTGAAAATTTTCGTATCGACACAGTTAAGGGCCACTAATTTGTAAGACCCACTTCATCGATGGAGTCCTTCTCTCACTTTCTTTTCTTCTTGATTTCTTTCCTTGCTAAACTCTGATGATAACACTTAAGTTTTTACTTCACCTAAATGCACTTGCCCTTTTTAAAGTTACAATTACTTACATCCAAAGCTGAGGGTTGCTTCAGTGCTTCTGACCATCCCGTAGTTATTTGATGCTAAACAGTAATATATTCCAGCATCTTTTTGTTTGTCAGGATTGTTAATAACAAGGTTTCCTCCTACCATGCTGTACCGGTCACTTGTCAGATCAATATCCCCGTTATTCATTCTCCATCTATGAAAAAAAGAAATAAATGTTACATTAAAGGTCAAGAGGACTGCAAACAGTGCACTGGGCTAATGTCATTCTAAAATAATATAGGTACAGCTCCATGTGATTAAGTAGCTGACTCAGAGTGGTATTTTTTCGCATCCTATAATTCTGTGTCTCTGGGCTCATTATTTATAATTTTTAGGCACAGAAAAGTAAATGTTCAAGTGCATGAAAAATTTCCCTTTTTTTCATAAGGCATAAATATCTCTAAGGATAAATATCATGTTGAATTTTGCTATATAAACTGGTTTCTTAGCAGATATACATGGGTTATAAATAATAACTAGTTCTGCATTAGTTAGATTCATGCATATACAGATATGTTGTGTAAAATATCAAAATCACTAGTCTAGCAGAAATAAAATATCAATATCTGATTCTAAATATCAAAGTAATTTTTCAATAACAAACAAATTGAAATCAGAGGTCTATTCAGTAAGTGTCATATTCTGACCACTAGAGGTCGATCACCCTATTTGAAAATGGTAAAAGTCAACTGGGTATTGGTTTCTGAGCCACAAATACACTATCGAAGGTATATTCTATGACGATTGTGCTGTGAATAAACTGGCTAGAAATAGGAATCTAACTTTCTTGGTGCAATGATAAGATTTCATATACAAAATAGTTTTCAATTAAGCCGTCCACCTGATAATTTTATAATCATTCTGTATTAGGGTTAAGGTTCCATGTCTTCCACGATGTTACAAGACAAGAGCCATGGTCAAATGTAGGCTGTGGCCGCATCATTCATTGCCTGGCTGCAAAATTCTGACTAGGGTCAGAATCTTTCCAAAAAGGCCAATGATTTTAGAATATTTTTTAAATAAGTCAAATTACCGGAACATTTTTTGTTTAATTTTCACAGTGTAGGAGGCAATTCAAAAGCAAACATAGAAAACTGTGCTTTGCATTTTTAAAACCAATCCAATGAATAAATACTCCCTCTCACCCCAGTTGATGGCAATATTGTTCCTTCCTAAACCATCCAATGTCAAGGACTTTAGGACTTGTCAAGGTTTCCTTCTTGGGCAGTTCCAATCATTATGAACTAGTTTTCCTCCTCTATTATATTTCCTCCATTTTTGTTTATTACTTTAACTTTTTCCCAGTGGGTCTGATTCTACCCTTGATGTAACATAAGGATTAAGCTTTGCTGCATAGGGTAAGTCTCTGGGCTATTTTATTTATTTTTAGTAACATTCAGTATTGTAATCCCTTTCATATGGCTTAAGAGGCAATTTTTATTGGAGTTGTTATCTGAAGGTACAAGGCCAGATAATGAAAGCCTCAAGGCTGATAAGAGAAAAGTAAAGTTCTCTGTTGTTTCATGGTGTTGGCATGAATAACAGATTATCACAGCACATGCCATAAATACAAAAGTTCGTGTGAGTGACAAATTGCATGCTTATCAAGGTTAATAGGGCTTGCCCTGAATACTAAGTACCTTTTTAAAACTTCAAGTGTTCTTCTCTCAGACAAGCTGTACCACAAGCTGAAATTTTTTTTCTTATTCTGCAGTCAAATGCAGACCACCTTCAAAACAGAATGAAACACCTACTTCTCCCCTTTAGCCTCTCTACATTAATGTGTAGATGATCAGGCCATGCTTGCCCTGAGGACTTAGGTGCTTATGCAACCTGTGGGAGAGAGTTGAAGAGCTTTGCTTCTGATTTAGATTTTTTTAAATTTTGGTGAAGAAGACTAGGTGGGATGGGAGGGGGGACGACAGGGAGGTGCTAATCAACATGTATAGAATTTTCGTGTTTCAAAGCTTTGTCCTTACTGTCTCTGCTGGGTGTGGTAGTGGAGGCGTAAGGAGAAGCATACATTCATAGAACACTCTCTGAGAACAACCTCTTCCATTTTTTTCTTTTTTTCTCTTCCATTGGAGCCTGGAGGCTGATTTGCTAAGATTCCATGTATGAACGTCACGGACAGAGTGTCACAGAATAACCCTCACTGAAATAGCTTTTGAAGTGCTAGCAAACTATCTAGATATATTCTGAAAAAAATTATATGTTTCTGGGAAAGCTGTAAAACATACGCGTCTATTGAGGACTCAGCTTCCTCTCCCATAAAATCGTTTCTTTGTAATAGAACTCCTCTAGAGCTCCCATTAGTTACACTATGCAATGTCCATGACAATGTACATAAACTCCCATTACATACAGCTTAAGAGTAGAAGTAAATCTAGCCCATCAAGTATTTTCAGAACAAATGAGTCATTTATAGTTTATAAAATATCTACTTATATTCCACTCCCATGCATGAAATTAAACAATAATTTTTTAAAATGGTGATTTGGCATATGAATTTATATTTTATTTTAAGAAAAAAATGTCTAATTGTGGTCAAAAGCAAGAGAAAAATGAGTTCAAATAGCATTAAATGGGGTAAGGGGTATTGTCTATGATAATGATTTTTTAATAAAAATAGAAAGTTACTTTTCTAGCCATGAAAAGAAAAATCTACTACTAAAATCAACTTAGTTGAATGACAACTTTCAATTAACTCAGGTGACATTAACATACTACAGCCCCAATTTACCCATCAATCACTTTCTTTGTCTTCATGGAACCAAAATCTATTGGCATTTGGTTAATTTTTTAAATTGTAGTGTTTGCATCGGACTAGAAACTGTTAGTATACTTTTTTGAACACTGAAGCTGGAAAATTATCAATTAAAAAATTATTTTTGATAGCATAAATAAGTACCGCAGAAAAACACAAAGAGATACATTTATATAGATTGTCCAATAGAGATATTTAAAGAATTTGCTCTGTCCAAAATATAGATTTGAGACTGTTAAAAAAAAAAATGATAGCTTCCTACAGCTTTCTATGTAGGAAGCTCTTTAAATGTAGTTAGTAGAGAAATATTTCCCATCATCTGTAGGTATGAGTTATCTAGGCCAATACATACAAAAACAGTTTATCTTCAGATGTGTATATTTACATTGTGTATGTGTTTTCATATAATCTTTTTCATCTTTAATACCTTGATCTTCAGTAGCCAATTTTTAAGTGGATAATTGCATATGGCACTGGCATTGTCAGTGCAGAAAATAGGAAGCAGTTTATTTCCATATATTTAAGAAAACTATTTAGAAGTAAATAACTTTTAAAAAATAATTCGTATGCCAGTATTTTTTGTTAATGTCCCTCTACTTCATAGAAAACTTTACAGCAGAGATACAGGGTCATAGATGCTGATCTATAATCTTTAGTCCAACACTTGATTCTGAACAGAGCAATGAGGTACATTACTTGTAAACTGGGAAAGGGCTGGCTCGAGCCCTACAGTTTAGCGAAACTTTTCCTTCTGGTGATTCCTCCGGATAAATGGTATTGATTGGTTGTTCTTCAAAAATTGGTCCAAATCCTTTGTCTTCCTCAGAAACTATAAGAAAAGTAAAATTATTTTACATTGTTCAATATTATAATTCAAACAAAAATTGTGTACATTAAAAAAATTTTTTGAAAAAAGATTAGAAACACAGAATCACCATTTTCATTCAAACCAAAGATACATGCCTCTATAATCCTGAGGAAAACGTTTACGTTCTTTATTCAAAATTATTTTTGCCCACCTCTCTTCATTTCTTCAAAAGCATCCTATGTTGCCCTGCTTAAGTATTTACAGCTTCTCAAACATGTTATGTTTTCAAGCCTCTAGGATTCTGCACATGTTTTCCTTTCTCTATAATCACCATCTCATTCTTCTCCCCATCACAATTTGTACAATCCTTTATGACTTAGTCATTGAATTACTTCCTTTAGGAAGCCACCTCTCAAACACCTCCTAGCTTTACTTGGTCTTTATTTGTGTTCTCATAACTCCCTAACAGGCTTATGACAAGTTAATACACTTGTGGTGACTCCTGATGTAATTTTTGTTTTACTAGATTGCAAATACTTGGGGACAGGTGACCATATCCATAATTTTCTGGCCATCATTCTCAGAGATAGCTATCTAGCAGTCTGGAACACATTAGGTGCTTAACGATTTTTGAACAATAGGACGAATGAATTTTTTCTAGATGCTCTGGAGAAATCGGTCATTTTCCTGGATCAGCTCTTGTTTTGTTTTTGCTTCTGTTTTTTCTCTCTCTTTTTTCTTCCGTGTGCATCTACGGTATATGGAAATTCCTGGCCTAAGGGTTGAATCAGAACTGCAGCAGGCCTACTCCACAGTCACAGCAATGTGGGATCCGAGCAGCACCTGCGAACAGCAGCTTGCAGCAATGCTGGATCCTTAACCCACTGAGCAAGGCCAGGAATCAAACCCATATCCTCATATGTACTAGTCAGGTTCTTAACCCACTGTGCCACAACAGGAACTCCTGCTTTTGTTTCCAAACATGTGACTAGAACTAGTATTTAGCAACATCCAGAACAGTCAATAAACTAATTACATGGGCATGGGGTCTGGCCAACTGGTTTGAAATCTACCTCAAAAATACCCGCATTGAGATGCAGCTGTTCCTACAGCGTCTCCTCCGAGGGGAGAAGGAGTGGCACATCACAGCAGGATAGGAATGGATCACTCACATGTCATCATTGTGGCAGGACTTACAGAGTACAGCCAAGAGCCATATGCCACAAATGAATTAACACTGCTGTGGCACAGCAGGTTAAGGATCTGACATCGTCACTGCAGAGGCTTGGGTTCTGCTGTGGGGTGGGTTTGATCCCTGGCCCAGGAACTTCTGCATGCCATGGGTGTGGCCAAAACAAACAAAAATTTTGCCTTAGTACTGTTTATCAGTGCCTCTGGAAAAAATTAGTTAATGTCTCCAAGCCTCAAGATCACTCTTTATAAAGTGAGGATAATAAAAAAATCTAGTTCACTCAATTATTATAAAATTTATTGAGAGACAACTCATGTAAGACTTCTGTCTGACAGCAATCAATACCTACTGATTTTACCAACATTCTCATGAATTTGAATGAATCTTCTCGAAATTTAATTTATAAATTTATGTATATCAACTCTTTGACTAATTCTAAAAGCTTCAAGGGCCAAGTTTTATTCATTCTTGTAGCTCTGGTGCTATAACTGTTGGGTCAATACATATTTCTGTGTACACAGATGATTAATAAAAGGCTTAAGTTAGTCTCTCCCAGTATGAACGATTGATTTTTCTAAGCGGACCTGAAATATTTCAAAGGGACATGCCTTATTTTTAGGTGGAATTTGCTGAAATTGCCATTTGGGAATTTATAGACCTGAGATACGTTCCATAACCACAATCTATTTCAGACAGCAGACAAATTGCTGGGTCAGAATTGGAAAAGCCAGAGGAACTGATATTTAGCTCCAGCAATGCAGCTTTTTAGCTGTTATTTTTCACAGGTCATTTGTTCTACATGGTGTCTGCATTTATAATAAAAAAAAAAAGAAAGGAATATTCTAAGGACTCCACAGGCCTACTGCAGCCATAAATAAGATGATGGATATGAGCTGTTCACAGAAGCCCTCTGCTAATGATTCTGAAGTCCTGCTCAGAGCCGTGTCTAACTCCATATCCTTCTTGAGGTTGTAAAAGCTAGAAATGCATATAATGTTTTCTGCTTTGCTTCTAATAATTTCCCTGATGTTGCCCAATGCTCTCCAGCTTTTCAGGATGTAATAGCACACTGGGGAAGAATGAGGACGGAATGCCAAATCCCTGATGACTAGACCTTCACTTGGATGTAGGGTCTAGATTTGCTGTTCTCTGAAAGAAATGACACTGGGCTTATCGATGATAAAAATCATAGGCTATTTTTCTTTCCCCTTGGACAATCTCATAAGCTCTTCCTTGAGTCTCTCCCAATGGCACAGTTTTTTGGACTGGAGCAATTTAGTAACCCTGCTGCCCTGGAGATTCTGTTGTTTCTTCCCAATTCACACAAAAAATACTTAAAAAGCAGGGAAGAACAATTTTATTAAAATATTTTGATTCTCTTATTGAGGGAAGGATAACTTCTATTCTCATTTTATCCCCTGATGAATAATAAGTTGAGTATGAAATTTTTCAAACAAATTTTAAAAAATGTAAATAGACTAAAAATGTAGAATACTAAAAAGAAATACTGTCTAGGGGAGTTTAAAGGTTGTGAATTTCTTCTAAGTACACTGTATTTATACACAGGGGTGATGATTATGGTATTACTGTCATTAATAATGGAATAAGATGATCAAATTTAAGGAGGAATTGATTTTGATGTAATCATGCATTTAATTTAAACAGAAGCTCACTGGATTAAATCTTGAGTTTCCATTTGTGTAACAAATAAGAATTTTAGATGGTCATTTAAAGTTTGATGAACTGGAATTCCCATTGTGGCTCAGCGGGTTATGAACCTGACTTGTATCCATAAGGATGGAGGCTCAATCCTTGGTCTTGCTCAGTGGGTTAAGGATCTGGCATTGCTGCAAGTTGCAGTGTAGGTCACATATGCAGCTCGGTTCTGGTGTTCCTGTGGCTGTGGCATACGCTGGCAACTGCAGCCCTGATTGGACCCTTAGCCAAGGAAGTTCCATATGCCAGAGGTGCGGCCCTAAAAAGAAAAAAAAATACATAAATGAAAAATAAAGTTAGATGAACTAAGAGTCTTGATTGTCCTTAACACAATGACTTGATTCTGACTTTATATGCGGTGAAGAGTTTTGAGGTATAATGCCAGAATCATGATCTATGAATGAAAAAAATTTGTTGCACTTTATTCAAATTGAAAAATTCTGTTCTGTGAAATGCACTATTAAAAGAGTTTCAAGGTTAGGGGTTTTTCTTTGGGTCTACTCTACCTCACATTGGAGAATTTTACAGAAAGCAAATTGGAAAAGTTTCTACCTCATGTAATGGGAGGTATAATAGTAATTGCACACTATTTCACAAAATTTGAACTCATCTCCATAGCTGCAAGGTTGTATTAGCTAAAGACTTTTTGAAATTGAATTTAGTTTCAAGTGTACAGCAAAGTGATTCAGTTACACATACATATATTCTTTTTCAGGTTCTTTTTCTTTGTAGGTTATTACAAAATATTGGGTATAGTTGCCTGTGCTATACAGTAGGCCCTTGTTGTTTACCTGTTTTATTACAGTAGTGTGTATATGTTAGTCCCAAACTCTTAATTTATTTGTCAAAGATTTTGTTAACATTATAGTATTTCCAGTTAGAAATAGTTACTCTTGGACTGTTTAGCATCTGCTTCTACAGTGTCTTCCAAAAGTACTATTATAGGAATTGTAATAACACTGAATTTGCAATTCAATTTATAATTTTATTGGCTTCCTTGAAATAACTACTTTTACTATCCTGAAATAAAATTAGTTTTGTTCATTCTGAATTGCCTTGATTATTTAAAGTACTGTTTGGTACCTGCCTTGAAATACAACAAAAACAGCTACACATAAGTGTACATCTCTGTGGAGTTAGAGATTAGTTGGTAGTTTTGCATATTTTAATAAAATGCATGGTTTTAAATATTTCTCTTGATAGTGTAGCCTTTGATTTTAAAATATATGCCTTTGAGATGAAAATCGGTCAGCTTTTAGAAAAATGAAAATGTGTTTATAATTTCTTCATCATGGTCATATGCATCAATAAGTAAGCCTGATTTTTTTTCTAGAAAAGATATCAGCAATGGAAATTTCCATTGAAAATACTGGAAAGTCACATGTTGATAACTGTAAGACTGTATCTACTGGTAGGCAATCTCTCAAAGGATATAGGTAAAGATAAAATACTTTGGGGGTAAATTGAGTTGAAGTTTATAGGCCAAACTAGATATTATCAGTGCCCCGTGATATTTTTTCTTAATGAAAGTGCTTTTCACCAATTAAATGCATATATTTTCTATTACTCCACTTCCACCTGCCCTTTACTGGAAGAGACAATGAAATAATGAAGAGACAATGAAATTTTTAAAGGATAAAAATATGAAGCTCATTTCCAACAAAGTATGGAATTCATTTTTCACTTTGAGAAAACATTACATTTAAGATGTTTCCCTTTGTCTATTTTCTAGATCAAAAAGCAGAATATGTCACACTTTTCATCACATTAGTTTTTCTAGTAAATATTTTTATAAATGTACATTTCTTTCTTTTCTAAGATTTTCAAGCTGGAGTGAACAGTGTATTCTATTAGATCTATTACCAATTACTCTGTTTTATTTTGCGAACATAGTTGGACACTGGAAAGATGAATTACTCAAAATAAGCTTTTGAATTGCCAGTCCTGGAATTGGTATGCTCAGTGTGAACTGAAAGTGAACTTCACAACCCTCTTGAAGGCCATCTGAGCTTATTGCTCTGTTAGCTCAACTGGGGCACTTAGATCAAGGAAAAGGAACTTCCAGGGGGAGTACAATACAGGGTTCAGCAAAGGATCCATTAATACAAGCATTATACTCTTCGACAACAAAAAATAAAGCCATCAATTGCTTTTTTTCTAGGGCCATGGAAATAGTTAAATGACAAATTATCATGCTTTGGAAGTATTATGGGATTAAAGGGCACAAGAAACAAATGGGTGATATGTTAAAAAGAATTAAGATTATTTTTAAAATACATGCTCTTTTTCTTACTGGATAGATTTTTTTTTCTAAAAGGAGTGCTTAATTACATGGATGATGTCCCAAGCTAATATAAGACAGCACTTTAAATCTTTTTTAGATTTGCTCCTAATGCAAATGTGTTTATTTTCTATTATATAGCGTAATCTACTGCAGAATTAAGTCTATTTCTTAAATTTGATCCATAAGATTAACAGAAAAAAATTGTATATGAACATTTGCTGTCAAAGTCACAAACATGAGCAAGGGGCAAAGGCTGCTGCTTTTTTTCAATAGCATTCTCAGTTTCACAATTAATGTAATCAGTTAGTTGCAAGGGTTTTTTTTTTTTTTTTTTTTTTTTTTTTTTTCGCTTTTTAGGGCTGCACCTGCAGTGTACGGAGGTTCCCAGGCTAGGGGTCTAATCAGAGCTACAGCTGCCGGCCTATGCCACAGCTCACAGCAATGCCAGATCCTCAACCTACTGAGCAAGGCCAGGGATCGAACCCACAACCTCATGGTTACTAGTTGGATTCGTTAACCACTGCGCCAAAATAGGAAATTCAGCCTATCACATTTCTTGATGGCAACCACCTCCCTGACCTATGATCCAACCCTGAAGCCTCTAGACACTGTGTTTTGCTTAACAATCTCAGCATTTTTTCACACCTTAAGGCTGCCTGTGTATGCTGCCACAAGCCGAGGAATGTTGGGGGTATCAGAAGCTGAAAGTGGCAAGGAAGGAACTTTTTGCTACAGATTTCAGGGGAAACGTGGCCAAGATGGCTCCTTGGTTTTAAACTTCTGGCCTCCAGAATTGTGAGATAATAAATGTCTGTTCTAAGCCACACAGTGTGTGGCACTCTTTTATAGATACAGAAGTCCCAGCAAACTAAAACATGTGTTACATATACTATCTAAATAGTATAAATAGTTATTACTTAATCATAAACTGTTAAACTTTAACGAACTAGCTTTTCTCAAATTTATTCGACAATGAAGTCCTTTTAATCTAATTCCAACATCCTGCAAAACAAGTGTTCTCTGAAGTAATGACCTAGCACAGCCTGTATTTCCATACTTCTATGCTTTTATTTCCACTGTCTCTAAGAAATAGATCCATTTCTAACATTTGAGGTACCTCAAGTTTCCCTTACCCATTTCCTCTATTGTTAAATAGTCATTAATTCCTCTAAGTAATTATTTTGAAGAACTTATACTTTTCCTACACATGTGGTATCTACTTTTATTATTCTCTATGATAGGTAAAGGTTCTTAAAGTCAAGGAACATATCTCAGTGATCTTTATATAGCCTACATCCTACATGTAGTTATTCCTAACTCACAAGGAAGAAACAAAAATGGCTTCGATGGGCTTCATGCTAAAACTTTCCTTTCTCTTAACCCCCACAGTCACCTTCAGGTGGAAATTCTGACCCACCTTGGCATGAATATTTTGCTTTGGCAGGCAAGTTGTAACACTGGTTGCTCACTGGGTCTTCCTAATTATTCATCTTCTATCACTAGGCAAAGGCTTTTATCAGGTAGCAGTTTCACTACGTATACTGAGCACCTACTATGCAGGTCACTGTGCTGGAAGCTATTGTCACATTATTTTTTAAGCCCTTACAAGACCCTGTCATTTTTACATATTGGAAACTTGAGTTTCATAGAAGTTGAATTATTTGCACAGGATCACAGAAGCAGTGAATATCAGGTTAAATATGCAAATCCAGGCTGGTCTTACCTCTAGACTCAGTTTTTTCCTGTCTACTCTACTGCCTCTATTTCTGGCAAGAACTGTTCTGAAGTGAAAGTAGAATCTAAATTAGCAGAACCACTGATTATATTCAATAAATAATTAACAATAAATTTTTCAGTGTCTTCGAACTTCTAATTAAACTGAATCTTAAGGTTCCAAGTTCATTAACTTTAGCTCTCTCTCTTGCCGCAAAGCAAGAGGCTTTCAAAATAAGCTAGCTTTTTACAATATTTAAAATATTGCTTCAAAATTTAGTAGCATAGAACTGTTACAAAGCATTCAGGAAAATAATATAGGGTACAGAATATTTTCCATCTTCTGCAATTTTCTAGTAGGGTATTTGTTTGTGGTGTATCCATTCATTTTGGCAATCCAACAAGTTACCTGAACACCTCCAGATAAATCATCTTATAAAATTTCTAAGTACACTAACATTAACCACTTGCTTTAATTTTAAAGACTGAATAGCTTAAAGCAGGACAGAAATGTGATATATTTGATAAAAACTATTTTAAAAAGTGTACTCTTTCATCAACTTACCTCCATGACCATACCTTCTGTGCCATGTAAACTCTAAAAAATAAAAAATAAAAGTTAATCACAAAGCAGCTCTTCAGGATATGGTTTTAAACACCACTCAAATAACTGAGATACTAGTTAATGAAATGAGATTCCTGGCCCTTCACTATTAAGGTTGAAGTATCACCACAGCTTTGTAAATATGTATTTCTTGTCTTTGCAATTTTTAGTTGTGGTACTAAAATTTACAGTTGACAGAATTAGTATGGATTTTAAGTACTCATAAGATTACTTTTATTTTATTCATAAAAATAAGATAGCAATAATAACTCTACCACAACATTTTTCTTTATTATATTTGCATAGTATGCATACATATATACACATATTATTATATACTTGTGCATATGTTTGTAAAGTTTCTGTGGTTATATTAATATCATTAAAATTCTAAGAACTGATAACATTATATTTTTTGATTCTGCAGTTAGTATAATAAAAATTACTCCCCAAAATAAAATAGCTTTTTTTATTTCCTTAATAATACATAACAAAATACTACAGGATGCCCATCAAGTTCACCATTAAAGCGATCAATGAGGACTGAAATCCATCTATGTCTTGAACTTAATAGCAACTCAACAAGTACTGAGTTAAGGTAACTGAGACAAAGGCAACAGAAAATTGATTGTTAAAAAACATGTTGCTTCATGGAGTTCCCATTGTGGCTCAGCAGTAATGAACCTGACTGTATCCATGAGGACGTGGGTTTGATCCCTAGCCTTGCTCAGTGGGTTAAGGATACAGTGTTGCCCTGAGCTGTGGTGTAGGTGGCAGTGTTTCTGTGGCTCTGGCATAGGCCGGCAGCTACAGCTCCGATTAGACCCCTAGCCTGGGAACCTCCATGTGATGTGAGTGCAGCCCTAAAAAGACAAAACAAAACAAAACAAAACGAAATGCTGCTTCAGATAACTATGCTGCTTCTACAAGCAACCATGCTGTTTGTAGAAAATATTTCTGAATCTTTCACATATCTTTGAGAGATAGAAATAGTTTAGCATTTGTACTAAAACCACAGCATTCTTAAAACTGCTTTGTTATTTTTAATGTCCCTAAATACAGTACAGATTATATTTGAATTATTTTCATGATTGACCAGACCACAATAAAAATTAAATTACATTAACTTACAAATATATAAATTAAGAAAAAAGGTAACAAAAGCTTGAAACACACTGTTTTCTAATTATTTTACTATGTATTACTTTTACTCATGCTACTAACATGAAGTCTATTATATCTATATAGTGAACACATTTATATTGCTGAGCTGCTGCATACATTTTCCACCACCATCATTACATGATTTCAAGGGGAGACTGACAATAGCAGGAAGATTTACTCTCCAGGAATTGGCAAATACTAAACAGCAGGAATTTTTTTTCCCCCTCACAGAGATCCAGATTTTAAACATTTACCAGCACATCATTAAATAAGACTGATTGACTAAACCTTGTGAAATTTGTATTGAAAATAAAAATGAAAAGAAAAAAGGGTCAATCTTAATGTGTATGAATTTACTTGTTTGAGTCAAGTGTTAAAAGCAAATATTAATTCTAACTTCAAACACCAGATTCAATGCGGGGAACAGCATATCGAGTCCACTGACATAATTTATGGAGATTATGCAAAGAAAGTTTCTTACCAGATAAACAGGTTGTAAAAGATATTATCACAAGGTGACTGACCAGCAACCACATTTTCATCTTGTGTTCAGTAGAAGTTAGGTTCAATTTTCAAAAACAGTTTTAGCTTTATGGCAGTTGGATAATATTAAACACCTGCAGAAAGGGAAGAGACATGAAGAGAAGAGAGATGGGAGGGAAAGATGGGGGAGGCGAGGGAAGGGGAGAGGAGAAAAAAAAGGGAAAATGTTCATCATTTGGGGTCAACAATATTAACAATTCTGTTTTATTCTATATATCTTATTTGTAGAATAAGTTTTAGTTTATTTAAATACATTTGTAAACACTATGTTGTAATGAAAAGAGTAGATTTGTATCAGGGTTTCATTTGCCTCCCAGTATTGACCTTGTTAAGAGACATAAGAAAGCCACTCAGTCGGTATGTTTTAGTTTTTAACTTTTTAATAACTGAGTATAATAATATCTTTTTTACAAATAGCACAGTTGTGAACATTTTAATGTAAATTATTTTAATTGAAGGTTAAATTATTTGAAGGGCTGGTACAAAGATTTAGTGAATGATATGTTTGTATAAGAGCTTTGTAAATGCATAGACGCTATTGCAGGTGTTATCTGTTAGCATTGCCTGTTGGTGGCTTGTGGAAAAATTTTGCAAGAAATGCTAATTTTAATGTTGAAATACATTAATTAATGATACATTAGTTCCCTTTCCCCTCCTTCACTTCTTTCACTCATTCAACAAAAAGTATGTAATTGATCCTTATACGTCAGCTAGGGGCAATGTAGGTTTTCTATGTCCAAATCTTTAAAATTTAGAGAATTACCTTTAAAGACAAGAAGACAAAATTACTAACATAAACAAAGCTCAAAAACTTGTGGTAGTCTAAATAATATATATATCTTGCTTCAACACATTTTGAAAAAACTTAGGACCAGATGAATACACTGGTGAAGTTTCAGGGCCGTCGAATAGCCTTATGTGAGTGAGTGGCCCCACGACTTAAGCTTCATCATCTTTGTGGCAGACCCCTCTGTGACCAAGCATACAGATAAAGGAATCAAAAAAGAAAGCTGTAGTCAGCGTGCCCTTAAGACATTCACAGATCAATAGGAATGCTTTTGTGTACACAAGTCAGTGCAATGAGACAGTTGTTTGGATACATATGTTATTTTTTATTTATTTTTTCAATTGAAGTATAGTTGATTTACCAATAGTATATTAGTTTCAGGTGTACAGGGTAGCGATTCAGTATTTTTATGGATTATATACCATTAAAAGTTTTTAGAAGATAATGGCTATAATTCCCTGTGCTACACAATTTATCCTTGTTGCATATCCATTTCATACTTAATAGTTTGTATCTCTTAATCCTAAACTTCCAATTTGTCCCTCCCCCCTTCCTCTGCCCTTTGGTAACCAATAGTTTTCTATATCTGTTTCTGTTTTGCATATACATTTGTTTGTGTTTGTAGTTAGAGTCTATGTATAAGTGATATGATATAGTATATAGCACTATATACTATAGTATTATATAGTATTGCTTACAAATTTTCAAATTTTTTTATTAAAGTATACTTGATTTACAATATTGCATCAATTTTTAGTTTACAGCAAAGTAACCCAGTCATGCATATATACATACATCCTTTTTCTCATGTTATCTTTCATCTTGTTCTATCTACAGAACAGGAATAGGCTCACAGACATGGAGAACAGAGTTGTGGGTCCATATGCTTAATAGCTTAATAAATTGAAAACATGTTAATCATTTTAATTAAAATATTGTCAAATACATCACAATGGGAATAATCTGATGATGGCAGGCAGGGCACTATGGTAGAGGTATAATAGATTTTCTCTTGTTCCAGGGTATTAGAAACAGACTTCTTCAAGTGGGACACAATAGGCCCTTCGATTTGAAAAGACTTTTAATCATGTTTTCAAAGAAAATGTATGTAATAAGATAGAAAAATCTCATGACATAGGGTTGGATGGAAAATATAAATTAAAATAGAGCATAAAAGCAAGTTTGATGGGAAAATACTTAATATAACAATGTTTAATATATGTATATTTAAATATTATATGAAAGAGCAAAAATAAAACTGTTCTGATTTCCTGCATCATGATGTCATGTAAAGATACTAATTAATTTTTTAATTGTGATGGATTTTAAGACCATAAATAGCCACTGCCCCCCCTCCCCAAATTTGCCAGAATCCTAGCATTTGCAAAGACTGGTAAGAATATTTTGTGGTACTACAGGGATCAGGACAAACATATTTTTTCCTTTTTGATGGTTATTTTACAATGAAAAACTGTTTATTTCTAGAAAAAAATTGAGTTGAATTCTTAGAGAAAACAGAGAAAATGGGTCAACTTAGGAATAGGAAATATTTGAAATGTTTTTGTAAGAAGAAAAATATTCAACAGATAATTTTAAAATGCCCAGCTTAATTTATGACTAATTTATTTCTCTTGGACATATGTAAGAAGGTGAGAACTATGTATCTGTATACATTGTACTGTCTCAACTTTCAAATTTAATTTCTTTTACTAACAGAACTGATCAAGGAGAAAAAGAAACAGATAAATAAAAGTGAAGAATGAAGAAAAATTCCTTTAGGAGGCAGGAAAATCAATGAAATGATCTTTGGAAGGATTTTAGATTTTATTTTGATATCATTAATATTTAAATATAGACCTAAATTAAAATTATTGAAACCTTTACATATTGGTTATGTCTTCTAAAGTTTGTCTCAAAAAAAAAAATACATTTGAGCATTTCCTTGGCCTAGTGTTTTCTAATTCCTTTCACTGAATTATGCACGCTAATTAAGATGAGTTCTTCTAATCAGGTGGAAGGTAGCAAGGTAAATATAAACTAGGCCAAAACTGTTGTGTCAATCTAATAATTCTTTGTGTAATGATTAACTTAGACAATATATTTGCAAATAGTTTGTAAATTACAAAGCATGTGCCGCTTAATGTGGCTTTAATTACTGGATTTTAAATAGTTCTAGCTTATCAATTAGTAAAATGTAATGAATTTAAGTTCTAAATAATTCTAAATAATGCCTCTAAATAATAAAATACTCAAGAGTGAAGGATGGCTGCTGCAGTTTTCATATTGAGTGGAGAGGATGCAGTACTGACCAGAGAGAAAAATAATCAGGTAAAAATAAAGGACAATTACTGTGAGAGAATTCTTCAGATTATTAATTTTGCCCAATTATGTGAGACTTTTGTCTGTTTATCTCAATAATGTTTCAGGGATTCTGTGAAAGAAGGGGGACAGGAAAAGGAAGATTAGCTGTGTCCACACAGAGCAAGTGATTTCAGGAAACTGAAAGTAACATACAGAAGAATTTTCTAGGTCGAGAATATTATTTTACATTTCCTTCTTAGCTAACATCCACAGTACATGGGAACATATGGTAAGGCAGAGTCAAAAGAGAGCAGGGGAAGTCAGCCAGACTTTGTCTGAAGTTTGGCTCAACCATTTTTTAGCTTGTAACTTGGGGCAAATTATTCAAGCTTTAACTCTAATTTTCTCCACGCATAAAATATGAAAAAAGTCCATTTCGTGGGACTATTGTTAAGTATTGCATATGATTGTGCATGTGGAATGTTTACTGTGAAATTATTCAGTAAATATTAACTATTATTCTACTAGCTCTAGGCCCATTAGGCTACATGAGGCCACAACATGTCGCTTGTTATTATGCTTCTAATGCTTGGTCCATAATTGTATTCCAAAACACTTGCCACAAACAAATTAAAATTTAACTCTAGTTCCTGGAGTTTCCATTGTGGCTCAGTAGGTTAAGAACCTGATGTAATCTCTTTGAGGATGCAGTTTGACCCTTGGCTCAGTAGGTTAAGGATCCCATAATTCCACAAGCTGCAGCACAGGCCTCAGTGCAGCTCCAATTTGAACTCTAGCTCAATTTGAACTTCTACATGTTACAGGTGCAGCCTTAAAAAGAAGAAATAAATAAATAATAACAAAGTTTAACTCCAGTTCCTTAAAAGAAGGATAGAATGCTGATGATAGGTAATAAGGAGTATCTCTTTCTGGAGCTTTGATCTTGGTTAGGGATTTTTGCTGCTTACAAATACACTCTTAGAAGAAGGTATTCTAAGTAGCAATATTTTAAAGCATTTTTTTTTAAATTTTTTATTATTATTATTTTTTTGTCTTTTGTCTTTTGTTGTTGTTGTTGATATTTCTTGGGCCGCTCCCGCGGCATGTGGAGGTTCCCAGGCTAGGGGTTGAATCAGAGCTGTAGCCACCGGCCTACGCCAGAGCCACAGCAACGCGGGATCCGAGCCGCGTCTGCAACCTACACCACAGCTCACGGCAACGCCGGATCGTTAACCCACTGAGCAAGGGCAGGGACCGAACCCTCAACCTCATGGTTCCTAGTCGGATTCGTTAACCACTGCGCCACAACGGGAACTCCCTAAAGCATTTTTAATAGACACTTTATTGAACATTTTTGGAAGTCTCTGTCTTCCAGTTTGAATATGCTCACTCTAATCAGAAAGGAAAACTATTTATTATTTTGAGCCTCTCTGTGTCATATCACACTATCTTTCCTTTACTCCCAAATACTGCCCATTTCTATGGGACAGTGAGTCATCTTCCTTGCAGCATGTATTTTATTTTATTTAATGGGTTTCTTGCTGTTTGAGTATAAAAGCATCTTTCATGTCTCGTTCACACATTTGTTTTCTGTTGCTGATGTGTTCTATTGCATCACCAGTTATCCTATCATTTGTGACACCCTGGTCCCATCCCCTCAGCAGTGCAGTAGAGGGGGCAGGCAGCATGGCTGAGCCCATGCTTGTTAGTGCAGAAGAAAAGGCTCTTCTTAACTCTCCCTTGAGGACATAGCACTCAGTAATCTACAGCCAGCTCCCAGCCCCCATGGGCCAGAAAGTGTTGCAGCAAATGAAGTGGCAGAAAACAACTCTGACAAAGATGTGCACTTAGAGTAGATATTTTTCTTCTCAATAACCCTGGAACCCGAGGATGTAAGCCTGTCCCCAGGCTATGTTGTGCTGGCTAGTTCCCCAGTTTCTCCTACCCTCAGCCGAGGCCTTGCACTAGGTACCACGGATGCTTCACCCCACAGTTCATCACAGCTCTATAGGCATCTAGTGACTGATGCTTCCCTAAAATGGATTGGCACCATATTAACTTCCAAAGACTTCAACTTCTTTTCAATGGCATCCTTTACTAAATCTCTTACTCATATATTCAAACAACAGCAGATATATAATAAGGCAATGGGGTCCTATTGTAGAGCACAGGGAATTATGTCCAATCTCTTGGGTTAGAACATGATAGAAGATAGTATGAAAAAAAAAAGAATACGTGTGTGTGTGTGTGTGTGTGTGTGTGTGTGTGTGTGTGTGTATGACTGGATCACTTTGCTGTATAGCAGAAATTGAAGGAACATTGTAAATCAACTATACTTTAATAAAAAATTAAAAATGTAAGAAAGCAACAAGGGTGACATTCTCTATTCTCTTCCTTTGTTCTCCTTCTTTCTTTCCATGCTTGTCCTTCTGCATCCTCTCACTCTTTACTGTAGAAAATGCTGTGGTTCTCCTTTGAGAAATATAGTCCTTATCTATAGATGCATTTTTCTGCTGTCATAGGATAGCCCATATAAATTATTCAAAAAGCTTCAACAATACATTAGCAAACATTTAGCCACTAACAATTATTCACAAAGTATTTAGCACTGCTATATAATGAAAAGTTGTAGCATTAAGACCAATAAATCTAATATTTTATTGAACTGATGCTTATACAAACATTCACATTGAGAGAGAAAAAATCTTAAAAATATCGATAAAATACTAATATATATTAGCAAATGGTCTCATCTCTATTTTAGAAAGAAAAAAAAAAACGGTTTTGGGGAGATATCAGGAATCTATCCTGACTTATCTTGAACAAAGCTCAAGAAAGGCTATTAAAAAGAAGATGTACCCTATAATTTTACTTATGGCATTCATCACTCTGCGCTGGTTCTGAGGAGAAATTGCTATAAAGTTCTGTTTCCAGAAAATAGAGGAATCTTGCTGGTGTTGAGCACAGATTGTCTTAAGTGAAAAGACATCGATGTCTCTTACTCGACATTTTAAAACCAGGGCATCTTTTGGCCTCAATTAGACTCAATCTGAAATTCTCCCTCTGTTGCACAAATCACTTAATCTTCCTGAGGTGTCAATGATCCAATCTATACAATGGAAATCCAAGTTCATTCTTCAGAATTTTTTTTGGAGGATGAAATTATGTATCCATATGGATGTGTATGTGTGTAAGTAAAAGCCTTTTGACATATATGCCTAAGAGAAGCCAAAACATTAAGGTGAACATTAAAGTGAAATTAACAAATAAAATTAGATTTGAATTTTTAAAAATCTCAATCCTTTAGAAAAGGGATATTTGGTATTTACAAATTAAAATCCTTAGAGGATACTATATATACACTATACATTAAGCACTTTCATATCAATATTGTTCTGTTCCCATTAATTTTCAGGTTATTAAAAATACTTTAAATACAGGAGACACAACTCCCTCTAGCTACATAATTACATAACTTAGATGGTCTTCTCCAGCCTCACACTGACCTCTCTAAACTCCATCATCAAATTATTATTGTCTCAGTTTTACAGTCTTTCTGCAAAGTCATTAACAGTGTTTTAGCAGATTACTGATACAATTAAATATATTTAGTAAAGTTTTCTGAAGAATGTCCTCTTCTAAGCCAAGGATGACAGTAAACATCCAAGGAAAACACTGTGTTTTCTGAAAATGAATATAAACAGAATTCTCTTTCTTTTCCAGAATAGAGTTATACACTGCTCAATGAACAGGTAGAGTATGATGGTTTTTAGATTGTGACTGCCTTACCTGATGAAACAGATTGCCATTTGATTATGTGTGAAGTGTATGTATAAGAAGGAACAATAATACATTTCAAAACATTTCAATAAATATAACATCATCAGATTGTGAAATATAATGACTTGGAAACTTCTGAGGGAAAACAATCTGAAGGCTGTTTGAAGCTATGGATATTAATTGAGTGCTGACAGCACCCCCTTCATTTTACAGAACAACCGAATGCTCATATTTTTAGATAACTGGATTTATGATTAAATTAATTACTTGTTTATTTCTAAAATATATAACGCATGGAGGGAGACTTAAAAACAACGGAACTCTGTGATATTTATAGCACATTATTTCTCGCAACCTAGTTTAAGCCCATGATGTCATGCAAGATTACAACGGATGTAGCCATGCTGATTTGTTGGGGTAGTTTCAGGAAACTATTAATTTTATGTGGTAGGATAGACAGAAAGTCCTACAGACTTTCGGTCCCACATTTCAGGAATGTCTGTATGTGTGGTTAGATATAGCTTGAAATTTGAGAAAATGCAAAAAGGCCCTGCTGATTCTAAACTATCTCTTCAATGGAACTGCCATGGTGTCCATCCTACACAATTATTTTGCTTAAAATTTAAAAATTCAGATGCTAATGGAAAAATAGAAATAGTAATAAGCAAATCAGGCAATATGATTTCTTGATTATTTGTAATTCCAAAAATTATTGATTTAGTCAAGGAACAAAGGAGAGGCTGTTTTGTCAAACAAGATTTAAAACTCAAACACACATGTATGAGATTTCACTCAACCTCTTTCCTATCAGTGTATTAATAAGAATCTGTTTATGAGGAAGATCAAGATGACAGAGTAGGATGCTGGGCTGACCTCCTCCCACGAACACACCAAAAATACATCTACATGTGGAGCAACTCTTACTGAAAATAACCTGGAGATTGGCAGAAAGGCTCTTCTACAACCAAAGCTTTAAAGACGGATCCATGTGGAATCAGGTAGAAAGGGAAGAGAAGCAACTGGGTCAAGATACAAGCCCTTAGCAGGGGACAGAGAAAGTAGGGGGATATCACAGACTCAAGGATCCCCCCTGGGTATTGAGTCATATGCAAGGCACCCTAGCCCTGGGGTCGGAGCCCAGTAACCAGTGGGAGCTACTAAAGGTCAGTGAGAAACTGAGGCCTTTGTTGTGAAGGGTGCATGCACATGCTGGCTTACTGCAAGGAACAACGCAGAGGCTGTAAATTGAAAATTGCGTGAGATTCTGACCAACTTCCTGTGACCACCCCAGAGTGCACCCCAGCCCCTAGAAAGCATTGCCTCCGGCCCCTCTTGCACTAGTGTTGCTCTCCATTAGGAGTGAAGACTGCCATTGCCAAGGAGACTGTGCACACTTAAAATTAAACCAGCTCAGGAGTTCCCATGGGCTTAGCAAGTTAAGAACCCAACACAGTGTCCATGGGAATATGGGTTTTATCCCTGGCCTCACTCAGTGGGTTAAGGATCTGGTGTTGCTACAAACTGTAGCTTAGGTCATAGATGCAGCTTAGATCCAGTGTTGCTATGGCTATGAAGTAGGCCTGCAGTTCCAGCTCTGATTTGACCCCTAGCCCAGGAACTTCCACATCCTGTAGATGAGCCCCTAAAATGAAAAAAAAAAAAAAAATTTAAACCAGCTCAGACATAAACCTCAGGGTATCTGAGGTATCTGCATTTTTAATCAAGCTTCCCAGGTAATTTGTAGGCATAACTAAAGTTCAAGAACTATTGTAGTAAATGTGTTAAGTGAACATTGGAATATTTCCACCACTCACAGAGAACATGCAAATGTGTTTGAACTCATTAGATGGCACCTTTAGCCAGTGCACTCAAAAAATCAGAAGATACATAACATTTAATAACCTACCTCTTAAAATTATGTCTGTAGTACACTTTGTTATGGTTTTTAGTCTGGGTGAAAATTAAATATCCTCTCCATCTCCATCTGATTTACTTTATCATAATGAACAAGGTGTTTTGAAATACTGCTTTGACAAATACCTAGGATGCTTCCTACTTTTTTTTTAAGTTTACTTTTTAATTTAATTTTATTATTTTTTTGTATAATGATTTTTATTTTTTTCCATTATAGCTGGTTTACAATGTCCTGTAAATTTTCTACTGTACAGCATGGGGACCCAATTACACATACATGTATACATTCTTTTTTCTCGCATTATCATACTCCATCATAAGTGACTAGACAGAGTTCCCAGTGCTACAGCTTCCTACTTTTAAATGAGACTCTCTTGTTGGGCTATAATGACATGACCAAACGTTCTATTATCTTCCTTTGTTGCCTAACTGCAGTTCGAACTGATCTGAAACAGTTGGACTACTACAAAGACAGGTGCTCTGTAACACTTTTCCTGTGAATCATATCTAAAAAGGGTTTAATAAGTCTTTGACAGCAGAAAAAAATCCCCATGTCAGCAAGACAGAACTTTCAAACCTCTTTTCCTTTTGCTTTCCCACACACATACAAAAGGATGATACCTGTGGGAGAAAAAGGTGTCAGGTTGAAACACTCACCCAATTGATACTGAGAAGTTTAAAGACTTCCTGGGCTCTAATCTTTCTGTTGCATGGCTTTATTCCTCTGTAGAAATGGCCGTGTCTAATAATGAGGCTTTAGTTGCTGCTGCCATTCTTCTTTCTGAGGCTCTATTCTAAGCCCTTCTCCCTAATGGAGCTACAAAGGCCCATGAGGTGAGCGACTGCTCTTAACTATACAATATCCATATGCATGACCTATATGTAAAAGTGCAGGCCTTTATTCTACTTCATCAATTCAAAGGTACACAGAATTTCATACTGTTTTCTGACAAGTGACCCACCCATGATTGCAGAATGAAGCTGATGATCTTGTAGTTCCTATTAGTTGTTATTTAGGTTAAGAGAGTAGGCATAGATCTCCTAACAGAGCGAGACGTAACCTTTGACATTCTATTTTAAATAACAGGGAAGAGTCACTGACTCTTGCCATTATATCAACACTTAAATGGATGACTGATTCCAACCCAGACAATTTAGAAACAGCGTAAGAGAAAAAAAAAAAAAAAAAAAAAAAAAAAAGAAAAAAAAAGAAACAGTGTAAGAGAATCATTTTTAAAAGCACTTCAATTCAATTAAAACAATTCAGTAAGTATTTATCTTTGAAACACATAAGAGAATGTCATTGAACATTTGTGCAATTTAATCAGACACTGTTTTTCACTGCTTGCTATTCAAAGACCAAGAAAGGATGTCATTTTCTTTAAGAGGTATAAAATAAAACAATCATATAAAGGTAGCTGGATGGTGATTTATTTATTTATTTATTTGTTTATTTGTTTATTTATTTATTTATTTATTTTTGCCTTTTTCGGGCTGCACTCATGGCATATGGAGGTTCCCAGTCTAGGGGTTGAATCAGAGCTGTAGCCGTGCCAGCCTACGCCACGGCCACAGCAACATAGGATCCAGATCAGAGCCCCATCTGCG
Source organism: Sus scrofa (assembly GCF_054392235.1). Classification (NCBI taxonomy): domain Eukaryota; kingdom Metazoa; phylum Chordata; class Mammalia; order Artiodactyla; family Suidae; genus Sus; species Sus scrofa. The sequence goes on along the minus strand of NC_139387.1, from coordinate 79,362,873 downwards.
ACCTACACCATGGCTCACAGAACCCCTGGATCCTTAACACACTGAGCAAGGCGAGGGATCAAACCCGCATCCTCATGCATACTAGTCTGATTCATCACCACTGAGCCTTGGCGGGAACTCCTTGATAGTGATTTTTAAATTATTCATGCATTTTTTCATAATATTTATGAAGGTACTAACAAATTGAAACTTTTCATAGCAGCAGAAGTTTTGCTAAATCACTGGGGGACTTTCTAGTTTAAACACTCCAATAAAAGATGATACTATTCCTTTTTCTATACCTTGTATTTTTTAAATGATTTTTTTCCATTATAGCTGGTTTATACCTTATATTAACCTGATAAAATATATTATACATTGAAAATATTCATTTTTTATTGTGATTTCCCCCAACGCAGTTATTCTTCCCACTGTACAGCATGGGGACCCAGTTACACATATATGTGTACATAATTTTTTCTCCCATTGTCGTGCTCCGTTGTAAGTATCTAGACATAGTTGTCAGTGCTACACAGGATCTCATTGTTAATCCATTCCAAAAGCAATAGTTTGCATCTGTTAACCCCAAGTTCCCAAACCCTCCCACTCCCTCCCACTCCCTCCCCCTCACCCCAGGCAACCACAAGTTGTTACAAATCCATGATTTTCTTTTCTGTGGAAAGTTTCATATGCGCTGTATATTAGATACCAGATATGAATGCTTTGATATGGTATTTGTCTTTCTCTTTCTGATGTATTTCACCCAGTATGAGAATCTCTTCTTCCATCTCTGTTCTTTTTATGGCTGAGTAGTATTCCATTGTGTATATATACCACATCTTCCTAATCCAATCGTCTGTTGATGGACATTTGGGTTGTTTCCACGTCTTGGCTATTGTGAATAGAGCTGCAATGAACATGCAGGTGCATGTGTCTTTTTATAGGAAGGTTTTGTCTGGATATATGCCCAAGAGTGGTATTGCTGGATCATATGGTAGTTCTACGTATACATTTCTAAGGTACCTCCATACTGTTCCCCATAGTGGCTATACCAGCTTACATTCCCACCAACATGTGTAGGAGGGTTCCTTTTTCTCCACACCCCCTCTGGCACTTGTTATTTGTGGACTTATTAATGATGGCCATTCTGACTGGTATGAAGTGATACCTCATGGTAGTTTTGATTTGCATTTCTCTAATAATCAATGATGTTAACCTGAATAGACATTTCTCCAAGGGAGATACACAGATGGGCAACAAGCACATGAAAATACTCATTTCGACATCTGGTTTGATTTTTTGTTTTTTGTTTCACATGCTGTGCTCAGGGCACGTGAAAGTTCCCAGACCAGGGATTGAACCTGTGTCAGGGCATCAACCCAAGATGCTGCAGTGACAATGCCAGAACCTTAATCTGCTGTACCACCATGGAACTCCAACATCTGTTGAATAAATTTATTGAACTATTACTAAAAGCAAAGCCCTGATCTATATTTGACTCTCAAATACAAGCAAGCCAGAGGAGGTATCAATAGTAAGAGCATAAAGTGGGAAAGTAAATATGAAATTCAGAGAACTTTGAGGCATTTGATATGGCCAGAACCTACATTTATGGGAGAATTTAAGAAAGATAAGTGGGGAGAAAATTATTCTCAAATTATGGGACCTTAAATGTCATGTGTCGAATTTTTGGTTTCTTCCAGAGGCTGTGAATAAATTTCCATTGCTAATTTGTTTTGCAAGAAAATATCATCCTAATATTTAATCCTAAGTGCTTTGGTTGATGAAAATACCATTGTAATATTTAATCCTAAGTGCTTTATTCTTCAGGCTCCTTTTCAGTACTCCATGACCGTAACAGATATTGCTGTCACTTCCTAACCCCTGAATCCTGATGCCCTCACAGCATCAAGTTTTCAGATTTATAGGGACAACATGGTGTTGGATTGTACAGAGAGCTTTATCTCTGCTTTTATTAATTAAATTGTTAGTAAAACTAGAGTGGATATCCCTTCATTTATACTAAACTACAGAACAAAGATATAGATTATTTAAAAAAATGAAATTTAAAAGAAAGGGATCTTTAACTTCTGAAAATAATTTTAGTCTCTTTTAATGTAAGTAATCATTTCTTTGACCAAACCCAAGTCTTATCAAACTTATCAATGGGTACTAACTGGGTACCTATCATGTGAAAGGCCCTACTGAGGCCCGAGTTGGAAACAGAGAGGCAAATTCCAAAATTCAGAAGCTTTGAGTATAGTTAAGGCACAAGGATTAAAGCAATCTCAATGGATCTCCCTTTAATGCCTGCTACCAAGAGGAACTTCTGCCTATGCATTTATTATTTCAATGAACATGCATACAAATATCTGCAACTTAGTGAATAATATAAAATTAAATTTGATCTTTAGAAAATTTAACTTATACTCTCTGCCTCAAAATTTATCAGTGATACACCATCACTTCATAATGTACTCAGTGAATATCTATTGAGTATCTACTGTATGTGCTACATATTAAACTGTTAGAGAAATAAAATGATTATAAGTTCTTAGCTTAGTAGTTAAGATTTCCACACTCTATCACCTCTCATTTTATAAGCCAGGCTGTATTCTAGACGCTTAACTATTAACTCAAGTAATCTTCACATGAACCAATAACGTAGTTACTACTATTAACCTCAGTTAATGGATGAGAAAACAAAAATTCTCCTATATTTCAAGGCCTAGATCAAGGTTTATCTTTATAAGAAAAGCTGTCCTCTGACAACATTCTCCTATGAGATACTCTCCCTTGTCGAAAGTTTGGAGCAGTTGTTTGACGCACTCACTGATACCTTGTTATTATGTTCTTGTCTTCCAAAAGAAGGCCACTTCCAACTGAATACAGGTTAACTTGATAAGATAATTTAAGAGGTTGAGAAAAAAAAGTATTTCTGATCGGTCTTGATAGTTTTTGAAGATAAGTAGAGCAGAGTATCTGACTATGAAACTGTCCTGGGAAAATCTGTACATATGTTCACAGTATTTTAGATTTTTGGATCATCAGAAGAGATGGAAAGACAAGAGTCTGGACAAAGTCTTAACTCCATCATACAGCTAGTTTCTTTGGGGCAGGTTATTTCAGCATCTGTCAAAAGGGGAATTATTATTATATGTAATTGTGAGAATTATTTGAAAAATGTATAGGAGACATCTGTGTTGATTTTTCATCATTCCGAACTAGGTTAGAAGTTAGGTAGAAGAACATACCTTAAAAATATCTTCATATTCTGATTGAGTCTTAAATACTTTATACAGAGGTGATTAATAAATATATGTGTATGCACTGCAACTGTGTGTGTGTGTGTAATGCCACATGAGCTTTAAATGTCACAGAAGAAAGATGATAACTAAAAGAAAAAGCACCACAGTTGTGCATGGCTATGAAGCTGCCTTCATTTAGAACCCTTAAAGCACAAGAATCACTGTTCAACAGCCAACCCTGACTTGAGGGTAATTCCATGCATTTCTTCAATTGGCAGGAACAATACAATGCCATTTCTCTTCCAAGATCTAATGACTTCTCTAATGCAGTGCAATTGCCAATACAATTTGCAATGTCAGTAGGTAAAATCAGTGGTTAACTCAGCAAAGGGAGAAACTATGATATATGCAATTTTATTTGTTTAAAAATATTTAAATGTATGTTGTATACACTGGCCTAGATTCCAGAGATTTAACAGACCCAAAATACATGGTCCTTAGCTTCAAGTATGAACCTGTGAGAAATAAACACTGATTGGAAGTAGAAGGTGAGCAAAAGGAAGGGGTTCAAAGATGAGTCCTTATCTTCTGACTTGCCCATAGGAGTGGAAGATGCTGTTGTTTGGCAAAGGGGAGGTAGGATTTTGGTGGTAAAGTGAGTTGACCAATAATTTACTTTTGAACATGTTAGCTTTGAGTTTCCCATTAGACATCCAAGTAGTGATACCAAGTGAGCATCTGAATATATGAGACCAGAATTTGGAGGCAAGATAGGGGTGGGGAATAGATATCTGGAAGTGATCTGCTAGAGATGATATTTTTGAAGTTCAGTAATAGGTAGAACTTGCTAATCAATTTGTTTAATGCAATGGAGAAGTGAAAGGAAGATAAAACAGCAGATATATAAACCTAAGATTAATATTTCACCAATCAAGGCCTGCTTACTGACTAAAAAATTAAAAGAAGACAGGCACAGCTGTATATTGGCAGGAACCCCGCAGCTCTTTGTTGTACCTTTGCTAGAATTATTTACTTTCTTTTTGAGTTTAAAAGAAATATTTTGGGTTTTGTTCAAAGTTCTTGCTGATGGTTTTTTAAAATATTAATAAAAATATTTTCTTAGGTGTTTTGAAGATTTAAGGAATATCAGTAGTGTAATTTCAATTTCTTTGAATAAAGATCTCACAAGTTTTAGAATGCAGAAATGTCCTTTTACTTTTGTGAACTAATTTTGAATGTATAATGTAAGGCTTATTATGGCTACTCAAGGATTTTTATTCTTTTTTTTTCTTTTGAGGGCCACATCTGCAGCATATGGAATTTCCTGGGGCTGGGGTCAAATCGGAGTTGCAGTTTCAAACTTGGACCACAGCCAGAGCAATGCCCAATTCCAGTTGCATCTGCAACCTACGCAACAGCTTGTGGCCACTATGGATCCTTAACCCACTGAGCAAGGTCAGGGATTAAACTTGCATTCTCATAGTTACTAGTTGGGTTTGTTACCACTGAGCCATTACAGGAACTCCTGTTTTCATTTTTGCTCCATTTGTTTTGGTGAATGTTTTGAATTTCTAGGAAAGGATATTTGTAATGACTAATGTGCTGCTGAACTGAACCTCTCAGCATTCCAGCAGAAATAAAATATACCATGAGTTGCCCTTTATATTTCTTTTAAAATACATCATATAATGAGATGTTGGCAAGTTGCCTCACAGACAGGTCAGTTAAAAAGTTACAAAATATTAGACTGCAAATTTATTGCCCTTGGAGAAGTGGACTACCATTTAAGAAATGATGAGCATACAATTATCAAATAAGCTATGTCAGACAAATTACCAACATTTCAAAGAAAAATATCTTAACAAAGTCAGATGTCATTCTTGACATATACACAGAAGGCTGGTTGATTATCATAGGTACTCATCCCCAGGGCTTCCTTAAAAATGCCAATAATAACGATTATTTAGTTATGGTTCTGTCACCTCCTGTCTGTGTGTTTTCTTCTTTGGGAAGGATGGCATGTTTTCTTCTGCAATTAATATGTTCGTTTGAATAGAGGTCAATACTCAATATAGCCTTTCACAGGAAAAAATTCTTAGTTGGTATACAACATTTTGCTAAGAATGAGAAACACCCTGACTCATCTGGAACATACATATTATTTTATAAAGCTGAAAAACTCCACTGAGCACATCTTTCACAGTATATGTAATCACACTGATTTCCAACCTGAGATAATCTCTGCTACACAGTGGTTCTATTCTTTCTCCCACCTTCTGCTAATTACATCTAACCTATATATATCTTTCACCTTCAGACAGGCCTGATGCAAAGATACAACTTGTCAGTGATAGATCTTTCTTTAACCTTAATAGCCAGCTGGTTATTTGGCTAGTGCTAAGCTAAGAAGGAAGACAAACTCTTGAGATATGGCTGTGGTATGGAGGAGTTCCATTTATTCTTTCCTTGAACAAATATTTTAGAAAATTGTCATGCAAAGATGAAAAGATAGGGAAGAAGAGTCAACACTGTCAAGATGTCAGTTCTTCCCAACTTGATCTATAGATTCAAGACAATCCCAATCAAAATCCCAGCAAGTTATTTTATGTTATGTTGTGGACTGACAAGCTAATTCTGAAGTTTATATGGAGAAGCAAAAGACCTATATTAGCCAACACGATATTGAAGGAGAAAAATAAAGTCAGACAACTAACACTATCCAACTTTAAGACCTACTATATAGCAATAGTAATCAAATAACTGTGATAGTGGCTAAAAAAAAAAAAAGAGATGAGTAGACCAGAATAGAGAGACCAGAAATAAATCAATATAAATATAGACAACTTTGACCAAGGACCTAATGCAGTGGAGGAAAGTGGAGCAATACAGTGGAACAAAGATAATCTTTTCAACAAACAACAGGGCATCCACATGCAAAAGAGACAAACTCTATATACTCCACAAAAATAAACTCAAAATAGATAACTGACGTAAATATAAAATACAAACTATGAAACTCATAGAAGCTACCATAATGTTTAATTAACAAGAAGTGCTTAATAAATATATTTTTAAAAATCTCTGCATGTGTAAATTAGCAAATGCCTTGAGAGTACTGTACTGAACTAAAAAATCATAATTAACTAATATTTGCACAACACCTGAAAGGACAGACTGAAGAGACTGAAAAGTAATGACATACCATTTGTCCTTTTCCTTTCTTTAATCACATTTAACTTTATTGCCATGTTCAACTGTCTCAGTAATTTTCTTTTAAACCACTCCTAACATCCACAATTTTTGTGTTTTCTACTTTATTTTATGGTTTAAAATTCAGTTAATGAGGGGCAGTGATTCTAATATAGGCCTAGTTCCTTCTCACCAAACTCTGAATGAATCTCTCTCTACATTAAATAGATAGAAAGGAAGTGAATTTACTAAGTCAAGGTTGAATCCTTACAGAGAATAACCTGGGATGGAATTTCTAAATGCTTTCATTTTTACAGCTCCAGTCAAAATACTGTAAAGAAATTTCAAATCACTGGCCCCATGAAGTGAATATCTGCTGGCCCACTGGCATAATATTGTGGAGTGAACTGAGATAGGGTCAGGGAAGAGAGGCTTACTCTTTGTCCTCATTCAATTCCCTCTCATAAGTGTTTTTTCCTAGCTGCTAAATCCAGGAAAGTGATCTCTCCTCTGATGCCTCTCTCACAGGGTTGGGCCTTTTTTGTGAAGAGCCACTCAATCTGTGCACTTCTTACTCTGTTTATTAGAATGATAAAGTGCCCATATAATCACTCTACCAAACCTTGGGAAAACCCTGCTCCCTTCCCTATGAATCGGCCTATTTAATTTGAGAAAATGCTTTATATCTTTTCTGTTTCAGCAATAGAAATATGAAAAAAAGCATACATACCAGTCTATTTGTTTGCTTTTTATTTTTATTGTATTAGATATGTTTCTTTAAAATCTCAGAGTTTGGAATCATAAGTTATAATTGCAAATCACACCCCAATTGTGTTTCTTAGAAAACTTAAGTGACCAATCAGTGACTACAAATAAATTATGTTTTCATTAGTGTTTTTTAACACTCAAAATACTGGGTTTTTTTTATTTGTTTGTTTGTTTTTACATTTAAACTAATGTATCCATAAAGAGTCCTTTTCAGGTTATTTTTAGAGTCCTGTGTAGGTTATTTTACCATAGTTCTATGGAAAATTAGTAACTGATTTATAGAATGTGGATGACTTTTTAATATATATATACATTTTAGGAAACTAATAGCACTATCACAGTTGCTTTCACATTTGAAAAGTCTATAATAGAGAATAAGAACATTTAATCTCCATGAAGTAACATTAATCAGGATATAAAAAGGCTACAACTTATTGCTATGAATTAGAATTAATGGTTCTTAACCTCTTATGGTCAAAAAATTCTTTTGATTATCTAATGGAAGCTATGTAATATCTCCTCTAAATATTGTAAACCCACACACGACATTTGATAGATTGATACCATGTTAAAACCATGGGATTAGATGTAAAGTCCCTAAAGGATAAGCCCATGGCTGTGTTGTCTGTTGGTTTATCCCAAGTGCTTTCCACAGTATCTGAAACATGGAAAACACCCATTGAATGTGTATTCAATGAATTTAGCACTACTCTGAAAGCTTAGGCAAATGCAGTTCAAAATGAAGTAAAAATTAGATTTCAACAATTAGAAAAGAAGAGGCAAAACTATTATTTGCATACAGCACGATTATATACTGAAATAGCAAAGAAAATGGATTTAAATGAAATACTAGAATTAAGAGAGTTCAACAAAGTGATTAAGCAGAAGACAAATATAAACTAAACAATGGTTTTCTTATGTACCAATAATAACAATTTAGAAATAAGAAAAATAAAGCCACTATTTACATATTAACAAACAGGAAATTAAGTAGTAATGCTCAATAAAAAGTGTGACAAATAAAAAACTGTAAATATCTATTGATAAATCTGAGAATAACTGAAAAATTAGAGAAATATACCATTTCCCCAATAAGAAGATGCCATATTAACAAATTTTCCAAAATAGTGTACTTTCAATCAAAAACAAATAGGATCTCTCTGAGCTTGACGTAATGTCTCAATTTTACTAGAAAATAAAAATGAATGAAAAGGACATTTTGAAACAAATAATAGCTAATGCTACCATCACACTTACCACTGATCATTTAAATATATTTAATTCTCATTTAATCCTCACAGAAAATATCTGAAGTAAATGCTATAAATATCTCAATTTTATATGGAAAGAAAATAAAACAAAGATTTGAAGTAATTTACGTAAGGTCACACAGTTAATTAGTTTGGATATCGAGATTCACACACAGGCAGTCTAGCTCTAGAATCCATTTGCTTATACATTGTGCTACATTGTTTGTCAAGGCTAATACAATGAGAAAAATCTCAGCAGATAGAAAATCATAATAAAGCACCATTAATAAAAGTGTGGTGCTCTTCTTATATGAAGAGACTTAATAATAGGTAGCATTGTCTGAGTATTGACTAGGTACCAAGCACTCTAGATATATTAAGTTACTTACCCATTACAATAACTCTGTGATATAGACTCTTTGTGTTTATTTTAGAGATGACACATAGATTAAGAAAATTGCCCAAAATGGTGGTGTTAGTAAGTAGAGAAACTGAGATTTGAACCTAGTTTTATCTTTTATACTGTCTATATTATCCATTTGTAATGAATAAATGCTAACAAATAAAGATTTGAAATGTGATTTAATAAAAGGCATTGAAGCAACTGATAGCTAGTTGGAAGAATCAGTAAATATTCTACTTGCTTCATACATCAACATAAATGAATTAAATGTTGACATAAAAAATCAAACCCATTTTAAAAATTATTAGCAAAAGGAAGAAAATATACCAATCCCTGAATAGAAGAAAATAAAAATATTTTTAAAATTGCATATACCAAAAGGTATGAACAAATTTAAAAGTCAAAATATAAACTGGCAAAAGCTTCAAAAAATTATAGACACAACTATTAGGAGTTCATAGCAACATATGTGAAAAAATATTAAGGTTGTACTGCATAAATGAATGAAGGGCATGTTTAGAAAAATATTAAAAGACTTAATAGGAATGACTAATAAGTGAATAAAAAATGCAAATCTTTTATTTTATTTTTGTTGTTGTTGTTTTTTGTCTTTTTAGGGCCATACCCATGGCACATGGAGGTTTCCAGGCTAGGGGTCTAATCAGAGCTACAGCTACTGTCCTACACCACAGCCACAGCAATGCCAGATCCGAGCTGCGTCTGTGACCTACACCACAGCTCATGGCAATGCCAGATCCTTAACCCCCTGAGTAAGGCCAGGGATCGAACCCGCAACCTCATGGTTCCTAGTTGGATTCGTTTCTACTGCACCATGACAGGAACTCCAAAAATGCAAATCTTTTAAAATGCTATATGTATATGTATTTTATTTGATTTAATTTGAACAGCATTAAAAATAATAAAACTTAGGTGTTCCCATTGTGGCGCAGTGGAAATGAATCTGAATAGTATCCATAAAGATTCAGGTTCAATCCCTGGCCTCATTCAGGGTTTAGTAGCTGTAAATCACTTTGGTTAGAATGCAGGTTGAAAATATATTTGTGTTAAAATGATATGCAGTGAAAGTTCTGGAAAAAACAGATTTTAATCACTAGCCAGGATATTTGCAATTGGTGCCACTGGCAAAAAAATAACTTACTCTTAAGCCAGTAAATAGTATCCTGATGGCTGGGCATCACTTAGGACAGAAAGCTCAACTACAGCAGCCTAAAGAAAGGGGTTTCTCTGATACACAGGACTGAAACACTCACAGGTAAGCAGTACTTCAGGAATATCCTGGAAGTTACATAATAAGGAATTGGTTTTTAATCCTCTTGACACTGTTTTCATTCTCAAGCTCCATATGGCACTTTCCTTCAGTTTTAGGCTCACATCCTCTCAAGATTAAATCCAGTAAAGAAACAGCAAAATATCCAACTCCTGAATATATTTTATGCTTGAAACTTCTAGCATCACAAATTCATCTCTAAGGCAATCATGGTGGCTAAAAGGTTGGAATTATACAGATTTACCATGGTGGATCACAAGTCTATCCTTGTGTGTATAACATAATTCAATAATTCAGGATTATGAGTGAGTAGACATATAGCCTATGTACTCTCCTCCACATCCACATAAATAAGAATTGAGAGAGAATTGTTTCCCGGAGGAAATTTCTTGAGAGTGAGGGAGAAAGAGAGAAAGAGATTGCAGTGTGGATAGTGAGGTCAAACTCAACCCAATTTTTTACTCCATGTGATGAGCATGTGATGATGGTGTCTGGCTGTCTGACTTTACTTGATAATTTCTGGGACCATCCATGTTGATGCAAATGCCGTTCTTTCTTTCCTTTTAATGGCTAATATTCCATTGTATATATGTACCAGATCTTTATCCACTCCTCTGTTGATGGACATTTAGGTTATTTCCATGTCTTGGCTATTGTATATAGTGCTGCAATGAACATTGGAGTATATGTATCTTTCGAGCCACGGTTTTCTCTGGATAGATGCCTAGGAGTGGGATTGCTGGATCAAATGGTAATTCTATTTTTAGTTTTCTGAGGAATCTCCATACTATTTTCCACAGTGGTTGCACCAAATTACATTCCCACTAACAGTGTAATAGGGTCCCTTTTCTCCACACCCTCTCCATTTATTGTTTGTAGACTTTTTGATGATGGCCATTTTGGCTGGTAAGGTGGTAACCTCAGAGTGGTTTTGATTTGCATTTATCTAATAATTAGTGATGGTGAACATATTTTCATGTGTCTTTTGGCCATATGTATATCTTCTTTGAAGAATTATCTGTTTAGATATTCTGCCCATTTTTTGATGGGGTTGTTTGTTTTCCTGGTATCGAGCTGCAGAAGGTGTTTATAAAAATTTTTTTACTTGCTTTTTTTTATTACTCAAATGAATTTATCACGTCTGTAGTTGTATAATGATCATAACAGTCTGATTTCACAGGATTTCCATCCCACAGCCCAAACACATCCCCCCACCACCCAAACTGTCTCCTCCAGAGACCATAAGTTTTTCAATGTCTGTGAGTTATCATCTGTTCTGCAAAGAAGTTCAGTCTATCCTTTTTTCAGATTCCACATGTCAGTGAAAGCATTTTATGTTGGTGGCTCATTGTATGGCTGACTTCGCTTAGCATGATAGTTTCTAGGTCCATCCATGTTGCTAAAAATGCTGGTATTTCATTCTTTTTAATGGTGGGTAATATTCCATTGTGTATATATATGTACCACATCTTCTTGATCCATGCCTCTGTTGATGGACATTTAGGTTGTTTCCATATTTTGGCTATTGTAAATAATGCTGCAATAAACATTGGAGTACATGTGTCTTTGCATAGATGCCCAGGAGTGGGATTGCTGGATTAAATGGTAGTTCTATTTTGAGTTTTCTGAGGAATCTCCATACTGCTTTCCACAGTGGTTGCACCAATTTACAATCCCACCAACAGTGTACTAGGGTTCCTTTTTCTCCACACCCTCTCCAGCACTTATTATTTGCAGACTTTTTGATGATGGCCATTCTGGCTGGTGTAAGGTGGTACCTCAGAGTGGTTTTGATTTGCATTTCTCTAATAATGAGTGATAGGTGAACATATTTTCATGTGTTTCTCAGCCATCTGTATGTCTTCTTTGGAGAACTGTCTGTTTAGATCTGCCCATTTTTTGATGGGGTTGTTTGTTTTTTTGGTATGGAGCTGCAGAAGGTGTTTATAAATTTTGGAGATTTATCCCTTGTCAGTTGATTCACTTGCAAAGATTTTCTGCCGTTCTGTGGGTTGTCTTTTTGTGTTGTTTAGGGTTTCCTTTGTTATGCAGAAACTTTTAAGTTTGATTAGGTCCCATTTGTTTATTTTTGTTTTTATTGTCAATACTCTAAGAGGTGGATCTGATAAGATGTTGCTATTGTTTATGTCAGAGAGGGTTTGGCCTATGTTTTCCTCTAAGAGTTTTATAGCATCTGGTCTTTTATCTAGGTCTTTAATCCATTTGGAGTTTATTTTTGTGTATGGTGTTAGGGAGTGTTCTAATTTCATTCTTTTCCATGTGTCTGTCCAGTTTTCCCAGCACCACTTATTGAACAAGCTGTCCTTTCTCCATTGTATATTCTTTCCTCCTTTGTAATAGATTAGTTGACTGTAGGTGCATGGATTTAATTCTGGGCTTTCTATCCTGTTCCACAGATCTATATTTCTGTCTTTGTGCCAATACCATATGGTTTTGATGACTGCAGCTTTGTAGCATAACCTTAAGTCAAGGATCCTGATTCCTTGAGCTCCATTTTTCTTTATCAGGATAGCTTTAGCTATTCTGGGTCTTTTGTGCTTCCAAAGAAACTTTAAAATGTTTTGTTCTAGTTCTGTGAAAAATGTCCTTGGTGATTTGATAGAGATTGCATTGAATCTGTAGATTACCTTGAGTAGTATAGTCATTTTGATAATACTGATTCTTCCAATCCAAAAACATGGCAGGTCTTTCCAACTGTTTGTGTCATCTTCGATTTCTTTCAGTAGCACCTTATAGTTTTCAGAGTACTTTTGTCTCTTTCAGTGTACAGGTCTTTTGTCTCTTTAGGTAGGTTTATTCCTAAGTATTTTATTCTTTTTGATGTGATGCTAAATGGGATTGTTTTCCTAATTTCTCTTTCTGATTTTTTGTTGTTAGTGTATAAAAATGCAGTTGATTTCTCTGTATTAATTTTGTATCCTGCAACTTTGCCAAATTCATTGATGAGTTCTAACAGTTTTCTGGTAGCATCTTTAGGATTTCTAGGTATAGTATCATGTCATCAGCAAATAGTGATAGTTTTACTTCTTCCTTTCCAATTTGGATTCCTTTTATTTCTTTTTCTTCTCTGATTGCCATAGTTAGGACTTCTAAAACTATGTTGAATAGTAGTTGTGTGAGCAGACCTCCTTGTCTTGTTCCTGATCTCAGTGGGAATTCTGTCAGCTTTTCACTGTTGAGAATGATGTTAACTCTGGGTTTGTCCTAAATGGCCTTTATTATGTTGAGGTAGGTTTCCCCTATGCCCACTTTTTTTTCTTGTCTTTTTGCCATTTCTTGGCATATTGAGGTTCCCAGGTTAGGGGTCAAATCAGAACTGTAGCCAATGGCCTACACCACAACCACAGCAACATCGGATCTGAGCCACATCTGCGATCTACACCACAGCTCATGGCAATGCTGGATCCTTAACCCACTGAGCAAAGCCAGGGATCAAACCCACAACCTCATGGTTCCTAGTTGGATTCGTTAACCACTGAGCCACGAAAGGAACTCCCTATGCCCACTTTCTGAAGGGTTTTTATCAGAAATGAGCGTTGGATTTTGTCAAAGGCTTTTTCTAAATATATTGAGAGGATCATATGATTTTTATTCTTCAGTTTGTTAATGTGGTGTATCACACTGATTGATTTGTGGCTATTGAACAATCCTTGCATCCCTGGGATAAATCCCACTTGGTCATGATGTACAATCTTTTTAATGTATTGTTGGATTTCGTTTGCTAGTATTTTCTTGAGGATTTTTGCATCTATACTCATCAGTGAAATTGGCCTGTAATTTTCTTTTTTTGTGGTATCTTTGTCTGGTTTTGGTATCAGGGTGATGGTGGCCTCATAGAATGACTTTGGGAGTGTCCCTTCTTTTTCTGCAATTTTTTGGAATAGTTTCAGAAGGATAGGTGTTAGCTCTTTTCTAAATGTTTGACAGAATTTACCTGTGAAGCCTTCTGGTCCTGGAATTTTGTTTGTTGGAAGTTTTTTAATCACAGAGTCAGTTTCCGTACTTGTGATTCATCCATTCATCTTTTCTATTTCATTTTGGTTTAATCTTGGAAGACTGTACTTTTCTAAGAATTTGTCCATTTTTTTCTATGTTGTCCATTTTATTGGCATATAGTTTCTTCTATATTCTCCTGTGATTATTCGTATTTCTGTGATGTATGTTGTATCTTCTCCTTTTTCATTTCTAATTTTATTGACTTGAGTCCTCTCTCTTTTTTTTTCTTGATAAGTCTGTCTAAGGGCTTATGAATTTTGTTGATCTTTTCAAAGAAACAGCTTTTAGTTTCATTGATCTTTTCTATGGTTTTCTTCGTTTCAAATTATGTAACTAGATATCTCTGTGAAGAATCACTGTATCAAAATATCTGAACTATTTTAAAACCCTTAATGCATATTACAAGATTGTTTTCTCAAATGGTTTTCTTAGTAACTACTTTTTGTAGCTTTATAGGAAAATATGAATCATTGCATCCATATCAACATTGGATTTTATTTAATTAATTAATTAATTAATTTATTTATTTTTGCTTTTGAGGGCTGCATCTGCAGCATATGGAAATTCCCAGGCTAGGGGTCGAATCAGAGCTACAGCTGCCAGCCTGTACCACAGACACAACAAGGTGGGATCCGAGCTGCATCCAGCCACCACAGCTCATGGCAATGACTGACCCATTGAGCGAAGCCAGGGATCAAACCATAAACCCTGAGCACTCAATGAATTTGCTTTACTTAGTAAGTGTATACATATATTAGAAAAATGCTTCCCCACTTCCTCTTTACACTAACCTACCCATAAGAATGCAGCAAAAGAGAATACTTCTAAAAGACTTCCTAAATCCTAGAACTCACAGTGATCTTTCATCCTTTAAAATCTAGTTGATTTGAGATTTTTTGATACCCAACAAATAGTTGTTGAATGAAAGAATGTACTCTCAATATGCATCAGTTAAATAATTTTTCTTTATAGCTATTCTTTCTTACCTTTCTACTATATAATATCTACTCTATTTATGAATATCTATCACCCCAAGTAAATTTGCTCCAAAGGAGAATATTCTCTATTACACTACCTTGTGTTCCTTATAGCCATCAGCAACAAACTCCCCAGGACACAGGTATAATCACTTTTATAATCCATATTCAGCTTATTTGTTTATAATGCTGTTTAGTTTCATGTAGTATACAATGGGCACTAAGAATTTCTTGCTTCTATAGAGTTAACTTTTTTCATTTTATCTTGTTACAAAATTGTGAATGCCCAAGAGATGAATAAATGATGAAGGTAGAAGTCACACTTTAGGTAGATTTAATTGTAATGAAAAATTTATGTATCTCCATGACACTTTTATACTTTTATTACAAGACACTGTATTTTCCTTCTACACATGGGAAATAAAGAACAAGACTGAGAGGATTTTCTTATTCTCATCTTCAGCCAGTTTCTCTCTATCCCTTCCTGCTTCCTGGAACATATGTCTTGTTATTTTGGGGTGGTAACACTAATCATTTCCTCAATTCTAAACTTTGCACTTCTTTGCTGGTTTTTCCTCTTGTTCTTAATCTCAACCCTTGCATTCATTTTTCATAATGCATAGATAAAGGGGAGAGGAGATGACTACTCTGAGAGTAGCATGAAATGCTTTAATTTATATCTCTTCTTGGGAATCCCATTTCTAGTATTTCTTCAAGAATCTTTGTTTTCTCAGAATTTTTTAATAAACTAAGGTATTTCAGGGAACATATACCAGAGAAATGGAATTTTCTTTATTGGAGGAGAAATATAGGAAAATCTTTTAAAGAAATAATATCTAAAATACCAGTTAGGTGATTACTCTTCAAAGAGATACTAATGAATATTCTATAAGAAAAAGACAAAATGTGCTGTGTATACTATTTAATAATGACGTGATATATGTAACTAAGGTCATCATAGTACTTAAAAATCTCAACTTGAAAAACCACTACACTGAGTTAATTCCTGCACATGAGCCAACTCCAAGGCATAGTTTAGTTATAAACCAAGGCTGGGATTTCTCACTTTACCAACCTTCAGACTTCCTAGGCATGATGATTTGATTTTCATAATATTATTAATTTTATGTGGAATACAAAAAAATTAACTCAAGAAATCTTAGAGAATACTAAATAATGTGAAGAAATCTCATTAACAGAAAGTGAATTAAGCATTTCAGTCTCGTAAAGATTAAGATGATCTCTTCCTTTGAAAAGAAACACTTTAAAATATGTTTAGATTTCTCACTTTCATTCTTTCACAAAAAAGAAATTCTAGAGCAAAAATCAATGTTATTAAAATCAATAAAATAAAAATTTAAAGATTTGTTGCAAGGTTGTTTGGTAGTATTTGCTAATCATTCATGAGTCTATTTAGTTTAGCATATACCTTTTTTTTTTTGGTTGTTTCACCCACAGCATATGGAAGTTCCTAGGCCAGGGATCGAATCTGAGTCACAGATGCAACCTACACGGCAGCTGTGGCAACACTGGATCCTTAACTCACAGCACCACAGTGGGAACTCTAGACATATCCCATTTTGAGTATTAACCTGGAATAGTTACTAAGTGTACAGTAACAATTGCAAGAAAACTCAAAGTATATACTTTAAACTTTCAGGAAAACGCTGATTAAATATCTTTGAACTTCACTGAGTCCAAAGTAGGAGAATTAAATTTATATGTTAGGCTAGCTATCACGACACATTGATGAAGGCTGTTGAAAGGGAAATAAGCCAAGTTGTTCTGATAAGAAGGTCACAAAACAAGAAAGTTCATACTCACAATTATTTTGTTGAAATTCAGTTCTTAGAGCAATTCAAAACCATGTTATTAAACGTCAATAGAAAATGAAGTTACACTTGAACATTTAGGCTTTAAAATTATATATAAATAAGTACTTCATAATTATCTAGACTAAATTTTAGAGAAAAATAATGCACAGAGACAAGCACATTGGATTTATCAGTTCTTTTCAAATGTACTGAACTCATGAAAGTCACAAAGCTTCTACTAAAGTCTCATTAAAAGAGGAAAATAATATGTTTCCTATAGGAAGACATACAGTCATCCTTCTGTCTTAAAGAAACAGAGAAATCTTTGGTTGCAGCAGGTGGGAAAAGAAAAGCTAATAACTAAATTATGTTCAGTTCATACATTTAGTAGAAAATGCTTTGGTATAGAGTAGGCATATTAAAATATTTAAATAACTATAATATTTTTTAAAATTTATGTGGTAATTTAATTGTTTCCCTTACTAAATTATCATTCTGTATTTCTGTTGGCTTGAGGATCTTAAAAAACAAACAAACAAACAAAACTTTGAGAATAAGGGTGGCCATATTGATGGATTAGTCAAATTTCTAGAAAGGAGTTATTACATGTTTCTAGGATGTGGTTGTCATTCAATGCTAGAAAAATTTTCCATGAGATTCTAACAAGTTTAAATGCCATTTTATATCTGGTTTATCCTAAAAATGTTTCTTTTTTCTTTGAAACATTCCTATTACTTTGGTTTCAAGTCAATGAACATGTTATCAGAAAAAAATATGCTTCTTCTAATTTGGTTCTAGGAAAGTAAACAAGTGCTTAAGCATTTAGATTTTTTTTTCTCCCACATGCTATATCTAGAAAACAAAGCCAGTAAAATGAATGTATAACACATTAATTTCCTAGTAAACTTGCAGTATGTTTCATAGATTAGAAGTCATTAAACAATAATTTCTGTTTTTTTACTAACTAATGTTAGCAATATTTAACCTGTGGCTATTTCATGTTTTCCAAGATCTTAGAAATAACATTTACACAGAAAATTAAAAATAAAAGATTAGTTATAAAATAAATCCTTAGTGTAGAAAAAATTATGTTTACCTTATGATAGATACTGACTTTTACCTTTAAGTGTTGTCAAAGAAAAAGATTGGTGAGTTAACATAATTTTTTTAAGTCAAGAATAAATCAGGATGTCTGTTTCTACTACTATGCAACACCATATTTGCGTGTGGAACAATTTTTTTTATAAGACCAATTATACAAGTTAGCTATAGTCCGATAGACAAGCAGCAAAAAGTTAAAATGTAATAAAACATAATATTTACCTTAGCAACAAACTATTAGACACTTACGAAAATATTTTACAAAAGTACTGCAAAATCCTTCTGGAGAAAATTGCAATTTTTTCTAAAAGATTTTAGATAAGAACTAATTAAATGAAAAGATAGTGATAAATGTCCATGGTTAGGAAAACTCAATATATTAATTTCCATTTCCTCCCAAATTAACCTGTAAATTCAATATAATTCCAATCCAAACACCACTACTGTTTAGCAGGGAATTTAACAAGATGATTTTAAATCTTATGTTGAGGATCTAACAGCTAAGAATAGTCAAAAAATTTTTGAAAAAAGAAATAGATGGGTTCCTTACTTCAGCAGATCTATGATTTATTGTAATGTTATAATAATTAACATAGCAACAGTGCCAGGGTGGAATAATAAGCCGATGGAACAAAATAGAAAGTCCAGAAACAGATTCACTATCCAAGGAGAATTGACAAATGATAAAAATATTCCTGTGACCAGCAGGGGAAGGAAAGATAATTTAATAATTGGGGCCTGGGACAGCTGATGATCCAGTTGAATGATTACTCTATCCTCACATT
The DNA here is from genome assembly GCF_054392235.1 of Sus scrofa. Lineage (NCBI taxonomy): Eukaryota > Metazoa > Chordata > Mammalia > Artiodactyla > Suidae > Sus > Sus scrofa. The sequence continues at coordinate 79,344,054 of NC_139387.1, read as the reverse complement.
AACTCCAAGTTTGACAAAGAAAAACATTTGAAGCATAAAACTTCTAAAATTATAGAAATATATTTGTGATCGCATAATGAGAAAGAATTTCTTTTAAAAAAATAAAAGCACAAATCACAATGAAAAGCTTTGGCTATGTTTAAAAAAAAAAAAAAAAAAAAACTTCTAGTCATCAAAGACACCATGAACAAAATAGAAAAACAAAAACAAGGGACATTTCAGAGGAACTTATTTGCAATTCATACAACTAATAAAAACTTCGTGTCCAGATTATGTTGAAAAAAGTCACACTGTAGTCAATAAAGAAAAATACAAAAGAAAAACAAATTATAAAACTGAGTGGAGACTTTCACTAGGAAACTTAGATAAAGCTGAAAAGTTGATAAATGTAAAGAGGATGCATAATCTCACTAGAAATTAGACTGATGCAAAATTAAACAGTTGTAAAAATCATTAAACTTCATTAATTTGCAAACATTTTAAGATTTTGAAACTACCAAGTGATGGTGAGGAAGGAACAACAGACTCATACAGAGGAACATAAATGGTCACTTTCATTTTGGAAGACAGTTTGCCAAATTCTAGTACAGTTGAAAATGCATATGCTTTATATCCTAGAAATGTCACTCCTAGGTATAAACCCTAGCACAGAGATACACAAAATATAAGGAGATAAAAATACATCAGGGCCATTTAGAAATTAAAAAACAAACCATGTAACTATTATATGACCCAGGAATTGTATTCCTGGGCATTTATCCCAGAAAAATGCAAATATATGTTCAAATAAAACTTATAAATGGATATTCATAGCAATTTTATATGCAATAGCCAAAAAGCTGGAAACAATCAAGATGTCCTTCAACAGGTAAATGGTTACAAAACTAACATCTGTACTGTGGAAAACCACGAGCAATAAAGAACAAGCTATTTTGATACATGCAATATTCTGGATGAATTTTTCAGTTATGCTAAGTGAAAAAACTCAATTCCAAATGTCTATATACTCTATAATTCATTTACACAATATTCTTGAAATGACAAAGTTACAGAAGTAGGGAACAAAGTTGCCAGGGTTTAAGAAAGGAGTTGGTGAGAGGGAAATGGGTGTGGCTATAGATGGGCAACAGGAACGATCTTTGTGATGATGGAAATGCTTTGTATCTTGACTGTATTAAAGTCAATCCTGGTTGTGATACTGTACTAAAGTTTTTCAGACTGTTATCACTGGGAGAAACTGGATAAATAGTGCATGGGATTGCTGTGTATTACTTTTTACAATCGCATGTAAATTTACGATTACCTTAAAATATAAACTTACAAATAAATTTTAAAATATTTATGTACAGATGCTAGCCTGAGATGTGGAGTCAACTGATCCAGAGAGAGGATTGGGCACGTGTTCTTTTTAATTAAGTGCCTAGATGACTGTAACATGCAGTCAGGACTGAGAACCGGTGTTAAAGCTGTTCTCTTGTTCGTGCCCAAAGAGCCTCTCATTTGATTTCTAGCAACATCATGTACTAGCTGCATGATGTTGACTCAGTTTCCTTATATGTACATGGCATAAAATAATAGTATATAAAAATTACTGTGGAACTAAATATTCACTATATCACTTAGAACAGTGCCTAAAACAAGAAGCACCAGAGAAGTGTTTTATATTACTTTCACCATTTTATTGTTGCTGTAGCAGTTTATGAAAGAAAAAAATTTTGAAAATAAATCTAAATATACATCAAGAGAATGGATGAAGAAATTATTCTCATTCATAAAATAGAATATAGAAAGTGGTGAAATTAAAGGACCCAGAATCTTATATAACTATTCTGATGACTTTGGCAAATGTAATACTTATCATGAAAAGCAAGGCTATAGAACAAATATAGTTGGCCTTAATCATTAAAAAATTTTTAAATGTTTCTATATATTGTTTCGTAATTCATACACCTGTTGTAAATGAATACCAGCATCCATCGGAAGGATAAATATTTAAATTTTTTTAAAAAGCTACATCAGCAAAGGATAGAGGTAAATGTAATGAGGGATGAGTACATGTGTATTTCAACTGTGTTTATAATGCTCTATCTTCAGTTTCATTATGAGTATTTTGATATTTATTACATTATCTTTGTAGCTTTTGTGTATCTGAAGTATTTCATAAGGAAAATAATGATATAAAATATATTATTATTTACATGAGGCTCTTGTGCTAAGATCTTTAAATAAATTCACTTTATTCTCCCTAAAATTCAGTAAGGTATTCCTATTTACCCTAAAGAGTACATATAATTAATTACTGGGAGCCACTCCCAGAGGAAAATATTCAAGGTTGAAAATGGATAGAATTGTGTTTCAGTTTTAGCTCTCTAGCCCTAGTTTTTCTATCTCTGTCTATAACAAGGTGATTGGGAAAATAAAAAGCAGTGGATTCAAAGGGAACACATAGTGAATGAATGCCCAAAGGTTGACAGTTATTAGAAGGCATTTAGCTTGGGTTCCAAGAGGAACCACTGTAAGTTTTTAGTCAAGTAACAAAAACTGAGACACAGTTTGTTGAGGAGGGAGAAGAAAAGGAAATTTGGAAGGTTTAAATTTACACTTTGTTTTTTTATAGATATCACCTTTAAAACTCATTTGCACATTTTTAAATTGTGTTGTGCTTTAAAAAAAAGATCTTCGACCAAATACCCTAACATTCACAATGATAGCTAAATCTATTCATAAATTATACATGCCCTTTGGTATAAAACATTAAATTTTAACATGAAGGTTGGAAATAGAAAAGAAAAATTGCTAAGGTTTATATGTTCTGGTTTGAAAAACATTCTCAGAATCAGCCCAAAATGGAGAGATTGCATCATGTTTTAAAATACGTATATTATAATCAGAGGCTTAACTAAGGTAAACTTTATCAAAGTTGCATTTAATAAAGAAGACTATAATGATTGGAGGTGTTACTGCAGTGGTAATCATTTTGCAATATACTCTGTATCAAATATTATGTGTGAAATATATCACAATAAAGCTTACAACATGTTATTGTAAACTATATCTCAATAAAGCTGAAAAACATAAAGATGATTGTAACTATTCTTTAAGCCATGAAAGAAGCTTATGTTTTATATATTTCATAATGTATCATACTGCAGTATGTATAATGAGGCAGACAATTAAATTGCTAAAATGTTAGGAACATGTAATAGTGATAATTCTTCAAATTCCCGTGTAAAAAGCTTAAAGTAGTTATTATGTATTATAGTTCTTTTTAGAATTATTTTTTAAGAACTTTGTTTCTTATACAATGTCTTTCTATTTTAATAATAAAATGCTTCACTCTCTGTAGGAATTTAGCAAAACTATTGTGATATTTTTATTTAGTTATTGACTATTAAAGTGACAGGACAAAGTGGATAGCAGTATGGAACTGCTATCAGCTGGATTTGGGTTTAAGTCCTGGACTGGACTCTTATAACTTTAGTTTTAGTCAATATGTCTTCCCTATCAGCCTAAGTTTAAGCATCTGTTAAAAACAGATAATAATAGTATTAGACTCATAAAGTTGCTGTGAGGATGCAATAAGACAATATATATAAAATGCTTAGTGCACATAACATGAACGTACTATAAATAGTCCAAGCAGGATAAAAGCAACATTCCAATTATATTGTGGAAGTCGTTATTGGAAGTCTGCACCAATTTATTTCATTGTTCTTGATATTGATTTATGACACGATATAGCTATAAACCGCAGCACATTTTTAATTTAACAAATAATCATCATGATTTTTCTCTATCATGATAGAGTAAAAAACAGAACCAGACGAAAGCAGTAGAACCCCACTGCAACCCAGAAAGATCAAGATCTAGTTTTGACTATCTGATTAAATACCTATATGACATTTGCCACCTCATTTGGTATCTATGGGTCGGTTTTTTTCTTTTTTGCAAAATTGAGTTCCACTGGATGATTTCTGAGGTAACCCCAAGAAATATGTCCAAGCGAATTAAAAATATTTTTTCATCACCCCATTTCTAAAATTATCCAACCACAATCAGTGGTGGACAAAGAACAAATATAAATCCTCATTGCAAGAAATGAAAGTACATTTCATCTACAGAATACCACTCACTAAACCAGATTTTTGTACGTCTGGTTTTTTTTGCTCCCTATGGATGGCAGGAAAAAAAACATATGAAATTTTTGTATAGTTGGTGGTGGTTGTTTTAACACAAAAATTTCATATTTTTTTTCCTGCCATCCATAATGAAAAATAAATAAGGAGCATTCAAATTATTTTAGAATGATGCAAATTGGTCTAATTCTCTTCATTAAATTCAGTAATTTTGGCCAAACTGATTCTCTTCTCTTTTGGCAATGTTATTTTATTTTATTTTGTTTTATTTTTTTGTCTTTTTGTTCTTTCTTTGGGCGCCTCCTGCGGCATATGGAGGTTCCCAGGCTAGGGGTCGAATCGGAGCTGTAGCCCCTGGCCTACGCCAGAGCCACAGCAACGCGGGATCCGAGCCACGTCTGCAACCTACACCACAGCTCACAGCAACGCCGGATCGTTAACCCACTGAGCAAGGGCAGGGACCGAACCCTCAACCTCATGGTTCCTAGTTGGATTCGTTAACCACTGCGCCAGGACGGGAACTCCTCTTTTGGCAATGTTAAATGGAAATGCAACTTTAAAACTTTATGTAAGTCATTTTAACCACTCCTTCCCATTGGTGATCCCTTCAGAGAATGGAATTCTTATTCACTCAGTTGATCAGGCACAAAACCTAGAGATTATTAATTATCTATTTTCTTCTTGATATACAATCAATTAACAAGTCCTTTAGACTCTAGTTTCAAAATATCCCAAATGCAACCATTTTACCACTTATTCTCTGCTACCACTCTAATCCAGGATCCCCTACCCCAAAACTGGCCATCCTGTAGTCCACTGCCCATAAAATTGCTAGTTTATAAAGGTAATTTGTATTTTCCCCCTCTCTATAGCCATTCGGTAAATGCTCATTGCAAACATGCTTCTTATAAAGCCCATAGAACTCATTTCCCCAAACACAAAATACAACATTTTCCCTTGTATTCTTATTCTATAACTTGGCTTTATCCCTCTAACAGATCCAACTCCTTTTTATTTTTTTTAAATCTTTTCATGGCCACATCTGCAGCATTTGGAAGTTTCAGGGTTAGGGATTGAATCAGTGCTGCAGCTGAGACCTACACCATAGCCATAGCAACACCTGATCTGAGTCACATCTGCAACCCATGCCATAGCTTGTCACAATGCTGGATCCTTAACCCACTGAGTGAGGCCAGGGATCAAATCCACATCCTCAGAGAGAAAATATTGGGTCCTTAACCCACTAAGGCACAAAAACTCCTCTAAATTCATTCTTAATTAGTCTTTGCACTAGTAATGGAATTGTTTTTCATGGTAATGGGTAGAAATATGAGTGGAGAAATATGAGTCAAGATTATAAAATGTTATGAGATCCTTCTTTATCTGTTTATGGCCTAACAGGATCCTTATTTGACTATTTCTTCCTGATAAGAATTTCAGGTATGCCTCAGTGAAGAACTGCAACTACTCACTCTCTTGCATCTTTAGCTCCTTTTTTTGCTCATTGTGTATAGCCCAACATGAGAATATGCTTAAGCACAAAATGTCACAGTATCATTAATCTTTCAACTCAGACCAACCTTTTAAGATTTGAACAAGTTCAGTGATGTTAAGCATTGTATGTGTGTGTGTGTGTGTGTGATGTTAAGCATTGTGTGTGTGTGTGTGTGTGTGTGTGTGTGTGAACATGTGAGTGCATGCATAAGGGCATGTGTTCCTGCTTCCATGTGGTGTGCAGGCATGTAGTCTTCATAACCAGAGAGCAGGCTTCTTTAGATCAGGAACTGCGTCTCACAAGCCTGTGACATTCCTTTACCCACACGTACCTTGCTATGGGTCCATTAGCGTAAATAATTGAGATAGCAATTAAAATTTGATTTATTAATTTCTTTCAAGAAATGATGCCCAGAATTTAGAAAGGTTAGATTTAGAAATAAATATCTATAATCTCTCTGGTGGACTGTGGACCAACAAGTGTCTTACATCAAGAAATGGAGTTTGAAAGTAATGTTATGGCTGACCTTAGATCAAATAAATTAACTAATGTACATATCACAGTATTTCTTGTTCCAAGATTTGAAAAAGAAATCTCCAGTAAAATAGCATTTTAGACATGGTGTAATTATTTTTTGCTATAGTAAAGGAATTCTCCCATGTGTAGGTCCTTCTTTCCACACTTGGTCATTTTATGTTAATTTATTTCTGCTTTATTCCCTGAATAATTACAATGAAATATGTACATTTAATTTGTGAAAAATTGCCTTCTAAGTATATATTTGTATTTGTTTTTCAAAATAATTTCATTTTTATTCCAATGTCTTATCTAAGGGACAAAATAATTGGTTCATTTGTATTTAGTTTGCAAACCATGAAAGCAAAATAAAATGAAAAACCACTGCAGGTTTTTCACTACACTTAGCATAATAATAAACATCACTTAGTGAGAAACTATATATAAGATATTTTCTACGGTCTATAGTTCTTTCTGATTGATTGTTACATATATATGCAAAAAGAATTCCGTGATGAATTTAATTTTACTATCTTGTTATTTAGATTTTTTCAATATTTGAATGTATATTTAAATGTACCAAGGTCAATCTTATAGAATATTACTTAAATTATTATTGTATTATTTTGTGATTTATACATTATGTAAAATACCCATAAAATGTAGCATTTTATTACAGACTATTCAAAATTAATGTAAATTGTCTATATAGTATCATGTCACCTGCAAACGACCATTTTATTTTATTTCTTCTTTTCTAATTTGGATTCCTTTTTTTTTTTTTTTTTTTTTTTTTTTTTTTTTTGCTTTTTAGGACCTCATCCACAGCATATGGAGGTTTCCAGGTTTCCAGGCTAGGGTTGAATTGGAGTTACATCCGCTAGCGTATGCTACAGCCATAGCAACGCAAGATCTGAGCTGCCTCTGTGACCTACACCACAGCTCACACAGCAAAGCCAGATCCTTAACCCTAACCCACTGAGCGAGGTCAGAGATTGAACCTGCAACCTCATGGTCACTAGTCAGATTCGTTTCTGTTGTGCCACAATGGGAACTCCTGAATTCCTTTCATTTCTTTTTCTTTTCTGATTGCTGTGGCAAGGACTTCCAATACAATGTTGAATAAAAGTGGTGAGAGTTGACATTCTTGTCTTGTTACTTATCTTAAAGGAAATGCTTTCAGCTTTTCACCTTTGAAAGTGATGTTATCTTTGGGTTTGTCATATACAGCCTTTAATATGTTGAGGTAGTTTCCCCTCTATGCTCACTTTCTGGAGGGTCTTTATCATAAGTGTGTGTTGGATTTTGTCAAAAGCTTTTTCTGTATCTATTGAGATAATCATAGTTTTTATTCTTCAATTTGTTAATGTGGTGTATCACACTACTGAGTTGCAGATATTGAAAAATCTATCTCTCACTGTGACAAATCCCACTTGATTATGATGTATGATCTTTTCATTTTTCCTTTCTCTGCTGCACCCATGGCACATGGAAATACCTGGGCCAGGAATCAAATCAAAGCTGCATCTTGGCCCACACCACAGCTGTGGCAACACCAGACCTTAACCCACTGCGCTGGGCCAGGGATTGAACAAGCAATTCCATAGAAACAAGCCAGATCATCAATCCACTGCACCACAGTGGGAATTCCTGGTGTGTGATCCTTTTAATGCGCAGTTGGATTTGATTAGCTAGCATTTTGTTGAGGATTTTTGCATCTATGTTCATCAGTGATATTGGCTTGTAGTTTTCTTTTTTTTTTTTTGTGGTCTTGGTTTGGTTTTGGCATGATGTTGATGGTGGCCTCATAGAATAAGCTTGGGAATATTCCTTCCTCTACAATTTTTGGGAATGGTTTCAAAAGATAGGTGTTAACTCATCTCTAAACATTTGATAGAATTCACTTGTGAAGCCATTAGGCCCTGAACTTTTCTTTTCTGGAAGGATTTAGAACAGTTTCAATTTCAGTATTTGTGATGGATCTGTTCATATTTTCTATTTCTTCCTTAGTCAGTCTTGGAAGATTGTACCTTTCTAAGAATTTTTCCATTTCTTCTAAGTTGTTCATTTCATTGGCATATAGTTGTTTGTAGTAGTCTCTTATGATCATTTGTATTTCCATGGTGACAGTTGTAACTTCTCCTTTTTCATTTCTAATTTTATTGATTTGAGCTTTGTTCTTGTTTTTCTTGAGTCTGGCTAAGGTCTTATAATTTTGTTGATCTTTTTTTAAAAAATCAGCTTTTGGCTTCATTGATCTTTTCTATTGTTTTCTTTGCCTATTTCATTTATTTCTCCTCTGATCTTTATGATTTCTTTCTTTCTATTAACTTAGAGTTTTGTTTGTTTTTCTTTCTCTCGCTTTAGTTATAAGGTTAGGTTGTTTATTTGAGATATTTCTTGTTTCCTGAGGTAAGCTTGTATTGCTATAAAAATCTCTCTTAGAACTGCTTCTGCTGCATCCCATAGGTTTTGGATCATTCGATTTTCATTTTCATTTATTTCTAGGTATTTTTTTTAATTTCTTCTTTGATTTCTTCAGTGATATGTCAGTTGTTTAGTAGCATATCACTTAGTCTCCATATGTTTGTGTTTTTTGCAGTTTTTTTCTTATAGTTGATTTCCAATATTATAGCATTGTGGTTAGGAAAGATGCTTGATTTGATTTCAATTTTCTTATATTTACTGAGGCTGATTTGTGGCCCAAGATGTGATCTATCCTGGAGATACTAATGGAAAACTACCAGAGCTCAACAATGATTTTGGTAAAGTTGCAGGATACAATATTAATACACATAAATCTTTCACATTTCTAAGCATTAGCAATGAAAGATCATAAAGAGAAATTAGGGAAACAATACCATTCACTACTGGATCAAAAAGAATAAAATATCTAAAGAAAAAAATGATGCTACTACCCAAGGCAACCTATAGCTAGAACAAAAAGTTTTAAAATTTGTATGGAAACACAAAAGACCCCAAATTTCTAAAGCAATCCTAAGAAAGAAATGTGGAGCTGGTAGAATCAGTCTCCCTGACTTCAGGATATACTACAAATCTTTAGTCATCAAAACAATATGATACTGGCACAAAAACAGAAATATAGATCATAGAACAGGATAGAAAGCTCAGAAATAAACCCATGTATCTATGGTCAACTAATCTATGACAAAGGAGGCAAGACTGTACAATGGAGAATAGGCAATCTCTTCAATAAAGAGTGCTGAAAAAACTGGACAGCTACATGTAAAAGAATAAAATTAGAACACTATGTAACACTATACACAAAAATAAAGTCAGTATGGATTAAAAACCTAAATATAAGACTGGATACTATAAAACTATTATAGGGAAAACATCGACAGTTGACCTAAACCACAACAATATCTCTTCAGATCCACCTCCTAGAGTAATGAAAATAAAAACAAATATACACAAATGGGGACCTAATTAAACTTAAAAGCTTTGCAAGCAAAGGAAACCATAAACAACATGAAAAGACAATCAAAAAAATATTTGCCAAGGAAGTGATTGATAAGGGATTAATTTCCAAAACATAGTAACAGCTCACAAAGCTCAAAATACAAAAAAAAAAGGGACAACCCCACCAAAAATATGGGCAGAATATCTAAATAGACATTTCTCCAAAGAAGACATAAAGATAGCCAAAAACCCACATGAAAAGATGCTTAACATCACTAATTATTAGAGAAATGCAAATCAAAACCACAATGAGGTATCACCTCACACTAGTCAGAATGGCCATCATTAAAAATTCTACAAATGGAGTTCCTGTCGTGGCTCAGCGGCTAGCGAACCCAACTAGCATCCATGAGAACATGGGTTCAATCCCTGGCCTTGCTCGGTAGGTTAAGGATCTGGTGTTGCCGTGAGCTGTGGTGTAGGTTGCAGATGCATCTCAGATCTTGTGCTGATGTGGCTCTGGCATAGGCTGACGCTATAGCTCCGATTGGACCCCTAGGCTGGGAACCTCCACATGCCATGGATGTGGCCCTAAAAGACAGAAAGACCAAGAAAAAAAAAAATTCTACAAACAAAAAATTCTGGATAGACTGTTGGTAAGAATGTAAATTGGCACAGCCACTATGGAAAACAATATGGAGCTTCCTTGGAAAACTAAAAATAGGACTATTACATGAGTCAGCAATTCCACCCCTGGGTATCTATCCAGAAGAAACCATAATTCAGAAACCAATGTTCACTGCAGCAGTTTTTACAATAGATAAGACATGGAAGCAACCTAAATGTCCATTGACAGAGGAGTAGATAAAAAAGATGTGATACATATACAGAGTGGATTATTACTCAGCCTTAAAAAAGAACCAAATAATGCCATTTGTAGCAACATGTATGGACCTAGAGATTACCATACTAATTGAAGTAAGTCAGAGAGAGAAAGACAAATACTATGTAATATCACTTATATGTGGGATCTAAAAAAAATCATACAAATGAACTTATTTATAAATAGAAACAGACTCACAGGCTTCAAAAACAAACTTATGATTATGAAAAGAGACAGGTGTGGGAGAGGGATGGATTGGGGTTTGGAATTAGCATATGCCACCTCCAAACTGTGGCATATGGAATGGATGGTCAACGGGGACCTTCTGTATAACACAGTGAACTCTACCTAATATTCTGTGATAACCTACATGAGAAGAGAATCTGAAAAAGATGGATATATGTATATATATGCATAACTGAGTCACTGTTATGACTCAGTTATACATCAGAAGTTATTATAATGTTGTAAATCGACTATACTTCAATAATTTTTAAATGGGAAAAAACCAACAAAATTAATGTGAATTTATTCAGAAAGTTTTTTCCAATTTTCATACAAATATTGACTTTAATATTTTGGAAGGAAACTAAAATGAATAATGACATAGTAGTGTTAAAAATACCTAAATGGGAAGTTACTATCCTCAAAATCCAGAGCACAAGAAAAACTGTGAATTGGCTGGCATTTTACTTATTTGACACCTTTTTTTTTAAGCATTCCAGAATAGTCCTAGCAGCTAGGGAATCATGGGGCTACAGCTACTTGTAAAAGACAAAACAGTTGGTCTCCATTCATGTGGAATTTATAATCTACTGAGATGTACAGACAGGTAAATGGCAACAACCAACAACAGGTGTTCAGGCTGGGAAGGAAGGATATGCAACCGTGAGGATCAATGTCAGCATAAATTAAAAAAAAACAAACAAACAAACAAAAAAAAAACGGACAGGAGCATGTGCAAACACATCAAGAGGAACAAAGTGCCCAACATTTAAGGAGGTAAAAGTAGTTCCAGGAGGTTGGAGCAGAATGCAGGGCTGGAAGAGCTTGGAAATGAGTGGAGAGATGCTACTGTAGAAGCCAGTGTTTGTTCTGAGCATCCTCATACTATACCTTTTGTAGCTTTTATATAAATTGTTATGGCTATTATACTTCAGGCAGACTAGGTATTTTATTTTAATTCTTAGTCACCTAGGCACCCCTTCAATCTGAACCTCTGTTCCCATCTCTCCAACTGCATAGTGGCTCCCAAGATATGGAATATGGCTATTATCTCAAGAAAGAAGAGAATGTAAAAAAAACTCAATAAGTTGTGACTTTTGCTTAATGAAATTTTTAATTTCTCAAAGCAAGTAATTTTTCCAGTAGTTATAAATAAAATCAAAGCCATAAATTACGAGACCCAAAATGTTTGAAGTTAAGAAATAATCCAAAAATATTTCTATTCATACTAAAGCAAATATAAAATTACCACCAAAAACATCACCAAAAATTAATTATATTTAGTGAAAGAATAAATAAATAAATCTAGAAAGCCCACCTCTCTCCTCTTCTCTCTTTATCTAAAGGGACCAGCATAGACCCACCTATATTATTAAATATTTGACAAAGTAAAGAGCAAAATATAAACAAGAAGAAAATAAACTCTGAGCATGATGATTTTAAATACTAGGCCTGTACTAACTACTAGTCCTTTTAAAATAATCACATATTTCCGTATACTCTAATCAAGGTGACTAGGGAAGTTCATTTAAGGTTTATAGAATAATTATAATTAATGTGTGGAGCTGCTGTTAAGTACATATAAGTGATTTATAACAGCACAATCAAGAACTTGATCCATTCAGGAGCAATTAAAATTTAACTTGATTTATTGTTTTAAAATCTCACAATGTCATGATTATTTTCAGTCCAGAAGGCTGTTATCCCTTCTCTATCCACTAAGACAAGACTGTAGTGTCACTTCCTTTGACTCAGAATTAAAACCTGAACTTCTCCAACTGCCCAAGCCAAAGCTAAACACTGCCTCTTCTTGTATTCCTCCATAATTTTGAATAATATGCATATTACATTACCTTCTGATTATTACATGTCTGTCTCCAACATGCTTTATCTTTGTTTTCTAAGTGTCTCCATTGTGCTAAGCATCTTGTATGTGCTCAATATTCTTTTTTTTTGTTTGTTTTTTAGGGCTGCACTTGCCACACATGGAAGTTCCTAGGCTAGGGGTCCAATCATAGCTACAGCTACCGGCCTACACCACAGCTACAGCAACACAGGATCCAAGCCACTTCTGTGACCTACATCACAGCTCACAGCAATGCCGGATTTTAATCAACGGTTCTTTTTTTTTGTTTGCTTTTTAGGGCTGACACCGTGGCACATGGAGGTTCCCAGACTAGAAGTTGAATCCAAGCTGTAGCCACTGGCCTACACCACAGCCACAACAACTTCAGATCTGATCCACATCTGTGAACTACACCACAGCTCACAGCAATGCCAGATCTTTAACCCACTGAGCAAGGCCAGGGATCGAACCTGCATCCTCATGGATGCTAGTTAGGTTTGTTAACCGCTGAGCCACAATGGATACTCCGAAGTAACTGAATTTTTAAGTTAATATATTGCCATGAAAATATTTCTAGGGCCAAATGGCTCCACTAGTAAATTCTACAAGAAATTAAAATGTATTCATGGATGCTAGTCAGATTCGTTCCCACTGAGCCACAACAGAAACTCTTGAATCCATATTCTTAATAAAAGTATTCATTATTGAGTGGATTAGAAAGTCAATACTGTGCTTGATAGTGCCAGGATATGCAAGAAAGCTTCATTAAAATAGAAGATTCATGTTGATTTTATGATGACAAAATGTTTTAATAATTGGCAGAGACTACAAGCACTATTCTTTTGCTCTTGTCTTGTGCATGTATAAGCCTTATGTCTGCTTCCAGCCAATAATGTGGACAGAAGTGGTGCAAGGCCCCTTTCTAAGACTGGCCCTTAAAATCCTCCAGCATCCCTTCCTCTAACACAGAGTCCTTGGAGGTCACATACTCCAAAATCCACCCACCTTGTGTTTGTGGATCAGAAGACTTAACAACTTTAAGACGTCAATATCCCCCTAAAGTTTCTATGGATTGAATGCAATCCATTTCAAGATCCCACCTGGCTTTTTTGCAGAATTTGACAAGTCAATCCTAAAATTAATATGGAAATCAAAGGCCCCAGAGCAGTCAAAAGAACAGTGAAAAGAAACACAAAATTGGTGAATCAAGCTCCAAATTTCAGATTTACTACAAAGCAACAATAATCCAGAGAGTATAGTCTGGTATAACAACAGACACATAGATCAGCAGAATAGAATTCACAGTACAGGAATTCATCTTTATGTTGACTTGATTTTTAAGAAGAGTGTTATGATATTGTGATTTGTAAGAAATCTATATTTGCTCGTTCAGATGGCTAAAATATATTTTTTATGTATATTTGGTCTTTGTCCACAGCTCTTGGCTCATAGCTCCCCAAATCCTGAAATTTCCATAGTGTTGAAAGTAATATAGGTATCTTCTGCTATATAAATGAGGTGACATTTGGAAAGCACCTAAGAATGGGGCTGCTTGCCACAGGAGCCAATGCTGTGATCAAAAGGTTGGAATCTGATGCTATCTCTGGGTTGATAGTGTCAGAATTGAGTTGAATTCTTCATATATATATATATTTTTTACCCATTATAACTGGTTTACAGTGTTCTGTCAATTTTCTACTGTACAGCAAGGTGACCCAGTTACACATACATGTATACATTCTTTTTTCTCACATTATCATGCTCCATCATAACTGACTAGACATAGATCCCAGTGCTACACAGTAGGATCTCATTGAATACCCAGTTGGTGTCTGGGGAATTGCTTGCTTTATAAGAGCTATGTTAAATATTTTTAAATGGATAATAATAAGCAAGAAATTTCAATACTTTTCAGACTAGTGGATATACTTAGGAGTGAAATAACAGATTTATTTTAAAATATCAAAAATTACCATATACTGAAAATTATGTCTTTTGTAACTGTTTAAACTTATGGTGATCGTGTAAATTAGTTCATAAGTATATGAGAGAACATTTAACTTTAAAAAATTCTTAGGTGGTGTTTAAGGAAAAAGGTTTGAAAACCATTAGTCTAAGTAATTCTTATTTCTCACTGAGATTACGGCAATATCTTCTAGTACTCTTACTTGGCAGCCTTTCCCCACTCAAAAATGTTTTCAAAACTGCAGGTAGAGTTATCGTTCTCAATGCAAAAATTCAGTCACGTCACTTCTTTACTTAATACAATGCAATAGCTTTTCATCGTCTTTCCTTGTGTACCTTTCCAGTAACTGCTGCCACTGCTGCCTTTACCACCATCCCATGGAAAAGGAACTACAAGTCTTCCCAGCTTCCTGCCTCTGGGCTCTTTCTCAGGTTCTTCTTTCTTTCTGATTCATCCCCACTCCCTTCCTCCACTTCCCCTGCTTCCACCACCTGCCCTTCTCCAAAGTAGCTCCTAATCATCAGTCTGGGCTTAGTTCCGAAATCAGTTGTTTCAGAAAATATTCCTTGGCCTCCCAATTCTGAGTCAGAAATCCCCTTAATGTGTTGTCATAGCACATAACTTCATATTTAGAAACAAATTATAATGGAGGTTGAGTGCCTTCATTTGTTCTTGCTTTAGCTCCTTGAATCTTCTTATTTTTAATGGCTAGATGTTTGCATGATGGTCTTTTTTGTTTTATTTCTCCAGCTGACTTCTGATCCAGGTTTATAGACATTTAAACTTAAGGTGGAGTTCCTGTTGTGGTTCAGAACCCAACTAGTATCCACAAGGACGTGGGTTCGATCCCTGGCCTGGCTCAGTGGGTTAAGGATCGGGCATTGCCGTGAACTGTGGTGTAAGTTGTAGACATGGCTCGGATCCTGCATTGCTGTAGTTGTGGCATTGGCTGGCAGCTGTAGCTCAATTTGACCCTGAGCCTGGGAACCTCCATATGCCACAGGTGCGGGCCTAAAAAGACAAAAAATAAATAAATAAATAAACTTAAGGTAATTCACATCTTCATAACATAAGACCAAATTTGTAAATCTAGAAATATAAGAATATGGTGAGAGTTCTCTGATGGCCTAGCTGGTTAGGCTTCTATGTTCTCACTGCTGTGGTTCTGGTTGCTGCTGTGTGGCATAGGCTCAATCCCTGGCCCAGATACTTCTACATACTGCCTGTGTGTCAAAAAAGAAAAAAAGAAAAAAAAATCCAAAAAAAAAAAAACAAAACAAGAGAGAACCTGAAATAAATGTTGCAACTCTCATTTAAAAGAAAGAAAGAAAGGAAGGAAGGAAGAGAGAGAGAGAGAAAGAAAGAAAGGAAGAAAGATGCGCTGAGGCTAACTTCTAATTATTCCCCCGTGCTCTGGCTTGGAAAAATCCTTATCTTTCATGATTCAAAATAAATTACTCTTCCACCAAGCTTCTTCCTACCTTCACGTAAATTAGCTCTCACTCACTCTTCCCCCACAAAGAAATTTTCTGTACTCCAAATTCTTTCCTAATGTTCGTAACTAGCTGACAATCTATAGAAAAAAATGTAGTCTATCTACTGTTTACCACTGAGGCTCCAAAACATAGTATCTCACACAGTGTGTTTGACAAATAGATGCTGAATGAATGAATGAAACCAGACCATGACAATCAGTACATGATTGATTTCTGTTTTGTTAATTGTTGAAAATAGTTTTGAGATCATAGTGTGCCTTGGATTCAGCTCTCAGTGGGTTTTCACGAACCTTAACCCTGAAGACCTAGCATCAGTTCCCTACTCGACACTTTAATTTGCCACCCAAAATGGAGATGTTTGAGTTTGAATGAATGTAATCCATTGGAATCCTATCTGCCTCAGATTTTCCCCTAACTCTTAATTAAGATCAGTTGTTTGGACAGTTTAATTTTTTCAACACTGACTTCACTCTGCTCAAGTTCTGTTATCACTTCTAACAAAACAGAAAGAAAAGTTCTACAAGAAATTCTAAAACTCAGTTTTTCACATGTATTTTTCCCTATTAAGTTGAAGAAGTACCTGGGAGATATAAAATACAAAACAATGTTTATAATAACACAATAGAGAAAAGATACTCTGATAAATCAATTATTGAAAAACTTCAGTAAATGTTCAGTGAAATCACTGATATTAGATATTAGATCAAATTCTCTCAGAAAAGAAAACTAAACAATGAGAATTACCTTCCCAGGAGGAAACGAGGGACTTAAAAAAAAACAAATTTAGAAAATTATGAAAATTAATAAAGGAAGATTTGATAATGGCTTGAGGGGATTGTAAGTACAGAAATAATAAAACAGTATTTAAATCTTTATACAAAGTTTTTATGCAAAAGTAGAGCATTTTTTTTTTTTCAGAGAGAAGGGAATCAAAGACATTATATATTTTTCCCAAACATGGGGACATAAAATACTGCCTTCTCAGTTCTTTTACACTATTTGTTTTATCAATTTAATTTCAGATTCTGTAAAAATGTCATTGTGACATTAAACTTTCCAGCATTTTCATTTTAACAGCATTAAAATGGGGAAAATATGCCATTTAGTGTTGAAAAAAATATGGTTTAAAAAAAGGATGGTACATGTGATTCATAAAATATTACTAAACATTTTCAGGTAAATAAAATGAAATCTAAGATGTTCTGATAAAAAGCTTAAAAGCCAAGCCACAATTGTACCAGATTCAGAAAGAACAGTGGTCCCAGATCAAACTGACCTATATATAAAATAAGTATTGCAGCTTGGTCTCATGGCAGGTATGAAGCCAACTTCACTGAATCTGTCTCCTCTTCTATAAAATGGTAATAAAAATACATTTCACACCAATCTTAGGAGTATCTGAAGAATTATTATGGGAGGAAAAGATGTATATAACAGCTCAAAATAAAGCTTGATTTAACAAAAACGAGCATACAATTTTACAGCAAGAGTAACCCCAGAGAGCCTAAAAGATGAATGCTTGAAAATCAGATGTTCCAGGGACTCCCAATATGTCGATGGAACTTTTTTTTATTTCACAGGAGTATTTACTCCTTTGTTAAACGGGATTTAAAACATATACACATGTGTGCAAATGCACCCACACATCCACATAGCATGTATGTATATAATTTTTTTTCAGTTAGGGCTTTCATCCTTAATGCACTGGAAAAGCAAGGAGCATAAGACATGGAAAAGAATACGTGCAAACTAAAGGCAGAGTCATCCTAGTTCTGAGCCAATAAATATTACAAATTATTTATTGATATTCTGGGTGCATGGGAGCTTGGTCACTAACTTTCACTAAAAGCTTGATTCAAAGAGCCCCAATTTCCATCACTATTAAAAGTCTATTTTTTTAATTGAAGTCTAGTCGATGTACAAATATTACATTGTTTTCAGGTGTGCAATGTAGTCATTCAGTATTTTTACAGATTATATTCCATTAAAAGTTATTACAAAATGATTATGACTTCCTGTGCTGTACAATATATTCTTCTTGCTTATCTATTTTATACCTAATGGTTTTGCATCTCTTAATCCCATACCTTTATCTTCCTCCTCCCCCCTTCCTTCTCCCCACTGTTAACGACTAGTTTGTTTTTTATATCTGTGATTTTTTGTTTGCTGTATACATTCATTTGTTTTACTTTTTAGATTCCATATGTAAGTGATATCATATATAATTTGTCTTTCTCTTTCTGACTTATTTCACTAAGCATATTGTTCTCTAGGTTCGCCCACATTTCTACAAATAGCAGAATTCCACCCTTTTTAAGGCTTAGTAATATTCCATTGCACACACACACACACACACACACACACACACACACACACACACATCTTCTTCATCTATCTGTTGATGGACAATTGGGTTGCTTCCATATCTTGGCTGTTGTAAATACTGCTGCTATGAACATTGGAATATATGCATCATTTCGAATTAGTGTTTTTATTTTTTTCTGGGTATACACTCTGGGTATACATTCAGAAGTGAAATTTCTGGATCATGTGGTAGTTCTGTTTTTAGTGTTTTGAAGAACAATCTATGTAAAGTCTTTGCAAATGACTTTGTAGCAAATCAAAGATTCAGTGCATGGTAAATACAATCCCTAACAGAATTCCAGCAGGAATATTTTCATTTTAAATTCTAAAGTCTAAAGGTGATCTAGCTGAATGATGTCTAGATAAATGATCTAAATGCCCTTGTTAAAGACAGTTGAATGGACATAATCATTAACAACAAGTCTGTGTTACCATCCTTATGTCAGAAAGGGGGTGTTTAAAAGGTCAAAATGAAAAATAATAAAAAGGGAGACTGGATAATTCTTAATTGATTTTGATTTGATGCAGTAATAATGCAAAGATGAGTAAATACCTCATCTACAACTCCCATTAACAATTTAAAAAATACTTTCAAATAAACTGGTGTATATATGAACAAAATATAATCTCATAGACATCTGAAGAATACAAAAACTAATTTAGACACAGAACTTACTTGAGACAAGCTAATATTTTGATATCATCACTTGGGATAATTTTGATTATGTCAGCTGAAATAGGAACAATAATAGATTCAGACTGTGTGCCTGGATCTTATGAAAGCTTCTAAAATACAAAGCATAATCAAGGAATAGATTGGAGGCTTTAGCAATTCCATTGTGCTTTATGACACATAAAGAAGCAGAGTTTCCAGTAACTATTCACTCCTTTTGTCACACTCCTTCTGGGTAGCCTTGTGGAACATTTTTGGGGGATGCATCTAATTTAACAGTTGAAAAGTACTGAATCAATTCAGACTTATTTCAGAAAGTCAAGAGAAAGAAAAAATAATTCTGGCCACGTTCTTAGAAACTTCATGCTGATAGTCTTTAAAAAAATATGAACTGAAGTTAAATATGTTATGGGCTGATTTCATAATGAACAATATATCTATATTGTTTTAAAGGTATAGCCATAATAAGAATTTTCAGAAAAATGTGCAAATTTTCAGTTGCCTTTGTATAAAACAATTTAATTTAAATGTAAAGAAACAAGCAGCACTTATAATGTTAAAGATGTGAGCATCAATGTACATACAACTTCAATATCATCCTCTAAAATGTTGATTGGTTGATTGATTCTTCATCAATCTATCTTCCCATTAAGATAGTATTCTATGTCTCACAGGGGAAAATATAGAGAGACTCTTAATTTGAGTTTGTTTTGCTTTGGTTGTAAATGACATGGCTGAGAAATTGTTTGAAAAAAAATTTTTTTTGCATATAGGAAAAAAAAATTATTTTAAATACGCACATTTGTTTACAAGGCACTCATTGACTGTTTTCCACATTCAGATCCTGTGGTGAGTGTCAGGTGAAAATCTTTATTTTAAATACAAATCACTATCAGATATTAATGATTATAAAAGTATTTAAGAAATTGTTAGCATTCCGTATTTCACAGAGAGTCAGTCTCCCTAGTAGAAATTCTTCAGGTGGTAGGGAGATAAATCAGAGACCCTCGCATAATGTCTAGTACTATTTAACCTCTGTTTACCCTCATAGGTCACAACCAAGCTTTTTTATTGGGATTTGTGAAACAAGAAGATAGATGGATAGACTAGATTGGAGCATGTTTGTGAATTGGTTTTGCAGAAAATGATTCAAAAATTGACTATGATTTCCAATCTACAATACACTTGTTTTGGGGGGCAATCTTTTGCATTTCTCATGTTTTACTTTCCCTCAGTATATATACACACACACACTATATATAATAGATATTATATATGTTTTATATAAAATAATCATATATATAATATATATAACTCATTGCATATATGTTATGTTAATATAAAATTACCTCTTTTAAACAAGAGTATAAGTTTTGTTGCGATAAATATTAAGCTCCCTTTTTGGTCTTTATGCCCTTTCTTTTAGAGGTATAAAAATTATTAAGAGTTCTATGAAAGCTCTATTTGAAGTCCATAAGCAGTTTGAGAATCAGTGAGGCCAATATTACTAAGCCCCATTTTAAGATTAGTAACTTGAAGCTTAGAGAAATTAAGCCATTTGCCTAAAATGTCAAAGGGAATTAATCCAGGTTTTCTGGTTCTTAATCAGTGTAGTTTGATGATACCACTACATTGGCATTTATTGATCCATCTAACTGCAGGGGGATGTTTTATTTGGATCCCTTACTATCTATTGCTTAGTAACATGGATTATGTCATTCTATTATATTACAGTCCTACATTACATTTGATTATTTTGTCTGAGAAGGCAATTCATGGAGAAAGGAGTATTTTTCTCCTTTTCCCTACTGCCTTTTTTCTTTTTTCAGATGCTCGAGATTCTGCCTGTACTACAAAGTGATGACATATTATTCAGTACAGTATGATTTAAGTAGGAGTTTCATCTTTGAGAAGACTATACTGGCTGCCAGATAAGTGACACACATCCAGGAAAAACCCTGGAAAAATACAATTTATCAGAAAAGACTCTTTGAAATAGTCTTTCTTCACTTTATTATATGTGTATCTCTTTCAAAGAGAACTGTATGTGGTCAGATTAGGGTTTATCATAAATTCCAAACTAACATTTTAATCTCTTGACTCAATGGAAATGGGTGTGGTCTAGATGCTAATCGCCCATAAATTATTCACATATCTATTTGTTAATTATATATGCACTAATGCTTCCAGAAATCTTGTTACATCTTGCATAGTCAATGAAGCTTTTAACACAATGATAGAAGAATGAGATCCCAGAGTGAGGAAGATCAAGTAACCTAGTCTAGGGCACATTACCTATTAATTGAATAGAAAATTTAGCCATAAGCTGCCTAGCTGACAACGCAAAGAAAATTTCTAACACTGAACACTAAGAAAAAGCTTGACTTTATAGAAATGTCATTGGGAAAAAATAATTTAAAGGGAAAATTTTAAAAGACTATATATATCTTTGTTCTCTTTTTAATTCTGGATCCAAACTGCAGCAGTGACAATTAATTCTATCTAGGCATGAAGCTTTCTTCTCCTACGACAATATATGTGTAGAGAATAGAAATTTAGAAGTTCTGGAGGAACGAAGCACTCCTTCAGGCTGTAACTCTATTGCTCCCTATTTAGGAATATACCTGTGGCATAAATAAGATACCTGTTATTCACATTATTAATTCACTGTTTTTCAACTTCTCCCTAAGACCTTTGAAAATAATAAAATTCAAATAATTTTTAGCTCACATTTTTCAGTTGGCATAAATAGGTTGCACAATGTTTGAAGGTGACGCAGATTGAAAGGAGGAGTAACTGTTAGGGAGTTTTTACTCAAAAAATGCATATAGAAAACAAAAAAGAAAGCTTTGGCTGATTTCGTTAGAGATATCGAAACTTAAAAACTGCTTTATGTGATGATGATACATAGGAAGAAAGGAAGTGAATATGAAAGTCTGTATGAAACTTTATGTAACTTGAAGTCTGTATGAAACTTTAGGGAAGCATTTAAGTTATCAGTACTCTCAGCCCTAATCTTCACCATCTTTTTTTCTTTTTTTTCAACTATTGATGGATTTGCTTTACTCTTTTTAATTCAATTATCAATTGTCTACATGACTTTACCATTTTTCTAACTTCCACTGCAGTGCCATTGCTAAATATTTCTGTCACCTATAAAGTGGATCTTTTTCATTGGTTTGTTTGCTAAATTCATTTTAGATCAGGCTCTAAATTCATCAGTTTCCCCAATTAACTCAGTTTATGTATAATCATTTTTTACTGTCTGTGGAATATTTAATTTCCATTCTACTCATATGTATTTTGTATGTTTCTTTAAAATTCAAACTTATTTCATTCTTAACAAAATAATAAATTGGTGTCTATATTTCTTTGTAATTTGTCTCTTAGAAACTACGTATTGGTCCATAATGACTCAATGCTAAATAATTCTTAATAATTTTAAAATCACCTATATTTGTACCTATATGCAAAAAATATGATTTCCTACACAAAATTAAAATATTGGATTTCATTAACACATTTAAAAATGTTTATTGTTACTCCTGTGACGACATTTAAATAAAATGCAAAATAATTATCACAATGCCTAGCATAAAGTACCCACTGGTGTACCCATTTCTCTCTTTAAACTATGCTTAATTCTGTCAACAAAAACACAATGAAAAGCAATTTTGCTCTGAAAAAGGTAATAATATCTATGGTTAACCAGCAAATTTTTGTCCTTCACTCTATTTTACCAATTGTTAGGCAATATGATATTGTTTTTCTGCATTTAGTATTTATTGCATATCTACACTTTGCTAGGCTAATTTAATCCTAATCAATCTTCCATATGAGAAATGGAGATTCACACCAACTCCATTTCAATTTTAGCAGATTTACTTCTCTTTCTCCCTAAGTTATAAGCTACTGAAAATTATATTTTTAGTAATATAACCAAAGCATTTATTTTTAGCACATCAATTGACACACGACTAGCTCTTTTAAAGAAGAATTAAGTTTATATTGATACTGAGCATATCTCAATGAGTGCCCATTTTCTAATCAATGCCTATGAATGATTTTTCCCAACATTACAGTTCTGTGGTTAAGATCTAGGAATTCTATGTTTTAAATCACAGAGAAATAATTTTATTTCATGTAAATTTTCTTTCTTTAAGACTAGTCCTTGAGATAATTTACAAAAGCAAAAGTAATACCTTAAAAAATATTCTTCCTTAAACTAAAAAATTAATTACATGAAGATTACATCTGAATCAATAATTCTACAAGTATGGGAAAAATTACTGCAATTTTTAATTTTATTATTGAATTTTTAACCATGCATGTTTTAAAACATTTCTTTCTATATGTAGAATGTAGATATGTCTAAATAGAAGGTCTTTAAATTATAATGCTCAATCACTAGAAACTCAGTTTCCACATGCAAAAACTGAGGATTAGTCACAATTTTTATGTGACCCCTTCCAATTCTAAAATTTCATTTTATTCTTGATAAGGGACTAGACGAAGCCTAAATAATCTTACTCTTGGGTTGCCAAAAATATTTTCATCATTACTACATAAATCATCTATTTACATTCAATTTATATAAAAAGAGGGCTTCACCTAAAGGCATTAACATTTCCATAAATGAGGGCTCTATTCTACTGCTATAAAAAATAGAGAAAATAATTAGATTTGTTCATTTTTTTTTGCATTTAGTAACTTCAAAATAATCACCGTGCCAAAGAATTTTTCCCCACAAAAATGATTAAAATATGATTCTGATTAAAAAACACCAATATCTGGCATTTATGCTCTTCTGCAAAGGTCTCATCCGAATATATCTATGTAAACATTTGGCCATCTTTTCTCTCTTCTAGCTGAGTATCCTGGCACAAATAACCACTTCTCTCAATATCTTTATTATTATTCTGCTTAGTTCTACTCCCCTCAAAAATTTTCTATGTATTTAGCACCTTGAGTAGGTTCCAAAGAAACAATGCACAATTTCAAGCCATCTTTATCAACATGATACAAATCTAGACTCAACCAGACGTTCATTTTGGCTTGGATCTCTGCTTCTTTTGTAGGTCACTTATTTCTAAATATACTGTTTTATATAATTTGTCATATAGCAGTGAATAGGTCACAACATGGAATATATTCACTGGTACTTTAATTACTTTCTTAATATTTCTACTGCTTTGCTGTAGCCCATTTCACTATTACTATAATGATTTCATTATATGAGTCAAGAAGACCTTATTATCAAATTGTCACTAATGTGAAAAATATTTACCAACTGTTTACAATATATTTGGCAAGCTGCTAAGTGCTGGGGATATGGACATAAGCTAAACAATTGTTCTCATGGAGTCTGGAAATATGTTGAAAATTATATAAAGTAATTCAAAATATTTTTATTTTCATCCTTGCTATTGACATAACTTCTGCATAAGACATGAGTTCTCTTTTATTAAAATATTAAATATGAGTTCTTGTCGTGGCGCAGCAGAAATGATTCTGACTAGGAACCATGATGTTGCGGGTTCGATCCCTGGCCTCACTCAGTGGGTTAAGGACCTGGTGTTGCCGTGAGCTGTGGTGTAGGTCGCAGACCTGGCTCAGATCTGGCATTGCTGTGGCTCTGGTGTAGGCTGGCGGCAACAGCTCTGATTAGACCCCTAACCTGAGAACCTCCATATACCAGGGGTTTGGCCCTCAAAAGACAAAAATAAATAAATGAATAAATAAAATATCCACATTATTTTTGATGGACAGAATATATTTCAAGTTTTAAACCACTATATGTTTTTACATTAATTTTATAATCAATAAAGTAAAGAAAAAAACCACCATGTTCATTCCAATCACTCAAACTTGCCATTTTTCAACATTATCCTTGTAAAACTGTAATAGAATGTACTTACTGAGTTGGGGAGATTGGGGACAAGGAGCTGCAATATTGAAAGATATCTAAATCTTGGTAACCAGGCATGTTCCCTAAGGCATATAGTGAAATTGATCTTTTTTTACTTTCATTCTTTTTTTAAAATTTATTTTTATTTTATTTTTATTAGAGTATAGTTGATTTATAGTGTTGTGCTAATTTCTGCTATACAACATAGTGATCCAGTCACACATTCTTTTTCGCATACTTCAATCATGTTCTATCCCAAGAGATTGGATAGAATTCCCTGTGCTGTACAGTAGGACCTTATTTCTTATCCATTCTAAATGTAATAGTTTACATCTACCAACCCCCAATTTCCCATCCACCCCACTTGCTCCCACCTCACCTTTGGCAACCACAAGTCTTCCTCTATGACCTTGGGTTTATTTCTGTTTTGCAGACAGGTTCATTTGTGCTATATTTTATATTCAATATATAAGTGATATCAGATGGTATTTGTCTTTCTCTTTCTGACTTCACTTAGTATGAGAATCTCTAGTTGCATCTATGTTAATGCAAATGCTATTATTTCATTTTTTGTGGCTGAACAGTATTCCATTGTATACATGTACTACATCTTCTTAATCTGTTCATCTGTTGATGGACATTTAGGTTGTTTCCATGTCCTGGCTATTGTGAATAATGCTGCAATGAACATAAGATGCATGTATCTTTTTGAATTAAAGTTTTGTCTGAATACATGCCCAGGCGTGGGATTGCTGGGTCATATGGTAGTTCTATATACAGTTTTCTGAGGAACCGCCATACAGTTTTCCCTAGTGGTTGTACCAATTTACGTTCCCACCAACAGTGAAGGAGGGTTCCTTTTCTCCATACTTTCTCCACCATGTATTATTTGTAAACTGGTTAATGATGGCCATTCTGACAGGTGTGAGTCGGTAGCTCATTGTAGTTTTGATTTGTATTTCTCTAATAGTGATGTTGAGCATTCTTCATGTGCATATTGGACATCTGTATGTTTTCTTTAGAGAAATGTCTATTTAAATCTTTTGCCCATTTTTTGATTGGGTTATTGGCTCTTTTTCTGTTGAGTGTTATGAATTGATTGTATATTTTGGATATTAGGCCCTTGTCGGTCACATCATTTACAGAGATTTTCTCCCATTCTGTGGGTTGTCTTTTTATTTTTTTAGTGGTTTCTAAAGCTGATCTTCATTGAGACTGAAAAACCACATTCGTAGAGAAGTTGACACTTTTGATATGACATTCAGATCTCCAGGTACAACAGGTGTACTTTAAGTCCAGCCACACTTCAACTCATTCTTCCCAATATTTGCTTGTATAGCCTTCAGTTACATGACACCATATCCTTCTCAAAAATCTCACCCCTTGCTTAAGCTAGAGATAGACTTTTGTTTTGGGGAAAAAAAATCTACTATTATAGGATTCATCTTGCATTTGATATGTATAATTAACATTACCAAATGTTCTCCCCAAAGTCTATTCATTTGATAGTGACTTAATAGTATTTTAAAATTAATAAAATGTGGTGACATTAATTCATGTGAACGTTCATTCAACATACATTTATTGAGTATCTACTATGTTCATGGCACTGTGCTAGACACTGGGAATGTAGGTGCCCTTTCTATTCTTAAGTCACATACAGAAAATCCCTCTGGTTAATATAATTTTTTTTATCCTGTATGAGTTAAGAAGGAGAAAAAGGTTCTAAAAGCATCTCTCCCAAGGAAAGAAGTTTAAAATTATTCATCATTAATTCATATTTTAGAGGAACTAATAATGAACTAATTAATAAAAAAACACTATTCATCAGACTACTCAGTAATAAGCTGGGTACATGTATTAGACATATTGTAAAATTTGTATATTTCTCAAGTGGCATTTTGTTCCTCATCCACTAGTCAAATTTTCCATACTTGAGCAAAGTGACCATTTTGAAACTTAGATTATGTTTATGGATAATTTACTTTTCAAGTTAAATCTGGCTTTCTTCTAGTAAGTCATAATAGAAATTACTTAAAATTTTGCACTGCCTTCATTATGTCTGTTTTAGTTAAAATGAAAGATGAACAAACTTATTAACATAGGACTCTGAAATGACATTGATTATATATGTATACTTACATATATTTGAAGATTCCCACAGAGTGCCAAAAAATTTAGTACAACATGGTGATATTGAAGATAAACTTTAATCTCTTAATGCTAAACCTAGAGTTTTAGTAACAGTATAACAATCTCTTGGTTTTCCCATCTTTAAAGGGAGGATATCATAGTCTTCCAGAGAGGATTAAATGAGAATATGCATTCAAGCATGATTTCAGCACAAAACCCATAGTTTGTTTCTTCTATCCTTTCAAGTTGTGTTTATTAACTGTCTACCTCTCTTTAGTGTGAACCTCTGAAGTTGATAGTCAATACCATTCATTTCATAACTACAATGAATAAACTATTATTCAAATATTTTTATTTTATTTTATTTTTTTTATTATTTTTCCACTGTACAGCAAGGGGGTCAAGTCATCCTTAGATGTATACATTGCAGTTACAGTTTTTTTCCCCCACCCTTTCTTCTGTTGCGACATGAGTATCTAGACATAGTTCTCAATGCTATTCAGCAGGATCTCCTTATAAATCTATTCTAGGTTGTGTCTGATAAGCCCAAGCTCCCGATCCCTCCCACTCCCTCCCCCTCCCATCAGGCAACCACAAGTCTCTTCTCCAAGTCCATGATTTTCTTTTCTGAGGAGATGTTCATTTGTGCTGGATATTAGATTCCAGTTATAAGTGATATCATATGGTATTTGTCTTGACAGCTGCATGCAAAGCAATGAAACTAGAACACACCCTCACACCATGCACAAAAATAAACTCCAAATGGCTGAAAGACTTAAATATACGACAGGACACCATCAAACTCCTCGAAGAAAACATAGGCAAAACACTCCCTGACATCAACATCATGAATATTTTCTCAGGTCAGTCTCCCAAAGCAATAGAAATGAGAGCAAAAATAAACCCATGGGACCTCATCAAACTGAAAAGCTTTTGCACAGCAAAGGAAACCAAAAAGAAAACAAAAAGACAACTGACAGAATGGGAGAAAATAGTTTCCAATGATGCAACTGACAAGGGCTTAATCTCTAGAATATACAAGCAACTTATACAACTCAACAGCAAAAAAACCAATCAATCAATGGAAAAATGGGCAAAAGACATGAATAGACATTTCTCCAAGGAAGATATACAGATGGCCAGCAAACACATGAAAAAATGCTCAACATCGCTGATTATAAGAGAAATGCAAATCAAAACTACCATGAGATACCACCTCACACCAGTCAGAATGGCCATCATTAATAAATCCACAAATAACAAGTGCTGGAGGGGCTGTGGAGAAAAGGGAACCCTCCTGCACTGCTGGTGGGAATGTCAACTGGTACAGCCACTATGGAGAACAGTTTGGAGATACCTTAGAAATCTATACATAGAACTTCCATATGACCCCGCAATCCCACTCTTGGGCATCTATCCGGACAAAGCTCTACTTAAAAGAGACACATGCACCCGCATGTTCATTGCAGCCCTATTCACAATAGCCAGGACATGGAAACAAGCCAAATGTCCATCGACAGATGATTGGATTCGGAAGATTTGGTATATATACACTATGGAATACTACTCAGCCATAAAAAAGGATGACATAATGCCATTTGCAGCAACATGGATGGAACTAGAGAATCTCATACTGAGTGAAATGAGCCAGAAAGACAAAGACAAGTCAAATATTTTTAAACTATTCTAAGTATTCTTTGATTGCCTTATCCAGAAAGATACCCTTGATGCCCTCCCCTAATTTTGGCTAAAGCCAAATTCATACGCACTTATCATACCTGCTTTTACATTTACAAGTGTGATCTTTTTCCAGTAAGCTTTCTGTTGCCTTTTTTCTTTTTTTAATAGACTGAATCATCCGTGGCAACAGGAGATATACTTCCCTTTGCATAGTCATTGCCCACAGAAGGGGTTTAATAAATATTTGCTGATTTAATAAATTCATACACTCCCTGATTTCAACAGATTCATAATTATGTATGGTGACATACATATTTATTACATATGAAAGTAACATCATTTCATCAATTAGATTGTACCACAGTATCTGGTATATATAAATCTATTTATTCCATCTGAATATAAACTCATTGATGAAAAGGTCACGCTTTATTCATCCTTGAACACCGAAGTCTGGAAGAGTGGCTAGCATACATGCAAGGTTTGCCAAATATGATTGCTCAGTTCAAGAGAATTAAACACATAAAGTGGGCATGTAGAACTTGGGAAGATGCTGTTACTAGCCTTGTGCAAAAAAGTTTAATTCAAGTGATTAAAGTGGCAACTAAATGCATCACTTAGAAAGAATAGTCATATAGCCCAGATAAATGATCCTTGCTTCTGCGTGGGATTAATTGGAATATGGATATTTTAGAAATGATCATACTGACAATAAACATAAAAGTTTTAGGAACAGTGGAGGTAAGGGTTTTGGCTAGTAAAATAGATAGTAATAAATTGGCTTGAGAAATATGGTTGATGTATCAGAAAAATATGTTTAGAGGTTAGATTGGAGAACAAAAGCAAAGAGTGGCATAAATTCTAAGTTTGTATATGTAGTGAATGAAAGTGTCTCTTCTTCTTAGAATCCATGTATCTGAAGGGCAATCAAAATAGCCATAAAGCCAAGATTCTCGTGCAAATGTTATTGTGTATGGCACTTTTATATTCATTTATTATGACAATTATATTTTTTAAAGTACTTACCTATGTTACATAATTTTACTAAGTGTTTGTAAGCATGAATACTTATCTAAGAGAGACTTAAGGGCAGACAAGTCTGAAGAAAAAAAAAAAAGACCAAATGGCTGTGATCATCTTCTTTATGTTCATTGACACGTATCACTTTTTTTTTTTTTTTTTTTGTCTTTTTATCTTTTCTAGGGCTGCACCCACGGATATGGAGGTTCCCAGGCTAGGGGTCTAATCGGAGCTATAGCCGCCAGTCTATGCCACAGCCACAGCAACAGCAATGCCAGATCCGAGCCATGTCTGCGACCTACACCGCAGCTCACAGCAACACCAGATCCTTAACCCACTGAGCAAGGCCAGGGATCGAACCTGCAACCTCATGGTTCCTAGTCGGATTCGTTAACCACTGAGCCACAACAGGAATTCCTGACTATCACTTTTAACAACAATAACAACATAAGGAATTTTTTCTAAAAATGAAATTATATTCATGTTTTCTACGGTCTGCCAAATTATTTTTTAGGGAGGAATTAAAGTTCTTATTATCTACTTGTGTTACCTATCAGTATTATTTTCCAGCCAAATCCTATATACCAACCAGGCTAGGACCAGAACTCAGATGATAGGAAACATAAAACTAGGAAATAATAAATAAATTTTATGCTTATGATAATTTCTCAGAGTAAATTTCCTCAGTAGAAAGCATATCTGAATTTTCTACTAAAGGTTTCTCTCTGTAGAAGATCATTGTCTGTCATGACCTCAAAGCATTTTTAAAAATTATAATAACAAATTGCAAATTATAAAAAAAGTCTTACAAGAAGAAATCCAATTTTTCCCTTTCCCCCAGCCAATTTTTCCCTTTCCTAGGCATAAGGAAAGGTAACAATTGTAGTTGCTTTCCATTATGCTTATCTATTTATTCTGGAACTTGGATGCCCTCATACTGACGAATTTAGTTTATTACTAGTCCAGCTAATCCACCTCTTGGCTGCCTACTCACTTAGTTCTTCAATAGATTTCTCCTGTTTGTCACCCAGCTTCTCTTGTTGCCAACTAATATATCATCTTCCATCTGTTTGAATTCCTCTGTTCTTTCTGGCACAGCTCCGCCTCCAGATTCCCTCACAGCCACCTACCTTGCTGCCTTTCCATCTGCTAGTATGACTAGTGTCTTTTCTAACCTGTTCCTGATCTAAATTATCTCCAATTTTCTACTTGAATTTCTTTATCAAAAGTTTATCTCATCAAGAACTATTGTGATTGCAATGATTCCTTATAGTCATACAAAGGGGAAGTTAAAAACATGCATTTAATGCTTTAATTCTTCTATCCTTTAAGATCATTTACTGTTCTTGGTTTCTTTCAATGATAATGGTTTGAAGGAATAGAAGGCACTGCTGAAAAATGAGCACTGTCCTTTGGTATACATCCTTCAGCAGGGCTCAATTCTTAGTCTTGAGGTTAAGTGCCTTTGTCATTGTTCCAAAGTTTTGCATTCACTGATAACCAGCAACCTTTTCTTGAACACCTCATTCTCAAGACAGCTCAATTTTTTAGGCTTAATGTAGCAGAAATAGTTTTTGTTTAGGATGTATGTTATAGTTGCCTACTGGATATAAAAGACTTTATATAAGCAACACAAGCATTTGATAATTACAATTTCAGGCTTTGATATTTAAGGAGCATAAGGTGGCATTTTCTCTTGACATTGATTTATTTGCTTGATGAGGTAGATGCTTATTTTCATGTAGCAGATATAACATATTACAAGTTAAAGAGGATGCAGGAAAATGTTTAGAACTTTAGACCTATATACCTTGTCATGAGACTGAAAACTAACTGCCCCTCACATTTCTGGAGAGCATACCCTCCCTCTATGCACCACAATTTAGAATATGATTAAGCTTATGTTTACAAGAGGTTCACTTAGAAATTACCCTTCAATTCAAAATAATATTGCAGTTTAATGAAAAGGTAATGCTATATCTATTTATGCTAATTAATGTTAAAGAAGATGTTGAGAAGCTTTTCATGTTTGTTTTAATATATTTTATTATTATTTAGGTATGGTAAAACCAACAGATCTGGTGAAGGTTATCGTTGAAAACACAGCTTGCCATATGCACAGATCCTGAGAAGAGGCACATATCTGGGGACATACAGGGAATCATGAGGTTGGGGCTGGTGAAGAGACAGAGCCTTATTATAGTTTTCTCAGAAAGGAGGCAAGATAAAAATAGATTTAGGATTGGCCAGTTTGAATTATTTTAGGGGGCTCTGGGGCATTGGTATGGATCCTGTTTGTCTGGTACTTGTCCCTGGGGTGATTAGGGAAGGAAGAAAGTGGCTTGTGAGAACTCTGATAAAGAAGGTGGTTGAAGGCAGGGCTTTGGATTGGTTGGTTTGCATTTGAAAATGGCACTCTCTCTAGGGACAGAAGGCAAAGCATTAGAATACAAAAAATAGAAGACATAATTAATACACTATTTAATTCGGGATTAACAATCATTAATAAAATGTTGAAAATTCATCTGATTTGAGGGTTGGAAATGTCTTTAGGGATAAATGTTTCCAGTGTGATTACGTACTGTCTATGAGTGTCCAATGACTATAAGACATGTCTAAACATACTCCTCTGATAGTTAAGGCTTTAATAACCTGTCTTCATCTTGTTTATTCTCAACTACACTTATCTAATTCCTCTATTTCTGTCTTGACACTAGAATATATAGTATTAATTTTTGCTTCCATCTCTTTATGCATATTGGTCTGGGCTCTATTTAAAAATTTTGAGCCTTGTTCCTCATTTCTCTTACACTAAAACTTTCAACCTAGGAATTCCCATTGTAGCTCAGCAGTAACGAACCCGACTAGTATCCATGAGGATACAGGTTTGATCCCTGGCCTCATTTGGGGGTTAAGGATCTGGCATTGCCGTGAATTATGGTATAGATTGCAGATGTGGCTTGGATCCTCCTTTGCTGTGGCTGTGGTGTAGGGTGGTAGCTGCAGCTCCGATTGGACCCCTAGCCTGGGAACTTACATATGCCTCAGGTGCAGCCCTAAAAAAATAAGTAAATAAAATAAAACTTTTAATCAAACATTTTAGCTGATGCTATGATGTAAAATTTCCCTGCATCTGAATTATCTGTTCTATTGAAGGCATAGCCCTTTATCTTTTTTTGCATCTAGAAAAAAGCATTGAAAGAAGATCCTTAATTAATGCTTCTTCATTGCACTGAATTGTCTTACAAGATTAAAATGATTAGGAAACAATAAATAAATGGGGTAAAAATGTATATTTATATTCAGAGAGAAGAGATTGGTGAAACATGCATAAAGCTATAATAAAATGACACAGCCATCAGAGTCCACTCCTAAGAGCACATATGAAAAGGAAATATTTCATAAACTAATTTCTTAGGGTGAAAATAGTTTAAGGAGGAACTAATTTTATCATTTTCTCACATGGGAGAGAAAAGATTAAATCTCTTGCTATCACTCTTTATGATAATTCATACTCAAAAAAGTTTTCCATGTATTTTACAAAGCTTGTAACTCATAAGGACTGTTTAGTAAAGAATCCTATAGAGAATTACCTTGTGATATAAATATAAGCTCAGATTCAATCAATTTGTACATGTGTTTTAGGTTTAGAAAATGGGCAAACAATAATGTGGAAAAATGCATATTTATATTCAGAGAGAATAACTTGACGTTTACTTTTTTACTCTTCTAATCTTCCATAAATAATTCATAACTTTCTACAAACTTAGTTTATGTTAAATAGATAGATAGAAAGACAGAGATATACTTCTTAGATTTATTATAATGTATGTGCTAACATCTCTTAATAATACAAGTACATTTATTCCCTATAAGAAAATTGACTGCTAGTTTACCATTTTAAAATATTCTTCTCAACTATTTCTTGTTCTACTAAATCACCTCTAAAATTTATTTTAATCTAAATTATAAAACCTTATATTAGTGAATCAAAATATTTCAGATGTCTTATAAATTGATTTTTAGAGGCATTAAAAATATGTCAAATATGAATTAAGTACATTTTTCTTTCAAAAATTTTACATTTAATGTTTCACTACTATATGGACTTCTCATTCATTTTCCTTCTTTCCTTTTTGTTATATCCTTTTTATATTTTCAGTCTCCTTTCCAACCGAATCGAATAGGATCATACTTTGCCACAATAATCATTATCTAAACTCATTTTGGTGTTTCACCTCTTACGTTATTGTTGATATTCAAATATTCTCCTTAACCTTTTATTACTTTCTCCCAATTGATAACCTACAAAAATTAATTGCAGCGAATGTGGGGATTGGAATTGAGCACATCTCTTTATAGATTCCCCTCACACAATCTGGAAAATATTCTTTATCTGACCATCAGATATGTTCAATGAGATTGATTAATGGCCTGGTTTGAAACTAGAACAATGACTGAGAGGCTTAGATAAGTACAAGTGCAGTGCTACATGGATCCCTTTGTTTTAACAAGCTCCCCATGTTGCCCCATTAATTTTACTGGTGTGATCTTGTCATCCAGCATGGAGCTTTTTCTTCGACTGTCACCTCAGCCAGATCCAACAAGTAGCCCTGTCATTACACTCATTATTCAGAATTCAGTCTGTCAGTAGGCAATAAACACCTTTGAGTTTCTGCTCCCTCCATCCTTTCTATTTTCTTTTAGATTTCATTTTACTAGCTGTGAAGGGGCC
The DNA here is from genome assembly GCF_054392235.1 of Sus scrofa. NCBI lineage: Eukaryota > Metazoa > Chordata > Mammalia > Artiodactyla > Suidae > Sus > Sus scrofa. The sequence goes on along the minus strand of NC_139387.1, from coordinate 79,309,555 downwards.
ACCTCAGCCAGGAAGAATTTAAGTAGAACTGAACACCATGACTCAGCATCAGGATACCTCTAAAATGTAGAGGCAGTTAATTCTTCATCCTTTCTTCCCCTCCCTAAGGAAAAACTCCCCTCCACGTGTGAGTGTGCTCATGTACCTATACTAGATCAGCCTGGAAGGCTGAAATACATTCTATGGTGCCACATGCACAGAGCCACACTGCCACCAGACCGCTGACAGGAAAGCCAAGCAATAGGGTAACACCATCACAGCAGAATTGAAATGCAGTGTGAAATGCTTGCAAAGTATTTTTCCTATGCTATGACTATCATTGTTTTAGAGTTCCTTTTTTAGTTTTTAATAAATGGTCCCCATTTTACAAAAAACATTTGACTTTACCTATTACTGGTTCTTGATAAATTATTAGCAAACACGTTTTTAAAAACTTAACATTAATTAACATGCAATATAATGATATTATATTATCTAATATTACATACATGTTATATGTATTGTGTTTTATAAAATATATATAATGTATATATCTATGTACATATATGCATATGTATATATATACACCTACATATTAATATTATAAGAGTACTGTTGAAAAGCATCCTTAAAAATTTTTACTATATCTAGAGTTTACTAAATCTTCGTTAATGCTATTTTCCCACCTGAAATAAAGGTGTAGGAATGAATATCATGATGCACATTATTTGCATATTTATTCATGATGTGCCATGATATTTAAGAAAATAACTTTAATTCACAAAGACTGGCAAATATAATGTTATATAAAACTGTATTTTTCAGTTTTTCAGAGTTTTTGTAAATTTTATTTGGATTTAATATAGCAGTTTCTACAATTGTATAAGCTTAATTTTTAAAAGACCAAGAAAGAAATAAAACTTTTTTCTAGGGGGTGGTGAGAGGTGTAGATTTCAAAATATGCCACCTATGCATTCTTTTTGGAGTAAGGCATTCTGGGCAGGAGAGGGTAAAAAAAAAAAAAAAATCACTACAGGTAGAAGTCCAACTGTTTTTTTTCTGAAAACAAGATCTTCCTTCAAGGACAAGCTAGTCCAAATTATTTTAATTCCATCTGTTCCATTTGTATGCAACACAGTATTTGAGTTTGAGTACCTCAGTGCTTTCCTCTGCTTCTGGGAAAAGGATTGAGCATTTTTTCTGCTTACCAACATTTTTTTTACCATAATTTGAAATGTTGACATTAAGGAAATAATACGGAACCAAAGGAATACCCTGATCTTGCTAAAACTTCTTCACAGGAGGTAATTTTTTTTTTTTTTTTTGATTCTGCTCACTCTCAGTGCTGCCCCTCCCCAATTTGCAGGTTTCTGTCTATCCAAGACACACATATCTGAGCTCTGGTACCTTCTCGAAAAGCTTTTGCGTGCAAAATAAAACACCCTTCGGCACAATAGTGTCCCAAATATAAAATAAAGTCAGCTTTCGATTAGCATAACAATTGAGAACCGTGACACTGCATCGCAATACTGAGGTGTGAGGCAATCCTAGGAATACCGCATCACCCTTATTCTAACTCAGCACATTCTCGCTCGCAATGATCTAATCTAGAGAAAAGCCTCAGACTTACCTCCTATGTTGAATTATCTGTCGTTCTGTGTATAGTATTTATTGCAAACTGTCCATTTGAATGAATGCAGCGGCAGTTACACCACAGCACGCCTCTCTCCTGCAGCAGAAAGCAAGTTAAAAGGACTTCAAGCTGTGACCTCAGAGGAAGGCACAGCCGCTCCCATCCTTCAGCCAACCTTCTGGGGAGAGCAGGTTAGATGACAGTAAAGCTGGCTCTCTACATAGCAATACTTTCAAATAAACCATTCTGTGCTGGGAGCTCGGGGATTTACATCCAAATTCAGCTGGCTAGAGTCAATGCTGCTTCTATGCCTGAAAATATCAAGCATTTCACTGCAGTCACTTAATGCAAGAAACTATCTGAGGCGACTTCACAAACCCTGTCATTCTGTTCCTAGACTAAAGAATGAGCACCGCATGCATAATTCATGCATTAAAATCTTCAATGCACTTCCTGTAGCCGCTGTTCTCTCCAGTAATGGGCTATTGATCACCTCATCGCTAAGACAATTGGAGCTCCGTGATTGGTTTATTTCCACAAATAAAATTACAACCTAAATCATAGGCAGAATCCTCCAACCCTGCAGCATCCACTCGGGTAAAACCCTCACATAGAGGAGATGGCATTTGCATATTGCAGACTGTTTAAACTGGACTCTTCCACGGAAACGCTCTAGCATCTGTTGCCTTTTATTCAAAGGATGTATTTCTGCGGGTTTGGGGTGAATATTTTAAATTATAAGTGAGATATATAGAGTTGATTCTTTTTTCTACCATTTCTGGAAAGTCAGCAGGGCTAAACCGAAAATTAAGAAAAAAATAAAACTGAAAGGATGTACTGCTATAAATCATAGGAGATTTTTATATGGGCTCATTTGAATAACATTTCTTAGAAGACTTTAATCTAAAAATAATTACTTTTTATTTCAATAATATAGAATAACATTTCTTAGAAGACTTTAATCTAAAAATAATTACTTTTTATTTCAATAATATAGAAGAGGTTTCTTTTTTTTAATGGTCGTAGTATATTGCTAACTATTTTGGGTCATAGTACCTGGACTCTGGGTGTGTCAGTAGTTCTGAGAGCCCTTTCTCTCAGAAGTTAAGCTCTTAAGAACATGCCATGATTTCTACTTGTCTACTAGTCAAAAACGCAAGCTTGAAATCAAATTGTATATATATTATGCTAATATTCATTAAAGGAAAACACAGGTAGCTTTTTAAAATATCAGGAGTATTTGAAAAAAATTACCAAAATGGGAGATCCATGTAAAATAGCAAGTGCATTTACCTACAAGGAATATATGTCTATTTTTCCAAAGTATCCTCATTGTAAAAACTAATTAAATTATATTCACCAACAAGGCCTGAATATAATGTTATTAAGATCATTTAGAAGTCTAATGCCATGTCTTTCCGAAGCCTCTTTAAATATATATCCATACATATATCCATATATATATATCCATACATATATATAAATTATATTTTATATTTTATTAAACAGGTACCACACAGACACACACATACAAATGTCAGATTTCTATATTACCGTGCCTGACCATTGACTGGTAAGACCAGAGTGAAACCTTCAAGTTCATGGCTCAGAACTAGAGTAGAGAATGACTTTCAGAGTAAAACCAAGGATTCCTATCTAACAATTACACTGCAGAGAGCAATCCATCATTGAAGGCGGCAAGATCATGGTTGTTTTCAGTCAATAAACCGGTAACAATTGCTATTAGCCTGTGAAGGTGATAGAGCCCTGATGGCAATAGAGATGGAGATCAGGGATGTTTGAGGAGATGGCACTTCCTTCCCAGTGCATTCAAGAGCATAATCCCTGCTAGACCATAGAGAAAACAGGCGCGCCTCCTAGCTGATAAAGATTATGCTAAAATATTCTAATGGTAGTCTGAGAAATTAACTGTTCAATTAGTACGTATATTACATACTCCATATTCCACAGTGTTCTATTCTATACAAGCCAGATTCTATTTGTACATTTATATATATTACTTCTAACATAATGCAATTCAAGTAAACTATAATATTTTATAATATTTATCTGAACGTTATTCTTTATACAGAAAATCCAGAGACCTCAGACACTTAAAAAATTCTATAAATTAAGAGTTACGGATTACTATCCTGCCAAGAGTTTTATCCATTAATCATTTATTGAAATCTGAATGAAAATAACATCTCATTTAAAAACAGAAAATGCAAAACTATGAAATTTAAGTTATCATGTATAAGGATGTAGAGTACAATCATTTAGGAGATATAAATTGCTGACTAAACCAAAATAATTACAGTAATATAAGCTTTAGACATTTAAATTCTCTGAAATGACAAGATTCAGTAGTGCATAATTAGGTGGTTAGGGAAAACATTTGCTTACTCTTTCTCTCCTGTGGTGACTGAAAGCAAAATCAGTATCTTTTCCCACATACAAATATCCAAGACCCAAGTCTAAAATGACGATGGCAACTTTGCATCTACTTGGTGAATTTTCAGATTCAATTGTTTTAAAAGTGAGGAGATCTCTCTCTCTCTCAGACACACACACACACCCTCATCAACCTAGAATTGTCCAAGATTAGAAATCAGCAAAGAAGGGAAGAGTATGGCCTGAGAAAAGCTACGGAGATACTGAGTTCCTAAGAAATCAGAGTGGGACAGCAAGTAAACCTTGAAAGGAAACATCTGAGAAAAAGAAATCAATTGTGCTCCCAGATAAGATAAAGCCCAGACTGTAATAAGAACCAATTTCCACTTTCCAGAAGTCTGGCTATGCCTGAGAAATACACTTAACCAATCTTTTCAAATGATGGAAAACAGAAATGGCTCTTTTAGATGAATTTGATCTCTCTGCAGATCAAGAGTCTTCCAATATTTTGAATTTATAATGCATATAAAATATGGAGTGAACTCTGTAATGTACAACAAGGTCAATAAAGTGAATCAAAACTTGTGAATAAATCAAAACATAGTCTACTAAATTTGCAGTATCTATTAAGATGTATACCTAGCCTGCCTAACCATTGAAATTTGGAAAAATACACAATTTATATACCTTATAAGAATATATAATTCAATGTATTATGAGAGAGAGGAAAATAATTTGGCCTGCCAAAGTTTCTACTTTCCTGAGTTCAAGAGATGTAGGAGCACACTGCATTTATTCTCTGAGATTTAAGACACTCTTTCCCCTTTGCTCATTCTGTCCTACCTATAACATAGTTATCTCCTAATCATAACACATTATTTAATCAAAAAATATTTATTATGTACCTTCTACATGAAAGGAATTGTGCCACATGCTATATATAGTGGCTGCCTCTAAGGTATTCATCCTTTAGTGAGGAAAAGTAAATACATAGAGTCAGAGTGATGAATATAATCACCCTGATACATGTTAAGATATGCAAATGAGATAATTACTAAAGCACGCTATGCCTGTATGTTAAGTAACTGTTAGATAAGTGTTATATATGAGGCATAGCAGCAGAAGAAATACTGGCATCACCAACTGCTCATGGGGCATTAGGGAATGATTCATGGAGGGGGTGATATTTAAAGAAACTGTGTGGCAAATGGAACTAACATGGACCTTAATGTTTGACAAGTTTGAAATTAAATCCAAGTTTCCTTGAATTTGTTACCAAACCAAATTTGGGTGATTACTGTGCACAGTAAAGCCAATCTACTGATACCAGTTTGTGGTGAAGGAGAGTACAGTGTTTATTTTAAGGAACCAAACAAGAAGTCTGGGGCAGCTATTGTTCAAAGAACCAGAACTCTCAGACGAGCTTCAGAGAGTATTTTTAAAGTCAAGGTGATGGAGGGGAGTCCTGAAGTATGTGATCAGCTTGTGCACAATTCTCTGGTAGGTTGATGGTGAGGAAACAGAGCAATATCATAGGGGTTAACATTATCAATCCTCAGGTTCCTGTAGATCTGAGGTCTGTGTGCTCATGGTCATTGAGTGGTTAACTTCTTCCATTTGGCAGACATTGTAGCATCTGTAAAAGAAACTCAGGAAATGTGTATCAGACACTAGGTATTTCAGGAAAGAACTAAAGATTGTGTGACTGCCATATGGCTGATTTACTGTTTAAATTGTTACCAGTTCTCCTAACCCACCTGCTACTTTCGTCGCTACGTATTCATATCCTTTCAATCATTAATTCCTAAGCCAGGATTTTGTGATCTAGGTGAGGCCTGGAAGAAAACAACTTTCCTAAAAAAGAGAAGGAGGCAGAGGACATGGGGAGAGGGATCTGTCATGGAAAGGTGTCATAGGGTTCTGCTTGGTTACAAATTCATACAAGCTTGGATGTGCTACCTATATTCCATGAGCATGAGTTTTATCATGTAGAAATCAAGTTAAATATCAATCTCTTTATCTTCTTGGAAGAATTAAATAAATGGCTTAGGGTATATAATTAAAAATATAATTTTTTTGGAGTTCCCGTTGTGGTGCAGTGGTTAACGAATCCGACTAGGAACCATGAGGTTGCGGGTTCCATCCCTGCCCTTGCTCAGTGGGTTAAGGATCCAGCGTTGCCGTGAGCTGTGGTGTAGGTCAAAGATGCGGCTTGGATCCCACATTGCTGTGGCTCTGGCATAGGCCGGTGGCTACAGCTCCGATTAGACCCCTGGCCTGGGAACCTCCAAATGCCGCAGGAAAAAGGCAAAAAGCCAAAAAAAAAAAAAAAATATATATATATATATATATATATATATATAATATACATAGTTTTTATAGTCATTCAAATAAGAGTTTAAATCCTGCTTTGATTTCCCCATCTCTAAAATGGAATTTTATTGATATCACAGAGTTATTAGAAAATTCAAATATTGAAATAACTTTAAGTCACTTAATGTAGTTTCTGATACAGTAAGGACTTTAGAAACACTAATTTATTTTCTCTCAAAGTTTAGTCTTAAAAAGCTTTGAAGGGAAAGTTATTTTTATTAAAGAGAAAAGGGAGACATTTGTGGAGAGACAAGCCATCACTTGATACGCTGGAGAAACTGAAGTATCTATATTATGAGAATTTTGGAAACAATAGGTGATAAGGTTAATTATATGAAATCTGATTAATATAGGACTCTTTTTTAAAACTGTTAAAATCCTGATTATACACAATATTTTTAACGTTGTTAAAGAGTTTGAAGCTATTCCACAGAGAATGAGGTATTTAAAGATTTCATCAAGAGTTATATGACCAGATTTTTTGGCTGGAGGATAGATTTGATAGATTCCAGATTAACGCAATGTTTTTAATAGAATACCATTGTAGTTTACCAAAAGTGATGAGGGGCTACATAAGGCAGAGTAAGGGGTATGAAAATAAGGAAAATATTCTACTAGAGTAATTTAAATATTAGAGCAGTAGGACAAAGTAGGATTAAGAGACAGGGAGAAATTATGGAAGACTTTTAGGACTTGAGTAATTCAGTATCCTTCTCTTTTCACCTCTACCCAACGAAAAAGAAGAATTGTTGATATTGGGAGAAGATAATGAGATCATAATATTAAATAAAACAAAGGAGAAATAAGCTGGCAAGCAAGATGAAGAATTGCTAAAGAAATGGATACTTGTAGAACTTCTAGTAGACACTTAGACGGCCATTCTGTAGAGCTCACTAAATAGGTTTGGGAGTGGCGAAATTGTTTAAGCTATGGAAGTTGAGGACACAGCTCAGGGTTGAAAGTGTATAATGAAAAGAGGTAGAGGATGAAACCCTGAGATGTAGATAAGAAAATGTACATAGAAGACTTATATTATCTTAATATCATCAGTAAGTTGACTACAAAAAGGAAAAACTGCTAGTATATATTAAACATATACTATAAGGCTAGAACACACTTAGTATTTTAACAAACTGATTTCATTTGCTTATCGCAAACCTCTTATGAGATAAGCAGTATTTACCTCCACTTTTTAATCAAAGTTTCTGCTCAAAGAGAGTGAAGAATTCGGCCAAGTCCCAGTAGGCACATGAAAAGATACTCAACATCACTAATTATTAGAGAAAGGCAAATCAAAACTACAATGAGGTATCACCTCACACCAGCCAGAATGGCTGTAATTAAGAAGTATACAAATCAAAAATGCTGGAGAGGGTGTGGGGGAAGGGGAACCCTCCTATACTTGGTGGGAATGTTGGTGATAATGCTAACATATGATCCATCAACCCACTTCTGGGCATATATTTGGACAACACCATAATTCAAAAAGACACATGCACACCTATGTCCACAGCAGCACTATTCACAATAGCAGAGATATGGAAACAACTTAAATGTCCATTGACAGATGAATGGATTAAGAATGTGTAGTACATATATGTACTGAAATACTACACAGCCATAAAGAAAAAAAAACAAAATAAGACCACATGCAGCAACATGAATCCAACTAGAAATTCTCATACTAAGTGAAGTAAGTCAGAAAGAGGACAAATAGCATGTGGTATCATCTACAGGTGGAATCTAAAATATGGCACAAATACACCTAGGAAAAACAGACTTACAGACATAGAGAGCAGACCTATGGTTGCCGAGGGGGAGGAGGAGGGGGTGGGATGGACTGGGAGTTTGGGGTTAGTAGATGAAAACTAGTACATTTAGAATGAATAAACAACAAGGTCCCACTGCATAGTATAGGCAACTATGTCCAATCTCCTGGGATAGACCATGATGAAAAATAGTATTTTTTTTTAAAAGAGTGTAGATATTTGTATTACTGAGTCACTGCTGTACAGCATTGTAAATCAACTATACTCTAATTTAAAAAAGAAAAATTGGGGAGCTAGTGATGGTAAATAGCATAGGTGAATAAAAAAAAATTGGCCAAGTCACATGACCAATGAACAGGTGAGTCTAAAGTCATATATTTTCCAATTTCACAATCTACACTCCTTCAACAATATCAAGTTGTTGAACCACTTCCAAGGACCACAGTCCTAATGGAATGCATTCTCTCTAACTCTGCTTTTCTACATCCCAGAAGACCAACAAACGGTCAGTTTTGTATTAAAAGTATAAAAAGAAATATGTCTAGTAATCACTATTTGTTTTTAAAATAAGAAAAAATTAAAATATGGAAAAAAATTATTTACAATTGTTCTAAATACATAATATTTTGTAACTACATACATCTATTTCCAAACGGACATTATGTCATTGTGTCTGAATTAATTTATAAAGAAGATATTATTATTATTCTCTATAGATAAGAAAACAAGCTGAAATAGTTTTAAGTAACTTTCTTAAGGGTACATAGATATAAATAAGAAGAATTTAAGTTCCATATGATCAAAGCCCATGTTTATCACACTATAATATCCTTTAACACTATTTTTAAACATTCACCAAGAAAGAAACAAAATAGAGCTAAAACTATCAACATAGAGGGAGCTGGCAAGCTTAATGAGGAGGAAAAAAGTGCCGAACACACCAAGTATATAAAATTTAAAAGCAAGCAAGATGGTATGATGATCTATTTTGCCTACAACTATATGTAAATAAGACATGAAAATCAAGGTCTGAGAAGTGTATAAATACCAAATTCTGGATTATAATTACTTCTGGGGAGACGGAGAAGGCTATTAATGGGGAGCAGGACCAAGAGGATTTCATTTGCATAAACTGTTATTCATCAAGCTAGTAGGGGGCACACATCTTTCAGTTAAATAAAGAAGAAAGTAGCTATAGGGAACAGGAATCTTAATATGCTCAAAATTTGAGAAACTTGTCCATTGCCCATGAAACATTAAGCATTCCTACTTCCATTAATATCCCCAACATCTTCTCAGTGTTTCAGTTAGCTTACAGAGCTTAGTATACTCAAATGATTTCCAAGATCTCATATAAATGAACAACGGTAGTTCAGTCTCCATGGAAAATGAAGCTACTAAGACTTCTCTTAATGGTTATAGGTATAATCGAAAAATATAAAATCTTTTAAGTCTATGGAAGTATAACAACTCTCAAATAATTATAATAATTCCTATTTAATTATATTGACTTTTCATATTTTAAGAGAGGCAGGTTTGCTTTTTACAGGACTAGATGCTCTTGGAAGAAAGCATATTTAACTTCAAGTGAGAGATTCCAACAACCAGTCCTACACCATGAGATTTCTTAAACAGTTCTGGGTACATGCCAGTATGTATCTGCAGATGCACATTAGAAAAGAACCTTAAAATTTTCATCCTACTTCTTTTATCTGGTAACGTATTTAAAGATTCACAAAACGATTCAGTCTAAATATATTTCTAGTCTCGAGACAATTTAGACTTACTTCATTATGTCTCAATTTCTTTTACTCAATAAAAAACTGCACACTCTCAGGTCTTTTAAGATTGTTGAGCTATTGAAAAGAATGATTTGACCCATAAGTAACTCCTTAAGAAGGTTTATTACAAAAATATGGTTTATTGTATGAATTGATGAATGAATAAATACCAAAACCAAAATAAATGATATATTCACTATAACATTTGATTAACAGATTAAAAACACAGACTCTTTTTAGGGACTTTATCAAGTTTTAGCCTCATTATTGCTCAAAAGTACTTAATTAAAAACTTCTAAATAGATATATATTTTAAATGACCAGATCATGATTCTAATGCACAAGTACATATTGTGTAGATATGTGGATATGCATATATATACAAATATTTTACAACTTTAATACAAGTGTATGCTATATTTCACATTATGAACATACAACATCATACAAATTGCTGAATTTTTGCAAACTAGCACAGCTATGTCACCCACACTCAGATCAAAAAACAGTATATTACCAGGAGCCCAGAGGCCCTGTGTTCTCCCTTCCATCCTTCACCACCTGCAAAGATAGCTACCGTCCCGAGGACTAACATCCTAAATTAGTATCGCCTGGTTTTTCACACAGCCAATTTAAAACCAAACTATACTGCTGTAGAATTCTCCAGATAGAAAACCATTTTAGAAGTAAGTTTGGATAAACTTTTTTATGTACACTTTCCATTCTTCTTTGACCCTAGTCAAAATGTAACTGTTATACTTTCATTTAATATGGCATAAGGTATAAGTTATTTTTTATACGAATATTTTGGAAATATTATTTTTCTATCCAAAACTGGGTCTCGCAGCAGGATATTAATGTTTTGGTGAGTTCTTTTGTAAAATATTTGTTTTCATGGAATTATTGCATAAGGCAATCAACTTTGCTTCTTCATAAGGAGTTTTATCTTTAAACTTGCAACTGTAATTTCCTGGAAAAGATTGTATCATAGATATTTGTCCTATGAAGTTAAAGAGGCACTCATAAAGAAAATACAACCAATATTTTGGTTGTAGGGAGTGGGTGTGGGGAATCTTCTGAACAAAGTGATACTTCACTGAAATATACAAGTTTAAATTAAAAAATAATTGATCTAAAATAGGGATTAATTTATAAGAATAACATAAGATTTAGAATGACTTCTTGGTGCAGAATTGTCAGATGAAAAACTCTTGGCTAGTATAGGACCCAGTAATAATTACATTTGAAAAAATAATACAAATGAATGATACAAAGAAAAATAGGTATATGGAAAGAAAAACAGATACGTGGAAAGAAAAACAAGTATATGGGAAAAAACTGAGTTGGGGTGCAAAGGTGTGAATGCAGAGAACACATGTCTTTCTTTCAATCCAGTAAACATTGACTTGAACATTTTTTTCAAAAATATTCATTGACATGGGAAATAACCATTGTTATGGGCTACGGGTTAAAATCTAACTTGGTGTCAAGACTCTAATGAGCCTTGTCTTCAATGGTTAGAATGAATGGTCTCTTGGAACTGGCCCATATAAGCTTGTTAGAGACTATTTTAATTTTTGGGAATTTTGCAAGGCAATTGTTATACACAGTCATCATTAATAATTAATGTTATAAACTTTATCTTATCTCCCTGGATAAACTGACAGATGATATATAATGAATTTAAACTTATATCTTCAGCCAAAATTTATTTTCTAAATTCCAGGCTCATCGGCCCACTTTTGCATTTGATGTTTATACTTGTGTATCTCAAGCAAATTCATAGATGAACTTAATTTTCTTTCTCTAAATTTGATTTTCCTTTTTCTCCTCTGTGTAGGAAATGATACCATTATCCCTCATCTACTCATTCCAGTAACTGAGATATCATCTTTTCTACTTAAATGATTATCTATTTTCTGAAAAACTCAAGTTTCGTCTCTAGGCAAGATATTGTTTCTGCAATACAAACACATCAACTTCATAATTCAGCTTGGTTATATCTCACTCTGAGATAAATGAATTCTTAATACTCCCCCCAAATCTAATCTTCTCCAGTCCTTCCTTATGGTGGTAAAATGACACCACTCTATCCCATCCGCTTATGCCTAAAGCCTTTGGCTTCAAACCACTTTTCTACCTCATAATTATATGCCGTATCCATCTGCTTTTTTCTCTCTTCATTGTCAATAATAAAGTTCAAACTATCATCATCTCTTTCTTAGGCTATTGAAACAGTCTTATAGGTGAGCTCCCTATATCCACTCTGCTGCTGACTAATCCATATGAAATATAAAATGAGATCATCTAAAAGAGTCTTTTAAAAAATGCCAATGTCATCATATTGTTTACTGGCATAAAATTGTTCAATGTTTTTGTGCTCTCTTTCCCCTTTACTTCATTATACTCTAGCCACTCTGGCCATCTCCCTGCTTCTTCCTACTTTAAAACTTTATTCTTCCTCTGTCAGGATTATTTTTTTTTTCCAAACATTGGCTTAACTGACTCATTTTTTAGGCTGGATATTCTACTTTACCAATTTGCAAACTAGGATAGTTCCTTCTGCCACTGATTCTTGCAATGCTCAGTAACATTCCTTTATAGCTGACAAAAATGATAATTAAAAATATGCTATTGTAATTATTTAGTTAATGTCTAACTCTTCCACTATAACATAAGATTCACTACAGCAAAGCCCATATTTGTTTCATTTGCCTTTCACTTATCACAGGTATGTTGTATAGCACTGTGACTGCCACATAGGATACCAAATATTTGCTGAATGATTGGATACATACATCAATACACAATGCATGTTTGTATTAAAGGATCTGACTCTTTAAGTTTGAATTATGCTCTACGATAGACTTGAACAGATAGACTAAGCTGCCTGCCTTTGAACAAATGATTCATTTATTTTTGATCTTTGGCTAAGGTATATTAAGCTTCTTTCTAAAAATCTGCCCTACTTGTTTCTGTCCCAGGAATTTGTCTCCCTAGATTGTCAAACCTGTACTGGTCAGTAGACTTTGACCTATTGTTATTCACGTGGGACATTCTGCTCTGGCTTTGTGTCCAAACTCATTTATTCTTAATTAGAGAAGTTTTGTTATATCCACAACTTTAGCTATGCTCTGACCTACCTGAATTCTCTGTTGTCCAAAACAGAACACCAATTAACTGCTATTAATTCTAATAACTTTAGCTGTTGTTTTAACTTTTCTTTCTCCAGGAAGACTTCCCTCAGCCCTGTGAGAATTTTCTTAGCTGACTGCTAAATTTTTAGTATTTTAAGGCTGATATATTCAAATTTGGTGTAGAGGTAACTGCCAGAGATGCTGAAAAACGCTTGATGGCTTTATTTAACTTCTGGTTTGTTAGAGTGTGATCTATTTCTGTACTCTCACTGGTTAAGCAGTCTCTTTCCTTCTTAATTAAAACTGTGAAAACCTCAGTTGCTAAAGACACTTATCAATATTTTTTTCAATTTAATAGGTTCACAAGTATTGCTTAACAGCAGATAATGTTTTCTGTTTTTTTTTTTTTTAAAGAAAAAGAGTAGTTTTTCTCCTAACTTTTTTTGTTTATTTTTTTTTCAAATATACTTTTCTTGCGTTCCGTATGAGTTGTAAAGAGAGAGGCACTGGATCTAATAGTTGAGAGCACAAGCTTTCATTTCTTACACCCTGGGGATTTAGTATCATGTTTTATACTTACTTGTTGTTTGTAGATAGCCAAATTACTTAAGCTCCTTAAATCTCAATATCTTTATTTATTAAATGAAAATACTGAAAACAAGTATAATGCCTCCATCATAGGAATACTGTGAGATTTGATTAAACGACAGAACATTGAAAGAACTTACCTCATACAGTGCTTCAACACAGGGTTAAATGTTAGTTACTTTTATTGATTAAACTCACTGCAAACTATTGCCATGTTTTATGCTGCTATATAATGGGCATATAGGCACAAAGCACTCAGAAAATAGGTGTATGAAAAATGCTTGGAGTTCCCATTGTGGCACAGTGGAAATGAATCCGACTAGGAACCATGAGGTTGTGGTTCGATCCCTGGCCTCGCTCAGTGGGTTAAGGATCTGGCGTTGCTGGGAGTTGTGGTGTAGTTCACAGACGCGGCTCGGATCTGGCATTGCTGCGACTGTGGCGTAGGCAGGCAGCTGTAGCTCCGATTTGACCCTTAGCCTGGGAACCTCCATATGCCACAGGTGTGGCCCTAAAAAGAAAAAAAAAATGCTTATTGATTGATAAATTCAACTAGATTTTATTTCTGAGCCTTTGTTTTATCAAGGTTTAATGACTCAGAATATATTATTTCAGAAAATTGCTATCATTCAGATTTGAGAGAGTGATAAAAGATTTCCACACAAAACAAAAGCTAAAAGCATATAGTACTACTAAATGGACCTTACAAGAAATGTTGAGGAGACTTCTCTAAGTGAAAAGGCAAGGCTACAACTAGAAATATAAAAATTATGAAAGGAAAAATCTCATTGGTAGGACAAATATACAGTAAAGGTAGCAAATAAACTTTTTATAAAGCTAATAGTATGGTTAAATGACAAAAGTAATAAAATCATCTACATCCACAATGAGAAAAGGGATACACAAAACTAAAAGACATGAAAGATGATGTCAAAAACATTAAATATGTGGCACAGTGGAAATGCAAGGCCATTAGATGCATTTGAAATTTAGGGGTCATCAATTTACAATAATCATGTATATACAGATTAGAATATATATCCAAACCTAAAAATCTATAGTAGATATGCAAAAAAAAAAAAAAAAAAAAAAAAAAGAGAGAAAGAAATCCAAATGTAACACTAAAGTAATCATTAGATCACAGGGAAACAGAAAAAGAAAGGGAAAAAAGAACTATAAAAATAATCCCATATAGCAAAGATGACCAAAAACATTTATCAGATAAATTAAGTAAACACCTTAAATAAATAAATTCTAAAACACGTACTTTCAGATTTATATACTATTTTCTTTGATATTTTCATCAGACTATGGGCCTTATATTCAACCTACTTACTTTCCTATGACAGAGAAATATGTGAGGACTGAATAATACATCTTATCATGACCTCTTCAAGAGTGAAACACAGTATTAATCACATTGATAAATGTATTTTAAAGAAAATCCCTTGCATTCATTTTTCTCACATAGTCATAAATTAATTTTTCCCCACTGGTTCATTATATCAGTCAATATGCTTTGTGATATAGATATACCAAGTGGATGACTTGCTCAGCTTTGTGTAATACCTGCAGCCATACTTTAATTAAAATTAAGTGGCACATAAAAGGATAACCCTATTTGTACTGTAAAACAAACCCTATTAAGTGGCACAGAAAAGGACAACCCTATTTGTACTGTATATTCTGTCAATATATTATAAAATAAAAAAATGAATGAACACTGATTCATTAGGAAAATAATATGTTTAATTAAAACAACAAACAAGTGTTACCATGGTCATAGAG
Source organism: Sus scrofa (assembly GCF_054392235.1). Classification (NCBI taxonomy): domain Eukaryota; kingdom Metazoa; phylum Chordata; class Mammalia; order Artiodactyla; family Suidae; genus Sus; species Sus scrofa. The sequence goes on along the minus strand of NC_139387.1, from coordinate 79,294,113 downwards.
ATCTCATGCCACTGTCAGTGAATCTAAATACCTGCTAGCAATTGAATATCTTGGATAAGTTCTGTGATAAAGAAATATCTCTGTATTTTCTTAAAATATAATCCCTAAACAATTAACAAATGGTATTAAGTATATATTCATCAACAATTACATTACATGTAAATGGACTGAATGGTCAAATCAAAGACATAAAGTGGCTGAATGGATAAACAAAACCAAGATTCATAAAAATGCTGCCTATAAGAAACTCACTTGAGATCTACAGATAAACACAAATTGAAAATGAGAGAATGGAAAAAGGAATTCCAGGCAAAGGAAAACAAAAATAAGACAGAGTAGCAATACCCATATCAGACAAAGCAGACTTTAAAATGAAGACTATAATAAGAGGCAAAGAAGGATATTACATAATGTTCAAGGGATTGATATAAAGATGTAACAATGCAAATATATATGCACCCAACACAGAAGCACCTAAATACATAAAGCAAATGTTAAAAATCATAAATAAAGAAATTGACAGTAATACAAAAGTAATCAGGTACTTTAATGCCCCACTTCCGTCAATAGACAGATCATTCAGAAAGAAAATCAATAAGGAAACAGTGATCTTAAGCGACGTGTTAGGTATACGGCCTTAATTGATACATAAAGAACATTCATATTACACATGAACATTTTTAAGAGAGTAAATCCTAAGAGTTCTCATCATAACGAAAAACTAATTTTTTTCTTTTATTTTGTATCCATTTATAAAAGATAATGGATCTTCACTAAACATTTCAGTAATCATTTCATCAAGTATTTAATTCAAATCATTATGCTGTATGCCTTAAACCTATACAGTGCTGTATATCAACTATATCTCTTTAAAACTGGAAGTAAAAAAGGAAAAGAAAAAAACCATCTCCCGCTAGGAAAGCCATTTGTAGAAATACAAGGGTTACTTTAAAATAACATGAACATCTTTTTATGTATTTATTTATTTTTGTCTTTTTTTTGTCTTTGTAGGGCCGCACCTGCGGCATATGGAGGTTCTCAGGCTAGGGGTCAACTTGGAGCTGTAGCCTCTGGCCTACACCACAGCCACAGCAACACAGGATCCGAGCCGAGTCTGCGACCTACACCACAGCTCACGGCAACGCTGGATCCTTAACCCACTGAGCGAGGCAAGGCACCAAACCTGCATCCTCATGGATGGTAGTCAGGTTTGTTAACCACTGAGCCATGATGGGAACTCCAAACATCTTTTTAAAGTGCTGATTCTTATTTAAATTATCACTCACTCGATGCTAAGAGGAAAAAAAAATCAGGGTTTTAAAGTAATTTAAGTATCAAACATAACAGGACCCTATTCTGGGATGGTGAAATATCTAATCTTAGTTCAAATTCCAAGTAAATGACTTTATTATGTATATATTATTAACTACTCAATGATAGATTTTTATTATGCATAAAAATATCAATTGTATATGATATCAAATAATAGATTTGATTATAGGTAATAGATTTTATTACACATACACTCTCAAATAATAATGACTTACAGATATTGAAATTTGTGTGAGGCATTTTCCTAAGTATTTTACATGATTTATCAAGTCTAGTGACTCCATCACCAACCTTCCAATGCTTTGTTTTCACTCAGTGATGCTCTAATAACCTGAGACTTATACAGTAATTTAACATACTGATACTCATTTATAAACACATAAAAGGCTAAAAAAATAAGTTAAATGACAATTGGGTTTACACTCATATTGCCTTCAGCTTCCAACTCAAAAGTAGTGTAGATGGAATATAGAGGTTTTGATAACCTGGGCCTCTGTATTGTGCAGCCCTAGGCCACATCATCTGGGATCACTTTCCCTCTGTCTAAAGAATTTCTTTGCCATTGAATTTGATGGCAATGAATTTGCTCAGTTTTCTTTATCTGAAAATGTTTAACTTGTATTTTGGAGAGACATTTTGTTAGGTATGGAATTCTAGATTGACATTTTTTCCCTTTTCTTTCAGTACTCCAAAGATGCTATTCTTTAAAAACGTAGGTTCTATGTAGGATATTAGATAGATGTTATAAATGACCTTGAAGTTTCTGGCTTGAAGAAAAAATCAGTGTATATGGACACATAAACTGAGATTGACTAAGAAAATAACAATAAATGCAAGAAAATAAAGAAATCTAAAATTGGTCAATCTTACTTCATTCTTTTGAATCCCTTGGCTCTCTTTCTCACATTTACTGAGTGCATCTTAATTGAAATATCTCTTCAAATGGTTTCGAGTACATTCATATCCTTTGCCTCTTGCTTCTCTAACCATTCCTTTTCAGTTTCCTTTGCCAGTGGAACATTTTTATTATCCTCCTTTAAAGACTAAAAGATAAGAAATCTCTCTCTTCTAATTTAATTTTCTCTTCCTAGGCATTTTCATCCACTCTAAAAACCTGACTACCATGTACAATGAATCCCAATTTATATCTTCAGGCAAAGTGTCTTTCCCATGCTCCAGACCCATGAACCGCTGTAATACTTCATATTACACTTGTGTAACAGACATCTCAAGCTCGGGCAGTTCACAATTGAACTTTTGGCTTTTCTCTGAAATTTAGTTCCACCAATTTTCCCTATCCTAGTTAATGGTATAAATCTTTACTCATCTGCTTGTACCAGAAATTAGATTTGATGTTTTATATTTTTTTCTTCCTCTGTAGCCACTAGTCCAATGATTTGTACTTGGTAGGTATATATTGAATCTATCTACTTCTTTCCTTGCTGCCATTAACATAATCCAAGTCACCATCGTGCCTTGACTAAACTATTACAATAACCTCCTAAAAGTTTTGCCTGTGTAATTTGTATCAAATATCCTATCATATCACCTAGAAGGATATATATATATATTTTAATGCAGTTATCATATTATTTATGGGCTTAAAATTTCCCTGTATTTTCTTACTGCAGTTAGGGTGGTATTCAATTCTTCGATAAGGCATAGCAGGTCTGAATCATCAGGAATCTTGTCTTGTCCATTCTTCCTTCATTCCCTACATTCCAATCACTTTGGATAGCCTCTCTCTTGGCCTAGAATTCTTTTTACCTGGACCTTGTCTTAATCAACTTTATCTCATCTTTGAGCTTATAGCTTAAAATTTATTTCCTCTGGGAAACATTCCTGATCACATTCCTACCCCTTCACTTTGTAGTCTAGGTACCCTGCAGTCAAGTGTCCTGTGATTCATTCTTACAATACCTCTACTTCTTGGGGGGAACATTTATGGTAATCATAATTAAATACTTTATCGTATAACTGACTCTCATGATGGCAGAGATTATACCTGTCTTTTTTTTTTTCTTCTTCATCTTCTTTTCTTCTTTTTAGGGCCAAACCTACATAATATGCAAATTCCCAGACTAAGAGCTGAGTCAGAGCTGGAGCTGCAACTTACACCACAGCCACAGCAATGCCAGATCCTTAACCCACTGGGCTAGGCCAGTGATCAAACCTGCATCCTCATGGACATTGTGTCAGGTTCTTAACCCACTGAGCCACAACAGGAACTCCATCACTTGATTTTTTTAAATCTCTGTTATTTATCATTGTATTTGGCACATAGAGGGTGCCATTTTTTTTAAAGTCATAGATACATGAATTTTAAAAAGTTGTGATCATATTATCTATTAACAATATCTAATTCTTTAGGATGGAGAATTGGCAACTCTAATGAGGGTTGGCCTAATAAATCTGGGCTGCCTGCTTCGACTTTCATCCTTTGGCTATGGATTCTTACAGCTTTAAGTTCTCTCCAAAATAGTCATTCTTTCATTCCAGAATTTTTGCTTCCTTGGTTTACAACATCTGCACTAATCTTTAACTCTGCTTTGATCCCTCATGCATATCGCCCTGACAGCTTTCATTAAACTATGTATCCTGTTCTGACTTTGTGTCCAAACTCATTTTTAGTTAAGTGGGAGGATTTCATTTTCTCCATGATCCTACTTAAGTTCTGTCCCTCCTGAATTTATTTTTGTCTCAGATTCTCATCTTGTATCATAGCTTAAGACAGAACATTCATTAACCATTATTAATTTTAGTAAGTTTCAGCTTTTTTTCTTTTTTTTATTCTGCTTTCCTGAAGAAGCTCAGTTCAGCATCAAAAGACTCTTCTTGTTGGTCCTTGTTGCTGTAGTGCCATGCTTCTTGAACTGTACATGATGTGGATCACTCGGTAAACTCTTTTAAAATACAAATTCCCATGCCTCACTCTGAGAAATTTTGATAGATAAAATCTGGGGCAAAGCCCCCAAATTTGCATTTCTAGCCAACTCCTGGATCATACTGATGTTAATAGTCTTGGAATCATACTTTGAGGAGCACTATTTTAATAGTCTAAAACAAGTTTGTTAAAGTCTGGTGGACAGTGACTATCTGAGGTTGTTAAAACACCACGATTGCTTTAATTTTTCTTAGATCTGGTAATCATGATCTAAGCTGCTTCCTTACTGTCACTATTGAAGCCATTAGACTCCTTCAATCACCCATAAAGTCTTCTATGCTTAAAGATTCTTTTTATAACAAACATGACTGTTTATGTTCTCTTTTATGAATATTTAAAAGTACAGTTGCATTCTTCCACCTGTCATTGACTATAATCAATTTGCCTTACATTGGGAGGAGATGTGCATTTCAGTGGTTGAATACACAATGTTTCAAGTGCTGTAGTCCGGGGTTTTGTCCTGGGTCTCCCATATATTAGCTATAAATTCAGTTTATTCAGGAGTTCATGTCATGGCTCAGAGGCTAACAAAACTGACTAGCATCCATGAGGATGCAGGTTCAATCTCTGGCCTTGCTCAGTGGGTTAAGGATCCAGCATTGCCATGAGCTGTGGTGTAGGTCGCAGATAGCTTGGATCCCATGTTGCTGTGGCTCTGGCACTGGCTGGTGGCTATAGGTCCGATTAGACCTGGAACCTCCACATGCCAAGGGTGTGGCCCTAAAAAGACGAAAATACAAAACAAACAAACAAACAAAAAAAACCCCTCAGTTTATTCATATTTAAAATTAGAAAGATAATAATAGCCCCTTTAATAATATCTATCTCATAGGAATGTAGCATTGCCTGGTTGAATTAAAGAATTTGGAAAATATGAGCATTTTCCTACCAACAGGAGTGCAAAAAATTACTAAAGTTGGCACTTTGTTTTATGCTTCTTTTTCCTCAGTAGAATTCAGCATAAACCAGACATAAATCAATGTTCAATAAAAAGTTCTCTCTTGGTGTTTAAATATCTCCATGATCCGACTCCATTTTTCCCTTCTAATTTCTCCCTCCAAAATGTGAGTCTCCTTTTTCAGGTTCCACCCTTTCGTAGAGCCTTCTCTAACTATTCATCTCCATGGGAAACACTTTCCCTTTTTGGTTTCATGATCATTGTGACTTTCCCGCTTTCCTCTGTTTTATAATCCTCTGTACATGCAATAATTTTTCTCTATTTGTTTCAAGCGCCTTGATTGTGGAGGCTGTGCTTTCATTTTATGTCTGTCCCCCACAGAGACTCTTCATCATGGCACTCCAAAGACATTAAGTGATCTCATAGCAAAAAGTTTTGAATAACGGCTTTTACAAAAGTGATGTAAAACTTAACGCATTTCACTTGAAGGAACATTAAAAAGTGTAACCCAATGGCAAACAGTCCATGCCTTGTCTTAATAATGACATAGTTTACTAAAAATATAATATTTTTTTAAAAGACATTTAATATTTTGGTAATATAGCTTGTGGATAAAATACAAGGTGGACATCATTTTAAGGACAATATTATGGAGTGGTGTTTTATTGAAATTATATTTTTCTCACTGCTCATTCAAAAAAAAAAAAGAGCAGTTATTCGTTTTCAAATTCAAGGGGCAGGGTAAAAAACAGCAGGAACTCAGGCAATCCAGCAATCCATCTCTCTTGAGAGGAATAAAACACTCTTCCACTCTGTACTGGCTGGCACAGCTCTTCACCAACAATCCCCCATTTAGATATAAAAACAAACTGGCCTTTGTGTTTTGTTTATGCTGTCACCAGGGCATGATTCTCAAAGCACTTCAGCGACACAAAAATAATGTTGCGGTCTCTTACAGGAATAGCTAAAAAATATTCACTAAAAGTGCTACTCAAAGAGCACATTTATCTCTGTTGGTTTCCGCATTGTGTGACAACAAAGATATTAAACAAAATTCCTTACTTTGTCAAGATCTTGAATATTTTCTCATTTTATATAATTCCAGGTAGAATCCTGAATCGTGGAACATTTACCAGGTATGTATGGGAGAAGCGATATCAATTTACTGATATGAGAGTCCTCCTTACCTCTCCCCTCCCCAGTATTTAAATTTCTAACCTAATAGGGAGAAATGTGAACAGCCAGATGCAATAATGTTATGAATGGACTGATACAAAAACATAAGTACCACATTCAGAGGACACAGAAAGGATAGATTGGGATAGTTTCCCTGCGGAGGTAGAGAAGAAGAAGGTCAGGAAAGCTTTCATTCACCTTATCCAGATGGATAAGGTGGCAGACCAAGGAGTTATTCCCGGCAGAGGGAGCCACATAAAAGAACCACTAAAGAATGACACCGCTTGTTTCATCCGTTTAAAGAATGGTAGAGAATGATGCATAATTCAAAGTGGAAGAGAGAGAAGGCATTATTTCCTATTTCCTGAATATCAAAATTTGATATCCAAGTCCAATATGCTTCATGATCTGGTTTTGTGTCTTCTACACAACTTGAATTTACTCACAAAGAAGGTAGGTGCCGAACAAATATTTACATAATGTATATGCAAATAATTAACTTCATGAGTATCCATATGTAACAAATTTTGCCAAGGTTTATGGAGAATAAAAACTACAAAATAAACACAAAAGCAAAAGTGGCCAAGGTCTCATAGTTAACTAAGAAATACGACAATTAATTGTAAATCAAAAAAGAAAGAAATGTAGAAGTGTTTGAAAGTTAAGAATATGTATTGTTTTCATCTCTGCACCGACTCTGTTCATTCCTATACTAATGTTTTGGGTTTCTAATATTTTCCCTTCCCTGCCCTCCTGAAGACTTTAATTTCTTTCTTTTACATATCCTGATTTCACCTGTCTCAAAGAGAGGAGAGGGAAGAGAAATGATAATGATTAAAAGTCTTGTTTTTGCCAAGCATTCTAAGTATTTTATTTAAAACATCTTATTTCAGAGTTCCCGTCGTGGCTCTGTGGTTAACGACTCCGACTAGGAACCACAAGGTTGTGGGTTCGATCCCTGGCCTTGCTCAGTGGGTTGAGGATCCGGCATTGCCGTGAGCTGTGATGTGGGTCACAGACGCGGCTTGGATCCCACGTTGCTGTGGCTCTAGCTCTGGTGTAGGCCGGCAGCTACAGTTCTGATTAGACCCCTAGCCTGGGAACCTCCATATGCCGAGGGAGTGGCCTTAGAAAAGGCAAAAAGACCAAAAAAATAAATAAATAAATAAAATAAAATATCTTATTTCATCTTCATGAGGAAGATAGAAATTGCTTCCTTGTTTCACTTCTATAAGAACAGCCACATACGATTCAAAGAAGTTAAGTAATATTCCCAAGAAAACATAAACTGAGTGGAGGAGCTAAGAGATTAGCCCAGCCCCATCACTTTTCTCCCCAAAACTCAGCTCCTTTGTTAGTTGTTTTCAGGGATCTTTCTCTTAAGATATCAACTTCTACTGTCCTTTCCTTTCTCGGAGTTCCTATCATCAGCCCCTCACACTCTAGCATTTAACTTTTTTCTAATATTTCTTTAGGGTAATTTCATGCCTTCACACAGATTATGAGCTCTTTGGTGGGTAGAACCACATTTTATGTTTGTTTGAATCATCCATTAAACTCCAAACAGTGCTGATGACATAGCAATTGCCCTGAAATATCTGGGGACGGATTAGGCTGCATTTTGAGGAGTTTTATCCCTTATTTCACTTCAATATAACTTTCTTCTCCCCAGGATGAATCATCAACTGTTGCCAGTGCTCAGAGGGGAGTTGTAAATGGTTATTTTCTGATATGTAGTGTATTTTCAGAGTCAATTTTTGTAGATCTTAACAAAGAGTATCTGTATTACCCTGTAGTTTTACAACGAATGCTCTGTGAACCTACACAAGCTACCTCCTTTCCACATATTTTGTGAAGGTTAAATTGATTATGTATATAAATGAATGTTTAAACTCTAGAGTAATGAAATATAGGCATATGATTACAATATTTAAGGAAATAATCTACTTATATTTCTTAGTTCCTACTAAATTCATCTCTGAGCCAATATGATGATTGAATTGACATCCCTGTTTCAAAAGAAAAAAAAATCAATGCCCATAAATATTTTAATTGGCTTGCTAGGGAAAATTGCCAAACTTAGGTCACAAAGCACATTAATAAGTGGAACATTGGAAATTTCATACCATAGTAGAGAATCTGGGATGTACTGAGGGGTAAGAGAGATGAGCACTAATGCTGCCTATACTTATCGCTAGAACAAGGTGATAAACCAGGAGGTAACACGATGACATGGTTTAAGCAAAATAAAAGATAAACTGATGCCATTTTTTAAATGACACCTTTTCATTTTTTAAAATGTAAAAAGGAACCAGTCAGCACATACATATCATGTGCATCAAGGTGTGTAAAAATTCAAAATTTGTCAAATCCAGCACTTAAAAATGGTAGAATATTATCAGTTCTACTAGCAATAAGTAATAAAAATTATTGGAACAAAATAAAGGATTTGAGGTAAATGCTCCTTCCAAACCTCTGCCATAGACTGGTGGAAAGCTGCTGTTAGAAGCTGTGTCTGCAGGGAAAGCGCAGGGTCCCTGTGGCAACAACCCTCAGCTGACTGAGAATAAAGGTCCAGCCTTTAATTTGCTGCAAAGGAGCCTTCTTTAAGTTTGAGTCAGGGTCATGGTTCCTCGGGAAAGAAGCAGAACTGATTTGCTAGGATTTTTTAACATAAAAGAAATTTAACAAGCAGCTTCAGAGAGAGAGTTGGAGAGAAGAGTTTATGGAGAAGTAGGAGATTTGCCCTGCTTCCACTCCATTGTTGGGTGGTGGTAGGGGTAGCAGAGGTGGACAGAAAACCCTCCCTTAAGATTTGTAAGTGACTTTGAATGTGGGATGCTGGCTCTCCTTCCTGCTTGCAGGTTACTGAGCAGCTGAATACCAGATACTTCCAGAGCCGTCAGGGCCTGGGAACTGGATGGCTGGAGATGGCCAAGAGGCACAGACAGGAAGAAGAGAACAAAGCTCACCTACCATTGTTTCCTGTAGGATGCTGCAATGCACAGAGAGAACAGTGAGTTTCCTGTCGGACTAGGTAGTCAAAGACCACAGTGAAAAGCTCTAATCTAGGGATCAGTCTTTTAAGATGTATCCTAGTGGAATGAAGAGATAGTATCATGGAGGTGGGACCAGCTCTCTGAGATAAGAAGGGGATATGGCTTCCTATCCATAAGGCTGCCCATCTCAGGAAGCTGAGGGGAGGAGGGGGGACTCACTGACTCCTAAACATCATCTGTTTGTCCCTTAGAGGTAGCAAAAGGCATCAGCTGGATATGACAAACGCTAATGACCAACCAGATGTGGGCCTTAGCAGCAAGAACCATGCATATTGTACAAGTCTTGGTTATACTAAAATTGCAGCTAGAAAAAAATCTCAGAAGCATGATGAGAAAAATGCCACCTTTTCCCTGATTCATGAACACAATGTAACCTGACACTAGCTGGTGTGCTCTGTTGGTGCATATATTTGTGGTCCTTCTAAAAAGTACCAATATTCATTCCATGTGAATTGTTGTCAGAAGTCAGACACCTTACCACCCCATATTTATAGAATTATAGTTTCACTTGTAAAAGAAAAAAATGTATATTTATTTTTGAAATATTTTATCTTGTTGGTTTGAGCTCAGTGTGATAACTGTTGCAATAACTTTGAATACTGATGCTGTTCTCCAAAGTATTAGCTGCTGCATTAGAAAATGGCAAGTTGTTATATTTAACTTTAATTTTCCTGCGTTTGCATTGAATTGTGTGAAATATGATTTAAGCTGCCACTTTCATTGTATAAACCTGAAACTACAGCTCTGATATCAAACCAAACTAGTAAAGCACAGATGGAAAAAATAGAAATGTGGTCAAAGGCGGTAAGTAATAAATAAAATCCTAACAAATCAAATGAATTAAAAGAATGCAAAACAGAAGCAGGCTCACAGACACAGAGAACAGACTTGTGGGTTGCCAAGGGGGAGGGAGGAGAGACTGGAACTAACTGAGAGTTTGAGGTTAATAGATGTAAACTACTACATTTAGAATGGATTAGCAAAGAGGTCCCGCTGTATAGACAACTCTAGCTGGTCTCTTGAGATAGATCATGATGAAAGATAATATAAGAAAATAAATGTATGTACATGTACTACTGGGTCATTTTGATGTACAGCATAAATGTGCAAAACAGTGTAAATCAACCATACTTTAAAAAAAAATAAAGGAAAAAAATACTCTTTTGGGTGGAAGGACAGGCTGATATTAAGATATTAATTGATATTAATTATTATAACACTGTAGTGAAGACAGATTTAATGTGGACTGTGGAGAGGGGAGAACAATTAAGCTGAGTGAAAGTGGGGCGTGCAGCCACTAGACTCACTCAATAGATGAAGTGAGTGCTATTAACACCAGCTCAGGGCAGCACTCAAGTATGAAATAACAGATCTGCACAAGTCATGGGTCTACGGAGGTATTTCAAAATCAGATGGATCGAGGAATGTTGAAGTAACAAATAGTAAGGGTGTAAATCTAAAATGTAAGAATCTTACCAATGTTCTTAGCATATTTTCTGAGAAAATATACATGAATATGAGAATGTAACAAGGATGCTACAAATAAAATTAGTTTTAAGTGAAATATTAGGAAAAAACCTATGTAACCATGAGAGATGGCCAAATTATATAAGGTATAATATTATAGGATGGTTTTGAAAAATTTGTGACATGAAAAGCTTCAAAATTACACAATATAAGATGAAGTAAAAGATAGAATATTAAAACTTAGGTACATGACTTCAAAGTATCTCTAGTTAACAAAAGCTTACATATGAGGTATGAGATTGAGTTATTTCTTATTCTCAATTTTTCAAAATAAGTGTGCATTTTAAAATTAAAGGGCTCCATAATTATTTCCTCTGTTATAATCATATTTTTATTGTTAGTCCTTTGTGCCATAGGAGGAACACTGAACAGCTTGGCTATACTCTTACAGGTATCAGTAGAGAGCTGGAATTCGAATTTAAATTCCTTTAGGTTCTTTTCACTGCAACACATACAGAAATATTCTCGCCTCATCACTTCTGAGAAAGAAAGTCGCCCATCATTTCAAATGTTCATGAAAATTTCTAAGCAATTTAAATGTTTTTGACTGATAAGTGATTCAGTAATCAACATGCAAATATATATATTAGAATTTCATATTCTTTCCATGCCAAGCTACTGCTCAGAATGAGAATTTAGCATTAGTATGATAGCAGAAAGTCATAGAAGGAAATTTAAAAGCAGATTATATTATCTACATATGGAAAAATAAACTTCAAAGTAATCACTGAATCAATATTACATAGCAATTAATATTTTTCTATAAGGCATTATGCTGAGTAATCTGTTGAGGCTTAAACATGTACAAGACATATATTGCCTAAGTGAGGTTACATAATCTCACTTAGGGGGTATATGTGAAAAATAAATGTAACAGTAAAGGCTTAAATTAAAAATTAAGAACATAAGACAGAGTTACTTTTTTTACCATATATCCTGTTATGCCTTTTAATGTAGTACCATGTATGTATTACTTATTCAACATTTACATGAAATATTTAAATAATATTAAAGGGCAATTGTAGCAACAACAACAAAAAAAGAATATAAGACAAAGGAGAAAATTAAAATGTATCATCGACTATATAATAGGCACTGATAGGCACTTGCTATGTGTCATCTCATTAGTTCTTGGAGCAGTAGGATGTACAAAGCATCTGATAAGGCAGGACCAAGAAGAAGAGAAGAAGCTTCTCTAATGAACTTAATGTCATCTAGAAAGAAGTTCTTTTTAGAGTCATTTCGTTTGTCCTTAGTAACTTAACTGATTCCCTGGGGGAAAGATAATAATAGGACCTTTTACAACCTGCTAAATTATGGTCCACTTCCCATAAGAGTGGGTCACTGAGTAAATTTTCCAAGAGGTTATTTGGGATTAGGGAAGTCTCCTTTTGTGATTTAACATTACTGAAATCTCTTTAAAGGATTTCTGCTTCTGATTCTCTTGTTGGTAGGAAAGAATATCAGAAGCTTCAAAGAGGTCACCATGAGGCCAGGGAGCGAGCATGGCCATTGGCCCAAGCTCAGCACCATGGTTTAGAGATTCCTGAGGAAAGGCTGAGGCTGGCAGCCTTTCTTGTCCTGGCCACTGTAGGACAGTGGACGTTGTAGGAACAGTAGCTGAGCTTCTAAATGACAGAATCGTTTAAGCCCACAGTGTGCAGGAATCTGTTCAGATAGGACATTCCTATCCCTGTGCAAAATCATCAGTTCAAAATGTGCAAGGGATCCAGGTTTTCATAGCAGCTCCATGTGTGCTGATAGAAAGCAATGGACGGACTTCCTGGTTTTCTCTCTGCCTGGGATTTGGAAGCAGTTAAGACTATGTAAGATGGAATGATCCTCTGGGAATCTTTAACAATGGGAGTGAGGATGGAGAGGACCTCAAGAGGGAGGCATTGGACTTCTTGCTAATATGGGCATGCCAAGTTCCGAGTTTTGTAAAAAAATAAAAGAGACGTGGTGGCATTTGAGTTCCAGTTGCTTCTAATTTTTTTATCATGAGAAAAAGGCTCAGAAAAGATACATAGCTTGCCTAGGGAGTCACAACTAGTAACACGCGAAGCTAGAATTCAAACCAATTCTATTTGACACTAATCTTCTATCCTCTATAGACAAATGCCACATTATATATTTTCCAGATAAAATTATACATCTAGCAAGACTTAGCAACTTATTATTCATTAATAATTAGTAAAATGTTTTCTTAAACTCCAGATGAATGCCATTATGCAATTCTGGGAGAAAAATAAAGCTCATGTTTGCTTTATGAAAAGTTCACAGTCATTTTATTTTATTCCTCATTGAGTCTCAGGCACCAAATTCCCTGTGCCTTCCTGGATTTTCTCTTATTGAATCAACAAAATTATTGTTTTAATGAAATGAAAATAAAAAGTCATGAGATTTTCTTACATTAGCCATGCTTGAAAAATAAAACAATGGCTTTTAATATCTATTCAATAATTCATTCTAATGTAATTGATGAGGAACTCAATTTATTAAACATCTAAAATAATTTAATTGTGCAACAGAAATAACAATAGGGAGAGTCTGCCAAAATCTACTATAATAAATAGTTTTTAATGGCACTGAAGGATACACTAGGGCAACAATGCTTTTTCCATTACTCCCGAAAGTGCCAAGTACAAAAATGAGCATATATTTGGTGCTAAACAAATTACTTTTGATTGATGACAGCTGCCAAGTCCTGGGCAAACTGTAGCATTTAAGAGAGTACATGGAATTGCCAAAAATCATACAAGAAAAAAGTTATACAGATATTAAAGTTTTTAAGCGACAAAGAAGAGAAGTTACCTCGTAAACACAATGGTGTGACTTTATGCTTACAACTTTTAATTCAGGAAATATTATAAGTAGATAACTTGACAGGGATAGATTTTTTTTTTAAATAAAATGCCTAGTCTAGGCATTTGTTTTTTTCAATGCCTAGACTAGAACCTGCATAGTGAGCATTACAGGGAGCTGCTCATGAATATTTGTTGAATAAACTATTACTTAAATATGCTACTTTTATTTATGCTCATATTTGTTGGATATTAGAAATATTATCCTGTATTTAAAAGTTGAGTGAAAAATACAAATAAAGGCTTCACAACAAATAACTGGAGAGAGACTTGAGTAGCATGAGGTCGGGGCTGTTCACAGAGAAATGGAATTTTCTGAGAGATCTCTTATCCTGGTAACTCTGGCTTCCACATTAGCTACTTAGAAGTTGTCCACTAGCCGAACTGCCTTTCACTCAGCAGTGCTATCTCTTCCAGCTCTTCTTTAAACAGCATTGATATTCTGCAGTTTCCTTTTTATGTGTTTACTTGTAAACTTTCCTGTAATTTATCTTGTCTCAAGTTCCTTAGGCATCCAAGAGCTGAAAAATTCTCCACAGTTACTTCCTCAAATATTTTCTCCTCTTCCTTGTTTCTATATTCTGATTTTAGAGCACCACTTACACATTTTCCATTTTTCCATTCTGTTTCATCACTGGCTCCATAGTCCATCTTCACTGCCATAATTTGCACTTTTTTTTTTCCTTTCTGTGATGTTTGTTTGATAATAATTTCTTTGGATCCCAAAGTCAGCTGGGTCAATTCTACTGAACTACTCTTTAAGTTTATAATTTCAATCATAATATGTTTCATTTCTATTATTCTTTTTCAAAACAACTTTTATTTTTATAGTCTCTGGTTCATTGCTCATATTTTATGTTTTGTTTTTTCAAATATATTTTTAGTAGTTGGAATAATGCCCATTCTCCCCCTCCCAGGATGCCCATAATCTAATCCTCAGAACCTGCAAATATGTTATATTGCATGGCGAAAGGGGATTTGCAGACATGATCAAGGTAGTGGCCTTGACATGGTAAGGTTATCTTGGATTACCTAGATGGTCCCAATCCAATCATATGCTCTCTCTCTTTTTTTTTTTTTTGTCTTTTTTTGCTATTTCTTGGGCCGCTCCAGCGGCATATGGAGGTTCCCAGGCTAGGGGTCGAATCGGAGCTGCAGCCACGGGCCTACGCCAGAGCCACAGCAACGCTGGATCCGAGCCGCGTCTGCAACCTACACCACAGCTCATGGCAACGCCGGATGTTAACCCACTGAGCAAGGGCAGGGATCAAACCCGCAACCTCATGGTTCCTAGTCGGATTCGTTAACCACTGCGCCACGGCGGGAACTCCTCATATGCTTAAAAGCAGAAAAGGAAGGAAGACAATAGGTCAGAGAGATAAAATGTGAAAAGAACTTAGCCAGAGAGATAAAATGTGAAAAGGACTTAGCCCACTGTTGCTGGCTGTGAAAAAAATAAGGAAGGGACCACAAACCAGGAAATGCAGCAGCCTCTGGAAACTGGAACAACTTTTAGCTTATAGTCAGCAAGAAAAGAGGGGCCCCAGTCCTACAACCACAGGGAATTCAACTCAAGTCAGTAAAAGTGACTCTGCCCTAGAGCCTCTGGAAAGTAACATGGTCTGTCATCCTTAACTTTAGTCCAATGAGAGCTGTACTAGGCTTCTGTTCTACAGAACTATAAAATAACAAATTCACATTGTTTTAAACCACAAGTTTGTGATGATTTGTTAGCAGCAATAAAAAATTAATATGGATTTTAGTACTAGAATTGAAATGTTTCTGTAACAAATATCTAAAAATGTGGAATTAATTTTGGTATCATGTAGTGGGTATAGGCTAGAAAAATTTTATGAAGCATGAAAGAAAAAGCCTAGATTTCTTTGAATAGACAGAAGAAATATGAAAAGCCTAGGAGAAACTGAGCAGCATTACAAAGAAATTCAAAATTGCCTCAGGAAAAATATAAATGATCATGAAGAAACTATAAATAGAAATATGAATTTTAAGGATGCTGCTGGTGAGGGCTTAGAAGGATATGAGAATACCTTATTGGAAATCAAGGAAAAGGGATTTTTGTTATACGGACATCTTGGCAGGATTGTGTCATGCAGTTATGTGGAAAGTGGAGCTTGTAAGAGATGAACTTGGATATTTAGCTGAGGAGATTTCCAAATAAAGTGTTGAGTGTTCAGACTGATTTCTTTCTCCTTAGAGTAAAAAGCAAGAGGAGAGGGATAGACTGATAGAGGAACTGCTATGCTCAGCTTACCTACATGGCAAAATGTTAAAATTAAGATATTTAATTTTAATTTTAAGAGATTACTTTTCTAAACTCTTTCAGAAAGATCAAAACATCAGAATAATCAGTAACAAGAAAGACTGGAAAAATAAAGGAAGTGATTATAAATGCCATCAGTCATCTCAGCAGAAGCCAAAAGTAGAAAAGAGATTTTCTTTCTTTTTTTTTTTCTTTTTGTCTTTTTGCCATTTCTTGGGGGCGCTCCCGCGGCATAAGGAGGTTCCCAGGCTAGGGGTCTAATCGGAGCTGTAGCCACTGGGCCTACGCCAGAGCCACAGCAACACCAGATCCAAGCCATGTCTGCAACCTACACCACAGCTCATGGCAATGCCGGATCCTTGACCCACTGAGCAAGGGCAGGGATCAAACCCACAACCTCATGGTTCCTAGTCGGATTCTTTAACCACTGAGCCACGATGGGAACTCAAGAAAAGAGATTTTCTTGGAAAGATCTGTGCGTGAGTCTCTTACCTAATGGACTGAATCCTTGTGACATCCGTGGAAAACCCACAGGGAGATAAGATGTGAGGTCTCAACCTGCCATTGTTGGCTTTGAAATTTTTAAAAAAGGACCCAATGCTAAGGCATGTGGTAGCATCTGAAAACTGGGAGGAACCCTCAACTTAGAGCCAACAACAAAACAAAGAGCTCAGTCCTACAACCACAATAGCCCAAATGCACAAGAAACTCATTTGATTTTCCCCTAGAGCCTCCAGAATGAATTCTATCTCGCCTATACATTGATTTTAATCTGGTGACACTTGTACTACCTGTGTTGTTTTATGACACTAAGTGTGTGGTCATTTGTTAGGGCGGCAATAGAAAAGTCATTTTACTTTTGATTTTAGAATTTTAAACATACTTCTTTTCCAAATCTGATCATTCCAATACAGCAGGTCTTTGTAAGTCTTTATTTTCTGTCATGTTTTTCTTCAGCCTTCTTTCAAGTATATTTTATTCTTATACTTTTGTACTTTTTAAACTGGTAACTAGTTATTTTAGATATTTTTCTTGGAAACAGTGAAATTGGATTCACACTGCAAATTATTTATTTTGCTTTTACTCACTAATTGTGAATCAGGTACAACTCTAAATTATTGGATGGAGTTTGCTGGGTCACAAGGGTAAATTCTACCACCAAACATCAGTGAAAACTGCCCAACTGTTCTGAGTTCTAAAGGTAGATCTGTGTCCCTCTGCCCAGTGCATGTTTCTTTGATGCACCTTCTTGGTGGTAGGTTTATTTTTTATAGACCCTTATTCTTACTGTGTTGTCCTTAAGGATCCTGGTTCTCCTGAGAGAGACACTTCTGACAGAATCCAACTAATATTAGCCCTTTGCTTCATCTTCTGTCCCAGCTTTGCCCTTACCTGACCCTTGAGTTGAGTTTCTGTTTTCACTTTGATTTCATCCTCTCTGGATTCTTAGCTTTCTTAGATTTTTTTACCATCTCAGAAAAGAATTTTAAAAGACATATTTTATCATCATATTTTTTTTAGAGTTTTTCATTTAACAGCTGCCAGAAAAGAAACACTCCATAATTTTTAACTCTACTCAAATTTATTTTTTGAAAAAGTAATGCATTTTGTTGCCAGTACAAGGGATTTATTAACTTAAGAAATACTGTTACCAAAGTGACATTTTCCCCAGTCGACTCCTTAATACATTTAACAAGTCCAATTCCTAATAGAACTAATGTCAAGGAAAATAAGTAGACCACAGACAATATGTTTCACATTTTAAACCCGTACTTTCTAAATATATACATATATATATTTGTTTAATTTTTTTGTCTTTTGTCTTTTTTAGGGCTGCAACTGCAGCATATGGAGGTTCCCAGGCTAGGGGTCTAATCGGAGCTGTAGCCCCTGGCCTACGCCACAGCCACAGCAACGTGGGATCCGAGCTGCATCTGCAACCTACACCACAGCTCATGGCGACGCTGGATCCTTAACCCACTGAGGGAGGCCAGGGATTGAACCCACAACCTCATGGTTCCTAGTTGGATTCGTCTGCTGTGCCACAACGGGAACTCCCTAAAAATATATTGATAGCACTATATAAAGACTCTCTTTCAGACTTTGAATGTAAGAAAAAAATAGTCTGAGAATCAAATTCTGTGGAATTCAAATTCTTTGTACTCATTTTATATGTTATCAGTAGTGTACTGTTTTTACATTAAAAAAAAAAACTAAGCTCAAATCTATATTTAGAAAGTATATTTACTCCTGGTTTATAAAGATACACTTCCTTGATCATATTTACTAGCAGTCTTGATCCACTCAAAAGGAATCCAAGCCTGTCCTTCCATAGCAAGAGATTACATTATGCTATAATCATTTGTCTACGTATTTTTTTTAAAAAAAAGCTAGACTGAAGGCATCTTGAAAAGAGAAACCCTATCTACTAAAAGCATTGTAGTAGGCCAGAATTCAGCACTGAATTTAGGTATTGAATACATATTTGATGAATTTAATCTATGAGTGAGTATGTTTAGTAAAATATAAGTTTATAATTCTGCATATATATATAACCTTTTAACTAACATTAAGAAAAATTGTTTTAGTATATAGTATTGTGGGAGTCCCCATTGTGGCTCAGCAGGTTACAAACCCGACTAGTATCCATGAGGATGGGTGTTCAATCCCTGGCCTTGGTCAGTGGGTTAAGGCTCCAGCATTGCCCTGAGCTGTGGTATATATAGGTTGTAGACAGGGCTCGGATCACAGCATTGCTGCAGTTGTGGCATAGGCTGGCAGCTGCAGCTCTAAATCAATCCCTAGCCTAAGAACTTCCATATGCCACGTGGTGCGGCTGTAAAAAGCAAAAAACAAACAAGCAAACAAATCTAAAAACAGTATTGCAGGCCAGCATTAGTGAAAGACATCTCTCCAAATGATGAAACTTGTACACTATGCAGCATTCCCCTTCTTTCTTTCTCTTCCTTTTTACCACCTCATTCACACATTTCATTGCACAGTGCATGAATGAGGGTTTAGATTCTGAAATAAAAGTAATTTTATTTTACCTGAAGCGTTGTTTAAAAGATAATCATTCCCAATGGAAGAAAATACTTACATGCTTAAAGCATTTAAATAAAAGGTTTCCAGAGCTGATTTTTAAGTAATTTGCATTACTTACTTTAAAAAAACTTTACATTACCAAACAAACAAATCCCAAACAAAAGTTTTGAGAATTTGGAGTCATGCATAGAAGGAGTACAAGTTTCATCTTCTCACATATATTTTCCAAATTTATACAGCTATATTTTATTTTTAAAATGTTCGACTAAAAATGATATTTAAATATCAGCCCCATGTGCTTCTATTTTTATACTAATCTTTCCATAGTAATCACTCCTTCTAAAGTAATAAATACATTTAATGGAATTAGGATACCATCTTCACATTTTTCTTAATTTAACTTCCTATGTCCTTTAAGATATGTAAATGTGGGCCCCCTTTGATATTTCAGATGCAAAATAGAGAAAGCAAACTCATTCTGTTCTCCAAAAAAAAGTTTATATTCCCTTTCTGTAAGTTTTGAAAATTTTCCCTTTTTGCTGTGAGAATAAACTTAAAACCCTCTCTGCTCTTTCTTTCTTCCTTTTATCTACTCTGTCATAAAGAACTGTCATATCTATTTGCTTTTGTTATAGGCTTCAAGTCCCCTTCAAGGAGATTAAACCCAAAGCCTCTGGCCCTGTCTCATTCCCCCACCTTGAACAACCTGGTAAGGAAGGAATACTGCCCATTCCCCACCCCGCCTCTGTATAACCTGTTCCCATGCAAATAAGGTATCCTGACCAAGACCAATCAGAAGATCAAACTGGGTCTCCACTCAGGTCTGCATTGTGGGGTAAGAAGACTACTGCAGAGTGAGTTGGGCCCTCTTTTTAATCTGCGTGAATGTGAGTCTTCTTTCTCTCTCTCTGAAAATGTACTTTTGATTTAATAAATTTGTAAAATGTCTGCCATTCCAATGCTTTAATATGGCGAGACAGGGACAGAGAGAACTGCGATTCCATCACTTTCATGCCTTCTAGCAGTAACATGCCTCTCTATTTCCATGGCCCCTATTAGAATAGGACATCATTTCTTGCCTTGACAAGAATAGATAATGTTCAAAGATCCCTTCTAATTCTGGTATTTTATTGTCTTTTTTTTTTTTTGGCTGCACCCACAGCATATGGACCCTCTCAGGCCAGGGATCAAACCTGAGCCATAGCTGTAACCTATGCCACAGCTGCAGCAACACCAGATCCTTAACCTACTGCTTTAAAAACACTTTACATTAACCTACTACACTGGGGTGGGGGTTGAACACATTGTGGATTCTTATACTCATTTCCAACAGTAATAATACAATCTAATAGTTTTCAGTGAGAGGACATCGGAGATGAAACTGGAACAATAACTTAGTATTAGCCACTAAAATACGTCCATAATCTTTACCTGTTCTGGCTACTTTTATTTTATTTTCCTCAAATGCTCTTCATTCCAACCATTCACCCTAGCACATATCTATAGCATATCTCACATTTTCTTCATTATTCATATCACAACACATTCCCTTCTCATTGTCTTCTCAGAAAATTCTCAAACTTTGGTTAACTCTTATCTTTTCCAGGTAGCTTACACAGTGATAGGAAACCCAAACTTAAGTGTTAGTTAGGCCTCAGCTGGTTACCAGCTATATAATTTTAACCAGCCTCAGGTTTCTCAATGTAAAAAGAGATTAACAATAGTAACAAGGATATTATTTTTGCTTCATGAAATTGTAAGGATTGTACGCAATAAAGTATATAATGTGTTTAGTAGACTGCCTGTGTTATAATATTAAGTAAATAGTATTATTATTGCTATTATATTATTATTGATTCCATTCCATGACATGTCTCATTACTCCATCCCATATTTGATAACTCATTCCAACCTCTCTTAACTCAGCAATATTGAGCACTACACTATTCAGTATTAATTGTCCTTTAATTGCTTCATGTATTACTCAGCGATTTACTTGTATGGGTATTTTCCAAGAGGGCACTGAGAGAAGAACATTTAATAGGGAGTCATCAAACAAGTTACCATATGCTTTGATATTTTTTAAATTGATAAATTTACAAAAAGATAAAACACAGCAAATAATCATTGAGTGTTTATAATGAATTGGAAATTTTCTCAATTTTTAGTAACTATAAAAGTTTGAATATTCTATTACATACAATTTTGCCATATATTTTTATTCTTTAAAACTAAAATACACACATATAAACACACATACCCCAAGTAAACAGCTTACCTTAAGACTTCTGAATTTAACTTCAGAAACCATCCAAAGCAGATATCTACAAATTGATAATTATGAAATTTCAGTCAGTTAGCTTGAAGATAAAGATGCTTTTACTTTTAGCAATGCTCTTTAATATTTTCGACAAAAATTAATAGCATTTTCTTCCTCTAGAAGTTTTTATTTGTTGCCTGACTACTAACAATTTGGACTATTCATAAAATATGTTTTAAAAATTAGTAAACACTTTTAAGCTGAAAGAATTTCACTTTTATATTGTTTGCAAAACCTATTGATGGGTTATATCCCAAGTACCGTTTTATTTAGCAGTATTGGATTACATTAAAATGGACATTTTTAATAAAACTATCATGAGGACACAGCTGAATTTGACCCATTTTATGATACCAAACACTAGGGAGCATCTGTCTATATCACATAACCATACATATACCATATGTATATGTGTCTATATGTATATCCCCTATGTGTGCATACATATTGATTGATAGATAAAATGGTAATACACACACACACAAATACACACACATACATAAATTTAAGGGAAAAAACACAGGTAGACCTAAATCATTTGACAGAGGAAACCAAGCATTTGAGTGCAATCAAATGGATCAAATGCAATATAGCCTAAGTGTTAGGATAAACTGCTATCTGGTGATATTAACAATAACAGCAACAAAATTTACATTTTGAGTTTTGTCCTTTATGGAACACTTTTTCACATTCTCATTCAGGTCTTCAGCGACCTGCATGATCACAAGTGTGCTCCTTCCCCAATACTATTAAGGTAAGCTTGATTTGAATGAATACAGAGTTAGTTACATAGGAAGCTTGTTCCCTCAAATGCACATTCTGAGAAATGTAAGAAAAACCTACAGATTTCAAAACCAATCTTACAGATACCATAGATGAAACCATTGTGGGGAGGGAAGAATTGAGAGGGTGGAAATAACACATAGACACTACTGTATAAAATAGATGAATGACAACAACCTGCTACATAGCACAGGAAAATCTACTCAATAGTTTGTAATAACATATATGGGGGAAAAAACAATGGATATCTTTATATGTATGACTGATTCCCTTTGCTGTACACCTGAAACCAATACAACACTGTAAATCTGGAGTTCCCACCATGGATCAGCAGAAATGAATCTGACTAGCATCAATGAGGATAGAGGTTTGATCCCTGGCCTCACTCAGTGGGTTAAGGATCCTGCGTTGCCATGAAATGTGCTGTAGGTTGCAGACTCAGCTTGGATCTGGCGTTGTTGTGGCTGTGGTGTAGGCCAGCAGCTATAGCTCTGTTTTGACCCCTAGCCTGGGAACCTCCATATGCCTTGGGTATGGCCCTTAAAAAAAAGACCAAAAAAAAAAACAAAAAAAACAAACAACAACAACAACAAAAAAAACCATTGTAAACCAACTATAATCCAATAAAGTAAAATAAAATACATACTATGTCATTTTCCCTCATTAATACAAAATCTTTCTTTTCATATGGCTGAAGCTCTTCCTTTTGATCTGATCTCAATCACCTCTTCCTCAGAATGATGCATATACTAATCAACTAATGATTCAATACCTAGCTATAGGTATATTAAACGTTATGAAGAAGACTCATACAGTACCTTGAATGTAATGGGGATCTTGATTTAGTCAGGAGGGATTAGGGGAGACATCCATGAGGAATAAAATTTAAACTGAGAGTTATCAGGCAAAGATAGAACAGGAACAGGAAATAGGGGCTATTTTTGAAGGACAAGCAGGTGCAAAGTGCTGAGGCAAGAAAGAATGCAGCACCTTGGAGGAAGGAAGGTCATAAGGCTAAAACACAGAGTGGAGAATAGACCTTTGCCAACAGCCATCAAGAAAATGGGGACTTGGTCCTACACTCATAAGAAATTAAATTCTGCCAACACCAGTGAGCTTGGAAGAAGACCTCAAGCCATTCAGAAGAGCCCTCAGCCCTGACCTACAGCTTAATTACAGCCTGTTGAGACCCTGAGCAGAAAACCCAGCTGAACTCCACCCAGACTTCTCTTCTACGAAACTTTGGAATACAAAATGAGCGTTGTTTTAAGCCACAAAATTGTGGTGATTTGTTATACAGCCGTAGAAAATTAATGCCCATGATTAAACCTAGGGAGCCAGTTAACATAGCCTGTATTGTTAAAGACTTAACTGTATTGAATAAGGTAGCAGAGTCAGAAACGTGAGACGAGAGGCTGATGAAAACAAGCCCAGGAGAATGCAGACTTTTAAAGAATGAACAGAGGAAAATGAACCAGCAGTGAAACTGAGGAGAAACAAAGAAATGCAGGAAAATCCAAGAGAGTATGGCATTACAGAACACAAGAGGAAGAAGGATCTGTACAAGGGGGTTGGGGTTGGGTGGGGGTTGCTGACTGGTCAAGACAGTGGAGGCTGCAGAGGGCAAGTCAGATAAGGATGGAAGCATGTTCTCTGGATTCAGTAAGATAAAGGAAGCTGTTATAGGCTTTCCTCTGAGTGGAGTTGGCATTTAGAATCCCCTTTTTTGATTAAGAGGGAAAGCCATGTGCTGGGCTGGAGAGAAAATCTTTTCTAGACATACTTTGACTACTCAATATTTTCATACAGGAAAATTATAGCCCTCTTCCTCAAGAATTGGACACACTTTGTTTTTTACAGAAAATTTAAAAAGTAAATCAATTGAAATATTGTTTTGTCACAAAGTATAACTTCCAGGATTAATAATTTCTTAAGTAACAAGGCAAAATAGCATTCGATTCGTACTCTAAAGAAAATTTAATCTCTCAAGATGAATAATAGTAGAAGGAAGAGAAGAGTGGAGAGCATGATTTCCAAATATCAGTTACTTTGATCATTTAGTGTTGCTACTCTAAGGGAAAACTGTGCTTTTCCCCCTATGAGAATATGAAATCAGATGCAGAAACCAAAATGTGTGCAGACAATAAATAAATCAATAAGTATCCACTTTGTAATAGAGTACAATTGAGAAGACACAGAGATAATTACATTTATAGTCTTTTATGCTGCTTTATTCTCCTAATGATGTTGCTTTTGGGTACTCTTGTTCCAGAACTTCACTTTGGTGACTCATTTTATGGAAAGCACAAATAACAATGGCCAATTCTCCCCTTATCCCACATAAGATAGTAAAATAACAAAATTCATACTGCCCTTAAGTTGTTCCTAATACACGGGGGAAAGATTTGTCTCCAACGGAACCCTTAGGAAAGGAGAGGAAAGTTTACCCCAGGATCTCTGGCATACACTCTGCATAGGAGCGGAACCATATTCAATGGTCCAACCTGAATTGAGTTTTAAATTTTCAGTTTTGAATGATCAAGACAGATACCCAATGAGATAGAAACCCAAGTGTGAGAGTGCAGTGTTAGCGTGTCTTCTGGTAGCTTACACAAAACCTCTCCACATCTGAATTTGTCCTTTGTCTCATCTGAGACCTTTTGTCCCAGACATGGTTGTGGGTTCATCTGTTTCTGGCACTTTACCCATCTATTCAAAGACAGCCTAAGAGACCTAATCCAGTCATTGCTTATATCCGAAGATTATCATTCCTTTTACAGGTCACTTCATTTCAAGATCTTGAGTTTGTTTTGCATCCAATTTATTTTCAGATATTTGACTTCCCCTTTTAGCTGCTTATGGATGAGATAGATCTCTGCTAATAGAAGCAACCTTGCTAGTAAGCATGTGATTGCTGTCTAGTGTAAGACAAAGCCCGATTCATAAATGAGTCATCCATTTTCATAAAAAAAAGAGACGTCTATCATCCTTGCATAAGATTCTTTAAAAAATAAAGTGTAGACCTTCAGTGTGATCAGACATTCCAGGAAACACATCACATCTTCTTGCTCAATGAGCCCTGAACCTCTAACCAAAAACAAAAGTCTTGACTAGAGTACCTTGACTTTTCCTTAAAGTCCTTCTCTGTTTTAATTTGTGGAATTTTGAGATGAACCTTAAAGTGAGTCTTGACTTTTTCTCAAAAAAGACACTCTATAAAAATATGAAAAAAGGACAAAAATGAGAAAAAAAATTCAAATTTTATTTTATACGTTGGATATCCTAGAGTCATACCGGAGTTTTCCATAGTATTGACAATGAAATAAATTCTTGGTTAAATGTTTCAGATCTTTCATCTCAAACATTATAAATCCCTAATGTCTTTAAACTTCAAAGCTCAATCATTCAAATTATTCTTTTCCCTTTTTCCAGCTGGGATGTGCACCCCAGTATATCTATCATCTTTCTTGTATGACTTTCTTACACAGAGATAGGAAGCATCTAACAGTCATCTTGTCCAATCCTAACTTCTTATATTTTCCCAAACTATAGTTTTGTCTTAGGCTGTACTCATCGTGTATAAGTACTCTCCATTGGTTTCCAAATACTTGAAGTTCTGGTATCGTTGAATAAACTGATTGTTTTGGTGAGCAGTACCACCACAGAGTGCAGAACATCTCTTTCATATCCCTGTATTGATGAGCTATTGTCCCCAAAGTAGGTAGCTTTTAAGCTTTGTAGGACCACAGTCTAGAATACAACTCAAAATATGGACTACACTATGGTCCAAAGACTTTTCAGGAGAAATATACATGGTCCAAAAGATTTTAGGAATTCAGACTAAATTCTACCCTCAAACACCTTATATTTGCTCCAAGAACTACTGACTTTAAGGGAGATCTATATCTCTAGCTAAGATGAGTCCTCATAACAATGGCAGAAGCAGGAACCAGAACTAAATTGCTTTGAACTATGTTTGTCTATGAAAATATTTCATCATCCAGCCAATGTGCATCCTGTTTTACTTTGTACTTATATTTTGATGTCAATGGAAATCCTACTTTTGTGATCAACTTCTTCGTTTAAAAAGATATTTCATTTCTGCTACCAACTTTGAGGATTTTCTGTGTTGGATCCTAAAGTATTTAACTGCCTCACAGTTAGAAATAGGAAAACAACTTTCATGACTTAACTCTAAAATACCTTACAAAGAATGCCTTAAGTGGCAGCAAACTTCTTGAATGATGTACTTTTAATTAAGGTCCAGTCCCTGGCCGTTGATGTTTAGGACATTGGAAAGCTTGCTAAAATCAGTCTCGGAGTTCCCAATGTGGTTCAGTGGTTAAGGAACCTGACTAGCACCCATGAGGATGTGGGTTTGATCCCTGGACTCACTCAGTGGGTTAAGGATCCAGTGTTTCTGTGAACTATGGTGTAGGTCGCAAAAGTGGCTCAGATCCTGTGTTGCTATGGCTGTGGCTGTGGCCAATGGCTGTGGCTGTGGCCAATGGCTACAGCTGCGGCCAATGGCTACAGCTGCAATTGGACCCCTAGCCTCTGAACCTCCATATGCCAAGAGCGTGGCCCTAAAAAGGCTAAAAAAAAAAAAAAAAAAACAGTCTCTGAAGGCTTGCTCTATATTTCCTTTCTCCACAACTAATTAATACTTTTAGATGTTTCTACACATCCAAATGACACCAAATAAGTAGCTTCTAAATTATAAATTTCCTTGTAGAATTCTTTTAAATGGCAGGTGAAAAAAGGTAAGGAGTGTTAAATTCTTATTCATTTTTAAAAATGAAAAGTAACACAGAGAAGGAACTGTTAAATAATTCAAAACAAACAGATGGGGAACTGAGTACTAAGTAGACTTTTTGCAGGATACGTTGAATTAATTTGACATATTTTACTTAATGAACTTAATCTTTATAATAAAAATAATAGCTGCTTTTGAGAAACTATTATTTATTAAGCTTTTAACATATCTTATTAGTTTTTTAAATCTTGTGAAATAGAAATTGTATTTCCATGTGAAGGTATAGTTTCAACTATTTGCTTTAATCAATAAAATAGGTACTCAAGAATTACCTGAATGTCAATCAAAAATAGTTTCTAACAGGGAAGTAATCCTATCACTATGTCATCAAATACATGGCTCTTTTGACTATTAAATGGACATTTCCCCACTACCACTGTTTAATGTTAAAAGAAAGGAAAAGATAAGTTGTTGAAAAGCTTATATTTTCTAGGTAGTGACAACAAAAATCCCGTGAAAAGAAACATGCTGTACTACCTTAGGGATTTTTTGTTTGTATTTCTTGTTTGTATTTTTTCATTTTTGAAAAAAATCTAAGGAACTGTACGTGTTTAAAACAGCATACTGAAACACGCCTTCTATTGTTGATCCATAAAAGATATTTTGGAAGGAAAAATAAGACTCATTATACTCCAGATTAATATAGTCTTTGTTTTTTCACATTAATATAATCTTTAATACAATCTTTGTGTGTAAAATTGAGCAAAAAGGAAGTCCAGCAAATTAATATTTTTAAAGTGATCAAAAAGGCAGGGATCAGCAAATTTTTAGGCAAAGAGCATTTAGTAAACATTTTATGCCTAGTGGACCAACAGGTCTCTATGACAACTACTCAACTCTACCATAGTGATGGGCAAGTGCTCCCACTGCCTGGGACCTACGTTAGCCCAAGGAAGTCTTGTGGAAGATAGACACTGTTCTAGGATCTCAGGGACCCTGCGGGGCAGACCCTACCCTCACTCTTTTCTGTCTAGATTTGCAGACCCTGCACATGGTCTTTATTGTGCTGGGAAAGGGGTGTTTTCATGTAAGCTTAACCTGCTTCATGGTCTATAAGCTGTAACTCTAGAAAATATATACATATATATGTGTGGCTCTGTCCCAATAAAACTTTATTTATAAAAACAATGCATGTGCTAGATAAGACTCATGCCCTATAGTTTGCTGACCCTGAAATAAGAGAATAATAAAATATAATCATAACGTGGAAATGACGAAGCCAAGACACTTTTTTGTAATGTGTTAATGCCTTCTCATCATTTTGTCCAAATAACTAGTAGAAACATTCAAATATAAACATTAGGTTCTGGGGCTACATCTTTAGTTCCTGGAAAAATAAGATAACTGCTCCTCTAATTCTTCTAAATGTCCTCAAATGAAATTCAAGACAAAAATTTTAATGATTCATAGTGAACTGAACTGTTAAAACCAACAGTATTTTCATATCTTCTTTCATGTAAAGAATTCTACAGTCTGGCATCTTATGATGATTTGTAATACTGGAGCAGTAAACTGAGAACATCTGCAGGTAAACTTGAAGTTACTAGTTATACACGTATTTTTTTTCCCTTATTTACCCTTGCTAAAAACTCTCTAAAAGAGATAGTAGTATTAGTCACGTTTTATAAGCCAGGAATCTTAAGTTTAAAGTGTAGTACAAGTGTTGCATAGCTGTAGGACCAGGATTTGAATAACGCAAACGCACCCAAAAATGTGTCAATGAGACTCAGAGATCTCAAGAATGTCCCCTACTTTAAAGAGTTCCAGGAAGAAAAGAACTGTGCAGAAATCACTCCATCTGGAAATCCAAGAGTAACTAGTTGAATCCTGCAAAGTCAGTCTCAATCCAATTGTAAAGCAAGGGGCCAGAACAGGGTAGGGAATAAAGATGTTGAAATAAAATGTGTAGACCATTGTTTTTAAAATGAAAACTTAAGAGGAGGCAGAAAAGGAGAAAAGTTAAAGATTTGTTTTGCTTTGTTCCATGTTTGTTTTTATGAAAGGAAGCTGATTGGACATTTTTCAAGTAAAAATGTATCTGAAGGAAAACACCAATTTAAGATAAAAAAACTGGAGATGAATAAATGACATTACTATATTTCACAGAAGACTCAGGGACCCCAAGTCACAAATCAGTAGAGGCTGCAAGTGATATCTTGTCTTGGCCCTGTCTTTTTTAAAAAGCAGCTTTATTTAGGTATAATTTGCATACTGTAAAATTTACCCATATCAAGTGCCCAATTTAAGAATTCTAGTATACTCATAAGGGCTTGCTTTTATCTTAAGTATCCAATATTGGATGTAGCCATAAGAACTCTCGGTCTTATTTGTCTTAAAATATTGTAGAACCTCACAACTTAATCATAATAGAAATATAAAACAAAAGAATAACAGAGAAATGTCTGTGCTACAAAGCCCAACGACATTACAGATTATCATGCAGAATAAGGCAAATGCCCTAAATATTTGCATTTGTAGCTTTCACAATAGATAAGCTATGCTGTATGACCTAAACTTTTGTTTTACACCATTAATATCTATCTAGATCTATAAATGACTAAAATAATTATACAGTAAGGTACTACTTACAGTACATTTTTGCCTTATATTGATCTCTAAGATTTGTTTTTGTTTGCTGGTTTGCTTTCAGCCATACTTCCCAGGGCAATTTTGTATCATTTCAAGTTGTCATTGTGATAATTCTTTGTGAACTGAGGTTGTTGATTCCGACAAATAACAAAACATCACGTAACTCTCTTCTCTGTAGTCTTTTGTGAAAGTCATGGATGTAGATATTTGCATACTTCTATTTCTAAATAATGATTTCTAGACTTACAACTCATTGCTTTACCTGGAATTGGGAAGAAAGGCTCTTAAAATGAGGTTAAAAAGTAAACAGTACAAAAATGAAGATGCTCCATGCTTTATTCATAATATACCTACATATGTTATTCCTTATCAGGATATCAGATTTAGAGAGTTTTTTTTTTTTCTTCAGGTTTTAGAACTTTTTATTTGCTAATTTAAAAGATTGTACATTCCAATAGTTAAAATAATTGGAAAAACAACAAAAATCACTCCAATTAAACTGCATTTTACAGCCTGCAGAACACCTTGAACCAGCTTGATTTTTATTTTGTACTCAAAAATGTTATGGAGAAAAGTATCCTATAGCTAAAGCTCAACTATCCAAGCTTCTAGATAGTTATACTTCACATCTAAAAATTTAAGATCTACACAAGGAAACCTGACTAAAGAAACATGTATTATATTAAAAACAACATGTAATTGAACTTTTTAATATAAAGTAGCTCTTCTTCGACCACAGTATGTAGTTATTAAAACAGATCTCGCCTCCACTTTTTTTTTTTTTTTTTTTTTTTTTTTTTTTGTCTTTTTGCCATTTCTTGGGCTGCTCCCGTGACATATGGAGATTCCCAGGCTAGGGGTCTAACCTGAGCTGTAGCCACTGGCCTACGCCACAGCCACAGCAACACAGGATCCGAGCCGAGCCGTGTCTGCAACCTACACCACGTCTGCAACCTACACCACAGCTCACGGCAACACCGGATCCTTAACCCACCGAGCAAGGCTAGGGATCAAACCTGCAACTTCATGGTTCCTAGTCAGATTCGTTAACCACTGAGCCACGACAGGAACTCCTAAAAACACTTCTTAAGACTTACTTTGCTCTAATTTCTTTCTCAAAGACTTTAGTAATTTTGACTTAAAAAAAGAAAACCTGGAGAGAAGTTTTAAAAAGTTTAAAAGTAGGAGAATATAAATATAATATAAATATGATTTTATCAAAATGAAAGAAAATTCAACAATATATTGAGATGAGTTAAATGTGTGATTTCTATAAGTCATTTGACTGAGTGGGAAGGGGTGAAGTACTTTTTTGAAGTATAGACTTTATCACCTTGAGTTTATTTGTTGGCTTAAAACTTTCACAAAAGTGGACAATCCATAGGGTTTTTTCCCTCCATATGAGAAGACTATTACCAACTCAAATGCATTTTCTATAATCATTATTCAACTATGCTTTGTCTTGTGAGGTCAAAAATCTTCCTCCCACGGATGACAGAGATACTGATAGATCCTTTTCTTCACTTAATCATCCAAAAATGAATTCTAGTTTTTGAAATTCTCCTGATACTATAATCATGACTGCCTTCTTAGAGTACCACTCCAATCACACTAAGCACACTCTTTAAAAAAAAAAAAAAATTATTGCAGTATAATTGACTTACAATGTTGTGTTAGTTTCAGGTGTACAGCAAAGCACACTACTTTAGAATCTTCCAGGCAACACTTTCAAATGTGATACTCCTTCTTTCAACAAGCCTCACTTTCCTAACCTAATTTTGAAAGAAAATCTCCATGTCTAATTAGTTTGTCTTCAACTCACTTCACTGATCAACTCAGCCGTATTACATCAGTCAAGTGATTATCTTACTTTCAATCTCCTTGCTTTGCAATTCCATGTTTTTGCTCATGATATTCTCTTTACTTCCTGCAAACCAGTCTCAACTACTATTTCAAATTACATTCATATAGGTTGGGAAAGTCATGGTTTCTTTTTAAAAAACAAACAAAAATCTGGAAGTCTGAATTGATAATGTTAAATGAGTCAATGAGAGAAATAAAAAAGGAATGCACAATAAAATTTCATCAGTAACCACAGAATTACGAATTTATGTTGAAGATAAAAATCACTAACAAAAGTTTATTGAGCTCATTCTATTTGCCAGACACTTCTGAGTATTGCAAATAGAGTACTCATCAATGAGAACAAGTCAAACACACCTTTGTTCTCATTGGGCTTAAATTTTAGATCAGGGAGAAATGCTAAGTGTGCTGATAAAAATAAGTGCTATGAAGATTGTATTTGATCAGACCATATCTGGAGTCCTGTGTTCTATACTAAACATATGCTTCTAACAATTATATGTAAAATATAAATCATACAAACTAATGTTTGCTGATACATTGGTTTGATGTCTTTTAGCTTTTGTGAAAAATTTACTTCTTTAGCTTTTTTTTTTTTTTTTTGTCTTTTGTAGGGCTGCACCCACAGCACATGGAGGTCCCCAG
This sequence comes from Sus scrofa, assembly GCF_054392235.1. NCBI lineage: Eukaryota > Metazoa > Chordata > Mammalia > Artiodactyla > Suidae > Sus > Sus scrofa. Next base: position 79,261,971 of record NC_139387.1, on the reverse strand, counting down.
GTTAGGGGTCTAATCAGAGCTATAGCCACCAGTGTATGCCAGAGCCACAGCAATGTGGTATCTGAGCCATGTCTGTGACCTACACCACAGCTCTTGGCAACGCTGGATCCTTAACCCACTGAGCAAGGCCAGGGATGGAACCTGCAACCTCATGGTTCCTAGTCGTATTCATTAACCACTGACCCATGAGGGGAACTCCAAGAATTTACTTCTTTAGAACAGAGGTTAAATCTAACACCTGCCACAAAGTACTTAGAATAGCAACATGAACAAAGCAGAAGGCAGAAAACACAAAGAAAGAAAGAAAGAAAGAAAGAAAGAAAGAAAGAAAGAAAGAAAGAAAGAAAGAAAGAAAGAAAGAAAGAAAGAAAGAAAGAAAAGGAAGGAAGGAAGGAAGGAAGGAAAGAAAGAAAGAAAGAAAGAAAGAAAGAAAGAAAGAAAGAAAGAAAGAAAGAAAGAAAGAAAGAAAGAAAGAATGAATCTTGAGCACCATCATAAAGCTAACACCCTTTGTTTTATATTCATTTGTGTTTTGGATTGGGTTTTTGAAGTTTCTGTAGTTCCCCACTGTTTGCAACAGCACAAATTTCACATACAAAAGTTAGTAAAATATTACACTATGGAGAATAAAATCTCTTCCTAGGTTTATACACCTATTCTTATTTTTTTAAATAAATATAGCTTTTGAGGGTTCAAAAGGATGGAAAAACAGCTGAATTCTCACTGCTGCGGTAGATGAGTATGAAAGTAAAAGTTAACCATATTGCCATTTTCTTAAGAGGAAAGGGCAAAGCCCAGTCAGTACAGAAAAGGAATAGGCTTTATAAGCTTACACAGAATGTTTTATCTGCAGTTTGTTTCATATAGCAAGTCTGGAATTCAGATTTCTTTGATTCAGGTATTAATTTTCATGTAGTTAAACATTTATTGAAGGTTCTATTTAATACAATTATTAATATCAGAGTCAAGAGATATGGTGGCTACATTGTAATAACCTTTATAAGTTGTGAGATATCAATCATAGTAATGTATTTATGCACATTTGCCTATAAAAGGCCAGCTATTGAAAGCTTGTGCAAATACATATATATACATATAGATGGATAAATAGATATAGATACAGATATGCAATAGATATAGCATTTGTTTTGTTACATATTTATAATATCACTCCTGGAGTTTTATACATATATATTATACTCATTTAGAATATAATCATATGATTCATTTTGGCATTTTTAAGTTTTTATAAGTTATAGAATGAATTTGGGTAAACTGTGTAATTCAAAATTCCATAACAAAAGTACTTTTTTTCCTTTTTACAGTTGGACCTGAGGTGAGTGGAAGTTGCCAGTTTAGGGGTCAAACTGGAGCTGCAGCTGCAGGCCTACACCACAGCCGCAGCAACACCAGTTTGCAGCAATGTGGTATCCTTAACCCACTGAATGAGGTCATTGATCAAATCCGAATCCTCATGGACACTATGCCAGGTTCCTAACCCACTGAGCTACAATGAGAACTCCAGAGTACTTTTAAAACCTTATGTTATGTCTTAGGTGGAGGAAAAACAAGATATTCCGGCCTGTTTTGAAGAGCAGGAAGATGAGGAAAGTGAAAAAATAATAGAATGAAGGAAGGATTATGGTGAAGTTGTATCTATCGACTTTTAGAAAAAAGTGACTCACAACGATGTTTCTTCTCTTTCCTGACCATAACTCTGAATAACATAGTAAACTAAAAACAACAACAAAAAAAACCACAGTTAGTGCTTTGATCCTGGCCCCTTACCCACAGTTAAGTCACTCCACATAATAGGCATCACTTTGGGAGGAAATTGGGGAAATGTAATATAATAATATAAACCAGTAGCCCTGCAGCATCATCCAACATCCAGCTTCTGAAAAGAGGAGCTTGAACGCCTGGCTTCTGTTTGAATCACATCACTCTCCCCAACCCTGTCTCACTTCCCCAACTCACTGAATCCAAGAGTCTCACTTTCCACCCACTCCTTAACACTGAAGATGGCTCTCTCCTCCTTCCCTACCCTGAAATTTCTCTCAAAGTCAGTGGCCTAACTACAAGAAATTCAAAAGATACATACGTTTTTAGTTCTGATCTTTTTCGACCTTGATGCAGCTCTATCACCCTTGGTTTCTCATTCAGCAGTACCGCCTTCTCCTTATTTTGTTCTGACTCCCTAAAATCACTCCTTGTTTTTTTCTTTGTGTGTGTATGTGTGTGTGTGAGCTCCTTTTTTTTTTTTTTTTTTTTTTTTGTATTTTCCTTTAGTGTAGACTTTCTTCAGACTTTCCCTTTATTTCCTTCCTATGTATTTTTCCTTTGGGCAATTTTATTGCCTTCCATGGTTTTAATAGCCAAATCTAGGCTGGTAAAACCCATATCGCAACGTTGCTAGGTCAGGTCTCTTTTTTGAGATCATCTTTACTTGGATAGTCCAGAGATATCAAATTTAACTCATTACAACTGAACTCATTATCATGCCATTGCCCATCCCCCAAGTTAATCTTCTTTTTAGGTTTCCTGGTTTAGCTGTTGGCTCCACCTATCATCCTTTTGTGCAAGTCAGAAACCTGGAGCACTCCATCCCAGCCCCTCCCTCACTCTCACACTATATACTTCCGCTAGCCAAGGTATGGTGATTCATCCATTCAAACACCTCTCACATCTCTCTTCTTCTCTTTATTCTCATTTAAACAATCCTAATCATTCCCCCTGCAGTTCTCATCTATGTTTCTGCAATAACCTGGCTGTTTACAATCACTCCCAGAGCACATCTATTATCCCTATTGAGCCAGAGTGACCTTTCTAAAATATTATCCCAGTCATTGAATTTTCCTGTTCAAAACCTTTGAACGGTCCCCCAATTGTTTTCATTTATTCACTAAACTCTTGTTTCACTTACAAGACTGTATATTAGGCCAAGTATTTTCCTGAGGGCCAGGGCTACAGTGACCACAAGATATTACCCAGCAAGACACTGTTTCTTTCCTACAGCAAAATATTGGTTCTTCTATTAAACCCACAATCCAGATTTGCAGTATCAGATTTCTTCATTGATCATGATGATTGATTTGTCTTTTTTGAATCTTAGTGAGTAAAGTTATTCAGATACTCATCCCATAAACGTTACTGATATCTATTCCCCTGCTTTGTTTCTGCTTCACCTCTCAATCTCTTCCAGATTGAACCTGGAACTATTTTCTCTAAGTATATTTGAACAGTTTAAACATATCAGTTTGACTGTATTCTCCAGTGACCCTACCAGAAGCTTCCCAAATTGCATTTTCAATGAGACCTTCCTCTCAAAAATATTTTTTGCAGTTATATCTGCTATATGTTGGCCTGTTCTCTGAAGTGTTGACTTCTCTCCATCATAAAGTGATGCAACAGAGTATATGATTATAGAGAAATGAACCGTGATTGTTTCAATCAAGAGAAAAACATATTCACATGCTTTCTGTACAATGCACATAAAAGTAAATGTATCTTTAAGATTCAGTTATATATAACATCTACATATTATTATTTTACAGAAAAATCATAAATATGAGGAAGATATTAGAGATGAAGCCAAAGCTAATATTCTAATTTTTGGCTATCCAGGTTTCTTCTCAAGTAAACTTATTTTAACTGTAAAAATATAGGCATGCTTTCCTGAGAAATTCAAGGCATCAGCAGCCCTTACAACTTTTCTAATCCTCCGATATCTGCCATGTGACTCAATTCAAATTGCTATTTGTATATATCTCATATGTCTTTATTTAGAATGCAATCTAGTGGGGAGGTGGGAGGGAGTGGGATAGACAGGCAGTTCAGGGATTTTGGATACAAACTGTCATATTTAGAGTAGATGGGAAATGGGTACTTACTGTATAGCACAAGGAACTGTGTGTGATTGGGTCACTTTGCTGTACAATAGAAACTGAAGAAACATTGTAAATCAGCTATATTTTAATTAAAAGAACAAAGTAAGCAATCTACTTTTTTTTTTTTTTTTTTTTTTTTGTCTTTTTAGGGCCACACCCGCAGCATATGGAAGTTCCCAGAATAGGGGTCGAATCAGAGCTACAGCTGCTGGCCTAGCCATAGCCCCAGCAATGCAGGATCAGAGCCGCATCTGCGACCTAACACCAGAGCTCACAGCAATGCCAGATCCTTAGCGGACTGAGTGAGGCCAGGGATTGAATCTGCGTCCTCATGGATACTAGTCAGATTTGTTTCTGCTAAGCCACGATGGGAACTCCCACAATCTACTTCTTTAGCATTACTGCAGAAGTGTTGAGACCAGTGGAATGCATACAACATGGTCTAAAATGAAGGATAAAGACCTCAAAGGAAGAGGAAAATGTGTATTGATTTGCCAAAGAAATTTCATTGCTTTTTCTCCCACCGCTACTCTAAGCTTTTCTGTGTGCTGTTGAGGCCACTTCCAAAGGGAAAGAAAAACATCCTCCCACCACCTCCACTCTCACATCTTTCCTGGCATAGATAGCCGTTGGGGTGGAAGGAGGTGATAAGGAACTAAAAGTCTTCATAAAATGACTGCTATTATTAAATAATTGCTACTATTTAAATAATTGCTATTATTAAATAATAACATATTCTACATTTTATTTTCAATCCTCTCCATTAGAACTCCCCCACCTACCCTAAGCCAATTTTAATTCTTCCATCAGCCTTTCTCCTCCTGGTAGTGCTCTAGGCAACCTTAACCCCAGTAGCCCATCCTGCTCACTAAAACTGCAGGCCATCTGCTCATCAAAACAGCAATGCAAATCTTTCTCATTTATTACAATCATATTAATTGATCCCAAATTGAGGACTCTCTCTTTCTGCAGCAACAGAGATTAATCTTAAATTTCCTAGTTCTGACCTATCTAAATGAAACATATTTGCTTAAATAGTTTTCCAACTCTAGCAGAATATGTATAAGAACATCATAAAAGAAATAACACTAGAAGTTGATTTTAGTTGAAAATTAAGCTGTTCAGTTAACTATACTAAAGCCACTGTAGAAAATGTGCACACTGACAATTCAAGGAAAGACTCCTGGGAGTCAGGCTGGTCAAGAGGAAAAGTTCTGGTGGTGTCCACAGAAGTGGTTTTAGCCCTGGGGCTAATATGTTCTAACTGTGATTCTTTTTTGTTTGTTTGTTTGCTGTTTTCGCTGAGTCCCAGGCTTTATTTAAGAACAAAGTGATGAGTGATGTGGGGATTAAAATCAAGATCATCACTGAACTTCACTTTCCCTCTATCCAGTTCTCCTACACTCCCTGTCCCTCCAAACCCTTTGTGTTCCCAATTCCTTTCTTAGTGAATGAAGATCTTAATTCCAAAGCCCTGATACAAACCTCAGGTTTCTCTCCCTGGCTCACCCCTTCCTTACCCCTCAACTCCTGGGAAGGACAGGCACCTTCGTTTGAATGCATGAGAGCCCAGAGTGATGACAGACTCCGAGGGAAAGGCCTCGCCCTCAGGGAAAGGGACGGAGGAGTGCAGCGTGGTGAAGTGAGGGCCCCCATATACCATAATGGGGCCCAGGCACCAGAGGAGAGGAAAGGATACTGGTTCCCCTGGGAAAGGAGATGCAACAGCCTCAAAAATCCTCCCCTTGAGAAAGTCACTGCTTGATCATCGTTTGCCCTTCTGGCGACGGCTACAGAACTACACTCGGACCACATCCTTCTCTAGCCTGAGGTGCTGGGCCATGCGGCTGATCTACTGCAGGGTGGGCTGCAGGCACTGCAAGAACATGCTCTCCGGGTTGCCTCTCATTCGGTTCTCGATACTCGTCCGCTTTCTCTTCGGGGCTGCACGAGGGTCTCTGCCTGGCACATCTCCTGCTGATTCTCATTGTTGGCAGCTTCCTCTACCCACTTCAGCAGCAGGGGCTGCAGCTTACATGTGTTCCTGAAACTGAGCTTCAAAGCCTCAAAACTGCAGATGGTCATTTGGCTGAACACCTTCCCAAAGAGAACAGGGTGAGCCCCACATCGGCCTGGGTGTATCCCAGGGTGATCCTCTTCTGCTTTAGAAGCTTGGCAAATTGTTGAAGGTCTTTCTGAAGCGTTTTGATGTCCTGGGACTTCTCAGGATTCGGCTCTAGTTTCTCCTTGTCCAGCTGTGCAGTGCCAACGGGGGTGGCATAGGGCTCCAGGGAGGCCCCCTCGGAGTTGCTCCCCACCCCGACTCCTGCCTGGCCCTAGGGCTGAGGGATCTCCAGGCCGCCTTGGGGCACCAGCCCCTCTCTGACCTGAGGTGCACAGTAGGCCATCCCTCCGCAGAAGTCCTAGGGCGGGGGGCATGAGAGAAGCCTCCCCACCTCTGCGTCCAGCAGCCCCCCGCCAGATCCCTGACCCACCAGGAGGCCCTTGGAAGCACAGCCAGGTCGGAGGATCAACCCAGCCTGGCTCTGGCCTTTCTGGCCCATCGCCTCCACCGCCTGGGGGAGCGAAAGGGCAAAGTCGGAAGCCAGGTGTCCCACGATGGTGAAGGAAGGCACCCCCAAGCCAGGGGCCCGGTAAAATCAGAGCTCTCCAAGGAGACTGTTTGGCCTGTGATTCTGAGTAAGTTAACACGCTTTCACAAGCACTTTTTTGTTAGCTATATTACACTGAGATTCATTTCTAATGTGACTTCCTGTTAGAGTAACATGAGCCTAGGGGGTTCATGAGACCCTACTGGATTTCTCTTCCAGGTTTCCCTTAGAATAGGCTTCTCCTGTATAACACAGAATATTCTATAGACATATGAAAATGCATTGAGACTTCTCACTTGATAAGAAGAAGCAAGATTCAGAGTTCCCATCGTGGCTCAGTGGTTAGGAACTAGGAGCCATGAGGTTGTGGGTTCCATCCCTGGCCTTGCTCAGTGGGTTAAGGATCCGGCTTTGCCGTGAGCTGTGGTGTAGGTTGCAGATGCAGCTCGGATCCCTGCATTGCTGTGGCTGTGGCGTAGGCCAGTGGCTATAGCTCCGATTAGACCCCTAGCCTGGGAACCTCCATATGCCACAGGAGCAGCCCTAGAAATGGCAAAAAGACAAAAAAAAAAAAAAAAAAAAAAAAAAAAAAAAAAAAAAAAAGAGAGAGAGAGAAGAGATTCAACTCATGGGATTGGAAAACAATTAATTAAAATTGAAACCCTAATAAGGAAGTTTCCATATCATTAGTTTCATAATGCACCTGCCTCTGCTTATTTCACTGTCACTAGTAAAATTTAATTGCTTCATATTTTATATTTATTATTTTGCACATAACATGTGCTTTAGATTATCCAATATATCTCACATAATAGAAATCCTTTATATACATACTTTAGAAATTCTCATGATTATATTTTTAGTAATTATGTTGTCTCTTAAGCTTTCTGTATCTCTTATGGCAGCATCTAGCTTCTAAAATTCGAATTTGAACCTTGAATGCAAATTGGTACACACTACAGAGATATTTTTTAAAAATTATGTTCATTGCTTCAATAACCAAGGTTCTGAATATACACAGATATAGAGTTAATAAATCTAATGGCAATATTTCCTTTGAATTTTGGGATAGAAACTTTCTGATTTTATTTTTGTATAGTTTTTGCATATAAATTTAATTCTTCTAGCACTACTTTTATTTCCAGTTCCAAATAATTTCACACCTAAATGGCTTAATTACTTCCTCTGAAAATTTTATGGGAAAAAAAAAACGAAAACAAAAAAACAAAACAGGCCAGAGAGCTAATCTTTTTCTAGATGGCAGACCTGCTAAATCTGCTTCTCCAGAATAAGTGGGGCTATGAAGACTGCCAATGTAGTTCACAAGGGACCCTCTCTCCAGGTTTAACTTTGACATCCTTTGAAGGGCTAAGGTAATTCGATTGCTTCATAAAGAAGAATAATTTGGTAATGCTTATTGAAATACAAAGCTTAGCATAACTAAGTGCAGGGTTTCTCAAAATTTAATAGGGTTATGGTTTCAGTTTCACGATGTCTAAAAGGGAACACTGCACCAGAGTACAAAATAATCTTGCAGAACTCTTTTCTCATTTCTCTGCAATACAATTCTGAAGTCCTTGAGTCTTCCCCCTTCCATATATAATTCTCTCTCATTCTCTCTCTCTCTCTCCTACTAGCATTATCCTAAAGAGATATTTACAGAGAACTAGTTAAGATAAAAGGCTAAGGATGAAACCCTTCCTGGAGGTGTATTTCCACTATATTAAAATTTATAATTGCCTTAAAAATATCTCAAACACAGTCCAGGGCCAGGATTGTGCTGGTAAAAATAAGGCACTTGCCCCAGGACAAAATTTAAAGGGAACCCCCCCAAATCAGTAATCAAGATAAACATCATTTTAACATGATATTCTAAAACATTAAAATTAATGTAAAAATCCATGATGAACAAAATATTAAATAAAAGATTTTATATACTATATCTAGCTAAATAAGTCCTTACACTTATTTCATTCTAATTGGTTAATTGTAGCGTAACTATAGTCCCATTTATAAACATTGGTATAAATATTAAGCATTAAATCTACAAATTTATTATTTGTCTTCCCTTATAAGTTTAGTGTTGTTGATCATATGAGCTGCACTTTATGTTTTGCTGCTGTTTCCAAAAGAATCACAATTCTTTGTGATATTTAGTAGTATTAAAATCATGTTTCCTAAGGGGTCTAATTTAATACAATGCTATTCTTCTCCCGTTATTAATAAAAATCAAGCCATTCATGTGTTTGACATAAGGCTATAATTACAGCTACTTAATTTCACCTTGATGCAACTATTACGCTGATTTTAGGTTTAAGATTTTTGAACATTTTGAATCCACAAATAAAAATAACGATAATAAACTTTTTAAACTTCCACACAGAAGCACGACAGTAAGTGTGACTTTGTAATTTACAAATAAAGAGTCAAAATTAGAGGACACCACCATGACTTCAGACACTTTGTTGATGCTGTTACTGGAGGGGTGGCTCACACTGACCATTGCCAACACACTGTTTCCGGAAAGACCCCCAGAGCTTGTATAGGTCCATATAAATAATAGAGCTTTATGCATAATAATAGCAAAACAAATGTCCTTAATAGCAACAAACATAAAGGTTTCAATTATTTAAAATTTGAGAAAAGGTAGACAATGGGTGCCTAGAGAAAATTTCTTACTGAATATCCACTTCCTTGTCTGTTTCTCATTTTGCTTTGCTTTGAACAGAAGGGTCAGCCTTTCAACTGACCTAATGAAAACACTGCTGCAAAAATTAGAGGCCAACCTGTGTGCAACTGCAGTTCAGCCAGAAAGAATGCTAATTCTTGGCTTCAGTGCTTTCTTTAACGGAACTATTCAGGCCTTTCTGTGACATGGAACACTGTGATCAGCCAGGAACTGTTGGAGATGAAAATAACCTTTGTTTGTTATAACCCCCAAAATGTAGTTCTTTTTCAATGTCATAAGAGACCTTTGCACCTAAGGAAAAAAAAAAAAAAGGCAGGGGTGGGGTGGGATGGTGGAATCAACCATGCCATAGTCATTTTCTTTAAAGGGTCTGATTTTCTAAGTTAGTATATGCACACAAGGTATTCAGAAGAGCAGCACACTTAACGGCTTTAACAAAAATATATCATTTCGAAATTGCTCAGGTATGGTCAAGCAGAGGTCAGGACACAGAGGTCTGGACATGGAGGAGGAGAAGCTGTTCTGAGGGCCCCCTCTAGCCTTACAGGCTGGACAACATTGACTTCTCACTTGAAGTGCCCTTTTCCATAAAACAGCATTATTAATTCCCATGTCATCAAGTTGTGATAAGAATTAAGTAATAGGACCCTAAAATAATTTTTAAATTATGAACTGTTACACAGATGTCATGAGGAATTTAAAAGATAACAAAAAAAATAAGACTATAAAGTAAGGTTGTAAAGCCATTTGTACTAGAAAGAAAATTAATTTTAAAATCATTGTCATCAGTCTACAAAAGTACAAAATAATACATTAAGATATTACAATTAAATCTTTGTTTGTTTGTTTGCTTTTTTAGGGCCGTTCCCATGGCATATGAGGTTCCCAGGCTAGGGGTCAAATTGGAGCTGTAGTTGCAAGCCTACACCACGCCACAGCAACGCAGGATCGAAGCCACATCTGTGACCTACACCACAGCTCATGGCAACGCCGGATCCTTAACCCACTGAGCGAGGCCAGGTATTGAACCTGCATCCTCAGGGATGCTGGTCAGATTCACTTTCCACTGAGTCATGATGGAAACTCCTGAAATCATTTCTTACATTAAGACTTTCCCTCTTAGGAACATGAATTAAAGATTGAATTAATATGAATGATCCTTACAATTTACTAGCTTAGGGAAGTCAGTTCATTAAGAAAAACACTTTAAATATTATCTTTACAAAAAAACAAAAAACAAAAAACAAAACAGGAAAAAATCAGAAAGTGGACTGGAAATTATCTAAGTTTGATACCTTTCCAAGTAGTATTTAAGTAACACAAAAATATGGGCACTAAAAATAAAAAATTTCATTATTAAGGAATAACTGAATAGTGAATATTTTACATTATACTCTTATTTGACCATTAGTAATCACCAGAGTAGACATCATAAAAAGTGGAAATATCCAAATACTCTTATTGAGTACATTAAAAATACATTGCTCCTTGCATCTGTACATTTGCTTTCTTTAAAATAATTTTATAAAACACAGGCAAGTTTTGTATGGCAAAAGAATTCTGAATAAAGCATATAAAATTCTTAATTTTTTATGCTTTTTTTAATTTTAATTTTTTTGCTTTTTTTTGTCTTTTCAGGGCTGCACCTGACACATATGGAGGTTTCCAGGCTAGCGGTCCAATCGGAGCTGCAGCTACAGGCCTACACCACAGCCACAGCAACATGGGATTGGATCCGTGTTTGTGATGTACACCACAGCTCATGGCAACACCAGATCATTAACCCACTGAGTGAGGCCAGGAATCGAACCTGCAATCTCATGGTTCCTAGTCAGATTCGTTTCTGCTGTGCCACAACAGGAACTCCAATTTTTTATCTTGATTATCTTTTCTCTTTGTTCTACCAACTCTCTTTCAGAAATATTACTGACTCTGGGTTTTCATTAATATTAACATGTGATTTTCAACTCTATTTTCATTCCTAATCTCTCTTTGCAAGTCCATATTCAATTACCTACTTGGATATTTCCTACAAACCCTTTAGCCTGTTCCAAAACAAACTCAACATCTTGCATTTGATGACATCTGCTTCTGTACCTATATTTCTTTCAAATTGAAAAGAATTGCTACCCACACAGTGAATCATGTCCAAAATGTGGCGGTCACAACCCTGCTTGATCTCAGACCCATCAATGGATTCTACTTCTAAAACGTTTGTCATGTTGGAAGTCATTCTCACACTCCAACATTTCTTCTCATCCTCTCAGCAATGTATCATACTCTACTACAGTGTTTCTCTATTTAGAAAGGCCCTATTGGGGCTTACTGGATAAGTCAAGCAGGAGAATCAACTGAAAGAGTACAGGAATTTTAGTATCCCACTCCCCATTAAATGCTCAGAGCACCCTACAGTCACTGGCATGACAAACCTCCCCATCACACACCTTTCTACATATCTCGGAAGGTGATGATACGGTTCTCTAAATATCTCATTAAATGTCCTGCCTCTGAGCCTTTAACACCTACTCTGCAGGAAAGCTCTTTCCTCCCATCTGTCTAGAAAACGGCCAGGCACTGCTCAAGCCTCATCGTGTAAGACCTTTCCTTCTCTGAAAGCTTCCCTGAGCTGAACTGGCCATGCTCATCTTTATCTTCCATAACACTGCAAATATCTTTTGCATAGGACTTGCCCAATTTTGTCTTAATTTTTTCCATGTCTTCTTCTCTTCAAAACTATAAGCTCAATCAAGGCATAAACCATGGTTTTTCATCTTTCATTCGTTCTTTCATAATTAAATAATGTTATAAATTTTCTCTTGGCAAAAAAGTATGGATAAATGTTACATAAGCTGTTTCTAACTGTTCTTGTTAAGGTTACCAAGGATCTTGGAGTTCCCGTCATGGCGCAGTGGTTAACGAATCCGACTAGGAACCATGAGGTTGCGGGTTCGATCCCTGGCCTTGCTCAGTGGGTTAAGGATCCAGCATTGCCGTGAGCTGTGGTGTAGGATCCCGAGTTGCTGTGGCTCTGGTGTAGGCCGGTGGCTACAGCTCCGACTCTACCCCTAGCCTGGGAACATCCATATGCCGCAGGAGCGGCCCTAGAAAAGGCAAAAAGACACACAAAAAATATGGTTACCAAGGATCTCAGGTTATCAAAATCAATAATCACTTTTCTGTTCTTATATTATTTATTACTACATATTACTTATATTACTTGGGAGCATTCAGCAAAATTAACCACTTTGTCTTGAAACACATTTTTCCTTGATGCTATTAGAGGAAAACCGTAAGAGTTTTTGGTCCACTTCTTGCTTTCCTTTGATGGTTCTTTTTTCTTGCTCTATCTCTGAAGTTGGAATGCTTTAGGATTATTCTCTAGCTACACACTCCCCCTACATCACCTCTTTAAATTTATGCTCCTAAGGATGACTCTCTAATCTATATCTATATATCCATTTCCAACTTTTCCCCTGAGCTCTAAATTTCTAGTGCTAAATCGACATTCCTACTTGGACATCAAATAAGTATCTGAGTTTAGCATGGCCAAACTTGACATATTCTCCCAACTAATTTTCTCCTGAGTCTTTTCCTCAGAAGAAGAGGTGATAAATATTTGGAGACAAATACCAATCAGTGACAAATAATTACTTTCCCCTCAACCCTCTCTGTGATGAGCATGTTTCCCACTCTATGAATTTTGAACTTAGCCCATCACTTGCTTCGGCTAATGAAAGCACTGATGGGAGCCGATGTGAATGAGTATCTGTGAGCAAAGGCTTTAAAAGTGTTTGCCTGGCTTGGCTTGGTCCATGCTATTCCTCTCCCTGATGCCTATGCCCCAGGCACACCTCTTCCATATCCTAAGACAGGCATGCCCAGGTAGATACTGGATCCCTAGTGAGAAATTCTGAGAGACTCCAGGCTGGAATCTGAAGCTTGGAGCAAAGCTGCTGCAGGCAACACCAGACACATGAGTGAAAAATAAGTATTCTTATAAGTTTTGAGTATAATGGAATCTATTCACAGTAAATACACGTACTTTTCAATGAATAAGCCGTGGATGTCTCATCCTTCTGAAGCCCTACTCTGTTTTCCTTATTTTGTTCTGAGGCACCTTGCACAAAGATCAAAATCTTTAACAAGCCTTTGCAAAGCCCTCTGTGATTGTTCCCAGTCGCCTCTTTAACTTCACATTACTTCCATTTTCTTTCCTATCTCTGCACACTGGCCATAGTGGCCTTCTTTCTATTTTCCTAATTCACTATGCTTCTCCTCTCCACACATTAGCTCTTACTATTTTTTTCCCACCCTGGAATATTCTTTGCAGCATAAGCTCCTCCCACCTCACCTCATTTACTTAATACAGTTCTGTAAACTTTCAGATCTCCACTTTAATTCCCCTAACGGTGAAGTCTTCACTGACCTTCACTCAAGGTTAAGGTTCCTCTAATAGTTTTATAATCTTATTTTATTTTCCTTCAGACCACTGATCTCACTATTTAACTACATATTCTTCTTATTATTATGTGATTAATTTCTGTCTCATCCACTAGATATACTAGATATAAGCCATAGCAGACTAAGGGACCATCAGTGATTTTACTCTCCATTGTAAAAGGAGAGTAAATCATTGTAGAGGTCTAGAGCTTGCACATGGTACAGCACAAATCAGGGTCTCCGTCAGTTTTTTTAAATATCAAATTTTTAAATGTTTTATTTGTTGTTTTTGTTTTGTCTTATTTTGGTCATGCCCAGGCAGGCAGAAGTTCCCAGGCCAGGGAATGAACCTGTGCCACAGCAGGGACCCAAGCCACAGGAATGACAATGCTGGAGCATTAACCCACTCAGCCACCAGGGAACTCTCTCTCTGTAAGTTCTTCTATATAAAGAGTAAAGATTCAAACTGACCAGGATGGAAGATAATATGAGAAAAAGAATGTGTATATATATGTATAACCAGGTCACTATGCTGTACAGCAGAAATTGACACAACACTGTACATCAACTATAGTCTAATTAAAAAAAAAGATTCAAACTGAGCTTCTCATGTACAAGTCTGTTCTTCTTCTCACTATTACATGCAAAATTTACCCTTGGACACGATATAAGGAGGGCTATTTTTTGCTTTATTTTCCTTTGATCCCATGCTCAGTTTTTGTGATTGCACATATTGTTCATCTTAAATATTGCAGATACTTTTTCTGCTTAGGTAGAATTTTATGTTGGATAAATTCTGATTACCTCTCTGATGTTTCAAAATCATTTAAAATGCTAATCCTGTCCTCTAAGATGACATGGACCAATTCTCTTCTTTCTCATCTTGATTTTTACCTACTAAGTTAAAGAGTGCAATTAGCAGTCCATTACTGATGAATGTATTACATAAAATGTCAAGGGTTTGCCCTAAGTCTCTCTTATGGGATAGTTTAAGCAAATTCTCTCTTCTTTAGAAATTGTAAATGGTTAACGTAGAAGTGACCATTTTGTATTTACAGAAGTAAAATCCATGAAGGAGATACTCAATATTCCTCTCAAAGAGAAGAAAAAAAAAAGTCTAACTTAAGTTAAATATATGCTTAGTTGTAGTAACTGAAAGGATAATACAGTGGAGCTTGATTATGAATAATAAAGGAATCAAAATTCTGGAATATGGAGACCTTGTGGTGTCTGTTAGTCAATGTGCATGGTAACAACTGATGCTAACCAAAAAACACAGAGCAATCAGTTACGCTGCACACCATTCAGCTTACATTAAAATTCCGCTGTTAATTTGAAAGTTTGATTAAGCTTAGAAAGTTAGCATATTTGAAACAGCATTCTAATTTCTCTGTCATTCTAGCTTTTAATGATTAATCATTGAAAAAAAAAAAAAACAAAGAGCTCCTAAAATCTAAATGAACAGAAAAAAAGGTTCTAGCTAAGGTTAGAATGATGTTTGAAATAATGATAATAAAATGATTATAAAAAATTCATATTTGCAACTGCCATAAATCATTAGTAAAAAAAAAATTCTTATTTTTCCGAGTGTTTTACACTTGTCCAGGTAAGAAATAGCATAAAACTCAAAATATATTCTAATGCCACATGTCCAATGCCAGGTTAAGAACCAATAATCAAAATTATCTGAATCATATATTTTAGAAATGACTCCCTAAAATTGTATACTTTTTAGGGAAAAAAAGAAAAGAAAGAAAAAAGAAAATGCAGGTTAAACAGTAGAAATATTAACAATGGGTATTGAGGAATAAATAAATCTTTATTATCATAATTTCCTGAGTCAAAGATGCTTTTAAAAGATACCCTCTACTATTTTATGAGAAAATTATGTTGCATAAATAAAATGTTACTACACTAATTTATAGAGTATTTTTTCTAGAAACTGGTACTAGTTGAAGTGCTGTGGTGCAATGGGGTTGGCGGTGTCTCTGCAGTGCCAGGATACTGGTTCAATCCCTGGCTGTAACTGCAGCTCAAATCTGACCCCTGGCCAGGGAACACCATATGCTGCAGGGCAGCCAAAAAAGAAAAAAATAATAACTTTTTAAAAATTAAAAAATAAATAAAATAAATATTGGTACAAGTGGGAAATACTAACAACAATGTTTTTAGAAAAATCTGCTGATAATTTAACAATTTGGCTAATCTAAATATTTTTCTAAATTTATTTTACAGAGTAAGTATTTTTCCAAGGAAACATTTCAAAGTTCTGGCCCACACAGTTTAGTAAAACTGAATTTGGGGAAGCCAGGTAACAGAACATCGTTAGTCTTTAACTAGTAAATCAAAGAGGAACTGCTGTGTAACATACCTCTAATTAGAATCAGCAAGATTCTGGCTGTATTGGCCAAATCTGACCCCATGGGGTAAACCTTATGTTAATGATTATTAATTGAATAATTTGAACCACAGCCCATTTATATCTTTATAAAACAAAAAGAAAACATAGATCAAATACCAAAAACAACAATCCAAAAACATTTCCTAAAAGAAAGGGAAATGATTTGAAACTATATTTTGAAATTTCATATTATATACCTCAGAAAACAATCTATCCCACATCAAAACATAGTCTAGTAAAATTATTAGACTTTATAAAGAAAAAGAAAAAAAATGAGTGAAGGCATTCATATACAATGACTAAGTCACTTAGAAAAATAAAACCAGATTTTCATTTCAATAGCATCTCTCTCTCTCGTCTCTCTCTCTCTAAATATATATATATATATATTTATAAAGCCTATTTATGTTACCATTCATCTACTAATATTTATATATATTATACTTGCATTATTATATATTTGTATGCTATATATGTTACATATAAATAACAATGTAAGAATAAACTATTTTTAAAATAAATAATTGAATGAAAGGAATAGAGCGCAGGACATGAGCTACAAACTATTTTTTTTAAAATATTTGTTTTGTATTTTTGTCACTGATCCATATAAATATGTCACATAACTATAAGACAAAACCAAATTTTAAAGAAGGAGATCCTAAACTTAAAAGTAAAATGAAACCAATGATCCCAAATGTGTATCCAGGTAGTGTTACGACCATACTGAGGGAAACTCTTCCAAATGAGGAGTCGCTAATCAATGGACACAAGGTCTCAATTATGCAAGTTAAATCCATTCTAGAGCTCTGATGTACAAAAGTGTTCCTATAGTTAACAGTAGTGCACTGTGTACATAAAAATCTGTGAAAACGGTGGATCTCATGGTCTTTTGACAACAAAAATAATTTTAAATACACATTCATAGAATTTCTTGTGGGCCATTGTATGGGCAAAAGAACCGCAAACAAAAAAATTACATTCTATCAGTAACAATGATGTTGGTGATAACGTTGGCATTATAGACACTATAGTGTGTATAATGTTGGAAGAAATAAACATGTGATTTTGTGACATTATAAACTTATCATCCCTGATTTTCCTGACACAGAGATTCGTGAAATGGGACGATATAAAATATATTAACGAAAAATTCCTCGTCTTTAATTCCAGTTGTAAAATCAGTATGAACTAACAGTACATTCGATTTTTCAAAATCAAAACAAAAAATATTTATCTTATTCTTTCAACTGAAGAAACAAACAGAAAAGTAATAATGAACCCAGTAGCGATAAAATCCCCTAGCAGCAAAACTGAAGACTTGAACTTCGAAAAGAACCATAGAATTTGAAGATAATGATGATTCCGGATCTGAGGCAAGTTGTATAAGTTGATGAGGTATGGATAAAACCACATTCACCTTGAGCTGATAACTCCTGGAGCGGGGTCTTGTGTACATAAGGTCCCCTAACTTCTGTCTAGTTTTGTACATATAAGAACTTTGTAATAATAGAAACAAAAAACCCAGATCTGTTTGTATGCAAAATCTTATGAGTGTCCAAGTGTTCATAATCTATAGAAGACATAATTTTGAAACAGCTATAAAGAGCCACATTGCAACAAGTAATCTAAATGGTGCAATTACAGTCTGATTTTTCTACTTCAAAAAAGCAGTGTGCATTTCTTAGTTTAAGGTCCACTCTGGACTGAATTTTCTTCCCCCAAATTTATATGTTGAAACCCTAACCCCCAAAAGTGATGGTATTTGGAAATGGGCCCTTTGGTATGATTAGGTTTAGATGAGGTCATGAGTGTGAGACCCTCTGGATAAGATTAATGTCCTTATAAAACACCAGAGAGTTTATTCTCTTCTCACTCTGTCTTTTGAGGACACAGTGAGAAAGTGGCCATCTGCAAGATAGGAAGAGTGTCATCACCAGAACTCAACAGTGATGTTAAATTTCCCAGTCTCTAAAACTGTGACAAAATAAGTTTCTATTGTTTGACCCCACTCAGTATATGGTATTTTGCTATGAAGCCCAAGCTAACTAATACTGAGGTTTTCTCTTGGTAGGTGCCAGAATTAAAAATGGTAGATTTCTCTTTCAGTTGCCTGTAAAATTCTCAAAACACCAAAAGAACACTTTGTTTTGAACTTGAAATATTCTGAGTATATAAACATAAATCAACTACTGTGTAAAATATTCATACCACTGGAGGCTTAAAAAATGTAAATGATTAGAAACACTAAATCACTGATGTGATTACAGAATGACACTATAAGAATAGGGCAGCAACAATTAGAATCATGCTACATAATAACCATCTACAATGTGGAAAAAATACCTTGCCTTGGGTATCAAATTAAGGTGGATAATTTTACACTGTGTAAGAAGATGAATAACATATCTGGTATGTCAAAGAGAAAAGAAGGGGAAATCAATTTACATTTGTTATCTTAATTAATCCTTGAGAACACCACGGGCTCATTCTACTATGCAATGCTATTTCTAGTCTATTACATATAAACTAAATAGCATGTTAATTAATTCCCAATGTCTCTACTTATAGTCAAAATATAAGAACATAAATTTAACTCTAGTACTTTGTATTTAGCACAAAGTATAAATATATTTAAATGTTTATATACAGAAAGAACAACTGAAGATAGATAAATGGATTTTTTCCCTCCTTTTCTTTCCTGACTAATAAGATTTTCAATTCATTTTTAGTCTGGTTTCCAAAAAGAGTGAGCAAAGGGTGCAGTCGTATTGAGGGGGCATTAAATTTACAGTTGTGGAGTGCTAATATTTGGAAAGATGACTATTTGCTAGGCATAACAGTATCATGATAGTTGAAATCAATAAATCAGGAGATAGCTGTACTTCAAGTTCATTACCCCACTGGTGAGTCTTTCTGGAAGTAATGAGTGATAATATCTTTGAGTCCTAACTTCAGTAACTATGACAAGGCAAACAGAATAAGCTTACCTTTATATTTTTTCATTCTCGTGTTTCTGATTCATTTTTCGTGAGGAATGTAAATAGGAATTTTTATAAGAACAAATGCTCTGAGTTGGAAAATGGCTTTAAGAAAGTGCATTTGGATTCTGGAAGAAGTCACAGGAAAGTGGGAGAGACTACTTAACTCTATGGATATTTATTTATTCGTTCACTCAACAACTAATTATTGTCTGCCTACTATGTGTCAGAAATCTTAAGTCTGAGAAACCAGCCACAATTGAGATAAGAACAATCACTGTCTTCAAAATATTTGTATTCTCTAAGAGAGCTAGTATATAAAAAGAAGTAAACAAGATATTTTCAATTAGTCATAAATTTCATTAAAATATAAAACATGTAGAATATAGAGCATACCTCAAGGGGATGTTTTAGATTAGAGGATGGGGACAAGCCTGCTGAAGGATGTAATAGTTGAGCAAAGACCATGCAATAAATGAACTGGACGTCTGGGGAAAAAACATTCTAGACATAAGAAACATCTAATGTCCTAGATCTCCCTAACAACCTTCAGCTTTAACTTTATGATATTAGATCACCCATCCAGTACCGTTTTTTGGGACAGCCTCGTATCCACTTCTCAGAAATATTTGCTCATTGTCACAATCTCCAACACTAATCCATCTCAGTTTTTGTACCCATTAACTCCTTCAACATGCTGGTTTTTGGATTCCTTGATTTCCACTCATTCAGTGATCTTGTCATCAACACTACTTCAGCTCCTCTGGTCATACCAATACAGAAAACCCTCCATTGGCTCAATTTCTAGCATCACACTCCCTGACTACCACCTTCTTTTTTCCTAGTTCACTCACTCTAAGAACTCTGACTCCAATGCTTCTCCAACCCCATCAAGACCTATAATCCATGGAGGTACCAACTGTTTTCTGTCCAACATCCCCGACTCATCTCCTTGCTACTTTCCATACTGGTCATAAATTTCATGATACATCACTAAATTACTTCACTGTACAAAACTCCAGCTCTTTTGTCTCTTTCTTCACTCTGTTCTTGACTAAATCAAACCCTAGTTAAAATCAATTTCACTGTTTTGTGCCTACATCCTTGTATCTAGAGAAGGCTGGCAGAATAAATCACACCATATAATCATACTGAATGATTTCACTATACATTCATGAACAGTATCCTGCAAAGGGCTATTAAACCAGACAATTCATTCCCATTCTCCTAAATTACTACTTCATACTTACTCTTCTCTCCTTAGACTGTGAACATGTCCTCCCTATAGCCATTCTTACTGAATAAACACTGTACGAGAGTTATTCTACAGAACCCAAACCTCCATTTCTGCATAAGATTTCATTCCTCTAGCCTGCTTATATCACTCCAATAAGTCTCTCCTTTTCTTCTTGTGTCAACAATTGTTCATTTCTATTAATATACAAACTCTCTGTTACTTCTCTTTTCCCAAATATATTACTCTAGAAGGGTGACTAAATAAGAAATAAGAAAATAAATAGGTGCTTTGTTTCTGGAATAAATTTATAAATAGCAAGAATAACCAAGCGATTTTTTAAATGTTCAGAATTTATAAAGATGTAGTCGTATTTAAAATATAAGAAGCTACTATAAAACAATTATAATATAAAAATAATGCTAAAAATAAAAATAGAATTTTTTAATGGACCAGGGATACCTAAACAAAACTAACATTAGATGTAATAATCATGGCATTTCAAAACAAAAAAATAGGTAGGTTCTTTTTTTACAAAAACTATGAACATATTGATGATCTGGGGGAAATTTGCAACGTTATTAATAGGAAAAGGAAAATATCATTAAAACACAAATAACTATTACAGATTATTGCTCAGGAGAAAAAACTAGGCAATACGTATGTTTAATAATTTCAAAAGAGGATACAGAGATAGCCAGTACTATATGAAAAATAATCAACTTCACAAATATTTGATAATATAAAACAAAATAAGAAATATCATCATTGCTTATGTTTAATATATTTAAACTTAAACATTATACTTTATCATATATGCATATGTATATACACAGATAGACACAAACATAAACACAGAGACATGTATACTTATATACCTATCTGTAAATATAGTATACTCAGTATTGTGAAACACACAGGAAGTGAGTATCCTCACACTCGTTAGGGTATCAGTTGATAGCTCCCTGAAAATAACTTTGCAATAGGAAGCAAAAGTCTAAAAAATATTATTCTATAACAACAAAAAATTAAAAATAAGTTTCCAATAGTATATTAACTAAATAAATTATAATACATCCTTATTTTAGCATATGATAGAACAATTCAATATCATACTCTTAAAACATTATGTAAGGATATCTGATGTTGCCCCAAACACACCCCCAAATCTAAACACAGAATACAAAGCAATATCAAATAAATGGTCTAATTTTTCTAAAATATTCATTACAGTATTCATTATAAATAATACCCCAAAAGATGATTAGACAGCAGAGTATTAAGAGGGATTAGCAGATGCAAACTATTACACTTAGAATGGATAAGCAATGAGGTCCTACTGTATAGCACAGGAAACTATACCCAATCTCCTGGCATAGAACATAATGGAAGATAATATAAGAAAAAAATGTATGTATATTTGTGTGTGTGTGTGTGTGACTGGGTCACTGTACTGTACAGCAAAAATTGACACAATGTGGTAAATCAACTATACTCTAATAAAAAATTTTTAAAAAGGGGTGGCTATTCTGATGGAGCTATGAATAATTATAATTTTCTTTAGTATTTTCTACTTTTTTGTAGAAGCATATTCAGTATACAGCAGCTGAGAAAGCAAGATATTAAAGATGAAGATGGTGAAAAGGTGGGAAATTAGGAAGGATAATAAAGTTTTCTGCTCTTGACTCCTTCTGGTGGGAATTGGGCTGAATCAGTAGAGCCTCAGCGTAGTCACGTGGTTTGTGGCCCCTTGCACAGGAAAAACTAGCTTATTGTAAGTTTGAGCCAAATTTCACTCTATTTTCACCATCTCTATCACTACTGAATTTGCAAACATTTAGTTATTAAAACCACCAAAAGTAATTGTATATACTGCAGTGATGAAGAGATTCTAGGCTCTAAGTTCCAAGCATGCAGCTGGGCAGTCATAGAATATTTCTGAATTTAAGTACTTGTTTATTTAGTAATATTGGATGGACTAAGGGGAACAGCATTATCATTTTTATAAATCAGATGTTGCATATCTAAAAAGATTCCAAAGTGTTTTAGAGTTTCAAATGTTACACTTAAATTTTTGTCTTTAACTTTTGTGATATCATTTTAAAACATAAAGTAATAATCTCAAAATTATTAGAAACTCCCAGTAATAGAAATTAAAATTATAAACAATTCAATAAAACATGGAATTATCCTTTTTGGGGGGGGGGGCTCTGCACCTGCAGCATATGGAAGTTCCTATGCTATGGTTAGAATCAGAGCTGTAGCTGCTGGCCTGCACCACAGCCACGGCAACAGGGAATTCGAGTTGCATTTGTGACCTATACCACAGCTCACACAACGCTAGATCCTTAACCCACTGAGCGAGGACAGGGATCAAACCCACACGCATCCTTATGGATACTAGTCGGGCTCATTACTGCTGAGCCACAACAGGAACTCCTGGAATTATCTTATTTTGAATTAAATAAAAGGATCACAAATTGAAATCCACATCTGGATCACATTCATTAATGCTTGCACCAAGGAGAATGAGGGACAAGCCTGATCCTATACAAATTACATAATTAGTTTTTAAAATTTTATCAAATAAGAATAAAGTTTCCACCATTTGAAATATTTTAATGACTCTATATATTTCAACATTTTAACAGGAGTTTCTAGAACCTATAAGAAAAGAACCTTAAAAGTCCTAAGGTTATATTGTCTCTTGAGTCAAGCAAGAGAGTATTATTTATAGGACAATGAATGTACTACACACGTTGTAGGTCTGAAACAGTGAATTTAGGACAAGTTCAATTGCACCAAGGCATGGGCTAATAAACATCAGACAAAGCAGTCATTGTAAGCCAAGGCTCATCTATTATAACATGTGATCACACAAGGCATAATAAAGTCTTTGTTCTTTAAGTGCACAGTTGTCAAAGGGAATTATATATTCTAAATTTATTTTGTTAACTTGCTCATAATAAACGATCAAGTGTTTTGTAAGTGTAAACATTTTACAAATATAGAAATATTAAAATATCAAATAAAAAGATGAAATTTTACTCTATCTATAGCCAAATAAGTAATGATTGTAAAAATTAGATGTTAAGAACCACAAAATAAAGGTCATAGGATTTGCAGATGTCCCCTGTCAAGTATCATTTTCTTATATTAAAACCTTTGATTTATAGGGTTCCTTAAAGAACCTATAATCTCATTTAACCAATGTCAAAACACTTTGCAATTGAACAGATATCTCTAATTTATTCAGGAGAAGCCATCTCATAAGGCTCTTTCCTTTGCTTGTACAGCTAGTTGAGTCTGAGGATAGAACCACAGTCTTCTGAAACCTATTTCACGGTTCTCACTGAACCATTGTGTTTCTGCACAAAATCTTTGTTCATGTAAATGCCATTAGCTGAAAATCATGATTGCTTTTTTTTTTTTTTTTGCATTTTTACTGTGGCTCCCCTTGTGATATCAAATGACCCCATGTAATTTGTGAACTTCCCTTTTGTCATGCCCTGGAAACACCTCTCTTATTCATCTCTCCCCTTTGACTCTTTGCCGTGAAATAAAATGTTAAAATGATCAAAGCT
The DNA here is from genome assembly GCF_054392235.1 of Sus scrofa. Lineage (NCBI taxonomy): Eukaryota > Metazoa > Chordata > Mammalia > Artiodactyla > Suidae > Sus > Sus scrofa. Next base: position 79,238,143 of record NC_139387.1, on the reverse strand, counting down.
TCCAAAGTTAAAAGAAATAGCCTAAATTAGAATGTAGGATATTTGAGGACTGGGGGTTTCATCACTTTTGTTCACAATGTCCATTTTGTTCAAGGCTCCCTGGGATGGTATCTGGCACAGAGGAGATACTTAGTAAATTTTTATTAAAACATAGATCTTCCCTGGACTCCACCTCACTTTAAAGCTACTAACCACACAGAATGTTTCTTTCCACAGTCATGGCCAAATACCTTGAAACATCAGCCAACTAGATTGAAGCTTCAAACCCATCACTCTTCAAAATTATTGCAGCCAACTAGATTGAAGCTTCAAACCCATCACTCTTCAAAATTATTGCCAGTTTTCAAGGAGTTCCTGTCATGGCTCAGCGGTAATGAACCCAACTAGTACCCATGAGGACGCGGGCTTGATCCCTGGCCTTGCTCAATGGGTTAAGGACACAGAGTTGCCGTGATCTGTGGTATAGGTCACAGATGCTGCTCAGATACCATGTTGCTGTGGTTGCGGTGTAGGCCAGCAACTACAGCTCCGATTTGACCCCTAGCCTGGGAACTTCCATATGCCATGGGTACAGCCCTAAAAGCCAAAATAAAAACAGAAGAAGATCAATAACTTCCTAATTCTCAGAATGTAATAGTCTCCTTTTAGTCTTCAACCTAGTCAAATTCATTTTAAAAACCTAGCACTCTGCCTTGTAAATGTTCATCTAGTTAATGCTACTGCTGCCTTGGCCTAGTTTTCTTTATCCTTCTCTTTTTTTTTTCTCCTTTTTTTTCTTCCCTTACTTAAAAAAATAATAAAGTTCTTTAATTATGACCTTGGCCTCCTCTCCTCACTTTGCTAAGTCACATCTTTTACATCATGGTTTAATTACCATATCTGTTCCACTAATACCCAAATCTCTTTGGGTAAAAGGATTGCATATTCTCTCTTCTCGAATGACCCACAGGACCCTAAACATCACATCTTCAAAATAAAAATTTTTATTCATAATCTTCTTTCACTAAACTGAGTTCTCTTGAGTTTATATACTTCTATTCCTTGGCATTTTTCGCTATTTATGATTCTCAGCTATCTATGATTTCTATTTCTTTGAAAAAAAATACAATCAAGAGAGAACTTCTAAATATTTATAGTACCACATCTACCAACTTACTTTCCTCTGTATCCATATATTACATATTTTCTTCTATTAATTTCCATGATCCACCCTACTTCTACCTCTAGCTAATCCATCCTCATATACTTGGAAGCCATTCATATCTTTCTAGCTACTCAAAGACATACTCCAGAATATCACCCTGCCTCTTACCTCCTTGATTTTTCCTTGATGATTATGCAACATTATGCAAACCTGATTATTAAAATGTTTTCATCTTAAAAATGACAGTGAACCTTCCTTGATGCACATTTCTATCCAACTATTGTTCCATTTCTCTGCTTTCTTTTATAGCAAAACTCAAAAGAACTGATAATACTATCTCTTCTTGAGGTAGGAGCTAGCTGACACCTAGGCTGAGCAGCTGGAACTTGTCTCCTCTTACTTTGAGATAAAAATAACAGCAGGAACAGAACTCTGCTTGAGCAAATGATAAGGTGGCCACATTTTTCTAGGGATCAAGGAGACCTCCCAGGCCACACATGCGCAGAATAGATCCTAGAGTCATGGAAGGGAGGGGGTGCCAGCCCATTATATGCCCTGCCAACCTCCGAGAAACCCTGATGCTGGAATCTATTTTGGTTGAAAGATGTGCATGCACATGGGGGAGGGTCCTGAGTCAGGCTAGAAATGGACAAGCAAGGCAATGGCCAAAGGAACCAGAAAACTGCTCCCATATAAGCAATTTAAGCTACCCGAAAAGCAAGACTCTCTCTCTAAGCCCACTGCTGTGTCCTTTCCACATGCATTTTGCTTCTAGTAAATGCTTTACCTGCTTCCCTACCTTCTGTCTCTTTGCTGAATTCTTTCTTCAAAGAAGGCAAAGATCAAGGTCCTATGTCAAGCCTGCTGGCCCTTGCGGTCTAGCAGTTGGAATTCAGTGATCCTACTTCAACTCACTACACATTACGTCCCCCCGCTCAACCCACACACATAAGATCACCCTCCTCTTCTCCTAGTCCCTTGAACCAATTCAAGCAGGATTATCTTCTTGCCAATTCATACAATAAGTTCTTTTCAAAGCCCTGGAGACTTCTACACCAAATCAAATTAATGGCCAATCCTCTGTTCTCATTTTATAGGACTTAGTAGGAACATTTGACAGTACATCACTCCTTCCATCTCAAGACAGTTTCAAGACTTTCTGAGTATACAAAATAGTGAAAACCCTGTCCCCAACTCTTCAGGTCCCAAAGCCCCTTCTTCTGAAAGCTCCCCTTCCACCTTAGACAGATTTTCTGAAGCTCTTCATAGCACCTATTACCACCTGACATATATTTACTTTTTGTGAAATGTAAGCTCAGTGACAGAAAGGAATTTGTGTTATATTATTTATTTTTACTATTTATACCAATATACAAATTAATGAATTTATTTCAGACTTTCCTAATTCTTATCTGCACTAGATCATGTGACTTCCCGGTATGTGTTTCTATAAAAATTTTCTTTCCCTTTAAATCTACTTTTCAAGCTATTATCTTTCCAAAGCATAGATCATATTATATAGTAAATAAATCTACAACAATGTAGCATGCTAAGAAAAAGGAACAATCGATATAATATCTTTCATGGCTTGAGGAAAATTCTTATTTCATTGAACATTTGCACTAGCCAATTGATACGTCTTTTAATTGCTATTAAAACATGGTACTTAGGAGCACATTATAACACTCAAGATCATATATATTTGGATTATAATTGTGACTCACCTTATTTTTATTATCCATGAAAATGGGGTGACCATAAATAATATCTGGTTCCCAGAGTTTCTTGAAGAATTAAATGAACTAATGTGAGTAGCTATTACTACTGCTGCCAAACAGATAGGTATTCTTTTTCCTTAGTGCTCACTCAGCACCTCCTACCTACCAAGTTATTGATGAAAAAAATTATTGAACTGATTTTATATTCTGGCTCTGAGCCATCCAAAAGAAGCCTTATTTCCTTCATTTGAAAGCTAGCTCAAGTAGTACCAAAATACTACACAATACTATTTGCAAAAACATATAGGACTAAGCACAATCATTAAAAGAAATATTTTTTGGTCAAAAATATCACTGAGAGGTGGACAATGGAGACACAGGCTGTTTACTTTAAATATACTATACATCTACTTTATTACAATACCTGAAGCACTGTGTAAAATCAATGAGTATTAATTTATGGTGATTTACTTTAGAAATCTTTAGAAAGAGACAGCTCTGTACAATTATTATCTAGTTCAGTCCCTGACTGTTCTTAAAAAAAATGGAATAGAATTCCAGAGAGATAATAAACCATTAGTGCTCTTTAGATAGAACTAATAAATCAGAACACCAAATTCATAACTTCTGTAACAACTGAAAGAATTGAATTGAAATGACTCATTAATTGCAAAGAATGCTATGGTATACCACCAGGTATAAGATCTAAGAGGTGTTCTGGTTTTAGATCTAACACATTTTAATTTTTTTTTCATAGGCAAGAAATAGGTTTATTAGGATAGGACACTTGTGAGAGATGCAAGTGGGCAGGCAAGGAAGCTCTCCAACACATTTTAATTTTAACTTGGCAAGAAAAGATAGATTAAAAGTACATATTGCACCACAATCTTAAAACTATTTTAAACTATAAATTTAAGCTATTTAAACTTATTGTAAAAGTATTTTCTCTTCTAGTAAATTATTCCTCTAGCTTGATTCCTTTGACTTTATCCCATCTTTTTTCCAGCTTATTGGTTTACAATTAGATTGTCATAAATAGTTGATTAAATCAGTAAGGAAGCAGATGTAATAAAACATCTAAGACATTACAGATCAATATATTAATATCATTTTGTGATTAAATGAAAACAATGAGAAAAGCCAAAGTTCTATTTAAACACAGTTTTAATTTCTCACTGTGTTTTAAATATCTGGAGTACGCCAGCAGTATTTGCAAATAAGCACAGCAGTTATCAGTTATAACAACCATTCCAACACGAAAATAAACATCTTAGCACACAACAGACATGCATAACCAATATTTAGAAACTTTAAATTTTTTCAGAATATTTTGGGGAAAGTGTTATATAATGCACCGGGGTTTTAAAATGCCATCTGATACTCACTAGCTGTGACAACTTGGCATGCTACTATGCTTAGAACACCTCAGTTTCTTCATCTGTATAATGAGAATATTACCTACCTCATCAGTTTGTTGAGGCATTAAAGGTGATATGTATCTTTTATATAAACTTGGAATTACTTTTCGTTCTTTCTTCTCCTTCCATTCATTACATCAAGTCTTTCCATCATCTCTCACCTAATAATGAACACTAAATCTGGCCTCTGCCCAGATGTTCATCTCATACCCTTTCTAATACTTTTCTCCAGAGTAGGTCTTTTTAGAGTTCCTTGAAATGCTACAAACCACTGCTAGCTCAAACTGTCTGAAGTTCCAAATTGTACATCCAGTGTCCTCTTCAAATATGTGCAGTTATTTCTGCTGGCTACAAAATGAAGTACTAATCCCTGAACATATACTCTACACCCTCCATGATCTGAGTTCACCTACAGTTTTATTGCCTAATATTCTTCTTCATGGATACTCCATTTCACTCAACTAGGACTATTCATTGCCCATAAAGAGGTAATGCAAACACAAACCTCTTTTACCAAAACAGTTTACCATTGCCTATAATGAACATGCCCTTCTTTGTATCACAGATTCTTATTAAGGAATATTTCTTTAACAGCAAATCACAATCAAGTCACTTGACATTTATGTATGGCTTATTTTTTTCTGACAAATTATTTGTATTGTTGTTTATGCTATTATTTAATAGTATAACCTACTGACTAGACCATTTCTCCTTTTGTCCTCCCCAAATCATTCTCCATACAGCAGCCAAACTGCTATTTTAAAAATGCAGATCATATCAGGTCACAACTCTAGTGTGTTCCATACTTTGGGAAAAGACAAAAGCATCATGCACCATGCTGTACCTGCCCACCCTGCCTCCTCATTTCTGCTCTGGGATTTGTCACTCTGCCCTTGCTCACTAGGCTCATGGATCTGCATCTTTTAATCCTTCTTTGTCTATTTAATTCTTTCTCCACATCTTTTCCTATCTTATTTCTCTGATGAGACATTCTCTGACCATCTTTTCTAAAATACTCACCAACACACGCACACACCCACACACACACATTCATGTGCACATATCACTCTCGACACTTCTCCTGATTTTTTGTCTCCATATAAATTATCATTATCTTAAATTATTTTTAATTCATTTCTGATGCAACCAAACACCCAACTCCTCAAGTGGAATGTAAATTCCATGATGCAGAGATAATCTTCTCTATGGCCATATCTCAAATTTATTATACCAGAAATGTTCAATAAACACATGTTCATTTATTAAATTAATCCTTCTGCCAAAAAGTATATAGTCTGTTTCCTTAACCAGAATTTAAATTCCTTAAGGAAGAAAAATTGTATGAAGGCTCTAATGTTCTTAAAATCCAGTAGAGTGGCTTGAACATGATAGGCATGTAAATATTTGTTTCTATTTAATCAAATCAAGTAGAATCACAAGTTAAAGTAAAATGAATGTTAAGAATTTTGTGCAAACAATTAGAATTTCCAAAGTGAAACAGAAAATAGAACATAAAATAAAAATATCTGTCAACCAGTTCTATTTAAAATTGTTTTCCTCTATAAGTTTTATAAAATAGCTGATTACTCATTCGATGTGCTATGAAAATCTATTTTACTTTATATAGAAATTTCACTGGAAAAGTCATCTGCAGAATTATCATGTACTATATTTTAACTCCATTGAAATCAAACTAAACCATAAGTCTATGCAAATCTTAAATGAATTAATTAACTCAGGTCCCACAAAATCTGCAAGGGGACTTTTTGTCAGGAGTATATTTCTAAACCAAGGCAATGATATTTAAGCTTTTTTCTTAGAGTCACCAAACATATTTCCTTTTGTGATAGTAGAGATTGAGGGGGAAACAAATCAGTAAAAAGATCAACAGTATTAAAACTTCAAATAAAACCAAAATAATTCACTCTCATGTATTTTCAAATTTTTCTAACAGCAAACTATTTTATTGAGCTATTTCTTATTTCTTCCCCCCAACTCAACTTCAATGTTAAACTTTACAGTGAAAAGTTTAAAAAAGCAGATAAGAGTGAGAGAGTGAAGGAACCATGAGGTTGCGGGTTCGATCCCTGCCCTTGCTCAGTGGGTTAACGATCCGGCATTGCCGTGAGCTGTGGTGTAGGTTGCAGACGCGGCTCGGATCCCATGTTGCTGTGGCTCTGGCGTAGGCTGGTGGCTACAGCTCCGATTCAACCCCTAGCCTGGGAACCTCCATATGCCGTGGGAGCGGCCCAAGAAATAGCAACAACAACAACAACAAAAAGACAAAAGACAAAAAAAAAAAAAAAAAAAGTGAGAGAGTGAAATGCAAGGCACATAGTTATCATTCAATGATTATTTTAAATGAATAAATAAAACAATTTAAAAGGCCTTCAATATTATTAATAGGTCCTGGACTATTATTATGACATACACAAAATTCAAGTGGTTTGAAAAAGCAAGACAGATTCAGGATCAAGATGGCAGAGGAGTAGGATGTAACACTCACCTTCTCCCACAAACACATTAAAAAAACAAACAAAAAACAAACAAAAAAATAAACAAAAACCTTACATTTAGAACAATTCTCATGGAACATCTACTGAACACTAGCAGAAGACCTCAGACTTCCACGAAGGGCAAGAAGACCTCTGCATAACTAGGTAGAACAAAAGGAAAAAGAAGAGGGAGTTCCCGTCATGGCTCAGTGGTTAACGAATCCAACTAGGAACCATGAGGTTGCGGGTTTGGTCCCTGGCCTTGCTCAGTGGGTTAAGGATCCAAAGTTGCCGTGAGCTGTGGTGTAGGTCACAGATGCAGCTTGGATCCCGTGTTGCTGTGGCTCTGGGGTAGGCCGGCAGCTACAGCTCTGATTGGACCCCTAGCCTGGGAACCTCCATATGCCACGGGAGTGGCCCTAGAAATGGCAAAAAGACCAAAAAAAAAAAAGGGGGGGGGGAGTAAAAAGAAGAGAGAGAGACAGAAGAAGAGGAAGAAAAGGAAGCAGGATGGCAGGATGGGACCAGTACTCCTGAGAGGGAGCTGTGAAAGAGGAAAGGAATCTGCACCCTGGGAGGACATAAAACTAACAGGGAGATCAGTCAGGACAGAGAGGAAACCTCCAAGTCTTGGAGAAAAGCACAGCAGCTGGGCTGAGGAGGGCAAAACAGAGATGATCAAGACTACCATCTAGGGCACCACAGTCTGAGACTGTGGGTGGGGGCTGGGTGCTAAGGCCTGGACTTCAGAGGTCGATCCCAGAACAAGAACAAGGGTTGCCTGTGTGGAAACAACCTGAAGAGGGCTGGAGAGTGGTGCTTCACAGCCCAGGGCATGTAGGAAGAGGGCTGGGCTCTCCAGAGAAGCAAGGTGACAGTTTGGGGACGTGCTGGTTGGGGGAGAAGGGAGGAACCACCATGGGGGCTTGTCTTTCTGAGCATATACAGGCTCTCAGGTGGCAGGGTACCTCTTGCACAGGCTATGGGGTCACTACCATTGCCAAGAGCCCTGCAACCAGCTGCTGCCTGCAGGCACCACCCACTCATCTGGAAGCACAGGCAGTCCATGCACCTGCACACCTTGGATCAAAGGGATAATGGCCTGCACACACTAAGGAAAGCGACGACAAGCATACAAACTAAAAACAGCCCTCACACCAAAAAATAATAAACCCACACAAGTACCCAGGGATGTTCCCATATATAGATAGTCCTCCAACCCTAAAGTAGATCATTATTTTCCCTAAATTGACAGAGTAAAATATAAGTAAAATGAAGAACCACAGGAACCATTCTCAGTTAAAAGAGAGAATTCCCCTGAAGAAGAAACAATGAAAGATACCTCTGTAGTGTAACAGACACCAAGTTCAAAAAAGAGGTACTAAAAATACTAAAGGAATTAAGAACATCTATTGACAGTAATGCAGATTACTTTACAAAGGAACTAGAAACTATAAGAAGAAGTCAAGACAAATTAGAAAATTCACTTGCCAAGACAAAAGCTGAGCTAAAGGCATTTAACAGCAGAATGAATAATGCAGAGGAAGCAATAAGTGACTCAGAAGATAGAATAATGGAAATCACCCAACCAGGACAGCAGACAGAAAGCCAAATGAAAAAAAATGAAAGAGATCTATGGGATAATATAAATCATGCCAATCTACACATAATAGGGATCTCAGAAGGAAAAGAAGAAGAGGATTGAAAATGTATTTGAAGAAATTATGGCTGAAAGTTTTCCAAATATGAAAAATCAAATAGATATCCAAATATAAGAAAAATAGAGGGTTCCCAAGAAGATGAACCCAAATAGACCTACATCAATACGTATTATAATAAAAATGGCAAAAGTTAAAGATAAGAAGAGGACTCTAAAAGCAACAAGAGCAAAACAAAGAGCAAATTACAAGGGAACCCCAATAAGGCTAACAGCTGATTTCTCTATAGAAACACTACAGGCCAGAAGGGAGTGGCAAAATATAGTCAGAATTCTAAAAGGGAAAAATTTGCAACTTAGAGTAATTTACCCAGCAAGATTATCTTTTAAAATAGAAGAAATAATTTCACAGACAAAAACTAAAAGAATATAGCAATATTTTAAAAGAAATATTGAAAAGTCTTCTCTAAATAGGAAAGAAATAAGATATAGGATGGAGAAAATTACAATTGGAAAGTAATCACTTAAATAAGCCAGTATCCAGACCAAAAAAAGGGGGAAAAAAAAAAAAAAACCTATTTGTGAAAGCAATGATAAACACAAGGAACAGTAAAAGGATAAACATTAAGATGTAAAGAAAATCTAGACTTTTTTTTACAATGTGTTTGAGCCTATATGTCTAAAGCAAGCAGATATAGGAAGGGGTTAACATACTGAAAAAAACAAGGCAACTGCAAAAAAAAAAAAAAAAATTTCACAAAAACAAAAAAAAAGTAGAGGACACAACCATAAAAGGAATTCACCCAACCTAAAAAAGAAAAAGAAAGGAACAAATGAGAAAAACAGAATGAACTGGAAAACAAAGTTTAAAATGGCAATAAATACATATCTACCAATAATTACCTTTAAAGTCAATGGGCTGAATGCTTTAATCAAAAGACATAGAGTGGCAGACTGGATAAAAAAGCAAGAGCCTACAATATGCTGCCTACCAGAGAATCTCCTTAGGGCAAAGGACATGCATAGATTGAACATGAGGAGATGGAAAAAGATATTTCATGTGAATGCAAATGTCAAGAATGGGGGAGTCACAATACTCATATCAGACAAAATAGACTTTAAAACAAAGACCATACAGATAGATAAAGAAGGACATTATTAATGATAAAAGGGTCAATTCAAGAAGAGGATATTACACTCATCAACATATATGTGTTAGTATAAGAGCACCCAAATAGATAAAACAAATACTAACAGACATAAAAGGGGAAATTTATGGGGATACAATAAAAGTAGGAGATTTTAACACCCACTGTCATCAATGGACAGCTCTTCTAGACAGAATATCAATAAGGCAACAGAAATCCTAAATGACACAATAGAACAGTTAGACTTCATTGATATTTTCAGGACATTACATCCCAAAAAACCTAGAATATACACTGTTTTCAAGTGCACATGGAATATTCTCAAGGATTGACCACACACTGGGTTACAAAGCTAACCTTAACAAATTTAAGAGTATAGAAATTACTTCAAGTATCTTCTCCGACCACAGCGGCATGAAACTAGAAATCAACCGCAGGAAAAGAAACAAGAAAAAAATGACTACACGGAGACTAAATAACATGCTACTAAAAAAATCAATGAGTCAATGAAGAAATCAAAAAGGAAATTAAAAAATACCTTGAGACAAATAACAATGAGAACACAACCATATAAAATCCATGAGCTGCTGCAAAAGCAGTTCATAGAAGTTCATAGAGATACAGGCATTCCTCAAAAATCAAGAAAAATCTCAAATAAACAACCTAACTTACCACCTAAAATAATTAAAAAGAAGAACAAACAAAACCTAGAGTTAGCAGAAGGAAAGAAATCATAAAGGTCAGAGAAGAAATCAATAAAATAGACATTAAAAAAACAGAAAAAAAAATCAATAAAACCAAGAGCTTAGTCTTTGAAAGAATAAACAAAATTGACAAACCCCCGGCCAGGCTACCAAGAAGAAAAGTGAGAGAACCCAAATAAACTAAATATTAAATGAAAAAAAAAAAGAGAGAAATCTCAACAGACACAGAAGAAAAGCAAAAATCCATAAAAGAATACTATGAATAATTATAGGCCAACATATTTGACAACCTAGATGAAATGGATAAGTTTCTAGAACATACAGCCCAACAAAACTGAATCAAGAGGAAAGAGATTATTTGAACAGACAGATCACTAGAAATGAAATTGAATATGGAATTTAAAAACTCCCTACAAACAAAAGTCCAGGACCAGATGATTTCACAGGTAAATTCTACCAAACATGCAAAGAATTTATACCCATTATTCATAAACTCTTCCAAAAGACTGAAGAAGGAACACTCCTAAAGATATCCTATGAAGCCACCATCACCCTAATACCAAAATCAGACAAAGATACCACACACAAAAAAATAATAATTATAGGCCAATATTAATGTAGACACAAAAATTCTCAACAAAATTTTAGCCAACTGAATCCATCAACACATAAAAAATATCATACACCACAATCAAGCAGGATTCATCACAGGTTAACAAGGATGGTTCAACATATGCAAATCAATGTAATATATCATATTATTCCATGGATGGAACCAGGACTACAGCAGCAACCTGAGCCACAGCAGTGACAACGGATTCTTAACCCATGGCACCACCAAGATACTCCAAGAGCTGGCAGCCTTAACTATTGCAACAACCTCCCTTTCTCCATGTCACTCCCTCTAATTATTTTTTAAAATATTGTTTTGCCCCCATTGCCCACTTAGTAGCAATTCAAACCCCTTAGCATTTCAAAGAAGGCTCTTGAAAGTCTAGATCAAGTGTTATTGCCCAAGCTTATCTCTTGACACTCCCTCCCCCACCAACCCCTGTGTCCCTGCCAAAATTGAACAGAAAGATTCAGGAGGTGCTAGGGCCTTTGTAAGCCTCAGGAGTTTATGCATGCCTCAACATGTCTGTCTCAATCACTCCCTGCAAAATACAAGACTCAAACTTTTCTTCTTCATTGAAGATTTCCTTCCCTTTTTCCCCATCCTGCAGAGTAACTTGTTCTGCTCTCCACATTTCCATAGCAGTGTATTTACATATCTGACATATTATCTATTACAAAGCAACAGAATTAATTATTGGCTAATCTGTTTTTCTTACTAAATGATAATCTCCAAAGTATCGGGCTTTATCATTGCATCATTTTCTCTTCCAATAATAGTAGAATATCTGGCACATGCTAATACTCAACTCAATGCCTGGCCTAACAGACATTTGATAAATGATTGATGGGAAGAAATTATCTGAGCATCATATTATAAAGCAGATATTCATGGAAAGGGTAATTCTTATCAGACGATCTTCAAGGTCAAGGAGACTCAGAACCAGGAGCAAAGCCTGAAAGACATCTGATGTAAGGAAAAAGACATGAAAGAGGATGAGATATAAAAATGGTGGAAGAGTTGAAAGGCAGCAAAGACAAACTTTACTCACTTGCAAATTTTGTCATTTCTGAAGTATTAAGCAATCAAGTGCAAGTTAATTTGGATAGAATTCTCTGCAACAAATACAAAGCATTTTCTTCTTTCCTTCCTTTTGTAAACTTCTGATTCAGCTACTGAGCAATGAAGCTGCTATGGTGAAATACCACTCTACCAAATGCTTTTAGTTTTAGCCCATTTAAGCTATTGTGAAACTCAACTTGGCAGTCACCTTGGTGCACAGTAAAAGAGCAGGACAAATGAAACTTCCCTGAAGTTCTTTTTATCATCAAACAGTAGGAGAGCATTATTGGCTCCCTCCAGTTGTGGCTAGGTTACATGAGTTATATTTTAAACATTTTAGGCCAAAATTCTCACTGTAATGTGATATTATTGGGCTGGTTTGTCTAACTGGAAAGAAAGGCCTATTATAAGTAGAAGTAACTCTGCTTTACTTCTTGAGAGCGTACATAAAACTCTTGGAAAGGTTAGAAACCCAGATTTCTTTTTCCCCTAGAATGAATGGGAGAAAAAAAAGGAAAGGAATTCTGCCTCTTAAAGCCAATTAAAAAAATTTAATAACAAATTCAAATGTATTTAGTTAGCAATGGTAATATATTTTACATCCATTTCTAGAATTTTCAAACATTTTCCTATTAAAATTCAATGCATCTAGTAATAGGTGTTATTTACATACATCTATCACAGACAACCAACAAGTGGGTCATCCTGTAATCAAGAAAAAATAAGTCTGAAGTAAAAAGAATTAATCCACTTTTCTTCTCTGAGAGTTGTCATCTATTGTTTGTTACATTAAACATTTATTTCACCACTCAATGTGGAGTAAAATAGTATAGAGTGCACAGACTGTTTCAAGCGTTCAGTTGATACTTATAAAGTCTGCTAGGTAATCAATAGATATAATTCAAAATAAAACTTAAATATATTGAAGTGATCAAATTCAAAGTCTTATGGGGGTGGTCAATAGACTTTAATTGAAGCTAAATGGTCAGATTATTTCTAATTAAAATCATTGTTTCAGTTCATCATTCTTATGCCTTTTTGTGGTAAAGTGTGTGAGACTTTGAAATCTTTAAGAATGATACAAAACAAATTCAGGCCATTTCTATATCTTGGAGGGGAAGCTTGCCAGATTTAGCAAATCAAAATACATTTAAATTGCACATCACATGATATATATTAAAAATTGAGTCATTGTTTATCTGGAATTTAAGTTTAACAAAGAGTCCTGAATTTGTTTTCTATCATTCTTAATGATTTCAAAACTCCACTGCTATACATTTTGTGATTTTAAACAATTTATAGTATTGTTTTACATGTCTTCAAAACATGTAAATGGTTTAAACATATCGTTGCCATTGGCTCAAACCAAGGACTGTTGATTTTTCTCTTTAGCATTCCCCAATTGAACAATGTTTGTGTTTAGCTGGCTGTGTCTGAGACATATAACTGCATATGTCCTTTGTCAGGTCCTTCTTATTTGACAATGCTTCAATATTAAATTGCAATTCAAGAGTACAGATATTACTACTTTGTAAAAAAAATGGTTTATATATTTTTGTTATTCTTTTAATAATTTCAGAGTAGAAAAGAGGAAAATGCCTTTGCTTTTTCTTTCCATAATTGAAATTCCCTGTGTCTGAAAATTACTGTTGCCTTAAACTGCATTCTAAACTAATGGAAGCAGAATCTTCAAGAGTCAGTCCAAAAGCTGTTTAAGTTGACAAATACCACAGGTGATGCTTCTGCAGCAGTGAGACCCACTGCCTTAGCCAAAAAAAGACTGAGGCTTTTAATATTATTTAAAAGATTCTACTTACCTTTCCTTTCTCTGCATGAACCAAATATACATTTTTAATAATCTTATACATTTTTAAGAGTCTTACTATTTCTATAAAGCAATACTCATTTGACTTCAAGAACACCTAGAAGGTTTAATCTCTATAAGTTTATACATGGCTTTAATTATTAAATAGAGGCTGAGATTTTACAGGAAGGCCTAATTTGTTTTGGTTTTGTTGGACTCTCTGGAATATTGTGGCTTGCAAGAGGTGAACAATCTTTGAAGTTTTCAACAATCTATTGATACTTTAAATATATATCCAACCTACAATATTTATCCATATTTTAGTAGTTCTTCTAAAATCACACAACTAGCAAAAGGCTGGTATTTGAACATGTCTCACTGCAAAAGCACCATTCTTAGCCACAAAGCCATGTAGTGTCATAGATGATCTACTGCCTTTTCAGGGTCTTGCTCAAAAACATTCACATGGTAAACCCCAAGATATTTATTACACTGAATCTCATTTAACCTCTACCATCAGTTTGATCTTATTTAGGCTGGTTTATATAATTATAAATGTGGGAATCTCAAGTCAACATTTTTGAATGTTTCGGTTTCACATTATACTTCAGAATTTTAATTAGAATATGTTCCCAGCTAGAGAACTTTGCCTAATCACTAGTTCTTATGCCTCCTGCTCCATTTTAGTGGACTCCGATTGTAGATCTAAATTGACAGCCATTACATAAAGCATCCAGAAGATGATTAGCCTGGAAAGCTGATTTTTGTCAAGTTAATTACCAGTGGTACACACTGACTTTGATTCATGAATACGGCTTTTAGCAGAGCTCTTAAAGTGAGATGTTAATCAGTCAACACTAATTTTTTATAGTTTAATGGAAATGTCAAAAGGAGGGTTTCAGGGAAAGCCCAGGCAAGAGGAACCCTGGTGTGCACTGAAAGAATCACCAAATATAAAAGAAGCATTCATTTTCAAGAAGTGTTTTCAAGCTACTTGATCATGAAATGAACACTCCTTTAACGGCTGGAGCTGCAATCAAATCAATCATCAGTGCTCTTGACAAACATAGACATCAATTGAGAGATTGTGTTCCCTCTTTCAGGTACAAACTTTCCAAATTAAATACAGCTATGTGGCACTAAAGGTGAATACCAAAAGGCAGGACAAACAAGAAAAGGTATTTCTATTAAATATAACTTTAAAAATGTATTATATAATTTTTGATCAAACTGGAAATATTCTGCAATATCTTCCTAGTTTAATGGTGAACAAATCCTATTGGGAATGAAGACTTCTTCAACATCAACCTAAATCCTTCCTGCTGTTTTTTAAGCTTGTTGACTTTCTTTGTCTCATGCTGACAAAAGTCTCTTGAAATTCTTCCTCTCAGGAGAAAGATCTCCTTACCTAAGCACTTTTGAAAATGACAGTATAATAAGAAAATATAAGCCTCTTGTTTTGCTGCCAGATATCTCCACTAAGTATATTTCAATATCAAGGAAAAAAAATCTGACGTATATAGGATATAAAGAATCCATCTTTGGATGTAAATTTCAGTCTTCATTTTTTAAGCTTTTTTTTTTATGGCCAAGAAAAAACAATACGGGAAAATAAATGAAGTCTCATATGGGATTATAAACTCTTTGTCATTGGGCAACACTGCATTCCCAAAACACTGTATTTTGTATTTCAGAAACTGCAAATCAAGCATGACCTCAGCCTAAAAATGTTATGCCCAAATGTATATACTTACAGTAATCATCAATATCCTCTCCTGACCTACCTATCTTCACCCAAAGCCCAAGTTCATACCCAGGAACTGCATTTTTTTTATAAACAGAATGCAAAGACTATGGCTCCTAATTCCTCTGTAGATTACCACATCCATGACTGAAAGAATAAATTTCCTAGGAAAAATAATGCAATGATTGCATTTTTTAATATCTAATTAAAATATATACAAACTTTATAAGGAAGGGCAGAGACTGATGCAAAATGCCTGCCTCATTTGTTAATATCATATAGGCAAAAATTAGTGTTTTGATTATTTAAGAGGACTATTAAGTAATGCTACTAAACTGGGAGTTTTATATTAGCGAAATCATTTGAAAGAAAGGAATTTTATGGAATTAACTCCTGTCAGCTTATCCAAACATATGGACAACAAAATTTGTAGGCAAATCATTAACATTTCAATGCTTTTCTTTGCCTTTTCCTCAGTAGAGGCACCAATAGGATTTCTGGGCAAATGTGGATTTCAATCTTCTTTTGCACAAAAGACTATCACAGTCAGTGGTTTCATGTGCTCCTTTTTACATTAAAAAAGAAAATGACTACAGTGCAGAAATGCAGTTTTCCTAGCAGGCCATAAGCCTGGTCTACAAAGCTGTGGGACATCTTCCAGGACACCATTATTGAAATTTTAGAATTTGAATAATTTATCAGTAAAATGTATTTGATGCCATTTCATATACCACTATGATTATAGATTCAAATACTATGTTATCATCCTATTATAACTGCTGGGCAGAAATCTGTCTCTTGAGATTGTATGTCTCCATTTATTATCATTGATGTTTTCATTATTTTCCACATTGTTATATTTAGGAAACTTAATTGGATGTCTTAAAAGACAACCATAAAGTCAATATAACATCTCATAATAGCATCTTATCAGATACTACACATGTGAATACATTAAGAAAAAATAATTGCCTAAATTGAGCTATGATAGGCTTAAAATTGCTTTAACCCTTCTACATGGTGAGGCAAATAATTTAAGGGGCAATTTCTCTAGCTCTTCTCACTTGCAATTTAAAATCTTTTATATTATAGTATAAATATTTGTTGAATCATTGAATCAATGATTCAACAAATATTTTCAAAGCTCCCCCTGCACCAGGAATATAATGTTACAGAACAAAATGACTGTTCTCCAAGAGTTCAGTTTAGTGGAACATTACAAAGTAATGCATGTTAAGTCATGTGCTTGTTTTGTTCATTTATTATAATTAATTATACAATTAAAATCACTAATGATCCCCCCTCTGAGATAACCACTCTGAGTGAAAACGGTAGGGTATGTAAATATGTATTTGTGTGTATTTATTGGAGCATGTGAAATCACTGTTTTTGTGGATTAGAAATGGTCAGTAGCAGCAATGTCATGCAATCCCATCTAATTTATTTGCATGTATGAACCATGACCCTCTACAGCTGTATATTTAAATAATGTTTCATATTTTTCTATAATAAATAGCACTAATGGATATCACTACATTGCATATCTAGTCACATAAATCTACATATAGATCTCTTATTTTCCCCCCAGGAAACCTCCCCCCCATAAGCAAATGTCTAATATAAAGGACATGTACTTATTTATTGATTGATTGATTGATCGATTGATTGATTGTCTTTTTGCTATTTCTTGGGCCGCTCCTGCGGCATATGGAGGTTCCCAGGCTAGGGGTCGAATCCAAGCTGTAGCCGCCGGCCTATGCCAAAGCCACGGCAACGCGGGATCTGAGCCGCGTCTGCAACCTACACCACAGCTCATGGTAACACCGGATCCTTAACCCACTGAGCAAGGGCAGGGATCGAACCCACAACCTCATGGTTCCTAGTCGGATTCGTTAACCACTGCACCACAACGAGAACTCCCTTATTTTTAATCTTCAAATTTACTTTTAAACTGTGCTGAAAATATTTAGCTCAAGTGTTGGTTCCATTTCCATTTGGCTTGTATTTTGAAATTAAGTGACTGTTTTATTCATTTTCCCCATGGCATTCTATTGTCTATGGAATCAATTTTGGTCATTTGTCTTTCATAAAAAGCTTTCACTTCATTCCCATTTTTGCCTTTTCTTAACAAATAACTGTCATAGTATTTTCTTTATTCTTAAAGGGAAAAGCACCTCAAATATGCTATTTTATCTCCTCCATCATTCCTAACATAATAGTGCCTTTCTCCTTCATTTCCCTATAAGTCTTGCCCAAGCATTGTCTATTTTATTGATCTCATCAAAGAACAAATACTGGATTAAGTTAATAATGGCATTAACCCCCTTTTTTCTAACTTGCAAATTTCAGGTTTTGCTTTTGATTTTTCCTTCTTTATTTTCCTTAAGTATATTTTCTTACTTTTTTTCTAATTAAGTCACTAATTTTCAGTCCATACTATGTAACATAATTTTCTTCTGAGTATAGCTTCAGGCTATTGCTTAATTTTATATGTTTTTTTTTTCTCATTTTCACCATGAAATAATTGTAGAAATGACTCTCTATTTTCCTGAGGGTTAAAAAAGTCATTTATCTCAAATGTAAAACTGTTTCATTCGGCAAATGCTGTGAGTGTTTAGAGTCACCCCAAATACCCCTTCTCATCTGACCTCCTTTCCTACAAGAAGGTAGACAGCTAAAATTCTCCACACGTCCTTGCAACTCCACATCTAGTTTTAGCAATGAGATGTTCACTGAAGTCACTGTGTGTACTACCAGGAAAGCTAAGAGCTTTTCTCATATAGTGCTTGCACACTGACTGGCTGGTCCCTTCCGTCCTCTGCCATTACCCAAGATCCTGCCTAGAATGTGGGCAAAGATTTAGCAGCCACCTTGAACATGAGGATGAAACCACACACTTAGTAGGGATGGAGAAAGCACCCAGGTACTTAAGGACATCCTGGAGCTGTGCACAGAGCTAAACTGCCTATCTTGGGACCTCTTGCTTCATGAGAAAAATAAAGCTTCTACCTTGTTTAAACCACTTTCATCAGATTTTCTCTTTCTTGCTGCCAAAATTAATCTTAACTGAAAACATGTCTGTAGCAGATGTTGTTGGCCCCTTCAGATCTGCTTTACCGGTCGTGCACATGTCCCCCACCTACTGTGAGTTCATGGCTATTCCTTCTCTGAAAACCTGCCCTGGACTAAGGAGAGCTACTTCACCCTGGGCATGGCCCATAGACAATAGTTATACTTTGTTTTTTATTATTGTTATTAGTTGTTTATTAAATATCCATTGAATCTCAAAGATTTGGCGTTGATGGGTCAAAGTAAAATCGTACTGGACGTATTTAAACAGGCAAGGAAGACTTTGTTCAAGACTGTTAAAGTAGGAAAAAGAGACTGAATTCAACTCCATTGAAACAAGAGGTGGGAGAGTTTTAAGAGCTGAGCTGAGCTAGTGGAAAAGTACTGAAAGACTTTGGGGACAGAGTCAGTGTGATTAGGACATCTGTTTCCTGACTGTTGCTTATTGAGGTTAGGTTCCTACTCTCTCACAGAAACTGGGAGATGGGGCAGAGCCATCTTTCTCGATGACTATATTACTTTTTTTTTTTTAATGGCCACACCCACAACATATGGAAGTTCCCAGGCCAGGGATTGAATCCAAGCTGCAGTTGCAACCTACACCACAGCAGGGGCAATGCTGAATCCTTTAACCCACTGCACCTGGCCTGGGGAGCAAACCTATGCCTCTGCAACAATCCAAGCCACTGCTGTCAGATTCTTATCCACTGTGCCACAGTAGGAGCTCCCGATGACTATACTTTGAAAGGATGACTCCCAGGTCTTTAGGAAAGATATTCCTGGGCTGTAAAACCGGCCAGTGGCTAGGAAACAATTTATATACATTTCACATGGGCAGAGAAAGAATTTGCAGTTACAAGTTTTCTAAAGTAAATCCTCCAAGAAAAGGAAGATCAGGGACCTAAAGTCAGGAAGAAGCCTGCCTAAAATTAGTCAAGCCGGGGAGGGGGGGGATCTTTAAGGCTATCTTGGTCACATGTCCTTTGCTTTTTGCTATTTTGGTCTCTTAATACTTCTTCCAAGTTTTGGGAGAATTTCTTAAACATATCTTTTACACTGTTGAGTTTATGAAATGTCATCTATGGTCTCTGTTTTCATTTGAGTTTTAATTTGGCAATTATGTTTTTCACTCCATGGAATTTTTCTTCTTTCAGATCCTTCTCTCATTATGACTTTTGCTCTACCTTAAACTTCAATAGTTTGATTTATTTCTTTGATTAAAACTCAGTTTATTTTTTATATCAACCTAAAATATTCTAAAATTTTCTACTATGTTGTAGTAAGCAATGCATAAGAATATACTCATCTTACTTTTCAAATGTCATTGTCTCTTAAACCAAAGTAAGTATTTTCTTGTTTGTTTGCTTTAGGCCACAGAGGGGTGTCTGTGCTTTTTCTATACTGAACATTGAGAAAGGTTCTGTCAAAAATCTTGAGGTTATATTTCCAAATATTCTGAGTACACATGAAAGGACAAGGGGGTAGTTTCCAATTACTCTACATTCATTTTGCTAAGCAGTAGTTGCAGTTGACTGGATGGCGGTGGACGGAAATTAAGCTAAACTAGAGAAAGTCAGGACAGGACTGTCATCTATGTTGAAGATGAGTTTTCTTTTTCTTTATTTATAGAGCCATTAGTTGGCTGGGCCTTGCCACTATTCTATGCCTGTAAATGCTCTTGTATAAATCCAGGCATTGCACTAATACTTAGCTTTTAAGAAAAAATATTGATGAAAATCTACTATGTCCATGATTGTTTCTATCTATGAGGTAGGCTCAGTAGGCAGAATGCCTATGGTCTGTATTAATTTAAGAGGTTCATAAAAATGCTTTAATTTTCATTTGCTTTAAAATAAGAGAAAATAGATATACTATTACTGAATATATGATAATAAATTCAACCTGGATTATATTCTTCCTTATACCAAGACAGTTGTAAAACTAAATTTGTAATTATTTTCTTATGAAGGAAGGTGCCCACAAAAGTAAAAGTGTCTGAGGTTCTCATGAAAGTCATAGTGTGGTTTTGCTATCATCCTTTCCACTTTTGATATCCTTATTTATTTATTTATTTGCTTCTTAGGTCCACACTCTCAGCGTATGGAAGTTCCCAGGCTAGGGGTCAAATTGGAGCTGTAGCTGCTGACCTACACCACAGCCACATCCACAAGATCTGAGCCATCTCTGTGACCTACACCACAGCTTACGGCAATGCCAGATCCTTAACCCATTGAGAGAGGCCAGGGATCAAACCCACATCCTCATGGATCCTAGTAGGCTTCGTTACCACTGAGCCATGATGGGAACCCCTGATGAGTCTTTTTAACCACAGAGATTCTTGGTCATATTAGTGGTTTCCTCATCCTAGTATAACTTCACCATATCTAAAAAACCACATCAAAGTTTCTATTGTGAATATCATCCCAGGCCATATCCCCCTCCTAGTTTTATACCCTATTTTTGCTTATATTGATGAGATTCTTATAAGTCAGGGTATGTGATCACCTTATGAGTGTATTGAAGGCTTAGCTATTAAAATTGAACTTACTAGGAGTAAACCCATAAATAATACATCAAGTATTTCATAAGATAAATCAATTTGCAGTTCCAGTTTCCTCTGATTCCTGGAGAAATTCTAGAAGTCTAAAAGTCTCATCATGTGAGTCAGCTGAGAGGTTTCCAGTGAAAAGCCTGTAGAAGCTGAAGATGGCTTCTTCACCAGATAACTGTTTTAGTTATTAGATATGAACTCTTAAGAGATTATGGAAAAATTTATCCAATCAAAGGGAAAGTCTACATGAAATGAAAGTAACTCTCTTGAATAACTAAGAAAGAATTATGTAGAATTCCATGGCCTTATGCTATCTTTATCCACAGTTTTATAATAAGCAGTACAAATATGTTTCCCACGTGCCAGACATCCTCTCATACATGCATCACCTAATATAATCCTCTAACAATTTGATGTGGTAGCTGCTTTTATTAATACTATTTTACAGATAATAAAGTAGGCTTAGAGATTTTAGGTACCTTATCTAAGGTCATATCTAGTAAGGGCAGCGGTGAAAGCCAACCAAATTCTACTTGGTTTTTGCTCTAAACTTGTTACTTACAGTGCTCTGTCTTTCTATTTTTTTTCATGGATAGAAAAATACACTTACTGCAGGGTTTTCATTAAAATGCTACTGTCTTATTTGTTTTATCTTCAGTGTATATACAGAAGTTTCTTTATTGACTGTTGTTTTGCTTTATCTTATTGACACACATTCAAAGATGATTAAGAGAGAAGTTCTACTACTTTCTGAAATCTTTTGCATCACTAGACTTGTTCTAAATTAATACTTTCCTCTTATACTGAAAAACTAATATTATATACACAATTTATAAAACATAGTCTTATACATATACATACACATAAAATATATGCATATATGTATGTGTGAATATCTTTCCAACTGATCTTCAGTAACTATTCATTGACTATGTATTTGAGGGCAACATTTCCTGTCATACATTAATAAACTACAAGCTGCTTGAAAGAAAGGACATCTAACAGAGACCTATAATCCCTTTCCCAAAGTCCATGGGGCCAAATATTTTTCAGATTAAAATATTTTTGGAGTTTTGGAAGGGTGTGTGTGTGTGTGTGTGTGTGTATATATATAAAATCGGTCTGGAGTAGTAATGTGGAATCAAAGACATCAGTCTAGAGCAGTAAATTGGAATCAAAGACATCAACATTTCTCTAGCAAAAACTGTGAATATTCACCCAAGATAGAATAAATAAGGTAGAAATGGCTTCAAATCAGTTCTGAACGAGTTCTGCTACCAAACGAGTTCAGGTCAAAATCAGGTTTTGTCACTAAATGAATCATAACACTTTATGTTTAGAGCTCTTTTGAATTCTGGAATTATAAGAAAGGAAGTGTTGACCTATACTTCTTTTGTACCGTGGGTAGCCCCACCATGAAGTACTTTTTAGCTGATAGAAACATCTGTTATTCCCCACAGCTCAAATTTATGCAATATGCTCAAATAGCAAACAGCACCCTTTGACAATAGATTACAGAGAGAATATTAAGTACTAGAACTGAGTATCAAAGTCAAATTGGCATTTCTTTTGTCAATGAAAATAAAATGATGTTTTTAGAGTCTTCATATAACATAAAGAATTTTAAAACTTAGAAAAAAGATCCAACAGAAAAGAGCAAATAGGAGCTGGTCCTGCATGTCATTATGGCCATCATCCAGGTAGCTTATTTTATTGACTTTTTGGGCAGGAAACATGGTAGGAAAAGGTGAAACATTGAGCCCTGGAGATTATTATGAAGGAGGTCTGAGATACAAAGTATCACATTATAGATATGGGCATCACTGTCTTAACTCTGGATAAATAAGAACATCTTGATGAACTATGATGTTTGGGGTTTGGAAAGAGAAGAGAGGATCATCTAATAAAGATAACTGTTTTCTTAAGGGACAAAAATGTATTTTTCTTGCTTTATATTTGACACAATAATAGCTGGGCTTCAGCTTAAATAACCAGTCAAGATTATTTTTTTTAAATGTTGAATTATGGAGTTCCCATTGTGTCTCAGCTGAAACAACCACGACTAGTGTCCATGAGGATGCAGTTTGATCCCTGACTTCTCTCAGTGGGTCAAGGATCTGGGGTTGCCATGAGCTGTGGTGTAGGCTGCAGATGCGGCTTGGATCCTGCATTGCTGTGGCTGTGGTGCAACTATAGCCCCGATTCCCATATGCCACACCTGCAGCCCTAAAGGAAAATAAATAAATAAATAAATAAATAAATTTTTAAAAAAATTTGAATTACACAAAAAGCTCTTTGATTAATAGTTAAATTTTCAAAAGGATAATTAATAGTATTCAATTATCTGGCAATCATATTACTTTTGCATTTGAAATAAAATTTAATTTTTGAAAACACAAAACAAAAAGCCACACAAACTAAATGCTATTTAACTATGTGTCATAACATTTTTTTATACTGCTTCACTTTCATCTACACACACACACGCAAACACACACACAAAACTTTTGAGATGGGTATCTATTACTTAGACTGAGATCTGTCTATAGTGTTCAACAATGAAACAAACATACTCTGAACTAAATCTTTGAAAGCCAATGAAAAAAAACTAGAACTTAAGAGATCAAATTACTGCTAATAAATATGTTCTTCTTAACTCAACTTTTTGACTTTGACATTCCTCAGAGATAAATTTAAGCAAAAAATAGGCAGGGATTCCTAAGTAGATTAGTCTAAGAAAGCCACACTACTGAATGTTAGCGTTAGAACCAGTAAGATAGATCTTTTAGCAGAAGTCTACACTTTTCATTTTAGCATGGTGTTAACACATGGTAAATACTTAATAAACACTTATTTTGCCACTTAAGAGCTCCTGCAGGTATGTAGCTAGCATATCATGTACTTCCTTTGAACCATGAAAGAATATATTAAGCAAATAAGAATTATTTATTTTTTTGACCTCAAAGCAAAAGGATATAAAGTGAATTCTACAATTTTACATGGAATGTAGTCAAGTTTTTGGTCCTGACTCAAAGCTGAATGTTCTTTTCCATAAAAGTCACTGATTCTTTTCTTTCAGCTATTATATTTAGTATCTCTATTTTATATGCCAGATGATCAGGTTAAGGACAGCTAATACAAAGTTGCTTATAAAATAGTTTAGAAATTAGCAAATTCTTGGGCTAAAAGAATTTTGGGGTGACTAAATGATTAGGCCTATATATAAAGCTTGTCTAAATACTACACACTGAAAATGGAACTAGCTTCAATTTCAAATCAAGGTGACTATTATTTCATCTTCCTATTGTGTTCATTTACTAATTTATTTAGCACGTTCTATTATTATAAATGAATATCTATAAATACGCATTATTCCATGTGATGAATCATTAACTTTTCCATCTTGAGCACATTATTTCGGCTGAACAAGCAACACTTCTGTGCTCAAGGGACAGATAACTATAAATTAACTTTAATTGTCCAGTGTTTAAAAAGTTTTCAACTGTAATAACATGTAGGTAATCAGACAATGCTGATTTCAAATAGCCGCTTTTAAAAGATTTAACACCTCACCTCATCTAAGGTGAAGGATAATAAAATTCAATGAAGCCATCATCCTAATGGCACCTTTGGAAAATATGCTTTGATGGAAAGAAATACCAAAATTGTATTAGATGGACAGCTCGCAACTAGGAATGTACAAACTAGACAGTTCAAATAAAAAGAGCAGTAGAGCATGAGAAAACTTTGAAGGGTAGGTACAAAGTCCACCAGATCTGAATCTAAATGCCAGCCTATGATTTGCAGCTCTAAATTTGTAGCCTCAAGTGCCCTAAGTTTCTTCATCTGTAAAGAGAGGATAATGTCTGCCTCTCAGTGCCACGTAAGTACTCTATTCAATCGTGCAGCTGCTGCATGCTGGGCTCCTAGAGCACTTCAGCCATTTCCCCAGAGTCTCTTGTTTGTCCATTGAATTCTGCAAACTGGATTGAATTCTAACAGGACGGATTTCTAGTATTGATTGGAAAGGTCCTAAGTTCCTTACCAGAGAAGGCATTGAAAAACTTTCATAACCCTCAGGACCACTTTTAAAACTATCCTGCGGTATTCCATTGTGTATATATAACACATCTTCCTAATCCAATCATCTGTCAATAGACATTTGGGTTGTTTCCATGTCTTAGCCATTGTGAATAGAGCTACAATGAACATGCGGATGCATGTGTCTTTTTTAAGGAAGTTTTGTCCGGATATATGCCCAAGAGTGGGGTTGCTGGGTCATATGGTAGTTCTATGTATAGTTTTCTAAGGTACCTCCATACTGTTCTCCTGGGCAGAACAGTATATATAATGGAATACTACTCAGCCATAAAAAAGAACAAAATAATAACATTTGTAGCAACATGGATGGAACTAGAGACTCTCATACTGAGGTCAGAAAGAGAAAGACAAATACCATATGATATAACTTATATCTGGTATCTAATATACAGCACAAATGAATCTTTCCACAGAAAAAAAATCATGGACTTGGAAAATAGACTTGTGGTTGCCTGGGGAGAGAGGGAGAGAGTGGGATGGATTGGGAGTATGGGGTTAATGGATGCAAACTGTTGCTTTTGAATGGATTAGCAATGAGATCCTGCTGTGTAGCACTGAGAACTGTGTCTAGTTACTTCTGACAGAGCATGATACTGAGAGAAAAAAGAATGTGTACATGTATGTGTAACTTGGTCACCACGCTGTACAGTAGAAAAAAAATTATACAGGGAAATAACAATAAAAAAAAAACTATCCTGAATGTTCTTGGTTTCAAATGAGAATACATATTGCTTCAAAAGGAGATATACATCAGATGGGATAAAAGAAACACTATAAAAACTGAATTCTATATGCAAATCAAAACCACTATGAGGTACCACCAGCCAGAATGGCCATCATCAAAACGTCTATACACAATAAGTGCTGGAGAGGGTGTGGAGAAAAAGGAACCCTATTACACTGTTGGTGAGAATGTACATTGGTGCAACCACTGTGGAAAACTATGGAGACTCCTCAGAAAACTAAAAATAGAACTACCACTTGATCCGGCAATCCCATTCCTGGGCATCTATCCAGAGAAAACCATGACTCGAAAAGACACATGTACTCCAATGTTCATTGCAGCACTATTTACAATAGCCAAGACATGGAAACAACCTAAATGTCCATCAACAGAGGAGTGGATAAAGAAGATGTGGTACATATACACAATGGAATATTAGCCATTAAAAGGAAAGAAATAACAGCATTTTTAGCAACATGGATGGACCTAGAAATTATCATGCTAAGTGAAGTCAGCCATACAATGAGACACCAACATCAAATGCTATCACTTACATGTGGAATCTGAAAAAAGGACACAATGAACTTCTTTGCAGAACAGATACTGACTCACAGACTTTGAAAAACTTATGATTTCCAAAGGAGAGAGGTTGGGGAGTAGGGGGATGCGCTGGGGGTGTGGGATAGAAATACTATAAAACTGGATTGTGGTGATCATTGTACAACTTTAAATGTAATAAATTCATTGAGTAATAAAAAAAAATATGTATAAAAACCTGAATTCCACAAGAAAACATAATTTTAAAAATGGAGAAAAAAGCTAAATCTTATTCTACTGCCTTTAAAAATAACTCAATTAAATTTTAGAATCTTTCTTCTTAAAATATAAAATATATAACCAACAAAATCCCATTTTACTTAGTATCTTTAAACTTCATCAGATAATGAGTAATACAGATCTGAATGTGAAAATCTAATTTTACAAAAATTCATAAACAAAATTACTTTGCAAATGGCTCCTGTTTTGCTTGAGAAATACAAAAAGAGATTCCTCCAATTTATTAGATACACTGTACTTACAGGAATGATTTTATCCAATAATGACTATAACACTGAATTTCAAACTAAACGAATGCAAGAAAAACAAAACTGTATTTTTATATAGAACTATAAACTCTTTTCCTAGTGAAGTTACAATACTCCTTCAAAGAAACATTGACTTGAGATAGAAAAAATGAAAAAAATTTGAAGATAATTTTATATTTGCAAATGTTGACACCCAGTTGAGGAACAGAAATTCTCTCATTTTAAATATTTACTTACATGACTAGCTGATATTTAAGAGTTCACAAAGCAAGAAAAAAAATTTAAGTTGGAAAGCCAACATACACACATTTGCATATTTTACATATTATATAAGGAATATAATAACTGTACTATATGACATTGTTCTAAGCACAATATTCATCGAAATTAAGTCTAACGAATTTATCATTTTGGTCTAGTGAATATCCTTTGTTGATTTTAGCGTCCCTATAACCATATGATAAGATCATCATTGGTTTTCAGCTATAACTATAGCGATAATTGTTACCAGGTTTTGGAGCTAGACTAATCTACCTATCTTTGGATGCCCTTTTCACTGCAGGTTAAGTCTATGAATTCTAGACAAGCTTAGGAAATCTAGCTGGTGTTCCTATCTCCAGACATACACATTTGCTCACATCCAATGGCAATGCATATAAGCAAAGCTGTTACCATAGCTATTGAGTCTATATCATAAAGGATACATTGTTCCTTATAAGGTGCTATGGCCTTTCCACATCTGTTAGAGTTTCTCTCTTATTCCAAGGTTCTTATATTTGTAGTTTAAAAAAGAAGAAATATAGATAATTTGTATTTCAACAAGCTCTCTTTAAAATAATTTGTATTTTAACAAGTTGATACTGAGGCTGCCTCTGAAGAGCTACTCTTTGGGTGGTTTTGCTTTAATCAGCTTTGTTAGCAATCTTTGGTTAACCGGTAACACTTAGCTTCAGAAAATGATAACCACATCAAGAGTATTAGCTACTGGAAGAAAATAACAAAACAGTTTAGTTTATTGTATAGGATGATGATACATTAGCAGGATTCTTTGCCTTGATTAAACATTATAACACAGTTACCTTACTGTCAAAAAATAATACAAAAAATCTTCCAGTGCCCAATTTGAATATTCTTCTGTGGAAAAAAAATATTGATATCCCTGTTGCTTTTGAGAAATAAATCTGTTTTGGTCTCAAGTTTTTATTACAATCAAGTCTTGTAGGAGTGAGTGGGAGAGCCCTCATGCTTTCTCATTAACAAATAATTTAGAGCTCCTATAGCTAAAGAATATGAGGGTGAATGTCTTTTGCTGTGACAACTAGGAAATGTACCCTTGAGTTTAAGGGTTAAATTCTACAGATATTCCTAATATTTTGAAAGTCAGGATGATAGCTAACTTAGCTGGATATTACAATCACCTGAATAAGTTAGCAATATTGATACCTGGGCCCCACCATTCAAATGTTTACACCTAATTTGATTGGGTCTGCTCTTGACAGATGGAAGTGAATAGAGGAGAAAGATTTAGGAGGGAAATCCAGATAAGAAACCAAATACCATTTCTTGGGACCTACTTCCCATGTGTCAGGTACCACATGAGATATTTTATAAATATTGTCCTTAAACTTTACATAAACTCACAAAGTAACTTATAATTAAGAGCCTTTGTTAATCTAAGGGAAAAATAAAGGAATAAAATAATTTTCCCATGACAAGAGGTCGGTTAATAAGTGGGGGGACTGACTATTAGAACCCAGGTCAAGGTGTCTCCAGTGTTTATTCTTCTTCATTTCCTTGCATGGGTACTAGATGCCTCTTTTTCTTTCCTTCCTTCCCCACCCCTCTCCTAACCTTCTTTCTTTCTTTCCTTCCCCTACCCTCCTCTTTGTTTTTTCTTCTTTTTTAACTAAATGTAAATACCTTGGAATAAGAGAGAAAGTCTAATAGATGCTGAAAAGCCATAGTACCCTATGAGGAGCAATGTATCCTTTAGGATATAGACTCAATACACATGGTAATAGCTTTGCTTACACGTGTTGCCATGTCTGGAGATAGGAACACTAGCTAGATTTCCTAAGCCTATCTAGACTTACCTATCCAAAGATAGGTAGATTAGTCTAGCTTCAAAATCTGGTACCAATTATTGCTGTAATTATAGTTGAAAACCAACCATGATCTTATTATATGGTTATAGGGACACTGAAATCAATAAAGGATATTCACTAGACTAGTTTAAATTCATTAAACTTAACGAAAATGAATATTGCAAGCTTAGAAGAATATCTGTCATACTATACAGTTATTCATACTATACAGTTATTATATTCTTTGTATATGTTGGCTTTCCAACTTGGAATTTTTTTCTCACTTTCAGTTCTGGAGTAAACTCTTAAATATCAGCTAGTCATGTAAATAAATATTTAAAATGAGAGAATTTCTGTTCCTCACCTGGGTGTCAACATTTGCAAATATAAATTCACCTTCAAATGTACTCCATTTCTTCTATCTCAAGTCAATTCTACTGTTTCTTTGAAGGAGCATTATAATGTTACACTACTGAATCAGAATCTTTGAAAGCATCTGTATTAACAACTTATTCCAGTAATACTTATTTTCATGTTTGAGAATCACAAGCTTAGAGGATACCTAAAGCAAATAAAATTCAGTTTATAATCCACGGTGTTATATATTGTCATCTCATTCCTTTCTGTACCCATTTTTCCTTTTTCCATAAAAATGCTTACAAAATAATTTTCATGTAAACCATCTATAATGGACAAGAATGAAAACCATTAAATAAAAAAATAATAATTTTCATGCAGAGGGTATTTCTTCAATCAGCTGCAGAATGACCACGAGGGCTTGATGAGGTTCTGATTTGAAAGGATTAATATTAATCTTTTTGTAAGACACAAAACACTTTGCATTCCATTTTTGAGTGAGTAGATTGCACGCAGAGCATAAACCTTAATATCAAAGTCATATTCTGATTCAGAAGAGATCAGAATCCTCTGGGAGCTGGATAGTATAAAGTCCCAAAGTTGCACAAACTGCAGAATATTGACATGATACACATATTTTTAGCTCACTGAAATAAAATCTTACATTTTGGTTTTATGATGAATGGTTGCTTTACAATGAATGCCTATATATGTATTTTTTAAATAATTTATTTTCAAGTTCTTGACAACTCTTACAACTTATTATAAGGTAACCAGCTCAGAACTGAATAAATGAAAATCTGTAGGAAAACTAACTCAAAAGTGTCATTTCTTAAAACAAGTAATATACATTGTCCAGCAACATCTATTTCTGAAAAGATACAAGGGATGAGATTATTCTAATAATATAAAATTAGTAATTAGATATGCTACTGTATCTTTTCACTTTCTACTAAAGATGGATAACATAACATCACTGATGAACAACATTTTAATCATGCCTGAAATAAAGCAATGGGGAAGGAGTTATAATTCAGTACTAGGTGATCATCTGAATAAGATTTTACAATGACTAGTTCTCAACCCATTAATTCTAGAAATGCCCCTTACAAAGACTCTGTGAAGTCTGTTCCATGTTTCCATGAGTTGCCCAAATTGTATAAACCTCTTGGGTTTGCTAATGGTTAAAATAAATATCTAGTTCTTAAAATACTGAAAATCTTTCATGTGTCTATTGGTGTAGAATTTTCAAACAGACAAGATGCTGAAGTCAACTCTCAATTGTCCTCATAATTAGAGAAGTCCTATTATATGGATAAACCTAGAAAAAACTAATAATTATAAGCTTTTATATTGACTTTAGACTACATATTTATATTCATATGTGGTCAAGCCTAAATTTTTTTTGAGTTAGTATCCCAAATTCTAACAATAAAAAAGAATGAGGCCATAACTGATCATTCCATCTCTTACCACTTAGGTAGTCAAGGAGAAAGAGAATCAGAAGAATTCCAATTACAACCCAGGGAGGTCATTTGACCTCATCTTCTTTCTCTTAGCAGGGAGAAATAGAGCAGAGTATAACCTGAAAATATCAGGGGGAAAAAAACAGTACAATTCTGCCATTTAAAGGTAGATTAAACCAAAGCACAAAACATAGGAAATCCATAAAAAATTACTTCCCAATGATTCTTAAGGTAACAGAGTGCAAAGGTTTTGGGGTGGACATTTTATTTACTTTTTCACTTAGCTTATTATGTATGTAGAGAGCTCCTCGGAAATCTCCCTGAATACTGACTTTCTTCTCTGCCTTCATGACACTTTTTTTTAACATAACAGAACTTTAAAAGCATAACATGTTCAGCAGTACCTCCCAAGCACTTTGTGAGAAACCATGCTAAATACCCTATATATGTTAGGCCATTTCATAAATAGAAAAATTTACCTAGCATATATCAAATAATTCAGAAATTATTAACATAAAGAAATAGAAATCACTGAGTAAATCTCTTCTACTCGATGGAGAGAGTTTCTTTCTACCTGGAAAACACAGATTAAAAGCCAGTAGTATTTCAAATAGGAACCATAAAATTATAACCATATTTACCAGTTTATTCAGTACAGTGTAACTAATACTTTTTGTTAACAGTTTATGAAGCTATCAGATTTCCCTTCAGTATCTTTACTTCTTACCCAGCTCAGCATTAAGATCAAGAAGTCAGAAACTGGTATTTTTTGTTTGTTTGTTAAAGTCCTTTCTACAGATCTTGAAGAGGAAGCATTTTGCGAGGGCATCAAAGTAAGTCCATTAACTGTTTATAATGACAAAAGATTTAGGAAGGCACATTTAAAATCTGATTACAATGCTAACTGACAAAGAAACTTGGTTACTGTTGAGACACAAAACATTTTGAAATAGCTACACTTATAACATTGTGGCAGGACATATCCCAATTTCAGAAACTGTAAATTCTAAAACATCCATATTAAAAACATTTATTTATCTGTATAGTCTGAAGAGCCTTATCACTCATTTGATAATGCTCTCCATGTATTTTAACATACCAAACAATCCTAATTTGACTTTTTTTTGGGGGGTGCCCTCAGGGGGCCCTCTGAAGCATTCCAAAGCTAGCTGAAATTAAAAGAACTTTGATTAGAATTTGATAGGAAGTTTATCAAAATATCAGTTGTTTAGAGAAAAATATTTAGTCAGATAGGTTACTGTGGATAATACTTTTCCCATAACCAAAGTTAAAGAGATCTCAAAAGCAAATTCAGCAGATCACTTAAAAGAATTTCACATAATTTATTACCAAAGCAGCATTCCACACCAATTTTGTTCTCTTAACAGAGAGAAAGGCCAAATTCAAGTTTTGCACAAGCTTACTTTTATTTATTTATTTATTTATTTATTTATTTTTATTTATTTATTTTTCCACTGTACAGCATGAGGGCCAAGATACACTTACATGTATACATTTTTTTTCCACCCTTTGTTCTGTTGCAATATAAGTAGCTAGACATAGTTCTCAATGCTACTCAGCAGGATCTCATTGTAAACTCATTCCAAGTTGTATCTGATAACCTCAAGCTCCCAATCTCTCCCACTCCCTCCCTCTCCCCCCAGGCGGCCACAAGTCTATTCTCCAAGTCCATCATTTTCTTTTCTGTGGAAAGGTTCATTTGTGCTGGATATTAGATTCCAGTTATAAGTGATATCATATGGTATTTGTCTTTGTCTTTCTGACTTATTTCACTCAGTATGAGAGTCTCTAGTTCCATCCATGTTGCTCTAAATGGCAGTATGTCATTCTTATTTATGGCTGAGTAGTATTCCATCGTATATATATACCACCTCTTCCTCATCCAATCATCTGTCAATGGACATTTGGGTTGTTTCCATGTCCTGGCTATTGTGAATAGTGCTGCAATGAACATGCGGGTGCATGTGTCTTTTTCAAGGAAACTCTTGTCTGAATATATGCCCAAGAGTGGGATTGCGGGGTCATATGGAAGTTCTACGTGTAGATTTCTAAGGTATCTCCAAACTGTTCTCCATAGTGGCTGTACCAGTTTACATTCCCACCAGCAGTGCAGGAGGGTTCCCTTTTTTCCACAACCCCTCTAGCAGTTATTTGTGGACTTATTAATGATGGCCATTCTGACTGGTGTGAGGTGGTATCTCATGGTAGTTTTGATTTGCATTTCTCTTATAATCAGCGATGTTGAGCATTTTTTCATGTGTTTGCTGGCCATCTGTATATCTTCTTTGGAGAAATGTCTATTCAGGTCTTTTGCCCATTTTTCCATTGGGTGATTGGCTTTTTTGCTGTTGAGTAGTATAAGTTGCTTGTATATCCTAGAGATTAAGCCCTTGTCCGTTGCATCATTGGAAACTATTTTCTCCCATTCTGTAAGTTGTCTTTTTGTTTTCTTTTTGGTTTCCTTTGCTGTGCAAAAGCTTTTCAGTTTGATTAGGTCCCATTGGTTTATTTTTGCTTTTATTTCTGTTGCTTTGAGAGACTGACCTGACAAAATATTCATGAGGTTGATGTCAGAGAGTGTTTTGCCTATGTTCTCTTCCAGGAGTTTGATGGTGTCTTGTTTTATATTTAAGTCTTTCAGCCATTTGGAGTTTATTTTTGTGCATGGTGTGAGGGTGTGTTCTAATTTCATTGCTTTGCATGCAGCTGTCCAGGTTTCCCAGCAATGCTTGCTGAATACACTTTCTTTTTCCCATTTGATGTTCTTGCCTCCCTTGTCAAAGATTAATTGACCATAGGTGTCTGGGTTTATTTCTGGGTTCTCTATTCTGTTCCATTGGTCTTTCTGTCTATTTTGATACGAGTACACACTGTTTTGATGACTGTGGCTTTGTAGTATTTCTTGAAGTCTGGGAGAGTTATGCCCCCTGCTTGGTTTTTGTTTCTCAGGATTGCTTTGGCAATTCTGGGTCTTTTGTGGTCCACATAAATTTTTGGATTGTTTGTTCTAGTTCTGTGAAAAATGTGATGGGTAATTTGATAGGGATTGCATTGAATCTGTAGATTGCTTTGGGTAGTATGGCCATTTTTACAATATTGATTTTTCCAATCCATGAACATGGAATATCTTTCCATTTCTTTATATCTTCTTTAATTTTCTGATTAAAGTTTTATAGTTCTCGGCATATAAGTCCTTTACCTCCTTGGTCAGGTGTATTCCGAGGTATTTGATTTTGTGAAGTGCAATTTTAAAAGGTATTGTATTTTTGTATTCCTTTTCTAATATTTCATTGCTGGTATATTGAAATGTGACTGATTTCTGAATGTTAATCTTACATCCTGCTACTTTGCTGAATTTATTAATCAGTTCAAGTAGTTTGGGGGTTGAGTCCTTAGTGTTTTCTATGTATAGTATCATGTCATCTGCTTACAGTGACAGTTTTATCTCTTCTCCTCCTGTTTGGATGCCTTTTATTTCTTTTGTTTGTCTCGTTGCTGTGGCTAGGACTTCCAAAACTATGCTGGATAGCAGTGGTGAGAGTGGGCATCCTGTCTTTTTCCAGATTTGAATGAGAAGGCTTTCAGTTTTTCTCCATTGAGTATTATATTTGCTGTGGGTTTGTCATAAATGGCTTTGATTATGTTCAGGAATGTTCCCTCTATGCCCACTTTGGTGAGGGTCTTGATCATGAATGGATGTTGGACTTTGTCAAATGCTTTTTCTGCATCTATTGAGATGATCATATGGTTTTTGACTTTTCTTTTGTTAATTTACTCAATTAAATTAAACTAAATTAAATTCATTTTAAACTTAAGTCAGTCCTGACCATGCATAAACTCTTTTTTAAGGTCCAATGTTAGAGGCTTCAAGTCCCCTTCAAGGAGATTAAACCCCACAGCTTCTGGCCATGTCTCACTGTAATGCCCTTTCCCCCAGCTTGACCAGCCTAGGCTGATCACTTCCTGCTAGAGAAGGAATGTCATCCATCCCTCACCTGGCCTCCATGTAACCTGCTCCCATGCATATAAGTTATCCTGCCCAAGACCAATCTGAAGATCAAATTGGGTCTCCAATCAGTTAGCATCATGTGGTATAAAGACTATTGCAGAGTGAGTCAGGCCCTCTTTTTAACCAGCATGCACATGAGTTCCCTCTCCCTTTCTAAAATTGAACTTTACTTCAATAAATTTGTAAAACATCTGCCATTCCAATGCTTTGTTAAGGTGAGACAGGGACCAAGGAAACTGCGATGTTATCACACTTTCTACAACCCTTCCATCAACTTCTGTATCCATAAGTACTAATAATTTCTAAAAAGAAAAACATGTTTTCTTGTAGAGAACATCTCAGGGTGGCAATATATTAGTAGTCCTTAATACCTTTAGTTTCTTTAGTAATTGATGTCTCAGTTTCTTATTTTATTTGGGAATGACCTAGCTATTCACAAAACTTTTATCATTTAACAATTTAGCACAACTCTAAATTTTCACCTTATCAATATCTGGAGAGATCATTCTTAAGTAGACATTTTAAAGATATAATTATTCCTAAATTTTATCCAAAGCCCTTCTCTCACTCACATTTAACTTACTTATAAAGATTTCATCATACCAAGTTTTTTTTTTTTTCCTGGTAATTTTGCAACAGATATAACAAGATCTTATTTAACTTCTATAAACCTAAGTACCATAAAGGTGTTATACTTAATGTTGATGACTCTCTAAAGATATGTCTATATTAATTATATCAACAAACTTGAACTTTAGTTCCTAGTTCACAATGAATCTAAAATTAACTATGGCCGGTTACCTTTTGTATTTAAGAATTTATATAAGTGCTTAATTTCCTTGAAGCCAATTAAATAGGGCTCATTTACAAATTATTTTTGATAATACCATTCAAAAGTTAAGACAAATGTAATGCACATATAAACATATAGACACAACCGAGATCTCATAGATTCATTTTCTAAGCTTAGGCATGAGTCAGATATCACAAATAAAACTCACTAGTTTAAAATAACAGTTGGAATAAGTTTTAAAAATACTTCTCCCCCCCCCCTTTTTTTTGTGCTGAGACCATGGATCTCTCGTATTGCTTGCTGTTACACACCACCAAATAGGGCTGCACCCTCAGCAAATAGAGGTTCCCAGGCTAGGGGTCCAATCGGAGCTTCAGCCGCCAGCTTAGGCCACAGTCACAGCAACACAAGACCTGAGCCGTGTCTGCAACCTATATCACAGCTCACAGCAACATCAGATCCTTAACCCACTGAGCAAGGCCAGGGATCAAACCTGCATCCTCATGGATGCTAGTTAGGTTTGTTAACCGCTGAGCCACAATGGATACTCCGAAGTAACTGAATTTTTAAGTTAATATATTGCCATGAAAATATTTCTAGGGCCAAATGGTTCCACTAGTAAATTCTACAAGAAATTAAAATGTATCTTCCACAAACTCTTAGAGGAATAAAAAGAGGGAATATACTCCAACATTTCATGAGTCCAACCAACATAAATTTGCACTAAAATGTGACCAAATAATTTCAAAACAGCTGAAAAAAATCCTAAATAAAACATTATCAACCCAAATCCATTAATATACATGATGGGTAATAAATACATTATGAACAAGTTAAATTAATTCTGGGGAATCTAGATTACCATTTGAAAATCTATCAAAATAATTCATTCTATTAACTAAAATAAAAGAAAATTCATATGATCATCAGAATTAATTTAAAATCATTAAAAATATTTTGAATCTTAATAAATAGAAATAGCAGGGAACTTCCTTAACCTGATAAACATTATCTATAAAATATCTAATACTTAAAGGTAAAGTTTTGAGAAATTTTCTTATGAGATCAGGAATGAGTGAATTAATACCATTTTGATTCAACATTGCACTGGAGACTTCTAGCCAGCACAATAAGGCAAAATCTTGCCTTATAAAGAATAGATAAGAAGAGGAGTTCCTGTCATGGTGCAGTGGTTAACAAACCCGACTAGGATCCATATAGGATACGGGTTTGATCCCTGGCTTCCGTCAGTGGATTAAGGATCTGGCGTTGCCAGGAGCTGTGGTATAGGTCGCAGACGCAGCTTGGATCACATGTTGCTGTGGCTGTGGTGCAGGCCGGCAGCCACAGCTCCGATTCATCCCCTAGCCTGGGAACTTCCATATGCCATGGGTGCAGTCCTAAAAAATAGATAAGAAGAAATAAACATTATTCTCAAATGATATAATTGAGTATCTTGAAAATTTAAAAGAATCAACAAAGAATACTGATAAGTGAGTTTAACAAGTTCACAAAAGGTCAATAGAAGATATCAATTATTTATTTTATTTGTGTTTCTGAAATTGAGAAATTGTAGTGTTTACAATAGCACAAAAAATCAAAGACTTAGGGTAAGTCTAACAAAAGATGTATGAGGTTTTCATATTGAAATTTTTAAACATTTTTAGAAAAATTTTAAGACCTAAAGAATACAGGCCATGATCATAAATTGAAAGACTCAAATTTTTAAACATGCCAACTATCTTCAAATTGTTTTTAGATTCAATGTAATTCTAATCAAATTCCAACAAGGATTTTATGTAAATTAACAAACTGACTTTAAAATTCACAAACAAGGCAAAGAGTCAATAATAGTCAGGACAAACATAAGAATAACCTGTTATACTTAGACCTAATTGAGCTAACATTAAGACATACTTTAAATCTGTAGTAATTAAGACTTTTTTTTTTTTTTTTTGGCTGCACCTGTGGCATGTGGCAGCTCCCAGACAAGGGGTCAAACCTAGGGTACAGCAGAGACAACATGAGATCCCTAACATGGGCATAAAGATAGACAAACCTATGAAACAAGAAAAGTCCAAAAACAGATCTTCTCATACACGGACCCTTGATTTGACAAAGATAGCGTTGCTGAACAGTGGAGAAAGGACAGGCTTTTCAATGTATTTCTCTGGATCAATTTTTAGGACTGCACCTGGGGCATATGGAAGTTCCCAGGCTAGGGGTCTAATTGGATGTAGCTGATGGCCTATACCACAGCCACAGCAACGCAGGGTCCTAAAAAAAGCAAAAAAAAAAAAACAAACAAACAAAAAAAAACCCTCCCTTTTATCTATCTGTTGTATAAATCAACAAAACCAGAAAGTTAATCTTTAAAAAATTAAGAAAAATTAACAGTGACATAGCATCTAACTTTGTTGATTTCCAAGTTAGAGATATAAATCCTTAATTTGTTGAGATATTAAAAATGTGTTTAGTCTTAACCTTTTTTAATTCATTTCTTCAGAAAATATTTGTTGACTATTGACTATAAGTCAAAGACTTTATTGGGCACAAAGAGGAATAAAGCATTGTCTCTCTCATCAAGGGCTTACAGTTGGGGTAAGAGGCAAGTAAACAACTTATTACTATCTAGTATTGTTAAGTGCTATGGTTGGAGAACGCACAGCTTGTTACGAAAGCATGGAATAAGAGCTCAAAACTCAGCCTGCAAGTTCAGGGAAGTTCTCCTTGAGCTGGTGGCAGCTGAACTGAGGCTTGACGTGGTCAGGCAGATCAACTATGAGACAGACAAAGAGACAGGACAGGTCTGGCAGAAAACAGAACATGGAGGGAAAGTGGAGTTCGGGAAAAGGGAGAAAAAAAATGATGAATAAGGAGAAAGGCAAACAGTTTAGTATGACTGTCATCATGGGAGACTGGAGATGAAACAGACTGGACTAAGGTGAAAACAAAATTGAGAGAAGTAAACAGATCATTTAATAAAGGACTTAAAGTACAATGTAAAGGGCTTTAGGCATCTTGCCATTTTAAAAGAGAGAGAGAAGGATAAAGCTCTATCAAACATTTCCAGCAGAGGAAGCACCTCGTGAGATTGGCTTTAGAAAGATAACTTTGACTATAGCGTGAAGACCATGTTTAAGAAGACTACAAGGGGAGGGACTGAAGTAAGGACCCTGAGCTCTGAAAATCCTCATTTCCTACACAGGAAACAAAGGCTTGAGGAAATGAAGTAAGTTGCCCCAAATCACACAGTTTGTATCTGACTAAGTTAGGTTTCATGCAAAGCTGTGCCTAATTCTAAAACGTGTGCTTGAAGGACCTCAGAAACTGCCTCTCATTGAAAGAAACGAATGCGACAAGCCCTGAGCATTTAGAGAATAGTAACAAACCGGTGCAGAAAAAGCAATGGCAGCGTCAGGTCTACATCATCAAAATCAAGTGGAGGGGTGAGCAATTATCCAGTGAATTAAGGACCATCTGGATAATCCTGGCAAAAGCAGATTTAGTGCCTGAGTCATTCAGATAATTGTGCAAACAATGTGCCCTGCTCTGGCTGAGTAACCTGGTCATTAATATCTCCCATACTACATTTCACCCTGTGGCACTTTTGAAATGGACAACAGTAGCTCAGAAAGAATTAAGGTACCATTCACTTCATGGGGAAGCCACATAAATAATCATGGGACCTCAATAGACCGAGAGTATATTGTCTGTGTCCCCAGGAGCCATTTCACACAGATATATGATATCCATAAGCCAAATCCCACTTCAAAGGAAAGAAGTTCAGCAACAGCACCCGCAAATGCGAATTTTTACATTCAATTCTCTGTCAAGTAGCAGAAAGTTTTCTGAGCATTAAAGCAATGAGAGATATTCCTACAAATCGATTTATGGATTAAACTACAGAAAGGTTACAAATTTCTATATGACCAAACACATAAAAAGTAAAAGGCAAAAAACAGGGTGAGGAAATTTTTCACAGTTTACAATAGGTTTCTTATTATATGAAGAAAATATGGATATCCCAAAAAAGGCATAGTCAAATGAAATCCACAAATTAAGAAACACAAAGAGCAGATAAAATGAAAACATTTCTCAAATTCATCCAAAATCATAGAAACACAACTCAAAGAATAACTAAATTTCTACTATCAAAACAGTCACAATTGTTTTAACCACAACACCAAGTGTTAATGAGAATATTGCCAAATCAGTTTTATACTGATTGTCAATCTGCGCACAATTTTTTTGCCAGGGTAATTTGGCTATAAACATTAGGTATGTGAAAATATTTATACATATGATCCAGTAACATCTAAGTTATTGTAAGGAAATAGTCAGAAAGGTAAAGACAAATGAATATTTATTTTCATTTCCATAAGTGTGAAAAACTGGAACTAAATGCTCTATGTAAAAGAATACTTGGCAGCCATAAAAAACATGGCTAGTAAGAATATTAAGTGAAATAAATGAACATTTATGGTATGATGTTAAGTGGGAAAAAACCTGAATGTCAAGATGAATATTCACTCTAATTCAAAATCTGTAAATTTAAAATACCCACGCATATTCATAGGAATAAAGCTAGAAGACTGAGAGTAGCTCTCTGTACATGATGGAATTATCTTCCATTTCCAATTTTTCTTGAATGATCCTGTGTTTCCTTATAATCATAAAAATGTTATTTAAATGTAATATTAAATGAACATATTTTCACATATAATTTTTACACAGTAAGTCACTCAAACACCCAAGGTGAAATAATGCCTCATTTGCCATCTGCTACATTTCCAAATTCACACAACTGGTAAGTCCTATTCTTAGGATGTGAACCTAAGTATTCTTGCTCCAAAGCCAGTGCTCTTTAGGATACAAAGTAAAAAACAGTGAAAGTTTCAAAGCAGAGTCAAATCAATTTAATAAATAATTTAATAAGTCAAATCAATTTAATAAATCATTAAAAATACATTATAACAATAATAACATGTTGCATCTCAGATTAAAGCTGAGAAACTTATACACTGGGAGATTTGATAACTGCACTAATAGAGGCATGCAATAACAGATGAAACCAATGTTAAGGACAACAGAGAAAGATACAAATTAGGTCAAGAACAGAAATGAATAAATTAACCACTGAAGAGAGGATGGGCATTTGGAGGTTGAGAAAAGGAAGTCTAAAAAAGCTTGATCTATACTAAGAAAATTCTAGAAAATTGCAGTTTCCTTTGCTAAAAGCCAGTTTAAGGGTGATGACTATTGATGGAGAAAAAGCAAAAAGTGGTTTTCATTGGAGGTCCTGTTGTGGCTCAGCAGGTTAAGAACTTGACATAGTGTCTGCAAGGATGCAGACTGGATCCCTGGCCTGGCTCAGTGGATTAAGGATCCAGCATTGACTCGAGAGCTGCAGTGTAGGTTGCAGATGTAGCTCAGGTCTGTTGTTGCTGTGGCTATGGCATAGGCTGGCAGCTTCAGCTCCAATTCAATCCTTAGCCTGGGAACTTCCATATGCTACAGGGGTGGCCATAAAAATAAAAAGGTTTTCGCTATGAACATATCATTACTTGTAAACAGTACTTCTACTACTAGTCATTGCTTATGAGTAATTACTAAGAGACAATACCTATTTTAAATGTATTACATAATCTCATTTAACATTCAAAAAATATCCCACAAAAATGCTGAGTTAAGTGCTATCATAATTTCAATTGACTTACTGATAATCACCTATCTGCCTGGTGATATACGCATATTAACACATCTAGGCTTCTTTGTAAAGCTTGTGCTCTTATCCACTAAGACAGTATTTTGGAATGATAGATGGAGAAGAGATTAGAAATGGAAATGCAAAAGGAAAATCTTATTTCCAATCAAATTGTCATCGAGTTGGGAGATTCATTTGAAAGCTAGGAGCAGAAAGAGGAGATAACAGGGACACAAAAAAGGAGGGATATAAAAAGTAAGAGAATAATTATGATATCGGATGATCATTGTAGAAACAGGAGGCAACATTTCAAGGAGGAGATGAACAATATAGTACATGACAGATCAAAAGGGAAGAAAATAAACAATATACCAATAAAAAGAAAATGAACTTTGGGCTTGAAAAAGAGCTTCCTAATGACTTAGAAAGGAAAGATTCTTTGTATGACACAGACCATGGCCAATTTATGCAGAAATGGATGGAACTTGTTGATTTCTTCTTTTAATAAGGCATATAGCATAGCATGTTTTGTGTGGAGAAATATAGATTGTCTATTTTCCACTTCGTCTCAAGGGGAAGAAGCTATGAGAGAATATATAAAATAACCTGTAAATAGTCATAACCCCTGTTGGAAAATAGAATCCCTCTGTGGAAAAATATAGAAACACCTCAAGTCATCCCCTCCTTATGGAAAGGATAATGGAGCCAAAGGAAGTTTCCCAAACTAGTTTCCAATACATACACTTCTATCAATAAGTAGATTACTCCAAATCATTGCTGCATTCACCCAAACAATTCCTTCGGATGATACCCCTTCAATAAGAATCTTTGAGTCTTAGAACTGTGTTCATTGTGGTGTATACAAAAATACAGGTCATGGCTTGTTTTTGCAAGGTACTTACTGCCTAGTTAGAAGACAAATCAGCCACACAAATAATGGTTAAGCAACAAAATAAGACTGTCTGAATAACTGAATAATCTTGGCCTGTATTTTCAGTGGTATCAATATTGATGGAATTTTGTTACCAGGACCAAAAACTATGGGAAACTAAAGAATTCTATCTGAGGTTAAACTGCTATGCAGTTAATTCGTACTAGGTTGTTGAAATACTAGGGTTGAAATAGTGGATTTTTGGAAGATTTTAAGCAAATTACTTGTGTCCTCTAAATCTTAGTTCTCTCATCTAATAAAATGGAAGGGTTATCATCAAGATTAAATAATTCCAGGAAGTAGAAAAATAAATGTACATATATCTATAAAAGAAAGCCTCTATAGTGCAAATAGATATGACATAAAACAGCAGCACAAGTTTAAACATCAGGCCCATGAGTAAAATATGTACAAATAAATATATCAAAATTACCCTCAAAGGTTTTAAACCCTTAGTTCTATATCCTATGAGATGGATGGATCCTTTTCCCCCAGATGCCCAATGCTGCCAGCTGTAAGTTACTACCCAAATAAATTTACCACTGAACGACCAAGATACAGGCATAAGCAAACCATTATGCTCTGATGAATTTAATAAAATTTTCCAAATACGTCATATTAATTGAATATGTGAGCCACATTTCAGGCATTTCAGTGCCTCATAAGGCTCATATGTACACTCTGAAGCTGAAAAAAATGCAGAGAAATGGATGAAGATCAGACAGCACTCTAAGAATGAATTCAGAATAATTTTTGGAAATATTGATCTTCATGTGCATTGCAGAAGCATTATTTCATGCAAGGTTTC
Source organism: Sus scrofa (assembly GCF_054392235.1). NCBI lineage: Eukaryota > Metazoa > Chordata > Mammalia > Artiodactyla > Suidae > Sus > Sus scrofa. The sequence continues at coordinate 79,194,930 of NC_139387.1, read as the reverse complement.
CTCAGTCTGAGTGCATCTTCTCTGGCTTTTTCCCCAATGGAGAACTGGATTCCTTCTTTCCCCTCCCACTCAGTGCTTCCAGATTGCTTCAGAAGGCCAAGGCAGCCTGCTCAGCAGCAGGCAAACAGGGCTGGGTGTGCAGGAGCTATATATAGCTCCACCTTGGAGATAGGCACACACAAGTACATGTACCAATGCCCATGCTGGATGTGGCATGAATAAATGAGGCAATGTTGCAGTTCTGCCCTCTCCCTCCTTCCCATCATTTTCAAAGCAGGGTGTCATCAGTCCCTGAGAGTGATGCAGTTTCTAATTTCCCTGCAATTCTTCTGCTTACTGCTTCCAGCAATCTGACTCCGGCAGGAACCGGCACCGGGCCAACACCTACTACCCAGATGCGGTCACCCAGGGAAGCTTCCCTGCAGCCTCTGGGAGCCCATGCCGGCACAATTACTTGACTCTGGGAATCCCGGAGGATTATCCCATCTTTTAGAAACTAGGCGAGAAGGTGGTTTCCAATAGACAACGTTAGGCGAGGAGAGACGAGGCCAAGCCTTCCTCGTCTCTCCCATCCTCGCACTGCTACAGACAGGGGAGAAGGTCTGATGTCTTCCCAATGGAGACGGAATTAATCCGAAAATCTCTGCGAGTTGCAGTTGTCTCCCCGCCCCATCCTCCCCACTCCAGAAGGGGCCCAGTTCTTAACAGAGGGGCCAGGGAACAAACAAGCCCCTCTCCCTCAGCGCAGTCATTCCCAGTTTTTCCAGGGTTGGGCTAGAGTCTGGAGGCAAGGTAGGAGAGGGAACACGAGTTGGTGCCGACAGGCGTGGGGAGGAGCAGAAGCTCCTCGCGATTTAGGAAGACCTGAGGCTTCCGACTGCTGAAATGTCTGCTCTCTCAGAACCCCCCCCTGCCAGGTCGACATGACGTCCCTTGGGCAAGTCGCCGGCGGTGGCGGCCGCAGCCTCTGAGAGGAAAGTTAACGAGACAGAGAAGGGGGCTCGGTCCCCTCTCCTACCGCACTGCCGCCTTGCCCCGCCCGGCACCCCGCATCCCTCCTTCCCAGCACCCACACACACTCCATCCATCCTTTCTGCCATTCGTCTCCACAGGAGCTGAGGCGACCACAGGAGATCTGGAGGTGACGAGGGCGGGGCGGGGCTGGGGGAAGGGGAAGGGAGGCAACAGCTGCAGGAAAATACGCATTCGCTCTTCTGTCAGCAAAGAAGGGAAAGTCCTGCCTCCTACCTGTTCCCTGCTCCTGCTCGTCTCGGCGCGGCACAGCTGGACCATAACCTACAGGTTTCCCACTTCCGCCGCAAACACCTGGGAGCGCATCTCCCCACCCGGCGCCCCTCCTCGCCTCGGCAGAGCCCACCCCTGCTACTTGACAGCAGAAGCCCGGCCTTTTAGAGCGGTTATTGGGGCGGCGGGGGAAGTGGGGCGGGCGTTGGAGAGAAACTCCAGTCTCTGATTGGACAGGAAGGAAGTCACTCTCACCGGGACCTGGGCTCGCTGCGGACCTGGTTAGCTGCTAGACCCGACTGCAACGGGTCTCTGCAGTCCCTGGAACCAAACCCTGCTGCCCCTGGATCAATGAACCCTAAGAGGAGGGAAACTGGTTTGTTGACTTGTCATCTGAGACCCCCAAGAGGGAGGGAAGGACCAGGCAGAACCAGACACCCAGCACTTTGCACAGCTTCCCTGAAGGGACCATCTGCTTTGGGAGATTTGACAGGCGAAAATATCAGGAGCGGTGAGTGCCTCGATTGAGAAGCAGCAACTTCGGTGACGAATGAAGCAAAATAGAAAAATACATATATTTAGGTGGGAGAAATCGTAAGAAAAAAAAAAAAAAGGCATGATGAGAATTTTGTTTCAAATTTCCATTTTTGCCTAAATGTAACATGGCAGAATTTCAATGTGGAGAAAAGGTTGAACTACTTCTTTTGAAGAGCAGGGAGACTCCAAAAAATTTCCTTGGTGAGAACAAGGAAACGATGGAAGTTTTAGATGGAAAAGTGTTACAACAATAACCTCTCAAAAAAGAGTAAAGGAAGGAAATTAAGGCCAAACTGCATAAGAGACTTGCCTTGGGCAGTTCATTTGATGACAAAACCCTTCAATCACCACCAAGACAGACTAGTCAATCTGTTTTCTTTCTACTAATATTGGGTGGTCATCCCTTTTGTGCTCAAATCATGAGGAGGAGATGTATAAGCCAACCCAAAGTTATGTGATCCCAAGCCTTCCTATTAGGTGAAGGGGGACAAGAGTAAAAAAAATTTTGTGTCCACCTACCATCTCTGCCATTGGTCCAAGTAGAATCAGGGTTTCAAGGGACTTCCCTGATGAGGAATAATCATAGAAAATCACAAGTAAAATTGGAGGTGAGGTGACTTATTCTAATGCTATATAAGGAAACAGCTTCTCCCTCACAGACTTCTCCTTTCTGCAAATAGCCAAGTTCTTCATCCACCTAAATTAAATAGCTGGCTTAACGAGTGCTGAACATGACAGAGCTCCCATCCTCAAAAAGCTTATGCCATGGAGTTCCCATTGTGGCACAGCAGAAATGAATCCGACTAGGAACCATTTCTAGGGTTTGATCCCTGGCCTCGCTCAGTGGGTTAAGGATCCAGCATTGCCATGAGCTGTGGCGTAAGTCACAGATGTGGCTCAGATCTGGCATTGCTGTGGCTGTGGTTCAGGCTGGCAACTGTAGCTCTCATTAGACCCCTAGCCTGGGAACCTCCATATGCCATGAGTCCAGCCCTAAAAAGACAAAAAAAAAAAAAAAAAAAAAAAAAAACACAAAAAACAACAACAACAAAAAACACTTATGACAGATGTGGGTCACTGGACCATGGTGGAGAAGATGACATTGTTATCAAAAGCTGCACAAGTGTAGGCACTTAGCTTAATGCTTATGGTTGTTATTACTGTTAGTCCAGACTCTTCATAAAACATTCCCTTCATGAAACTAGAGGAATCAAAATAATGTATTGGAAGTCAGAAGGGATCACAGAGATAATTTATAGTGAACAATGGATACGACTCTTATGTCAGGAACTCTCTGAACACCAAATAGAAATGACTAAAATGCAAAGGCACGTTTCAAGGTCCCATCTCTCACGTTTCCACATAATATTCCAGTTAGTTTTATGCCTCCACCCAGGCATGTGCAACAGTGGTTTCACTGAATTAGGTATTAGGAAATAATACATTGAATTTATTAAAGAGGGACTCAGAAAGCAATTGAGATAGTCAAGTATTATATAGGAAGTATATGGAATCAACACACATCTTTTGATACCTGAGCATAGACTATTTTGAGTCACAAATGATCTCCAACACACCCTCCTCTAGATTAGCAGTGAGAAGGCACAGTATCAAAGGAAAAACTCTGAGCTTTGAGGTTAGCACAAGAGTTGAAACTGAAGTGAAAAGACTACTAAAGAATTATTTTCTATCCTGATTCTTTCATTCCTTCTTTCATTCAATAAATGATACTATTGTAAATATAGTGATGGGTAAAATAGATAAGCTGTGGTGGTGCATTTTTTATGTCTTTTTAGGGTCACATCCACGGCTTATGGAGGTTCCCAAGCTAGGGGTCCAATCAGAGCCGTAACTGCTGGCCTACAACACAGCTCACAGCAATGCCAGATCTGAGCCGTGTCTGCAACCTATACCACAGCTCACAGCAACACGGATCCTTAACCCACTGAGTGAGGCCAGGGATCAAACCTGCGGCCTCATGTACACTAGTCAGATTAATTTCCACTGAGCCTTGATGGGAACTCCCTGGAGCATGTTTTTATTCTTCAAAACAGACAATGTTACTTTATGCATTTGCAATTTGTGTAATTACAACTTTGTATGTGTGTGTACACACATATTCACACACACAATTTGGGAATAGTGTTAAGTTAATGTCTATCTAGTCATAGGCATCTCATATTTCCTGGTAAAGCAAACTATCTCCAGGTTATTGGTTATTATTTCAGAGATCAAAACCTCCAAATCTGTTCTCGTTGAAATGCATGTTTTCTTATGTATGTGAATATATCAAAACTATCTGCTGCAGAGCAATTACATTTTTTTTCTTTTCTTTTTTTTTTTTTTTTTTTTTTTAATGCCCATACCTGTGGTATATGGAAGTTCCCAGGCTAGGGGTTGAATAGGAACTATAGCTGCAGGCCTACGCCAGAGCCACAGCATCACCAGATCTGAGCCACATCTTTGACCTATGCTGCAGTTTGAGGCAACACCAGATCCTTAACCCACTTACCAAGGCCAGGGATCAAACCTGCATCTTCACAGAGACTGTCAGGTCCTTAATCCACTGAGTCATAACGGGAACTCCACATTTTATATTTTCAAAATCGCTTTCAGATACAATCCCCCTCTGTGTTCCTAAGTAGAAAAGAGAATCATTATTAGCCCCATTTCACAACTGAAGAAATTAAAGTAGCCTTGGAAATACAGTCCTTTGAAATAAAAGGTCATAAAAGTTGTGTATATAATGCTTTGCATGTAGGTGATATCCAATGTATACTTATTGATGCATATGTGCATTATAAAATATGAAAGTTTAAAGAACTTTAGAAACTATCAATTTCTACCCATTAATCTATGAAGGAGAGATTCAGACATTATCATTTGCCCACGGTCATGTATCTAGTTAGGGGCAAAGCTGAGTCTAAAACCTAGATCCTAAGGCTAGTCATATTCATTATTTTTTCAACTGCAGTGAATAGTAACTTTTTCTAGTGTCTCTTCCAGCAGAGTTCTTATCCTTTTCCTCCTGAACCACACTCAGCCTTTTGAAGTTTTCAGAACTGACGCAATGGTGTACTCATCTTCCAGCATCTATACACAGGCCACTTTAACTGGAAATTAAGCAGGGCATAATCAGTAGCTGAGACTCAGTTTGCTTGTAAGTTTGGGGTCTGCTTGTAGTAGAAATCAAACATGTTGATCTTGGACTTGGGGGCCTCCAGAATTGGGAGAAATAAATATCTGTTTTGTAACCCACCCACCCCCCCAAAAAAGTTTGGGGTCTGCTTCATGAGATTGGGATCACAGTGACTGGGGTTGGTGTTAAGGTATAAAAAGAGGGCTTGATTGGATTTCCCATCGTGGCTCAGTAGTTAATGAACCCAGTAAGTATCCATGAGGATGCAGGTTCGATCCCTGGCCTCGCTCAGTAGGTTAAGGATCTGGCATTGCCGTGAGCTGTGGTGTATGTCACAGATGTGACTCAGATCCTGCGTTGCTGTGGCTGTGGTGTAGGCCAGCAGCTACAGCTCTTATGCAACCCCTAGCCTGGGACTTCCATATGCCATGGGTGTGGCCCCAAAATGACAAAAAAAAAAAAAAAAAAGGAGGAGGGGTGAAAATGGGTATCAACTAGGCAGATTGCCTCTAGCAGACATTGTCCCAAAAGTGAGGAAAGAAAGAACTGCAGAAACATGTCTGACTCTCTCTTATCTGGCAGCCAGGTAGAGAACTTACTTGCAAATTTTCAGAAGAAACACTAGGAAAATTTGCCTTGTTCCCTGGATAGCTCTGATTCCCTAATCACTCTCAGAGTTCCATAGCACAATTTACTGGGCATTACATTGCTAATCTCCCCTTGGCCTTATTATTGAATTCTCCTGCCATTCCCTCCTTCTTCCACCCTGCATTGGCCCTCATTCTTGAAACATTCCAATTTTCTCCAACCAGTGATTAAATCTCAGTGAGAGGAAAGAAAACTACAACAACAGTACAGATTTCCACAGCGTGTATTTCTTTTCTTTCTCCTCTGCTCCACCCACCATTTCCTCACTTTGAAGCTTCCCTGGAGAACAGTTGCTAACAGCTTGATACAGGAAAGAGGGGGGAGAGTAAGGGGGAAAAAAGAGCTTTTCCAATCCAAATTTCAAGCAAACTTAATACAGCTGAAATTGCCTTGAAAACTCATGCTAAACCCAACCTGCAACACCTGAAGGAAGATCACGTCAGCTCACTGGCCTAGCTTTTACATAGCTGATTGGAAACACAAGTGAAGGGGTGCACGCATGCGCACATACAATCAGTACCATGTGTTGGGAAGAAGGCTGGGCAGATACTTTTCAAATACTGAAAACTAGAAATACAGTCAGCAGCAGCTTGCTACTCACCCAGAGCCACTTCAGTTTTTTTTTTTTTTGGAGGTTCAAGAATAAGATCAGAATATTTTTGTCTTGTCAGTGACTGCTGTGCATCAAAAGGGTAGATTTACAGAAAAGCCTCATGCTAATATTGCAAACATAACTTCGCACGGATTCCATTCTTTCACAATAAAGCCCACTATTTCTCTTTAACATTCCCAATGTCTATCGAAAGAATCAATGTGTGATACAACGAAAGGGCAGGTTACTCCTTAATTCCTAGCCAGCATGTCCTCCAAAATCTTTCAACTCATGGAACTCATGAGGAAGGGCCAATTCTTAATTCAGTTATTAAATTGTAACATCAATCTCTGTTATAAATGGAGAGTAAGTAGCCAGATATTATTATGACTCTCACTGACAGCATTAATTAGCATGTCCTTTCCCTGCTTTCCTACCTGCCTCTATAGATACTGAAAATTCTGCTTTCCTCAGCATGTCCTTGAAATGATGGCCACCTTCACCATTGGGGTGGGCATAGGATGGGGTGTTAGAAGACCTTCGTCCTACTCTAGACTAGTAACTAGCTGAGAAGATAGAGACTGCACTTTAAACCTCAGTGTCCCTATGCCATAGATGAGAAGCAGAGGTACACAATATGGAACTATTTGCTAAGAGTATAGTATCAGCATCTCTATAAAAGGTCATCTACCCAATATGTATCCTACCCACAAAATACCCAAAAGCAGCAAGGGGAGAAGAACAGAGGAAAGATTTTGTCCATTTCATCCAAAAGCATTGGACTAAACTTATTCATAATAGCCCTTATTATGGGTTTAATATTTATTAGGTTTATATATACAATCACAGTTTCATTCTCAATTTTCATTAATTGTATTTTTCCTTTGTCAGTTTCCCAATGTTTAGAAAAGTTATTAATCACTTCAAATATCCAATTTGGGATTTATTATTTTTATTGTGCATTAGTTTTGTATTTTATTGATTTCTGCTCTTATCTCTATTATTTCCTCCCTCTTACTTCCCTCAATTTTGACTTGGTGTTCTTCTCTACTCTTGAGATAGACGTATAGGTCATTGATTTTTCAGCCTTTCTCCTTTTTAAATATTTGTCGTCAATAGTATAACATTTTCTCTAAGTAGGGCTTTAGGGTATCTGCAAGTTTTAATATGTCTTATCTTCATTATCATTCAGTTCAAATGTTTCTGAATCTCTGTTGTCTTTTGGCTCCAAAGATAATTTTTAAGTACATTGTTTATAGTTTATAGTCACTTTGGGGCTTTCTACTTATCATTTTGTTTGAAAATTTTAGTTGAATTGTATTGTCAGAAAAATATCCTAAAAGGATTTCAAAATTTGGTGATTTATTGAGGCTTTGTTTATAATTCAAAATTTGCATTTTTGGTGAATGTCCCACATATTCTTAAAAAGAATGTGGTAGCCCAGCTTCTGATAACAGGAATAGCTACTATTGAACCATCCTCCATATAGGTACAAATGATAAATTCTAACAAAAAGAAAAAATGCTTGAGACCACTGGAAATTAACCAAAGCAGGCAGAACCTGATGAGGTATCTAATATGTGGGAAAGGGAAAGGATAGAGTATGAGTTTCCTGCCTATTTTACACAGCTTTGGTATTAAGGAAATGTTCCAATGGGTTCCAAACAGGATGGGTAGAATTCACATAAATACATATACACAGAAATAAATGAATAAAACCTTCTTGGCTTGAGGAACCAGAGGATAGAGTTCTGGGTAATGATAGAAGAAAGAAAATGAGAGAAGGAAAGGAGAGTTACATAAAGGAAAAGTTTTCAATTCAGAGTATAAACCAAACCTTAAACCGACTTCTGAACTATTTATACACAGGGCAGACTCCAAGAAGCCAAAATAAGACTAACAGAACTGTAGTAGGCTGAATAATGCTCTTTAATCTTTGGAAACTGTGAATGTTACCTTTTATGGTGAAGTCTTTGTAGACATGATGAAGGATCTTGAGATGGGGAGATTATCTCAGATTATCCTGCTGGGTCCTAAATGCAATCACATATATATGTTCTTCCTTTGAAGATTCCATAGTAATACGAGAAACACATAAAGCAAGTATTTTAGTACACACAAAAAAAGCTCAAAGCATAGCTGAAGAGAAAGGCATTAACTACCACCAGTAAATCTGAGCATTCAGCTGCCATCACAGCTGAAAAATCACAGCTAAAAAATCACTTAATTTTTTTCCCTTTATCTTTATGTGTACATAATTATTCCTTTCCCCCTAAATCTGTACCATTTGACATTGGAAAAAAAATTGGCTCAAAGCCTGGACTCCTCTCCAACTGATTGTCTATCTGGGGTGAATATATATGTGTTTCATATATTTTATATACATGTTAATAATATATATAGTTCATATATTTAGACAAATGTATATGACTTATTTCATATGTTTTAAATATATATGTATATGTTATTTATACATAAATGTCTAAAAGTCACTTAACCTGCCTCTCAGTTTACCTGAATGTCTGAACGTTTTCTATGTTGCCATTGCTCTTTACAACATTATTAGTCACTCTACATTAAGTAAGCAGTTCCTATACTATCAAAAATTCCTTTGTTGACTAGTAGACTTCTAGTATGAACTCAAGAGAAACAGGACATAGGTCAGGTCAGTTACAAAAGGAAAAAACACCGCGGTGATTCATTTGAACTGTGGGCTTGAAAATAATATGAGTGGCTGAAGTTTTTCTTGTATTCCACGATTCTTTGGAGAGGATATTTAGAAGCAGTGAACAGAGTGGATGGGGGATGTAAGGTTGTTGGAGCTAGATTACGTCACTGGGGAACACCTGCTCACCCTGAGAACTTTCATCTAAGTTCTCCGTCATTTTTAAATTCTTTCATTAGAGGATGAAATGCCTTGCTTTACAGTTTGAATGTCCAATTGTTTTTCCAGTACATGTGATCTGGCTCCTCTCTACCACTCTGACCTCATCTCAAACTGCTTGGTGTTTGACTCAATAGGTTCCAGCCACACAGGCTGTTCTTTAAATAAGCCAAACTTAGTTGCTATTCCTTTTTTCTAAGAGGCTCTTCTGACTCTTCATATGATTGGCTTTCCATGAGTTTTCAAATCTAATCTTAAATATCATCTCTTAGAGAAGACTTCCATAACAACACGCCTAAGGTACATCCCCTAATTCAGATTGTCTATCACATCGTACTGTTGTTTCGTCTTCATAACACTTTGCTGTAGAAATTCTCTGGTATTTAAATGTTTAATCATTTATCTTATTTCTTTCTTTCTGCATGAGGATAAGGACCTGGTCTGTCTTATTCACTGCTTCTCTCCAGTGCTAGAACAGCACATGGCATATGGTACATGCTCAACAGATATTCTAGAATAATTTTTTTTTTTTAATATCCATGGCAGGCAGTAAAATAATCAATGAACATTGCTGGTGAGCACTCACATGGTCGGATGACAGCTCCCCCTGGATGCACTGTCCTGTAGAGCTGTCCATCTGGTCTCCTCAGAGCTGGCTTCTTGGTTTTGCTCCTTAAGGCAGTTCGTGGGCTCAAAGGAGTTAGCCCTCACTCCATTGATGCAGACAGTCGATCTAAGATAAGCTTTCTGACTTACAAATACCATATGATATCACTTTTTGTGGATGGCACAAACGAACCTATCTCCAAAACAGAAACAGACTCATCGACATAGAGAACCGACTTGTGGTTGCCAAGGGAGAGGGGCAGGGAGTGGGATGGACTGGGATTTGGGGCTTAGTAGATGCAAACTATTATATTTAGAATGGATAAACAATAAGGTCCCACTGTATAGCAAAGGGAACTATATCCAATCTCCTGGGATAGACCTTGATGGAAAGTAATGTACAAAGGAATGTATATACATGTATGACTGAGTCGGTTTGTTGTAGAGCAAAAATTGGCACAACATTGTAAATCACCTATCACTTTAAAAAAAGGGAAAAAATGTATTGAAATGTGGGGGTTATATTTAAAGAAATAATCAGAGGAAATTTTTTAGCCTTAAAGATCTCTATTGAGGTCAGAAAACTATAGTCCCAAGGGCAAATTCAGCCTAGTGCCTGAGTGTGTGACCTGTAAAAACTCTCAAGCTTATTCATTTATGACTGTTTTTGCACTACAATTGCAGTTGAAAAGTTGGAACAGAAATTATATAGCTCACAAAACCTAAAATATATGGTATTTATAATCTCTTTACAGAAAAAAGCTAACTTTTTTTTGTACAAATAGAAAGGTGAAAAGTAAATAAATTCAAAAATGAAAAATTTCAGGTAAATTCAAAAATGAAAAATTTCAGGAGTTCCCATCTTGGCTCAGCGGCAACAAACCCAACTAGTATCCATGAGGATGTGGGCTCGATCCCTGGCCTCACTCAGGGGTTACAGGATCCAGAGTTGTACATTGCAGACACAGCTCAGATCCTGGGTTGCTGTGACTGTGGCATAGGCTGGCAGCTACAGCTCCAATTCGATCCCTAGTCTGGGAGCTTCCATGTGCCGTGGGCATGGCCCTAAAACAAAAAAATCTCAAAAAAGTAAGAAACAAGAAAAGAATAAAGTAAAATAAAAAATAAAGTGATAATAATTGCATATACAAGAAAATAATAGAGATAAAAGTAGAAATTAATTAGGTAGAGGAAAGGAAACACTATTTTAAAGATTTGTTCATCTTTAAAAAATCAACAAAATAAAACATTAACTAAATGAACTTTTTTTTTTTTTTTGTCTTTTGTCTTTTTAGGGCCACACCCGCAGCATACGGAGGTTCCCAGGTTCCCAGCATATGGAGGTTCCCAGATCGGATCCTTAACCCACTGAGCCAGGCCAGGGATTGAACCAGCAACCTCATGGTTCCCAGTCAGGTTCATTTCTGCTGCACCATGATAGGAACTCCAAAATGAACACTTTTTAAAGGAGAAGACATGCAGGAAACATAATTGATACAAAGGGAGAAATATATAACAACAAAATGTATAAGATAATACAGTATAGTTAGAAGCAATTTGTATACCTGCAAAGAAAATTGAAAACAAATAAATAAAATTGATCATTAGTAAAATAAAATTTATCCAAGTTGTCAAGTGTCAAGTACATAATAGAATAATTTCCATAAAATAATCAAAGTTAAAAATATGCAAATAGGAAGAAATTTTTTACAACATATATCACAGATAAAGGGATAATATGCCTAATAAATAAATAAGCTTTTTTTTTTTTTTTTTTTTTTTTTTGGCTATGCCCATGGCATGTAGAATTCCCTGGGCCAGAGATCAAACTCTCACTACAGCAGTGACAGAGCCACAGCAGTGACAATGCCAGATCTTTAACCCAATAGGCCACCAGGAACTCCAAGAAGTTTTTTTTTTTTTAATTTGGGTAAAGACAAAGACCAAAAATTCTATTTAAAAAGTGGCAAAGGGAGTTCCCATCATGGCTTAGTGGTTAATGAATCTGACTAGGAACCACGAGGATGTGGGTTCGATCCCTGGCCTGGCTCAGTGGTTAAGGATCCGGCATTGCCATGAGCTGTGGTGTAGGTCACAGACGTGGCTCAGATCCCGCGTTGCTATGGCCCTGGCATAGGCTGGTGGCTGCAGCTCCAATTAGACCCCTAGCCTGGGAACCTCCATATGCCATGGATGCAGCCCTAAAAAGACAAAAGACAAAAAAAAAAAAATAGTGGCAAAGGATATGAACATAGATGAATTCACAAAAAGCATATGATCCTTAAACTTATGAAAAGCTGTATAAAGCCATTTATAATAAAGAAAATGCAAATTAAAACCTCGCTGAGATACCATTTCTCATCATTCGACTGATAAAAATTCAAAAAGCTTGATAATGCTCTCTGCTGACAAGGTTGTGGGGAAACAGGCATTCTTACACACATTGCTTTAGGAATGCAAAAAGGCACAATTCTTCTGGAGGATTTAACAATATCTAACAGCATTATATATGCATTTATCCTTTGTATCAGAAATAACACTTCAAAAAAGTTACCATGAAAATATATTTGGAAAACTATGAGACTACATCTTGCGTATTACTTACAATAACAAAATATTGAAAACTACTTAAATGCCCCAATATAGGAATTGGTTAACTAAACTATTGTACATCCACACAATGGCAGACTATGCAGCTATAAAAAGAATGAGGAAAAATAATACGAATAGACACCGGGTGATTTTTAGGTTATAGCAATGAAAAAGCAAAGTGCATTTCAGTACATGATACAATGTGTGTGTGCTTACTCTTGCAAAAAGAAACAAGAAGGGAAAGCCAGAAAATAATGAAATTGATTACTGGCAAGGGGTACAGGGGAGCAGGAAGCTAGCTGAAAGTTCATAGTTGGGAATGATACTTCTCTGGTTTCATTTTTGTGCAGTTTTCACATTTAGAACCATATTAATGTTCTCCATATTAAAATTTTAAAAAATAAGAAAAAAAAAACTAAAACTCCAAGCAATCAGACAGAAATGAACCCAAAAGGATAATATGACCACACTCAAGTGGTACGGGGAGACCTAATCCAAGTAACTATAACAGAATACTTTAACCATATATCCACAATCTAGAGGGGAAAAAAAGGAATCAAATCAAATCTTAAAGACATTTTAGTTTGTATATTTTTCATAACTATCGATTCTTTACTACACATATTCTTAGGACTAAGAAAATGAGAAAGTTGAGTAACACTGTGGGAGTTAAGGTCTGTACTATGAAAGAAGGAAATGAAAATATGGAATGGGGAAAAGGCACAGAATTGCCTTGTGCTATGTCATTGAAATTATGAATGTTATTAATTTATAATTTCTGTCTGTTTGTCCTAGAAACAATGATATCCCTATTGCAACCTAGGACAGAATGTAGCATACAGAACACAGGGGATCAAACAGGGAAGAGAAATACAGAGGATTTCTAGGGTCAAGGCAAGAAGAACAAGGCAGCCAGCTGTGCAACAAGCTAAGGTAGTACAAAGTCCTGCTTGAGGTGAGGCAACAGAGGGTTCCAGAAGGAATGCCTTTCCAAAAAAACTGCCCCCAGTAAATATAATATAAATATAATATAAAAATGTAGCATTCAAATGTAATATATCCACATAAATATATCATGAATATATAAAATATATCTTAATTCCTGGAGAAAAGAAATATTAACCAACTAAGAAATTGTCATCATAGAACTCAAGAAGTTTCTCCTTCGTAAAAGTTTTGGTTAAAGGGTTTTATAAGGAGGAGGGGAAGAGTGTGGGAGGTTTGGGAGACCTAAGAGAGATTAACCTAAGAGTTATTAATCTTCATCTTTAGATTTAGATGTTGAAAATAACATGTACACAATAGATGATTTATAAATTAAACATACAGTTTATGATTGGAGACAGATGGCAGAAAAACTCACCAAAAGAGTTAAAAGTGTTTCCCTTAGGCAAACAGAAATAGAGAGTGAAAAAGGGAAGATCAGGGAACACTTATATTCCGTAGTATTCATGACTTTTTAAAAGGTCGTGGCACTACTAGGGAATGATTCCTGAAGTGGGGAAATATTTGAAGAGCTAATTTAGAGACTATCACAGCGTGATCTGGCTGTCTCATCCAGAAATATTCTGTAATAATACTCTAGGTCATTTTCTTGTCCTTTTCTTTATGATGCCCCCAAGTTTTTGTCCACCAGAATACTTCCTTGGCTGCCACTTGATTACTGTGGATTAAGTCGCATATTTATAAACTTGTCCTTTCTCACCCTACTCCTGCTAAGTAAATGCACAAAACTAGACATTTCCTGGAGGTATTTAGTGCTATTAACTAATGAAACAGGTGAAAAAAGACACAGCATGAGAAATACTTTAAAAGTTTTAAGACCTAAAATTGCTAGTCTTGGTCTTAACTGCATGCAAATAAAAGTACCTCATTCTGATGCTGAGCTTTCACTGACCCACATCTTGAATTCCTTTCTGGGAGTCAAACGCACTTTTCCATTTATGTGCAAGGATAAATAAATGTAATTTTCAAAATTCAAGTCTCAAAATGTATCACTTATGTATCCTTCCAAGGGGGAAAAAAATACAAAGATGCGGGTCAAAAGATGAATGAATATAAAGAAATCAAGTAAAGGGAAATCATGGTTAAAACAAACATCTCCAGGCAGGAGGGAGAGGGAGAAAGATCAGGGACATCACCTGTTGGTTTGCAACCTTAAGAGTTTCCCCAGGAGATATTTGAAAGTGGACCCCATCCACAGAAGCAAGGAGAGGCCAAAGAAAAGAAGCGGACAGCAACAGGTTGGTAGATGGTAGTTTCAATAAGCAAAGGACTTGAAAATGAGCTTTGCCTTGGACAGTCACAAGACAAGGAGATCTATGGCCCCCTCCCACAAGAATCTTAAAAGTATATACAGAGGTCTTAACTGGGCTCAGTCATGTATACCATCCAGATGATCTCAATACCACAGTGCTTTCTCAAGGCTACATCCTTGAAGAGGTTTCTAGTGGGCAAAACATATATTCCAAGGCCAGAGGAGGGGATGAGGAGCCTCTGATGGCCTAGATCCAAATCAAGAGTCTCATCTTAGGGGCAGAATATTAGAAACTCTAGAAATTTTAAGTATTAAAGCATAACCATAGGGGAGTTCCCGTCGTGGCACAGTGGTTAACGAATCCGACCAGGAACCATGAGGTTGCAGGTTCGATCCCTGCCCTTGCTCAGTGGGTTGATGATCCGGCGTTGCCATGAGCTGTGGTGTGGGTTGCAGACGCGGCTCGGATCCTGCGTTGCTGTGGCTCTGGCATAGGCCGGCGGCTACAGCTCCGATTCGACCCCTAGCCCGGGAACCTCCATATGCCGCGGGAGCGGCCCAAGAAATGGCAAAAAAAGACCAAAAAAAAAAAAGCATAACTATAATTTGAAAAGAACTCTTCAATTTTATAATTGTTTGTTTTCAATATTTAATATTTTAATAAAATTTAATGTTAATAATATTTAATAATATTTAAAATTATTACCTGTTTTATCAAAATATTCCACTTACTTTGAAAATTCAGTTAATTGTTTTATGCTCCTCAAAATATAAATCTGGATAATAACTTCTTAAAGGTGAGGAAAAAACTACTATAAGATACCTGACAGTGAGCAACAGAATGTATCTAGATCAGAAGTATCAAATAGTAACAAAAGTAGCAAAAGTCAATAGCTTTAAACATGGATAATTAAATAAAGTTAGTTGGAAGAGAATTCTCAATGTATAGGCTACCACCAAAAGAATAAAACAAGACATACACTGTCCAAATCTTTATGAAAACTTTCCAGGAGTAGGAGAAAAAAATAAATCTATGGCCCATTCAGTATACTTCCTTTTAAACTTATCTTATACTGGAATTACTTTGAGGCATTACTGTTAAGTGGATAAGCCAAAATTTTAACAGATAATGAAATATAGCAGAAGCCAGGCAACTTGGAATAAAGGAAAAACGAGTTCTCAGATTGAAGAAGCCTATGTGCCAGATTCCGCTTGAGTCAGGGTTACATCCTAAATCTTTAAAACAAGCATCATTATATCATTTGTACAAACGAGGAGACTGAAATTCAGAGAAAGCAAATAGCTCGCCTAAGGTCATAGATCTAATGAGGGTCAGGGCTGTGGTTCAAATCTAGATATTTAGACTCGGATTCCACCATTCTCTCAATTACTTTGTGTCACTTCACAAGAGCTTACTCTCAAGTTAACACTGCTCAAGTTCAGCAAGTTGACAGGCACTTTTGCTTTCTTCCTTTGTTATGCTGACTTTCCTGTTCTTATCATTTATGCAAAGAATCAGGTCAACACAATAACATGTGTATTATGCCTAAGTAAACAAGGCGTCCCCACTTACAAGAGGGAGTAGCACAAATTTATATTCTATCAAGCCTCAGGCATCAATCTCTACAAAAGTGAAAAGGAGGGCAGCTCTAGCTGCTTCTAAATTTCCCTTGCATTCTTGGAGCTGTGCCAAGTGAAATTTTGCAGCTTAAACTGAAAAAAAAAAAAAAAGAAAAGAAAAGAAAGAAAGAAAAGAAACAAAACTTTGTACCCTCAATATAGTAAGGAAGCACGCACAAACTATTCCATTATTTATAACTATTCCCAATGGTAGCAAAGTAATTTCCTATCGTATTATAAAAATCCCAGTTACATGAATTTTGCATTGTTTCCCTAATGGTGAGAACATAAAAGAGATATCTGCTCACCTCTCAAAAGGTGAAAAAACCTGCAAAATTATTAGTATTTAGAGGTTTGTCCAGATAGACTCCAAGTTTCTCTATAACCACCGGTTATGATGAGACAAAGGAACAAGGCTGCTTAAATAGATCCACCCGTCCTCCCTGCCATCCTTCCAAATAACCATCCTAAATAAAAGCCTAGGCTAGTTGAACAAAGAAGGTACTTGAAGAATTGAGGTAGTTTTTCTGTTGAGAATATTCATTCTCAGCTCTACTTAGTTATTTAGACAAAAAAATTTATATACCGCACACTTATTATATTGGAGAATTCAACCCCCCCCCATTTATCACAACCTAAAAGGAAAAGTACTTTGACTTGCTATCAAGTAATTATATATAGATAATTATATATATAGTTGTATATGATTAAATATATATATATATAAAACACTTTTCCATTTATATGCTAAAGTGGTTACATTTCAGAAAATGCATGTGTCTCCCAAGTCAGACATTTATTTACCCAAAAGTAATGCAGATGAACCTTGTGTGTACGGACTAGGAAAAATAAAGACAAAAATAAACCATACTTTTATAATTTTATCAACCTTGGTCACTTCTTTAGTGTTAAAGAAGAAGAGGCAAAGAAAAGCTAAAGTGATGACTAACAACTGTTCTCAGCCCTATTGCAGAAATGTGTACTAGTAGAATCCTGTGCCCTTTTAAGCTTTCCCTTGTGTTAGTAATTACAAAATGAGAAGGAACATCATATAATAATCCCAGGGACCAAATTCAGGTTTTTATGTAGCAAAGGATGCTCTCATGCTAGTTATATGAGAGCTATTTATATTTCTCATAAAGAAATGTGTCTGAAAATATAACGTATCCTAAATCCTAGCATTTCTCACCACCCCTTACTACTAACTTTAGCCGAAGCTACAATCAGTTCTGGCAAAATAAGTGCCCCTGGCTGCTTGTCTCCTTTTGGCTCTATGCCATTATTTTCCTACTTAGCAGTAGAAAGAAAGATATTTTTACAATGTAAATAGATAATGTCACCATATGCTCAAAAAAATCTCCTAATAACTTTCCAGCTCTCAGAAGAAAAGAATAAACTTTTCCCCATGATCTAAAAGACCCTGAAGTTATATGGCCCTGGCCTACTTCTCAATGAACCCAAAGAAGAAAAACACATGACCAGGCATAGGGTATAGGTCATAAAATGCTCCCTGGAAACAGGCCTGTGAAAGAAATCAGGGTTGTGATTTTGATAGTAAATTTGATTCTTTAGAAATAGGAAGAAAAAAAAAAAAAGAAATGGGTGTATGTAGGTTAAAAAAGAAAAGAAAAAAGATAGAAAATGTTTTCAAGCAAAGATAGAAATCTTTTACGTATATATAACTGAAGGGAATGCCGTGGGTGTTAGCTAAAGAAAAACTGGTTGTTTTATTTGGAAACGACTTGTGTGTGCATAATTTCAGTGTAAGCTTGCTTGGCCATGTTTAACTGAAGAAATGTCTTCACATTGTTTTTGTTTCGGGTTTTTTGTTTATTTGTTTGGTTTTGCCTTTTAGGACCGTACCTGCAGCATGTGGAAGTTCCCAGACTAGAGGCTGAATTGGAGCTGCAGCTGCTGGCCTACACCACAGGCACAGCAATGTGGGACCCCTAACCCACTGAGCAAGGCCAGGGATTGAACCTGCATTCTCAGATTTGTTTCCTCTGTGCCACAATGGGAACTCCTTCACTTTGTTTTAATTGAAAGAGTTTTTTTCTATGAGTTTGGTCTTCAGTAAAAGTCAGGAGATATTCCAGAGAATTATGTATCAAAATACAGAATTTAAAATGGTAGTTGACAATTTTAGAAAATTTAACATACTTGGAAGGTCCATGAGTGTCTGATCAGTACAAAACTCAAACTTCTACACAGTACAGGAGTATTTCCTCGTTTTGGAAATGTTGGGTAGGCTAGGATAGGGAGACACAAACAAGTATCAGAGGAATGCTCTTCCAGGCACCCTTCCCTATAACCTTTTTCCCATGCAAATAAGGCCTCCTTGCCCAAAACCGATCAGAGGATCAAAACATGCTCCCCAAACAGAGATCAAAACAACACATGATGCAGGGAGGTTGGGACAGGAAATTCGTGGGCCTGGGGCAAGAAGATGGGGTCCCCAAACAGGTCTGTCATACAGAACTATAAGGAGAGACCCATTTGCAGCCAGGGCCCATCCCTGCCCCAGGGCAGCCCCCTCTCTCTGAGGGCATACATAAAACTTGCTGTACATCGCTACCTGATTCTTGACGGTGACCTTTGAGACAACCGGCCGGAGTGTTTCTGGGGGCACGGACTGGAATGGTATTAAAAGAGCCCAAGTCAGAGCTGTTAAACATCGGTTTGGGTTCAAGGGAAATTCCCTCCCACCCGTAACCACTCTCATCCTGAGCTGATTTCTCCTGCCTGAAAAGACTGCCTGCCTCCATCCCCGCACAGCAAGACCACTGGCTCCATCCCAGCATTGCTGCAGCAGCTCCCCGCTGGAACAACCTCCCGCCAGACCAGCTGCCTCCATCCTTGTGCATCGAAGCCTGCTGGCTGGACCCCAGCGCTGCTATAGCACTTCTCAGTCTGGACCTCTGAATCCTCGTTGTGTGCAGGCAAGGACTGAGAGAGAGAAACCTGACAGAACCTGACAGAAATCTGGTCATTTAATTTCTTGTTGAAAATTTCCAGTGATAAGGGACTTTTACAACTTAACAGTTTTTCATTACTAAGTTTGACGAATGGAAAAATATTTTTATTGAAGTTAGATTATTTTCAATGCTATATTAATTTTAACTGTATAATACAGCGATTTGATATTTTTATAGATTATACTCCATTTAAACTTACGATACAATGTTGGTTATATTCCCTGTGCTGTATATTATGTCATTGTATCTTATTTATATTACAGCTAGTAGATTGCACCTCCTAATCCTCTCTTGCCCTTCCCCTCATCTGGTTCCCCACTGGTAACCACTAGTTCACCCTCTGAATTTGTGAGTCTGCTCTTTTTATTTTTTTAATATTCATCCATTTGTTTTATTTTTCACACTCCACAGTTAACTGAAAACATACCATATTTGTGTTTCTCTGTCTGGCTTCACTAAGCAAAATACTCTGCAATTCCATCCACATTGTTGCAAATGGCAAAATTTCTTTCTTTTTTAAGGCTGAATAATATTCTGTGGTATATATGTATATATATACACACACACACACACACACACACACACACACACATATATATGTATATATATATCACTTTTTTTTTTTTGGTCTTTTTGCCTTTTCTAGGGCCCCTCCCGTGGCATATGGAGGTTCCCAGGCTAGAGGTCGAATCGGAGCTGTAGACACCAGCCAGCGCCAGAGCCACAGCAATGTGGGATCCAAGCCGCATCTGTGACCTACACCACAGCTCACAGCATCGCTGGATCCTTAAACCACTGAGCAAGGCCAGGGATTGAACCCGAAATCTCATGGCTCCTAGTCAGATTTGTTAACCACTGCGCCACAACAGGAACTCCTATATATATCACATCTTAATCCAACCATCCATTGATGGACCCTTTAATTCCTTCCATATCTTTGCCGTTGTAAATAATCTGCTATGAACATTGGGGTACATGTATCTTTTCAATTTTTTTTTTTTTTGTCTTTTCTACTGCTGCACCTACAGCATATGGAGTTTTCCCGGTTAGGGTTCCAATCAGAGCTGTAGCTGCTGGCCTATGCCACAGCCACAGCAATGCCAGATCCGAGCCGTGTCTGAGACCTACACCACAGCTCATGGCAAAGCCTGATCCTTAACCCACTGAGCGAGGCCAGGGATCGAACCTGCAACCTCATCGTTCCTAGTCAGATTCATTAACCACTGAGCCATCATGGGAACTCCTCAAATTTGTATTTTAGTTTCCTTGGACATATGCTCAGGAGAGGAGTCACTGGATCATGTGTTAGTTCTATTCTTAATTTTTGGAGGAAACCATACTCTTTTCCATAGTGGTCTATTTGAGGTCTCCTGTGCTTCCATAAAAATTTAAGGATTATTTGTTCTAAGTCTTTGAAAAATATCCATGGCCAATTTGATAGGGATACATTAATTCTTCCAGTCCACAGACTTGGAATATCTTTCCATTTACTCGAATCTTATTTATTTACCTTCATTAATGTTATATGTTTGAAGTATATGTCTCTCAACTCCTTAGTAAATCTACTCCTAGGTATATTATTCTTTTTAATGTGATTGTAAAAGGGCTTTCTTGCTGTTTTTTTTTTTTTCTGATAGTTCATTATTAGTGAATTGAAAAGCAACAGATTTGTGTATATTAATCTGGTATTCTGAAACTTCACTGATTTTAGTTTTTTGTTGGGGATTCGGGGTTTTCTATATTTGTATTAGGTCATCTTCAAATAGTAATAGTTTTAATTCTTCTCTTCTAATTTGCACACTTTTTATTTTTCTCGTCTGATTGCTATGGATGGGGCTTCCAAACCTATGTTAAATAGAAATAGTTCAAGTGAAAATTCTTGTCTTCTTCCTGATTTTAGAGAAAAGCTTTAGGTTTCACCATTGAGTATATATTAGCTGTGAATTTGCCATCAATGGCTTTTATTATGTTGAGGTATGTTCCCTCTGTACTAACTTAGTTGAGAATTTTTTTTTAAATTTTCCCACTGTACAGCAAGGGGATCAAGTTATCCTTACATGTATACATTACATTTTTTCCCCACCCTTTGTTCTGTTGCAACATGAGAACTATGTCTAGATACTCATGTTGCAATAGTTGAGAATTTTTATCATGAATGAGTGCTGAATTTTTTCAAATGCTTTTTCTGCATCTATTGAGATGATCATGTGATTTTTATTAATGTGGTATATCACATTGATTGATTTGCAGATAGTGAACTACCCTTTGATGCCTGGAATTAGTCACACTTGATTATGGTGTATGATCCTTTTTATATATTGTTGAATTTAGTGTGCTATTTTGTTAAGGATTTCTGCATTTATATTCATTAGTAATATTGACCTGTAATTTTCTTTTGTTGTAGTGTTTTTGTATGGCTTTCATATGAGAGTAATGGTGACCTTGTACAATGAATTTGGGAGTCTTCCCTCCTCTTTTTTTTTGGATATTTTGGCATGAATAGGGATTAACTTATTTTCTGTTTGATAGAAATCTTCTATGAAGCCATCTGGTCCTGGACTTTTGTTTGTTGAGAGTTTTTTTGGTTATTGATTCATTTTCAATACTACTAATCAGTTTGTTCTTGTGAGATTGTATGTTTCTAGGAATTTACCCATTTTTTTCTAGATTGTCCAATTTGTTGGCATATAACTCTTCATAGTATTCTTTATGATCTGTGTTTCTGTTATATTAATGGTAACTACTCTCTTTTCATTTCTTACTTTGATTATTTTAGTTCTCTCTGTTTTCTTAATGAGTCTGGCTAAAGGCTTATTTTTATTGATCTTTATTAGTGTTTGCTTTATTTTATTTTGGTTTTGGTCTATATTTCCTCTCTGAGCTGTATTATTTCCTTCATTCTGCTGAATTTGGGCTTTGTTTTTCTAATTTTTTAGATGGCACATTAGGTTGCTTATCTGAGATTTTTCTTTTTTCTTGAGGTATATTTGTATAAACTTCATTCTTTGAACTGCTTTTGCTGAATCCCATAAATTTTGGAAAGTTATAATTTATTCTCAAATATTTTGTGATTTTTCTCTTTGGTTTCTTCATTTATGCATCAGTTTTTTAGTAGCATGTTTTTTATCTTTGTGCTTTTTCTATTTTTCTTTCTGTGATTAATTTCTATTTTCATATCATTGTGGTTGAAGGGATGCTTGATATAATCTCTATCCTCTTAAATTTATTGTGAGTGGTTCTGTATTTATGACAAGATATATCCTGGAGAATATTCCATGTGCACTTGAAAAGCATGTTTATTCTTCTCTTTTTGGAGAGAGTGTCCTATAGATACCTATTAGGTCCTCTGGTCTAGTGTGTCAATTTAGGTCACAATTTCCATATTGATTTTCCATCTCTGGATGGTCTGCTCAGTGATGTAAGTGGGGTGTTAAAATCCCCTACAACTATCAGAAGAGTGTCTGTTTCCCTCTTGACATTTGTTAATATTTGCTTTTTATAATAGATGCTCTTATATTAGATGCATATATGTTTACCAACATTATAGCCTCTTCTAATACCAATCCCTTTATCACTACACAAAGATTTTCTTGTATTTTACTATGGTCTTTATTTTAAAGTCTACTTTGTCTAATATGTGCATTGATACCCCATTCTTTTCATTTCCATTTTCATGGATAATCTTTTTCCATTGCCTTATTTTCAGTCTGTGTTTGGCTTTAGCTCAGAAGCAAATATCTTGTAGGTAGCATATACATTGATCTCGTGTTTTTTTTAATCCAGTAAACTATCCTATGTATTTCGAATAGTGCATTTTATCCATTGACATTTAAATGATTATAGATAGGTATTTCCATTTTTGTTAATTGTTTTCTGGTTGTTTTTGTACTTCTGTGTTTTTTCTTCTTTTAGTCTCTTCCTTTATGGTTTGATGAATTTCTGTGGTATTACATTTGTGTTCTCCCCAGTTTTTGTAGGTTTATTGTAAGTTTTTGATTTGTGCCTACTGTAGGGTTCATGTATATTGACTTATAAATAATTATATCTACTTTTAAAAAATTATGGCCACACTGCGACATATGGAAGTTCTGGCATATGGAAGTCCCAGCTGCAACAGCAGCAACACCAGACCCACTGCACCAGGCAAGGGATTGAGCAAGCAGTGCCATGAGATAAGCCAGATCATTAGCCACTGTGCCTCTGTTGAAACTCCCCCAACATTTATGTTTTTGGTGTCATATTTTACATCTACATTTCTATCCCTTAGCTGCTTATTGTAGCTATAGTTGATTTTATTATTTTTGTCTTTTAACCTTCATGCTAGCTTATTTTTAAGTGGTCGATCTACAGCCTTCACTATATATTTGCCTTTATCAGTGGGATTTTTCCCTTCCTATAATTACTTACTTCTTGTTATAGCCTTTTATTTTTCACTTAAAGAAGACTCTTTAACACGTCTTGTAAAAAATTGGTTGAGTATCAATGAATTTTTCAAGTTTTTCTTGTCTGAGAAGTGAATTCTCTTGCCATTCTTAGTGATAATCTTGCTGTGTAGAGTATACTAGAGTATAGGTTTTCTACTTTCAGCATTTTAAATATATCATGCCATTTCCTTCTGGCCTGCAAAATTTCTACTGAAAAATCAGCTGATAGTCTTATGGAGGTTCCTGGTATCTGACTCTTTCGTTTTCTCATGCTGCCTTTAGAATCCTCTCTTTATTTTTAAATTTTACCAGTTTAATTATGATATGTCATGGTATGGCTCTCTTTAGGTTTATCTTGTTTGAGACTCTCAGTGCACCTGACTCTTGTACCTGTATATCTGTTTCCTTCTTCATGTTCAGGAAGTGTTCAGCCATAATTTCATCAAATATAATTTCTACCCCTTTCTCTCTTCTCTTTCTAGGACCACTGTATGTTAGTGGAATGTGAAATCTTAGTATGCTTGCTATTGTCTCAAAAGCCGCTTACATTATTTTTATCTTTTTTTTTTGTTTGTTTGTTTTTCCCTTTGTCCTGATTGGATAATTTCCATTATTCTATCTTCCAGATTGCTCATGTGTTCTGTATCTCCCAATCTGCCACTAATTCACTCTAGTTTATTTTTCACTTCACTTGTGATATTTTTCAGCTCTTTTCTGACTCTTTAATAATTACTAGTTCTTTAAAAAAATTCTCACTATGTTCATCTATTCCCTTCCCAAATGTATGTTTCATTAGGATTTTTTCAGGTTTTTTTCCCTTATTCTTTCATTTGAAACATTCTTCTATCTTCTTTATTTTGTTTAACTTTCCCTGCCTCTATGAATTTAGGTGGAACAGTTACCTATCACAGTCTTAAAGTCATGTCCTTGTGTGGGAGGGTCTCTATGCAGTCTGTATGTGGTCAATGGCTTCAGTGGGAGAGCTGGATCTGAAGTGAGCACAGGCCATATCTTCCTCTGGAGTATTCTGGCAGCCACTGCCTTGGTGAGAGATGGGGCTGGAGTTGGAGAGGCTAGAGCCAGAGCCAGGTGCAAGCCAGGGCTTCTCCTATGATCAATGGCCATAGCTAGCCTTCTGGGGGCAGAGTTGGGACTCAAAAGTTTATAGCAGGAGCACTCAGGGAGTTGAGTTTCTCCCAAGAGTGATGACAGTCTCTGCCTTGGTTTGGGAAGTGGCCAGGCCCTGAGAGCCTGGAGCTGCACTGTTGCACTGATTGTGCTTTCTCCCTGGTTTGTGAGCCTTGATTAGAGGTTAGGTCAGGGCTAGAGGTGCTGATGCTACATAACTGAGCTGTTCCTGCCCCCTTCCAAGTGAGTGCAGGAATGAGCACTCTACCCTGGAGCTAGCCTTGGTCCATTCCAAGTCATCCAGCAATTCCACTCCTGGGCATATATCCAAAGAAAAACCATAATTCAAAGAGACACACGCAGCTCAATGTTGTTGCAGCATTATTCACAATAGCCAAGGTGTGGAAGCAACTTAAATGTCTATCACCATATAAATGGATAAAGAATATGTGGTGTGTGTGTGTGTGTGTGTGTGTGTGTGTATGCTACGCAACCATAAAAATGAATGAAATTATGCCATTTGCAGCAACATGGATGGACCTAGAGATTATCATACTAAATGAGGTAAGCCAGAGATAGAAAGACACATATCATATGATATCACTTATATGTGGAATCAAAAAGAGATACAAATGAATTTATATACAAAGCAAAAATAGGCTCACAGACATAGAAACAAATTTATGTTTTTTCCCAAAAGGGAAGGGGGGGCAGAGGAGTAAATTAGGAATTGGGACTATATAATAGTATATACGCATACTACTATATATAAAATAGATAACCAATAAGGACCTACTGTGTAGAACATGGACCTATACTCAATAACCTGTGAGGGAAAAGAATCCGTAGTTGTAGTTTTGATGCATTTGTAAGGGAAGGTTGGCTTACTCTCCTCCCACTCCAATATCTATATTTTACCTATCTGGGTCTATACAATATCTTTAATAGTCATGCAATATTTTTATTAATTTCTGGTCAATTAAAAGGCCTTATCTTTTTTCACATAAATTTCTATGATGTCAGATACCCCCCATCCTGTACTTTACTTTTAAATTAAAAATTGTTTTTATTCAAATGCAAAACATTAATCTTCAATACAACGTTGTTAGTTGCAATCTTTGGGACTGTTGAGGTTATGGACAGTGCTCTGGAATTTTTATTGTATTATCCTTTACATTACCCTTCTCTTTCAACTTTGTTTGATTAGAGATTTGGCAAGATAGCTTGTTTAATTACATTCTTGATACAATGTTAAATAGAAGGAGATCTCTTAAGGTACATCCTACTAGAATATCTTTGGATACAGTTGTTCATCAATTTTAAAAACTTGCCTATTTGTCATCTAATATATATTGCTATGGGGATATTCCTCAACAATATCTTGAGGCATTTTGTTAAAATTTCATTGAATGTGATACACAGTAATATATAAATTGATATATATATATATATATATATATATATACACACACATATAATTCTCTTGACTTAGCAATATATTTATTCCAACTCTCATAGAAAGCATAATTTGTGCTGATTTACACTTATCATCCCAATCCTCATAAACAGGACAATTCAGTTGTCCTGAATTTCTTGTTTTCATTGGATGTTTTCATCCAGCCTGATTCCACTATTATCAAAGGACATTGTGTGTGTGTGTGTGTGTGTGTGTGTGTGTGTGTGTGTGTGGAAAACAGAGTTGTTTGAATCTATCCACACCATTTCAAAGACTTCAGTCCTGAAGGTCCTAGCACAGGTCCTGGTTTAACAGCTACTTCAGAATCAATAAAGTAGTCGACCCTACACTCCTGTGGGTAAAAAGATAAAGAGATACACACAAAAAAAGTTTTTAAGTGCTCAGACTGATGAAGTATGCACTGAGTGCTCTGTAGAGCAAAGAGTGGTAGAGCAAGTTTTTGACATCACACAGACCAGAGTTAAAATAATCAATTTGCCAACTATCACAGGTTTGTGTGAAATATTTAGACATTTACAAAATAAGATTTTAGTTTTACATAGAAAAAATATGGTTTTTAGAATAATAAAGATATTTTTAGACCAAAGAATCCTTCATTCTATTAACATCATCTACTTTCACACTTATTACATAGTTTAAACAATGAAAAGGGAGATTTTTTTTTCCCTTTCCCATAAAGCATCAATTTTGCAATGATAGATTAGGTCTGGCTGCTAAGAAAAACATGCTTCTAAGTCATAATTGATGTGATAACTCATTAGCATTCAGTTCAAAATTGAGTTCAGCTCTACTGGTACCCACCATGCAGTAGGAGCAACAACCTCGCAGAAGAGGAATCTCACACCCTAAAGAGACCATCATTTGGCACGGCGAGAAGTTGGGGGAGGAGGGGTGGGCGCTGGGCCAGGAGATCCAGAAGCAGGAGCAGAGCAGTGAGTCTTGCACTCAGGCCATAGCTATTAGGCTGGTGCCATTTCTTCTGGCCATTATCTTGCCCCTCACAAAACCATTTTCAGCAGGATCTATGGAAGGATGCAGGGAAAGCCATGGTTAAATTTAGAGTCAGTTATATGACCCCGGCTCCAGACTTCAAAGACTGAGCCAAACTCCCAGAGTATAACCCCTCCAAAGCCAAGATTTTTGTCTCTTTGATTCCTGATGTGTCTCCATAGCCTATATCAGCCCCTGGCACAGAGGATGTGCTGAGGAGTGTTTGTTGAAATATCTCTTGGAATATTTTTTTTCATGCTGAGTAACAAGCAAATAAACCTAGTCCATATTTATAATGTTTCTTATTTCTTCCTACTCTAATTTTCTCTTAAAAATTAAATAATACTATCGATACTAGCAGCTAACACTCTTGAGTGCTATGTGCCAAATCCTATTCCAAACATTTCAAAGGAATGAATGCACTTACTTAAGCAAATTCAGTAGGTATTCATAGCTCTTCTCCCATCACATATTTCACAAGCCAATTTCACTCTCAAATGTTGCTGCTTTGACAACAAAATGTCCTCTAACTGCAAAGTACTCTAATTTTCCCAACTTCACATTTAGGGTTTAAACCAGTGACCCAAAAATCTGGCAGAGCAGATAGCTCTAGTTCTAGCAACTGTCTTTATTGTGTCAACATTGAGTGTGTCATAAAAATTCAAAAGAGGATGAAAAGGAATGCCAAGCAGAACATATTCTGTCTGCATGTATATTGTTTATACATTTCAGGTTTTGAGTATATGAAATGGCCATCAGAATCATACTTGCTACAGGGTAAATTCCAGACTTCTTAATAATTTATGCAAGGTGTATCATGATCTGGTCTCTGCCTTCTAATCAGCCTCATTCTTGGCACTTCCCATTCCTGGATATACCACTCTATTTCCTGTTTCTATGTTTCCTAGATGTTGTACTGTTAACTGTGCCCTAAGCTGGGGTCTCTGATAGTTTTCCCAGACATTAGCATGGTAACATGTGCTTGGTACTCATAAGCCTTTATTAGATAAGTGAGAGAATGGATAAAGAAGAGTCCCTGCAAGAGAATGATGAAATTTTTCTTCCACTCTTGTAAGCATGAACGCTATCACCATATTTTACCAAACAGAGTGTAATAAAAAACCTCCTTCACCTCCAACATTGTGTTTTGTTTTTTCTTCACAAGAATTCTTTCAGCTTTCAATTCCTTCTTCCACACATTCTCCTAACTCTTCAAAGGCTAGGTCAGTTAAAATGTTCAACATGAAAAGGATTTGAAAATAAAAGAAGTAACAGCAACTATGTCTTCAAGAATGCTTTGTGAATTTCTTCTCCTTTCTCTGCCACCATCTGGTGGAGCTGGCTCTGTGCTTTTAGAGTAAGTTCTTCTGCAGACACTCTGTTTCATACACCCGCTCAACACGAGTATGGCACAACAAGAGCTGCAAATGTCATTTTTCTTTGTCTCTGGCTTCTATGCGTTTATCCCATGATTGTCACGTGTTCGTAAATACAAGACGTTCCAGCCGGAAACTTTAGGAAACACTGTGAAACATCTGGAATAGTTTCAGTTTAATAACTTACATAAGCCTGGATAAACATTAAATAAGGACTTTTTAAAGGTCAAATTGTTGTTCCTCACTTGAAATGCATTCATGATATCTGTAGGACAAATTTCAAGAACCAGCTGTTTGTATGTCAATTTTTTTCCGGACTTCTTCTTTTCCTCCTCTATCCTAACATTACCTTCTCCACACAACCAAACAGATTGACTCCCAAAGCACAGCCCCGACCACGTCCCTCCTTGGCTAAAAGCTTTTAGTAGGTAGAACCTTATTATTATGAAATAATATACAAGCATATTTGTGTGACCCTCAAAGTCCTCCAAGGTCAGTTCAACTTATTTTCCCAGTCTCGTCGTCCACCTGCCATTTACATGTGCTCCATTTTTCCAGATACATTATTCCCCTTGCTGTTCTTAATTCTGCCTTCATTCTATGCCTAGAATGGCTTTCCCCTGAACTGCCTAATCATTTTCTATCTTTCCTTGTTTATGTATTACATGCTAACTTATTTAACAGTCCTGTGTGCATGCACGAGTATGTGTATGTGTATAATGTCGATAAACTGTTAGCTTTTTGCATGGATGGTTTCTTGTGTGTAGCCTCCGTGATTCAGAGCATTATAAATAAGCACCTGTGCATTGAATAAAAGAGAAAATTATAGTTTCTAATTAAATCATCATTTTAATTCAACAGAGATATTTTTCAGTCTCACAGTTATCATCCAAACCTCAGTTGTCTCTTCACTTGTTGCTTATTATCCCCTTTACAGGTTGCACAAAGCTTGCTGGACAAAAGAATCCCCTCTCTTTTGGAGAGTAGCGCCATCTTCTGACGTTGCATCTTGCCTCAGCTGTTCTTTCAATTTAACATGGATATTCGAACCCTCAGAAAGGGAAGCATTATTTTCACATATTTTCATAATTATATATCAATGTAGAACTATTACAAATTATGCTGACAGTTTGCAAACATAGACTCTGGTAATTTACTTTCTGCTCCAGAAACTTCCAAATCATGGCAATTTAAAAAATGGCCCGTACAAGGAATTGGAGATTCAATTGTGGCACTCATTTACTCCCTAAATTCAGTAATATATTTACATATTTGAAAGTCAGGATGATCCTTAGAGACTAACAAAATTGTATTCATGGAAATGAGAGTACATTCCAGTCTCTTCCACTCCCAGAGACATTTAAATTTTGTACTTTCATTTCTAAAATATGATTTGTTATCTTAAAATGTGTTTGCTGACGTGTTTTTTTTTTTAGGGCTGCACCTGTGGCATATGTAGGTTCCCAGGGTAGAGGTCAAATCTGAGCTGTAGCCACTGGCATACACCACAGCCACAGCAATGCTGGACCCCAGCCATGTCTGTGACCTACACCACAGCTCACTGCAACACAGAATCATTAATCCAGTGAGTGAGGCCAGGAATCGAACCTGCATCTTCATGGATGCTAGTCAGATTTGTTTCCACTGAGCCACAATGGGAACTCCCTGATTTGTCTTAAATAGTGTTGTCAGGACAAACCTCAACTTTGCATGTTGCTTTTGTGATGGAGATATAACTGATCTTTCACAAAGACTGTGTGTATATATCATACTTTTATGTGTGATTGGATTTAGATTAGAAAACTCTTTAGGGGGCATTTTAGATATGCAAATGTAAATCCCATTCTATTCTGGAAAGGAAACTTTCTGAATATTGAAGTACCAAATATTCTGCATAATCTGGACTCTGTGTAGGAAAGTCGTAATGGAAAAAAATGTCATCATGGAAGGGAAATTGGTCCCTGCCCTTGATAGGCAAGTCTAGAGGTGAGGAGAGTGATGGCAGATCCCTGAAGGAGGGGCATGACACATGTATTCTAGAAAGAGTTGTGCCTGCTTTCTGATAAAAGGGGAGATAATGGGTTTTCCATGATTGCCTTCCCCAGTCTGCATTGTAAGTTTTTCTTTTTTTTCTTTGTATTCCCATCTATTTATTATTTTCCTCAAACAATAAGTTGTTTTATTTTTTTAATTTTTTAAATTTTTTTTATTATTCAATGAATTTATCACATCTGTAGTTGTATAATGATCATTACAATCCATTTTCACAGGATTTCCATTTCTCATTCCTCTGAGTAAACCATTCTCAAACAGTAAACTCTTTTTTTTTTTTTTTTTTTTTGGCTTTTCTAGGGCCACAACTGCAGCAGATGGAGGTTCCCAAGCTAGGGGTCTAATTGGAGCTGTAGCCACCAGCCTACGCCAGATCCACAGCAACTCGAGATCAGAGCCACGTTTGCAACCTACACCACAGCCCACAGCAATACCAGATCCTTAACCCATTGAGTGAGGCCAGGAATTGAACCCGCAATCTCATGGTTCCTAGTCAGATTCGTTAACCACTGAGCCACGGCGGGAACTCCCTCAAACAGTAAACTATAATGAATCATTGGATGAATGTGTTCTTACACTTAGGAGAGCTCCAATATCCTAAAGAAGTAATATTGACCTGGCGAGCCATGATAGAACCCCAGACAAGCAGCGTGAATTGAAGATGCCAAGTGACATACAGAAGCACTAGTAGTAGAAAAAGGAAATATTCCTAAATGTTATCAAGAAATATTTGGGGAGGGAAACTTAATAAAAGACATTATTTCCTATAAGTCAGTCAAGAGAGGGAAATGCAAACTACTGTAATAGAAGTTTTAAAGAAAGGAATCAGAGAAATCTGAAGACTTTATGTGTATAAAGTTCTTATAAAAGAGTCTCATACATAAGCAAAATGATTCACAAAGTCTAAGAATTTATGGTCAATAAAACTTAATGTAATCATTAATATTTATTGATTATGTAATGTTAATTATATAATTATGCAATCATTAGATGTTTGATAATAATGTAATTAAGGCAATCAGTTTTTATTTCAGCAGTTCTTCATTATTCAGAAAAATTCAGTTTGGCTTTCAGGACTGAACCACAGATAATTAATGCCAACCAGTATATTCTTTCACTCCCTGTTAGATAGAAGCAGTTTTTCAAAGGAAAGCACACATAATCAGCCAATAACCCTCAAATCAGATTTCTTTCTTCTCTACCAAAGATGCCTTTGCTTTCTACGCTGGAAGAGAAACATCTCAATTAACTTATAAAAGAAATAGAAATAATCATATGGAAAAAGTCAAAAATAGAAATGTGGTGAAAGATAATCTAGACAATAATGGATTCTACAGAAAACATGTACAGATAATTTCATAATTACAACTTAAAAATTGGGACACAGGTAAATGGCAAATTATTTTAATAACATAAATGACTTGCCTTTTATTTTCATTTTTAAGCAGTTAGATACTTTATATTTTCACTAAATTTACTGAGGATCCATAACTCTAATATCCTCTGACATCTTAAGTTTAGCTAGTTTTAAAATAATATCCTATTTGCAGGGAGAACATTTTTACCTACCAATCATGTAGGAGACAAAAAAGATGATAAAGAATTAATTTTTTATCTTTTAGTTTGGTATTATTCAACCGAATTGAATCGTTGTGGTTTTTACTGATATTCTGGGTAAAAATAAATATTACAAAGACACCCTGTCCACTCTCCACCAGCTCTGAGCATTTCTGACACATATAAAGAATTCACTATTTTTCATACATTGAAAAGCTTCTTTCATGTCAAACACCTGTCTTTCTAAATTTTATTGCTTGTGTAGTAGACATGCATTTTTTTTATCTCTGAAGCTTTCCCTCTTTCTTACTCTGCAATAGAATTCTTTTCTTTGGAGAACACATTCTATGTGATTATGTGAGTCTGGTTACTGTCTGTGAAACACAGAAAAGGAAACAGCTGAAGTTCTTCCATCTTCCTGTCTTTGTGACTCATTCAAGCCAGGTCGAACAGAATCTCCTCTGGAATTTTCTTTTGGGGCCATCCGAGAAGACCTACCCTGTTGGGGTTGACAGGCTAGTGGGATATCAGATGGAGCTGTTGGGTTAATAGGCTAGTGGGATATCGGGTGGGGCTGTGGTGAACCGTCTGACCCATCATAGAGTATAAGCCTGTTCAAGACATGAAGAGCAAGGTAGAGTACTCATACCCTCCTTTAAGCCCAGGCTGTGCCTGAAACCTCAATGCTTTCAGACTTCTTGGTACATGAACCAATGCATTCCCTTTTGAGAAAGCTGCATTGATTTGGGTTTCCATCATTTTCTGGAAGGACTCCTGACTAATAAACTGATTCCTGACTTGCATGATCCTGTTCCATCCATGTGTCAGGAAACGCTTTTATTTTATTTTTATACCCCTTCCCTGTGAAACTTGCTTGCTTAAACTGCATACCTATTGAATTTTTTCCCATTCTATATTCTTCTTGTTAGACCTCAAAGCTACTCTATTTAATAGGCTAGTCTGTCTCCAGAGCCTAGCTTTGACTCACAGTAGATAATGGTAGACCATGAAAAATTCCAGCTATGTCTGAAAAGAACAGAATTAACAGAGACAAAACTCTCTGAATTTCTGTGGACTCCTAGATAAATTAAAAAGGGTTTTATTTTGTCTCAACCTAATCAAGTTACCAGGACATCTTAGACCTTATTTTCTTTTTCCTAAGGCCTTTAATATTTATAGCCTAATTTTTGTCCTTCCAAGAAAATGGTTCCTGGAAATATCTGTGTGGCTCAGTGGCAACGAACCTGATTAGTATCCATGAGGATGCAGGTTTGATCCCTGGACTCATTCAGTGGATTAAGGATCCGGTATTGCTGTGGCTGTAGCTCCAGTTTGACCCCTAATCTTGGAACTTCTATATGCCATGGGTGCCACCCTAAAAAGCAAAAAATAAAAATAAAAAAAAGAGAGAGAAAGAAAGAAAAGAAAAGTCCTCCTAGCCAAACAAGTCAGATTATTATCATACTATGATGCACATTTATTTGTTCAACAATTTTTATTGAAATTTTCTCTGAGACAGATATTTTATTAGGCATGAGAAACATATCAAAGAAGAGGCAAGCTTGGAGTTTACAGTCTAAGAAGAAGAGATGGTTAACAAAAAAACCCACCAAAACAAAGGAAGAAAGAATGATACAATAAAGCAGGGAAGGGTGAGAACACTTGTGAGGTGTGGATGTTTCTTAACCCTGGATCAGGAAGGAAGTGACATGAGGAAAGTGGAGAAGGGATCGAGAGACTGTTGGGGGAAGAGCATTCCAGGTAAAAGAAACTCTATGTGTAAAATCCCTGAAGCTGCTTTTTCTTAGAACAGCAGCAAAGGTGATGCAGCTGAAGCATAGTAAACAATGACGGAAGTGATAGGAGACACGTCTGAAAGGTTGGGAGGAGGAGAAATGGCTTTGTAGCCACTAATTGACTTTGGCTACTACTCTGAGTAAGTTGGGAAGTCACTGGATGGTATTGGTCAGAAATGCAATAGGACCTGACCTTGCATTGTGAGAAGACCTTTCTAGCTGCTGTCTCGTAAATATACGAAATACTGAAATAAGTGTAGAACTAGAAAGGCTAGTTAATAGTCATGAGATTCTAGATGTATATTGAACAAAGATCAAGTAGGATTTGTTAATACGTTGAACATAGTAAAAGAGAAAGGAATTAGTAATATGTCGTTCTGGGCAATGAAGAGGGGTTGGGGCAGGAATGTGGGAAATTAGTGTTTGGTTTGGACATGTTAAGTTTAAGATGCCTACTATATATTCAAGTGGATGTGTCAAATAGCTGGGTATATGAGCCTGGAGCTCAGCAGAGATGCCTTGGTTAGATGCATAAATTTCAAATTTAAAACTGTTGAAATCTATCAGTCTGCATGAGTGATGAAAGACATCTGAGAGCTAAGCCTTGGAGCCCTCCAATTTAGAGTTAGGAGAAATGGGTAAAAACCAGCAAGGAGACTGTGGGGAAGTAGCTAATATGGTGGAAGGATACAGAGAGAGGAGGTGGAGGAGAGACAAAGGGAGAGACATAATGAGAAGAGAGACAGACATCCCAGAAGGCAAGTAAAGAAAGTGACTATGTGGAAATGTCCAATGCTATTAAATATTAGATGAGAACAGAGAATTGACTATTGTACTTGGCAATGAACAGGTCATTGGAGACCCTGACAAGAGCTCTTTCAGTGAATTAAAAGCCTCATTGGCCTGGGTTCAGAAAAAGATTAGAAGAAAATAATGGAGACAGCAAACATAGACAACTTTTAAAAGTTTTACCGGAAAAGGGATTGGGAAAGGGACAGTAGCAAGAGAGGCATAGATTAGAGGTATTATAGCTTATTGGTATGATGTTGGGAAAGATATGTTAAAAGGGGGAAATTGATGATGCTATAGAGAGGAGATAGTGGCTGAATTAATGTATTTGAATTGGCACGAAAGTTGGGATCCAGTGTTCAAATATAGGGATTGACCTTGGTTAGAGAAGATGGCATATGCTTCACAAATAGTGACGGAAGAAAGATAAGTTTACCCATAGATTTGTAAAGATGGTACCGGGAGCAGGTAGGATTTTCCCATCTGGTTTCTTTTATTTTCTGTGTTGGAAGAAAGGCTGTCAGTTGATACTGTAAAAGGAGAATTTGGAGGAGAGAGATGAAGGTATAAAGTTGTCATCCATGGCAGTGGAAAAGTGAATGTCTTAAGAAAATCTGGTGGAATTGCTGGGTGAGATTAAAGATCCCACTTGAGACTGAGGGTCAAAATAGTGGAAGGAAAAGGGGGTGACAGTAAGCAGAGAATGCTTAAGTCAATGTATTCTAGCACCATCATTAGGTTCATAGTATCCACAAGGTCCCAATTTAATAAGGTCCTCAGAGACTTAGCATGAAAGCAGAAGGAAATCACCTAAGATTCTGGACCCTAATTCCCAAGCAGGTTTTTTTTGGGCGGGGGGTAGGGAGGAGGTGTAGTGTGGCCCAAACAAGAAAACACAGCATGACATGAAATAAAAATGGGGCAACAGGCAAATCCAGATAAGTTGCTCAGGTGGTATCACTGATGGGAGGATGCAGAAGATGGAGTAGGGATTAGAAAGATCAGATAAAAGGACATGGAACAGGAAGGAAGACCAGTTAGTTACTAAGAGGGTAATTTGTCAAGGAGTACAACTTAGCATGGGGAACAAAATCAAGAGAGAGAGAGTAGTAGACAGTGATTGAAATCTTGGGGTGAAACACCAGTTATATCTGGTTCAGGAATCCAGAGGTTAATGACAGAGGAGAGTATTTCTTCACAAGGCATTCTTCCTATTCTTTGTCTTAAGGAGAGACTGCTATTCCTAACTCAGGAAACAGCAGCTCTCACAGAAGGGTTTCTCCATCAGCACATTCTAACCGTTTGATGGACAGTGAATTCTCCTTGGATTGCCTCCCCTGGTTCCCACATTGTTGATTCCACAGTTAAAACTCCCTCTACCTGGTCTGGAGCCAGAAACACAGAGGTCCCTTTGGAGATTCAAGCTCTGAATGGAAAATGAGCATCTCTAAGACTTAAATCCTCTTCACTGAGCAATGATTAGTCATTTAAAAGCAAGAAGATTAATCTTTATGATTTCCAAGGGATGAATTATAAGAGCACGGGAAATGAATGAGCTTAATAGTCAAAATGAATTTGAATCCTGGCTTCAGTTTAGTTAATTTTTCATGAGTCTCAGTTTCTTCATCTATATAAATGGGGTAATAATATTTATCTAGAAATTTATTTTAAGGATTCTATCAGGTGATATATAGGTGTGAAAACACCTATCGCAATGCCTAAAGCATAGCAAGTCCTCAGAAAATGGTTAATTTTCTTTGCTATCCTCTTTCTTTTTCTTTTTGCTTGCCCCTCCTTCCCTCATTCTCAGACAGTCCCTTGCCTTTCCCTCCTTTCATTCCTTTCCTTTATTAGGCACTAAATCTTACCTTTCCTTTCTTAGGCACTAAATCTTACCAAGAGATGTTTGCTCAGAATATTTATTTAAATATATTATTTTTTCTATCCCCCTTCTGTCACTAGAAAGTATGATAAAGGTCTAAGTTCATAAGCTTATAGGAAATAGAATTCTGCTATTTGTCACAAGATCTCATTGCTTTAATTCTGACTTGCATTTAAAAGGTCTTAATTACATTTATTTCATAATATCTCTGCCCCTGAAATTTAGTACAGCCACCTAGAAAGTTCCCCATTAATCCTCTTTGTTGAATGTTATTTTGGGGTGGGTAAAGTTGAAAATGCATTTTCTACAATATATCAGACACTTTCTTTTAAAGTAACAAACTTAATTTTGATTAAGTAAGGCTAATACATTTTGGCGTATTGTTTTATAAATGTAAGATCTTAGACATATCAAAATACTCCAGTCTAGGAAAAAATAGCTGCTTCCAAAAAACTACCCTGAAAGTAAATTTGATCTCCTCCTCTTGTCTACATAATACATGTTATTTTTGCATGGACAAAAAATTATTGACTTAACGGCCATGTCAGCTTGCTCACCTGCCTGGCCTTCTATCATCTCAGAAATACCATGAAGTTGTGATATTACTTCTAGATGCAGGATGATTAATAGCCTTTGTCATTGATTCCGTCTAAATCATCAAATTCTCTTTGTTGAAAATCTCCCAATCTTTTGTACTTAGCTTTATTGAAATAATTTTTTTCAAGGTTACCATTTCAGATCTAATGAAGGATTTTTTTGGTGAAACAAAGTATTATTGGTGCTTCTTGCCTTCTTCAGAGCGTGAGTGAAATACAGTTTAGCACTTTCACAGGCTTTCTTAAAAAATGATGCATTGGTGTTTTACAGAATACAAAAAATAAATTATACGTAAAGTATAAAATTATATTAAATTAATATTTTATTAAGATGAATATTTTAATGGTTTTTCTATGAAGCGTTTGTTTTTGTAACCTCTTGCTAAAATATGGTAATATTGAGACTATAAGAAAATAGACATGAGGGTGGAGAAATGTGAGGTTGTTACTCAGTGGGTATGTTTCAGTTACACAAGATAGACAAGTTTTATGCTTCTTTAATGCCTATAGTCAATAACAAATATCGTGCACTTTAAAGTATGTTGAGGAAAAATCTCATGTGTTTCTAACACACATACAAACACAAGGAAGTTTTTTATATTTAGCATCTTCATTATAGTGGTGGTATCATCATTATCTTCATATGTCCGAACTCATCAAAATGTATACATTAAATATAGGCAATCTTAGTATATCAATTTAAAAAAGAAATTAGACAAATGTCTCAAATAGGTGTACTCAGTTTTTTTATCAGAAACCATCAACTGTTTGAATAAACTATGAAGTAATACAAGGAAAAGTAAAATACAACATTAAATAGTAGTAAATGAGCTTTTATAATATAGTTCCCAAAACACGTAGGTAATCTAAACTACTATGAAGGAAAAGAAATCAATCTT
This sequence comes from Sus scrofa, assembly GCF_054392235.1. NCBI lineage: Eukaryota > Metazoa > Chordata > Mammalia > Artiodactyla > Suidae > Sus > Sus scrofa. The sequence continues at coordinate 79,156,869 of NC_139387.1, read as the reverse complement.
TGGTTTAAAGAACCTTGCTTTAGCATCAAATCAGAATTAGCACTAGAGACTATGAGATCTAAATATACAGAATTTCAAGAAAAATGTCTTGTGTGGGTAGAGACACTGCAATCTTCCTGAAGGTATCCATTCAGGGGCCTCTCTTGTGGAAGGCACGAAAAAGGTGATTGGGAAAATAAGGGAGTAAGATGCCAGAAGAAATTTTTCCTATTTTCTTTTATGACAAGCAGAGAAACATGGGTATGATCTGTACACAGAAATATGGTGTGTCTTTCCAAGAGTACAGACCTGCTCATTCAGGCAAAATGCCCTCCTATAGAAACCATATGGCTGGCTTTAGGTTTTCACAGTGTTCAAGACACATTAGCACTGTCCAGATGTAATCTTTGATGCTAATCTTTTTTTAGAAATTTATCCTTAGTTCTCTAAATTCTTGAAGGTTAAATTAGCCAGCATTACTGGAATGATTAAAATACATTTAAATATATTTAAGTATGGTTTCTTTAAAAATGTTTTTACGTTGGGAAAAGAGCAAATTTGTAAATCCCTGTTGTGAATCACAAGACTTTTACTACCATTTCAGAAACACAGAAAGATTATGTATGCGATGTTCTTTCCTATTTAAACCAACAGCATTAAACACTGACAGTTCATGCCAAGTTTTCCTATCTTTAAGCATTTTGTCTAAAATAACTTTGAACAATTAAGAATAATTTTAAGGTTTTATTAAAGATTTTGACATTCTCTTCCCTGGGAAGGCAAGCCTTGTCCAAAAGCCAAAGTTATTACATTTGTTGAAGACACATAAAATATTACTTTTTGATGCCAACATAGCATGGATTTGTTTATCCAGTCAATTCATCAGGGAATTAAGATGGCTAAGAAGTCTGGTGGAGGAGATGAGCTGACATCAGGAAAGCTGTCAGGGTTAATTCCCTGGAAGTTGGTGGAGAAAGCTTGGCAAGAGGATTTGTTTCATCCATGTGTTCTTCTGTGCGCAGAGTCTCTGGGCTCAGTGGTAGTTCTCTCAAACAAGGAAGAGACTGGGCCATTGCATTTGGTGTTCCATTCGAAAGCGATATTCTCCAACCTGACAGTTTCTATCAACAATTTTTCCAAGGTAGACTGCAGTTGGGGTCAAGTTAAGAAAAACAATCTCTAACATTATTTTATTTTGATCAGGGCATGAAGGAAAGTTTAATTATTTTCCTAATATTTAAAGCATATTGCTTCTTCTCCTAATCACCCTCCCCAATGTTGAGGGTATTTTGTTTATAAACCTTATTTGTGTCATTACACTTGAATATTCTAATGTCTTCTCATCTTCTCAGTTGAGAGGAAATGACCTTTGTTTGACATTGTTTATTTCATTGTAAGTTGTACTTAAATAATTTCCATTAGTATCACTGTGGAAAATTCAGCCACTATAGCAGAAATTTGCACTTATAAAACCATAGCTAAAGCAGAAAGCTCTGTGTAAGCATTTCTTGTAGTAGCAGCTCCATAAATCAGTACAATTATACAGGATGCTACTAGTCCCAGCTTATTTTGAAAGAAAAAAAAAAAAGTATATCAGGCAACATTTTCACTGTTGTATTTTCCTTAAGATGAAAATGATTACTTTTATCTTTTAAGAGCCCAGGATAGCTTTCTAACCTAACAGAACTCAGTGACTTCAAAAGATACCTTAAAATTAGTGCTTATTTTCTCTAGGCCATTATAACAATTTGAATTACAAAAATATTGGGGGTTTTTTTGTAATAGCACAGTGTCAAGTCTCCTTAAATTGATTTATAGATCTAGCGCTATTGCAAGTAAGTTATCAGCAGATTTGTGTAGGTGTTTATTTGAAAGATGACAAATTGATTCTAAAATTTATATGAAATGCAGAAGTTTAAAAATTATGTCAGTTATATCTCAATAAAACTGAAAGATATATGTAAATAAAGGACTTAAAATTCCAAATATCATGACTTACTGTAAAACTACAATAATTGCAACAGTGTAGCATGGCACAAGGATAGTAATTAGACCAATGAACTTGAATAGAGAGTCCAGAAGTAGATATATACATACATATACAAGGATAAAAGTGTCACTGGTAAACACATAGAAATGATTTTTTTTTTCAATAAATAGTGCTGGGACAAGTGACAATCCAAATGAAAAAAAAAAACAAAAAACAAATGTTGACTCTCATATTGCATCATACACAGTAGCTAATTCACAAACCTAATTGTGTAATGTGAATCAAAAGTTTTAGAAGAAAATGTAGGTAAATAATTTCATGACCTGAGGTACACAAAGGTTTCTAAACAGAACACAAAGCATCAACCCAAAAAAGAGAGATCTAGAAACTGTCCTTCACTACATTAAGAAGTTTTGTCATTAAAATATACCATAAAAGAGTGAACAGTGAAGTCACTTGTTGAGAGAAGATATTTGCATTATGTGAGAAGCAAACTCAGGCAGATGCTGAGGCTGCCATCCGTGGGCAGAACTCCTTCATCAAGGAATTTCAGTTTTGCTCATAAATCCTCACTCAGATTACCAAGAATAACCTTCTTTACTTAAAGTCAATTGATTGTAGATGATAACCACTTCTACAAAATTCATTCATAACAACACCTAAATTGGTATTTGATGGAAAACTAGATATGACAGCCTAGCCAACTTGACACATAAAACTAGCCATCATAGAAGGGGAATCAACCACTTGGAAAACTATTTGACAACACCTATGAAAGTTGAAAGTTGATCATAACTAGAACCTATGACCTAACGATTCCATATGTTGTCATACAGTCAAAAGAAATATTTATATCTTCAAAAAGAAAACATGCACGAGAATGTTGCAAACAACTTTATTAGCCAAAACCTATTAACTAAAATCTACAAACAGCTCAAATACCTATCAATAGTATTGCATTAAATAGCTTATGAATATTCATTTAATGGCATACAATATAGAAATTTAAAAGAAAAAACTATTACCAAATGCAACAACATGAAGGAATCTTTCAGATAGAATATTAATACAAAGGTTAAAAACAAGCAAAACGAGATAAATGTCAGAAAAGTAGTTATCGTAAGGGGCCAATATTAACGGTGAGGAACCATAAGAGAGCCTTTGGCGGTGCTAATAATATTCTACCATTTGATATAGTTGGTGGTTTCACAGATGTGTGTATATTTACATCAAGCTATAAACAAATAAAATAAATGTTTTTCATTTAATTTTATAACTATATACAGAAGTAGTTATATCTCTATATTAAATTAATTTAATTATCTCCACCAAATCTTATTCATCCCTTGTTTATAAAGAGCACTTTTAAGTAGTTTTCTCGGTAAGAGTATGTTCTTAGTGATAAATATCGAGACCTTGCATACTTAAAAATATACTTCATTCAGTTCACACAAAGATGAAAACATATACAGTTATGTCGTAATCAGGGATGCTATTAAGTCAGTATTTACTGCTAAAGTCATACCTGGCCAGTGCTACCATTTACCACATTGGTCTGTTTCTGTGCAATGCAAGATGTTAAATACATCATTTGAAAACCCTCTTAGGGCTACTTTTTTTGGGGGGGGGGTTCTTTTGAAATATACATGTTGATAGGCCTTTCTTTTTATTTTTTTCATTGCAGTTGCCTGGAATTCAGTGAGCACATGCAGTCTAACAAATGCAGATTCTTCTTTATTCAGAAAAAAATTTTGAAGTAATTGCTTTGTAAAGTTTCCTTCGGAAGGTATATAGTTCCTAGGTTGGATCTCTATTTTTCTCTCCTCCTTAAATGTCATTCTTCCTTAATTTTTTTTTAATTTATTTTTTTCCACTGTACAGCATGGGGACCAAGTTGCACATAACATGTATACATAATTTTTCCTCCCATTGTAAATCCTTTCCAAGAGCAATAGTTTGCATCCATTAACCTCAAGCTCCCAATCCACCCCACTCCCTCCCTCTTCCCCCTGGGCAGCCACAAGTCTATTCTCCAAGTCCATGATTTTCTTTTCTGTGGAAAGTTTCATTTGTGCTGTGTATTAGATTCTAGTTATAAGTGATGTCATATGGTATTTGTCTTTCTCTTTCTGACTTATTTCACTCAGTATGAGAGTCTACAGTTCCATCCATGTTGCTGCAAATGGCATTGTGTGGTTCTTTCTTATGGCTGAGTAGTATTCCATTGTATATATATACCACATCTTCCTAATCCAATCGTCTGTCAATGGACATTTGAGTTGTTTCCATGTCTTGGCTATTGTGAATAGTGCTACAATGAACATGTGGGTGCATATGTATTTTTAAGGAAAGTTTTGTCCAGATATATGCCCAAGAGTGGGACTGCTGGGTCATATGGTAATTTTCAATTGTGTCTTCTTCCTCTAAAATTCTTTTACTGTATCACTGATTTGAAATTTTGTAAATTTATTATGTCCTTTCTTCAATATTGATTTTTGCTTTGTGATTGCTTCTGATATTTATGTTTATACATTTTTTTCTTCTGCTGTCTCCATTTTCATCCTTGACTTCACCTCTTACCATGGGGTTCATACCATTTCATATCTGCTTCAATCAGATGTCTTATAAAAATTTCTAACGTTCTGTTTACAATGGAAAAGAATAGTCAGAACTACATCGATCTCTCAATCATTAAAGTTTTAACTTGCTTATAAATTATTTTCTCTTTACTAATTTGGAGTATGGAACAACCAACCCAGGTATAGCATTTGCTAAAAACCAAAGCATAATACTTCTTATGCCATTTTTGCTGACTTGAAAGCTGGTAGCCATCCTGTCCAAACAGAGAGAAAGCTTGATGTGCTCAATTTGTGACACTTAAACATAATTCAGTGTGGTTTTGTTGAGTCTAAGACCAAATCTTATATCTTCCTTGCAAATATTTCTTATTAAGACCACCATGCACTGTTCACAGTGTTATTCCTGCTTTCATTGAGGAAAAAAGGCAGCAGGGGGTGAGAGGGGTGCAGTTTAGGCAACCAAACATCCTAGAGGGCGGTTGGCCTTTGCTTCTCTTTCCTGGCATGTTACCTATAGGGAGTTATGCTTTCTAAACAATAAGTATAATAAGTTAATATCATACGGTTTTCAGCTGTAGGAAAAAAGGTGTCACTCTAGATATATTTTCTTCGGGCATTGTTTTAATGTAGGAAAATGAGAGCTTAGAAAACTCACTGAAGGATTTGAAAAGCAAGTGTTAGCCTGGGCCTCCAGGAATAACTCTCAGATTGATACTGTTGAACTACTATAATTGTTCCATTATTGTAAAGGAACTATAATCTTTATCAATGCAGAAGAAACTAGGAAGCCAACTCTGAGACTGTGATCCAAAGAAGAGCTATGATCCAGAGAATAAGAAGCCAGCACCTCCACAACTACCTGCTGACATCCATGAAGATTGTGACTAGAGAAGAAAATGCTAAGTTTAACTCAGTGCTCCCTGCATCAGCCTCTCTAAGCCATGCTTTAGGAAAGAACTTAGCATACTATGTTCCCAGGCCAAACCCAGTCAACAACACAGCCACTCTCCTCTGTTTATGTCTTGCCTGTGGCTTCCTTAACTACAACAGCAGAAATGAGTTGTTGAGATAGAACTTCTGTGAGGCCTCTTATTCCACAAAACATAGCATATATACTCTCAGGCCCTTTGCAAAACAATGCCAACCTCCACTCTAGAAGTTAATGGTTGGAGTGATGTTTTAGGAAAAAACCAATGGTATACAATGGCACCTGCCAGAAACAACACCCAAAAAAACAGGGAGGCTCCTGTCTTCCATATTGGAGAGAATTCTGTCTAATAGATGTCTAATGGACAGAACCTAATTCTCATCCTCAGCTTCAGCTTCAAGAAAGTTTTAAAGTGTCATTTTAACTTCCTAACCTTTGCAGTGTAGGAAACCCACTTTAAGAGAAAGTTAGAGTGAATTAATGCAAGTGAATTGATGCAAGTGCCATTTTACTATATCCACCAAATCTAATCACTGTGATAAGCAACACATACACATACATTCCTCCCTATACTTAAACTTTCAATAATAACAATGGTAGCCTCCATACCCATTGCCAAACAGATATAATAAATACATTCACTCTCTCCCTAGGAGGAGAGAATCCGAGTCTTATCAATTACTGTATTTATCTTTGGGGGATATTCATTCCTCCTCTATTCTGCTAAAATGACACTGTAAACATGTTGGCTCCCCTCTTTTCCTCCATCTTTCCTCCAGGTTGAGATATGAATGTAGTTGGGTTATTTTTGATATGACAGGCAGGGGCAGCATTCTAGGAATGGGAAAGTTGACGATGAAAGGAGTGCTGATCCTTGACAATGGCTCAAAGTACCATCCAGCCCTAGGCTGCAACTCAGACTAGCACATGAGAGAAGAAGAGACTTTTATCTTAAGCCACTCTAATGCAGACTCTTACTACAGCAGCTTAGATTACTCTCCTTATATTTATAAACCAATAAGTTCAATTCAAAATTGAACATTAATGATACATCCCATGTAAAAGAATAAAAGAAGAGGAGAAACAAGTAATTATTAGGTATAGATAAATAAACAACATAGGGAGAAATTATGTATTTTTTGCCACACCCCCAGAACATGTAAGTTCTTAGGCCAGAGATGGAATCCTATGCCACAGCTGTGGCAATACTGGATCCTTAACCTGCTGTCCTACAGCAGTGGGAACTGGAAATTATGCATTTCTATAAGTAGCAATGACTATAAGAAATGACTTCTATAAGTAGCTATTTCTACAAGTAGTCATGAGACCTACAGTGTAACCTCTTGATTCATCCAACACCTCAGCTGGTTAGTTTCTTTTATTTTTTTGTTTGTTCGGTTTGGTTTGGTGGCTTATGTTTTTGGTCTGCAGGTTGATCCAAGTCTGTCCTGATGTGTCTGGCTCCTTCACGGTCTTGTCTGAATGTTCATTTGGTTAATATGCTATTTTACCATTGGATAAGCCACTCAGAAAATTACCTGGCTCTAGACACACTCCTCAGTGTGAAAAACTACCCCTACTTCCCTTTGGTAATTAGATAAATCACTGAAAAATACCATTATTCTACTCCCATCCCATTTGATGTTGTTTTATTTCATTTTGTTTGACTTGCTGCAAGAAGAGTCCACAATGCAGCTATTGCTATGTCCCCTAAGGAAACTGTTCTCCTTTTGGTAACTTGAAGAAAATATTGCTCAAACTTGGTCTGAGATATATTTCACAACCTTCTTAGAAGAAAAAAAAAATGACGTTTCTAATGAAATTGCTTAGGCACTGTTGCATACTTGCCTGATGAACTTTACTAAGACTAAGATCTGTTCCGTAAAACTAGTTACCCATCTACCATTTAACTGCCAGCTGATTGTCAATCAGAAGTCTAATGATCTCCAATCAGAAAGCCAGCCTTTTCTTGATTATTTAACAACTCTTTTTTTTCTTTCTATAAGTGTCACAGCAAGAGGTAAACTTTTAAACTGGCCTGTCTAGATCTCATTCTTTGAACAATCTTGAAATAAAATTTTGACAGGTCCACATAATTAAATTGTCAGAATAGATTTTTTTCCAAATGGCAGGGATGCTTTTGGAAGGTGACATTGATGCAGTAGTTGAGAGCATCCGTTTTATTTCCACTCCTTGGTTCCTTGACTTTAATATTATGGCTATAGAAGAAAAAGTGCCATTTACCATATTTTTCTATTTTGTCTTTTCCTTTTTTTACAGTTTTTTGTCTCCAACATTGGCCTACTTCTTACAATGATTGCAAGTCATAGTTTACTTGATAGCACTTTCTTTTCTTTCCCCTTTAAAGGCACTTAACATAATGGTGTTTCTTACAATCAAGGCCAGTTAGTGCAAAAATCACTGCTTAAGATGATATAATGCATTGTGCAAGAGTCTCTTAACCTCACAACCTTTCAGAAAGTGCCATAACTGCATCTTCTATATGCTATTTCATTAATCTGTAAGGATATCTCCTTTGGAGTAACAGGAGACATAGTACAACCAGTAAATTCCTCAGGCTTCAGCTCATGGTCTCATTCTCCCCCTAGAAAATGAGTCCTTTGGTTAGAAATAGCATTAGGAGGAATCCTGAGATTGTGATTGAGGTAATCAGTAAGTCCACGGATAAGGGTCTGTCCCAGGAGAACACATCAGCCTGATATGGTTCAAAGGCATAACCTGCTCCCAGAAGTTTTCGGGTGCCTCTAAGGAATGCTGCATATTAAGAATCGCATCGGTCTCTGCTTTGGCAAGTCAGACATTTAACAGTACTGTTAGCCAGATGAGCCTTGGTGAGGGGCAGCCTGAATGCCACTCTGGCCACCATTTGTCCCTGGGCCCCCAGAAGACACTGACAGATGTGTGGCTCTTATTCATGGAACTGTTTTTAAGTTCTTGCATTTGTGATTATATTAAATCAGTTGCTTTATCAAACATCACATGTCACAATGATGATAATACCAATTTACCAATCTGCAGTTTACTGATAGAGCTGGCTGAGCATATTTTGTAAAAGAAGGGAAATGCCACATCGCTGAGAGAGTGGTTCCACTGCCGCTTAAGAGACAAAGGAGATTCTGTTTCTCAGACGTTTGAATAGAGTTACTAAAACAAGGGGAAAAAAAATGTCTCTCCCATCTGAAGAGCTGCTTCAAAAGGAATAGTCTAATGAGTATAAACTATGCTGTTTATAGTGTAGCCCACAAGATAGTTCATAAGTTGCAATGCCCCTTTCTTGGACTTCAAAGACTTTGAGTCTTTTTATTCATGAATCTCAAACATTTGGACTCTTCAGCCTCACTATCTTCCCTCTGAAATTTAGACTACTTCAAACACAGTACTTTAAACTGAACATTTAATACTAAGCACATACCACATACCCTATTTGCAAACTTTTTTTTTCTTTTCTTCTTCTTCTTCTTTTTTTTTTAGGGCTGTTCCTGTGGCATATGGAAGTTCCCTGGCTCAGGGTCAAACTGGAGCTGCAGCTGAGGCCTACCCCACAGCCACAGCAATGCCAGGTCCAAGCTTCATCTGCAACCTATACTGCAGCTTGTGGCAACACTGGATCCTTGACCCACTGAGCGAGGCCAGAGATCAAACCCGCATCCTTACTAACACTATGTCTGTCTCTGAACCCACTGAGCCACAATGGAAACTCTGCAAACTTTTTCTTCCTCAGAAATTTACAAAAGTTGTCAGGGAGGCTGTATATCTGAGTGGTACTAAGTGCTATACAATACATTGATACATATGAAAGTGTTTCCAATCTGGTGCCTGTTACTCTGTAATCAAATAGCAATTATAATAATATACTAGGATTTCTCTCTTTATGATTTAATAAAAACCTCTTTTACTAATTTCAATTCTGTGGCAACAAAATCCAAGTTTTTCCATTGCATTAATAACTAATTGTCAAGGAGTTAAAAACCAACACTTTTTTTCTGTAGCATTTGGAAGAGCTGAAATTAAAATCAACATGTTGAAGGAATTATAGCTAATGTGAAACAGATATAAGAAAATACGATGTCACAAAAAAATAATTTATATCTTCCATCATGGTCACTGTGGCTTGGATGACCACTTACAGAGGCCTTATGCCCACTTTCCAGAATAATTCATTTCTTCTTTTTGACTTTGCCTTACTTCTCTTGTTGCTGCTTTTTGCTGCATATCATTAGCAATAAATTATTTTTTAGGTTGTTGTCCAATAGAATGCGTACATCTTGAATAAATGTCCCCTCCACCAAAAAAACACTGCGTATAAGAAGAGGTTTTTTCATTTCCTATAACTTTATCACTTAGCAAATTTCTGAATAATGCAATCATTTCATTTTTTTTTTATTTTATTTTCCCACTGTACAGCAAAGGGGTCAGGTTATCCTTACATGTATACATTACAATTACAGTTTTTCCCCCACCATTTCTTCTGTTGCAACATGAGTATCTAGACATAGTTTTCAATGCTATTCAGCGGGATCTCCTTGTAAATCTATTCTAGGTTGTGTCTGATAAGCCCAAGCTCCCGATCCCTCCCACTCCCTCCCTCTCCCATCAGGCAACCACAAGTCTCTTCTCCAAGTCCATGATTTTCTCTTCTGAGGAGATGTTCATTTGTGCTGGATATTAGATTCCAGTTATAAGTGATATCATATGGTATTTGTCTTTGTCTTTCTGGCTCATTTCACTCAGGATGAGATTCTCTAGTTCCATCCATGTTGCTGCAAATGGCATTATGTCATCCTTTTTTATGGCTGAGTAGTATTCCATTGTGTATATATACCACCTCTTCCAAATCCAATCATCTGTCGATGGACATTTGGGTTGTTTCCATGTCCTGGCTACTGTGAATAGTGCTGCAATGAACATGCAGGTGCATGTGTCTCTTTTAAGTAGAGCTTTGTCCGGATAGATGCCCAAGAGTGGGATTGCAGGGTCATATGGAAGTTCTATGTATAGATTTCTAAGGTATCTCCAAACTGTTCTCCATAGTGGCTGTACCAGTTGACATTCCCACCAGCAGTGCAGGAGGGTTCCCTTTTCTCCACAGCCCCTCCAGCACTTGTTATTTGTGGATTTATTAATGATGGCCATTCTGACTGGTGTGAGGTGGTATCTCATGGTAGTTTTGATTTGCATTTCTCTTATAATCAGCGATGTTGAGCATTTTTTCATGTGTTTGCTGGCCATCTGTATATCTTCTTTGGAGAAATGTCTATTCAGGTCTTTTGCCCATTTTTCCATTGATTGATTGGTTTTTTCGCTGTTGAGTTGTATAAGTTGCTTATATATTCTAGAGATTAAGCCCTTGTCCGTTGCATCATTGGAAACTATTTTCTCCCATTCTGTCAGTTGTCTTTTTGTTTTCTTTTTGGTTTCCTTTGCTGTGCAAAAGCTTTTCAGTTTGATGAGGTCCCATGGGTTTATTTTTGCTCTCATTTCTATTGCTTTGGGAGACTGACCTGAGAAAATATACATGATGTTGATGTCAGGGAGTGTTTTGCCTGTTTTCTTCTAGGAGTTTGATGGTGTCCTGTCGTATATTTAAGTCTTTCAGCCATTTGGAGTGTATTTTTGTGCATGGTGTGAGGGTGTGTTCTAGTTTCATTGCTTTGCATGCAGCTGTCCAGGTTTCCCAGCAATGCTTGCTGAATAGACTTTCCTTTTCCCATTTGATGTTCTTGCCTCCCTTGTCAAAGATTAATTGACCATAGGTGTCTGGGTTTATTTCCGGATTCTCTATTCTGTTCCATTGGTCTGTCTGTCTGTTTTGGTACCAGTACCACACTGTTTTGATGACTGTGGCTTTGTAGTAGTTCTTGAAGTCTGGGAGAGTTATGCCTCCTGCTTGGTTTTTGTTTCTCAGGATTGCTTTGGCGATTCTGGGTCTTTTGTGGTTCCATATAAATGTTTGGATTGTTTGTTCTAGTTCTGTGAAAAATGTCATGGGTAATTTGATAGGGATTGCATTGAATCTGTAGATTGCTTTGGGTAGTATGGCCATTTTCACAATATTGATTTTCCCAATCCAGGAACATGGAATATCTTTCCATTTCTTTACATCTTCTTTGATTTCTTTGATTAAGGTTTTATAGTTCTCGGCATATAGGTCCTTTACCTCTTTGGTCAGGTGTATTCCGAGGTATTTGATTTTGTGAGGTACAATTTTAAAAGGTATCGTATTTTTGTATTCCTTTTCTAATGTTTCATTGCTGGTATACAGAAATGCAACTGACTTCTGAATGTTAATCTTATATCCTGCCACTTTGCTGAATTTATTAATCAGTTCAAGGAGTTTTGGGGTTGAGTCCTTAGGGTTTTCTAGGTATAGTATCATGTCATCTGCATACAGTGACAGTTTTATCTCTTCTCTTCCTATATGGATGCCTTTGATTTCTTTTGTTTGTCTAATTGCTGTGGCTAGGACTTCCAAAACCATGTTGAAGAGCAATGGTGAGAGTGGGCATCCCTGTCTTGTTCCAGATTTGAGTGAGAAGGCTTTCAGTTTTTCCCCATTGAGTATTATATTTGCTGTGGGTTTGTCATAAATGGCTTTGATTATATTCAGGAATGTTCCCTCTATACCCACTTTGGCGAGGGTCTTGATCATGAATGGATGTTGAACTTTGTCAAATGCTTTTTCTGCGTCTATTGAGATGATCATATGACTTTTGACTTTTTTTTTGTTAATGTGGTGTATGATGCTGATTGATTTGCGTATGTTGAACCATCCTTGTGAACCTGGGATGAACCCAACCTGGTCATGGTGTATAATTTTTTTGGTATGTTGTTGGATTCGGTTGGCTAAGATTTTGTTGAGAATTTTTGCATCTATATTCATCAATGATATTGGGCGATAGTTTTCTTTTTTGGTGGTATCTCTGCCTGGTTTTGGAATGAGGGTGATGGTGGCCTCATAGAATGTCTTTGGGAGTATTCCTTCTTCTTCAACCTTTTGAAAGAGTTTAAGGAGGATGGGCACCAATTCCTCTTTATATGTTTGATAAAATTCACCTGTGAAGCCATCTGGTCCTGGACTTTTATTTGTAGGGAGTGATTTTATGACCTCTTCAATTTCATTTCTAGTGATCGGTCTGTTCAGTTGGTCTGTTTCTGCTTGATTCAGTTTTGGCAGGCTGTAAGATTCTAGAAAATTGTCCATTTCTTCCAGATTGTCAAACTTGTTGCCATACAGTTGTTTATAGTATTCTCTTATGGTTTTTTGTATTTCTGCTGTATCCGTTGTGATTTCTCCTTTTTCATTTATAATTTTGGTGATTTGGGTTCTTTCTCTCCTCTTTTTAGTGAGTCTGGCCAGGGGTTTGTCAATTTTGTTCACCTTTTCAAAGAACCAGCTCTTGGTTTTATTAATTTTCTCTATTGTTTTTTGAGTCTCTATTTTATTGATTTCTTCTTTGATCTTTATAATTTCCTTCCTTCTGCTGACTTTAGGACTTTTTTGTTCTTCTTTTTCTAATTCGTTTAGGTGGAGGGTTAAGTTGTCAATTTGGGATCTTTCTTCTTTTTTGAGAAAGGCCTGTATTGCTATAAATTTCCCTCTGAGCACTGCTTTCGCAGCATCCCATAGATTTTGAGAGGTTGTGTCTTCATTATCATTTGTTTCAAGGTAATTTTTAATTTCCTTCTTGATTTCCTCATTGACCCATTGGTTTTTTAGTAGCATGTTGTTGAGTCTCCATGTAGTAGGTTTTTTCTCATTTCTTTTCCCATGGTTGATTTCTAATTTCATGGCATTGTGGTCAGAGAAGATACTTGAGATAATTTCTACGCTCCTAAATTTATTGAGATTCGCTTTGTGTCCCAATATGTGGTCGATTCTTGAGAATGTTCCATCAGCATTTGAGAAGAATGTGTATTCTGATTTTTTTGGATGTAGTGTCCTGAAGATATCAATTAAGTCTAACTTTTCTATTGTTTCCTTTAGGATCTCTGTTGCTTTATTGGTTTTCTGTCTAGAGGATCTGTCCATTGATGTGAGGGGGGTATTTAGGTCTCCTACTATGATTGTATTCTCATCAATATCTCCCTTTATGTCTGTTAATATTTGTTGTATGTATCTGGGTGCTCCTATATTTGGGGCATATATGTTGATGATAGTAACATCCTCTCCTTGGATGGATCCCTTAATCATTAAATAGTGTCCTTCTTTGTCTTTCTTTATGTCTTTTGTTTTAAAGTCTATTTTGTCTGATATGAGCGTTGCGACTCCTGCTTTTCTATCATGTCTATTGGCATGAAATATTTTTCCCCACCCTTTCACTTTCAATCTATATGTATCTTTTGTCCTAAGGTGAGTTTCTTGTAGGCAGCATATTGAAGGTTTTTGCCTTTTTATCCACTCAGCCATTCTGTGTCTTTTGATTGGGGCATTCAGTCCATTGACATTTAAGGTGATAATTGATAGGTGATTATTTATTGCCATTTCATCCTCGTGTTCCAGTTGATTCTATGGTTCTCCATTCTTCCTTTCTTTTTTTTTTTTTTTTTTTTTTTTTGGTTGGATGGTCTCCTGTTATTATCTGCTTGAGTGTATTTTTTTTTCATTTTTTGCAAATGCAATATTTGGTTTTGGCTTGTGGTTGCCCTGTTTTTTAAGTATGCTAACCCCTTCCCATAATTGTGTGTTTTAGCCTGATGGTCCTGTAAGTTCAAACACTTCATTACTATATTAAAATTAAGAAGAGAGACATACATACAAACAAAAAGGGTTATTTACCTCCTAACATCCCTTGCCCACATTTTATGGTTTTGATGACTCTTTTTTATTTTTTTCTTTTTAATTTTATTTTGTTTGAAGCATGTTCATGATTAAATCTGTATGCTGGCTTATTTGAGTGACTGCTCTCTGATTGTGGTTTCCTCAGTCCTAGTTCTTCCTCTTCTTCTTCTTTTTTTTTTTTTTTCTTTTCTTTTTTCTTCCCTTTCCTTCCTTTCTTTTTGGTTTAGAGAAGCCCTTTCAATATTTCCTTGAACCTGGGTTTTGTGTTGCTGTATTCTTTAAGTTTTTGTTTGTTGGGAAAAATTTTTATTTCCCCTTCTATTTTAAATGATATTCTTGCTGGATAGAGTATTCTAGGTTGCATATTTTTTCCTTTGAGCACTTTAAATATCTCTTGCCATTCCCCCCTGGCCTGTAGTGTTTCTGTAGAGAAATCAGCTGATAACCTTATGGGAGTTCCCTTGTAGGTAACATTCTGTTTTTCTCTTGCTGCCTTTAGGATCCTCTCTTTATCACTAACTTTTGCCATTTTTATTATGATGTGTCTTGGTGTGGGTCTGTTTGGGTTCAGTTTGTTTGGGGCCCTCTGTGCTTCTTGTATCTTGAATCCAGTATCCTTTAGACTTGGGAAGTTTCCAGCGATAATTTCTTCAAATATATTTTCCATTCCCTTATCTTTTTCTACTCCTTCTGGAATTCCTATTGTGCGTACATTGGCCCGCTTTATATTATCCCATAGGTCTCTTATATTGCTTTCCAGTTTTTTGATTTGGTTTTCTGTCTGTTGACCAGATTGAGTGATTTCCATTGTTCTATCTTCCATATCACTGATTCGTTCTTCTGCATTATTCATTCTGGTTTTTACTGCCCCTAGTTCAGTTTGCATCTCTGCAAATGAATGGTCTAGTTTTTCTTGGCTCCTCCTTATATTTTCTAGCTCCTTTCTGAGGGTATCTGCATTACTGTTCATAGCTTCTCTTAATTCCTTCAGTATTTTCAGTATTTCTCTTTTGAACTCCAGGTCTGTCTGACTGCAGAGATCTGTTTCATTGTTGACTGTTTTAGGTGAGTTCTCCTGTTGGTTTGACTGGGGGTGGTTTCTCAGCTCCTTCATCTTGCTTGTTGTTTTCTTTCTCCTGAGGGAGTTGTACTCTCCCTTATCAGGCAGTGTTTGCCTTGTCACTGCCGTGGAATATTTCCTGAGGGCTGGCGTTGTTGGTCAATCTTTTTTGAGGCAGTGTGGCTTTTCTGGAGTGTTGATGGGGCTAACAGTGTTTCTTTGAAGCAAAGGAGGACTTCCTGAGGGCAGACAGGACTGGGAGGTCCACCCCACGATGGTAGCAGATTTCACTTGGTTCTCAGCACCCCCTGGGGTCTTGGGCGGGTAGCAGGGCCTTTGGAGACTCAAGAGGCTCCTCCCCAGGGCAGCCCGATTCAGAAAGAACGTCTGAGATCTTTTCCCGATTCGGCTAGGCTTGTTGCAGCTTTTCTGGGCTGCAGGGGGTCCTGCCTGGAGCTGGCAGTCCTATGCAGCTGGTCCACTAGGTCTTAGCACCCCCTGGGGGCTTGGGCGGGTATCAGGGCCCTTGGAGACCCAAGAGGCTCCTCCCCAGGGTAGCCCGACTCAGAAAAACTGTCTGAGATCTTTTCCCAACTTGGCCAGGCTTGTTGCAGCTTTTCTGGGCTGCGGGGGGTTCTGCCTGGAGCTGGCAGTCCTATGCAGCTGGTCCACTAGGTCTTAGCACCCCCTGGGGGCTTGGGCGGGTAGCAGGGTCCTTGGAGACTCAAGAGGCTCTTCCCCAGGGCAGCCCGATTCAGAAAGACCGTCTGAGATCTTTTCCCAATTCGGCCAGGCTTGTTGCAGCTTTTCTGGGCTGCAGGGGGTCCTGTCTGGAGCTGGCAGTCCTATGCAGCTGGTCCACTAGGTCTTAGCCCCCCCTTGGGTCTTGGGCGGGTAGCAAGGCCCTTGGAGACCCAAGAGGCTCCTCCCCGGGGCAGTCCGTCTCAGAAAAACCGTCGGAGAATTAGGCCGATCTATTCACGGCCTGGCTAAGCTTGTTCTAGCTTTTCTGGGCTGCAGGCCTTTTCTAGGGGGCTGGTGGTGTTTGGTGCTGCTCTGTGGAAGTGTAGCCCCTCCAAAGGGCAAGCAGGCCTGTGCAGGGAGAGCCCCTGCGGTGGTAGGCTTCAGGCGATTGTTGAGGCCAGCCCTCCTGGATGGCAGGCAGCCCCAAGTTCCGTGAGAGCGTAGGGGGTGGCAGGGGTGGGGGGAGGGAATGCACTGGGAAGCACAGCTTTCTGCTAGCTAGTGGGCCTGTAAGCTTGCTGTGGCGTGGGGGGTATTCTATGGAGACCCACCCCTTCTTCTCTCCCCTCCCCAGCACGGGCGCAGACCAGGCTCTTCTCCCAGGTTCCCTCTGATGCGGCTTTCCACTCCCCCGCCCCTAGTGTATTGCTCCCTTCCTCTGCGACAGCTTTGTTTTCTAGTCTCCGGGGCAGTCTCTGCCCCGTCGAATGGTTTCTAGACCTCCCAAGCAGTTTCCGCTCTGCCCCACCCCCCTAGCCCGGGGACTAGTCTCTGGAGCCGAGGTCTGGGTCGGTGCCCAGCCCCCACCCAGGCGTCCCCCGGCTCCCTCTCAGGGACTAACCTTCGGCGGCGAGGTCTTGGTGCCCAGCCTCCCCCCAGGCGTCCCCCGGCCCTTTCTTGAGGACTAACCTTCGGTGGCAAGGTCTCGGTGCCCAGCCCCCCCCCCCAGGCGTCCCCCGGCCCCCTCTCGGGGACTAACCTTCAGAGGCGAGGTCTCGGTGCCCAGCCCCCACCCAGGCGTTCCCCCGGCCCTTTCCCAGGGACTAACCTTCGGCGGCGGCGAGGTCTCGGTGCCCAGCCTCCCCCCAGGCATCCCCCGGCCCTTTCTCAGGGATTAACCTTCGGAGGCGAGGTCTCGATGCCCAGCCCCCACCCAGGCGTCCCCCGGCCCTTTCCCGGAGACTAACCTCTGGAGCCGAGGATTCGGTGCCCAGCCCCCACCCAGGCGTCTCAATTTTTGGTGACTGTGCCTGTAGTTCAGATGGTCCGTTGGGTTCTTGATCGGCTTTTCCGTACTCCGACTTACTGCTACACTCTTCTCTGCATCTGGAGATTCCTCCGGTTCGTTTGATCTTTCCCCCGGTAGGTGACTTTCCAGGGTGCGGGATCCCTTTCTCCTCTGCAGTTCCCTTTCGGGAGCGCCCGTGCCGCTCGGATTCACCTTCTCTCACTCTCCTCTTTTCTCCCGTTCTGCCCAATAATGTCACGAACTTCTTGCCGTTATTGGAGTTTAGGTTCCTCTGCCAGCGATTGGTTGCTGTTCTGTGCGAGTCATTTCTTCTGTAGATGTGCTTTTTTTGTTGTGTTTGTGGGAGAGGGCGAGCGTGTCCCCCTACTCCTCCGCCATCTTGTCCTCCGCAATCATTTCATAACAATACATTCATGACATCTAGTCCATGGATTTCATTAGTAATACAAAAGTTATATTTCCTACTTCAAACTTTCACTGAATTCCTTTCACTTAATAATAATTTTATTGAGAAATAATTCATATAACATAAAATTCACTTTTTTAAAGATATGATGATTAATTTATGCTGATTATTTTTAAGAAGCAGAAGACCTAGGAAGTCTTTCTTTTTACTTCCTTAGTGGTCTAAATGGTCTATTCCTAGAATAGAGATATCTGCAAAGAATATGGGGTGGATGTAGTGGGAGAAACTCAGCAGGGGCTAGAGATCAGGGTCCATTCTGTGTCCATCATCTCTGCAGGGCTTTTCCGTCTCCATACGAGCTGCCTTCCTTCCCTTTCAGGTCCCAAATGACTACCCCCAACACCTCTTTTATTTTTAGTTGAAAATGGTATTTGAGGAGTTAGTTTTCCCGGTTCTCTCTTGCTATACATGTTATTAAACTTTTGTTTGATTTTTCTACGCTTAACCTGAGTCATGTCAATTTGATTCTTAGACCAGTCAGAAAAATTTAGAAGGGTAGAGGAAAATTTCTTTCTCTCCAAAAGTACTTACACATGATTAGGGCCACAGGAAAAGTTGAGAGCGAACCATGGCCATTTTCTTCCCTAGTTAGGCTTCACCGAGATCTATAATCAAACGATCTCCATCCAGCCCCTCTGCCATCTGCTGCTGCTATCCATGGTACTGCCTTACTCTCCAATTTCCAAGACAACATAGCTCATTCTACTTATTCCTCATTCCAGCTCCACGGCATGCCACCTGGACTTCTTCAGCCTTCCTTTGTATCATTTTCATGGGACATGGAAATTATTCAGATGCTCATTCACACTGGGCCCATGGAAAGCAGGGGTGGGGGGGAAGATGGGAGTTCTTCCTAGAACTGCCCTGTATGCATTCTTACTCCATTATGACTGGGGTGTTATGCATTACTTCCCCCTCCTAACAATCCAGATAGAAGTTAGGACACAATATTCCCCTGCTCTCCAGTTCTCATACCTAGTTGAAGGTATCTATCAAGTCCAACACAGATTTTGGCCTTGAGAGGGGCAAAGGCAAGATGCCTTTCCCAGATGTCCACATGGGAATATTCTTGCTCTTCTTTCCCAAATTGCAAGCTTTTCCCCTAGAACATAAAGGAGATTTATTATTTAGCTCCTGTGCCATGAAAGAGAAAGATGTGTATAGTGGAGAAAATTAGAAACTGACTCCTTCTCTACATACTTTCCAGTCCAGCAGACAATTTCTCCCTTCAAGTTTTATTATCCTAGGATAGTCAAAGCTTCTGTTTTTATATTTGTTTATTTACTATGGAAATTCAAAATTATTTTTCTTTTTCTTGCATTTTGAGACCATTCACCTGGTATGTTTTTTCTTAGGAAATCCTTCCGATATTTATTTTTTTCTTTGAAATTTTTAGTGCCCTCCCTTTTCAGAGGCAATTGAAAGGCTCTTAAAGCAACAAGGACCAGTTGCTTCAATAGGAAAATGGGGAGGTGGATGAATAAGAAGTTATATTTACAGGAAAAATTAAAGGAAATAACTCTAAATTTTGTACCAATCTCCAGATACTCTTTTCATAAGCTCTTTTTATGATGTAAAATATTCTGCAACCTCTGCCTGGTTTCCTAACATGAATTAATGGAGTATCAACAATTACAATCTCCTCCTGGGACTTCCCACTATGGCTCAACGAAAATAAATCTGACTAGTATCCATGATTGTATCCCTGGTCTTGCTCAGTGGGCTAAGGATCCAGCATTGCCATGAGCTATGGTGTAGGTCACAGACATGGCTCAGATCTGGCATTGCTGTGGCTGTGGTATAGGCCAGCGGCTACAGCTCTGATTTGACCCTCTAGCCTGGGAACCTCCATATGCTGTAGTTGTGGCCCTAAAATAAATAGATAGATAGATAGATAGATAGATAGATAGATAGATAGATAGATTGATCGATCTCCTGGATTCTTTAGGAGCCTTGTCTATCCCCACCCAACCTGTCCCAATTTACTTGAATTATGGGGGTGGGGAGAAAAGGCTGAAAAAGCAGCCTTCTGAACACTTCAAAATCAAGATGAAAATAACAAAGAAATTATTTCCTTTTTTTCTGGTTGATACAGAACCTGAACCAGTAAGAAGATAAAGCATAGAGGAAGGATGAAACATTTTGCAATTTGTTTTTAGATAAGTGGGTTTGCTTTTCCCCCCCCCCTTAAAAAATGAGCAATTCACCGTATTCTCTTCATTCTAAGTCCCATCGAACTTAAAATTAATGGACATTTCTAAAGTTTCTGAAAGTAGATGATCTGTCAAGCCGTGGATTTTCTGCCGGTCTTTCCTGGGTCATCTCGGGGTTCTAAATAGGAATCGCGTGTATGAAGATGCTGTGTTAGAAACTCCTTGCCATTTTTAAGACTGGGAATTTTCTTAAGCAATTTTACTGATTAATTTATTTGCTGGCAAAATTAAAAGTTTGGAAACAAAACAACAATGCAGCCAGTCTGAAATACCCTTACTGAGGTAAACTTTTTTTTTTTTTCCCCTCGTTTTCACTAATGGCCCCTTTTGTGCTCTCTAAATGGTCGTCATCTAACCCTGTCTCTGCACCTGGAAGTAAAAGAACTCAGCATTATGTGAAGGAGAATGCTTGCCATGACCCAGTTCTCATCCTCCCCTGCATAACTTTCTCTCCTGAAAGCACTGATTGATTTCAAATAGAACGCTGCAGAGAGAGTGTCTGAGATGTGAAGAGAATTAGAATTGGACCCAAAGGTACAAGTGTAACTCGTGCTAAAAATAGCTCACACTTTAGAAAGTTGATTAACACAAAGAAAAGATGTTATTAAAAATGTTCACTTAGGATATCTGCAGCTTGGAAATTCTATTTTTATTTTTAAGATATTATGTATGCAAAATACAGAAGAGTGTGAACCTCTAAAAACAGGAAAATAATGAGAGGGAACTGCAAATGCTTCCTTTGAGAAGCAGCCACAGAAAGAGTCTGATAGCAGGAGTTATTATTACTGTAAATTTCCCAGTCCAATATATCCATTCATTACCATAACAGAAAGTTTTTACAAGTCATATTTCCTTGGAATTCCAGAAACTCTTTTTCATATGAATTTTAGAAAGTCCATATCCTAGATTTAATGTATCACTGTATTTACACATTATATACTTCCTGACCACATTAAAAAGATAGAGCATCATTGTAATTCTAAATACTACTTGGTAACATAAAAATCTCTTCATTCCTAGAACTAGCACACGTGTCCATCCACCTGCTCAGCCTAGAAACTGTAAAAATTCCCTTACTTGCTTCTTCTCTCTCACTCCTCACAGCCAATCACCACATCCTGTCAATTTTACCTCCTAAATCACACTCAAATCACAGCCACTCCGTCTCCATCCCCATGGCTTAGATCCTAGTCCAATCTACAGAAACGATTACAATAACTTCCCTAAATGACTGTGCTCTCTATTGGTTCTGCACTTTGTGAACAGAATAATACATCAAAATGCAGTGTCTGATTATTTCATTCCTCTTCTTAAAGCTTCTGGACCTTCTCATTACTGTTGGGTAAAGTCCAATATCCTCAAAAAGACTTTAAGCAACCTTCACAAGCCACCCCTGTCTCACTCTCCACTTCATCGGAATGTTATTCTTCCCCTCAATCTCCCCGCTGTGGCCCACTGAGCTTCTAGTCATTCTTTAAACTAACATATGCCATCTTCTAACAGAGCATTTTTGTTCTTTTCTCTGCTTGGAATGCTTGTCCTTTCATCTAGCTAACTTCTGTTCTTTCCTAGATTCACTTCCTAGGAAAGCCTCTATGTAAAAGACATGGGATAAGTGCATTTCAGACGTAGGGGATACCGCAATAAAAGCAATGAGACAGGATGGAGTTTGGAACATTCAGAACATAGAAGCTGTTAGACATGGGTGGTGGTGTGGGACACACAGGCAAAGATGAAGCCAGGCCTAGATAATGAAGGGTCTTTAGGGCACTGAAAGATTTTTGGGTTTTAGTCTGCGTTCAGTGCGGGAAAACAAATAAACAAACACTGGGAAGATTTAAGCAAGAAAATAATGTGGTACAATTTACATTCTAGGTTATAGCTGGCTAACAATGTGTTGTAAAAGGACAGGAATAAAAATAAGAAAGTGAGCTAAGGCGTTCCCGTCGTGACTCAGTGGTTAACGAATCCGACTAGGAACCATGAGGTTTCAGGTTTGATCCCTGGCCTTGCTCAGTGGGTTAAGGATCCAGTGTTGCCGTGAGCTGTGGTGTAGGTCTCAGACTCAGCTCGCATTCCAAGTTGCTGTGGCTCTGGCGAAGGCCAGTGGCTACAGCTCCAATTGGACCCCTAGCCTGGGAACTTCCATATGCCACAAGTGGGCTCTAAAAAGACAAAAAAAAAAAAGACAGTGAGCTAAGAGGTTAATGCTGTGATCTACATAATTGGTGATCCTATCTTGTACTTTGGATGTCAACGGACTTTCAGAGAAATGAGTAGATTCATGAGATCTTTTGGAAATAAATGTAACAGGACTTAATCAGGTGACTGAAAAAAAGGAAAGACATTTCGACATGATCAATTGACAGGAGAGTAAGGTTGTTCTTTACTAAAATGAAGAATGAACTGGGGGGAAAAATGCAATATTTTTGTTTTGAAGACTAAATTTGAGACCCCCAGTGGACACACCATGTAGGCAGAAGTTTGTGAAATCACTACACAGAAGGGAGATCTAGGCTTAAAATATAAATGTAGGCATGACCAGCATAAAATATCTCATTTTAATTCATGATAGCTGAAAATTTTATCCAAGAGGAGGATAAGATAAAGCGGGACTGTAGGAATCATATCCTGTTATATGGACTTAGTACATGGTTACTTTTTCCCAAACCATTGTCACCATGTAGTATCCACTCATGCTCTTTCTAAAGCCCTCAGTTCAGTGTTATCATGAAAAAGCTTCATGAAAAAATGAAATTCCTCAGGTTCCCTTCTTAGAAGTCTGTTCATTTTGGAAAATAGGAATTTGCTAGTAAAAAGAAAACTACATGAAACTAGCGATTTTTTAATCTTTATTTGTATAACCTATTTATGCAATTTTACTATGTTAGTATGTATCTACATGCTTCTCTAAAAATTAATATCTTGGTCACTCTGAAAGCAAATGAAATTTATTTATCTTAAACTAAAATTACTTTAAAAGAGATAGAAACAGAGCTTTCTGTTCTATAGACCACATAGAAATATTTTTTTTCGTGTACACAATTTGCCACAAAAAATGACTTTTCAAATTAATATTCTAAAAGTTCTAAAACATCCGTGTGGCACATTCAACTGGATAATTGATCCTGGAAATTGCAAAGAAATTATCTTCCTATTGTACTCCAAAAACATCTGGTTCAATCAGCAATAAAGATGAGAAGGTCAAGTTTAAATGTATGTTGAGTTTACTATCTACAAAAATTCTTATAGATGATGATTTTAAACAAAAGAGCAATTCCTTCTGAAACTCTTTATTCCCTTTCTTGGCTCCTGGCACATCTGGCCTCAGCTTGCTTGCTTTTCTGACTGAGACATCATTTCAAACGCTCAAACAATTTTAACCAGATAATTTTTTTTCTTTTAAATCACATTTATATGCTGCTTAAGTTTTCTTTCTGCTGAAATGAATACTGATAAGTTGGCTTGAAACATTTTGTTT
Source organism: Sus scrofa (assembly GCF_054392235.1). Taxonomy (NCBI): domain Eukaryota; kingdom Metazoa; phylum Chordata; class Mammalia; order Artiodactyla; family Suidae; genus Sus; species Sus scrofa. The sequence continues at coordinate 79,133,380 of NC_139387.1, read as the reverse complement.
TCAAGTAAGTAAACAAATCTTTGCAATTGAGAAAGAGCTGAAAGTCAGAATGACTAACATGTACTGAAAGAAAACTCATGGAAGTCTTTCAAGAACTTTCTCTTCTTTTCTGGCTTTTGCAAATGTTACAGTGCAAATACTGTTTTGTTTTGTGTAAATTCAAAGCTCATTTATTATTTCAGGAATAAAACCTACAAATAAAAAAATGCAAATAAAAAGAAACACTAACTCCCTTTGTCCATGGTATAAGCCAATGGCATAGAAACTCGGAGAATGACACAGCAAGCTGATTTTAGGTAGTGGAAAGCAGGTGTGTGTGGAGGTGATGGAACTGACACAGGTTTGAATCCAAGATGCACTTCTGGGCTGCACATCCTCGGGCATCTCAATCAATCTCCCTAAGTCTAGGAACACGTCTGTTAAGTGGGAAATAAAATGTACATGTGGTTTTTGTGAGTATTAAACATAATGTATAGAAAACATCTTGGATGCAATAATAGATGTTCCATAAATGGTATTAGGCTAATGATTTCCTGGTTGGCATATGTGGGTAAAATGAGCGGAGCATCACTGCAAAGATGTGTCTCTCTACCTTTCAAAGGCAGTCTTTTCATGATTGTGTCTGTACTGCAACATAAGAAAGATTTACTACCAATTCACTTTGAACCAGTAAGCCATGACCCAATTTCCTCGAGCCAGATGGCAAAAGCACTTCCGGTGGGGCAGATGGGCCTATTGACACTCAGTCCCATGAAAACATCAGGCCTGGAAGATACTCTGGGATTCAGATAATGCACCAAGAAGATAGAGGAATGCCTTTGATATTGGCCTGGGTTTCATGGAAGCAAAAAACTATCAGAAAGACATGTGCAGTTTTAGACACTCACACAGTATTTGGGGCATGAAATAGAGTATTCAGAGGAAGCCAAGTCGCTTTCATTGGCACTTGGGATATTCAAGAAGCTTCATCAACTAGTCCTCTTTGTGTGAGATTGCAGCAATGCTTCTGAGTACCAGATGTGCTTGCCCTGAAAGGAAATGGAAAAACTGGACACATTCATATTCATTAATTAGGTAATATCAAAGTTAATTTATAAAGGCTGCTATTTGCTGGAATAACACTGGCAACAAATATTAAAGAGAAATATTACTGCAAGGGAAAACATATCAGGAAATATTTTGCCTTTGAAACAAACAAAAATTATATTGAAAATAATAATCCCTAATCGAACACTGTGAATAGAAAGATGTTTACTTTCTATTAAATTTCAAGAAATGTTCTTACTTTTATAGAAGACTTGGCTGTAAAATAGAAAACAGATTTGAGTCAATAAAGGGAATAACTTTCCAACAGTCGGATATCTCTACAAATAGAATTCCTTAAAAACTGTGAGTTTCCCATTTCTGGAACTCAAACATGGCTAACACAATGTAGAAAGAATTAGAATAAGCACCCTGTGGATGGCTAAACCATATGACCTTGTTGGTAAGTCCAACCCTGCATTCATCTTTTTACATGGGTCATAGCTCATAGCCTTATTCTTTTGAAGAATCACCAAAAAACAGAGGTTTTTTTTCTCTCTTCTCAGAGCAGAAGATGTATAGAAATGGGATTAAAACCCCAAACTGAATCCAATGATGCATTTTCCACTATGTCGTGACTCTCTGTTCTCTTTTATGTAGAAACTCACATATGGTCATTAGGTATTTGTACGTATACACCTAATGACTAGGTATTTGTAAATATACACCTATTTACAATTAGTCTTTTAGGCAAACTATAGCCGGGTAATAACTGAATACAAAGTTCAGCATACATTGAATCTGCAATGGACACTGCTATTTACTTACCCAAAACACAATTCTCCCCTTTCTTATTTGTTATCAAAACCTTGATTTTATTTAGGGCAGAAATAATTGCCTCCCAATTTGATTGGCAGTTAGAAGTGACCTGGAAATCCCATGCAGGGAAAGGATATAATAATGGAAGCGTATTTTGTTAAAAACGTTTTAAGGAAAGCTAAATTTACCCCTTTAAAAGGATAACTTTTATTTTATATTTGCATTATGAAAACAATGTGTGCTAGTTTAAAAAACTAGAGATATGGAAAAATAAAAGTAAATACCTCTACAGTTCAACAGATAATGATTGGTAGTGTTTTATTTCTTAAGCCATAAATTTTATTTCATTTATCTTTTTTGTAAAATATAGTTGATATACAATATTGTTAGTTTCAGGTGTACAGCACAGGAAGTTGACATTGAAATACTTTACACAACAATCATCATGATAAGTCCAGTAACTCTCTATCCCCATACAAAGTCATTATAATATTATTGACCTTATTTATGCTATATATATATGCCCATGGCTAATTTATTTTATAATTGGAAGTTGATACCTCTTAAACCCATTCATCTATTTCACCCAATCCCCCCACATTGATCCCCTCTGGTGATCACCTGTTTGTTTTCTGAACCTATGTGTCTGTTGAATTTTTTGGTCGTTGTTTTGTTTTTAAGATTCCACATATACGTGAGAGCATATGTAAGATCATATTCAGTATAAATTTTATGATTGGCTTATAAATTTTACCCATAAAAGTCAATTGGGATTTTGATAAGCTGGCACTGTATTTGTACATCAAACTTGGGGAGAATTGCTTTCTTCATAATGTCGAGTCTTCTGATCTATGAATATGGACTATTTCTTAATTTATCTAGATATCCTTTAATATATCCAGCAATGTTTTGTGGTTTTTTTCAACAATGTTTTGTAGTTAATATGTTGTATTTACAAAAAAAAAAAAGCAGTGTAAAATGCTAGAGGAAATTTAATTAATTAAATGAGTAAATGAGTCTTCCTATTTAAAAGAATTTATTCTGTTCAAATTAAGTTGATCAGACACTAACCCAAGAAAATTTGACATGAAATATTCTCATTTTATTATATTTATAAATACCATAAAGAGATCTGTAAGAAGAGCTTCAAAACATAAGGAAAATTTGGCTATTTTTTTATCTTCAATTAATTAAACACTGATTTAAATCCTAATAACTGTAAACAGTTATTTCTACTACAAAAGGACAAAATCTTTCAATCCTTGGATTTTTTCTTGATCACATTGATCCTATTAATCAAAACTTGTTTTTTAGACTAACTTTTTGAGAGTTTAACATCTTTTGTGTAATATAATGTGTTGGTATAAAAAATGAGTTCAAGCATGTACATCCACACAGAAATATTAAGATAGAGAAAATACTGACAAAAAAGTATCATACATAAGAATGAACAATAAAGAAAATTGCATCTTGTATGACTGGCTGACTTCCCCTTATCATTCTGGCACCACTTTCTTCATTAGTTATTTTATTTATTTTTTTCATATTCTACATTCTACTACATTCTATCAAACTTCCCTTAGTCATGTCCTGATCTTAAGAGAATTCTCCCCTGGACCCCTTTTTCTTCTTGCAGAAATAATTTTTTTAAAGCCCTCAGATCTTTTTATACCTAATAGATGTGTTCAAAAAGAGAAAAACAGTAACCGTGGAGAGGTTCAGTGACATGCTGAAGGCTGTTCAGAAAACCAGTGGCAGCCCTTTTTTTGTGAGATCTGTTCCTTTCATATTAGAGATGCTTTTGGCAAAACTGATTTTATAAACTTAACGTCTGTAGAAAATGATGTGTTATTCTTGGTATGCTAAGGATCAGGCAGAGAACATGATCAGATAAGAGGAAATGGCAAGTGTGCTCCAAAGAAGGCAATTATGTAAAATACAGCATGGGGTTATAGGAGATTCTAAGCTATGATCTTACCCTTAGATCTATCGACTTAGTTTCAATTTTAAAAAGTAAATTTTACAAATTGACTAAGAATATGCAGGTATAAATACTTCTAGTACGAGACTATTAGAGAAAATATAATGTATAAAAGAGGTATTATTTAAGGCTCCTGATAAAATTTACGCTTTTTTTTTTTTTTTTTTGGACTAAAAGGGTAATTTTAATTGTACCAGCTCTCACCGCTGCCCCTGTTTCTCTTGTAATCTTGCAGGTTAATTTGAGGGATGATTTTCTTATTTTATTATTTTTCTGCTAGACTTTCTGTATTGCACAATCTATAAGCATTCCCAAAGCTCCAAATTAAAATGAATCATTAAATTAATTATTGGACTTCCTCATCTATTCGGTGTTTCCCTTTTTGGCTAGAAGGTGCATCTGTAGGTCAATGATCAATTGTAAACCTCAAGGGAAACCTTCATGTTTGTGATTATTAGACACAAAATTCAGACATGAATACTAAATAGTTATAATTAAAGGACTAGAGTATCCCACAATTTAACTTCCATAAATGTAATAAACTTTAATAAGTTTAATAATGTTAATAAACATGCCATACACATATTTATATCCATATATATATATATGGATATATATATATATACACATATATACTTAACAAGTAATCTTTCTAGAAAGATAACATTGACAAAATTTGAAAAACACTTGACTAACTATAACTTTGACTTTTCCAGATTTTAGTATGGAGGTATAATTATGAGTGTGACTTCCAAGCAAAACTTGATCATTTTAACAAGAGGACATTTGTTTTCCTGACTTGTGATATGAGGAGGCAGTACCATAGGGGTAGGAGAGTGTTAGAAAGGAGGGAACTATCTCAGAGAAATAATCATGCCACAGTACAATTATTCTTTTGCCTTCTTTTTTCTCCTGCTATCAATCCTAGTGCATTATTCATCTTTGAATTCCTGTCACACAGCAGAACATTGGCATACAGTATCCTCTCAATAACCGTAGAATGAACATAAAATCAAATCCTATGCTTTTTCTATCCTAAGAAAAACTGTGGCTCTGGGTAAATCATTTAATCTAGCCTTACCTGTAAATTGGACAAGGAAATTGGACAAGGTTATTCCCTGAAGATCCCTTTCACGTAAGAATTCTATAAACGCAAGTTTACACACACTCAAACCCCATGCCCTACTACAGATATTTTTATGATGTAATAGTTATTTTTATTTCACCAAAGTTTTAACTTTTTATCAGATTATGCCATGGGAAACAGATTAGAGCAGCAGGCTAGTTCTGAAACTAATTTGCTTTGTAATATCAGGTAATACATGTTTATGCCTCAGGAGTGATTGCCTGTATGATATGGTTAGTGATGCCTGTCAATTTCTTTAACGTAATAATATTTTGTTGAAAAATTCTTGGAAGACCAGCAAAGAACATATTATGGGCAACTGAAAATTAATAGTACAGAAAATCTTTTTAGAGATTTGTCTACAAGACATATAGCTGAATAATCAAGACGATTTGAAATTTTTAAAAAGACATAAAAGTGATATAAGAACATGCTGTATTCTTTGTTTAGATATGAACACTTCTAATGAAATTGTTGCTATTAGTATAGTGTGGGGCTATCAAGGAGCACTCATAATTACATAAAAATACATTTAATTCATAATAGAAATACCCTAATTGAATTTCGAAGTTAAAAATCATTGAATTAAATCAGGTATTAATTACTACTAGTAAAAACATCCCCCCAATTTAGAGAAATTTAGCTTATCCAGACTGCCTCTAATACAATACCCACCCTCCCTTTAATTCTACCACCTTCTACATTAAACACGTTTCTTACATGCAATTACCTGGATTCTGCTCACAAAGACTAGTATGCTATCCCAACACACCAGTAATCAAATCAGCATCCGTGCAGGGCCCTGAATCACTGCCATTGATTTGCTAGAAAGCCCTGGCTGTCGAAGGAGTTATATGTTTAAGAATCAAGAGTTCCCATGTGGCTAAGCGGGTTAAGAACCTGACTAGTATCCATGAGGATGTGGGTTCAATCCCTGGCCTCACTCAGTGGGTTAAGGATCCAGTGTTACTGTGAGCTGTGGTTTAAGTCACAGACACATGGGTCAGATCCCATGCTGCCGCAGCTCTGGCATAGGCCAATTCGACTCCTAGCTTTAGAACTTCCATATTCAGCAGGTATGGCTGTAAAAAGAAAAAAAGTATTACTAGCGCTAATGATCAATAATTAAGCAAGAACTAGAGATTGCTTTCCTTAGTTTTATGTATTACACTCTCTCTCTCTTTTTTTTTTTTTTTTTTTTTTTTAGTTACTATTAAGCTAAACAAAAACAGCAAACAAAAGGAAGAAATAAATATGCTGATTAACAGAGTGGGCTCTGAAATCAGACAGCTTAAATTCCAACACTTCCACTTCTCAACTGAATGAACTTAAGCAAGCTACTTAATGTCACTTTTCCTCAGCTTTCCCTGTAGAATAGAGGTGAAAATAGATACCTCAGAGAGCTGTTGGGAGGATTAAGTAAACTAATATTGTGTGATATCCTTAGAATTGTGCTTAGCTCAGAGCAAGCATTCCACAAATAAAGGTTCTTATTATTGACAGTATTATTAGTTTACATGCTTAAAAAGAAACTTCTCTGGACTGAATGTTTGTGCCCTTCCCAAATTCATATATTGAAGCCCTAACACACAATGTGATGCTACTTGGAGATGGGGTCTTGGGAAAGTAATTAGGTTTAGATGAATTCATGAAGGTGGAGCACCTTGGATGAAATTAGCACCTTATAAGAAGAAGAGACCAGAGCCTTCATTTTCTGCTCTATGTGAAGATGTAGCAAAAAGGTAGCTGTCTGCAAACCAGAAAGTGGGTCCTTACCAGACACTGAATTTGCTGGCATCCTGATCTTGGACTTCCTAGGCCCCAGAGCTGTGAAAAATAAATATTTGTTAAGTCACTCTATCTGTGGTGTTTTGTCATAGCAATCCAAACTAAGACAGAAGCTTTGAAAAAAGCAACAAAAAATAATATAAAATTTCAAAATGAATAAGGTGAAAAATTAGCTTTATGTGACTTAAGATGTTAGCACAGGAGTTCCCGTCGTGGCGCAGTGGTTAACGAATCCGACGAGGAACCATGAGGTTGCGGGTTCGGTCCCTGCCCTTGCTCAGTGGATTAAGGATCCGACGTTGCCCTGAGCTGTGGTGTAGGTTGCAGACGCGGCTCAGATCCCGCATTGCTGTGGCTCTGGCGTAGGCCGGTGGCTACAGCTCCGATTCAACCCCTAGCCTGGGAACCTCCATATGCCGCGGGAGCGGCCCAAGAAATAGCAACAACAACAAAAAAGACAAAAGACAAAGAAAAAAAAAAAAAAAGATGTTAGCACAAAGCCTGGTAAAATTTCCAACATCTTAAGGATAGATATTTCTGCTTTAGAGCTATGTATGTAAATCAGATTTTCAATACTCTGCAGTAATACATTTTTCAACAAAGCAGATTAATTCTAATGATATTTTAATATCTAATATTTTACTTTCTGAAAGTAGCAATCACGTAGTAGCAGAGTTCAATCAAGGATAACAGAAATTAAAGTGAGAGTTACAGTTTTCAAAAGAAAGTATTTTTCCTTTCTTCAGGCAATTTTTAAAACTTTGACACAACCTTAATGCTAATTTTCAAAATATGTTAAGCATAAAATTTTTTCTAGAACAACATAAATTAATAATGGAAAATATATATTCACATAGCCAAGACAATTTGAAAGCATCTTTTGAAATTAAGAAAATGTTGTATTACCTATCCCACTCTACTATAGATTTACACCTGGAATCCAGCAACTCACTTTGAGGCTACATAGTTCAAAACCAAACATCCAAAGTGAATAGACTAAATCTTGTTTTATATAACTTGCTTCATAACTCCAGTGACTTGGAAGCTTTTTTTTTTTTTTTTCTTTTTTTCTTTTTGCTATTTCTTGGGCTGCTCCCGCGGCATGTGGAGATTCCCAGGCTAGGGGTCGAATCGGAGCTGTAGCCGCCGGCCTACGCCAGAGCCACAGCAACGCGGGATCTGAGCCGCGTCTGAAACCTACACCACAGCTCAGGGCAACGCCGGATCGTTAACCCACTGAGCAAGGCCAGGGATCGAACCTGCAACCTCATGGTTCCTCGTCGGATTCGTTAACCACTGCGCCACGACAGGAGCTCCGACTTGGAAGTTTTTGTGTATTGGTTTGATGGGATTTCAAATTGACTTGTTTTGGGGTTCTAAAATTATTTTTTTTTTCTAAGAGTGAAAGTGTTTCCATTGAGAAAACTGTACAGGATGTTGCCATGTATGTCTATAGGTACTGGCAAGCACTCAGTAGCTCAGCTATTTAGCCCCCTACCAGGGGCATATCCATAAGAGTGTAGGAAGGAGCAACTATGGCTAGGGGGAATATTTAGCTTTAAATTCAAAGATGTTTGACCAGCACTCTAGGTGTTTGGCTTGGGAAGTTCACTCTTTGTTGATCTAAATTGCTCTCTGAAGATCTTGGGGCATTAGCTCTGGCCTGGGCAAAGCAAATCTTTGTTGTCAGTGATGGAAACTTGCAGGTCCCTCCGGGGAGATCTCCTTGGCTTCCAACACCAGTGCCTTTGTTCCCAACAAAATGCTCTTGCAATAACGAACTTTCACTTTTGTTTGGGCAGCTGGATAGTCCCTCTTAATTGGCTCAGCTGCTGTCCTGAGAACAAATTCGTGTAAAGTGACACCTCAACTAAACTTGGACTTTATTCCTATCATCTTCCCCTTGACCAGAACAATAGTGTGATTAATCTGGTATTGGTTTGGAGTATGTTATTTCTTTATCGGCTTCATAAGCGACATTATCCTGTGTTCTCTTGGCTTGTGAAATTATTATAATTCCCTCAGTGACCCTATATTCAATAAATTCTTGCCAAAGACAATCTCAGTTTCTGAGCATAACTTCCCACCCAGATACAGGACAGAAGTAGAACTCAAGGATGCTAATTTGACATCCTGTGCTTGGAAAGCTATTTTCTAGACAGTATAAACTTCTTCCATCCGTGAAAACTTGATGGCCATTACCAATAAGCCATCACACCAAGGACACATTACAATAACGTCCAGGTTTTAAAGCAGTTCATTTGCTACAAAATATAAAGAGAAAGAAAAGAAAAAGAGGTATTAAAGAAGAGGATTAAGATTTTAAATGTGTATCATATTAATATTCCTATCACCCTGTGTTCTCGCCATATCTCTAAGGATATTTTGCTCAAATAGGTGATTTTAATAAAGCAAATGACATCTGGTTGGTAAAAATAATATTTTATGAATATTCATATAATTTCCATTGGAACCTTTTATTCATTTTAAGAAATTTAATGGCCCTTATCACTAATTAATTCCTTTCTCAGCGATTTCTTCCTACTTAAAAAAAAAAAGTTTTTTTCTAATGGATTAAGTTAAAGTTATTTTTAATATCTTCAAGGGAATTTGACAAAATTATACACTTTAAAAACAATTAGCCTCAATTTTTAGTATACATTTAACCTTCAGGGTTTTTTTTTTTTTTTTTTAGCTTTTGCCGTATTTTAAGCATTTGCTTCTAATAATATTTCTGTTGGAAATTCCAGAAACTGAACACTGGTAAAATAACTATAGAGAGAAAACAAAAAATCAAATAAAATTAAGATTTTTTTATAACCACAATTAACTTATCCACCTTTTTGGACAATCTGAGTCAACTTCGGACTTTCTCAAAACTCTATCCTAGTTGCTTCTAGATTATCAGTACACAGTATCTGATTATCATGCAATATGAAGCATGGAAAGCACAAATGCATGTGTGCTAAGTACCTATTATTATTGTATGCATGAGTGAATCCCCTCACCAACCATAAATCTTGTTTTTAATATCTGTAATTTGTTTGTTTACTCTCAACTGAGTGAGGGATATACATGTTTTACATAAAATGAGTTTGGAGTTTTTTTTTTTTTTTTTCAGTTTAGATTTAGAATTTGGTGGGGAATGTCTAAGGGAAAAGTCAGTTTTATTTTTTTTTTTAGTTATTCCATGCAAGAGGGGGATGGGCAAGTTGGTGTGTCAGAGCTATTTTCATTACCAATGTCACATTAATAATTATTGGCATGAATATTGGTTTCTAATGTAGAGAGATTTAGGAAAATAGTGACAAGTCATATCCTATGATTGGATTAGCCAAGACATTCAGGGTGTATGGGTTTTCTTTTCCCTCGTGAGCCATTCCTCCTGAGGCTTCTTTCTCTGCTTTTGGAGCCCCATGGGAGTCCGACCTAAAAATTTCTCTAACCAGACTCGAGCTACAGATGACATTGTCCAGTCGCATGGTTCCAAAGATTATCTTCAGTTTATAACTGACTTCCTAATGTGCATCTGTAGTATGAACCATCCCTCGAGTATCAGCGTTAGACACTCTGCACTCCCTATGGCATCCTCATGGATACTAGCAGAGTTCTGAACCCACTGAGCCACAGTGGGAACTCCCAAATTTTATTTTATCAGCTGTGAGTCTAAAATTGCTCTAATATGTAAAGTTGTTTTTTTTTTTTTTTGTTTTTTTTGGCCACGCCTGCAGCATGTGAAAGTTCTTAGCCCAGGGATTAAACCCAAATCATAGCAGTGACAACGCTGAGTCTTGACCACTAGGCCACCAGGGACCTCCTGTAAAGTTCATTTAAAAGAGGAAAAAAAGAATGGATTTCTTTTTTTTTTTTTTTTTGTCTTTTTAGGGCCACACATGCAGCATTTTGAGGTTGCCAGGCTAGGGGTTGAATCGGAGTTGTAGCCACTGGCCTATGCCACAGCCATAGCAATGCCATATCTGAGCCATGTCTGCGACCTACACCACAACTTACGGCAATGCCGGATCCTTAACCCACTGAGCAAGGCCATGTATCGAACCTGCTTCCTCAGGGATGCTAGTTGGATTCACTTCTACTGAGCCACGATGGGAACTCCATTTTTTTGTGTGTGCTTTTCTTGATATTTATAAATTCCTATTTTAAAACATATCTACACTTCTAGCTAATTCTCAGTTAATCAGATGAAACCCTCGTACCTTGATAATTAAATGTTCTTTCTTACATGGCCTTGTACACTTTCCTTCTTGGGTCCTTGAAGATCTTATCTGGCATACTCTAACATCTGTATTTGGGTTCAGCAGTACTTTCTGGTAAATAGCAAGAGAGATAATAAATTAAGTTTTGGTCTCAATTCTTCCCTTCTTCCTGTATTCATGTCTTTTTAATGTAACTTTGAAATTCTTCCTACAAATGATGAATACACTTCCTGTCTCTAGAGTTTAGGCGTGTAGTCAGTGATTTAGTAGACTTGATGCAGGTTATGCATTTGACTAGTCGGGCCACCGCCATGCTTCTGTCATTACCATGAGACAAGGCTGAGAGACACATAGAGCAAAGCCGGCTGGCCACTTTTCATCTGACGTGAAATGTGAAGCTAAGCTGTGCCAGCGGACCTGAAAACTTGTGTTTAAGTTCTAAGTTAGAGGAGTTCTCATTGTGGCTCAGCAGTAACGAATCCGATTGGTATCCATGAGGATGCGGGTTCAATCCCTGGCCTTGATCGGTAAGTTAAGGATTTGGCATTGCCATGAGCTGTGGTGTAGGTCGCAGATATGGCTTGGATCTGGAGTTGCTGTGGCTGTGGCCTAGGCCAGCAGCTGTAGCTCCTATTCGACCCCTGGCCTGGGAACTTCCATATGCCACAAGTGTGGCTCTAAAAAGCAAAAATAAAAAGTTTTAAGTTAGAAAGAGTTTTCTGTTGTTCGCCACAGAAGTTTTGAGTTTGTTATGCAGTAAAAATTGGCTATTACGCAGGCCAAGTGCTAACTAACTACCCTCCATGCTCAACTTCTCTACAACCCCATCCCATCTGTATATATAATACACTCAATTTATTCATTCATTCATGCATCATTCATTTATATTTTAAAAATTATTGTTGAGTTTCTGCTCTGTGCCAGGTACGCATGATTCAGATACTGGTTAGGGAGGCATACAAAAATATATATCAGTTACATGTGTGGATGCAGGTATATGCATGTGTGTATATAAATTTCAGTATGTAAATGTATAATTTTCCTATTGCTATTTGTAACAAATTACCAAAAACAGTTGCTTAAAACAACACAATTTTGTGATTTTACAGTTCTATTGGTTAGAAGTGCAAAATTGGTCTCACTGGGCTAAAAATCAAGGTGTTGATAGAGTGGTATTTCTTCCTGGAGGTTCTAGGAAAGAATGTATTTTCTTGCCTTTTTCAGCATCTAGTGATGTCTTACTTTCCTTGACCCATGGCCTTCTTCCTCCACCTTCAAAGTCATCCATGTCCGGCCATCCTCTGGTTTTTCCACTTAAAATCACCCTTGTCATTACCTTGGCCCACTGCATAATTCAGGATAATCTTTTCATCTCAAGATCAGCTGATTAGCAACCATAATGATGTATGCCTTAATTCCCCTTTGCCATGTAACCTAAGATATTCACAGGTTCCAGGGAGCAGGGCGTGGCATTGTTGGAAGCTCCCCTTTATTTTGCGCCACAATATATAAAGCCATAATTAATTCACACGTGTTGTCAGATTTCATCTATGTATCTTCTTTAAATTCTCTGAAAATAAAAATCAAAGTTTGAGAATATTTAGAAAAAGGTGCATAATGCTATATACTAAATTCCTAAAACCAGATGTATTTTGGAATTCAGAACTTTTTAGGATTCGAAAGTTAATTATAAAGATTGAATCCCCAGTGATACCTGCAGCCCGTATTCCATATTCAAACATTTTAATCTTTTGCAGCAAATGTATGAATATTCAGCCCAAGTGGAATAAATAAAGACTATAAATAGCCTCATGACAGGTGAGGCCAAGATTTGTCACAAAATGTGCTCTGCTCGGGTCAGAATTTTGTTGCTATAGGAGCTATGATGAAACCTTGGTTTTGAATTTTGGGGGATCATAAAAGTGCAGATTATGTGTATGCAGAAAATATAATAGGAAATATGCAAAAATATTAATGGCTGATTAATACTTTCTGTATATTCCCAATTTTCTGCAAATATTATTTACACAAATATTATTTTTTTATATTTTAATAAAATTTACCCAAAAAAAGTGCACTCCATAGAAAAATGTATAACACCATGAGTTTTCATAAGGTAAAAACATCGTGTAACCAGCATCCTGATCAAGCAGCAAAACATTACTGAAAGTCCAGAAGCTCCTTTCTGCCCCCTATAGGCGTTCTTCTAACACTACCACCTAAGGGGTACTGCTCTGTACTTTCATCATAGATTAAGATTTGCCTGTTTTTGAACTTTACAAAAATGGAACCATAAAATTTACATTCTTTTGTGTCACGTTTATTTGCTTTAATATTATTTGTGTAAAATTAGCTTTATTATCATAGGTAGTTGCAATTTTTATTTTTTAATTCTCAGTCTTAAGTAGTACTCTAATTTCTGAACATGTATGGTTTATTTATCCATTTTAGTGTTAATGGACATTTGAGTTGTTTCCTCCGGGGAGGGGCTATTAAAATTAGCTACTATGAATATTCCTGGTAAACCTATGTGTACATTTCCATTGGGTGTATACCTAGGAGTAGAACTTCTATGCTATAGGGTTTCAAATGCTCAACTTTAGTGGATACTGCCAAGCAGTTTTCCAAAATTATTGCATCCATATATGTTTTGTATAATTAAGAAAAATAAATAAATATAATACAAGGAAAAAAATTATATTTATTTCCTAGAAAGGGTACTTGATTTTACTACCAAAAATGTATGTTTCAGACCTGGCCCTAAACCACCTAACTGTGAATTTGGGCAAGTCACCTATCCTCTCAGGGCTAGGTTAGCTTTAAACTAGAAGGTTGGAACTGATGGCTGCATGAGCTCAATCCAAACTCAGAGTCTATGAGAAAGCGTGGAGCAGAGGCTCTCCAAGATCGATGTGATACTATTACAGCTGCCATGGTACCATGCAATCTCTCCTTCCAGGGCCTGAGGCTGAAACATGCTATCTCATGCTCTAGCTTGTTCCTTACAGTATCTTTTAAAATTTTTCAGTTCCCTTTGCTTTGCTGGACCAGTATGTAGGCTTTGAGGTACATTGATTTGAAATTTAAGAAGAGAAGCCAAAGATCAAGACTAAGGGAGATTTAGAAAACTAGCATGAATATTAGTAAAGCTGCCTTCAAATTCCCTGGGACAGAGAGACTCTTAAATGGATAAAGTGAACAGTGACAGTTGCTGAAAGTAACACTGACAGGGTGAAGATGCAAAAGGATTTGTGGCATTTGAACATTTAAGTTCACTAATCTTGGAAAAAAGTAATTTTCCTACAATAGAAGCAGTCTAAATTCATATTATCGAAACTATGAGTGCCCAAACATGCTTACAAATACAAATGTGCAGCCCACACCTTAGTCCCACTGAATGTGAATTTATAACAATATATTATTAGGCTACCAAATAAGTACCTATTCATGGACTAGAATTTGGAAAACACTAGTATAGTGTAGAACTTCAAGAAGGTTAAAAAAGAAGGATAAGAAGATAGCTTTAAGAGAATGCACCATTGAGATTATCCAGTTTTATTTTCATCCATTCCGTCTTTCACTTATTTTTTCCATAAACATTTACTGTTGTGCCGGTTATGTGTTTGATACGCACTAGGTATCAGAGATACACATCTCCAAAAAATAGAATCCATCTCTTGAGAACTTTACCATCTAACCTAGGGGAGACAGACATGTAAGAGTACACGCAGCAAGGGATTTATGGGGGTTGCGAAAGAAGCAGGTAGAGGATGTATGAGGCACTTGAGAATAGAGGAGCCCTTCTGCTGGGGAAGGGCAGGAAAAGGTCGATGCTCTGGAGAGAGATGGTTTTCTAGAGCTGGAGGTGTAGAATTGGGGTGAATGTAGAAAGAGAATGTTTTAATTAAAATTAATTGATGGGCATTAAATTTCAGTTAAGCAAGATGAATAAATTCTAGAGATCAGCTGTACAATACTGTGTCTATAGTCTGCAATAATTTATGTGCACTTAACATTTTGTTAAAATTCTCATATTAAGCGCCTGTAACACAGTAAAATTTAAAAAAGGAAGAAAACAAATCTCTGCCGAAGAAAAGAGCTTGGCCTTGTGAGCATGGCACATTGATATCTTTGCTCTCTCTGCCTCTTTCTCTAGGACAGCAGAGCTTCTCAATTCTCCTCCTTCCCAGTCTTCTCACTTCTTTTCCTCAAGAATCTCATTTTCTGCTTTGCCATCATTTAAGGAACCATGTCACTTTGGCTTGCTGGTGCCAACTAAAGTCACTTTAAATGATCTTTCTGGTCCCATGACCACTTCTGGTTTTGTCCCTTGCTGTCTCTCTATAACCTGAGGTTATTTTGTACAGCCGCTCAGTATCCCAAATCCAAATTCCTGGAACGGAGAATCCTATTAGCCCTGGCTATTTCAGTCACCCATACTGATGTAGTCAGTTATGCCCAGATGGAGCAGCACATGAAACCTCCCAGGCTAAGGGCCGAATCCTAGCTGTAGCCGCCGGCCTATGCTGCAGCCACAGCAACACAGGATCTGAGCTGCATCTGTGACCTACACCACAGCTCACAGCAACACTGGATCCTTAACCCACTGAGCAAGGCCAGGGATCGAACCTGCGTTCTCATGGACACCAGTCAGATTCCTTTCTGCTGCACCACAGTGGGAACTCCCAAGGCCTCTTGACATAGAGACTTCCCTCCCCACCACCAGGAAGTATGCATTCTCATGAGGAGGATTTGTGAGCACGCAGACAATAAGTGAGTTGGTGTTTAACATTTGGACAAAGTAGGAAAAGAAAAAATAAATGATGAGACAGAGGTGACATAGAAGGGCATGTTCAAGAAAATGTAAGCACTTCTCTATTATTTAGAACGGAGAATGCTGTTCTATGTGATTAACTAGTAAATAGGTTGGAAAAGAAAGTACTAGCCAATGTTTCAAATTTTATAACTAAAGAAGAATATCTAGCATAAAGTATCTCTTCCTGAAAGGGCAGACACCAAAAAAGTAGGTTGATGGATAAATTTGCACTAAAAAGAAAAATTAAAGTTGTGAAAGATAACGTTGAGAGTGGTATCACGTTTATAGCCTGCACCGTGGGACCTGCCTGCTAATTCCACCATTAAAATGCCAAATATGGTGTTCCAAAAGGTATTTCCTTTCTACACTGTTATGGTGGCTAAATGTGACTCTGGATTCCAAATCACCACTGGTGCTTGCTAATTTGCTATCTAGTGTGTACGTTTTGTAAGTTTTTAATTAAACAGAATAAGTTTCTGATAACAAGAGAGAAGATCTCTGCAGAAATACACATCAAACATTTTGGAGAATGTTGAACAGTTGTGAAAGTACAAACCACAGGGGACTTCCTCTTTCTTAGCCCTGCTGTGGCAATAGACAAAAGTTTAAGTGATATTGCATATATTACTGGCTGGGTCAAAGTGAAATAAATTATCCTGCCACACTCTTGCTCTAGAGATTTCCTTAGCTTGTCCAGGCTGTAGCTAAAATAGTTTCTAAAGTCCTTCAAATGTACAGGTGCTGGTAGTCTGGTTTTTAATAAAATTGAATGTCCGAAAGGAAGGATCCCTTTGCCCACATTTGATCTTAATTCTTTTAAGCCTCTCTGTTTGAAGATCGAAAACATAAATTTAAGTAAAAACACTGAGAAGTATTAACTGTTTTATTCTTCTTTACAAATGAAGGAATTTCTTCCATCGTGTTTCCATTGTCTACATCACTGAATTTAATTTCTAATCACTAAAAATTCAATCTTGGATAAACTTGGATCCTAGGTAAGTATTAAGTTCACTTAGCCCTTGAAATCCAGTCCTCTTAGCAAAATGCCTCTGAGCTTTGATTATTTTAATTGCTTTTATTATGCAAATATTTTCTCCCCTTCCAAATAAACCCAATTTAGAAAAAGAATCCTTAGTCCAGTATTCCACATAGGCAAATCTAAACTGTGTTATTTTCTACTTTTTTTTCTTTATAGGGCCTCACCCGCAGCATATGTAAATTCCCAAGGCTAGGGGTCCAATGGGAGTGACAGCTGCCCGCCTGCACCACAGCCACAGCAATGTCAGAGCCTTAACCCACTGAGAAGGGCCAGGGGTTGAACCTTTATCCTTGTGGATACTAGTTGGATTCGTTACCACTGAGCCACAGTAGGAACTCCTAAACTATGTTGTTTTTACAAATAGGCGTTTAGAACAATTTATCCTTGGGGAGAGGATGTCAGGTTTTAGGCCCCACTGCTTTTACTCCACATTTCTCAATGACAGAAATCACGACTGGTCCAGTTTGTTTGTGTCTGGTTATGACCAACTCATCAGCTTCGATTACTGACTTAAAGATGAACAAATGCAAATTGAGAGTTTAGAGAAAACAACTGTATTTAGATAATTTTGGAGTTTGCATATTTATCTCCAAACAATAATGATTTTCTTGCAACTTGAATTGAAAAACACTTCACTGAGTAATAAGAAAACACTTATCTGTAAACTAAAGGCTGTATCTGCCACAGTTTTGTTCCTCTGGATGCATGATGCAGAAATACAGGTTTAGCATTTAGATGTTTCCTCTCTGGCCCTTCTTCCAGTTCATTCTCCACATAGCATCCAAGTTCTATAAATGTATACACATAATAATTAGAATAAAATACAAACACCATACTTTGACCTGTAAAACCTTTTATGTTTGGCACTTGCCCGTTCTCTGGCCTCATCTCAGGACACACTCTGCCTTAATAAATTAAGTGACATGAGCTTATTCTCTGGGTCTTGAAGATGCCCCTCGAGAGTCTCATATTATTTCTTCTGCCTGTAATGCTCTTCCCACTATTCTTAGCATGGCCAGTCCTTTCTCATTTTTCAGGTCTCGTCTCAAACTTATCTCAAAGAAGCCTCATGTTATGCCGTGTTTAAAGTAAGTTCCTTTTTATTTCCTTTGTAATCACATCTTGTAAACACCCATGAGTACATGCTCATGGCACATTTTCAGGGCAAGACACAGAATAGACGCTCAGGAAAAAAGTTAACAAATGAATGAAAGAATAAAAAATACAATGAGCATGAATTGAGTATTTGTCTCTTCCTGAGATGCAATTCTTCTTCTTCTTCTTTTTTTTTTTTTTTGCCTTTTTGCCTTTTCTAGGGCCGCTCCCACGGCACATGGAGGTTCCCAGGCTAGGGGTCGAATCGGAGCTGTAGCCACCGGCCTACATCACAGCCACAGCAATGTCGGATCCAAGCTACATCTGCAACCTACACCACAGCTCATAGCAACGCCGGATCCTGAACCCACTGAGTAAGGCCAGGGATCAAACCCAAAACCTCATGATTCCTAGTCGGATTTGTTAACCGCTGAGCCACGACAGGAACTCTGAGGTGCAATCATTCTTAATAAACTGCCAATAACATATAAATGAGAACAGTTTTGGCAGATGATTTCCTTCATAATACATTCTCTGCATCTATTTCAAAAAGAATAAAATTAACTTTCAAAAATCTGGTGAAAAATTCTTCTCATAGTCAAGAACTAGAACAAAGTTTGTGTCTTCACATGTCTTATACAATGTTGTATAAAAAGATTAGAGTTATAAAATTTAATGTTTCTTTTTGGCAAGACAGCCACGTAACTTAGGTATGAACTCTGGTGTAATTTTTCTCTGCTTCCCTTCTTTCTTCTTCCTCCTTTTATATTTTATTTGCTACTACTGCAGTCTCCAGACCTAAGATTCTGGTCAACAATTACAATGTGTGGGGAGTTCCTATTGTGATGCAGCGGAAACAAATCCAACTAGTATGCATGAGCATGTGGCTTCAATCCCTGACCCCGATCAGTGGGACTGGGGCTCCAGTGTTGCTGTGGCTATGGTGTAGGCTGGCAGTTATAGCTCCGATTCAACCCATAGCCTGGGAACTTCCATGTGTTGTAAGTACGGCCCTAAAAAAAAAAAAAAAAATTAAAATTAAAATTAAAATTATAGACAGAAAAAAATTACAGTGTGTGGAGGTTTTCTCCCCACATCATCAAGCAATTAAGGGACACCAGCTGGGTGTCCTACAATTCAACTCAATCTGACACTAGCTACCTGGAGATAGCCCCAGATCTCACAGGTTAAGGGCTCATTCCCACTAGACTCCCCTCTTCCTCAAACTTGAGATACCAGTTACAAGTCCAGGTTGTCATCTGTGCTTCTGACTGATGGGATATAGATCAGGGATGCCCAGGTCCTCCTCTACGCCTTTAAATTTTATCAAAAGTTATTTCTGCATCTGTTGAGATGATCACAGGTTTCAATTTGCTAGAATGGCCAACAGAAACCAGAGAAACATTTCAGAGAGTTTCCATGTCCTCTCTGAGCTTACCATTCTCCCTGAATCTCCATGTGTTCAGAACCAGAAAGCTCTCAGAAACTCATCTCTTTGGGTTTTTATGGTGCCTTCATTACATAGGGATGACTGATTAAGTCCTTGATCATTGGTGATTGGTCTGAATTTCCAGCCTAGTTCTCTCCCGCAAAAGGTTTGTGCGTGGGGTGGGGGTGGGATGTAACTGAAAACTTCAATCCCTCTAATCTCACAGTTGATTCTTCTGGTCCACAGCCCTGTCTTTGGCGGGGGTTTTCCAAAAGTCACCTCATTAACATTACAAAAGACACTCTCAGAGCTCTCACCACTGAAGAATTTCTTAACCACTTTGTTCTAGGACTTCTATGACTGGAACAGGGTCCAAAATAAAATATGTATTTCTTGTAGATCACAGCATCACACCAGACTTTGGGTATGGCTTTTTAAAGATTATGATTGAGTGGGACAGGGATATTGATCTCCCAAATTCTAACTTTGGAATACTCTCAGTGTTTACCAGTATTCTCTGACTCCCAGGTAGATATTCCTGGAATTGGAAACTAGCCTGTTAATGAAAAGTCATCAGTAGTCAGTTTAAGAAAGAAATGGAAAATTTTATTTGAGCCAGCCAGAGGATTATAACCTGGGAGACAGTCTCTCAGAGACCTCAGAGAACCGTTCCAAAGAAGTAAAGGGGAGCCCTGTGATGTGTGATTGTGATGAAGGGGTACATGCAATCAAGAAACCATCTTGTTATAAGGTTACTGTTCTCAAGGAATTATTAGTTTCCAAGTATGGGAATTTGCAAGGAACTGCATTCATAAAATTTTCTCCTAAAAATATTTATCTATAAGCCAGTTCTACCAGCTTTCCCAGCACGCAAAGTGCCTCATATTGATCTTTACCTTGAATTTTTTTCAGGGTGAATGGTAGGTTAGCAACGACAGTGGCTAAGGATTTAATTCTTGCAGAACTGAATAGTGAGCAATATTCTTTATTTTACAATCCACCCCCCTTTAATTTCTTTTCTTTTTTTTTGTCTTTTTGTTGTTGTTGTTGTCTTTTTGTCTTTTCTAGGGCCGCACCCACAGCATATGGGGGTTCCCAGGCTAGGAGTCTAATCAGAGCTTAGCCATTGGCCTACACCAGAGCCACAGCAACTCAGGATCCAAGCCGCATCTGAAACCTACGCCACAGCTCATGGCAACACTGGATCCTTAACTCACTGATCGAGGCCAGGGATCAAACCCGCAACCTCATGGTTCCTAGTTGGATTCAATAACCACTGAGCCATGATGGGAACTGGCCCCCCCCTTTAATTTCAGCTGAGATTTGGGAGGCATTGCATAACCAACTTGTCTCATAGTGACAATGCTCATTCCCAGGTCGGGTGAGGATTTCATTGATAAGCACCTTAATGTGCTGCTACTGAGCTAGACCTTGTTAACAGCGGTCAATTGCCAGTCTTAACTAGTTTGTTATAGTCCAGGAAATGGCTCCCTCTTCCTGCTTCTTCCCATATCTAGAATTACACTATCACAGTCATTGATCTTGTAGAACTATATATTTGGACAATCATCTCAAGTCACTTAGTCATCATTGTTTTTATTGGAGGATCAGTCACATATTTGGTAATGTGAGAAACAATAATCTTGTAAAATAGAATAAAGTGATATAGCTAAGAACAGTTATAAGGTCATAAGTGAGTATTTAAGCTAAGAACTTCCATCAGGTGTGGCTCAGCGTCTCCCCAGGCATCTGACCAGTCTGCTCTGCAGACCAATTGCTATTTTATAGGGAAAGGATCTGTTGGCATTGTACCTAAAGCTCACTAAAGACATCGGCATACACAAGGTGAGTGGTGGGTCATTGTGACCTACATTATCTTCTAATAAGTTACATGGCTGGTACTGGAAGAAAAAAAAATTGATTATAATTGAGCAGATGTTTTTGCCATTGAGAAAATCTGGTTAATGCACAATGCACACTAGATGGAAGGGAGAAGGGGAAATGGGCAGAGAAAAAAAAAAATTTGCTTGTATTTTTCTTGTTCTTGGGGTTTCCATCTTAGTGCAGCAGAAATGAATCTGACTAGGATCCATGAGGATGCAGGGTTGCTCCCTGGCCTTGGTCAGAGGGTTAAGGATCTGGCATTGCCATGAGCTCTAATGTAGGTTGCAGATGTGGCTTGGATCTGGTGTTGCTGAGGCTGTGGCTGTGGTCTAGGTCAGCGGCTACAGCTCCAACTCGATGCCTAGCATGGGAAATTCTATATGCCTAGGATGTGGCCCTAAAAAGCAAAAAAAAAAAAATACTTGTCTTGACTTAAAATATGAATTTTTATTTCATCAGGCCATATCCCCTCTTCACTATATCTCATGTCTTCCAGCTTGTACCAACCACAACATAAGGTATTTATTTTTTATTGCAATTTCTTGTAAATAATTTTATATAGTGATTAAATTTAAGTAAAAAAAGAGAACTATTTATTAAAGTCTTCATGTACATAACAGTGATTTTCTTCTCCCCCAAAATTTCTAAAGTAACAAAGAAATAAATATAAACAACATATAGGTATAGGTTTAAATATCATATGTAACTATATGGAATTACATTTCTTTGACCACACTGATGGAAAAAAACCAGTAATTTAGTATAATTATCCTAAGACTTAACCACTTCCCCTACATAAAGTGCTTACACGCTTATTAGGCTGTGCTGTAGGTTATTAGCTTCCAAGATATTTATGAATGTTAAAAGAAGTAGCATACAGGATATTCCAAAGGAATTTTTTGGGCTTCTACTCTGTCAAATGGCTCATTTCTCTTCAATATTTTGGTGAAGGAGAAATCAATATTATATATAAGTAGCTCTATCATTGGGAATGTTTACCAAAACCAGTGCAGTAACATGACCTTGGGGTGATCAAATTGCATGCCTCAAGCCCCACAGGCAGGCTATACATTTTTGTTCTATGCTGAATATACATATTATAATGGCAATGTCAGACAGTGAAATTTTCACACTGACACCAAAAATAGACCTCATTTTTATTGAAATATGCAAGAACTTTTGACATGTGAATGTATTAGAGGGCATGGTCAGGACAATAACACAGCCTACAGGGCTGAAAGGCTATCGAGGCAATAGCATGGTAAGAGTTGATGCTCTACACACACTGTGAGCTATTGCCACACTGAGAGTGAATGTCCTGTAACACTTGTCGATTTGTTTCATGTCATAGTGGCTCTTTTAATCCCTTGAAGTTTGCAATAGCAATTGTACTATTCCAAAGCATGAAATGAACACCGAAGTGCTGAAAACCTAGTGTAACTTTTCTATTAAAAAGAAGAAAGCCACAATCTGGGTATTTCTCTGAAACAGAAGTGAATTTTATTTCAAACGTTTTATTTCAAAGTCAGACATTAATCCCTTTATGCCTCATTGTCTCTAGAGAGTCCCTTTTGCCAAATTCCATCCAGCATGTGATAAAGGAAACACTCAAACACTTTTTTTTTTTTTCTGGAGATTTTAAAGCAAATCAGAGACATTGTATTACTTTACCAGAAAGTACTTGAATATCTATATCTAACAGATAAGGAATAAAAACAAAAGGATAATTGCAATATATTTATCTCTCCATATCCATGGAGGACTGGTTTCAAGACCCCTATGGAAACCAGACTTCTTCCTTCATGTGTCACTCCTAAATAAATGGGACTTCATCAATCTAAAAATCTACTTCACAGCAAGGAAATAATATCTAAAATATATAAGGAAAATACATGCCCCAATATTAATAATAATAATAATAATAATTGAAAAATATGAAAAGGACCTGAAAAGACATTTCTTCAAAGAAGACAAACTACTGACATATCTGAAATGATTGGCCAATGAATACCTACTGTATAACACAGAGAACTCTACCCAATATTCTATGATAATCTATGTAGGAAAAGAATCTGAAAGAGAATGGATGTTTGAACATGTATAATTGAATCACTTTGTTGTACAGCAGAAACGATCACATTGTAAGTCAACTGTACTTCAATAAAACTTTAAAAAATAGAAAAAAAAAGACATACAAATGCCAAAAGGAATATGAAAATATGCTCAACATCACTAGTAATTAGGGAAATGCAAATCAAAACCACAATCACCTCAGACCTGTTAAGTCAGCTGTTATTAAAAATGAAACATAATAAGTGCAGATAAGGATATAGAAGAAAGGGAACACTGTTGGTAGGAATGTAAAACGGTACAGTCTTAATGGGAAAAAGTTGTAGTTTCTCAAAAATTTATGAATAAAACTACAATATGATTCAGCAACCCCACTTCTGGGGATTTAACCAAAGGAATAGAAATCAAGATCTCAAAGAGATACCTGCATTCTCTCATGTTCATTGCAGCATTATTCACTATAGCCAAGCTATGTAAACAACCTAACACTCATCAGTGATGAATGGATTTAAATATTTAATATATAAAAACAATGGAATATGAATCAGCTTTAAAAAATAGAAGGAACAAATGAACATTTCCATAGAAAAGAAAATCATGGACTCCGGAGAATAGATTTGTGGCTGCCTGGGGGGAGAGGGAGCTTGGGATTAACAGATGCAAACAATTGCTCTTGAAGTGGATTTACAATGAGATCCTGCTGTGTAGCATTGAGAACTATGTTTAGATACTTACATCGCAACACCACAATGGGAGGAAAATATGTATACATATATGTGTAACTTGGTTCCCATGCTGTACAGCGGGGAAAAAAAAAAGATAAATAAAATAAATAAATAAAAAATAGAAGAAAACCCTGCCATTTGTAACAACATGGGTGAACATGGAGGACATCATGCTAAGTAAAATAAACAGAACACAAAGAAAAATAACTTTATGATCTCACTTATATGTGGAATCTAAAATGGTCAAACCCATAGAGACAGAGAGTAGAAAGTTTGTTGCTAGGAAGGGAGGGGAAAATGGGACAGTTATGGTCAAAAGGGATAAAACTTCAGTTATGCAAGATAAGTTCTGAAGATCTACTATACAACATAGTGCCTTTAGCTAATAAAGTCTCATATACTTAAAATTTACTAAAGTAGATCTTAGGTTAAGTGTTCTTACCCCCACCCCATTTTTACCTCCCCCACACACACACACTCGGATAATAAAGAAAGCAGGAGAGAGAAAGGACAAGATGGCGGAGGAGTAGAGGGACACGCTCGCCCTCTCCCACAAACTCAACAAAAAAAAGCACATCTACAGAAGAAATGACTCGCACAGAACAGCAACCAATCGCTGGCAGAGGAACCTAAACTCCAATAACGGCAAGAAGTTCGTGACATTATTGGGCAGAACGGGAGAAAAGAGGAGAATGAGAGAAGGTGAATCCGAGCGGAACGGGTGCTCCCGAAAGGGAACTGCGGAGGAGAAAGGGATCCCGCACCCTGGAAAGTCACCTACCGGGGGAAAGATCAAACGAACCGGAGGAATCCCCAGATGCAGAGAAGAGTGTAGCAGTAAGTTGGAGTACAGAAAAGCCGATCAAGAACCCAACGGACCATCTGAACTACGGGCACAGTCACCAAAAATTGAGACGCCTGGGTGGGGGCTGGGCACCGAATCCTCGGCTCCAGAGGTTAGTCCCCGGGAAAGGGCCGGGGGACGCCTGGGTGGGGGCTGGGCATCAAGACCTCGCCGCCGAAGGTTAGTCCCTGGGAAAGGGCCGGGGGAATGCCTGGATGGGGGCTGGGGACCGAGACCTCGCCTCTGAAAGTTAGTCCCCGAGAGGGGGCCGGGGGACGCCTGGGGGGGGGGCTGGGCACCGAGACCTCACCGCCTAAGGTTAGTCCCCGAGAGGGAGCTGGGGGACGCCTGGGTGGGGGCTGGGCACCAAGACCTCGCCTCCGAAGGTTAGTCCCGGAGAAAGGGCCGGGGGACGCCTGGGGGGGGGGCTGGGCACCGAGACCTCTCCTCCGAAGGTTAATCCCCGAGAAAAGGCCGGGCGACGCCTGGGTGGGGGCTGGGCAGCGACCCAGACCTCGGCTCCAGAGACTAGTCCCTGGGCTAGGGGGGTGGGGCAGAGCGGAAACTGCTTGGGAGGTCTAGAAACCATTTGAAGGGGCAGAGACTGCCTGGGAGACTAGAAAACAAAGCTGTCGCAGAGGAAGGGAGCAATACACTAGGGGCGGGGGAGTGGAAAGCCGCATCAGAGGGAACCTGGGAGAAGAGCCTGGTCTGCGCCCGTGCTGGGGAGGGGAGAGAAGAAGGGGTGGGTCCCCATAGAATACCCCCAATGCCACAGCAAGCTTGCAGGCCCGCTAGCTAGCTGAAAGCTGTGCTTCCCAGTGCATCCCCTCCCCCCACCCCTGCAACCCCCTACGCTCTCACGGACCTGGGGCTGCCTGCCATCCAGGAGGGCTGGCCTCAACAATCGCCTGAAGCCTACCACCGCAGGGGCTGTCCCTGCACAGGCCTGCTTGCCCTTTGGAGGGGCTACACTTCCGCAGAGCAGCACCAAACACCACCAGCCCCCAAGAAAAGGCCTGCAGCCCAGAAAAGCTAGAACAAGCTTAGCCAGGCTGTGAATAGATCGGCCTAATTCTCGGATGGTTTTCCTGAGTCGGGTTGCCCCGGGGAGGAGCCTCTTAGGTTTCCAACGGCCCTGCTACCTGCCCAAGCCCCCAGGGGATGCTCTAGTGGACGAGCTGCATAGGACTGCCAGCTCCAGGCAGGACTCCCTGCAGCCCAGAAAAGCTGCAACAAGCCTGGCCGAATCGGGAAAAGATCTCAGACAGTCTTTCTGAATCGGGCTGCCCTGGGGAAGAGCCTCTTGAGTCTCCAAGGGCTCTGCTACCCGCCCAAGCCCCCAGGGAATGCTGAGACCTAGTGGACCAGCTGCATAGGACTGCCAGCTCCAGGCAGGACCCCCTGCAGCCCAGAAAAGCTGCAACAAGCCTGGCCGAGTCGGGAAAAGATCTCAGACGGTTTTTCTGAGTTGGGCTGCCCTGGGGAGGAGCCTCTTGGGTCTCCAACGGCCCTGCTACCCGCCCAAGCCCCCAGGCGGTGCACCACTCCCATGAAATAACTGCTCAGCACCACCAGCCCCCTGGAAGAGCCCCTGCAGCCCAGAAAAGCTGCAACAAGCTCGGCCAGACTGTGAAAAGATCTGCCTACATTCTCAGGCTGTCCTTCTGAGTTGGGCTGCCCTAGGGAAGAGCCTCTTAGGTTCTCAGTGACCCAGAGACCTGCTCCAGCCCCCAGGGGGTGATGCACCCCTGAAGAGCAGCTGCCCAACACTGCCAACCCCCTGCAAGAACCCCACAGCCTAAAAACACCAGAGCAAGCTCTGCATGACCAAGTGAAATCTTCTACCATCGTGGTGTGGACCTCCCAGTCCTGTCTGCCCTCAGGAAGTCCTCCTTTGCTTCAAAGAAACACTGCTAGCCCCATCAACACTCCAGAAAAGCAACACTGCCTCAAAAAAGATTGACCAACAACACCAGCCCTCAGGAAATATTCCACGGCAGTGACAAGGCAAACACTGCCCGATAACGGAGAGTACAACTCCCTCAGGAGAAAGAAAACAACAAGCAAGATGAAAGAAGCTGAGAAACCACCCCCAGTCAAACCAACAGGAGAACTCACCTAAAACAGTCAACAATGAAACAGATCTCTGCAGTCAGACAGACCTGGAGTTCAAAAGAGAAATACTGAAAATACTGAAGGAATTAAGAGAAGATATGAACAGTAATGCAGATACCCTCAGAAAGGAACTAGAAAATATAAGGAGGAGCCAAGAAAAACTAGACCATTCATTTGCAGAGATGCAAACTGAACTAGGGGCAGTAAAAACCAGAATGAATAATGCAGAAGAACGAATCAGTGATATGGAAGATAGAACAATGGAAATCACTCAATCTGGTCAACAGACAGAAAACCAAATCAAAAAACTGGAAAGCAATATAAGAGACCTAGGGGATAATATAAAGCGGGCCAATGTACGCATAATAGGAATTCCAGAAGGAGTAGAAAAAGATAAGGGAATGGAAAATATATTTGAAGAAATTATCGCTGGAAACTTCCCAAGTCTAAAGGATACTGGATTCAAGATACAAGAAGTACAGAGGGCCCCAAACAAACTGAACCCAAACAGACCCACACCAAGACACATCATAATAAAAATGGCAAAAGTTAGTGATAAAGAGAGGATCCTAAAGGCAGCAAGAGAAAAACAGAATGTTACCTACAAGGGAACTCCCATAAGGTTATCAGCTGATTTCTCTACAGAAACACTACAGGCCAGGGGGGAATGGCAAGAGATATTTAAAGTGCTCAAAGGAAAAAATATGCAACCTAGAATACTCTATCCAGCAAGAATATCATTTAAAATAGAAGGGGAAATAAACATTTTTCCCAACAAACAAAAACTTAAAGAATACAGCAACACAAAACCCAGGTTAAAGGAAATATTGAAAGGGCTTCTCTAAACCAAAAAGAAAGGAAGGAAAGGGAAGAAAAAAGAAAAGAAAAAAAAAGAAGAAGAAGAAGAGGAAGAACTAGGACTGAGGAAACCGCAATCAGAGAGCAGTCACTCAAATAAGCCAGCATACAGATTTAATCATGAACATGCTTCAAACAAAATAAAATTAAAAAGAAAAAAATAAAAGAGTCATCAAAACCATAAAATGTGGGCAAGGGATATTAGGAGGTAAATAACCCTTTTTGTTTGTATGTATTTCTCTCTTCTTAATTTTAATATAGTAATGAAGTGTTTGAACTTACAGGACCATCAGGCTAAAACACACAATTATGGGAAGGGGTTAGCATACTTAAAAAACAGGGCAACCACAAGCCAAAACCAAATATTGCATTTGCAAAAAATGAAAAAAAAAAATACACTCAAGCAGATAATAACAGGAGACCATCCAACCAAAAAAAAAAAAAAAAAAAAAAAGAAAGGAAGAATGGAGAACCATAGAATCAACTGGAACACGAGGTTCAAATGGCAATAAATAATCATCTATCAATTATCACCTTAAATGTCAATGGACTGAATGCCCCAATCAAAAGACACAGAGTGGCTGAGTGGATAAAAAGGCAAAAACCTACAATATGCTGCCTACAAGAAACTCACCTTAGGACAAAAGATACATATAGATTGAAAGTGAAAGGGTGGGGAAAAATATTTCACGCCAATAGACATGACAGAAAAGCAGGAGTCGCAACGCTCATATCAGACAAAATAGACTTTAAAACAAAAGACATAAAGAAAGACAAAGAAGGACACTATTTAATGATTAAGGGATCCATCCAAGGAGAGGATGTTACTATCATCAACATATATGCCCCAAATATAGGAGCACCCAGATACATACAACAAATATTAACAGACATAAAGGGAGATATTGATGAGAATACAATCATAGTAGGAGACCTAAATACCCCCCTCACATCAATGGACAGATCCTCTAGACAGAAAACCAATAAAGCAACAAAGATCCTAAAGGAAACAATAGAAAAGTTAGACTTAATTGATATCTTCAGGACACTACATCCAAAAAAAGCAGAATACACATTCTTCTCAAATGCTCATGGAACATTCTCAAGAATCGACCACATATTGGGACACAAAGCGAATCTCAATAAATTTAGGAGCGTAGAAATTATCTTCTCTGACCACAATGCCATGAAATTAGAAATCAACCATGGGAAAAGAAATGAGAAAAAACCTACTACATGGAGACTCAACAACATGCTACTAAAAAACCAATGGGTCAATGAGGAAATCAAGAAGGAAATTAAAAATTACCTTGAAACAAATGATAATGAAGACACAACCTCTCAAAATCTATGGGATGCTGCGAAAGCAGTGCTCAGAGGGAAATTTATAGCAATACAGGCCTTTCTCAAAAAAGAAGAAAGATCCCAAATTGACAACTTAACCCTCCACCTAAACGAATTAGAAAAAGAAGAACAAAAAAGTCCTAAAGTCAGCAGAAGGAAGGAAATTATAAAGATCAAAGAAGAAATCAATAAAATAGAGACTCAAAAAACAATAGAGAAAATTAATAAAACCAAGAGCTGGTTCTTTGAAAAGGTGAACAAAATTGACAAACCCCTGGCCAGACTCACTAAAAAGAGGAGAGAAAGAACCCAAATCACCAAAATTATAAATGAAAAAGGAGAAATCACAACGGATACAGCAGAAATACAAAAAACCATAAGAGAATACTATAAACAACTGTATGGCAACAAGTTTGACAATCTGGAAGAAATGGACAATTTTCTAGAATCTTACAGCCTGCCAAAACTGAATCAAGCAGAAACAGACCAACTGAACAGACCGATCACTAGAAATGAAATTGAAGAGGTCATAAAATCACTCCCTACAAATAAAAGTCCAGGACCAGATGGCTTCACAGGTGAATTTTATCAAACATATAAAGAGGAATTGGTGCCCATCCTCCTTAAACTCTTTCAAAAGGTTGAAGAAGAAGGAATACTCCCAAAGACATTCTATGAGGCCACCATCACCCTCATTCCAAAACCAGACAGAGATACCACCAAAAAAGAAAACTATCGCCCAATATCATTGATGAATATAGATGCAAAAATTCTCAACAAAATCTTAGCCAACCGAATCCAACAACATACCAAAAAAATTATACACCATGACCAGGTTGGGTTCATCCCAGGTTCACAAGGATGGTTCAACATACGCAAATCAATCAGCATCATACACCACATTAACAAAAAAAAAAGTCAAAAATCATATGATCATCTCAATAGACGCAGAAAAAGCATTTGACAAAGTTCAACATCCATTCATGATCAAGACCCTCGCCAAAGTGGGTATAGAGGGAACATTCCTGAATATAATCAAAGCCATTTATGATAAACCCACAGCAAATATAATACTCAATGGGGAAAAACTGAAAGCCTTCTCACTCAAATCTGGAACAAGACAGGGATGCCCACTCTCACCACTGCTCTTCAACATGGTTTTGGAAGTCCTAGCCACAGCAATTAGACAAAAGAAATCAAAGGCATCCATGTAGGAGGAGAAGAGATAAAACTGTCACTGTATGCAGATGACATGATACTATACCTAGAAAACCCTAAGGACTCAACCCCAAAACTCCTTGAACTGATTAATAAATTCAGCAAAGTGGCAGGATATAAGATTAACATTCAGAAGTCAGTTGCATTTCTGTATACCAGCAATGAAACATTAGAAAAGGAATACAAAAATACGATACCTTTTAAAATTGTACCTCACAAAATCAAATACCTCGGAATACACCTGACCAAAGAGGTAAAGGACCTATATGCCGAGAACTATAAAACCTTAATCAAAGAAATCAAAGAAGATGTAAAGAAATGGAAAGATATTCCATGTTCCTGGATTGGGAAAATCAATATTGTGAAAATGGCCATACTACCCAAAGCAATCTACAGATTCAATGCAATCCCTATCAAATTACCCATGACATTTTTCACAGAACTAGAACAAACAATCCAAACATTTATATGGAACCACAAAAGACCCAGAATCGCCAAAGCAATCCTGAGAAACAAAAACCAAGCAGGAGGCATAACTCTCCCAGACTTCAAGAACTACTACAAAGCCACAGTCATCAAAACAGTGTGGTACTGGTACCAAAACAGACAGACAGACCAATGGAACAGAATAGAGAATCCGGAAATAAACCCAGACACCTATGGTCAATTAATCTTTGACAAGGGAGGCAAGAACATCAAATGGGAAAAGGAAAGTCTATTCAGCAAGCATTGCTGGGAAACCTGGACAGCTGCATGCAAAGCAATGAAACTAGAACACACCCTCACACCATGCACAAAAATACACTCCAAATGGCTGAAAGACTTAAATATACGACAGGACACCATCAAACTCCTAGAAGAAAACATAGGCAAAACACTCCCTGACATCAACATCATGAATATTTTCTCAGGTCAGTCTCCCAAAGCAATAGAAATGAGAGCAAAAATAAACCCATGGGACCTCATCAAACTGAAAAGCTTTTGCACAGCAAAGGAAACCCAAAAGAAAACAAAAAGACAACTTACAGAATGGGAGAAAATAGTTTCAAATGATGCAACTGACAAGGGCTTAATCTCTAGAATATAGAAACAACTTACACAACTCAACAGGAAAAAAACCAATCAATCAATGGAAAAATGGGCAAAAGACCTGAATAGACATTTCTCCAAAGAAGATATACAGATGGCCAACAAACACATGGAAAAATGCTCAACATCGCTGATTAGAAGAGAAATGCAAATCAAAACTACCATGAGATACCACCTCACACCAGTCAGAATGGCCATCATTAATAAATCCACAAATAACAAGTGCTGGAGGGGCTGTGGAGAAAAGGGAACTCTCCTGCACTGCTGGTGGGAATGTAAACTGGTACAGCCACTATGGAGAACAGTTTGGAGACACCTTAGAAAACTATACATAGAACTTCCATATGACCCTGCAATCCCACTCTTGGGCATCTATCCGGACAAAGCTCTACTTAAAAGAGACACATGCACCTGCATGTTCATTGCAGCACTATTCACAATAGCCAGGACGTGGAAACAACCCAAATGTCCATCGACAGATGATTGGATTCGGAAGAAGTGGTATATATACACAATGGAATACTACTCAGCCATAAAAAAAAGATGACATAATGCCATTTGCAGCAACATGGATGGAACTAGAGAATCTCATCCTGAGTGAAATGAGCCAGAAAGACAAAGACAAATACCATATGATATCACTTATAACTGGAATCTAATATCCAGCACAAATGAACATCTCCTCAGAAAAGAAAATCATGGACTTGGAGAAGAGACTTGTGGCTGCCTGATGGGAGGGGGAGGGAGTGGGAGGGATCAGGAGCTTGGGCTTATCAGACACAACTTAGAATAGATTTACAAGGAGATCCTGCTGAATAGCATTGAGAACTATGCTTAGATACTCATGTTGCAACAGAAGAAAGAGTGGGGGAAAAACTGTAATTGCAATGTATACATGTAAGATAACCTGACCCCCTTGCTGTACAGTGGGAAAATAAAAAAAAAAAAAAAAAAGAAAGCAGGAGAAATGCTGGGAGGTGATGGATATATTTATTGCCTTGATGAATTTCCCCCGAATTCATCAAGTTGTATGCATTAACTATATGTATCTTTTTTCAGCTTTATTAGGGTGTGATTGGCTTGCAATGGTTCCTCTAAAAAAATCTGTTCATATTCCTATAAGAGTGCCCTTATACATAACAAGTTGCTTTTCTTTTGCTCCTTTTAAGATTGTCTCTTTGTCTTTAGCTTTTAACAATTTAATTAGAGTGTCTGAGTGGTGTCTCTTTGGTTTGTGTTCCTTGGAAATCTCTGAGCCTCCTTGATCGGAATGTCTGTTTCTTTTCCCATGTTTAGCATAATTTTCAGCCACTGTTACTTTGAATAAACTGTCCGCCCCTTTCTTTCTCCTTCTTCTTCTAGGATATCTAATATGTCTATATTTGTCTTCTTGCTGTTATCCCATAGGTTCCTTAGGTGATCTTCATTCTTTTTCATTCTTTTTACTTTTTGCTTCTCTCTTTGTATGAATTCCACGGCCCCGCCTTTGAGTTTGCTAGTCTTTTCCTTCACCTGACCTAATGTACTGTGGAAGCTTTCTATTAAATTTTTCAGTTCAGTTATTGTATTCTTCAGCTCTGTGATTTCTGTTTGATACTTTTTCATATTTTCTATCTCTGTTGAATTTTCTCTTTTCACTTTGTTCATTTATTTTTCTTCTGACCTTGATGAACATCCTTATGACCATTATTTAGAGTTATTTATCAGTTAAACTGTATATCCCCATTTCATTAAGATCTGTTTCTGAAGATTTTTCTTATTCTTTCATTTGGAATATTTTTCTGCTTCTTGATATTTATTCTGGGTTTTTCACATTAGATAAGACAGCCATCTTGCCCAGCTTTGACAGACTATTTTGTTAGGAGATGAACCTTGCCAGTCAGCCAGTCCAAACTCCTGTCTAGGCTGACTTCTTTGATCTTAATGTCTCCCAGTGGTTGAGAGTGTGCCAAGACCCATCCATGTTCCAACAGGTAGAAGTGAAGTCAGCACATAGATGCAGGCTGAATAGAAACTGTACCCTCTCTGGTAGCAACTGGACAAGTAAGTAGTTAAGCCCTTTCCAGGGAGAAACTGGGAGATGGGTGATTTTTGCCGGCTCCTTCCATGCTAAGTTCAGGTATATAGTGGGGGAAGGGGTGAGGTTACCCTATACCTATTTAAAAACTGCTTATTTGTCCATGGGACCCATGAATACAAGCCCATTTGCTTTCAGAGCCAGGTGATCTAGGAACCTTCCTCTCGAGTGGCAGTTGCGGATGCTCTGGTGCCAGATGTGTGTACTAGCTCCTTCCAGAGAGATATCAGCAACTTGGACTCATTGTTGGGGCAGGTAAGAGGTATTTTCCTTGATATTTATCCTGGGTTTTGCACATTAGATAAGGCAAGGAAGTGCCTCCAGGGAGATCACGACTGGACCCTAGATGCATGTCACAGTTAGAAGCCAGGCTCTCAGAGAGCAGCTTATACAGTATGCAGTTAGACGTCTTTCAGGAAAAGCCTAGGAAATGGGCTGCTTCCTCTGCATTGGGATCTGGGGGAAAGTGATGATTGCTAGTGTGCCCATTAAATGCATTTCCATTTACTATTGTCCTGTGGGTCTCATGGATACACACCCCACTGGCTTTCAGGGCTCAGTGCTTTGGGGGAGCAGCCCTCAGTTTCAGAGACTTTTTTTTTTCTTTGCTTTTTTAGGGCCACACCTGTGGCATATGGAGGTTCCCAGGCTAGGGGTTGAATTGATTGAAGCTACAGCTGCTAACATACACCACAGCTCATGGCAATGCTGGATTCCCAAGCCACTGAGCGAGGCCAGGGATCGAACCCACATCCTTATGGATACTAGTCAAATTCATTTCTGCTGCACCACAAGGGGAAATCCTCAGAGTCTTAAAATTGGGGCTCTATATGTATGATCCAAAACTTCTGCTCCTCAAGGAGAACCTGGGAGTTGGTGGCTCCATCCTGATTGATGACTCTGTGCTAGTGTGGGGTTTATGCCAAGAGTGTATCTCAGCCTTTCCTATTCATTTAACTGTGAATGTTTTCTTGTTTACCCAATGTGTAGGAATCACTCAGCTCATTTTTGAATTTCTTTCAAAAGGAATTTCTCCTTGTGTAACTGTGAATTTGTTTCATCCAGGGGAGGAAGGAAGTTAGGAGCCTTTCCTCCTAACTTGGTCAATTCCATGTACAGGTTTTAAAATGTCAATCATCTCTCAATAAAATGACATTATTTTCCTAAAGTATATGTAGGGATATGAAGTATACAAAGGCATACAAGGAGAAGAGAGTGAACAATATATGTGGAATGAATTACAGATGGGAGAGAAATATTAGAGCAATCAGGAATATTGAATTTTAAAGGTATTTTGACAAAAAATATAATTCTAGATTTTAAGTACCAATAATCAAATTTCTTCCCTCTCATTAATTTTATGATACAACCATTTGTCTTTTAAATCCATTAAAATGGTCTTATTGGGGGAGTTCACACTGTGGCTCAGTGGTAACGAACCCAACTAGTATCCATGAGGACACAGGTTTGATCTCTGGCCTCGCTCAGTGGGTTAAGGATCTTGCATTGCCATGAGCTATGGTGTAGGTCACAGACGTGGCTCAGATCCAAATAGCACAGCTCCAATTTGACCCCTAGCCTGGGAACTTCCATATGCCACAGCCTTAAAAAGCAGGGAAAAAAAAAAAAAAAAAAAGCTCTTGTTGGCTTATAGGAAACTTTTTTATTATATAAAGGGAGGGATGAAGGAGGAGAAAATGAGAGATAGAGGGAGTAGTGGACAATTCGTATGTTTAGCTCATTTCAAAGTCACTATCAAAAATGGGAGACATAGGTAGGCTTATTTCCATATTCTTCCCCCATTCACTTCTCAAGCTTGAGTGTTACAAACAATTAATGGGTCCTAGACAATGATGCTAACTTTCAATGAGTAATGCATGTTGGATTCCTTAGGAGCAGACTCTGAGATGGATATTAACACACAAAGCATGTTTATTAGGAAATGCCCTTGAAGTCCAAATTCGTGGAAGAGAAAGAAAGCATTTTGGGTAGAGGGAGAAGTCAAAGAATTATGCGTCTTCTATGAAGGCCCAGTCAACCATACAGGACAATTTTTTTTTCTTTTGGCAATGCTCACAGCATGCAGAAGTTCTCAGGCCCGTGATGGAACCTGAGCCACACCAGTGACGATGCCAAATTCTTAACTACTAGGCCACCAAGGAATTCCCAGGACATTCTTGAGATGCAAGTTGGGGTAAGAAGGCCAAATCTTTCTACTGGTCTTCACTGGCCATTCAATGCTCCTCTTTTCTCCAGAAAGGGGACATAACATGAGGAAAATGGCTTTTTTTAGCTGAGGCAATCCCTGAAGAAGGCAGACAGCTGAAGGCAATCTTCTGGCAGCAGTTTCAAAAGCTAGGGAAAACTTTATTTATTTATTTATTTGTCTTTTTGCCTTTTCTAGAGATACTCCCGTGGCATATGGCGGTTCCCAGGCTAGAGGTCCAATTGGAGCTGTAGCCGCCGTCCTACGCTACAGCCACAGCAACACAGGATCTGAGCTGTGTCTGTGACCTACACCACAGCTCATGGCGACACCAGATCCTAAACCCACTGACCGAGGCCAGGGATTGAACTGGTGACCTCATGGTTCCTAGCCGGATTCGTTAACCACTGAGCCACGATGGGAACTCCCAGAGAAACCTTTATTCTTGAAAGAGAATCTGGGCAGTACATCATGGTAAGCTTAATTGATGATGACTGAAATGGCAGCTGCACTTCTAGATATTTCTGCTACTAAGTGAAACAATATGGGCCCCAGAAATTTGTTTCTAAATATTGGTTTGGAATCTATATATATATATATACATATATATATATATATATTTTTTTTTTTTGTCTTTTTGCCATTTTCTTGGGCCGCTCTCATGGCATATGGAGGTTCCCAGGCTAGGGGTCGAATCAGAGCTGTAGCCACCAGCCTACGCCAGAGCCACAGCAATGTGGGATCCGAGCCGCGTCTGCAACCTACACCACAGCTCAGGGCAACGCCAGATCGTTAACCCACTGAGCAAGGGCAGGGACCGAACCCGCAACCTCATGGTTCCTAGTCGGGTTCGTTAACCACTGCGCCACGATGGGAACTCCCTATATTGTTTTTTTTTAATCAATATTGATATTGACTCCAATTCATTATCTGCTTTTTAGTCTACTGAACTGGAGTCTCTAGGACAAAGTTCATAAATCTCTATTTTTGCACAGATCTCCAATGACTATGCTATAGGCCATCCACAGACCTTCATTTTGGAATCACTAGTTGTGGTCCCATAGGCAGCTGTGGCTCGGTAATTCTGGCCGACAGGATGTTAGTAGAAGTATATGTACAACTTCTGGAGCTCGTTCTTAAAAGAAAGGGGCATATATTCCCCTTATCTCATTCCCCTTTCTTGCTGATTTGAATGAATAAGAGGGAACCAACATGGACTACAGACAGAAGATGAAAGATTCATGTTGAGACTGTCAGAGCAACAACATAGAAGATACCAGGGGCAGCCATACTTGTTCTGGATCACCTACTCAGTCTTGTGCATGAAAGAAAAAAATTCTATCTTTTTTTGAGTCCCTGTTATTTTAAGTTTCATATAATCAGTTTAATTCCTAATAATACTGAGATAGTGGGACATCACTCCCAAAGTAAGAACATTCTGTTGTACTTTGTTCCCCTAACTAGGAAATAGACAGATTGGATTTTGGAAATATCATGAAACCTATATGGATATCTTTCTTAAGTCCTTTCACCAGATGACCTAAGAACTTCTAACTCTAGAGGAATTTTGACCAAAACGTAGCTGTTGTGTTATAAAGTTTTCAGTAAAATCTGCCTTGATTTTAACTCTTATAAACTGTGCTGATATAATGGCTCTAAAAGAATCTGTAGAAGAAAAATAAAACTTAGTGGAGCCAATGACAAGTTCTAATATAATCATAGCAATAGAGGCCTTGGGAGCAAGACAACATCACCTTCTGGAGCAGCTACGCTATTTTCTATAAATACTAGCTCTCTACTGGTATCTGACAATAAGGTAACCCTGAACCAAAGCAACTCATCCTGGACTGGGCGCTATCTTATCCACATAGCCCCAAAGTTGAACATTCCCAGCAGTAATCAGAAGTCATATATACAGGATGGGTCCCATGGTCCATTCAGTTCTCATAGGCAAAATTCAGGCCAGTTTCTTAGTGCCTGTAATGTGATGCCACCTATCTGGCTGCCACCTTTGCCTGACTTTATGCCTTTTACTTGGGGGGCAGGGGGGACTTGCTTATGACCAGTTGGCATGGGATGAAAAAACTGAAGCTGGCTGGATTATCAATGACCCCAGAATCAGTGAAAAGTAAATTTTATATGGCATTATAGTCTATCTCAGGCATGGCCATGGACAACAACTAGAAAAGCAGTATCTCACTGGCTTTTGTGCTTGGTAGAAGATTGACTTGAAGATTCAGGATTTACACTGATTCCTGGGAAGTAGCAGATAATTTACAGAGATAACCAATGACTCAAAAGAAGCAAAATTGGAGGAAGACACATGGTAGAGAGAAATCATTTGAGTTATCAGAATAGATCCAAGTCCTATGAGTGGATGCTTACTAGAGATTCCTTACTGGGATTTTCATGAGCGAATCAGGTAATAATCATTATGTGTTAGTTATGATTGTCATGGCCTGTGGTTGTCAGTACATCTTCTTTCTCATCCTGTCCTATAGTTGCTAAATGAGTGTTGATTTATCAACTGGCCCCTGTACAGAGAGGGCAAGGGAAGACTGAAGAAAGAGGCAGACCACTGCAGATTAGAAGGTGGTAGGGTTTAATTAGCAAGGGAACTTACAAGGCTTTTCTTGGGTGCTGCAAGATAAGTGGATCTCTGCACCAACCTGCCAGAATCTGTGTTCCTGTGGCTGTAGTGTAGGCCAGCCGCTACAGCTCTGATTCGACCCCTAGCCTGGGAACCTCCATATGCCATGGGTTAGGCCCTAAGAAAGACAAAAAAAAAAAAAAAAAAAAAGTACCTGTAATATCCACCTGTATTTAGTGATTATTCAACTTCTGTTTGCAGTTACCAATATAGTAACATGCCAATTTTCTTCCCCCACCGTTGGACATACTGTGTGTGATGGTGGTAAAATTTACCAATAGTCCCAGTCATATAAAAAGGTAAGTAGTGCATAAATGGATTATGATAAATTGGGGTTGGGAAGGGGATAAGAGTGTTAATAATTGTACATGGTTTACATATGTAAACAATGTTGCACAAGGCACATTTGGAAATATATGTGTAGGAAGAAGGATATATGCTTGAGGAAGCAAAGTGGTAGACTATACTGCAGACAAGAGTCATGATATCATTGAACCTCAACTTTGAGCTAACTACTCAATGGTATACAAAATACGAACTAGAGAAGGGAGTTGGGGGAGTGACATTTAGTTTAGTTTTGGTCTTGCTGATTTTTGTGGTATCTATAAAATGTTCAGTTAGAGATATAAATTCAGAGTTGTATTAATGTGTCTGTAATTCAAAGAAGAAGTTGGGGCTGTAGATATAGATTGGAAATTCTCAGTGTATAAACCTATCTACCTGTGCTGCTGAAATTGTCCAAGGAGTTTCAGTAAAATGAAAAGAGGAACAGGACATGACTTTGGAGAACTAAGATTTTAAAAGCCTGGCAAAAGTGAAGGTGTCCACAGAATGCAGGCACGCTAATTTAAAATGATGTCACAGAAGCACCAAGAAAAACGTTTCAAGAATGGAAGAGTAAAAATGATATCAGTCCCCATAGGAAAAAAAATATATAAGAAGGCCACAGGTATCCTAAGCAGAAGGAGTTGTCATAGGATGAAAGGGGTGATAAAAATTTATATTTTCATAAGTTTAGCTGTGAAGTGAAGGAATAAAACAGGAAAACGGCCGCATCCAGATGAAGAGTAGAGTACACAAGAGAACCATCTTATGACCCAGTTTCTCCTTGACTTCTAGAATTCTCATTGCTACCAAATAAATGCATAAGTTCACTCATTGCTTGCAAAGTGGTATTTATTTTTCAGATCCAGTCACCAGAAGAACAAAATGCCTAATGATGACATTTTTTTGAGTGAGAAACAAATGTTTAGTTAATCTCACTAGTGATTGTTTTTGTTCGCTTATAAAATAAATACCTGGCCTGGTACAACTGGAAAAGTAATCTAGTTATTATTAGGTCATAGATTGTTGGCACGGATCTAAGCAGGAGCACGCGGTGATGTGCCTGTATCTGTAAGGTAATGTACTACCATCAGGACAGTCAAGAACAATATCTCTGAACTCGTAATCTTCTTCTTGGCAGCAAAGACATGAATTTTTCAACTGGAAGATGTCATAATCATACCTAAAAGAAAAGACATTTCGGTAATAAGAATTTTCAGAATGTCTTCTGAAATAAATTGCTATCAATGTTCTAATTGTCTAAGTGATTTAGCAAGTCTTCCAAGCAGTTTATCCTTTTCCTTGCATTTCCCTCTTTGCTATAAACTTCTGATGCAGATCTGTGACAACTGGTGTGAAAGACCAAGAAGAAAAAAAAAAAAGGAAGATGTCCAAAATGGAATTTTTTTTTTTTGGTCTTTTTTTTTAGGCCCACACCAGTGGCATATGGTGGCTCCCAGGCTAGAGGTCAAATTGGAGCTGTAGTTGCCGGCCTGCAC
The DNA here is from genome assembly GCF_054392235.1 of Sus scrofa. Lineage (NCBI taxonomy): Eukaryota > Metazoa > Chordata > Mammalia > Artiodactyla > Suidae > Sus > Sus scrofa. The sequence goes on along the minus strand of NC_139387.1, from coordinate 79,093,144 downwards.
CACAGCCACAGCAGTGTCAAATCTGAGCCGTGTCTGGACATACACCACAGCTCATGGCAATGCTGGATCCTTTAACCCACTGAGCGAGGCCAGGGATCGAACCTGCATCCTCATGGATGAGAGTCAGATTCGTTTCTGCTGAGCCCCGACAGGAACTCCCCAAAATGGGGATTAATAATCTCATAATTAGATCATGAGCATTATGGTACAAAATATAAACTTTTTTTTTAAACATACAAATTAATACCAAATTATTATTCTCCGTATATCAATCTATGTGTGAAAGTGTAATACATGTCATATCTAAAATGAAAGTGACATTTAAAAAAACACTTATGCAAGAGTATTTACTTAGGTACTCCGTAATCACTGTATGAAAATAAAAACGTTGTCCATAAATACATTGGCCATAAGCATATTATGTTTGACTTATTTAGAAAACTACTGCAAATGAGCAATCACTATTTAAAATGTTGATTTTATTGTGAAGATATTAATATTTTATTTTATTTTTATTTTTTATTTTTGGTCTTTTTTGCTATTTCTTGGGCCTCTCCCGAGGCATATGGAAGTTCCCAGGCTAGGGGTCTAATCGGAGCTGTAGCCACCAGCCTACACCAGGGCCACAGCAACGCGGGATCCGAGCCGCGTCTGCAACCTGCACCACAGCTCAGGGCAACGCTGGATCTTTAACCCACTGAGAAAGGCCAGGGATCAAACCTGCAACCTCATGGTTCCTAGTCAGATTTGTTAACCACTGAGCCACGATGGGAACTCCATTAATATTTTATTTTAATCAGGTCCTGATCATTAGCTCGCATGTAAACATTTGTCCGTGTAAAGTTTTAAAAGCTTAATTTCCTCCACAAGTTTACAAAATCAATACAAAGTACACATTCAAAGAAAAACTCACGTGACAGTCTTTTTGCATTCCCCTACACATCTTGCCATCTCAACTTTAATCGTGCAACCATTGTACCTAACAGTCACATTCACGGGTGAAGGTTTGCAACTACTCTTACCTAGAAACAAAATGGATAACAGAGTCTGAAATTAGATTTAACATTCACAATGGTTGTCAGTTTTCTTAGCCATAATGTAGCGAATAATAACAACAAATATACCACCATATTCTTGAAAGGTCTAACTATCTTAAGCACCCAAGACAAGGTACCCAGTTAATACTCGGTAAATGTTATCTTATTGTTATTTCTATTGTTACTTATTTTATTGTTATTTTTATTATCACAGGAGAAGGGGAAAGAAAAGGAGAAGAAAAAGATGTGGGCAGAAGGAGAAAGGAAAAAAGAGTGGGAGGGAAGAAAAGACAGAGGGGGATAGTTGTTTTTGACATCTATCTTCTCATTGCTAATCCTCCTTATGATCTAATACACCAATTTACAATGTAACCTGCCAGTGTGAGGAGAGCAAATTACGTTTTTCCATGAAAATTAAATTTTCTCCCTTGTAAACCTCATTGGTCTTTACCGCGAAGAATGCTGCAAACAAAATGAGTAAGTAACATGATATATTAATTGTTAGTTGATGCCTATGGGTTAGATTAGCTGTTGTGTTAAAAACAGGAGACTTTCTATGAATTTGGTTTTAGGAAACACTACGTTTTCACCAACAGTTTGTTTCTTCCACATATGGAACTTAATTTTACTTACATGTATAGCAACATTGTTTTGAATCATAGACTCTGTCTTCCTATGGGGTAAGAGAAAAGGAAAAAGACTGAAAAACCTCTGTATTTTCTACAAATAATATAACATTTGTTAACACCGAAATAGCATCACAAAGGGGGAAATGGAACAGATAAACATGCTGATCTCAGATCCAGTAAGCACAGATGGGAGCACATAGTAATAAAAATAAGACTATTTATATTAGTTTTTTTTTTTTTTTAAACAGTGGGTAGAAAGGGAAAAACAACAATTTTAGCTAAATTATTATTTAAAATAAAATGCAAAAAATAGAAAATATTCCTCTCACTTTTAACAATGGCATTACTACTAGACACTATAAGTTTCTCACAGGCAGGATTTTTACCTTATACATTTAATCTCACACCTATCAATGTTTCCAAGCAAAAACTTAATAAATGTTGAAATCCAACATTGAAGTTCTAAAATAAAACTTCAAATTACATTATCAGTTATGTGTTCAGGAGCTCTCTTGCGGCGCAGTGGGTTAAGGGTTAACCTGCTGTGTGGGGCAGGTTCAATCCCTGGCTCACGAACTTCTGCATGCTGTTGGTACAGCCAAAAAGAAAAATTATATCTTCATAAAGAAAAATTAGTTAAGTTTAAGCCTTCCTTAATACATTGAACTTAAGCAATCATTAATATAAAACGCTCACTATATTTGGAGGGGATACAAATTGTGGCAAAAAACAAGATCTGAACAGTACACTTTTATGTGATTATATTTAAAAATGTGTTTTTTATAGGAAATGACCTGAATTCATGAGTCCTGAACTGTTTTGCTTAAAAATAGCAAAATGCTTTCTAAAGTAAGCTACTTTTATAAGAGTGCTAGATTAAGTTTTATAGAGCTTGCAAATATGTTTGATATGAAAAATATATTTGACAATAAAAAGTGAATGACAGAAGTTTCCATTGTGGCTCAGCAGTAACAAACCCAACTAGTATCCATGAGGATGCGGGTTTGGTCCCTGGCCTTGCTCAGTGGGCTAGGAATTTGGCATTGCTATGAGCTGTGGTATAGGTCAAAGACAAGTTGCTATGGATGTGGCTTAGGCCGTCAGCTGCAGATATGATTCAACCCCTAGCCTAGAAACGTCCATGTGCCACAGGTATGGCCCTAAAAAAAAAAAAAAAAAAGTAAAAGACATACCTGGAATGAAATCCACAAGAGATCTATGTCCATTGTCCAAATGAAAAATAAGACAGGTTGTGTTCATTTTTTTTTTTTTTGGTTCTGCCCAGGCATGGGAAAGTACCTCTGCCAGGGATGGAACCAGTGCCACAGCAGCAACCCAAGCAGCACAATGCCAGCTCCTTAACCCACTGCACCATCAGGGAACTCCCAGTTATGTTTATATTCGACATGAGAAGTGAATCTTGGTCACTGCTTAAGAAGATGACTTACTTCTGCGCACCAGGTCTGCTTTGGGCAGTTTTGGACCACGGCTGTGAAACCAGTGTTCTGGCAGGAGTAGGTAACACATGGGTTGTTGGGGTCATCAAATGAAGAACCAACCTGGGAGGTGGAGAGCAGGAGAACAAGCGCTTATTCATCTTGATTTTCTTTTTAGGTTGACAACAAAACAGGTAAAAGTTTTTCTCAAATTCAAAATGTTTAGTGAATTTCCAGAGGCACTTTGAGCCATTAGATTAATATTTAAGAAAAGGTGGATTAAGGTCTTCCACTTCCATGAATAAATCAAAATGTTTCACTGAGAGCACAGAATATGTCAATATCTTCAATCTTCAAATTAAGATTCATCTATGGTAGCACTATTATGTTTTTTCAAGGATTTTAGAGAAAGTCCCACAAGACATGGTCTATCTTTGCTTTTAAAATTCTCAAGATTACTTTTAATTAATTTATGTGCAAAATTCAAACCTCAGTTTGGGAAATTCTATTTATATCAGGGCCTCAAATCACAAAGTGAACTTTCTGGTAAACTGAAATTTTATTATCTCAACTATTTAGCATATAAATGATTAGAAGTAAAACTTTCCTTTGTTCTTTAAACATCATATTTTATGTTTAAAACCTGTCATAGGTTTTCAAGTCAGATCACCTTTGGAAACTAAAATGTAAGAAGCCCAGAGAGAAATATGAGTGTAATAAATGAGTTATCAAATTAAATTATTACTAAATTATAGAGTCTTTCATGTACTTCCTAACATACCGCATATTTTATTTTAGATTTAATTTTTTAAGTATTTAGTATCACCAGTTCAAATTTATTAATATCAGTTTGAGAGTCATGTGGTTTTTTTATGGCTTTCTGATACTTTTTCTTAAACTTAAATTACTTTCCAATATGCCAAATCAGTTGTCAAATCCAGTCCTGAATAAACTGTGTTGTTATAGTCCCATAATGGAGTTCTAATCTTTAGGGTTTTCTTACTTGATCTCTGACAGTTTGGCCATCTGATCTTTCTAGCTATAATTACAGTTGAACTCTGTTCATTGCTTTGAAAGTTACAAAATATGTCTTCTCCATCTGGTGAGACACCTGGGAAATTCTCTTCAGAAACTCCACTGCTAGGTTAATGATCAAGTATATTTTCCTCTTTGAAACCAGTTATGGTCGATGTTACATTTGACCTTTCTTTTGACATGAATATGTGAAAAAAAAAGCAAAACAGATTCCACTCTGCCATTATCTCCAATTTTTTCATATGAGCTGAAAAAGCCTGAATCTATTCAGGATGATGTTAATAAAAGTCTTTTAAAGTAGAAATGACCTTACCTCATAGTCTGTATTGTTAAATAAACATGTTCTTTTTTCTGAAAAAAAATACACATTTTATCCTATGATAAACATTATAATTTTTATTTACAAAACAAATTGTATATGAGCTTGTATTTATCAACCAATAAGGAAACATTATAATGTTTCTTCCCAGAACACCATTATCTCCTTTTAATCCACTGCTTATGTTCATAACTGCTACTTCTGGGTTTCCCCTACTCCAAAGAGAGTAAGTTTTCAGAGGGCAAGTAATGATTCTGTTTTATTTATTACACCCATCAAGTACTTGACCCATATTAGTAGCTCAATAAATCTCTCTGGAATATGTGAGTACGTAAATTACGATTCAATTCAGTTCAAATAATATATGAGGAATACACACCACAGTGTCCGATTTCACAGCAGGTATCATTAGCTTTGAACTTGATGAGTCTCTCTCCAGTTTTGCATGTGGGTGGAGAAGGACACTCCTTGGGTTTACAGTCTACAGTCTTTGCCTCGGTACAGGTGCATTTATGGCAATTGGCGGTCCATACATCCCCAGGCTAAAATACAAACCAAGTTTAGACTTCTATGCAAATATGAGGACAGCAGATTTGAATTAGAGACAACCTGTGTACTTACAGACTTCTCTTCTCCCAGGGGACCATGACAAACTGTTAACATGATATGACAAATGTTAATTAAATTTGGAAAAATATAACTGTAAGTTGCACATAACCACCAGGTGACCAATACTGACTGGGCACCAAGATTTTAGAGATATAGAATTATGAAGGATTATAAGGTGCCATAAGGTGGAGAAAACGCATCCACCTAATTTAAGCAAACTGTCCCCAGCAAGCACATATGCATTTCCTATTTTTACAATCCCTAGAAAGGACAATTCTTGATCTCTCCTGACAGTAGTCAATAAATCTTATGGCTACTGTTTTACTTATTGTTTTACTTTCTAACTTCTGCCTGCATAATCCTACAAGTCACCAAGGCTACAAAATTACCAGGCCCAAGGGCTCTTTCTCAAGGTTTTCAAGTTCCCTGCAATAGCTAAGATTTGTAACACACCTTGAAAACAATCTTCCTTCAGACTGAATGCTCTGAAATTCCTCTTCATTAGCAGACTTTCATCCTTCCTCCCCTTTTGTCTCTATTCTTGCCCCTGGTACCTTCCTCCGCCTTTACAGTATCCTCGGTAATATCAAGTAGAGGACTCACAAACTTCTACTTCCAGTCCAGACATCCCGTAGGGGCTATGGACCTAAATCTCCCCCGGCCTAATAAACAGCATCTCAGCAGATCTTTAGGAACCTCAAACTCAATATGCACAAAACAGGTGGTAACATCTTGCCTCTAAAACCAGTTCTTTATCTAAACTGGTCACCTCCTGCCAAGAACTGTAATATTCTTTCAATTACTTAAGCTTAAAATTTAAAGTCTTCTTGATTCTTTTTCCTTTCAAGCATTTGGCATTGAATCTACTACAAAATTGTATACTCTTATCCTCACTTGAATCCCTTCCTTTCCTGGTTTTACTTGTTAACAGTATTGCCATGGGACCTTATTATCTTTGATATAGCACAATTTGGCTTTTTCGGGGGTTATTCTGATTCAGACCTCTTTCCAATCCAGTCAATTCTCTACGCCACAGGTGGGATAGTTTTTCTAAAGCTGAATTTTCATTCCATCATTGTTTTGATGGAAAACTTCTGATACCCCTTATAGTCTTGTAAACTAAACATCTTATTTCAGCATTCTAGCTTCTGAGGTTGCCATAAAATGTTTCCAATTATCTCAACCTTGTCTCACTTCTCTCATTTACAAACCCTGAACTAATCTACTTACTGTTCTCAAACTCTAGTTCTCTAATGAAATGAGAATCCTTCCAAAGGACACAATATATGTAATATATGTGACATATAATATGCACTCTCTATATAACGTCAGTCATATTTTTCACTGTGAAATTTATCTTCAGCCTTATATGAAAATTGCCTACGTTTCTTTGAAAACCTCTCTTCTCCCACCATATCCTAAGATCAGAGAATGATTTTTTTGTTAACTTTTGCCACTTTCTACAAAGCACATCATATTGGCTTAATAATTTTAGAGGAACTCAAATTATTGAATGTTGGCTACCCCAAATTTTTCTTGCTGCAATTCAGTTCTCAGAAAAGCTAGCATTATCTAGTTTAAAAATACTATCAGGAGTTCCCATTGTGGCTTAGCAGAAACAAATCTGACTAGCATCCATGAGGACTCAGGTTTGATCCCTGGCCTTGCTCAGGGGCTTAAGGATCCCAGGTTGCAGTGAGCCATGGTGAAGGTCACAGACTCTGCTCAGATCTGGCGTAGCTGTGGCTGTGGTGTAGGCCAGTGGCTACAGCTTCAATTCAACCCCTAGTCTGGGAATCTCTATATGTCACAGGCGTGGCCTTAAAAAGAAAAAAAAAAAGTAAAAATAGTATCAATGACAATATTTGATCAAGCTATCATATAGGTACATGAAACACTTTATATAGTAACTAAACTATTTTAATTGACAAGATGCATTTGTTTGGTTTGACTTTATTAGTTTGTGTGTGACAAAACAGACTATCATTCAATATTTATTTGGTAGATAAAAGCTAAAGTCATCCACTTCAAGTTTTCCTATTCTATAACATATGCATAGTTAATGACATTTATTGGCATGCCCTCTGAATTTTGATTTGCAAGAAGAACCATTAATGTAGAAAGATTGATTTTTGAGTAGAGAATTCTTACCTGGTGGTGGTGGAAGAGGTGCTGGACATCCTATGCAGAGAAAGATACCTCATATTAGTCTTTGAAGTTATTGGAATAGGTTTGGAGTAAATATAATTGTCTAATTGCTGAAAATAATTGGCTACATGACTGCATTGCTAGTCTTACAAGCAGACATATTCCCATCAATCTTCTCTTTCTGCTCCTCGTGGCATTTGACATTCTACCATTAGAGAGTATTTCCTTTAGATCTCAAATGTTAATGGGAAGGAGATATGAGAATCAAAAGGGGAAATGAGAATCAAAGTAAGCTTCTCTTCAAAATTTCTTAGAAAACAATTATGACTGATAGGACTATAAAATATACAATCAAACAAGGAAAAGGACAATTCAGATGTAGGAAACATAAGTAGTATTAGCTACCTGGTTTTAATCTTTTAAGAATTTTTATCCTCTTTTTGTCTTTTTACAATATTATAATCTTGTTCTATCTCCACCCTCACCAAATACTTTAAACTACTCTTTTTTTGAAGCCTTAACATATCACAAAGTTTGGCCAACCCTACAGTCCATTCATAAATTTCAAATTCTATCTCCAAATTACTAAAAATCACATCAATATTTTTATTCTATCTACCAAGCAGAAAGCTAAATGAGGAGCAACAGAATATTTGAAAGAAACTTATAGTTTCTTCATATTCGGGTGAAAAGAACCCAACAATTAATAGGTACAGAAAAACATAAAAGAAATTAATTAAAGATGTGCAAATCTGGGGAATAAAGTGTTTCTCTTTACTAAGGGAAACTGAGGTAATTCCCAATTATAAATGCTTGACTGAATAGCAGAAACCACCAACAGGAGAGAGAAATGATCTCTAGGCATAAATATAACAGAAACTTTCCTTACCCAGAATTCTAAGAATTCACTGAAGAAATGCATAACAGGAGGAATAAAATAATCTCATAATCTCCACATTGCTATCAAGAGTAATTTCTTTAAGACCTACCAGATCATGTCATTCCCTTAACAAAATCCTTAAGGAGATCCCATTTATTGTAAGGGTAAAATCTCATTTAAGTTTGGAAATAAGATCCTTCATAAACATTCCTTTGTTTACCTTCCTAATCTAGTTTCTTCCCTGAACTCCACCGACAGACATTACCAATCCCTGGTTGATTCCTAAAGTCACTCATGCCTTCCCACATCTTTGTGTTTACAGTGACATCTGGCAGGAATTCTCTTCTACCCTAGCTAATACTAAATTCAATCATCTCTTCTCTGATGCCTTCACTCAACATTACACTACCAACTAGTAAGCAGAAGTTAACACTCCCACTGCACTTCCAAAAACATAGCTGTTCCACACTTGTTTGAGTAGCATTAAATACACTGTAATGATAGTTTCTGTTCCCATAATAATCTCTCTCTCTCTCTCTCACACACACACACACACACACACGTGAAAGTATGTTAGTTGAAACATAACGAAGAAATTAATACTTTCCCCATACTGACCTGTTTTATTTTCATTTTCTTGATCTTCTGTTGCTCCTGCAGTGGTTTCTGAAGTAAAAGGATAGTGCTGTCATTCTATTTATTATAATATCAGGTCCCCTCTCAAGCCTCTGTTTGTGCAGGCACAAATGATCACACACATTCACATTTAAGGGATGCTACAGGTGGAAGAAACAATTCATTCTAGTGCATTTGAGTCATTTCAGTTTACCTGGGGAGGATACTTTGGGGCTTGCTGTGATTTCTTTTGACACTGAGGTGGAGCCTGTTGAAGGAAATATAAAAAAATTTCAGGAATACCACATTTCATAATCTCATTCTCAGAGACTTCAAGGTCATAACTAAGTCTTCAGGAGAGGAGTTCTAGGGAAAGCCTAACTCAAAAGATCCTAGAGGGGAAAAAAATCCCTAGCTGAACTTCAAAGTCATGTCCCCAAAGGGAATTTCAGATAATTTTCCCGCGCTCTCTCCTGTTTCTTTCCCACCATTCCTCTTCCCCAAACTCTGTTCCTTATACATAATCACAGGCACACTGATCCCTGAAGAGTTGGTATTGCTAGCGTTTGTCTGTTGCATTCCAGCTCTAGAAGTTTCCTTGACTCCTGTGGAAGCTGGGAGAAGAACAAATATACGAGTAGAGGGGACTAGAAAAGCTAGAGTTTAACTACAAGCAAACTGTCTTGTTTTCTGAGATGCCACCAAACAAAGCTCATTTATTTTTATTTGACTTACCTGTGGCAGAAATTCTAGGAGCAGTAGTTGTTTCAGATGCTTCCCTGGAGGTACCTAAAACAAGTAGGGAAAATGTAGTGAACTTTTTCTGGTCTCAGAAGAGTGAATCTGAAGACATCTTCTCATGGAATGAGTCTCAAAGGTGTACTGGAGTGTCTAATACACTTACTATTTCTAGCTCATGCTCCTGCCATTGAAACATACTAGGCCCTATCCTAGCAACTCCTTGCTCACAGAAGAACTGAATATTTTCCTATGACCCTGGTAACTTTACCACCTGAGGTCTTCTTCTCTAAATGACAAGAACTAATTTCATCCTTAGCTCTTTTACTTTCTATATCCTAGTGTCCTAGCTCTCCTGTATTAGTTTTGGGAGGGGAGTTGTATGAGCTGTTTATATACTTTGGATATTAACCCCTTGTCAGCCATATTATTTGCAAATGTTGTCTCCTATTTAGTAGGTTGTGTTTTCATTTTGTTGGTGGTTTCCTTTGTGTGAAAAAGCTTTCAAATTTTATTAGGTTCCATTTGCTTATTTTTGTTTTTATTTCTTTTGCTTTAGGAGACAGATCCAAAAAAAAATATTGGTACAATTTATTTCAGAGTATTCTGCCTCTGTTCGCTTCTAGGAATTTTATGGTTTCAAGTCTTACATTTAGGTCTTTAATCCTTTAGAACCATCATATGATCCAACAATTCCACTCCTGGTTATATATTCAGGCAAAAACAAAACATGCACCCCAATATACATTGCAGCACTCTTTGACCAAGATATAGAAGCAACCAAGTGTCCATCAACAGATAAATGGATAAAGAAGATATATATATCATATATATGATATATATATATGTGTATATATATATATAACACAAGCAATGGACTATTACTCTGCCATAAAAAAGAATGAACTTCTGCCAACACGGATGGACCTAGAGAGTATTATGCTTAGTGAAATAAGTCAGAGAAAGACAAATACTTATACGTTGAATCTATAAAATAAAAACCAAATAAATGTATACAGCAAAATAGAGGTATAGGAAACAAACTAGTAGATACAGTGGGGAGAGGGGAGAGGGAATAGGGAAAAGGCAAGATAGAGGTATGAGGTTAAGCAATACAAACTACTGTGTATAAAATAGGTAAGCAGCAAAGATACACTATACTCTACCTCCCTTTGGTAGCATGTGCTTGTGTACCTCTCCAAACTTACTTGGAAGTTCTGGTTGGAGCCCAGAAACTCAGAAGAGGAAGTCAAGCTTAGATGTCCAGAAGAGGACTTTCCCTAAGGAGATTCTACCCTATTTCCTGGCCCTTTATCTTTACCTTCAACATTCCCCTATGTTGAAGCAAAGGCATAGGAGTCATTAATTGAAAACACAACAGACTTGAACAACTGACTCTTATTTGTTTGCACCCCAGCTCTGGTGGTAGTCCCTAAGAAAGGCAAATAAGAATGAAGTCATTTTGTGCACTACTACAACAGTTCCAGAGAAGGGCTCTTATTTGTCTAGGCCTAGCTACTTAGAGCCATTTGCTTAAAATCTACTTGCCTGTATTTGAACTTCCAGGAATAACTGTTGTGCTAGAGGCTACCTCAGTGGTACCTATAATAAGAGAGAAGGATGAGCCTCATAAAGCCTTTCTCACCCTAAGAAGAGGGTGGTATTAACAAATATTTCTGTTTCTCTGAGTCAGTAGAAAACAGTTTAATAATTTTTCTTGCTCAAAAGGTTAACCTGGCATGTTTTCCAAAGTACTTCCTCGTGATTGCGTGTTCAAATATATAGGAGGAAAAAGTTGTACTTGCTTCATAGATCTTATTTCTCTAGATCTTGAATTCTCTAGAACTTGAAATTACATGAGAAATGTCTGTCCTATATTTACATGATTTACTTCCAGTGACTTAACTCCTTGGTTTTCCAGAAAAAAAACAGCAATAGAAAAAAATTGTCTGAACTTGTGATCAAGGATTAGGCATCTCCATCAAAGCCTTAATTAACAAATTTACTTGCATCAATTGCAGTGACCTTCACTCACCTTCTTGGCTACTGGTGACTCCTCCTGATCCTGGGCTATTGCCTGACAAAACAAAAGGAGAAAAATTCCTTTCTTTCTTTGTTTTCTTCTTTTTACATCCCCACCTGTGGCATATGGAAATTCTAGGTGTCTAATAGGAGCTGCAGCTGCCAGCCTACACCACAGCTACAACAACACCAGATCTGAGCTGCATCTGTGACTACATGGCAACTTGTAGCAATGCCTGATCCTTAACTCACTGAGGCCAGGGATTGAACACGCATCCTCATGGACACTATGTTGGGTTCTTAAGCAGCTGAGCCACCATGGGAACTCCAAAAGAAATAAAAGGATGTGACTAGAGAATCACATCTATAGTATGTCCTCAAGGAAAAACCAAGGTGGGTCTTATGATCTGTTATTAAATTCAAAGAAGCCAGATTTAAGAAGGTTAATTTTCATTCACAGCCTGTATGTAGTAAACCCGAGTGAAAAAAACCATGGAGAATCCAAAATCTAGTGAAACCCACCTGATGAAATCCCTGCTTCAGTGGTTCCAACACCTTTAAAAGTTGTGGCTTCTGTAAGGGTAAAGGAAGAAAAATTGAGAAGATTGAGAGTTGGTAAATATGAAAATGATGCAGCAGTACACAATCTTGTCCCTAGAGCCACTTAAAGGAAAATTCCATTTACTATTTGACTTACCTGTTTTGACACCTCCAGGTGAGGATGTAGTACCAGAGCCTGTCTCAGTGGTACCTGAGACGGAAGATAAAAGAGAGGGAAATGTGCAATGATGTCTTTCTTACTGCATGGAGATCATGGTTTAAGACAAATCCTGTATTTCCGTGAAAGAATGCATTGCTTTTCTAGGACTTTTTGCTCCAAAGGTGAAATAAGTATTTTTTATTGATCTATTTATTTCCTCTGGTAAAGTCCAGTCTTCTAGGATCCTTCTTTTCTGGAATTAGTATCGTGGAGATTGGCAACTCCCCCATCTTCAACTTTTTAACCTCCTCTCATCTGTTTTACTTCTAAAGACCGGCTCCCTGAAGTTATTTTGATGACTCATGAAGGTTAAAAATGGAAATGATTAAGAATCTTGGCATCCTTAATTGAAATTAATCAAGTATTTCAAGATTGTTCTCCCTTCTAAATTCAAAGTTTTATATATATATTTGTCTTTTCTAGGGCTGCACCTGTGGCATATGGAGGTTCCTGGGCTAGGGGTCTAATCAGAGCTGCAGCCCACCGCCTACGCCAGAGCCACAGCAACACGGGATCCAAGCCGAGTCTGCCACCTACACCACAGCTCACAGCAATGCCAGATCCTTATCCTGCTGAGCAAGGCCAAGGATTGAACCTGCAACCTCATGGCTCCTAGTCAGATTCGTTAACCACTTAGCCACAGCGGAAACACCCAAAGTTTTATAATTATAAAGCTGGGCACTCTTCAATGTAATAATGAAAAAAAAAAAACATGAAGATTCTGCTTGATCTTATTTGATCTGAAATTCTGAATCCCCAAATTAGAAGCAATATAGTGCTCTTGGGTCACATCACAATACTAAAAACCTTTGTCTTATGGATTTGACTTAATCCATAAGGCAATTGCTAAACCCCAGCTCTTCCCCTTTTCAGGCTCCTTTTTCTTTGCCCACCCTGTATAGCCCCAGCAATCACGTTTCAATGTATTTGTCTTCTCTTCTCACTCTATCTGTTCACCATAAGGAAATGCTATACAGCATCCACAGTTTCAAGTATTACTTCTAAGTGATAGACTGACAAGTCTCTATCTCCCAGTACAAGCCTCTCTTCCGTGTTCTAGTTGTATTTAACACTCCTGCTGAGCATATTAGCTGGAAACCTCAGAGCATCTTGAACTGTCAGAATTTGACCTCACTATATTTTCTACCAGTTATCATTTTTTCCTTCCTCTAGTATACTCCCAAATTTAGTGGGTGGCACGACCATCCATCTATCCAGGCACTCAAACCATGAAGCAGAACTCATCCAAACTTCTTCCTATCCTTCATCTGCCCCCTAACCACTACTACACTAAAACTGATTATAACTTGTCAATACATTGCTCATTCCCTCTGATCATCCTTCTGCCTCCTATTTCCTCATTACTGCCTTATTTCAGTCTCCTAATTATGCCTATCTTCTAACAGTCTCAAGCTGGAAAACAGGTCTGCACCTTTACTCTCTTATGCCACTTCACATCAATTTTCAAAATTATGTCTAGCTAATCTTCCAAAAAAGCAAATCTGTGCATGGTAATCAGCATACCAAATAAATTTTCAATTGCACCTTATTGCCAAGGGATCATGTTTTACATTTTTGGTTCGATAATAATCGAACACTCTATTATAATATTATTATGGTGAAATATAAAATTGATGCATGATCTCTTTTTTTTTTTTCACCTTATTTCAGGAAATTTCACCTAGAAGTTTCAAAAATCTCCCAGCATCTGCTCTTGCAGTTTTCTTTCAATGTCTGGATTATAGTCCACAAGTATACTGGACTATTATAATTTTTTTTTTTTTTTTTTGTCTTTTTGCTATTTCTTGGGCCGCTCCCGCGGCATATGGAGGTTCCCAGGCTAGGGGTCCAATCGGAGCTGTAGCCACCGGCCTACGCCAGAGCCACAGCAACGTGGGATCCGAGCCGCGTCTGCAACCTACACCACAGCTCATGGCAATGCCGGATCGTTAACCCACTGAGCAAGGGCAGGGACCAAACCCGCAACCTCATGGTTCCTAGTCGGATTCGTTAACCACTGCGCCACGACGGGAACTCCTGGACTATTATAATTTCTTGAACTATTTTAAACCCCTATCCTTTTTAATAGAATAATATGTCTTCCCTTGATCCCTTTCACCAAGAAAACATAAAATTTTAATGTGACTCCAAAAATGCCCTGAGTTTATTTCGGTTATCTTCATTTACCTGGGTTGGAAAACTTATGGTAACAGTGACTTCACCTGATAAGACAGTAACACTGATGGAGACAAGTAGGGAGGCATCTACCCAAAAGACTCCTGCGCTCATTAAGGTATTTACTGCTAGGAAGCTATGTTCTAATAAGTATGCATCTGATGATATCTGTAACCCAGGGAATTCTGATGCATTAAGATAACTAGTTCCAGTTGACTCCAAAGAGTTTTTGAATGCAAAGTTTTATCACCTTTTGTCAGTAGTAGAAGAAATAGTCCCAAAGAAGATGGCTTTTTGCCTGAGAATCTCACAGAGAGAGCTTTCTTTGGTAACTTTGACTAACTCATGTTGGAAGCTCCAGAAACAAGTATGGTTTTAAGAAAAAGAAAAAAAAAAAGCTATACCAGTGGAATTTTAATTGGAAATGAAAATGAGAGCAAGAGAGAATGATAGAGAAATTGTGAAACTCAGAGAGAGATAGTAGCAATGATTTTTTTTTTTTTTGCCCTTAGAATAGCATAGACTTGGATACATTCATATTTTTTTATAAGCAGCAAAGGGGCTTATTTATACAAACAGAAGCAAACACCATGTTTTCCCAGTAACTCTTTCATTTCCCCAAGCCAATAAATGGTAAAAGTCTCAGAAAAGAGCCTTTTCTTTATGGTCTAATGCTTTGGATAAAAGTGATTTTTGTCTGATCATTTGTTTTATTTCCTGTGACTTAGCTTTCTCCTTGGGTGTGTGTGTGTTCAGGGGGTGTAAATTTTATTAATTTAATTTGTTGGGACTTTAGTCATGAGGGTAAACCCACAAGAATGGATTGTGTATGCAGGAGAACTTCAAGAAGAATGATTTATATATATCTACTAACCAGGAGTGGAATTTTCTGGGCCCGTGGAAATTCCAGTGGATCTTGAAGTAGCCCCTGCAAGACCAAGTCCAAGATGGATAAAGGACTGAAAACAACTCATCATTCTTAGCTTCAGAGAATCACATCCGAAAAACTGGCATATGGAGAAATTCAGTCTGAAAGGCCAAGACTGATGGATTTTACACACTGTCTCTTCAAATGGAATACGAAGTCTCTCTCAGCTGGTTTTCTCATCCATTCCTCATCTAACACAAACTTAAACAGAAAGCAGTTGAAAACCCAGAGGCTGAAAGAGCCAACCACTCACCAACTGCCGTTCCAGCTCCAGTGGCAGCTCTGACTTCTGTAGGAGTTGTAGCCTCTGAAAAGAAATAAAAGAAGAGTGGTACAGGATGCAAACGTGTGGGAAAATGTGTAACAGTATTTTATGGGATTAGGTCTCAAAAGTTCACATAGGCAAGATTCTTCGGCTTTTCCATGACTCACTTGTGTTGAAACTCCCAGGTGCGACAGTTGTGCCAACAGTCACCCCGGTGATAACTAAAATCACAAGAGGAGAGAATCAAGTTATGAATCCCGTTTCACTAGGGATTCAAACTAGGATTTGGTTTAAAACAAATTATATCAGGAACTTTCTTGCCTTAAGTAATATACATCATGTGTGGTTTCTATTATTATTTTATTACAAATACACAAAATAAAGGTTAATTGACATTGGTCAAATAAAGGATGATGAACATCCTGACAGATTTGTACCCAAAGAGAGATTTAGGTAGAATAGAATCCCCCTAAGTTTGTCATAGCCAATGTGATTTACTTTAAGATGGAGAGAAAAATAATTATTCGATGGCTAGTGCTCACCTATTTTAATTCCACCCTGGGTGGTTTCACCTCTTCCTAAAGACGTAGTGGCCCCTAAGTGAAAGGAAGAGAGGAGAAGAAAAGTAAATTCAGAAAAGTCATGTAATTCAGAAAAGTTGAGTGGTATTCACTGGGTATGGTAGGGAATGTGTGTGTTTGGGCAGAGGAGTTGAAGGTTAGAGGCAATCCCATTACTGAAGTTACTTATTAGGGACTGTTAGGTTATTGTTCTACCTGTGTTAGAGCTTCCAGATGCTACTGTTGTACCAGAGACTACACGAGTGATACCTGAAGAGAGAAACAGAGACTCCAATTGTGATGCATTCACTGTCCCAAGAAGACCATGACCAACAAGACTGTCTGGGACTTGAACGTGGAAGACCCTTCTTGGGGCTCTCTTGTCAAAATGAGATGCATTCTTCATATTTAAATTCAGGGCCACAATAAACACACTGACTCGTGTCCCAATCTTGAGGATTTGCTGCTTATGATTAAATTATCAGAGATCTCTGGGTCTCTCCCATATTTACCTGTTTTACTTCCAGGGCTTGTCCTCTCAGATGGGCTGGTGGTAGCTCCTAATAACAAGAAATAGAAACAATATTTGCGTGAATGCATTTAATTGTATTCAATGAATAAATTCATCACATCTGAAATCCAAAATTAGATGGACTTGAGCATCCAGAGTTATTTCATCATCTCTGCTTCCCTAATCAGAACTACGTGGACATATATTGCCTTCATCTTGCACCAGAGTAATAGCCTGAATGTCAAAGGAGAAACTTTTCTGGACTCGCCTCTTAGGAATGACAGTATAAGGTTTGCTCTAGAAGAAATGATACAATTTTAATAAATTTGTTAAGTTTCCTCTAATAAATGCCCCCAAGAAAAGGCAAAGGCAGAATATAAATTATCAGGAACCCAATAGTTTCTTTGCTTATGCTTCCTTCTGTGAAAGTTGTACCTTCTGAGAATGAAAGGGTGGAAATTAGTGAGGGCTAATAGAAAGTCATAAAAATGTTATCACGCGCTATTGCTCCAGAAATTGCCCCAAGAAAGAAACGATAGCACCCTTTTCCTCATTGAATTACCTGTGTTGGAACTTCCAGGTAAGAGGGTGCTGCCAAAACCCACTGCAGTAGTACCTAAAAGCAAAATTGAATGGTATCTTTGTGTCAATTTTATTCCTATAATAAGAAGAGCATATTATAAGATAAGATGGATAAACTACAGAATTCTTTATTTTGTGAAAAGACTCTTTTCAGGGATAGTTTTTTTGAGTTTTTTATGTTTCTTTCTATTTTTGTTGTTAATATTTTTGTCTTTTGTCCTTTTAGGGCCATACCACCTGCATATGGAGGTTCCCAGGCTATGGGTCCAATTGGAGCTGTAGCTGCAGGCCTACCTCACAGCCACAGCAACGCCAGATCCAAGCAGTGTCTGTGATCTACACCATAGCTCACAGCAATGCCGGAGCCTCAACCCACCGAGCAAGGCCAGGAATCATGGTTCCTAGTCGGATTCATTTCTGCTGTACCATGATGGGAACTCCATGTTTCTTTCTAATGTAATGTTTCATTCCCAATAAAACTTGGTGAGGAGAGGGTGCAATGGGGGAGGGGAGCATTTCAGTGATAATATTCCTTTCTCTGGGATCAGTGTCAGGATACAAAGGTATTTTCCTCTACTAACCTGTTTGAATGCCAGTGACTTGGGTACTAGATCCCCCTAGAAGAATAAACAATGAAGGGTTTACGGTCCACTGAATTTTCATTTGGTTAAAGTATTGATGTTAATGAAATCTTAATGTTCAAGTAAAGTTTAGACATGTGGAGAAGAAATCTAGTGCTATAGCACGGCAGTAGTAGAGCATCATGGCTAAGTGGGTGGACTCTGAATCCAGACGGCCCAAGTTGAAATCTGCTGCTTCTTTGCTGTGTGACCTTGCGCAAGTTAGTTAATATCTCTGAGCCACAGGTTTTCTTATCTTTGAAAACAATAGTACTCACCTCAGTTTGGGGTGAGAGAAAAGAAATAATAATGTGTAAGGTTCAGAATGGTGCCTCGCACATAGTTAGCGTTCAAAAGATTTAGCTAGTATTGCTACTGTAAGTGAAAAATGGAGAGGTTATGAAGCTTGAGTGCTCACCTGTATTTATTCCACTTCCTGGTGTCCCACTGCCTCCAGAGGGCACTATACTTTCTAAGAGAGAAGAAAGGTTTTAAAAAACAAAATGTAAGGAAGAGGATTTAGCATTCTCAGGAGAGTTGAGGACAATTTTCCTGAAAACAGTACCATGAAAGAAACTTCACTACCAGAGGTTTTCCTGTGGAGGATTCTCTTGGTTGGTTGGCTCACCTGAGTTAGAAGTCCCAGATTCATATGTAGTGCCAGAAGCTACCCTCGTGGTACCTGCAAGGAGGAAAGAGATGGTAACTCTTCCTCTCATGGGAGGAATCTGATCATCTTTGGGGCTTTTTCAATTGCTTGTGAATTGTTCGTGTTCTCTTATACACAGTTTTATCCCCAAATCGAACAACAATGCAAATTCCTCAGCATAGGAGCCTTCTTTTCTGGAATTTAAGGATTATTCATGCTCTGCCCTTTATTCTTCTGGCCCCCATCCTGCCATAGTCACCTAATGATGTGCTTCTAGTTCCTTCATTTATCAGTACTCCAGTGGTAGCTCCTAAGAGGATGAAAACAGGAAAACTTCTGAGTGTAAAGATACACACATTGGGATAACGACTGCACATTTTCAGTCACTTTTGTACTTAGGGATCCAATGAATAGAGATTGATTTTTTTGTGTGTTCTCATTGTAGCCTTCTGCTTACCTGAAGTAGCACCCTCTGGGACTGTCTTTCCATCATTTAATTTTGTGGTGAGGAAAAAGAAAACTTTCTAGACATTTTGATCTACACATATGACACTAGACCGTGGAAACAGAGGGACTTCAAAAATATGCCCCATTTAATTCAAAGTCAAGTAACAAAAAAAACATTGATCTGAGATGAGAGTTTCTAAAAAATTCCTTTCTAAGAAACAAAAAACCACAGTCGACCCTTGAACAATACAGGGGTTGGGGGTGCCAACTCTCTTCGTAGTCAAAAATCCATGCATAATTTACAGTGGGCCCTCTGTATCCACAGCTCCTCCCTATCCATTGTTCCACATCCATGGTTTCAAGCAACCACAGATTGTGTGGTAAGAGTAATATTTATTGTCAGAAAAAATCCCCATGTAAGTGGACCTGTGAGGTTCAATCCCATGTTGTTCAAGGGCCAACTTTGATTTATCAATCAAATTCTCTCTTTCTCTCTCTCTCTCTCTCTCTCTCTCTCTATCTCTCTCTCTCTCTCTCTCACACACACACACACACACACAATAATTCTCATCTATTTTCAATCCCATTGCAGTAGTTCTAATGACTCCAGGGGAAGTGTGGTGGCTTCTGGAAATAAAAAAAAAGAAGAAGAAACAGGTAAAGATGGGGACTTAGGAAGAAGGGAAATTAGACTGGGATGCTCCTATATGAGAAGATC
This sequence comes from Sus scrofa, assembly GCF_054392235.1. Lineage (NCBI taxonomy): Eukaryota > Metazoa > Chordata > Mammalia > Artiodactyla > Suidae > Sus > Sus scrofa. The sequence goes on along the minus strand of NC_139387.1, from coordinate 79,073,461 downwards.
AATGCAAAAGACAATTCTGTCATCTTATTTCCAGAAAGGGTGATTTCTTTCCAGTTTGAGAACCTACCTGTACTAGAACTTCCAGGTGCAACTGTGGTACCTAAGACCACACCTGTGGTACCTGAAATGAGAAGGACATGGGATTATCATGAAATATCTTCCATATCAAGGCAATCTAAGTATAAAATCAATGTATAACAATAAATGTATATTTCTAGGGCCTTATCATTCAGTGTTATATTGTACATGGACAGCTCCCGGAGGCAACATTCATAGAAAATATTTTGTCCAGGTGGCAGCCCTGTGAGTATGCCCTTTCATTGGTCTTATTTCACTCATTTGACATATAGTTATTGAGCCCTGTCTAGTACTAGAGATTTATCAGTGAATAAAATAAATGAAGATTTTATTTTTACTCAAGAAGCCTATCTTCCATATACACACTACTGTATAGAATGGATGGTTTATGGGGACCTGCTGAATAGCACAGAGATAGTCTGTGATAACCTCTGTGGGGAAAGAATTGGAAAAAAAAGGATATATGTATATGTATAACTGAATCACTTTGTTGTACAGCAGAAATTATCACAACAGTGTAAATAAACTATGATTCAATAAAACTTTAAGGAAAAAGGCTGCTTCGCAAGTATAACACAAAATCTTCAACTGAGAACAGAGGAATTTTTCCACATTTACCTGTTCTACTTCCAGTGACTTGACTGTCTGATGCTCCAGAGGTCGTTCCTAATAGTTGGGAGTAGGAAGAAGATTCTATGTATATTATATTTAATCATACATGAAGGCAACTAACCATTAAGCAATTTAGAGTTAAAGCTCAAGATAAAAAGGTCAATGGGAGGCGAAATTTTCTATGTTCACGTTCGTCATCTTCTTACTTAAGAGAGTCTTCTGGGACAGTGTTGACTCCTGCTGATTCTGCAGGAGCACCTATAACGTTCAGTGGATTAATTTTCCAGGGAATTAATGTTCCTACCACCCTCTTCAGAAATCCATACCACAAGGCCAGACATGGAGAAAGGCTGGTCCAGAAACAAGCTAAGGGGTGTGAATCCACAGTATGTTTGGCTTCGCATGCAGGCTGGAGGGCCTCCCCTTCCTGTATAATCTCTCTCATCCAGAGTCAAACTCATGGTGATTCTCAATAGCAATGTTAACATCTGGGAATCCCAGTTCTCACTGATTTCATCACAGTGATTCCGAGGCTTTCTAAGGAATTTTAAACCTCCGGAAAAAGGAAATGAGGAAAGGAGAAAGTCTGACTGGGATTCATGTTTCTCCTTGAGGTTAGACAAAGGATGACTGTCCTTGTAATATATTCCATTACCAGTGCTGGAACTCCCAGATGCAATAGCTGGGTTGGAAACTGCTTCACTGGTACCTGAAATCACAAAGGAGACGAGCTTGTATGTTCCTCCCATTATATTCAAGAAGGGCTGAGAAGAGAATCATTACGTTTCTTTAAAGTCACGGAAGGCCTATTCTAGACTTCCTTACATATGTTTCCATAAGTATTTTTTTTTTCCAAAAAACAGGTAAAATTATATTTTCACATTAGAAGTCTCCTTTTTCTGAATGTTGGTACATATCAAGGAGATATTTATATTTTCTCACGTTTACCTGTTTCACTGCCAGAGACCTGGCTCCCTGGTACAGTGGTCTGGGCTCCTGAAGAGAAGATAAGAGACAGAGAGAAAGAGAGATTGAAAGAGAGAGAGAGAATATTCCGCTGCATATGAACTCAAGAATTTGAGTGAATATTAGCACTTTGGAATTTGGAGGCTCAGACAAAAATTTCCATAGGGCAGAAATCACTCTGCTCTCTGTATTGCAGCCAGAAGGAATTCACAAAAAAGGAAAATTTTCTAAATTCCAGATAATACGCTGGTGATATTTGTAATTCCAGTGGAGAAATCCCATCTGGTCTTTAGACTTGAAGCAGTGAAGCTCAAGTCTAGATTTCATAGATTTTCAAAAAGATTATATCTCTAATAGCAAACCTATTTTGACTCATTTGCACATTCCAAAACTATACACTTTCTCAGGGAAAGTCTAGAGAGTTCTAAACCTGAATACCCCAAATCACAGGCTCTATGTTCTCACCTGTTTGAGGTCCAATTCTAGTCTCTGTGGAAGTTGTGGCCTCTGAGGGAAGAAATAGAAGGATGATGAAATCTGGTGATTTAGAATACTGGAATAGATGTTGGGATATCATGTTATTATGGAAGCTCTAAAAGAGAGATCATGACAAATGAGATTAAATACAGGGAATTTACTTTTTTTTTTTTTTTTCCATTTTAGGGCTGCACTTGCAGCATATGGAAAGTCCCAGGCTAGGAGTTGAATAGGAGCTATAGCCACTGGCTTATGCCACAGACACAGCAACACCAGATCCAAGTCACATCTGTGACCTACACCACAGCTCAGAGCAATGCCAGATCCTTAACCCACAGAGTGAGGCCAGGAATAGAACCTATGTGCTCATGGATGCTAGTCAGATTCATTTCCGCTGAGCCACTACAGGAACTCTGAGAATTTCCTTCTTGATAACCTACCTGTGGTAGCATTTCCAGATGCAATAGTGGTTCCAGACAATTCTCCAGTGGTACCTAAAATGCAAAAAGTAAATACAGCAATACATCATTTCCTCTTCAGTTCATCTTGGAATCATTGATGTGGCCTCAAGGCACAGATATCCCTTTCTGAAAGCTGTCTACAAAGAAAATGGAAAATAAACAATTTTACAGCATTTCACTTATCAGGTCAGCCTTGAATGGATGTGTTGCTCCTGGGGTTCCCTTTACTATGTAATAAAAAAAAGCAGGTCTTAAAATCACCCTTATTTGTTTCACTTCTGGGGACATATCTACCTGGTGTGCCTGAGGTGCCTAAGTGAGGGAATAAAGCATGGTTTAATTTTTATAAGTAGCAATCTTTGGTAGAATTTGGAACGCTTTGATGATGAGATGCTCTCGTGAAGTTTTCTGATGAAGAGAGATAAAAAATAAACAATAAACATCATGTATAATTGTATGAGAGAGATGACAGAGTGGTAGGCTATGGGAGAAAGGTAAGCTGAGTAAGGAGGACTGGAAGTACTGGGGCATTGGGCTATATAACACGTTAAATCTAAGAAAATTCTGAAAGTCATTGCAGATCACTCTGTAGGATATTACACCTCCCAAAAGGCAAGCCCTCAGAGAGTCAAAATTCATGCTAAACCTTAAAATGTGAGAAACACATTCTCACCAGGTCTGGATCCAGTTCCAGGTGAGCCACTGCCTCCTATGAAAGTTGTGGCCTCTGAGGGAATAAAATGATGAACAATGAGGTCGGAGGATTTGGGCTATTAGAAAAAGAATTATGCTAATACTTTATCAGAGCTGGTTTATTATGAGGTTAAATATAGAGATGTCCTCCTTGTTAACCTACCTGTGTGGGAACTTCCAGATATGACTGTCGTAGAGAATTCTCCTGAAGTACCTAAAATGAGAAAAAATAAAGGGATCAACACAGCAGTAGCTTCCAATACTAAAGTAGCTATGCAGCCTTGAACCACTAGAGGACCTTTCCTGAAGATTTTTGATGAAGGTAATGAAACATCAATTACTTCCCATAATTTCCTTTTCTGACTCACCAATTGATCATTATTGCCACTGGAGTTTCCTTTCCATAGATCCCACTGAAAGTGAAAGAAGACTTTATGTCACCCTTACCTGTTTCACTTCCAGACTCTGGGCTCCCTGGTGTGGTGACAGAACTGCCTGAAGGAAAAAAAAAGGCAGATGATGGGTTTATCTTTCTAAACTTTACTCATCAATTACTTGAGCCATTTTGCTATTCAGATACTTAAAATAGACTTCTTTGACTCTAATGTCCTAACATAGTTAATTTATTTTGTCCATCTTACCTGGCTTGGAACTCTGTGAACTATGGCTGAATCCAGGTAAAACTATGGTGGTACCTAATAAAGCAAATAGAGCAAGTATTCAAAGAAGGTATACATTTCATCATTCCACTACTATTTATTAATTATCTCTTCTGTGTAATATTGTTAGAGGCTCTTGGATACATCACTAGGCAGAATATTCGAAGATCCCTCGCCTAACACAGCTTACGTGCTAGCAGCTGGAGACCAGCAGTTAACAATAAACATAATAAATATGTTGATATGATGGATATTAGTAAGTCCTCTGGGAATGTGTCAAACTATAAAAGGACTGGGGACTTGGTAGGCAGGGGCTGGCCAGCAGGTTTCCCTTGTCCCTGCCATCCAACAACTAGCTCTGCAAGCCTGGACCTTTGGAAATCCACATGGAACCATCCAAGGCCAAAGAATTCCTAGGCAAACCCAAATTTGTGACTCTGGCATATTTGTGTTCTGAGAGGAAATTCAGGCCCCGTTTCTGGGCCCACTTTCGCAGACATATGTTCACTGTATTCACACAAAATTGATTATAAGACAAAACAAAATACAAAGCCTCAGACTGAAAAAAAAAAAATCTCACCTCCTGGAAGATCTGTGTGGGTGGTCCCACTTCTCCCTATGGAAGTTGTGGCCTCTGATAGGGAAAAGAAAGAAAGGAGTCAACACCAGGGTGTGGGAAAACACACATTGTGCTTTTGTCAGAATAGAGAATCCAAGGCATCAATGCCCAGATGTTACCTGTATTTTTCAGACTTACCTGTGTTATAACTTCCAGGTTCCAGTGTCTTTCTAGAGACTATACCAGTAGTACCTAAAGCAAGACAGAGTCAGTGGTCACTTGCTCAATTGCTTTTCCCCCCACATGATTTAAATAAGAATCTAAAGTGTCTGTGTAGGAGCAAACTACAACCTTGAGATTTTAGTGCCAATAAGTAATCCATATAAGCCCCTTGTAACATGTCTCTTTACAACAGTTTTACTGATAAAAGTTTTTGACTATCAAGTCTCTTTCTTGGAAAGGAGATAGGAAATTTCTGTCCACATTCCTGATTCATCTGTCCTTAGATTGACCTCATAATATTATAGTGAAGGTTCTTCTAAGCTCAGGAAATAAGGAAGCAATGTTAAGAATTGTCTTCCTTTTCCCCCCTGAATGTGCTCAACGTAACATATATAACTAGAGTAGATATTTTCACAAGATTGTTTTTCAGAAGCTGTTAGAGAATTCAGGTATTAGCTTAGCAGTGCTCACCAGTGGCGATTCCAACTCTGGTTGTTTCATTTTCTCCTGGGAATGTTGTGGCCTCTGAGGGAGAGAAGGAGGGAAGAATTAATTGGAGACTATTTAAGGATCATGGAAAAGATGTGGTGGTAGACCCAAAAAGGATAATGACAGAGGAGAGTGATCATAGTCACTGTGGTGTTATTTCTTTCCTAAAAACATGACTCTAAAAAGAACTTAAGTATATTTCACTATATCCAACATCATTGCTCACAAGCACTTCTCTGATGATGAATCCTATGTTTTCTTCTCATGAACCATTTTATTACCAAAGCAATCAGAGTGAAAATGTTCTCAACCAGAGAGATGCTTCCTGGCTTTCTAGGTGGAGGAAACAGGGTGGGTTTCTCCCATGCTCACACATCTTACTCTCAGTGACTTGGCTTTATGATGCTATAGTGGTACCCACTATGGATTGGAAATAAGAAGATATGAGTGTGCTGAGATTGTGAGACATTGGGAAAATACTGTGCTCTCCATTGCTTCTCTGTGAAAAGCATGCAACTATCTACGTGGGGCAGACATGTTTTCAGGTTTGTGAGGCTCTTTTTTGTTTCTCAGGAATACAAAGCTTTCTCATGTTTCCCTCTAAAAGCTTATGATGTTTGTAATTCCATAGGAGACATTATTCATAACAATTCATATAATCATCCCATCTTCAGGGATGAGAGCTATGATTCTGGACTCTGCTATTCGCAGCTTTTCAGAAAAAAATTTCAAAACTGAAAAAGAATTAGTCAGCCCCAAATGCAATATTAGTGAAGTAAATATGAACCCTCACCAGAAATTTTCTCTAGGCTCTCCTGTAAGTGTTACAAATAGTGATAATAACAAGACAGGAGCTGATCCTTCTCACCTGTTTTGAATCCAACTCCAGAAGTGCCAGCACCTTCTATGGAAGTTGTAGCCTCTGAGAGAGGAAATAGGAGAAAAGTAAATTCTGGGCATATGGGATGCTGGGCAGAGCTATTTAACATTATTTTATCACAAAAACCCTATACAAATCCTCACGTCCTGAAAAAAAAAAACCCATAGAGGTATTTTTCTTATTATTTCAACTCTACTTGTGTTGGAAATGTCTCAAAGGAGTTCTGAGCTCTCTGGTAGTCAGTACTGGGTGACAACTGAGTGATGGATGTTGAATAGTCCCCAGTCAACTAAGGTAGAATCTAGTGCATCAGATGGGCGAGTATCAGAATCAACCACCTCAAGAGATAAAGACCAGAAAGGGTTTTATATCAGTGAACAAAATAAGAAAAAAATGATGTCTGTCCTCATGGAGGTTATACTCAAATATAAATTCTAAAGGAATACAGAGCAGAAACAATTACGAAAAAAAGTTCTAAAGAATAAACTTTTCTCTTAAAACTAAAAAATTTAATGGAAGAGATCAGATGTGTTCAGGGTGGTATGGCCATGGCCAAAAAAATTAATGGAAATGGTGACAAATAAAACTAATATGATAAGAAATATATTTCCTTTTTTTAATAAAGAGGGATATTTCTAGAGTTATTTCTATTTGTTCGATTTTTTAAGTTTGAACACGACCAGTGTAGAATTTAACTATTATGTAAGATCTTCAATAAAATTTTTACTATGATTTAAGAAGGCATAAGAACAGAAAAAGAAAAACCCCTATACTGCCAAAATCTAATTTGCATTTGTTCTATTAATCTTATAAATTCAGACTTCTGATATTGTATTTTCTTGACAGCAACACCATTTATTTCCAAAAAAACATATTTTTTGGCTTTTTGGCTTTCCCAGGGCCACACATACAGCATATGGAGGTTCCCAGGCTAAGGGTTAAATTGTAGCTATAGCCACGGAACACTGCCACAGCCACAACAACGTGGGATCCGAGCCATCTCTGTGACCTACACCATAGATCACAGAAATGCCAGACGCATAACACACTGTTATACGTGGTTAAAACAAATTGATAATTATATTCATTTTGTTCAAGCTGTAAAATAATAAATTTACTGTATTTAAGTAAATTTCAACATTAGATTTAATAATAAACCTAAAAAACCTCCGGGTCTCCTTAACGCTGCGAAAGAGGGTCTAGCAGATTCTGTCACCCCGACAAATGAGGCAGTTGTTCCCGGGCCAGCACCTGAGGTTCCCGCTGCCTGTGATGCTCCAGATGAGACTGCAGGTGCTCCAGATGAGCCTGCCACCGAGATTCTGCTTGTTTCGGGCTGGCCAATGGATGCTCCGGTGGCCCCTGGGGATCCCGATGATGATCCTGTGGACCCTGATGCTCCAGACACTGTTCCGGTTGTCCCTGACCCTGCGACAGAGGGTCTAGCAGTTTCCGTCACCCCGACGGATGAGGCAGTTGTTCCCGGGCCAGCACCTGAGGTTCCCGCTGCCTGTGATGCTCCAGATGAGACTGCAGGTGCTCCAGATGAGCCTGCCACCGAGATTCTGCTTGTTTCGGGCTGGCCAATGGATGCTCCGGTGGCCCCTGGTGATCCCGATGATGATCCTGTGGACCCTGATGCTCCAGACACTGTTCCGGTTGTCCCTGACCCTGCGACAGAGGGTCTAGCAGTTTCCGTCACCCCGACGGATGAGGCAGTTGTTCCCGGGCCAGCACCTGAGGTTCCCGCTGCCTGTGATGCTCCAGATGAGACTGCAGGTGCTCCAGATGAGCCTGCCACCGAGATTCTGCTTGTTTCGGGCTGGCCAATGGATGCTCCGGTGGCCCCTGGTGATCCCGATGATGATCCTGTGGACCCTGATGCTCCAGACACTGCTCCGGTTGTCCCTGACCCTGCGACAGAGGGTCTAGCAGTTTCCGTCACCCCGACGGATGAGGCAGTTGTTCCCGGGCCAGCACCTGAGGTTCCCGCTGCCTGTGATGCTCCAGATGAGACTGCAGGTGCTCCAGATGAGCCTGCCACCGAGATTCTGCTTGTTTCGGGCTGGCCAATGGATGCTCCGGTGGCCCCTGGTGATCCCGATGATGATCCTGTGGACCCTGATGCTCCAGACACTGTTCCGGTTGTCCCTGACCCTGCGACAGAGGGTCTAGCAGTTTCCGTCACCCCGACGGATGAGGCAGTTGTTCCCGGGCCAGCACCTGAAGTTCCCGCTGCCTGTGATGCTCCAGATGAGACTGCAGGTGCTCCAGATGAGCCTGCCACCGAGATTCTGCTTGTTTCGGGCTGGCCAATGGATGCTCCGGTGGCCCCTGGTGATCCCGATGATGATCCTGTGGACCCTGATGCTCCAGACACTGTTCCGGTTGTCCCTGACCCTGCGACAGAGGGTCTAGCAGTTTCCGTCACCCTGACGGATGAGGCAGTTGTTCCTGGGCCAGCACCTGAGGTTCCCGCTGCCTGTGATGCTCCAGATGAGACTGCAGGTGCTCCAGATGAGCCTGCCACCGAGACTCTGCTTGTTTCGGGCTGGCCAATGGATGCTCCGGTGGCCCCTGGTGATCCCGATGATGATCCTGTGGACCCTGATGCTCCAGACACTGTTCCGGTTGTCCCTGACCCTGCGACAGAGGGTCTAGCAGTTTCCGTCACCCCGACGGATGAGGCAGTTGTTCCCGGGCCAGCACCTGAGGTTCCCGCTGCCTGTGATGCTCCAGATGAGACTGCAGGTGCTCCAGATGAGCCTGCCACCGAGATTCTGCTTGTTTCGGGCTGGCCAATGGATGCTCCGGTGGCCCCTGGTGATCCCGATGATGATCCTGTGGACCCTGATGCTCCAGACACTGTTCCGGTTGTCCCTGACCCTGCGACAGAGGGTCTAGCAGTTTCCGTCACCCCGACGGATGAGGCAGTTGTTCCCGGGCCAGCACCTGAAGTTCCCGCTGCCTGTGATGCTCCAGATGAGACTGCAGGTGCTCCAGATGAGCCTGCCACCGAGATTCTGCTTGTTTCGGGCTGGCCAATGGATGCTCCGGTGGCCCCTGGTGATCCAGATGATGATCCTGTGGACCCTGATGCTCCAGACACTGTTCCGGTTGTCCCTGACCCTGCGACAGAGGGTCTAGCAGTTTCCGTCACCCTGACGGATGAGGCAGTTGTTCCCGGGCCAGCACCTGAGGTTCCCGCTGCCTGTGATGCTCCAGATGAGACTGCAGGTGCTCCAGATGAGCCTGCCACCGAGATTCTGCTTGTTTCGGGCTGGCCAATGGATGCTCCGGTGGCCCCTGGTGATCCCGATGATGATCCTGTGGACCCTGATGCTCCAGACACTGTTCCGGTTGTCCCTGACCCTGCGACAGAGGGTCTAGCAGTTTCCGTCACCCCGACGGATGAGGCAGTTGTTCCCGGGCCAGCACCTGAGGTTCCCGCTGCCTGTGATGCTCCAGATGAGACTGCAGGTGCTCCAGATGAGCCTGCCACCGAGATTCTGCTTGTTTCGGGCTGGCCAATGGATGCTCCGGTGGCCCCTGGTGATCCCGATGATGATCCTGTGGACCCTGATGCTCCAGACACTGTTCCGGTTGTCCCTGACCCTGCGACAGAGGGTCTAGCAGTTTCCGTCACCCCGACGGATGAGGCAGTTGTTCCCGGGCCAGCACCTGAAGTTCCCGCTGCCTGTGATGCTCCAGATGAGACTGCAGGTGCTCCAGATGAGCCTGCCACCGAGATTCTGCTTGTTTCAGGCTGGCCAATGGATGCTCCGGTGGCCCCTGGTGATCCCGATGATGATCCTGTGGACCCTGATGCTCCAGACACTGTTCCGGTTGTCCCTGACCCTGCGACAGAGGGTCTAGCAGTTTCCGTCACCCCGACGGATGAGGCAGTTGTTCCCGGGCCAGCACCTGAGGTTCCCGCTGCCTGTGATGCTCCAGATGAGACTGCAGGTGCTCCAGATGAGCCTGCCACCGAGATTCTGCTTGTTTCGGGCTGGCCAATGGATGCTCCGGTGGCCCCTGGTGATCCCGATGATGATCCTGTGGACCCTGATGCTCCAGACACTGTTCCGGTTGTCCCTGACCCTGCGACAGAGGGTCTAGCAGTTTCCGTCACCCCGACGGATGAGGCAGTTGTTCCCGGGCCAGCACCTGAGGTTCCCGCTGCCTGTGATGCTCCAGATGAGACTTCAGGTGCTCCAGATGAGCCTGCCACCAAGATTCTGCTTGTTTCGGGCTGGCCAATGGATGCTCCGGTGGCCCCTGGTGATCCCGATGATGATCCTGTGGACCCTGATGCTCCAGACACTGTTCCGGTTGTCCCTGACCCTGCGACAGAGGGTCTAGCAGTTTCCGTCACCCCGACGGATGAGGCAGTTGTTCCCGGGCCAGCACCTGAAGTTCCCGCTGCCTGTGATGCTCCAGATGAGACTGCAGGTGCTCCAGATGAGCCTGCCACCGAGATTCTGCTTGTTTCAGGCTGGCCAATGGATGGTCCGGTGGCCCCTGGGGATCCCGATGATGATCCTGTGGACCCTGATGCTCCAGACACTGTTCCGGTTGTCCCTGACCCTGCGACAGAGGGTCTAGCAGTTTCCGTCACCCCGACGGATGAGGCAGTTGTTCCCCGGCCAGCACCTGAGGTTCCCGCTACCTGTGATGCTCCAGATGAGACTGCAGGTGCTCCAGATGAGCCTGCCACCGAGATTCTGCTTGTTTCGGGCTGGCCAATGGATGCTCCGGTGGCCCCTGGTGATCCCGATGATGATCCTGTGGACCCTGATGCTCCAGACACTGTTCCGGTTGTCCCTGACCCTGCAACAGAGGGTCTAGCAGTTTCCGTCACCCCGACGGATGAGGCAGTTGTTCCCGGGCCAGCACCTGAGGTTCCCGCTGCCTGTGATGCTCCAGATGAGACTGCAGGTGCTCCAGATGAGCCTGCCACCGAGATTCTGCTTGTTTCGGGCTGGCCAATGGATGCTCCGGTGGCCCCTGGTGATCCCGATGATGATCCTGTGGACCCTGATGCTCCAGACACTGTTCCGGTTGTCCCTGACCCTGCGACAGAGGGTCTAGCAGTTTCCGTCACCCCGACGGATGAGGCAGTTGTTCCCGGGCCAGCACCTGAGGTTCCCGCTGCCTGTGATGCTCCAGATGAGACTGCAGGTGCTCCAGATGAGCCTGCCACCGAGATTCTGCTTGTTTCGGGCTGGCCAATGGATGCTCCGGTGGCCCCTGGTGATCCCGATGATGATCCTGTGGACCCTGATGCTCCAGACACTGTTCCGGTTGTCCCTGACCCTGCGACAGAGGGTCTAGCAGTTTCCGTCACCCCGACGGATGAGGCAGTTGTTCCCGGGCCAGCACCTGAGGTTCCCGCTGCCTGTGATGCTCCAGATGAGACTGCAGGTGCTCCAGATGAGCCTGCCACCGAGATTCTGCTTGTTTCGGGCTGGCCAATGGATGCTCCGGTGGCCCCTGGTGATCCCGATGATGATCCTGTGGACCCTGATGCTCCAGACACTGTTCCGGTTGTCCCTGACCCTGCGACAGAGGGTCTAGCAGTTTCCGTCACCCCGACGGATGAGGCAGTTGTTCCCGGGCCAGCACCTGAAGTTCCCGCTGCCTGTGATGCTCCAGATGAGACTGCAGGTGCTCCAGATGAGCCTGCCACCGAGATTCTGCTTGTTTCGGGCTGGCCAATGGATGCTCCGGTGGCCCCTGGTGATCCCGATGATGATCCTGTGGACCCTGATGCTCCAGACACTGTTCCGGTTGTCCCTGACCCTGCGACAGAGGGTCTAGCAGTTTCCGTCAACCTAATAAAGGAGGCACCTGTTCCCGGGCCAGCACCTGAGGTTCCCGCTGCCTGTGATGCTCCAGATGAGACTGCAGGTGCTCCAGATGAGCCTGCCACCGAGATTCTGCTTGTTTCGGGCTGGCCAATGGATGCTCCGGTGGCCCCTGGTGATCCCGATGATGATCCTGTGGACCCTGATGCTCCAGACACTGTTCCGGTTGTCCCTGACCCTGCGACAGAGGGTCTAGCAGTTTCCGTCACCCCGACGGATGAGGCAGTTGTTCCCGGGCCAGCACCTGAGGTTCCCGCTGCCTGTGATGCTCCAGATGAGACTGCAGGTGCTCCAGATGAGCCTGCCACCGAGATTCTGCTTGTTTCGGGCTGGCCAATGGATGCTCCGGTGGCCCCTGGTGATCCCGATGATGATCCTGTGGACCCTGATGCTCCAGACACTGTTCCGGTTGTCCCTGACCCTGCGACAGAGGGTCTAGCAGTTTCCGTCACCCCGACGGATGAGGCAGTTGTTCCCGGGCCAGCACCTGAGGTTCCCGCTGCCTGTGATGCTCCAGATGAGACTGCAGGTGCTCCAGATGAGCCTGCCACCGAGATTCTGCTTGTTTCGGGCTGGCCAATGGATGCTCCGGTGGCCCCTGGTGATCCCGATGATGATCCTGTGGACCCTGATGCTCCAGACACTGTTCCGGTTGTCCCTGACCCTGCGACAGAGGGTCTAGCAGTTTCCGTCACCCCGACGGATGAGGCAGTTGTTCCCGGGCCAGCACCTGAAGTTCCCGCTGCCTGTGATGCTCCAGATGAGACTGCAGGTGCTCCAGATGAGCCTGCCACCGAGATTCTGCTTGTTTCGGGCTGGCCAATGGATGCTCCGGTGGCCCCTGGTGATCCCGATGATGATCCTGTGGACCCTGATGCTCCAGACACTGTTCCGGTTGTCCCTGACCCTGCGACAGAGGGTCTAGCAGTTTCCGTCACCCCGACGGATGAGGCAGTTGTTCCCGGGCCAGCACCTGAGGTTCCCGCTGCCTGTGATGCTCCAGATGAGACTGCAGGTGCTCCAGATGAGCCTGCCACCGAGATTCTGCTTGTTTCGGGCTGGCCAATGGATGCTCCGGTGGCCCCTGGTGATCCCGATGATGATCCTGTGGACCCTGATGCTCCAGACACTGTTCCGGTTGTCCCTGACCCTGCGACAGAGGGTCTAGCAGTTTCCGTCACCCCGACGGATGAGGCAGTTGTTCCCGGGCCAGCACCTGAGGTTCCCGCTGCCTGTGATGCTCCAGATGAGACTGCAGGTGCTCCAGATGAGCCTGCCACCGAGATTCTGCTTGTTTCGGGCTGGCCAATGGATGCTCCGGTGGCCCCTGGTGATCCCGATGATGATCCTGTGGACCCTGATGCTCCAGACACTGTTCCGGTTGTCCCTGACCCTGCGACAGAGGGTCTAGCAGTTTCCGTCACCCCGACGGATGAGGCAGTTGTTCCCGGGCCAGCACCTGAGGTTCCCGCTGCCTGTGATGCTCCAGATGAGACTGCAGGTGCTCCAGATGAGCCTGCCACCGAGATTCTGCTTGTTTCGGGCTGGCCAATGGATGCTCCGGTGGCCCCTGGTGATCCCGATGATGATCCTGTGGACCCTGATGCTCCAGACACTGTTCCGGTTGTCCCTGACCCTGCGACAGAGGGTCTAGCAGTTTCCGTCACCCCGACGGATGAGGCAGTTGTTCCCGGGCCAGCACCTGAGGTTCCCGCTGCCTGTGATGCTCCAGATGAGACTGCAGGTGCTCCAGATGAGCCTGCCACCGAGATTCTGCTTGTTTCGGGCTGGCCAATGGATGCTCCGGTGGCCCCTGGTGATCCCGATGATGATCCTGTGGACCCTGATGCTCCAGACACTGTTCCGGTTGTCCCTGACCCTGCGACAGAGGGTCTAACAGTTTCCGTCAACCTATTAAAGGAGGCACCTGTTCCCTGGCCAGCACCTGAGGTTCCCGCTGCCTGTGATGCTCCAGATGAGACTGCAGGTGCTCCAGATGAGCCTGCCACCGAGATGCTGCTTGTTTCGGGCTGGCCAATGGATGCTCCGGTGGCCCCTGGTGATCCCGATGATGATCCTGTGGACCCTGATGCTCCAGACACTGTTCCGGTTGTCCCTGACCCTGCCACAGAGGGTCTAGCAGTTTCCGTCACCCCGACAGATGAGGCAGTTGTTCCCGGGCCAGCACCTGAGGTTCCCGCTGCCTGTGATGCTCCAGATGAGACTGCAGGTGCTCCAGATGAGCCTGCCACCGAGATTCTGCTTGTTTCGGGCTGGCCAATGGATGCTCCGATGGCCCCTGGTGATCCCGATGATGATCCTGTGGACCCTGATGCTCCAGACACTGTTCCGGTTGTCCCTGACCCTGCGACAGAGGGTCTAGCAGTTTCCGTCACCCCGACGGATGAGGCAGTTGTTCCCGGGCCAGCACCTGAAGTTCCCGCTGCCTGTGATGCTCCAGATGAGACTGCAGGTGCTCCAGATGAGCCTGCCACCGAGACTCTGCTTGTTTCGGGCTGGCCAATGGATGCTCCGGTGGCCCCTGGTGATCCCGATGATGACCCTGTGGACCCTGATGCTCCAGACACTGTTCCGCTTGTCCCTGGCCCTGCGACAGAGGGTCTAGCAGTTTCCGTCACCCCGACGGATGAGGCAGTTGTTCCCGGGCCAGCACCTGAAGTTCCCGCTGCCTGTGATGCTCCAGATGAGACTGCAGGTGCTCCAGATGAGCCTGCCACCGAGATTCTGCTTGTTTCGGGCTGGCCAATGGATGCTCCGGTGGCCCCTGGTGATCCCGATGATGATCCTGTGGACCCTGATGCTCCAGACACTGTTCCGGTTGTCCCTGACCCTGCGACAGAGGGTCTAGCAGTTTCCGTCACCCCGACGGATGAGGCAGTTGTTCCCGGGCCAGCACCTGAGGTTCCCGCTGCCTGTGATGCTCCAGATGAGACTGCAGGTGCTCCAGATGAGCCTGCCACCGAGATTCTGCTTGTTTCGGGCTGGCCAATGGATGCTCCGGTGGCCCCTGGTGATCCCGATGATGATCCTGTGGACCCTGATGCTCCAGACACTGTTCCGGTTGTCCCTGACCCTGAGACAGAGGTTCTAGCAGTTTCCGTCACCCCGACGGATGAGGCAGTTGTTCCCGGGCCAGCACCTGAAGTTCCCGCTGCCTGTGATGCTCCAGATGAGACTGCAGGTGCTCCAGATGAGCCTGCCACCGAGACTCTGCTTGTTTCGGGCTGGCCAATGGATGCTCCGGTGGCCCCTGGTGATCCCGATGATGACCCTGTGGACCCTGATGCTCCAGACACTGTTCCGCTTGTCCCTGGCCCTGCGACAGAGGGTCTAGCAGTTTCCGTCACCCCGACGGATGAGGCAGTTGTTCCCGGGCCAGCACCTGAAGTTCCCGCTGCCTGTGATGCTCCAGATGAGACTGCAGGTGCTCCAGATGAGCCTGCCACCGAGATTCTGCTTGTTTCGGGCTGGCCAATGGATGCTCCGGTGGCCCCTGGTGATCCCGATGATGATCCTGTGGACCCTGATGCTCCAGACACTGTTCCGGTTGTCCCTGACCCTGCGACAGAGGGTCTAGCAGTTTCCGTCACCCCGACGGATGAGGCAGTTGTTCCCGGGCCAGCACCTGAGGTTCCCGCTGCCTGTGATGCTCCAGATGAGACTGCAGGTGCTCCAGATGAGCCTGCCACCGAGATTCTGCTTGTTTCGGGCTGGCCAATGGATGCTCCGGTGGCCCCTGGTGATCCCGATGATGATCCTGTGGACCCTGATGCTCCAGACACTGTTCCGGTTGTCCCTGACCCTGAGACAGAGGTTCTAGCAGTTTCCGTCACCCCGACGGATGAGGCAGTTGTTCCCGGGCCAGCACCTGAAGTTCCCGCTGCCTGTGATGCTCCAGATGAGACTGCAGGTGCTCCAGATGAGCCTGCCACCGAGACTCTGCTTGTTTCGGGCTGGCCAATGGATGCTCCGGTGGCCCCTGGTGATCCCGATGATGACCCTGTGGACCCTGATGCTCCAGACACTGTTCCGCTTGTCCCTGACCCTGCGACAGAGGGTCTAGCAGTTTCCGTCACCCCGACGGATGAGGCAGTTGTTCCCGGGCCAGCACCTGAAGTTCCCGCTGCCTGTGATGCTCCAGATGAGACTGCAGGTGCTCCAGATGAGCCTGCCACCGAGATTCTGCTTGTTTCGGGCTGGCCAATGGATGCTCCGGTGGCCCCTGGTGATCCCGATGATGATCCTGTGGACCCTGATGCTCCAGACACTGTTCCGGTTGTCCCTGACCCTGAGACAGAGGTTCTAGCAGTTTCTGTCACCCCGACGGATGAGGCAGTTGTTCCCGGGCCAGCACCTGAGGTTCCCGCTGCCTGTGATGCTCCAGATGAGACTGCAGGTGCTCCAGATGAGCCTGCCACCGAGATTCTGCTTGTTTCGGGCTGGCCAATGGATGCTCCGGTGGCCCCTGGTGATCCCGATGATGATCCTGTGGACCGTGATGCTCCAGACACTGTTCCGGTTGTCCCTGACCCTGCGACAGAGGGTCTAGCAGTTTCCGTCACCCCGACGGATGAGGCAGTTGTTCCCGGGCCAGCACCTGAGGTTCCCGCTGCCTGTGATGCTCCAGATGAGACTGCAGGTGCTCCAGATGAGCCTGCCACCGAGACTCTGCTTGTTTCGGGCTGGCCAATGGATGCTCCGGTGGCCCCTGGTGATCCCGATGATGATCCTGTGGACCCTGATGCTCCAGACACTGTTCCGGTTGTCCCTGACCCTGCGACAGAGGGTCTAGCAGTTTCCGTCACCCCGACGGATGAGGCAGTTGTTCCCGGGCCAGCACCTGAAGTTCCCGCTGCCTGTGATGCTCCAGATGAGACTGCAGGTGCTCCAGATGAGCCTGCCACCGAGATTCTGCTTGTTTCGGGCTGGCCAATGGATGCTCCGGTGGCCCCTGGTGATCCCGATGATGATCCTGTGGACCCTGATGCTCCAGACACTGTTCCGGTTGTCCCTGACCCTGCGACAGAGGGTCTAGCAGTTTCCGTCACCCCGACGGATGAGGCAGTTGTTCCCGGGCCAGCACCTGAGGTTCCCGCTGCCTGTGATGCTCCAGATGAGACTGCAGGTGCTCCAGATGAGCCTGCCACCGAGATTCTGCTTGTTTCGGGCTGGCCAATGGATGCTCCGGTGGCCCCTGGTGATCCCGATGATGATCCTGTGGACCCTGATGCTCCAGACACTGTTCCGGTTGTCCCTGACCCTGCGACAGAGGGTCTAGCAGTTTCCGTCACCCCGACGGATGAGGCAGTTGTTCCCGGGCCAGCACCTGAGGTTCCCGCTGCCTGTGATGCTCCAGATGAGACTGCAGGTGCTCCAGATGAGCCTGCCACCGAGACTCTGCTTGTTTCGGGCTGGCCAATGGATGCTCCGGTGGCCCCTGGTGATCCAGATGATGATCCTGTGGACCCTGATGCTCCAGACACTGTTCCGGTTGTCCCTGACCCTGCGACAGAGGGTCTAGCAGTTTCCGTCACACCGACGGATGAGGCAGTTGTTCCCGGGCCAGCACCTGAGGTTCCCGCTGCCTGTGATGCTCCAGATGAGACTGCAGGTGCTCCAGATGAGCCTGCCACCGAGATTCTGCTTGTTTCGGGCTGGCCAATGGATGCTCCGGTGGCCCCTGGTGATCCCGATGATGATCCTGTGGACCCTGATGCTCCAGACACTGTTCCGGTTGTCCCTGACCCTGCGACAGAGGGTCTAGCAGTTTCCGTCACCCCGACGGATGAGGCAGTTGTTCCCGGGCCAGCACCTGAAGTTCCCGCTGCCTGTGATGCTCCAGATGAGACTGCAGGTGCTCCAGATGAGCCTGCCACCGAGATTCTGCTTGTTTCGGGCTGGCCAATGGATGCTCCGGTGGCCCCTGGTGATCCCGATGATGATCCTGTGGACCCTGATGCTCCAGACACTGTTCCGGTTGTCCCTGACCCTGCGACAGAGGGTCTAGCAGTTTCCGTCACCCCGACGGATGAGGCAGTTGTTCCCGGGCCAGCACCTGAAGTTCCCGCTGCCTGTGATGCTCCAGATGAGACTGCAGGTGCTCCAGATGAGCCTGCCACCGAGATTCTGCTTGTTTCGGGCTGGCCAATGGATGCTCCGGTGGCCCCTGGTGATCCCGATGATGATCCTGTGGACCCTGATGCTCCAGACACTGTTCCGGTTGTCCCTGACCCTGCGACAGAGGGTCTAGCAGTTTCCGTCACCCCGACGGATGAGGCAGTTGTTCCCGGGCCAGCACCTGAGGTTCCCGCTGCCTGTGATGCTCCAGATGAGACTGCAGGTGCTCCAGATGAGCCTGCCACCGAGATTCTGCTTGTTTCGGGCTGGCCAATGGATGCTCCGGTGGCCCCTGGTGATCCCGATGATGATCCTGTGGACCCTGATGCTCCAGACACTGTTCCGGTTGTCCCTGACCCTGCGACAGAGGGTCTAGCAGTTTCCGTCACCCCGACGGATGAGGCAGTTGTTCCCGGGCCAGCACCTGAAGTTCCCGCTGCCTGTGATGCTCCAGATGAGACTGCAGGTGCTCCAGATGAGCCTGCCACCGAGACTCTGCTTGTTTCGGGCTGGCCAATGGATGCTCCGGTGGCCCCTGGTGATCCCGATGATGATCCTGTGGACCCTGATGCTCCAGACACTGTTCCGGTTGTCCCTGACCCTGCGACAGAGGGTCTAGCAGTTTCCGTCACCCCGACGGATGAGGCAGTTGTTCCCGGGCCAGCACCTGAAGTTCCCGCTGCCTGTGATGCTCCAGATGAGACTGCAGGTGCTCCAGATGAGCCTGCCACCGAGATTCTGCTTGTTTCGGGCTGGCCAATGGATGCTCCGGTGGCCCCTGGTGATCCCGATGATGATCCTGTGGACCCTGATGCTCCAGACACTGTTCCGGTTGTCCCTGACCCTGCGACAGAGGGTCTAGCAGTTTCCGTCACCCCGACGGATGAGGCTGTTGTTCCCGGGCCAGCACCTGAGGTTCCCGCTGCCTGTGATGCTCCAGATGAGACTGCAGGTGCTCCAGATGAGCCTGCCACCGAGATGCTGCTTGTTTCGGGCTGGCCAATGGATGCTCCGGTGGCCCCTGGTGATCCCGATGATGATCCTGTGGACCCTGATGCTCCAGACACTGTTCCGGTTGTCCCTGACCCTGCGACAGAGGGTCTAGCAGTTTCCGTCACCCCGACGGATGAGGCAGTTGTTCCCGGGCCAGCACCTGAGGTTCCCGCTGCCTGTGATGCTCCAGATGAGACTGCAGGTGCTCCAGATGAGCCTGCCACCGAGATTCTGCTTGTTTCGGGCTGGCCAATGGATGCTCCGGTGGCCCCTGGTGATCCCGATGATGATCCTGTGGACCCTGATGCTCCAGACACTGTTCCGGTTGTCCCTGACCCTGCGACAGAGGGTCTAGCAGTTTCCGTCACCCCGACGGATGAGGCAGTTGTTCCCGGGCCAGCACCTGAGGTTCCCGCTGCCTGTGATGCTCCAGATGAGACTGCAGGTGCTCCAGATGAGCCTGCCACCGAGACTCTGCTTGTTTCGGGCTGGCCAATGGATGCTCCGGTGGCCCCTGGTGATCCCGATGATGATCCTGTGGACCCTGATGCTCCAGACACTGTTCCGGTTGTCCCTGACCCTGCGACAGAGGGTCTAGCAGTTTCCGTCACCCCGACGGATGAGGCAGTTGTTCCCGGGCCAGCACCTGAGGTTCCCGCTGCCTGTGATGCTCCAGATGAGACTGCAGGTGCTCCAGATGAGCCTGCCACCGAGATTCTGCTTGTTTCGGGCTGGCCAATGGATGCTCCGGTGGCCCCTGGTGATCCCGATGATGATCCTGTGGACCCTGATGCTCCAGACACTGTTCCGGTTGTCCCTGACCCTGCGACAGAGGGTCTAGCAGTTTCCGTCACCCCGACGGATGAGGCAGTTGTTCCCGGGCCAGCACCTGAGGTTCCCGCTGCCTGTGATGCTCCAGATGAGACTGCAGGTGCTCCAGATGAGCCTGCCACCGAGATTCTGCTTGTTTCGGGCTGGCCAATGGATGCTCCGGTGGCCCCTGGTGATCCCGATGATGATCCTGTGGACCCTGATGCTCCAGACACTGTTCCGGTTGTCCCTGACCCTGCGACAGAGGGTCTAGCAGTTTCCGTCACCCCGACGGATGAGGCAGTTGTTCCCGGGCCAGCACCTGAGGTTCCCGCTGCCTGTGATGCTCCAGATGAGACTGCAGGTGCTCCAGATGAGCCTGCCACCGAGATTCTGCTTGTTTCGGGCTGGCCAATGGATGCTCCGGTGGCCCCTGGTGATCCCGATGATGATCCTGTGGACCCTGATGCTCCAGACACTGTTCCGGTTGTCCCTGACCCTGCGACAGAGGGTCTAGCAGTTTCCGTCACCCCGACGGATGAGGCAGTTGTTCCCGGGCCAGCACCTGAAGTTCCCGCTGCCTGTGATGCTCCAGATGAGACTGCAGGTGCTCCAGATGAGCCTGCCACCGAGATTCTGCTTGTTTCGGGCTGGCCAATGGATGCTCCGGTGGCCCCTGGTGATCCCGATGATGATCCTGTGGACCCTGATGCTCCAGACACTGTTCCGGTTGTCCCTGACCCTGCGACAGAGGGTCTAGCAGTTTCCGTCACCCCGACGGATGAGGCAGTTGTTCCCGGGCCAGCACCTGAAGTTCCCGCTGCCTGTGATGCTCCAGATGAGACTGCAGGTGCTCCAGATGAGCCTGCCACCGAGATTCTGCTTGTTTCGGGCTGGCCAATGGATGCTCCGGTGGCCCCTGGTGATCCCGATGATGATCCTGTGGACCCTGATGCTCCAGACACTGTTCCGGTTGTCCCTGACCCTGCGACAGAGGGTCTAGCAGTTTCCGTCACCCCGACGGATGAGGCAGTTGTTCCCGGGCCAGCACCTGAGGTTCCCGCTGCCTGTGATGCTCCAGATGAGACTGCAGGTGCTCCAGATGAGCCTGCCACCGAGATTCTGCTTGTTTCGGGCTGGCCAATGGATGCTCCGGTGGCCCCTGGTGATCCCGATGATGATCCTGTGGACCCTGATGCTCCAGACACTGTTCCGGTTGTCCCTGACCCTGCGACAGAGGGTCTAGCAGTTTCCGTCACCCCGACGGATGAGGCAGTTGTTCCCGGGCCAGCACCTGAGGTTCCCGCTGCCTGTGATGCTCCAGATGAGACTGCAGGTGCTCCAGATGAGCCTGCCACCGAGATTCTGCTTGTTTCGGGCTGGCCAATGGATGCTCCGGTGGCCCCTGGTGATCCCGATGATGATCCTGTGGACCCTGATGCTCCAGACACTGTTCCGGTTGTCCCTGACCCTGCGACAGAGGGTCTAGCAGTTTCCGTCACCCCGACGGATGAGGCAGTTGTTCCCGGGCCAGCACCTGAGGTTCCCGCTGCCTGTGATGCTCCAGATGAGACTGCAGGTGCTCCAGATGAGCCTGCCACCGAGATTCTGCTTGTTTCGGGCTGGCCAATGGATGCTCCGGTGGCCCCTGGTGATCCCGATGATGATCCTGTGGACCCTGATGCTCCAGACACTGTTCCGGTTGTCCCTGACCCTGCGACAGAGGGTCTAGCAGTTTCCGTCACCCCGACGGATGAGGCAGTTGTTCCCGGGCCAGCACCTGAGGTTCCCGCTGCCTGTGATGCTCCAGATGAGACTGCAGGTGCTCCAGATGAGCCTGCCACCGAGATTCTGCTTGTTTCGGGCTGGCCAATGGATGCTCCGGTGGCCCCTGGTGATCCCGATGATGATCCTGTGGACCCTGATGCTCCAGACACTGTTCCGGTTGTCCCTGACCCTGCGACAGAGGGTCTAGCAGTTTCCGTCACCCCGACGGATGAGGCAGTTGTTCCCGGGCCAGCACCTGAGGTTCCCGCTGCCTGTGATGCTCCAGATGAGACTGCAGGTGCTCCAGATGAGCCTGCCACCGAGATTCTGCTTGTTTCGGGCTGGCCAATGGATGCTCCGGTGGCCCCTGGTGATCCCGATGATGATCCTGTGGACCCTGATGCTCCAGACACTGTTCCGGTTGTCCCTGACCCTGCGACAGAGGGTCTAGCAGTTTCCGTCACCCCGACGGATGAGGCAGTTGTTCCCGGGCCAGCACCTGAGGTTCCCGCTGCCTGTGATGCTCCAGATGAGACTGCAGGTGCTCCAGATGAGCCTGCCACCGAGATTCTGCTTGTTTCGGGCTGGCCAATGGATGCTCCGGTGGCCCCTGGTGATCCCGATGATGATCCTGTGGACCCTGATGCTCCAGACACTGTTCCGGTTGTCCCTGACCCTGCGACAGAGGGTCTAGCAGTTTCCGTCACCCCGACGGATGAGGCAGTTGTTCCCGGGCCAGCACCTGAAGTTCCCGCTGCCTGTGATGCTCCAGATGAGACTGCAGGTGCTCCAGATGAGCCTGCCACCGAGATTCTGCTTGTTTCGGGCTGGCCAATGGATGCTCCGGTGGCCCCTGGTGATCCCGATGATGATCCTGTGGACCCTGATGCTCCAGACACTGTTCCGGTTGTCCCTGACCCTGCGACAGAGGGTCTAGCAGTTTCCGTCACCCCGACGGATGAGGCAGTTGTTCCCGGGCCAGCACCTGAGGTTCCCGCTGCCTGTGATGCTCCAGATGAGACTGCAGGTGCTCCAGATGAGCCTGCCACCGAGATTCTGCTTGTTTCGGGCTGGCCAATGGATGCTCCGGTGGCCCCTGGTGATCCCGATGATGATCCTGTGGACCCTGATGCTCCAGACACTGTTCCGGTTGTCCCTGACCCTGCGACAGAGGGTCTAGCAGTTTCCGTCACCCCGACGGATGAGGCAGTTGTTCCCGGGCCAGCACCTGAGGTTCCCGCTGCCTGTGATGCTCCAGATGAGACTGCAGGTGCTCCAGATGAGCCTGCCACCGAGATTCTGCTTGTTTCGGGCTGGCCAATGGATGCTCCGGTGGCCCCTGGTGATCCCGATGATGATCCTGTGGACCCTGATGCTCCAGACACTGTTCCGGTTGTCCCTGACCCTGCGACAGAGGGTCTAGCAGTTTCCGTCACCCCGACGGATGAGGCAGTTGTTCCCGGGCCAGCACCTGAGGTTCCCGCTGCCTGTGATGCTCCAGATGAGACTGCAGGTGCTCCAGATGAGCCTGCCACCGAGATTCTGCTTGTTTCGGGCTGGCCAATGGATGCTCCGGTGGCCCCTGGTGATCCCGATGATGATCCTGTGGACCCTGATGCTCCAGACACTGTTCCGGTTGTCCCTGACCCTGCGACAGAGGGTCTAGCAGTTTCCGTCACCCCGACGGATGAGGCAGTTGTTCCCGGGCCAGCACCTGAGGTTCCCGCTGCCTGTGATGCTCCAGATGAGACTGCAGGTGCTCCAGATGAGCCTGCCACCGAGATTCTGCTTGTTTCGGGCTGGCCAATGGATGCTCCGGTGGCCCCTGGTGATCCCGATGATGATCCTGTGGACCCTGATGCTCCAGACACTGTTCCGGTTGTCCCTGACCCTGCGACAGAGGGTCTAGCAGTTTCCGTCACCCCGACGGATGAGGCAGTTGTTCCCGGGCCAGCACCTGAGGTTCCCGCTGCCTGTGATGCTCCAGATGAGACTGCAGGTGCTCCAGATGAGCCTGCCACCGAGATTCTGCTTGTTTCGGGCTGGCCAATGGATGCTCCGGTGGCCCCTGGTGATCCCGATGATGATCCTGTGGACCCTGATGCTCCAGACACTGTTCCGGTTGTCCCTGACCCTGCGACAGAGGGTCTAGCAGTTTCCGTCACCCCGACGGATGAGGCAGTTGTTCCCGGGCCAGCACCTGAGGTTCCCGCTGCCTGTGATGCTCCAGATGAGACTGCAGGTGCTCCAGATGAGCCTGCCACCGAGATTCTGCTTGTTTCGGGCTGGCCAATGGATGCTCCGGTGGCCCCTGGTGATCCCGATGATGATCCTGTGGACCCTGATGCTCCAGACACTGTTCCGGTTGTCCCTGACCCTGCGACAGAGGGTCTAGCAGTTTCCGTCACCCCGACGGATGAGGCAGTTGTTCCCGGGCCAGCACCTGAAGTTCCCGCTGCCTGTGATGCTCCAGATGAGACTGCAGGTGCTCCAGATGAGCCTGCCACCGAGATTCTGCTTGTTTCGGGCTGGCCAATGGATGCTCCGGTGGCCCCTGGTGATCCCGATGATGATCCTGTGGACCCTGATGCTCCAGACACTGTTCCGGTTGTCCCTGACCCTGCGACAGAGGGTCTAGCAGTTTCCGTCACCCCGACGGATGAGGCAGTTGTTCCCGGGCCAGCACCTGAGGTTCCCGCTGCCTGTGATGCTCCAGATGAGACTGCAGGTGCTCCAGATGAGCCTGCCACCGAGATTCTGCTTGTTTCGGGCTGGCCAATGGATGCTCCGGTGGCCCCTGGTGATCCCGATGATGATCCTGTGGACCCTGATGCTCCAGACACTGTTCCGGTTGTCCCTGACCCTGCCACAGAGGGTCTAGCAGTTTCAGTCAACCTGATAAAGGAGGCACCTGTTCCCGGGCCAGCACCTGAGGTTCCCGCTGCCTGTGATGCTCCAGATGAGACTGCAGGTGCTCCAGATGAGCCTGCCACCGAGATTCTGCTTGTTTCGGGCTGGCCAATGGATGCTCCGGTGGCCCCTGGTGATCCCGATGATGATCCTGTGGACCCTGATGCTCCAGACACTGTTCCGGTTGTCCCTGACCCTGCGACAGAGGGTCTAGCAGTTTCCGTCACCCCGACGGATGAGGCAGTTGTTCCCGGGCCAGCACCTGAGGTTCCCGCTGCCTGTGATGCTCCAGATGAGACTGCAGGTGCTCCAGATGAGCCTGCCACCGAGATTCTGCTTGTTTCGGGCTGGCCAATGGATGCTCCGGTGGCCCCTGGTGATCCCGATGATGATCCTGTGGACCCTGATGCTCCAGACACTGTTCCGGTTGTCCCTGACCCTGCGACAGAGGGTCTAGCAGTTTCCGTCACCCCGACGGATGAGGCAGTTGTTCCCGGGCCAGCACCTGAGGTTCCCGCTGCCTGTGATGCTCCAGATGAGACTGCAGGTGCTCCAGATGAGCCTGCCACCGAGATTCTGCTTGTTTCGGGCTGGCCAATGGATGCTCCGGTGGCCCCTGGTGATCCCGATGATGATCCTGTGGACCCTGATGCTCCAGACACTGTTCCGGTTGTCCCTGACCCTGCGACAGAGGGTCTAGCAGTTTCCGTCACCCCGACGGATGAGGCAGTTGTTCCCGGGCCAGCACCTGAGGTTCCCGCTGCCTGTGATGCTCCAGATGAGACTGCAGGTGCTCCAGATGAGCCTGCCACCGAGATTCTGCTTGTTTCGGGCTGGCCAATGGATGCTCCGGTGGCCCCTGGTGATCCCGATGATGATCCTGTGGACCCTGATGCTCCAGACACTGTTCCGGTTGTCCCTGACCCTGCGACAGAGGGTCTAGCAGTTTCCGTCACCCCGACGGATGAGGCAGTTGTTCCCGGGCCAGCACCTGAGGTTCCCGCTGCCTGTGATGCTCCAGATGAGACTGCAGGTGCTCCAGATGAGCCTGCCACCGAGATTCTGCTTGTTTCGGGCTGGCCAATGGATGCTCCGGTGGCCCCTGGTGATCCCGATGATGATCCTGTGGACCCTGATGCTCCAGACACTGTTCCGGTTGTCCCTGACCCTGCGACAGAGGGTCTAGCAGTTTCCGTCACCCCGACGGATGAGGCAGTTGTTCCCGGGCCAGCACCTGAGGTTCCCGCTGCCTGTGATGCTCCAGATGAGACTGCAGGTGCTCCAGATGAGCCTGCCACCGAGATTCTGCTTGTTTCGGGCTGGCCAATGGATGCTCCGGTGGCCCCTGGTGATCCCGATGATGATCCTGTGGACCCTGATGCTCCAGACACTGTTCCGGTTGTCCCTGACCCTGCGACAGAGGGTCTAGCAGTTTCCGTCACCCCGACGGATGAGGCAGTTGTTCCCGGGCCAGCACCTGAGGTTCCCGCTGCCTGTGATGCTCCAGATGAGACTGCAGGTGCTCCAGATGAGCCTGCCACCGAGATTCTGCTTGTTTCGGGCTGGCCAATGGATGCTCCGGTGGCCCCTGGTGATCCCGATGATGATCCTGTGGACCCTGATGCTCCAGACACTGTTCCGGTTGTCCCTGACCCTGCGACAGAGGGTCTAGCAGTTTCCGTCACCCCGACGGATGAGGCAGTTGTTCCCGGGCCAGCACCTGAAGTTCCCGCTGCCTGTGATGCTCCAGATGAGACTGCAGGTGCTCCAGATGAGCCTGCCACCGAGATTCTGCTTGTTTCGGGCTGGCCAATGGATGCTCCGGTGGCCCCTTGTGATCCCGATGATGATCCTGTGGACCCTGATGCTCCAGACACTGTTCCGGTTGTCCCTGACCCTGCCACAGAGGGTCTAGCAGTTTCAGTCAACCTGATAAAGGAGGCACCTGTTCCCGGGCCAGCACCTGAGGTTCCCGCTGCCTGTGATGCTCCAGATGAGACTGCAGGTGCTCCAGATGAGCCTGCCACCGAGATTCTGCTTGTTTCGGGCTGGCCAATGGATGCTCCGGTGGCCCCTGGTGATCCCGATGATGATCCTGTGGACCCTGATGCTCCAGACACTGTTCCGGTTGTCCCTGACCCTGCGACAGAGGGTCTAGCAGTTTCCGTCACCCCGACGGATGAGGCAGTTGTTCCCGGGCCAGCACCTGAAGTTCCCGCTGCCTGTGATGCTCCAGATGAGACTGCAGGTGCTCCAGATGAGCCTGCCACCGAGATTCTGCTTGTTTCGGGCTGGCCAATGGATGCTCCGGTGGCCCCTGGTGATCCCGATGATGATCCTGTGGACCCTGATGCTCCAGACACTGTTCCGGTTGTCCCTGACCCTGCGACAGAGGGTCTAGCAGTTTCCGTCACCCCGACGGATGAGGCAGTTGTTCCCGGGCCAGCACCTGAGGTTCCCGCTGCCTGTGATGCTCCAGATGAGACTGCAGGTGCTCCAGATGAGCCTGCCACCGAGATTCTGCTTGTTTCGGGCTGGCCAATGGATGCTCCGGTGGCCCCTGGTGATCCCGATGATGATCCTGTGGACCCTGATGCTCCAGACACTGTTCCGGTTGTCCCTGACCCTGCGACAGAGGGTCTAGCAGTTTCCGTCACCCCGACGGATGAGGCAGTTGTTCCCGGGCCAGCACCTGAGGTTCCCGCTGCCTGTGATGCTCCAGATGAGACTGCAGGTGCTCCAGATGAGCCTGCCACCGAGATTCTGCTTGTTTCGGGCTGGCCAATGGATGCTCCGGTGGCCCCTGGTGATCCCGATGATGATCCTGTGGACCCTGATGCTCCAGACACTGTTCCGGTTGTCCCTGACCCTGCGACAGAGGGTCTAGCAGTTTCCGTCACCCCGACGGATGAGGCAGTTGTTCCCGGGCCAGCACCTGAGGTTCCCGCTGCCTGTGATGCTCCAGATGAGACTGCAGGTGCTCCAGATGAGCCTGCCACCGAGATTCTGCTTGTTTCGGGCTGGCCAATGGATGCTCCGGTGGCCCCTGGTGATCCCGATGATGATCCTGTGGACCCTGATGCTCCAGACACTGTTCCGGTTGTCCCTGACCCTGCGACAGAGGGTCTAGCAGTTTCCGTCACCCCGACGGATGAGGCAGTTGTTCCCGGGCCAGCACCTGAGGTTCCCGCTGCCTGTGATGCTCCAGATGAGACTGCAGGTGCTCCAGATGAGCCTGCCACCGAGATTCTGCTTGTTTCGGGCTGGCCAATGGATGCTCCGGTGGCCCCTGGTGATCCCGATGATGATCCTGTGGACCCTGATGCTCCAGACACTGTTCCGGTTGTCCCTGACCCTGCGACAGAGGGTCTAGCAGTTTCCGTCACCCCGACGGATGAGGCAGTTGTTCCCGGGCCAGCACCTGAGGTTCCCGCTGCCTGTGATGCTCCAGATGAGACTGCAGGTGCTCCAGATGAGCCTGCCACCGAGATTCTGCTTGTTTCGGGCTGGCCAATGGATGCTCCGGTGGCCCCTGGTGATCCCGATGATGATCCTGTGGACCCTGATGCTCCAGACACTGTTCCGGTTGTCCCTGACCCTGCGACAGAGGGTCTAGCAGTTTCCGTCACCCCGACGGATGAGGCAGTTGTTCCCGGGCCAGCACCTGAGGTTCCCGCTGCCTGTGATGCTCCAGATGAGACTGCAGGTGCTCCAGATGAGCCTGCCACCGAGATTCTGCTTGTTTCGGGCTGGCCAATGGATGCTCCGGTGGCCCCTGGTGATCCCGATGATGATCCTGTGGACCCTGATGCTCCAGACACTGTTCCGGTTGTCCCTGACCCTGCGACAGAGGGTCTAGCAGTTTCCGTCACCCCGACGGATGAGGCAGTTGTTCCCGGGCCAGCACCTGAGGTTCCCGCTGCCTGTGATGCTCCAGATGAGACTGCAGGTGCTCCAGATGAGCCTGCCACCGAGATTCTGCTTGTTTCGGGCTGGCCAATGGATGCTCCGGTGGCCCCTGGTGATCCCGATGATGATCCTGTGGACCCTGATGCTCCAGACACTGTTCCGGTTGTCCCTGACCCTGCGACAGAGGGTCTAGCAGTTTCCGTCACCCCGACGGATGAGGCAGTTGTTCCCGGGCCAGCACCTGAAGTTCCCGCTGCCTGTGATGCTCCAGATGAGACTGCAGGTGCTCCAGATGAGCCTGCCACCGAGATTCTGCTTGTTTCGGGCTGGCCAATGGATGCTCCGGTGGCCCCTGGTGATCCCGATGATGATCCTGTGGACCCTGATGCTCCAGACACTGTTCCGGTTGTCCCTGACCCTGCGACAGAGGGTCTAGCAGTTTCCGTCACCCCGACGGATGAGGCAGTTGTTCCCGGGCCAGCACCTGAGGTTCCCGCTGCCTGTGATGCTCCAGATGAGACTGCAGGTGCTCCAGATGAGCCTGCCACCGAGATTCTGCTTGTTTCGGGCTGGCCAATGGATGCTCCGGTGGCCCCTGGTGATCCCGATGATGATCCTGTGGACCCTGATGCTCCAGACACTGTTCCGGTTGTCCCTGACCCTGCCACAGAGGGTCTAGCAGTTTCAGTCAACCTGATAAAGGTGGCACCTGTTCCCGGGCCAGCACCTGAGGTTCCCGCTGCCTGTGCTGCTCCAGATGAGACTGCAGGTGCTCCAGATGAGCCTGCCACCGAGATTCTGCTTGTTTCGGGCTGGCCAATGGATGCTCCGGTGGCCCCTGGTGATCCCGATGATGATCCTGTGGACCCTGATGCTCCAGACACTGTTCCGGTTGTCCCTGACCCTGCGACAGAGGGTCTAGCAGTTTCCGTCACCCCGACGGATGAGGCAGTTGTTCCCGGGCCAGCACCTGAGGTTCCCGCTGCCTGTGATGCTCCAGATGAGACTGCAGGTGCTCCAGATGAGCCTGCCACCGAGATTCTGCTTGTTTCGGGCTGGCCAATGGATGCTCCGGTGGCCCCTGGTGATCCCGATGATGATCCTGTGGACCCTGATGCTCCAGACACTGTTCCGGTTGTCCCTGACCCTGCGACAGAGGGTCTAGCAGTTTCCGTCACCCCGACGGATGAGGCAGTTGTTCCCGGGCCAGCACCTGAGGTTCCCGCTGCCTGTGATGCTCCAGATGAGACTGCAGGTGCTCCAGATGAGCCTGCCACCGAGATTCTGCTTGTTTCGGGCTGGCCAATGGATGCTCCGGTGGCCCCTGGTGATCCCGATGATGATCCTGTGGACCCTGATGCTCCAGACACTGTTCCGGTTGTCCCTGACCCTGCGACAGAGGGTCTAGCAGTTTCCGTCACCCCGACGGATGAGGCAGTTGTTCCCGGGCCAGCACCTGAAGTTCCCGCTGCCTGTGATGCTCCAGATGAGACTGCAGGTGCTCCAGATGAGCCTGCCACCGAGATTCTGCTTGTTTCGGGCTGGCCAATGGATGCTCCGGTGGCCCCTGGTGATCCCGATGATGATCCTGTGGACCCTGATGCTCCAGACACTGTTCCGGTTGTCCCTGACCCTGCGACAGAGGGTCTAGCAGTTTCCGTCACCCCGACGGATGAGGCAGTTGTTCCCGGGCCAGCACCTGAGGTTCCCGCTGCCTGTGATGCTCCAGATGAGACTGCAGGTGCTCCAGATGAGCCTGCCACCGAGATTCTGCTTGTTTCGGGCTGGCCAATGGATGCTCCGGTGGCCCCTGGTGATCCCGATGATGATCCTGTGGACCCTGATGCTCCAGACACTGTTCCGGTTGTCCCTGACCCTGCGACAGAGGGTCTAGCAGTTTCCGTCACCCCGACGGATGAGGCAGTTGTTCCCGGGCCAGCACCTGAGGTTCCCGCTGCCTGTGATGCTCCAGATGAGACTGCAGGTGCTCCAGATGAGCCTGCCACCGAGATTCTGCTTGTTTCGGGCTGGCCAATGGATGCTCCGGTGGCCCCTGGTGATCCCGATGATGATCCTGTGGACCCTGATGCTCCAGACACTGTTCCGGTTGTCCCTGACCCTGCGACAGAGGGTCTAGCAGTTTCCGTCACCCCGACGGATGAGGCAGTTGTTCCCGGGCCAGCACCTGAGGTTCCCGCTGCCTGTGATGCTCCAGATGAGACTGCAGGTGCTCCAGATGAGCCTGCCACCGAGATTCTGCTTGTTTCGGGCTGGCCAATGGATGCTCCGGTGGCCCCTGGTGATCCCGATGATGATCCTGTGGACCCTGATGCTCCAGACACTGTTCCGGTTGTCCCTGACCCTGCGACAGAGGGTCTAGCAGTTTCCGTCACCCCGACGGATGAGGCAGTTGTTCCCGGGCCAGCACCTGAGGTTCCCGCTGCCTGTGATGCTCCAGATGAGACTGCAGGTGCTCCAGATGAGCCTGCCACCGAGATTCTGCTTGTTTCGGGCTGGCCAATGGATGCTCCGGTGGCCCCTGGTGATCCCGATGATGATCCTGTGGACCCTGATGCTCCAGACACTGTTCCGGTTGTCCCTGACCCTGCGACAGAGGGTCTAGCAGTTTCCGTCACCCCGACGGATGAGGCAGTTGTTCCCGGGCCAGCACCTGAGGTTCCCGCTGCCTGTGATGCTCCAGATGAGACTGCAGGTGCTCCAGATGAGCCTGCCACCGAGATTCTGCTTGTTTCGGGCTGGCCAATGGATGCTCCGGTGGCCCCTGGTGATCCCGATGATGATCCTGTGGACCCTGATGCTCCAGACACTGTTCCGGTTGTCCCTGACCCTGCGACAGAGGGTCTAGCAGTTTCCGTCACCCCGACGGATGAGGCAGTTGTTCCCGGGCCAGCACCTGAGGTTCCCGCTGCCTGTGATGCTCCAGATGAGACTGCAGGTGCTCCAGATGAGCCTGCCACCGAGATTCTGCTTGTTTCGGGCTGGCCAATGGATGCTCCGGTGGCCCCTGGTGATCCCGATGATGATCCTGTGGACCCTGATGCTCCAGACACTGTTCCGGTTGTCCCTGACCCTGCGACAGAGGGTCTAGCAGTTTCCGTCACCCCGACGGATGAGGCAGTTGTTCCCGGGCCAGCACCTGAGGTTCCCGCTGCCTGTGATGCTCCAGATGAGACTGCAGGTGCTCCAGATGAGCCTGCCACCGAGATTCTGCTTGTTTCGGGCTGGCCAATGGATGCTCCGGTGGCCCCTGGTGATCCCGATGATGATCCTGTGGACCCTGATGCTCCAGACACTGTTCCGGTTGTCCCTGA
This sequence comes from Sus scrofa, assembly GCF_054392235.1. Classification (NCBI taxonomy): domain Eukaryota; kingdom Metazoa; phylum Chordata; class Mammalia; order Artiodactyla; family Suidae; genus Sus; species Sus scrofa. Next base: position 79,041,639 of record NC_139387.1, on the reverse strand, counting down.
CCCTGCGACAGAGGGTCTAGCAGTTTCCGTCACCCCGACGGATGAGGCAGTTGTTCCCGGGCCAGCACCTGAGGTTCCCGCTGCCTGTGATGCTCCAGATGAGACTGCAGGTGCTCCAGATGAGCCTGCCACCGAGATTCTGCTTGTTTCGGGCTGGCCAATGGATGCTCCGGTGGCCCCTGGTGATCCCGATGATGATCCTGTGGACCCTGATGCTCCAGACACTGTTCCGGTTGTCCCTGACCCTGCGACAGAGGGTCTAGCAGTTTCCGTCACCCCGACGGATGAGGCAGTTGTTCCCGGGCCAGCACCTGAGGTTCCCGCTGCCTGTGATGCTCCAGATGAGACTGCAGGTGCTCCAGATGAGCCTGCCACCGAGATTCTGCTTGTTTCGGGCTGGCCAATGGATGCTCCGGTGGCCCCTGGTGATCCCGATGATGATCCTGTGGACCCTGATGCTCCAGACACTGTTCCGGTTGTCCCTGACCCTGCCACAGAGGGTCTAGCAGTTTCAGTCAACCTGATAAAGGTGGCACCTGTTCCCGGGCCAGCACCTGAGGTTCCCGCTGCCTGTGATGCTCCAGATGAGACTGCAGGTGCTCCAGATGAGCCTGCCACCGAGATTCTGCTTGTTTCGGGCTGGCCAATGGATGCTCCGGTGGCCCCTGGTGATCCCGATGATGATCCTGTGGACCCTGATGCTCCAGACACTGTTCCGGTTGTCCCTGACCCTGCGACAGAGGGTCTAGCAGTTTCCGTCACCCCGACGGATGAGGCAGTTGTTCCCGGGCCAGCACCTGAGGTTCCCGCTGCCTGTGATGCTCCAGATGAGACTGCAGGTGCTCCAGATGAGCCTGCCACCGAGATTCTGCTTGTTTCGGGCTGGCCAATGGATGCTCCGGTGGCCCCTGGTGATCCCGATGATGATCCTGTGGACCCTGATGCTCCAGACACTGTTCCGGTTGTCCCTGACCCTGCGACAGAGGGTCTAGCAGTTTCCGTCACCCCGACGGATGAGGCAGTTGTTCCCGGGCCAGCACCTGAGGTTCCCGCTGCCTGTGATGCTCCAGATGAGACTGCAGGTGCTCCAGATGAGCCTGCCACCGAGATTCTGCTTGTTTCGGGCTGGCCAATGGATGCTCCGGTGGCCCCTGGTGATCCCGATGATGATCCTGTGGACCCTGATGCTCCAGACACTGTTCCGGTTGTCCCTGACCCTGCGACAGAGGGTCTAGCAGTTTCCGTCACCCCGACGGATGAGGCAGTTGTTCCCGGGCCAGCACCTGAGGTTCCCGCTGCCTGTGATGCTCCAGATGAGACTGCAGGTGCTCCAGATGAGCCTGCCACCGAGATTCTGCTTGTTTCGGGCTGGCCAATGGATGCTCCGGTGGCCCCTGGTGATCCCGATGATGATCCTGTGGACCCTGATGCTCCAGACACTGTTCCGGTTGTCCCTGACCCTGCGACAGAGGGTCTAGCAGTTTCCGTCACCCCGACGGATGAGGCAGTTGTTCCCGGGCCAGCACCTGAGGTTCCCGCTGCCTGTGATGCTCCAGATGAGACTGCAGGTGCTCCAGATGAGCCTGCCACCGAGATTCTGCTTGTTTCGGGCTGGCCAATGGATGCTCCGGTGGCCCCTGGTGATCCCGATGATGATCCTGTGGACCCTGATGCTCCAGACACTGTTCCGGTTGTCCCTGACCCTGCCACAGAGGGTCTAGCAGTTTCAGTCAACCTGATAAAGGTGGCACCTGTTCCCGGGCCAGCACCTGAGGTTCCCGCTGCCTGTGATGCTCCAGATGAGACTGCAGGTGCTCCAGATGAGCCTGCCACCGAGATTCTGCTTGTTTCGGGCTGGCCAATGGATGCTCCGGTGGCCCCTGGTGATCCCGATGATGATCCTGTGGACCCTGATGCTCCAGACACTGTTCCGGTTGTCCCTGACCCTGCGACAGAGGGTCTAGCAGTTTCCGTCACCCCGACGGATGAGGCAGTTGTTCCCGGGCCAGCACCTGAGGTTCCCGCTGCCTGTGATGCTCCAGATGAGACTGCAGGTGCTCCAGATGAGCCTGCCACCGAGATTCTGCTTGTTTCGGGCTGGCCAATGGATGCTCCGGTGGCCCCTGGTGATCCCGATGATGATCCTGTGGACCCTGATGCTCCAGACACTGTTCCGGTTGTCCCTGACCCTGCGACAGAGGGTCTAGCAGTTTCCGTCACCCCGACGGATGAGGCAGTTGTTCCCGGGCCAGCACCTGAGGTTCCCGCTGCCTGTGATGCTCCAGATGAGACTGCAGGTGCTCCAGATGAGCCTGCCACCGAGATTCTGCTTGTTTCGGGCTGGCCAATGGATGCTCCGGTGGCCCCTGGTGATCCCGATGATGATCCTGTGGACCCTGATGCTCCAGACACTGTTCCGGTTGTCCCTGACCCTGCGACAGAGGGTCTAGCAGTTTCCGTCACCCCGACGGATGAGGCAGTTGTTCCCGGGCCAGCACCTGAGGTTCCCGCTGCCTGTGATGCTCCAGATGAGACTGCAGGTGCTCCAGATGAGCCTGCCACCGAGATTCTGCTTGTTTCGGGCTGGCCAATGGATGCTCCGGTGGCCCCTGGTGATCCCGATGATGATCCTGTGGACCCTGATGCTCCAGACACTGTTCCGGTTGTCCCTGACCCTGCGACAGAGGGTCTAGCAGTTTCCGTCACCCCGACGGATGAGGCAGTTGTTCCCGGGCCAGCACCTGAGGTTCCCGCTGCCTGTGATGCTCCAGATGAGACTGCAGGTGCTCCAGATGAGCCTGCCACCGAGATTCTGCTTGTTTCGGGCTGGCCAATGGATGCTCCGGTGGCCCCTGGTGATCCCGATGATGATCCTGTGGACCCTGATGCTCCAGACACTGTTCCGGTTGTCCCTGACCCTGCGACAGAGGGTCTAGCAGTTTCCGTCACCCCGACGGATGAGGCAGTTGTTCCCGGGCCAGCACCTGAGGTTCCCGCTGCCTGTGATGCTCCAGATGAGACTGCAGGTGCTCCAGATGAGCCTGCCACCGAGATTCTGCTTGTTTCGGGCTGGCCAATGGATGCTCCGGTGGCCCCTGGTGATCCCGATGATGATCCTGTGGACCCTGATGCTCCAGACACTGTTCCGGTTGTCCCTGACCCTGCGACAGAGGGTCTAGCAGTTTCCGTCACCCCGACGGATGAGGCAGTTGTTCCCGGGCCAGCACCTGAGGTTCCCGCTGCCTGTGATGCTCCAGATGAGACTGCAGGTGCTCCAGATGAGCCTGCCACCGAGATTCTGCTTGTTTCGGGCTGGCCAATGGATGCTCCGGTGGCCCCTGGTGATCCCGATGATGATCCTGTGGACCCTGATGCTCCAGACACTGTTCCGGTTGTCCCTGACCCTGCGACAGAGGGTCTAGCAGTTTCCGTCACCCCGACGGATGAGGCAGTTGTTCCCGGGCCAGCACCTGAGGTTCCCGCTGCCTGTGATGCTCCAGATGAGACTGCAGGTGCTCCAGATGAGCCTGCCACCGAGATTCTGCTTGTTTCGGGCTGGCCAATGGATGCTCCGGTGGCCCCTGGTGATCCCGATGATGATCCTGTGGACCCTGATGCTCCAGACACTGTTCCGGTTGTCCCTGACCCTGCGACAGAGGGTCTAGCAGTTTCCGTCACCCCGACGGATGAGGCAGTTGTTCCCGGGCCAGCACCTGAGGTTCCCGCTGCCTGTGATGCTCCAGATGAGACTGCAGGTGCTCCAGATGAGCCTGCCACCGAGATTCTGCTTGTTTCGGGCTGGCCAATGGATGCTCCGGTGGCCCCTGGTGATCCCGATGATGATCCTGTGGACCCTGATGCTCCAGACACTGTTCCGGTTGTCCCTGACCCTGCGACAGAGGGTCTAGCAGTTTCCGTCACCCCGACGGATGAGGCAGTTGTTCCCGGGCCAGCACCTGAGGTTCCCGCTGCCTGTGATGCTCCAGATGAGACTGCAGGTGCTCCAGATGAGCCTGCCACCGAGATTCTGCTTGTTTCGGGCTGGCCAATGGATGCTCCGGTGGCCCCTGGTGATCCCGATGATGATCCTGTGGACCCTGATGCTCCAGACACTGTTCCGGTTGTCCCTGACCCTGCGACAGAGGGTCTAGCAGTTTCCGTCACCCCGACGGATGAGGCAGTTGTTCCCGGGCCAGCACCTGAGGTTCCCGCTGCCTGTGATGCTCCAGATGAGACTGCAGGTGCTCCAGATGAGCCTGCCACCGAGATTCTGCTTGTTTCGGGCTGGCCAATGGATGCTCCGGTGGCCCCTGGTGATCCCGATGATGATCCTGTGGACCCTGATGCTCCAGACACTGTTCCGGTTGTCCCTGACCCTGCGACAGAGGGTCTAGCAGTTTCCGTCACCCCGACGGATGAGGCAGTTGTTCCCGGGCCAGCACCTGAGGTTCCCGCTGCCTGTGATGCTCCAGATGAGACTGCAGGTGCTCCAGATGAGCCTGCCACCGAGATTCTGCTTGTTTCGGGCTGGCCAATGGATGCTCCGGTGGCCCCTGGTGATCCCGATGATGATCCTGTGGACCCTGATGCTCCAGACACTGTTCCGGTTGTCCCTGACCCTGCGACAGAGGGTCTAGCAGTTTCCGTCACCCCGACGGATGAGGCAGTTGTTCCCGGGCCAGCACCTGAGGTTCCCGCTGCCTGTGATGCTCCAGATGAGACTGCAGGTGCTCCAGATGAGCCTGCCACCGAGATTCTGCTTGTTTCGGGCTGGCCAATGGATGCTCCGGTGGCCCCTGGTGATCCCGATGATGATCCTGTGGACCCTGATGCTCCAGACACTGTTCCGGTTGTCCCTGACCCTGCGACAGAGGGTCTAGCAGTTTCCGTCACCCCGACGGATGAGGCAGTTGTTCCCGGGCCAGCACCTGAGGTTCCCGCTGCCTGTGATGCTCCAGATGAGACTGCAGGTGCTCCAGATGAGCCTGCCACCGAGATTCTGCTTGTTTCGGGCTGGCCAATGGATGCTCCGGTGGCCCCTGGTGATCCCGATGATGATCCTGTGGACCCTGATGCTCCAGACACTGTTCCGGTTGTCCCTGACCCTGCGACAGAGGGTCTAGCAGTTTCCGTCACCCCGACGGATGAGGCAGTTGTTCCCGGGCCAGCACCTGAGGTTCCCGCTGCCTGTGATGCTCCAGATGAGACTGCAGGTGCTCCAGATGAGCCTGCCACCGAGATTCTGCTTGTTTCGGGCTGGCCAATGGATGCTCCGGTGGCCCCTGGTGATCCCGATGATGATCCTGTGGACCCTGATGCTCCAGACACTGTTCCGGTTGTCCCTGACCCTGCGACAGAGGGTCTAGCAGTTTCCGTCACCCCGACGGATGAGGCAGTTGTTCCCGGGCCAGCACCTGAGGTTCCCGCTGCCTGTGATGCTCCAGATGAGACTGCAGGTGCTCCAGATGAGCCTGCCACCGAGATTCTGCTTGTTTCGGGCTGGCCAATGGATGCTCCGGTGGCCCCTGGTGATCCCGATGATGATCCTGTGGACCCTGATGCTCCAGACACTGTTCCGGTTGTCCCTGACCCTGCGACAGAGGGTCTAGCAGTTTCCGTCACCCCGACGGATGAGGCAGTTGTTCCCGGGCCAGCACCTGAGGTTCCCGCTGCCTGTGATGCTCCAGATGAGACTGCAGGTGCTCCAGATGAGCCTGCCACCGAGATTCTGCTTGTTTCGGGCTGGCCAATGGATGCTCCGGTGGCCCCTGGTGATCCCGATGATGATCCTGTGGACCCTGATGCTCCAGACACTGTTCCGGTTGTCCCTGACCCTGCGACAGAGGGTCTAGCAGTTTCCGTCACCCCGACGGATGAGGCAGTTGTTCCCGGGCCAGCACCTGAGGTTCCCGCTGCCTGTGATGCTCCAGATGAGACTGCAGGTGCTCCAGATGAGCCTGCCACCGAGATTCTGCTTGTTTCGGGCTGGCCAATGGATGCTCCGGTGGCCCCTGGTGATCCCGATGATGATCCTGTGGACCCTGATGCTCCAGACACTGTTCCGGTTGTCCCTGACCCTGCGACAGAGGGTCTAGCAGTTTCCGTCACCCCGACGGATGAGGCAGTTGTTCCCGGGCCAGCACCTGAGGTTCCCGCTGCCTGTGATGCTCCAGATGAGACTGCAGGTGCTCCAGATGAGCCTGCCACCGAGATTCTGCTTGTTTCGGGCTGGCCAATGGATGCTCCGGTGGCCCCTGGTGATCCCGATGATGATCCTGTGGACCCTGATGCTCCAGACACTGTTCCGGTTGTCCCTGACCCTGCGACAGAGGGTCTAGCAGTTTCCGTCACCCCGACGGATGAGGCAGTTGTTCCCGGGCCAGCACCTGAGGTTCCCGCTGCCTGTGATGCTCCAGATGAGACTGCAGGTGCTCCAGATGAGCCTGCCACCGAGATTCTGCTTGTTTCGGGCTGGCCAATGGATGCTCCGGTGGCCCCTGGTGATCCCGATGATGATCCTGTGGACCCTGATGCTCCAGACACTGTTCCGGTTGTCCCTGACCCTGCGACAGAGGGTCTAGCAGTTTCCGTCACCCCGACGGATGAGGCAGTTGTTCCCGGGCCAGCACCTGAGGTTCCCGCTGCCTGTGATGCTCCAGATGAGACTGCAGGTGCTCCAGATGAGCCTGCCACCGAGATTCTGCTTGTTTCGGGCTGGCCAATGGATGCTCCGGTGGCCCCTGGTGATCCCGATGATGATCCTGTGGACCCTGATGCTCCAGACACTGTTCCGGTTGTCCCTGACCCTGCGACAGAGGGTCTAGCAGTTTCCGTCACCCCGACGGATGAGGCAGTTGTTCCCGGGCCAGCACCTGAGGTTCCCGCTGCCTGTGATGCTCCAGATGAGACTGCAGGTGCTCCAGATGAGCCTGCCACCGAGATTCTGCTTGTTTCGGGCTGGCCAATGGATGCTCCGGTGGCCCCTGGTGATCCCGATGATGATCCTGTGGACCCTGATGCTCCAGACACTGTTCCGGTTGTCCCTGACCCTGCGACAGAGGGTCTAGCAGTTTCCGTCACCCCGACGGATGAGGCAGTTGTTCCCGGGCCAGCACCTGAGGTTCCCGCTGCCTGTGATGCTCCAGATGAGACTGCAGGTGCTCCAGATGAGCCTGCCACCGAGATTCTGCTTGTTTCGGGCTGGCCAATGGATGCTCCGGTGGCCCCTGGTGATCCCGATGATGATCCTGTGGACCCTGATGCTCCAGACACTGTTCCGGTTGTCCCTGACCCTGCGACAGAGGGTCTAGCAGTTTCCGTCACCCCGACGGATGAGGCAGTTGTTCCCGGGCCAGCACCTGAGGTTCCCGCTGCCTGTGATGCTCCAGATGAGACTGCAGGTGCTCCAGATGAGCCTGCCACCGAGATTCTGCTTGTTTCGGGCTGGCCAATGGATGCTCCGGTGGCCCCTGGTGATCCCGATGATGATCCTGTGGACCCTGATGCTCCAGACACTGTTCCGGTTGTCCCTGACCCTGCGACAGAGGGTCTAGCAGTTTCCGTCACCCCGACGGATGAGGCAGTTGTTCCCGGGCCAGCACCTGAGGTTCCCGCTGCCTGTGATGCTCCAGATGAGACTGCAGGTGCTCCAGATGAGCCTGCCACCGAGATTCTGCTTGTTTCGGGCTGGCCAATGGATGCTCCGGTGGCCCCTGGTGATCCCGATGATGATCCTGTGGACCCTGATGCTCCAGACACTGTTCCGGTTGTCCCTGACCCTGCGACAGAGGGTCTAGCAGTTTCCGTCACCCCGACGGATGAGGCAGTTGTTCCCGGGCCAGCACCTGAGGTTCCCGCTGCCTGTGATGCTCCAGATGAGACTGCAGGTGCTCCAGATGAGCCTGCCACCGAGATTCTGCTTGTTTCGGGCTGGCCAATGGATGCTCCGGTGGCCCCTGGTGATCCCGATGATGATCCTGTGGACCCTGATGCTCCAGACACTGTTCCGGTTGTCCCTGACCCTGCGACAGAGGGTCTAGCAGTTTCCGTCACCCCGACGGATGAGGCAGTTGTTCCCGGGCCAGCACCTGAGGTTCCCGCTGCCTGTGATGCTCCAGATGAGACTGCAGGTGCTCCAGATGAGCCTGCCACCGAGATTCTGCTTGTTTCGGGCTGGCCAATGGATGCTCCGGTGGCCCCTGGTGATCCCGATGATGATCCTGTGGACCCTGATGCTCCAGACACTGTTCCGGTTGTCCCTGACCCTGCGACAGAGGGTCTAGCAGTTTCCGTCACCCCGACGGATGAGGCAGTTGTTCCCGGGCCAGCACCTGAGGTTCCCGCTGCCTGTGATGCTCCAGATGAGACTGCAGGTGCTCCAGATGAGCCTGCCACCGAGATTCTGCTTGTTTCGGGCTGGCCAATGGATGCTCCGGTGGCCCCTGGTGATCCCGATGATGATCCTGTGGACCCTGATGCTCCAGACACTGTTCCGGTTGTCCCTGACCCTGCGACAGAGGGTCTAGCAGTTTCCGTCACCCCGACGGATGAGGCAGTTGTTCCCGGGCCAGCACCTGAGGTTCCCGCTGCCTGTGATGCTCCAGATGAGACTGCAGGTGCTCCAGATGAGCCTGCCACCGAGATTCTGCTTGTTTCGGGCTGGCCAATGGATGCTCCGGTGGCCCCTGGTGATCCCGATGATGATCCTGTGGACCCTGATGCTCCAGACACTGTTCCGGTTGTCCCTGACCCTGCGACAGAGGGTCTAGCAGTTTCCGTCACCCCGACGGATGAGGCAGTTGTTCCCGGGCCAGCACCTGAGGTTCCCGCTGCCTGTGATGCTCCAGATGAGCCTGCCACCGAGATTCTGCTTGTTTCGGGCTGGCCAATGGATGCTCCGGTGGCCCCTGGTGATCCCGATGATGATCCTGTGGACCCTGATGCTCCAGACACTGTTCCGGTTGTCCCTGACCCTGCGACAGAGGGTCTAGCAGTTTCCGTCACCCCGACGGATGAGGCAGTTGTTCCCGGGCCAGCACCTGAGGTTCCCGCTGCCTGTGATGCTCCAGATGAGACTGCAGGTGCTCCAGATGAGCCTGCCACCGAGATTCTGCTTGTTTCGGGCTGGCCAATGGATGCTCCGGTGGCCCCTGGTGATCCCGATGATGATCCTGTGGACCCTGATGCTCCAGACACTGTTCCGGTTGTCCCTGACCCTGCGACAGAGGGTCTAGCAGTTTCCGTCACCCCGACGGATGAGGCAGTTGTTCCCGGGCCAGCACCTGAGGTTCCCGCTGCCTGTGATGCTCCAGATGAGACTGCAGGTGCTCCAGATGAGCCTGCCACCGAGATTCTGCTTGTTTCGGGCTGGCCAATGGATGCTCCGGTGGCCCCTGGTGATCCCGATGATGATCCTGTGGACCCTGATGCTCCAGACACTGTTCCGGTTGTCCCTGACCCTGCGACAGAGGGTCTAGCAGTTTCCGTCACCCCGACGGATGAGGCAGTTGTTCCCGGGCCAGCACCTGAGGTTCCCGCTGCCTGTGATGCTCCAGATGAGACTGCAGGTGCTCCAGATGAGCCTGCCACCGAGATTCTGCTTGTTTCGGGCTGGCCAATGGATGCTCCGGTGGCCCCTGGTGATCCCGATGATGATCCTGTGGACCCTGATGCTCCAGACACTGTTCCGGTTGTCCCTGACCCTGCGACAGAGGGTCTAGCAGTTTCCGTCACCCCGACGGATGAGGCAGTTGTTCCCGGGCCAGCACCTGAGGTTCCCGCTGCCTGTGATGCTCCAGATGAGACTGCAGGTGCTCCAGATGAGCCTGCCACCGAGATTCTGCTTGTTTCGGGCTGGCCAATGGATGCTCCGGTGGCCCCTGGTGATCCCGATGATGATCCTGTGGACCCTGATGCTCCAGACACTGTTCCGGTTGTCCCTGACCCTGCGACAGAGGGTCTAGCAGTTTCCGTCACCCCGACGGATGAGGCAGTTGTTCCCGGGCCAGCACCTGAGGTTCCCGCTGCCTGTGATGCTCCAGATGAGACTGCAGGTGCTCCAGATGAGCCTGCCACCGAGATTCTGCTTGTTTCGGGCTGGCCAATGGATGCTCCGGTGGCCCCTGGTGATCCCGATGATGATCCTGTGGACCCTGATGCTCCAGACACTGTTCCGGTTGTCCCTGACCCTGCGACAGAGGGTCTAGCAGTTTCCGTCACCCCGACGGATGAGGCAGTTGTTCCCGGGCCAGCACCTGAGGTTCCCGCTGCCTGTGATGCTCCAGATGAGACTGCAGGTGCTCCAGATGAGCCTGCCACCGAGATTCTGCTTGTTTCGGGCTGGCCAATGGATGCTCCGGTGGCCCCTGGTGATCCCGATGATGATCCTGTGGACCCTGATGCTCCAGACACTGTTCCGGTTGTCCCTGACCCTGCGACAGAGGGTCTAGCAGTTTCCGTCACCCCGACGGATGAGGCAGTTGTTCCCGGGCCAGCACCTGAAGTTCCCGCTGCCTGTGATGCTCCAGATGAGACTGCAGGTGCTCCAGATGAGCCTGCCACCGAGATTCTGCTTGTTTCGGGCTGGCCAATGGATGCTCCGGTGGCCCCTGGTGATCCCGATGATGATCCTGTGGACCCTGATGCTCCAGACACTGTTCCGGTTGTCCCTGACCCTGCGACAGAGGGTCTAGCAGTTTCCGTCACCCCGACGGATGAGGCAGTTGTTCCCGGGCCAGCACCTGAGGTTCCCGCTGCCTGTGATGCTCCAGATGAGACTGCAGGTGCTCCAGATGAGCCTGCCACCGAGATTCTGCTTGTTTCGGGCTGGCCAATGGATGCTCTGGTGGCCCCTGGTGATCCCGATGATGATCCTGTGGACCCTGATGCTCCAGACACTGTTCCGGTTGTCCCTGACCCTGCGACAGAGGATCTAGCACTTGTTACTGTCAGTATGGTTGATGATCCAGTTTTACCTGAACCTATTACTGATATTCCTGTAGACCCTGATTCTTCTGTTGTCCTTGATATTCCAGTTGATTGTAGATATATGTCTGTCACTACTTCTGTTGGCCCATTTTCACTTGATCCTTCAGTTGATTGTCTACTTGTTTGTGACCCTACAGCTGATGAAACATTTGGGGAATATCTGCCAGTTGATGGTCTGGTTGCCCTTGATTCTTCAGTTGATGATCCAATAATTTCTGTCATACCAATTGTTGGCAGAGTTGTCCTTGACTTTTCAGCTGATGGTCCAGTAGTTTCTGCCCCTCCACTTGTCTCTGAACTTACAACAGATGTTCTAGTTGTCCCTATTAAACAAGTAGTAAATGTACAATGTTTTTTTTTATAGCTGTCTTTGTCTTTTCTTAAAATATAGGCACATATTGTTTTCTCTCTCTTTTCTGTAGCTTTCATACTTCTTCATCCCCATTGCCATTGCCTTATTCTGTATCCATATTTCATTCTTCCACAATATAATTTCTTCCTATTAATTTATTATTATCCTCTTTCTGTTTATTCATTCAACAATCACTTACTGAATATCTTATATAATATGTAAGTTCTCCATAATTTGTTTTACCCCTATTTACATCAAAACCACCCTATGATATATATGTTATTACTTTATCTATTTTAGAGAAGATATTGAGCTTTTAAAATAGTGTAAGTAGCTTTTCTAAAATTATATATCTAGTAAGTAAATAATTCTCTGCTCCTATAAAGTATCCTAGTTGTATAGGAGAGACATGCAGACATATAAATAAAATTACTATCTAACAAGTCAAATTCATAAACAAGAACTACATCAGAGCACTAAGATAAAGTAAAGTGATACCAAACCTCTGGGATTCTATTTTAGGCTGTCTGACTAGCAAAGATTTCTCTGAAAAGTTGCAGTTAATCTGAGATATGACAGGAAGCACACAGCTATGTGATGTTCTAGGGAAATAGCATTCTAGGTAGTGGAAACAACACTGCAAAAGACATCATGTTGAAATTAGCTACATATCTAGGGAAGTAGAATTAGGTGAATGTATATGAATCATGGGAGGTTAAGGGGATAACATTAGAAGATGAGGCCATATATAGGATTTGGTAGGTTATTGTGAATTAGAGGAGGGAAATTGGATATTTTTCTCAATTGAATATAATTTTATGCAGGGGAGTGATAGATTTACACATTTAAAATCTCTCTTATTTTATAGAGAATATATGGTAAAGGCATATAATGGAAGTTGGAAGACTGGTATGAGGTAATTTTAAGATGCAGGCAATATTTGAGTGCCTTGAGTTATAGTGGTGATAAAGGACATTGAGAACAGTGGATGGATTCAGGATATATTTTAGAAGTAGCATTAACAGGCCTTGTTTGCACTGGAAGGTGCAAAACAAAAAATAGAGGCATCGAGGATAACTATTAGATTTTTTTTCCTGAATAAACAAAAGTCAGTAATGTTACCTTTTATTGGTATGGGAAAGACTGGGAGAACAGGTGTGGGTCTGAAAGTAAATCAAGAATTCTATTTAGCTCATGCTAAATCTGAGATATTAGACATCCAAATGGCAAGTTATCAACTGAGTATGAATCTAGAGTTCCAGAGAAGACAAGACTGGGGTATACATTTGGAAATTTACATCTAAGATATCTTAGAAAATTTCCTATACCTGACTTCCTAAAGATTATGCATCCATGTCCACTAGGCCTGTCTTATCTCTGACTTCTAGGTGCTTCTCTATGAGCTCAATTTAAGGGAATTTTCCAGCCAAGTCATGCCCTTGCATTTTTCCATAGACTAGTTTGGCATCTATGGGCTAACACTCACTGCCTCTGAAACCTCAATTTTATTCTCATTTAAGGAACTTAAATTAGTATTCAGTTTAAGGTCTTGAAGAAATTAATCCCAGCGTACTTCATATCCTGTCATTCTTTGACATTGAGTAGAGCCTACATTGTGGTTTCCTCTGTTACCTGTGGCATTCTAAGCCCATATTGGGCAGTGTCTCTTTTACCCTAAACTCCAACTTCTTCTATAGCCAATTCTCTATCACAGCTACTTTTACCCTGTCCTCTGGATACATATTCAGTGGTTTTTAAAACTCTTCTGCATGCTTAACCATTTTACAGAATGCTTCTACATCCTCCTGGCCTTAACCTAATGGAATAAATTCTGCAACAACCTAGCAGAACCCAGAATCTCCAAGTCCTTTTGTGAAGGATTCTACTAAGGGATAAATGAAGATGGAAGCCTTGGATTTGTAGGGACACAGATCTACACAGTGTTGTGTGTATAGATTGGTGCATGTTTCCAACAAAGCTACAACCCTAGGTATAGCAGCATAGAGTCTACTTCCTCCCACATCTCCAATTCTTCTGGAAGGTCTTTTCACACAGCCTGTTATTTTTACCTCCTTTATAAGAATAAAGCCTCTTGATCCTTTACTAGACTGAGTGTTCTATTCATTTATTTACTTATTCACCAGATATTCACCAGATATTTATCAAATCAAGTAGCTAGGTACTGGAACACAACTGAAAATTAGAACAGCAAGGTGACAAGATCTTGCTCTAGTTTTGACAGAAATCCACCCTTTTGATAGCCTATATAGTAATGAAGAATGACCAGATGAAGAATGAACAATCTAGGGCCTGTTCTGGCCTCACAACATAGTCACCCTGTGACTGGAGTAATATGTTGTTGATTTTTTTCATAAATGAAATGTAAATAATTACTATATACTGTCAATAGCACAGGGTGGTTATATGATTTAAGTAAGTAAATGTATGTAAAAACATTCTGTCCACTTTACACTTACTGTATTTTTTTCTGAGCATCATTTTCTATTTTTGCTAAAATGGATTAATATGACTCATGAATAATATTATACAATGGGTAATAATTGCCTCATATCTTTATTTTATCCATTAAGTTGTACTCAATATATTGGATTTAAATCAAGGTTAAAAAAAAAAACAGTATAACTTTATTCTCCCAATTATATTTTTAGGAACTTTTTTGCCTATTTTATGAGAAATATTCACCAATCCTATTTATTTGTTTGTTTTTAACTTCTATATTTCTTTGAAACAAGTTAAATGTATGAGGCACAAACTGTTTAGTAAGGACTTCGCTTTGAGCAAATGAGTTGTTATGTCCTATTTGCAAATTCTAGAAAATGAGACTTTTATTTACTGTCTTCTTAGGGCCACACCCATGGCATATGGAAATTCCTGGGCTAGGGGTGAAATCAGAGCTACAGATACTGGCCTATGCCATGGTTGCAGCAATGTAGGATCTAAGTCATGTTCTGCAACCTACACCACAGATCATGGCAATGCTGGATCCTTAGCCCACTGAGGCAGGCCAGGGATTGAACCTGTATCCCCATGGATACCAGTCAGATTCAATACTGCTGAGCCAGGATAGGAACTCTGAAAATAAGACATTTTTAAACCAATGTGTAGAGATTTTAGGGAGTAAATTGTTTCCTGAATTTTTAGACAATTGAGAAGGCAATGTTTACTTATTAAATTATTCTCAGAAATTGGGACAGCTGTTCATCAAAGTTCTAGAACATTTTCTTGTTCAGTAAAAAGTTTATGGGAAATACGTTAATATTTTAAACTACAATGTTTTTTAATATTACTGAACCATGAATTTTTCTGATGTTAAAGATAGTGGATTTTTGCAAAAAACTAGTAAATGAAAGACTCTAAATTCTAATATCCTTGTTAATGCCTGATAATTTTTTAATATCTAACAGTCTTTTATTCAAGAAAGAAACAAATTTATTGAATCAAGTATTTCTATAATGGGGAAATTATATTATCAATCAATAAAATGCAAAATAGTTAACATGTTTTATAATTATTTAGTACCTTTGATCTATATTTTTGCTGATTGTTGAAGTGATTTTGTTTAGTGCAATGCGAACCTTAGATTTAAAAAAATGTAACTAACTGGATGAGAAATACGTCCTAAGAAGTCCCTAACTCAGAAAAACATTTAAGGACCAAATATAGAATGAAATGTTAGATGGTCACCATTACATTTTTTTATATAAATCCACTATAGTTGCATCAAGTAACATTCTAGTGATTTCTAAACTGGCCATATAAACATATCAGACTTAAAATGCCACATTAATCCTATCTGGTAATAGAGAACACATGAACTGTCAGATCACCATTATAATCTGTGACACCAATTGTACCACCTGATATTCCAGGTGTACCTGTTACAAAGGAAAAAAATGGAAAAGACTCATTCACAGAATTTTTTAAATTATGAGATAACCAGTTCTGACTTAAATTAACTTCCAACTAAAGATTAAAGAAGGATCTAATTTTCTATATCAGTAATAATTATTACTCTTTATGTTTTGAAAAATGACATACATTTTTGGCATACATTCACTCACTATTTCATTGTATGCTTGTCACAATCCCACTCAACAGATTACATTGCTCAGGGTTTTGTTTGATTGTTTGGATTTGGGGGGGGGGGTGTTTTGTTTTTATTTTTTGCAGAAGTTCCCAGGCCAAGGATTGGCTGAGGATCTAACAAGTCACAGTAGCAACCTGAGCCACAGTATGAAAACACCAGGTCCTCAACCACTAGGTCACCAGGGAACTCCCCATTACTACTCAGTTTTTACAGTTAAGAAAACTAAGATCACAGAGGTTAAGTTATTCACTCAACTATATGTTTTGATTCTAGGATCAGTGTTTACATATGGACTGTGCCTGTGCAAGATATTTTTGGATTTTCTTTTCCCCATCAGAAACGGTTATTGAATGTTTATCAAATGCCTTTTTTAGCTTTTATATGGAAAATTAGTTGTTTTTATTGTTACTTAGAGTTATTAGTATGATGAACTATTTTAATGGATTTTGTAATTTTGAAAAGCTTTCATTAAAAAGTAATAGGAATTATTATTACTAAACATTATTTTAATATGTTTTTGGATTTTAATTTCAGTCATTTGTCTTTTGCTATGCAAACTCTTTAGATGCTCTTTTTTTTTTTTGCTTTTTGCTTTTTTATTTCTCATCTGATAGAAAGGTTATATTTTTACAGTAACGTTTTTACATAATCCCATTATCATCCTCCCAATTTCCTTTTGGATACTGTCTATTGGTTGTCCCCTGTGGGCAGTGATAAAATTAACTCATAATTTTTTCTTTCCTTTTCCTCTTCTGTACTTTCTGTACTTTCCAATTTAAGTAAATACCATTTGCTTTCTTTTTTTTTGCTTTTGTGCTTTTTAGGGCCGCATTTGCAGCATGTGGAAGTTCCCAGTCTAGGGGTCAAATCAGAACTGCAGCTGCCAGCCTACACCACACCCACAGCAACGCCAGATGCAAGCCACATCTGTGACCTACACCACAGCTCTCAGCAAAGCTGGATCTTTAACCCACTGAGCAACACCAGGGGTTGAACTTACATCCTCACGGATACTAGGTGGGATCATTACCTCTGATCCACAATGGGAACTCCCCCATTTGCTTTCTTAATGCTCTTTTTTTTTTTAACTTGGTCTCCTATACTTTACTTGGTTATTTTCATTTGGTCAAACATGTAACATTTATATATTTTTCTTCCACTTTTCTTTCAATTTTTGTTATAGTTTTAGAGCTACAGTTAAAAATGTCAGTGCTACAATATTTTAGTTTGTTTTCAAAGCATCTTTTTGTTACTTAACATTTCTCCAATGATTTTATTAGGAATGGCTCATGGGTACATAATTCCCTGAATTCTTTCATGTTTTAAACTATTTTCTTATCACTTTACTGCTTGTGTTACTTTTAGGTGGATATAAAACCCTTGGCCCACATTTTCTTTCCTTAGGTATCTAAATGCTACTCTGCTCTCGACAAGTCTCATTGATTTTCTTTCTTTTTTTAATAACTACCTTTTGCCTCAATATCCAAAACTTCATCTTTCAAGTCTAACAATTTTCTAAAATAAGCTACACATTTGACTTTTTAGGAATGATTCTTCCAGGTATAAGGTAGGTCCTTTCAACAAGCAGATTTAGATCTATTTTTAACTGCAGGAAATTTGATTTAATTTATTATTTTATTTTATTTTATTTTACTTTTTTATTTTATTTTATTTTATTTTATTTTATTTTATTTTATTTTATTTTATTTTATTTTATTTTAGTCTTTTTGTCTTTGAAAGGGCCGCCCCGCGGCATATGGAGATTCCCAGGCTAGGGGTCGAATTGGAGCTGTAGCCACCAGCCTACAGCAGAGCCACAGCAACATGGGATCCAAGCCACGTCTGCGACCTACACCACAGCTCATGGCAACACCGGATCCTGAACCCAATGAGAAAGGCCAGGGATCAAACCCACAACCTCATGGTTCCTAGTCAGATTCGTTAACCACTGAGCGACGATGGGAGCTCCAATTTATAATTTTAGATATCTGTTCTCTTTCATTGCTTTTTCTTCTCCTGAAACTGCAATCATATATGTTGGATATTTTTGTGTTTCCTATAACTCTGCCCTTCTCTTTTTCACCTTATCATCTTTAAAAATGTCTCCAGCTTTTTTTAGAGGGCATGATCTTTCCATTTCTACCTTCTAATCTCTTTGCCATACTTTGTCTTATTTATTCTTTGTTCAGTACCTTGTCAGTTGGTCTTTCCTTCTGAGATAATCTTTCTTTTTTTTTTCAATATGTCTCCTGAATTTCATTAATTCCAAATTAATATTTTCCTACTATTTATGTATTTTTACCCTGTTTTTTAATTTATAATTTTGACATCTATTTATATCTTTGGTTTTTTTAATTTTAAATTTGTGTTATGAATGTTACCTGAATAAATGTTATACCTAATGTTATGTTTTTGAAACTGAGCAGAATGCTGAGCCTCCCCCCTACCCAAGTCCAAAGGCCCCTCCGTGTCTCCACCTCTTGTTTGTACAAAAGCTGAAATCTCCCTGAGTCATAAAAGCAGGCTCAAGCAGTTAATGATTAGGACATAAAGTCACAGCATCTTTCTGTGTCTGTTGCATATTCCTGAGGAATTTTACCGATACTACCTGAGGGGGGAAGCTAACTGCGTGATGACCAGACTGTAGCCATAACATAAGCTGCTCCATCTTGCAAAGTACTGAATCTATGGTTAGCACAATTCTAAGATCTTCCCTTGAGAGAATAAGATGAACATTATTGCTCATAATAATCTATAGTTTTGTGGGCATCAAAATAATTGTAGCTTGCTCTGCCTGTATATATAAATAGGCAACTAAAATTGTCAGCAAAGAGATACTACCGACCCCAGTCAACATCTTCCACTCTAAGAATATGGCGCTCTGTCAACATGAAGCTGTTACATAAGATGGACCGTGACTCCTAAGCCCCCAGAAATACAATGTCTGACAGAGGGAGATGGTAAGCAGCTTCTTTGCCCCTTTCCTGTTTGCCTACATCTGTTCCCTTCAAACCTTATAAAAATGAGATCGCTAGGCCACAGTTAAGCTAACCTGTTATTTCCCTAGAATAAAAGAGGTAGGAATGATGTTTTAAGTAGTTAAAGAATGACTAGCTCTCTACCCCTATCATCCCCCTTAGCAATTCTGCACGCAGACCATGGAGGCAAGATAACACCTGAAGAAAGATCAGAGGAGTCTGGCAGTTTGCATGCGATGGAAACTCATGCAGAACCTGAACTTTTGCCTCAAGGATTCACTGAGATTCTTTCCCCTTCTTATCTTTTAACTGAAATGGCCAAGTAGAATCTTTGGAGTTGGTTCTGGGATACAAGAGCACCTTTTTCCCATATTGCTAGCCTTTTGATAAAGCCAACTTTCCTTTCTACCAACATTTGCCTCTCAATTGGCTTTGCGGCAGTAAGCAGCTAAGCCTGAGTTCAGAAACGTTTATTATTCCTCTGCTTTATGACTAGATTTTTAGAATTTGCTTGCTAATACTGAAAATGTATACAAAAGAATAGTTTACTTTTTTTTCCTTTTTCTTTTTTCTTTCTTTTCTTTTTTTTTTAATTGTATTTTCCTAAAAATTCATGCAGTGAGTGGCAAAAAGGCTTTTGTGGGGTTCAGTAGATTTCTCAGATTGAAGGGTTCCTCTCATTACATTGAAGAAAAGCTCCTTTTATAAATGGAACATTTGTTTTGTCTGTCTTCTAATTTTTAATTATTACCATGTTTTCTTGAGACCCTTAGCTATAAGTACTTTTTTCTTTTTCCTTTGACATTCAGGCTCCAAGGACTCCTTCACCTTCTAATATGCCTCCTCCTTTACAAGCAGTCCAAGTGCCTTCTCAAGACACCAGTTGTCGGAGTTGCCGTCGTGGCTCAGTGGTTAATGAATCTGACTAGGAACCATGAAGTTGTAGGTTCAATCCCTGGCCTTGCTCAGTGGGTTAAGGATCCGGTGTTTCCGTGACCTGTGGTGTGGGTCGCAGACGCGGCTCGGATCCCGCATTGCTGTGGCTCTGGCGTAGGCCGGTGGCTACAGCTCCGATTAGACCCCTAGTCTGGGAACTTCCATATGCCGTGGGAGCAGCCCTAGCAGAGGCAAAACGACAAAAAAAAAAAAAAAAAAAGACACCAGCTGTCATTCCATAAACTCTCCAATCCTGTCTTTCAACCCCATGTTTGTTAGGGAACCTTTGACTGAAACCGCCCACTTTGGCCAGGCACAATAATAGCTGCTTGCGTGAGTTGTGTCATGACAGGAGGCCTCGATAAGAAACATGGTGCTTCTCTGAAAACTAACCAGAAGAATTTGGGAGGAGCCAGGAGGAGGGAGGAAAAGATCAACCTCCCAGAACCCTCGGGGCTGAACTCCATCTTGGCTAAGAGACGCATGCCATCGAGAATGACCCTGAGTCAGACCAAAAATGAGCCGAGCAAGATGACTGGCCAGAGAACCTGGAAACTCACCCCATTCTCATAAAACCTGAGGCTTTGAGCCACGTGGCAGAGCAATTCTGGGTTTCCTTACCCTGCTGCTCTCTGCCAGGTTCTCCACTTCTCAGTAAGGTCTTTTGCTTTGTCAGCTTATGTGTCTCCTCAGATGATTCATTTCTGAGTATTATACAAGAGCCCACTCTCGGGCCCTGGAAGGGATTCCTCTTCCTACACAAATTCACAAGTGCTCTGATTTCCCAGGTTTCAGATCTCTCAGTGTTCTCCAATCAGGTGAGGACCTCTCCTTCTGGTGGTGAACCCTAGTTGATGTTACCTGTGTTCTACCACTATTTTAAGAAGGATGAAAAGGGAGGTATAACTGGGAACTGCTGAAAATTCAGGTTCAGACTTGCCTGACTTCCCAAGACTTGTGGCTCCAGTGCTTGGTTCCCCAGGGGTGTCGCCATCTCCAACCCAGGGGTTGCACTGGCAACACCCAGGCATGGCCTAATTTTATAATAGGAGAACAAAAGCTAGCTAATTAAAAATATAAAACTTCATTGCATGAGGACGGCCTGTGTAAGAACAAATACAACTCTTTAAATAACAGGCTTTAATACTCTCTATTGAAACTAAGAAAGAGATTTCCCTTTTCCTTTTCTTAGAATATATACTTTAGAATATTTGTAAATTTCTTTCTAGTGCCTTTGAAATGGATGTAAGTCTTTTATAAGAAAAATCAGGAGTTCCCGTCGTGGCGCAGTGGTTAACGAATCCGACTAGGAACCATGAGGTTGCGGGTTCGATCCCTGCCCTTGCTCAGTGGGTTAACGATCCGGCGTTGCCGTGAGCTGTGGTGTAGGTTGCAGACGCGGCTCGGATCCCGCGTTGCTGTGGCTCTGGCGTAGGCCGGTGGCTACAGCTCCGATTCGACCCCTAGCCTGGGAACCTCCAAATGCCGCGGGAGCGGCCCAAGAAATAGCAACAACAACAACAAAAAAAGACAAAAAGAAAAAAGAAAAATTAATAAGCCTCTGTCAGTCTAATGACCCAGGAATGACTTTCTCAAGGACTTGGGCTCTATCTCTCTGAAATGTGAATCTCTAAAGGAGACAGTGTTCCTTGCCCATCTAGGCACAAAACTCCCATCATCAAGAGAGTTTTTTTTTTTCCTTTGTATTAAACCAATTACATAACATGATGGTCATCCCAACTGCCAGGTGAATTTAAGATGAACTACTATGTGTAATAAATGATGTTATCAAGTTCTCTTACCTAAGGACTATTTTTCTTGAGAACATGCATGTAAGAAATTGTATCTGCTTGGTGAGATTTCTTTCTGTCCTTACTATCCTTTAGTGAATTGATTCTAATTCACATCACATTCTATTTTTGTTTTTGTTTTTGTTTTTTCCCTGTCTTTTTAGGGCTGAGCCCATGGCATATGGAGGTTCCCAGGCTAGGGGTTGAATCGGAGCTGTAGCCACAGGCCTACGCCAGAGCCACAGCAACGTGGGATATGAGCCGCGTCTGCAACCTACACCACAGCTCACGGCAACGCCGTATCCTTAACCCACTGAGCAAGGACAGGAATCAAACCTGCAACCTCATGATTCCTAGTCGGATTCGTTAACCACTGCACCACGACGGGAACGCCCCCTTTCTCTCTTTCTATTTATCCTTCTTAATAACTCAATAATGAAACTGTTTTCTTTCTCTTCTACCTGTGTGGACAGGGTCTCTGGGTTGGGAGAATTTGTTTTCAGTTGCATTTCCCCCACACCTGAAATATGACTGCTGTTTATTCCCCTGAAATTGAATATATCCCTAAATTTTCACTGAGGTTACTTATGTTTCTAGTGTTTGCTCAAGTTAAAGTATATAGATATAATTATAAACAAAGAATGTCACCAGTAAACAAAGGTTGCTTGCTATTCCAGTAAGCAACAAATGTTGCCTGCCATCATGCCGTCAGCCACTGCATCCATACCCTATGGGCAATGCCCCTTGAGGGGAATTCACGATGGCGAAAAACAAGATACTGGCCCTACACAGTTTAGCTGCACATCTAAGGAATAATTTCAATGAGCCCAAATATTGCATCTTCCCATATAGAGAAAAGCACTAAAATCATTAACTTGAGATGTCTGTTTTGTTTTTTTTTTCCTCTTTTCTTCTTTCTTTTTTTTAGGGCTGCACCCACCCTATGGAACCTATGGAGGTTCCCAGGCTAGAGGTCAAGGAGCTGCCGGCTGGCCTATGTCACAGCCACAACAACATCAGATCCAAGCCACATCTGCCACCTACACCACAGCTCAAGGCAATGCCAGATCCTTGACCTACTGAGGAAGCACAGCGATCAAATCCACATCCTCATGCATACTGGTCCGATTCGTTAACCACTGAGCCAAGGTGGGAGCTCCGTGATGTCTGTTTTTCTTTATGATCAGCAGTAATCTTTTGATGTTAGACTACATGGTTTTTTCAGCCAAAAAACCTCCTATATACCCTGGCTCCTCCCTTACCTCTCCAAATACTTCCTCAGAGCCATTTGAGAGGCTGTCTTGCAGGCTATAGTCCTCAGTGAGGTTCCTGAATAAAACATAACTCACAAAGGTTGTGTATTTTTCTTCATTCAACACAGTCATAGTTCACTGATCCTGGCATCATGTTCTTTTCAAAATAGAATAATTCTGTGGTTTTCAACCCCAATTAATCAGCCCTTTTACCTGAAGGTCATCTTGAGTCCTCCTCTAACACGTGTCACTGAACATTTCCTTGATTCTAGAGTATCCTCTGCCTGCATCTTATACAGTTCCTGCATCTACGTTTCCTTGATTTAGTTTATCTTCTACCTTCTATTTTCTACGTGTGTGGTTTTTGCCTCTGTGTGTATATAAATATTCATTTCTCCAGCTCAAAAATCAAGTTCTGAGAGAACCAGTCCCTTACTTTATTCCTCTCCCAATGTTCTCTAGGGCACCCAGTGTGATATCTTGCACATAATAACTCAGTTTATTTCTAATTGTCTTCAGTTTTGACATGACACAAATAATAATTAAAATTTCCAGGAAACCTTGTCCCTGACAAAATTTTAAGAAAAAAAATCACATCTCTATTGTCTGGTTCATTCTGATTATGTACTTTCAGTACCTGATGCTCCAGAGGTGTCTTCACCAGCAGCTCCAGTGGTGGCAGCATTTTCCCCTCCAGTTGTTCCTAATTGAAAATAAAAATGGTTCTCAGTGGACATTGGGGTTGCAGTATTTAGCAAATCAAAATGCAGGACATAATCTGAATTCCAGATAAGCAACAATTATATTCCAATTATTGCTTGGGATGCACTCATTACCCCCCAAAAAAATCCTTATTTATGTGAACTTCAAGTTTAAATGGCATCTTGTGCTTTATCTAGTTTATGTAGTTGGTTGTGATAAAAATGCTCCAACTACCCATATTGCAGTTTCTTGAAATTATAGCTCTTAAAAGCCATAGCCATTTCTCAATTCACTCAAGTTTCTCATAAGAACCTGGACTCTCTGCTAAGCTCCTGATGGAGCATCACCACCAGGGCTCAGGTAAACCTGCACCTTGCCTCTGTGTTGGGCAAGAACCAGTGAAAGTGGTCTAGCTGTGATGCCATTGCCAGTTCCAAGGGTAGTTCCAGCAGGCTCTCCTGTTATGCCTGATAAACACAATATTGGGAGGGCAAAAACACTATTGCACAGTACTATAGTACTTTTGAAGGGAAGATTTGGAGACACCAGAAAAAAAAATTCTTCTTGAAAATGTTAATCACATTTAGATCCTATTCTACATCTTTTGTTGGATAGTATTTTATTAACTAATACTGAGTGAAATTAGTAGTATTCTGATGAAACACTCCTTTTTGACAAAAGTCATGGCCTCTGAATGACACTCTCTACTCACCTAACTTGCCTTCAGATGATGTCACTTCACTGCTTGGTATTCTAGTTGTTTCACCACCTAATGACCTGGTGGTCTCTTTCAAAATAAACAATATCTATACTGTTTAACTGATTTTAAATATATATATCTTCAGTTAAGCAGAAAAGAGTATGCTGTTCAATGCTTTCCAAACTTTATCACACTTTTACATTTCACTCTTTCCAAAACTTATCACACTTATACAATTCACGCTTTCTAAAAACTGATCATAAGAATCACCTGGGTTGCTTATTAAATATACAGATATACTAGCCCAGTGATTGTCAGGCCAAGCTATACATTAAGAAGTAACAGCAAGGCTTTTAAAAAGTTCTTATGCCAGGACCCTTCCTCCAGGAATTTTGATTCAATTAGTCTGTAAAAGGCTCTTCAGTATGTATTTACAAAAACGCTTCTAGCCAGTTATAACTTGTAGCCAAGACTGCAAACCATGACTTTTGCCCCACTTCAGATTCATAGCCTCAGAAGTTCAAAGGCAGGAGTCTTGGATTCTGAAACAATACAATTTGCTATAAATCACCTCTGAGCTGATGATAGGAAAACACTGCTCGTTAATCCCATAAATGTAGAGATACTGAGGTCATGAGTATGTGCATTTATGATAATTAATAACTCAGAAGTGCTGGCAACTTCCCTAAGATCAGTAAGCAGGGGCTTCAGACCACCCATTGCCATACCTGGAGGGCCTTCCGGGGTCGTGCCTGGGGCAGCTGAGTCCTCACTTGTGCTCTTGTTCCCAGACACGGTTGTGACACCCTCTGATACTCCTGGGGCCCCTGACAAAGAGTGGGGAGGCAGTATTACTTCCATTGTTTAAGGATTCTACATGTCACTCTACTCTAATGCCACACAATTGAGGTTTCTAATACAAAAGAAATCTTTAAATGCGCCTTAGGATTTCTGTGGTGAGAGGCTCTTACATCACCGGAGCTTAAATCTTTAGTCCAACCTGTAATATGTTCCATGCCCTTTAATAGGGGCTAAGGTGCACATCCTGATTTGCCTGATATTCCTGGGCTTATGGATCCTGGGCTTGGTTCCCTGGGTGTGCTATCATCCTCACCTCCCGGTATTGATGCACTAGGAGCCCCTTCTCCTCCTGAAGCAAAAATAGTAGTTGGAAAAATACCCTAGACATAAACCAGGTCATTTAATCCTATAAAAATCCTCTGAGGCAGGTAATATCACTATTTCCACTTAACAGATATGGTTAAATGACCTGCTCCAGGTCACCCAGGCAGTCTAGACCCAAACTCATATTCTAACCCATGCTTCTCAGATGTTCGGTGGTAAAAGAACAATTCTGTAGTTTTCAATCTACTATATTGATGCTTGGGAAAAATGTCATGAAAGTAGAGGAATCAAAGTTTTAAAAATAAAGCTATATAAAACATAAATTTTTATTCAACAAATATAAAATTGTTATGTCAAACGGCCATGTTTCTAAAGATTTGTTTTCTGTTTCAATTCTTATCTCACATTGGGTCAGTAATAAACATCCTGGATTGCATTCATGTGCAGATCAATCTGTGAGAAAGCTCTGCTCGAGATCCCTGTCTTAACTGCCTAATAACTAAAGAACGCTGATTGACTCATCATTATTGCCTAAGCAATTCCGATTCAATTTTTAGAAAATATACAGTAAGTAGTCATCACCTTAAAATTTCAATCAGTTACTGATCTAATTGGAATTAAACAGTTGCTTAATTTGTACTGCTCTAATTTATTTCTTTCAACACATCATTTTTTTTTTTTTTACGTAAACTTAAATCTTATTCCAAAAAGTATTTAAGACATCAATGTGATTTTAAGTTTAGGGAATAGCCTAGTACACTGCTTGTTTGAAATATTTTTTCAAAATCCAAACTCATAAATTCTTTCTTAAAAGCACAAAGTTACTAATAAATTACTCTGACAGATATTTTTTACATATAGAATCAGGAATTAACAGACTAACCTGTAGTAAAAGTTTCACTGAGAAAACTCAGAGTTGTTCCTGATGAGAAAAAAAGAAATGATGTGAATATTCTGATCTCAAGGGGAAAATACTAGAAAGATTGCTCACTTGTTAATTTGCTCACTAAACACATAGTAGTTTGCAATATACTTAGTTTTGAGTGTCGACAATACATTTTTTTGTGTGTGGCCACACCCGCAGCATATGGAAGATCCTGGGCCAGGCATTGAATCTGAGCCACAGCTGTGAACTACGCTGCACCTGCAGCAATGCCAGATCCTTTAACCCACTGTGCAGGGCCTCTGAAGAAACCCACTGCACCACAGCAGGAACTCCCATACATTTGTATTTCATCTTTAGAATAGTGACATTATAATGTCACTCTTTTCAATGGACATGCATATGTGTGTGGTGGATGTTTATACACCACGCATATGTGCATATGCTGAATTCTACCAAATACAGTGTAATAGAATATATCAACAATGAGACCTTTGTTCTCTCCTAAGCAGAGGCTGATTTTGCAGTTTATAATTTCTGTGACTTAACTTTATTTCTGTCTTCACCGTCAGTATTTTTCTACTGAGTAGCACTTAGTCTATAAGGCAAGGAGAAGGAGAAATATTTTCCAAGGTTTATTTTTGTGATTGGATATAGCAGGTTCATGGAGATAAACCATGAAGTTACCAGTAAACTCCTGAAGGAAGAGGCCATATTTTATGGGCATTCCCAGCACCTGCCAGGGATGTGGTAGAAGCTTATTTGTTTGTTTGTTGAGGTGGTCTGTGGACTTAAACATAAGCCTTTATTAATCCTCTATCTCTGTCCCTCTTGTCTACTGACTCTTTGTCCAGCCACACTGACGTTCTTTCAGTCTTTCAAACCTGCTATTTGCGGTACCCTGTACTTGGAACACGGTACCCGCCCTCTTCTC
Source organism: Sus scrofa (assembly GCF_054392235.1). Taxonomy (NCBI): domain Eukaryota; kingdom Metazoa; phylum Chordata; class Mammalia; order Artiodactyla; family Suidae; genus Sus; species Sus scrofa. Next base: position 79,014,892 of record NC_139387.1, on the reverse strand, counting down.
CTAATTCAAATTCCTTTGGTCAGTTCTAATTCAATCATCTTTTCTTCAGCCTTTCCTGAAAATCTTGACTTGATGAAATCCACTCGTCACCCACCCTACCCCCATTTTATTTTATTTACTTTTATTTTACTTTTTTGGTTTTTAGGGCCACTCCTGCGGCATATGGAGGTTCCAAGGCTAGGGGTTGAACTGGACCTACAGCTGCCAGCCTATACCACAGCCACAGCTATGCTAGATCCAAGAGTGTCTGTGACCTACACCACAGCTCACAGCAATGCTGGATCCCTAACCCACTGAGTAAGGCCAGGGATTGAACCTGCATCCTCATGGATACTAGCCGGGCTATCTCCACTGAAACACAACTCCACTCTACCCCCATTTTAAGAACTTCGTAGCTCTTGTCATTGATGCAAGTTTCCATTTGCTTTTGTAATTACTTAAGTGATATCCATCTTCCTGACTAGACTATCATTTTATGGTTTATGCTTTAGGAATACAAGGACCACATCTATTTTAATTCATCTTTAAATCTCTAACAGTATCAGAATGCCTAGTACATATCAGGTGCTTGATAAGCATTTCTCAGGGGAATGAATGGATTAATTAATCACTCAATCAATGAAGTAAAAGTAGCACACCTATTCTGCATCTGAAGAATTGAGCTCAGAAAAGGTAAATGATTTGTTCAAGATCTCTGACAGTCAATGAAAGTTGGGACTAAAATCTAAGTCACCTAGCCCCTTGGATTCTGACCCATACAACTTTTTATGTAATGCTGCTTCTATAATGTATCACCTCTTGTAGTTTATTATTTTTATTATCCATTCACCAATTAATGATAATATTTATAAATTAGACTAGACACTATAGAATATAATAGCAAATAAATAAGATAAACTATCTCCCCTAATTACTTCACAAAACAGACATAGTGTAAGTCAAGCAGTTTGAGAGAAGATGTATGTGAATATTTTGAAAATTACTGTCAAGCTTTGGCTGAGGAGATTTTCCAATCAATATCAAGTAGAATCCAACAGACCAATTCAGATCTTGATATCTTTTCTCACTAACAAGATAATACTTGGACATTTGAATTAAAATACCTTGTTGTTCTGGATGTAAGAATCACGTAGAAAGACTCTTATGCCATGGTCCACAGAGACAATCAACACTACAGTGATGTAGCAAGAAAGACCCCAACACATCAAAAGACTTTGGTGCAGAGACCTTTTCCAGTATAGATTTAACCTTTAAGGAATTCCAATGATCTTGATTGGAACTCTTTTAAACTGAAGGCAGTCACATTTCATGAAAAGCAGCATTATCACATTATCACATGGAGAAGAATCAATCTTCTCCAGAATTTCCACATCTGACTATGTGGGGATGAACACAGAGTTAAGGGGAATACAGTGTGTGTGATTCAGTGTGGCGAAGGAGGCAACATGCTCCTGAGTGGATCTCAAGGATCCATATTCTATCAGGGCCATGAGAGGTGTCTCAGCCAATCACAGATTGGAGTACAAACCACTCGGGCTATTATGACATAGTTCCCTTTTCCCACAAATGAACTTGAGAAGAGGGAGTCTGAAATTGTTGATAAAGCAATAAAAAGTAGGGATAAGCCTCTACTCACAGGAATACATGAGAACCCAATCCACTTTTCACCATGGTTTAATTACCCAAACTGATAGATGAAGCATGACTGTTCTCATTAGTTTTGACATCAATAGCCATTACAATTTCAAGGGACTTTTCCATTATTTGCAAATGAACAGACAAACTAAAGTACTTGATGATATGAATTACTGTGTATCAGATTCTTTGTTGCCAAGACACAAATGATACTAGAAAGAGCTTCCTTTACCAAAATATTTATAGCTCTGTGTATTATGACAATTTGCAAAATGATTGTCCATTTTAATCATGATAAACTTGACTATTAAAATAATTTATTTTATTTATTATTTTTATCTCATTGTTACTTCATGATAAACTTTTTAAAATAAAATCTTGTAATTAATTTCTCAGCTACCACAAAGGTTTTTTATTACTTCTAAGAACCATTTAAATTCTTATAAAATTTATGAAGTATTTTATAAATGATTGTTTTGTCATTTTCCTTCAATGGATTCCTTTTTACTTAATATGAATTTCTGAAGGATAAGCGTAAGGGATATCTATGACATTTTTCCTAATAGCAAATCCAGTACTGCAAAATTTGATTTTTGCAAAATATCTTACTTCTGAAAAAAATTTAGAATTCATACACTGGTTTTAATTCAGGAAGTGGTATATTTGTGATTAATTGTTGAAACTAATACTAAACTCCTCTGCTAAGATGTATTTGTTTACATAATGAATTATTATTTATAAAACTGATACTAGTAATAAACTTGACTTTACCTAGTACTTACTATGTATTATACTAACATGTGCTATCACATTTACTCAAGTCCGGTAATGTAGATATTATATTTTCCCCACTTAACTACTGAGAAAAACTAAAGTTCAGAGTATTTGAGGGGCTAAAACTAGGGTCATACAGCTAGTAAGTGGAAGAGAAGAGATTCAAATTCTTATCTTTCTGCTTCCGCTTCCCACTATACTCAGCTGGTTCTCTATAATATTCTGGTGCAATTATTTTATGTCTATTACTAATGCAATTTTAGAATAAGCACATTATAAAAACAAATCAAATTTACATATAACCTATATTGTAAAATTTTGATATTTTGACTTTTTGAGAAAAAAATGCATTTTAAGATATTAAATTGTTATGTAGCAGAAACCCGCTTTTTCAGTTATATAAGTATCCCATTTAGTCAATGAGCTAATTTTAGTTTTAATGGAAACTTATTAATAAACTATAAATTGTAACACAAGTCCCAATTTGATATTGGAATTTGCAGCTATCTATACACTACTACTTCAATAATAGATTTAAATTAAATTCAACTTTATTTTCTCTCAAAGATCAAAGCACAGACTCATTAAGGCTAGAATCTAGAAAAAAAAAATGGATTTTAATCCTCTCTCTGCTACTTATTAGCAAGTAACCTTGGACACATAACCTCTTTGTGCTTCCATTTCTTCATTTGTAAACTGAGGAGAATAATGGCATCCATTTCATAGCGTTTTCTATACCAAATAGTATAATATGTGTCAAATGCTTAGTGCTCAGTGGGTGTTAGTTCTGTGTCAAGAACTGTCAATCTAAACAGGGAAAAAACATGCTTGCATAATTTTCTTCTAAAAATAACATACTTATTGGAATGGATGGCTATGTATTTATCAGGGTATTTTAACCCTTTGAAAGCATGTACTGTATAGAAAAGAGATATATAAGCATAGGGAAAGCATATGCTTTGCATATTGCTTCCTTTGTGTTTTAAGTTATTTTTGTAATGTTTTTGTAAATGTGTCAAAAGTGCACTTCATGCCTATGCTATTTACCTCAAAGATATGTGCAACAGTAAATTCATATCTCAACTTCTATCCAAAGTGCTTGAACATAAAGTTAAATAAATCATCAATCCTATTCTGAGAAACTTTGCCTTTCTTCTGTCTGGCAGGAAGACTAATTTATGTATGTATGTATGTATGTACGTATGTATGTATGTTCAGGGCTTCACTTTGGGTATATGAAAGTTCCCTAAGGGTCAAATTGGAGCTGCTGCTGCCAACCTACACCACGGCCACAGCAACGTGAGATCCGAGCCGCGTCTGCAACCTACACCACAGCTCACGGCAACACTGGATCCTTAAGCCACTGAGTGAGGCTTAGGTCGGAACTGTATCCTCATGGATACTCGTCAGATCCATTTTTGCTGAGCCAGAACGGGAACTCCAAGAAAGGCAATTTAAATTTATGGAAAGGACTTTAAAATAACTTACACAATCCTTTCAATTTATAAGTAAAAAACAAAAACAACAACAAATGACCAGTGGAAAGTACTTGATACAGGGAAGTAATGATCCAATACTTGATAAAAAAAAGTTCTCCACCTAGGGAACAAGATAATGGCAAAAATGTGCCCTTCCGCGCGGTCTCATTGAAATAAATCTTATTCAAGAATTATAGGTTTTTAACACCAAATTGATATCTAAGACTGCCGAAAATAAAAATCGGACAGCTTTCGTTAAACTAAATTAACCCACTAGTCATACTGTTTCCATTCAGAAGTAATAATATATCATTCAAAATGAAAGCACTTTTAGGACACTGAGACCGTAATCCAAAATTCTGGGTAAAATGGGTTCTCTTGTCCAAGAAAAAAATCCTTCCATCTATTGTAGATAGTTCCTGGAGAGGTAATAATACATTCTCAAGAAAAATGATATGTTTTCCTAGCTGTATTACAGTATCTTTTCAGCATCTATTTAAATATTTTTTGGTTGAGGCCTACTGTATTTAGAAAGAAATGAAAAACTTGCTAGTGATGAAGACTATAAACTCTTATTTGTGGATCCATTTTTCTCATCACTGATCAAGCAAGGTTCACCACTAAAACGTTAAAAAATAAAAACCATTATGTAGTTCTAGATTTATCACAATTTGTCAAATGCTGTTCAACTCTTAAATCATTGACGTCAGTAAAAGAAATGGGATGTGACTTCCAAGCCTACAATTTGTGCAAGGCAATTACTCCACAAAAGGATCCTTGCTTCCTTTAAAAACGTTCTAAAAGCAAACACTTTAAACTGTTTTATTTTTACCATGACATGATGCTTATTGAATGAATTTCTAAAGCCATTTTTTTTAAGTATGTTGGTGTACCTTAAAATGAAATGTTTTATTCTCACATGAAAAATGAAAATCAATAGAATATTAGACATGGCTGTTTTTTAAGGGCTTCAAAATAAGACTATCAATGAAGATTCAAATACCTTCTGAGATGCTTTCCATCCTCACTTTAAGTAGACTGTTACGACTCCTCAGTCACCAGTAAATGGACATGTTATCGCTTATGGTTGTCAAAATTCAGAAATGTCACATTTTATTCTGAATATTTCATACCCAGTCCAGGAATGTATGGCACAGTTGAAGTATACAATTTAGGATTATTTATGGAATTGATTGAATCAACAGAGATGACCAAGTTGAATGATCTGAGACCCCAAGTCACAGATTTTTGAGGAAATGAAATAAATTATTATTTGAACAATTTCTAAATTATAAATTGTTCTGTATTATATGGGCATAATCTCAGAAAAGAAGATGTGGAATAGTGGATGAGGAGCTAAGAATTAAACCACTAATAATCATTTTTAAATTGAAATTTAATACCCCAAATTTCATATGTGTCAGTTCATCCGGGAAATAAACACGAATTTACTCCAGCAACAAGACGTATGTATATGCATATATATATGACTGGGTCACTATGCTGTACAGCAGAAATTTACACAATGTGTGAAAATAGAATGTGTACATGTATGTGTAACTGGGTCACCATGCTGTACAGTAGAAAAAAATTGTATTAGGGAAATAACTATTAAAAAATAATAATAATAAAATAAATAAATAAATAAACAAATGTATAATAAAAAAAGAAAAAAAGTGGAGTTCAGTTAGGGGAAGAAAAAGATCCTAAATATAGGCAAGTGGGACTGTTTATTCTAATATGAAAAAAAAATTTAAACATACGTGAAAACATTTATCTGTTATTTTACAGGCTTTCTAATGCACTTACCTATTGTTCCACTGCTTGAGGTTGTAATCGCTGGAATGGAAGCTGCTAAATTGGAGAAAACATTGAAAAAAATAAGTTTCATATAAAAGGAAAATATGTTTCTGAGAACATCTATGGTCATATGTATATGGATCAACCTGAAATTATTGTTTCAGAGAAATTTGATTATATAGGTAAATAGGTGTCAAAATGTAAAATCAAAGTTTTAAAATCTACAGCCACAAGTAAAAAGTCAAAGACTCTTTGTTTGTCTACTGTTTTTTTTCCAAAGTCTTCCTCTAAAATCTCAAAAAAAAACACACAGAAAACAAAATCTTTCCCTAAAAGTGTAACTGCAAAAGTATAACACTGAAAGAAGAAGTTCTGAATTTTTAAAAAATGTCTTCTTGATTAAGTTGTGGTTGATGATGATGGCTTACCTGTGCTTGAGCTACTGGTTACCAGTGTGATTGCTATGCAAAGAAGGAGACAAATATTTGGAAATGTATGTTAACATGGCATTGAAACAGAAGATTAAAAAGCCTTTTTTAAGACATGGTTAAGTATCTCTGGAATGCAAATAAATGATTAAATGTAACAGTTAATTCACCAGATATTCACATATTTCAATATACTCTATTCCTCTTTCCACTGCTTTAATTACAAATCATTCAGTTAAAGTTAAAATTCCTTGGTATTAGTGAAAAAATGTACATTATTTTCAAATAATTTAGCACAGAATTTTCCTTTACAGCCAATTTTTTTTCAAAATTAGTAGTTTGTAGAATGTTCTTTTTAGAACATTTTTAGGAAAGTTGTTCACTAGTATTACAATTGGATGTATATTCTGCTATTTGACCTTTAGGAAATAAATATATAGAGAGTAACAAATCTGAAAAAAAGGACCAAAATGCCTGAGTTGCAAATTCACTTTGCTGCTAATTTAGAATCTAAAAAACAATAAACATTTTTTTTTTTTACCTGCTTCAGTGCTTAATATGGAGGTAGCTGTTGTAGTAGAAACTGTTTAGGGAAGACAATATTTATGAAAATAAATTACTTGAATAGTTTTGCTGGCAAATTTAGTTAAAAAACCAGTTATTATAAACTAAATAAAAGTTTCTGAAATTGTATTCAGAGGTTAAATGACAAAACAATCTTTCATTTAAGTCAATATGAATAAGTCTATATATTTATGTCCAACAAAAATAACTAATTATTTGCTATTATTACCACTTAACCAAAACACATAGGAGCTTTATAAGGTCCATTTATGGGATGAGATGAACCCTGACATGTGATACCTTAGCTTTAGGGAAGTGACCAATGATAATTAAAATAAATAGCATTTTATTGGTGATCACCGACTAAATGCATTAGCAAAATCTAAGGCTTCCAGTTTACTATACTGTCTTTTGACACCATCCCCAAATATTGATCAACAGCAAATAAAAATTCCATTCTTGAATCACACAATCCAGGAATATGCAAGCGTACTGCAGCAACTCCAAATACACATATATTGCCAGTAAATTAAAGGTTCCAAACACTGAGTTAAACTGCATGTTGCCCAGCACACACTTAAATGGACATAACTGAAATAACCTTAGAGCTTGCAACAAAACATGAGTTAAGAAAAATGAACTCTTTATTTCTATGTTTTCAAGTCTTCTCCCAGTGTTATCGTGATTTCAATTTACTTCACAGGAGACCACATTTACTTCTTTTTCGTTACACTTTTTTCAATTATCATCTAAAAATGTCAAGCTTTGGATTTTTTTTTTTTTTTTTTTGACTTTTTGTCTTTTTCTAGGGCCACACTTGTGGCATGTGGAGGTTCCCAGGCTAGGGGTCTAATCGGAGTTATAGCTGCCAGCCTACACCACAGCCACAGCAACGCGGGATTCAAGCCGAGTCTGTGACCTACACCACAGCTCACGGCAACACCGGATCCTTAAACCGCTGAGCAAGGCCATGGATCGAACCCGTAACCTCATGGTTCCTAGTCAGATTCGTTAACCATTGAACCACGACGGGAACTCCTGGATGGTGATATTTAACTAACAAGCATATATTACATATTGTATGTTCTAAACACATTCCTAACTTAATTCATGGGAGTATAATGAAATAGTATTTTGACATATTTTCCAATAACTGTTAATTTTAGTTAGGAATTTTAGATCAGCAGATTTACCAGTATATGTTTTACTGGCACAGATTCATGTGAAATTATAAATGATTACCCACAAAAAGAAATTAGAAATACACATTTAAACTATAATGATGATTTTACCTGTAAATGTTGAATTTGTAAGAGCAGATTCTGAAATAATATTAAGTTAAATTAATGACAGGAACAAAAAATTGTGCAAAAAATTCTACAACCCAAGCTGCCTCAGAGTTATCTATCTCTTTTTTATTTCACTTCTTCTGATTTCTAATATGGAAAGGAGTCACTTATATATTCTTTTGAAGCTTATTGATACTTGCTGCTAGGATTGTGTTGCACATGAGCAATCCTTCAAATATTAATTTCTTTCAGTATAATCCTCACCTTCCACACCATCCCTTTATTAAACTCTTTTAACTGATGTCTCCCTCCATTAAATTCCAGAAACTGCAGATAGGCAAGCACCCACCAGCCGCAGAACTGCCTCCTCTAGCAGTGGTTCAACCTTGGCAGCATTGGTTTTGAAGTGACCCACATAAATGCATTGAAATGGTATTGTCTCAACCCACTGAGGAGCAGCCTATAGCATTAAGTACCTACCCTACAGCTGCTGATGGTCTCAAAAGATCCTCAATAATATTATCTCAACTTTATCTCAACTTTATCTCAACTTTCCTAAGTCAATTAGATTAAATATAGGGACTCACCACTGCACTCCAACTCTCCTGCGATGCAATAGCTGAAAGTTAAATTATAAACAAAGAATGAGGTTGACATTTTTAACTCCTAGTGATACACATCTCCCAATTTCAAACCAACAAATCGCCTAACTGTGAAAATCAAAACAGAACCAGTAAATGGTTGTTTCCCCAAGAGTGGGCTATGGATTCAAACTGTTTGTGTTGTCGTGTACTGTTTCCTAATCTTTTCACTGAGGAGTTCTTGGGACCTAAAGGGATGCTTTGCCGTTAATCTGGAAAGTTAATCTTTACATCTTCAGTTTCAAACAGGACATTTTGTTTTGATGGCCGCTTTGCTCTAGTGGAGACCTCACCTCTTTGCATCCATGTTTACTGTCTAAAAGCCTACAAACTTGAGCTTACATTTTGAGAATGAAAACTTTTTTACCCCAAAAGTGACATTTTCTGTCCTGTCTTCTGAACTAAGCATAAGATTGAATAATCTATATGTTATGTGGATTCACTGGAAACACAAAGCAACCAGTATCAAGTGATATAAAACCGAACCTAAAGTGGATCTTCTCATTTAAGAATAACAGAGTTAGGAGTTCCCATTGTGGCGCAGCAGAAAGAACCCCACTAGGAACCATGAGGTTGTGGGTTCAATCCCTGGCCTTGCTCAGTGGGTTATGAATCCAGTGTTGCCATGAGCTGTGGTGTAGGTCGCAGACACGGCTCGAATCCCATGTAGGCCGGCGGCTACAGCTCCGATTAGACCCCTAGCCTGGGAACCTCCCTATGCTGTGGGTGCAGCCCTGAAAAGACAAAAAGACCAAAAAAAAAAAAAAGGAATAACAGAGTTAAAAATTACATACACATATTTTTTTCTTAATTGTTTTCTAAATAAAAATGCAAAAAAAAAAAAAAAAAACAGAACTATTGGACAGTTAGTAGAGAATGTACCATATTCTCCCACAGTTATCCTGGATCACTCCACCCGCTGGTATGATATCATTATAGAAGCAGCTGCACTCAGATAAACTGACGCATTTCATGGTGTTCTCATCCAGGTAGGGAGCACTGTCTGGGCACTTAGCATAGCAGCCTGTGTGTAGAAATGACCCACAGTTCATCTCTAGTTGCAGAAATTCATCATACTGCATTATACATTTGTAAATTTATTTCAGTGATTCCATGAACTGAAGTAGATAATGGCAAAATTACATCACACTACACTCTTAGTGAAAATATATAAAATTGAACAGGATTCAGTTCCTCTTGCAGTGAAAGATCAACCTAAGAATTTAGACATTCTGGCTGATTTAATTTTTTTCTACAATGTTTCCTAAAATATTTTTAAACAATTTGCTATTTTAATGACAGGCACAATGTTGAATGTAATATAAGGCTTTGAAAAATGTCTTGAAAGGTGAGTGTCAATTCTATATATCTACTCTTGCAGGGGTTGAGAAGTCATCATAAAATGGGCTGAAAAGCCCCCAAAGCCTGGGATTTAACGTTTTTTTTCTGTAACTTTTCTTTCTTTTAAAAAATTAATTATAGTTGACTTACAATGTTCTGTCAATTTTTGCTGCACAACAAATTGACACAGTTATACATATATATGCAGATACATCCTTTTTCTCATAGTATTTTGCATTTCAGATGGATAAGCAATGAGGTCCTGATATATAGTACAGAGAACTATATCCAATCATTAGTGACTCGTGGAAAGATTTTGCATCATCTTCTTTTCTTGCCATTTCTCTTTTTCTTTAAGATATGTAATGCTATGAGTAAAATACCTTTTAACCATGGGATATAGGTAACTGTCCTCCATTCAAGAGAATACATCATATGTTGCATTCTGAAACTACATTCTCAACAAACTACATGGTATCATGAAAGGTGTAAAGACTGACAATGGGATCAGATTGCTATGTTCTCCCTCTCCTATTAAACAGATGATTTATGTCTAGAGAAAATATTTCTAATATAGAAATATTAACATCATAATAAAGATAACTTCAGTAAATTACAAAATGTAACATACTGAGTTGGCAGAAACTAACATGATTTTTCAGTTTTAAGATATCAGTGTAATTTGTATCTCTTGCATATTATTAAAATATGACTTACCTTCTAAAAGTGCAGAAAATTTCTGGCCAATTACTCGATCTTTGCATGTTTTTGCAGTCACTGTACCACAAGGTTCATAACGCCAGCTGCATTCCCCAGGTGCATTATAATAATCACAGTAGACAGCTATAATTGAATGATATCAAATTACTTCCATTCATTAGCTGACAATTTTCTACTTTCATTTTCCAAATCATTTTTATAAGAGATTTTGAATCCTACTAACAATAAGCAGACCTAAAGTATATCATGCTGTCTTATAAAGTTCCTTTGGCTTTATCTAAATTGCCATGTAAGCCAAAAGAGCTTACAAAAAAAGGAGGGAACGCATATAAAATCAAAGTAGCACTTTTCTTTGACATTCGCAAGAAGATTGGTTTGAAGCGGAAGAATAAACATTAATTTTCCCATTTTGAGATATTTTAGGTCATAGGCTATATTCATGGTTTTAACGTTCAAGCTTAAATGAGAAAAATAAATCTCTACGAGGCTTCTTTAATATGTAAATAGCAGTTCCCCAATGAAGTAACTAAATATTTCAATATGATATATAACGCTGTGTATAATAAACTGAATAAAATAAGGATTCGATTTCAACATTTCTCATCTGTCATATCTTCTCTTATAAACCTTTCTTTGGGAGTTCCCACTGAGGCTCAGCAGTAACAAACCCAACTAGTATCCATGAGGACTCAGGTTTGATCCCTGGCCTCACTTAGTGGGTTAAGGATCCAGTATTGCTGTGAGCTGTGGTATAGGTCGCAGATGCACCTCAGATCTTGCATTGCTATGGCTGGGGTGTAGGCTGGCAGCTGCAGCTCCGATTTGACCCCTCGCCTGGGAACTTCATATGCTATGGGTGCGGCGTTAAAAAAGACAAAAAAGCAAAACAACAAAAAACAAAATACCTTTCTTTGGAAGGAAAATAATTGACTGATTTCTACTAAACTTATCACATTCCATATATATCAAGATTCAGTTTACAGTCACATTACAGTTCATCTTAACCAGAGCTCCACAAATGTTTTCAAGATAATGTGTGAAGACTTCAGCCAAAAATGGTATATGAGGTAAATGTTTAAGACTATATAATTATATCAAGATAAGTAAACAATTTCTTTTTATTTTCAGTTTTGTTCCTGACATACGGAAGTTCCCTAGCCAGGGATCAAACCTATGTCACAGCATTAACCCCAGCCACTGCAGTGACAATGATGATCCCTAAACCACTGTGCCTCAAGGGAACTCCAAGTATTCATTGTTCTTCTAAGTATGAATAAAAAATATTTTGCTGGAGTTCCCTTTGTGGTTCAGCAGTTTACAAACCCTACTAGTATCCATGAGGATGCAGTTTTGATGCTCGGCCTCGCTCAGGGGGTTAAGGATCCCACATTGCTGTGGCTGTGGCACAGGCCGGCAGCTGCAGTTGTGATTTGACCCCTAGCCTGGGAACTTCCATATTCCTCAGGTGCAGCCCTAAAAAGCACAAAAAAAAAAAAAAAAAAAAAAAAAAAGAAAAGAAAAAGAAATGTTTTCCATCCATAGTCAGTTTTCTCCTGTGAATGTAAGAACTTTTGAAACCAAAATTGAATTTAATGGTGCTATGCCAAGAGCTGCATTTTTTAAACAGTTTTTTCCATCATAAACAAATATATTTATGTTTCTAAACCTGTGCACAAGAATATGTATTTTATAGAAAATATGAGACGATTGTCTCACAAAACAATTTTGTCTAATTGCGTTTGAAAGAACAACAACATATGGGCCCCACTTACGACAGAGATCTGGTTTTCTCCATGTGACACAGACTCCAACCGCACTGCAGGCCTCTGCGTACATCGCCACGGCTGTGCAGAATCCCAGGTACTTCCCCTCCATGTCACACGCACAGGCTTCTTCAATACACGCGTCGTAGTACGCACTGGGGTCCACCTAGGCAGAGCACAGCACATGAGTCTCCGAGAGCAAGGCTCTGCCTGCCATCACTCCCGGAGCCAAGCTACCTTGTTGTGGCAGTCTCGGAAGGTGCTGTCCCGGATGATCTCACATTTCCGCACAGCCCAGGCTTTGCAGTACGGGTTTGAGTCACACGGGAAACTTTGAGTGACAGTGTCCGAACATTCTTGACTGGTTTTCCAACTATTGCCAAATTCCAGCTCTCCAACAGCCACGGATGAATATCGCGTTGTGAAATCATCCTTCAGGTCGCCATTATTGTTTCCGCAAAGACCACACACTTTGCCCTAGGTGGATCAGAAAGGGAAATTTAAAAAGTGAGTTATGCTAGAGACATATATAGAGCTAGACAGATATGGATAGATGATAGATACTAAGCCTGTATATATCATAACCAGACTCTAGAATCTGTGGATACGAGTCTGCTCCTGTTTAATCCAAGATATCCTCTGTTGCAAAATGATTTACTGTTGACTAAGAGAAATGCCTTAAGAATTAAAAAATTAGATGCACTAGCTTCAAATTCTACATGTGTGTACTTTCAGATTCTTAGGATATTTGCTCCAAAGCACACATTTAATTCTATTTATACACCAAGTAACTAAATATGGCGAACCTAGAATGCTTCAGGTTGTTTGCCTTTATTTTTCACCAGATTGTCTCACTTTTGATAACATTTAACATTTCCTGTAAGGTCGAATAAAGTGGAGGCTTGTTCTATCACAGAGACAGCCATTTGCCCACCTATGACTATGTCTCTAATTCTCAGTAGCAAAAATTATTTTACTTCTGTTATTTGCTTTTGTTATGTTATGTTATTATATAAACGTGAACGTGATATACATACATTCCAGCGCGGATCCAATATGACAGAGATTCTGGTATTTTTATCCCAAATTATGGTTATTCCACTTAAGAATTTCAGAATCAAGTACAGGCCAACGGTATGCACAGAGTATGAATTTTCTTCGAGTTCACATTCCTTACTTTCTGTAGTTTTAACTGCTGTGACTTTACCATCGTGCAAGACAACATTCTGATCCTGTAAATTAAAAGACAGACTTACAATAACATCAGTTTTGACAGTTCATAATCTGAGAGGAAACGGCAAACAAACAGAAATACTACAGTACCTGAAAAGCGACTATAATTTTTCTTGAGCATGTAAGTCCATCTTCACAGCATGGGACACTTTCAGTTAAAATACGGAATGTGCCATTTTCACTACCACAATAATCCTTAAAAATTAAATTTTAATAAGTTTATTAATACCAGGGACATGGAACTCAATTACAATATTTGTATGAGACAAATATTTCATATGCAATGACAGATTATACCCAATAAATTACCATAGGTTGTGCCATGACAATTCCCAAAAGACAGTGGTTTAACTGCATTATGGGTCGATGGCCTTGACTGAGTCCAGATTAGTTAACTAGTCCTTTTCCTATTACTTTTACATAAGTTTTAAAATTATACCATAGATACATAAATACTTGAAGTTAAAAATCTTAGCTTTATCTCTAGGCTCTGTAAATAACTAGATAAAGATTTCTTTCTCTGATTCATATGGAATTTGATATTCAATCAAAACTAATGCAAAACAGGAGTTCCCGTCGTGGCGCAGTGGTTAACGAATCCGACTAGGAACCATGAGGTTGCGGGTTCGGTCCCTGCCCTTGCTCAGTGGGTTAACGATCCGGCGTTGCCGTGAGCTGTGGTGTAGGTTGCAGACGCGGCTCATATCCCACGTTGCTGTGGCTCTGGCGTAGGCCGGTGGCTACAGCTCCGATTCAACCCCTAGCCTGGGAACCTCCATATGCCGCGGGAGCGGCCCAAGAAATAGCAACAACAACAACAACAAAAGACAAAAGACAAAAAAAAAAAAAAAAACTAATGCAAAACAATGCAAATTTCACCCACTCCTTGTTAGGTGTATGGAACAAGTGTAAACTCTGGAACCAGACAGATCTAGGTCTGAATAAGGCATTTTCTACTTAGTAGTTCACGTTGCTTGATCTCTCTAAACCTAAATTTTTTCATCTCTATCATAAGAATATTAAATCTTGTATATTGCAGATGGTTAATGTAATAAAATATATAAATTTACTTGAAAAAGAAGCACTCATAAAATGGTAACTGTCATTGTTGCTGGTAGTTGTTAAAATGACATCTAACATTTATTGAGCAGTTAGTACATGCTCCAATATTTGCTCTAATTTGGTTTTAAGTAGGGGCTATTTCCATTCCCATTTTACAGATAAGGAAGCGGTGACAGAGAGAAATTAAGGAAAGTGTCCAAAGTAACACATCTGAGAAATGGTAGAGCCGGGAGTGAAATCTAGGCCTACTGTCTCTAGAATCATCATCACATTATGCTGTATGGTACCGTCTTTGAGAAGCATATAAAATGCCATTCTTTTTAATTTCACATTTTGAGAATAAAATTCTCCAAAGCTCATCTACTAATGAATACTAATTTAAAAGTATAGAAAAATTGTGATAAAACACACTTGTAATTACCTCAAGGAATGAATACTGGCAGAGACCATCAAAGCTATAAGTTTTTCCATCAAAAGTTCTAATATGGCCTTCCCCATAGATGTGACAGGTGGTTTGACATTCGTTTTGTGTACAGTTCCAAGATCCTTTTATGCAAGTACTAAAAATAATAATATCTTGTGGTAATTATATCATGCCAAGATTCATATATTCATACAATTTTTATAAAGAAGCACAAAGCAATGTTTCATATTAGTTCATATTAGTTTAAATTTCACAGTTGTCTTCATTATAGCATTTGATGTTCATCATACATAATGCTATAAAATTTGTATTTTAAAAATAGCATTTTTTGGAGTTCCCCTCATGGCACAGTGGAAATGAATTCAACTGGGAATCATGAGGTTGTAGGTTCGATCCTTGGCCTCACTCAGTGGGTTAGGGATCTGGCCGTGCTGGAAGCTGTGGTGTAGGTTGCAGATGTGGCTCAGATCTGATGTTGTCGTGGCTGTGGTGTAGGCTGGCAGCTGTAGCTCTGAATAGACCCCTCGCCTGGGAACCTCCATGTGCTGCAAGTGAGGCCCTAAAAAGCAAATTAAATTAAATTAAAATTTAAACAGCATTTTTTCTAACTACATTTGACAATTATTTTTCCAAATATCCCAAAGTATGACTTCTTCCCCATGAAAATAAGAGCAAATTGTATACTTTCTAATAGCCAAGACAAAAAAAAAAAAAATAGGAATTCTTTGTTATGCACCATTTGTTGCAGCCAACTGAGGTGACACTTCCTTGGTCATACTCTCGTCCACCAAAAGAGCATGGGCAGTCTTCAGGAAAGACACAGTTTCCTTTAGAATTCCGAACCATTCCTACAGGACAGTAGCACCCACGCTTGCAAGGCAAGTTTTCCTACAGGAATAAATATAAATCATACACCATGAGGCACTGCTCTAAATATAGCACATTATCTGTTTTAATTGACAATGCATAAATACACAAAGTATACAATTAGACTCAACATTTAACAAGCCAAAATGACACAAATAAATAATATGATTTTCTAATTCTTTTTCATTGATGGTCTGATTTCTTTCTTCCCTGAAACAATTTCAAGATGTAAAAAACTAAACTCCAATGCCATGTTACTTACTTCAAAACTAGGTATGTTCCAAGTGCTACATGTACTGTCGGCTCTTCTCTGTGCCTTAGGATCCCTGCAGTCAACATATTCAGCCCCTCCAGTACAATTCTCTGTGAGACAAAGGAAGTGGTTAATCAAAGACCTCTTAATCTTATTTGAACCAAAGTAGGTATCTTAAGCTTGCATCATGATTTCAAAACTTACGTAGGGTTAAATCAATAGGAGTCTGGCAAAGAAGGATTCCATCCCGACAGACACTGGAAATAAAAGAAAATGATACATTTAAATCACATTTCAATGACTTCTTAATATACTGTCATAGCAACTTTAACTACTCAATCATAAACCACCTGTTTTATCACAAATAGTAAGATGAATGAGACACACTCCTCCAGAAGATGCATAAAATGTACCAAATTATAAGTGATAGCCTTGCATATATTATAGGAATGTATAAATAAGGTCCTTAGGACATAAAGGGAACTTCATGGAAAAGATGACAGGATGTCAACGGATGAGTAAATTTCAACAGATACTGCTGATAAGATGCAAAGCTGTGACAAAGGAAAGAACAAAGTATGACTTGTTCAGATAGAAGGTAGGATACATTACAGAGGCAAGTTGCCTCCAGATTTCAGATGGTCTCAAATGACATGCAGTTCATTTCTATTCTTTAGGCAACTGTCACCATAAAATTTCTAAGCAGCTAAATGGCACAATCAGAATAGTGATTTAGATGTGACATTCTAGCAGTAGTACAGGAAACACGAGACAGAGACAGAGAGAGACGGCAGAGAATAGTCAAGATAGCTATCACACTAGAACCAGGAAGAGGTCTTGGAGGTTTGAAACAGGATAAGGAAGGCAACCATGACATGGAGATGATGGTAGCCTAAATTTTGTTTAAAAAGTAATCTGTGCATTCCCCAGCATCGACAGAGAAATTATCTTTATTACACCCTAACCAAATGTTTTGCGTGCTTTGATTAAAAGGGGTTGTTCCCCTGCTTTCCTTTAAAATGGCCAAGAAAAATTATTCATTGCTAAGTGAGATCTTTATGGAAACGAGGAGAAAGAGAAGGCACATCCGAAGTTTTTTAGAATGGCTGCTTCAATTTTGCAGTTACCTTTTTAAGAATTGCTCTTTCTGCATACAGAATTAGAAGTATAGATAAATTACTCTGTCCCAAACCACAGAAATCACAGCCTCTTTATCCATTTCCAAAAGTTGCAATTTTTCAACATCTCTTACTGTCCAGGAACTAAGTTCATTTTTTTTTTTCTTTTTACAGCCACACCTGTGGCATATGGAAGTTCCTGGGCTAGAAGTCAAAATGGAGCTACAGCTGCTGGCCTTTTGCCACAGCATATTTGTGGCTACGACCTACACTACATCTTGAACCAATGCTGGATCCTTAATCCACTGAGCGAGGCCAGAGATCGAACCCACATCCTCACGGACACTATGTCGGGTTCTTGCCTTGCTGAGCCACAATGAAAACTCCTATGTTCAAATGCTTGAGTATGGCCTGGCCACTGTCTTCTTTTCCAGCAAAATCCTATGCAAGGTACATGTGCAATACTTTTTCAAATATTTCCTGCGTTAGTGCATTCTGTTTATTCCACTGGAAATCACTTCTCACATTTCAATTTCGTTGAGAAAAAGATTCATCTCTGAGGAAAACTGAAATGCTGGTCTCTTCCGAGAAGTCTTTTTTTTAATCTCCCGAGGTAGCAACTGGCCCTTTCTGGTACCATATTACAGCATACGAACCTCCTTAAAATAAGCAGCACCATGCTAACTCTGAGTCCAAGACAATGCTCACTCATCTTTGTAACACCAGTGCTCAAGCACAAGGGCTGGCACACAGTAGACATTTATTGAATAACTGTTTATGGAATGATAAATGCTGAGACAACTAGAAAGCGTTGTCTGAGTATAAAATTGTTTTGCATTGTCTGTATGTAGTAACTGCTAGAATATTTTTCTACTGTCATTTAAAACCAACTAAGAGTGGGATAAATCAGTGATGGCCATTACAGTGCAGTGAACACTCCCAGTAAAAGAGGATAATTTCTTTAATAAGAGATACGAAATTTAAAATATGACAGGTCTAAAGAAGACTTCATACCAGCAAAAGACTATTTCTCTGAAAAGCATAATCCCTTGATTTCAAAGTCATAACAAGTATCTATGAAATCTCCATACCATTTATTGTTACCAATATGGATGAGTTTGCCTGGTTGCATGACCTCGTCATTTATGTAGCAGTCACACTGAGATTTTGGAACACAAGTTCCTTCATTATTGTGGTACATTCCATCAGGGCAAGTGCATCCATCAATGGGAACATCTTCCACATCGCAGCTCCTATCTCTCTCTGACAATGATCGGCAAGAACTATTGCAGGCCTTTACATTGTATTTGAAAACTAGGCCACTTGGACAAGAATGATCTGTTGGTATGGGGGAGAAAAATGGTAAACATGTATACATCCAGGAAAATTGGCAATTTTACTCCAACTTGATGTTTATAGGTACTCTGGTGAATTATTCATAATTGAGATTATGGATAATCAAGGAATAAGTACCTGTTCTTTTTTTTCATTCTATTTTTCTGTTAATATTGAGAAACTACTATAATGTTTACATAATTCTGCTGGGGATAAAACCCAAAAAGAAGATAGACTGCTCTCATGTGGCTTATATTCCAGGGGAAAAGACAATTGTGCATGCTAAAAAAGCAAGATGAGAAGCTCTAAGGATGCACAGCTGGGACCTGCCCTTGGTGAAGAGGAGGGATAGATGGACAGCATGAAGACAGCCTAGAGAAAGGTAACTCTATGTCTGGAGAACAGCTTAAGTTAGAAAAGAAGGAAATTGTTTCAAAGAGCAAGTAGAAAAATAGAAGCTATAAGCCCAGAAGCCATTAGAACTAGTATGGCCCTTGTAAGCACTTTGTTCTTGAGCCTGAAATCAATGAGAAGCCATTGATTTGTTTTCGACCTGAATGTCACATGATCAGTTTAGTTTTACCTGGTTTTACTTTAAAGATTATACTGATCTCTCTGCAGAAAATGGATTTGAGGGAACCAAGAGTGGATACTGAAGGAGGATATTGGAATCACCCAGGAGGAAAAATGATGACTCTTGATCTAAGTAGTTGATGATAGAGACGAAAAATATCAATTTAGAGATGAACTTAATAGACTTTACTGATTGACAGGATTTTGGCTATGAGGTATTAAGCGTGATCTGTAGAGGTGTGTTTCTATAATGGTTTGGGCTTTTTTTTTTTTTTTGGTAAAACAAGTATTTTTCTGAAGTCATATTTGAATAGTGCGAGAAACATTTTTCTCATTAGGTGAAGGATTTATCACCTTCTAATAAGATTTTTTCACTTCTTTTCTCTGAAGTTTAGTTGGTTTACAATATTAAATTGGTTTCAAGTGTACAACACAGTGTTCAAAATTTTATAGGCTATATTTCATTTAGGGTTGTTATCAAATATTGGCTATATTCTCTGTGCTGTTCAATATATACTTGTAGCTTATTTATTTTATACATAATAGTTTGTACCTCTTAACTCCCTACCTCTATATTCCACCCCCCTCCCCACTGGTAACCATTAGCCTGTTCTCTATATCTGTGTCTGTTTCTTTTGTTACATTTACTAGTTTTTCTTATTTTTTAGATTCCACAAGTCACAACATACAGAATTTTTCTTCTTCTACTTGACTTTAGTGCAATAAACATTTTAAAACAAAGCAAGATTTTATAAAGATGGTAGTTGAGCCCCTTTTACTAATTTATATTTTTCAAAATATTTCACATTTTTCAAAATGTTATTAATATTTGATTAGTAGTTAAAATGCAGTAGGAGTCAGAACATTATTTAAATTTCAACATACAAAAATTGAGCAGAGACACATATTTATATATAAATGCATATATATTCTGTTCTTGTTAAAATATGAATATGTTAAATCAAGGTAGAAGAAATAAATTAAGAAATAAAAATGCAAGAATTGCATAAACATGTGTATTAAAAAAGAAAGCCATCTTCGGTAGAACCAAGCACAAATTTGTAAATACATCAAAAAAAATCTATGAAAAATTGAAAAGAAAGTAGGTTTATCTAAAACCTCTATCCTGCTTACCACATAACTCAGCTCTCCATCCTACTATGTATGTTTCCTTCTCAGCACATGCTTTCACATAGTTGCCTAAAATTGTACACAGGCAATCTTTGCTATTTTCACAAGCACAAGTGTATTTTTTGCATTCCTTTAAAATAAAAAACAAATTTATTTTATGTTACAAAAGTACTCAGAAGAACAGGTAAGCTGGATATAACAATTAGTTCATAATCACTCCTATTTCCCGAAAAAAAATTTGTCCTTGAAACTTTTAGAATTACTTTTCAAAAATATGCAAAATAATAAATCAATTATTAGCTGAGTTTTCCAAGAACTTAGAAAACAGAAATTTTATACAAAATTTTTTTCTCATTTCGGGTTATTTTCCAGTACTAAGTTGGTATACCTAACAATCAGATAAATTAGTAGAAGCCAATGTTAAACATAGATCTTAATCTACTTACAATGGCTACTAATTGAAAATTTTTAATATCTATGTGATTCTTTTGATATTATCAAAATATTTCTTAAAAAGAGCTGTTAATTAGACCCTCACATACCTCATGATATGGTTTAGGGTTCACAATTGGATGGCAGGAAGCGAAAGGCCCACTCGAATCAAGAAGAATTCCGCAGTTCTTTTCAGCAAATTTTTCTGGAAGAAAATTAATGCACCTCATATTAGATCAATAACGTCATAATTTTTTTTTTATTTTGTCTTTTGTCTTTTTAGGGCCACACCTGCAGCATATGGAGGTTCCCGGGCTAGGGGGCCAATCAGAGCTATAGCTGCCTGCCTACGCCACAGCCACAGCAACGCCAGATCTGAGCCGCATCTGTGACCTACACCACAGCTCAAGGCAAGGCCAGATCCTTAACCCACTGAGCAAGGTCAGGGATCGAACCTGCAATCTCATGGTTCTTAGTCAGATTCATTTCTGCTGCGCCACGATGGGAACTCCTAATATCATAAATTTTTAATTGAAAGAAAAATTATAAATCTTTAAGACTTTGGTCTTTATTAAAATAATTTTTAAATGTTTTAAAATAATTTGTTGTCAAAACAAAACAAAAATGGAGTGATCTAATCAGAAACAACTTGGAGAGAGGACAAGATGGCGGAGGAGTAGAGGGACACGCTAGCCCTCTCCCACAAACACAAGAAAAAAAGCACATCTACAGAATAAATGACTCGCACAGAACAGCAACCAATCGCTGGCAGAGGAACCTAAACTCCAATAACGGCAAGAAGTTCGTGACATTATTGGGCAGAACGGGAGAAAAGAGGAGAGTGAGAGAAGGTGAATCCCAGCGGCACGGGCGCTCCCGAAAGGGAACTGCGGAGGAGAAAGGGATCCCGCACCCTGGAAAGTCACCTACCGGGCGAAAGATCAAACGAACCAGAGGAATCCCCAGATGCAGAGAAGAGTGTAGCAGTAAGTCGGAGTACGGAAAAGCCGATCAAGAACCCAACGGACCATTTGAACTACGGGCACAGTCACCAAAAAATTGAGACGCCTGGGTGGGGGCTGGACACCGAATCCTCGGCTCCAGAGGTTAGTCCCCGGGAAAGGGCCGGGGGACGCCTGGGTGGGGGCTGGGCACCGAGACCTCGGCTCCAGAGATTAGTCCCCGGGCTAGGGGGGCGGGGCAGAGCAGAAACTGCTTGGGAGGTCTAGAAACTATTTGACGGGGCAGAGACTGCCTGGGAGACTAGAAAACAAAGCTGTCGCAGAGGAAGGGAGCAATACTTTAAGGGTGGGGGAGTGGAAAGCCGCATCAGAGGGAACCTGGGAGAAGAGCCTGGTCTGCGCCCGTGCTGGGGAGGGGAGAGAAGAAGGGGCGGGTCCCCATAGAATACCCCCCACGCCACAGCAAGCTTACAGGCCCGCTAGCTAGCTGAAAGCTGTGCTTCCCAGTGCATCCCCTCCCCCCACCCCCGCCCCGCCCTACGCTCTCACGGACCTGGGGCTGCCTGCCATCTAGGAGGGCTGGCCTCAACAATTGCCTGAAGCCTACCACCGCAGGGGCTGTCCCTGCACAGGCCTGCTTGCCCTTTGGAGGGGCTACACTTCCACAGAGCAGCACCAAACACCACCAGCCCCCTAGAAAAGGCCTGCAGCCCAGAAAAGCTAGAACAAGCTTAGCCAGGCTGTGAATAGATCGGCCTAATTCTCGGATGGTTTTTCTGAGTCGGGTTGCCCCGGGGAGGAGCCTCTTGGGTTTCCAACGGCCCTGCTACGCGCCCAAGCCCCCAGGGGATGCTCTAGTGGACCAGCTGCATAGGACTGCCAGCTCCAGGCAGGACCCCCTGCAGCCCAGAAAAGCTGCAACAAGCCTGGCCGAGTCGGGAAAAGATCTCAGACGCTTTTTCTGAGTTGGGCTGCCCTGGGGAGGAGCCTCTTGGGTCTCCAACGGCCCTGCTACCCGCCCAAGCCCCCAGGCGGTGCCCCACTCCCATGAAATAACTGCTCAGCACCACCAGCCCCCTGGAAGAGCCCCTGCAGCCCAGAAAAGCTGCAACAAGCTCGGCCAGACTGTGAAAAGATCCGCCTACATTCTCAGGCTGTCCTTCTGAGTCGGGCTGCCCTAGGGAAGAGCCTCTTAGGTTCTCAGTGACCCAGAGAGCTGCTCCAGGCCCCAGGGGGTGATGCACCCCTGAAGAGCAGCTGCCCAACACCGCCAACCCCCTGCAAGAACCCCACAGCCTGAAAACACCAGAGCAAGCTCTGCATGACCAAGTGAAATCTGCTACCATCGTGGTGTGGACCTCCCAGTCCTGTCTGCCCTCAGGAAGTCCTCCTTTGCTTCAAAGAAACACTGTTAGCCCCATCAACACTCCAAAAAAGCAACACTGCCTCAAAAAAGACTGACCAACAACGCCAGCCCTCAGGAAATATTCCACGGCAGTGACAAGGCAAACACTGCCCGATAATGGAGAGTACAACTCCCTCAGGAGAAAGAAAACAAGCAAGATGAAGAAGCTGAGAAACCACCCCCAGTCAAACCAACAGGAGAACTCACCTAAAACAGTCAACAATGAAACAGATCTCTGCAGTCAGACAGACCTGGAGTTCAAAAGAGAAATACTGAAAATACTGAAGGAATGAAGAGAAGCTATGAACAGTAATGCAGATACCCTCAGAAAGGAGCTAGAAAATATAAGGAGGAGCCAAGAAAAACTAGACCATTCATTTGCAGAGATGCAAACTGAACTAGGGGCAGTAAAAACCAGAATGAATAATGCAGAAGAACGAATCAGTGATATGGAGGATAGAACAATGGAAATCACTCAATCTGGTCAACAGACAGAAAACCGAATCAAAAAACTGGAAAGCAATATAAGAGACCTATGGGATAATATAAAGCGGGCCAATGTACGCATAATAGGAATTCCAGAAGGAGTAGAAAAAGATAAGGGAATGGAAAATATATTTGAAGAAATTATCGCTGGAAACTTCCCAAATCTAAAGGATACTGGATTCAAGATACAAGAAGCACAGAGGGCCCCAAACAAACTGAACCCAAACAGACCCACACCAAGACACATCATAATAAAAATGGCAAAAGTTAGTGATAAAGAGAGGATCCTAAAGGCAGCAAGAGAAAAACAGAATGTTACCTACAAGGGAACCCCCATAAGGTTATCAGCTGATTTCTCTACAGAAACACTACAGGCCAGGGGGGAATGGCAAGAGATATTTAAAGTGCTCAAAGGAAAAAATATGCAACCTAGAATACTCTATCCAGCAAGAATATCATTTAAAATAGAAGGGGAAATAAACATTTTTCCCAACAAACAAAAACTTAAAGAATACAGCAACACAAAACCCAGGTTAAAGGAAATATTGAAAGGGCTTCTCTAAACCAAAAAGAAAGGAAGGAAAGGGAAGAAAAAAGAAAAGAAAAAAAAAAAAAAAAGAAGAAGAAGAGGAAGAACTAGGACTGAGGAAACCACAATCAGAGAGCAGTCACTCAAATAAGCCAGCATACAGATTTAATCATGAACATGCTTCAAACAAAATAAAATTAAAAAGAAAAAGAAACAACTTAACCTAAGAATTAAATCTTTATTAGATTTGGACTTTTATATTAAATCAGGTAATCCTTTTCAGCAATGTAGTTTCTATATATAATATGAAAAGGGGCCCAGATTATTTATTTGGGTGTCTTTTAATTTAAAATATATATTTGTATCTGAATTCTGAAACGTTGTAAACGAAGGCACCACACCACCACTACCACCTGCCACTGTCACCCCAGAAGATCAGATCAGTGTTTCTGAAGGTCATACATTAGGACAATTAGTATCACTAATCAAACACACTAATTTTATTTGTGAACTGTTTAATTGATATTTGCTTTATAAATAACTAGTCTCATATTAAATTAACAGAAGAGAAAATTCACAAAAATAGTATCTCAGTAGAAAACGTTTTCCTCAATGATATGCAAATTTCCAAAATTGACGATCATGACTAGGACAAACATTGCTAGTTTTCTGTTTGTTTTTAACAGCCATACCTGTGGCATATGGAGGTTCCCAGGCCAGGGGTGGTCGAATCAGAGCTGCAGCTGCTGGCCTACACCATAGCCATGGCAACACAGGATCTGAGCTGAACCTGTGACCTACACCACAGCTTGCAGTGTGGCAACGCCAGATCCTTAACCCACTGAGCAAGGCCAGGGATAGAACCCGCATCCTCACAGAGATTATGTTGGATTCTTAACTCACTGAACCACAATGGGAACTCTCTGTTAAAAATTTTTAAACTATTTGTTGATGGGTCTGTAAAAGTTACTGTCACCATGAAGCAATAAAAGAAGATGACTGAATTTATTCATAGGACATCAAGGCCAATCATCTCTAAAAGTTTGACAAAATTGTACCATCACTGCTTTTTGTGCAACTATTATCAACTATAGAAAAGTATAATTTAATTTTTTATATTTTATTTTATTAAGTTATATAAAACACTAAAAATTGGTTTGCGTCTCACTTTTCCAAGCAATGATCACTCCACAGTGAAATTAAAGAGGACTAATAACAAGCTAAGTGATCATTAAAGTTTCCTCTAACCCTAATATTCTGTAACCGCGGAGAAAACTGTATAAGGAGGAAAAGGACGGGCATAGAAAAAAGACAACTATGTATTTTCCCCATTCCAGTCTCCAACAAGAAACATGTTTTCTGAAAGTGTCATCAGCCAGCCAGATGGTTTCTCTACTGTTCCCAGCGAAACTGGGACAGTACAACAAACACTACCTAAAACCAGGATTAGTTGATAGTCTCATATTATTACCAGAATAAGCACATAATTCCAGCACCAAATATTTAATTACAGAGGCTGATGTTCAATTAACATTACCTTTTTCTATACTGATGCATGAAGCGGTGTTTCCTTTAGAACAGGACATCATTTCCCAAGAATTAGCAAATGCCTGAGATGTCTTCTCCAATATATTCTGACTTGACATGAAATCATCCTCTGCTCTGTTGTTATAGGAACCACAGAGTCCTATATAGAACAGAGAACAAGTTTTAACATCTTCTCATCTACTCATCATTTTGGATTCAAATTCAGTCGTTTGCTCAAATCAAAACATGAATAAGCCACTTGAGAGTATATCTTGATTAGCCTTTATACATATAAGTAAAATTTTATGACACATCAGATTAATAACACTTTTTATGATTCTAGGAGCACTGAAACTCTGGTTTACATGAATATTATGTTTTTCCTGTTTGTTCCTGTTAACTTAACCTCCTCTGACAAGGTCATAGGAAGCATGCTTAAAGTAGAAAGTTTATGACTGCATATTTTCAGTTTCAGGGTGGAGAGCTGAATCAAGACCCATCTGCCTTTCCTATCTAGATCTTTCTGACCTACGAGTTACATTTTTTCTTATGTATAAACGTCACCTTCTTAAGCAAAAGCATATCACAAAAGCTTAGATGGTTTTAAATGAGTAACTGCAGGGTTTGCCATTGTGTCTTTGTTTTGTTTGATATTTGTGACAGTATGTAAGAACTGATATATATATAATAGAAAACCTCAGTAAAAGATATGACCATGTAATCTCTGAGCAGAAAGACAAGTCATAATATAGCTTGTATCTGAAACTTGATTTTAAAAAGATTTTTATCTACAACATTTTCATTTATTCTTTTACAGGTTAAGCTTTAGTAAATATTAGCAAAGTGATATATAACATATATTACCAAATATCTCTTAATAAAAGCCTAATTTAAAAACCTTAAAACGTTTAAATTGTTGAAAACCATTTGGAAATAAGTTTTATAATAAATAAATCTGTCTTCACTCTGTGTTAGGATTATTTTACTGCAATATGGACGAGAAGACTAAGTATGCTATATAAGCTAATGCCATTAACTGAGACAATTGAAAATTACAACAAATGATGGTCACATTAGAGCCTTGGAAATAAAAACCATCCAGAAGACTTACCAACTGTGTCTGTGAATTGGTTGGGTGGCATGGAAACATATAATTGCATCACAGGAACAATTTGTATTTGCATTTTTACATGAAAGTATGTTTCTGCTTGAAGGTATGAGGAAGATACTTTGAAGATCTGTACCTTGTCTGTTAAAATAATTATTTATGTTAATAGCAATAATTAACATACTAAACAGTTTTTGATTTCTCAAAATTCTTTTACTTTTTATTTTTTGATTTTTAGGGCCGCACCCATGGCATATGGAGGTTCCTAGGCTAGGGGTTGAATCAGAGCCACAGCAATGCAGGATCTGAGCCATGTCTGCGACCCACACCACAACTCACGGCAACGCTGGATCCTTAACCCACTGAGCGAGGCCAGGGATCTAACGCACAACCTCATGGTTCCTAGTCAGATTCGTTAACCACTGAGCCACAACAGGAACTCCCAAAATGCTTTTATACTTTAATATATTTTAAAAACAGAAACATTTACTATCCTTAAAAACTGAATAAATTAATACATCTTACATTTATTTTAAATGGTGTTATTAAACTTACCTGAATAATAATAACTTTGATTTCTAATCTTGTCATTTGTGACTGTCCCATCTCTATTGAATATGTATTTGTCAACTGAAACAGACTAAATTTAAAATACATTGTTAGTTCATAGTACTTGCAATATCGATTTATTTTAGTGTAATATATGAGCCTGAAATTTTGTGTCTGTAAGTTTGAATTTATTGGATTAATTTATAACTGAACTTAAAACATTTTAAAGCATTTCTTACATCAATTCTTTAAGAAGGATTATAAAGGACGCTTCATGCCTGATTTGCAGTTGAGGAAACTGAAACCTAAGACAATAACTTGCATTTCCAGAGGTCAAAGGGCTTCTAAGTCCCAAAGACCAAGCCAGGCGCCCTCCTTCCACATGCAGATCATCACCATTTAAAACGTCAGTTCCAAATACATAAAATTCCAAACAAGTGTAAATGCCTTCACAAATGGTCTGCAGATTTTAATAACCTATTAGGCACATAAGGTTGACCTGTAATTATCACATTAGTTCTGTGCCTATGGCAATTTTGAGGTACCTATGGATCCTTGGAAGTCTCCAGCTCTTCCAGAAACTTTATCAATCATATTTGTATTATTAATTTACATAGTAAAGCCTCTCTTTTTCAATCTCCAAAATTCTGAATGTATGGAGTAATTGATTTGATTTTGCTGTAGGAAGCTGATCACTTACCGAATTCAAAAGGAGGGTAACACTGTTTAAGCACGTTCCTGACTGACCACTCTGACATGGACGAAGCTCAACACTAATAGACCAATCTTTATCCTGTGAAAAAACACATTTCATTTAAATGGTTATTGCAGTGTTGTTGATTCCATGCTATTACTCTGTGACTCAATCACAATGCATGTCTGCGTTTTAAATATGCAAAAGGCTTACATCCAGTCAGTCTGCTCTGAAGCTAGAACCTAGTTTAGCCCGTGGTATCATCTAGGATGGGCCAAGGGCTTTACAGTGGGTCCAAGTTTCTTGCATAAGATAATTATAGTCATCATCTTTTTTTTCTTATAACTTGAATTTTTGTCTTCTCTTCCACAGGAATTGTACTGCATTATTGAGACTGATAGGACTTAGAAGTAACATAGCTTGTTTATTCTTTGAACAATCCACAATGTCAGCTTAAATCCAATGAGAGGTATTTAATTTATAAACTTGTGATATAAGTCATGTCTAATATTGACTTCCAGTTCTCATTTCAAGATCTAGGACTCTCTAATCTATAAGAACCAAATAGTCTATTTTGACAGATTTCCTTCTCACTTTTCCCATCCCCTATCCTCATGTATTATGTGAGGAGTATTAAAAGAAAGAAAGATTTGGAAAACTGACTTTTAGTAGCAGCAACTATATTTTTCAAATTACTGGACATTGACACACATCTCTCACTTCAGGAGTCACAGGTTCTGCTCGTCTTTGTTTTTTACCAGGAAGAGTAAATAAAATTAGTTATTCTCATGCTAGCTAAAGTAGAACCTACAAAATGGCATCCCTCTGTTTTTTGAAATTCAGATTACTTAAAATTTTAGTACTGAAAAGAGTTTAAATTTTCAGGTAACAGAACTAACCTCTGTCATACTGATGGTATTGTATTATAAAACTGAAATAAATTTTAAAGGAATAACGGTGAAAAAGGAAGATGCTTTAGGGATTGTAGAAGATAATTTCATTTGAGGCACTAGTGAACACATACAAAGAAAAGCAGAAAAAGGAAATCTTTTCCTGGTGTATTTAAAATACTATGAACGAAGAAAGAGATTTTGATTGTTCTGTTTCGCAAGGAATCTCTAAGGAGTACAGGAAATACTGATTGCCCATGTCAATATGCAACAGAAAGAAGATACTGAAATACATAACCCGTGACTGAAAGGTTTAATGAAGATGAAGATTGCGTTTTAAACTGGTTGAAAAATAGTTTGGTGTCTGAATTTGTTTTCTCAAGTGTTACAGAAAGTTACATACATGGATGGCCAAAAAGTGACAGTTTCCAGGATGGTTGTATTTAACACCATCAAAGGTGGTAATCAAGCTTCCTTCCACCTTACATCTTCCAGGACATAAGGCTTCAGTGCAGGACCACTTTGCTTCTTGGCATGTGCTATGAAAATGCAATGGTTATGTTAAAGATCATTGATCATGTTTACCCTCTGATGAAAATACATAATACTACATTAAAAAATCACAATCTAAACTAAGGCATCTAATTAATGTTTACATCTAGTTACACCATCATTTTTCCCCACTCAACATCTCAGCTCTGATAAAATGTCTCAGTGGTAGTGGTATCCTGGTATTTTAAAAGATTGCAATTCCATTGACCCAATAACTTCTGCCTGCATTCAACATGTAAAGACTTATAAGCTGGATTTCAGGGGTTTGTTTAAATGGAATACTTTTCACTGTTAATATTAAAACACCTCCTACATGCCACGTTGTAGACCTGCACTGTCCAATATAGTAAAGAGAGATATATAGCTATTGATTATGTGAAATGTGACTCATCAGTCCAGACTGAGCCCTGCTATCATGCAAAATACACACGGACTTCTAAGACTTTATATGAAAAAAAGATGATAAAATCTCTCAAAGCTTCATACTAATTTCATATTGAAATGATATATTTTGTATATGTAAAATAGATCATTGTAATAATGAATTCCACTTGTTTGTTTCTTTCTGCTCTTTGAAAATATGTCAACTAGGAGTTCCTGGCACGGCGCAGTGGAAATGAATCCGACTAGGAACCATGAGGTTGCAGGTTCGATCATGGTCTCACTCAGTGGGTTAAGGATCCATCATTGCCGTGATCCCGTCTTGCTGTGGCTGTGGCATAGGCCCGTGACTACAGCTCTGATTCGACCCCTAGCCTGGGAACCTCCATGTGCCTCAGGTGTGGTCCTAAAAAAATAAAAAAATAAAAAATAGGAGTTCCCATCGTGGTGCAGTGGTTAACGAATCCGACTAGGAAGCATGAGGTTGCGGGTTCGATCCCTGCCCTTGCTCAGTGGGTTAAGGATCTGGCATTGCCATGAGCTGTGGTGTAGGTCGCAGATGCGGCTTGGATCCTGCGTTGCTGTGGCTCTGGCTCAGGCTGGCAGCTACAGCTCCGATTAGACCCCTAGCCTGGGAACCTCTATATGCCGCAGGAGCGGCCCAAGAAATGGCAAAAAAGACAAAAATAAATAAATAAATAAATAAATAATATAAAATTAAAAAAATAAAAATACATCAGCTCAAAAGTGTTAAATCAGGGAGTTCCCGTCGTGGCGCAGTGGTTAACGAATCCGACTAGGAACCATGAGGTTGCGGGTTCGGTCCCTGCCTTTGCTCATTGGGTTAAAGATCCGGCGTTGCCGTGAGCTGTGGTGTAGGTTGCAGACGCGGCTCGGATCCCGCGTTGCTGTGGCTCTGGTGTAGGCCGGTGGCTACAGCTCCGATTCAACCCCTAGCCTGGGAACCTCCATATGCCGCGGGAGCGGCCCAAGAAATAGCAACAACAGCAACAACAAAAAGACAAAAGACAAAAAAAAAAAAAAGTGTTAAATCATATACGTGGGTCATATTTGTGGCTCACATTATATTTCTTTTGGACAGCACTGCTATACACATTCAATAAATCATAGCTTTTGTTAGTCATAATTATTATTAATATATTATTACCAGACTAACAAAATGTTGCCTATTTTTTGAGAAAATATTACAGTATAAAGAATACATTAGATTTCATTGAGTCAGATTATTTCCCCATAAGAATGCAATACATCTCTAGAGAGTCCTTCGAAGTCCTGTGGAAAATTGGAATTTCAGAGAAGAGTGGTAGTGAGGAATAGGGAAATCTCTCTCTCAGCGTGTTGTTCCAGAACTCAAAAGGAAGACTCAAGCTATTCAACTAAAAAAGAAATAATATACACTAACATTTGGCACAGCGAAATCCACTGTGGATTAAATATATCTTGACCAATGTAGCCTCATATAAAAAGTAATTGAAAATACTGCGTTGTTTCTAATGGTAGATTTTTAAATATTTTTGAGTGTTTTATTTGAATGTATTTTGTTTCATTTTTTAAAGTTTTATTGAAGTACAGTTGATTTACAGTGTTATGATAATTTCTGCTGTACAATAAAATGATTCAGTTATACATTAAATGTTCTTGGCCATGTTTTCATTATTGTAAACATACTTTTGTGTGACTCTTTGCTCTTCTTTGCAACCACCAATTGCTTGACTATTGAAAATGCCCTTTCAGTTAGTAAAAAACATTACCTTTTAAATAGGCACAGAAAGTTCATATAATTTACACAAAACACACCAAACTTTCCTCAAAAAATGAAAACCAGAATATTAACACAGATAACACAGTGAGGTTGCTGTTCATTTCTGAGAAGTTTAAGTGTGGATTTAGAGAATTATTTCACATAATATTAAAATATTAGTATTATTTCACTATCAGTAAACACAGACGAAAGGCACACACATACCACTGAGAACCACAGGGACCTTCGCGGACTTCTCCTGACTGATACACGTTTCCATTCGATTCGCAGGGACAGTAAGCCTTCAGTACGCATTTCCCTTTCTTGCCAATATCATCCAACAGATAACCTGGAGTATATTATAAGACTAATCTCAAAACCGTATAAACATCAGTAAATTCTCAAGCAGTGTATTGTGAAATCAATTTCTTTCAAGTCTAAACATGCACTTAAAATGATAATTTCTGCTTAAGCAATTACAATTACATAATTTTCTGAGACATGGAACTGTCCTATGGAACCCAAAATAGGACTAGCAGATCTTCTTTGTCATACTTAGCCTTCAGTTTTTGTAGAGATAGAAATGCACAGTAACCTTAAAAGTCTCTCTACCCCTTCCCTCCAGTTTGCTAGAGGGCTGGACTATGACTAGGTAATAATTACATTCATTAGATATCTAGTTAGAGATGCCATCCCACTATAACTGGGTCACTTCACTTTCAATTGTTTTAGTGCAAATATTTTACCTTCTGGGCAGGTGCAGCCACTCACACATTCACTGTCTTGAAAGGGAGCCACATTAGAACAAGTTGCAGGATTTGAGGGCCCACATTCTTTGTAGATATGTTTTTCTGGGCAATTAGGTTTTTCTGGAAAAATATGGAAATATGTACACATGGAAGTTAGAGGAAAATGAATGTGATAAATACATAATATTCTAACGAGGACCTCTTCAAATGGAATTCTTTGAGTCTAATTTTCAACATATGGGTCAGTTTTTAAACATACTCAGTAACTAAATTATGTCAATTTCCCATGCATTATTTTATGATGCAGTATTTAATTTGGAGGAAATATATGTTGTAAAATACCATTTTATCTTACTTTGAAATTAATATTCTATTTGTATTTTAACTCATAAAGATTGAGTTGACTAAATGGGAGGTATATTCATATTTGTAGGAAATTCATTTATTTTTTTAAATTTTTGAAGGAAATAATTCCTAGTCAACATACTCTCGATAACTTTTTCAGATTTTTTGTACAAAGGTTCTACAGGATGTTTACAGAATTATTCATTTTTTCCAGTGACTTGTACTGATTAAGTCTATAAAGTTCCTCATTAAGATCTTTTTTTTTTTTTTTTTGGTCTTTTTGCTATTTATTTGGCCGCTCCAGCAGCATATGGAGGTTCCCAGGCTAGGGGTCGAATCGGAGCTGTAGCTGCCGGCCTACGCCAGAGCCACAGCAACAATGGATCCAAACCGCGTCTGCAACCTACATCACAGCTCACGGCAACGCTGGATCGTTAACCCACTGAGCAAGGGCAGGGACCGAACCCGCAACCTCATGGTTCCTAGTCGGATTCGTTAACCACTGTGCCACGACGGGAACTCCCTCATTAAGATCTTAATGCAAAGCACTTGTGACAAGTCCCTCCACAAAATGGACCTCAGTGCATGTCAGAGACAAGACCATCATTTCTAAGGTTCTTTCCAGGACTTACAGACATTTCAGAAGAATGTATGAAACATAGCTCAACTTTAAAGTGCTACAGAAACTTCCTGAGAGAATACATTTAAAACCTACCACAAACCACAGCAGAATCGTCTCTCCAGGATTCATAGACGCCAGGACCATCCGAGGCACAGAGGCGGGACAATTCTGAGTAAGTGTCACATGTGGATTTTGCATCTCTATTTTGGCAGTACTCATCAATGCAGATTATTTTGTAGTCGTTGGATAAAGAACTAACCTTCTGACATTTCTCAAAGTAGGTTCCAATAATTTTCTCACAGTGCTGCAAAATAAAACAGGAAGTTTTATTAAAACAGAAGAAAAAGGGCGGTTCCCGTCATGGATCAGTGGTTAACGAATCTGACTAGGAACCATGAGGTTGTGGGTTCGATCCCTGGCCTTGCTCAATGGGTTAAGGATCCAGCATTGCTGTGAGCTGTAGTGTAGGTTGCAGACGCAGCTTGGATCTGGAGTTGCTGTGGCTCTGTCGTAGGCTGGTGGCTACAGCTCCGATAAGACCCCTAGCCTGGGAACCTCCTTATGCCACAGGTATGGCCCTGGAAAAGACAAAAAAGACAAAAAAAAAAAGAAGAAGAAGAAGAATCAAATGAACATTGAAGGATAAATTTAGAAGACGTTTTTTGCATGATATACTGTAGCTCTGACAGAGCTGTTGAACTTAGTTTTGAATTAGTATAGCTGGAACAGTGACTCCTAAAAGAAAATTTCATCTTCAATCCTTTTGACTGTTGTATAATGACTTCAAAAATTGTTTTACCTAAATTCACCCAAAATATCTCTAAAGGTGATACGAAGTTTAGAATTCAAGAAAATGGAAGAAGTGAGAAAATGAAAGATGGTTGATGCCAGAGATTGGGATGGTGAATCATTGATACCACAATAGACAGAGGGATGTTGGCCCTTTAACTGTTAGTCTGCTTGTATTTGATGACCAAACAGATAAAATTGAGTGATTCCGTGCTTTCTTGGTGGGGTCATGTGAGTTTGCTCTGAAAACAATTTATTTGTTTTCATGTTGGTTAAGGAAATAAAGTCAAGCACGAAAAGTTCAAATTTCAACATATTTTAACTACTGCATAGCTGTTTTCTCTCTTAACCATATTTCTTTTCAGAGAAATGTAAAAGTTACTGGCAAGCAAATATACAATTTGTATAATTTAAGCCATTAGACCACCGATAACATTCTCCAAGTGAGATACAAAATTAAGTGAAATTAAGTCTTCAAAGAAGTTTTAATCTATTGTTTTCTATATATCTTTCTCACTAGATTCCAGGTTCATTTAGGGCAAGAAATAGAATTTTGTAATGTCTACGTGAAACACAACATCTTGTACGTAGCAGGTTCTTACTAAATATGCACCAGCTTTAACATAAATTTATATTTTATATTCAACTAACATTTGAGCCCAGGAATAAGTTCTCACACACTGTGCAACTATCACAACAGATAAAGCATAATCCCTGTAGTCACATAGTTCATAATCTCATAGGAAACATGTGAGAAAAGCATGGGGAATTTTTATGGATGGTATTTCATCACAAGTACCAATGAGTGGCATGGATAACAGGGAAGGCGATGCAATTCTAACTGCTAAGATCAAGGAGCCTTTCCAAAGGAAGATAGCGGATGACCTTACAGAACGTCACAGCTTAATTTGCTTTGCGAGAACCACAAGATGGTTTAGAACCACAGGGTGGTTATAAATGCAAAGCCCATTATCCGAAAAACACGATCCTCTTCTACCCGTAATGTCCATGCATATCTTGATCTTGAGAATTTTGTTCTAGATTGAAATAGGAATATGGGAAAATTCCTTCAGTCATCAAATGAATGCAATCTATCAAATGCAGCATTGACAGAATTACACAAGTGCAAAAATTCAGAGTAAATGATGACTATTTTCCAGGGGTGTAGTCAAAAAGATGATCTGTAGGAGTTCCCGTCGTGGCGCAGTGGTTAACGAATCCGACTAGGAACCATGAGGTTGCAGGTTCGGTCCCTGCCCTTGCTCATTGGGTTAAAGATCCGGCGTTGCCGTGAGCTGTGGTGTGGGTCACAGACGCGGCTCGGATCCCGCGTTGCTGTGGCTCTGGTGTAGGCCGGTGGCTACAGCTCCAATTTGACCCCTAGTCTGGGAACCTCCATATGCCGCGGGAGCGGCCCAAGAAATAGCAAAAAGACAAAAAAAAAAAAAAAAAAAAAAAAAGATGATCTGTAAAGCCTTGTCAAAAAGAAGGTCAAGTATAAATGAGATGACCATTCAGACTGGCTCTACGGAGCAAAAATAAGGAAGTGAGAGCAGAATATGCTTTTTAGGAACACAGTACAGGAATTTCCAAACTCTAAGATTTAAGTCTGTCCCCACGGAGAGAGAATCATGGAGAGAGAAGCAAGTGCCTTCACTGATGAACTAAAACATTGTTCAAAGGAAATTAGAATTTTTACACTAATACATAGTAAATATAAGGTTTTAGGGGAACAAAAAACAATTATTTTAGCATCTATAGCTAGTCTAAAGCTGAGAATTGAACCACAGGGACATTGAAGAAGAAGCAGTTGCAGAATTCTAAGAATAAGAAATGAGTGGACTGCACATCAGAATGCACACCCTCTATGATTTAGTTTCTAAGTAGGACCTCGGTCAACTATATAAATACTTTTTCATTATCAAATAATGCTTAAAATGATTTACTAATTGAAACACTTCAGATGTGACTTTTTGTCATATTTTTAGCCTCAGTTACTTTTCACCTAGAAAAAGAAATATGAGGAATAGGCACCTTTGACTATTTCACATGCCTACCCTCCTCCTGCATTCAGAGACTTCCTAAAATTAACCAAACTCCTTTTCTTAAACTGCAAGTGATGCAGACATATACAAATTGGCATAAGATGATAAGGCAGGTTATTCTTACCCTTAGCATCTCAGAACAAATCTTTTTTATAGATCTACATCTAATTATGTTTTAAGATAGGTTAATCAAATGGGAAATTTTTACAAAGTACTTTGACTTTGAAATTCATATCTTGGATTCTTCCATCATAAATTTATGGTAATCTGAGGGGGTTTCTTAAGATAAAATTCTACCTACTTTGCATCACTTTTAAACAATCTGAGGGGGTTTCTTAAGATAAAATTCTACCTACTTTGCATCACTTTTGAACAATATGTGGTCAGATGAAAAGTGACTAGAAGTGTGGAAAATGCTGAGAGCAGAATATCTGAGCTATCCATGTAATATTCTATTTTGAAGATAATAAAATAAAAAAAATCCTCTGGGAGGCTCTCAGATTAGCTGATTTTCAGTTTCTTCAAATATCATACTGCTAACTTAAGTTAATGCATATTTTAGAGCAATTTTTTTTAATCTCCTAAGAATACTGTAAGAAAATAAGCAAGCCAATAAAAAGTAATCTGACTTTATATTTTCAAGGCCTACAGTTTTCAAATTTAAAATGGTAAATTGCATAGCTCAGAGAACTCTACTCAGTATTCTATAATAACCTAATTTGGAAAAGAAGCTGAAAAAGAATGTTACAGATATATAACTGATTCCCTTTGGCATACACCTGAAACCAACACAACACTGTAAATCAACTACACCCCAATAAAGTTTAATTTAAAAAAAAAATGAGTGCTTAGAAGAGGATATTGGCTATCTAAATTGAAACCAAGGAGAATGTTGCTGAAACCTGCTACTAAAATAAAATATAAATTTCTTACCTGTACTCCATCTTCACAAAGTTCATAGCTTTTACTAACAGCATTGGGACAATTGCCAGGAATTTTACTATTGGCAATATGCTCATCGATATCTTCTCCTTGAAAAGAAAGCAATGCTTACTTCAAACTATTCATTACAAATATGCATTATTTTTAAGACAAATACAGACTTGACAATATAAATATTTTTTATTTTAACAATTTATCATTCTTTAGACAATGAAAATTGTTAGTTGTTAGATTTATCCAAATATGAGTAATTAATTGATCATTTTCTTTTGGGAGGCAATTTTCTTAAACCTAATGCTTTGAAATCTTACCTGGAGTATTGTTGAAGTTACCACAAAGACCGCAAGTTGGATATTGTTTGTGAATAGTGAGCTTTAAAAAAAAATTACATGTATATGTTTATAAAATATTGAAAATATCTCAAGATAAATTTTACCCAAACCAAAGGACAAAGGCTTCTCATGTTCAATTTTACCTAAGCCGGTTACACTCACAGGGCCTTTTTCTAAAGCACCTGGATCTAGAATTTGGAAAGAAATCCTGACTAACTGCATGTCTTTGGGCCAATTATTGTACTTTTATTAGCCTGAATTTCCTGAATCCCATCATCTATAAAATAAAATTAATAACATTACATACATCAAAGTATTTTAGATATTAGATAATGCTAATACAGCGACGAACACAAAGAGATTTCTCAATAAACCTTAGTTCTTATTTTCCTTATATTGTATCATTTTTATAACAGAAAGTAAAGAACAAAAAGCACATGACTGTAAGAAAATCACAGATGGACTTACTGAGAGTTTGTTATTTTTGTCCCACATCAAAGACAGGATTCCTCTACGGCTATTCAGAACATTATGTTCTCCGTATTTTTTAATGTGAATCAACTTATTGTTATATGGTATGTGTACACTGGAAAGCATAAAGAACAAGTACATATAAAAGATATGAATAGTATTATAACAGGCTTTTTATGATCATTCGTGTTTCTATGTCTAGTATCATAATACTGGCTAGTAAACATAAACATATTTTTCCTCATCATTTCAGAAGAGACACACGGCTTTTCTCAATTTCGGAAAAGGGAGGAATGATAAATAAATTTGTGGGGCGTGCGAGAAATGAACAAGAAAAACTGATTCTGCGTAAGAATAAAATGATCAAGTAATTTGAAATATTTACCAGTAGAATATCATGCCTCATTTTCTTAGCCAGAAAAGTATTCAAATATGTCAGCCCCACCAAATATAAATCGTTACTTCTAGAAATAATGGCCTGTTTCGATATATTTTAAAAACTCTAATTGTTTTAGGGTTAAACATACAAATGAAAATGTAAATATTCCATTAACACTTTTGTTGAATATGCATGTTGTCCCAAATCTAAATACTCAAAATAGGCAAACACCAGAACTAATCTTTCTCTTCCTACCTTGTTAGAGGCATAAATATCACATCTTAAAATCCCACATATAACAAAGTCTTATACATTTAACAAGAATTTATCATAAATATTGATAAGAGGGCCAAAATAGGAAAAAAGTACTATCTCTTCCCTAGTCAATCTTTTTTTT
This sequence comes from Sus scrofa, assembly GCF_054392235.1. Lineage (NCBI taxonomy): Eukaryota > Metazoa > Chordata > Mammalia > Artiodactyla > Suidae > Sus > Sus scrofa. Next base: position 78,976,115 of record NC_139387.1, on the reverse strand, counting down.
TTTTCTTTTTGCTCAGGTTACTTCAACTAATTTATAGCCTTTATTCAAAATGCTGTGACTTTTACCTTTCTCCATTAACTAAAATGACATCACCCGAAATGGAGATGTCATTATTGTCAATTATAACTGTTATTTTTTCAATCTCACTGTCATTGTTTCGTTTAATTTCAACATTGAAATCTCCTCCAGATTCAACACAGTGACGGCAGAAAGTATAAGAGCATGAAGACTCAAAGGAAAAGACACGGCCATTGAACGCTTTATATGCTCCTTTGCCCCAAGTAGATGCTTCACCTAAAAAACATTTAAGGTAGAATATTCAATATCATTTAGAACAACAGTCAATGTAGTTTCTAGTTTTGATTTTTTTTTAAGTATTTATGAAAGCTACTATTCTCACATCCAACTTAAATCAGTACTTTTCTTTCTTACACACTTCAAAATGTGCTAAATGTCATACCTGAGCCCTTGGAAATACTCGAAGTGGGCTATTCTGGCTAAAACTAAAGAAAAAAATATCTTGTTTCCCATTGGAAAAGGGAAATTTTCTCTACTCTGGGAAGAGATACGTGGAGGGAAGCTGTGGTCTGTTTGTTCGTTTTACTTTTTGTAGAGGTAGTCTTTCTAATGTCTGACTGGGTTACCACTAATATTAAATAAATATAAAGAATTACATTATTTCTCTATCTCTCTCTCTCCATGTGTGTGTATATACACATGTATTGAGTGTATATATGTGTTTGTGTGGAATGCATGTGCATAAAACAGATAGATAGAGAAAATTTTTAAATTTGGTTACTTTCAAATCTGATTAGATACTGGCTGGCTTGGGAATATAAATATGGATAGAAATCAGTCATTTTTACTTACCAATAATTGCATCTGTTTCTGAGTATTTTGGCGTTGCTTCAGGAATATGGGATCCTTTTTCTATTCAACACAATGCATAGATTACTTAAGTTTCAAAATATATGCTGATTTTAAATAGACAGGATAATTGATCTTCTACATGAGAATTTAAAGGTTGGTATTGAAGACCATCAATTTTTTTAATCCTAGATATATAATTTGATTTTGTGACAGCTATGATTTTCTTAAGTCACATGCACGATTATTTCTGAAGTCTATGATTTTTTCTTATAGTAGTAAGTCAAAGTATGTTCAGAGCTCATTAAAAGCTTATTCATTTGAGATCATGCACAATTAAAAACATGTGCTGCATCCCTTAGAGAACTATTTTTCAACTTCAAAAATAGAACTATAGAGGCCTATTTTTATTGAAAGACACTACCCAAACAGGCCCATGGTAGATTTTATTAAATCAGTTTACCATATAATACCAATAACTCAATTATCTATATCTGAAAAAAATCACTTCTCCTTGTCAAAGAGAAAAATTAGCATACCTTGAAATTTTGTTTCCCATGAATTTTTTTTTAGAACCACACCCACAGCATATGGAAGTTCCCGGGCTAGGGGTTCAATCAGAGCTATAGCTGCTGGCCTACACCACAGCCACAGTAACAGGGGATCCAAGCCACATCTGTGACCTACACCATAGCTCATGACAACGCCGGATTCTTAACCCACTGAGCAAGGCCAGGGATCAAACCCGCATACTCATGGATACTAGTCAGGTTTGTTAACCGACAGGGACTCCTCCCATGATTGTTTAATTCTAATATGCTGACCATTTTATGTAACTAAATAAATCTTAGAAAAAAATCTAAAAGCAAACAGAATGGAGCGGCAATAAAAAATTTTCAAAAGTGAACATTTTGATAGAATTTTAAAATATTTTTTTACAAAGCCAGAAATTTAAAATATTTTTTTACAAAGCCACATGCTGTGTATCTTGAGGCCACTCCTCTTTATGATAGGTTGTCATTACTCAGGTTGAGTGGAAATATACTAAACTATAAAGTCATCCTTTAAGTACTATATCTAAAATTGATAAAGGAGGAGTTGCATTGTTTTATTTAGAATCCCTAAAATATAATTTTTTGCATTTGTGAAATTGTTTCAAATAACCAATTGGTCGTCTAAATTTCAGTACTCAAAAAGCATTTAGAAGCTCAATTCTACATGAGAAAAGCATAGTAATACCAAATCCCAGCAAATCAATAATCAACAGAACATTTTATTAAACACCGAATGTTATAAATCGAACTACCTGGAGTACTGAATGGTCCAGAAGAACTGTAGTCAGATGAGCTTGTGGCACCTATTTAATACAAAATGATTAGGCTGTTTCTGTGTATAATTTTATTTGGTAAATTATGAAAAAAGTTTAATCTGATGTATAAATCATAAATCCAATTTCAGCATTGCTAAGCTGGCAGACTTAGACCCGTGTGAAGGTGTATAAGAAAAAAAAAAAGTTATCAACTCAACAACTTACTGGAGAAACAAAATTATAAGCCTCACTGCTAAATGAACTGACACCACATTATTTACTCCAGATGAATTGCCTTAAAACTTGATCAGGGAAAGAGAAAAGGTTTGTGTAGACAGAGTTTCAAGTCTGTTATTCCAATTTCAACCAAACTTACTCCCACATCAAATTGCTTTACATTTGAGAAATTTAGTTGCCATTTCAAGATATCAACTGAACAAAGGATTCTTCATTCACAGAAACTGGAAATATTAAAACCATTAATCTAGATGAACTGAGATGTTCAATCTCAAGACGTCATGTCAAGAGATCCAGCACCTGCCATTTCAAAGCCACTAGATTTACTGTCATTAGATGCACTACCAGAGAGAACACTAAATAAGAGCTGACCATCTGATTCAGAAAAAATGAAAACATTTGAAAGCTGACATCCAAATAGCAGAAAAATCTCAAAATGGAAACCATTCCACAGTACAAAGATAAGAGACAATTACTTCTTAGTACAATTTCTCATGAATAAAACCTAAATTTGAATACCTGAGCTAATGGGGTTCAGAATTTTAGCATCTCTTAAACCGTTTTTTTCAACTATCAAAGAAAATCAGTGATAATAGATAATAAATGATTTCAAATTTCTCAGTTTCATTGAAGTTTAAATCTGAAAATTTATGTCCAAAGATTAAGAACAATCCAAAATAAAATTATAATTTCTGTAGGACCAAGCCTTTTTTTAACAGATTTATTAATAGTCAAATGAGACTGAGGTCAACCACTACTCTACCACACTATTCTTCATGCTAATTAGACTTCATTTTATAAAAAGGTATTAATCCTGAATTTGAGTTCTAAGTGTGAACTGTGAATAATTTTTGAGCATCCATGTCATTAGAAGTGGATCTACTACCCACGGTTCTGTGGTCATCTAGCCTAGTGGCTCCCAAGACTTTCTAACATTGCTAGCAGCACCAAATTGTTCTCATGGCATGATAAATATTATTTTAACAATGTGTACCACAAATTTCAATACTATTCAATCTCCCATGTTTCTATTAAGTGGAAATAATAAATTTTATGAGATTTTCCCAAAAGGATGAATTGTGTTTACTCTCTTTAGGAATGGACCTGCCAAAAAAAAAATCCTTAAACTACTAAGACCAGATCCAAGATAGAAAGGTCAAGCCCAACAAATCAGCTGCCACTCTTCAACTTATGCAACTCCAAATCCATTTTGCATAAAGAAAATAAAGACTCTTTCATGTCAATATATTCACAACCAGAGGTTCCACAGCCTCTGCCAACAAATATTAAATGACTTTTGGGGAGAAAAAATGTATACATGTAAGGATAACTTGATCCCCTTGCTGTATAGTGGGAAAAAAAAAATGACTTTTGCCTGGTCATATCTAAAGACATTTCATCATTTCAGGATTTTGGCTTGCTTTTTAAATTATTATTAAGGATAGTCCTTTCCTCTAGTGGAAAAATTAAAATGTTATTGTAAAAAATTATGAAAGTTTAAAATACATTTCAATTTCATTGAAAGAGTTCAGGTTAGTAGAAAGCCTGATTTATGGGCATTGGTCCTGAGACTTAACAAATCTAGGCCCAACAGACATTGTTGCACCAATCCATCAATCCCCTGACTTCAAATTCTTTTCCACCAAATGGTCAAGTGCCAATCCCAAATTTCCAATATTAACACCAGCATGTTCACCCCCATTTTTCAAACTGGTACTGCTACAGAACATTAAAAGTATGTCACCAGAAAATATTTAATTCAGTAACTTTTTTCCAAATGTCTTTCCTTCAAGCCCCAAATCAAAAGACCCAGGTCTTCCAACTAACAAAAAAAGCAATATATTATTAAATAAAATAATAAATAGTTGAAATCCAATTGGATTCCTCAGGAGCAAACTGGGTGAATACCTAATCACTGGCATCAGAGTCGAAGCCTTTGAGACCATCGCCAAAAGATCCACTGCCACTCATTCTATCCCCTCCATGTTTATTGACTCCAAATCCCTATTGACCAGAAGTCTCAAGTTGGATTCCAAATTTCCAGAGCTACCACCGGAAAGGTATGCCCACTTCTCAAACAGATGTCATTTGCTGAATATAAAATGATTGCCACAGCATATACTGCAAATATTTTATAACAGAAAATTTTATGCACGAAAATGAGGTATCAATACCTAGACCACTGGAAATAGATCCTTCAGTTCTAACAACTTGATTGCCTTCAACTGTCTGGCTACTAATGCCACTGCCACCAAGTAAGCTCGAATCAGAAGTTTCAAAACCAAACACAGTATTGTCCTTTCTGGCTCCAAGTTACCAATCAAAAGAGCTGGTACCAACTGATGAAAAAAATCAAGGTGTTATTAAATTTTAATCTTTATTAATTAGTTATGAAATGTTATTCAAAGAAAAATGCTTCCACTGTTTAGTTAATTTAACTTAAAATCTTCCAAACTGTGTCTGTATTGGAATACCTGAACTACTGACATCAGAATATAAAATGATTATCACAATATGTATTAAAAATGCTTTTGATGATTCAGAAATTTAAATGCACAAAAATGAGATATCAATACCTAGATCACTGGAAACAGATCCTTCAGTTCTAACAACTTGATTTCTTTCAACTGCATTGCCACTAATGCCACTGCCACCAAATGAACTTGAACCAGAAACTCCAAAACCAAGTGCACTAGTGCCCTTGTTGGTTCCAAATTCCCAATCAAAAGACCAACTGATAAAAAAATCAAGACGTTATTAAAACTTAATCTTCATTAGTTAATTAGGTTGTTAAATGTTATTTTTTAAATGTTTAGACTACTTGATTAATTTAATTAATTTAAAAATTTTCTGGAATGAATCTTTATTGGAATACCTGAACTACTGACATCAGATCCCAGGCCTTTAAATCCAGCCCCAATATATCCACTGCCACTCAATCTATTCCCTCCAAGTTCACTGATTCCAAATCTTTGTTGACCAGGGGCCCCTAAGTTGGATTCCAGATTTCCAGTGCTACCATCAACAAATGCATTCCCACTTCTCAAATTGGTATCACCGGCAGAATATAAAATGATTGTACTGCAAGCATTTTTATGATTCAGAAAATTCGATGCACAGAAATGAGATATCAATCAATACCTAGACTATTGGAAATGGATGTTCTAACAACTTGATTTCCTTCAATTGTTTTGCTACTGATGCCACTGCCACCAAATGAACCTGAACCAGAAGTTCCAAAACCAAAGGCAGCATTGCCCTTGCTGGCTCCAAGTTACCAACCAAAAGACCCAGTTGCGATTGATGAAAAAAATCAAGATGTTGGTGTTTCCCTGTGGCTCAGTTGGTTAAGGATCTGGTGTTGTCACTGAAATGTCTCTGGTTACTGCAGTGATGTGGGTTCAACCCCTGGCCCAGGAAATTCTGCATGCTGTGGGTGTGGCCAAAATGATCAAGATGTTATTAAAAATTAATTTTTATTATTTAATTAGTTTGTTGTTAAATGTAAAGAAAACTATTTTAACCAATTAATTAATTTAATGAATTTTAAATTTTTCTGAAATGAGTCTTAGTTGGAATACCTGAGTCATGGGCATTCAATACAAAACATATGAATTCACCCCCAGCAGATCCTCTACGGCTAATTTCACTCCAAAACTCTACTAATTCCCAATCCCTTTTGACCAGAAGTTCCCAATCCAAATGCTAAATTTTCAGAGACACTGCTGCTAAAAACAGCCCTTCTTCTCATGTAGATGCTGTCTACTGAACTTTAATATATATATATATATGTATATATATATATATAGAAAAATTATGATTCTTAACCATCTCTCTCTCTCTTTTTTTTTTTTTTTTTTTTTTTTTTTGGTTTTTAGAGCTGCACCCAGGGCATATGGAGGTTCCCAGGCATATACAGGTTCCTGGGGGTTGAATCAGAGCTACAGCTGCACACCTATGCCAGAGCCACAGCAACGTGGGATCCAAACTGTGTCTGCGACCTACACCACACTTCACGGCAACGCCAGATCCCTGACCCACTGAGCGAGGCCTGGGCTTGAACCTGCATACTTGTGGATACTAGTCGGATTCATTTCCGCTGCACCATGATGGGAACTCCCGATTCTTAACAACTTCTATGCATAAAACCTAAAGAGTTATAATACTCAGCTCACTGGAAAATGATTTTCCAGTGCTCCCTATTTTTAACAAAGCTTTTTTTTCAAGACCACTAACCCCAATTCTGCATGAACCAGAGTTACCAAGACTAAGTCCAAATTAACCTTTCTTTTACCATCAAGTCTGAAATAAAAAATAAATGGAAAATTAAGCTGTTGTCAGGAGCAATAAACAAGTGATGTAAATTACTTAGTTTTTCCCTTAATAAAGTCTAACTCAGAATTCCTGAGCCACTGAAATGAGAGCCAAAGCCCATGGTTTCACTAACAAACCCCTTGCTATTCTTCCTGTTTCCACCAATTTCCACATCTTTTAAGATAAATTACTCTGATATTGAAAATACCTAGACTTACTGTCCTTTAGTTACCCTCATTGCCTTCACTGACTTGGATTTCCAAATATAAAATTCTAGTTATCCACACTTTTTTGTTTATTGAAAATATAAAACAATATTGAAAATCACTTTGAAATAAAATCACTCTAACAAATTTCAGCACTTTGGTTTTGCTTCTCCTGGTCTTTGGCTGTAGATATACAGATGACAGATTCAAACATTCTGACAATCCTTTCCAAGAAAACTAGTTGAGATATGAACTAAAAAGCTAAGTAATTGAACTTAAAAAGCTAGCATCGCAAAAGTCATACAGAAACAGGAGACCAAAAATTTTCTGTCCCTATGACAAAACACGGGAACAAGAGAGTTTAAGTGGCTTTCCCAAAGTCCACAGAAGGTCGTGGAGGAAGAGTAGGAATAGAAACTGGATCTCTACAATCCAAGCCCAAGCCCCTTCATAAAAACATCAAACTTACTTGCCCCTTCACTAAAATGTTTAAAGTGAAGGTGATATGGATACTTTAAGAACCAAACAGAGTTTAAAAATCTTTCCCATGAGGGCCTCTAACACTAAATCTGCCTTCATTGAAAACACCACCACTGATTCCTGCTTTGCCAATGGACTGCTTTTTCTGTCAGAAACAGAAACTAAGGAACAACTTAGAATGCACGTTTCACTGGCAGCAGAGTAAGAGCCGGCTAATCTATTTACTGAATTCACATCAAATCCACTTTGGTCAGATGCACCCCCAGAAATGTTATTTTTGTCTGAAGCAGTGCCACCAGATTCTGTACCACCAGAGCAACAGTCGGCAAGATCACTTGCTGAACTGGTTTTCTCTATCATACACAAAACAATCATTACCAGAGAAAAGCTGCATTCATTTATATTGTACCAGAAATTAATCTATGCGCATTGCATATTATCCTCTCCACCCACACACATCCTTCCACATAGAATTCCAACAGTGCAATCAGGAGTGTGCATGACAACCCATTTACCATCAGGTTTGAGAGAGTTCCCTGAGAAAAGTGAAGCACAGGGTTCAAGATAAAGTTTCTATAGAACATGAGCACACAATTAACAGCTCAGTGTTGTAAATAAGAGCAATATAGCTGTGTTATCTTCTTAGTCATACTGAACTTGTCAATCCCGAAAGAGATGACTGGACAGACAGGAAAATTTGTGCCTTTCCTGAAGCTCGTTCAACCACATACTTACACCAAAAACTGTGTCTCCTTCTCAGTTATCATCACCTGGGCTCAAATATCAAATTTTCATATAAAATATTGAAGTCATTTTCTTCACTTGATCTCCCTCTTCCTGACTTTTGCAGAGGTACAAACTACAGAGCGTTCGGGGACCAGGCAAGTAAAGTAAAAATTTGAATCAGCCAATAAGGAGAAGCATGTTAAGCCAGAGAGGATAAGCCTCATCTAAGGATGTTTACATATTTTTTTCAGACAAAAAAAAATTAAAGACCACAAACTACTTAAAATCCCTACTTTACAATATTACTTAGCGAACTGAATATGCAGCTTCAAGAGAGAATCTGGATATAGAAAATGGATTGCAGTTGGAGACAGAAACATGAGAGACTCTGCTAAATTGGAGTCCAGGAGGCATTTTAAATTATTAATTTATACATGATAAAAATGATTGCTCGTCATTGAAATAGTACCAAGTAAAAAGATAGCATAAGAAAATAAAAATTATCAGAGAAAAAGTAATTCAATGTAAACTGCTTCACCAAAATTCTCTAAAGACAGAATTCATCACTCTCATTGGCACTGGAATGAGTGCCTTTAGTGTTCCACGACGCCTATGAAGGCCATGTGGTGCAAATAAAGCAAAGATGATCAGATTATCTCAAATGAAAAAAGTGCTTGTTTTCTAGGTCAGCATTTTTCTGTAACAGTACCTGCTGGGACGACGTCTAATTCTAAACTATCAGCATCCCGAGGTTCTCTTGACCCATCTTCAGCCGCTCCTTGAGCACGAAATCCATTGTTAGGGAGTGAACCAACAAGAGATGTCTTTCTTTTGTTTGCGTCACCAAAGGACAAACTACTGAGCAAAGAGTGACCTAATGCAAATAACAGAAGATTTTATTTGAAAACAGCATTGCTAGCACAATAAAGGTGATGGATTGTGACACTATGAAAAACCATATTTTGTGTAAGCACTTTTATTCTGGTGGAATTTAGAACACGTACCACTCATTGACTTAATTGTCATGTTCACATATTTTTGTCATAGTTCTAAGACTTCAAGAAAGAGATGAATAGAGTTGTGAAGATTTAATTGATGTGATGTATACGAGAAATGCTTCCTCTCCACCCACTTCCTCCTCCATCACTAACCCCCAAGTTCTAGTGTTCAACCTTCTCCCACCAAAATATTCTGTCATGGTGAATCCACGCTGTCCTTGGCTTAGTAGTAGCTGATGAAATTAAAATAACATACCTGATTCTCTTTTCTGTGTTTCTGCAAAGAAAAAAGATGAAAACGTTTATTCATAAATAAATTGTAGCTTTCACCTCCTTTAAATCTTAGCTTACATATCATTTCAGTGAGGCATGCTTTGACAATGTGAAATTGCAACCCTCATTCTAATGCTTCCAATGATCATTATATTACTCTAATTTATTCCATAGATTTGTATCACCTTGTAATATACCATGTTTACTATTTATAATGTTTATTGTTTATTAACTATCTCCTTATTCTTCTTTTCTTCATTTATCCTCTCTCTCTGTGTGTGTCTGTCTTTGCTACCATACCTTAGATTGATGCAAAGCAGAAAGAAATAAGACCATATTCAGTAGTGGGAAACGGATGAGATTTTGAGTCAAACCAATCTGGACTCCCAGCCCCTAGACTGGCAATCACAATGGCCTTTGACAGTAATTCTCTTAGACTTAGACTCAGATAAGAGGAGTTCCTACTGTGTGAGCCACAGAATTCTCTCTGGCCTTCCTTGGGTCATGGCCCTTCTTAGAAGGAAAGAATACAGGCAGCCGGTCAAGAGGAGATGTTATCCCAGAGCCAGGGCCATCTTCCCTCCCCTATTGAAGATCATACTAAGTCCCCAGGGCCCTGGCATCTCAAGACCATCTTTCCAAGTTTAAACCACATCACAAGGATGAGAACACTTAGGCCTACAGGAGGCGCCGGGAGGTGACTATTTACAGAAGTAGATGGATCTGGAAACTGCAGGCTAGGCTATCGCATTGTGGGACAAAGTAAGGGATGGAAAGAGCAACAGGACATAAATACTGGCCAGGGCACTGCCAACCCCATTCTTGGGTTGGATTCCAGCGATCTGAAAATTCTGCATTGTGATCAGGATTTCCAGGTCGTCACAAATATATTTCAGCCAAGGTGGAAGAAAAATTTTCTTTAAAATGTTTTCTTTTTATTTATACATATGCTATGTAGACATACATTTGTATACTTGCCCTTAACCTGTCCTTGGATAACTTATTTAATATTTCTCAATGTTTCCTTATCTATTAAGTGGAGACTATGTAATAAATGAGGATAAAACAATAGCTACCTCATAATATATTTATCAATTAGGTGAAAGAATTAAATGAAATGAAAGGACCTGTGTCTGGCACATAAGTATTCAACAGAGAAATACATATATTTTAATATATTTCATTTGCCTCACCAAACTTGTCAAACGGATGCATATTCCTTTTATTTCACTTTTTTAATTCATGATAAGTGCTCACTGTATTCATCATATCTCTCCTGAGTTTAACCCCACAGGTATATTAGATCCTTCATTTTGTGAGACCAATATTTCTTCTGAATTTCTTCATTCTGTTGTTGAAAGGAATAGTCTGGTATCTTAGCCAGCGTGCTATCTTTGTTTCTACTATTTATCTTATACAAAAAACATTACCATTGGGGTAAGTGGTAATGGCCGATATGTTCACTGTATGTATCACATCTTAGATGTGTAACAGCGCCTTACATGCCTTGTCTCTTTAACTCTCTCAACACTCCTCTGAGTTAGGTACTATTATTATTCCTCACTTGTAGATGGGAAAACTGATATTTAAAAGAGGTCGAATAACTTGCCCAAGATCACATGGTAACATCTGCCCAAAAAAACATTTCTCTTAAGCAAAATTTCTTAAGCAATCTGCTTAAAGCAAGCTTGCTTAATCTTAAAGATAATTAAAATTATTTATATATTTTATAGCTCAAAGATAGGTAAAGTATATTTATCTATTCAGAGTAAGGTCATGCTATATCTTACATATTTTTGAAAGGATTGCTTATATTTTGGACTTTAGAAGGAAAGAAAAAAAGAAATAGACATAATTCTGCTCCTCCACCTGCACCCTATGGAGAAAAATTGCCAGATCAGAGAGAAGAATATGGGTGAGCTGTGGGGGGGGGGGGTTAAAAGTCATGGTGACAAACAAGTTATATTGTCTAAAATTGATGAATATCCAAAAATATAAAGTCCCACAGTGACCTATGGATCCTTTTCTCAAATATGTGAGTCTTTGTCTCATTTTTGAATGAAGGGTGAAGCTCTGGAATTTGTCCAATTTTATTCTGGCTGTTTGAGTGGTGGACTCATGCTCTAGCATTAGAGACCCTCATGTCCTTCCTCGGTAAGACCTGGAGAGACACAGGAATAAATCCAATTGCTCGTTATTTCAGAGGATTTTCAGGGCGCTCTGGAATTCCAGGTCCCCTCATCTCAATCTCCTTTCCCACATGAGGACTTTCAGAGGAATGCTAAAGACTCCTAGGCCTCAATTTATTCTAATTAACAGCTGGATTTTATACACTTGGTAGTTGAGAAGTTCTTCCGATGCTGTTATGGCAGAACCTCATGAGTCCTGTCCATAGTTATGAGGAGGTGATTTTGCTGTCTTCATGAGACAGCTGACCTGCTACTTATTTTCTGTTTGTGTTTTATCTCAAATGAAATATTTGCCAATTACCTTCTATTGTATTAAGATTATAGAAAGAGAGACCTAAAAAACATATAAAAGTAATCTTGGGCTATTTTGATTGCTGTGTACATTAGACCAGAATCAAATTGAATCTGTATGAATATTAGCAAAAACCTTATTGTTTAGATTTAAGAAAATTCCATTAAAGTAGTTTTGATTTGCTATGGCTTATTTTTCATTTTGTGGGTATGGAACCAAAACAATGGGTAAGCTTAGTTTTCCTGCTAGATGAAAATAATGAGTAATATTCAATGAAATTCAGTTGCCCAAAGGAATCTGTAGCAAAACTATTGAAACTAGTTTAATTAAAATAGATCACCAATCCTAGAATACAAAGTAAAAGCATGTTCTGTCAATAAAAACATAGGAAAGTAAAACTTTAAATCTAGATTCACATTTTTCTCATAGGTTTAAGAAAAATTTTAAAGGCAAGTAACAATAAAAATTTTCCATTTCAGAGGGCACCGCCTTCATAAATACTGATTAAATATTAAAATGTCTGGCTCAGATTATACTAAAACACACTGGAGTATGTTTGTATTAATAAGGACTATTTCATTTTAATCATTTTAATGACTTTTCCATGGAAGATATGCCCTATCTTCAAAGTAAAGCACTGCTACTTTATTGTTACTTAGCATTAATTGTAAGAAAAGAAAACAAAGTAATTTACCTGATTTGCTTTCAGCTATTTTGTCATCTGACCAAATGTAAATTGTACACGAAACCATAAAGGGCTTAACATGTGTTCTGAAAATTGTTGCCAAAACTAAATTGTATATTATTACACACATACACACATGCAGACAAAAGATAAGAAGAAATAGTTTACAGATATGGTTTGGGTCTGCTCAATATTGTCTCTAAAGAAAAATTATACAGTAACACTCTCCATATAAGTTAATACCTAGAAAATTCTAGCTAAAATGTAGTTGCAATCAAGAATCGTCCCCAAATTGTCTTACAACAAATAGGGATGTCACAAAACCCATGCATGAACTTTACCCACCAAGGATACAGTCCTTGGGATCTCACACGGAGTGCACACTCTTCCCACACATACAAGGTTAATAAGCTGGGACCAAAGATGTTCACATCCCAGTAGACTGAAGGCAGAAGAAAGAACTGGAACTAAGTACTGAGAGCAGATTTAATGAGCCCATAAAGACAGAAAGCTAGATATTCAACAGAAGTGAAGAGAAAGAAAGGCAAATCAAAAGCAAACACAGAAGCTCAGAAACTGCCTCCAGGGTCCAACTATCACACACATATCAGTAAATCCCAAGGACATTACTGCATTGTATATAATGTAATTGGCCTTTATTTTGATGTCCTAAAAAAAAAACGTTGTTAAACTATGTTCATATGTCCCAAGTTTACTTGGGTATGAAGATAGGCCATGTGCTGTTCATTTCAGAAAGTTTACCTTGCAAAAGATTTGGTTACCTTCATATGGAAAATTTCTGTATGCAGAACAAATCATATATTGATTATCCTTAATTATTTTATTAATTCAAAACAAATATATAATGCATGTCATCAGAAGCCTATGTTTTCAGCAATGTGAATACAGAGCAAACAATATAGATCAAAATCCTATCCTTGAGTGGTTTACAATCATGTAAGATAAACAAGTAGTCCTGGTAGTTCACAAAATTAAGTATTTATGAAAATTGAAAACATCAATTTTCTGTATTCCATGTTGATGGGAATGTAAATTGGTTCAGTTATTATGAAGAACATTATGGAGTTTTCTCAAAAATTAAAAATAAAAGTACCAGGAATTCCTGTTGTGGCGCAGTGGAAATGAATCCAACTAGGAACTACGAGGTTGCAGGTTCTATCCCTGGCCTTGCTCAGTGGGTTAAGGATCCAGCGTTACTGTGAGCTATGGTGTAGGTCACAGATGTGGCTCGGATCTGGCGTTGCTGAGGCTGTGGTGTAGGCCGGCAGCTACAACTCCGATTCGACCCACAGCCTGGGAACCTCCATATGCAGCGGGTGCGGCCCTAAAAGGCAAAAAAATTAAAAATTAAATAAATAAATAAAAGCACCAGAGTTCCTGTTGTGGCTCAGCGGTAACGAACACAACTAGTATCCATGAGGATGCAGGTTCAATCCCTGGCCTCACTCAGTGGTTTAAGGATCCTGCATTGCCATGAGCTGTGGTGAAGGTCCCACAGGTGGCTTGGATCCTACATTGCTGTGGCTGTGGCTGTGGCTGTGGCATAGGCTGGCAACTGCAGCTCTGATTCAACCCCTAACCTGGGAACTTCCATATGCACTGGGTGCAGCCCTTAAAAAAAAAAAAGAAGAAGTACCATATAATTTATTGATTCCACACTTGAGTACAGAGCCAAAGAAAATAAAATCACTACCTTAAAGAAATATCTTCACTCCCAGATTCATTACAGCATTATCCACAACAGACAAGACAAGGAAACAACCTAAGTGTCCATCAACAGATGAATGGCTAAAGAAAGTGCAATGTAATAATACCTTTCAGCCATAAAAATGAAACTCTTACCATTTGTGGCAACACGGATGGACCTTGAGAGCATTATAATAAGTTAAATATGTCAGAGAAAGACAAAAAATGTATGATTTCCCTTTTATGTGGACTCTAAAAACATTTAACTCATAAAAACAGAGGTTTCCAGGAGGTTGACAATCTAATATATAACACAGTGACCATTTTGTATTATGTTCTTAAAAGTTGCTAAGAGAGTAGATCTTGAATGTTCTTACCACACACACACACACACACACACACACACACACACACATTACTGTGTGAGGTGATAAAGGTGTCATCTCACTTTATTGTGGAAATCATTTTGAAACATATACATGTATCAAATTACCCATCACATTGTAGCCCTTAAATGTATGCAAAGTCAGATGTCAATTGTATCTCAATACTGCTGGAAAAAAATTTCTGTGTTCCAAAAGCATATTCAGAATATACCTTGATATCTCAAGGTAAAGATTAATTTGTGAAAGACACTGACCTGATTTTAACCTGAAGAATAGGGCTTCCCCATCTGTAAAAAATGGAAAAAAAGTGAAAATAGTTAGGTCTTTTTATATTTCTCTGTAGCATATTTTTTAAGACAATGAAAATAATTTTCTTGTTTCCATTTTTCTTTTTTTCTTTTTTTTTTTTTTTTTTGGCTTTTTTCCTTTTCTAGGGCCACCTCCTGTGGCATATGGAGGTTCCCAGGCTAAGGGTCCAGTCAGAGCTGTAGACGCCAGCCTACATACGCCACAGCAACTCGGGATCCATGCTGCTTCTGCAACTTACACCACAGCTCTCAGCAATGCCAGATCCTTAACCCACTGAGCAAGGCCAGGGATTGAACCCGCAACCTCATGGTTCCTTGTCAGATTTGTTAACCACTGAGCCACAATGGGAACTCCTTCATTTTTCTTTTAAATTCAATATACACAATCTACTTTTTATATATAATCATCATATTATTTATATGTTAATTTATTATTTTTGAGCTTTCTTAATACATCTCATCTACATAGATACAAGTCTATATCAATCTATCAACATAAAGTTTTCAATATCAATGCACTCTTGGGAATATATATAGCCAAATAAGTTCAACTCAAAAATTAATATTAGCCAATATTAGACTCCTCCTCCTCTTCATTTTCTTTTTCCTCCTATATCTCTTTCACACTATCCAAACCTTTTACAATTGTGAATGTAAAGTATATTTTCTGATCTATATTTCATTTGATTTTATTGTCCTTAAATATTTTCTGGTTAATGTGTTTACAAGCAATGAACTAGAAAAAAAAAAAGGAAAAATACAATCAATTGTATAGATTTTACTCTACTGAGAGGACAAAATAGCCTGGGAATAAAATAAGAATTGATTTTGCATATATATTTTGCACCAGATCTACCTCTTATATATCATTAAAGCTTTTTTTCATTTATCCAGGGTACTATTTTTTAGTTTTCTTTCCATACATTTATGGTTGATTAAACAATACAAATATTTCTGACTGATTCTGTAGATGCCTTCTAAATACCTGCCTTCTCCACCTTTCAGTCATCCATTCTTTACCTTCCTGTGATCTGCTAAAAATGAAAGGAATCTGTTTGGATCATAAATTCATCGACTAAGAGAAATAAAAATTCATTTCCACTAAGGCACTTGGAATTTCTGCAAAGAGCAGTTTTCCAGGTATATTCCTTCTCACTATGAAATTATAATTAAAAACATAAAAATCTCTGAATTTTGTCAATAAATAACCAGTCTAAGGAATTTTATTGAAATATTTGTAGTCGTTTACCAGAACTATCATAGATAACTAGGAATTTACTTTAGAAACATTCTCCAGTTCTCTGGTAACTGTAATATACTTATAGCAAATACAAATTTTGTTGAAATATATCATTTAATAAATGCTTTGAAAATATTATGTTTGTGAACTGTTAAGAAATAAAAAATACATTTATGCAAAATAGAAGCAGAGCAGATTTATATTTATAAAATAGAAGCAAAGATCATAGCAAAGAGCTATGTAAGATTATGAAAATCATTACTTGAAATTATCATTTTCTAGCACTCCATCAGACAACTTTCCAGGTAGCTGGATTAAGGATAGAAATATTTTCTCTAATAACAACAAATAACTGTAGTATATTCTGGTTTCTCACAGAAAAGTAAAATGTTTCCTACCCCCAAATTTAGGAAACAGATTTTAAGTTTAGCTACAGAATGAATTTCTCCTCTTTTACAAACTTTTCTCTTTAAGTTTGGATATTATTGTTTGCCTATTCTTTGCAGAAACAAAACCAAAGAGCAAGAAATGCATTTGTTTATAACGATTCTTTCATTTTGATCAAATTTTAATTAAAATTAATTAATGATCTTATCTTTCAGTTATTTCTAGAAATCAATCAACTGACTTTCTAAGATATCCAGGGGAGTTGTTAGTTTAGGAAATATTCTCCCTACAAAATTTTCTTTCGGTGATGAACCGGCCTTTTAATTGGTGATTCTTTCATGATTTGCGAAAAACTGAAATTTACCAGTGTGGATCTTCAGTCTTAAAGAAGATGCTAGTTCAAAACAAGAGTCATCAAAAACCTGTACACTAATATTTTTAAGCATGCAGATAGAGATATAGATATTGTCTTAAGGAAGGCTTGTTCCAGCTGAAATAATACCCAATAAAATGAAAATCTAGTCTTTTTACTTATTGTCCTCCTCTGAGGTGTAGGAAAGATTTCCCAGGAAGAAAAAATATGAAAACTAAACATTTAAGCAAATATAGGCATGGATCTAACAAATATGGAAGGATTCTTTATACTAGTCCCTTACCTTTGCAAAAGAAGCAAAGTGCCACAATGAAGTACAAAAATATCAACTTCATGGTGGTGATTTGGGACCTAGAAACAGAGACCAGTCATCCTGGAGAATCAGATCCGCAAGAGTCCCTCTAACTGGAGTTTTTATACCCACTCATACCACCGTCTTTCCTCATGGGCAAGGTGTGGTAAACTTGGTGACAACAGGGCAAAGGCAAATATTCTAGCACGCCAGAGATGAAATCCATCTTAAGTCAGTGAGGTCGTTATTTCTGTGACATCTTCTTTCTTGGATCAAATCCAGCTCATGCCAAACCCAGACCACACCTTGCCGCCCTGTGTAAACAGCAAAGGCAGGAACTAAAAGTCCCAGGATTAAAAATCAAATATGCAATGATATTCTATTAATCATTGCAAAAGTCTTAATACCTCAAGAAACTCAAATACTGTGATTAAATATTGTAATTGTCTCTCCCTGAACAACAAAATGTATTTTAAACATTAACCTACCTTAAAACAAAGACCTATTTACTTATCAATATATTAATAGGCTTTTCCTTAGAGAACTACATAGCTATCACATAGGTATATGCAGAGGTATAGACATACTAAGACATATTTAGGCATACTATGGTTATGGTAATTGCTTTATTACACAAGAATACATAGTTCTTCAATAATATACATTTTACCGTGAACTTTATAATCAGATATGTAAGTAAGAAGAAGACATGAAAATAGGAACATCAGGAGTTCCCATTGTGACTCAGTGGGTTAAGAAGTTGACATAGTGCCCATGAGGATGTGGGTTCAATCCCTGGGCTCTCAAGGGGTTAAGGATCCAATGTCGCCCCAGGAGAGTATGCTGCAGATGTGGCTGGGATCTAGTGTTGCTGTGGCTGTATTGTAGGACGCAGCTGCAGCTAAGATTCAACCACTGGTCTGGGAACTTCCATATGCCACAAGTGGGGCCTTAAAAAATAGTAATAAAAATAAAAACCAAAAAAAGAAGGAAAGAAAGAAAAAGGAAATGAGAACATCAGATAAAGAATGTTTTAGGACAAAAGTTAAATTGAATAGACAATGCCAGGCAAGAATTATATATGTAGATATTCTGGGGTAGAGGGAGAAAGTTCAAATTAGGTTTTAAGAAGAGAAGATCCAGTCTGGGCAGAGCAGAGTGGAGAGGATTGTTGACAACTACAGGAATTCCTGAGACTGGTCAGCTGGACCTAGAAATGGAAGAGCCAATTCCATAATTTTGATGATGCCCTCTGCTTCTCCCCGGCTCCAGATAACTACCAAGAAAGGACTTCGGTAGGCAGAGGGAAAACAGTCTTCAGTTTATCCTCTCCAGAAAGAATCTCAAGAAAACGAAAAATGATAGACAAACATCCCTTTCCTTCTCCTTTATCTACACATGTCTCCACTAATCTAAAGGGGAAAAGTGAGCCTCCTGGGTATATACTGATGCTTTTATTCACGTGCTCCCTGTTCTTGCAGCCCTCCTTAGTCTACCTGCTGATTTCTTAAATCTTTCTGTAAGGGAGCAGAATCCAACAGATTTAAATATTTAAAATTCATTGTGCTGTTTAAGGTAACACAGTTATGGACAGCCAGGCACGTTTTAATCTGACATCAGTGAGTGTATCAATTTTTCCCCATATGGCAGAGACCTGAAGAACAGAAAAACAATAGACACAGGAGAGAAGGAGGAGAAGGCTGTTCATGCCACAAACAGAAGAGGAGGGAACCGATCAGTGCCTCCACTGACCATAATTTTTCCAAAATCCAGCTTTGATTGTTTCAGTAACTCACAAATAAAGACTGTACAGTGAGGACTTTTCTCCAACACAGGAAATAAAACCCTAATGAAGAGGGAACGTTGCCACCACTAACACTGCCATTTGTGACATTCTTTTCTGTATCATACACGACCTCAGTGTGAAGGAGATTTGGTCCTGGAGTGCCCATTTTTCAGATTATCATCATGGCATAATTATTCTGTTTTGTGCTTGACTATGGGCTTTGATGTGTAGGAGGCCAGAATGAAACAAACTGCCATAAAGGCTGTTGGGGGGAACTAACAATACTTGAAAGATTTAAATTGTCTTAAAGTAGGGTTCAGTAGGAAACTCTGTAGCAGCTCCAATGAAGGCAGGATTTCTTTCAGCTTGGGACAATTGGGAGAAATGTCATGCTCCCAATGTCTAAGGACTGGATGGAGACTTGGACATGTAGAAGAGAGGAAAGTTTCTACATGGAAAATGCATTATGAATAAGGTCAAATGCAATTTCAAACATCCTAATGTCCTTTCTCTTTCCAGATCACTTCTTCTAGTAGTCTGATTATAACAATCTTACTGGCTCCCATTCAGATTTATAATCCATTCTTCCTGTTTACTTTTCATTTACCCTCACTTCCTTCAACAATTCAAGCACCTTCCTATTTGGCTTAAAGGTCTATGGTCAATCATTATTATTCCCTTGCATGAACCCCCAGTTCCCTTGACTTCTCTATACTTGCTTGGCGAAATCACAGCCATGGCTTAAATTAAATTCTTCCCTTTTCCCTACCTATACCTGGCAGATGAATATGACAGAATAAAAATACATGGTCATGCTATCTTGTCTGTGTTAAATTCATTGCCCCACGTGGATCCTTAAGACAGTCAGGCAATTGTATTTGCAGCCCTTATGCTTTTCTAACTCATATTTTCTCTCTTCCCCAACAGCCAAATTCTCTTTCCCATCCTCCCTCTTATTAATGACCTCCAAATTTGCTAAGAAAATAAAAGCCAACAAAAGAGAAGCTCTACATCCCCACATAAACATATCTAATGGCTTGTGCCCTGAACTCTGCCTATCTTCTTATTAATACAGATGAACACTCTGTGCTGCCATATAAGTTTGACCTCCCATTTGGGTACTGGATTCCATCCAGGAACATTGTGCCAGTAATTTGTTCATCTCTATCGATATCATCAAGTTTTCCCTCCTCCTTTGGATTATTCCCAACAGTATAAATACATGCTATTGTTTGCCTTTACTTAAAAAAATGAATACATATAATAAACAGTTTTATGGTGTACTAATTAGATCCCAGTAAAGCTGGTTTTTTTTGCTTACCTACTGATTTTCATTATTTTAACTTATTTTTATTAAAGTATAGTTGATTTACAGCATTGTGCCAATTTCTGCTGTACTCAAATATATTCTTTTCCATCATTATCCCAGAAGATTGGGTGTAGTTCCCTGTGCTGCACCCGGAGGACCTTGTTGTTTATCCATTCCAAATGCAGTAGTTTGCATCTACTAACCCCAAACTCCCAGTCCATTCTAGTTGCTATTATTTGTTTTTTGTTTTTTTTAGCTGTTGAACTCACTTCCCTCCCAGCTCTCTTTCCATTTCTTCACTACCCTTAATGGTTAAACTTCACAAAGGAGTTAATGTGTTCATTGACTCCAGCTCCAGAATTCTCATTCTCTCATGAACTTACTAACTTCCATTAAGTTTTCACTCCAACACTCCACAAAATGTGCTCTTGTCACAGACACTGGTGATCTTCTTCAGTGAATCCATGGTTGGTTGTCAGTCCTTATTTCATTGACCTCTCAACAACATATAACACACAATTAATCAATTCTTCCTGGTACATCTGACTTCTGCAATTTCCAGATTTTCCTGTTATATTTGTTACTCCCTCTTATTGTCTTCTGCCAATCCTTCTCATCCACGAGACCTCTTAAAATTAAGGGATTGAGGCTCAAAGTTGGATCTCTTCTTTATTTCTAAACATGTCTCTTCCTGGATGATTGTAACCAAGTTCTATGGACATATGACCTCTACTCCATCAGTCCCAACTCTGCTCTCACCTCCTGCTACTTTGCTTACTCCTTTTTTTTTTTTTTGCTCTGTTCATTAAAATTTTATTTTTCTAAATGATTTTTATTTTTCCATTATCCTTGGTTTATAGTATTCTGTCAATTTTCTACTGCACAGTAAAGTGAGCCAGTCACACATACATATATACATTCTTTTTCTCACATTATCCTCCATCATGCTCCACCATATGTGACTAGATATGGTTCCCAGTGCTACACAGTGGATCTCATCACTTAACCATTCCAAAGGCAATAGTTTGTATCTAATAACGCCAGATTCCCAGTCCATTCCCCCCCATCCTGGCAACCACATACATGTCTGTTCTCCAAGTCCATGAGTTTCTTTTCTGTTGAAAGGTTTATTTGCGCCATATATTAGATTCCAGATATGTGTGACAGCATATGGTATTTGTCTCTTTCTGATTTACTTCACTTAGTCTGAGAGTCCCTACCTTCCATCACTGTTGCTGCAAATGGCATTATTTTGTTATTTTTTATGGCTGAGTAGTATTTCACTGTGTATATATACCACATCTTCTTAATCCATTCATCTGTCAATGGACATTTGAGTTGTTTCCATGTCTTGGCTATTGTGAATAGTGCTCCAATGAATATGCCAGTTCATGTGTCTTTTTCAAGGAAAGTTTTGTCCAGATATACGCCCAAGAGTAGGATTGCTGGGTCATATGATAGTTCTATATTTAGTTTTCTGAGGTACCTCCATACTGTTTTCCATAGTGGATGTACCAATTTACATTCCCACCAACAGTGTTGGGGGTTCCCTTTTCTCCACACCCTCTCCAGCATTTGTGATTCGTGGACTTATTAATCATGGCCATTCTGACTGGTGTAAGGGAGTATCTCATGGTAGTT
Source organism: Sus scrofa (assembly GCF_054392235.1). Taxonomy (NCBI): domain Eukaryota; kingdom Metazoa; phylum Chordata; class Mammalia; order Artiodactyla; family Suidae; genus Sus; species Sus scrofa. The sequence goes on along the minus strand of NC_139387.1, from coordinate 78,954,110 downwards.
TTGATTTGCATTTCTCTAATAATCAGTGATCTGAGCATTTTTCATGTGTTTGTTGGCCATCTGTATATCTTTGGAGAAATGTCTCTTCAGGTCTACAGCCCACTTTTCAACTGGATTGTTGTTTTTTTGCTGTTGAGTTGTGTAAGTTGTTTGTGTATTTTAGAGGCACACACCCTCATACCATGCACAAAAATAAACTCAAAATAGATTAAAGACTTAAATGTAAGACAAGACACCACCAAACTCCTAGAAGACAACATAGGCAAAACACTCTCTGACATCAACCTTATAGATGTTTTCTTAGGTCTCCCAAGACAACAAAAGCAAAAATAAACCAATGGGGCCAATCAAACTGACAAGCTTTTGCACAGCAAAGGAAACCATAAGAAAAAAACAAAAAACACAATCTACAGAATGGGAGAAAATAGTTCCAAACGATGTAGGTTACTCTCTCTGCTTCAGCCTTAGAGGCCACTCTGCTGTTGTCAGCGGAGCCCATCAGAGAGAATCCCTTGTCAGAGACTTTGTATTTGCTGTTTCTATTCGCTGGAATACTCTCATCTTCTATCCACAGAATGTGCTCCCTCACCTCATTAAAACTGAAGTTTTAATGACATATTTTACACATAGCTAGTGTCCACTTCTACATGCTATGCCATAATAATTTTCCTCCAAAATAACTATTTTGAGTTATAATTCAATTTTAGCTTTAATAAATTAAAGCTTTTCTATATGTAATATATGCAAATTATGGATAATTTACATATATTTTTAAATAGATGCCCAGAAAGATAGTTAGACAATGTATTATTTGTTACTATTAATATTTTATACTATTAAATGTAATATTAATTAAAACTAATATTTTAATTTCAAAATAAATTAAAAGAAATTTTAAATTTCTTCTAAGTTATTTTATACTTTTATGCAATTACTAATTCTTTGCTTAAGTATTACCCTCTCAGGGACTCCTCTGAATACTTAATTCAAACCTCACCCCATGGCACTTCTTCTCTCTCTCCCTTCTTTTTCCGTATTTTTTCTCCATAGTTTTCACCACCATGTATAACGTTTTGATTTCATCTGTTTAATACATTTAATTATTGTCTGTTGTTAGTACTAGAATGTAAATTCAATTAGGACAGTTATATTCATGTCTTTTGGTCACTGCTGAGTCCTGTACCTTGAAAAGATGCTGGCGCATACCAGGTGTTCAATGAATATTGAATGAATGATTTAATGAATAATTTTGTTAGAAGTAAACATAAAGATTACATTAACTAATAGTGGCAATAATAAATAATAATCATAAATGTGTTAGTACTGAAGCTATTTGAGATTTAATTCATTGTACTAAAACATGCATTGACTTAGACACACTGTACTAAAACAGAGAAAATATTGATGGTTGAGAAAATATTCCCAGAGTTCCTTGGTGGCTCTGGGATCTTACATTGCCATTTCTGTGACTCAAGTCATTGCTGTGGTGCAGGTTTGATCCCTGTCCTAGGAACTTCTTTATGCCATGGGCACAACCAAAAATAAAAAATAAAAATCAACTAATCCATCAATCAATATGCTTTACAATTTAAAAAAATAAAAGAGAAGAGTTCCTGCCATTGTGAAGTGGGTTAAGAATCTGACTGCAGCAGCTCCTTTCACTGTGGAGGCACAAGTTCAATGCCCAGCCTGGCACAGTGGGTTAAGGGATCTGGAGTTGCCACAGCTGTGGGGTAGGTTGTGGCTGTGGCTTGGATTCAATCCCTGGCCCAGAAACTTCCATATGCCGTGGGTGCGGCCATTAAAAAAAAAAATGTTTCCTCCATTTAAAACTTCTAGTCCAGATTCATTCTCAATTTATGACACAGGGAAAATGCTATACTAGCAGTAATAACAGTTCATTTTATTTCATCCACTCAGATTTGCCTAGTAGTGAAAAATAGTTACAAAGTTTTAAGATGTTTCCTAGAATTTTTTTTCACTAGGAAGTTAATAGCCATAGATAAAATTTGGTTTACAGTAGCAGTAAGTCAAGATGACAACAAAATTCTCAGTAAACTATATTTATATTTGTGATCTTTCTATGACTTCTTAAAAATTTTTCATTGAGAACCATATAATTCTGTGGTTTTGTATAAAAACATGTAAGCTAAACCACATTTATTTGATCCTAATTCCTCTATCCTCCTCAAACCACTCTTTTCAGGATTTCACTTCAGGTTATTCTTTTCTACTGTCCAAGATTTCAAAATATCCATAATTGATAATAATAGAGGGAAAGCATTTTTAAAGGAATGAAAACTATCGGCTTAGCAAATGTTAAATAATAGTCTTTAAAAATAATTTTCCTAGGAGGTAGATTCGTTTTTCTTCTAGAACTTCTGATTAGGTAGCTTGCTTGTTTTTACAAGGAAATTTTACAATCACTTTAACTCTTTTGTAATAGTATATTGTTTGGATAAATCCATCTAGTAATACTAAAACATATACTGCATAACTACGTACATAGCTTAAAAGAACATCCATCAAAAAAATAAAAAACCACAGTCAAATGTTTCCTTCTTGATTTAAAAGGAGGTGGCTTAAGTGTCTGTACACATATTGATATACTGGCAGAGGAAAAATCAACAGTTGAAAGAACAATAGCATCAGTATGGGCAAGATAGTTTGTTTTATCAGTAAGGTTTGTACCAGAAGCAAATACAGAAAATGTTAAACAGTATCTATTTGGATTGTGAAACAAGTTCTCTCCTTTCTTGCATTATGATCTGCAATTATATTTGAAAGTTGAACGTCTGAAAATTAGCAATTTTTTTATATGTATGAGAAGCTTCATACCAAAAGAAATACAAATACAATTAAATTGCAAATTAATATTACTTAATTGATATAATTAAGTTAACTAATATTTAACATCAGATATAGACAACAAATAATTTTCTAAGGCAAATTACCACCTCCAATTTAACTTCTCAAAATTTTCTTAGAGTAATATTGAGTAAGCAGAAGAAACCAATAATGTTGGAACACTGTCAGATAGTAATTTCATAAGAGAGTAAACAAGAAAATTTGTCAGGGTTCTGAGCAGGATAGTTCAGTGACCTTAACATTTAGAGCTACTGTGTGAACTTCTGTGAATACAGTTTTAAGAAGAATTTGAACGCTGGCCTTCTCTTTCCAGCTTTCTTTTGCTTAACATTCATTGCTGTCTTTCCATTCTCGTTGCACCTTCTTAGACATACTTCTCAGCTTCTTCCATCAGCCTTCCATTCTATAAAAGTTCTCTAAATGGTCATCATGGACGGCTGCATTGCCGCATTTATTTGCTTCATTCAGTCCAGATAGATCCTTAGTGAATGTTCTGTCACTTTGGGTTCCACTGATCATCTCCGTCCTTAAACTATCTCTTTCTCCGCCTGTCCCTGTCCGTCTCTTCTGAATACAGATGTGCTCCAGAGCCTTCTTTCTCCAGTGTGCCCTCTGCACTGGCCACCTCATCCTCTCACATTTTTAAATGACAGTGTTACGGAATGAACGGTTATCCCTCACAAATTCAGATGTGGACCTCCTCACCCCTAGTGCCTCAGAATGTAACCATATTTGGAGATTGGGTCTTTAAAGAGATGAATAAAGTAGCATGTCATTAAGGTGGTCCTCAATCCAATATAATGGTTATTCTTTTTTTGACTATATATGTTTATTTATTAAAGTATATCTGAGTTACTATGTTGTGCCAATTTCTGCTGTACAATATAGTGACCCAGTTACACATATATACATACATTCTTTTTCTCATACTCTCTTCCATCATACACTGTCACAAAAGGTTGGACAGAGTTCCCTGTGCTGGTATTCTTATAAGAAAAAATTTGAACATAGTCATTCACACGGGGAAGATGACAGGGACAGCCATCTATACATAAGCCAAAGAGAGAGGCTTATACTATTTCCCTCCCTTGCAGCCCTCAGAAGGAAGCAACTCTGTCAACACCTTGATCTTAGATTTCTAGCCTCCAAAACTGTAAGAAAGTAGATCTCTCTTGTTTAAGCATCCAGTCTTTGGTATTTTGTTATAGCAACTATAGCAAGCCAAAACAGATGACCTCTCAACAAATCACTTACACATCTGCTTTTGACCTCATAATGTCTTCTGAGTCTTGGGTCAGCATTCACAGCCGCCTACTGAACACTCCCATCTATATATTTTATAAGGAGCTGGAGTAATTGTCAAAATTCCTTCAAAATCTCGTCCCAGAACGGGATCAAGATGGCAGAGGAGTAAGACATGGAGTTCAACTTCTCCCACAAACACATAAAAAAAAAAAAAAAAAAAAAAACTACATGTAAAACGATTCACAGAGAATATCTACTGAAGGCTGGCAGAAGACCTTAAACCTCCAAAAAGGGCAAGAAACCCTCCACATACTTGGGTAGAACAAAAGAAGAAGAGAGAGAGAGAAGAGAAAAAGCAAAAGGAATCAGGATGGGACCAGCACTTCTGAGAAGGAGCTGTGAAAGAGGAAAGCAGCCTGCACCTTGAGAGGCCACCTAAATGATGGTGAGATCAGCTGAGATGGAGGAACCTCAAAGCCTTGGAGAAAAGTACAGCAGCTGGACTGAGGAGGACAAAGCAGAGTGAAAGCCAGACAAACCATTGGTACCACTGCCCCTGGACACCACAGCATGAGACATTTGGGCGGGGGCTGGGTGTTGAGACTCAGGCTCTGGAGGTCAGTTCTGGGGAGAGGACTAGGGTTGGCTGTGTGGAGAAAGCCTGTGTGGGAGCAGCACACCATGGGCTGGGGAGTGGAGCACCACAGCTGAGGGACACTGGGAGGAGGCCTGGGTCCACAGAAGAATCAAGGCACCATTGTTGAGGAGGGTGAGAGGTGGGACTGCCATAGGAATATCTTTCTCAGGAACCCACAGGCTCTCAGGTGGTGGGGCACCTCTTGTGCAGGCTATGGGCAATGGGACACCTCTTGTGTGGGCTATGGGCATCAGGGGCAGGCTGCCATAGCCATCTCAGACTCCAGAGGTAGGCATGGCCTGCCACCACTAGGAGTCTGTGAACAGGCACCACCTATGGCCCCACTCACCTAAGGGGTCGGGTACAAAGTAGGGCAATGCTATGGAGCACAACCCATTATTGCTCTTACCTTCCTGGGAACACACATGCCCTGCTGTTGCCACTGCCAAACATCCTGGGTGCTGCCTACACCTACCTGATGGTCACTGCCACTTTCCAAGGTCCTGCAACCAGAAGCAGCCTGTGCCACCTCCATGCAGTTCCTCGCCACTGTCAAGGGCCCAGAAACCAGACACTGGCTACTCGCCCTGCCCATTTCCCCCATCTCCCTGGAAGCACATGCAGGCTGTACACAGGCATACCTCCTATCAAGGGGATAACAGCCTGCACACACTGAAGAAAGAGACCACAAGCATCCAAAGCAAAAGCAGCCCTCCTGTCAAAAAAAAAAACAACACTAAGCCCTTACAAATTATCCAGGGCACCTTTGCATATAAAAGTCTTCCAAGTCTACAGTAGTTGTTTTCCCTAAACCCACAGAATAAGAAAAATATAGGCAAAATGAAGAAGCTCTGGAACCATTCCCAGTTACAAGAATGGGAGAATTCAGCTGAAGGAGCAAACAATGAAACTGACCTCTGCAGTCTAACAGACACCAAGTTCAAAAAGGTGACAGTGAAAATACTGAAGGAATTAAGAACAAATATGAAGGAATTAAGAGCAGATATGAACAGAAATGCAATTACTTTAGAAAGGAACTAGAAAATATAAGGAGGAGCCAAGCAAAATTAGAAAATTATTTGCAGAGATGCATGCTGAGTTAGAGACAGGGAAGAGCAGAATGAATAATGCAGAGGAATGAATAAGTGATTTGGAAGACAGAATAATGGAAACCACCCAATCAGGACAACAGACAGAAAACCAAATAAAAAAACATCAAAGCAATATAAGAGGTCTATGGGATAATACAAAGTGGGCCAATCTATGCATAATAGGGATTCTAGAAGGAGGAAAAAAAAAAGAAATGGGAACTAAAAATATATTTGAAGAAATTATGGCTGAAAAGTGTCCAAATGAAACAGATATCAAGATACAGGAAGCACAGATGGAACCAAACAAGTTGAACCCAAACAGACCCACACCAAGACATATTATAATAAAAATGGAAAAAGTTAAAGATAGAGGATATAAATGCAGCAAGAGAAAAAAGGGTTAATTATAAGGGAACCTCTTATAAGGCTATCAGCTGATCTCACTACAGAAACATCACAGGCCAGAAGAGAGTGGCAAGACATATTCAAAGTTTTAAAAGGGAAAAATCTGCAGCTTAGAATACTCTACCCAGCAAGAATATCATTTAAAATGGAAGGAGAAATAAAGAATTTCTCCAACAAAGAAAAACTAAAAGAATACAGCAATACTAAACACATTCTAAAAGAAATACTGAAAGGTCTCCTCTAAATAGGAAAGAAGTAAGAAGATCAAGGATGGAGGAGGAAACCACAATTGGAAAGTAATCACTTAAATAAGGCAGTATACAGATCTAAAAGGGGGGAGGGGGAAACGACTGTAAAGGTGACTACAGACACAAGGAACAGCAAAAGGATAAACATGAAGATGTAAAAAAAGGACATCAAAATATAAAATATAGGAGTTCCCATCGTGGCTCAGTGGTTAATGAATCTGACTAGGAACCAAGGGGTTGCGGGTTTGATCCCTGGCCTCACTCAGTGGATTGAGGATCCGGTGTTGCTGTGAGCTGTGGTGTGGGTCACAGACGCAGCTCAGATCCCCCATTTCTGTGGCTCTGGCAAAGGCCGGTAGCTACAGCTCCGATTGGACCCCTAGCCTGGGAACCCCTAGCATATATATATAAAACATGGGGAAGGAAAGTAAGAAAATCTAGGTTCTTTTTTTTTTCTTTTAAGAATATGTTTGAGCTTATATGACTTATCAGGTTAAAGCAAGCAGATATACGAAGGCATTAACATACTTGAAAAACAGGGCAACCACAAATCAAAACCAAACAGTACATTCAAAAACTAAAAAGAAGAGGGCACAAGCATAAAATAAAAGGAAACCATCCAAACAAAAAAAGAAAGGAATAAGGAGAAACTTAGAATGAATGGGAAAACAGGGTTTAAAATGGCAAAAAATACATATTTATCAATAATTACCTTAAAATGTCAATGGACTGGAGTTCCCATTGTGGTTCAATGGTAACAAACTTGACTAGTATCCATGAGGATGCAGGTTTCAATCCCTGGCTTTGCTCAGTGGGTTAAGGACCTGGCATTGCCGTGATTTGTGGTATAGGTTGCAGACATGGCTGGAATCCCATGTCGCTGTGGCTGTGGGGTAGGCCAGCAGCTATAGCTCCGATTTGACCCCTAGCCTGGGAACTTCAATATGCTATGGGTGTGGCCCTAAAAAGACCAAAAAGCAAAAAAAAAAGAGAGAGAGAGAAGAAAAAAAATAAATAAATGTCAATGGACTGAATGCTCCAACTTAAAAACATAGAGCGGCAGACTGGATAAATAAACAAGAGTCTACAATTTGCTGTCTACAAGAGATGCATCTTAGGGCAAATGACACATATAAATCTAAAGTGAGGTGATGGAAAAAGATATTTCATTTAAATGGAAAAGACAGAAAACTGGGAGTTGAAATACTCATATCATATCACAAAACAGACTTTAAAACAAAGGCCATAAAGAAATACAAAGGACGCTATTTAATGATAAAAGGATCAATTCAAGAAGAGGATAATATATTTGTTAATATATATGCCCCTAATATAGGAGCACCCAAACACATAAAACAAATACTAAGAGACATAAAAGGAGAAATTGATGGGAATACAATAATAGTAGGAGAATTTAACACTCCACTTACATCAATGGGCAGATCCTCTAGATAGAAAATCAATAAGGCAACAGAAATCCTAAATGACACAATAGAAAAATTAGACTTAATTGTTATTTTCAGGATATCATATCCAAAAAAAAATCAGAATATACATGTTTTTCAAATGCACATGGAACTTTCTCAAGGATTGACCATATACTGGGGCACAAAACTAACCTCAACAAATTTAAAAGTATAGAGATTATTTCAGGCATTTCTCTAACTGCAATGGCATGGAATTAGAAATCAACCATAGGAAAAGCAATGAGAAGAAACTGACTACATGGATACTAAACAACATACTACTAAAAAACACATGGGTCAATTAGGAAATCAAAAGGGAAGTTAAAAAATGCCTCGAGACAAATGGTAATGAAAACAACCATTCAAAATCTATGGGATGCCGCCAAAGCAGTGCTCAGAGGGAAGTTCATAGCGATATAGGCCTTCCTGAAAAAAGACGAAAAATCTCAAATTGACAGCTTAACACACCACCTAAAAGAATTAGAAGAAGAACAACCAAAACCTAAAGTCAGCAGAAGGAAAGAAATAATAAAGATCAGGGAGGAAATCAATAAAATGGAGATCCAAAAACAATTTAAAAATCAATAAACCCAAGAGCTTTTTCTTTGAAAGGGTAAACAAAATTGACAAACTTTGGGCCAGACCCACCAAGAAGAAGAGAGAAAGAATTCAATAAATAAATAAATAAAATAATAAAAAAGCAGACATCTCAACAGATACTACAAAAATACAGAAAACCATAAAAGAATACTATGAACAATTATATGCCAACAAATTTGATAACCTAGAAGAAATGGACAATTTTCTAGAGCTATACAGCCCACCAAAACTGGATCAAGCAGAAATAGATCAAATGAACATACCGATCACTAGAAATGAAATTGAACATGTAATAAAAAAAAATCCCTACAAACCAAAGTCCAGGACATGATGGCTTCACAGGCAAATTGTACCAAACATACAGAGAACTTTTACCCATCCTTCTTAAATTTTTCCAAAAGGATGAAGAAGAAAGAATACTCCCAAAGCCATTCTATGAAGCCACCATTATCCTAATACCAAAACCAGACAAAGATACTACCAAAAAGGAAAATTACAGGCCAATATCTTTGATGAATATAGATGCAAAAATTCTCAAAAAATTTTAGCCAACTAAAATCCAACAACATATAGAAAAGATTATGCACCACAATAAAGTGGGATTCATCCCAAGTTCACAAGGATGGTTCAACATATACAAATCAATCAACATCATACACCACATTAACAAAAGAAAGGTAAAAAAACCCACACAATCATCTCAATAGAGGCAGGAAAAGCAGCCATTCATGATAAAAACTCTTACCAAAGTGGGTATAGAGGGAACATACCTTAACATCATCAAAACCATTTAAGACAAACCCACAATAACTGGCCTGAGCCCTTCACCCCAAACTAGGACATCCCTAAAGAGCTATGGAAGCTTCACGGCTCTCCCTGAGGTTATCTGAGGCCTTGTTGTATGTGTGTGACAACACCAGATGCTCTCTCTGGCCCATTATTCTTCCTTTCCAACCCCCCCCCCCCGCCATATATGGATCCAGAGAACACACCTGATGAACTGCCTGAACAGTAATTTCTATCTCAGAGTCTGTTTGCCAGGGAACCCTATTCATGACATCTTTTTACAATTTTATGGTACTTGCATTCTGGTGAGAAAAAAACAACTTGTATGACTTTAGCCTTGTAGGCTGGTTTTCAGTCAGTTTTGTGTATGATCCTCATGTTTGGAAAAAATCATCGGATAAATACACTGGTTGCAGTGTTCTTTTTATGTCCATCATATCAAAGTTATTCACTGTGCTGTTCAAACATCTCTCCTCACTTATTTGTTCTTGTCTAGTCCCTCCTCCATCAACTACTGAGAGAGACATGTTAAAATCTCTCACTTTACATCTAACTATTCTTTGCAAGTTTGGTAATTCATGCCTTTATATATTTGAGAATATGTGATTGTATAAATTGTAATGCATAGTATGCATATAAATTTTAAAGTTCATGATAGGAGTTCCCATTGATAGATATCTGTCAGCTGGTTAAGGACACATTATCTCTGTGAGGATGTGGGTTCGATCCACGGCCTCGCTCAGTGGCTTAAGGATCTGGCATTGCTGCAAGTTGCACTGAAGGTCCCAAATGCAGCTCAGATCCAGTGTTGCTGTGGCTGTGGTATGGGCCCCAGATGCAGCCCCAATTCAACCTCTGGCCTGGGAACTTCCACATGCTGCAGGTGCAGCTGTAAAAAGAAAAAAAAAAAATTCATGATGAATTAAACATTTTGCCATTATGAAGTGATTCTCTTTATTTCTGGTAATGATGTTTGTCTTTTTGTCTGATATTAATATAGCTACCTTGGCTTCATTTGGGTTATTAATTTTTATGTGCATATTTGTGCATGTGTATATTTCTAACACTTTATTTTCAACATTTATATATTCTTAAATTTTAGGTGTATCATATACTGTACAGATAGATTTTTTACTTTTTTATCAAGCTGAAAATCTTAAGTGGGTCACTTAGTTCATTTACATTTAATTTAAACATGGATACATTTGACTTTATATCTATATTATATTTTAAAGCAATCCCATATTTTTTCTGTTTCTATTACAGTCAGTTCCTGCCTTCATTCGAATTGAAAAATATTTTGTGACTTCTTTTCCCCCCTCAGCTAGTTTGTGAATTACATACTTTGCATTTATACTTTTATTGGGTACTCTAGAAATGACAATACAAGCATAGATATCTATCAACAATCTAAACACTTCGCTCTCTCCCTAGCTAATGAATTAGGACTTTAAAACACTTTTTATTTAATGAGTGATTTTTTTATAAACAACATAGGTGATGTAAATTTGGACTGTAAATCCAGACAGGATTGTAACTTCCCAGAACCTTTCTGTCCCCAGCAGGGAGAGGATGGGACAGCTCTGCTTTTCACATTCACTAAGTACCACTGGTGCCCCAGCCCACTGGGAATACCTGTCTATTTGACTCCCAACCCTAGATTATGATGGGATTTGTCTTCTTTCAATCCTTTCGAAGCCAAGTAAACTGCAGGTCAAGTTCACAAAGATCAGCAAATGCTCAACTAGAAAAAAAAAAAAAAAAGACAAAAACAGCTTTGGGGGCCTGCTTGATTTTGCCTTTTCACCCCCATTTTAATTTCACCCTAAAAATTCTATGCCATCTTACCAGATTTTCCTTGCTTTTTAACATAGCATTTTTAGTTTTCAGCAGATGGGCTTCTCCAAATCATGGCCATATTACTGGAAACGAAACCAAAGCTAATTTTTTTCTTTATTAGCACAAAGTCAGTTTCTCCCAAGTCCCATTAAGAAATGCTAAGTAAATATTTTAAGTATTAGTCTGAGAGGATGCCAAGTTATTAGCTTTCTTGGTCTCTGATACTGGTGATATTGAATCCAGAGACCTTGGTCTGTTACTTAAGTAAAGGAGAAGAATGAATAATCAGCATAATATTGGCTCCATCTACCAGCTTCAAATATCAAAGCTCTCCTTTCTCTCATCAACAAATATAAAGCAACTAAAAGTTCTCTTAAGTTTGAGGAAATCAGAGATAAGATTATGCTCCTCACAGCAACTGTAGTTGATAATATTTTTGACCCTTTTGACACATGAGGACATTAACACAAAGACAGACTGAGCACACGGCTGGCTAACTAGGAGGTGGGGTAGGCACAGGAGCCCAGAGCAGATACTCCAAACTCTATACAGTTTTCTTTTGATTAATGACACACAAAATGAAAAAAAAAAAAGAATTCTTCTCTCTCTGCAGACTTACAAGGAAGATTTTTTTCCCACAGGTCTTCAATTAGTGATTAAAGTCTTAAGTTGAATATTTCTTCACTTTTTCCATAATGTGCAATTATGCTATAAAAATCCCCTTCAGCCAATGTTTCCAATTATATCAATTTTCTTTCTTCCTATTTACATTACCTTGAAAGTGTAAAAATTATCTGAAGAAACAAATAAGTTACAGGTCAACTTATACCATGACATTTAGAAAGTAAGTCAACACCTGGGAAACCATATTCTTTAATATACAGTCAAGAACCAAAAAGGGGAGATGGAGTAACATGTCAGGAGTCATGGATGAAGGACAACTTATTTCTCTGTAACTGACACATCCTAATTATTCTTTACGGAACATTGAAGTGTACAAAATAATTGAGAGCATTTAATAAGAATGAGGCCGAGTTGACTTGAAAGCTTAACATAAAAAGCTCACTGAGGGTATTACTACATACTGCTACCACTTGTATTTACTTTTGAAATAAATACCTATCAATGAAAATACTGTATTCTGTGCAGCTGAACTTGTATTTATCTTTGAAATAAAATCTCTCTTGCTAAACAAAGACACTCCCAGCTTTGTTCAAGCATGTTCCTCTCATAAAACTGATAATCTCATTTATTTTATACTTTCCTACTACAAGAAGAAAGAACTGTCCAGAAATTGTCAGGAATTCACAGAAGGTTTGGAATGCCAAATTTAATTTCCCATATAATAATTATGTGCCAGAGCACTGTGCTAGTCAGTAATATAACTCAGACATGATGGATATGAAACAGATATACTAAAAAAAACAAACAAACAAACAAAAAAAAAAAAACCATATTGTGGAGGGGAGCAGAATGAGGTTGATTATGATATATGGACGTTACATAGAAAAAATAATACTGTGCCAAGGCAGATGAGTTTTTATCAGATGATCTTGAATCTCACATTGCTCTCTACTCCCTCTCCTACCTCATCCCCCATTCCCTGCCAACAACAATGAAAAGTTAGAGTAATCTCACTTCCCTCTGCTACACAAAACATTTCCCAGCTCAGAACAGCGATGCACCATCAGGAAATTAGCAGCTGCGGGCCATAGACTGGAGTAGAGAAAATCATAAATCTTATCAATTACAATGATCTTCATATTTACAAATTAAGTATTTCATAGTTAATACCATTGATAGAGTTGCACTTAAGAGGTTTATTTCAGTAATTGCAGGAAAAAATCCTGTTAACTACCACTTCGATTTTTGACACAGGAAATTCCCTTGCTGTAATGAGTTAACATGGAATTTAGATGATGTAGGATAGAAAAGTAAATCAGTAAGCAGCAACAGAACTAGACAGGAAGACAATCTTTTTTTGCTACTTATGCTCTGGTTCATTAATATGTGCCTTTCTGTCTCAAGGAAAAAAGAGTTTAAATAGTCACACTTAATCAGTTATGCTTGCCAGAATGAGATTTAGAGACGCTCCCTTTTTAATATCTAAACTTCCTCCAAAGTATATCTTCCATTAAGATAAACATTTATGCGATAATGATTAGCAGTTTATTTCTAACTTTCTAATCAGGAAAACTTTTAAATGATTATGTCTATTTTTTCTAATAAATCAGTTTTTCTAAAGTCTTATTTTTTGTACATTACACAAGAGTGAACAATTCTTAAGAAAAATTTTAGGAACATTTGAAAAGAAAAATATATTATGCCCATTAGGTTTTATCCTCAGATCCTGATAAGTGGTTATATTGCATAAAATTGAATAAATCTCTAGGAGAAAATTCCAGTTAGCAATTCAAATAGCGAAATGTCCCATACACAGATTCATTCAAAATTTCATATTAGATGTATTACACATGCAAAATAAAACATTATTGCAAAGTTTTAAAATTCACAAACATGCTTTGAAAAATTTTATTTCATTTAAATACAATGTTCATTTAAATATTCCTCCACAATTATATTTTTAAAAATTGTGTATAAATACAAAAGAACAATGAGAAATATCACAGGAACCAATATCAGCTCCATCATTTCTTACTTTTTTTGAACTACATAATAAAATAAAACATAGGTCCTTTGAAAAACAGAGACTCAGGGTTAATAATTTAATTACCCTTAAGATAAAGATAGTTAAAGTCTTCATATAATGAAATTCTCAGTTCTGAGAATTGATGGGAATAAACGGGCTAGTTTTCCTATCATAGGGAATTGTTTGAAATGATAAATACTGGTCAGGGCCAACAGATTTACCAAAAATATTTTTTTCTTAAAGCAGAAATGACACAGATTACTACAAGATACTTGGCCTTGACAATTCTACCATAGGAATTTATTTTTAAAATTTAAGTATAATTTAGAAGACTAGGTTAGCAGGTACCGGTCATAGCTAAAGCTCCCTTCTTCAGCAAACTGGAGTTTTATATTCTGGTCCCCAGGGTCTTGGTGGGAGTTGTAGAATTCTCTAATTCTGAAAATGGTTTGTTTCTACCTAAATGATACAGGATTTGCAGGGTCACAAATTTAGGAAGAAGATGAGTAGAGATGTTTAGAGTGAAGAAGATTAGGAACCTGGCTTAGCACTGAGAATCAAAATTAAAACATAAAAATATCACTTGAAGGACTGAACATTGTATTTACACCAATTATAATACCTCAGGGTTTTATTTATCAAAGACAGGGCTGAAAAATTGAAAAAGAGAGAGTGGTTATGTCTTTTCTGAATACAAGGACTCTGACAATATGCTATCTATGCTTTCTTATCAGCAAATTTCATGGTGTTTTCTTTTAGATAAAGTTGAGTGAGATGCACTGCTTGCATCAGCAATAAGAACTCATGTCCTAACAAGGCCTTTATTAGTGCAAATTCTTTGACTATTTATAAGAGTATGTGATAACTGCATTTAAAAGCAACCTAAGGAGTTCCCACTGTGACTCAGCAGGTTAAGAACCTGACAGTCTCTGTGAGGATGCAGGTTCCATCCCTGGCCTCGCTCAGTGGGTTAAGGATCCAGTGTTGCCACAAACTGTGCTTACAGATGTGGCTCAGATCCAGCATTGCTGTGGCTGTGGTGTGAGCCTCAGCTGCAGCTCCAATTTGACCTCTGGCGTGGAAACTTCCATATACCACAGGTGTGGCCATAAAAAGAAAAAAAAAAATGCAATCTAAGAAGGAATGTATTACATGTGAAACTGTCTTAATATTTTTATTCTACTTTGCAGAATATCTAGAAAATAACTCAGCAATAGACCTGTCTTAATCACAGAATTTAAAATAAAGTTTACCTTCATTAGGAATAGCAAAACAAAAAACTATCCACTTTGTAAATTTCAATAGGAGTACTATAATCAAGCACTTATTAGATTTCCTTTTGTTACTTAATCAGCAAAATTAATTAGGTAGGTAGGAAATGTTACATTTTAAACAGTTCTTTAAAATATACTTTCACTGGTAACTATTTTATACATTTTTACAAAATAAAACCTATAAACATTCCTTCATATACACATTAGCAATCAACAAATAGTGGAAATACCTTTTTCATATGTAAACATTTTTAAAGAAATATTTACAAGAGAAGACAATAGTTTTCCCATCCAAAGATAAAGATTTCTGAGATCCCTTTTATTCAACAGATATTCTTCTCATTTTTTCAGCTAATTCTTTTCTCACTTCAATATGTTTTTCCAAATTTTGTACTTCATGTGGAAGATTGATGTCCCAAATAGACAGGCAAGACTCTATCTCTAGAAAATTAAAAAACAAACTGTGTTTCAAAAATCTGCCATAAGGCATTTTTGTTTTATTTTAATTTTGTTAATTCCTAGTTACTTGTCTTGGACAAATGTATATATAAATACGACTATAAATAATGTACTAAATTATGGCCATTTATAAGAAATTGTATTTGGAAACATGTTTAAAATACATTAAAGAACTACAGAATTTTAAAAAGTGTGGATCTTTAATAATCTATTAATATTTCATTTTCTGAAAGAAATAAAGCTTTTCCAAACACTGTTCAAAATCAGATTTAATACGGAATTCCTGTTGGGGCTCGGCGGCTTAAGAACCCAAATAGTATCCACAAGGATGTGGATTTGATCGCTGGCCTCACTCAGGGGGTTAATTAAGGATCCAGCATTGCCACAAGGTGCAGTGTATGTCACAGATGTGGCCTGGATCCACTGTTGCTGTGGCTGTGGCATAGCTCTGATTCAACCCCTGGCCAGGGAACTTCCATATGTCTCAGGTATGGCCATAAAAACAACAACAACAACAAAAATTAAAATAAATTGTTAATACTATAAAGAAGCACCAATTTGAAATGCTTGAAGCTTTACAAAATATGTAATATTTACTATAAATGTATAAACACATAATATGTTATAATCATTCACGTTACTGTCCTCTGTTTGGAATACAGCAAATCTATTGAACGTTACCTTTTTGGTGTTGAATACCTTCAGCACTTTTCCGGTTATACCCCAAAACCAGCATGACATTTTTAAGGCTTCCTTTATCAAAAAATAAAAGTTTTCTGTTAAAACAATGTAATAATTTGAACTTTAAAGAGTACAACTATTCATATTTTAAGACCAAAAAAAAAAAAAAAAAAAACCCAGAACTTAACAACTCTACTATTTAAGAGATCCCTCAACTATACTGAATTAAAAAATACTCTCCAAGATGACCAGTAATTTTTTAAAGCTAGAAAATACTATAATTATTATTTGTGTGAATCTGAGAAAAGAGTTTAACTTTCTGAAAAATAGGTTCGACTCCACCCAAAGTTACATGTTAAAGAGGCAGTGTGTTTAAAAGTGCTTTGGATACTATAATGCACTTGTTAAAAGTGACGTATGCGGATTCAAATGTACTAGGTCCTTGGTTAGACGCTGGGAATAAAGAGGAACAAATATGAGCAGACCCAACCCAAGTGGAGTTTATGGTCTAGTGAGGAGATTAGTTCCTAATTAGTAACTAAATTAACTAGGCACAAAATGAAACAGCACACCCAAAACCTTGAGAGAGGGTGAAGCAGAGAATTTAAGAGACACTGAACTTTCTTCTAGACCAGGAAGAGCAGAAAGGAATATGGCAAATGACAGAGGCTAGAGAGCGGGTGAAGCCAGATCACCTTGTAGATATGTTTAAATTATTAAGAAAAACTATTAAACCCATTGAAATCCCACCATAACATTAGTAATGAACAGCCATTTGGGTCCTAAATCACACACAAATTGAATTGGAGGAAAACTACAACCTTGGTGAATAAGGCTAAGGAGATAACCTGCTAGGACCTACTACAGAGCTGGCATGGCTGTATGTCCTGGTGGGCACCAACCACTTAACAGCACCTAATTCTAGCTCCTTCTGTGCAGTTTGGACATCCAGTCATGGAGAATGGGTAAGGCTGAGGAGAAACAATTGTTCCTATATATTCCTATAAAAGGAATTTACCATTCTTTTCATCCTGTCAAACATTTTATTTCTCATTTGCTGACGTTACATAACTCTGGTGTTGTGGAACTTAACCCCATTTTTGTGATCAAGTCTGTACATATACTAAGTCTATTCCCTAAAGCAAAGAATTAGTCAAAAGAAAATAATTAAATGTGAATATCCTGTATTATCATGATTTCTTTATATTTAAATAGAAAAGTAGGAGCAAGAAAAGGCATAAAAGCTGGAGTAAAACATGATTTGTCAATATTTGTAGATTGTGAGGTTCAGCATATATTGCTGCAAGAATATAAATTTGTTTATAGATTAAAAAACCAAACAGGATTCTTTAACAAGGATAGGAAGCTTAAACTATGGTCACAATAAACATGTGCTTTAACATCTTTGATCAGAAAGTTAAAAAATACTCAACATTATGTATTTTTGCCTTAGTTAAAAAGAAAAAGAGAGAAAATTGGGCCGAATTTAGCATTTACTTATAATAATCTGCTTCTCTCATGGGGCTAAAGACATGGACCACCTCCATGTTTTTAAGGGCCCTATTCAAAATTTATCCCACAAAATTTGAACTTCTGAGAGCCTTCATATGACATTGGAAAGTGAAAACTTAAATTTAAAATAAAATTTTGAGAGTCTTAGAGAATATGAAAAAAAAAGGTCTAAAGGAAAGAAACATGCCTAACTGTGTGGTCATCATGACTCTGACAGAATCGCAGAAGTTGTGAATTATACGCATAATTCGACGAGTTGAAAGATCAAGGAGTAAGATATGGCCTCCACCAGTTCCTATCCAGAGAGCAGTGTTCTTCTGGAGGCAGAGAGTTTTCACTCTCCCAGAATAAGACAGTTTGTGTTTCAATTCCTTGTTTGCTTTGGCCAGTTCCTCCCTAAAATCATAAAGAAAGTATGCATTAATATTTTCAAAAATAAGGAGGTAAAATAAATGTGTCTCTCTCTCTAGAGACACATACACATAACACATATATATAACATTTAAAATTACGAACATATGACAATATACATTACATACCAACAAAATTGTACAAAATTAATTTTGCTAAATATAGAATGCCAAAGATCCATGTTTTCTACTTGAAGCATAAATTATCAAATATAACACAACAACTGCCTTTTCAAGAAATTATAAGACAGATACAATTTTATAAATAACAAGCCTATATAATCCAGAAAAAAATAAATAAATTTGCCCAAAATGAAGGGGGGAAAAAGTTAGTTTCCAAAGCTTTCCATGAAGTTCAAAAGTTATAAAGGAAAATAAAATTATGGTCATCTACACGTAAAAGATATGATTAGAGGCATTCCTGCTGTGGTGCAGTAGGTTAAGAATCTGACTGCAGTGGCTTAGATCACTGTGGAGGCGTGGATTCAATCCCTGGCCCAGTGCAGTGGATTAAAGATCCAGCATTGCTGCAGTTGTGGCGTAGGCTGAAGCTGGGGCTCAGATTCAATCCCTGGCCAGGGAAATTCCATATGCTGATGGTGTAGCCATAAATTAAAAAAAAAAAAAGATATGAATACAAACCACTAAATTTTTCCCTGAACTAATGAATAATTCATGACAAAAATGAGATATACAGAAATGAGAGAATCCTAATAATTTTAGAACTTCAGGAAGTAAGGGACCCTTTACCAGGAAGAATTGTCAGCTCTTCTGAACCTAAGTCTCTTCACCATCTAGAGAAAAACTTAGAAGATTCTAGGAAAGTAAAGTTTGAAATCTCATTTTATGAATATATGGTATATAATGAACTGTTCTCCAAGGGTTAAGAAAATCTATACAGTAAAACCAAGACAAAACAAAGCTATGAAGAAGCTAGCAAATATGGCTGGCAATGGTCTTGTGTCCCAGCAGCAGCAGCACACAAGGGATCTGTCTGATGTGAAGTCTCAGACACGCTGGATTCCACTAAGCACTGCACTCTCAGCTGGAGTCTTGAACATCCCTTCTTAGCTCACTGATCAATCCAGTAGGCTTTTTCACCCATATTTTATATTGTTCCATGACTTTTTCGTTCTTTCTTGAAGAAATCATATCTACTACATTCTTTTTATTAGAGTTGATTTATAGCATTGTGTCAATTTCTGCTGTACAGCATAATGACCCAGTCATATATACATATACACATGTATATGCATATGCACATTCTTTTATCTCATACTATCCCATCATGTTCAATCCCAAGAGACTGGATATAGTTCCCTGTGCTATATAGTAAGACCTCGTTGCTCATTCATTCTAAATGTAATAGTTTACATCTAACAACCCCAAACTCCCCATCTATCCCACTTCCTCCCCCTTACCCCTTGGCAACCAAAAATCTGTTCTCCATATCTGTGAGTCTGTTTCTGTTTGGCAAATAGGTTCATTTGTGCCATATTTTAGATTCCAATAACGAAATTTGCTGGATACCAACAGATGGTGCCAAGAAGCAGCAACAATTTTGTTTCTGAGGATTTTTTTTTAATTTTTTTCTATTTATAAGTAGAAAGGAAGAAAAACTCCTCCCTCTGTGAAATCTGAAGTGTAAAGACAGCTCCTATAGGCATGAAATAAAGAACCAATGGCACTGTACCTACATTCAACAACATATTGTACACTTAATTTGTTAAGCGGGTAGGTTTCATGGTTTCATGTTGTATTCTTTTCACAACAAAACAAAATTTCAAGAAAAAAATTAATTTACTTTAAAAAGTGCACACAGTCTATTAGTTCACAGAGTTTTTCAGTCTTCTTGTCACGAACTTCCACAAAAGGGCTATTTTTCTTAGCAATGTAAAGAGCTGTGTCTACCACCACTGCTATGATGTTGGAGTCACTGAAAGATGCATAAGAAAACCTAGGGGGAAACAAAAGAATATCAGCACCATTCATTTTTCTACTATTTCAAAATGTAATACAAACTTGCATTAGTTTTTAATGCACGTAAAGGATTAACACTCTTTGAAAGAAACAGGCTAGTGTGTTTGGCAATTATTTCACATTATCCTCTAGCCCTTCTGAACAGAATATGTTGTTATTTCACTTCATTTTAGTTACTTAATATTTTTCCCTTGATAATAAAATAAAGATAACTAAAGTTTCTCATTTTTATTTTAATTTCAGTTTTATCTGGTTCTTAATAGAATTTTATATTGTCCAAATATGCAAAGTATCTTGATTTCTTTAAAAAAAATCACAATATCTGTAACTTTATGATAGTTCAATAAAATCCTTATTATCAAGAATGACTGGGAAGTTAAAAGGTTAGCCATTTATATCTAGAGTTATAAAAGATAACACGTTAAAATCAACTTTAGTGGCAGAGTCTTCAAATATCAAAGGATATTTTTGCATCAACACAAGCCAGTCAAGGTATGGAAAAAAAAATCCACATCTTCATCCAAACATAAATAGAACATAAATTGTAATTTTCCCCCTTTGAAAATAAAGGGAAATGACAAGACATTTTTAAACATCTATCTTCCAATCTAGGACATTTGACATTTTACACATTTTGCAAATGGACTGGCTACCCAAGCCTACATCTGCTTGGCAAACCCCTAGTTAGCCTTTGAGGCTTAACCTAAATGTCAGCTCCTCTGGAATTCTTCCTGACCTATTGAAATAGACCAACCATTCTCTTTCCCCCAACTGGTGTAGCTGTAGTATTATAGACCTTAATAGATATAAATTTGTATTTATTACTGTGCACTTGACACTAGACTGTCCCTTTACATATCTGCTTAACAGGAAAAAGTTGGATGCAACCGGAGACAATTTCTGAGAAGCAGCAAATATTTCCAAAGTGTCTATGAAACTGGGTCCTAATCTCCTTTGGGAAAGGAACAGCTTCGAGGGCTGGTATTTATGGGAATTCTCTCTAGTAAAGCAGCTACCCTCCAAATCTTAAATGGAATTTGAGGGCGTTAACTGATACTATGACCTCATAACATGTTCTATGAAATAAAATAATCAGGGACCCTCTCTTCCTAAATATTTTCAGCCTTACACAGGTTGGTTAAAAAGAGAAATTACGGAATGAGAATAAGTTCATCCAAATATTTGCCAAATGCTAGGAAGTAAACCTATGAACACAACAGAAGATCCTCATGCATGAAAATTTATATAGCAGTGTATCTGAACCCTGACTGCACTTTATACAACACACACACACACATACTTCAATGTGTGTCACTGAGGCCCAGGACCCACCCCAGGCTTAATTCATCCACTTTAATTAGTCTGAGGTAGGTCCCCAGCATCAGATTATTTTCAGCTACCTAGTTTTTTTTTTTCTTTCTTTTACAATATTGTCAAAATTTATTTTCAGAAATAAAGCAAAGCTACTGTTTAAGAAAATAAAACCAAGCCAGTTTTACATAAAACTGGTGAATGTGTGAACAGCATTCTATTTCTATAACAACTGAGTTTACCTAGTGGTTTCTAATGTGCAGCCAATTGAGAGCCAGTAGGTCTAGTGGCATTAAGAAAAGCATTTTTGAATTATAAAATCACGTGATAGCTATTGTGCAGGGAAATAAGAGATATAACAGAAGAACAAATCCAAGGCACCTAATCTCCACAGGTGGGATCAGAGATAGCCACACAGAGGAAGTGACCTTTGGACTGAAAGAGGCAAGAGGCATAGTGGTTATCCAGGAAAAGAGAGAACCACATGCAAAGGCTAGGGTGAAAGGGAGCAGGATGCCTTCAAGAACTGAGACAAATTCATTTCGGCTAAGACAGAAAGGGCAAGGAGGTTGCAAAATAAGAATCTAGAGAAATAAGCAAGGACTAAATCACGAAGTGCCTGGAAAGCTATCTGAAGGAATTTGGACTGTGTGGAAAGGACATCAGAATGCCACTGAATAGTTTTAAGCAGGAGAGCGGCATTAGTTAATGGGCATTTTAGAAGAGTCCCTCTGTCTGCAATGTCAGGAATGGTTTGAACGGAGGAAAATCAGGGGTTGAGAAGTGGAAGAAAGGTGCTGTTGTTTCACATGGCCATTGATGGTAGAAGACTGCCTGGCCCATGGTAGCAGCAATCAAACAGTGAGAAGTACGAGTACCTGAGTCAATTAGGAAGAGTGTCAAGTGAATAAAAGACAGTTAAGGACAGAGGAATCAAGGATTATTTCCAACTTTTGGTCTTAAGCAATTAGATGGATATTCCCTGAGATAAGAATTTCTGACTCAAAGCTAATAATAATCATGATAATTATCTAAAATTTATTGAGAGCTTACCAAGTGTTGGACTTCATGTTAAGCTACATATATTACTTTCTCTTCTTTGGTCTTCTTCCAAGTATCCCTTTGAGAGAGAGTATATTATGATCCTCTGCTTAGAGAGGACTAAATAAAGATTTGAAAAGTTCTTG
Source organism: Sus scrofa (assembly GCF_054392235.1). Classification (NCBI taxonomy): domain Eukaryota; kingdom Metazoa; phylum Chordata; class Mammalia; order Artiodactyla; family Suidae; genus Sus; species Sus scrofa. The sequence goes on along the minus strand of NC_139387.1, from coordinate 78,931,461 downwards.
CCAAGTTCACATAAAAAATACAGGGCAAAGCAAATATCTGAACATCTTGCCCACAACCCTACATTGCTTCTCACCGAGGAATAGAGTAAATAAGAACCAACTGCAAAGATCTGGGTAAAATACAACTTGAAAAACTGAAACAACAAATTGGATCAAGGTTTATATTTTATTTTATTTTGTTTAAAATTGGTATCACAAACTTTTCTGTAGAGATGTCTGCATAATTTACAAATCCAGAGAGGACCTGATTCCTGAGGCCTGTTTCCTACAATTAATAGTTAATAAAAATTACCCAGAGGGATAATGGTGAGCTCAGGGTCTTTCTGCTTGCAAGACGGTGGAGCAGAAAGACCCTGAGCTTACCTTTCTCACAGGCACACCAAAATCACAGCTATTTGTAGAATAACCATTGATGGAAAAGGCCAAAACCTACTAGAAAAGATCTTCTACAACTAAAGATAAAAAAGGGGAACCAAACTGGGAGAGGTAATAGCGGCTGGAGTCAAGATATAGTCAAATCCCATATTCTCAGGTGGGCATTTCACAAATAGGAGAAGAATAATAACTGCAGAGCCTTCTCAGAAAGGAAAGAAAAGTCCAAACTCTACTTTGAGCTCCCCAACCCAGGGTTCCTGCAGCAGTAAGATGAACCCCAGAGCATCTGGCTTTGAAGGCCACTGGGGCTTACTTTTGGAACTCCCAGAAGGGTGAGAGAAATAGATAATTCACTCTTAAAAGGGCACACATAAAACATCACATACTCTGGAACCCAAGCTAGGAATCTGGATCAGACCTATTCACTGGTCTTGGAGAGTCTCCTGAAGAGGCAGGAGGCAACTGCAGCTCACCTTGGGTGAGCTCACACAGACACTGGCTTCACGATACCCCAGGAACTGCAGCCAACCATTTCAGGGCTACAGGGTCACCCACCAACAACCTTACACCTGCTCTGGGGTCCCTTAGTAACGTAACCAGAACACAGAACCCAGCTTTGCCTGCCAGTAAGTTAGCACTAGCCCCAGGATCTGCTTTTACTCCCAGTGGACAGGCCACAGTTGCTGGGTTTCCTGAATCCTGATTCTACTCATTGGCAATGCAGCACTACCTCTAGAGCACCCCAAAGTTCCACTCAGATGCTTCATAACCTGGTACTGTAAACCAGAGGCCAGCAGCCTCAGGACAAGGCAAGACCTGGTAACCGAATGAACCAGAGGCCAACCAAGCCTACTAGACCACCACAGAGTCAGTCTACCACAACATAAAGACCCTTGAAACCCTCAAAATGGGAACCAATATTGCTCTGGTGATGAGAAGAAGCTGCACTGCTGGAACACATAGGATGTCTCCTCCAAAAGGCCACTTTTTCAAGGTTAAGAAACATAACAAACCTACCAGATAAATTGATATAAAAAAGTAAGTTAGGCAAAATGAGATGACAGAACATATTCCAAATGAAGGAATGAGATGAAAAGTGATTAAAAGGAAAAAAAATTAAAATCAAGAATACCCAGCAAGGCTCTCATTCAGAATCGATGGAGAGATCAAAAGTTTACAGACAAGCAAAAGCTAAAAGAGTTCAGCACAACCAAACCAGTCTTATAAGAAATATTAAAGGAACTTCGCTAAGTGATAAAGATACGACCACAAGAAGGAAAATGAAAATCAGGAAAGGAAAAAGCTCATTGGTAAGGGCAAACATGTAGCAATGCTAGGAAATCAATCACACACAGAGCTAGTAGCAAGGTTAAAAGACAAAAGTAGTAAAATCATGTATATCCACAGTAAGCAGTTAAGGGACATGCAAAACAATTAGGTGTAAAATATGACATCGAATACAGTAATTGTGAGGGACGGAGAGTATAAAGGCAGGGTTGTTAAAATGCATTAGAAATTAGGAAATCAGGAACTTGAAACAATCATATATAGAGATTGCTACACTTAAATCTTACATGATCACAAAACAAAAATTTATAATAAATTCTGGAGGTTAAACAATATGTACTAAACAACAAATGGATTACTGAAGAAATCAAATGAGAAATCAAAAATACCTAGGGACAAGTGAAAATGAAAATACAATGATCCAAATCTATGGGATACAGAAGAAGCAGTTCAAAGGAGCAAATTTACAGCAATACAAGCTTACTTCAGAAACACAAAAAATCTCAAATTAATGAGCTAACCTTGCACCTAAAGGAACTAGAAAAATAAAAAACAAAACCCAAATTTAGTACAGAGAGAGCTATCACAAAGATCAGAGAAGAAATAAATAAAATAAAGACTAAAAAAATCAACAGAAAAGATCAATGAAACTAAGATCTGGTTCTTTGAAAAAATAAACAAAACTGATAAACCTTTTGGCAGACTCATCGATAAAAAAAAAAAAAATGATAGGGCCCAAATCAATAAAATAAGAAAAGAAAAGGGAGAAGTTACAATCAACACCACAGACTACAAAGGATCATAAGACATTACTATGAACAACTGTATGCCAAAAATTGATGACCTGGAAGAAATGAACAAATTCCTAGACATATACAATCTAACAATATTGAGCCAGGAAGAAATATAAAATATGAACAGATCAATTACCACTAATTAAACTGAACCAGCAACAATAATAAAAAAAAAAATTCCAACAAACAAAAGTCCAGGACCAGACAGCTTCACAGATGAATTCTACTAAACATTTAGAGAAGAATTAACATTTACCCCTTTCAAAATATTCCAAAATATTACAGAGGAAGGAATGTTTCTGAATTCACACTATGAGGCCAGCTTCACCCTGATACTAAAACCAAACAAAGAAAATACACAAAAATGAAAATTACAGGCCAATATCACCAATAAACATAGATTCAAAAATTCAAAAATCAAAAAACAAAACATGAACAAATCAAAGCCAACAAGACATTAAAAGGATCATACACCATGATCAAGTGGGATTTCTCTCAGGGCTACAAAGATGTTTCAATATCCACAAATCAATCAATGTGATTCACCACATTAACAAACTTAAGAATAAAATTCACGTGATCATCTCAATAGATGCAGAAAAAGCTTCTGACAAAATTCAGCTGTGATTTATGATAAAAACTCTCCAGAAAGTGGGACTAGAGGGAGCATATCTCAACATAATAAAGGCCATATATGACAAGCACTTGGCCAACATCATTCTCCACAGTCAAAATCTGAAAACATTTCCTCTAAGATCAAGAAGACAAGGATGCCTATTCTCATTACTTTTATTTAACATAATATTGGAAGTCCTAGACACAGCTATCAGAAAAGAAACAGAAATGAAAGATACCCAAATTGGAAAAGAAGAAGCAAAAATGTCACTCTTTGCAGATGACATGATACTATACACAGAAAATCCTAAAGATGCTACTGAAAACTATTAGAGTTCATCAATGAATTCAGTAAAAAGTTGTAGGATACAAAATTAATATACAGAAATTGTTGCATTTCTTTGCACTAACAACGAACTATTGAAAGAGCAATTAAGGACATTAAAAAAAAAATACCTAGGAATTACCACATAAAAAAAAATAAAATACCTAGGAATAAATCTACCTAAGGAGGTAAAAGACTTATACTCAAAAAACTATAAGGCACTGATGAAAGAAACTGAAGATGACACAAACAGATGTAAAGATATAATGTGTTCATGGACTGGAAGAACTGATTTTGTTAAAATGATCATACCGCCCAAGAACAATCTACAGATTCAGTGCTAAGCCTATTAAAATATCAAAGGCATTTTCCACAGAACAAGTAACTTTAAAATTGTATGGAAACACAAAAGACTTGAATTGCCAAAACAGTCTTAAGAAAGAAGAACATAACTGTAGGAATCATATTCCCTGACTTCAGACTATATTACAAAGCTACAGTAATCCAAACACAAAACAGACACATAGATCAATGGAACAAACAGAGACAAGAAATAAACCCACCCACTTAAGTTCATTTAATTTACAACAAAGAAAGCAAGAATATACAATGGAGAAAAGACAGTCTCTTCAATAAGTGGTGCTACAATAACAGGACAGCTACATAGAAAATATTGAAATTAGAACATTCTCAAACACCAAACACAAAAGTAAATTCAAAATGGATTAAAGATTTAAAAGTTAGATCAAATATTATGAAAAACTCCTAGAAGAAAACATAGGCTGAACACTCTTTGACATAAACTGTAGCAAGGAGTTCCCATCACGGCACAGTGGAAACGAAGCTGACTAGGAACCATGGGGTTGCGGGTTTGATCCCTGGCCTCACTCAGTGGGTTAAGGATCCGGCATTGTCATGAGCTGTGATGTAGGTTGCAGATGCAGCTCAGATCTGGCATTGCTGTGGCTGTGGTGTAGGCTGGTGGCTACAGCTCCGATTCAACCCCTCACCTGGGAACCTCCATATTCTGCAGGTGTGGCCCTAAAAAGACAAAAATGAAATAAATAAATTGTAGCAATTTTTTTTGGACCTGTCTCTTAAATCAAGGAAACAACAGCAAAAATAAACAGTGGGATCTAATTAAACTTAAAAGCTTTTGAACAGCAAAGGAATGCATCAACAAAATGAAAAGACAACCTACTGAATGGGAGAAAATATTTGCAAATGATATGATCGATAAGAGGATAACGTCAAAAATTTTACTTAAAAAATTTTATAAATAGCTCCCACAACTCAACATCAAAATAACAAACAAAAAACAACCTAGCCATACAATGGGAAGAAGATCAGAACATTTTTCCGAAGATATACAGATGGTCTACAGTCATATGAAAAGATGCTGACATCATTAATTATCAGAGAAACACAAATTAAAACCACAAGAGACATCACCTCACATGTGTCAGGATGGCTATCATCAAAAAGACCATAACTAACAAATGCCAACGAGAACGTGGAGAAAAGGTAAACCTCATACAGTGTTGGTGAAAATGTAAATTAATACAGATACTATGGAAAACAGTATGGAGGTTTCTTTAAAAAACTAAAAATAGAACTATCATATGACCCAGCAATTCCACTTTTGGGTATTTATATGAAAACACTAATTTGAAAAGATACATGCACACCAATATTCATACTAGTATTATTTATAACTGCCAAAATATGGAAGCAAAGTGTCCATCAACATATGAATGGATAAAGATGATGTGATATATATATATTCCTACCATATATGTAGGAAGAGGCACCCATAAAAAAGAATGGAATTTTGTCATTTGCAATAACATGGAGAGACTTGGAAGTTATTAGGTTAAGCGAAATAAGTCAGATAAAGAAAGACAAATACTGCTTGGTATCACTTATATGTGGAATATAAAAAATGAAACCAATTAGTGAAAACAACAAAACAGAAACAGATGAGAACTGCCTAGTGTTTACCAGTGGGAATAGGGAAGGGGGGGGCCAAAATAATGTCAGGGGATTAAGAGGTACAAACTATTCTGCACAAAATAAATAAGCTACAAGGATATAAAGCACAACACAGGGAATATATTATTCTCCTACCATATTTTATAATAACTATAAATGGAATAAAAACTTTAAGACTCATGACTATGTTGTACGCCCGAAACTTATAAAATACGGTAAATCAACTATACCTTAAAAAAATGAAAGAACAAAGAAAATTATCCACATTATACATGTAAAATCTATAGCTTCAGTAAAATAATGAGTTGATTGCTTTTTGAATTCAAATGCTTAATTTGATAGAGATAATGAAAATAATAAAAATTCCGATTGATAAATACTACTAAAAAGTACCATGGGTTTTCATCTTTTATCACAAATTTGACCAGACTGGGTGAATTTTTAATGCTCCTCTGCTTCCTAAGTTCTACAATGAATGTTTAAATTTATAACAGAAAAATAAAGTATACATTTTGAACAAATTTTGTTTGGGATTATGAAAGCATTACTCACATGATTATAAAGAACAAACATGAATAAAAGGATAAATTAGGGGTTCCCATCGTGGAGCAGCAGAGACGAATCTAGGAACCATGAGGTTTCGGGTTCGATCCCTGGCCTCACTCAGTGGGTTAAGGATCTGGCATTGCCATGAGCTGTGGTGTAGGTCACAGATGTGGCTTGGATGCTTCGTTGCTGTGGCTGTGGTGTAGGCCAGCAGCTACGGCTCTGATTGGACCCCTAGCCTGGGCGCCTCCATATGCCATGGGTGTGGCCCTAAAAAACAAACAAACAAACAAACAAAAGATAAATTAGTTCCATAGATAGGAATAACTTACAGCTGATTTGTCCTGGTCTCGATGAGTTTCTGAATGGTGAAGTCATCAGAAAACGAGAAAACTTTTGTACCACATCCTCCCCACATAATGTTTTTTTCGGTTAAATTCATGGATTCACTCAAACACATCAGTGGAGTACTGACATTTCCTATGCTGAGTATCTTCAAAGGAGCAGCTCCTTTACACTTTGCCAAAGAGAGAAAACACATTCAGTAAACTGAGGGCCTACAGAATGAAAGTGTAGAATTTGAGCTTCCTAAAAACTACTTTCCCATCTTCAATGTTAGAGGTATTCATATAAAAATTTGAATATACTTTTCAAAGGATTTATAAAAATATGATTTAATTCAGATTGTATTCAATGCATTATTTTTATAATCAATCTCTTCACTTCTCCAAGCAAAAATAGTACAGGAAATAACCTAGAGATCAATAAATTTTGAAATAGAAGGCATTCAACATGTACCTTAACACTTTTATCTTCAAAAACTGCTAAGTTGCCGTCAGCAGTTCCCACTAAAAGGAAATTTTTTTGCTTGCTAAAAGAAAAAATACCAAAACTGTTACAAAAAGAATGTTTATATTGATCAGGAGAGGCTAAACATTCCCACTAGTTTAACTAAACTTTAGACAGTTTTCTTCCTGTGTATTGGCCCCTGATTTTGCCTTTACTTGAGAAAACTGAAATTTCTTTTTCTGCCCATTGGAGATGGAGATCTTCCCCAGACTCTTGCAAGTTTTACAACCCAAGAATGTCTTTCTCAAGATTCTGGAAGCTCTCCCTTTGAAATGGAACCAAGAAAGACATGTACCCCCATCTCCTACTCACTGTGGGAGAGTAGGAACCTGACTTTAATAAGCAACAATTAGCACACACAGATGACCTAATACACTGACTCGCCTCCTCCCCCATATCCTCCAGTACTTTTCACTAGCTCATTACAGGGCTTAAAAACGCTCCCACTTTTCACTTCAGCAGAGCTGAGTTCAATTCCTCTCTGCTACTGCAAAATCTTAAACACAAAGTCTTCCTTGCCTATTTGACTTCATCTGATGAAATTTTTATTTGACAGTATCCAAATAATTTCAACTTCAAAATTGCCAGGGGAGTTTATATTTCAGTCACCAGAAACCTGCACTTTATATATTTATTCATTTTCCAGCACCAACTTAAACCAAAGAAGAATATGGTGTATAATCTAAAGGGTTCCTGGAAATCATCCCACCCCAAATATACAGCAAGAATGTGTTACTCACACCTGAAACTCTGCCATTTAGATAAATTCCTTTGAGATAAAATCCTTTCAACTAATAATGGTTAAGCCATTTTCACCATTAGCAAATTGTGAGTTCAAATACTTAGTTTTTTTTTTCCAATTTGGTATTTAGTTAACTAATATGCTTAAGACTGGCACAAAATAGGCTACTGAGATGACAGATAGATAGATAGGTATTTGAATATATCTACATACACAAAGAAAGAATGAGAATTCATCTTCAAAGGGGCCCTACTAAGTTAAATTGATGTGATTAGTGGTTAGTCACAGCTGAGGTAAAACCAGGAGCAAGGTTGGTGGGCCTGAAGAAATGACTGACCTATTTTTTAACTGCACCAGTTTCATCTGTATGCAGAAAAATACGATATCGTTGTCTTCCTACAATTGCCTTTAATATATGCAACCGATGAGAAAATGTGAAAGATGTGCAACCTTTACTGATACTATAACAATTTTGCACACTATTAAGTCATCTAAAAGGTATGTAATTTTCCCCCAATGGTCAAATTCACGACCTTACCTAGGCTTGGAAAAGGAATTGCAATACAAGCAAGTAACAGAGTCGGTCATCTTTTCCAGGGTGTGCCTCTTTCTCCCATCTTCAGTATTGATGACGAGGAGCACACCAGACTGTGTTCCAGACACAATCCAGCTTTCCTTTTCAAGAGGAAGATGCACCAAGGCTAAGCACAGTATTCTGCTATCAGTAACTTCCTGTTAAGAAAAGGAAACACACTCTAAAGGATGTGGTTCTAACTTAAGTGACGAGAATTTGAATGGAATGAAAATATTATGTTATCCACATACTTAACTGTTTTTTACTTTCTTGCTTTCAATTTTAAAAACAAGGCCAATTTTATTAATTTTCAACAATAAATGAGCTAACTGCCCCCCCAAAATCTACCTGACTAGAATGCACCTGAAACTAAAATTAAAAATTGAAAATTATTTCTTAATATTATTTCTGACTCCATCAAAATACTACACAAGGATTGTTCGACCTTAAAAATAATGTTTAGGCACAACATTTATTTCAAGTCTAAAAATTTACCTTATACTCCCCAATATAACTTATCGATGCATCTGCAGCAGCCACGACCAGATATCCTCTACCAGGCAGGTACAGCCACCCCAGCTGCTCTGAGTGTTAGCTACTAACAGCTCAGAGCTGCACCTCTCACTACAGAACCACCTTCAGCCACAGGAGCGGGCTTGCTCAGAAATGGCTGGGAGGTTTCCCTCCCCCACCCTTGGGCAAACTGCAGCCAATGACTGAGTGATAAGCGGGAATGAAAGACTGGACTCCTTGTCTGGTGAAGGGATAAAGCTGTGCTGCTCTGCACACTCCAGAGTTTCTTGTGGGTAATGACTCAGGTTAGCCCTCTTCAGAAACTACATTTTTGCTGAGCTTCTTCCCTTGCTACATGTGGCTTCCTGTCCTTCCTTAAAAGTTTCTTTCCCCTTAAATCACTATCTCTGTATCAGCTTTGTTTCTAGAAATTCTGACCTAAGAAACACAGATGGTGTGATTTTAAAATAAAACACACTATTTAATTTCTTGTGAACATGTGTGTTATAACATAAAGCTAATTTTTTAATTTAAGTTAATTTAATTTATTTTTTTTGTCTTTTTTGTCTTTTCTAGGGCTGCTCCCACGCATATGGATGTTCCTAGGGGTCTAATCGGAGCTGTAGCCACCAGCCTACACCAGAGCCGCAGCAACGCGGGATCTGAGCCACGTCTGTGACCTACACTACAGCTCACGGCAACGCCGGATCCTTAACCCACTAAGCAAGGCCAGGGATTGAACCTGCAACCTCATGGTTGCTAGTCAGATTCGTTAACCACTGCGCCTCGACAGGAACTCTGTAATTTTTTAATTTTAACTTTATGCCAAAGTATAGTTGATTTATAATGTTTAGGTATATAACAAAGTGATTCAGTTATGAAACAGGAGAAAGCTAATTTAATAATACCCCTACATTAGTGCATATTTAATTTCTTCCTAAGTAACTTTTTAATTAATAGATGCTTCAAAATAATTCATAGGAGTTCCTGTTGTGGTTCAGCAGGTTAAGAACCCAACACTGTCTTTGTGGGGATGCGAGTTCAATTCTTAGCCCCACTCACTAGGTTAAGGATCTGGCATTGCTGTAAGCTGCGGCATAGGTAGCAGATGTGGCTCAGATCTGGTGTTGCCGTGGCCGTGGTGCAGGCATCAGCTGCAGCTCCAGTTCCCAGTAGGCTGGGAACTTCCATACATCAGAGGTGTGGCCCTAAGAAGAAAAAAAAAAATTATAGAGCAAGTTTTCTAAAGTATCACTAACTTAAAGGGTAGTTGGACTTACCTCAGAAGTATATCTTTCCGTATTTAAGTCAAGAAATGAGAGCTGTCCTTTGTCAGTGTGCCCACAGCCCAGCCAAACGCTTGCGTTCTTGCTGTTATGATTCGAGGCAACCATGCATTCGACAATGAAGTTTTTAGGTATTGACATACGTCTCATCAGACAGATTAACTCAGCTGAATTCAAAATGTCAAAGACCTGAGAAAGTTTAAATAAATAACAAAATAATACACACTAAGTTAACGTACGTCCTCTTGAAAGACTGTATTGTTGTGCACAATGTAGTATTAAATGTTACAGCTCTATCAAGAAAAACTAAATCTGTTATTTAAACTGTGACCTACCTGAAGCAACAAGACTAATAAACAAACAATAGATAAAATTCCATTAAAATAATATTTATTTTTAAACTGTGCATGGTATATGCTTTTGTAACTTGAAAATCTCAAAAGTGCCATTCAAGTTTTTGAGTAGTGTCATATACTAAAAAAACAAAAACAAAAACAAAACAAAACAAAAAAACTCCAGATTCTTATGTAACCTATAAAATACTATAATGAACCATAATACTTAATGAACTGTAAGTGAAAATAAAAGGAAGAAAAAGTAAAACAAAAATTAAACTTTCACTATAATGATTTTTTTAAAAAATCTATGTGATGTACCCTGGTAGTAACCAAAATTAAAAAGCAAGAAGATCAAGCAGTCAAATGATTATATGATGTTTGATAAAGTCAGTGTATACATGTCCTCAGCTATTTCCAGGTAGGAAATGTAAAGCTGAACCAAAGTTTTCAACGAATTATTGTACAGAATCGAGTCCGCAACATTAAAACAGCTTTTATTTGATCTTTTAAAACCTGTTTCATTTAAAACATAGTAAGAGTTCTATTTCTAAAACCATGGTGCAAATGTTATTTGGACAAACCTTCTAGCTGGAAACACCTTAAAATGCTGAAGAAATTCTTTCTTTAAATTCTTAAAAACATGAAAGATCTGACAACACCATACAGAGTTACCAGGCCAAAATGTAAATGAAAGACAGAATTCAGAGAGGTCAGATGAACCCTAAAGCCAGATTTTTGCCCTTAGGCATTTGTTACTGAAGCAAAACTGATGTGTGGTTTTGAGTACCTTGAGGGGCTGGTAGGAAAGAGTTAAAATCTAGGGCGGTGCCAAATTGGAGACTCTATCAGCCCTGCTCCCACAAAGCTGGGATCCTCAAGGGCTGCAAATACTCTGAATACGCAGCCCTTGGGGATCCCAGAAATAAAGCCATTCCACACTCCCACTCTCACTCGTCTATAAGGAAGGACTTTACAAAGAGGGAGAGAGCAAAAGAACCCTGAGAAAATGCTTTTCATGACTTGCTCTCAAGATTTGTAGACCAAAGCCTGGGTGGTTCAAAAATATCTCAAGCCAGGAACTGGGTTTCAAGTAATTTACAGCAAGAAAATTCAGAAAAAAAAAAAAAAAGATGTTTAAATCCTGTATGGAGAATTATAAATTTTACTGAAAGATACTTAAGACCTAAATAGAGAGATAACTCACATTTAAGAATAGAAAGACTTAATATATCATAAGGATATTGTCTACAGAGTCAATGCAAGTCCAATCCAAAGAACAGTAGGATTTTTATACAAGTTGAAAAGTGATTTAAAAATTTATATGGAAAAATTCGGGAGTTCCCATTGTGTAGCAGCGGAAATAAATCCAGCTATTATCCATGAGGATGCAGGTTTGATACCTGGTCTCACTCAGTGGGTTAAGGATCCAGTGTTGCCGTGAGCTGTGGTGTAGGTCACAGACGCAGCTCAGATCCTGCATTGCTGTGGCTATGGCACAAGACGGCAGCTACAGCTCCAATTTGACCCCTAGCCTGGGAACCTCCATGTGTTGCAAGTGTGGCCCTAAAAAGCAAAAATAAAATAAAATAAAATAAAATAAAATAAAAATTTATATGGAAAAATTAAACCCAAGAAAAACTAGAGCATTTCTAAAGGGTAAAATTAAGGGGGGAAGGAGACTATTAAAAAGCTTCAAGAAGAGGTAAATTGATGAGTGAAAGAGAATGTGTGTATGTATCTTTGTGTGTGTATCACAGAGTGAAAATGGGGGAAGAAGGCAATGGAAGAAGGAAGAAACTATTTTATAGATGAAGCTGGAAAATTTGTGGAAATTGGATCAAGATTTCAAAATGTCAGTTCCCCATGGATTAGGAACCATCAAAAGCAAAACTTTTAAACTTTTTGAAGAAACCATAGGTAAATATTTTTGTGAATCTGGGGTAGATAAGGACTTTTTAAAATAGGACCCTCCAAGTAACAACCATTAAAAAGAAGTAATGTTAAATTATCTCTATTAAAATTAAGAAATTCTGTGAATCAAAAGGCACTCTATAGGAAATAATAATGCAAGCCACAAACTGCGAAAAGAAATTTGAAGCATATATAAACAACAAAATATTACCATATAATGTATAAAGAATCTCTTTTTAAATTTCATTTGTTATATAAATATCCCAATAGAAAAATGGGCAAAATAATGAATAGGCATTTCCCAGAAAGGAAACATACATATGACTAAGGAATATATAAAAAAAAGCTTGTTCTTATTAGTAATTAGGAAAATGTAGATCAATACACAAGACTGAATCTATTTGGAAAAAATTAAGAAGTCAGCTAGTACAATATTTACAGAGAATATATTTTAAAACACAGCTACTCTTAACATATAGGTGGTGGAAGTGTTAAGGTGGTACAACTTCTCCAGAAAATGATTTAGATGTTCTCATATGCCACAGCTCTGCAATTCAGCACCTAGATATATTCCACAAAGCAATTCTCATACAATTTGCACTAGGAGACATGTACGACACTGCTCATAACAATACTGTTTATAACAGCAAAAAACTAGCAACAATACCCATACCCACTGATATGATCATAGGTATATGTTATTGTGCATTTAAACAACGAATGGAATACGAGGGAAAATAATCAACAGCTACATTCAACAACCTGAATGAAGCTTACAAAAGAATGTTGGGAGAGAACAACTGAAAAAACCCCAAACTCTACGTGACTATGACTCTTATTTGAATGAATTATGAATCTAGGAAAACTAAACTGGGTAGCAAGATCACAAAGGGAAGCTTATCATGAAAGTCAGAAGAGTAGCTGTATCTACAGGGATCAGAAAGAGGCATGTGTGAGCTTCTGGGATGCTGGTCACGTCCCTTATTTGTGCCTAGGGCGGTGAGGGAATACAGGAGTTTTGCTTTTTAACTACTTTAAATTGTGTGTGTATTTATGTGTTTGAGTGTATATATTTGAAGATTAGATAGATAGAGAGATGTTTTATACAGAATATTGGTAAATTTTGACCATACGTATACCTGGGCAGAAGTAGGTCTTTCTTGAGGATTTTCTTTTAAACACTTTTTAATTAACTTCTCAACCATAGGCCATGGGGCACAACCATATTCCTTAACTGGATCTAAAACAGTCAAAAACATATGCTAGAAAACTGGACAAATCAGAACAATTACTTAATTTCTTCTCAATCTGTTGGAGAGGTTCAGACATTGCAAAGGAAAACAGTGATCTCTATAATCCTATATTTGTTATGAATCTGTTTATCACTTACTAAAGTTAATTTTATTATATCTATTTCCACGAGAGACACCAAAAAAGTTAATTTCTCACAGTATAAAAAGAGACACAAATACCAACTGAATAAAAATAGATTTCCACGTCACACCTTCATTTCAAATAGACTTTGAAAACATTTTTGTTCATATAATAATGAGACATTGCAAATCCTTTTTTATTTTAATATTCAAAGTAGGGAAGAACTTAATCCTCGTATCCCCACAGTCAGTTTGTGCATATTTGTTTTTTACAATAGGTATGCCTCCTTCTGATTGGTGTAGAATAGAGACCTGAAAACTTTCACTAACTAAGCTAACTGATAAAATGAGAGAGATGACCCAGATTGTGCACAAAGTTTAGCCAAATCATAATAGATTTCCTTCTGCTGGGAATCTTTAAAGATCCCCCAAAGGAGACGATTAAAAGCTATAGTCCCTCTAGCTGGCACATAGTATACAATCAAAAGCTATTTCTTAAAAGAAAAGGAAAGCAGAAAACACGAGAAACAACTAAATACATGTAAAAGAATGCTTTCGAATGAGAATTGAAGTAACCGTTAAGGAATGAATGACAAAAATCCTAGAATTCCTTTAAAGCATGAGACCACCACTAAAAATGAGATTTCACCTCATTAAATAATTACGAATTCTTACTAATATTTACTACTAAAAACTAGTATTGTAAATAAGCCAAGCTTCCATTCCTGCATAGAAATTATTTCACCCCAAGAAAATAAAAATACTCTGAACTAATGAACACTTACTGAGAACTTTATGAAAAAAGAAGTCACTAAATCTGGAGTAGCTTTATGAGAAGAGAAGTCACTCAACCTGGAGTTCTAACAGCATTTCCTTTTCTGAGTATTCTTCAAAATGTAATACCAAACATATCAATATTAAGTCAGGATACTAAAAAGAAACCCTATAACTGCTATCTTTTTCATATGATTTTTTTAGTATGTCACAAATTTTAAGAACATTCATGCACTAAAAAAAATTATCAGCAGGGAAATGGATTAGCATAATGAAGCTGCTAATATTAAAAACAGTAATAATCTCCATTGCAGACAAAATAAAACTTACCAGGTAATTTTCCTTGTATTGCCAGTTCATCAAACTCATTTGGAAACTTCAAACCCTCTGCTATTCTACCTCCAGTTGTCAAAATGTCATAGAGTAGCAAACCAAATGAATAAACATCAGCCTGTTGGTTATAAATAACATTTCCTCTAGCAACTTCAGGTGCACGAAACCCTGAAAGGAAGCAGATACATTCATAAACATGCCCAACACCAGGGCTCATACACCCAGAGGTATATATTTAGGCATACATGCAGATGAAGACTCAGGAAGATTATTTCTAAGCAGGCCATATCGATCAAATAAGGAAACACCATAATCAAGTCAATTAACAGCCCTGGCCCTAGGACATTTCACTCCAAGGTCGATCTTGAAGAACAATGAGGATAAACATTCAATAATAAATTAGTAAGTGATCTTCCATAATTAAATAAATGAAGCATAAAAAGGGAAAAACCTACATCATTCTTAATAATAACTATTCCCAAGCCAGTGTTTGAAACAGAGGAGTGGTTAGAAGGGAGATTTCTAGATTTCACTTGGATCTGGCTAAAATTTTAATGGCCTCATTATTTCAAGAACTTGTGACTCTGTTACTTCTACCCAATTGAAAACTAAAAAGAAAACCATGACTAAAACTGATAAAAGCCTTCTCTCAGGTGTTGGTTCATGTCTGAAATTCTTTTAAAGGGAAATATAACCTTTCATTCCACAACAGAAATAAACCACTTATTAAAAAGAGTAATTTCAACATGACTTATAATAGTGAAAATATCAACAATCTAAAGAAATTCAATTATAAAAGGAAATCAGTTAAAGAACTATGCACTATGCAGTAACTTGAAAATGATACTTAAGACGACATACTACGATGTAAATGAAAAGAAAATGCACACTATAATTTGGAATAAACAGAAACTTATCAGCTGAATTAATTTTCCTAGCTATGGTAATAATATGGTGATTATGTAAGCAAACATTCTTATACTGAGGAATACATGCAAGAATATTTGGGATGATATAGCATGATGTCTACAACTTAATTTTATTTTTATATACAAAGAAAGCAAGAGGGAGACCAAGAGTGTGGCAAAAAGTTAATAATATACTATGTGAAGGATGTATAAATATATAGCATATTACTCTTACGGTGTTTCCATAGTTGAAACATTTTCAAAATAAGTTAATGAGAATGTGCAAAATTAAAGACTACAAAGATATATACCCAAATGCAACAATAATTATTTCTATGTACCGAAATTATTGGTAGCTTTTATTTTCCTTTATAATTCTAAATTTTCTACAATGAATATATATCATTATTATAGTAAATGTACAGCTAGGAAAATGTAACAAAGTATTAATTCATATCCTTCGAGGAGTAAATGACTGAACGGAGAAACAGTTATGTTTAACATAGAGCTTCCCAGCAAAATATGAAGCTCAAGAATTCTTCACCAAGCTATAAAGACATGAAGAGTCAAATGGATGGAGACACCAGATTTGAGCATGATAGCACCTATTTACTAACTGTTAACATTCTCCAGTAAATGGTTTTTTTTCCTTTTTTTTTTAGGTCCACATGTTCCCAGGCTAGGGGTTGAATTGAAGCTGCAGTTGCCAGCCCATGCTACAGCCATAGCAACGCAGGATCCAAGCTGAATCTGCAAGCTACACCACAGCTCATGGCAACACCAGATCCTTAAACCACTGAGCGAGGCCAAGCATCCAACCCGCATCCTCATGGATACTAGTCGGTTTCATTACCACCAAGCCATAACGGAAACTCCTATCTAGTAAACTTTTGCCACATTTATCACCTCTCTTTTTCTACACACACATTCACACACACACTTTTACAATTTTCCCACATTTATATCTCTATATCTTCCCCCTCTCTGTCACTCTACCTCTCTCACTCTTTGTCTCTCTTTCTCTCCTTGTCTCTGTATGTATATATATTTTAAAAGTTTGACATATTAAGTTGAAGATACAATATTTCAGCTCTAAGTATAATACACATCCTTAGAATAAGGACATTTTCCTGCCATAATATCATTCTCCTACTTAAGCTAAAGAATTTTATAAGTAGTTAAGATAGTTCTAAAATAGATCCCTAGTAAACTCTGCCTATGACATAATGTAAACATATCACAATAGCTCCTAACTCATATCACTATAATGATTTACAGACACCTTTCTAAATATTTCATTTGCTATACAAAGAATCACCTGTAGTAAGCAGATGAGAACTTCCCATTTTACAAATAATAAAATCCTTTCAAAAATGTGAATGTGTTTTCCTAAGGCCACACAGACAAATAAATGATAAAATCAAGAGTACTTAAAAATTGTGGCTGAACTTCACAGCCAGGCTGGGGGCCAGCCTTGCCCACTGGCATGCCTCAGCACCAGCTGCAGTCCCACTACAACGTACCCAGGAGAGGGTACGTGGCCCACATGGGAGACACAATCCCCAGCAGGAGAACATGATTCCTATTTATATCATCAGGAGTTATCTCAATTATAACATAATACACATCTAAATGCTTCTTGAAATTCATCCAATGAATGATTTCTAATGATTTTCTTTCTTTTCTTTTTTTTCTTTTAGGGCTGCACCCATGGCATATGAAGGTTCCCTGGTTAGGGGGAGCTGTAGCCTTGGCCAACACCATAGCCACAGCCACGCCAGACCCAAGCTGCATCTGTGACCTACACCACGGCTCACTGCAACGCTTGATCATTAACCCTCCAAGTGAGGCCAGGGATCAAACCTGCGTCCTCATGGATGCCAGTCAGATTTGTTTCCACTGAGCCATGACGGGAACGCCCATGATTTTATTTCTTGATTGCAGTAATAATTTTTTCTAAAGTTATCTATGGAGAATATACATCTTTAGGACAAATCTCCCTCAAATAATAAACACTGCATGATAGTAGGACTATCATCCATCAAATGGACTGGTCTGGATAAAACATGTTGTCAGAGGTGGCAATAAAATGACATCAATCAACAAAGCTTGTACAATAACATGAAATATATAGTATCCACAATCTACATCTTTAAATACGAAAATGCATAAAACATTACTATAATTTGTTTCTCTGAAAAAGGTATAACATCCACTTGAAAATCATGAATTTCAAAAGTGCTGAGTAAACAACATTTTAAATGAAATTGTTTTATAAAATTACATAACTAAAATATCCATTTTTCTACCAAAACAGAATTACATGGCACCAAAATTGAATGGGAGACTTAGACCCAAGTACGTAAGAAAGACGACTAAGGTGACATTCAAAGCAGTAGGGAAAAGACAGAATTTTAATAAATGATAATAGCAGAAGTTGTTTGATAAAAAAAAAAAAGGAGGCACTACATTATTCTCTATAACAAATGAAGTTTTGATGAACCAAAAGTTTTAATGTAAGTTACAAATTGATGGAAATACTAAATGAATATTCACAATTAAACTGGTAATATTGGGATGCAAAAGGCCTCCCTAGTCACTCTGTGTACCAGAAATGGGTGGGCAGGTAGAATCCAGTAGGCTGAGAGTTGGGGGAGCTATGCTGTCTTTAGAGAGTTTAAAACAAGCAACTGCCTGCCCTGGGGACAAACACTCCTACCAACCCTGCCTTTGGCGTATGACTCACTAAATGTGTCAGGAAAATCAGAAAAATTTAAACCCTGCAACAGCAAAATGCCATAAACAAGGTTAAAAGACCAACCCTAAAATGAAAAATATTGGTCATATACAAAAGACAAAGGGGCAATATTATGTGAAACAGGCTTTACAAATGAGTAAGTAGGTAAATGCGTAGAGACCCAAAAATATACAAAACATGGAAAAAAATATGTGTTATACATAAAAGAGTGCATGTCCTCAAAGAAAAAATAAGCAGGTAAATAAATATCTGAAAAGTAAAAATGCTATTTTATCACTTTTTGACTATTAACTTCATGAAAATTAAAAATAAGGAGTTCTCTTGTGGTGCACCAGATTAAGGATCCAGCATTGTCACTGCAGCAGCTTGGGTCACTGGTGTGGTGTTGGTTCGTTTCATGGCCCAGAAACGTCCATGTGCCGTGGGTGCAGCCAGAAAAAACCTCGACAAATGAAAACGTATACTAAAAAACCCAGAATGGTACTTGTGTACTCTAATTCAAGTATTGAGAGATTTTAATTGATAAACCTTTCTAGAAGGCAATTAGTGTTTGAAAATTAAAACTATGCATATCCAGCAATAAGATTCCTAGAAATTTAATGTTTAAAAATTAGTTTCAGGAGTTCCCATAGTGGCTCAGTGGTAACAAACCCAACTAGTATCCATGGGGATGTAGGTTCAATCCTTGGCCTCACTCAGGGGCTTAAGAATCCGGCATTGCCATGGGCTGTGGTGCAGGTTTCAGACACGGCTCAGATCCCGAGTTGCTGTGGCTATAGTGTAGGCTGGCAGCTGCAGCTCTGACTCTTCAGACCCCTAGCCTGGGAACTTCCCTATGCTGCAGGTGTGGCCCTAAAAAGAAAAAAAAAAAAAATTGGTTTCATACATTGAAAATTTTTAATTTGCAAGGCTATTAATTGAAGCACTTTCATATCTCAAAAAGTTAGAAAAAATACATATACATCAAAATGTGGCTAAGTAAATTACTGTACTTAGTAACAATGAAATATTATGTAACTATTAAAACTGATACTTGACAAAGATGTCCATGAAATATTAAGTGGAAAAAGAAAACAAATCAGAATTTACAATGCAATATGTATATAAAACACTTGAGCACCTCTAAATCTAGATATAGACATACCACTATGTTAAGAGAGTGGTAAGAGTTATTTCCACAAATTTATTAGAAACCCATCCTCTGGCCTTCTCAATAGCATTTGCTGCTTTCACCTCACAATCTTATGTTGCGCAAATCAAATCTTACTTTAAACGACTTGCCTCAGCTATTTACCATAGAGCCTTGAATCTCAAAAGCCAAAATGGTTGACGGGACGGTTGAGGGGATTAAGACCTAAGCTACCAACATAACATTTGGTTATCAATCTAAACCATAACAAGATCCTCCAAGCTACTCTACGGGTATCCTTATTATAGAGGACTTCCCTGGAAGGGAGACTGCAATTTCTTCGAAAATATTTACCTTATATTTAACTATACCGGTCACCACAGTAGTAACAGGGAGAATAAAGTTTCCAGCTATTCAGTGCATTCACCACTGAATTTAATTCAGGATGAAAATGAACACTTTTTATATTACTTGCCATTCATTGGGAAGGGTTAGAAATAGAAACATTTCCTGCCTCTTTACAAAGGGACAATATTGCCACCTGAGCTAATACTGGGAATGCTCTGTGGTGGTCATGGACCATACGACTGTACTGCATGGATACCCTCTTTAAAGAGTAGACATGGTAAGTACCAACTAAAATCCCGAATTTACATCCTTATATTGGGCTATTTAACAAGGCATTTATTTAAACATGTGTCCCTTCCACTTCAAGCTAAGATGGAATAACAGGGGCTAGCTTTACCATCTTACATAAAACAATGAAATAACTAAACAACATATATGAAACTTGAGACCCTGAAAGAGAGTCAGCAAACAAGGTCGGTCTTCTGAGATCCCTGCAGAGAGTTCTCAGCCCACAGCCCAGGGAAAGGGAACATAAACAGAGCCGGGGTGGAAGTGAGAGGTGGGGATGTGAGAAGACAAAGCAGAGAGTCCAGGAAAGCAAAGACGTCTAAAAAATGACAACTGTGGTAAACACCTGATACGAATTTCTCATTTAATGTTCACAGCAATCCTCTAGAGTAGACACTACAATTAGGTACTATTATTTAATCAAGGAAAGGAATTAGGTAATTTCTCCAGCCTCAGCCAGTAAGTTAGACCATGACAGTCTGACTTCATAGCCCATGTTTAACAGATTCTGGACAGTCAATAGTTCACCAAGTCGTATCTGTCCATCTCCAGAATACACTGCATGCCTAGAATGTGTACTCCTGAGAAATATTAATGTAAAATAATTGATATTGCTTTCATATTTAAACATAAGTCTAAACTCCATTCAATTTGCTCACTTCTATAACTTTTTGTTTACTCTTAAAATCTAGAGTAAATGCTAATAATCTTATTAAAAGTTTTCTATAAATAATATTTCCCCCAGTGTGAGACAGGATCAAAACTTGGGCTGCCCATCTTATAATCAATGCATATAGGCAATGACACTGTTTATATGATGCAGAGATAGGAACCACTGAGAGATCATTTAAGTAATCTCAATGTCTGGGCTCCACCCCAAACTAGTTAAATCAGAATCCCTGGGAATGAGGTCTTGGAACCCATATATTTAAAAATCCTCCAGGAGCTTCTAACATGTGGCCACACTGAGAGCCCCTCCTCCACACCAACTAAAATATAATTATAGAGGATATACATGCTGTACATGTTATCTAATATGCAGCCAGAATTGAAAAAAAAAAAACTTAACCAAATATCCCTCCATCCTCCATCTATCACTCAGACGGTACAGAACTTTTTGCAGTTAACTGAATAAGAGAGGTCATTTCCTACAGTAGTACCTTTTTGCCTGAAATACCTCCTCCTAGTCTTTTATTTATTTTTTCACAAACCTCAAACATGTTCTTTTAGGTATAACTCCAAAATAACCTCCTCTGGGAAGGAAGTCCTGGAGACCCATAGTTGAGTTAATCACTTGCTCCTTTGCACTATCACTGTACCTTGAACTAGATCTCCTACTGAAACCGACACAATGCTTTACGATTAATTTTTACAGTCCTATTTCTTCAGGCGAAAAGGTATGCCTCTGGAGAATAAAACTTAATTTATTCATGCATATTCGCTAAGTTCACCACTCAGGCAACTGCAAACATACTTGGAGCACCTGCAATCTGCCAAGTACTATTCTATGTTATTTACATGGTTTATTTCACTGTATCCTTTTAACAACTCAATAAGGTAGGCATTCTTTTTTCTCATCACAATTGACAGAAATGAAAACGGAGCCCCAGAAAGTAAATCTTGATAAACACCATACAGCTGTTAAACAGCAACAATATTGGTATTTGGTAAACATTCATATTGCCAAATGCATGAATAAATGAATAAAAAAACAAGGATAACTTTCCCTTAGAGAATTATAACAATCACAATGTTAAAATAATTGGGAAAATATGATTCATTTGTCTAAAAGCTATCCTTAGGAATAATTTTTCAGATAAGCCTTCACAAAGAAAAAAAGATCCATAGATCAAAAACATGAGAAATTCATAAATTAGGTCTGATTATACATTACATAGCACACAGAAACATACACCTTCCTCCATTTTTACTTTCAGAAGACTGAGTAGACCACGTTTCATAATACTTATCAGATGATAGGTATAACCAGAGAATAACATTTTTGTTTACTGGAAGGCTGTTGTATTTCTGTGGATGTTGGCCGAGTGGAAGCCATCAGTCAGCATAAATCTCAGTCAACAGTGCAACTGCCACAGGATCCAGAATTAACCATAACTCCCAACAGGATATAATATAAATATGCCCACTTGACTGAGTTAAGGTTGACTCTCTCTAAAGTATGTGAAGTTAAAAGTTTCCATCCCATATTTACCTATCAAAATGTAGAAAGATACCATCTGTGGTTCTTGATAATAACTGAATTTTTTCTACCTTTATATTCCAGCTATGATGGTACCTGGCCAGACACTGTCCTCTCCAGAAGCTTGGATCTGCAACTTGTATGACCCTATAGACATTGTCAGTGGTCCCTAAGCTTTAATTTCCTTATCTGCAGACCAGGAATAGTAATAGGACTTGTGTCAGAGGGTCATAAGGATTAAATGAGAAAATCGACCCATGCAAAAGGCTAAGCATGAGGCAGACACTCTATTTGTGCCACAGAAAGGTCTGCTCCCCTCACCATCTTCTCTGAAACAACAAGAATGAACCCACACTCACAGGCACGCACAGGGTGAATGCACCACAGTAAACTGAGGTTAGTATAAAAATCCACAAAAGTTTAACAAAGATATGGTCTTTTGTTTCTCTAAAAGTTTCCAAGTTAAACATTATATTTTTTTCTCATAATGTTTTCAAGTATAACATTAACAGGAAGATTCATTAAAAAGAAAAGACAAGGAGAGAACTGAAATCATTATAAGAGGGACTGATTTTCTCCTCAAACATGATTGCTTTGGGGAAGGAAAAGTGTGCAGATGGTAGTGGCGGTGACAGTTATTGTTACTTTAAATTTGAAAAAGAATTTAGGGCTGAGGGGATTAAAAGTGCTCTAACAATAATGAATATAGTTAATGATAAAGATAAGGTCCAAGGTATAATGAGGAAAAATGCTCATCATGTATTAAGCAGCTGGGTGGGGTGGGGCAGAAGAGAAAGGACCAGGCCCTGGGTTTTCCTGCCATGAACTTTCTCCATATTTGTGTTACTGCACATTGCTAGAGCAGATTAAAAGGGATCAGGAATTTCCCATTGTGGCTCAGTGGGTTAAGAAGCCAATACATGAGGATGTGATCTACACAACTGCTGTGGCAACCCTGTATCCTTTAATCCACTATGGCAGGCCAAGGATCAAGACCTGTGTCCTGGTGCTGCAGAGATGCTACTGATACCCTTGCGTCACCGTGGGAACTCCTGTTTGGATTTTTTAGTAACTAAAATTGATTACATAAACCCCTTTAAGTATGTGCTAGAGCTGCAGGTGAATCAGGAGAGCAACTACAGGCATACCTTGCAGATACTGCAAGTTTGGTTCCAACCACTCTAATTAGTATCACAATAAAGTGAATCCCACAAACTTTTTGGTTTTCCAGTGCATATAAAAATTACGTTTGCACTATACTGTAGTCTATTAATGCACAAGGGCATTATGTCTAAAAAACAATGTACATGCCTTTATTAAAAAATACTAACCATCATCAGAGCCCACAAGCCATAATCTTTTTGCAATAGTAATGTCAAAGGTCACTGATCACAGATCACCTTAACAAATAGAATAATAATGAAAAAGTCTGAAACGCTGTGAAAATTACCAAAATGGGACACAGAGACATAAAATGAGCAAATGCTGTTGGAAAAATGGCACTGACAGACTGGCTTATGGCATAGTTGCCACAAATCTTCAATTTGTAAAAAAAATGCAACGTCTGTTAAGCACCATAAAGCTGAGCACAATAAAATGAGGTATGCCTGTATAGGATTTAAAGCTAAATAGCTCTGGATTAAACTGTTTTTCAGATAGAGTTTTATCTTGGCACTTTACTGCATGACTCTGTGCAAGTTACACAATCGTGGGGAGACTCAGCTGCCTGGTTTTAAAGATGAGAAGATAAAAGCTAACTTCTGGCCGCTGGGGTGAGGATGGATACCATGTGCCTAATGGACCTGGCCCTGAGCCTGGTACCCAGCAGATGCTGATGCGATGATGATGATTTTATGGTTAATGAACAACCCAGAGACACTGGCAGCAAGAAAATATACTTTGAAATGTTGATGAGAATTCACACTCTACTTCCACCATACAGCTATGTAAAATGGAAGAGAAAGTATGTATTTGGAGCAAAAATTAAACCAGGCATTGGAGAGTGGGACCATCTGCTTATCTAAGTACATAAATGGGGGAAGGGGAGTGGGTAGGGAACAGTTTGGATCTTTTGCCTACTTGGATTTCCTCGAAAGTATTTTCTTCTGTCGTAGGAAGGTGTTTTAGTTGAGGTGCCATCATCAAGATGATGTAAAGCCACCTGCGATTTTATTTACAAATAACTAACTAAGATATCTCTAAAGACAGCACTGTTCCCCACTAAACAGATGTCAACCCTTCCATCTTCTATTACCGTTCAAACACATCCAAAAGACGAGCTATCCATACAGATGCCTTGCCCTATGGCAAACAGAAGCTGAGATACTGACAAGTATCAGACTAAGAGCTGAGAAAAGGAGGGAGGATTCCATGTAGGAAGAACACATCTGAGCATAAGAGCATGAAAACACAGGAACATGGGAAATGGAATTTTTACTGGTAGAAAGTCAGTTTACAGTTAAAGTGATAGGAATATTGCAGCAGACATGACAAAAAGAGGTCAAGGATGCCCCTTAAAAGCAACATTAAAATCTAAGGTAAGAAAACAATGCTGTGATTTCTGGATACCAGGGATATAATGATATGCAGAATGGATATGTTTCACTTTATGGAATAACCATGATTCATCTTGCTATACAAGGGCAAATAGAGATGCTACATTATTTTTAAGTATTGAAGTATTAACAACCTATAAATTATGAAGAAAGGAAAATGAAGGTCAGTGTTAAAAGGTTTAAACTCCTGTATCAATCAATAAGAATAAGAAAGTAGGCTTGTACCAAGAACAGTGCAACTTAGAATTCTGGTCCCCAAATCCCTGTCTCAAACTCTTGGAACCAGAAGTATTGAGGAATTTATACTTTTTCGTATTTATAAAAGTTAAAAATGATGCATACAACAAATTATATAAAGCCTCAGTGGGATCAGGGCCAGCACCCTGTACCCAAACATGCTTATATTCCTGCCCTGAAACATACACACATTCATGGTCAAGGAGAGAAATAAAGACTAAAATAAGCATCGATTCGATCAGGTCCGATTTTGTCACCAAATCACTTATGTAAGTGTGTGTGATACACACACACACACACACACACACACACACACACACACAATGTTAAAAAAAAAAAAAAACTTTGGGTTTTCAAAGTTATTTGGGCTTCAGAGTTGATGAACCTGAATTTGGTATGTCTCATTTTTAGGTTAAGTATTAATGGTACTTAGATTAAAACTTTGTTGTTCCTTTTTACCACCTCTAGCATATTTAAATTTTTTTTAAAAAAATTCAACTTTTAAAAACTTAACTTGATATCAAATGTATTCTATTTTTTTAATTTGCTTTTGTCCCTGGAAAATCAATTGTTTTTTTAACCCTACAGGATACACTGATCAAAATCACCGATGTAATAGTCACAATTACTCACACAAGGAATATCTCTTCACAGTGGGATAGGCTACAGTGTTCTCTAGGTTCTCCTGAATGCACAGCTGAAGGCAAGTCAGTCTGAGGAGGGAACTGTCAGACCTTGTCACCTACCTGGTGTGCCCTCTGACGTTTTTATCCCCATTCTACAGCAGTACTGAGCAATCCCATAGTCAGCAATCTTGGCGATGATGGCAGCATTGGGATACAGGGTGAAAAGCAACACGTTGTGGGGCTTCAAGTCACGGTATATAATCATGGCTGAGTGAAGGTATCTGGCGTAAAATGCACAGGAAATCTTACTAAATGTGATTATATTATAATAAATTTAATCCAGATTTTTAAAAATATGTATGCTCATTATGCAAAGCATCAAAAAATTCTGCACTAAGTTGGATTTTCCAAGTTAAGAGATACTGTAGAAGCAAATCAAAACATATAAGTCCAATGTTACAAAGCAACCTTGCGCTTTTAAAACAAACAAATAAATGGACATGTCAATCCTGCTAAGTGATTTAAACTTTAAGGCACAACCACCTCAAACAAAGTATCATTTTTTGGAGATTTTTCTTTAATATACTTTAATAATTAGTTAAAAGGAATTTTGAATTCCTTCAATGATCATGCAAATATTTAAATTGGGCTAAAAATGTAAATACGTTAAATAAGCATTGATAGAATTTTGTTATAACTCCCATTTATTAACTGTTTTGATTTTCTTTGGACCACACATAAGTTTATCTTAGCTTTTAAGATCCCCTCCTTTGATATTTATTTCTTTATGACTAAAATATTTCCAAATTTTTTGGCAAACATTTCCTACTTTTTCCATAGTAATAAATCAAAATGAAAGACTTTTCTAGCTATCAGTACCATACTGTTTGAAGACGTAATTTATTTTAAACCCAACTCTATTATAAATTAACAAAGAACATTGTGGACTGAGAGCTAGAATGAGTTGCCTTGGGAAAGGTGATGTGGGGGATTTTTAAACCTTTCCTTTTAGAAACTGATCCATTCAGTCATCAGCAGCTAGAGTTGGACACTCACTATAGGTAAAGAATAAAAACTAGTTAATATAAAAAACAAAACAAAGTCCTAATCTCAACCAGTTCTTGTCCATGCTGGAAACATGCACCCCAACTACTAAAGTAATTCTATTACTTTCCTTACACACCCACAAAATTCAGCTTTCCCCCCACTCCATTTACCCTGCCCCATGATGTCAAATTTGCCATGGCTCTGCAAGTGATCTCACAACTCTTTCTCTCTCTCTCTCTCTATAGATATAGATATAGATAAAGATATAGATATAGATATATAGATATAGATATAGATATAGATATATATCTACAGCCACACCTGCAGCATATGGAAGTTCCTGGGCTAGGGGTGGAATCAGAGCCACAGCAAAACTGGATTCAAGCTGCATCTGTGACCTATGCCACGGCTTGTAGCAATGCCAGATCTTTAACCCACTGAGCGAGGCCAGGGATCAAACCTGCATCCTCACAGATACTACATCAGGTTCTTAGCCCACTAAACCACAATGGGAACCCTCTCACAACTATATTTTGACCTGCTTGGTCACAGAACTTAGTAGAGGTAAATGTAAATCCTTCGTTTGCAGCTTTTGGCTTGGTTTACACTGCATCAACAAATATTTACTCATTACCTAGTACCAATCACTGCTAGAGGGATTAGGAGCAGAGTGGCAGCAATACCCTGATCTTTCCACTGATTGATGGCCTAGAGTGTATGTATCATTTAGCTGCATCACTAACACAGTGGAAGATTTCATCTCTTCCAGGATGTAGCTAGGACATTTGACATTAGGCCTTTGCCTTTCAGTAGACATATTTTTGGCTGGAAAATAAGATAGATGTACCAATGAAGTTGACCTTAACAATAAGTAATGGGCTGAAAAGAAAAATTTACTAAGGGATTATTGAAAGGCCATTAGCTACTCCTGCCCTGACGAAGAGAAAAGCTGGGAGATTAAGAAGAAAAAAGTTAAAGCCAAGTCATGCATAATTGAAGAGCATCCAAATCCTTCATAATGCACACCTCTTTCAGAATATTTATAGAATACAGACTCTCTCAGAATACTTGCCAAAGGTTAAAAAAAAATTAGTTAAACTTAATTTGAAATAATGTCAATGGGAGGGAAAGATTATCTGGATTAGTTAAAGTGTTCAATTATAGAATTTAATCTTGAAAGTGCAGTTTTAATAGCTTCTAATAGAATAGCAGAATAGCTTTCGAAATATTAGCAAGTGCAGATCTTACCTTACTAAGAATATTTCAGCCATAACCTATCTATTATATGACAATGAGCGTCATTAAATATTTTCTTAATATAAACTGTTCTAATCTCAGCTACTCATTTTAAAATTGTGATTGTCATCAATGTTGCTAAAAAACCTCTTTCTTTATAACTTAAACTTTATCTCTTTTTTGTTTTAATTTAGAAAAAAATTTTATTGCCATACCCACACATATGGAAGTTCCTGGGCCAGAGATTGAATCCAAGCCACAGCTACATACAGCTGTGATCCTTAACCCACTGCACCAGGCCAGGGATCGAACCCGAGCCTCCACAGTGACCCCAGCTGCTGCAGCTGGATTCTTAACCCACTGTGCCACAGTGGAAACTCCTAACTTTATTTCATCTTAAAGAGAATAGTTCTAAAAAAGAATGTATTCATTCATCATGAATATATATTATATATATATATATATACATATATATTTGTCATCTGTGAGGACAGTCACTGGGGATATAAAGCCATCTTTGTATCCCTGCTCTTGAGAGGTCACAATCTAGAAGGAGAGGAGAGATAGGTGCTCAAACAAGGCTGCACAAAGTGGTGAGTACCAAGTGCTGGGGAAGCTAGAGGGAGAAAAGCACAGAAGCAAAGATAGAAAGCAAACTCTCCCACTAGACTCTAAGTTTTCAACCCTGGTAAGTGCAATGTAATCTCTATCTTTCACTCTTCACCAGCTGGCACAAAGCCCTGCATGGAGCAAACTCAAAAAACATCTGTCAGCAAGGCCAACTCTTCAATGGCGCAGTTGGGCATCGTGGCGGAGATGGTACGTGAGCAAATTTCATGAAAAGAGAGGAGTAATAAATGCAGACAATTTCATGAAAAGAGAGGAATGATAACTGCAAAGATGGACACAAATGCCCATGAAAAGGTGAGACCTTCACCAAGGTTAGGAGGCAGAGTGAGGGTCATGGAATGGCAGGAAGCTGGAGGGGAAGGCAGGAGGCGTACATAAAAAGTTCTGATGCCATGCCAAGGAGTAGAGATGTATTCTGTAGATAACTTGGACCTGTCAGTGAATTTCAAGTACAATCAGATTTTCATTTTAGGAGAAATATTTTGATAATTCCCTGGAGATACTAGATTAAGGCAGCAGTAGTAACATAAAAATAAATTAATCAATTAAAAAGATGATGGGCCTGGAGGACAAAGGAGTACATACTCTTGGGGGAAGAAAGGAGTTGGTCTGGATGTGACCACAAGGATCTTTCTTGGCAAATGGGAGCTTCGAGATAAAGAATAGATTCGTGGTGGAAGGAAATGCAGGGAAAGTAAATTCAATTTTGAAAATATTTAGACATAGAAATTTATGGGAAATACAGATGACTCTATCTTCAAGGGTAGTTGAGAATTATACTAAAGAACTCACAGAAGCAGACAATTAGAGACGTAAGCTAACAGCTGACGGCAAGACTGCAAAAGAGAGACTATGTAACTTGAAGAAAGTTCTTACCTGTTCCTCTAAACAGAAACATCATTTAAGGGACTCAGAGGAGTGTAACTTTATTGTCTCTTTCTACCTCTGTAGTTACAGCCCTATGTTAAAATATATTTGGGACGACAAACCTTAATGCTACTTTTTCAAAACACACTTAGTGCTGGTAGGGAATTGATAGCCTCTTGTGGCACAAGATCCAAAACGCTGACCTGGCATTATGCTGAGAACAAATCAGGCAAATGACAGGAAAATATGCTGAGATTTCATTTACTTTATCAGAAGTTGCTGGATTCGATATTTTAAGAAAGGACTCTAGAACCAGATTAAGTTCTTTTAGAGATGACGTCTTTCAAACAGGGATGAATTTTCCAAAAATCAATTCTTAATTTTATAAATGAGCTCTTTGGTTGTTATGTGGAATATTTAAGGAAACACTAGGAGCTGGAGTTAGTTAAATTAAGGAAAGTGACTGACAAGCTTTAAAATACATGAGACATAAATTGCACTTTATCTAGATTAATTTAATACAAGGTTCCCCCTGCTGTTCAAAAGTAGATATAGCAAGCGAGATCTAAATCTGCTTTTCTGTTTCATTTTAGTTATCTGTATGTTTTTCAATAGCTTCTGGATTCTTTTAGGAAAGGAAATCTACTTATATGATAGTTATACTATCAATATTATAACTACTGATGATAATTACCTTCACATTATCAATAGTTATATCCTATATCAACAGTTTGGTTTTAATTGTTTGTGAGCAGCGTTTGTTTCCCTTACCCTCCACTCCACTATATTTCTGGACACTGCCTGAAGAAAACAGACGTTAATTAAGAAAGGAGGAGAAGGAAATTTGCATCACTTTGTGGCTCCTCTGCACCAGGCACTCTTTCCTTCCTCCCTCCTCTCTGCCTCTTTCCCAAGTGCCAACATGTATTACTGAGGATGCGCTATTCGCAGTGCTAGGGTTCAACGGTGAACTAGACAAAAAGTCCCTCCTACTGTGGCACTTAGATTCTGGTGGCAAAGACAGACAATAAACAAACCTCTTAAATGAAAACATAAAGCGTACCACATCAGTGATAAGTGCGACAGGTGCCAGAGGGACATCCTCTCTGAGAAGAAACCTGAATGAAATGAGAAGCGAGCCAAAAGGGTATCTGGGGGTCAGACATTCTAGCCAAGAGAAGAGCTGGCATAAAGCCTCTAGAGCACATTCAAGAAACATCAGGGAGGCGAGTGGCGGGGCACAGTGACCAGAGTGTGTTAGGAGAGGGTTGGTAACAGCAGAAGATGTGACCTGACTTCCACTCTGGCTGCCATGTGAAGAGGAGGCCACACGGGGCAAAGGTGAAAGCAGGAGAGATGACAGTGGCTTAGATTCTGCTGGGAGGAGAGAAGTTTCGAGAAGGAGCTGCACTAAGACATATGTTGACAGCAGAGCTAAAAATATTTGCTGAAGGATTAGGTGTGGATGTAAGAGAAAGGAAGGACTGGAGGAGGACTCCAAGATGACACAACTGGGTGCCGGGAGATGGAAAGCAGTGGGAAATCAAGAATTTAACGTGGAATGTCTTCCGTCATTACACCAGTCCTCGAAACGCTATGCATTACGTATTAGCCACAGTTTACCAACCCCCAAAAACAGAGTTCGAGAATACAAAATCAGAGGTAACTAAGGTGAAGGGCAGTGATTTATCCCAGTCCCTCTGTATCCAAAGACCATGGCCTTTCCACTCCAAGGGGCGGCCTCTCCAAGGCTGTCTAGGTGCCGCCTGGCTGGGTGTGCCACTGAGAAGCACTACAGACTTGCAGGACACCCCGACTCCAATCACTCTAGTCCCCTTCAGAGATAGAGCCTAATCTTCCTTATTAGGATTACCCGTGATAACTGACACCTTCCTTGATACTCTGAACCTCATCCATAGTTTTTAGGTAAGGGAGGCCAAATCAGGATTAACACAGGCTCTGGAGCAGGACTCCTGGGTTCAGACTCTACTTCTGCTTGTGATAAGGTCTGCATGCTCTTCCCACTCTTATTTTATGAAATTACAAAATCTGATCAGGAAAATGGCAGTTGTATACCCAAAGAGTTTGTGAAATACCACCAGGACACAATGGTACTGGGAAGCACTGTTCTCAAGGCCTGAGAGTAAGTGTGGGTTCACACTCACCATGCGCTGAATAGAAAATAGCACGACTAGAGTTCCCATTTTGGCTCAGCAAGTTAAGAGTCTGACATAGTGACCTTGAGGATGCAAGTTCGATCCCTGGCCTCACTCAGTGGGTTAAGGATCCAGCATTGCCACAAGCTTCAGCATAGGTTGAAGAGGCAGCCAGATCCAGCATTGCTGTGGCTGTGTGGTAGGCTGCAGCTGCAGCTCCTATTCGACCCCTAGCCCAGGAGCCTCCATATGCTGCAGGCACAGCCACAGAAGAAAACAAGAAAATGAAAACAGCGTGACCTTAATCAATTACCTCAAGCCATCGGCCACGTGGAGCGCGATCCTGTGCTGCAGCGTTCTGGTGAGACTGGCTTTGTCTTGCTGAAGCAGGCGATCCAGTGAACCCTTGGAGGCGAGTTCCATCACCAACATCCGAGGACGAATCCCAGCCGCCAGCAAAGATATTAAGCTGGGGTGATGGAGGTGGCAAAGTACCACCAGCTCCTGCAAAGCCAAAAAATTTTTAATAGACCACCAGCTCTCCCCACCCCGTCCAAGTGTCTCCTTAAGTCCATCAACACCTTGAGCACAGTTTTCTTTGGGTGACTGCATCACAGCAAATGTTCTGTATCTTCTTTGAGTTTTCTGTACTTCCCACATTTTCAGAAATGAACCACTGGTTTTCCCCCTATATTCTGAATTAAAACTTTAAGTTCTCTTTTTCTATTTGCTCTGCTTTATCAGAGCATTTACTGCTGCAGCAGTACACACACCGTGGATATGTCAGTCTCACCTACCGAATCCTCAGCCACAGGATCCTTCTCAGGCCAGCATCCTGAGCAGCCACTACTGATCGACTGCACTTAGAGCGTGAGGGACACCCTACCTGTCACCTCTGGTTTAACGACTAGAAAGATTTACAAAGGGCAATGTCTAAGTCTCCAGAAATATATGATATCACCCCTGTCCCCTGAAAACTCTCCAGTGACCTCCCATTAATTTTAGATGAAAATCCCATGCACTTATGTGGCCTTCATGTAAATGATCTTACATGAAGATCTGGCCTTAGCCCATCTCTCAAACCTCATCTCCTTTCTCTCTCCTCCCCATTCACCACCCTTCTGCCACCCTGCTGTTCATTCAGTGCCCAGCACAGCACACACCCAGCCCCTCTGGAGACAGATGGACTCCAGGAAAGACATTTACAACCAGCCACCTGTTCATGCTTCAAGAGAGAAGTAACAACAGGAGCAAGGTAAATAACTGGGAATTGTCTTCAGTGGAGATTTTAAACAATGGTAATGGCAGGGGCAGAGAGGAGCTAGGTCCTTCTCGGGCAAGTCACATGTTTCCTATCTACAGGGTCAGGGAGACCTGAATGCCATATGTGCAGAAAGACCCCTCTGAAACGGAAAGGGAGGGGATGCCAGGATGTAATAACTCCTGCTAACCTGCCCAAAACCCTTTGCTCTGGAACCCACCTTGGCCAAAAGATGCACACGTATTTCAGGGAGGACCCTGGGTCCAGTCCAGTGTAAGGAATAAAACAAGATAATCGGACAAAGGAAAACAAAGACCTGGAAAAACTGTCCTATGTAAGTGAGTTAAATCACCTCTCTGGCAGGCACCTCATTCGGGGGGGCGCAGGGGGGGGAACACCAGCGCCCACACTCTTCTTTTGGGTGTGTATTACTGCTTTGCTTCTGCCTTAGATAAATAGACTATTCTCTGGGTGCTCTCCTACATGTTGCACTGTGTTTCAAACAAACTGTGTACCCGTTTTTGCTTCCTTGAAACATTCTTGCTTTCAACAGGGTGGCAAGAATCAGGGCAATTCTGCTTTTCGACTCTAGCTGGTCTAGTGACTAGAATTCCTGGTTTTTATCCAGGCTGCCCAGGTTCAATTTCAGAGCAGAGAATATCTTGCTTCAAAAGCCATTACTCACTGCTGTCTCTCCAAAATCCTTTGCCTAGCCATAGGGTCTTTGCCCTTGCTGATCCCTCTGCCGAGAACATAGCTGAAGGCTTTTTGCCATTCAGACCTCAGCCCAAATATTCTGACTTCAGAGTGACCTGCCCTGGGCCACCTTTCCGAAGGGAAGCAATCCTCAGTGCAACAATCTCTCTCTAATCCAAGAAATTGGCTGGAACAGATTCTCCATCCTGATTCCTTGCCCGCATCACGTGAGACTTCACAAGCTGTTCTATGATAATGTTATTTTTGAATTCCACATACGTGTTATTTCTATACATTTCACTCTACTCTGAAACTGTACTTCATTGATATTTATAGCTTATGTGATATGAAATTGATTCATGTTTTTAACTAGGGTCTCTGCAGAAGCTCTGTTTCTTAACAACCAGCTTCAAAGATGGTGAGTATGAGTGCCAACTGCATTTATCAGGAAACTGAAGTGCGGAGAATTCTGCAAGCCGAAGAAGAAAGGCGCAATGCCCTGAGAGGGGATTTTTTTTCCCCCCCAAGAACAGGCACTTCAGACTACAATCACACTTTCTTTGTAGATAAAAATCTTTTTTTCTTCTATATCTGATTAGCTCAGTTGGCTAAAACTGAGAACAAGTCAAGTTAGCTCTATTTTTTTTCAGAGGCACAGAGAGAAGCCTAATCCAAATTTCTTATCCTCAAAAACCAGCTCACTGATTGCAAAGAGAAAGCAGCTAGAGAGTGCAATAGATCGGCCCCAATTCATGACCACAGGGAGAATGACCCTCAAAAATGCAGCACTGAACACTGAAGTCTTTTCTTTTTCTTTCTTTCCTTTTTTTTTTTTTTAAAGGAAAAAGCATATTGCATACACTCTGTTTCTATTTCTTCTACCATTTCTTTGGTTCACTTAGGTGGGTCACTAATCAGTCCCACACACATTTTTAGTGTTGTGATTTCCAACAAGGGTTCCCTGAGCACATTACATAAAATCTGAAACTTATGTCAAAGATTAATATTAAGACTTAAAATCAGTTTATAAAACAAACCGCCTACAGAGAGAAACAGACTGTGCCCAGATTTGGTTGGAAAAATTGCAAAATATTATATACAAAATATTTATTAGCTAATTCCTGGAGCTACAGTGTAACTTTTGATACTAATTGTCAAAATTACTCCAGGATATTTTATACGTACATGAAATTATTTTCACTATTCAGAGTAATGTATTGAAACTGCATTTTTTTATTTATGTAAGTTAACTGGACTTGGGCACAACGTATTTTTAATAAATCAAGAAAAAAATAAAAATGAATAAATTCAAAAAAAAGATTGAGTTCTGGTGTGAGGTTGCAGAATTAACATTGGATTTTATCTCTCCTCTTACCCTGTCTCTCTCACTCATCCCTACTGTCAGGAAAGACTCAGGAAAAAAAAGAAAAAAGATCCTCATCAGTATTCAAAACAAGACGGGGAACTAGAGTGACCACTCCTAGTTATGTATTCAACACCCATCAGCTTTCTTTCTTCCTGAGAGTACCCTGACTTTTGCTAAGGTATCCAACCCTCACCCAAGCAGCGAAGGAACTGACTCCAATCCCAGCTTCTGGGAATAACACCTACCTCGTTACCATACTGATAGTTCAGTAACACAGGCCTAAGCCAATAAGCAACAGTGTGGCCTTGAACATAACTGCTTTCTGAGAAAAGAACACTTGACTTAACTGAGACCAAGACAGGTTTTTAAATGGACTACTGTTGTATGGATTTTTGGTTCCTTTGAATTATGAAAACCAAAAGAGGTACCTTTTTTTCTTCTGTGCTTGTGATATGCAGCCAGGAATAAAAACTGTGTTTTTCAACAGGAAAAACAAACCTTTTTCACTCCATAAAGAAATGACAATAGTGGGATTTCATAACTAAAGTTAACTTTGGGGGAAAATGGTTATCATTTTGCATTTTCACAAATGCAAGCAAAACAGGAGTTGCAGGAGATTAACAATATACGATTTAATACAAGAACATTATTGCATTTCTCACCTGTCGTAACAGTCTAAGTGACGTATGTTTATTAAAAATCTTCACAGCCACTTCTTCTCCTTCATAGGTTGCTCGATAAACAGATCCAAAACTCCCATCACCTTTTGAAAAGAACGAACGAACCACTTAGGTTAATCTGTGTAAGCAGAAAAACACTAAAAAGTGTATCTTTTGTAATTACATCTGTTTTGAGGAGAAATCTGACCCACTAGTTTTATTGAATCAAGGCTCCTCAAATGCTTCCTCTTCCTTCTTCTACTCCAGGAACTAAGAGGTCCCTAAAGATCTTGTGTCTCGCCTTCCTGCCTTCCATTCACACCCTCCCCACTCAATGACCTCATTCACTCTGTAACTTCATCTGTCTCTATGTGTAGACAATTTATGTAGAGAATTTTCACATTTCATTTACAGCCACAGGCTACTTCCTGAACACTGCCTCATAGGTATAGTCTTTGTTGGAGATGTCTACTGGCCTGCTTCTCCAAATCTCAACTGCATTCCATCAAAAGCCACAGGCGTCATCTTTTCTCCAAACTACTTTTTATCCGACCTTCCACACATCTGGTAAAAACAAAACTCTTTTTGACTCTGGAGTCAAAACCAAAAAATTACCTTATGCTGCAAAAGATAACATGAGGCATGCCCAGCCCCAGAGCTAACCAGCTCCACTTCACTGTCCCCCTCATGCTCCCATCTGCCTTTCCATTTCCGCTACCAGTGTACCCACACGGGGCCTCCAGGCTTACTGCCTAGTCGGTGGAGGCCTCGTGAGTTCATTACTTTCAACTCAACATTGCGATTGTGTCACTCTCTTGCTCAAAAACAAATTATTCTGCATTGTCTCAAATGAAATACAAAATCAAGTTCATATTCACATCGTGGCCCTGAATTCCTTTTGTGGTTCTCCTCCAGTTCTACTTCCCATTTTCTAGGCTCTAGGCCAGTAGTTCTTCCCCCATACTTAGCTGCACACAGAACCTCTGAGGAGCTTTGTAAAAACACTAATGTCTGAGGGAGTTCCCACTGTGGTTAAGAACCCAACTAGTATCCCTCGCTCAGAGGGTTAAGGATCCAGTGTTGCCTCAAGCTGCAGCACAGGTTGCAGATGCGGCTTGGATCCTATGTTGCTATGGCTGTGGTATAGGCCTGCAGCTCCAAATGGACCCCTAGTCTGGGAATTTCCATATGATGCAGATGTGGCCTTAAAAAGAAAAAAAAATACGACAGGAGTTTCCATCATGGCTCAGTGCAAACGAATCTGACTAGTATCCATGAGGATACAGGTTCAAACCCTGGCTTTGCTCAGTGGGTTAAGGATCCGGCATTGCCATGAGCTATGGTATAGGTCACAGATCGGCTCAGATCTGGCATTGCTGTGGCTGTGGCATAGGCCAGTGGCTACAGCTCCAATCTGACCCCTAGCCTGGGAACCTCCATGTGCCATGGGTGCAGCCCTAAAAAGCCAAAAAAAAAAAAAAAAATACTAACGTCTGAATCCACCCTCAAATATTCTGACCTAATTAATCCCAAGAGGTACTGGTCATTGGGACTTATTTTTCTTTTAGCTTTGCTGGTGATAACAATAAACAACCACGGTGGAGAACAACTGATCTAGACAAACTAAAATTGCCACAATTTCTTAAACAGGTTTGCATCTTTCAGCCTTCATTCCCATGTAATGCCATGTCTTCAAGAGTTCTGCTCCTCCAACATCTCAACCTCTGAGGTGTGTATCAAGTCTACAAATTATGCATTGTACAAATTGAGAAACCAAGGCCTGAGAAACAAACCATGATCAACCCAATGGACTAGTCCTCTTCACTGACATATAGTATATCCTTTGTATAGTACTTATGGGTCTTCTATAGAGCCTTGTGATATAGACACTAGACTGATATAGATGAATGAACTCAGAAAAATCTACAAGGAATATAACAACAATGCTAAAACTTGTTATTTGACTTGTTATATGACTTGTTATATGACTGAATCAGTTTGCTCTATAGCAAGAATTAACGTGACACTGCAAATCAACTATACTTCAATAATTTTTTTAAAAACAAAAAAAATTAATGAGCAGAGAAAAGAAGTACACTCTAGAGAAAGATATACACAAAACTCAGGTGAGAGTAGTAGAGATTTCTAATTTTTTAAAGCCCTATTTCATAATCACTGCCCTATTAAAATGGAGTGTGGGATGTCATATCCTTCAGGTAACTAAGAGCAAAAATAAGGTTAAAGACTGCTTATTGTATATTTGTGACACAAAGATGCCCAAAAAATTGAAGAAACCTTTCTAAACCTCAATAAGTAACACCAGTGAAGTATGTTTCTTTGAGGGAAAATAGCCTCTTAAAGAGAAAATGTGCCCCATAACCCTTCAGATAGACACACAAAACCCCATACATGTATATATTAAAAACATTCGGTTGATCCTTGAACAACAAGGGTTATGAGTGCAGAAGCCCCAAGTGCAGTGGAAAACCTTCATACTGCTGTCTCTGCCTCAAAAAACAAAGATTGAACTGATAAATGCCTCACCCAAGGGCAGGAAGTTGAAATAGTTTGGACAGAATCAGAACTCAAACCCTCGTTCTTTTGATTCTACACAGTGTAATCTCTAAGCGAACACAAACTTTTCCCCATGTGTAATTAACATAAAGATCTGTAAAATAAAAATACAAGTACCGTATCCATTGAAAAAAATCCACAGAGAAGCAAACCTATGGATTCAAACCTGTGTTGTTCAAGGATTAAAGGTATTCACAGAACAACTCTATCAATACCCACAAATCTATTAATATGTGTCATATTAGTCACTGCCTAATAGTAACTGCTCTGTGGGAAGAAAAGGGTTACCTGAATGCTGAAAATTCACTCAGGCCCTACAAGGAGAATGAAGGAGGGGGAGATGACTGACTTCCCTTGGATCTACTCAGCATAAGGACATTGGGAAGTCTCTGATTGTAAAATGCTTTTAGACGGATATATCTGATTTATTCAGATCAGTGGTTCTCAATCAGGATGATGCTGCTCCCTGCCCCCACCCTCCACCACCAACAACGTTTTGAGACATTTTTGATTCTCACCTGGGACTGGGCTGAGAAGATACTACTGACATCTAGTGGGCAGAGGCCAAGGATGCTGTTAAATATTGTGCGCAATGCACAGGACACCCCTGTTCCCCCCCGCAACGAAGAATTATCCAGTCCCAGATAGCAAGACTGCAGAGGCTGAGAAACCCTGATCTAGACCGCTATTTGTAAATATACATAGAATGTATGGGTTAATGGAAAATGGGGCTAGAGAATGGGGAGTACCCACATAAACATTTTCCTATCCGCATAATTAATGGATTATGAAACACAAGTGCTTTCAAGGTGGTCAAAAGGCACACGTTTCCGGTTCTAAGGTACATAAGTACTAGGGATGTAAGTACAACATAATAACTATGGTTACAAATAGATGCAGACTATTGCCTTTGGAATGGATTAGCAAGGAAATCCTGCTGTGTAGCACTGGGAACTATGTCTAGTCGCTTATGATGGAGCATGATAATGCGAGAAAAAAGAAAGTATACGTGTATGTGTAACTGGGTCACCATGTTGTACAGTAGAAAACTGACAGAACACTGTAAACCAGCTATAATGGAAAAAAAATCAGTATATAAAAAAATAAAATATATATGAAAGTGAGAGTGGATCCTATGAGTTCTCATCACAAGCAAAAAAAAAATACTGTTCTCTTTTTCTTCTTATTTTTTAAAAAAATCTATATGCAATGATGTTACTTAAAGTTACTGTGGTAATCACTTCACCATACATGTAAATCAAGTCATTATACTTTAAACTTGGACAGTGGTATATGTCAATTACACCTCAATGAAACTAGGGAAAAAACAAAGGTGCTTCAAAAATGACCTTTGTGAATATTTCTACGTAACATTGCTCCAAACATGTCCATTAATCTGAAACACGTCTCAATGCAGGGAAAAGGTATATTTTGGAGAGCTGTATCTGATGGCTTGAGACTCCTTCAAAGAAAGACTATAGTATGTCTGGTACTTGCTTGTATCTTTTAATTTACAAGTCAAGTACGGTGTTGGTTAAGATCGAATATTCCGTGTTGTCAATTCAGCATTTTGCGTTAACCTACTATTACTAACATTTTCACTCTTAGAGTTCTAAGGCATTTAAAGTCATTCTAAATTTCCCGATAGATGTCAAGAATGAAGGTACAAAGGAGTTTATTTACCTCTACCTGTCATATCCCAAATTTTAGATGTTGTTAATATTATTACTATCCGGACACATATTTTAGACAGTCTTCCTGTGGAATTTTAATTAAAGTGAAATGCATATACACATAACAAGTATTCCACTAAGTAAAATCAGAATGGTCTTCAAATACTTTACATGAAATTAACTCAATACTCTCCATAGCTCCCAAGGGCTCTCGGGAATATTTAGAACCTGAATACATCACTAATATAATGCTTCTGAATTTTTAATCCCAACTTTTTAAATGACTATTTTAGTGAGAAGTTATGACTGCCATACTGAGAAACAAAATTGCTACCATGACTACATAGAGGTGTTATCCGTTACTTATTCTGTCCTTCTGCAACTGAAAAATGGCTGCATTACTCAACTGAAAAGTTCCTGCCTGCTCCCCCATCACTGACAAAGCAAATGCAAGGATATTTCATCATATGTGTGGTTCTATGGCGGTCCCACCCTCATCTCACATCCAGGCTACAGAGATATATGCAAAGCAAATTCCAGGTTTGTAATATGATATTACTTTAAAATATATTATTCTATAAGAAAAGCATTACAGAAAATATTGAAGTCACTAAAACATATGACAATATAATTTTATTTGAATATTTTCTAGATTATAAATTAAAAATATATCCTAATTTTTATTCTTAAATTAACAAAAATTGTTACCTAAGAGAAACTCGGGAGCTTGTTCAAATTTCAGTTCATCACTATTCAACATAATATTTCTAGGCAGGTCAGCCAAAGTCAAGTCAGGGGCAATCTGAGATATTGGAATAGTGAGCCTTGGTTGATCTGGATTTACTAGAAGGTCTCCTGAGAAGTACATAAAACATGTTTTTTATTTATTTTTTTAATTTATTTATTTTTTTATTCTGAAATTTTATTTTTATTTTTTACAGAATAAAATACATAATTTAAACACAATTACATTCACACAGAATATTATATCACGGATCTTAAGAAACAGATTAAGTGACTCCCTCTGGAGAAGTGGAATGGAAAATATGCTGAGACAAATAGGAAATTTATTCTATACTTTATCCCATTTTGTATGGCTTTCATCCGTACTATTATTATCTATTACATTTCAATTTTTCTTTAAAAATTAGCATTATATTAAAATTGTTATATTATGCAACTAAAATTTATAAAGAAAGACTTATATACCATTAAATATTTTATATAGTATAATATAAAGAATAATTTAACTGGTAAGAATAACAAAAATAATATACCCTCTGAAAATAAGTAAAATATAAAATGCAAAAACTGGTTAAAAAACAGTGTAACTATATAAATATGTCCTCAAAATTTGTTACATCTTATTGGTTCTTCAATATAGGCATTACACCATTCTAGGTGATGTGATAAACAAGACATTAAAGACCTTACATTGTACCATGGAGAGAAATGGTTATTAATAATACAATTGTAGAATTGTATTATTTAATTGTACAGTTGCATTATTTAATTATAATTATCATAAATTCTTTGATGGAGAGGAAATCAGAATCAGATGTAAGAAGACTTCAGCATTCCAAGAATGATGTCAAATGACCCCCTTCATGGTGGATTATGCACTTATTTACTATGAAATATATTTCCTCTCCAGAGATTCCTTGTTTGTGTATCAGTTGTATTTTTGGTTTGCAGTTATTCTGAAGTTTTGATATAAGCGTCTATATGTATATGAGATTGTTTTAAGTTGTTGTTCTCTTAATTGCAAGTTCATCTCCAGTGTCCTGCATTTGTACCCACCTCTTCTCATGATTTCTGATTTTGGTGGTATAATTGTGCGTGGATGATTTCATGTCTTTACTGTACCTTTACTGGTGAGCCTTGTCATCTGTGGTATTTTTGTTTCTGATTGCGGCCTTTTCTTTTCTGCCTAGAGAAGCTCCTTTAGTATTTGTTGTAAGGCTGGTAAGGCTGGTTTAGTGTTGCTGAATTCTCTCAGCTTTTGCTTATCTGTGAAGGTTTTGATTTCTCCTTCAAATCTGAATGAGAGCCTTGTTTTTTCCTTTCATCACGTTGAGTATATCATGCCCCTCCCTTCTGGCCTGCAGAGTTTCTGCTGAAAAACCTGCCATAACCTTATTGGGGTTCCCTTGTATGTTACTTGTTTCTTTTCCCTAGCTGCTTTCAAGATTTTCTCTTTGTCTTTAATTTTGGTCAGTTTGATGAATATGTGTCTCAGTGTATTCCTCCTTGGGTTTATTTTATATGGTACTCGTTGTGCTTCCTGGATTCGAGTGAGTGGTTCCTTTCCCATGTTAGGGAAACTTTCAGCTATTATCTCTTGGAGTATTTTTTCTGTCCCCTTCTCTCTCTCTTCTCCTTCTGGCACCCCTATAATACGGATGTTGGTGCATTTAACGTTGTCCCAGAGTTCCCTGAGACTCTCTTCAATTGTTTTCAATCTTTTTTCTCTTTTCTGTTCTGCCTCCGTAATTTCCACTAACCTGTCCTCCACCTTGCTTATTCGTTCTTCTGTCTCCTGTATTCTGCTGTTAGCTGCTTCTAGTGAATTTTTTATTTCAGTGATTGTATTTTGCATCTCTTCTTGTTTAAGTTTTATGTCTTGTATCTCTTTGCTCAGTGTTTCCTGTAAGTTATCCATCTTTGCCTCCAGTTTATTTCCAATGTCTTGCATCATCTTTAGCATCAACAATCTAGTCTTTTTCCTGGAGGCTAAGAATCTCCTCATTGCTTAGCTGTTTTTCTGAGGTTTTTCCTTTCTCCATCATCTGAGTTATAGTTCTCTGTCTTTTCATTTTTATAGGTTTTTGGTGTGGTGACCTTTTTACAGATAATAGAGTTGTAGCCTCTCTTACTTCTGGTGTCTGCCCCCCTTGTGGCTGAAGTCAGTATGGGGGCTTGCTGTAGGCTTCCTGATGGGAGGGGCTGATGCCTGCCTCCTGGTAGGTGGAGCTGATTCTAATGCCTCTAGTGGGTGGGGCTTAGTCTCTGGGTGGGATTAGAGGCAGCTGTGTACCCGAGGGGTCTTTAGGTAGCCTGATGGCTGGGGCTGTGATCCCACCTGGATTGTTGTTTGCTCTGGGGCTTCTCAGGCTGACTAATGGGTGGGGCCAGATTTTCCCAAAATGGCCCCCTCCAGAGAAAGCCAGCTGCTGAATATTCCCGAGAGCTTTGCCTTCAATGTCCTTCCCTCACAACAAGCCACATTCACCCCTGTTTTCTCAGGATGTGCTCCAAGAACTGCAGTCAGGTTTGACCCAGATTCCTATGGAGACCTCGCTCTGCCCTGGGACCCAGTGCACATGAAAGTCCTTGTGCGCCTTTTAAGAATGGGGTCTCTGTTTCCCCCAGTCCTGTGGAGCTCCTGCACACAAGCCCCACTGGCCTTCAATGCCAGATGCTCCAGGGGCTCTTTCTCCCAGTGCCAGATCCCCACACGTGAGGGTTTGATGTGGGGCTCAGAACTCTCACTCCTATAGGTGAGTCTTGTGAACCAGTTAGTTTTCAGTCTGTGGAGCTTCCCACCCGGGGGGTATGGGGTTGTTTATATCACGAAATTGCCCCTCCTACCTCTTGATGTGGCCTCCTCTTTTTCTTCTGGAGTAAAAACATGTTTTTTTAAAGACAAACTTCTAAAGTTGCACATAAATTTGTCCTTTAAATTTACAGAAATAACCACATATTTTCTATGTCTTCTAATCAGTCTTTTAAGTTTTATTACCAGAAAATTTGAGAAAGTTTTAAAAGTTGAATTTAGTATCTACTTGGAATTTTAAAAACTCATTCCCAGGTTAACTCATTAGAAATGAGAATTCAGAACTGCCTTAGACTCTTGTTACAGGCCTAGGAAATGACCTATTCTTTGCTTGCACCACATTCACAGAGCACTTATATCATCGACATGTTGCTGAGTTACTTCCTGTATCATCTATTTTAAATCCTCATATCAATTCTATGACATACATTTGGTTAGTATTCTCATTTCACAGATGACATTATTCCGCATAATAGCCAATATTGTTACACTTGAATCAACACTTTTCGGAACCTAGAATACAAGATCTTAGTGGCAATAAACATAGTCTATTTTTTTGAACTGTCCAACAACTGAATGCAGTTTTTTTCTCTAACTGATCCCATATGGCTATGGATAATTTTTACATTTATTACAAAACTCACTTCATAGATAACTGAAAGGGTCACCTACAAATACATGGAAGTTACATCGACACATACCTCCTTCTGCTTTCTTCATCAAGTCGTCAAGTAAGATTTTTTGATGCTCTTCACCATCATTAAAACTATATAATGCCCATTTCTTCAACAGAGTTTCTCCTTCACCACAAATATCAATCTCCAGTAACCCCGGAAACCACTCTTCCATGAGAGAATCAATGTGGTCCACAACTTGGCCCAAAAGAATACAGCCTACGTAATCAAAAGAAGACCTCATCAACACCCCAGCTGAGCCCTGTCTGGCTGCAAAACTGGAAGGAGGAACTAGAAAAAAATTTTTTTTCTTTTTAAGTTTAGATTTCCTTAGTGGTACAATTCAAAGTTTTGAATGACTGCCCTTACCTTTTCGACAAGAAGGAACTGTAATTTTTAAGAAACTCTCAGGGTGATTGTCTAAGACTTCAGATCCTACCAGGCAATAAGCTTCAGGAGACCAATTCAAGTAGATGCCTTGTCGCCAATACATTCTGTTTGGGCGAAGTGCTCGTTCTGAAAGAAGTTTAAAGGGACTCAAATAGAGGCTTTATTAGCTGCTCTATACATTAAAGGGGAAAGAAAATCACAGCACAAAC
The DNA here is from genome assembly GCF_054392235.1 of Sus scrofa. Lineage (NCBI taxonomy): Eukaryota > Metazoa > Chordata > Mammalia > Artiodactyla > Suidae > Sus > Sus scrofa. The sequence continues at coordinate 78,886,791 of NC_139387.1, read as the reverse complement.
CACAAGGGACAGTAATAGAGTTACATTTATTTTGTTTTGTTTTGTTTTGTTTTGTCTTTTTGTCTTCATAGGGCCACACTCACAGCATATGGAGGTTCCCAGGCTAGGGGTCGAATCAGAGCTGTAGCTGCTGGCCTACGCCAGAGCCACAGCCATGCCAGATCCGAGCCGCATCTGTGACCTACACCACAGCTCATGGCAACTGGATCCTCAACCCACTGAGAGAGGCCAGGGATTGAACCTGAAACCTCATGGTTCCTAGTTGGATTAGTTTCCACTGCGCCACAACGGGAACTCCTGTTTGTTTTTTTTTAATAGCAATTCTAACTTAGATTGCTATCCCTATCAGCAATGGAATGTTTTTAATGATTCTGCTTACTATTCATTTATTCAACAAGTTCAACAAGTGCCAATAGAGTTACAATTGTTTTGAAAGAAAGTTTTGGAAACATTAAGTCCTCATCCATAACTATTAAATATTTTATCCTCGATTTTGCAACGAAATAAGAAAAATGACCAAGTAGATAACCTAAGACAAATTTCACATTCATGGTGTTACATAGCTTAATATGTATAACAGATGAAGAAAGAAAATCATAAATACCTTCTCATAACTTTTAGAAAGAGGTAGGTGGTCATGCTAAAACCAACACTTTCACCTGATATACTCACCTATATGTTGATTAACTGCAAGCAAAAGGTTATTTCATAATACAGTACTACCTCCATAAAGCTGAACCTTTTTTTTTATAGCCACACCCACAGCATAAGGAAGTTCCCGAGTCAGGAACTGAATCCAAGCCACAGCTGTGACCTATGCCATAGCTCAGCAATGCTGGATCCTTAACCCACTGCACTGGGCTGGGGATCGAACCTGCACCTCCACAGCAAGCCAAGCCACCACAGTCAGGAACTTAACCCACTGTGCCACATCAGGGACTCCCATAAAGGTGATTTTTAATCACAAAAAAAAATACATCCTTTCCCTTTGGAGCACTAAGCTCTCTCTTCCAGGAGGAAGAGGTAGCATCATAAACACCCATTTTTATTCTTTTTTGTAAACCCCTCAAGGATTATGGAGCAGAGTAGAGGTTATAGTCTCTACTCTTGAGTTAGCTGTCTGAATGGTCAGGATGTATTAATCTAACAAATAAAACTCCCTGACTCTGCAATTTCTAGTTTTTCCTTGTGCGTGTGTGTGTGTGTGTGTGTGTGTGTGTGTGTGTGTGTAGGTGGGTGGGTGTGTCTAAATTAATAACTAAGTAATTTCACTTTTTAAAATTGCTGCTTCTGGGAGTTCCCGTCGTGGCGCAGCGGTTAACGAATCCGACTAGGAACCATGAGGTTGCGGGTTCGGTCCCTGCTCTTGCTCAGTGGGTTAACAATCCGGCGTTGCCGTGAGCTGTGGTGTAGGTCGCAGAGGCGGTTCGGATCCTGCGTTGCTGTGGCTCTGGCATAGGCCGGTGGCTACAGCTCCGATTAGACCCCTAGCCTGGGAACCTCCATGTGCCACGGGAGCGGCCCAAGAAATAGCAAAAAGACAAAAAAAATAAATAAATAAAAATAAAAATAAAATTGCTGCTTCTAGCCTGCTTTGGCTTAGAAAACAAGATATTTATACTCATTTTAAATGTGTCTAAAATAAACACATGGGCCTTGAGGGCTACCCGAGGGATTGTCTTCTTAAGAAATGGCACAAACTTGTAAGTGTGCATATTTTTGTACTGCCCCCCTCCTGGGTCTTATGAGCTTATTTTCTGATTTTCAGCTGCCTTCCTATAAGCTCTAGGAAAATGACATATTAGTTTTAACATCCTTTTCTCCTAACTTCTCCAAATATTAAGTCTTCATGAAATACATACCTCTTCCTGAAAGCATGTAGGGTGAAATTTCAAGTAATCGATTGATTAATCTTGACCAAAAGCCCATTGGAAAATAAGGCATTTCATAGAGTCGAATGATAATTTCAGAGTTCTCACAGTGAGGAAGCTCTATCACAGGCCTGTGGTCAGACAAGCTAAAAAGAAAAGGACGCCATCATTGCACAGCTTCATCAAACACCCAACCACACTGACCAAAGTGCTTTATGACTTGCAATCAATGAATGGAAGATAAATATTCTAAGCAATTGTATTTTTTTATAATGTTCTTTTGCTACATGTTCTTCCTACTTCAAAATTCAATGGTTATTTAATCAATTCAAATGCATGCTCAGATGTAGTTAGATGCATGAGATTTTTTCAGAATCCTATTTACACTATAAATAAATCATTACAGTTGTGCATTAAACAAGCAAAAGGATTATATAAAACTTAGGAAAAAAAATGTATGTCCTAGAAAAAAGTGTATATCTATTTTTAGAATTAGTCACCATCCATCAATCAACGCAATTTGCACTTTTCAATGTCTTATTACTTTATAACATTTCCCAGGTGCTTATAATGCAGTAAGAAGAATTTCTACACTACAAGGCTAGAACTTAGGCCTCTGTCATGTTGCCCTTCTCCTATGAAAATTCAAAGCCACAAATTATTTTAAGACTGTTGAAAACTCATTATCTCCCCAGAATCTGCTTACTATAATACCTCTTTCAATACCATGTAAGGAGACACAGACACACACAAGAAATAATCTCCACTATTAAGATTTCTTAAATAAGTTAAGCAGTGCCAAACCAAACTGTAATTATATACATAAAAATCAGTCATTTACTGTATCTTTAAAATGTCAAATACAGTGTCTTCATTAAAAGAAAATGTTATTCTTCTGTGCAAAGTTTACATAAGAAGAAAAAATATGTTTATCATAGACCAAAGTTACTTTGACAACAAAACAATGTAAGTATATGGTAATTTCCACAGGGTAATTAAATTTTTAAGTTTTGGCTTACCTGCTTGGAACCAGCAAATATTCTTCTCCTGTTGGCAAGGCAATCTGGAATTTTTCTAGAAGTTTAAAGTACTGTGACATGTAGTTCTTCGGAAATCTCTTTTTCTTTGAAAGAAATTTTTCCACATCTCTACGGGAAATAATTCCCTTAGGATATTTTGGACAGCCTTCCACTTTCACTGTCAAAATCTGAAAGATTTAAACTTATCCATAATCACTAGAATTATTTTTCTGGAAAGTTTTGAATTTAAAGCATTTCCTTTGTTTAGTAAAAATGATTAAAAAATAATTTTAATGTTGTCAAGTACAACACAGGACCTAATTTCTCTAGCTAGCAGCCATGTAACCTAGAAGCCAGTGGGGCATTCACTCCCCTCCCCCACTACACACACACACACACACACACACACGTATTAAATTAAGAAAGTCAATTCAGATCAGAAATTATGGCGGTCCTCTGAAACCAAGCCTTCCCCAGCTCCAAATAATACATCAATCCAGTATCCCACAGTCTTATCACAGTCTCATCAATAATATACCCCTAGTGAAATTATCTTGCAGACTGTGTTTTTAGTACACATTTGAATAGAAATTGTTACTGTACATTCATATAATAGAAGATGGTTTCCATCAATGGGAAGAGAAGCAGCTTAGCACGGTTCAGTGCTTCTCAAAGTAACCACTGACTGTCACTGGCCTCCACTCAGTCTGGATCCATAGGTCTGGGATGAAGCTAGAGAAGATGCTTTTTAAACATGAAACTCTGATGACTCTAATGTGGAGACCATACTTTGATCATCATCATAGCAATTAAGAACACGAGTTCAGGAGTTCCCATGTTGCTCAGCGGGCTAAGGATCCAGCACTGTCACTGCAGTGGCTCAGGTCACTGTTCTGGCACAGGTTCAATCCCTGACCTGGGAACTTCTGCATGCTTGTAGGTATGGTTAAAAAAGAAGAAGAAGACTGTTTTTCACACACACAGAAGAATTCAGATTCAAATCCAGGTTCTGCTACCAGTTGTGTGACCTTGGGAAAGATATTTAATTTCCTTACCCACAGTTCTTTCTCTGTAAAATGAGGTAAGAAGTGACTGTCTCTTAGATTGCCATCAGAATGAAATAAGATAAAACAGGCGCAATACATATGACAAGTTTTAGCAAATAGCAAGCCATTATTATCTACATATTCCTATTCATTTTACTTGGCCAAATTAATTTTAAAAAGAGATGTGTGTTAATTTTCTTGAGTAGGTCTATAATGTTTAAAGGATACTTAAGTGGGAGAAAATAACATTTACACTATCAGGCAGTTGTTTAAAACACTGGATTGTAAAATCCTTAGGCCCAAGGACATGTTTTACTCTTTTCTATATTTCTATTTTGCACATGTAACATTACTGAATCAATGATTGAACACAATGGTATCTAATACAATGTATACTGGGTCATTAAAAAATAAAAACTGCCATTTGGAACTTCTTTTATATTGTGTACTTTACAGCCCAAACTGCTCTTAGAATTTAGGTCATGAGGAAAACTGCTTTTTACTCTTTTGAAAATTGCTAAGACCTTGTCTGACAACTCACTCTCTAACCTCAATCATCTTTACATTTTCTTTGTAGCACTCTGTACCACCTAACATGTTAAAAATTCATGTGTTGGTTATTTCCTCCCATTTGAATGTTAGCTCCATTAAATGCAGAAACCTTGTTTTGTCTACTGCTATAGCCCCAGCACAATATCTGAAATGCTGTTAGGTGCTAAACACATATTGTTGAACGTGTCAACTTGCGGAGAATTAAGTTTGGAGCCCAGAAGTTTTTCCCAGGTTAAGGTTTACAGGCACTGGAGTCAAGCCACTTGGTTTGAAATCCTAACTCCTTCCTGAATACATAACTTTAGATAACTTATTTAACCTCTCTGTTCATCAATTCCTTCATCTTCAAGATGGAGGCTAATAAAGTACCATTTGAAAGAGTTGTTCTGAGAATTAAATGAGATAATCTTTGAAAAGCATGTAAGTAAGCTCTCATTAAGTCAGTCCTTATTATATACTTATTCTAATTTATTTTACTTCACCAAATTGATTCTGAAACAGAAGTTGGGGCTTGATTATTTTAGTAGATCTATGGTATGCTACTGCTGTTTGTAGCAGATAATTTCCAAAGACGGACATGTTCATTTTTTCCTCTCCCTACACATGCGGGCTGCTTAATTTTTTAAGCACAGAGTCTATCCATCTTCCCTTCCTTTTAATCATTCAAAGACTGTTCAAGGCGTCATGGTTGCTCTGGTCACTAGTATGTGGCAGAGCCGACATTTTTCCAGTCCTGGGCCAAGCCTTTAAGAGGACGAGGCATATATGAGAGGCCACACAGAGGAGCTCCAACACACCAAGACTGTGAGTGCAGCCTTCCTGGACTTTTCCGCCCAGCTCAATGAACGAAGCCAAGAGAATGACCCTGCCCATGCCTTGTGGAGCAACCACTTGTGAGCCCAGTCAGCTCAGAGAGCAGGTGATGTTATACTCCAAGTTTACTTGTTTACTCTAAATTTGGGGGCATTTTGTCACGCAGCAATAAAAAACTGAAACCTTACCTTTATAAGACCTAATATTCCTTCATCCTGGTGACTGACAAGGCTAACTTACTCCTTTATACAAGGAAAGAGAATTTTCCAAATTTCTCACACAACTTTTTATCAAGATTAAATTGCCACATAAGCATTTTAATATTCCACTTAATTAATCCAATAAGTCCCTTTCATATCTCTTTTGTCATTCAGTTAAATGAGTTTGGCAAACTTCTCTTTGTGTGGTTGGAAACTTCTTTAATAAGTTTAGTGACCTAAGCGCTCAGGGCACAGAGAAGGTGGGTGGGCTCATTAGAGCCTCTGCACAATGGAATTATTTCTACTCTTGCCTTGATGATTCATGGAGGTGAATACCCTTATTTATTTTTGCTGACTGGGTGTCAGGCAAGTCATTCTTATTTTCACTTGATTATTTATAGCTTTCATTCTCCTGAAACCTTAGTAAAAAATGACATTCTAGTTCAACATATCAACTTAAATAAAAATGATGGCATTAATTTTTTAAGTTTATAAGAAATTTATATTATCATTTTATTGACCTTTAGGTCTATCTTTCAAAATAACTTTGAGCTATTCCAATTCTTGACTTAATTTTCAATTAAATTAACATGTTTACAGTATAACTATGCTAATAAGAACTTTCATGGAGTTTCAACTTAATTACTCCACAGAATCTTCAGGGGTTTTACTGTGGTCATGGTGGAAATTTGCTTTTTTTTTTTTTTCCTCTACAGCCACAGCTGCAGCATATGGAAATTCCCAGGCTAGGGGTCAAATCAGAGATCAGAGATGCAGCCAGCCTATGCCAAAGCCACAGCAACGTCAAACCCAAGCTGTGTCTCTGACCTACACCCCAGAGTACAGCAAGGCCTGATCCTTAACCCACTGAGTCAGGCCAGGGATCAAATCCGCATCCTCACGAACACTCTGTCAGGTTCTTAACCAACCCACTGAGCCACAACAGGAACTCTGCAATTTGCTTTTGTTAAAAGAAGTGGTTCTGATACAAACCACTTCATTTTTCTCTTGAATAAGATATACTCACACTAATATTAACCATATAAATGCAACTTCAAATGTTCCCGAATCACATGGAAACACATGACTTTTGGGGCAACGTTAGCCTTTTCTTGACTATATAGAGTTCAGTTATTTTCTGATACAGTGTGCCACCAACGACAATAAACTCTTCAGGGAATAATTAAAACTCCCTTTTCTAAACCCAATGCATATACCTACACATATTTTTTTTCTTAATTTAGCTCCATGCCTGGCATACTTTCCAAAACTCCATGAATACATCTTTACAGTTTTGAAGGTTTTTTTTCATTTCCTGAAAAAATGTCTTTAGTTACCACATAGATCAAATAAAAATTCTACTAAAATTTACTCAGTGACAGTGAACTAGGGGAGGCAATGTAGAAGATAATGTTATTATCCTTATTTTACAAACGAAGAAACATAGGCTTAAAACATTAAGAAATGTCAAAATTAGTAAGTCTTTAGGAGACATCTAAACACAGGTCATGCTGACTCTACAGCTTGCGCTTTTCACCACTACACTTTCCTGGCTCCATTCTCCTTTAGCAGATGGGTAAAATCACACTTTCCATGACATATGTGACATATAAATTCATTGGTAGCTAATTGTTATTAGGATGAAAATCAACTTTCAAAACACCTACCAGAAGAGTCGTAACTGTCGCCATTACAATTAACTGCCAATCACAATGTTTCAATGTGCTCTCAAGTTCCATGGTAAAAGATTTAACCCCCAGTGAGCTTCCCCTTAAAAATATCTTTCTTTTTTTCACCTTAGATTAAATTTAGGAGCTATCATTCAAGATTATCTGAGGGAATTTAATTACCATTATGGTTGATTAGAAGAGGGATTTGTAATGTGAAAAGATTAATCATTTTAGTGACTCAGGGAGTCACATGCAAACTGTAAATTATACTCATAAACAAAATAATCACCAGGGGGTACACATGCTGGAGATGCCTTCCCAGGTTCATTTCATTAATCCAGTTCATCATTAATCCAGAAGCAGTTGTTCTCACCTAGGGTGATTTTGCACCCACTGCAATATTTGCCAATGTCTGGGCATGTTTTTGCTTGTCATACTGGGAAAGTACTTCTGGCATCTAGTGGGCAGAGCCATGGATGCTCTCATTACCCTCAATGTACAGCAAAGAATTATTTAGCCCAAAATCTCAACAGTGTTGACACTGAGGAGCCCTGAGCTCGTGTGTTCTGTTTGAGTAGTTTTCTGTGGCAAACCTATGCTAGTGGATAACGGTGGCGAATTAACATAAATTCATTGGTAGCTAATTGTTATTAGGAGTTGACACAATTTTCCATATGAAACATAGAGAAAAGATAGTCATAAGCCCACTATCCAAAATTCCCAAATTTGTAAGCATCTAGAGTTTATATCCCACCTAGGGGTCAAAGTTCCCCTCCATGTTGTCTAGAAAGAAGTTTCTTAGGCTCATCAAACCAAGTTTCTTATATGTATTTACCCCAAAGATTTTTACAAAGCTTTCACTCAACTGACTATATCAATAAACCAACCAAAGCTATCATCAGGATCTAGAAAAGTGCTACGGAACAGAGTGGTACCAACACTTGCCTATGACTTGAAAACGAAGACAGTCAAGACAATTCTAAGAGGACATCTCTTTTTCTAAGAAGTTCTTTATGCTGTTTTCTACACAAACTGTTCTATAGGTTTCTATATTCATGGTAGTTTCTACCTTAACTGAACACAACCCTATTATGTGCATTGCTCTAGATGTCACTTGCAGTTTTCTTCAACCATTACACCCATACCACAAAAGCATTAAACACCAACCTGCGCCATGACTTTACAAAGCCACTTGGGTTCCACAAAATATAAGTCACTTAACTGCAGCGCTGGGTCTTGAAAATGAAGAAGGACACCTGCAGTAAAAATCAAGCAACAAAACACGGAATTTAGAATATGTAAATATCAAGCGGCTTTCTTTATCTTTTTTTTTTTTTTGTCTTTTTAGGGCCACACCCATGACATATGGAGGTTCCCAGGGTAGGGGTTGAATTGGAGCTGTAGCCACCAGCATACGCCAGAGCCACAGCAATGATGGATCTGAGCTGCGTCTGCGACCTACACCACAGCACATAGCAACACTGGATCCTTGACCCACTGATCGAGGCCAGGGATCAAACCTGCATCCTCAGGGATGCTAGTTGGATTAGCAAACCACTAAGCCATGACGGGAACTCCTAAGTATCAAGGGGCTTTAGCAAGAATCTAGTCCAACCTCCTCATTTACAGATGAGGTAACTGCAGCATCATTAGTGGCAGAGCTGAGACATCCTCATTCCCAAGCTCTGAAGTCCCCATATTTAAAAAAAGTATCTTTTGATCTATATAAAATGATCATATGTAAGCATATTTGAGACAAAACCATACACCATAGAGCCAATATCTACAAATAAGTAGAAATTATATTTTTGGGGAGTTCCTGTCATGGCTCAGCGGAAATGAATCCAACTAGTATCCATGAGGATGCAGGTTCCATCGCTCAGTGGGTTAAGGATCCGGCATTGTTGTGAGCTGTGATGTAGGTTGCAGACACAGCTTGGATCTGGAATTTCTGTGGCTGCAGAGTAGGCCAGCAGCTACAGCTCCAATTCAACCCCCAGCCTGGGAACCTCCATATGTCATGGGTGTGGCTCTAAAAAGACAAAAAAAAAAGAAGAAATTACATTTCTGGCTTCCTAATTTTACACTACAAAGACACATCTTATTTTCAAATATAGGTAAGAAACACAAGATATCATAAGAAGCTACTGGTTTAAGAACGATGGGGAAAAGGAATAGATCAGATTCAAACCACATAGATTTTTTTGTATTTTTTTATTAAAGTATAGTTGATTTACTATATTGTGCCAATTTCTGCTGTACAGCTGTATCCCACTCATATACATATAAACATTCTTTTTCTCATATGAAGGTTACTTTTCATACAACAAAATCTGGGAATCAAAAGTAACCTCCCAGCCACGTACCCTAGCACTACAAATCAACCCACACACTGATCAAGTACACAATTAGCACCAAAGTCAGCGTGAGACTTTCATCTGTCTGATCATGCTGACAATGTGTAATGCAACAGAGCAAGCTCCACCAATCAGCAGCTTCACTGCCTCAGGCAACCACTGATTCTCCAAGTGCCCAGCAAAACCATCCCAATAATAATTCTTCTTTGGAGTGTTCAGATAGCCTCCACATACACTAAATTCACTTACTACCATGAAGGACATGGCTTGTGCTTAGAGTCCCACAGCTCCAAAACAGTAAAGTCAAGCTCTAGAACCCACATGTTTTAACTCCTACTCAGAGGCTTTTTCCACTACTGCCTTCAAATTATTTCTAAATTTTTCTCTTATGACATAATATATGATTCGACATCAATGCACGTGATCATCTTTCAAAAAAAAGTGATCTATTTTGTAGATATTCTGTTAAATTTTAAATGTACATTCAAGATTCAAATACATTTTCGTAAATTACAACAGCAGAGATTTGGAAAAAGGTGCAATAAACAAACCTGATTCATTTAGGAAGTGAACTGCATGCGGAAGCTCATTTTCGTCTAACTGCAGCTGATATTCTTTCACGAGTTGTAATAATCGTTTCCGGTCAATTACAGGAAATTCAATTGGCACATTTTTACGCTCTGATAAAATGATTTTCTCAAGTTCTACATAGCAGTCTGGAATCAGCTGCCCAACAACAGGCTGATCTCGGATCTATGAAATTACAAATGACAAGCTGTAAAAATCCATTTTATTCATTTATTTTTCAGGTGGTTGGTAAATTCTGTGATAATAGTTTTTACAGAAAGGGGTATATCATTCAGAACTGTATTTCTAAATAAAATCAAAATGTAATATAAAACTAAGTAATTTGTGAGAAATAAATAAGATGATCTTAAAATAAGAAAAATATGAACACAAGGCGTTCCCGTCGTGGCGCAGTGGTTAATGAATCGATTAGGAACCATGACGTTGCAGGTTCGATCCCTGGCCTTGCTCAGTGGGTTAAGGATCTGGTGTTGCCATGAGCTGTGATGTAGGTTGTAGACGAGGCTCAGATCCTGCATTGCTGTGGCTGTGGTTTAGGCCGGCAGCAACAGCTCCGGTTCAACCCCAAGCCTGGGAACCTCCATATGCCACAGGAGCAGCCCTAGAAAAGGCAAAAAGACAAAAAAAAAAAAAGAAAAAAGAAAAGAAAAGAAAAATATGAATACAAAAGCCAACTGACAAAGAACTATCAAATAATACAGTATGGAAATATTTGGCTATCCAGAAAATCCATGGCAAAATCCAGGATAAATCATTAAGTATAAATAAAGGACTTTCTGTTTTCCAAGACATTAAATTTAGGCCAGCAATAAATATGCTAGCCTAAGAAATCAGTAAGTACTAAAGAACTTTTGGTCCTTATTTATGATCTGAAAATATCCACACCCCAAGGTGAAACATTAAATTTTATTCCTGCTATTTGCAAAATGTTATATTCATGGAATGTACATATGATCAGTGAAGTCTGGAGACAGACACGAAATTTCCTCACCTAAGCTATGCTTTTTCTTGGAAATTTGAACTTGGGAAATTAAGAAATCGTCTAAACCCCAATGATTCTGACGTGCAAGGATGATTTCGGGTCTGTGACATTTAGAATCTATTAACTGTCTACTAAGACACACACAAAACAAAAACTTTTAAAGAATGGCCTTAAGTGATAGTTTACATATTAAAAATCTTTTCCAAATTTTCTTTTTTCTTGAAAATCTAATTTTAAACAGAAACGTCACTCTACCAATAGTAACTAAAATGCCTTTAAGAACCACCAGGTGGCAAACTCTCCCCATTTCTCAACCCATGAACGTATTCTTGCATATTCTTTTTACTTGACAGTAACTAACAGAATTTCTACTTGAATTCTTAAACTTATTAAAAATAGAAATTGGGGAGTTTCTGTTGTGACTCAACAGGTTAAGAACCGATATGGTGTCTATGAAGATGAGGGTCCGATCCCTGGCCTTGCTCAATGGGTTAAGAATCAAGCAGTGCCACAAGCTGAGGAGTAGATCAAAGATGCAGCTGGGATCTGGCGTGGCTGTGCCTGTGGCATAGGCTGGCAGCTACAGCTCCAATTCAACCCCTAGTTGGGAACTTCCATATGCTGTAGGTGTGGCAGTTAAGAAAGAAAGAAAGAAAGGAGAAAGAAAATGGGTTTTCTTATGTGCGTGCACACACACACACACACACACACACACACACACACACACACACACATGAAATTTGACTTGCTCTTTTTCTACTTTTAATTAGATCCTTAAAGAACTTGATTTGCAGGTATAACCATTACTTACATATTTACATCCAAACATTTAAGATCATTTTGATGTGTCCCTTCAACCAGAAAATTAAATATAATTTCACTAACCTTCACTTTCCTATTCCCTCTCTTCATCATTTATAAATGAAGATAAAACAGACCTTCGGATGGAAGTTTATGTTTTAAACCCAAGAAGGGAAACCTACATATAGAAGCAAGTAAGAATTCTCACAAAGAGCAAATCAAGTAACAAAGAGATGAACTTTACAAGGGTGGATTATAGGACCGGCAAGGATCCCATTCTGCCAAGTGGCTGGACAAGACTAAGAAGAATATTGTTGGCACTGAATTCTGCTCTGTCCTACTTCTTTTAGCTTTATGATCAGGACACCAACAGCCAAAACCAAAAAAAAAAAAATAATAATTTATTCTAACTCGGTGCAGACACATGTTAATAGGGGTGAGACAGGGGGGAAAGCTTAGAAAAGAGCCAAGATAAAAGGAAAAAAAGGAAAAATAAATGAAAGGGGAAAAAAATCATTTCTCAAAGATTAAAAGCTACTGTTTCAATACAGGTTGGAGCACCTCAGGGAGGAAAGAATATTCAAGTTCTGGCAGGCTTACTGTTTTGGGGTCATCACTATTCTGCAAAGCAATCAAATGGATGTTCAAACCAATATGCCAGAAAAAAGGCATCCATCAGCAATATATACCTTTCTTCAAACAATACTGCCATTTCTCAAAGCATTTGTTTTACTTCCTTAGCTGGTGTTGCCTTCAGAGTTCAGGTACAAGTCATGAAGAATTTTGTTCTTATTAACTGACAGTGATAACATACTATTAGACTAAAGCAGTGCCAAGCCAGTTTTGATGAACCAACCACTTTATTATCTATAGACTTTTCTGCAACTAAATTCAGGCATTCTCAAAACAAACTCATCCTCCAAGAAGTCTTTTTTAAAATACGATAAATGCTCTGATATCTATGATAAAAAGAGAAGCTATTAAAATATTGTAAGTAACAACCAAGTTCCCTAAATCCAGGTACAGTCTCAAAAGAAAACCACCTGGGGAAAGAAGTTATTTGACTATATTAATTTTATATATTTGTTTCTTAAAAGTCATATTATTATTTAATCATATGCCCCATAAGAGCAGAAAAATCTACAAATAATGATACTTCATTTTTCTTACATAAAATCCCACTGAACCACCACTGGAAAAACCTTTCAGTGACTGTGATAAATGCACGAAAAGATACAAATGTGCAAATTCTCTCCCTGGACACCACAATGAGCAGCACATTTATAAATGGCTCATTAGGGTTGGGCTCGGAGCATAAGCTGTGGAAACTGAAGAGAACTAAGCTAACTGGCCAACTCGTTATAACCAGGGTGACCATATAATTTATCATCCAAACTGGAATGTTTTGAGAATGTAGTGGGATACAATTAACCATTATGCTGGGACTGTCCAGGCAAAACAGGACCCTTGCTATAAGCTATGGCCTTGATCATTAGTGCTAATGAGCTAAGCCAATAGGGACTAACAGTGAAATCCACCATTGTGTTGTCATATTAAGATATTCAGGGTGTTTTTCAGTAGAATTTACACCATCTTCTCTTAGAACCCAGGAATAATTTTAATTTCTCCTGTGAGTTATTAAAAACAAGTGTTCTCACTGATAACCATTTTATTTGTGTTTTATGAACTCTAGGAATTATGTTTGTCCTACCAGAAGAAAATTTTAAAAATCATTAACAGTTCCAGGAGGGAGTTCCCATTATGGCACAGTAGAAATGAACCCAACTAGTATCCATGAGGATGTGGGTTCAATCCCTGGCCTCATTCAGTAGGTTAAGGATCTGGTGTTGCAGTGAGCTATGGTGTAGGTTGCAGATCTGGTGTTGCTCTGGCTGTGGCATAGGCTGGCAGCTGTAGCTCCAATTCAACCCCTAGCCTGAGAACTTCGATATGCCATAGGTGCAGCCCTAAAAAGCAAAAACAAACAAACAAAAAGCAATTCCTGGAGTTCCCACTGTGGCTCAGCAGGTTAAAAACCCAACCCTAGCTCTCTGAGGACGCGGGTTTGATCCCTGGCCTTGCTTGGGGGTTATGGATCCCGTGTTGCCACAAGCAACAACATCAGTCACAAATATGCTGGGATTCAGTGTTGCTGTGGCTATGGACAGGCCTTAGATGGAGCGGCAATTCAACCTCTAGCCTGGAAACTTACATGTGCCAAAGGTGTGCCATAAATATATAATTGATAACATAATTCCCTAAATGAAAAACCCAGTCTGCATGTACGAGAAAAGTGTCTAGACATTGTTGAAAGCCAATTAGTGATCTGGTGACCAGATGAAAGTGCCTTCTCCCAGTATTGAGGAAAAAATATGTGGACTGGGTTTGACTATGACATGAGACAGGGAGGAGCAACACAATGATCAAGAAGAACATAAAAGAAGAACCGCAAAAGAAAGAAGTAGATGGAGAAGTGACCGTCAAAGAAAAACACAAGAAAGATAACTCCAAGACACCAATATTCATTTTCATCCTTTTGGCTGAATCAGCACTACAGGAAGTTGAGAGAGAAAGGGCCTCAGAAACATTTTCTCAAATTCTCTCAGGAATATTCTCTCAGCCTCTCAGACATCGTCTTAAGTTTTTCCTGAGATCCTCTAATTATTATTATTCCCATTTCTGTGAGTTTGAAAAGAAGTATAGCATAAATAAGTAATTTTAAAACTTTAAATAAGTAAATTTAAATTGAAAGAACTTTAATAATGCTAAAAGCCATGAAAAAAGCCCACACTTTTAAGATAGCTGAGGTCTCAAAATAGCTGACTTTTCAAGACTTCTGACATTCCTAGGCAGTTGCATAACCTAAGAAATAATACATTATATTTAGCTACTACCTACAGTAGGCAATGAACCATGTTACCTTGAAATTGAGGCTCTCATTTATGATGGTTTTCCGAAGTTTTGCCAAAGCATCTGATTCCTCGGTGGCATTTACAAAGTGGTAATCCCGGATTGCAGGAAACCCGCGTTTGTTCAAGAGTTCCTTGGTGATTTTACTTATACAGGCTTTGCGCTGCTTCTCATCAGAAACATCCAAATGTGTGCCAACAAGAATCACAGGGGAAGAAGAAGCACGAGCCTACCGGGAAAGACACAAAATACTCTTACGTTTGTATTAAAAGCAAGGCTTACATTTCCATTGATAGTCACTTTCTAGGAAACTCACTTGAGTGGAAATGAGCAATTAAAAGACTTCAGGAAGAAAATAATAAATGTCATTCCTTCCTTCCTTAAACTGAAGAAAAAATATAATGTTAGAAAATTTTAAGTCATTTTGACACCCTTTCTTAATCCAATTATTACCACTTTTCACATGGCCTATGTAACAGTGATAGTGTATTTCTGTTTTCTTCTTTCTGTGCTTTAAAATGGGTTATTCTCCAAGTGTGTTCTGGACTTCTAAATAAGCATTTAATAAACCCCCAAATTATATCAGAGTAATATAATTTATTTTATATTTTCTCTTCCTTATCTGCGAATTCAGTCTCCTTAACTCATATTAAAGTCATTCAATTTGGAGTCTACAATGAAAAAAGAAAAACCACTAAAGCAAGTATTACTGCAACTATAATATTTGCTCACTGTGGCTAGCTATAACAAAGTCAAAAAAGGAACTTAAAAATTACCAAGATGACAAAACAAGTTTGTATGCAGCCAAAACACATGCTAAAACATCCTGACACATTTTTTTAAGGGCTTGTGCCACAGAAGTGCCCCTAGAGTATCATCCGAAGACAATTCATTCTTACTTTGGTTTCAATTCTAAAAAGTGATATACATTTAAAACCATATATACATAAAGGAATAGCATACAGCATGACAGCAAGGGAAAAACTGGAAAAACTACAAAATTCCAAATACAAGGATTTATTAATCTGGGACCATTTAAATCTCTAAGATCTGAAGGACTTTACACTAGACTGCCACTGAGGACATAGCCAGTGATGCACATATGCTTTTCTTTACTACAGTTTATTTCAAATTAGGAAATAATATTCATATAAGAAATAGTATCCATTTCCATTTAAGAAATAGTATCAAAAACAGTTTCACATATGCATTCTCAATTTATAGCTTAAAAAGGTTTCGAGTTTCTATAATTTTCACTAATATTGAACACACTATTTTCATGTCACAACTTACTCTTAAAACTTCCAAACTCAGAGTTTCCATTGTGGCTCAGTGGGTTAAGAAGCCAACTAGTATCCATGAGGATGAGGGTTTGATCCCTGGCCTTACTCCGTGGGTTAAAGGATCCCACGATGCCATGAGCTTTGGTGAAGGTCACAGACAAGGTTCAAATCTAGCATTTCTGTGGCTGTGGCTCCAATTCAACCCCTAGCCTGGGAATTCCCATATGCCACAAGTGCATCCCTAAAAAAAGAAAAAAAAAAACAAAAAACAAGAAAACTTCCCAATTCAAAATTTTAGTGCTTTTAACTTTCTTTAAAAAAAAATAAAAATAAATTAAAAAAACCATTTGAGGGAGTTCCCTTGTGACCCAGCATTGTCATTACTGTAGCTCTGGTTATAGTTGTGGCCTGGGTTCACTCCCTAGCCCAGGAATGTCCATATGCCACAGGTGTGGCTGGTGGGACCGGGGGGGGGGGGGGACTATTTGGGAGTTCTCTCTGTGATGCATGGGGTCGGCAATATCTTAGGAGTACTGGGGTGCAGGTTTGATCCCCAGCCTAGCACAGTGGGTTGGGGACCTGGTATTGCTACAGCTGTGGCTTAGGTCACAACTGCAGTCGGATTTGATCCCTGGACAGGAGGAGCAGCTGAAAGAGGAAAAAAAGAAAAAAAAGCAGACTAATTGAAGAGACTGTTTGAAGCAATTGTTTGTCCAAAATAAATTATTCAAGAATTATTTTCTCTTTTTAAATGATTATAGCAGATCACCTTTATATTGAAGAGCCAAGGCTTCATGGCATCAACTTCAGCTTGCCCTTTGCTTAGGTCATAGACAGCAAGGTACAGAGCTCGCTGGGTCATAAAGTGGGGATGGGTGCTGTAGAACTCCTCACGACCTAAAGAAAGATTGGAGAATTTTTCAGCCTTCCAGAAAATAGGCAAGAATCCTTGTTCAAAAAAAAAAAATTACATGATATCATCCACTGTCTAGCATACAAGAAAGAGAAAAACAAATGATAACACTTAGACTGGATTTTTACCAGAGACTGACAACTTTTTATGTAGGTGTCAGGTACCATCAGAGGACTTAGCTTCAGCTGACCTACTATTCCTATCATTTCCTTCCATGGAATAATTCCATAGGATCCACCAGGACTCTTTGCAATATTGGAACAGAAAGCTCAGTTTTTAAATCCCTGTTCTAAAAATAAGATTTTAAAAATGTGAATAAAAAATTCTTGTGAAATAAATACCTGCAAAATCCCACACATTTAGAATGAGGTCTTTCTTCCTTTTGCCTCTTATTTGGATGGGCCAGTCCTTCACATCTATGCCAACTGTGGCACCTTGCATACCAAGATCTGATTTCTTGATTCTCATTAATTGCTGTAATAAGGTGGTTTTACCACTCCCAGTGTTTCCCACTATCATAAGTTTCATTCGATTATAGGGCACAGCCTTTTTTAACCGCTGTTGAAGAAACCTGGTATTTGAAAAGCAAAAATAAAATAATAAACTGCTTCACAGTGTACTTATGATATAGATGTATTCTTACGCATTGAATTCTTTTAAATATCAAGTTGTTCTAAAATATAGTATGCAAAAGATTGCTCACATAACTTCTTTAAATATCACAAAACTCTAGAAATTATAAAGTTTTAAAGTATAAAACTGTACGAAGCCCATTTGATAAAGAATCAAAGTAGACTGTATAAGCATATTGCCATACTAATCCTTGATATGAGGTCATATTGGTCATATGTGTATGTATATATTCATATGTGGTATACATAATGCATATATCCAAATATATCATATATTCATATACAGTATATATGGAGAGGGAGAGCATATTAGTTACATTATAAATTAATCCATATGAATGATTATATAATTAGCAGATAATATATTGCTATCCGTAAAAATCTTAATGTAAAAATAACTGAAACTAACTAGAAGTGCTATAGGTGGCTAACACTACCAGCTCTAAATTAATGGTACACTTAAATGTTCTCAAAAATAAAATGGATATAGAAAGATATATTTTAACTATGCTAAAATGTCACCACAGTTTAAAATTAGAAATGCAAACTAAATCATAAGTGAATCTTAGGGGATATTAACTGATTCATTCTCATAACTAATAGGATTCTGGCCAACATTCCTGATGATCTAAACTAAAAGCATCATTATTTTTCTTGAATTATTTGATGCTTTAGAGATCAAGATCTGAAAGATCAAATCTTGTACCTGTTGTTATTGAAACCAGTCATTTTCTCGCATACAACTTAAGCTCTGCTTCATCATCCATAAACAAGAAAATCAATGGTCCAATGCCTATTTATTAAAAATTCACCACTCTTTGTCATTCTTTAAAAAATCAAATGAAAACTACAATTTCTAAACTACCCCAGGTCTGTCTTCTCTAAAGTTGTTAAATGTGTTTAAAAATATTTATATAGTAGCTTGATAATATAGCATAATCATCAAAAAAAAGTTCTACCAAGAGTCTAGTAAGACAAACAAAATTTTATATGAACATCTTTTCCAGTTTCATGAGGAAAAATCATGGGAAATAATTATGTATGTTTAGCACAGCAGGTGACAAACTTTTTTCTCAAATTATATCAAGTTCAGGAGAACAGAAAACCAAATCTTCACTCATAAAAAGATACAAAAAGTTAAATGTAAGAAAACCTAAGCAGAAGAGAATTAGGTAAATATAGTTCACTGCTAATTCAACAATTATTTTGTTTTCAATGCCAAGGATCAAATAATGAGTAAACAGAGCCATGGTCCCTGACTTAGTGGATATTAAGCTCAAGTCAAGGATAACTGAGAGGTGATAATTGAGTTCTAACATAAATATATATAAGAGTAGTTTTGTGGAATGAAAATAAATTATTGTATGAGTAAGTAACAATAAGACTAATGTGCTCAAATGGTAACAAGGAATGGAATAAAGTCCATTATTAAGTATATTTGAAGTTCATAAAATATAAAACCAGAAACAGTGATATCTG
Organism: Sus scrofa; assembly: GCF_054392235.1. NCBI lineage: Eukaryota > Metazoa > Chordata > Mammalia > Artiodactyla > Suidae > Sus > Sus scrofa. The sequence goes on along the minus strand of NC_139387.1, from coordinate 78,867,675 downwards.
GAACGTTTTGGTGGTTTCAAAAATGATTAGGTTGAGTAGGTTATCAACTTCATAGGCAAAACTTAAGTTAGTAATTTTATATAATTTAAGTAGCTATAATGCTTTAAGACATGGTAGACATATGATAACTATTTGCTATATGAAATGCATCTTGAAAAGTTATTAAACTGTTTTATTTCTTTAGATTGTATAATTGGTTACTAGAGGGCAAATAATAAAAATTTCCCTTTTAAAATCCATTTCTACTAAAAACTATGATAAGAAAGAAGCCACTCTCTCAACATTAACTTGGCTAGGAGAAATGAAAAGTTCTGCTGTGGCACCAAATAAAGGTATACATTAAATTAAAGACAAACAATACACAGTATATCAACATTAGATGACAGTATACATTTTTCCCCTAAAATGTAACTATACATCCATCAAAGTCACAGAAACAGCAAATCTGAAACAAATTTAATAAATACAAATGAAAATAAAATTATCTAACCTTATGATGTCTTTGGCTTTACATCCTATATGTTTAAAATCAAAATTAAGATGCAGATCATCCAAAGGAAGATCCCATATTTTGCTTAATTTCCCCATTTCATTGGGAAAGGATCTCAGTTCCAAGTTGCAACTAACATCAAGCGATGTCAGATTTTCAAGACAGCCAATCTCAGGAGGAATCTTAACGAAATACAAAAAAAGGGCAAAAACTGTTGATGGGAAGGAAGAAATGTGTGCTGCCAAAAACCAGGATGCTGATGGGAAACAAGAAAGGCTCAGAGATCAGCAACTTGCATAACCTTGCAATAGAGTTCCAAAGCCTTGTCAGAGTTTTCGCTATAGACATTTAAAAACATAGGTATAAAGGACTAACCCAAAATAATCTGTCACTTACTTGTAATCTTTAAAAACCCATGTTCTCAGTAACATATTTCATCTCTTCACAGCATTGAAAGTAAAGGAGTTCTTTACATGTACCCAAATCCAATAATCTGTGGCTTTAGCCCATTCCCTTGCACTAAGGTTCTTCAGTAGAACTAAAGAACTAGTCACCACAAACTTATATACAACTTAACTTTCTTAAAAAGCAAATAAATGCTTATACTGTAGGTGGTATGACTGGAATTTTTTTCTGTTCCAAATTTTTAAGCAATACTCATTACTTTTATAATAGCAAACATTAATTTGTTGGCCAAAAAAAAAGTCAGGAACCCCCCAAACATTCATTGTTATTCTCAACCTCAGACACTATTCTTTTTGGCTTTTATAGGCAAAAGGAGTGAACCTGCCCCCTCAAAAAAAATTCTTTCTAGGATGAATGGATAATCAATTTCAAAATTATAACAGAAGTTTGCTGTACCGTAGAAAATTGACAGAACACTGTAAACCAGCTATAACGGAAAAAATAAAAATAATTATAAAAAATAAAATAAAAATTCCATGCCCACCCCCCAAAATTTATAACAGAGACTGGCCCATTGGGTAAGGGGTAGCATGGCAAAGGAATGAAGAAATTTAAAAATGCGGAAAAGAATGTCAGCTGAAAAACACAGGCTATATATATTCTCAAAACAACTTGAGCAATGCAACATGCCTGAGAGTCTGTTAACAGACCACGGATTTCATGAAAAATTGATGCCCTAAAAGTATGAAACACATCCATAAATAAATATTTAGATAGATAGTCAAAATAAAACAGAGCACAAAAAGTGATTGGGTGGGGGGGGAGGCTACACCCAAGGCATGTGGAAATTCCTGGACCAGGGATCAAACCCACACCACAGCAGAGACCCAAGCCACAGCAGTGACAATGTCAGATCCTTAACAGGGAACTGCAAAAAGTGATTGTTTAAGGAAATTAATCATTGTTAATATACTGTTTACTTCAGGGTAGGATTATATTTTACTCAAAAAGTAAGCAATATCAGGAGTTCCCCTCGTGGCACAGCAGAAACGAATCTGCCTAGGAACCATGAGGTTGTGGGTTCGATCCCTGGCCTCGCTCAGTGCGTTAAGGATCCAGCATTGCCATGAGCTGTGGTGTAGTTCGCATATGCAGCTTGGATCCTGCATTGCTGTGGCTGTGGTGTGGGCTGGCAGCTGTAGCTCCGTTTAGAATGTAGTGGCCTGGGAACCTCCATATGTTGCAGGTGCAGCCCTAAAAAGCAAAAAAAAAAAGGAGTATCAAACAGATTTTGAAATTGGGATAATGCAAATTGCAAAAGCATATTTTCAAATTGGCAATAATTTTAAGCAAATAATGATCTGTTTACCTCTTTCAGTTTATTATGAGAAAGATGTAGTTTCTCTACTCTAGACCATGCACATGCTTTTTCACTCAAGTCCAAGGTACTGATCTGATTATGACTAAACAAGAGTTCCCTTAAGTTCATAGATCTCCAGTGCACAGGACCTGGTAGATATTTAATATCATTGCTGCTCATGTCTAAGGACCGTAGGCTGAAACAAAACAATGTAAAGATAAAAATCAAAGAGTGTTTCCACAATACAAGAGATAATATCACAAGTAATCTCCACCTGAGTGAGAATAATTAATAAATAATTAACAAATAATTCATAATTAACAAATGCAAAGACAGGGCTGAAGTTCCTGCCTTCTATATGAGATTTACAAATACGTAGCCTCCGTTTCTCTTTTCAGTTTCACTCATACCTGGTGAGATTCTTCAGAGGTTGGATCCTCAAGTTTATTACCAACTTTACCAACTTGTCTCAGTGTGAAAAATACCACAAAATTGAGCATGATGCCTTGTATATAGCAGGCCCTCAATGCAAATTCGCTTTCATGCAGGAATAGCTACCCAACGTTTGCAGGAAATAGCAGAAAAACACATGCCACATACAAGTGTACATGTGTAGGAAGAATAAAGATAGTCAGCAATTGTGGCATATTTGACAATGTAAAAGGTTACCTGGACTTTCACAACTGTATACTGAGCCCTTTCATCCAGCCTACTTGAAGCATACTAAATTAATTCTAAGCTCAAAAAGCTGTGCCGCCTGTTAGATCAAGATTCAGATCTGCACAGTAACATTTTTGCTCTTATTTTTAAATGACGCTAGATTTTGCCTTGTTATAAAAATGTGTGAAAACAAGAAAATCAATTTGACTACATTAAAAATAATACATGTATATCCAAGAAACTGCAATGGAGACAAAGTTGAGAATCACTAGATCGTACAAAAGCAGTACCTCTTAGCTTTAAGACTAAGCTTGGAGACTTAAAGCTAAGTCTGCCTTCTCATTTGTGAAACAGAAGAATAAATTTAAAGAAATACATGTAAAATGCCTGAAGGTAGTGTCTAAAGGTACAGCGTAATTAGGGGCTGCATAATATTTTTAGTTTTCTGGGAAGACACCTTCTCTATGACATGTATCTCCTAATCAACTTTTATAAATATTTATCTTTTAACCATTTTCAGGAATACATTATGTTTAAAATATAGGACCACTTGTGTTCTATAGATGCCTGTATGTTAGAGTTAAGAGTCTGAAATCAAACCACCAGTGTTTCAGAACCGTGACTTTGGGCAAGTTACTTCATCACCCTAATGAAATCGTGTTCTCACTTTGAAGTGGAAATAAAAACAGTAACTATTTTATAGGATTAGTAGGAAAATTAAAGAAATGATCCACTGTTAAGGAGTTAGAACAAGCTAGATTTAAATGAACTAATACATCTGTCTCAAACTTTCTGTGACTAGATTATAACTATTATTTGCCTTTATATGTATATATTTGCCCATGTACCTTTATGGATTTTGTTTAGAATATATAACACTAGCAGACTGGTATTTAAGATGAGAACATATTTGAAATCTAATTAATGCCTGAATACGTAGATAACAGGAAGCTTTTTAATAAAATTAACCAAAAATATCCCCAAATACCAATTATCCTGATCTTCACCAAAAAATGTCACTCAAACATAATTTAAGTGTAATTTCAAAGTTAATAGCACCTTCGCAACATAATCCCTAAGAGCAAATGAAATTTTAAAAGTTATATTGATAACCAATACAATCTCATTTGATTATAATAATGCAAAAATTAATTACTCTTAAATTGTTTCTACACAATAGCATACTAAATTAATACAAAAGTTAAAAGGCCAAATAACAACTTTGGCCTCTTGTCTAGTAAAAGTCAAGTATTCACAGATTTAAAAACATTAAGCTTAGTAGGTTCAGAAATGCATTATATGTATATGTCTAATCAAAACAATGTTTCTGAAGGTTCTGTTTCCAAAAAATAAAATGGTTTTCAAAATTAAAATAATAAACTTACTGTGGAAGATTTAAAATTGCTTCTGGAACACATGTAAATCTGTTTTGAGATAATTTTAGGCTTGTCATGGATGAAGGCAAAAATGGCATAGCAGCTGAAAGAAAATAAAAGTGAAATAATGGACATTTTAATCACTTTAACTAGATTTCCATAAGATTCTACACTAAGAACAGCTATCAGTGACCTGTCGCATAATTTAATTTCCATTCTCATACTGAAAACTTAAAAAAATTCAACCTTTAAAATAAGTTAATACTACCACTAAACATGCAGTACACCATAATTATAAGAATTTTTTAACCTAAAACATGTCTAAATATAAATTAATCAGTTTAATGTTTGTACAAAGCAGAAATTACTAGAAATACTCATTTCAAATTGTGTGAGATTACATAATATATATGATAGTTTAATTCAAATTACTTTCAAGTAAGTCTAACAAAACACTTTGGAATACTTTACTAATCTACAATATAACATAAAAATAAAAACTCTCTGTAATACCATCTTATAAAGAGTATCTATGGAATAATTATGGATGTTAATATGTATTCTTTGATCATAGGATCTTAAGAGATTGGGAAAACCTTAGGCAAAATAAAGTGACATATCTCAGAGTTCTCAATATTCTGGTATACTATATGAATTTCCAAAAGGGAAATACAGTGCAAGGTACCTCCAAGGGATAAAATTCTGTGGAACACAATTTTGGAAACTGAGCAAATCACACAGTCTGTTTTCTCATGTGTAAAATAGTGCAGAATCCCAGGTGAACTCTGAGATTCTTTAGAGACTTAAATATTTGTGGTCCTATAACATTGGCTTGAGAAATTATTTTTTAGCATTTTCAAGATTAAAAATATGGGTTATGCTTTATCTAGAAAATCTTCGAGGCTCAAAATGTTCCAGGACATTCCTAAAAGCTGTCTTACTGAGAAGCAGAAGGTACGTGCTATACCTCACCAACTTTCAAAAAGCATTTGTAGCAAAAAAAAAAAAAAAAAAAAGTAGAAATGATTTTCTACTTATAAATTAAGTCTTGAGGTTCAGATTCTATATGAAAAAGACTTAGAAATATCAAAATTTCAGTTCACACAGGATTATTTTTAATGGTTAGTAGTCCCATTCAGGTATCACCTCCACAGGGTATCCCTCCGAATATAAGACCATTTCTAAAACTATTAAAGTTGTACAGTGCAATGCAATCAGATTTTAGAACCTACGTATATTCAAGCTTTCACAGCAACTAATGAATTACATGCTCCCTGAACAAGTCACAGAAGAATCTCAGTGCTTCAATTTCCTCAATTAGTCAAACACAGATCATGCCTGTCCTAGCCTATAGGAAGGACTTTTGCGAGATTCAACTGACAGGATATACTGACCACAAGCTAGCCTCAGGGTCCCTCAGATGCTCTTCTCTCCAGATCCAACTTAGTCAAATGTCACAGACACGGAGACACTTCCCTGTCTCCACAGACTGGCTCAGAGCCCCTTGAGGCAACACTCGTAGTATCCTGGAGCTTCTCCTCACAGCATTTAGCATGATATAAACTACATTTACTTGTTCCCTCATTATTTAATGCCTGTCTTCTGAACTCAACTGTTCCTTAAGGCCAGAGACCAGGTTGCCATGTTCACCAGTGAGTGAATCACTTGATCCCCAGATTCAGGGTCACGGTAAGAACGTGGTTCGTATTCAAGAGGGTGGAAGGAGGGGAAAAACAGAGGAAAATTTCTATGCAAATTAATATGGCTTTTGTTACTATCACTTGCTGAAAGTTCTGGAAAAACAAAATATTTAAAATAATTCAAATTTCTATTAAATGAATTAAATATTATTTTACCAAGTCAGGTATAGAATTGCTACATGGGTGACAACGGCTTCCATTAAGAAAGATAAAGTAGGGAAAGCTCCCATCTATTTCCATAAAAATATTTTGCCCCTCAATATTAGAACTTTCGGATAGGCTACCAATGAACTCAAATCCCTGTTGTCTCACATGTTAAGAGTATTTTCTTTTAATAAAAGTCACGATCATAATATGTATTACGGTAATATTTTGAACAGAGTGAGAGCTCAAAGAATACATGTTAACCTTACTAAGGTGAAAAGTTTTAAATGATTCATTTTATTTCTAAAAAATTTAGTAGTAGTATTTACATTCCAAAAAAACTGCCGAAGAAACTTCAGTAGGAAACTTGGTATTTCTGTTTCAACCACTTCAGGCAGCCATATGCATTTTCAGTATAATGGAGTAAAAAGAACCACAGTTTAATGACCATTGGTAGTGTAAGATATTGACATTTTAGCCCATGACAATAACGACATGCTAATTAATTTTTTAATACTTAAGAAAGGTAGACTATTACTATTTTAATACTTAAAAGTAGACTTTTTTTTTAGAGCAGCTTTAGGTTTACAGAAAAATTGAACAGAAAGTGCAGAGTTTCTATATCCGTCCTTTCGCCTCACCATCCCCACCCCACACACATACACCTTTTCCCTGCTATAAACAGCTAGCATGAATTTGTGTATTTATGATAACTGATGAGCCTATATTAATACATTATTATCAACTAAAGTCCTCAGTTTACAGTAGAGTTCACTTTTTGTGTATTATATCCTATGGGTCTTGCCAAGTGTATCCATATTCCAGTACCACACAAAATAATTTCACCATCCTACGAATCCCCGCTTCTCCCCCTAGTCATCACCCTCTCCTTCCCTCCAAAACCCTGGAAATTACCGCTTGTTTTACTGTCCCCTTAGTTATGCCTTTCCGAAAAAGGCATACAGTTGAAATTATACAGTGTGTAGTCTTTTCAGATTGTCTTCTTTCACTTCACAATAAGCACTTAAGTTCCCTCCACGTTCCATGGCTTGACGGCTCATTTCTTTTTATCACCAACTTGCTAACTTTATACTGAAAAAGCATAATACCACCTTTAAATCCCCATCTAAAATGTCCACATACGTCTCATGCTATAATATTCAAAAGGGCTTACCAAGAAAATTCATTCTGGCACTTAAACTCTCCACTTGAGGACAAGCCTCAAGAAAGTCCTCTGAGAAAGATGAAATGCGGTTCTTACTAAGGTTTAAAATCTTCAGTTCCTTCAGGCTCAAAGGCAAACATACTCCTGATATTTTATTTCTAATCATAAGAAACAAAGTGACATTAAGGTGCATTAATTCATACACTTTGAAGGAAAAAATCAAAACAAAATGTCTTCAAAGAATAGCAGCAAAGCGGGTTTATTAATTTTACAATTAGTTGTAAAAATTTAAGTCAATCGACAGAAGCTGTATTATGAACTGCCACGTACATTACTATGAAAACAATGTCGTTGCAGGTCAACCTGATGAAACTTCAATACGAGGTGACTCTTCTATTTTCAATGGGCCCCTTTCTTACCCTTCTAAAATGAGCTGTTCCAGTTTCTCTACCACATCACTGAGGTTCTCAGGAAGAGAAGACAGCTGATTGTAGGACAGGTTAAACTGTTTCAAGGTCGGGCACTTCACAGCAGGATCCAAAACCACAGAGGGCCCAATGTCATTTCGAGAGACATCAAGGTTGGCAATACAGTTCATTTTCAACAAGTAAGAAGGAAATGATGTAAATTTATTACTGTGCAAGTCCAAATGTGTCAAACACTTCAGAGTCTGAAAGACAATATTTTAAAATTTTTAAATGAACCATCAACCAGCTGAAAAACCTAAGTTTAATTAGTATTTCTGCTTTCCATATTAGGTAATTAGAACCATTAAGAATTTTCCAACAAAATTGAAAACATAATCCACAAGAGAACTTCAGTATCCTGACTGGTCCTACCCATTCTGCTACAAACTAGATAAAGCCAGGAAAAATGTAACAGGTAGATGTCAAGAGCAGGATCATAAAAATAAGGTTTAGAGTTTGTCATCTTTTTTTCAAAATTATTCCTGCAATGAGTAAAATGAAAGAATAATAGGCACCAACAAATATTTGAAATAATGACAATGAATAAGCAGTACAACATAATCCTGGAAATCTATTTTTCAACAGTAACTTTTAGAAATTGTTATACACATTAATACAAATAAGATTTAACCATAAAGTAGTAATGCATATAATACATTTTTATTTTATAACCTCCTTTTTAAAATGGAACTTTTTGTTTAAAATCTCTATTTTCCATTTTTAAGCAATTTATAATTTTACTATGATAGGAGCAAAACTTCCATTTACATATTACATCAACTTTTTAAATCTTTGGTATGAATTATTGTCAAAGGGCTAAAATACCAAAAAAAAAAAAATCATGACTCTATTCTCTTGATATAGTAATATATGTATTTATCCTACCATGGAATTTTAAAGAGTTTGATGTAATTTTAAAGCTTATTAATGGATCTTTGCCCACAAAGTTGTTTCAAAATTTCTACCATTGTTTCGGATTCTACCAGATTATTCAGAAGGAAAAAATCTGACATTATTTTTACCAAGGTTTTTTTTTTTTCTTTTCTTTTCAAGGTCGCATTCGTGGCATATGGAAGTTTCCAGGCTAGGGGTTGAATCAGAGCTAGAGTTGCCACCCTCTGCCACAGCCACAGCCACCCCAGATCCAAGCTGCATCTGCAACCTACACCACAGCTCCGTGTAACACAAGATCCTTAAGCCACAAAGCGGGGCCAGGGATCACACCAGTGTCCTCATGGATACTTGCTGGGTTCGTTACCACCGAGCTAAAATGGGAGGCTCCTATTCTCAAGATTTATATATATATATATTTTTAATTACTCAATGAATTTTATTACATTTATAGTTGTACAATGATAACTACAACCCAATTTTATAGCATCTCCATCCCAAACCCCCAGCCGATCCGCCGGCTGCCCACCCTGTCTCATTTGGAAAACATAAGTTTTTCAAAGTCTATGAGTTAGTATTTGCTCTGCAAAGAAGTTCATTGTGTCCTTTTCTTAGATTCCACATGTAAGTGAGAGCATACGATGTTGGTGTCTCACTGTCTGACTAGCTTTACTTAGCATGATAATTTCTAGGTCCATCCATGTTGCTGCAAATGCTGCTATTTCTTTCCTTTTAATGGCTGAGTAATATTCCATTGTGTATATGTACCACATCTTCTTGATCCACTCCTCTGTCAATAGACATTTAGGTTGTTTCCATGTCTTGGCTATTGTATATAGTGCTGCAGTGAACATTGGAGTACATGTATCTTTTCAAGTCATGGTTTTCTCTGGATTGATGCCCAGGAGTATGACTGCTGGATCAAACAGTAATTCTATTTTAGTTTTCTGAGGAATCTCCATAGTGTTTTTCCTATTCCCAAGGTTTTAATCAGCAAATTTTCTTATAGAGACACAGTAGACAAGCAGTTAACAAAAAGCATCATCTAGTGGTGCTGATTTGAAGTTCCCTTAAGAGAAGGTTCTGACTCTTTGAATGCCCTAATATATCTCACTTTGCCAGCCTCTCTTCAAATAATCTTTGTTTTAGCTAGGCCAAATTCTAGTTTTCTTTTACTTACTATTTAGCAAATATCTACTGAAGGTCTACGATGTGTCAGTCATTAACTCCTTCACAAGTTAGTTCAGTAATCACCTACTGAGCCTCCACTAGATGTCAGACCTTATTAGGGACTGGGCATAGACATGAACAAGCCTGAAACAGTTCCCAAGGAGGTTACAATTTAGTGGGGACAATATGCCTTAGATCAAAATTAACAGTAATGAGCATTGGAGGGAAAAGAGTGGATGCTGTGGATATGTAAACCAAGTGGTAGGCCATCTAGCCTGAAGGGAAGAAGAGGACACAAGAAAGGAAGCAGATGGCAAGGAAGCGACATTTAAAATGAGGCCCTTGTGACTTGGAATATTTAGTCGGGCAAAGAGGAAGTGAGAGAGAGGATATATTTTAGACTCTGGGGTAGGGTGGGAATCACCTTTCTTTTCTCTTTTTAGACATACAAACTTTAGGGGAAAGACACCAGTTAAATATAATCTACTGTGACAAGATTGGTAGCTAAGCAAAGCAGGACTGTCAAACCAGGTCTAATTCTAGTCTGCCTAGGAGTTCCAGTCCTGGCTCAGTGGTAATTAAGCTGACTAGTATCCATGAGGATGCAGTTTGATCCCTGGACTCAGTGGGTTAAGGATACTGTGCTGCCATGAGCTGCAGTGCAGGTTGCAGACACAGCTCAGATCTGGCGTTGCTGTGGCTGTGGTGTAGGTTGGCAGCTGTAGCTCCAATTTGACCCCTAGCCTGATAACCTCCATATGCTGCAGGTGCAGCCCTAAAAAAACAAAAATTAAAATTAAAAAATTGAAAAAATAATTCTAGTCTGCCTTATTTAAACAGTTTAATTTGTCTTAATTGGAGTTAAATAATGGAAGGCATAATTAATACACAGCCTTGCTAGACTTTAATACATGCCATGGATCTTCAGAACAGAACCTCGAGTTCTTTTTTAATCAGATTCCTCTTCCATTTCCATTGCCTGCCCTCAAAGATGCTTCTGGAACACCACAGAGACTGAGACACTTGTATGACAACCAGAAGAATGAGGGAATTATTGTCTAGTGACAAAAAAGTAGAATTTTCCTTTTAAAAATTTAAGCATGCAAGTTAAATACAAATGTAAAAGCTCTTCAAATACTCCAGGAATAATAAGGATAAATTAAATTTACTTCACATAGCTGTTGTGGGAAGCTCGTGAGTGCATTCTGGTGAAGCTCCAGCTTTTCAAGATGCTCCAAATGACCACTGATGCAGGATTTCTGGCTCAGGGCATCAATATCTTTTAGTTCATTCGCTGAGAGGTCTAATGATGTAATGTTTTCTCTCTCAGAAGCCAAGGAAGAAACGCTGTCTGAATGCCTCACATGTGATTGGAGTTTTGATGTTCCTTTTGTCAAAAACAAACAATGGAAACATAAGCAACCAATTTAAGTTCACTGGGAAGCTGCTTATTGATCACCTACTAGAGTCAGGCTCTCTGCAAGGCACCAGAGATTCAACAGAAAACCAAACTATGGAAATTACATTCCAGCAGCAGAGATGTACAGTAAATAATAAATATTTAATCCAGTGGTATAAGTAGTGTATAGAAACAAAAGACCTAGAGAAGAACTTGAAGAGGGGCACTGGTAAGGGTAAAATTTACATTTTGGAAAAACAGGAAGGATAAAAATGTCCTATGTAACATTAGAAAAGCTACATTTTTAAATCTATAATTGTATTTCATTTCTCTATAGTCTATGGAATCATTAGGGAAATATAACTCGAAGGTTATGTAAAATAAAATTGACACCAAGAAAACCTGAATAATCAGAGGAAATTTAACGAAGTACTGTACTCTGCTCAAAATACTGATTTACTTATGATTACTTTCAAGTACTTACTGAGTGAGTCATCTGAAGATAGTATCTTTCTTTTTCTCTTCAGCAAATCTTCATAATCAACCATGGGTCCCTATTAAACAAATATTTATAATAAAATTATCATCATTTTTTGAAACAAAGAGAACATTTTCCTATCTGGTTTCTTTAGGAGTCACTGTAACATTACTAGCTAAAGTATTCATGGGTCCAAGCCATAACATTAGACACAGACTTAGTCTGGGCCCCATAGACAGGAAGCTCTAAAAAAAAAAAAAAAAAGAGTAAAACCATTTTAAAGTGTACATGGCGCATGCATGCCCCAACGTGCCCAAAAGTATACAAATATACACAAATTCTGCATATAGAGTTTTCATATTTTAAGGAATTTCCTCACCAATAGCTTCTAGGTTTGGCACACAATTTCAGTTATTGAAGAGTGTCAAACAAAATATACAACATTTAATTATAATTTTTATAACATAACTTACCAATGAATTGGAATGTCTTTGCAAATTTGGTGAGCAACGCTGCAAGGCAGCATCTCGGTAAAACTCTCCTACACTGATTGAATTTGCTTTCTTTTTCACAAGAAATGAGCCTTCACTTCCTATTTTTAAACAATAAAATAAAGGTAAGTAAGAAATGCTGACCTAATCATAAGATGCTAACGTCATAGTTCAATCACAAAAGATTAAACACATTTCCATGAACGGAAATTGCCCAAAACCTGTTGTAACATTTTTAAAACAGAAATGCTAAATTATGTTGGCTTTTCATTTTCAAATTCAACTACATTTTTCTTCATCTATAAATATATTTTTTTTATTTTATTTATTTATTTATTTTTTGGTCTTTTTTTGCTATTTCTTGGGCCGCTCCTGCAGCACATGGAGGTTCCCAGGCTAGGGGTCTAATCGGAGCTGTAGCCACCGGCCTACACCAGAGTCACAGCAACGCAGGATCCGAGCCGCATCTGTGACCTACACCACAGCTCACAGCAATGCCGGATCCTTAACCCACTGAGCAAGGGCAGGGACCGAACCCGCAACCTCATGAGTCCTAGTCAGATTCGTGAACCACTGCACCACGATGGGAACTCCCTATAAATATTTATTGAATGGCTGTCACTGACTAGACACTGAGTAAATGCAGGATAAAGACAAGAAGGAAAAATAATCCAGCCTCCCATGAGCTCATAGCACAGCAGGAAAAAGCCAAGTTAAAAAAATTGTTACAAATGCTATAAAAAAAACATGCATGTTCAGAGAGCAGAAAAAGTTTATACATAAATCTGGTTAATGTTATTCTTTTCTGCTTCTCTTACTTTTTCCTCAGAAATTTTTTGAATCTCGTTTTAAATATAGAAATCACACTTTAAATTATTTAACATCCAGCAATTTTGAGTACATGTCTATTTGAATTACATATTTTATGGTTTCATTTATAGAATGACATTATAAACTAACACAGTGACTTTAGTTGGTAACATTGTTTTGAGAGATGAGAATTACTTTTTAAGTTAAGGATTATCAAGAAAATAAGGATTAATATTAAATCATATCATTAAGGATAAATAATGTGCAGCCATTTTTTGAAAAACCATGAGACTTGAAAATTCTATCACTCTTTTATCTTAGAAACATCATCTACTGTGTCAAAACAAATCACAAAATTTACTATCCAAATATCAACTATTTTTATGTTAGCATTTCTGATGTTTTTCCATTATTTAAAAATACTTAAAAGAGAATTCTTCTTTCAGCCATGATGGAGTAACAAATGCTGAACTTGATCTCCCCACAGCAAACAACTAGAAAATTGGACAAAATTTTTTAAACAAGTGGTTTCACACATTGGGCAGAAGACCATTCAGGACTATGTAATTCCAGAAAAAAGAGAAACAAATTATGTGACCCTTACGATCACCCTGGCTTTCTGCCTGGAGGCAATGTAAGGGCCACAGGCATAGGGAAAAGGAATTTAAACAAAGTCCAAGGGCTTTCCTGAGATGAGGAAATAGAGATCGGTGTTCATGGAGACTAACTTAGCTGAAAGCTCTAAATCAGAGCCATGAATAAAGAGTTTCAATAATCTGCTTAGGGATTTCCTACAGTTCTGCACTGTAAGAAATGAAAAAGGGATTCTTCAGGAGGAAGGAAATGATACTAGATGCAAACTTGGGTCAATATAAGGGGGTTAAATCATCAAAAAATTTACAATACTTAATGTTTGTATACCCAATAACAGAGCTTCAGAATACACAAAGTATAAACTGATGGAATGGAAAGATTTAACAAATCCACAACTACAATCTCAACATTTCTTTCTTAAATACAACAAATACAGAGAAAAATCAGCAAAGATATAGAAGACCTGAAAAATACTATCAAACAATTTGACCCTATTGACTTCACCCAATAACAACCAAATACACATTTTTTTAAGAAAGTTGCACACAACACATTCACTAAGATAGACCATAAACCATGTCTTAATAAATATAAAAGGACAGAAATCACCAGAATAGGTTCTTTGACCATGACAAAGTTAAATTTGAAACCAGTAAGAGAAAGTTATGTAGAAAGTGTCCAAGTATAGAAAATAACAACACTCTTCTAAGTGACCCATGAGTTTAAACAAAAAAATCACAAAGGAAATTTTAAAAGCTCAGTACTAAATATAAACAGAATATATGAAAATTGTGGGATGCAGCTAAAGTAGTATTCAGAAGCATTTGTATGGCCTTAAATGTTTATAGTATAATATTAGAAAGGTCTAAAAATCAGTGTCCTAAACTTCCATGTTAAAAATCTATAAAAATAAGAATCCAAAGAAATCAAAATAAGTAAAATAAAAAGAAATAAACATAAGAGCAAAAATCATTGAAAAAGAAAATGGACAATCAGTACAGAAAAGTCAAGTAAAAACATGATTTTTTTAAAAGATCAATAAAATTAATAAAGTTTGAGTTACACTGAAGAAGGCCAAAAAAAGAAAGACAAAAATCTTATCAATGTCAGGAGTTCCCACTGTGGCTCAGTGAGTTAAGGATCCGACATAGCCTCCTTGAGGATCCAGGTGCAATCCCTGGTCTTGCTCAGGGGGTTAAAGATCCAGGATTGCAGCAAGCTGCTTCATAGGTTGCAGATGGTGGCTTGGATCTGGCATTGCTGTGGCTGTGGTGTAGGCCAGCAGCTGCAGCTCCAATTCGACCCCTAGCCTGGGAATTTCCATACTGCCTCAGGTGCTGCCGTAAAAAGAAAAAAAAATTATCAATGTCAAGAATTAAAGATCAGATTATCACTAATGATCTTATAAACATTAACAGGATAATAAGAGAATTACTATAAATAATATTAAACAAACAAATCTGGCAACTTATGTAAAATGAACAAATTCCTTGAAAGCTACAAATTACAAAAACTGACACAAGAAGTAGCAGAAATAAAATAACCATAATTTATTAATTATATTTATAATTTAAAATTCTCCCCATCCCACCCCAAAATTCCTAACCTACAAGGCTTTACTGGTGAATTCTATTAAACATTTAAGAATAAGATGTCTCCTACACAGACTCTTTCAGAAAACAGTTGAGTCGAGAGCACCTTTCAATTCATTTCAAGAGGCCAGCATTATTCTTAGTTACAAGCAAACATAAAACTACAAACCAATATCCCCCATAGATGAAATAGCCTTAACACAATTTTAGAAAATCAAATAAAATAATATTTTAAAAGGATAATACACCATAACCAAGTAAGATTTACCCCGCAAAAGCAAGTGTGGTTTCATATTATAAAATCAGTGTATTTAAATAACGTAATAAAGGGAGAAAACGTGCCTATTTCAACAGATGCAGAAAAGCATTTTCCAGCAGCCGTTATGATAAAAAGTCTCAGCAAGTCTTACCTTCACTATCTAGGTCATCACTTTGACCAAACACACTATCCACATAAGAGTCAGGAATAAAGGTCCATTCATCAAATTTATCAAGTATTTCTTCAGAAAGATTCCTTCTGCTGCCTGAAGCGGCTCCTTCTTCCACAGCACTTTTCATCTGATATCTAAGCACCATTCTAGCTAGGGTGGATCCTACATCTAAAAATAAAAAAAATATTCAACAAACCATAGTGGAAAAGAATACACACACATATATAACATATATGAGTATTTCTGTGTTTGTGTATAACTGAATTACTTTGCTGTACAGCAGAAATTAATACAACATAGTAAATCAACTACACTTGAATAAAAAAGTTTTTTAAAAAAACACAATGCACAGTTAAAGATAATAATTTTTAAAAATAAAAATAAAAAGATACACCAGTAACTTAGCAATTTATCATAGCAAAGTTCCCCATATATTCTTATACTTCTAGGAGAATTTTTTTATTCTTACTTCAAAGTCACTTTAAAATCATGAATAAAGTAACAGGCAATGAATTTACCTTTTTGAAAAAACCATAAAAATTTACATAAAGCTTTGCCGTAGGTGACAAAATTGAACCTTTATGATACTAACTTGACCCAGGAAAGGACCTGAGCTTTGAAGCCAGACAAGCCTGTGCTCAGTCACTTGCACGTTCTACATAAGCTTCTTGAGTGTCGGTCCTCTTGGGAGGTGAAGACAAATAATATACACAGTGTAAGATTAGCAACATATTGAAGGAAATGATGCAATTAAAGTTTTTAGTACAATGCTTAGAAGACAGAAGATAATAAATGATATTCTTATTTTTGTAAACTATTTGCTATGTGTTTCATTCCATTGAGAAATCTGATGACATTTCGAAGTGAACATTCTTCCTGCTATCTTACTGCATTTTATATTATGCTCTACTATGAAGAAATAAGTTGGCAGAGTTCTCATTGTCCTACAAATAGCCTGGAAATTTTCAAATACTACTGTCATAGCTCACATTACGTGTACATACCTTAGTCAAGTAGTACCTGGAAAATGTTTTAAAGCTTTGATTTTTTATTATTATTATTTATTTTGTCCTTTTGCCTTTTCTAGGGCCGCTCCCGCGGCATATGGAGGTTCCCAGGCTAGGGTCTAATCACAGCTGAGGCCGCCAGCCTACACCAGAGCCACAGCAATGCCGGATCTGAGCCTTGTCTTCAATCTACACCACAGCTCACGGCAATGCGGGATCCTTAACCCACTGAGCAAGGTCAGGGATTGAACCCACAACCTCACAGTTCCCTGTCGTATTCGTTAAACCGTTGCACCATGAAGGGAACTCCTGTTTTAAAGCTTTGAATTCAAAATATCCTTCAATCAGACCAGCTCTCAATAAAATTATGGCTATGCCCTCCAATCAATCAAATAACATTATTATATTTATTAAATTAGGTAAGACTTTTCAGTACTTGTAAGAAATGTCACCCAGAACCAAATGGTAACTCTTACTTCATATCTCTCCAAAGGGCACACAATTCACTCTATTGGAAATCAAAGATGAAAGTAAGTAGGTTGTTGACATGAGACTGGCTAAGGTGATGAAACAGAATCTAATCATGTTACATCAGTTTCCAAGGTCCCAAAGACAACCAGGAAACCCATTTCCGGAGTTTTTTCCTGACATGGTCTTTTCATATTGAAACGCTTATGACTACCATATCCTGATTGTTTTCACCAATACTAGTGTACTAAAACCACTATTCTCTGCTTCTTTTTTTTTTTTTCACTTAAGAATGCATTCTGTATCAGGATATTTGGATTTGCCACATGTTTTTCTCCCAATGACTGCAAAGCATTCCAATGAATAATTAATTTGAATGGTTCCTTTTGGAGAATACTTAGTTTTTTCCCCTAAGTTTTTACTACCATGAACAATAATATTTTAATGTGCAGCCCTGAACATAATTTTTTGTACACGTTAAGAATGCCAGTATCAGATGGCCAACAGGCATATGAAAAAAGGTTCATCATTGCTAATTATTAGAGAAATGCAAATCGAAACTACAATGAGGTACCACCCTACACAAGTGAGAATAGTCATCATTAAAAGGTCTACAAATAACAAATGCTGGAGGAGGTGTGGAGAAAAGGGAACCCTCTTGCACTGTTGGTGGTAATACAAATTGGTGCAGCCACTATGGAGAACAGTAGAGAGGTTTCGCAACAAACTAAAATTAGAATTACCATATGATCCAGCAATCCCACCCCTGGACATGCATTCAGACAAAACTGTAATTCAAAAAGATACATGTACTCCTGGGTTCATAGTAGCAATATTTACAATAGCCAAGGCATGGACACAACTTAGATGCCCATCGACAGATGAATGGACAAAGAAGATGTGGTACACATATACAATGAATACTACTCTGCCATAAAAAAGAATGACATAATGCCATTTGCAGCAACACGGACAGACCTAGAGATTAGCATAATAAGTGAAATAAGACAGAGAAAGGCAAATTCCATATGATATCACTTACATGTGTAATCTAAAACACAACAAAAATGAACATATCTATGAAACAGAAACACATTCACAGATATAGATAAGAGACCTGTGGCTGCCAAGAGGGATGCGGGGTTGTGGGGGGAATATAATTTTGGGAATTTTGGATTAGCAGATGCAAACTAGTATATATAGGATGGATAAACAACATGGTCCTACTGTATCACACAGGAAATTATATTCAATAGGCTGTGATAAGCCTTGATAGAAAAGAAATATATATATATGTATACCTGAATCACTTTGCTGTACAGCAGAAATTAACACAACAGTAAGTTAACTATACTTCAGTAAAAAAAAAAAAGGAATGCCTGTATCATGGACCCTTATCAGTATATTCCTGGGTCAACAAACTACGGATGCATATTTAAATTAAAATGGATACTGCAAAATTTTCCTAAAATATGATCATTTAAAATTCATATCAATAATGTGTGAAGTGCCTGTTTCCATATATGCTGATCAACATTTCAACTAAATTTTTATTTTTGCCAAAACTGTAAATTAAATAATGAGCCCTTACTATGTGAAAAGCACTAGTATAGATGCTGAGGTTACAATGGAAAAAAATTGGCACCTGACTTTGTGATGCAGATAATCTACCAAAAGGTATATTATAAAAAGGAAAAATACAATTACATGATGTTGTACTGCTCTACAGGTAAGAAACAAGGTGCAGGAACATGTAGGACCATCTTCCACCCAGACTTCATGGGGGCAGGAATGTTTTCTCAGAAAAAGTTAATATGATTCTTCCACACACTGCTATATATAAAATAAATAGGTAACAAGGACCTACTGTATAGCACAGGGTAATCTACTCAACACTATGTAATAATTCATATGGGAAAAGAATGCGAAAAGGAACAGATATGTGTATATGTGCAACTGATTTACTTTGCTGTACACCTAAAACAGAACTTTGTAAGTCAAATACACGCCAATAAAATTTATTTTTAAAAAAGGGATATAATGTTGAGGCAGGAAGAGTGGAGAGACAAAACCAAGGTGAAGACAGAGACTAGAGACATTTAGTTAGAGAGAGTACACTGGGAAATCGGAAATGACAGGAGCTGAAGCATTTAAGAAACTGCAGGAAGTTCAGCCACTGATCTTCTGGGATCCCCGGAAGGTTAGAGAACTTGAATTTAGAGAGGTACCGAGGTACCCCTGGGCACAGACAGAGCCTTTTCTCTCACAGCATGTAGCGTCTCAGTGAAGGTGAGGAGAAAAGGGGGCCGGTTAGACTGACCAGAAATGGAGCATTGCCAAGTGAGTGTATCAGGAAAATCACAGCGAAGCAAACATATTATTAACAAGAGAGTCCTTACGATGGAAGTCACAGAGAATGATCACTTGGGGAAGGAAGGGGACATGGGAGTTAATTAACAGAGGGAAAGCTGGGAACGCAAGCTTTAAAAACACATTTTGTGTCAGTTAATGAGAGACAGCTAAAGGACAGAAATGTTAACAGAGAATAATGATAACTGTCATCAATATACTTAGTATATACGAGATGTCACATGTACATTACACATTCCTAAGTGAAATGTGAAGTATAATAACTTCAAAATGCATGTATGTTTTGTTTCTGCACATACAGTTTAAAGCATATGTAAGCATATAAAAAGTCTTGGGAGGAGTTCCCTAGTGGCTCAATAAGTTAAGGATCCATTGTTGTCACTGCTATGGCACAGGTTTTACCTCTGGCTCAGGAACTTTTTTGGGCAGGGCACAGCCAAAAAAAAAGTCTAGGGGAAAAAAAATCTACATTGATTACCGATAAGTAAAAAGACAAGTTAGTGTTATTTTCTCCCTCATGATTCTATTTTGAAAAGGCACATAGATTATTTTTATAATAAATAATAAAATATGTAAAAAAAGAAAAGTAACCTCACAGAAAGATGCCACTGTTCTGTTCTATATTTATAAAATATTTAGCTGCTGGGTCATAAAGGACTTATTAACAAATATGTCCATTTTAAACACTTTGTGACAAAAAACAAGATATTCAAACCTTTACAGTATGGCTTGTTTGACTTTAGTTCCACCAAATTGGAGTGAAAACTAAAAGATTAGTTATTTAAAAAAAATTTTTAAACTACTAAAATTAAGACTTACATGGGGGTTCCCATTGTGGCTCAGCAGGTTACAAACCCAAACAGTATCCATAAGGATGCAAGTTTGACCCCTGGCCTTGCTCAGTGAGTTAAGGATCCTGTGCTGCCATGAGCTGTGGTATAGGTTGCAGATGTGGCTAGGATCCCATGTGGCTGTGGTATAGGCCAGCAGCAATAGCTCCGATTTGACCCCTAGCCTGGGAACTTCCATATACCACAGGTTTGGCCTTAAAAAGACCCCCCCCCCCACCACCACCAAAAAAAAAAAAAAAAAGATTTAAAATGTTCCTATTAACACTTACTTGTTTCTTTTCTTAAATTAGATGTCTTATCTGGAAATAAAGGACCAAGCCAAGAAGGTTCGATTTTTCCCATACAAAATCCTCCAAGACATATGCTATTATTGGCCAGATCCAAGGCGAGCCTCCTTAAGAGTAAGCTGATGACTTGGCTGTCGCCTTTTCCAATGCTGATTGTCAAAGCTTTCCGTACATCTTGCTCACGGGATCCACTATTCAGTAACAGTTCCACCAGTTTGGGACTACTTGCTTTCTCACATACCTGTTAAAGAAAAAAAAGAAGGTAAGCATATTAAAGACTTATAATTTTACCTGGAAGCCAGGTAATTGAACTTAGGTGTGCTTTTTCCCTGCATCCTTAAATGTAGAATAAAACATAATAAGGCAAACCTCACCCTTGAAACAGATTAGGAAAATAAGACAAGATTAGCACCACAAATATCAAAGTAACATAAATCAAATAAATCTGTCATACGAGAGTCAATTACCATGAAAAACACAACACGATATGGAGTGAAACCGGCTGGAAATCAGAAGAGCTGAGGCTCCACCAGTCATACATGTTGCTCACTGGAAGACATCTGGGAAACTACTACCTTAACACAGTAAATGCTACTGCCTTGCCTTCATTCGTGACATAGAATAACTAACTGTGAATACAAATATTACAAAATTCACTAATGCCACATGCAAAAGATAGTCATCATTCATTCTGGTTTTCCAGGACCAGAATCTGAATTTCTACAAAGATATCTCTTCTCTCAGTTTTCCACCTTCCTTTGAATGGTATGTTTTCAGAGTGTGTTTCCAAGGTAGGTTACCATGCGAGGTGCCACAAAAACTAGCATGACTACAGTAAGGAGAGAAGCCTGAGCAACCTGCAGCAGAGCACACAGGCCCTACCCAGAAACAGCTTCTGAAAGGCAAAGGCATGTGATGTTACCAACTACACTGAAGTCAGAGATAATAGAAATAACCTATGTTAGGTAGGATGCTAAACTCTATACACAAATGATCTCTAATCCTAATTTTTAAAAAACCTTATGCAACAAAAATTACTACTCTCATTTTATAGATGAATACTTAGGGGAAAATGTATGCTTTGGCCAAAATCTAAGAGCTAGTCAATGAGTGACTTGGATTTGAAGTCAAATATCTGCTGGTTCTAAAGCTTGTGCTCCTTTCATTACCCAATATTAAGGACTAAAAACTAAAAGGAAAGAAGACCCGAAGATTCAGGGTACCAGGTCGAGTGAAGAAGATGACTGGGGGACACTCCTGGATTCTTCGTAATTAGTGTGTCCAAGAGCTTTGAGGGGACAGTCCTATTTGTTTGAGGATACCAACTTAAAGGCCACCAGTCTAGAATCACTCACCTGCAACCCATTCTCCCCAGTGCCACGACCCTACTTTGTATATGATCAAGTCATTACCCTATTTTAAAATCTTCTAAAACAATTCTCCTCCAGGACATTCCTCCAAATATAACACGCAACTTCTTCAAACCTCATTACCTTCATCTATGCTATTTCCACGGCCTCAAATATCTAACTCTGCTCTTCACCCAGCAAAAAGACATTCCTTCTTGAAAAAAAATCACTGTAATATCTCTTGCACATTAAGTCCTTGCTATCAACTTCCTGGGCCACACGTAGCCGTCCTCCTCCAGGCTCCCATCTCATTTAGTTTAACATAACACTCCGCACACTGAACCAGACACATTCATCTGTTTTATAACTGGAATGAAAGGCCTGGATGCTACTTTAATTCAATTTGTACCTCTGTAGCCTAGCACAATGCCTAGGGAATATCTTTAATTTAGCAAATTACTAAAATCCTTTAAAGGCTCACAGGAAAATTTAAAGGAAAGAAGGGAGGAAGGGAGGAACCAGAGGGATGGAAGATACAGGAAGAGCCAAAAAATTTTGTCAAAAAAGCCTTCTCTTGGAGCCCAGCAAATTTTTCTCTCTGAAAGATGGTACTTAGGCCTAACTTGTATTGAGGTGATTTATGTCTTATCCTCCCCCATCTCTCAATAGACACTTTGAAACCATCTTGAGTAGGAAACCTCTTCTGTATTCTTTCCTAATTATCTAGCAGTGTACTTTCCACAGAGAAGATGCTCAATATATTTTGTAGCAGAATCTTCCTGGGGAACCCAAACAATTCAAGCTGATTTCAGGCATATGGTGCCATGAAGAGAGAAATACATAAGAAAGCATATCAGACAAAAGAAATAAAATTATGAAAGTAATTTCAACTTCCCAAGAGGAAAAAAAGAATGCTCAGAAACACAGATTTGTACATTGTAAATCAACTATACTTTATTAAAAAAATTATTTCATGATTGAAAAAAAGGTAATAAAAGGCATGCGTTAGTTCTGAGAGGCCGACAGCCCCCCCGAAAAGAAACACAGTTTTGTATTTTAATGATGAAGATAACTCAAATAAAGCCAAAGTGTAATACATTATCCTTTGCCATCTTTCCTGTCATTTTCTAATTTACAATTAATGCAGCCCATAATCAAAGCCAAATATTTCAAGCTAGCATTCACAAATGAATATACATCCCCCCCCAACCACCACCACTGTCATGGATCTGCTGTGTAAACAAGAGATTAAAGCAGGCAGATTTTTCCACTACTTACCTGGAGCGTGTCCTCAGGCAAGCTACTTAACCTCTCTGTGCCTCAATTCTTCACCTGTATAATGAACAATACTAGGACTTATCCCTAAGGTTGCTGTGAAGATTTTGTTAAGCAAAGGAACTCAGAGCAGGGACCAGATAATAATATTCCGGGCCAGGGATCAGATCCCAGCCGCTGTCGTGACCTAAGCAGCTGCGAAGATCTGGATCCTGTACCACTGTACCAGGTGTACCACTGTACCAGGCCGGGGATGGAACCTGCATCCCGGTGCTCCGGAGTGCCACCGATCCTAGAGGCACCACAGCAAGAACTCCTGTTTGCTGTTATTTTTATTCAGATGTCATTATACTTGTTCTTCTCACCATGACTTGATGAACCTTATCTTCAGGTCTCTATTCATGCATTTTCACACCCAGTATTAATCCTCCATATTCTCCTCTACCATCATATACCTCATTAAATCCACCTCAGAAAACCTAACAAGATTAACTCTGTCCTTGCTATTCACGTACCAATGCCGTATAATGAAGAACTACTCAGAAAAAGGACAGAGTTAAGAGTTCTTCATTAGGCAGCATTGCTGCAGGAACAGTCTTGACTGCATTATTTTAAAGGTATGTCCAAGCAATCTACCCACAAGATCCAATCAGTGTTTATTATTTGTTAGACACACATCTCTAGCAACTAGGATAAATGCTTTACATTTAATACACCCATGGATGCATAAGATCTGATTTTGTTCTAAGAAAAGACATAAATAGGAGTTCCCTTCCTGGCTCAGCAGAAATGAATCTGACTAGCATCCATGAGGATGTAGGTTCGATCCCTGGCCTTGCTTAGCAGGTTAAGGATCCGGCGTTACCATGAGCTGTGGTGTTGGTCTCAGACATGGCTTGGATCCTGCATTGCTGAGGCTGTGGTGTAGGCCAGCAGCTGTAGCTCTGATTCGACCCCTAGCCTGGGAACCTCCATTTGTGGCGGGTATGGCCCTAAAAAGTGAGGAAAAAAAAAAAAGCTTTTTCTATAGAAAGATTTGAATAAATTGAGAGAAGAGTAGAAAGCACTCCCGGTGGGGAATGCTGAGTAACTGCTCTAGAGTGCTTTTAGGTATGTTGTTTCCTTAGGAAAAATCTGAAGGGGAAGTTTCTTTTCAATTCTTTGGCATATCCAAGTACCATTAATGCAGTGATCTGAAGATCACACAGAAGATATGCAATAAAAACATGTTAAATTACTGAGGGAAATAATTGAATTATCTTCAATATCAAAGAAGCAACCATTTTAATATTGCTTGCTTAAGTGAAATTTAACTAAATTTAAATAATTTGATTATATATTTGGTTTTAATGAATAATTTAATTATCCATGAAAATGAGTTACAGTTTCAGTTTCTTTTTATGTAGACTGCTAATTAATACTAACATAATCTTACAGTTGACAAATTGATTTGAATCTATAGGTGAGTGGTAAATTAAATAAAGGCTTTAAAAGTAAATTATTTGAGGAGTTCCCGTGGTTCTGTGGTAACAATACAACTAGTATCCATGGGGATGTGGTTTCTGTCCCTGGCCTTGCTCAGTGGGTTCAGGATCCGGCATTGCTGGTGAGCTGTGGCATAGGCCAGCAGCTCCAGCTCCAATTGGACCCCCGGCCTGGGAACTTCCATATGACGCAGATACAGCCCTAAAAAGCAAAAAAAAAAAAAGAAGTAAATTATTGGAAAACATAGCATACATACTTCTGGTTATTTACAGATGTATATTAAATCATGATATAATTGCTATGTTAGAATTATTATTATCTAGAAAATACACATGGTGCTACTGAATACTATTATAAACTCTAAAAATTCATACAATAAAGACAAACTTGAAATACCATGTAATGCATTCTAACAAATAGTTATTGAATTCATACTGCATATAAAGCAGTGAATTAGATATTCTGAATGATACAAAGGTGAACATTGTACATTTCTACTTTTATATAACTCACAAAATATACAAGAGGGGCACATAAATTGTCACAGCCTTAGAGAAGAAGTAAATATTTTGTATGGAGGTCAAGGGGTGTAGGGAAGGCTTTATTGAGAAAAATGAATGGGTTAGATTTTAAAGACAGAGTAGAGAATTAGATAGATGTTTTTGCATAGTGCCTGCGGTGAGAAGGATGAGAAGGCAGGCAGGACTGCAGTGCCACACAACTGCAGGGTGGCCCTCAACAGGGCTCTCAATGTGAACCGCACCCCGAGGAGAGATCTTTCTAGATGGAGAAACTGACAACAGAGAGAAAACAGGTGAAAGATGATCAAAGCAGGAGTTCCCTGGTGGGGCAGCAGGTTAAGGATCTGGCGTTGTCACTGCTGTGGCATGGGTTTGATCCCTGGCCTGGGAATTTCCACATGCTTCGGCCACAGCCAAAAAAAAGATGATCAAAACAAAAGCAAACCGTATATTGTATGATATGTGGCTTGAGAACAATGTGCATAGAGAGGCACAGCAGGAGACATATCTGAAAAGCTGTTTATCAACAAGGTGACTAAAACAAGTAAAATGAAGGATTAGACAATAATACCTAAAGGAGCCTATTACCTCTGGAAGTCTGTGAATCTAAACTACTACCAACCACAAGCAACTATGCAATAAACTGGTAAATTCTGTAATGAAGAATAATAGGATGTGAGAGCTATACAACGGCAGAGTCCAAAAGAGAAAAAAGACAAAAGTGAGTCCTTGAATAATTACCTGATAAATTAAAGAAGTTGCCTCTTTTGCACAATTGACATCCGCTCCCAATAAAAGCAAGCATTCGACCATGATGCTGTTATTCTGATCACATGCTCTCTCCAGCATCACACTTTTCAACTCATCGTCCATAGCCACTATTGCAAAGCACTTACAACAAAGGTTTAGAAACTGAAAAGAACAGAAGTGAGGATTACTAAGTCAGCTAAATACAGAACAGTGAGCATACAGGTGAAAAACATTATACCTGTTGATCCTTTTGCTCCATACCAGAGGACATCTGATGGAAAATTACTGAATCAAAGGAATGATTCACCAGCAGCTTGGAAAAAGACACTGACATTTCCAGTATTGTCAAAATTGTCTGAAATCCCTGAAAATGTGACCAGAAACAACAATAACATGAGCAATTATGGACAAAGGAGAATATAAATATTATAAATAGAAATTGTATATGGTACTTAAAACCCGGGTTGTTCACTAAGTAGAAGTACTTACTGAGTTTGTACTTGAAAGCTATAAACCTTAAAACAAATCCAATCAGTACACCTTGCTGTCTCATTACTAAGAAAGAATCAGGTACACAGAGAATAAAATGCAACTTAACAACCATCTAGCAAAGAAGGAAAAATGCCTAATCCATCAAAATTTGGCTTTTAAGAATCCCTATTTGAAGACATACCTGCAGGTTAAAAACTAGACACTAATCAGGATTAAAACTGCAGTCAACGGTTCTATAAACCCAAAGAGGCCAGTGACATGAATTTTTTAGACAAGATTGCAGATCAGTTTCTCTAGACAGTCTAGCACTTCCCCCAATATTTTTATGCTATCTTCTGAAAGTTTAACCCCAAGGAGACAAATGAGAGCTCCTAGGTATTATTCATGTTGACTGCGTTTGAGAGAAGCCCTGAAGGCACTCTGAGGCTAATAACACTGTAGCAAATCATTTATAAAAAATGGATCAGCCACACCGATACTTTTTAGAACCACTGCTCTCTACTCATTGGATGTTTTAAAGAAAGAATGAACTTTTCACTTGACTATTATTTAGCTTTGGTAAACTTACCAAAGATCAACTTAACTTTCAAAATGTTTATCTTTCCACATAATAATATTGACAAAATCATCTAAATGTTAAAATTATTATGGTGAACTCTTAAGCTGCTGAGTTTCTACTAATGCTTCCTTACATCTGATGATAGAAGTACTCAATCTATGCAGGTCTGAGGGGAATTTGGCCCACCTGCCCCTAGAGCAGGTCCTTGCAGACTCAAATGAATGCAGCAGCAGAGCAGGTAATGCAAATGTACAGAAGGTACATAATTAAAATAAAAAACTTATAAACACTGAACTGGCCAAAAAGAGTATACTGACAAGCCAAACTTATAACCTCTACTATAAAAATCCTAAAATGTATACCTAGATGAATTAATATTGAGTGAGAGCTTCACACCTACACAAAATAACTTCCCTCCCCTAGGATTTCTTATAATCAGTTCTGCCCCAGACACCTTATAAAAAGCAGATTTATAAAACATATTGTATTTTCTAGTCTTAGAATGTTGTGTGTTTAGCACTTGAGAATTTAGAATTTTACATGCATTATCTTATTTATTAATATTGTCTGTGCAAAGATTAGAGCCTAAACATTATTATTCTTGGTCAATGATGCCATTTATGAAAATATTTTATGAGTATGATTTATGAAAGTTGTAAACTCTATTACTAAAAAACCACAACCAAGGCAGAAACTCTTAAAGAAAATGAAACTAGTTGTTTTGCTAACACTTAAAAAAAAAAAAAAACCTGAAAAAAATATATTTCTTAATCCTGCCTGAACTAATCCTAAATCAATATCACGGACTCCTTATAGACAGTTAATATAGATCCCATTTTAAATTTTGCTTGATGGAAAATGTTTAAATATTGTTTTATTGCAAGAAAAAAATGCAACCAGAGGCATTTACTAGCTAACAATAAAAGAATGACAAACCAGAAGAGTCATAACTTTTATTTATCTAAAATCTAAGCAAATAAAGCTCAGCTAGATGAAATTTCTTTAGCACATTCTCTGCTCTTTCAAGGAAAAGATAAATGATAAATAAACATACTAATTTTAGAGATTTAGTAGGATCTTTTGAGATTCAATCTACTTCTCTTCATCTACTCTAATTAAAATGCTGCAAAATGATAAATGGTTTTCAATTAACTAGAATATACCCTTTAATGCAAAGTAGGAGTTACACCAGCTGCTCTGAAAGAGAAATTTGTACAAGATCTCAAATTCCTTTCAAGATAAGCACATACTTTAATCTGTACTTCACCAATGTCCTTAAACCGCTGTAAACTGGAAATCAAAATTTTTGCCAGCAGATGCCCAGTTCCTAGGCATAAGTTCTTCTTTGTAACCAAGCATCCTATAAGACTTAAACCCAGACACTGAATTTCTAGAAAAATAAAAGAAAAAATAAACACGACATTGTTTTAAATCTCAAAACTGAAGAAAAAATTTAAACATGTCCAAAGAACAGCTAAAAGCCTAGAAAAAATCTGTTGTAAATCTCAAGTTCAACTGTACCAACCTTGGTCGTCTGGATACATCTGCAGCGTGTGAAGCACAGAATCAATAGCACCTTCCGGGGATAATACTTCTAACGCATCAGGAAAATATGCTAGAGAAGAAATTACTTTTAATCCGCATTTCTGAATCCCTGGATTTCCAATGAACTAAAGTCAAAAAGACAATTAAGAATATTTGCTGTTAAAAAAAAATGAGTTCTAATACTTTCCTTAGTTAAAGCCAGTTATAGACTAATAAAATACACATGAAGTAGTCTAAATGAAATTAATATCCTTGATCCTGCCTTATACCATGCATCACTTTGTTTATAATTAAGAATAAGAGGTAACATTGAGTACCTGTTCTGTGGCAGGCACTGTACTAAATCCTTTTACAGGCATTTTCTTCTCAGGGCATTCTTATTAAACACTTACTAATAGGAGTCCCATTAAAAGATGGGTTCCTGAGGGTTAGAGCGATTGAGCAACCATTCCTAAAGTCACACAGATTGTAAACAGGTAAGATGACTTCAAGTCAAAGACATTTGCTCCCCCAGCCTAAATTCTTCACCAGAAAAAAAATGCAATGCTGCCTTTCATCACAGTAACTGGAAATTTACTCTTGACTCTCTGTGCTTTACACGCCTTATCTCGTTTAATCTCCCTTAACAACCTCTTGCAATAGGTTCACCCCGCTTTAAAGATACATTTATACTCAAGTGTCAGGTCGAGAACCTGAATATAAATGCATCTGCCTTAAAAGTCTAGAATCAATCTTAATTTTCCAACCTTTTAATCTCAATTTCTCCCGATGACTTGACATTATCTACAGGTATACTAATAGACGTCACTTCTTTTTCCAGGCCACCCTGCTCATTGACTGAGAAGCAAATGGTCAGCAACACACTTCCCAACCATGTGACAATCACAGTCACAACTCCCCTTTTTTGATGTCTGCCACATATACCAAATGCTTACACTCTGCTTTTCCATGACGCTCTTCAAACTTCAACTATGATGTGAATGCCCACCTAAGAATTTTCCTTTCAAAAATTACAATACTAGCTTTCTGAGGACTTTGGCTTTCACAGATGTGAGTTTCCTAGTATCTTCAATCCAAACCTCTGACTGACAGCACCAGGCATTCACTACAGAGATAGAATAGCTTCCAGTCAGACCTCAAGTTCTGATGTAGCCTCTTCAACCAAAACTTTCTACCTCCCACTGTCCTCACTTCCACACTGTTAATGAACAGATACTCATTTGTTTCCCAGTCCAGTCCCTCAAAACCTCCCCAGTGTCCTTCTTCGGCTTCTTTCCCAGTACGGGCCACGGGCAGAAGCCTCATTTTCCCATCCTGTGTCCTCTTCCTCACGCCCAGCTGCTCAACCGGAAGGTCATCTCCTTTATCATTTCAACAGGACACGCGTATCCTTGCCTCCCGTGGCACTTTTTCCTGCCGTTATTTCCATCTCACCAACTCCCTGGGTGGTAAAAGTGTATCAGCTTTGGAGACAATTACATCTGGCTTTAAATTCTGTCTCACCACTTAAGAGAATTCCAGGAATCTGAGGGCCACGAAAAATGAATGAAACAACATTCACTGAGAAGTGGTATTGACTCGGACGGCATGACTCCAGAAATACAAACAAACGCCAAGTGGTGCAAAGTGAAACTG
Source organism: Sus scrofa (assembly GCF_054392235.1). Classification (NCBI taxonomy): domain Eukaryota; kingdom Metazoa; phylum Chordata; class Mammalia; order Artiodactyla; family Suidae; genus Sus; species Sus scrofa. The sequence continues at coordinate 78,837,458 of NC_139387.1, read as the reverse complement.
GTGGGATGGCTCTCAGTGTCTGTCTCGGCTTCTTAGCCTCTAAAATGACCCTAATAACATAGGGTTGTCACCAGAGCAAAACAAGATAACTCATCATCCACGCCAATAAACACTGAGCGATGACCCAGTTCAGGCCTTGGGCTGAATGCTCTCCTCAGAACTGAAAACCTTCTAAGTGAGAGAGATTATCCCGAAATTGCTCTTCCGGTCCCTCCAGATGCCACTTTTCCTTCATTTCTAACCTCATCCATAGAAAAGACTACACCCACCACCTCCACATTCTTCCCACCTCCTAATTTCATATAATCAGACTTCTGTCCTAACCTCTTTGAATTAAAACCATTCAAAGAAAAAAAGTCCTTTAACAACTGAATTGCTGCTCTTTCCTCCCTTGATTTCCATGACACAGTATCCCCCTAATTATTCTCCAACTTTAAAACCATTCATTTACCCATCTCCTTTACAATCACTTCTTTCAACTGCAGGCTTAGTCTAAAAAACTTTTCTTTAAAACTCTTCTACTCCTGGGTGGAATGTCATACACTAACAGGGCTTCAAAACCGTCACATAGCAACAGCCACAAGGATGATGCCCATCTAAGTGGTAAGTGCTGTGTGCCAGACATTCTTTTAAGCACTTCACGTATATCATCTCATTTAATCTTCACACCAATGCTGTGATGAGGGTACGATTACTATCCCTACGCTACTGATGAAAAAAATCAAGACAGAAAACTTAGAGCAAATAAGTCAAAGAACAAGCTTAAACTCTCAAGCTCTAAGTCCATGCTTCTCTTTGCTTGACACCAGTATCTGAAACTCAGATGTTCAAAGCTAAAAGTTTATCATCTTCTCAAAAAAAAAAAAAGAAAGAAAAAGAAAAGAGAAAAATCAGACGGTCATTCTGAACTTTCTATTTGATTATTAATACAATCATTCCTGCCTCCTAGGCAGAGGCAGCATCGGGGGTGCACACACGTGCCCTAACACCAGTCTCTGTGCTCAGAAGGGCCCCGCACCTGGTTAAAAGCTCAGCAGCCACTTCCCTGAAATTCTCAATGATTTTTAAATGAGGGGTCCTGCATCTTCATCTTGTACTGGACCCCACAAGTTAATAGCTAGTCATGTTCCCAACTCAATGCACCATAGGCTTAATTTTTTATGCTAAAAAACTAAGACAAATTGATGTCCATAAAGTATCTGTTCTTAATACCATCACCTCTAACAAGCTTCTACTCAACTACTGGCTCTGCTGCCTTGAGCTCACCTAATCTTAATTTCAGGTGCAGTACATTTGACAAGTGACTAGAAACAGGAAATCTGTGATTTGTCTGTGCAAAAAGAAATGCAGAATATCACATTACTCCATGTGACAGAGTTCAAACAAACCGTTTGGTGATTTTAAACAGTGGCATTTGATTTTTGACAGTTTAATAAATTTGAAAATACACATATACACATATACATATATTATATATGTATATCTGCAAGCCTACAATGGACTTTCTTTTTCTAATGTTCTATCTTGAAAATGGTGATTTATTGAATTGCTATTGAAATGAGGATTATAATTAACTAGCAAGTGCTGTCCACATAAACATTTTTTTTTTAGGGTTGCATTTGCAGTATATGGAAGTTATCATGTTAGGGTCGAATTGGAGCTGCAGCTGCCAGCCTCAGCCAGAGCCATGTATGCGACCTACATCACAGCTCACGGCAACACTGGATCCTGAACCCACTGAGTGAGGCCAGGGACTGAAACGGCCTCCTCATGGATACTAGTGAGGGTCTTAACCCACTGAGCCACAATGGGAACTCCACATGAAACTTTTGAAAGTGCAAGTGGAAGGAAACATTAATTAGAAACATCCTACCACCTATGCTCCAAAATTTTCCACGTGTTTTCAAAGAACACAGAAATAATTAAAATGGTCTCTCTAATGAGTGAGCTAGCCAGCTCAAGGGGAAAATGCCCACACTGGTCTCTTTCCTAACTGCTAGCTAAGTCAACTGCAATTCAGAAAAACTTTACAGAAAAAAATAAATCAAATGTACAGCTAGGAAGAAGACATCATAGTCCAGAACTAACACTGAGATATATCCTAATAAAGTGGATTTCAAGAAAAAGAATCCTTTGGGCACCCAGAAAAAATTATCAAATCATATAAAAAATGAGAAAATAATCAAGTTGGTCTCAAACTTCTCCACTAAAACATTCAGGCCTAGAAAACAGTGAAATGCCTACAAAGTTTTCAAAGAAAGAAAATAAAACCCCAGGACTCTGCAACCAAACTGTTTGTTCAAGAGTCTAAATATAGAAACAACAACAAAATGTTCAGAAAAGGAGCTTTTTTTTTTTAAAGAAACAGGTAACTAAAAGATGCATGAAAAAACTACAACAAAGGGACTAGCAGCGAACACTGAATCCACATGACTGAAGGAACAAGACGAAAACAAACTTATTAAGTATGGCTATGCAGCTGAATGTCAATGTTTTAAACCCTGTCAATGTAGAATTATTTTAACAAAACTTGATGAGAAAATGGGTAGAAATAGTGGAAGGTAGTATGAATACTCTCATTTTTCTCATCTTTTAAAGCCAGAGGTCAAAGATACCTTTAAATCTAATAGTAATAAAACTAACTAACATTTATTGACTGCATACTATGTGCCAGGCATTGTACCAAGTACATGGCATGAATTATAAGATTTTTCATAATAACCCTAAGTGAAAAGCCATTTATTATCTCCATTTTATAGATAATGAGACCAACACTTTCGGGAGCCACACCTACAGCACGTGCAAGTTGCTGAGCCGGGGACAGAACCCGAGCAGCAGTTGCAGCCTGTGCCACAGCTGGAGTGCTAACACCAGATCCTGAACCCGCTGCGACACAAGGGAACTTCTGAAACCAAAACTTTAAATAACTTTGCAGAATACCTTAGTCTGTAGGTGGTAAAGCCAGATTCAAACCCAGATATCCTATTCCAGGGCTCACAAACTTATTAGAATACGTTGTACGGTTAAAGCTATAAAAGTAAATACTGTAAAATCTGCTTTAATTGAGGGACAGAGAAGAGGGATAAACAAAAAAGTGAAAATATACTAATTTCATCAAAAAGTGTGCATAGGAGTTCCAGTTGTGGCGCAGCAGAAACGAATCTGATTAGGAACCATGAGGTTGTGGGTTTGATCCCTGGCCTCGCTCAATGGGTTAAGGATCCACTACTGCCATGACCTGTAGTGTAGGTCACAGATGCAGCTCGGATCTGATGTTGCTGTGGTTGTGGTGTAGGCTGGCAGCTGTAGTTCCAACTGGACCCCTAGCCTGGGAATCTTCATATGCTGTGGGTGTGGCCCTAAAAAGCAAAAAAAAAAAAAAAAAAAAAAAAAAAAAAAATGTGTGCATAATGTGCTAACATATATGAAGGGGAAAAAATGAGTACCAGTGTGATACACTCGTGTCCATGAAATATTGGAGATAATTCCATGGCAACACATTCCTAACATGTTGTTTTTCATTCCTACATAGAACTGCATAACTTGTAAATATTTTAAGTTGTTTAATTAGGAACTACTTATAACTATTTTATTATCAGGACTAAATTAAGTTGTAGTAAACAACCTCAAAATTTCACAGGTTAAAAAAAGAATAGGTTCAATTCTTTTTGATGTGTCATAGTTTTTATTTTTAAATTTTATTTTATTTTTATTAAAGTATAGTTGATTTACAGAGTTGTGTCAATTTCTGCTGTGACCTATTCACATACACACACACACACACACACACGCATGCACGCACGCGCGCATTGCTTTTTTCATACTATCTTCCATCATGTTCTATCCCAAGAGATTGGATATGGCTCCCTGTGCTACACAATAGGACCTCATTGCTTAGGCATTCTAATGTAATAGTTTGCATCTACCTACTCCAAACTCCCTGTCCATCCCACTTTCTCCCCCTCCTTCATGCTTCATCTGTGTTACAGGTCAGGAGGGGGAGCTCTGCTCAGCACAGTCACTCCAGGAGCTCTGCTCATGAAACAACCGCCATCTCAAACATTACAAGTCACAGTGCCTGAAAGTGTTGTGAAAGATGCTTCACCAGCAATTAAGTGTTTGGTCGAGAAATGACAAACATAATCTCTACTTATAACTCCTTGGCCAAAGCCAGTCACATGATCCAATCTAACTATGAAGGGGCCAATAAATACTATCCCAGAAATCACCGGAAGGTAGAGGATTAAAAATACTTGGCAAATAACACTAATGATTACTATGTAAGCCTTTAGTTCTGTGCCATGTTTTTCTTACTACAAATAATGCCACAATAAACATTCCTGTGTAAAAAGCTTTGTGTATGTGTACGGGTATATCTATATTATAAACTGCTAGAGTGGAACTGCTGGTCAGAAAACATACACATTTTAATTTAGACAGCTATTGCTAAATTTCCAAAGAGGTTCTTCTTTTTCTTTTTTTTTTTTTTTTTTTTTTTTTTTTTGCTTTTTTTAGGGCTGCACCTGCAGCAGGAGGAAGTTCCCAGGCTAGGGGTTGAATTGGAGCTACAGCTGCCGGCCTACACCACAGGCACAGCAACACCAGATTCAAGCCGCGTCTGCAACCTACACTACAGCTCAAAGCAATGCTGGATCCTTCACCCACTGAGCAAGGCCAGGGATTGAACCTGCATGGTTCCTAGTCGGATTCGTTTTCCCTGCACCATAACGAGAACTCCAGTTTTTCTTTTTTTAATTTACATTTCCTTAATAATGATCTACTTGAGAACCTTTTCATACGTTTACTTGCCAAATTCATTTTGAGCTTTACATCTCACCCACATGAGATTTAATCTTTAAATCTTGAAAAGAGTAAATACGTAGCTTCTTTTGCTTTCTCCAAATGGCCAGAGAACTAATGGTTCCCACACAAGTTACTGAACAATTGATTTCCCCCCTCAAGTAGCTGAGAAAATGCCATATACAAACTGAACGTTTGCATGTGTGTGTCTATGTCCTGAAGCACCACTAAGTAAAATCAATCTATCTCCTCCAGTGTCCTGTCACACCATATTATTTTATTTTATTTTATTTTGTCTTTTGGTGTCACATCATCTTGATTACTAAAGTTTTATAATACATTTGATAATCTATTAGAGTTAGGCCATATTAATGACCCTCTTTTTCAAAATTCTCCTGGCTACTCATGTATATTAATTATTCAGTAACTTTCTTAAAATCTTATACTAGCTTAACCAGTTCCAGAAAAAAAAATATTGTTGTTTTTATTAAGGGTTCATAAATACAGATCAATTTTCGTTTTTTAAAAATCAGTCATTTTATCAAAACAGAGGGTATACATTTTCCTACATTCAACTCTTCCTTTGTATTCTCAGTGGTATTTCACAGGGGTTTTTTTAAGGGTAGTTCTGCACATTTTTATTTACTCCTATGTAATTTTGTTGTTGTTATTTTTGCTGCTTTTGCAAATGAGCCCTTTCACACTATACATTATTTAGTGCAATTGGTCTGGGCAAATAGGTCTCTCTGGAACAGATGACTGAACATTTTCATGTATAGTAAAAACTAAAAGGATCAAGCATTAAATGGAATGTCAATATTTCAGACAGATTTAATTTCAGCCTGAATGTTTATATATATATATGTATCCAAATATTGATCCACTATAATAAATACTTTTCATAGTCTTTGCATTGTAAATCTCAATGGAATCTTGATTACTAAAGTTTTATAATACATTTGATAATCTATTAGAGTTAGGCCATATTAATGACCCTCAAATTCAGTATTAATTGAATCTCAAATCCTCCTTATTATTTGGAAGTCTGCTCTCCAAGAATAGACTTATTTTTAATGGTAATTCATTTTATTGCGTCAGCAGGATTTGCACCTAAAAATCTCTGCTGCTTTGTAACGTTTATTAGAGTGAGACACGCAATTACTGAATTTTAGAAATAAACAAAAAACTTACATTCAACTTTGAGAGCAACTTTTTCTCAACCATGATGAAGGGTTATGGGAATTACCACAGGGGAGATGTTTTTAATTGACACAGTGTCACTTCTGTTTCCCCATGACCTTACCTCCTTGCCCCCAAGTGACGGTTACTGTTTAGTGAGATTCGGTGTGTCATTACTCAGGTGTGACAAAGGGGAAAAAAAAAAGGGAAAGGGTAGGGAGGGTCTCAACCACTTCTCCTGGGATTATATGGTCATAGCAAGTAAGACCTGGATGTGGTTTTCTTGGCATCACGGCACTAAGGCAGTAAGCACAGCACGTCTCCCCTGACTTTCAATCTATCACACAATAATTTCAGGAACGATGGGATAAACAGAATCAGAGTTACCTACAGGGCTTTTCTGGTACCTTTTGCTTCTCACCGACACATGCCATGAATAAAACTAATTACTCTCCCCTCTAAGTTCCTAAAGTACTGTTTACAAAGCTAGTGCAGCTCCTATGTGCTAACACAGAACAACCTAGTGCATGCTTATGTTTTATGCATGGCTGGTTTTCCCCCAGCCAGATTATGAGATCCATTACAGAGGGTACAAAGCATATTCATTTTTGTCTTCCCAGTGCCTAACACAGCTCCTTCCACATACTTATTTTCACCAAATATTTCTGGAATCAAATTCAACCCACTACTATACTTAAGAATCATATTAAGGTCTGAGTACAAATGACTTAAATAGATCATAGACAATTACATTCATTATAAAGTTCACCTCAACTTGAATTTTTGAAGGAGATCTATCTGCAGGCTATTCTCATTAATTCATGTCAAAGTATACTAAGCCACAAGGAATCTTCTCCATTAATTACTCTGACTACTCACTTCCTTTCTTGAAAACATTAACCCGAATCATTCTTTACATCTTTACTCTTATTTCTTTTTTGCCACATCCAAGGCATGTGGAAGTTCCCAGGTGAGCGACTGAATCTGCCCCACAGCTGTGACAAGAGCGGCTGCAGTGACAATGCCAGATACTTAACCTGCTGGACAAGGGAACTCCTACATCTACTCATATCTTTTATAAAGAACCAATTCATCTTATGCTTTTTTGTTTTGTTTTTTGGTTTTTTTGTATTTTCTAGGGCCGCACCCACAGCATATGGAGGTTTCCAGGCTGGGGGTCTGATCAGATCTGTAGCTGCCAGCCTACACCTCAGCCACAGCAACTCGGAATCCGAGCTGTGTCTGCAACCTACACCACAGCTCATGGCAACGCCGGATCCTTAACCCACTGAGCGATGCCAGGGATGGAACCTGGAACCTCGTGGTTCCTAGTCAGATTCGTTAACCACTGAGCCACGACAGGAACTCCAATTCATCTTATGTTAAACTTCCAAATCACCTTAATTCCATCAATATATTTTGCACTGCGCAATACAAACATAATTCTCTTCTTCTCTTTTTCAGATTTAGTATGATTAGTAATTTAATTCTAATATCTTATTGCAAACATATGTAGATACATCATTGCCTAAAACTGGGAAGAAACAAGGCACACTGAGCCATGTCAGAGGTTACTTCTGAGGAGTGCAATGAAAACAAGCACAAGAAATTTAAGAAGACTTCAATGCTGTGCCCTGTGTCTTCATGGACCTTGCAGCCTGGGACCAGAAAAGAAAGACAAGCAGCCAGGCAGACAGAAAGAGAACACAGCAGCCTTCATTCCTGACATCGCTTGTGAGGCTAAGCTGCACATCTGGAGTTCTCCTTCTGATTTGACAGACTTGAGTGATTTGTGTTACGAGCAATCAAAAAAGCCTATCAAAGTCTAGCTGACAGACTTCTCTTAGTTGGAATGGCACATCTCCTCACCCCCTGTATTCTTACTATCATCTTATGGCTCTAAACATATTACTTCCTACAAGCTAAAAAAAGCCCCTCTACTTCCCCAAATTTCATATTCTAATTAACAGTATAAAGGCAGAAAACCTTTATTGCACATACCCTGTTCAAAGCCGCCAGGACCAATTTGTGAATATCATTCCTGAAACACTGTTTTTTCACCATATTTAGTTTATGTTGATATTCAGTATCTTCCCTGGATTCTTCTGTGATGTCTAAATGCAAAAACAAATAAATTAATAAATGCTTTTCTCATAAAGATTTAGGCTGAATAGACTGCCACTTATTAGGAATGATTATAACTAACCCAACAATACATATACATGTTGCACCTTTTTCTAACCCATGGTTCCTTATTAAAGAAATAGCTCTTTTCTTTAAGAAGTTTCTAAAAACTTGGAGTTCCCTGGTGGCTCAGCAGATTAAGGATCCCGCATTGCCACTGCTATGGCTCTGGTACAATCCCTGGCCAAGAAACTTCCTCAGGCTGTGGGCATGGCCAAAAAAAATCCTAAAAATAGTTCAACAGTTACTGTTGTGGAGGAATTTTCTGGAACATTCTCTTTTTTGTATGAATAGGCTGTACTCATACAAGAAGCTAGAACATTTTCAAGCAACAATGGACAACTTAGAAAAGCTCAAAATTATTTGGACTACAAACAAAGGTCAGATATGAAATGTAGACATAAAAGAGCAGCTGGAATAACAGTGAAAACAAAAAGTTTCATCATTGTAATGGTAAAGAGCATGTATTTTTATTAAAAGTCCTCTAAGTCTAAGGCTGAATAAAAGTATTAAGTTACTTAAAGAAAACATATTCCTTATTAAGCTACAATGTAGCTGAACTATTCCAAAACTGTTGGAAAAACAGGAAATAAAAAAATATTGGTTATATAATAGAACATATAACATATAAAATTTTCACAAATAATGTTTCTAAAATCTATGATTATAGAAATAATTATTTACACAAACTATAAATTGGCTGCATATAACTTTTCATTTACATGACAAAAATCTGAATTCTAATTATAGGCAAAGGATCATGACATATGCTAAGAATTTCACTATGAATAAAATAGGCATGATTTTCACCTTCCTGGAACTTTCAGGACTCATTTTAAAATTTATTCAAACAGGTCCTGACATTTACTATAACTATGACCTTGGACAAGTCATTCAAACTCTCAGTGTCTCATTTGCAGTGACCAAGATCACATTAACTTCTAAAGCTGCCCATTATATCACAAGCATAATAGGGATTTCTGAAGGAGAAGAAAAATAAAATATTGAAAATATATTTGAAGAAATTATGGCTGAAAACTTTCCAAATCTAAACGAAACAGATATCAAGATACAGGAAGCACAGAAGGCCCCAAACATGTTGAACCCAAACAGGCCCACACCAAGACATGTTATAATAAAAATGGCAACAGTCAAAGATAAGGAAAGGATTCTAAAGGCAGCAAGAGAAAAGAAAAAAGCTAATTATAAGGGAACCCCCATAAGGTTAACCCCCGATTTCTCCACAGAAAGGCTACAGACCAGAAGGGAGTGGTAAGATATACTAAAAGTTCTAAAAGGAAAAAAAATTGGAACTTAAAATACTCTACCCACCAAGACTGTAAGTTAAAAGAGAAGGAGAAGTAAAGAATTTTTCAGACAAGCAAAAACTAAAAGAAAACAGCAATACTAAACCTATCCTAAAAGAAATATTGAAAGGTCTCCTCTAAAAAGAAAAGAAGTAAGAAGATATAAGATGGAGGAAATCACAATTGGGCAGTAAATCACTACATAAGCCAGAATACAGATCAAAATGGGAAAAAGAAAAAAAAAAACCTATTTGTGAAAGCAATGACGAACACAAGGAACAGCAAAAGGATAAATATCAAGATATAAAAAAGGACATCAAAATCACAAAATACAGGGAAGGAAAGTAACAAAGTTGCAAATGATGCAACTGACAAGGGCTTAATCTCTAAAATACACAAACAACTCATACAACTCAATGACAAAAAAATCCAAACAACCCATCTGAAAAATGCGCAGAAGACCTAAATAGACATTTCTCCAAAGAAGATACACAGGTGGCCAGGAGGCACATGAAAGGATTCTCAACACTATTATATTAGAGAAATGCAAATCAAAATTACAATGAGGTAACAACTGATACTGGTCAGAATGCCCATCATTAATAAGTCTACAAACAACCAATGCTGGAGAAGGTGTGGAGAAAAGAGAATCCTCCTACACTGCTGGTGAGAATGTAATTTGGTACAACCACCATGGAAAACAGTATGGAGGTTCCTCAGAAAACTAAATATAGAACTACCATATGATCCAGCAATCCCATTTCTGGGCACATATCTGGAGAAAACTATAATTCAAAAAGAAACATGAAGGAGTTCTCCTCTGGTGCAGCAGGTTAAGGATCCAGAATTGCCACTGCAGTTGTTCTGGTCACTTCTGCGATGCGGGTTCAAAACCTGGCCTGGGAATGTCCACATGCTGTAGGAGTGGCCAAAAAAAAAAAAAAAGATACATGCACCACTATGTTAAAGCAGCACTTTTCATAATAGCCAAGACATGGAAACAAATGTCCATCAACAGATGAATGGATACAGAAGATGTGGTACTTACATACAATGGAATACTACTCAGCCATGAAAAAGTATGAAATAATGCCATTTGCAGCAACATGGATACAACCAGAGACTATCCTTGCTAAGTGAAGTAAGCCAGAAAGAGAAAGACAAATATCATATGATATCACTCATATGTGGAATCTAAAATATGGCACAAATGAATCTATCTAGCCAACAGAAACAAACTCACAGACTGAGAACAGGCTTGTGGTTGCCAGAGGGGTAGGGGAAAAGGAGTCTGGGGTTAGCAGATGCAAACTATTACATTTATAATGAATAAAAAAAAACTAGGTCCTACTGTGTAACAAAGGGAACCATATCCAATCTTGTGGAATAGACCATTATGGAAAATAATATTAAAAAAGAATGTGTGTGTGTGTGTGTGTGTGTGTGTGTGTGTGTGTGTGTGTAACTAAGCCATTTTGCTGTACAGCAGAAACTGGCAGAACATTGTAAATCAACTACACTTTAATTTAAAAAAAATCTCAAATCCCACCCTCAAAAGAATAAGGTTGACACCTTAAGGATAATCAAAAGGGTTTTGTTTTATTATGTTTTTTACAATCTACAAAGTTCAAAAAGCTTGTAATATTTTCAAGCAAAAGTATCTATTAAATTATATCTCAAACACTGCATGACAACTATGAACAAGATGTCATGATTCAATTTAAAATATATGTATTGAAGCTATTTTTGTCCAACTTATTAGGGGATTAAAAAAAAGAGAGAGAGATGACCAAAGAAAGCCCTCTCCTTGAAAAAATGTATACTCTTATACAGAGTATACTCCTATACTCAGAAACATAAAGTACCAATAAGACCACAGATAATGGTAAATTCAAAGAGATTTCATTTTAAAGGACCAAAAAATGGGTTTTTAAAAAAAATTGCCAATTTTACAGAGCAAAAAAATAGTAAGTCCCTCACATTCCGCAGTCAGAAAGTCATGTCAAATGCACCCCCTCACCATCTCCCACATCCATCCTCTCTTTTGTCTCCTTTGCTGGGCCCCCACCATGTCTTACCTGCCTATGGTGGCCACCAGCCTAATCTCCCCGCAGGAGGCTCTCCCCCCTCCCCCCGCCACCGCCAATCCTCCACACTATGGTGCTATTGCTATTAGTTGCAAATTAAGTTATGATGCTACAATTTTTTATAATGATTTTTTTTTCCATTATCGGTGGTTTACAGTGTTTTATCAATTTTCTACTGTACAGGAAAGTGACCCAGTCATACCAATATATATACATTCTTTTTCTCACATTATCCTCCATCAGGCTCCATCACAAGTGACTAGATATAGTTCCCAGTGCTATACGACAGGTAGACTACAATTTTTAAATACCTTTAATAACTCTGAATTGACTTCTATTTAAAAAAGCACAAATTGCTCAGCTTTGTGTTCAAGGCCCTTCCCTCCCAGGCCTCTGCCTGTCCTTCCACATTCACCCCCAGGCATTGCTCTCCTCCGGAGCCATGCTCCACTCACCCCAGACCAGGCGCCCTTCCTCTTTCCGCTCAAAATGTCCTTCCTGGCCTTTTTACCAGGTCAGCTTTACTTGCCCTTCAACTTCAAGTATCGCAATCACTGACCTTTGAATAAATTACTTGTGTATCCATTAATATTCCCATGGCCTTTTATACCTGTATCTGCAATAGCGCCTCTCAATTGTCTGGTAATTAATTATTTATCTATCTGTCTACCTCTCAGCTCCTATAAATAGTACAGTCATGTCTTTTTTTCATTTATCTTTCATACCTTTGTTCAATGTTTGGAACATAAGGGGCACTTAATAAATATATGCTGAATGAATGAAAGAGCAGGTGTTTTAAAAGGGCTTTGGAGGACAGGTAAGGACAGAACGAATGTAAGCTGGAAGTAAGCGGGGAGGGAGATGTTACTGAGGTTAAAAATTAAAAGCCACATGGTTATATTTGAGAAAGATTCATTCAACCGCAGAGCAAAAAAAGGATCAGAAAGAGGAAAGAGAGGAAGTCCGAAAATTAGTTAGCTACAGTTCAGACAGGAAAGAAAAAAACAAATTAAAAAAAGTTAGACTCGGTAAAGGCAACAGAAACAGAAAAGAATTAACAGAAATGACACTGTTCTTGGAGGTAAAGCTCCAAACTATGCAGCAGTTATTTCTTTTGTAAATGAATTGATTTTTTTCAATTAAATTTTAATGTGACTTTATCTGACTCATCCGTATTATTTTCCCATTTTTATTTTTGGGTTAGTGGAAAGATTTGCATTTGGTTGACAGAAATCAGACCTTTAGTTTTTTACCCAGAAAGTTGATATTTCAAGGAAAGTCAAAAAAATCCATTTAAAATGACATTTCTTCCTACCATCAATTATGTAACTTACCTGGAACTATAAAATGTAAAATAGCTCGAAGTGCCTCCAGCTGCACTGATAATGATGTCTCATGACTCTTCATAACTGTTATTATTTTGGGGGCCACTGCTGCCATTGTATCCAGGGAAGTGTTACTGGAGATAGAGTATGGAAATGCTTATTAAAAGTACAACCTCATTCCAACACAAACACCATGTACAAGAAAATAGAACTATTCTATTTTATCAGAAAAGGCCATATGAATTCAGTAATATGAGCATACATAATGTAAATTATTAAGTAAACTTTGATTTTAAGAAGTTATATTCACAGTAAACTGAGAATTCTCTTTTTTAAAGTTTCCCAGAACTAGAGTTCCCGTTGTGGCTCAGTGGTTAACGAGTCTGACTAGGAACCATCAGGTTGCGGGTTTGATCCCTGGCCAAGCTCAGTGGGTTCAGGATCCGGCATTGTTGTGAGCTGTGATGTAGGTTGCAGACGCAGCTCATATCCTATGGTGCTGTGGCTGTGGTGTAAGCTGGTGGCTACAGCTCCGGTTACACTCCCAGCCTGGGAACCTCCATATGCTGCGGGAGCAGCCCTAGAAAAGAACAAAAATAAATAAATAAATAAATAAATATAAAGTTTCCCAGAACTAACAACTTCCTTCTGATCTATATATCGGTCACTGGCAACAATCCTAGAAAGTAGGGGTCATTATTTGTATTTTCTAGATAAAGAATTTAGGCTGACAGAAGTTAAATGTCAAGGTCCTGTCACTAGAACATAACAGAGCCAGGGATGGGATGCAAACTCTGACCTCCGAGTCCAGCACCATTTACTGTAAACCTGCCTCTTCCTGATTACACCACTGGACATCTTATACTGTATTCTTAATTAATTTTGTTTGCACTAAAGTCTTGGTTTCTCTAAGGTAGTTTGGCTATTCTTTCTTCTACATATCAATACCTGCCACTTGACTAGAGTTCAGTAGTTCCTACAAACATTAATAGAGGCAGGCCTTTCCTTTACACAGTGCAGTACTGGCTAAAATGTATCTCTCCTTTGGTCACCCTAGCTGGATTCACCAAGACACTATGATCTTACACTTCCCTGCCACTGAGTTATCACCCTGTACTGTAATGATCAGTTTACAAATTAGTCTCCCCAACTAGACAATGAGACTTTTAGGGGCAGACACATTGCCATGATTACCTTTGAATCTCCAGGACTGGAGATTTACACATATTACATGAAAGGAAACGGGAAGAAACATGAATTGCCGAGAATCTATCAATTCTTAAACTGTAGGTTATTCTACCGCATTTCTGCCTCATTTATAAAGGGTCACACACTGCCAGGACCATAAAAATCAAAGTTTAAGATAAGCTTTTCATTTCAATGCCAAGAGAAACATTTAAATAAGAGAGATAGGGAGTTCCCATCATGGCGCAGTGGTTAACGAATCCGACCAGGAACCATGAGGTTGAGGTTTCGATCCCTGGCCTTGCTCGGTGGGTTGAGGATCCGGCGTTGCCGTGAGCTGTGGTGTAGGTCGCAGACATGGCTCGGATCCCGCGTTGCTGTGGCTGTGGCATAGGCCGGCGGCTACAGCTCTGATTCGACCCCTAGCCTGGGAACCTCCATATGCCGCGGGAGCAGCCCAAGAAAAAGCAGAAAGACAAAATAAATAAATAAATAAATAAGAGAGATATGATTCAAAGATATGATATATATACACATAAATAGGTTGGACTGATGTTAAAAATAACGTAAGCCCCTTCCTTATAAGTCTATAGATGTGTTACACACAGGTTATCATGCTACATCCATTTCATTTACTCAAATTTAACAACCGATTATAATAATAGGTATGCTTTGCTGGGTACTTACAATCCACCAGTCGTTATCCCAAGCCCTTTGTAAAAATTAATCTATCTAACCCTTACATCAGAAACTTACAACGTATGATGTTGCTATTATCATCCCTTTTCACAAACGAGGAATGTGAACTTTACAGATCAAGTTATTGACTCAGATTAGTGGAAAAGCCACAACACAAGATCAATTTTTACTGCAACATCTGTGCCATTTATTTATTTATTTTTTACACACGACAGTTTCCTAATGTAGCCTCTTTTTGGCTTGAAATTTACTCGGACTATGCCAAAGCTACCTCTCATTTTTTGGCCTAATAAAGTACAAAAAGACACTGAGCACATTCTACAGCCAAAATCATCTGTATGCATTTCAGTTTTAGTCTTTTAAACAAATTTTTAAATAGGTTCTCCCCCATCTCCCCTCCCCATCCCAACCACTACTTGCCATCCCACCCCAAACTTACATCACCTACCCCCAGATAAATGATCTCATCTCTTTGTGCCCCCAACCAGACATGTAATCTTTTTTCCTTTTTTTTTTTTTGCTTTTTAGGGCTGCATATGGAGCATATGGAAGTTTCCAGACTAGGTGTTGAATCGGAACTGGAGCTGCCCACATATGCCACAGCCACAGCAACGCCAGATCCGACCTCTTCTGTGACCTAAACCACAGTTCACGGCAAGGCCAGATCCTTAACCCACTGAGCAAGGTCAAGGATCGAACCCACACCCTCATGGGTACCAGTCAGATTCATTATCACTGAGCCACGACGGGGACTCCCAGACATGTAATCTTAACGGCTCTGGGCTTGGACTAAATGTGACTAAAAGCTTCCCCAGCTGAGTAAGAAGAGCAGGAAGAGAAGACAAAGCTAATTCAAATGAAGTAATGTTAACAAATACTAGTTGTGAAAAAGCAACAATTAGAACCCATATCCTGTGTTTATCTTTTATACCTTTCACATTACACAATAATTTGAAAAACTGTTTAAGGTTACGTGCTGTTTAACTGCCATCTTTCAAAACACAGTCAACATCAAGCACAAGCACAAAAGCAAACCTTCAACACATTCCTCTCATCTCTACTACCCATTTCAATATGAAGGTAAGAAGATAAGTCGGTGTATCAATGACATGAAATTATATTGCAAAAATGTTTCAATTTCCAAACACCTTATGTTTTTCTTTTTACTCTTAGAATTATGCTCAAAATACTGAAACTCTACCTGGTCCAATATTATATATTCTACACAAATTCATGAATATACCTTACCTTCCCTCAAAGAGATGGTTTAGCATTTTACAGCCACTTTCAGCCACTTCAGGAGAATGTATATGCTTCTGCATTAACTCCAATACATTCAGATATATTCCTTTTGACAACAGGATTTTTCTGAAATTAACTACAAGATTTTTAAAATGTTACTTGTATAAATGAAAGCACAAAGCACATTCTCATAATCTTACAATAAGACACCTACTATTAAGATAACCTAAATTCATAGGAAAGTATACACAACTACATATTAAATTTATATTTCACTGACAGCTTAAAGATTGTTAAACTCTTTATTCACCAGGAGTTCCCACCATGGTATAGTGGGTTAAAAATCTGACTGTAGGGACTTCTCATCGTGGCTCAGTGGTAATGAACCCAACTGGGATCCATAAGGCTGTGAGTTCAATCCTTGGCCTCAATTAGTGGGTTACGGATCCGGCATGGCTGTGAGCTGTGATGTAGGTTGCAGACTCAGCTTGGATCCCGTGTTGCTGTGGCTGTGGTGTAGGCCAGCAGCTGTAGCTCTGATTTGACCCCTAGCCTGGGAACTTCCATATGCCACAGGTGCAGCTCTAAAAAAGCAAAAAAAAAAAAAAAAAGAGAGAGAGAGAGAGAGAGAATCAGACTGTGGAGGCTTGGGTCACTGAGGAGGTGCAGGTTCCATCCCCGCCCCAGCACAGTAGGTTAAGGATCTGGCTTTGCCACAGCTACAGCATAGACGACAGTTGTGGCTTGTATTCAATCTCTGGCCCAGGAACTTCTGTATGCCGTGAGGGCAGCCATTAAAAATGAGTTAAATAAATAAATAAAATATAGGCCATTTCTACTTTCTTCACATTTATTAACCATTTGTTGAGGTTTTAAAGTTTCATTCACAGAGCAAACTGGTGGAATGAAATCACCATCTAAGTGAAAGGAGTATTTCTGCAAAAATAGGTTTTAACATAATGCCCTCCAAAATAAGAATGAAAGTTAAGTTTCATTCTAATATTTAAAACAACTTCATAAAATAACTATTTATATAGAGCTAAGACTCACAATGAGCTGGGAAGACGTTAAAAATGCATGGAGATATTGGCCATGACCATCCTCCCGGTTCTTGTGGGAATGGAGGAGGAGGGGTGGGGCCGGGGGCCGGAACCAGGCTGGGATGCCTTCAGCCTTAGGCCACCTTCTCCACTGACCAGAGTGGACTGAACAAACATTATCATTTCTATGTGTGCCAGCATGAGCAAAGAGAGGAAAAGTGCCAGTAGAGACCATAAGTAATTACATACTTTCACGGAGTAATGCCAAAGCTTAAGAAACACATAGACTGCTTTACAACTGATTTCACATCATAACTGGAAAAGTAACAGAATAATTTTCCTCTTCATAATAAACTTTCTTCACTAAATGCAAATCCAATGTCTTAAAGTTATCATATAAATATCAATTATCTTGAAGTGGTTATTTAAATATAAATTCTAACATTATATACTATAGTTCAACACTTTGAAGCTGGCAGGAAATGACAAAGTTTTAACTTAAGTACTGTTCTGAAGAAATAAGTTACCAATCTCGAATTGGAAAAAAAAAGATCAGATAAAAACTCATAAATAAGTGGAAATGGTACATGCAATCTAAATCCCTGACAAAATCTGAAAACTCACATCTTTTAAAGACATCTTGATAATTAGAAAGATACATGTACTCCAGTGTTCATTGCAGCACTATATACAATAGCCAAGATGTGGAAACAACCTAAAGGTCCATTGACAGAGGAGTAGATCAAGAAGATGTGGTACATATACACAATGGAATATTACTCAGCCATTAAAAGGAAAGAAATAGCAGCATTTGCAGCAACATGGATGGACCTAGAAATTACCATGCTAAGTAAAGCTAGTCAGACAGTGAGACACCAACATCATATGCTATCACTAACATGTGGAATCTAAGAAAAGGACACAATGAACTTCTTTGCAGAGCAGATACTGACTCACAGACTTCAAAAAACTTGTTTTCCAAAGAAGACAGGTTGGAAGGTGGGGAATGGGCTGGTGATTGGAATGGAAATGCTATAAAACTGGATCGTGATGATCATTGTACAGCTATAAATGTAATAAAATTCATTGAGTAATTAAAACAAACAAACAAAAAACCCAAAGTTTTAACAATGCCTCCTAAAATGGCTAAATTCTAACCAAGGAAATAATTTATATGACAGAAGCTACTCTGGACCAGTAGTTCTCACACTTCAGAGTACAAGAGAATCCTCTGAATGACTTTTTAAAATAGATTGCTGGGTCCCAACTACAAGCTTTCTGATTTATTAGGTCTTCATGGCACCCTAGAACTTACACTTTTAACAAGTTCCCAAATGCTGTTGCTGGTCCAGAGACAACAGTTTTAACAACCACTGTCCTGGACATTAACCCAATTGGAGGCTTGAAAGTTAAGAACAGAAATTCCATCATATAGTTGACGTTGGAGAAGAACTCACATTATGGAGTCACTTTAGAGTGATCCCAGGCCTCACTTAGTGGGTTAAGGATCCAGCACTGCCACAAGCTGCAGCGTAGGTTGCAGATGCGGCTCAGATCCCACGTTGCTGTGGCTGTGGTGTAGGGCGGCAGCTGCAGCTCAGATTCAACCCCTAGCCTCGGAACTTCCACATGCCACAGGTACAGCTCTAAAAAAGAAATTTTTCAAAAAAAAAGATAATTTCAGCAATCAAAAAAAGCAGCATGACTGAGGACCCCAACCTATCCCGGATAAAGGTTTGGGTCACTCCAGAGCGAAGAGCAACTTAAGTTCTGGCTAAGAGCAAGGGGAATATGGAATGAAGAGATGAAAACAATAGCTACTAACTATACTATTATTAACATACACATGCAACTATCACCCGGTGACCAATTATAGAAATAAGTACTGTAGCTGCATTGGCTAGGTCGTTCCATGACTATTTGTCTATTGCATATGCCTATTTGTATAACGTGATCCTTCTCTTAAAAGAAAAAGTAATTTAAATCTCACAAAATCATGGTTGTTCTGTTGACATATCAAAGATTTCCAGGGAGCTAAGAACTACAGCAGCAACACAATGCTGTTGGTACAGGGTAAGGTTTGTCTCCTCTCTAAGGTACCTCACATAAGAGCAGCAAAGCCCAGTGATCACTTTCAGGAGCAAGACCCCATCCAGCCTCTACACAGGGCAGGATGGGAGACTCAGGAAGAGCAGCTTCCCTTTCCGACACTCCCGCTCTGACTCATTATCCCCCGAGGGCAACTCTGTCTGTCCCTCTGGGCTCTTGCCAGCCCAAGCCTTTTATAATGGCTGCTTCAGTGCCATCAGAGAGGTGAACTGAAAAAGGAGGAAAACAAAGAAGTGATTTTCCTCTTGATTTGACTAAAATAATAGCAGAACGAAACAAGCCTGAGAAGGTTTCATCATTCTTTTCACTCTACCCAGGTTCTCTCCTAAACGCTAGTGCTTAATATGGTCTTTTCTCCAAGCTTTCAGTATTCTTCTCTATTTTTCTCCCTCCAAAAATATCCTTCAAGAGCTGCCAAGTCCCAATGCTTTTATGATGAGTTTTCTCCCAAGATTTTCTGGCAGTTATTTCCTGTTTATGGGGGCAGGAATCAGAGCAGCCTGAGCCTCAGTTTTAAACCTCAAGAGTTCTTCCAAAGGTATAATGGCCATTTTTCTCTCCTTAATAATGCAAAGCTATAAGATTTACATGTAAAGAACTACTTTTTTAAAAAAAATTTTTTTAAATGGACAACTTTAGCAGATTTTATAGTGGTGACTATTTCTCCACCCATTGCCTTCCTAAGAAAGTAAAAAGAATGGTGTATAAAGGAAAATGAGAGAAAAAGTGATAATTTGACGATTATTAGATGTACTGAAAAAATACCACTGGACACAAGCTAAAAGTTCATCAATAAGAAAATGGACCACAAAATAGGATACAGCATACCTTGCAAAACTACAAAACCATTAACAATAATGTATCAGATCTACAGATTTACATATTGTCGTTACAATACATTGCTTTTATAATTTAAAAAATACCACAAAACGTGTTTCTATTTAGTAAAAAATATGGTGTACCTCTTACCGTTTTGTTCTAACAGAGTTGACAAAGCATTTGCAGATGCCTGGAAGACTTCTTTCGATGAAGAGTGCATCAGCATGGACAGCATCACTTCCCTGTGGGCTGGGAACCTTTCAAAAATTCAACCACAATATTAATAGTAATATCTAGAATAATTCGCTCAGATAGTCATTTACAGTTATCTGATCTCTCTCACAACAAATAAAGGTATATAAACAATGCCACCTCTACTCACAAGGGAGAATTATAGTTCAACAACTTAATATTTAAAAGTTAGATTCAAATCCATTAACTACTAATAAATTACTATTTCTGTGTCTTCAAAGTACATAGTAGAGGGAGAAAAAAAAATGTCTGAGCAGACAAATAAGAGGTACTAAGAGTAAAAAGATTACGTGGGTAAAAGAAGATAACGTAAAAAAGAAAGGAAAAATTAAAAATCATAAAGGAGCAGCATGGAGTTCCCATCATGGCACAGTGGAAGCAAATCCGACTAGGAACCATGAGGTTGCAGGTTCGATCCCTGGCCTCACTCAGTGGGTTAAGGATCCGGCATTGCCGTGAGCTGTGGTGTAGGTTGCAGGCGTGGCTCAGATCTGGCATTGCTATAGCTGTGATGCAGGCCGGCAGCTATAGCTCTGATTAGACCCCTAGCCTGGGAAAATCCATATGCCGTGAGTGCGACTCTGAAAGGACAAAAGACACACACACACACCAAAAAAAAAAAAAAAGAGCAGCATGACTTTTTTTCAATGTAGAGCATTAAATATGTTTTAATGATATATTTATTGTAATGATCTGAAGGATTTTGAGGAATTAGTATACTACGAACGAATATTTATTGTAATGTGAACCAACTTTACCCTAATTTCTTTAAAAGCTTGCTCACTATGGATTGGAATGCTAGTTTAACCTATGTTTTTCACAAATCAGTTTCCTTCCAAAAATGTGTCATTAATTGCCTTCTGCTTGACAGTAGATCCCTATGCAAATAAGCTATCAGGATTTGAGATGCAAAATATTACTATTTAAGTTTCCAAGGGAAGTCATTCAGACTTTAAAATCCAGAGGCTATACAGAGCAAACAGGTACAAATATAAGCAGCTGCTCATGGACATGAACCAAATCTGACATACACAAGACTCCTGGTTACAGTGTGTATCTTGGGGAGAGAGAGCTGGTCTTGCCAGTTGTTTAAATGGGACGCCCAGAGAAAGCATCTCAAGAGCTATCAGCTCAAAAAAATAACCCTCTCAAGAGAAGACAGGTCAACACTGCTGCATCAAGTGGGGAAATCACTACAGGAGGCTTCTAACCACATCTAATTCCTGATATCGGGGGGAAACCACAATACAAAAGGTTACAGATGACTCTGTGATTTGTCACTTGAGATACACTGATATGGCATTTTTAAACAATCGAGCCAGAAAATGGAAAGGTTTCTTTCTTGATGATTCATAATTTACTGAATGACCCTTGATTCTAAATCCCTCAGTAATAACTCTCATACACTCCACCTTTTACTAACTATTGAAGGCAACGGGATCAAAATATTATATATCCACAATTACTTTGTGGTAACAGTTAAAACATAAATGCCTGTTATATCAAAATATTTCAAGCAATAACGTTGCAATTATGGTATTTCAGGTGGATGGCTTAAACATATAACTGAAATTTTCTATCACATAAAATGAAAACTACTGACTGGCCATCTTCATCTCCAATCTTCTCATGTAAACTGTTCTGGTACATAAGGAGATTGTTTAGGGCCCAGCATGCAGCCTCCTGAATTAGGGGAAGAAGAAAACGAAAACTGTCAAAAAATAAGTTATTGAACAAACAATTTGAACGACTATGCAATTTACAAAAGAATCCAACCTGCACGTGCTTGTTCTTCCTATGCCACGTTAATGCTTTGTAACAGGCTTCCAGCCAAAACAATTTATCTTCTTCCTCATCATCATTTTCTTGATTCTCATTCTTTTCCTCTAAGTCTTGATTTAAGAAAATGGTCTCAGCTTGAAAAAAAAAAAAAATGTAATTACATGGCTTACTTACAGTTTGAATGACCAACTCTAAGTCCATGTTTTGAAACATTATTAACAGAGTGAGGTATTCTTTAGTAGTGGCCTTGGTTAATTTAAAGACCTTTTTAATATCTTCATCATACCGTTATTCCATCTAGATAAATTGTCAAATGAAAAAGAGGATACCAAACAAAACTAATAGACTATAGGAAGATAAATTAAGAAACAATGGCCCAATAATAAAGCTAAATCAAGGATGTTATTTCCTGATAGCTGAACGAGGGAAAATGTACTTATCACAACTGATAGTTCCCTTGAAAGTATCCTCTATTGATAAATGAGGTAGCATTAGGATAGAAAAGGCATTTAAGGCTTCCTTCTCTACAAATGACACTCTTGTTATAATACTATCTTGTTTATATGTAAACATTCATCAGTTTCACCTTTAAGAATTCCCTTTTTAGTAAAATTACTTACTGAGGAGAGCTAAAGAGCTGAGTGCTGCGATTTGCAGGACTGCATTCTCGGAATACTGCTGTACAGCTCTCACCACAAATGCATGCACCTCGTTTAATACCAGGATATTAAAAAAATTACCTAAAAGTTAAGTGAGATATTAGTGGAATTCTCATCCATGGAACTTAAATTACCTTTAATTATATTATATTAATTTAAAGCCACAAATTTTGGTAATGATGACTATTCTGAATGACATTGAAACACATATTTACTTTAATTAAAATAGTTTAATAAGACTGCATCAAGTTTTGAAAATTTATGTCATGCACTCATTCAATTACCTTATTTAGATAATGTAACCGACCGGGCAAAAAAAAAAAAGAAAAAAATTACATGTCTGGGTTTTATTAACTTTGTGTTCTTGGACTCCATCTCATGTCATCATCATATAAAAACAATAAGGGGTCTGTTATACATGGCACTACAATATTCCGGGTACAAGAGCTTAATTTTCCTGCCTCCTAAAAGATGGGGGGAAACCTCTCTTGTCATTAAATGCTTTTACTGACATGCTGCTTTCACTTAGAGAATACTGCTCTGAAAAGCCACTGGCAACTCATCAGTATTTGATCTTCTATTATAATCTTAGAAGAAAAATAAGAGAATGTTTTTAAAAACAATTATGGGTATGATGTTTTATCATATATTAAAAAATTAACATCATTTATATTCCTTTTATCCTGATAATATGGAAAATTAGAATTACATAGGCAGCTTTTCTAGTAGTAAGCCACTTTGTACTCCTGTGACAAATTCAACTTGGTCATTTATTAGATTTTTTTTATACATTTCTAAAAAAAAAAAAAGCCTTCTTTATTTTCAGATCTGCCAGGTAATTTTTAACTGCCTATTACTCATTTTCTCCCCCTGCCCCCTCTTTATTTGTTCTCTTATTCTAATTTTTATTTCTTTAATCACTAATGTATAGCCGTCTTGTGTTCTATATCTGATAATTCCAATATATGAAGCTCTTGAGCATTTAAACCTTGTGCTCCTGTGCTCACTACCTGTCTGTCATGGTGTCTTGTTTTCCTGTTTGCTTGTGAGTTTCTCTTTGGTTGAGTTTAATCTCCGAGACTCCTGAGGACCTAAACACCTCCTCCAGAGATGTTTACTAGGAGTCAGCACACAGGACTGATCTGGGAGCATTTAGAATCTTGTTAAGGTCGAAGCTTAAAGTGGGAGACTGGTTAAGTTACCCTACTTTGGAGAGAATATAAGGTTAGTCTGTTGATGATAGTGACCCATACTTTCCCACATAGCTCCTCTGGCTTGTATCCATTTGCTTTCAGCTCACAGTTCTTATTTCAACTCCTTGTTGAGGCTCCCTCTACCTACTCAGCACATATCTTGGAGATTTTCTTGGTGTTTTTCTAAGCAGAACAATGCACTAAAAAGTAAACTGTTGGTGAATAATAAAGTAGGACCCACATTTTCTATATGTCATGCTTATTCTTTTGTATGTATCAACTATTTATATAAAAATAATATTTTAAGAGTTCCCGTCGTGGCACAGTGGTTAACGAATCTGACTAGGAACCATGAGGTTGTGGGTTCGGTCCCTGCCCTGGCTCAGTGGGTTAACGATCTGGCGTTGCCGTGAGCTGTGGTGTAGGTTGCAGACACGGCTCGGATCCTGCGTTGCTGTGGCTCTGGCGTAGGCCAGGGGCTACAGCTCCGATTCAACCCCTAGCCTGGGAACCTCCATATGCCGTGGAACCGGCCCAAAGAAATAGCAAAAAGACAAAAAAAATAAATAAATAAATAAATAAATAATATTTTAAATACAGCATTAAAAATAAGATTTCTTGGGGAGTTCCCGTTACGGCTCGGCAAGTTAAGAACCCATCTATTAGGATGAGGGTTCCATCCCTGGCTTCACTCAGTAGATTAAAGGAGCTGGTGTTGTTGTGAGTTGCAGTGTAGGTTGCAGATGTGGCTCGGAGGTGGTATGGCTGTGGCATAGGCCAGCAGGTGCAGCTCCGATTCAACCAACCCCCTAGCCCAGGAATTTCCATATGCTCCACGTGTGGCCATTAAAAAATAAATAAATAAAAAATAAGACTTCTCTTATATTGCACACATTCATTCTTCCCACCCCTTTAAAAAATTCCACCTGAACCTGGCAGAACAGTTTGCTGCTTTACAATATTTCCATCAAATTTATGTCAATATGCTACTTATCCATCAACACACAATACATCTATGCTATATATATACTTACATCATATAGACTGTGATAATAAAATAACCAAGAATTATAACTTACCTAATGTAAGTCTATGGAGCAAGCAACAACTCACTTCTTGAATTTTCTCATTGACAGGGAATGCTTTCATGGCTTCTACCACAATATTATAACACCTGACATTGCCACTCATGAGGACTTCAACATTACTGCCTAAATTTAAAGAAATCATAATTACCAGTAATGTAATAATTTTCCCCTTTGAAATATGCATAAAAAGATACCTTACATAGATTTTTTTAATATGGCAATATAATGGCTACATTTCCAAATTTAAATATCATGTTCTGTCAAATATCTATAAAAAATTACTATGATGTTCACTGCTAATATAATACGATTTAGGACTCATCTCTAACATTAAGGACAGTTGCTTTATTCCTATTTTTTTGGCTTGAAAACTTCAAGGGAGAACTTAGAGTATTTTTATATAAGTCAAAATATATAGTCTTAGCTGTAGGCATTCAAATAAATGAACTTGGGACCTGTTTCCTAATGAGGCCCTATTCTATTGGATAATGGCTTTTAAATGTTCCCTTTTCTCAAAACCGACAGAAAGAAAATCAAGATTATATCACATAATAGAAAAGCTAAAATCAGCTATGATTTATTTCCTATTCATTCCAAAGGGTAGCAGAAAGTAGCCAGGGTGAAAGGTGGCAAAACCAAGCTTCCTGAAGGCTCTGAGACAAACAGGGGAAAGAATGGATGAAGGGGAGAAGACAGACATAATATTAAAATATATGACTAAGTAATAAACATAGGGGAACCATAAAGGAAGGAAAGAATCCACTGGAAAAGGCAATCAATAGAATATGTGAACCCACATAGAGAAAAAGAGTAATTTACATGTCTGAATGAAATGCTGACTATTCCTAAAACAGACAAAAAGAAGGTGTTTGCAAAACATATTTCTTTCTTTCTTGGCACAAACTAACCAACTGTTTTCCCCAAAATATATTTTTAATGTTTAATTTTTATTTTAAAAAAACACTAAATACGGAAAACACATTGTAATGAAAGGAAATGGCCTCTTTAAACAATTACCTGCTTTTACTCAGAACTGCAGATATTTGCTCTAGACTCAAAGGCAAAGTTTAAAACAGTTGGTTTTGTTTTTCTTTTTTTTTGATTGTTAGTTACTGCTTTCTTTGACCTTTTCATTATGAATCAGCACATTTACACTGGAGTTATGTCAGAGGTGGGTGGAAACGAATGAATTTCAAAACAGCAAGACTAAAATAAATAAATAACTGTAACCAAGAAAAAGTAAAATGAAGAATATATTCAGTTTGTGGGCAACGGGTGACTCAGAGAAGTTTAAATGTCCATTTTCTATTATTGTTCAGCCCCATCTACTTTTACGTGTTCAATTGTTCAGGAATAAGAAAATGATGGATTTTAAAACTATCTCAAAGAAAGGCATTTTCACAAGGGGATTGTTTTTTTACTGAAGTCTCACGTCTGTAGATGTCCCTGTCTGAAACCATATATGGATATTACATATAATATACTACATATGTATAAAATACTTGTGTATGTAATAACACCACCAATGTTTTTACAACACTTGTTACATGGCATTACCAGGTACTATTATACATTTTTCACATTTTTTAACCCATTTAATCCTCACAACTTCCATGTGTGAAGATGAAAATATATATACATATATATTTTTGCTTTATTTTTTGCTTTTTTAGGGTCGTACCCACAACATATGGAGGTTCCCAGGCTAGGGGTCAAATTGGAGCTACAGCTGCTGGCCTATACCACAGTCACAGCAACTCAGGACCGAGCCATGTCTGCAACCTACAGCACAGCTCACAGCAACGCTGGATCCTTAACTCACTGAGGGAGGCCAGGGATAGAACCCACAACCTCATGGTTCCTAGTCGGATGCATTTCCACTGCTCTATGACGGGAACTCCAAGATGAAAATATCATCAAATAAATGCACGTGTAAATGTTGTATAAGCCCACACAGGTAATACACAAAACACAAAATGTTCACGTGCACTTAGAAAACAGAAGAAAAATCTGAAGCATTATCTTATTCCACTAACAATCAGTGGTAGCACGTGTAGCAAATTAACTTCTCCTTACTTGCACTTTGTTTGATCAAAAAAAAGGGGCTAGATTTCAAAGCACCACCAAAATACTGAACAAGAATCACAATAAAGTTCAAACTCTTCTCTGTGGCTTTTCAGGCCCTTTAGAATCTAGTTACCTTTCCAGCTTCATCCACAGACTCTTCTGAAGCCCTTCCCCCATCTCCACCGAGGGACTCATAAGCAGATGCTCAGGGCTCTGCGTGTGCACACACTTATAAACCACACTGTTTACAGAGCTGCTTTTATCTTCTTGAACGCACTATGCTCTCTCACTCCAGACCTTTACACTTACAATGCCTACTGCCTGGGACCCTTGCCTGCACTTTCTACTTCACCTCATACCTCCCTGTACACAAAGCTCTCCTCCTAATTTCAAGTCTCTGCTTAGAGATCTTGCCTCACTCTCCACTGTTCTCACAACCCTAGGTACTTCTGACAACACTTGCCTTGCAATACTTTGTAATCACTTCTGTAGCTTGTATGGTACTATGGTTACGGGGGCTGAAAAGGCAAAGAAACATGTTTATGTTTTCTGCTAAAGTTTCTCCAGCATGAGGCCCAGAGCCCCCAGCAGTACAGCATCAGTAAATAAAAATTAATTAGATGAATAAATAAATGAATGGGTTTAGTGTCTACAAGTTTCTAAGTAATAAGAATATTTTTGAAACACACTCAGAAAGATACACAGTAATTTTTCAGATTCAAAAAAGAAATCCTGTATACAGGCTACTTACAAGGAATTGCTAGGGAATGTAAACAGTGCAGTACATGAAGCACAATTTCCTCTTCATCTTTAAACTTCTTTAATGCACTCAGCAAGATCACGTAATCTTTGTTCTCAACAAATTCAGTCAGTTGCTCCTCTGAAACTAAAAAATGAAAGACAAGATTCTGAAAAAGCTTAAACATGCTATAAAAGTTTAATTACTCAAAAATATAATATCCATGATAGTTATATAAGACACAGTAGGAGAAGTTCCCATAGTGGCTCAGTGGTTAATGAACCTGACTAGTAACCATGAGGTTGCAGGTTTGATCCCTGGCCTCACTCAGTGGGTTAAGGATCTGAGGTCGCTATGAGCTGTGGTGTAGGTTGCAGACAAGGCTTGGATTCCACATTGCTGTAGCTGTGGCATAGGCCAGCAGCTATAGCTCCGATTGGACCCCTAGCCTGGGAACCTCCATATGCCGTGGGTGCAGCCCTAAAAATATAAAAAGACAAAAAAAAAATTCACAGTAGAGACAATGGATGTACACTAAGAATGACATTTTAGCAAAAAGCCCATCCTAAGAATTTTATAATGGGTAAATAATCTATTGAGATTAAAATAATTTTGTTTTAACCCATATTAGTTACTCCATGTTTTAAAATGTAGTGACCATGTAGTGATCAAACAGTTCTCAGAAAAACAAAATTATTTAGTTTCATTTGAAAGATTCTAGAGAAAACTAATCAATGACTAATGAAGAATAAAGAAGTGAACGGGAGTTCCTATTGTGGCTCAGTGATTAACAAATCCGACTAGGAACCGTGAGGTTGCCAGTTCGATCCCTGGCCTTGCTCAGTGGGTGAAGGATCCAGCATTGCCATGAGCTGTGGTATAGGTAGCAGATGTGGATCGGGATCCCACATTGCTGTGGCTCTGGTGCAGGCTGGCAGCTGTAGCTCCAATTAGACTCCTAGCCTGGGAATCTCCATACGCCGCGAGTGCGGCCATAAAAAAGACAAAAAAAAATCTTAAGAAACAAAGTGAACATATTACAATACTTAAAAAGGAGTGGTTAAAGGGTCAGCTCAGCTAAATGCATCAGTTCAAGAGGAATGAACTTCAGCAAATGACAAGTAATTTAACTTTGAAATACTCTATCTTAATGGTCTTGATTTCATCAGCGATCAAAAACTCTAATTATTAACCTTCCTAATTAAAGTCTTTTGATCAAGCCAGTAAGTTTCATTTGGAATCATTTTATTGGGTGGCAACCTCAAAAACATGTATAAAAATCTGATTTATCTAGCCTGAGAATGACACTGACATAAATGTTAGAAGATGGAGCACTCTTCGTGATCAACATTAGTTTTTTGTCTTTCAACTTTAAACCAATAGTCTATATGATACAATGTGAAATTGATTGGGCTCTTCTAATAAATGAGGAATATCACCAAATACTCTTATTTTATGAAAGAGCTTCCACAGCATAGATTCAAATTTTTAAAAATCAACTTTACAGGTACCTCTGAATCCTGGAGAACTTGATAGTCTTGAAAACTTCAGAAATATTTCTACCCTCCACTTACAATCAAAATGATGTCGGCACTGATCTTTCTATTGAATATGCTCTTTTTAATATTCCCTGGTGCTTCTCCAAATGTCCTAGATGAATCCCACAATGCTGGTGAGAGAGTAAGCCCTTCTTTCATGAATAAGAATGTGCCCCTGAACTGCAGCAAAAAAAAAGATTACAGGCCCTCAAGGCAATAGTTGCTCAAACTCTACTCTGCCCAATTCTTATCAAAAGCTTACTTGCAAGATATCACATTTATAGAAGACAGCCTGAGAGACATGCAGTTCCTCGGTTCCCCTCCTCCGCCAACTCTGATGGTCAGAGAGCTGGGGCCCAGGCCCACGCTGTTCTGCCTCTTGATTCAGTCTCTTTCACTGAAACACACTTTGTATTCCTTACAAAAGGAGTATATTTTTTCATCTCATCCAAGCTCAAGGATTTTCGCAGGTCTTCCATGAGACCGACTGCTTCTTCTGATAAATGGGTTTGCTTTTACCTCAAGTAACTTTGTAACCAATGATGTTTACCTCTTTTCTTTGCCTGATTGGAAGCAAAGAACCATATTTCTGGTCCATTCCTTTGCAAAGATAAAGGACCTGAAGTAAGCAGTAAATTGAACCTAGCTTCTTACCATTTTCCCTTCACCCATTCCCTCATTCATTTCTTTTCCCTCTAATGTATCATAAATATCTAGGAACTCCTGATGTGGCTCAGTGGTTAACGAATCCGACTAGGAACCATGAGGTTGCGGGTTCGATCCTTGGCCTTGCTTAGTGGGTTGAGGATCTGGCGTTGCTGTGAGCTGTGGTGTAGGTCGAGACACGACTTGGATCCTGCATTGCTGTGGCTCTGGCGTAGACCAGCGGCTACAGCTCCAATTTGACCCCTAGCCTGGGAACCTCCATATACCACGGGTGTGGCCCTAGAAAAACAAACAAAAAAAAAGTATAAATATCTATAAGCTATGTGAAGTCCTTTTGGAATAAAACAGAGAATTAAATAGTATAAGGTGACCTAACCCATTCCTGGAGCTGCCAGAAACTAGAGCAGTAAATTGATAGGGACACAGGGCCCACATAAGTCATTCTTAACCTAAACCCTTGGCACTCTTGGCTGTCATAATGACACAAAATGTGCTCTCAAAAACCGTGGCATATTGAACTGGAACGGAGATAACTGGCTGTGTGCCCTCAGGCGGGTTGCTCATTTCACCTCTCTGATCCATTTCCTCATCAGGAAGGACCAAAGGTTCCAACCACCTATAAAATTATATGCTAATCTCTGTCATCAATCTCAGTGCCATGGGATAAAAGACCTATTAGTCTTTTTCCTAAGGAATACTTTGTAAACCACCTGGGTCTTTATACAGAGCCTTTAGCAATTTAAAATCTCTGGTGATGACTCACCATCATAAACCCAAATTTAATCTACGCCTGGCTTCACAGTTTTTCTTTCTGAACACCTACATATCTGGTTTGCAAAGTGAACCTATGCCTTCTTAAGCAATGGAAGAAAGTCTATTACAAGGGCATAAATTATAATCCACAAATGAAATTCATTCTGCAAAAATGAGCCATGTTTCTGAATTAACACCCTTATTTCTCCTTGAATGACAACTCCCACTTTTAATAAATCGTACGCTTTTAGATATTTTATTATCATAATTACATTCAAATTTTCCCTATATAAGCCCTTTTTTCTTATATAAACATCAAAATAAAGAATTAGATATTTTTAAATACCTCTCTCAAACAGCACATGTAAAGCTTTGCATCCAAGTTTCTGGACTTCATCATTGGCTGAAAATGTGCGCATGGCATCAAAAATTAACAAGAAAATATCGCTTTCTTCATCCAGTATCAGCAAAGTGATTTTACCTATTTTGAAGAGAACAATATGCTCCAAGTAAACAGCTGCTTTAATATGTAATGTGTTCATTTTTACAGGAAGACTATGAATGGTTTGTTGGACTTTTCTTTTTGACGAACTACTTAATTACCCCACATGTTATGAGACCTGTCACACACTATGGTCCTCCTAAATGAGATAAATTCCCTGTATATTTATTATAACTCTCTGATTCCCAAGCAATATCCACGGCTAAGACCTCTTGCCCCAACTCCCAAAACACTTCTAACTGCCTCCTAGACAAGGCCATCTGAATACTGCATAGCCGCCCACCCAGCGCACTCCAGTTTCCTATCTCCATCAAAGACACCACATCCAATAGTTGCCAGAGAACCACCCAGGCATCTTCCTTCTTTCATCCTCCCTCTCTCTTCTCATTCTCTGTCCAACAAAAGAACTAACTCGTAACCAAGGCCTTCGTGTCTGTCTTCTAAATAACTTAAAAATTCCCTTCGAACCAGGCCCCTCCATTTCTATTATGGTCAGGACCTCACCATCTCTCACCTGGAATAGAGACAAAATTGCTTAATTGCTCTGCTTGCCCAAATCCCAACCTATCTAGTTTATCCCCTGCATTACATTTCTAAAACACAAATGATCTTGTAAATCCCTTGCTGAAACCTTCTGAGGCCTTCTTGCACTCCTCAGTCAGACAAACCAGACTCTTCACAGATCACGTGCCTCATCAGCCTCCTATCTCTGCATTGCTGACTCCAAATATGCTAAACTCCTTGCTCACCACAAATTAGCTCCTTTACTATCCTGGTGCCCTTGAACTAGCTGTATGGAATGTCCATGCCCTTTTCTTTCCTCTTCTTTTTTTTTTTTTTTTTTTTTTTGTGGCTTCACCTGCAGCATATGGAAGTTCCCAGGCCAGGAGTCAAATTAGAGATACAGCTGAGACCTATGCCACAGGCATGCCAGTGCAGGATCTGAGCCACATCTGCAACCTATGCCAGCTTGTGGCAAAGCCAGATCCTTAACCCACACAGCAAGGCCAGGGATTAAATCTGCATGCTCACAGAGACAACATCGGGTCCTTAACCTGCTGAGCCACCATGGGAACACACACCCTTGTCCTGTTCTACACCAAATATATTTCTACCTTAACTCAAGAAATAACACAAACGACACTTATTCTGCCAACAAAATCTGCAGTACAGAGATAGGAGTGGTAGTCAGAGCAAACACTTGCACAACACATACCGTGTCAGACCCAGGTTGAAGTAATTCACTGTAACACATAGAAACCCACCACCACTCCACAAGGTAGGTGCAATCCTTGACTTAAAAGATGAGAAAACTAAGGCACAGAGGTGACCCAGTGACTTTGCCCAAAGTCTAACAAATAAGAGGCAGAGCTGGATTAAAATTTAGGCAGGTCACGTCTGTGCTCGTAACTCCTACAAATGTGCTTAGCTGCTCTTTGTGTTTCTACAGTGGTTTTCTTGAGATCTCTGTTAGAGTACCTCTCTCAGATTGAAATTATTTCTTTAAGTGCTTTTTATCTCTTTGCCTGTGCCGTCCAATTCTACGGCCACTAAGCAACATGGCTACTTTAAACTCAAATTTAAATTAATTAAAATTAAATGAAACTAAAATTCAGTTTCTCACATTCCAAATATTCACTAGTCACGGATGGCTCCTAGCCATGACTCTGAACATACGCAACATTTCCCTCAATGTAAAAGTTACATTGGACAGTGGGGCTGGGCGGTGACTTCGTTGTAGGAACTTCGCCTCCCAGTCTGAGAGTTCTAGCAGCTAGCACAGCAGTTAGTGTGCATTAACCATTAAATCAATTAACAAACAAGACAAACAACAAAAGTGATTCATAAGTCAGCCTCTACTAGGCATCCGAAATGAACTTTTAAACACAATTCAAACTTTCCTAAAAGCTCAAAATTCTTAATGTTTTATGGAAGAAATTAATTACAGTCTTTTCAAAACACATGTCAAACTTTCTAATTGTCTGCACGCTGCTGACTTCAACACAGTCATGTTGGGAGATTTTTCAGATTCATAAACCTCCTGTCCACTGCCAAGTGGAGAATAAATCCTCCCCCTGCCCAAAACAAAAACAAAAACAAAAAACAAAACAAAACAAAAAAAAAAGTTTCCCAAGGATGTTTAAAATAAATCATGTTTAAGACCAGTTAATACCTCCCATTATATATGTTAACAAAAGGCTCCAGTGAAGGGACGACTACCTTCTGGCCTTTCCTATCCCTCTTCATTCATCCTCTGATCGCCATCCTCTTTCTTCTTCTCTCTTTCTTCTATTGGGTCTTCATCACTTAGCAGGACTAATGAGGGCATTTAAAATCTTCCCCCCTACACATCCAGCCCCTCTCACGCCACCCTCCCGGGCCTCTGCAACCTGCATGTGCTGATCTCTGACCTAAAGCATCCTTCACACTTTGGAGGAAATCCTCCCTATCTTTCACCATTAGCTGCCCTGTAAGCAGCCTTTCTTCTCAGCGCCTTAAATCACAGCAAGTACCAATCAAGCAATGTCACGACTACTGCACCACAGCAACAGTCTTTGTTTCCAGGTCCATTATTCTCTAGGCAGAAGTTTACTCAGGGAAAGAACCTGACACGTGAAATCAGAACCTAGTTCTACTCCTTATTGGCTGAGGCAATCTCTCGGTTTCTAGGTTTCTAGGTGTTCCTCAAACACCCAGAAAGTGTTCTGAGGATTATGCTTTTAAAAGGCTGTTTTGAGGGTTATGCTTTTAAAAGCTTGTTTTGAGGAAGATGCTTTTAAAAG
Source organism: Sus scrofa (assembly GCF_054392235.1). Classification (NCBI taxonomy): domain Eukaryota; kingdom Metazoa; phylum Chordata; class Mammalia; order Artiodactyla; family Suidae; genus Sus; species Sus scrofa. The sequence continues at coordinate 78,803,460 of NC_139387.1, read as the reverse complement.
CATGTGGAGTATTTGTAAAGTACTGAACATGTAAAGTCTGGCACCTAGCAAGCACTCAAGAAGTAATGCTATATATTTTTAAATATTACTACTGTCATACTCTAGAATATATATTATAGAAAACACCCTAGAGATGTGAAGAGAGAACAATATAGTAGTGACAAGCATACATCCGGCCAAGAAACTAACAGGAATGTGAGATGTGGAACTAGATTTGGGGAGCAAAGCTGGGGCTAGAAATTAGATTTGGGAGTAATATATATAAGGTGATGTTTAAGGCCAATGTTTGGTGGGACTTTTGAGAGACAAAGTGTAGATAAAACAAATAAAGACATATACAAAGAATTCTGAAAATCATTGATCCTGAGGTGATATTATGCTATACTTTAAAAAATTAAAAACATATTTAGTAAATGGCTTAAAGTATTTTTGAATGTGAGTCAATATTAAAAATATATGTGTGTACATATTACCTGAAGTTAGGAGAAGATCTAAGGCCTTCAATCCAACTGTTGACAGGCTGACACTGGCATTATGAACTGTGAGCATTTTAAGAATCAGTCTGTAATTTAAAAAAAAAAAATCAAGATAAAGTGAAATATCATACTTAGATGCTTGCTCTTTTACATACTGTTTTTCACTCACCCATATTTTTATTCATCTCATTGTAATCCATTCCCTGTATTGAAGCTACTGTATTTTTTTCTTCCTATAAATCTGAGTCAGGCTTATGACAATTAACAGGGAATTAGTATGAGTCTCAATAGAAAAGTTATAACTTTTTCCTCTAATATTCAAATTCAATTATTAGTCATGTCACTCAATACTATATCCAAAATAAATACCAAGGTATATGTACCAAGAGATCAAGCCCATTTTATATAATATAAACTTGTGAATTATATGTTATGCAGATTAATGCATTAAATTATAGAGAGATGTAATTAAAGTGTTGGTTTATATATATAAATGAAGAGCCATCTGAATTTTTAAATTTTTACTACTTTTGAAAAAGAAATTGATGTTTTTATTTTATTTTATTTATTTATTTATTTTTGTCTTTTTGCCTTTTCTAGGGCCACTCCCATGGCATACGGAGGTTTCCAGGCTAGGAGTCTAATCGGAGCTGTAGCCGCCAGCCTACACCAGAGCCACAGCAACTCGGGATCCAAGCCTTGTCTGCAACCTACACCACAGCTCACGGCAACGCGGGATCCTTAACCCACTGAGCAAGGGCAGGGATCGAACCCACAACCTCATGGTTCCTAGTCGGGTTCGTTAACCACTGAGCCATGATGAGAACTCCAAAATTGATATTTTATAATAGAAAATGAATCTAGTATCAATAGTATTTAATTGCTTCAACTTCACTAAATTTGAGTCCCTGAATCATCAATCCTAAAATATACAATCTTTAATCCATTCCTACCCAGGAATAACAGTTTGGCTGTTAGAAGAAGAGAGAGCCTGATGGCAGCCATGGTTCACCTAGATTCAAGAAACTTGGCATGTGGTCGGTCTCCAGCTGGTGAGCTGAGGAATTGAGAGACCTTGCCCTTCCACGCTGTCAATTCTCCTCCTACCTATGCTGCCCCTCCTCTCCTTGTACCATACCCACTATTCCTGACTTTATCACCTCACAAGAAATTTCTCCTTTAGTACGGTAAGTCTTTGGTGGGGGAGTCCTAAAATATAGGGAGATGTGTTTTATAACAACTTTCTGCTGGGAGTGGTCTAGTATGCTCCACTGGAGAAAGCAGTGTGACCTTCTTGCTCACCCCTGCTGGCCTAAAGGAGGGGTGTAATAAATATCTGATGAACAGAGGATGAATGAATGGCAGATGAGCGACCAAATAAATGAGTGCAGGAGATCCCTATAGAGGCATTCATGTTATGTAATGTTTGTTTAATTAAACAAATATTTGGTTTGTACTCAAATATGACTAGATGAGTTTTCCAGTGCTCCCTAAAGTTATAGATTCCTAATCTTTGGTGAAATTCTCATCCAAACCAAGGCACACATCACATTACAATTACTAGTGGAAAGTATAATTTGCCTAATTCCTCCTTAAATGCTGTATTCTTTCCAACTGAATCATAGAATTTCATAGATTAGTTTGGAGATGAGAACATATATTCATCAGAAATAGGCCTCTTTTCAAAGCACACCCCTGAGAAGCTGGAAATTGAAGAAGAGCAATGTGTATTTATCAAAGATTGAAAAGTGTATTAAGCACAGATATGCTCCCCTATGAACAAACAGCTCTTATTTGTTTAAATCTGAAGCCACAGTTGACACTAATAAACAATGCAAAAATGTAAAATTTAGTTTTGCATTATGCTTGTCACAAGCAATATGTCTTTGGAAGCAATATGCATTCACTTCTCTGCGGTAAAGAAAAGTCACCTTAGTATAAAGAACACCTAAAGTTGAGGACAGAAGATACTTTCTTAAATGTCAGGAGACAAAGTTATCCCAAAAAGATTTTTGTGGAAACCCATTTTTCTTCAGAAATTTTTTTCTTAAACAATTACAGCTAAAGAAGCAGTCTCATTTAAAAAGTCATTATGTTGCAAACTGCAATAACATAGCTTTTAAAGAGCTATGAAGATTTGGCTGCAGATGTGCTGAAAGATAATTTCTTCTTTTTTTCTTCATTTTGAAAGCTGTAGTTTAAGCTCATTAAATATATATGTATGAAGATACATAAATGTACTTTTAAAGACAGTAAAGTATAAACTTCTAAATTACTATTTATAGAACTAAAATTTCAGTTCCCATATTTTTGTTTTAAAGAACTAGTGGTTTGTATCAATTCTACTACTAAAAGATGAAAAAAAAATTTCTTCTTTGTTTGAATTCATAAGCAGTCATCAACAATCTACAACTTAACCAATTGTATAACTGTATCATCATACTATTAATATAGTAACACCTAACATTTTACCTCAAATGTTAGTTTTGCAATTCAATTGTTTACTATACTTCTGGGCTGAAAGCTCTCTATAAATAAGAATCATTGATTCAAGGAATACAATATGTATTTTAAGGGATTTTTACCAGACTGGCTTAGATTGCAAATATAATGTATCAAGGGGAGGGTTATCATATGTATAGATAAATATTTAATGCAGTTTGTTTTTACACATCTGTCATACTTACTGGTGAATCCCAAGGGCTTCCCAATCATGTCCAATATCCTGGGGTCCCATTAAGCTTTGCATTGTATTTGGACAGATTTCTATTAATTTGCATAAAAGTGACCAACCCACCTAAAAACAAGAAGGGCAAATATTCACATTAAAAAAAAATCATAGTGGAACACATTCAGCCAAATCTCTTCATTCTTAATAGAATAGATGATTACATTATTTTAAAAAAAATTTTTTTTGTCTTTTTAGGGCCACACCCTAAATATGAGCTGATGAGGTCTAGACATCACAAATGTCCCTCAGCTCTCTCACATTTCCAAATGAAGTAGGATCTTAACTGATGCATGTTAAATATATCTTCATTCAGTTCATGTATACATGATGCCATTTGAATGAGTTGCTCTTTACTTCTGAAAAAAAACACCATTTTTTTAAATATGATATTTTAATTCTAAACTAGAGATTAAATTGAACTCACTCTGCCTGCTTTATATTCCTCTCTAAATTTAAGGACTTTTTGATTCTTTCTACATATTACAGAACTACCCTTAATATGGTCAGAAAAAGAAAAACCAAAGGAAATAGAAAATGCATATATATACATGAAAATCTAGACATTAATGAAATAGTGCCTAAATATGATGTGTGATAAATACCCATATAATATGAATCCTGAAAGGAGGATTCACTGTCAGCTCGAACTACTCAGGGAAGAATACAAAACAGAAAAGTAGGATTTGAGCCAGATTTAGAAAGTAAATTTGGTCACTCAAAATGGGGAACCAGAACCTTGTAATAACACTGATGAGCTGGGAGAAAAGAAAGCAAGATGCTAAATGGTGTGGAGGCTGCTGGGAGAGTCTTATTACTAAATGAGCCTGGATGTGACAGTGGAGTTGAATGACACGGATAATTAAATGACCAGGTGAGAAATTTTTATGCAGCCAATAAGGAATAATGGCATAAGTCTCCTATATGTATAACAGAATAAACAAGGGGTATTTAACAAGATGAAAGTGATTACACAAGATCTCTTTACAACAGTATTTCTAGGAGTTCCCACCATGGTGGTGTGGAAATGAATCCAACTAGGAACCATGAGGTTGCAGTTTCCATCCCTGGCCTCACTTAGTGGGCTAAGAATCCAGCATTGCCCTGAGCTGTGGTGTAGGTCACAGATGCAGCTCAGATCTGGCGATCTGGCGTTGCTGTGGCTGTGGCGTAGGCCAGCAGCTGTAGCTCCGATTAGACCCCTAGCCTAGGAACCTCCACATGTCATGGGTGTGGCTCTAAAAAGACAAAAGACAAAAGACCAAAAAAAAAAAAAAAAAAAAAAAAAGGTATTTCTAGATCTTTTCTGGATTAAGCAATGGAATAAACAATGGGTATTTAACAAGATGAAAGTGATTAGAGAAGATCTCTTTACAATAGTATTTCTAGATCTTTTCTGGATTAAACATGAATTGCTTTATGCTGTCACTACTTCCTCTTGCTTGATTTCAAATTCCTTGAAAAGGAAGTAGTTTCCGACTGCTATTTTTACCTGTATTTAAGTAGGACAACCTCCTCCACATAAGCTGAATAGATATTGACAATCCAGATGTCATGGAAACCAGCTGTTTTTGTGCTTTCATAAAATACATCAAGACTATTTTCCCCTGATATTTTTAAAAATAACATTCGGAACACCTTCTGGTGGGAAATAAATCACACCTCACATAGGATGCTATACTCATCACTGTACCTGCATGGCTGACTCAAGAAGAAAACCTGTTTCGGTTGGTGAAATAGCAGCATCAGTAATTGCTCTGCAAAAAGATTGAGGCAACTGAGCTTCTACAACTAAATAGAAACGCTGGCAGCAAAGCAGAGGTAACAATTGATCCATTAATGTATCAATTAAAAGCTTTTTTTCCAAAGAGAGAAGGTTCCCATCTTGCACAGTTTTAACAGAATTATTAAACTGGTAGCTTCACTTTATTATAGTTATTCTGTAAACTCAAGTATCTAATTAATGCACAACGGGAGAGAGTCCAGGGGTTAGAGAAAATTTTACTTTCATATATTTCATTCACTTACTTCAAAGGTTGAAACTGTGTGGATAAAGAGAAGTAATGTAAAATTGAGGAACACAGAGAAATAATCAGATGACTGGCAAGAAAAGAAATGTATAAGACAGCCAGCCTAACTACCAATTCTCTAAAGACTGTCCTTTATTAAGGAGAATTAATAAAATATGAAAGAGCATTGAAAATAAAAATTCAGAGTCTGGAATGTCATGCTAAATGAATTCTGAAAACAAACCTTACAATTTGCTTTTGAAGGATCTTTACTACGTTGATTCCTTAAATTTATTGAGTGCTTTTAATTCAGCACTTCCAACTGATTCAACATTACAAAGCATTAAAGGACATCTATACAAACTACACCAATATCATGAAGAAATCTGAAGGAAAAAATCCACTTTCTTTCAAGTGAAGTATTAAAATACCAGTAGAGATCTCACTTGCCATCCCTTTGATAAAATCAATGATAATTTAAATTGATTCTGTCACTGTGCAGAGTATTTGTACCAATCCATTGTACTTTTTGTTTTGTTTTGTGTGTGTGTGTGTGTGTGTGTGTGTGTGTGTGTTTTCTTTTATGGCCAAGATATGAAAGGTTCCTGGCTAGGTGTCAAATTGCACCACAGCCACCGCAACACCAGATCCAAGCCACATCTGTGACCTGCACTGCAGCGTACATCAACGCTGGATCCTTACCCCACTAAGTGAGACTAGGGATTGAACCCGCAGGCTCACAGAGACAATGTCAGGTCATTAACCCACTGAGCTACATCAGGAACTCCCCACAATGCTTTTTTACTAATGTGAAAAGTTTGTGAATTCAGCAGCTAATATGTGACAGAAAGAGATTTTGCAGGCATGTGGAGACTTGAAGCCATAACTCTGTCAACTAGCTCTGTAATCCTAAATCAGCTACTTACTCTGAGGAACAAATATTCAGTGAGATTTCTGAGAGGGTAGTGAGCCCTGCGAGAATCAAATGATATAATATACATAATCCCCTTTGGAGATTAATATACTAATGGTGCTGTAACCGATAATTCTAGTCCATAAAATTACCAAATCAAAAGACAATTCCTTATTTTTCTTACATAAGTGGTCTCTGCTACCTACTGGGCAAGGATATCGAATGACATTCATAACTACTCCAAGCAAACACGTCCAGGCTTGGACAGTTTTAAATGAAGAAGAATTAGGTGGTGGGTATATTCCAGGCTCCCCTGGATTCACACATCTAGCCCCGCCTCCTCTGGTCCGTGCAGACCAAAGCCCCCCCAGGGCCCAGTTGTTCTCAGTTGGACCCAGCAGAGGAGACTCTACCAAGAACAGAAGCCAAGGAAGGGACTGCCAGACAAGGTACTTTTGACACCAAAGCAGAGACAGGTAAGAAGGGATGATGTGGGTGGAGAGCAGCAAGCACAGTAAAGCCATCACTGAAAAGTGACTCCTATTTCACAGGCAAAATCCAGACATTAGCTGCCAAAAAGGACAGTGTCTTTATTATGCCTCTCTCTTTTCATGATTTTATTTGCTAACAGCCTGAAAAATGAATCATCAGATGAGATATTTCAGCTGAAGAAAAATTAAAGCAACCATTTATCTGAGTTATAAATATCTTTTTTTTTTTTTTTTTGTCTTTTTGCTATTTCTTGGGCCGCTCCCACAGCATATGGAGGTTCCCAGGCTAGGCGTTGAATCGGAGCTGTAGCCACCAGCCTACACCAGAGCCACAGCAACGCGGGATCCGAGCCGCCTCTGCGACCTACACCACAGCTCACGGCCACGCCGGATCCTGAACCCACTGAGCAAGGCCAGGGATGGAACCCACAAGCTCATGGTTCCTAGTCGGATTCGTTAACCACTGCGCCACGACGGGAACTCCTGAGTTATAAATATCTTTACATAAAAGAAGCTAGGTATATGATTACCCAGACAAGACATAGCTGGACAGAGATACACATAAAGTAGATAGATATAGATCTAGAGATCCAGATAATTCTTAACATCTGTCTAACCTCTCAAGTAGATATTAAGAAACACTGCACCTCAACAAAGTTCAATCATCTTTCCCTTCAGGACTTAACAGTGCAAATGAAAAAAACTGATTTTAGTTCCCCAAATCTGAAAATCTACAAAGGAAGTTAACCTCACGCAGTACTTCTGTTTTGACTGTTAACACATCCTTAATTATCATCTTAAGGCTCCTTTTTAAATATATCTAAGACATTGAACAATTTTCTGGGTTTCCTACGGTGCAGATTCTAAAAGTTTCACTGTTATATTCATTTTATATGAAAACAGTTAAGAAGTATAAATTTAAATTCACAGAGGAATCCTAAAATGTCACTTTCTTTAGCTAATACAAGGTGTACTACAATTAAAGAAGGTTAGAAAGCTATCTTCAAGTTAAAAAAAAAAAAACCTTAAACCTATAAGTTTGCCAGTAACTTCATTTTATTAATTTAATTATTATTAATGCTATTACTGTTCATTATTCCTCTTTCCCAAACTATTCACAATGGTGTCACCTCTAGGACACAACCATTGGGAAGATTCTTAGAATAATTTGATCTAAACACTGATGAACTCATCTAGCCATTAACAGAATGAAATCTTAACCTATTATTAGTCCCCTCCCACCACCATCCATATTCTGCCAATCAACTGTATAAAGTTGCTTCTTAAAGACACCTAGGAGCACACTGTAGGCCCTTTTACGCCCTTAGCATTTGATAATGCTTCCATCTTAAAATCACAGTCAGTGGATTGTCAAGCCAAATCTCAGAAACAACCCAGAACTCTGGGTATAGAATACTGACAGAAAAACATCTATTTCCAAAGAGAAGGGGGAACGGGCAAAATGAAAACAACTCCTTTACCTGCTGCACACTAGCGACTCTCATATACGAGTCCAAGACGATCAACAGAGGCACGTGGACATTTTTGTCTTGAAATAACCTGGAGGCTGGAAAAGAAGGGGGTTAGGGGAAAAAAGCAAAGTCACGATTCATGGCACCCCTTTTAAGTCTGAATAGGGGGGAGAAAGCAAAAGAAGTGAGGCCAAGACCTTCCTAAAATTGTCGGGTCCTTTCTGTCTCAAGGAACAGAGAGTTTGCGGCTTCTCAAGAGTCCAGGTTTGTGGTGCCACAAAGTTCAGGGGAAGAAAGTTTGCAAAAAAAGGGGGGGTGAGGGGGAACCGGGGCAAAGGAACGGCTTCCCTGCAAACCCATTACCGTGGTCGGCGTAAGTGAACACCAGCATATCCTCCAGGATTTGGACCAGCGTCTCTATCTGTTTTCCTTCTTGGACATTGTTCAGCCTGACTATCAGTTTCTTCAGAGCTTCCTCGTCCTCCTCCTCGCACCCCTGGCAGCTGCCACTGGCCATGACCGACCCAGCTCCGAACGGGCCGCCCCTCCCGCACGAAGGCCGGCCGCTCCGGGAAGGGGGCGAGCGCCGCTCAGCATCTGCGGCCAGCGTTCCCCGCCGGCCCCATGGGTCCCCACGCCCGTTTAAGGGCAGGCGGCGGCTCCCCGCCCCGCGCCGCCCTCCCGCGCCCTCACGCCAAGCCCTCCTCCGCTTCCTCCTCCCCGACCCGGGGCCAACACTCAGCTCCGGGGCCTGCAAGACGTACGGCCGGGGCGGGGCGCAGCGGAGAAAGCAGCGGCCGGCCGGGACCTGGCGGGAGCCGGCTGGGCCCGGGCGAACGTGGCGGTGGCCCCCGCGCCGGCTGAGACGGGATCCCCGGCGGGCGCGGGCTCCCGGGACCGGATCCCGCTCGGGGCGGCGTCGCCGCGGCCCGGAGTCGCACAGGAAGAAAGGGCCTCAGCGGACTCCGCCGAGAGCCCAGGCCCCGGGCGCTGCAGCGGCAGGTAGCGCGTCCCCCCGGCCCGACCCGCCAGCCTGGGCGCCCGCAGCCCCGCGGAAGGTCTGGGAAGTAAGCAGAAGAAAAATAAAAGCTGCCGCGGATCTCCACATGTAAGAAGAGAATCGGGGCGTTGGGAAGAGAGGACGCCGCCCCGTTGGCCCCTTTTAGGAAAACATTCTCCTTAGAGGTCCCCCTATAGGAATGAGTAATTTCCCCCCAAGGGGAATGGAGAGAGCGTTAACCACCAAAATGTACCCAGTAAAATGCTTTTGTATGGTTGTGGTTGTTGGTAGGGGAAGAAATTTAAATATATATATTTAAATATATATATATATTCCTGTGGGTTATTTGAAGCTCTGTTGGTCAAAAGGCCACTAAAACACTAAAATTAAACTTTTGAAAATTTGAGTTTACGCTAGGAAAGATCTTAAATATTGAGGCACGCCAAAAAGTAATCAGTTCTCGGCGAAACTAAAAGTAAAGAAAAACACAGGGGTAAATGAAATGAAAAGGTAGAATGCAGAAAAGTTGAGCGATAGCAAACCTCCCATTGTTTATATTCAAAACTACTGAAGTTTTTGAGGTTTGGTTTGTTTTCTAAGTACCATAGCAATGTGTTTTTCAGGAAGAGAAACCTAAGCAAGAAACACTAAAAACAGGGCTGGACTGAGATGAGCTATTGCAGGCAGATCTGTCTTGGAGTAAAGGTGGGGTCCTTCACAAAGGAGAAGATGGGACTGGAAGTCAGCACTTCACAATTTTAGATCCTTTGTTTTCACTTCTATTACCCAATTCTGATTACAATCTGAAAGAGATAAGACAGCCTCTTAGCCTCCTCTCTGAGGAAATGGAGATTTATGGTCTATAAGAGAAGAGCACTGTTGGAGTCAGACAGATGAGACGATGAGAGTCAGGACTGACACACAGGTAGCTCTAACCTCCAAGTGAAGGTTCTTTGCCCTCTTACCACTTTAATAAACATGAACTAGGCTTCCGTAATTTGATTGGAAAGTCAAATTCAACCTGAATATTGTGACTACATTTTGTTGTCATAGATACTTTTAATCTTTTACAGACACAGGCTTAGATGTTCACATTTGAAATGACAAAAATATTAGGATTTGCTTAGAAGTAATCCAATGGTGGAGAAAGGGTTGGGATGTGTGGAGGCAGAGATGAACCGATACCAACTTTTGACCTGATAATAGTGGACAATGGCTGATGGGTTCATGTGGATTACTGTATTATTTTCTCTGCATAAAAATTTCCTTAACGAAAAAGTAAGGGAAAAAATGCATCTGTCAGCCTTTTCATCTCTATCATACCTAAAGTGTATCTTTTCTTAGCTGAATTTTTTTCAACTTCTGACTAACCAGTCAATATCACAGGTATTACTAGAAAATGCTCCCTTTCAAGACTTCCTTCTCATTCCTTTGAATCAGATTCTCCTTCCCAGTCTACTGGATTATTAACTTGGCGAAAAATAAAAATATAGCTCCTTCCCAAAGAAAAATAAATCTAAGTAAAAAGGTATCCCCTCTTTTGCTCAATTTGTTCATCCATTTATTGGCTATTTATTGTCCAATATATATCAGCGAGACTGGGGGTAGGCAACCTGGGGATATGAATTCTCTGCTGGGAGCATTCTCCCAAACTACTGCCATGGTAAGGCAAAGTATCTTCTTGGCTTTCAAAAATGTTTAAACAATGGACTAAAATCCCAACACTTATTAACTCTTCAGATAGTTAACAGACTGAAAAGGAAAGTTCCAAGCACAAATTCATGATAGAGGGAGTGTTCAGTGGAGAATAAAGTGGTGTTGGAACATGTGCCTAACTTTCTGGGAAGAAAAGAAAAAAAAAGACATTGCTAACTACAGCAAATTACCAAAACAAATTCTAGATGGACTAATATATTAGATGAAAATAACTAAAAAGAAAATACAAATCAACAGATACTTAATCTTGGCATGAGAAAACATAAAAATTAAGAAAGCAAGAGTTCCCGTTGTGGCTCAGTGGAAATGAACTTGACTGGTATCCATGAGGATGCAGGTTCAATCCCTGGCCCTGCTCCATGGGTTAAAGATCTGGCATTGCCTTGAGCTGTGGTGTAGGTGGCAGATGCAGCTTGGATCTGGCATTGCTATAACTCAGCCTGCAGCTCTAGCTCGGATTTGACCCCTAGGATGGGAACTTCCATGTGTCACCAGGATATCCCTAAAGAAACTATGGAAGATAATTATATGTGACTCAATAAAAATTCAAATTCTCTATAGTTAAAGAAAAGAACATAAATGAAACTAAAAGTCAAGTGGCAAACTGAAAATAAAAGTTTATGATACAAATGACAAAGACAGTTATCCTTAATAATTTAGAAGTTTTTATAAATCACTGGGGGAAAATGACACAGGTACCCCAGAAGAAAAATGAATTAAAGTTTTGAACATGAAATTCACTGTTAGTGGATAATAAATATAAAATGATATTCATCATTATATACTAATTGTGTTCCTAAATATCAATAACAGTTATAAAATGTATAATAAAACGATGACAAAGAAGGGAAAGCTTGGGAATACTTTTTTTAACTTTTAAAAAACTTTTATGAAGAAATTATTAAATTATATTAAAAGGCTTTATTAAAAAGACATAAATGAATAGGCCAAATCAACTAATTAGAAAATCAGATATCAAAAAGATGCCAATTCCCCACAAAGTAGTAAAAATAATGCAAATCTAATGAAAATATATGCAGTAATTTTTTATAGATTTTAATATGCGTGAAGGGCCTAGAACAGTTGAGACACCTTTGAAGAAGGACAAAATAGGAGAATTGCCCAATTAGACATTGATTCAGGGCCTCTAATAGCATTTATCAATTTTCCAGAGGAGGAAAAATTGCCTGAGAATGTCTTCCTGTGAATTAGAAAAATGTGCCCCTTCTTCCAGGCAGACAAAGCCTCGTGCCAGGGTGTATGAAGCAGGATTTGGATTTTAGACTCCACCCATCTTTCAGCCTGGTGTCCTAATGCCAAGCATAACCTGTACGACATACGAAGCAGTGCTTTAAATCTTACATAATGCTATAAAAACTAATCTGTGTCTTATTGGTATTATGCAACATAATTAATGAAAGATTACCAAGAACCCAGAAGTATACTCTTACATATGTGGAAATTGAATACGGGAGACATTGCATTGTGTACCATTGGGAAGGGAATGGATCATTTGATAAATGAATCTGAGACCACTGGTTTAAAAAAAAAAATTGAAATCATACCACTACCTCAAACCATATTAAAAAATAAACTCTATGTTCGAAGTTCCCTTGTGGTAGAGCAAGTTAGGAGTCTGGCATTGCTGCAGCTGTGGCACAGGTCACAACTGCACCATGGGTTCGGTCCCTGGCCAGGGAACTTCCACATGCTGCAAGTGCAGCCAAAAAAAAAAAAAAAAAAAAAAAAGTTTGCTAATTGGAGTTATCATGTGGTACAGTAGGTTAAGGATCCAGTACTGAAACCAGTGGCTTAGGTAGCTGTGGTGGCGCGGGTTTGATCCCTGCACTGGGAACTTCCACATGCTGCAGGAATGGTAAAAAAAATAAATAAATAAATTCCATGTTGGGTTGGATAATTTTATATGAAAAAGAAAACAAAATGTTTTGAGGAAAAAGTGATCATTTATGACCTTAAGATAGGGAAAGACGGAGTTCCCGTCGTGGCGCAGTAGTTAACGAATCCGACTAGGAACCATGAGGTTGCGGGTTCGGTCCCTGCCCTTGCTCAGTGGGTTAATGATCCGGCGTTGTCGTGAGCTGTGGTGTAGGTTGCAGACGCGGCTCGGATCCTGTGTTGCTGTGGCTCTGGTGTAGGCCGGTGGCTACAGCTCCGATTCAACCCCTAGCCTGGGAACCTCCATATGCCGCGGGAGCGGCCCAAGAAATAGCAAAAAGACAAAAAAAAAAAAAAAAAAAAAAGATAGGGAAAGACAAGACATAATCACTACAGTCCATAAGGGAAAAGATTGTTAAATTAGAATACAATAAAATTTAAAATTGAAAACAAAGACTCCATCAACAAATTGAAAAGGTGACCACAGGCTGGAATATTTTTGCAGTGCATATAACCAAGAAAATTTTAATAAGAATATGTAAAAAGAACTATCATAAAGAGAACTATAGTCTGGTTTTTATATACAAAAAAGATTTGAGGCATTTATAAAAAAGAAAATGCCACTGAACTTATCAAATGATGCTCAATCCCCTAAGAATATGAGAAGTGCAAACTAAAGCCATAATGAGATACAATTTCACACCCTTCAGATTAACCAAAAAATGTGAAGCTTGATAATGCCAACGATTAGCTGGGATGTAGAGGAGCTAGAATACTTATACCATACCAATAAGGGTTTAAATCAAATCACTGTAGAAAGCAATATGGCAATATCTAATAGAGCTGAAAATGCATGTATCCTATGATCCAGCACTTTCTTTCCAAGGATACTCCTTGAAGAAACAATCACATATGCGTAGGAAATTTATATAAAAGGTTCAGTTCAGCATTCTTTGCTTGTAATGAAAATGAAAATCACTTGAATATGCATCAACACTTACATTGCATATATTTATATAAAGGACTCATATAAATCTGTGAAAATTACTGAACTAGAGCTTCATGTATCAATATGACTAGCAAAAAAATATAATACTGTGATTTTTTAAAATTTCATAGTCTACTGTGGTTTCAATACTGGAATACTAAACACGCAAAGTTACATAGTATAGAATATAACAATTATGCATGGGATTAGTAAATTCTAGCTAGTGGTTACCTCTGGAAAGAAATAAGTAAAAATGCATCTAGGAAGAATAAATTGGAGATTAGAATTATATAGGTAACTTTATTTTCTTAAACTTATTGGGTACGTGACTGTTCATTATATTATTATCTAAGCTCCATATTTCTAACATATCATAATTTTAAAAAAATGTATGTTCAACTTTACTGATGCTCAAAGTAATAAATAAAACAATGAATTAAGTCCTTTCGTTCATCAAATTGACAAAAAAATCCTTGCAATTTGTATGGGAGTTTATAAGTAAGGAAATAAATTATTCATAATATATAAAAGTAGAACACAAAATTATAGATTTTGATACAAAATTTCTAAAAATAACCAAAAATGAAATGACTGAGAGTAGATAATAAACACATGTGTAAAAGGGGTTCTCGTGAGGTGATGATAGAATTATAAGTGATTATTATGCTCTATGTATTTTTCTAAATTTTAAAATTCTTCACAGCAAATAATGTATTATGAGAAATAAGGCATAGAAATTTCTAAAATATAATCTTTTACTTTAAAAGTAGAAAACACTTGGAGAACATGACTTACCACACTAGTAAATATGAAATATTTTCTATGGCACAAGCAAAACAGGAAAATTCACACTGAATTCTAGCAGACTCTTTGGATATATGCTGTAATTTAAAAGACTACACAGCCCACAAACAAGAGCCCAAGAAATATAAGCTTGTTCTCCAAAATACTTCACTGATGGCTGTAAATTCCATGAGACTATCTTGAGTTTTGTTCTATACCCACACTCCAAAACTGTTCCTGGCACCAAGTAACCATTCCATAAACATCTGTTACTTGGATGAATAACTGAATGAATATAAATGGGAGACCTGAGGAGTAAAACAGTCTTTCCAAGTCATCACTAAAAAGCAGAACTGAAATGTGTGACAGTGAATTCTCAGACTTTCAGGCCAATTTTTTTCCATCATTTTGCTATTCTTAGGTGAGTTTCAATAAACCAGAGAAAGGCTGTTTAATCACTGACACTCTGCTTACCCTTTATCATCTGTGCCTTATATATACAGAAAGTAACTTTTTTTCCAGTTTCTGAACTAAAGATAAAGGTTACAACTGCCCTTGTGATGTGCTATACTTCCCCTATCAGTCGAAATAATCTCCCATGAAAATCAAATCTGAGTTACACTGAGATTAGAACAGCAAAGCATCCACAGTTTTCATTTTGGTTTGCTCAGGAAATCAGTCTCCAAACTTATATGCTAGCATTTTATTCTGGTTTAAAATTTTTAGAAGTTCATAGGTATGTTATGAGTTATTATAGAGAATCAGAAACAGTATCATAGAAAATCAATTTAGTGTCTATTTTATTAAAAATAGATCATTGCCTTTATGCTGCTGGGTGTATTAGGGGTGATCAAAATACTTCTTGAATTGAAAAATTAATTCTTATAGTATTTAATCTCTACTGATAAAATAACATTAAGGATAAGAAAAGTTAGAGTTCCTGCTGTGACAAAGTGAGTTAAAGATCTGGCGTTGCCACAGGTCACAGCTGTGGCTCAGATTCAATCCCTGGCCCGGGAACTTCCATATGCAGTGAATGAGGCCAAAAAAAAAAAAAGAAAGAAAGAAAGAGAAGAAGAAAAATTAAACAATGAGTCTTTTTTATTGCATTCCTTCATAGGAAAAAAAGGTGACTTAAAATTTCTTTTCCGGAGTAATTTTTTTATGAGTTAATAATTAAATGGTATCCTTAGAACATAGTGTCATATCCCTACCAAGAGTAGTTATAAAATAAAGGCACATACATGCTTAAGTTCCTGATGAAAATATATGTATCAGTCATTACTTTCACCACTAGTACTAGAGTTTCTAGGAAATTCAGATGACTATCATAAGTGAATGATTTTATTACAATCTATTACAAGATGTGTACATCTTTCTAGACTATTTAAAAATTTGATCATTTAGAATTTTTTTTTAAATAAACCAGAAAGCAAATTTGGGCTATAAAACCAAACATATTCCAAAATATTCAGTTGTTAAATCAATAGCTATTGTGTACCTACTGTGGTTGAGCTCTGTTTTGTATGTTAAGGACCCAAAAGACACAATCTCCACCCTGAGCTACTGCGAGACAGATTGAGACAATTATAAAGTAAAGCAACACAAGGAAGTTGAAAAAAGGAGCCCAGAAGACATAGTGAGGGGGTGGGTAGAGGAAAGGGGGGAGAATGGAGGCAAGTGCATAAAAGGGGAAGTGTTTACTAGTAAGCTTAGGGCAGGAAGGACTGAGAAGTGTCCTTTGGGTTGGGTAACATGGAGGCCTTACTGAGGATTCTGCACAGGGTGAGCCCTGAAGCCCAAGTTCTACGCTCCCTGAGCCAAGCAGGGAATGTGAACGGAATGAGGGCTTTACAAGAGCAGTGAGTCTCTGGGTATCTTTTGGATACTAATGAAGTGTTATTTCTCACACTTCAAGTATCTGAAAGAGCATTCTGAATCTACGTCTTGCCTCTTATTATCTCTTCATCAGTGTTAGCTTTTCCCCCAAATTAGCATTTCTTTCCATGGACAAACAAGAGTCCTGCTCAAAAAAACATAAGTTGCTACCAATAGTTGGAAATTTTGTTTTATCACACACCAGGCAATAAAAATGTTTATACAATCTTGGTTGTTATTGGCAGCCAAAACATGGGAACTGTAGGAAAGACTTCTCAACAAGAACTTGGGAGGGAAAAAAATGAAGCATAAAACCAGCAAAAGTAGATGAGACCAAAAATAATATATTAATATCACTTCAAAGAGATACAGCTGTACCTAGGCTGGCAACACTATATTTAACTAGTGAAATATATTAACATATCTAAACACCAAATATATTTACCTGAAGGGAATTGGTTGGACAATCATGAAACACAGATGATCAAAACCGGCAAACTTGGGTAATGCCCTCCCAAGAGAGGTTCTTATTAAGATAAGTTTTAGGAGAGAAGTAGAACAAAAACGTATTGCACTGTTGGAGAGTGTGTCTTGATCATTGGATTTGGGACCCTCTGATAAATCTACCCTCTAATGAATGAATGAATTTAACAACTGTTTATTGAACATCTGTTATGTGCCAGGCACTGGGGATATGAAAGTAAATGTTGAGTTTACCATCTAGAGATGTTATAGTGCTGAGTGATAAGTACTGTGATGAGATGTGTATAGGTTACTGTAAGACTAGATTAAAAAGGGAACATTTTGGAATATGAAAATAAAATCAGAGAAGGCTTTCTTCTCATCTGGAAAGCACAGGCCTGGAGGTGACAGAGAGCAAAACAAACATTCCAGAAATTCACCTTAGTCAGTATGAATAGAACCAGGAGGGCAAAAGAGAGTTGATGCATGTTGGATTCCTCTGGAAGCAGATTCTGAGACAAATATCAGTGTGGAGATTTATTAGAGAGTACTCTTTATTAGGGAGTGTGCAGGGAGGGAACAAAATAATATCGAGCAGAGAGAGAGGTTGGGCTGCGACACAAGTGTCAGCAGAGAGCTCAGTCAAAAACACGAGGCACTCTGAAACCGAGATGGGCCTCAGAGTGGTTCTGAGTTGAGATAATGGGACCAGGTCTTTGCTCTTTTATGTGGGCCAGTGATTGGATGGAAGTAATTCTGGGAATGGGGAGTGGCATGACCTTGCATGAGAGAATTCCCTCTAGCTAAGGCAATTATGAAAAGGGCTCTCTGCCAACAGTAGTCCCAGGAGCTCGCAGATCTGGTAGCTGAAATACAGCATACCGCAAGACAAGTGGAAGAAAAAGCAGGGAAGGTCAGAAAAGATCACGTCGTGAAGGTCATTGAAAGTCCTGTTAAGAGACTTTGGCCTCTACCTGGGGAAAACAGGGTGGCCACTCCAAAGTTTTACTTAAGATGGTGACATTCAAAGATTTGTGCTTGCAAGTGATTGTCTCGGCAAGGGTATTCTTTTAGGGTGGGGAAAGGGACCTAAAAGAAAAAAATTGGAGGAAAAGAAGATTGTGTTTGGAGGCTCTTGAAGGAATCCAGGAGAGAGATAATTGTGGCCTGAATGAGGCCATGAAGTAAGAATGAAAAACAGCAATGAATTTAAAAGAAATTTCAGTCACAGGATGGGCTGAACTTGGTTTTTTGTTTTTTGTTTTTTTTCTTTTTATGGCCACACCCGTGCAGCATATGGAAGCTCCTAGACTAGGGGTGGAATCGGAGCTGCAGCTTCAGGCCATAGCCACAGCCACGGCAACACCAGATCGAAGCTGCACTTGCAACCTACCCTGCAGTGTGCAGCAATGCCAGATCCTTAACCCACTGAGCAAGGCCCCCGAATCCTCAAGGACAGTATGTTGGATTCTTAACCTACTAAGCCACAACAGGAACTCCTTGGTTATTGATTTTAATGCAAAGGTGCAAAGGAGGAAATATGAAACTTACCAATTAAGGGATAGCAGTGCCATTTACCAAGGCAGAAGCACCAGAAATGCAGTAATGCCCAGTGGGGTGGAAAAAGGAGACAGAGAACAAGTTTGGGTTTATAAACATGGATTACCTGTCTGTGGTACAGACAAGCGGTAAGTCAGAAAGTGAAGAGGAAATATGTGCCTCCACATTTGTAGTGTTGCCTCCAAATTCAATATAGAAAATAATCCAGAAGGAAAAAGGAAATCTGGAAAAAAGCTGTAGAACTAAAGAACACATTCATTCTACAAAAAAAGGTGGACTTCAAAAAAGGTGATAAAGAAAGAATAGTCCAGGTAGGAGAAAAATCCATGGAGAACGATGAGTGAGAGACCAAGGAGACAATGAGCTCAGGGGGCAGGATACCATCATGGCTCAGAATTTTCAGCAGAAAAACCAGGGGTTACCCTGCCCAGTGCTGTACCTGGTCAGCAGTGTGAGCCAAAGCCAGACCACGGGGGACAGAACCCATGAGTTGTCAAAGAAAGCATGTATCCTGGAGGTGGGGTTGGGTGGCTTCAAGAGCAGGGCATTTTTAAAATCTGACTAGTATCCATGAGGATGCAGGTTCGATCCCTGGATTCGTTCAGGGGGTTAAGGAGCCAGCGTTGCTGTGAGCTGTGGTGTGGGTCGCAGACACAGCCTGGATGTGGCATTGCTTTGGCTGTGGTGTAGGCCAGAGGCTACAGCTCCATTTCAATCCCTAGCCTGGGAACCTCCATGTGCCACAGGTGTGGCCCTAAAAAGACAAAAATAAAAATTATAAAAGAGAGTAGGGCAATTAAAAAAACTTATTTCATTAAAAGTGTACTTGATACACAGTGTTGTGTTTCCGGTGTACAGCAAAGTGATTCAGTTATATGTATACACATTCTTTTTCGTATTCTTTTCCAGTATGGTTTATTACAGGACATTGAATATAGTTCAAGGGTGAGGCATTGTGCATTGTCTCATGACACAGAAATTTAGAAGAAAAGGCCAAGAGGAGACAGTCTATCGAATGAACTCCAAGCGGAGGCCCTGCAGGCATGGGACAGGGGAATATAAAGAACAGGATTGGAATTTATCTCCGGAAGATTTGGGAGTAAACTAAAGAAAGGAGGAAGAGTCATCTGTGGAAGCAGGTGAGTTTGTAGGTAGCATCACAGGAAATAAGCAGAGTTCCCACTGTAATGGCTGGAGGTGTGTGAGGTCCTCCATGAAAGTGAAGGATAGGGACGTGTTGGAGTTGGCCATTAGAAGAAAGTTTTGAATTTGTGTTGGATGGGAGCATACCTTAACTAGGTAGCTGGTTGCTTCTAAACATTTAAATCATCTAGTTACTTTTCTGATGTCGTGCACAGCAAAATAACTAGTGTTTGTAAGTTGACTTTCTCAAATTTTTTTAGTTATTGCTACAGTGGTTGTTAGTTACAGGGAAGAAACGTACAATGCAGGATGATATGTATATTCTGGTCCTCAGGGAAACTGTATTTCTCATTGTAAATCAGTACATTAACGTATTTGCTTGCTAGTACTTGGAATGTTAAGTTTGGTTTATGTGAATGCCCTTGAACAAGTTCAATGTGAATGTGTTGACTTTATAGGGCAGGGATTTGGGCCATCAAGTCTGGGGCACAGGAAACCATGCCAGGTTGGCCATGCACTCTGGGAGAAAGCCTCTTGGAGGAGAGCCAGCCAGACCGTTCCTGTTTTCCTCTGTCTTGAATTTCATACAGTCTTTCAAACTTTGCAATATCAATTATGAGACTTACCTCAAACCACAGCCAAACCAGGAAAAAATAGAGCTGGAAGTATCACAGCGAGAGAGAAAAATCAGTTTAAGTCAATTCTAAAAGAAAAGGATCAGAAAGGGAAATTTTTGATAGAAAATAGAACAAAACTTCTGAAGTATTGACAGTCAAGGTGACCATTTTCTTCTCTAAAGTCACATCATTTCTTCATTTGCTCATTCAATCTCTATTTATTAATTACCCACTACCTATTGGGATGATGAGATTAGCTCCCTTCCCTCCAGTATCTACTGCCAAATACTGCCAAGATGAAATTTGCAGAGGGAATAATAGCACAGAACAAAACAGAAAGGATACTTAGCTAGTCAGTCTCTTGCTGACAAATTTCTTCTGTGATTCAATCCAATTGCTGAACAATTCAAAGAGATTAACCAAAATAATGTACTATATTTACCGCAAAATAATATATTAAGGTATTAAAAAAATCTTTTAAAATGAAAATAGTATTGCTCAAAAAGAAAGTCAGATTAGACATCAAGGAATTATCATCTTTATTTTTCTGATTTGAAGAATATACAGAGGAGAATGATAGAGGACATTTCTATACAACAAGTTAGTACAAATGTTGCAACTGAAAGCTAAGTCTCCATGATAAAAAATATTAATAAGTTAATATAAATATCCAGAATAGGGTTTTATCATCAAAATGTATTATATCCTTAGGAATATTGTAGAAAGCTCTTTAAACTTGAGGCTAAAAAAAAAGAATAATAAAAAAGTAAATCACAGGGGAGCCATACAACACAGAAATACAGATTTCACCATATTCTGCAATAGATGCTTGGCAAGAATAAGAGAAATAGAGAAGAAGAAAGTGATAACAGAAGTTCTGCTGGTAGGGTTTTTTTATTGTTACATACACATGCATATATTCTGTATATAAATGATCCCAAAGAGAGTAACAATTATTTTTAAAGCTAGGATCTTAATCTCTTGCTACAGCAGAGAGAAGAAAGAGAAAGAGAGCATGGCTTGCAGATATAGAACTAGCCATGAGAGCGTGACTATTCTCCTCAGGTTTGGGATAGTTCTTCCTACCTCTGCCTCAAGGACTTTACGAAAACATCCTGGGCATAGTTTAAAGCCATTTTACTCAGCATTGAGGAATGCTTATGTCGGGCAGGAAGTTTCTTGCCACAGATGGCTACATAGGAAATAAAAGGGGGAATCGGCCATTAGAAATAAAGGGGCACAGGGACTTCCCTGATGGTGCGGTGGATTAAGGATCCGACATTGTCACTGCTGCAGCTTGGGTCACTGCTGTGGTGCAGGTTCTATCCCTGGCCTGGAAATTTCTGCATGCAAAGGGCACAGCCAGAAAAAAAAAAAAAAAAAAAAAAAAAAAAAAGTTTTAAAGCTAAATAAATAAATAAGGGGACACAAACTTTACTGAGCACCTATGAATCCTACTTTATGCAATACATTTTGCATATGTAACATGTTTAAGGTCAACAACCCTAAGAGGCAGCTATTACTCCTATTTTTCAAGAAAAGTGTTGAAGTTATAAACTGCCTACGTAAGAAGTGGAGCTGGGATTCAAACCCCTAACTGTATAACTAGGAGATTATTCTCACTAGGAAGGAGTGGGCTGTGAAAAATCATCATTCTATAGCGACAGAAAGGGAGAAGCCCCCCTCCACCGCCCCCTGCACCTGCCCCCGTTCCCGCTCCGTGATGCCGCTGGTCTGGGGCCCAGGTCCTCTTTGGAATGGTTTTCCAGTTTGCTCTGGCTGAAAGCATATAAAACCTCAGATAAGAGTTTCTTCAACTTTTACTTGCGACTTAGAGTCTACAAAAGGAGAAAACTTTTTCTGAAAATTGAGAACTCAATTTGGGTTCCTACACAGTTAGTTTACACCTCATAAAACGTAACCCACATTTTGCTGCCCACAGCAGACTAGGGCTCCCCAAAGAGTCATGGCATGTAAATGGCAGTTCTCTGGAGCTCTCGCCCCTGTCTGGGCCACCTGGAGTTCCCGGATGTGTATCCCATGTGCCCCCCAAAGTATTCTATTGACTGCCAAGTAGGAACTCACTTTATTTTTCTCTGCTCTTCATTGGTTGGATGATAAACTCCATGATACTCCATGAGTTCTTCTCATTCCTGTGTCGCCACAGTTTAGCCAATTTTTTTTTTTTTAATTCAGGAAGATAGTCAATATTGAGTGATGGGGGATTGCCCCATTTCTGCCACAGAAAAAGCAAGATGACTACTGCTGACCACCCGCTGAGGGCACATGGGCCCCCGTTGCCTGAGCCCAGAAGCCGGTCTCCAGTCCCTGGAAAGCAGCAGCCATGTCCTTCTATTGTGGCCAAATTCTGCTGATATGGAAGCTGCTGCTGCCTCTGTATGCAATGAATTCTCCACAGATGATATGAATGATATAGTGATTTTATTTACCTGTTTTCTGTAATCCTCTCATTCTAAGCCTCAGATTGGAGGACAACCTACAAAACAGAAATCATGCTATTCTCAGAAATACCCCAGCCAGTGGGGAATTTTGTCTCATTGTCTTTGAAGTAAACCTATCTCCCTGGTACCTTTATCCTCTTAGGATATTCATTCTAAGCTTATTATATATTTGCCTAGTATATATAATCTTATCATATAAATACATACATATGTGTGTGTATATATACACATATGTATATAGCCCATAACATACGTAGTATATATTGCAGGTTTATTATATAATTATAATAAATAAGTACATATAGGAATTCCCACTGTGGCACAGCAGTTTAAGGATCCAGAATGGTCTCCAAGGTGGTGCAGTTTCAATCCCTGGCCCAGAGCAGTGAGTTAAGGACCTGGCATTGCCACAGCTGTGGCATAGTTCACAGCTGTGGCTTGGACTCAGTCCCTGGCCTGGGAACTTCCATATGCCTTGGGTGAAGCTGAAAAAGAAAAAAAATTAAATATATATTATTATATTACAAGTCATATGCTATGCATGTTATATTGAAATATGATAACATTATATAATTATTATATAAATATATTTATAGAGAGAATTTTTTCTGTATGCATGTGTGCATATTTACATATATATAAACTTATGATATATATGAAAGAGAATGAAGATAAAAACTTAGATAAAATGCAGGGTTTTGGGGTTTTAATTTCTAGGTGTTCTTTTCTAGAAATCGGTGCCCACCTTACCTGAAGGAAGTGGTTCAGATGTTCTTTGTCATCTGCATTAGCTCTGACCCTTTATCTAACATTGTTTATTCTGGACCATTTAGCCCAAATTGTCATTTGGTGCATCAGGATGTAGCAGAATTCTGTGATTATCATCATTGTTTGAAACTACTTTGGATTTTTACTCTCAGTATTTTTCCTTCCACTTCCCATGTCTAACTGGTTATTCATGCCTTTTGTGTTACTTGCACAAGATTTATGGGGCTCAGAGAGGAGTCCTTCTCTGCTCTTGTTTTGTTATTCTAAGGCCTATCCTATTTTAAGAAATTAAACTTCAGTGAAAGTGAGAGAGAGGGAAAGGGAGTGGGGAGGTAAGATTTCCCCATGATTTAAAAAAACGAAATGTCCAAATTGAGGGGTAGGAGAACTGAGGAAGCAGGGCAGTGATCAGGCTTTAAAGCAAATTCTTACTCAGAAGACTGGGCTCTGTCCAGGAGCTTCCCAGAAGCAGCTCAGATCCCTGAACTCCTGGGTAGCCCAAAGCAGGGATGGGCAAGCCTTCTGCAGGCTTAGACTAGGAGCAGTTGCCCAGAGCTCATTCAGCCATTTCCTGGATCACATAAAAAACTCTCTGATTCTTTGCCACCACGTGGAAGATTCCAAACCCTAAGTGATAGAGATTGAATGTCCTGCCATCCAGCGAAACAGCAGATGGAGTTAGAATTCAGCTGATTAAAAGAAAACAAAGACAGTAATAATAGTTGCACAATTATGTGTGCCATCTGAGGTGTGATCCTGCTGTTAAGACTTTTTAAATCTGCAATGTCAAAATTCTTTAATGCCTCTGCAATGAACTCATTCAACACACATTTACGAAAGGACTTCTCAGCAACAGGCATTTGAGATTAGTGGTGAATAGGACAGAGATGCCAAAGCTTGCAGCCTAGTGGTAGGGTACACTAGTAAGTGAAATTAAAGACAGTACACTAAGAAGAATGATACGGTAAGATAAATGTGTTAGCAGAGATATGGGAGACCTCTTACCTCAGACTTAAGGAGTCAAATGAGAATATTCCCCCAGGAACAGGTCTGGAGAGAAGAGAGTACTGGAGTAAGTAAGATAAAAAAAGGAGTTTGAGGTGGGGAGTGGGGAGAAGGACTGCATCCACAGAGGCCACCAAGGTCCAAGTCACAGATGGCCTTGAATACAGTGTAGTTAAAGGACTTTGGCTTTCGAGTGATTGCTCCAGTTTTTCCTACCTACACATGTTCATCAGCTTTCTAAAAACGGTTTCCTTCTCCCACTGCCATTGCATATACACTGGCTACAGCTACTGTTTCAGGAGGAAGAGCCTCTCTGATGTGTGCATTTTCTGGTTTGTGTTTCCATTTGTGTAAGAGCTGTGCCCTGCAATAAGAGAAGTTTAGAGTCACAGGGCTTTTAACCAGAAAAAGGCCATTTCCAATCTGGCTATTACCTGAAAATGGCTCCTCATTGCACAGGACTCTTTTATCTCTGTTTCACTTCCTTTGTTGCAATATCAAACATCCCCACGATTGCAGCAGCTCGAGTCTACTTCTGTGTAAAATAAGGAAGAGGACATTTGCTCCTACTTTCATTTTAGGTTTATATCATCACCTTTTAATATTTCAGTTCTGAAAATGAGCCTCCCTTCAAAAACTAACCATATTAGCTTATGTACTGAGTTAGGCAGAAGTCTTACCACAGGCCCAAGCAACAAGGAGCTCAGCACTGCTGGGTGGTTTGCTCAAGGCTACTCTTGAGCTAAGCTCTCCTAAAGTAAAAATTTGATATGATCATATTAAAAAAATCTTCTTTCAACTGTGTCATCAGCATTTGGAAAACTAAAAACAGTTTAAACATTTACTTTGTAGCTACTGCTTCAAATGCAAGAAGTGTTGCTGTACCAAAAGCTAAAATTTCCTTTGTCCAAAGGCTGGAAAGATTCCAATGAATGCTTTGCCTGTTCAAGGCAGGTGGATGAACGTTATTTAGCTGAGTTTATATGCACAGCATATGATAGAGTTGTAGCTTAAATTTTAATGAAAGTTACCAATATTTAAGAGGAGACAATGGATCCAAAAAAGATATCTTAAACCATTTTTTTGTACTCCTGAGTGGTGGTATGAAGCAAACGGAAAGAAAGTCAGCCTACACAATAACCTCATAGCCAGCTAGAGAGTAAAACTAGTTTATAAGGTCATATGCTTTTGAGCTCATTTAGCTTGATAATTTATCTACTACTTTGTTATATTTGAACTTTATTAGCTTGGGCGAATTCTTTTGGGGATCCATGATGTGGGCTGCTAAAGAGTTTATGTATACGATGTCAAGTATATCAGAAAGAGAAAGGAAAACACATATGATATTACTTATATATGGAATCTAAAATATGACACAATGAACTTATCAATGGAACAGAAACAGACTCACAGACATAGAAAATAGATTTGTGGTTACAGGGCGTGGTGGGAGAAGGATGGGGCTGGCAGATGCAAACTTAGTATATATAGAATAGATAAACAACAAGGTCTTACTATGAAAACTATATTTGATATCCTATGATAAACCATAATGGAAAAGAATATTAAAAAGAATGTGTATATATATATATGCACATGTGTATGTGTATATATATACGTATATGTGTATATAATACGTATATGTGTATATATATCTGAATCACTTTACTGTACAGCAAAAATTAATATATAATATATAATATGTATATGTGCATATATATCTGAATCACTTTACAGCAAAAATTAGTACAATATTGTAAGTCAACCATACTTCAATTTTTTTTTTTGTCTTTTTGGGGCCACACCTGCAGCATATGGAGGTTCCTAGACTAGGCGTTGAATCAGAGCTGTAGCTGCTGGCCTACACCTCAGCCATAGCAACGCAGGATCTGAGCCGCATCTGCACCCTATATCACCACTCACGGCAATGCCAGATCCTTAACCCAATGAATGGGACCAGGGATCCAACCTGTGTCCTCACAGATACTAGTCAGTTTTGTTAACCACTGAGCCACCAGCGTTGCCATGAGCTGTGCTGTAGATCACAGACATGGCTCAGATCTGACATTGCTGTGGCTGATTGGACTCCTAGCCTGGGAACCTCCATATGCTGCGGGGGCAGCCCTAAAAAGCAAAAAAAAAAAAAAAAAAAAAAAAAAAAGTGCCAATACACATATACACATAGAAAACATCCTTAGAATTATTGAAATACATGATGAAATAAAGGGATATTCCATGTTTCTGAATGAAAAATATAATACAGATCTATAAAGATATTAATTCATCTCAAATTAATTTATAAATTTAACATAATCCCAATTGAAGTGTCAGTGGTTTTATTATCACTAGTGAAATTAAACATGATGTTTTAAAAGTTCATCTAAAAGGCAAATTTGTAAGAAAAACAGAAAAAAAAAATTTTTTTTCAGTCTTTGTCCTTTTACGGACACACCTGCGGCATATAGAGGTTCCCATGCTAGGGGTCTAATCAGCGCTGTAGCTGCTGGTCTACCCCACAGCCACAGCAATTCCAGATCCGGGCCACGTCTATAACCTACACCACAGCTCACGGCAACGCCAGATCCTGAACCCACTGATAGAGACCAGGGATCAAACCTGAAACCTCATGGTTCCTAGTCAGATTCGTTTCTGCTGTGCCATGATGGGAACTCCAGAGAAAATTTTGAAGAAAGGAAATTATGACAGATTTGTCCTATTAGACATCAAAGTATATTGCAAAGCAAAAACAATAAAGGAGTAGATAATTGTTGCAAATATTGTTGAACAATGATGCAGAATTAGTAAATCTAAAATAGAGCTTAGAGTTCCCGTCGTGGCGCAGTGGTTAACGAATCCGACTAGGAACCATGAGGTTGCGGGTTCGATCCCAGCCCTGGCTCAGTGGGTTAACAATCCGGCGTTGCTGTGAGCTGTGGTGTAGGTTGCAGACGCGGCTCGGATCCCGCGTTGCTGTGGCTGTGATGTAGGCTGGTGGCTACAGCTCCGATTCGACCCCTAGCCTGGGAACCTCCATATGCCGCGGGAGCGGCCCAAGAAATAGCAAAAAGACAAAAAAAAAAAAAAAAATAGAGCTTAGTGCATATGAGAACTTAGTAGTGATCAGAGAAATGTTATGAATCAATAGGGAAGAAATAAATTATTAAATAGTTCTGAAGAAACTCAAGTCATTGGAAGAGGGTGTCAAGTGTACTTCTCACATTAGAATAAACATCACAATAAATTCTAGGTGGATTATGGGAAAAAACATTTTAAAAAAAATGTAGAAGTACTTTCTGAGTGTAATTTTTTTTGAAGTCTACCATAAAGGAGAATATTGCATTCAATCAAATTTTTAAAATGTTTAAATTCTGTACATGTAAATACATTAAATTTTACTTGGCAAAGGACAAACAGAAAGAATACATGATGAGTAAAATGTTAATATCTTTTCTTCTTTCCTTTTCTCCTTTCTTTCCTTCAACAAACATGTATTAAGTTCTGGTCAATACTGTGTAGGAATTGGAGATCCAACGGCAAACTGCACAGATTCAGTCTCCATGGCTACTGCTACACAAAAATTACTCCTATGGAAAGGACTGCAGAAAAAGTTGCCCCTGGTTGATTGCACTTTATGGAATTAAGGATTGGGTGTCAAGCTCCACCGGTTCTCCTCAGTTGGGGCCCCTGGGCAAATACATGCACAGTCCTATTTGGGAACTCTCCATTTGTCCTGCTCATTACCAATTCCTTATAAGGAGGGAAGGCAGAAGAGAATAGAGGGCACCTAAACTGAACTGAGACTTCTAAGGAGAATAGTTGGGAAAAGTGTCAATTACACTGCAGACTGAGAAATGAACAAAACTTACACATGGAGATAGAACAGCATATGTGCAAAGATGAAATCCTCATTTTGTAAAAAGCTCTTATAACCAATAAAAAAATTGGCATCACAAAATAAAATCAGGCAAAATACACTAAAATTCATAAAATATTAATCAAAGAACATGAAAAATTGCTCAACCTCCCAAGTCATCAAAGAAATACAAGTTCAACCAGCAATTGAGATTGCAATTTTTTTTCTATAGTCTTGAGAATACTTGATAGTATGTGTTAAAAGTTCTGAAAGAACAACACTTTTTTTTTTCCATGACCACACCCATGGCATATGGAAGTTCCTGGGCCAGGAATTGAATCTAAGCCACAGCTGTGACCTACCTACCCACAGGTGTGGCAACACCAGATCCTTAACCCATTGTGCTGGGCTGGGGGGTCAAACCCATACCACCTCAGAGACAACACCAGATCCTCAACCTGCTACACCACAGTGGGAATTCTAGAACTCATACTCTGCACTCAAGTAATTTCATTTCTAGAATTCTAATATCATATAAAACAAAAATAATAGAAACACAAAGATATGTATAAGGTTACTCACTGTTAAACATTGTGGATGCTGTCACCTGATAAAAGGATAAACAAAAGGTGGTGTATCCAATGCAATAAAGTACTAACACATGCTATGCCATGAGTGATCCTTGAAAACATTATGCAAAATGAAAGAAGTCAGTCACAAAAGACCAGGTAGCTACTGGTGGTAGCTTAAAGCTAGGGCTAGGGAAGAAATAGGATGGGTGGACATGGGGTGGGAATTAAAGGGCACAGGGTTTCTTTAAAGATGATGAAAATGTTCTAAAATTGACTGTGGCGATGTTTATACATATTTGTAAATACACTAAAAACCAATGAATTGCAAAACGTTACATGGATGAATTGTACGGTGTGTGAATTAAATCTCAATAGGGCTTTAAGAAAACAATATGTATGATAGCAAATAAGAAGAAAAACCCCTAATATCCAAAAATATTTAAAAATAATTAGACAGTATATAAGTTGAAATAGTATATGTGAAGCACTTCATAGTATGTTAAGGTGTAAAAACAGAGTAATATTTATATTTACCTAAATCTATCTATGTAACATTAATCATCTAGTTATTTCTGGATGTTGGTATTTGAGGATGAGTGATTTTTATCTTTTTTTTTCTCATTAAAACTCTTCTTTAGCATAGGCATCTGATTATTTTCACAATTAAAGATGACACATTAGGAAAAAAAAGATTAAACAAACATAAAATTTAAGATAATGCCCAAAATAAAGCTTCTGGGAGAAAAATTTAGGGCCTAGAAGTTAGAAAATTAAAAGTTAGCAGTTCATTGGGTTTCTTTTTCATTTGTTCTTTTTTTAAAAAAATGTGCGTAATATTTTACATAATTAACTTTATGCCCTACACTTCCTGTGTGAGCCACCAGCTATTTTAAACTTTCTCTCATGTTAGTCACTCAGAAGAAAAAGCAAGCTGTTCATAAATGACATACAGCTCTAAAAATCCTATGTTCTTCTGGCAACTTCAACATTAAAAAAAGGAATGACTTAATAATAAGATTCCAAAGCTGCTGACTGATTCAGTTACAAGTGAAAAAAAAAAATGTAAATAACCACTAATAAAATTTTGGCATTCCCATCGTGGTTCAGTGGTTAACGAATCCGACTAGGAACCATGAGTTTGTGGGTTCCATCCCTGGCCTTGCTCAGTGGGTTAAGGATCCCGTGTTGCCCTGAGATGTGGTGCAGGCTGTAGACGCGGCTAGGATCCCGCGTTGCTGTGGCTCGGGCGTAGGCCAGTGGCTCCGGCGTAGACCAGTGGCTCCAGCTCCGATTAGACTAGACACCTAGCCTGGGAACCTCCACATGCCGCGGGAGCAGCCCCAGAAATGGCAAAAAGACAAATAAATAAATAAGTAAATAAAAACTACTAATAAAATTTTGAAACTATAAACATTTGCCTCCTGAAATGTGGCGTTTAACCAGCTTAGAAGCAGGGTTTTTTTGGCTTTTTTTTTTTTGGCTTTTTGCTATTTCTTGGGCCGCTCACGTGGCATATGGAGGTTCCCGGCTAGGGGTGGAATCAGAGCTGTAGCCACCTACACCAGAGCCACAGCAACACGGTATCCGAGCCACATCTGCAACCTACACCACAGCTCATGGCAACACCGGATCCTTAACCCACTGAGCAAGGCCAGGGATCAAACCTGCAACCTCATGGTTCCTTAGTCACATTCGTTAAACATTGAGCCACGACGGGAACTCCCTAGAAGTGGTATTTTCTAAAATTATCTTTACCTTTTCAAAATGGAAAGAACATGTTGTTATGTAAGGAAATACCCATAATTTTAGAAATGTATATGTAGAGGTGGAATAACATAACGTCTATTATTTGCTTTAAAATACTTCAGCAACAGGAAAGAAAAAGAAAAAATAGATGGATGAAGCATACCTGGCAAAACTTTGAAATTATTGAATTTTTTTAATATACTTCAGCTTATTGTGTGCTGCGAAAGCTTTTATAATAAAATATTGTTTGAGTGGAAAGGACATTTTAAATTTCTTTAAAAGAGTAAAAATAGGAATTCACCTGGTGGTGCAGCAGGTTAAGGATCCCAAGTTGTTCAAGGCTCAGGTCACTGCTGTGACTTGGGTTCGGTCCCTGACCTGGGAAATTCCACATGCCACAGGCATGGCCAGAAAGAAAAAAGGAAAAAAGATCTTTAAGAGACCAATAAAATACATGAAGCATAGAGGAAGCTTACACATCTTAGTTACATAAATATGCTAAAGACACTTAAATTTGTGTTGGAACTCCAAACATCATTTTTCCCATGTGGAAAAAAATTCCAACTCCATAGTCAGTTGCAAATAAGAACAGGTAGTCTCTTTATATTGTCCTAAGAAGTAAAACTCTGACCAATGGATATAAACTCAAGGAGGACGAATATTCCAGAGATGGACTAGGTTACTTTAGGAAGTTGTAATTTTCTACCCCTGGAAAGGTCAATTAGACATTCTCTCAGAAAGACAGTTAGAGAAAGATTTAGGGCATCACATGTGGTGCTAGATTAAAAGTCCTTTATGTTAACTTGGTTATCAACAAGAGACTCAGTGAGGCATAATAATGAGCTGGTTACTAGTTCTGTGATCACCAGGCCTGTCATGCGCAACATGAGCCCACCAATGCAGTAGCATCATTTCCTCAGTCTTGTTATGAGGATGAAATGATAAAATGTATGAAGCATTAGAACAGTGCCTGGCCTATAGGAGGCACGCAAAAATATTCAACTTGATTCTTATGACAATTTTCACATCCTAAGCTTTAGAGTCAAACCTCTGGTTTCTAACACTAGTTCCACCATTTACTATCTCTCTCTCTCCTTTTTTTTTTTTTTTTTTTTTTTTTTTACTTCAGGCAGTTTATTTAACCTTTCTCTAGATCTTTCCATACTAATTTCTAAATAGCAAGTGCTAAAATTCAATACTAATTATCAAATGTATCCATGACACAAACCTGACACTCTAGCAAATGATTATTTACCTTATTACAATAATGACGACATTCCTCCACTTCGACAATTCAGTCGTCCCAAGAAAAAGTTACTGAAGGATACTAATTATTTTAAAATTTGATTTCCAACAATGTTTCTTTTAAAACTACTACATCTTGTGCTTTGTAACTGAAGTGAGAAGTCCAAAACTAAGGGCACTTTGAATCCGTTTTAATTAGGAAGCATGAAATTGGGGATCAGCATCTAGCATAAAGTTCTTCCTGTGGTAAGTGCTAAAAAAAACAACAACAACAACAAAAAAAAAAAACCACACATGTAGAATACAACTGAAAAAAAGTTATTCAGAATATGTAGCCTTGGACTTCCCGTATGGCTCACAACATAACTACTCAGCATTGCTTCTACAGGATATGTAGCCTTTACAGCTTAGCAATTTTAAAGATATGCTGTGGAAAAATACTCAAAGAAGGCTTAAGCCACTGTATCAAACAGTTATTTCTAACTCTAGCAAAAAAAAAAAAAAAAAAAAATATATATATATATATATATACACACACACACATATATATAAATAAAAGATCTTAAACATCTTATCCATTAGTATATCAATGCATATTAACTCAGTGTTAAAGTAAAAGAGAAGAGTTCCCATTGTGGCTTAGCAGGTTAAGAACCAGATGCTGTCTGAGGATGCGGTTCAATCCCTGGCCTCGCTCATCAGGTTAAGGATCCTGCATTGCTGTAAGCTGTAGCATACAGCTGAGCTTAATATGCTTCAGTTACAGAGATATGGAGAGACATATACAGGAGTTCCATGAAAATGTTTCTTGGACAAAAAAGTAGTTAAACTGTTGTTGAATGGCAATCAATAGGAATCAGAATGTTAAATATACTTTCTTTTTCCCTTTTAAATACTTTACAGCCTATTTTAAAATTATAGCAGCTCCCTTGTTCCCTCTGTCCTGTGAGGGTAGGGCAAGAAGATGCTGTCTGAGAAGCAGAAACAGGATTTCATCAGACACTGAATCTTGAACTTCCTAGCCTTCTGAAACTATAAAAAAATAAAGTTTTGTTGTTTAAGCCACTTAGAATAATGGTATTTTGTTAGAGCTTTTTTCTTTTTTCTTTCTTTTTCTTTTTTTCTTTTTGTCTTTTTAGGGCCAAACCTGCGGCACATGGAGGTTCCCAGGCTAGGGGTTGAATTGGAGCTGTAGCCACTGGCCTACGCCACAGTCACAGCCATGCCAGGTCCAAGCTGCATCTGTGATCTACACCACAGCTCATGGCAATACCGGATCCTTAACCCACTGAGCGAGGCCAGGGATCAAAACTGCATCCTCATGGATGCTAGTAAGATTCGTTTCGGCTGAGCCAGGACAGGAACTCCCTTGTGAGAACATCTTGATCAGACAAAGACACTGGCTAACAGGAGTGACTGCTGCTTCTTTACCAATTGTATCATTAGCCTTAGTCAGGCCTTTTCTCCCAGATATGATCTATTCAGATAGCTAACCATAGAAGCACAGAATCATTGCCTATGTTTTCCTCTTCACTTCCTCCTTTCTCTCAGCATATAAACTTTTAAAATAGTAACATTTACTAAGTACTTTCCACATAGCAGCTCCCTTGTTAGCCTCATAAATGCCTGTGAAGTGAGCATTCAAGGCCACTGCAAGATTAACACACAGCTGATGAGCAGCCTGGGATTCCAATCAGCCCAGTCTGGATGAAGAGCCTGTGATCTTAATTGCTATACAAAACTGCATCTTATAAATAAAAAGGAGCTTAGCTGGGCCCCATTTCCCCTCTCTGGTTCCACTGCTCTCATTTTTTGTCATAGTTCACTGCTGTGTTCTTATTTCCTACCTTCCCTTAATTCCCATTAACAGTGTCATTAAAGCGCCCTGCCTTTCATGCCCCACATTCTACCAATGGTGCTCCTTCCAAGAACACCAACGACCTCAGAACAGCCGGGAAAGAGGAGCGGCTTTGAGAGGGGCTTTGGAATCATGCAGACCTGAGTTTAAATCCCAGCAAGTTATTTAAGCTCTCTACTTTTGGGTTTTTTTTTTTTTTTTTTTTTTTTTTGGCTTTTTTAAAGGCTGTACCCACAGCATATGGAGGTTTCCAGGCTAGGGGTCTAATCAGAGCTACAGCTGCCAGCCTACGCCACAACCACAGCAATGTAGGATCCAAGCTGCGTCTGTGACCTACACAACAGTTCACAGCAACACCAGATCCATAATCCACTGAGCGAGACCAGGGATCGAACCTGCAACTTCATGGTTCCTTGTTGGATTCGTTTCCGCTATGCCACAATGGGAACTCCTCTAATTTTCCATTCTACCTCATGTAATTCTTGAGGGAGCAAAGGAGATAACACATAAAAAATACACCTGGTACATTATTATCATTAAAAATGAGTTCCCATTGTGGCTCAGCTAGTTAAGGATCTGATGTTGTCTCCATGAGGATATAGGTTTAGGTTCGATCCCTGGCCTCACTCAGTGGGTTAAGGATCCACCATTGCCATGGGTGGTGGTGTAGGTCACAGATGCAGCTCCAATCTGGTGTTGGCAGTGGTTGTGGCGTAGGCCAGCAGCTGCAGCTTCAGTTTGACCCTAGCTGGAGAAATTCTATATGCCACAAGTGCAGCCATTAAAAAAAAAATAATATATTAATATTCCTCATGAATCAGTAGCATTTGATGTTGTTGACTGCTCTTTCTATCTTGAAACAATCTACACTTTTGGTTTCTAGGAGTCCATCTTCTCTTGACATTCTCCCGATTTTCTAGAAGATTCTTGCTCTATTTTATGAATTATTTTCACTTGCTTAAGCCATAAATATTGGTATTCCCTGGCTGCTTTGTTCTTGGCACTCTTCCCATCTTGCTTGAAATCTTGCTTGGATCTTATTTTGTGTGTGTAGAGGTAGAGAGAGAGAAAAAAGAGCTGATGCGACTTTTCAGAATTACTAAGGGAGCTTTTCGAACTACACATCTTCCATCCTTGACCTAAAAGATTCCAATACATCTCCCCAAGGGCATAATATATTGTTTTTTAATTTTTTGTGATTATTAGTCTTTCTGTGTTTATGAAGCTTTAGTATTTCTTTGATTTTGTGGCACACATAAAATTTACACCAAAAAATGCTAGGTGACAGTATAGAGGGACCTTGTTTTTTCTTCTTACATTCCTTTCTTGGGTCATAAAATAAGTACTCTCACCAATACTTCAAACCTCTCAGGGAGTGCTAGAGCTTTTCATTCCATACTTAACTTTCCTTGAGGCTGTTCTAGGGAGGAAGCCGCCGTCATTCTCTCCACCCTTTTCCTAGTTCCTTCCCAAGAGAGGAGGACTTACTTGATTGGGAAAATTGGTGAGACATAGATATCCACCAGGCCTATATTTCTTTATTGGCCAAGTTGATGTAGTAAAGGTCATTGCCCATAAGTGATCTTATTTCTTGGAGCTAATTCTTTCTCTCACTCTCTGTTCTTGGCTCTTGCACACCCCTGCATGCATTGTGGGTGTGTGTGCACCCTTGCAACGCCACAAGTGCTATTTCCTGTCTTGAGGTAATAGTGCCACTTGCAATTCCCTATGTGAGAAGCCCGTAATTCTCCCCGTTCTCATCCTGTGCCAAGAAGGTTAAGTAAGTTCAAATAGTGATGGGAGGTGGAGGACCCAGGAGTCTTTACCCATGTAGGGAGAGTGTCATGAAAAAGCTGATCTCCAATCACTTTGCCCCTAATTTCTGTGTGCCCGCTCTGTTGGAACACTAGAGGAGAGGACGGGGGAGCAGCACCCATCAGAGCAAAAATAAAATCAATGCACCATATCCATCATATTGTATGTATTTCTTTTCATCAAGAGAATGTAACTTCCTTCTTATGAGTTGTCTTTTGGTAACTGAAGAGTGCAGAACACCAAAACTCTGAGCCAGAATCACTAATTGAGAAGATTTTACATTTACCCACAAAAGCTGCATGACGCACTCTTTTTCAAATGTAGCCAACAACTCATTAGTGTGTAAAGAAATGTTTAATAGATTATTACCAGGATTTTTTTGTTAATGAAATAGAAAATTTTAGAGAGCATTGGGACTTTTGGGAGGGTGGGAGAAGAAGGGATAAAAAAATCTTTGTGTGGATAACAATCTTAACTTTATATGACTTCTAGGTAGGAAGTAGGGACCTGAGTGAGCTCTGACCATCTGAATCCATGCCATATACCTCTGGCTACAGGATGCATCTCAGTTTTGCTGGTTTCCATTAACTTGCCTCCTAAATTCTTCAGTTGGTTATTTTCTTAAACATGATCATGTGAATTAAATGCAATTAGCTCTTGGAATTCAACTTGGAAGGCAAGTTACTTTATCTCTCTGAGTCTCATCTGTGGATATAACAAAGGTACCTCCCCCACAGGCTTTGTTATAAACTAAATTGCATCCCCCACAAATTCATGTATTGAAGCCCTAATATTCCCCCCACCACCAAGTAGTACAGAACCTGAGTGCATTGGGGAATAGGATCTTTTAAAAGAT
Source organism: Sus scrofa (assembly GCF_054392235.1). Classification (NCBI taxonomy): domain Eukaryota; kingdom Metazoa; phylum Chordata; class Mammalia; order Artiodactyla; family Suidae; genus Sus; species Sus scrofa. The sequence continues at coordinate 78,767,148 of NC_139387.1, read as the reverse complement.
AATTACATTGAAATGGTGTAGTTAGAGGAGGCTCTATCCAGTCTGACTGATATCTTTATAAGGGGAGATTAGGACAGACAGAGAGACACCATGGATTTGTATACAGAGGAAAAACCATCAGCAGAAGGCAACCATTTGCCAGCCAAGGAGAGAAACCCCAGGTGAAAATATGGTGACACCTTGATCTCAGACTTCTAGCTACCAGGACTGTGAGAAAAATAAGTTCTGTTGTTTAATCCACCCAGGATATGGTATTTTGTTATGGCAACCCTAGCAAACTAATGCAAGATTGTTATGAAGATTAAAAGTTAATATGTAAAAAGTGATTGGCAATAGGACTTTCCTCTTGTTATTACTTGCCTCAAAGTCAATTTCTATGTATCCTCAATTATTAAAGTTTATTACCTTTTTATATATAATGATATGTACTTGTTAACTATTTGCCCTTTTGGCAAATTTTTCAGCCCCCAGAAGAGCCTCTATGTTGGCCTATTCAGACAGAAAAAATGTTTGTAACATATTAAGGGCTTACTAAATATCAAATTAATGAAGGCCTCAGGACCAATGTAGGTGCTCCTCTGCCAAACTAGTTTCACTAAAAGTGGGACAGTTTTTTTGTTTGTTCGTTTGTTTTTTGGTCTTTTCTAGGGCTGCACTCGTGGCATATGGAGGTTCTCAGGCTAGGGGTCTAATTGGAGCTATAGCCGCCGGCCTACACCAGAGCCACAGCAATGCCAGATCTGAGCTGCATCTGCAACTTACACCACAGCTCACGGCAATGCCAGATCCTTAACCCACTGAGCAAGGCCAGGGATTGAACCCACAACCTCATGGTTCCTAGTTGGATTTGTTAACCACTGAGCCACGACGGGAACTCCAAAAGTGGGACAATTTATTTGAGCATTTCTTTCACACTCATCCCTAGATTCATGTCTCATTTGTTTAAAAAAGATATTTAATGTTATAATGCAGATTATCTATCTAAATCTTATTTTTCTACTGTCCTTGCAAAAGATGTTGAAAAAGGAGTAGAGAAAACAGTGACAAAGGATATGATGACAATGCTTTGGAATAGAAAACATATCAGGGTGGCATCGAGAATGTCCTCACAGAGGTGAAAATTATAGATATCCCTCCTATTCTCTGTTACAGATAGTTTTACCTCTACTGCAGTAGAGACAGGGAGAGGGGCCATACATAATTCACAAGTGTAGGGTAGCAGGATCAAAACCAGCCATAGGCATCATCCATTATTCTTGCGATATATTAATGTCCAAGCCCTAGATCTTACATTGGGAGATATAATCTTGTCTGTTGTCCAGACCTTCTATAGACTCTGCTGAGATTTATAGTCTTGAGCATGAAGTAGAAGGAAAGATTAAGAGATAGTATTTAATTTGAAGAAGGAGCTCTGTTCCTGTTTTCTGCTTGAGAATATGGCAATGCCTAAAAATAGCAAGAATGGTTTCTGTGGGCTGGGCTGTGCAGCCAGGCATCGAAATATCAGATAAGGTTCAGTAGGGACAAATAATGTAACCTATTGAGGCAAAAATAATTTATACTCCCCTAATAAGACAACGGCTATGACTCATCCTTTAGCAAAGACAGGAGCCTCATTAGGCCTTGAAAATATCAAGGTAGGCAATTCTTTAGTCAAAAGAATCCGTAAAACCCTAGTCACTTTTAGGAAGGAAGAGAATTGTGAAATAGGAAGCTTGCGTTGCTTAGTTACTTTAATGTATGTTTTGTCTCTAAGACAGTGAAAAGAAACTTTAACGATGACTTAACAAAGCTGGAGAAGGTGAGAGAACACATAAGGAGGGTAACATGGGAGGTAAAGTAGCTTCTGTTTGAGAAAACAGCTCTGACTGCTTAGTCTGAAAAGATGAAATAACATGAAATCAAAGTTCATAATTTGATGACAGACTTGTACGGGACACACAGAATTCACTAGATCACTGAGTGTTGAAATGGGAGGGGACAGACTTAATGGAACATGAGGACTGTATGGGAATCTTAGAAGTTATTCTAATCCAACCACTTTATTAAAAATTAAGGAATTGAGGAAGTTCCTCTGTGGCTCAGCTGCCTAAGAACCCAGAGCTAGCACTGCTGTGACTCAGGTTACTGCTGTGACACAGGTTTGATCCCTGGCCCAGGAATTTCAACATGCCACAGCCAAAAACAAAATTAGGGAGTTGAGACCTCGAGAAGTAAAGTACCGTGCTAGTAATAGAAGAGCCGAGACCAGGCCCTCTTCCTCTATCCATCTACCTCACCCTGACTCTATTCAGAAGCCTCGTACTGCACCCAGGCTGGTAAATGATGCTTACAGTAGAATCCCCTTCAGGCCTATTCAGTCATTCTCATTTTGCAGTCCTGAATTAGAAAACAGATGAAGAAATTTATTCTAAGGTGAAAAGAACAATAACTGTATGCCTTACCTCCTTCATGATGTTCTCATGCACTCTTGAAGAGGGAAAGGCCTCAGACAAATAGTCAAATGTCTACATCTGCTTCTGATGTGGGAGATAATGAGAGTCAGAGCCACTATCCTGGACATCCTAAAATTATACAACCTAGATACCAAGTCCTGTTAAAAATAAGACAACAGCTCAAAAAGGAATCAGGTATGGGAAGGCCTATGTTTTTAAACTGAGACATAACATAATCACAGTTTTGGTTCTCCCAGGAATCAAACTGGGAATCACATGATCAGGGCTGGGTAGGTAATCTGCCTGATAGACCCCTGCCATCCTCCATCAGAAAAGTTACACGTCAATAACAAATCTGCTTTTTAGCCTAGCATTGTTCCTGCTCCCTTCTGCCTATAAAAATCTCTTGCCTTGCCTTGTAGAGCTCTTCGTATTCCTTTCTATCTGCTAGATTCAAGGCTGCTCAATTCATGAATCACTGAATCTTTAAAATTTACTCAGTTGAATTTTGGCTTTTTATAGTTTTGGTGGAGGCCATAGGATCTGAAGTTTCCAAGACAATGAGAAGTGCAGGTGTCTTAACCACTGAATCCTTTCAATTCTGTCTTTCTCCCTTTTTCAAAGAGCTATGGATAATTTCCTCTCAGATCTAAACTCCATTTTTCATATCCATACTCTTGTTATTATTGGCTTTCCAGACCAGTGTTAACAGGCCTTTCTAGGCTGATAGGAGGCATTATCATAGCACCAGAACTTAGGGCTTGGTTAGTCTAGGGCTAAGGGGTTCAGCTTGACCTGGAAGACCAGTCCTCCTGGAACTCCAGTCCCTAGCCCTTGGCCAGGCCACAGTACTACTAACGCTGATGTCCACAGCTCTATTTCCTGAGTTACTGTTGGTTTCTGCTAATGCACACATTAGGTTAAGGGATAATAGACCTATTGTTAATGGAAATCTTGGAAACCAAAGCTACAAAATTGGTGGGTATAGCACTTAGAAGTTGTTAGATCACTCCCCACCTAAATCTATGGCCTCATGCTAGAATAAGTTGGTACACAGTAAAATACTACAAGCTCCCAATACAGTGGCACATCTCTCTTAGGTATTAATTTAATCCTGAAAGACCCAAGTCTTAACTAGGTAATAGGATCCTTGTAGTTCTCTTGTGGTGCAGTGGGTTAAGGATCTGGTGTTTTCACTGCAGACACTTGGGTTGCTGTTGTGATGGGTTTGATCCTTGGCCCGGGAATTTCCATACACTGCAGGCAAAACTAAGGTGCGGGGGCAGGGGGGTCCTCAAGCTAAAAAGAAGTGAGTAAGTGAGTGCTCTACCTTTTAGCATAACTGTTTAGTTTTAAGAACTATGGTCCTGGAAGCTGTAGATATCTATAATAATGGCAGAATCTTGCTAAAGTGCTCTTGCAAGCAAAGATTCCCAAATCAAACAAACAGAATGAGATACCTATTTTAAATGGCCTGCAGAAGCCTCCAAAAGGCTTTGTTGAGGTAGTCGTTGCAAAAGGCTAGTAAAAATTTAAAGACACAAGAGGAACCCAAGATGAAAATCTGTATACTGGTGTGACTTCTACAGCTTCCCTCTATCCTTTTTGACCTGAGTACGCATGGTCCCCTGATCCTCTCTCTGAATGGCCTTTCCACTCTATGGAGAATACTAAGCAGTTATCCTTTAAAATAAGGCTACGTCTCAGGTAACCATCTTCAGCTGTATCTAAGCTCTGGGTCAGACACCAAACTAAGGGTCACAGTGAAAGCATTTCCTAAACCTAAAAAGGATTCCCAAAAGTTCCCTGAAGAACTATTTAGTCTTCGTCAGGGCCTATGACCCCAGACTGGCAAATCTTTACCAGCTTGTGCACACACCTGTAGGAGATGGTGAAGACCAAAATAGAAGCAGAACACATAACCCCAAGAGTGAAAGTGAGTTCAGTCTCCAACATGGTCCCCTTAAGGACCAGAAAAAAATCATGAAATAGCAGCTGATATGTTAAAAGCTATTCCAAGAGTTCTCTGCCACACTGATTGGTCTATTATCCAAACCTGCAAACAAAAGAAAGATGAGTCTGTGCCAGACTTTAAAGCTCATCTGGAAGCTTTATTCCTACAGCATAAAGGAAGGCCAAGGAAAGGTAGGCAAGGACATGCTTCAAGAGAAACAGCCTATTTCCTAATTTTTGCTGGTCTCTGAGACTCTTCTGATTCTCAACGAAGTCATTGTTGCCTTGGAAATAAAAGCTGTCATTTCTCTGCTTTTCCTTAGAGTGAATGTTTGTTTTTAAATTTCCCTTGTAAACTTGTGAAGTATACATTCTAAGAATGCTACTCTCTGAAATGCTCCTGGAGTGGACAGAATAGAGGGGAGGGGAAGCAAGAGTCTCACCTCTTTAAAAGTAGAGTTTACAATTCACGACCCAAGAGGAAAAAACATAAGTTGATACAAAACTAGGTATTGAGTTGTATTTAGTCATTGAGTCTAGCTGTGTGTTTGAAGGGATAAGGATCTGTAGCAAAATGAGCTCAACAACCCCTCGGCTGTAAAAGAGAATCTTGGCAGAATATTATTTTATCCAACAGAGCTTGTGGAAATTAACCATTACAGACAATTTTCTTAACTTAGTGATGTACATGCAAATTATTTCAAGCTAAAAACAATCATGGCCCAAAAAGACTCAGGAAGAAACTTTGATCTTCCTCCTAACCACCTACAAGAACATATAGGTAGAGGACCTTGTCTAGGAAGGGAGATATTACCATAGGTAACTATAGTATTAACTAGGTGTGTAGACAGGGAGGAAACTAGCAAAATCTGTGTGTTAAAATTCCACTCTGGGTCCACTGTCTCTGCATAACCAAACAAACATGTGTTTGCCAAACATCTGCATTTCCATCTTCATGTAAATTGCCTTCCTCCTTTTTAGGCCCAAACTGCTACCCCCAACATCCTCTTTTGTCTCTAGCTGAAAATAGTATTTAAGGTGAATATTTTGTCCATTTTGATGAGTTACTCAGTTTCCCAGGTCTCTCCTATATATACATGTTATTTAAATTTTTGTTTGATTTTCTCCTATTACTCTGTCTCACATCAATTTAATTATTAGACCCAGCCATATGAGCCTAGATGGGTAAAGGAAAATTTCTTCCTCCTTGACATTCTCTACACTCACCTTTACTCACCTAAACACATAGGTTGGAGGTGATGCCCAGAGCTCATCTCATTTATTCTCTCATACTGAGATCTTCCAAAAGTCAAGAAGGTCTTTATTTTTAAATATTCAAGGGGCTTTATCAAGAACTTTGTGAATTTTCTTAAACTTTACACATAAACACTCTTATGCATTTAGTTTGGAGTTTTTAAGTAAATGGTTGTTAAAAATAGTTCGCCAAAGATGATCAAGATGGCAGAGTAGGAAGATGCTGGGCACACCTCCTCTCACAAACACATCAAAACTACAACTATATAAATAACTTCTCTAGCTGAAATCAAACTGGGGCATAGCAGAACAGCTTTTCTTCAACTAAACTGAAAGGAAAGATCTACACAGAGTCTGGTAGGAAGGGAAGAGAAGCTTGTATTCAAGATCTGCACCCCTAGAGGGGGGCACAGAATAGGAGAGGGAATTAATAGGCTCAGGGATCCTCCCTTAGGAACAAGTAATTCAAGTCACTCTTTAGGCACCCCAGCTCTGAGGTCCACCACTGGAAAGATGAACCCCATTAGCTGATTTGAAAACCAGTGGGACTGTTGTAGATTGGTTTCATTCCTATCTTGGCTATTGTAAGTAATGTTGCTATGAAGTGAGTTTTTCTCCCTTCTGAATGTATGCATCAATGTACATGCTGGCAGTGGTTTCCTCCACCCTGATCAGAGGCACATCTGAAGTCATAACTGGTTCTTTTCCCTCCACATGTGCACACTCTCACTGACAGTGGCAGCCTCTGCCTTAATGGGAAGCAGTGCTGAAGCAACAGGGTCTGGAATAGGATCCTGGTATGCGTTGGTGGTAGTGGTGGAGCACACTGGCAAACTGGCCAGAATCTTTAACAGTTTTCAATCTGCTGCCTACACATTGTGACTGGGAGTAATCAAGTCTATATGTGAGCTCCTTAACAGCAGAGTCTTGTTTTCTATCATATACCCACCTACAAGAATGGACAGATCAACCAGACAGAAAATCAATAGAGACAATGGCCTTAAGTGACATATTAGACTAGTTGGGCATTCCATTCAAAACCACCAGAATACATATTATTTTCAAGCACATGGAACAGTCTCCTAGATAGATCACATTCTGAGCCACAAAATCATTCTCAAAAAATTTAAGAGAATTGAAATTGTATCAAGCATATTTTTTGACCACAGTAGTATAAAATAAGAAATCAATTACAGGATGAAAAATGGGAAAAACACATGTGGTCAATTAATCTATGACAAAGGAAGCAGAGATATGCAAAGATGACAAGACAATCTCTTCAATATGTAGCATTGGGAAAACTGGACAGCTACATGTAAAAGAATAAAATTAAAACATTTTTTCACACCATATTTAAAAATAAACTCAAAATAGATTAAAGACCTAAATGTAAGACTGACAGCCATAAAAATCCTGGAAGAAAACATAGGCAGAAAACTCTTTGACATAAGTGTTGGCAATATATTTTGGGAATCTGTCTCTTTAAGCAAGGGAAACAAAAGCAAAAATAAACAAATAGGACATAATTAAATTAAAAGCTTTGGCACAGTGAAGGAAACTATCAACAAACCAAAAGACAATACACTAAATAGGAGAAGATATTTGCAAATTATATGTCTGATAGATGGTTAATATCCAAAGTATAGAAAGAGCTCATAAAACTCAAAAAATCGAACAACTTGATTAAAAAATGGGCAGAAGACAGGAATAGACATTTTTCCAAAGAAGATATACAGATGGCCAACAGGCACATGAGAAGATGCTCAATGTCACTAATCATCAGGGAAATTCAAATCAAAACTACAATGGGATATCACCTCACATTTGGCTACCATCAAAACACCACAAATAACAAATATTGGCTAGGATGTAGAGAAAAGGGAACCCTAGTTCGTTGTTAGTGGGAATGTAAATTGATACAGCCACTATGGAAAACATCATGAAGGTTCCTCAAATGCTGCAATTCTACTCTGGGATGTATATCTGAAGAAAACAAAAATAATAATTCCTAAAGATATATATACCCTAATGTTCATAGCAGCATTACTTACAATAGCCAAGATAGGAATGAAACCAATCTACATATCCAGCAAAAGATGGATAAAGAAGAAATGGTATATATAATGATACATTGCTTAGTCATAAAAAAATGAAATTTTGCCATTTATAACAACATGGATGGACTCAAAGGGTATTACTTTGGTGAAGTAAGTCACAAAAAGACAAATACTATGTATTTTCACTTATTTATGGAATCTAAAAAATGAAACAAATGAATAAAACAAAATAGAAACAGACTCACAGTTACAGAGAACTATTGGTTACCAGTGAGATAAGGGTTTGGCAGAGAGGCAAGATAAAGGAAGAGGACAAAGAGGTACAAACTATTAGGTATAAATAAAATACAGGGATGTAATGCACAGTACAGGGAATATAATCAAAATTTTATAATAACTTTAGAGTGTAATCGATAAATATATTGAATTATTAGGTTGTACACCTGAAACTAATATAATCCTGTAACTCAACTATATGTAAATTTTAAAAAGAAAAAATAGTCCACCCAATAATTATTTTATATTAGTTTTCCTAATGTCAGAAAAGGTTAAAATCACAAGGCAAAAAAATTATGTAATATTACTATCTTCAACAGAAGCAAAATGCGGTTAAATTTTCAGTGGGGTTTCCAGTAAAATACATATGTGGTGTGCTAAGCACTTGTGAAGTGCTTAATAAATATTTGTTGAAAGAATGACTAATGCTTTACCTTACGGGAACAAAATGTCACTTATTGATAAGAATATGAATACTTAAAAATGCAAAATTTTAGGAACAAGAAGTCATAGCCAAATGCCAATATATTTTGAAATAGCACTGTCAAATATGCAGTTGATACATTAACTCTCACTTACGATGAGGCAACTGAATAAGACAATGAACCTATGTTTTGAATGTTTTTGGAGAGGGATTCATATTTTGATGACATCAAGATATAGATAAAGCAACAGAACTCACTTGTTCTGCTCACATTGCATAAGAATGTCATTTTAATAGGTTTTAATTGGTGTAAATGGTTCTTCCCCCAAAGGACCACTGCCCACCCAAGGCAGGCAATAGATGGACTCCAGAAGGGAGAATTGCAACTAGCTTCTATATGCACTTCCTAAGGTAGGAGATAGGTGGGTTCCAGGACGAACATTTACAACCAGCCACCTATCTATTCTCCCAGATAGAAATAGCAATAGGCACAAAGCAAATAACTGGTACTTGTCTTCTATAAAGTGTGAAACAATGGTAATGACAGGATCAAAAGAGGACCTAAGGCCAGAAAAAAGAAAAAAGAGGTCACATACTTCCCAACTTTGGGGTCAGGGAGATCCCAACTACACATGCTCAGAGAGATTCCCCCCTGGGTCAGAAAGGGAGGCCATGCCAGACCATAATAAGTCTAGATAACCTTCCCACAGTGCCTTGCTTTGGAATTCATCTTGGCCAAAACATGCACTTGCAGATCAGAGAGGGCCCTGGATTTGGTCAGGAGTGAAAAATAAAACAAGATAATTGGCTAAAGGAAGAAAAAGACCTGGAAGAACTGCTCCCCGAGTGGTTTAAATCACCTCTCTGGAGTGCTCCTCATTCAGGGGGATGCCCACACCCTCACTTCTCCCTTGGGTGTGTATTACTGCTTTTCTTCTGCCTTAGATAAATAGACTATTCTCTGGGTGCTTTCCCACATGCTGTTCTTTTCTAACAATAAACTTTGTACCTGTTTTTATAGACTTTGCCTCCTTGAAACATTCTTGCTTTCAACCAGGGCAAGAATCAGGGCAATTCTACTTTTAGCCTCTAGCTGGCTAGAATTCCTGGTTTTCATCCAGGCTGCCCAGGTTCAGTTCTTGAGCAGAGAATTAAGATCTAACTTCAAGCCATCATGCAATCCTGTCTATCCAAGATCACACCCATTGACAAATGAATCCCTCAGCATTGGAAGCAGGTGATGTAATAAAACAGCATAGAGTTTGGATTCAAACACATATGGGTACAAATCACAGCACCAATGTTTACAGTTGCATGTGACCAAGGGCAAAAGCATGTTCAAGCCTTTCTTTTCTTATCTGAAAAATGAAAATAATTTTTACCTTTCAGGATTGTTATGGGGATCGTGATTAAAAAAATGCAAAATTCCTGGAGTTCCCGTCATGGCTCAGTGGTTAACAAATCTGACTAGGAACCATGAGTTTGCAGGTTCGACCCCTGGCCTTGCTCAGTGGGTTAAGGATCCATGAGCTGCGTTGTAGGTCGCAGATGCCATGAGCTGCGGTGTAGGTCGCAGATGCGGCTCGGAACCCGAGTAGCTGTGGCTGTTAGCGTAGGCCGGTGGCTGCAGCTCCGATTCGACCCCAAGCCTGGGAACCTCCATATGCCGAGGCAGCGGCCCAAGAAATGGCAAAAAGACCAAAATAAATAAATAAAATAAATAAAAATAAAATAAAATTCTAAAAAATAAAAAAATAAAAAATGCAAAATTCCTTATATACACTATTGTGGTCTCTGCATGCAGGTGGAAAAAGAATTTTCCAGATTTAAACCAAGGTGTAGAAAAGACAAGTTTATTGAGGCAAGACACACTGTTAACACAGTGAGCTGACTTCCTGATAATCAGGGACAGCGGACTCTGGGCACAAGGTCATGTCTGTTTTTACAGCCCAAAGACAAAGGAGTACAAGGAGTGGTCTTGCCATATGCCTGTTAACATGCTGGTTGGGGAAGAATGGGGTCTTCTGATATGCTTACTGGTTGGTTGGGGAATGATGGGGTCTTTGGATACACTTGCTGGTTGGTTGGGGGCATAAGTTACCCCTATAGGGGTGGGATAGGGAGTAAGCTACATACTTTTCTAGTGGGGGGCAGGAAGGAGTTGGCCAGGTTGCTGGATCGAGAAGGGTCCTTAGGAACATTGTAACAATTACAGTCAGACAGGTAGGCTGATAAGCGTCTAGCAATTCTTATCTCAGCCAGAGGCTTTTTGAATTTTATCTCCTTGGAGAAGCCTTGAGGTCTCACATACACCATAAACATTAAACTAAAAAATAGCAATTTTAAAAATTATAAAGAATATTCCAACATGAGAAAATGTTTTAAAATAAGATGAAATTATGGAATAATTAACATTCAGGAACACAGCTCTGGATATAGAGCATAAAGCAGAATGTAAAGTACTATTTCCAACTAAGTGTGTTGTTATTTATTTTTCTATTTTATAAAAAAATTCAAGCTTACAGAAAAGCTGATAAAATACAGTTTTATCACCAGCAACAATAGCCATGAAAACAAATGCTTTAATAGAGCAAGAAAGCTTTGGAAAGCTATAAATCACTGTGGAGACACATCTAAACATCTGAATGCTACAGCAGGCAGATAGTTAGGTATGAGCAGCGAAAGTGGGGTGTGGACAAGGTGACAGGAAACCAAGCATCATGCAAATAGTGGGGGTCCATGGGCAGACAACAAAAAGCAGGAATCTTCAGACTGAAGGGAAACCACATGTTTTGGGATGACAAATGTTCCAGAGGTAAACAAAGAAAGGTAGGAAAAGGCATGAATCTCCACAGAGTCTTAATGTAAGCTGTTTGCTCATTAATCCCTCATTACAATAAAATTATTAGAAAATTAGGTATGCAGATAAGAAGTATTATCATGCACCAATGCCATGACCCTTCTGATCAAAGCTAAATAAGGACAAAAATCCCTCTTCCCTTTGGGAAGGTGGAACTGGAATGAAAATCAGCTGAACCCCTCCTTCCCAGTGAATATTCTGCCCATTCATTTGTATGCGCCTCATAACCCGTGTGCCAAAGGAACTCAGGGCAGCTGCTCACCTGTCTGCCTGCCTCCCCTCTGGGGGTGTATGTCTCACTTAAATAAATCCTCACTTTACTTTCTCAACTTCTATCTCATTTCTGAATTCCTTCTGCAATGAGACAGGAAATGTTTCTGCAGGAACTTGAAGCCCCATGTTCCAAATTTAATTACTCACTGCGGACGTTTCTCGTGTCCTTCCTCAGCAGCTTCTCTAGACAATAACCCAGGGTTAAGTTCGTCCCACAACACCCATCCACCCAAAGAAAGCTCCAAAAAAAAGAGGCTTTCACAATATTCTTTCCTCTCAGCCTCATTCAATCTTTTCCTCTACCTTTATTTACATACAATTCAGTCAATTCTACCTTAGGCAATTTTCAATATGCAAACTTCCCTTTGTTAATATTTTCCCTTTAACCTCCTCTCTTCCAGCTTTGGTTCAATTTTTACAATATCTCATTCCCTCTTTATATCCTAGACTTTTTTTCCTTCTTTTTTATTTTAATTGAGAAACAGCAAAATTATCCCCATTATTACTGATTAGCTAGTTAACCTTGGACAAAATGCTTGAACTCTCCTGGACCTTAGCAGTCCCTCCTGGCAGCCAGGTGAGTGAACTCTATTTTCAAAGCCAGAATGCAGAGTCAGCTAGGCTAGAGGGAGAAAGTAGTTGAAATTCTGGCCCCTACCTACCTGAATTCAAATCTCTGCTTCTCGATGACTAGTGCAATGGCTGTAGTGTTACTAAACTTTTCATATTTTTTCTACTTGTGACAATGTATGTCAAAAAGAGTATTTACCTCATAATTTGGGGATTAATATTTGTAATCAAGGATGGTGTTTATCACTGATAAATATGAGTTATATTTACATTTTTATATAATCCATTCACATCTAGGAAACAAACATCAGAAGCTCTGAGATAACTATGGAAAATAAAGCACCAGTGGGATCAAATGTCTGAAAAGAATTGTCAGGGAAGAAGAAATTTTCCTCTACCCATCTAGGTCCCTATAAAAATTAAATTGACATGAGACAGATTAACAGGAGAAAATCAAAAGTTTTAATGACATGTATCCAGGAAAACTGAGGAACTCACCAAAATAGCAGAAACCTTCATCTTAAATACTATCTTCCACCAAGAACAAAAAAGGATGTAGAGGGTAGTTATTTGGACCTCAAATTGGAGGAGGGAAATTCACATGGAGATAAAAAGCAAATGTTTGGTAAACAAATGTTTGCTTGATTATGCAGCGACAATGGACACAGAATGGGATTTTAATAGAATTTGCTAGGTTCTTCTCTTCCTGCACACCTACTTCATAGCTGTGTAGATAATGAGTTAGTTATCTATGATGATAGATAGCATCCTTCCTAAGGGGAAGGTCAGTGTCTTCCAGGAGCTTTGGGGCCTTGATTTTTTTCCAGCTCAAAATAATCTCCATGCCAAAGAGACTTTTGGTATGGCAAGTTTTGCTTCCCTATAGACTTGCCTCTGAAACTTCTTTTAAGAAGATTCACAATCTAGAAGCTGATTTGACAGATTATTCCATCTCTTTAAACCAGTCTCTTAATACTGACAATAGTTCAGTTCAGTACACATTTCTAGAGATGGTGGTGCAGGTGGGCTCTCAAAGTTAGGCGTATAACGTTCAAGCAGTTAGGTATTTAATAAGAGGCATTGTATGGTTGCAAAAGAAACACTAAGCTTAATGACTGGAGCAAATTATAAACCAGATTCTGAGCCTCAGGGGCTCTTAAAGCTCTAGTGGGCTTCAAGAAGATTTCTAGATATCAAGGGCAAAGCATCTTTTGCAGTTCGAGGTGTCTCTGATGATGTCAATGACTATTCAACTTTCTGAGTGGCTTCCATAGCAACTGGCATGAGGATTGTCTAAACATGGGCTATTGTGATGTCGCTTAAATTTGCAGAACTTCAGGAAAAAGGCAGTTTTGAGTCTCAATAATTCCAGGAATGAAATTAATGAGGAAAAAAATGGAAATGTTAATTTGGAGAGTTGTAGCAAAATATTTGAGGAAACTAGAAGAGTTTAAGATCCAGTCTAGTTTGCAAATGGAGAAATAAAACTGCAAAGATGATTAATAGAACAAGAATCTAATATTCACAACTGTGTATTTTAGTTTCTATTGAAACAATACTTTTTCTCTAAAAATCACCTTAAATTTCACTAACAAGATGGCCTAATTGAGACTAATTTATTTGCAAAATAAGTTTAGTTTCATTAAACTTGCCTTGACTATTTTCATGGGTCTAGCAAGAATAGCAATTAACCATATATTTTCATAAATCTGCTTTGCTAGAACTTTTCATAAATAATAGCCAGACTGAACTTTTAGATACCTATCAAAGCCAGGAAGCTACACCAAAAACTTGCCATCAGACTTGTCTGTAGTATCTATAGATCTGCATGAATTCTTCTTGGGGTACCCCAAATATCCTGAAGTTCTTGCATCTGCTAGCAACTTACCTTCCTTACTCATCTGGTAAGCTTTCTGGGTAACCTGTAAGCAAGGTACTAGGCTGTTTTCTGAAAGGGCTTTATGGTACCATAGCGCAATCTTAGTTCCTGGTCATATTGCTGGGCTTTAAGTCTCCTTCAAGGAGATTGAATTCAAAGCCTCTGACCAAGGTGAGAATTATCAAACCCTTATCATGGCCCCACTGGTTCTATTGTAATGCCCCTTCCCCCACCTTGAGCAGCCCGGCCTACTCCTTCAAAACTCCCTACTAGGAATGTATGTAGCCCTATCCTCACCCCTCCATAGGGGCAATAGAAACATGCATAGGCTGAATGTAAAGGGATTCTCCAGGGAACCCCCCGAAACCTTTTCCCCCCATGCAAAGGAAGTATCCTGTCCAAGACCAATCAGATGATCCAACATGCTCCCACAGAGACCAACAAACACTCAGCCCTCTCACACACTGGGTGGACCTGGGCAGAAAAAAAGTCAGGTCTCCACTCAGGTCCACAACATGGGGATATAAGGAAAACCCAGTTGTAATATGGGGCCAGTCCCTACTCGCAGGGAGGCCCACTCTCCCTCTGAGAGTGTACTTTCACTTTAATAAACTTGCTGGAACACTACAGTTTGGGGGAACGCTAGTGGACTCCATTTCAGTTTCCAAGGCAACCCCAATGCCACTGCAGTCCTTCCAGTGACTCTGGAGATGCCCCTTAAAGCACCCAACAGAGCTGAAATGTCTTTGAGTTGTCACACTTCTGAGCTGTAATGGTTGAGCTGTAAAGCTGTCACTTTAAGGGGGTTGCTTAAAGTTTCAAGGCAGCCCCTGCTGCTGCTTCAATTCCAAAACAGCTGTGACAATTTCCAGGTGTGATGCTCCCATCAGGTAAGAGCTTGCTGAACTTTTCACATCCCCATTAAATTCTTTGCTGGGCATGGGTGGCGAGGACAGAGCAATAACACAACCCTAACGATATCTGATTTTATACATATTTCAAATTTGATATTCCAGTCAAAGCATGGCAATATAATCAATGTTTTCAAATGTGTCCTGTTACAAGGAGAATAGATTCTTAGTGAACTTATGTAAATAACTATAGTGCCATGAAAATAAGAATACAAAATTTTTTCCAAATTCTGGAGGGATCAGGTAGGGGGAAAATACAAATTGTTTCAATTTTGCTTACAAAGATAGAATTTACTGAATTACTGAAGTCGCAAATGGCATAAGAGGAAAAGTTTCCCTATATTTGAATAATAAAAAGCAAAAACTAGTAGTATTTCAGAAAAAAATATAAAATATTCACTAAAATTATAATCATATTCATTATATGATTCAACTCATTCTGTTCCATGAAGTAATTAATTACTGACCTAATCTTTTGTTAATAGTTTTATGAAGCCATTAGCTTTTGCATTAGAGTGATATAATTAAGTTCTACCAGTTGGGTAGTGTATTCTGAAAGTTATCAGAAACCTGTATTTGTCAAAGTCCTTTCTATGAAACTTTCTGAAGAGGAACCATTTTTGCAAAAGCATCAGATAAAACAATAGCTGTCTATAAATGATGAGACAAAATGGCATGGTTAAAAGTCTAATTGCAATGCAATTGACAAAGAAATTTGGTTGATTCTGTGACATCTGTGATAATAACTAGGATTACAACTGATAACTTTGTACCAGGACACATATTCAGATTTTAGCAATTTCACATACTTTCTAGAACACTGATATCAATATTTACCCACACACTTAGCAGTTTTATCATCTTTCATTTGACAATGCTTCCCATATAATTTTACCTATTAAATAAAACTAATTAGTTTAATATCTCTTTGAGATGTTTCTGAGACTCTCTGAACATCTATCTCAAAGTTAGCAAGAGGTCAAAAGGATTTCATTTAGAATTTGATTTGGGAGTTCCTGTTGTGGCTCAGTGGTTAATGAATCCAACTAGGAACCATGAAGTTGCAGGTTCGATCCCTGGCCTTGCTCAGTGGGGTAAGGATCCAGCATTGCTGTGAGCTGTGGTGTAGGTTGCAGATGTGGCTCAGATCCCACATTGCTGTGGCTGTGGTGTAGACCAGTGGCTACAGCGCTGATTAGACCCCTAGCCTGGGTACTTCCATATACCACAGGAGCGGCTCAAGAAATGGCAAAAAGACGAAAAAAAAATTTTGATTTGGGGAAGTGTGTCAATGATATCAAAAGTTTTTAAAACACTGGTCAGGCTTTTTTTTCCCCTGGCTGCTTGCATGGAGGCCACACAATGCCTGGTGTTACTGTAAAAGATATGAACTAGCAGGAGTTCATCAGAGTTCTGGCAGCCTTTCTCAAAAAGTCTGGGAAGCTGAAAGTCCCTGAATGGGTGGACACTGTCAAGCTCACCAAGCATAAAGAAGTCGCTCCCGGAGTTCCCGTTGTGGCACAGTGGTTAATGAATCTGACTAGGAACCAGAGATTGCGGGTTCAATCCCTGGCCTTGCTCAGTGGGTTAAGGATCCAGGGTTGCTGTGAGCTGTGGTGTAGGTTGCAGACGTGGCTTGGATCCTGAGGTTGCTGTGGCTGTGGCATAGGCTGGTGGCTACAGGTCTGATTAGACCCCTAGCTTGGGAACCTCCATATGCCATGGGTGCAGCCCTAGAAAAAGACAAAAGACAAAAAAAAAAGATAAAAATACATATTTCACAATAATTTTTTATTTTTTGTTTCTTTATTTTACTGAAAGCAATACCTTTGCAAATATGCATTCCAATATTTGTAATAACATGCAGGAAAAATGAACAATTCTGGTTTAGTAAAAAACTTTATTTACAATTCTTTTTCAAAATAACTATGCTCTTTCTTCTGAAAATCTGTGCTTAAAGAACAGAATGTCTGAAAAGATTGCAAAAGACTACTGTATCTACTCTTCCTTACTACATTGTGGGAAAGGTAACCTTGAGTTAAAACCTTATAAAAAATCTTATAAAAGATCTCAGACAAATCAATGTGAAAATACAGATACCCATCAGTAAGAAGGCCAAGATTATGAAAAGAAAACTAAAAGAGGAACTACTGCTTAACTTTCTCATGGGAATATGTTCTTAGCACTCAAAGAATGCAAATTAAAACAAAATACAATGTATACATCTAAGGATGACCTGACCCCCTTGCTGTACAGTGGGAAAATAAAAAAAAAAAAAAAAATACCAGCATTTACCTTAATTAGTATACTAGTTTCTTAGGACTGCCTTAACAAATACCACAAACTGGATGGTTTAAAACAAGAGAAAGTTATTCTCTCTCAGTTCTGGAGGCTGGAAGTCTGAAATTAGGGTGTTGACAGAGACATGGTCTCTCTGAGTGATTCTTCCTTGCCTCTTCCTAGCTTCTGGTAGTAGCCAGCACTTCTCTCCTCGCTCCTCATTTTTAGGGCTGAACCTGCAATATAAGGAAGATCCAGGGCAAGGGGCAGAATCAGAGCTGCAGCTGCACCTGAACCACACTACAGACACAGCAATGTGGGATCAGAGCTACATTTGTGACCTAAGCTGCAGTTTGCGGCAACTCTAGATCCTTAACCCACTGAGCAAGGCCAGGGATTGAACCCACATCCTCAGGGATACTGTGTCAGATTCTTAATCCCCTGAGTCACAACAGGAACTCCCAGCAATTCTTGACTTCTAGCTCCATCACTCCAAATTGCCTTCATCTTCACATGGCTTTCTTCCCTCTGTGTATGTGTCTCTGTGTCCAAATTCCCTCTTCTATGAGGACATGTCATTGGATTAGGGCCTATCCTAATCCAGAATGAGCTCATCATAACTTGATTACATATAAAAAGACCCGATTTCCACTCTAAAGTTCCAGATGAACATGAATTGTGGGGCAAAACTATTGAACCCAGTATAATTCACAAGGATTCTTTTTTTTTTTTTTTTTTTTTTGTCTTTTGTCTTTTCTAGGGCTGCACCTGAGGTATAGGGAGATTCTCAGGTTAGGAGTCTAATCATGTAGGAGAAAATCTCCTGATAAGAAGGTAGAAAGGAGAGACCCCGGCGGCCATGATGACTACGCAACGTCCAGACAACGGCCCCAACCTCCCCTCCCCACATGTCTGCTTCTGTAAACTTGTTTCCACATCAACTACCTTGCCTGACCTCACTCCAGTCCCACCAGCCAAGCACGGACCCAGAAGAGGTAGCCCTTAAAAGCCTTGTAAAACCCTTTTGGGGGCTCAGACTCCAGAGAGTGATCTCCTCTGAGCCCGCAGGCGAAATACACCTGAGTTCCCCACCTCTCCGAGTGCTCGCTTGGTGAAAGAGCTGATCCGCTGCAGCCACACGGCTGCTGGAGCTGTCACACTACAGCCACAGGGCTGCCGCCAGAGCTGATGCGCTGTGGCTGCAGGGCTGCTAGGCAGCTGCCATAGCATTTCTGGAGGCCCCAGTGAGATTCCAACCATTCTGGCCGCTTGAGCCACCTGAACGGCCGCAAGGCCCACCGGGAGCCGGGGAGCCATGAACCGAATGAGGCGGCGCGCCACCCGACGGTATTGTAGGTCCTCCTTCTTGAGGGGCATTCCTGACTCCCAGGTGACTGAACCCTGACTGGACTCGGTGGAGAGACGGACCAACTCACCAGGAAGGCGTCTGGACAAGGTAAGGCCCCGGGGCCAACCCCAGTCAGGTCCTGCCCCAGCGGGCAGAAGAGGGGGCTGATCACCCCCTGAGGGAGCCGCTCCCGGTGGGAAGCTGTGTCTGACGGGAGCAGCAGCCCTCGTGCTCCTGATCCAAAGCAGAGGAGCCTCTTGCTCAGGTGGAGCAACGGGCAGGTGTAGGCGATTGAAAGTTGGGCTTGATGGAGCTGCTAGTTAGGGACTCCCAGGGAGTGGGAGGCAATGTGACGACGACCTCTGAGTGTGTGTGAGGGCGAATGAGCGGCCTGATTCGCTTGCGCTTCAGGTTCGAGTTTGTGGCTCCACGGTCTTCGTGGCGATGGAGTCCGAGTGGGTCCCAACCTGCAGTTCCGTGGTGACCTCATATGGCTTATGGCTGCAGCGGACTCTGAGGGTTCTCTTCCCTCCCTGCAAGTCCAATCCAAGTTCAGCGCTTATACGAACCAGCCCATTGCTAAGAGGCACCTAAACTCCCGAGAGGGGGGTGGTCAGGCGGACATCTGAATGGCCACCTTCTGAGAAGGGGGCACCCTCCCTTGTTTTGTCTGTGACACCGGCACAGGGTGGCCACATGGGGTGGGACCTAACCCAGAAGCCCATGAGCCAGAGACCCCTGTGCTCCCGCCATTTGGGCCATAAATTCCTTCAAGGAGATCATCTAACTTGACCTCGCCCCTGGGCCTCCAGGAACTCCCATCCCAGATTCTAAACCAGCCATGGGACTGCCCATTTTGTCAGTTCATGGAGGCCCAGGATCTGAGTCAGGGAGGCAAGCCTGTCATCCCTGTCTCAGTCCAGGGTACGAGGTCCCCTGTCCTTTGCCCAAAACATTAGAACGTGTCTGAGAGTGCCTTCCCGAGACTGGGGGCCCAGATGGATCAGAGACACTTGCAACAAAGCAGGTGCTCTCCCCAGTCATAGAGCGAGCTGAGTGGGAGCTGTCTTGCTTTCAGGAGTGGCGGAGGCAATGCTAGTGGGGATACCACCCACGAGGACAGAGAAGGGCTCATAATATCAGGCCATAGATGAGATCCACAGAAAGACACCATGGGTTCACCCAAGTCTAAATCCATGGTCCTAGACTGTGTGATCAAAGATTTCAAAAAGGGATTTTCTGAAGATTATGGTGTAAAACTAACCTGATCTTTCATCATTTCCTTTGCTATTACCTCAAATAGAGCTGTGGGGGCAAAGGAAACAGACCTCTAGATGTTAAGACCACCCCGAGTGGTAAACATGCCTGTGGGGGAAAAGGAGTTTATAACTAGTATTCACCCAACTCAGGCCAAGTGTTAGCCTCAGAGCCTGGGCATAGTCAGTTTTGCTTTTTGCTGTTTACTTTCACCCTGGTTAGAGAAATCAACAGCTGGTTCATCCAATTTAGCTGTTAACTGTGGCTTAGAAACTTTCCTAATATTAATAGAGGGCATGTCAGAGTGAGCATCCTAGGATTCAAAAACTCAGGCAGGGCCTGTATGCCTGGGTTTTCTTCACCTCTGTCCAGAGACAGGCAATGGGCAGGGATGACAGGAAGGGAGGCTATGCTGGGAAAGAGTGGTTAATTCCAGTCAGCCTGAGGTCAGATGGGACATTTGACCACTGGTGTCTAGCTGCTCCATCTAAGAGAGGGGACGCCCTCACATAACCAAGAAGGGACAATAGGCACTGGATGCTGATCTTTTCTTTTTTGGATGGGAGCCACCTCCTCGAGCCTGGTGCATGGCTCAGTAGCAACTCCTCTGACATGTGCCTTGAATAACTGGAAAAAGTTTGACCCTGAGACTCTGAAAAAGAAACGTTTAATTTTCTTTTGAACAAAAGTCTGGCCACTATATAATCTGTCAGATGGGGAGCAATTGCCATCTGAAGGCTCTCCAGCTTATAATACTATTCTCCAATGAGGCCTATTTGGTAGATGAGAAGGGGAATGGTCAGAGGTGCCTTGTGTCAGATCCTCTTTACAATGAGGGAAGACACTACATTGAGGAAGGCTTGTGGACTTTCTCAGTACATTATGCCAACTCCCTCAGGACCTAGGTGCCCACCATATCCTGGCCCAACTGGGTCAGACCCTCCAGAAGTTAATCAGCCTTCTCCTATACCACCCAAGGCTCCTCCTCTTCCCCCTCCAGTGCCAAAGTTATATCCCTCTCTACTTCCTGTACAAGAAGTGGCAAACAGAGAATGGGGACTGATACAGGTTCATACATACATCTATTTCACTTCAGGACTTAAGGCAAATAAAGACAGATTTGGGAAAACTGGCTGATGACCCAGATGTATTGAGGTCTTTCAGGGTCTCATGCAGTCCTTTGAGAGCCTGGAAGGATGTCATGTTATTACTAAAACAGACATTGACTATAAGTGGAAAAGAAAAATACATAGTCTTCGAAACTGCTCAAAGCTGGGGAAGATGAATGGAATGATGCTATAAATGCCAGAGGCGGATTAGAAGAGGAAGGAACAAGATTCCCCACAGGGTGTCAAGCAGTTCCTATGAGCGATCCCAGTTGGCCTGCTGATGAGGGAGATAACCACAGTTGGCATAGAAATCATTTTATTACTTGTATAGTTGAGGGATTAAAAGCCTCATGAGTAAAGCCCATTAAAAACTATCGGTGGTTTACTAGGGGAACAAGAGGGTCCATCAGCTTTCTTAGAAAGACTCAGAAAGGCATTGAGAAAACATATACCAAGGATCCCAGAAATGATGGAGGGTTGAAAGAGTCTTAAGGATAAATTCATAACTCAATCAGTGCCAGATTTATGGAGAAAGCTCCAAAAACTGGCTTTTGGCCCTGATCAGGACCTGGAGCACCTCCTCAGAGTAGTGACTCAAGTATGTTATAATTGGGGCCAGGAAGAATGAATGGAGAACAAGAGGAGAGACAGAGAAAAGGCTGAGGCTCTAGTTATGGTGCTATAGGGAGTCAACCTGGGAGACTCCAAGGCAAGAGGACAAGGGCAGAGACCTATACCTGGAGCCTGTTTCCTCTGCAGAAAAGAGGGACACTTGAAATGGGAATGCCCCAAGACTCAGACCACAGATCCCAAGCCATGCCCCATATGTTGGGGAGATCACTGGAAGAGGGACTGCCCCCGAAGATGAAGGTCTCTGGGGTTGACCCCTCAGGCCCAGGATCAAGACTGATGGGACATTTCCATAATGGCTCCTGTCCTTATCACCACTCAGGAGCCCTGGGTGACTCTAATTGTAGGAAGACAGCCTAATGACTTCCTCCTGGACACGGAAGCCACTTTTCAGTCCTCCTCTCCAATCCTGGGCCCCTCTCATGAATCTGCCACATTCATATTTCTGGCAAGCTGGTTACAAAAATTTTTTACCCAACCTTTGAGTTGTGACTGGGAATCCATTTTCTTCTCTCATGCCTTTCTGATTGTTCCAGAGAGTCCAACTCCTCTTTGAGAAGGAGATATTATGTAAGAGCTTAAAACCTCAATTCACATGGCAGTAGAGGATTTCCCATCATGTTGCAGCAGAAACAAATCTGACTAGGAACCATGGGGTTGTGGGATCGATCCCTGGCTTTGCTCAGTGGGTTGGGGATCCAGCCTTGCCATGAGCTGTGGTGTAGGTCGCAGATACACCTCGGATCCTGTGTTGCTGTGGCTCTGGCATAGGCCAGCAGCTGTAGCTCTGATTGAACCCCTAGCCTAGGAACCTCCATATGCCCCTGCCCAAAAAAAGGCACATGGCAATGGAGCCTAGTCAAGGTTTATGCCTGCCTTCGATGGAAGTATATATATCGACACAGAAGTCTGGGCCATAGGAGGAAAGATAGGAAGAGCAAAGAATACTCAACTGGTGGAAATAAGTCTTAAAGATCAGAATTTATTTCTTTGCCAAAAGCAGTATCCTCTGAGACCTGAGGAACGACAGGGACTTATCCCAATTATAGGAAATATAAGATAACAGAGATTATTAATTGAATGTATCAGCCCTTGTAACCCTCCTATATTGGGAGCACAAAAACCTAACAGGGATTGGTGCCTAGTACAAGACCTTTGTCTAATAAATGAGACACTGGTCCCATTACATCCAGTGGTGCCCAATCTCTACACTCTTCTTTCACAAATTCCAGAAACAGCACCATGGGTTACTTACTAGATTTAAAAGATGCCTTTATTCTGCATTTCCTTGACTAAGGCTTTGCATATATAAATCCTCAAAATATGGACGATAACTAACTGGCCAGAATTAATTTTAGCTTCAAGTAAACTGGGAGATATTCAGTATTAAATTAATATCTTAAATTAGAATTGAAGTTTGGGAGTTCCCGTCGTGGCGCAGTGGTTAACGAATCCGACTAGGAACCATGAGGTTGCGGGTTCGGTCCCTGCCCTTGCTCAGTGGGTTAATGATCCGGCGTTGCCGTGAGCTGTGGTGTAGGTTGCAGAAGCGGCTCGGATCCCGCGTTGCTGTGGCTCTGGCGTAGGCTGGTGGCTATAGCTCCGATTCAACCCCTAGCCTGGGAACCTCCATATGCCGCGGGAGCGGCCCAAGAAATAGCAACAACAACAACAACAACAACAAAAGACAAAAAAAAAAGACAAAATAGAATTGAAGTTTGTTGATCTAATTAATACATACATGACATTACAGCTGTCAACATTAGGTATAATATCTTATCGTACCTAGGTTTAACAGAAGTCAAATGAGACACTGAGACATCAGTTACTAAGCAGAAACTAAAGGTCTTTGGAATGCTTAATCAATTTGATCAGTGCCACCCTGAGCTGGTCTCTATAAGAAAAACATGTGTTTTTAGAAATTATAAAGGACAGTCCATGGTTGCTTGAGAAGAGTAGAATGTGTGTGTTTTCAATATAGAAGGAATGAGGGATGGAATTGCATTTTACTAAGGCAAAAGAAAGATAGTGTGTCTTTAGCTGATTGCTCTGGTTGGAAAATAAGGGACAGACTAATACGGATACAGAAAATGATACAAGGTGTGTGGGAAGTGGACACTGGGAAGAGAATTTTGTGCGTGCTGGGAACTGCTTAGAATAAGTCTGAGTAAGTTAACTTTAAAAGTAAGGTGATGCCATAAATCATACTCCTCACAAGGACATAAGGTAGCTTTCAATGTCATGCTGACCGAGGAAATGGCATACAAATGTTTCATAACCAGCCAGAGAAATCAGAAAAACCATACAAGTTACCATGGCTATTATAAAATCTAAATGTTGTATTCCTGGTTGTTCACAGTATGTGTCTAATTCCCTGCTAGATCTTCAACAGTAGATACATGAGCTGTCCTATCCAGCTCCACCTTTTGGAGCTGCCCTGTGGAACCAGCTGACCTCCTGGTAGAAATATTTCCTTACCATATTCACTGTGGTCTTGATCCTTTTATTTGGACCCTGTATAATTAATTGTATTTCTTGCTTCATTACATCCTAATTAAAAGCTGTCAAACTTCAAATGGTGATAGAAGGGGTACCCAATGCGGTGTATCAAAGCCCACTTGACCATCCTAACTGGAGACCTAACTGCCTTCCCTAATGATGCCCCTTTTCAGTAGGAAGAAGCCAGAGCAGTCATCGCCCCTTTTCCCTGCAGTTAGAGTCTCCAGCTCGGGGGGGGGGGGGCGGAATTGAGGCAGAATATTAACTCAGGTAGTCAGTGTAGGAACATGGATTCGATACATTCTTTCTCTTTTTTTTTTTTTTTTTGTCTTTTTGCTATTTCTTTGGGCCGCTCCCATGGCATATGGAGGTTCTCAGGCTAGGGGTCCAATCGGAGCTGTAGCCACTGGCCTACGCCAGGGCCACAGCAACGCAGGATCTGAGCCACGTCTGCAACCTACACCACAGCTCACGGCAACGCTGGATCGTTAACCCACTGAGCAAGGCCAGGGATCGAACCCGCAACCTCATGGTTCCTAGTCTGATTCGTTAACCACTGCGCCATGACGGGAACTCCCAAACTCGATACATTCTTTGATGTGGCTCTTGATTAACATTTGTAAATTAAGTGTCGCATAGCAACCCCAACTGCTATAAAGGTTGCAGGTATTACCCCGTGGGTCCATCACACTAGAGTCAAGAAGGCTGCATGCGCTGCTGACATAGACACCTGGGAGGCTGCAGAGCACCTCAAGAATCCCCTCAGGGTCAAGTTCCAGAGACTCTCTTCACCATGGCCAGAGAGCTCTAAGCCCTGCTCTGGCCACCCCTGGAAGCTGGTCAGTCTACACATGGTAGAAGCCTGAGGAGTTCCACATGCAACTTAACTTGAACTCCTGTTCTGGTGGGGGACGTTAGCCATTGAAATCACCCTAGCCCTTGTGCTTGAAGTCGGGAATGGGAAGAGGACCCTAGGTTGCTTATTTGTGTGGCATATCTTCTGACTCCTGGTACATTGGGAGTCCTCCCCATCACTGGTTGACACACATAATGAGGGGGCTTGTCACCCTAATAATAGCATAAATTACCAACAAACAGATCCAGGTTCCTCCATCCATGGAGTTCAATAGTGTCTCACATGTCAAAATTTGTATACAAGATTGATTGTTGGGCATGATTGCATGAGAACAACCCTACAGGGGTACAAGACGTTGAGGTCAAGGCTCCCCCACAGCTGTAGAGGACCTCATCAAGCTGGAGGGAACACTAGGTGGGCTCACCTACACATTACACACAGAGGTCAATACACTGCCATCATCCACACCTTGCTCTCCAGCACCAGCACCACCAGCAATCCAGTAGACTGCTGCCAGACCTAAAACTGGAGCATGCAGAGCCATGGGGATACCCAGAACGAGGCTGACCCATGGGGATAATTAGCAAGTTAGTGGGAAAACAGCCTCTCTTTTCAAAACCGAGGGGTAGGGCATTCTATCTTTAGAGGATTATTTGGGTTTGCTGGAGTACCTCTGTTAGAGAGAGCAGCACTTAACCTGACTAATGATTCAAGAGTCTTGGAAGGCCACCGTAGCGGCCATGAAAGTCTAACAACAACTTGGACTCCTGGCGCAGGTGGTATCACAAAACAGGAGGGGACTAGAATTACTGACAGCAGAAAAGGGGAACTCTGTCTATTCCTTAAAGAAGAATGCTGTCTTTATGCCGACAAGTCAGAAGTAATCAGCAGCATGGCACAACAATTAAAGAGTGAATAACCAAGAGGAGGTGAGAATTGACAGAGTCTTCAAACTACTGGAATAAGATCTGGAACTGGGCTTCATGGCTCCTACACTTAACTGGGCCTCTGACTATACTCACCATTGCCCTCTTGTTTGGGCCCTGAATTCTTAATGTGATTACTCATTTCATAACCACATGAATAGAGTCTATAAGGTTGCAAATGTTAGTCAGTTCACAGTAGGCCCCCCTGGACACATCAGACACAGACAACTTGAGCTTTAAAAATTGATGCTTGCTCCCAGGAAGTGGAAAAGCATCAAGAGGGGGGAATGTAGGAGAAAATGTCCCGATAAAAAGGTAGAAAGGAGAGACCCTGGCCATGATGACTACGCAACGTCCAGCCAACCGCCCCAACCACCCCTCCCCCACACATCTGCTTCTGTAAACTTGTTTCCACATCTACTATCTTGCCTGACCTCACTCCAGTCCAATCAGCCAAGCATGGACCCAGAAGAGGTAGCCTTAAAAGCCTTGTGAAACCTTTCTTTGGGGCTCAGACTCCAGAGAGTAATCTCCTCTGAGCCCATGGACATAATAAACCTGAGTTCTCCACCTCTCCGAGTGCTCCCTTGGTTTCTCGCCTGGTGAAAGAGTTGATACATTGCAGCCACAGAGCTGCTGGAGCTGGTACACTACAGCCACAGGGCTGTCACTAGAGTTGATGCTTCTGCAGCACAGGGCTCCTGGGCAGCTGCCGTAACAATCAGAGCTGTAGCCACTGGCCTACACCACAGCAACAGCAACTCAGGATTCGAGCCATATCTGCAACGCACACCACGGCTCATGGCAGTACCAGATCCTCAACCCACTGAACAAGGCCAGGGATCAAACCCACAACCTCATGGTTCCTAGTTGGATTCATTGACCACTGAACCATGGCAGGAACTCCCACAAGGATTCTTTCTTAATGGTACACATCCAGTACTTGGAGTCAGCTGAGCCATTTCTCTATCTCTCCCAGCTACAGGTGATCACCAGCAAGGCTGTTACTCTCAGGCTACTAAACCCAACTTCTTACCATCATCTCTCCATCTGGACCATTGTGGCAGTCACCTGTCTGGTTTCCTGCCTCTGCCTTTGTCTCTCTACTTTCTCTTCTCCACCCTGTGCCAAAACCTCAATCATGAAATGTCACCTCTTTGTTCAAAAATGTGTCAGGAATGAAAGTTTCAGCTTTAGGGGAAAAAAAATTTCCCACTATTAAATGTACACAAATAGGGAGTTCCTGTCATGGCGCAGTGGAAACGAATCTGACCAGGAACCATGATGTTGAGGGTTTGATCCCTGGGTTAAGTGCCAAGACCAGCTTAGCAGGTTATGGCTGAAGAACAGGTGCTGTGAAAATTAAGAAAAGATTAACATAAAACATGACACAGAGACATTTATCTCAATTAAAAGTTGAAACCGGGGAACTCAAGGTCTCAGGGACCAAGAGCACAGCTTCAAGAAACCACACTGTTTCATTGCGCTCTTTAGGACTGCATCAAGCAAGGAGGGGGTCGTAGGTGCAGGATATAGTTCTTTAACTATTTTAAAAGTCACATAGCTGGTAAATGGTTAAGCTTTTGTTCTGACCTTTAGGCATTTAACAATCATTAGCATTTGAGAAAGCTTGGTGTTAGCTGTCTATGCATAGCATCTAGAGAATCATCACTGTGCTTCCCAAGACAGCACGGTGCCTATCTGCAGCAACCTAGGTTTGCACCTTGTTCTTGCTGATGCATATTCTGCTGACGGACTCCTCATAAACCCCCTGGGGCCATGAGGCTCCTCTTTCTCTTATTTTAACAGGACATATCATGCTGTGCAAATGGTGTGACAATCTGCAAGGGTCCGGGGGGGGGGGGGGGGGCCCTAGACCAACACATTATGTCTTCGTTCATCTAATCACATGAATAACTTATGCCTTTTGGTTTTTGTTATTAAGCTTAAGTTATTTACCAGCACTGCGACTCTTTTTCAAGCAGGAATATGGGGTAAGGTAAAGCAGGACAAGGTGGAGTTTTCAGCATAGAAAATAGAAGCAGAGAGGCTAAGGAAAGATTGTAGAAACATATCTCCCGACAGTTAAAGATCTGATGTTCCGGAGTTCCCGTCGTGTCGCAGTGGTTAACGAATCCGACTAGGAACCATGAGGTTGCGGGTTCCATCCCTGCCCTTGCTCAGTGGGTTAACGATCCGGCGTTGCCGTGAGCTGTGGTGTAGGTTGCAGACATGGCTCAGATCCCGCGTTGCTGTGGCCCTGGTGTAGGCCGGTGGCTACAGCTCCGATTGGACCCCTAGCCTGGGGACCTCCATATGCCACGGGAGCGGCCCAAGAAATAGCAACAATAACAACAACAACAACAACAAAAAAGACAAAAAAAAAAAAAAAAAAAAAAAAAAAGATCCGATGTTCCTGTGAGCTGTGATGTAGGTCGCAGACGCGGCTCAGCAGCTACAGCTCCAATTAGACCTCTAGCCTGGGAACCTCCATATGCTGCAGTTCTAAGTCAAATTCTAAGGTACTGGAATTACCTTCTCCTTATTTTGAGAGTGTTATGAGTTGAATTGTGCCCCCTAAAAAGATACGTTCAGTTCCTAACCCCTAAGTTCCTGTGAATCTGATCTTATTTGGAAAGAGGGTCTTTGCAGAGGTAATCAATTTAAAATGAGGTCATATGGTTTAGAGTGGGCCTTAATCCAATGACTACTCTTCTCATAAGAAGAGGCAAATTTGGCCACAGACGCACACATGCACACACAGATCACATGAGGATGGAGACGGGAGACTAGAGTTGTGCAGATGCAAATTAAGAATTCAAAGCTTGCCAGCAGCCACTGGATGCTAGGAAAAGGCAAAAAAGGATTCATCTCCACAGCCTTCAGAAGATGGCATGGCCTACCACCAACTTGGTTTCAGATTTCTAGCCTCCAGAACTGAGAGAAAATAGCTTGCTGCTGTTTTAGGCCACGCAGTGTGAAGCACTACATGTGGCAGCATTAAGAAACTAGTAAGAATAAGAAATGGGTTGGACAGAAGGTCTGCAAGTGTTTCTTCTTTTCAACTCTCCCTTAAGTGAAAGAAAAAAGGCTTTTGCACAATGAGATAAGATAGACTAAGATATTTCAGAGTGAGAATTTCTCTATTTCTTTCTTGCATTTTTGCTTCTATCAATTGGTTTGATAAAACTTCTACAAAAGACTTTGCATCTCCCTGGACCAGTGAACTGAGGAATTAAGTAACGGGCCCCAGCGATCTCTGAAATTGGTCAGAATGAGATATTAATTATTTAACTCTAAAGGCATAATACACCCTAAGCAAAAAATTCATTTTCTCTTCTATTTCCTATGTCAAAATATGCTCCACCACTAGTTTTAAAATAGCAGAGCTACGTTATTGACCAGAGTAATACCGGCAGCTCCAGTTTTGAAAATGAAAGTCCTGCTTCCATGATTAAATTCCCAGAAAGAAATTAAAACCAAAAGTAAAGTAAATTTAAGTTTAATAAGATAAAACTCAATATTCTTCCCTTTCTAATTCTGTTTTCTCCTCAGTCTCAGCATAGGGTATTGGGGGCCCTTGGCTTGGGCTACTTTACCTTGCAATGGGTTAACTCCTGCCCCTCAGGAGTTAATTTAACTCAACACTGTATCTTTTGTGTGTCCTACTGTGACCAGACAACTCTCAATAGGTTTTTAGATCTGGGTTCCTTCAGGGAAGTCATTCCACTTTGTTCCTTGAGATTTTGCCTCTTGTATTATTATTATTATTATTATTATTATTATTATTACTAGAGTTAATAGCAATAATAATACTATAACTCATATTTAGAGTACTTGCTATGTGCTCTAGTACTATTCATAGTATTTAATAGTTTAAGTGCTATTCTAAAGTCTTCATAAATTTTATGTCACTTAATCCTTTCAACCATCCTGTGAGATATTATTACTCTTGTTTCATATATCAGAAAATTAAGGCATAGAGATTTAAAAAATAATAGCAACAGCTGAAGTTCAATAGTACTGTGGCCACAGTCTTAACCATTACACAAAATTGCCTTCACAAACCTTGTTTGATTTGGGGGGGTGCCAGTCATACCTTTTGATCTAGGCACAAATAAATTTGCATCTTTCTCTGAGCTCCATCCTTTAAAACAACTGGATATAAGTGTATCTCACTTTTTTCTTTTCTCCGCACTTGCTATCTAAACTGTCCACATTTCCCCTAAGGAATGCTTGTGCTTCTTTTAGGTCTGTCAGTAAGTCTTCCTTCATTTTTGTTTCATGCCGCTACTGTTTCTAGAATGATTGTTTGTCTTTTATATCTGACTTGACGTTGACATCATTTCTATGAGATACACATTTACATATATTTATATTAATCTATTTAAATTATCTAAAGGAATAATGATCAAAATAAAATCGTCACAATTACTAAGCAATATTGCTTTGTTTTTAAATGTATGTATTTCAGCTAGTTGTTATTTTTAATTTCATATTTTTCTTACAATGGCTTTTAGGTTTATTTTCTTTCTTTTTTTGGCTGCACCACAGGCATGTGGAAGTTCCAAAGCCAGGAGTCAAAATTGCACCACAGCAGTGACTTGAGCTGCTACAGTGACAACACTGGATCCTTAAGCTGTTGTGACACAAGGGAACTCCCTATAGTGGCTTTTATAGTGTGCCTAAAACCTCTTCAGAAAATTGTTTTTTAATCTTTGTGGAAATTCCAAGTGAGAAATTATAGTCGCCCAGTAGTCTTTTGAAAATATAACAAATAGCTACATTCAAGGTATGTACCATTTCTAGTATCAAAGAAATTCTTTAAATCACATTATTGCACAAATAGCCCTTTCAAAGAAAAGCCCATGTGCTTTATTGCAAAACTGAATCTGGTCATCTGGCTATTGTTCAAGTCTTTTACAAAACCACCAATATGGCCATTTTCCATATTCTGATCTTTCCAAATGCACTCATACATACTATGCAGTTTCCTTATTAAAAAGAGGCAGATTAGGATAATTAAGTCTGGAACTGAGCTTCTAGTTATTCCTTTAAAATTATTTTTCAGAAAACTTACAGAAATTTTAATTATGCAAACAATTTCATTTTATAGTAGGTATATTGTGCAAATGCAAATAATTCTATCTTTTGTGCAACAAATCAGAACTCTTTTACGGTAGTTGTCTTCTGAAGTACCTTTTAGTTAGCACTAAATAATAGCACTTATAAAAGGATAAAGTGACATAAACTACCAAAAAGTTGTGGGAAGGCACTCAGAAGAAATTACACAATCCTGTTTAATCTAAAACCTATAATAAAACTATGCTTTTTTTAAAATGAAAATTATATTTCCCTTTTATTAACAGTTGAATTTATCCCAACCAATTTTGCCCACAAAAAAATAACAAAGGGATTAAATTACAACATAAAAAGTAACTAGTATCTAAAGCTTTTATAATTTCTTGTCTGGGAACTAGAATTTGATTTGTATTTCTGTCTTTGAATTCCTGATTTAACAACCCTCAAATTATAGATAGTTATCGCAGCACAACAAATTAGCCCAAAACTAACTAATTTAAAACAATAAATATTATTATCTTCACAGTTTCTGTAGGTGAGGAAATTTGGGAATGGATTATCTGGTCTGTCTTGCATGGGGTCTCTCATGAGTTGCTATCAGGAGTGACAGAGGCTGCAGTCATCTGAAGCCTTGACTTGACTGGAGATTCCACTTGCGAGGTGGCACACTCTTATGGCTGTCAAGTTGTTGATGGTTTTTGGCAGGCATCCTCAGTTCCTCACCACGTGAGCCTCTCCACAGGCTGCTTGCCTGTCCGCATGACACAGCAGGTGACTGTCTTCCTCCAGAGCAAACAATCTAAGACAGAGCAAAGTCATATCCACGATGTCTTTTATAACCTAGACTCAGAAGTCACACACTGTCACTTCCACTATTTTCTAGTTGATAGAAGACAGAGTCCAGCTCACATTCAAGAGGTGGGAAAGTGGGCCCCATCTTTTGAAGTCATGTGTGTCAAACTATGTGTTGACATAATTTTAAACCACAATAGTCAATCTTAGTTTACCCCTTCCTCATTACAAAGAAAGTTTAACAGAAACCTAAAATTCTAGTAATAGATAATTTATCTTCTCAAATATTTCTCCAAATTTTCTGATGGACTTAATAGCCCCGTATATATTTTTCTCACAATTTTATCTATTTATTTATTCAGCATACAAACCCGTTCCTTCATTCACCACCCCTATAATAGTGGCTAAACATGAATGCTTTGATGTACTAGATTGTAAGGTTCTTATTAGGCGTTGAGGTTTGAAACTCATTCTTTAATCCCTGCAGCTGCAGCCGGAGTTTGCATTTTATATGTAACTTAGTTGGCACGCAAATGTTTGGTGAATAAATAAAGCATCTAGGTTCTTGTTTTGCCTGTTTGTTTAGAATTTTTGGATCTAGTGTTTCTCATCATATGCATAAAGTAAAATCAGAGATTTTGTAAAAAATATTATATGTTGCACCTTAAAAAGTCTATGGCAAAAATATATATGGTGAATTATTTTCATGAGAAAATGGGGTAAACTGTGCAGCAAATGAAAATTGCCAGGGCAATAAAGCATTGAGTTGAAGAGCCTTGTATCTTCTCCTCCCACCCCACCCCCACATGCGTCTATGTGCACATGATCTGAGAAGAAATGGAAGAGAAGTTTTCAAAAGAATAAAAGCCAGTGGTCCTGAAAAGTAGGAAAGTGTCATCAGCATAGTCACCACCTAAAAGTGGGCCTACAAAGAGAGTCGAAAGTATCAGGAGCAAAAAAAAGAGAGATGCTCTGGAGAATGGAAGAGTAGCACAGTCATTAACCAGGGAAATGCAGTAGATTGCGGTGTCACACAGAGGCCCTCATAGAATTAATGGTCACATATTTAAAGTGACAATAAGCAGAATGAGTATGTTATTTCCTCCAGCCACATTCAGCTGCTTGAAGACAGGCAATGGGAGTTTAGTTTGACTTATAGTCAGGGTTTTGCCAGACATAACTGAGGGAAAGCAAGAGGAGGGATGTGATATGATAAACCATGGAATCTAAAATGAGTAATAAGGAGTTCCTGTCATGGTGCAGCAGAAATGAATCCGACTAGGAACCATGAGGTTTTGGGTTCGATCCCTGGCCTCGCTCAGTGGGTTAAGAATCTGGCGTTGCTGTGAGCTTGTTATAGGTTGCAGATGATGCTCGGATCCCATGTTGCTGTGGCTGTGGTGTAGGCTGGCAACTGTAGCTCTAATTAGACTCCTAGCCTGGGAACCTCCATGTGCCACAGATGTGGCCCTAAAAAAAATAAAATAAAATGAGTAATAAGATGTGAGGACAAGACAGAAAACAGTAACAAGGTGGTAGAATCAACAGTATAGAGGTCCATCAGGACTGAGGGATTTGGGGTACAGATTTTTAGCTGGCAGGACAGTGATAGTGGGAGAGTGGGATGTCTGAGACTGCGACAGAGGAGTTGGTAATGACAAGGTCTAAGCCAAGACCATGGAAATGGCTGATTGGCATGATGTGGAGAACACGCTCATTGGAGAAGTAAAAGAGAGGCCAGGAGATGCTTATCTCATCAGACAGGTTTTGACAGAAATTATTTAAACCTAGAGGTCTCTATTCATCCAAATCATCAATCAGATATGAGCAAAAGTTGAAGATTTCTTTACATGCAAAAATTTGCAGAATATACTGCCTATAAATTATAAATAAAAATACTCCAGAGTGGACTACATAAAAGTAAAATCTATAAATCCGGTACATAACAAAGTGGTGCCTAAGAAATGCCAGCCCCAACTATGACTCAGAAAAAGTGAAGGGAACTGGAAAACATTAAAAGAAGGTCCATTGTATTCAGGCACTTGGAGATTTTCCTTCAAATGGCAAAATTAAATGGGACAGTATTGGAGTTCCCACTGTGGCTCAGTGGAAACAAATCTGACTAGCATCCATGAGGACACAGGTTCGACCCCTGGTCCTAATCAGAGGGTCAAGGATATGGCATTGCTGTGAGCTGCGGACATGGCTCCAGGATCCTGTGTTGCTGTGGATCTGGCGTAGGCTGGTGGCTACAGCTCCAATTTGACCCCTAGCCTGGGAACTTCCATATGTGGCAGGTGCTGCCCTAAAAAGCAAAAAAAAAAAAAAAAAAAAAAAAAAAAAGAACCACAGGAGGAGTCAAACACAACCTGCACAACAACAGGAGAAAGAAAAAACAGTAAGAGCATTAAAAAAAAGGTACAATATTATGTTTTCTTTTCTCCGACTCTAATCACATCACACTATGAAGACTACAGTGAATTAATTCTTCCATGCTTTGAACATAAGTTGATTATGTAAATTGAAGCCAAATAGGTAATAATTACTTGAGTATATGAATAATTATAGTTACAGTAAAATGTAATCACTTTAATTCCTGACAGCCTAAAATAATATAATTAAAGAATAAAGAAGAGAGCTGAAAGGAAGGGCAAGATAGGTGTGTTCATTTCTTCATCTTTCATGGCAGAATGTGGCAGATATTTCATACATCAATGTAAATAGGAAGCTCAAGCATATGATTTCAAGGAGAACTAATATGGATGCTGTAAAGAGTAATTTGTAAAGTGGAAGTGCAAGTGAACTAAATTTCTCATACCTCATAGCAGATAAATGCAGCAAGGAATTGAGGTAAAAGTTTACCATACATAAGTATAAAATAACCACAAAAGGGCATAAACAGATTGTTAATTGTGCTTTCTCCGGGAAATGAAACAACTTGGTGTTTGGGAAGAGGAATTGCTGGTTTTCATTTTCTACCTTTTAAATTCTTTGATTTAAAAACATTTAACTTTCACAACCTTAAATCAACTATACTTTAATAAAACAAAAAAAATTAACTGTGAAAAAATATTATTCCTGTCTTTTAAAAAAGTTATCTCTAAAGGAGTTCCCGTCGTGGCTCAGTGGTTAGTGAATCCGACTAGGAACCATGAGGTTGCAGGTTCAGTCCCTGCCCTTGCTCAGTGGGTTAAGGATCCGGCGTTGCCGTGAGCTGTGGTGTAGGTCGAGACGTGGCTCGAATCCCACATTGTTGTGGCTCTGGAGTAGGCCGGTGGCTACGGCTCCAATTCGACCCCTAGCCTGGGAACCTCCATATGCCACAGGAGCGGCCCTCAAAAGGCAAAAAAAGACCAAAAATAAAAAAGTTATCTCTAAGGAAAAATGGAGAGTTGGGAAGGGATTTGGGGGAAGCAAGTCACACACGAGTAATTCAAATCTACTTTTTTGTGTGTCATCTTGGGATATAGGTAATTATAAATTTATTTAGATTTATGAGGATTTGAATTACTTCATCTTATAGAGACAATAATGAATAAATATTTCCTTTTTTTAACTTAAAAATTACCCTCAGATCTCACTTTCTCTTTTTCAATATTGGTGTTTGTGTAATGGTATCCTTTTCCAAATAAATAAATGAATAAAGAGAGGGGTAGAGAGGAAGACAGGAGAGAGAGAAAACTCTAAGTTCAAGCAGAAGTTTGAAAGAAGAAAATCTGAGAGACAACCATACAGAATAAGGACAAAATGAGCCATAAATAGCACCCATGGCCAAAAATAACAAAGCTTATATTTGTAAATAGTTTTGCTGGCAGAGTGATAATTTTTCACAAATCTCAGTGGGGCATGCATAAAGAAATTTACCAAACACTGCCAACTATGTTTTGCATATTAGATGATCCTTCATGTTGTATTTCATGATAAATTATAAATAATTCAACTAAATGTAATAAAATTCATTATGACTAATGCAATTTTTAAATCAAAGATTACTGGTATGTTCAGTAAATTACAAACATTTTGACTAAATTATATTTTTCTAATGGTTTGCAGCTTGCAGCTCTAATCCAAAGCAATTTATTTTGCTTTTTTTTTTTTTTTTTTTTTTTTTTGTCTTTTTGCTATTTCATTGGGTCGCTCCCATGGCATATGGAAGTTCCCAGGCTAGGGGTCGAATCGGAGCTGTAGCCACTGGCCTATGCCAGAGGCACAGCAACACGGGATCCGAGCCACGTCTGCACCCTACACCACAGCTCACAGCAACGCCGGATCGTTAACCCGCTGAGCAAGGGCAGGGACCGAACCCGCAACCTCATTGTTCCTAGTTGGGTTCGTTAACCACTGTGCCACGACGGGAACTCCCCTATTTTGCTTTTTTGAATTAAGTTCAAGTAGGGGGAAAAGGTGGAAAAAATTTTCCCTTTATTCTTGATTCCTTACCCCTGAACCTCTCTTTTTCTTTTTGTTAATTCTTTTAATTGAATCATCAGTTTAAGGCCAGGAATCCATTCCAGCAAAATAACCCGCATGTGAGAGCTACAACATGGTTAAAATAAGTGAAATCTTTTGTTTTGTCAGTTCCTGCTGTACAGCAAAATGACCCACTTATACAAATATATACATTTTTTTCTCACATTATCCTCTATCATGTTCCATCACAAGTGATTAGATATAGTTCCCTGTGCCATACAGCAGGATCTTATTCCTTATCCATTCCAATTGCAATAGTCTGCTTCTGTTAAGCCCAAACTTCCAGTTTATCCCACTCCCTCTCCTCCCCTTGGCAACCACAAGTCTGTTCTCCAAGTCCATGAGGTTTTTTTGTTTTTTGGTTTTTTTTTCTGTATATAGGTTCATTTGTGCCATATATTAGGTTCAAGATATAAGTGATATCATATAGTTCTTGTCTTTCCTTTTCTGACTTACTTCACTTAGTATGAGTCTCTAGATCCATCCATGTTGCTGCAAGTGGCATTATTTTTTTCTTTTTTATGGTTGAGAAGTATTCCATTTTGTATATGTACCACATCTTCTTAATCCATTCATCTGCTGATGGACATTTAGGTTGTTTCCATGTCTTGGCTATTGTGAACAGGAGTGCATTCAGTTGCTAAGAGAGATCTTAAAATCCTTATCAAAAGAAAAAAAATATGGAGTTCCCATTGTGGCTCAGTGGTTAACAGATCCGACTGGGAACCATGGCGTTGCAGGTTCCATCCCTGGCCTTGCTCAGTGGGTTGGGGATCTGGCATTGCCATGAGCTGTGGTGTGGGTCGCAGACGTGGCTCAGATCTCACATTGCTGTGGCTCTGGTGTGGGCCAGTGCTTACAGCTCCGATTCGACCCCTAGCCTGGGGGCCTCCTTGTACCGTGGGAGCAGCCCAAGAAATGGCAAAAAGAGAAAAAAAAAAAAAAAAAGAAAGAAAAAGAAAAAAAAAAAAACTGTGTGCATTGTTGGGTGTTTGCTAGAATTATTGTGGTGATCATTTCACAACATATTCATATATTGAATCATTATGTTCCTGAAACTAATATTATGTTACATGCCAATTATATCTCAATTCAAAAAAGAAAGATTGATTAGAATACTTATCTATGGAGTCAAGAAAAAATAATAGAGAAACAAAAAAGCAACAATATGAGGTAAAAAAGTAAAAGAGGAGTTCCCATCATAGTGCAGCAGAAACAAATCTGACTAGGAACCATGAGGTTGCCAGTTCAATCCCTGGCCTCACTCAGTGGGTTAAGAATCCGGAGAGGCACGGCTCAGATCTGGCATTGCTGTAGCTGTGGCGTAGGCCAGTGGCTGCAGTTCCGATTAGACCCCTAGTCTAGGAACCTCCATATGCCACCGGTATGGCCCTAAAAAGACTAAAAGACAAAAAAAGACAAAAAAAAAAAAAAAAAAGTAAACGAATGAGAAGGAGTGAGTGTGTAACCACAATAAGATGAAAAGAAAAAATGCTGAATGTTATGGACTGAATGTTTATGTCCTCCTCAAAAGCACATGTTGAAGCCCTAATCCCCATGTGGCTGTATGTGGAGATGGGACCTCTAAGGAAGTAATGGAGTTTAACAGAGGCCATAAGGCTGGTGCCCAGATCCAGTAGGACCAGTGTCCTTCTGAGAGGGGACGTCAGAAAGCTCACTCTCACTGGCTGTGCATGTGTTGAGAGAAAGGCTATGTGAGGACACAGTGAGATGGAGGCTACCAGCCAGAAAGAGTGGCCCCATCAGAAACCAATCATGTGGCATCTTGAACTTTCTAGCCTCTAAAACTGTGAGAAAATAAATGTCTGTTGTTTAATTAATACTCAGTCTGCGGTATTTAGTTTTGGAAGCTTGGGCAGACTAGTGTGCTGAGATTAGAATGTTTCTGAAAGGAAGCCCAAAATATAAATGACTAAGTTAAAATCTACATTAAGACCAGAAAAAGCAAGATTTATATTGAAGAAAATGCAATCAGTATTATAGAGTGCATTTCTCACACTTCAGCGCATATGGGAATCACTTGAAATTCTTGTTAAAGGGCAGAGTCGGGGGTCTGAAATTGTGCACTTTCAAAAAACTCCAATGTGGTTGGTCTAAACACAACATATGGTGTGACATGGCTATAGAGAACATTTTTAAGACGTTCCGAAGATGACAGATATGGATCGAAATGGACATATGGATGCTTGTAATTCCAAAAGAAAGAACAGAACAAATGCAACAGCAGAAATAAATAAATGTACACTTGAGGAAATTTTTACTGATATTCAGAGAAATATGAGTGCAGAAAAAAAGGCACTACTACTTTATGTGCAAAATTCAGTGAAATGTTCTTAAATCTATTCCAGCAAACTAAAGAAAAACAAAACAGAACAAAAACAAAATGAGACCCCCCCCAAAAAAATTTGCAACAAACACAACTAGGAAAATAAAATAAAAACAGAAGATCAGATTTTAAATTGAAAGAAAAAAATAAGCTGGCCTCAGAACTCTCAGCAATTTCACTTAGCTAGGAAAATATTTATCATAAATGAGTTCATTACAGGGGAAAATGTAAATAATTTGAATGTCCAACAATAAATTGTGCTACATTTATAAAGTAGACACTGTACTACAATTAAAATTATATAGCAGAAAAACATAATAAAATAGAAAATATTTACAATATATTATAAAGGGAGAAAACAAGGTTGAAAAATTGCACATGATTCCACTTCTATAAATATGTATTAATGAATATGTGAATATATGCATAGATAAAACTGGAAAAAGAAACTCTTCTTCACCAATGTGGGATTCCAGATGATTTTTTAATTTCTTTTTTTGTATAGAATATAGACTATTCTATATTCTTCTAGAGTGTATTCTATATTTTAAATTCTCTACAGTAAATATAAAATTGGTCTATAAAAATGTCTAAAAGATATAAATCACTAAGAATGCCTATCGCTTGGCACTTTATGTCCAATACCTTCCTTTATATTTTATAATAAATACATAAATGGGTTTTTTGGGGGGTTTTTGTCTTTTTCTAGGGTCACACTCATGGCATATGGAGGTTCCCAGGCTAGGGGTATAATTGGAGCTGTAGCCACCAGCCTACACCACAGCCACAGCAACTCAGGATCCAAGCCACATCTGCAACCTACACCACAGCTCATGGCAACGCCAGGTCCTTAACCCACTGAGCAAGGCCAGGGATTGAAACTGCACCCTCATGGTTCCTATTCGGATTCGCTAACCACTGCGCCACAATGAGAACTCCCTGATTTTCTATCTTATAAAAAATTCAAATATGAAAAAGAATAAGAAATTATATTTGAGGTTTTATTCTATGATATCTTCATTTTTCAAATCAAAATCTTTTCAATTAAATTAAGAATAAAAATATTCTCAATTCCACCATTAATGTCATTACTATTACAATATCTACTTTACTGAGCAACAGATATTTAAAGCAAAAATGAGAAAAAAGTGGGTAGTAGAACAGTCTTTTTTTTTTTTTTTTTGTCTTTTTGCTATTTCTTTGGGCCACTCCCACGGCATATGGAGGTTCCCAGGCGAGGGGTCGAATCGGAGCTGTAGCCACTGGCCTACGCCAGGGCCACAGCAACGCGGGATCCGAGCCGCGTCTGCAACCTACACCACAGCTCACGGCAACACCGGATCCTTAACCCACTGAGCAAGGGCAGGGACCGAACCCGCAACCTCACGGTTCCTAGTCGGATTCGTTAACCACTGCGCCACAACGGGAACTCCCCAGTCTTTTTTTATGTACAAGTGATGATAGACACCTTTTTTCTTTTTAGTTAGAAGGCAAAAGGGGTCACATATTATTTTGGAAATAGGTATTTTTTAATGCTTTTCCCTTAAATGTAATTTAATTTTGCTTTCTATATGCATTTCCTAAATATAATTAGAGATTCTG
The DNA here is from genome assembly GCF_054392235.1 of Sus scrofa. Classification (NCBI taxonomy): domain Eukaryota; kingdom Metazoa; phylum Chordata; class Mammalia; order Artiodactyla; family Suidae; genus Sus; species Sus scrofa. Next base: position 78,727,058 of record NC_139387.1, on the reverse strand, counting down.
AATCATAAATTAGAAGAATTTTCTCATATATATTTAATATGTAATTTCTGTGTTCTATTCAAGGAGCTAATAATCTGAACATGATATAATTTATATTCATTCTTAGATCCAATCTAAACTTATTTTAAAAATAAAAATAACAAAAATAAAAACAAACTAGTCATCTCTTCTTCTATTATTTGGATATTAAACTTATTGCATTCAACTTATTTAAGTTCAAAATATCACTTTAGGCATTTTCCAAAATTGAAACTGGACACTCAGACTCATCTATGTCATTTCAGATAATGAAATTTTTTCTCATTGTGTGGCAGAGTTTTCAAAATGACAGAAATGTGGTCTTCTCACTGTTTTACTGTTTTGTGAATTTATCCTTAGATCCAGGTCCTTTTGTACTCTGATGCTACCCTTCGCCCTGTGACTGGCTTTGGACCATGGGAGATTAGGAATGGTGATACAAACAGATCTTAAAAAGCACCTGCACTGGCCTCTTCTTACCCTTTTCCACTGCCATGCACATATGTGCCAGCTAGCCTGCTGGAAGACAAGAACATGCAAAACAGGAAAATTTCTGCACTTGTCAGGGAAAAGATCCTACTAAATCAGATGTCAGCCAGTTGATTTATGGACATGAGAACAAACCCAAATGAGATCAGTAAAAGCACCCAGCTGACCACCCAAAACATATGAGGAAAACACATATATTGCTGTATACCACTAAGGTTTTGTGGGTTTTGTTGCACATCATTGTGGCAACATATCACTGATATGGAGGTAACATCCGTATTGTGTTGATGCTATTTTATAATACAGTGATTGAAGAGATATGGAATATGTTGTAGAAGAAGCAAGAGTGAGAGGGTCCGAAGTGACTGACAAAATAACCTCCAGCAAGAGTTGGGAAAAATTGATAGGTACTCATCAAGACATTGAAATTTTAACTGTGAATTTGCAGAAATGTTGTAGGCAGGGTGATAGTCAAATATCATTTAGTAAAAAAAAAATTTAGTTAGTTATTATTTTTTAAAAACAGGAATTCTACTGAGGGGGTGTGTGGCAAAGATGACAAAGTAGGAAGACCCTGAGGCCACCCCCTCCCAGAGGTGAAGCCAAAGAGGCCCAAACTAAGACACACCTTCATTAAAATGGCAAAATTTAAAAATAGAATAAGAAAAGCAGCGAGAGAAAAGCAACTATTTATATGCAAAGGAACTTCAGTAAGATGGTCAGCTGATTTTTTAGCAGAAACTTTGAATATTGAAGGAAGTGGCACAATATAGTCAAAGTATCAAAGTTAAAAAAAAAAAAAAAAAAAAAAAAACTACAACAAAGAATACTCTGCCAGCCAAAACTATCATTCAGATCTGAAGGAAAGATAAATAGTTTTGTTTTTTGTTTTTTGTTTTTGTCTTTTTGCCATTTCTTGGGCTGCTCCCGCGCATATGGAGGTTCCCAGGCTAGGGGTCGAATCAGAGCTGTAGCCACTGGCCTACGCCAGAGCCACAGCAACTAGGGATCCGAGCTACGTCTGCAACCTACATCACAGCTTGCGGCAACACCAGATCCTCAACCCACTGAGCAAGACCAGGGATCGAACCAGCAACCTCATGGTTCCTAGTTGGATTCATTTAACCACTGGCCAGAACGGGAACTCCGATAAAGAGCTTTATAGACAAACAAAACTAAACGAATTCAACACCACCAAACTAGCTTTATAAGAAATGTTAAAGGGAACTCTCTAAGCAAAATAGAAAAGGTTACAACTGGAAATACGAATATTACAAAAGGAAAATAGCATTGGTAAAGGCTTACATACAGCAAAGGTAGATCAGCTACCTAATGCCAGCAGGAAGATTAAAAGTCAAAGATAGTAAAATCATCTATCTTGACAATAAGTAGTTAAGGAATATGAAAAACAATAAGAAGTAAAAAATGATGTAGGAAACATCAAACATGAGGATGGGGGATAAAAAAAATGAAGGGTTATTGGAATGTGTTTGAACATAAAAGATAATCAGCTTAAATAGTAATACAGGGAGTTCCTGCTATGGCTCATCAGGTTAAGAACCCAACGTAATGTCCATGAGGATGTGGGTTTGATCTCTGACTTTACTCAGTGGGTTAAGGAACTGGCTTTGCCACAAGCTATGGCATACTTCGCACATGTAGCTGAGATCTTGTGTCGCCATGGCCATGGCTTAGGCCTGCAGCTGCAGCTCCAATTTAATCCCCAGTCTAGGAATTTCCATATGCTACAGGTGTGGCCATAAAAAGAAAAAAAAAGTTACGTGTGTGTGTGTGTGTGTGTGTGTGCACTTACAATTGTATACATCTATATAAGTGTATATATAAGTATACACAAAATACATACACTCAAAAATACATAACGTATAAAGAAAACAAAATATATTTCTTATATATAAACCTCATGGTGAAAACAGTGAAAAATCTATAATAGATAAAACACAGAAAAGAGAAAATAATCCAAACATAAAAGTTCCCTTGTGACACAGTATGTTAGGGATCCAGAATTGCTGCAGCTGTGGCACCGGTCACAACCGCAGCACAGGTTTGATCCCTGACCTGGAAAATTCCACATACCATAGGTTCAGCCAAAAAAAAAAAAAAAAAAAAAAAAAATCCAAACATAATACTAAAGATAGCCATCAAATCACAAGTAAAGAGAGCAAAACATGAAAGGAACAAAGAACTTAAAAACAACCCTAGGGAGTTCCTGTCATGGCTCGAAGGAAAAGAATCTGACTAGTATCCATGAGGATGCAGGTTCGATCCCTGGCCTCTACTCAGTGGGTTAAGGATCCAGTGTTGCCGTGAGCTGTGGTGTAGGTTGCAGGAACCTCCATATGCTGTGAGTGCGGCCATAAAACGATAAAAACAAACAAACAAAACACTTTAAACAATGAACAAATGGCAATAAGTACATACCTATTAATAATTGCTTTAAATATAAATGGATTAATGCTCCAATAAAAAGACATACTGTGGCTGAATGGATAAAAAGCAAGATTTTATACACACACACACACACACACACACACACACACACACACACACACCTATATGCATGTGCTACCTACAAAGACCCACTTCAAAACTAGACACATACATTACTGAAAGTTAGGAGACAGAAAATGTATTCCATTCAAGTGGAAGTAAAAAGAAATCTGGAGTAGCCATACTTGTATCAGAAAAAAATAAACTTTAAGAGTTCCCATCACAGCTTAGCAGTAATGAACCAGACTAGTATTCCATGAGGACTTGGGCTCGGGTTCGCTCCCTGGCCTCATTCAACGGGTCAGGGATCCAGCATTGCCATGGGTTGTGGTGTAGGTCTCAGTCTCAGACTTGACTGGAATCCCGTTGCTGTGGCTGTGGTGTAGGCCAACAGCTGTAGCTCTAACTTGACCCCTCGCCTGGGGAATTCCATATGCTGTGGGTATGGCCCTAAAAAAACAAGAAAAAAAAAAAAGGCAAGAAATAACAACCTGATGAGGATGTGGAAAAAAGGTAACCCTGTGCCCTGTGGTTGGGAATGTAAACTGGTAGAGGAACTATGGAAAATATATGGAGTATGGAGGAAGCTCAAAAGTTAAAAATAGAATCACCATGTGATCCGGTAATTCAGTTTCTGGACATTTTTTTGGAGAAAACAAAAACACTAATACAGTGACACAGGCACCCTTATGTTCATAAGCAGTTTTATTTAAAATAACCAAGATAAGGAAGCAAAGGAAGTATCCAGCAATAGATGAATGGGTGAAGAAGGTGTGTATACATATGTATATGCACACTATTACTCAGCCACAAAAAAGAATGAAATCTTGACATTTAGGACAGCATAAATGGACTAGAGGGTATTGTGCTAAAGGAAATGTCAGAGATAGACCAGTACTATTTATGCATAGAATTTAAAAACAAAACAAGCAAATAAACATAACAAAAAGAAACAGACTTGTACATACAGAGAACAAACTGATGGGTACCAGAAGAAAGGTAGTTGAAAGGTGAGTGAAATAGTTGAAGAAGGTACAAAACCTCCCATTATAGATAAATTAGCCACAGAAATGTAATGTACAGCATAAGGAATATAGTCAAAAACATTGTAATAACTTTGAATAGTCACAGATGGTAACTAGACTTATCAGGATGATCATTTTGTAACATATAAAAATACTGAATCATTGTGTTGCAAACCTGAAACTAATATAATATTGCAAGTTAATTATACTTTGATAAAAACAAACAAACAAATAGGAGTAACCTTAGACAGCTGAAGGACTGGGGATATTAAAGTATATTATTGTGAATATCTTGAATCCTTAATGGAACAATAAACAAAATGAATAGAAAGTAAAGGATATAGTATTCTTTTTTCCCATAATTAATAAACAATTGACAGGTAGAGACAGTATTTATTTATCTTATCACCCATAGTGCTAATTCCGTGATTTGCACATAAATAATCGCTCAGTATGTGGTTTGTTGAACTCGGACAATTGTAGAATAATTACTTTTAATTCCTTTGTGTTCCATGATAGATTTCTTATCCAAGATTTTGCTGGAAGGTACATGCCAAGTGTTTGAAATTGATGCACAAGTCTGTGTTTATTTGCATATCGTTCATTTTAAAAATGTAACATCACCTTGGGAGTTCCTGTTGTGGCTCAGTGGTTAATGAATCCGACTAGGAACCACGAGGTTGCGGGTTTGATCCCTGGCCTTGCTCAGTGGGTTAAGGATCCAGCGTTGCTGTGAGCTGTGGTGTAGGTCTCAGACATGGCTCAGATCCTGCATTGCTGTGACTGTGGCTGATTCGACCCCTAGCCTGGGAACCCCCATATGCCACGGGAAGTGGCCAGAGAAATGGCAAAAAGACAAAAAAAAAAAAAAAAAGTAACATCAGCTAATTTCAGGTAACCATAAATTTATTATTATTGACCCAACTTCCCTAAGACAAAAATAAAACAATTTCTGAGAGAGGGAAGTTGCAGATGAGAAATGAGGAGAATGAAGATGTTTCCAACACCAGTGATTTTAACAGCTAAGAGATAAGGTAAAACCAGAGGATAAAGCTAGTCACCGATTCACCCTTTTGCATCTGTGGGACCTCAGGGAAGCACCTAATGTCTCTAAGCCTCCTTTCCCCTTGATGACTTGAATTTTCTATAAAATGGGGGCAGTGGGGCACATGGGGAAATTGGTAAGCTCTGCTTGCCTCACTGGATGATAGAATGAACTGTGTTGGGTACATGAAAGCCGTCCAGATATTACACAATGTGATAGACCATCCTTCTCATTATCGCTGTGACACTAGATTAGAGCACGCTAGGATCTATGTAAAATGATACTTATCTTGCTCTAACTCTATGACGTTAAATAATCAGTCTCCTTGTATTCTAACTCCAGAGAACACAATACATACCTTCCAAAAATAATCTCACCTGCATTTCAGTCAGGCCATACACAAACACACCAATAACTCCCTCGGTGGGGTCTTGTCATCTTGGCCTTTATCCTATGAGTCAGAAATGGACTGGCTAAATTGTAAAGACCACTGTAAGTAACGTGTAATTGTCTTTTTCCTCAACGATGCACAATTTCTCCAAGTTAAGGCGATACTTTGAAGAAATTACTTATGAATGAGATATTATCAATAAAATCAGTATATAGCCTGTTCTGGAATCTGATAGGCTTGCAGGAAGGGCCGGAGTTAAATCCTTGATATGTAGTAAAAATACAAAGAAAATTCACAACAGAATAGTCCTTCTCTGTGGAATTCATAAAAGAGAATACTAATAATATGAAAGAAACCTTCCAAGCAAAATGTACTTAAACGAACTGGCCCTAAACTAAAAATTTTGTGTTCCCATCCCAGATTCAGTCCGATTATACTGTGATCTTGAGCAAGTTCCTGAACATCTCTTAAGTCTCTAGTTTCTCCTTTATGCAATGAAATTCGTACCACCTACCTTAGCAAATTGCTGTAAAGATTAAATTAGGCAAGGCTTATTAAATAAGTCAAGAACACCATACTCTTAGTTTCTTTTTTATCCCCATCGTCCCTAAAATTTGTTTAGAGCAAATCTTGCTTCAAAGGACATAAGTGTGTGTCTACCTGCTTTGAAGCTAAGGTCATTTCTGGTGACCTTCTGCCCATCAAACTTTGTAATATAAGCTCATATTCTTGCTCTAAATAGAAAACTTTGTAATTTGCAGCATTTCTTTCTTCTGTACACTCTCCAATTCCATATCTCAGACTCTGATTCTGTCATATGAAAAAAAGTGTCCTCCAGTGCTCACTGCTTGAGCATACTTTATCATCCCCTATGTATCACCTGTATAGGTAGAAACTGTAAGATGCTTGCCCAGTAACCACAATTTCAGGCCTCTTCATTCTACCTCTTCTCTATTAAACCTCCAAACAACTAGCAGAGCATTTTCAGCTAACAACAGTCTTTAGCCAGAAAGAGAAAAGATATAATTTCATGCTGCTTATTCATTTTTTTAAAATTACCTTTATTTATATATTCACCAGGCTTGTGCATAAAACAAAAACTGAAGTGCTCACAGATGATGCAGCAATTTGCATATAAACATACCATATGCCAAGGGAGAGCTGTTTAGCGATCCAAAGTTATCTAGCTTATCACTGACAAATCGCTTCCCCCAGAACAAAGTTGACAGCCACCTGCTCCTTCTTGGCTGGTGGAGTGAAACAGACTTCATCCTCTCCTGGCTCTGCTAACCTGGGCATTACAGGTGAGCCAAAGCCACTCTGCCAGCCATTCAAAGAAAGTGACTTCACTGAGCAGGAGGACTCTCCCCTGGCAAATGAAAGGAAAAGAGACCTGAGAAATCATTTAATCCAAGACCCTCATTATATAGATCAGAATGTAGGTCAACTGCTTTGCCAAAGTCATAAAATTTAGTTCATTGCAAAAATAGGACCAGTTAAAAAAAAAAAAAACAACTTTCAGCTTAAATTAAGAATTCTTCCAGGGAGGGAGCATGATATACTATGGTAAAATATAAATAACATAACATAAATATACATAACATGTGTATTTTAAGAGCACAGTACCAGTATTGAATGAGACTGCCTTCTTCAATTATAAACAAGCTAACAGGTTAACCTGCAGGAGCTTCAGTTTTCTTGAAACTATCTTACAGGATCATTGTGAAGAGTACATGAAACCATCCACATAATATCCATGTAATTGTATGTCACATAAATTAAGCACAGGATAGCAACTATTATCATTATTCAATGGTCCAGAAAAATCTAAACTTGTAGGTTCCAAAAGTAACATCAATATTTTCAAAATAAAGGAATATCATTCGCTGGAACTGTAAAGTCAGTTAACTTCCAAATATAAAAACTATATCTAGATCACCAACTATTCAGTTCCTTTAAAATTCTCTCTTCTTTGTCTTTGGAATGACTATCCTAAGCTTTCAGCAAATTCATCTGGCACAGAACATAACCACATGAGGTTACAGGCTCGATACCTGGCCTCACTCAGTGGGTAAAGGATATGGCGTTGCCATGAGCTGTGGTGTAGGCTACAGATGCAGCTCGGATCCTGCATTGCTGTGGCTAGGGCCTAGGTCAGCAGCTGTAGCCCAGATTTAACCCCTAGCCCGGGAACCTCCACATGCCGCTCGTGCTGCCCTAAAAAGCAACAAAAAGAGAAATTTCCATTTAAAACTCTCCTTCGAGACTTTAAACCACATTCTAGCTATTTTGTATAGAGAATAAAAGGAAAGGAAAGAAAATAAACAAAAATTTATGACATATGAGGAACTCTTCTTAATTTGAGCCTTCAACGATGGTTTAAGTATTCTTTTAAGAAAAAGCCTTTATACCCATTTGTCTATTGATAACACTTAGATTTCTGCCATACCTTGGCTATTTTAAATAATGCTACAATGACATAAGGGTGCATATATCTTTTTTAATTCATGTTTTTGTTTTCTTTGAATAAATGCCTGGGAATGGAATTACTGGAGTGTACATTGCTTCTATTTATAATTATGTAAAATCTCCATCCCTGGTGGTGCAGTGGGTTAAGGATCTGGCATTGTCACTGCAGTGGTTCAGTACACTGCTGTGGCATGGGTATGATCCCTGGTTCAGGAACTTCCACATACCATGGGCACAGCCCCTGCCCATCCCCCTCCCCCCAAAAAAACCCCTCCATACGATTTTTCCATAGTGGCTGCACCAATTATTATTTCTACCAACAGTGCGCAAAGATTCCCGCTTCTCTACATCCATGCTAACACATTATTTGTTGTCTTTTTGAGGCTGGCCCTTCTGACGCATGTAAAGTGATACCTCATTGTGATTTTGATTTGCATTTCCCTGATAATTAGCAATGCTGAGCATTTTTTCATGTGCCTTTTGAAATTTTGTTTGTCTTTGGGAAAATGTCTATTTAGATTCTCTATCATTTTTTAATTTGGTTGTTTTTTGATGTTGAATTATGTGACTTTTTGGATATTTTGGATATTAACCTCTTATTGGATATATCATTTGCAAACATTGTCCCCCATCAATAGGCAGACTTTTCATTTTGTTGACCTTTTCTTTCACTGTGCCAAAGCCTTGTAGTTTAATGTAGTCCTACTTGCTTATGTTTGCTTTTATTTCCCATGGCTAAGGAGACTTTTCCCCAAAATAGTACCAAGACAGATAACAAACTATGTACTGCCAGGAAAAGGGATCAAGATGGAAGAATAAGAGGACAGTGGGCACACCTCCCCTCAGGAACACCTCAAAAAAATAACTATATATAGACTTTTACTAAAATCAACCTGGGAACTAGAAGGACAGGACAGCCCTTCAGCAACCAAGGCTGTAATGACAGATCCACACAGTCTGGCAGGAAGGGATGAGGAGTGAGCTTATTGGGACCTGCACTGTGTCTATTGGGGGACACAGAAGAGGAAGGGGAGGTCACAGGCTCAGGGATTCTATATTAGGCACCCCAGCCCTGGAGGCAGACACCATGAAGATAAGCTTTCTTAGCTGGTTCGAAAACCAGGGGGCTTACCAGAGGGATATAAGGAAACCAAGACCTTGCTTTTAAAAAACACAAGCATAGACTTGCTTACTCTGTCCCTGGATAGAGGTAGCATATTGAAAACTACCTGAAACCCTGACCTGCTGAAAAGACTTATCATCCCACAATCCCACATTTGCAGTTGAACACAGTAGCAAATTTTACACATATGTATTTAGTGGTACCAAGTTTCCTTATCATAAAAATTAAAATGTGTAGAAAAATCTCAGCAAAAGAGCGCCCCCTTGTGGACCTCTGTTAGGTGGCAAAATGTGTAATGAATAAGCCTGAATGTTCCTCTGAAATGATACAGCTCTTTTGAATCATACATTCCAGTTTTTGCATATAATCCTGATGAAAACCTTCCTTGATATCAGCAGACTCAAACACTTCTCAGAAGTTAATCCAGACTAAGAGAATAAAAGTAGCATGCTGATAAATTTTGGAGAGTTTCTTTTCTCTCAATTTCTTAGTTGACAGTGTCATAAGACTTCATTTCTTCAAAGTTTTAAAGGTTGAAGCACAGTGGTTTTTATGCTAATTGTAACCTAGGCTGTTTAAATTATATTGGGCTTCTAGAAGACGCTTCTCTGCATAAAATGAGAAAACATTTTGAATGGGGTTTTTTGGGGGAGGGGCATGTTTTAAGATTAACTTTATTTCAGAGTTCCCACTGTGGCTCAGGGGTAACGAATCCGACTAGAATCCGTGAGGATGCAGGTTTGATCCCTGGCCTCACTCAGTGGGTTAAGGATTTGGCATTGCCATGAACTGTGGTGTAGATCACAGCCATGACTTGGATCCTTCATTGCCGTTGCTGTTGCATAGGCTGACAGCTACAGCTCTGATTAGACCCCAGGGCTGGGAACTTCCACGTGCCCTTATGCCGCAGGTTCAGGTGTGGCCCTAAGAAGCAAAAAAAAAAAAAGATTAACATTATTTCATTCATCACTGTATTTTGTTCTGTTTCTCAGTAGAAATTACACGGTTTTTTTTGTTTGTTGTTGTTACTACCACTCTGTTAATAAAGAGGAAACTGAGGAAAATAAATAACTCTTTGATCACCTCAGAGTGGTACAAAGTCCTTTCAAAAAATATTTTTAATTAACAATTAAAAAAAATTATCTATTTATTTATTTAGGCCAGTCCCACAGCATGCGGAAATTCCTGGGCCAAAGATCTGACCTGCACCACAGTAGTGACAATAACAGATCCTTAACCCACTGAGCTGCCAGAGAACTTCCACTTTAATTTTAAGTTTCTTTCTGGTGACTATGTAATTATGTCCCCCAATTTTTTTTTAAACCTAGAGAATTTTATTAACCTCATTTGGCGGCCAAGGAACATGCTAAATAAATTTTTCAAGGACTCAGAAAGAATAAGTGGCAAAGCAAGATTAAAATTCTGGTATACTGATTTCCTACTCTAATCTTAGCTGATTGCCAAGACTGCTGCTCTAAAAATGTTTGTTCGTAAGTAGAAGCAATTTTTGGATGGGATTTTTCAAGGTAATTCTATGATTTTTGTGGGGGAAAATAACTTATAGGATTTGATAAAAAATTTCTTTTGCAAATAAGAGTTCCTAATCACAAATATGCTAATTTCGAAGGAGACAATAGAAAGAGAAATTGCACCTGCTGGCAGCTTTCCCTTGACCTTGGAAAGATTAGAGTCATCCAGAAATCTCCTTAGAAATACTTTCTAGTGAAGATTTTGAAGTAAATATCTTTTCACCTTCGACTTCTGTTTCCTCAGGATCTGGAACATGAATCAGTCTAATATTAATGCAGTAACTAAGTAGCTTAAGCAATTTGTAGTTACCCATCTTGCAATGCTTTTAAGACCATTAGCTATAAGCTCACAATGTCATTGTAGTGTTTCATTAACAGGCTACTATCATTTATAGGTGTAACTATGTGAAAATTTTTTTTAAAAAACTTATTTTAGAATAATTTTAGATTTACAGAAAAGTGACAAAGACAGGACAGAGCATTTCCATTCAGCCAGTTTCCCCTCATGTTGAAGTTTTACATTGCTATGTTACATTTGTTAAAATTTAGAAACTAATACTAAAAAATTGGTAGTGTCTTTCTCATCACATCAAATCAGTGGTGCATGATAGCAACATGGCTTATCATTGGTAAGATTACCTGGCTTGCTAGTTTAAAATAGTGCTTGCCAAGTTTTCCCACTATAACATTACTGCTTTTTTCCGTTTTTTTTCTTTTTACTCTTCTTTGGAATGGATCACTGTGTCAAACCTGCACTGAAGGTGGGGGGAATTAACCTTCACCTCCTAAAGGGGGGAATTTCTATATGTGTTATCTGGGATTTGCTGTAAGGAAGACTTGTCTCTTCTCTCCCATGTATTTATGCAGTGATTTCTTTATATCAGTATAGACTCATGTGTATTTTATACTTTGGGCTATAATCCAGTATTATTTATTGTATTGCCCACAGTTTCCAGCTTTGTCCATTAGATCTCTTTCAGACTTGGTCCTGTGGCTTTTTGGCATACACCATTCTTTTGTTTTCTTAAGCATTTCTGTACTTTCTGACATTACAAGATCTCTGGGTTCATCTAGTATTTTTTGGTATTTCTACTTACCCAGCCCTAGAATCAATGATTTCTCCAAGGAGCTCTGATTGCTTTTATTGGCAAATGGTATTTAGAAACCAAGATCTGGGCACTCAGTGTGCTCACTGTTAGTGAGTGTTACTCCTTCTAGGCCTTCTCAGCAAAAAGAACTAGGAAACATATTTGTATATATTAACCTATACATATACTTATAAGTATTTCTATATCTCTCCATCTGAGATAAATGATAGATGAACGGAGGGATGGATAGATAGATAGATAGATAGATAGATAGATAGATAGATAGATAGATGTAGGAATTCATACTGAAGTCCCTGAAGCTAACCCAGTACCACAGGGTTTGTTCTAGCTTTCTGTGAGAATTTTTTAAAAAAAACCTTGAATCTTACTTCCTTTTACTAATTGAAGCTTTTTTGGTAACATATTTTATATTACTAAATACTGTTTGCCTTTTAGGCTGCCACCCGCATACACTGATGACATAATGATGTTGCAGTATTATTTTCTGTAAGCCAAAAAATTTTCTGACCCAGGTGGCAGACCCTGTGGATTAGCAACCTACTATTTATTCAATTCTTCTTCGTTCCTCAAATTTAGAGGTAACAGTGTGTTCAATTAAAAAATTCTTCTCCCCAGACTCTCGTTAAGCCGGAGTCACCTTCATGCAATCTAGATTTACAAGACATAAGAGGAAGCTTCCAGGGTGGAGATAATGGGAAGGCTATTATTTTTCCAGTTAAATCATATTTTGCTCTTAATTGTGTTCTCTTCCTCCTATCTGAAACGCATGACATCTGGAGGTGAAGCAGGTATCTTATGACTAAGAGGATAAAATCCATACACTAAGGATGGCAGAGCAGGAAGATAGAAGAATCCTGGTTTAATGAGTTCTGTAAGCAACTGCATCAGCTTTAAATTGCCTACCTCTAGACGTCTTGTTACATTGGGGGACATGAGCTCATATTTGGTTAAGCTACTTTAGTCTTTTATGTGAAGTTGAACAGTCTTATTTGATATAACCCATTTGGAAGAATGGGACAATAATTTTTTTTCTGTCTAATTGGATTATCTGTTATTATGATATGCACCATGAAACACCAGCCAGAACTCATTTGTTGTATCACATTCAGGTATTGAAAAGCATAGGCCAGTTTTAATAGTTAATATGCAAAGAGTTTAATGGTATTAGGCCAGCAAGTTTCAAGATTAGCCAAGAGTTCCTCCATATATACCATACAGAATAAACTTTGGGGGAAAAAAGGAAATTGTATATGGGCCCTAAGGTCGTAAATTAGTATCATAAGAAATTGATTTCAGGATGTGGTTCCATATCTTAAGAAGAACAGTTCAAAGAGTCTTCGGCTGGCAGAAGGGAATACAGAGTAAGAGGGAGAAGCAAGCGAGTGTCAGAGTTCATAGGAGAATATTCACTTTGAAAAATTGTATTAGAGTTATAATGATTTCTGATAAATACATTTATTTTTCTTTGAAAGTTAATAACAAGAATAGACTTTTTTTTGGTCCAGGTGGGCACCATACTAAGCCTCACAAAAGCACCATAACATTGACTTGCCACAATAATACTTTGCAGTGGCTATTCTTAGTATCTGCACTTAAAAAATTAGGAAACAAGTGTAGAAGTGCAAGCTCACATATCTAACAAACTCTGGCATTTAAAACAAAGTATGTCTGGTTCCAGGATCTACATCCCTACCCACCTCACTGAAATGTTTCCTTGCTAAATAATAGTAAAGGAAATTATACGGCTCTTATGTTATTAAACCTCTTTACAAAAAGGGTTTAAGAAAACTTGAGTAATACTGTTACACTCTTAGTGAAAAATGAAAAGATATTTTCCTACCTATTGATAGGAGTAAATCACACTGCTAAATAACATAAATTTCTAGATGAATGTAAAAATATAAACTGACAGTTGATTTGCATGAGTCTATGACCTTTGGTCATTGCAATGTCACTACAAAATATTTTCTCAAATAAAACATAATAAATGATGTATATTGGTTTCACATAAATTGTTTGTGAGTGGAGTATGTGTAGCCCTACTATATTGCTCATAATTAACTTTTATATGAGATATTTTGAATCATATTAGAAATAACAGGCAGTTTTACCTGTCATTTTGATTTAGGAAATGCTAGCTATCTGTGAACTTAATTGACATGCATAACATGAAAGATTTTAGAAGGATTTTTGTCATTTTTTCTATACAATGTATATGATGGTATTGAAAATTATTATTTAATACATTAGGAAGTAGAAATTTCTACCAGAACAAGAAGAAATAACTTTTTGAACATTTAAAGTATATTTCTATTAGTAGGCATAATGCTTAAAAAAAAAAAAACCTACCTATAGGCGTTCCCATTGTGGCTCAGCAGAAATGAACCTGACTAGTCTCCATGAGGATGTGGGTTTGATCCCTGGCCTTGCTCCATGAGTCAAGGATCTGGCATTGCCATGAGCTGTGGTGTAGGTCACAGACACGACTCAGATCCTATGTTGCTGTGGCTGTTGCTGCAGGCCAGCAGCTGCAGCTCTGATTTGACCCCTAGCCTGGGAACTTCCATATGCCACGGGTGCGATCCTAAAAAACAAAACAAAACAAAACAAAAAACCCTACCTATAATAGATTTTCACACTACTTATAATAGATTAGCATGTAACCACCAACAATGCCTTATGAACATAAAGATTTTCATGAAGAGCTTATGGCATATCTAATACAACTGAGCACAGGACTGAATGAATTGTCACAAATAGCAATTCCTAGGTATTGACAGTCAGAGCAACAAAATTTCATATCTAAAGTGGCATCCATAATAATTCTAATATCAACACATAATTCCATAAATCCTTATTGCTTAAAGAAAATAAATGCACCTTTTTAAAAAAAAGACATATGCGTATAAAAGTGTAAAAAGAAACAGAAAATCAATATCACTGCAGTAGTAGGCTCTGATGAGGAACATTACTTGATGAAGTGCGTATTGTCTGTAGCCCATATGTCATGTGGGATCTCCAGGCCCCTTAATGCCTGAATAAAATCTCCTCCATCATTTCCTTCCATGCCTTGTGTCAGCACAAAACTCTCCTCAAGTTTACTAAAATCATCTGGCATTTTCTTGGTTCCTCTGGCTTTTAAATGTTTGCCCTTTGAATTGCTTTACCTTTCCATCTAGAAATATTTTTTCTGTTCCAGGTTATATTAGCACAGACATGAAATTCAGTCATTTATTATAATACCACAAAGCAAAAGTAATAGACGCTTATGAATGTAAGATCACTTAGTAAATTTGGGGGAAGAAAGGGGATAGGAGATATTTACCTTGAAGGAATATCATCATCTTAAATTGAATAATAGACACCCTAATTATTCAGCCATCCCATTTATTGCCAGGAATTTTTCATCGCTAACTCACTGCATAGAGACCCCAGCCTCACACCATCTTTTTGGCTCGTTATTCACCTTTCCACTTCTATCTGGTCTCTTCTCTGCCCTGACCTTTCTGAATTGCCTCCAAGAACTCCAGATCCAGCAGAGAAATTAATTTTGTTTTCCTCTGGGTAACTTTGAAAAACAGAGCCTGACAAAAGCTTCCCTGCTGTTTTATTAAGAAGCAAAACTCTAGGGAAGCAAGAAGGAGCTAAAAAGAAAAGTGAAGCAGGAGGAAGAAAAGAAAATATGAGAGGATGCATTACTGACCTGGCTGTAGTTTCAAAAAATATATGACAGTATTGCAGAACCTAAGGGGCATCTTGTATTTCCAAACAGTCAGGGTTTGGAAGAGATCAAAATATACCTGCAGGACCCTTTCCATCTCCCTGCCTCTCATTGATCAGTTTCCTTCTAGTGGCCTTTAACTTCCCAGAACCTGTGATATTAAACAAGATTCTTCATCAGATACATATGTAACAAGATTACTTGATTTCTGGATACACTTAAATGGTAAACTCTGCTTCAGAAGTTTAACTAGCAATCAAACTTGCTGGCATCCATGGTCTGTCATGTCAAAGAACCTCTTACAAATGTCTTAAATACTTCAACCCTGTTATCCTTTTGTCACCACCTGCTGGGGAAAAACATCCTAGAATAATACACTTACACTAGGCAATGCTAGAGAAAATTGTACAATTGGGAATTCTGGCTATAGGTTCATCAGCCTTATCTGGACTCTCAACACTGCCCAATTCAACTGCTTTGTTCTGTCGTTAATTTACTCTTCTGTTCTCCATACAAATTGAAATCTCCACTCTCCTTAAATCTCAAGCCCCAAGCTCCTCACCCTTCTCTACCCCCCACCTTTTCAGAAAGAAAATGAACAACTTTACACAGACTTTCCATCAAATGCTTATTACCTAATTTTCAAATCTACCTTCATCCATTGTGTCAAAAATGCCTGGCATAAAGTGGGTACACAATAAATTTTTTCAGTAAATACTCGTTTCCTCTCACAAGTGTAGTGAAAAAATACTCCTTCCAACTGTCTCTTCTATGTCTTCAAGACCCTTGTTACTGATGGGTATTTAAATACGTTACAGTGCCTCTGGCTTTTTTTCAATCTCCCTTCAGCCCTACACCTTCAACCTTACCCATCCACAACTGAATAGTATTCCACAGTATAAATATTCTGTCATTTCTATATCCATTCTACTGTTGGTCATCTGAGTTGTTTCCAGGTTTTTGCTATTACAGAGAGTCCGCAGAGATACTCAGGCATGTTTCCTGATACATATGGGTAAGATTTTTTCTAGAAGAGAAATTTCTGGGTCACTAGTTATGCACATTTTTTTTTTTTTTTTTTTTTGTATTTTGTCTTTTGAGGACTGCACCCAAGGCATATGGAGGTTCCCAGGCTAGAGGTCGAATCAGAGCTGTAGCCCCTGGCCTACCCCAGGGCCACAGCAACAACGCAGGATCTGAGCTGTGTCTGCAATCTGCACCACAACTCACGACAATGCTGGATCCTTAACCCACTGAGCAAGGCCAAGGATTGAACCTGCGTCCTCATGGATACGAGTCAGATTCATTTCCCCTGAGCCACAACAGGAACTCCACATTCTTAACTATACTACCTGATGCCAAATTGTGATCCAGAATGGATGGACCCTTTACACTTTTGCCAGCCATGTGTAAGGGTTTCCTGTGGCTTCACATAATCATAAGTTAATATTCTCAGATTTCTTAGTTTTTTTGCAAATCAAATGTGTGTATAATGATGTCACTCTTTAGCTACAATTTATAGTTTCTTGGTTACTAATGAAGTTGATTATATTTTGATGTTTACAGGTCATTTTTTTCTGTAAGGACACTTTTAAAATATTTTGCCCATTTTTCTTTGAGGTTTTTATCTTTTTAGTGTTGGTTTGCCGTTCTTTGTATATTCTGGACATTAAGACTTTTAAATTAAGATTTTTGCAAATGTCTTCTATTTTGTTTGTTTTTCACTTTCTATATGCTATTTTGATAAATAAGTGTCTTATTTTAATATAATTGAATTTACTAGTCTTTTCCTTGATGATTTGAGTATTTTACTTCTTATTTGAGAATCTTTGCTCTAAAACAGACTCATAGGTTGTCTTATAAAATATTACAGAATTCTCTAATTCACTTTTAATTTACTTTTGTGTATGTGGTAGACAGTTACCAAATGACCTCCAATATCCCTTGCCTCCAGTATTCTTACCCTTGTATGTTATCTTCCCATGTAAATCAGGCTAACCTGTGTAACAAATAGTACAGTATATGCAGAAATATTGTTTTTTGACCTCTGAGCCCATATCTAGTCACTTATGATGGAGCATGATAATGTGAGAAAAAAGAATCTGTACATGTATCTGTAACTGGGTCACCATGCTGTACAGTAGAAAAATGACAGAACACTGTAAACCAACTATAATGGAAAAAAATAAAAATCATTATATTAAAAAAAAAAAGGCATTGCAGTCTCCTTTCTGCTCTCTCTTGTACCACTAACTACAGGAGAAGGCCACTGCCATGCTGTGAGGATGATCGAGCAGCCCTGTGGAGCAGTCCATGTAGCTAGAGCTGAGCCCTCTAGCCAAGACCCACTAAGAACTGGTTGACAATAGGTGTATGTGTAAGTCATCTTTGAAGGGGATCCTGTCTCAGTAATGCCTTCAGAAGACTAGCACCTGGCTAAATTTTGACTGCAATATCATGAGAGATGGTGAGACAGAACTCTCAAATAAGCTGCTCTCAAACTTCTAATTGGCAGAAACTGTGTGAAATAAATATTTATCATTTATTTGCCCTAATTATTGGGCTAATATGTTGCACAGTAACAGATAATAAATATACGTATAAGGTAGCATTGAAATTTCAATGTTTTCCACTTGCATAATCAGTTATTTCAGCATAATTTATTTTAAAACTCCTTTCTATCTACAGTTATCTGCAAGAATAGCCCTGCCATAAATAAGGTTTCCACATATGTGTGGATCTGATTCTGGACTCCTTATTCTATTTCATTGGTCAATTTGTTTACCCTTGAGTAAATTCTTCATTAGTTATTAAACTATATAATTTTTTATTTATTATTTATTTATTTATTTATTTTTGTCTTTTTGTCTTTTCTAGGGCCGCACCCATGGCATATGGAGGTTCCCAGGCTAGGGGTCCAATCGGAGCTGTAGCTGCCAGCCTACACCAGAGCCACAGCAACGAGACATCTGAGCTGCATCTGCAAACTACACCACAGTTCACAACAAAGCCAGATCCTCAACCCACTGAGCGAGGCCAGGGATCAAACCCACAACCTCATGGTTCCTAGTCGGATTTGTTTCCACTGTGCCACAACAGAAACTCCACTAAACTATATAATTTTTTTTATTTGAAAAGCAGCTATGATCAACACTGTACTACCAACAGACATTAATTTTGTTTTGTTTTTTTTTTCTTAGGGCTGCAGGTGCAGCTTATGGAAGTTCCCACGCTAGGGGTGGAATCAGAGCTACAGCTGCCAACCTACACCACAGCCATAGCAATGCAGGATGTGAGCCGCATCTTTGACTTACACCACAGCTCATGGCAATGGTGGATCCCTGACCCACTGAGCAAGGCCAGGGATTGAACCTGCGCCCTCATGGATACTAGTCAGGTTCATTTCCACTACACTACAGTGGGAACTCCCAACACACATTCATTTTTTATATTTGATAAGGCATGATTCCAGTATCCTTCAAGAAAGTCTTATCTGTTTTTAACCTTTTGATTTTTCCATGCATATATTTAGAATCATCATTCTCTACAAGAAAATTGGTTGAGGAGTTCCCGTCGTGGCGCAGTGGTTAACGAATCCGACTAGGAACCATGAGGTTGCGGGTTCGGTCCCTGCCCTTGCTCAGTGGGTTGACGATCCGGCGTTGCCGTGAGCTGTGGTGTAGGTTGCAGACGCGGCTCGGATCCCGCGTTGCTGTGGCTCTGGCGTAGGCTGGTGGCTATGGCTCCGATTGGACCCCTAGCCTGGGAACCTCCATATGCCGCGAGAGCGGCCCAAGAAATAGCAAAAAAAAAAAAAAAAAAAAAAAGAAAAAAGAAAATTGGTTGAGTTTTTCTTTAGTACTTTACCATTTTGAATATTTTAGTATATATGTATCCTTTTGAAGTTGTCTTTCAACAAGTATTATAATTTTCTTCACAATGAGTACATATATCTTTTACCAGCTCCGTACCTAGGTATTTCATTTTCTATACCAGCACAGAGTATAATAAAGGAAAATTTAAAGATGCAACTTGATATAACATATAACAAATTTCTCAAGCCCCAAACTGGCATGTAGTAGTATGCACTCCATAATATCTTTTTTTCCCCATAATATCTGAAAGCAGATTTATAAATGGTTAAATGGTAAATAATTACATGATGAGCATTTACCATTTATTTTTGAGTGAACAGTATGCCTACCTATGGCTTGTATATGTCAGATACCATTCTATTTAGGTACTCAGTCTTCTCGGGGGATTTTTTTCCCCATGATAAGAAACTCTGATGTCTCTAGGTCTTACCTCAGTATGCCACTAATCCAGTGATACAGGATCTAAGGAATAGCTTCAAAGGGGCATAAGGATAGCATTTTATATTAATTTATCTTTTCTTTTCCCATGATTTCCTTTTCTTCTTTATGTTTTGACATGTGTAATTGAACTTTCCTGATAAGTATATTCAGCTCAACTTATTGCACTTCATTGAAGCCTTACAAAAATGTTCATGTGTAAATATTATACTTATATCCTTCTCTATACGTTTTTGTTGATAATTGTGTTGTACAAATTTGTTTGCTATAAAGATTGGCTTCTTTTTCAGTGGAAAATATGATAAAAATATTGAAAATTGTATTACATCATCACTATTGTCGTCATTGGTCCCACTGTAGTATTTCTAAATATTTCCAAATTCTTAACCTTAGGCATCTTACAGTTAAATTTTTTTAAAGTCTTTTAAGTTATTCAGCACTTTGACAACTCCTTTATATTATTTTTTTTTTCAAAATCAGAGGCAGAAACTTCACATTGGACTTGGGCCAGCAATATGTGTTTCCCTCTGTGGATAAGCAAAATTTCATAAGAACTAAGATGATTCAGGCAGATGTTCATGATGTAACTGTCAGAAAAAGCACTGGAAGTCACAAAGATAAATTAAAATTCAGTGTTTGCAAATTTCCCCACCATACTCAAGCATCTTTGAAGTAGGTAGTTGATTGCTTTTAGGTACTTTTGCGTTTTGTTTTTTCAATGGTTTCCTTTGCTCTGCAAAAACTTATAAGTTTGATTAGGTCCTATTTGTTTATTTTTGCTTTTATTTGTATTGCCTTGGTAAACCAGCCTAAGAAAACATTGGTATGATATATCAGAGAGTGTCGTTCCACCTTGTGGAAGAGATCTATAATCCTTTTATATTTGTTTTTCCTATTGTGATTTTCTCTTTCCTATAGATTCTTGCTTCTTTTCTACTTAGAGAACTTTCAGTATTTCTTTAAGGATAGGTTTAGTATTGCTGTATTCTTAGTTTTTGCTTGTCTGAGAAATTCTTTATCTCTCCTATTCTAAAAGATACTCTTGCTGGGTAGAGTAGTTTTTTTCCTTTCAGGCCATTGAGTATATCTTGTCACTCCCTTCTGGCCTGCAAAGTTTCTGAAGAGAAATCAGCTGATAGACCTATGGAGGTTCCTTTGCAACTAACTCTGTTTTTCTCTTGCTGCCTTCATAATCCTCTCTTTAAATTTTGTCACTTTAATTATAATATGTCATGGTGTAGGTCTGTTTGGGTTCATCTTGGTTGTGTTCCTCTGTGCTTCCTATACCTGGATATGTTTTCTTCTTTAGGCTTAGGAAGTTTTCAGCCATAATTTCTTCAAATACATTTTTGATCCCTTTTTCTCTTTCTTCTCCTTTTGGGATCCCTATTATTCATAGGTTGACACATTTTATATTATCCCATAGGTCTCATATATTTTATTTTTAAAATTTGTCTTTCCATCTGTTGTTCTGATTGAGAGATGTCCATTATTCTATCTTTCAGATCACTTGTTCATTCTTCTGCATTATTCAATCTGCTATTTATTCCCTATAGCTTGAAGTTATCTGATTTTGATTGGCTCCTCTTTATAGGGTTTAGTTTCTTGTTACAATGATCTGCATTTCTATCAATAGTCTTTCTTAACTCCTTCAGCATTTTTATTACCTCCCATTTGAACTCAGGGTATAGTACAATAGGAGAGGTCTCCTTCATTGTTCTTTCAGGGGAATTCACTTGTTCTTTCAGTTGAAAGTGGATCCTCTGCTTCTTCATTTTACTTATATTTCTCTGACTATATGAGTTCAGAATAAAGAATTATTGATCGTGGTCTTAAAGGGCTGTTTTTATGAGGGTGCATCCTTGTGTAACTTGCGTGAGTCCAATATTTTTGGTGCAAGAACTGTTTTTAGTATGGATGCTGCCACATCTTTCCTCAGGGTGCACTGGCCATTATCTCTTGATGTGGGTATGATTGGTGTTGTGCCAACCAGAGCCTGCACTGGATGTTGGATGGGTCCTCTTCTTGCTCAATGGCTGTCACAGCCCTGTAAGGGGCAAGTTCTACTCCCCAGTTGTTGCAGTAGAAGCCCACAGATCCTGTTATAAGTTGCAATGTGAAGTAGGTGGGACAAGAGTGCCCCTACTGGAAAAGGAGCCACTGAGTATTCCTTAGCAGGAGCTGTCCACTGGGAAAGTGTACTCTGTAATGTCAC
Source organism: Sus scrofa (assembly GCF_054392235.1). Taxonomy (NCBI): domain Eukaryota; kingdom Metazoa; phylum Chordata; class Mammalia; order Artiodactyla; family Suidae; genus Sus; species Sus scrofa. The sequence continues at coordinate 78,705,103 of NC_139387.1, read as the reverse complement.
CTGTCACCTGTTTTCTGTGTTCACAAAGTACACTTGGCATGCCTTTGATCCCAACCCAGCCATGGGGACACTGGCAATTTTCCCAGATATTCTTCAGGCACTGCACTGACAAAGCTTCTGATGCAAATTTTCTGAATTCCATCACCTGGACCTTCCATAATTCCTCCCCCGGACCCACTGTGGGAGCATCTAGGAATCAGCCTAGATCCTACCCTACCTCCATAATCCCACCCACAACGTCTGTGCTAATGACATTGGACTCTCCCCAGCCACAGGAGTGCCAGTAATTCACTTGGATGTCCATAGGCACTGTGCTCACAAATCCAGAGGGTTAAATCCAGCAAAGTCACACAGCTGCCAGGAATTGACTCAGATTTTAGCCCCACCTCCATGTGTGGACAACCAGCAGACACCCGTTTGCTACCAGAGCTCCTAGAGGGAGAGCTGCCGCCCACCATGAGCATGTCCAGAAAGGAGCTCCTGTGGCAGGACCTGGGCTCTATGCTGCCCACTCCCTCAGTTGCAGCCTGGACCATGCTCCAGGCCCTTTAAGCTGTCTCCATGCAGCCAAACCTAATTCTCTCCCTGGGTCTGTCTGCTAAAGCCCAAATTTCAGCACCCAGCTGCTGCACACACCAGCAGATGTACATTTTGGGCTGGGGAGAGCAGTGGGTGGCCAAGACCGTCTGTGCTAATCTCTGTGTTCTTCCTAATGCAAGCCAGCTGCTGTACTCCTCTGGTCTGCAGAAGCTCCCTATCTGTCCTGGTTGATCTCATAGCTGGTGAAGGGAATTCCCAAGATAAGGGAACATTTCCTCTTTCTCAGGTCCCTCTTGGGGGTTCTAGTCTCATCCCAATTCCGCCTTTTTTTTTTTTTTGGTCCTAATGAATTACATGCTGCTCTTTCTCGAAGGTTTGATTGCATGAGATCTTCTGCCAGTATTCAGTAGGTATTCTGTGAAAATTGTTTCATGTATAGATGTATTTTTTGGTGTATTTGTGGCGGGTGTTGGGCTCCATATGCTTTTTATCCACCATCTTGATCTCCATTCAAATAACTATATTTTTTAAAAATTAGAAAAGCAATATAGTTTTACATATAACCACCAATCTTCTTAAAATTCTTGAAATATTAGGAAGCATTGGATTCATGCTGACAGGCACACATTTTCCAAAATTTCAGTCTTTCTTTAAAATTCAATGTTTGTCATTGGCAACAAATACAAGTCAGTTGTTTATCTTGAAATACCAAGCTCACTTTCTGCATTTTCAAGAAAATATTTGCCAAATACCCAAATCTGAACAGTTATAGTTTGTCAACATTCTTTTAATGATGTTCTGCTCGGTAAAAAAAAAAAAAAAAAAATGTGGCTACTTCAATGTGCGACTCACTTGCACAAATGTTTTTCTTCAGGACAACCATGATACTTTCATAAACAGCAGAAGAGCTTTATGTGCGCTTCTCATTCCATCACACAGAATTATTGACATGTTCTCAAAGTTGAGATTTAAAACATTAATTTCTACTACTTTATCAAAGATGTACTTAAGTGAAATAGACTTTTTATGTGCAGAGTTGGATTGTAAAGAATATAATGACGATTAATGGAGTTTGGTGCCACAGTCTTGACTCAAGTCAAGGTGCCAGCATCGTTACTCCTTACACTTTTGCACCATCATTGCAGATGTCAACACAGTGAAAAAGGCAAATAACATCAAACTTACCATGAAAATAGTTTGGAATTAATGGGCCCCTGAAAGGTTCTCAGTATTTCCCTGGAATTCCCTAGACCACAGACTGAGAGCTGTACATCAAGAAACTTGCCAAAGCCTGCTACTAGCCCTGCTATAGTCTTTTCTCCTCCTAACATTCTAAATCAAATCATGGGCCTGTTTGCACAAAACTACATGCCCTTCTCACCTCATTCAGAGTAATGTGGTGTGCTCTGATCAGCTGATCTCATTTCTTAACTGGTTTCTCAGTTGCTCAACTTCCTCAAACCTAGTGGGCTTCTTATTCAAGCAAGTTCTTCTCAGTTGGTCTTTACTCTCTCTATTCTCTTTTTTCTCTTAGAGATTTTCATGGCTCATGTTCTCCTTTCATTCAGCTCTCCATTTCACTATCACCTTATAGAAGGGCTTCCCTTTAGCACACTCGACAACTAGAACTCTATCATTCTGTAAACACTTGGCTTGCTTTCCTTTTCTTCGTATCATCTTTTTGTTACTGTCTAACTTCCCTCATGCAAGAATGTCAGCTCCATGAAAATAAGAATTTGATTCTGTTACTGGTTTTTTTCACTGCAAGGAAAATTTTTGAATAAATTAATAAAAAATTACATTTCAATAGGCCCATTTCATGGTGAGTTCATAAGAATATGTTTGCCTTATGAAAGCATAACATAGTGTTTCTTATTTATTTATTTAAAATTTTAAATTTATTTTTTACTTTTGGCCATGGCATGCAGTAGCTTGATGTGGGATCTCAGTTCCTAGACTGGGAGTTGAAACTGGGCCACAGTGGTGAAAGTGCCAAGTCCTAACCACTAGACCATGGGGGAACTCCCAACATAGTGATTTTTAAATGAAAGTTCACAAATAAACTGCACCAAATTAACTTAGGATATGTTTTAAAATATGGAATTTACACTCCACACCCAAAATTATGATCCAGTCAGTCTAGAGTTAAAAGAGAAACAATGTAATTGTTAAAAATTGCCCAGGTATTTCTGAAGAGATGTCAGTTCAGGAAACTTTCTCCTAGGTCAATATACTACTTTCTGATGTAAGCATTAGTAGATGTTGGATTTATATGAAAACCAATTGAGCAACCTGCTAACTCACCATTCAGATAATTCAAATTTGTAAGGATTATGATTATGAAGATTGTCATAAAAACCATATACCTTTACAAAAGTTAGAATACACTAAATTTTCTGTATTTACTTAATTATCAACATACAAAAATAAATTGTATTTCCATATGTTAGCAATGTGAAAATTAAATTAAGGAGGCAATTCCATTAACAATGGCATCAAAAAGAATAAAATGCTTAGAAATAAATTTAGTGAAAGAAATGTAAGACTTTGTACATACTTAAAGCTACGAAACATAAATGAATGGAAGGACACCCCATGTTCATTGTTCAGAAGACTTAATATTGTTAAGATGACAGTACTCCTCAAACCGTTGTACAGATTCAATCAAATTCCTCTCAAAAAACCATTTGGCTTATTTGCAGAAATTGACAAGCTGATCCTAAAATTCATATAGAAGTTTACAGCACTCAGTATAGCCAAAATAATATAAAAAAGGAAGAGCTATGTTTTGAAAGAATAGTATTTTCAACACATTATGCCAGGAAAGTTGGATATCAACATACAAAAAAATGAAAATGGATGCCTTCCTCACAGCATAAAAAATAATTAAAAATGGGTCATAAGCCTACATTTATGAGTTAAAACTACAGAATTCTTAGAAGAAAATAAAGGAGTAAATCTTCATGACCTTGGGTTAGGCTGAGTCTTCAAGATATGACACCACAAGCACAAATGACAAAAGAAAAAATTGACAAATTGGACTTCATTAAAATAAAAATATTTTGTGCTTGAAATGATACCGTTAAGAAAGAAAAAAGACTAATTCCGTGTGGCTTAGTGGGTAAAGGATCTGGCATTGTCATTGCTGCGGTATAGGTCATTGCTGTGGTGCAGGTTCAACCCCTGGCCTGGGAACTTCCATGTGCCATGGATGCACCCCCCCAAAAAAGTGAAAAGACAACCCACAAAAAGGTGGAAGATAATTTCAAATCATATCTATCTATTAAAATTCAATAATAAAACAATCCAATCTAAAAATTGACAAGTAATATAAATATTTCTTCAAAAGAAATAGGCAAACGGCCAGTAAACACATGAAAAATGAAAGATGATCAAAATCATTTGCCTTAAAGATATGCAAATGAAAATCACAGTGAGATACTGTATCCAGCTGAGTAGGATGGCTAAAATAAAAAGAAAGTAACAAGTGTCAGTACCAATGTAGAGGAATTAGAATACTCTCACATCACTGGTAGTAATGTAAACAGGTGCAGCCACTTTGGAAAAGAGTCTGGCAGTTCCTTAAAATGTTAAACATAGAGTTCAGCATTCCATTCCTAGGAATATGCTCCCCAAAGTGAAAACATTTACTCAAACAAAACATTGTCCATTAATATTCATAATAGCTGGAGTGGCCACAACCTAAATGTCCATCAACAAATGACTGGATTTGAAAAATGTGGCATACCGATAAATGGAAGATTATTTAGTAATGAAAAGGAATGCAGTAAAAATACATACCACTGCACAAATCAACTTTAGAAACATTACACTAGGTGAAAGAAGCCGAACTGCACACACTACAGGACCCAATTTATATGAAATGTTCAGATAGCCTATAAGAACAGAAAGTAAATCATTGTTTCCCTATGCTAAGTGGGGCTTGGAAAAATGGAGAATGACTGCTAATGGATCTATAGTTATGTAGTTTTTAAAAATCTGTTATATCAGCCAAATGACTAAGACAAACACCATAGCTCAAATGCATAGTTTTCAAATTCTAAGTGCATCAAATGTATATCCTTGCCAACTATGGTATCTTCCAGGATAACAAGGACAGAAAGCTTCCAAGGAAAGTGATGGAGTGAGCCTCTTCTTTACTTTATTTTTTTTTATTTTTAATTTTTTTGTTTTGTTTTTAAACACATTATTTATTTATTTATTTACGCCATAGCCCCAGCAGCTTGGGATCTGAGCCAGGTCTGCAGCCTACACCACAGCTCATGGAAATGCCAGATCCTTAACCCAATGAGTGAGACCAGGGATCCAGGCCTGAGGTCTGCCGGTAGTTCTGACTCAGATTCTTACGGAGTGTCTGCTTTATTATGGGACCCAGTGCATGTGAAAGCCTGTGTGCACCCTCCATGAATGGACTCTTGGTTTCTTCCAGTCCTATGGTGCTCCTGCACTCATGCCTTGCTGGCCTTCAACAACAAATGCTCCAGGACCTCCTCGTCCCAAAGCCAGACCCCAAGGCCCATGGGAACCTGCCATGGGGCTCAGAATTCTCACTTCTATGGGAGAGCCTCCTCAATATAATTATTTTCCAGTTTGTGGGTCACCCATGGGGCAGGTATGGGATTGCTTATATCACAAAAGCACCCCTTTTACCATCTTTTTTTTTTTTTTTGTCTTTTTAGGGCCACACCCATGGCACATGGAGGTTCCCAGGCTAGGGGTCTAATCAGAGCTGTAGCTGCCGGCCTACACCACAGTCACAGCAATGTGGGATCCGAGCCACATCTGTGACCTACACCACAGCTCAGGGCAATACTGGATCCTTAGCCCACTGAGTGAGGCCAGGGATTGAACCTGCAACCTCATGGTTCCGGATTCGTTAACCACTAAGCCATGACGGGCACTCCCCTTTTACCATCTTGATGTGACTTCTTTTTCTTTGGGTATGGGATATTTAAAAGTATTTTCTTATAGTACACCAATAGAGGGTAATAGAGTTAGGCAGGGAATAATCATTGGCGTGAGCTCCCATGGAGGTCACTACTTTGGAAACCAGTCCTGGCCCCACCCAACAGTATGGATGTTCCTCACAAGACTAAAATTACCATATGATCCAGCAGTTCCACTGTTGGGCATCTACCTTATGAAAACCATAATTCAAAAAGATACATGCACCCAAGTGTTCATTGCAGTACTCTTTACAATAGCCAAGACATGGAAGCCACCTAACTGTCCATCAACAGAGGAATGGATAAAGAAGATGTGATATAGATATACAATGGAATATTACTCAGCCATAAAAAGAATTAAATAATGGCATTTGTAGCAACATGGATGGACCTAAGGATTAGCATATTAAGTGAAGTTAGGTGGAGAAAAATATCATATGTTATCACTTATATGTGGAATACGAAAAAAAATGATACAGATGGACTTATGTATGAAACAGAGACTCACAGCCTTCAAAAAACAAACTTATGTTTACCAAAGGGGCAAGGTGGAAGGGAGGGATAGACTACGGGTTTGGGATTGGCATATACACATTACTGTATTTGGAATGGATAGTTAGCAGGGACCTGCTGTATAGCACAGGGAACTCTACTCAATGTTCCATGACAACCTATGTGGGAGAAGAACCTGAGAAAGGATGGATATGTTTATATGTATAACTGAATCACTTTGCAGCAGAAAGTAACACATTGTAAATCAACTATACTTCAATAAAATTTTTAAAAATAAAAAAATATACTTATGCTGGTAATTTCCTTTTACGACGCAAAGATTTTCATCTAGATTTCGTGTTGAAAATAAATTCATTGATGCCTAATGAGACAGATTGCATATCGAGTATTTAAATGTCAGGCTTGTTATTCTAGTTTTATCTGAAAAACAAACTTTTCCATAAGGCATAGACAGATGTTAATCAGATAAGAGCAGCTGTGGCGGAGAATACATTTTCATTAAGGAGAAATGACAATGTTTTTCCTTAATGGTTAAGATGATTAATAGCCCTTCGGAAGTATTAAACAAAAGTTGTTACAAGACATTTTAAGATAGTCAATAGTGGTTTCCCAAATTTACATTCCCACTAACAGGGTAGGTGTTTTCCACATCCTCTCCAACCTGTGTTATTTGTAAGCTTTTTTAATGACAGCCATTCTGATAGATGTGAGGTAGTACTTCATGGCAGTATTGATTTGCATTTCTCTAGTAATTAGAGGTGTTGAATATCTTTTCATGTGTTTTTTGCCCAGCTCTATGTCTTTGGAGAAATGTCTATTTAGGCCTTCTGCTCATTTTTAAATTGGGTTGTTTGATTAGTTATAGCTGTTGAATTGTATGAGATCTTTGTATATTTTGGAGATAACGTCCTTGTCAGTCACATCATTTGCAACTATTTTCTTCCATTCCATAGGTTGTCTTTTCCTTTTTTTTTTAAAATGGTTTCCTTTGCTATGCAAAAGCTTGTAGGTTTAATTAGTTTATTTTTCCTTTTATTTCTATTGCCTTGGAATACTGAACTGAGGAAACAAATTGGTACAATTTATATCAGAGAATGTTTTGCCTCCTATGTTCTCTTCTAGGAGTTTTATGGTACCACATCTGAGGGTGTATTCTGGTTTCATTGACTTACATGTAGCTGTCAGTTTTCATTGATTTTTTTTTTTTTTTTTTTTTGGTCTTTTCTACGGCCTCACCCACAGCATATGGATGTTCCCAGGCTAGGAGTCTAATTGGAGCTGTCTGTAGCCGCTGGCCTATGCCACAGCCACAGCAACACGGGATCCAAGACGCATCTGCAACCTACCCGACAGCTCAGGCAATACTGGATCCTTAACCCACTGAGCGAGGCCACGGATTGAACCTGCAACCTCATGGTTCCTAGTCGGATTCTTTAACCACTGAGCTACGACGGGAACTCCTTGTTGATTTTTAAATAAGAAAACCTAGTATACCATAGAAGTCATTTCATTAAATTTTATAGTTTTATTTTTCCTCATTTTTGCAACCTTTCACATACATGTATTCTGGCAGAAAAAATATTTGAACTTGACCTAACATTTGGTTGGCAAATATTTGTATGGGCATGAATATAAAAATCTCTGGCCAGGAGTTCCCTTCATGGATCAGTGGTTAACAAACTGGATAGGAACCATGAGGATGCGGGTTCCATCCCTGGCCTCTCAGTGGGTTAAGGATCCGGCATTGCCTTGAGCTGTGGTGTAGTTTGCAGACATGGCTTGGATCCCGCGTTGCTGTGTCTCTGGCATAGGCTGGCGGCTATAGCTCCAATTTGACCCTTAGCCTTGGAACCTCCATATGCTACAGGTCCAGCCACCGACCCCCCCCACAAAAAAATCTCTGGCCATCGGAATATTCTGATCCAAATAATGAAAAAGAGGGACAAGACCCTTCCAGAAAAGTTGATTATGCTGCTATAATGACAGGTAGTTCCTGTCAGTCACTCTCAGGCAATAACTAAAAGCTATGGTTGGTTTATTTGTTTCCTAATTTTTTTCTTGCCTTCAGTGCCTGACAATGCTTAGTATAGAGTAAGACAGTAATAATTTTATATTTACATAGTAATTTACATTTAAGAATACTTTCAAGTTAATTTTCCTCTTTAAAGCTTGTTGGTATATCTATTTTATTTAGTCTTCCTGAATCTTCAACGGTTCTAACAAAAAACAAAATTGTGTTTTTGCAGTTTACTGCATCTAAAAATCAAAATCCTATTTTGTTTAAATAGTTTGAAAACATTTTCATTGTGTTTCAGTTTTGTTTTGAATTTGAAACATGGTCTGTCTTGTGATTTATTGTACTTCTTAAAATTATAGTTGATTTACAATGTTGTGCCAATTTCTGCTGTATAACATAGTGACCCAGTCAATGCATAATGTACGAATACATTCTTTTTCTCATACTCTCTTCCATCATGTTCTATTCCAAGAGAATGGATATAGTTCCCTGTGCTGTACAGTAGGACCTCATTGCTTATCCATTCTAAATGTAATAGTTTGCATCTATCACCCCCAAACTCCCTGTCCATCCCATTCCCATTTTAAAATGAGCTTTAAATTATTTGTTTTCTATTTTAAAATACATAAGAATCATTGAAAGAAATACATAGCTCTAATCTGAAGTATTTCAATCGCTTCTATGGGTGACCTTCAGCTACAAATTTTTTCTATGAATACAATTTGAAGACTATTGTTTATCACAGGATGTATTTTTCCCAATTGCTAAGGGAAAAGTCACCCCTTTATTCTGAAGTTACTCCTTATTCTCACATCATTGCCATGCTCTTATAAAGACATCTTTTCCTTAATGGGAGGAAAGCAGTAATTGTTATTTCTAGGCCTTAGAAAAAAACTTTCTCTCCTATCTTACCCTTGACGCTAAATCTTTGAAACCTGCTATACTCACTCTTACATGCTATCTACTCTCCATGTCTTTGTATTTAATTCCCAGAAGGACTATGCCAAAAATGCATTCATACTAGGATTTATGTTTTAAATTGTTTGTGTGGTTTATATAGCTTTAGTGAGACTCTGTGATTGTGCGTAAACAGTTAGTAAGCAACTAGTTTTTGTTCCTCCTGTGGGTCAGGTGCTGTTATAAATCCTGGTGAATAGTACTAACATTGATATGTTGCGATCATACAGGATGAACAGTTGTGTTTTACATGAAGCACCTAGGTTACCATCATTCTGTTCAGAGTGACACATGAAATTTTATATTTATTGCTCCTACCTTAGTATTCCTTTTGCCCTTAATTTTTTAATATGTTATTTTTAAATTCTTGATTTGAGTCATTATGGAATGAAGCATGATATGAATAACCAAACATATCTCAATGTAGAAGAATAACATAGAGACAGTAAAGAAGTCACTCTTTCCTTCAGGTGAACGAGAAATGGGCTTTCCTTTGCTTCGACAGATTGGACAATGCAAGGAATTCAAGTCAGAAATCAGAAAAGTCAACTCAATGAAGAGGAGACAGAAACCATTACCAGGCAATCAGTAACAGACATTTGGCAGAGCAAACTTTTTAGAAATAACGCTGACATTTTAAAAAATAAGGGTTGATATTTGATGTGAACCTTGAGGAAACAATCAGCCAAACCCAGACTGTGGGAAATTCTAGAGGACAAATCATCTAATTCTTCAGTAAATAAATAAAAGAAAGAAATAAAAGAAAAGAAAAGAGAAATAAATAAAAGAAAGAAAAGAAAAGAAGGAAGGAAAGAAAGAAAGAGAGAGAAGGAGGGACGGAGGAAGGAAGGAAGGAAGGAATTGCTACAGACTGGGAGTTGTATGGCCTAATGTTATAATCCTGACTCCAGGAAACTCCCTGTAAAAAACACATTTATTAGGCAATTAAGGAAAACTAAACACTTATTAGGCATTAGATAATCTTAAGGAAATATTGTTAATTTTAGGAACAAGAAAATAGGATTGTAGTTATATTTTATTAAAGTATATATTAGAGACACATATTAATATATTTATAGATAAAGTGATATTATGTCAGCTATTTGCTGTAAAATAGCGCAAATTTATTACTTTTATGTGTGACTAAAGAAGTTTCTCAGTTTAACTGGTACAGCCACTATGGAGAACAGTTTGGAGATACCTTAGAAATCTATACATAGAACTTCCATATGACCCTGCAATCCCACTCTTGGGCATCTATCCGGACAAAGCTCTACTCAAAAGAGACACATGCACCCGCATGTTCATTGCAGCACTATTCACAATAGCCAGGACATGGAAACAATCCAAATGTCCATCGACAGAGGATTGGATTCAGAAGATGTGGTATATATACACAATGGAATACTACTCAGCCATAAAAAAGGATGACATAATGCCATTTGCAGCAACATGGATGGAACTAGAGAATCTCATACTGAGTGAAATGAGCCAGAAAGACAAAGACAAATACCATATGATATCACTTATAACTGGAATCTAATATCCAGCACAAATGAACATCTCCTCAGAAAAGAAAATCATGGACTTGGAGAAGAGACTTGTGGCTGCCTGATGGGAGGGGGAGGGAGTGGGAGGGATCGGGAGCTTGGGCTTATCAGACACAACTTAGAATAGATTTACAAGGAGATCCTGCTGAATAGCGTTGAGAACTATGTCTAGATACTCATGTTGCAACAGAAGAAAGGGTGGGGGAAAAAACTGTAACTGCAATGTATACATCTAAGGATAACCTGACCCCCTTGCTGTACAGTGGGAAAATAAAAATAAAAAAAAAACAAAAGGAAAAAAAAAAAGAAGAAGTTTCTCAGTTTAAAAGTAGATAAAAAAATAAAACATACCTTGAATCACAGTAAGGATTAAGTAAATACAAATTATATTCTTGTCTTAGTCCAGGTTCTTTCAAAAGTAGCCACTGAGAGAAAAGCATATTTGAGAGTACAGTCTGCCCTCCATATCCACAGGTTCTGCATCTGTAGATTCAACCAAACTCAGATCAAAAATACTTCTAAAAGTCTCAGAAAGTTCCAAAAAGCAACACCTGAATTTGCCATGCACTGGCAACTATTCACACAGGATTTACATTGTATTAGGTATTATAAGTACTCTAGAGATGATTTAAAATATAGGGGAGGATGTAAGTAGATTAAATGCAAATAGTACACCATTGTATATAAGGGATTTGAACATTCATGGATCTTGGTATCCAGAAGAGTTCTGGAACCATTTCCCGTCAGATACCAAAGGAAAACTATGATGTTTTGGGAATGTGATTCCAGGGAACAGCACTGAGAGTCAGAGAGAGTCAGAGCACTGAGTTGGGTACCAGTTTGGGATAATAAGGGGCTTAATCCTGCAAGAGCATGTGAAAGCCTCATGAAATGCATCTCAGAACCATCCACTCAGGGAAGAAAAAGAGATGACATTTATCAATCATCTCCCTTCTCCACTGATTGAAGGTGTAGGCCACAGAGCATTAACACCTTTGGACTTCTTAGTTACACAAGCATGAATGCTGAGAGAGTCCTGTGATATCTGATGACTAGGCTAATAGAAGCCCTCCACCAAGAAGTAAGAGGTGCTCAGCTTTGGCTTGAGGCAACGTGCTCAACCAGATTCATTCAGATTGCACCTGAATGAATCTGGTTGATATCTTCAAGGGAACTAGCCTCCACATCTAAAATCAGAATCAGAGGCTTAGAAGACGCACACAAGAATTGTTCCAATAATTGATTCTCTGTGCCTAGCACTTATTTTTTTTTCTTCTTCTTCTTTTTTGGCCATCACACAGCATACGGATTTCCCAGGCCAGGGGTAAGATCTGAGCTGCAATTGCTATGCCTACCACTTCTCTCTCTCTCTTTTTTTCCCCATTAAGTCCATTCAGTTACAGATTTTTTTTTTCTATATGGCAGCCACCTGGAATCTCTGCAAAGACAATGTCAGAAAGTGAAACAAGCTACCGTACCCAATGCTGCACCTGATTCCAATGCCATAGTAGATACAATTTATCTCCCTTTTCCATTACCAAATTTAGAATTCTCTTACCTTAAGCCTGCACCATGGCTGATTTGTCATTTTTCCTTCTGGGGTGACCCAGACTTTTACCTCCAAAGGGTCTGTGCTCTTGATTTCCTTGTGCTTGGCAGTCCTTACTTGGTGCAATCATCCATCCACAATTTTCACTGGGCCTGGTAGCACCAAGAGACCCAGTGGGCATCCCCTAAGCATGTTGTAGATTATAGTTCTCTATCTCCCTGTCTTCATTTTGTAACTGGAACCCTAGCTTCTCATGGTAAAAATCAGTTATGATTACCGCCATCAGTACAAAATCCCTTTCTTTGCCCATTGTTGGATTTCAGGACAGTAAGCGTTCAGCCACAACAACGTACAGGTTACCAATAAGATAATCCGAATGTATCATTGACTGTGATAACAGAACAGGAATCAAGGTCACAAATAGTGTAATTAGCAGCAGCAAGTGACATGTTTACTTTTGTAAACCTGACCTCAAACCATCAATCATCTTAAAATACCAAACAAAAACAGAAACAAAAGCAGGAGGTTGAACATGTCTCAAAATACAAGGTTATGTCGAGTGAAAGTTTCTTCCCATAAACGATTTTAGACAACTCAAATTCCTGTGATTGTGTTTTATTCTATTTAAAATAATTTAGAGTGTTCTCACTCAATAAGGATTTGAAGGATACGTGTTGATTTAATAATTTTTTTCCAAATGTAGACAGAAGCATAAGGAAGTTTATTTAACAGAAAAGTAGAGTCTTATCTACCTCATCAGTTATGTCTATTCTAGATGAGTTTGCTTACTCAAAAATACAAATGCCTCCATTGATTTTGTACATTTCTTGTGATAGGCTCTTATATGAATTGGCATTAATCTGCACAATAATCCTGCAAGGTAGGAAACTAAAAGCTTATAGAAGTAATTTTCACAAACAGTTACTAAACACCTAAGCCAGAATTCCAGTTCGGACCCACTGCCTTCGCAAACCATCATCTGGAATAGCAAAATAAAATCATTCATCTTATAGATGTAAATAATGTGGGGAATCTATTCAGATTTGGACTCATTGGATTGCCATTTTGTGATTCCAAATTAAGAACAGAGGTGTGGGAGTTCCCTTCATGGCTCAGTGGAAACATCTGACTAGCATCCATGAGGACACGGGTTTGATCCTTGGCCTTGCTCAGTGGGTTCAAGATCCGGCATTGCTGTGAGCTGTGGTGCAGGTCACAGATGCAGCTTGGATCTGGCTTTGCTGTGGCTGTAGCCTAGGCCAGCAGCTACAATTCCAATTCAACCCCTAGCCTGGGAACCTCCATATGCTGTGGGTGTAGCCCCAAAAAGACAAAAGAAAAAAAAGACAGGTGTGATGAAGAACTCTAGGATAATTCACAAACTGTCAGACCATTGCTTTCAAACAGCTGGCTTTTGTATTATTCCATCATTGCTCATTCCATCACAGGCAAAAGCAGAAGTCCACATATAGTTCGTTGGTTTGTTTGTTTGGTTTAATGGCCTCATCTGCAGTATATGGAGGTTCCCAGGCTAGGAGTTGAAGCAGAGCTGTAGCCACTGGTATATATCATAGCCACAGCAACTCCAGATCAGAGCCACATCTGCAACCTACACCACAGCTTGTGGCAACACCGGATCCTTAACCCACTGAGTGAGGCCAGGGATCAAAACTGCATCCTCATAGATACCTGTTGGGTTCTTAATCTGCTGAGCCACAACAGGGACTCCTTGAAGTGTTTTTAAAATTGTAGTTGAATGATATATTTTCCTCAGCTTTCAGGGTATAAACAATTTATTTCACACACACACACACCCCTCAGTAGGAAAGGATGATTACTTTGAATGTATTGAATTGTTGAAGGAGTGCTTATCATACCACTTCAGTCATTCTGTGATATGAATTAAGAGCCTTTGCTGGTTGTTCACGAGTCATGGTTGTTCTTAACATGAATATTGAGAAAACAAAAAGGAAGAAAAACCTTTTAAGAAATTGTTTAGCTTTTTCAAAAATAGTAACACTTCTGGTTGAATAGTGTAATTACCACTGTTTCCTCTTTGCTTTTAGCCATATAAATGCATGCCATTTATAGCAGCTGCAAAAGGTGACTTCACCTTTACCTTGGCATGAATTAAACATTATTTCACTATGCCTACCATGCTCTCCTTCCTTCCCATAATTTCCTTTGAAACTTTTCTTAAAGGTATGTTATTATGACAAAGTACATACAGGATAACTAAATTAAACATATCTTTGAAATTTTTACATAAAGAACATTTTCTGCAACTAGTAATTGTCTTTGAAGCCATTCAATTTTGAAGGACATTCACAAACTTTACCTCATACAAAACTACATAAAAAAATCATTTGAGGAGTTAATCCAGGCAGTGTGTAAAGAAATAGGAAAAAAAAAAAAAAAAGGAAACAGAGATATAAGAAACAGGCCAGCTAAATCTTATTTAGAAGAAGTTAAGAAAAATCTGAAAAAATTAAGAATATCTTAAGTTCAAGACACTTGGAAGATTTCTCATAGAGTAGGACAATTTTTTTTGTTTTTTGTTTGTTTGTACATATGCACACATCCACTATTTTTCAGATTCTTTTCCCATATACACTATCACAGAATATTCAGTAGAGTTCCCTATGCAACACAGCAAGTTCCCATTGGCTAGTCATTCCACATACTGCAATGTGCATATGCCAATCTCAATCTCCCAGTCCACCTCCCCCACCTGTCCCCTTTTGTACCATAAGTTTGTCTTCAAAGTCTGTGCGTATGTTTCTGTTCGGCAAATAAGTTCATTTGTACCCTTTTCTTAGATTCCACATATAAGTGATATCATAGATGTTTGTCTTTCACTGTCTAACTTCACTTGGTATGAGAATCTTTAGGTCATCCATGTTGCTACAAGTGGCATTATTTCATTTTTTATGGCTGAGTAATATTCCATCATGTATATGTAACACATCGTCTTTATCCATTCCTCTATTGATAGACATTTATGTTGCTTCCATGTCTTGGCTATTGTAAATAGTGCTGCAGTGAACATAGGGGTGTGTGTATCTTTTTGAATTATAGTTTTGTCTGGATATATGCCCAGGAGTGGGATTGCTAGATCACAAGGTAGTTCTCTTTTTAGTTTTTTGAGAATCCTCCATACTCTTTTTCATGGTGATTGTATCAATTTACATTCCTGCCAGCAGTGTAAGAGGGTTCCCTTTTCTCTATACCCTCTCCAGCATTTATTGTTTGTAGACTTTTTATGATGGCCATTCTGGCTGGTGTAAGGTGGTACCTCATAGTAGTTTTGATTTGCATTTTAGAATCATCAGAAAATTTAATGATGCAAAGTTACATATATTTCTTTAGAGAGCCAACTGTATTACTTAATTCAGCAAATATATCATTTTTATAGTTATTATTTTATTACTGTCAATTGATTTTTGGAATGAATCTACAAAGGATTAGAAACATAATTTTAGTGACTGTCATAAACCTTAGCTATCCATATCAGAACACAATTGCACAACTATAAAAGCCATAAGGTAAATGTGGGAAGGAGAAATTGGTAGGTAGGGTGGGTATATTAAATATCATCATGCTTCTGAGTAGGGAATCAACATACGTGTGTCTTCCCAAAAGTATAAATTTTAGGCCCCGCCTAATCTGGATCCATTCCTGGTCCACTCCAGGGTGTTAGGAGAGACGTATGCACCTGGAGGACCCTGACCCCTGACAGTAAAGTTTTTTTAGCTACGAGGTGAATTCATTCTTTTTTTTTTTTTTTTTTGTCTTTTTTTTTTTTGCTATTTCTAGGGCCGGTCCCGCGGCATATGGAGGTTCCCAGCCTACGCCAGAGCCACAGCAACGCAGAATCCGAGCCACATCTGCAACCTACACCACAGCTCACGGCAATGCCAGATCCTTAACCCACTGAGCAAGGCCGGGGACCAAACCCGCAACCTCATGGTTCCTAGTTGGATTCGTTAACCACTGCGCCACGACGGGAACTCCCTGAATTCATTCTTGATGGTAACCACCAAAATAACTAAAAGTAGAAGTCATTGACACTCTGCTTCTAGGAGATGGTCCTGATACAACCGGGAGGGGTAGAGGAGGAAGGAAGAGGGATATTTGTACTCTTCATTTTGTATCCACTGGGGTGGTTTTATTTATTTACTCACCTATGGATAGTTTTTTTAAAATAACAACAATTAATAACATGTACCACCTCTTTCATGTGTACAAAAGCTATATATTAAAGGCAAAAGATAGGACTACAATGTACATATTTATATTTTATCCACAATTGTAGTGACAATCCTTATTTTCTCCTTACATGCAGATTTGCTCTGGGTTTGATGCTATATTTCAAGTTAATAGAAATTCTACGTGTGAGAGACGCAGTGTGTAAGATAATAGGAAATAAAAGCATCTGGCATTCAATTCTTATTCTGAAGCAGAAAGCATCAATGATTGTCTTTTCTTACCCCATACGCAGTGCTATTGACAGAACACTTAAAAATATAGCATTTTATTCTTATAAAGAGTTTTCTCATGAATGGACTATTGTTCTTTCCCAGGATACCTTAAAAAAGAAATTTTTATGGTAGAATCTCTGTAACATTGTATCAGCAGAATTCTGCACTTATAAATAGCTAGTAATATTGGTTGGGGCAGATATATTTAGAGTTTGCCATAGAGAAAGAAAACAACTGATTTACAGAGATATTTCAATGTCTAATGAACTACCTGGCCAAGACGAAGTATTGCTTTTTTCAGATAATTAGACTGTTCTTTACCTGCCAGGAAGGAAGGCAACAATGAGCTGACACTAACTCCATGGTAACATGCAGTTCAGCATTTTCCTTTTCAATATCTGGGAAATATCACTTCTCTAAACATCTGCTCAGTGGTTTCGTTTCAGTATCAGATTAGACAACTAGCAGCAAAAGAAATGTTTAAACATGTTTATACTACAAAGCATTATTAGGTCATTCAATTACTTAAACAAGAAAGTACAGCCTTGGCAAAAGAAGGAAAACAAGACAGGAAGACAGGTGTAGATTTCTTGTTAGCCTTGAGGTGAGAGAAGTTTGGCTAGAGGATCCCAGCTGGTAACTGGGGAAGCCTTGCTGCTTTCCTTTTGCTTGTTTGCAAAGAATGGAAAGAATATAGAAAGAGAATCTAAGTTAATTAAGCAATGCAAATACTTGACTTTTGATTTATTTTGCACATTGTTTTCTCCAGCTGAAAAGTTAATATTATCAATATGATTTCTATTATTTTATGAATATGAATGTGAAATTGGTATAAAAGACCTGCAAATGACAGATCTGTTGACTTGGGAATTTAGGGATAATTAATCCTGTGTGTGTGTTTAGTATTTTATTTTAACTTTTGCTAAGCAAGCCTACATGGACATTTCTAGTACCAACTGACCTCTATAAAATATTGCGAAAAGTTACCACTTTAAGGGAAGAAAGTTAAGAAATTCAAGCTTTATATATGCATTGTTAAGCACTGAATAATGAATGATAAGTTTAAAAGCGCTTGTTGGTATATTGAAGGTAGGAGACTAAAGAATCTCCAAGGTCTACTCAAATCTGTGTTTCCTTGCATAATGAGAAATGACTACACAAAGAAATTCAGAGGCAAAAATATAGCATTGAATTTTTAAAAATTCTTAAGTACTCTTGAAAAAAACTTAACTATAACGGCATAGTAGGTAGGCTATGACTAGGATGAGAGGTAATTGGTGAAAATAATGGTATGTTTATAAGAATAAGCAAAAAATATATGCCTTAGGGAAGTTGTGGAACAGAAGAGAAAATATAAGAGTATGTAGGCAAAAATACATATGTGTGGAATGTCATTAGAGGAATTATTTTAGAAGCAGGCATTTAAAAGTCCCAGAGAAATTGTAACTGCAGAATTGACAATAAAAATTTAAATTGTATGGCTTATTTCGAGTAAAAAAAAGAATATTTATAATTATAATTCAGTAACAAAGTACTAGCAGGAGCAGAATACCATGCAAGACTATTAAAGACTAAATGAATTATATGGCATCATATTCTAAAATTCAACAATATCAAGGGAAGAGGAAAAACATCAAGGAGGATCGACAAAAAATTTTATTGAAAGTTTGCCTGTAGAGAATACTCATTCTATAAGACCCTAGATATTTTGTCCCTCTTATTTCTCCAAAATCATTGTAATCCCTATTGCCTTCCTCCCACCATACTTTGAGTTCTGGTCATGTGATTTTTCTCTTTTCTGAACATGACAAACTCTGTTTAACCTCACATCTCCTGATCATGCTGGTTCTTCTGCAATAAATGGTCTTCCTCCTATTCCACTTGAACAGTTCTTTCTCCTCTCTCAGTCTTAGCTTAAAATATTATCTTGGCTCTTTATGATCCCTATTATAAGTACCCAATTAAAGAAAGATCTAAGCATCCCTTTGCTTAGACTTGTGGTACTGACTGCCATTGTTCTCTATCTCAACTATCCTTATATTTGTTTTCTGCAGAACACATATCAAAACTTTGCAATTACTTTATTACTAAGACTAGAAATTAACTACAAAACTAGAAATTAACCTCAGTGAAAGAAGACACTCTGTCTCTACATTTCACTGCTCTGAGCCCAAGACATAGCAACCATAGCTCCAATTAGACCCCCAGCCTGGGAATCTCCATATGCCGTGGGAGCAGCCCTAGAAAAGGCAAAAAGACCAAAAAAAAAAAAAAAAAAAAAAGAAGCAATTCTAGCTTTCATGAAATTCGAGGTTTAACAGAAGAAACACGTTCATATAGGACAATCTTCCACAATTTTGAGAATCATGTTCTTGAAAACTGTGACTCGATGATTTGTAAGCTAAAAGTGTAAAAATTTAAGAATATAGGAAAGTGGGACAAATTTCAAAAGAAAAAAAACCAAGAAATCTTATTAAATGTGAGATTTGTGTACCTTTAAGAACAGTTCTTCAGTGCAAAAGAGATCATTTGAGGATTTCTTCTGATACTGAAATTTGAAATTTCAATTTATCAAGTTTCTTCTTTAAAGTTTTAAGTTGAACATAGTTTATCAGTTTCTGAATAATGTTTGATTGGTCCCGTTAATATTTTAAAATATTTTAAACTATATTTACAAATACAAAATACTCAATTTCCTTAAGTCCTTTGATTTATGACTTAAACAAAATCCTCTGAAGTATGAAACAAAATCTTATAATGTCTTTAAATTAAACTTATAATTTGGTTCTTAAGTTCTTTTACAGGTTTCAATGTACACACTTAATAAAGGCTTAGTTTAAAATCAGAAGTCTAAATAAATTACTGAATTAGTCATTTTAAATTGAATTAAATGCTTGACATACGCTGCTCTCCTTTTTTTCGTTAGAAGGCCGACTCCTTTCTTTCATTAGGACATTCAAAATACCCTCAGATTCTATAACATAGATATGCTAATATGATGCTTCTGATTCCCTTTAACATTTATATACTTAGTTCTAAATCTTTTAATAGTTGAGGGGTGCTTATTTGATAAGGAAATAATTATGGCATCTCAGTTGAATTTCTGTGTAACATCTGCTTGCTTTCACAATCAGAGCTTTTGGCTTTGTTGCTGAGTGGACTGTTATCAGCAACTGATGAGACAGGTTTAGCATTACTTGTACTCCTATGTCAATGCGGTTTACAGTAAATCACATCACTGGGTTTGGTTTACAGATATCTGATTCTTCTGGCTACTGATAGAAGTGCCATAACCCTACAGGGGTGGTTTACATCACCTGACTGGGTTTCATAGTTTGTAAGCTCTTAGGATATGTACATGCATTTTCTGACTAACTTGGTTCTGGAAGGAGACCTACATTTAAAATATAAATGCCCTATTTTTTAGAACACAAACTCTTTTAGATAATATAATGTTAAGCAATTTAATTTTGAATGTTTTAATGGCTTGTATGACTATTCAGGTTCAACTTCTTAGGATTTGAGTAGAGCTGCTTGTAACAGTCACAAAAATATAAAGATGAGTTTTTTTTTTAATTTTTAAAAATTTTCATATATGAGGCAAAAGATAAAGAGAGGATTCTAAAGACAGTAAGAGAAAAACAGAGTTAATTATAAGAGAATCCTTTATAAGGCTATCAGCTGATTTCTCTACAGAAACTCTGCAGGCCAGAAGAGAGTGGCAAGATATATTCAAATCTCTATAAGGGAAAAAAATCTGCATCCTAGAATACTCTAGCCAGCAAGAACATCATTTAAAATAGAAGGAGAAATAAAGAATTTCTCCAACAAACGAAAACTAAAAGAGTACAGCAATAGTAAACCCATTCTAAAAGAAATACTGAAAGGTCTCCTCTAAATAAAAAAGAAGTAAGAAGAAATAGGCTGGAGGAAATCACAATGGGAAAGGAATCACTGCAATAAGCCAGTATACAAATCCAAAAAACAAACAACAACAACAACAAAGCAATAATAAACACAAGGAGCAGCTGTGGTGTAGATTGCAGACATGGCTCAAATCCTGCATTGCTGTGCCTGCGGCATAGACTGGCAGCTGTAGCTCTGATTTGACCCCCTAGTCTGGGAACCTTCATATGCCACAGGTGCAGCCCTAAATAGACAAAAATAATAATAATAATTAATTTTTTAAAAAGAAAGACAAAAAGGACACTAATGATAAAAGGAACAATTCAAGAAGAGGATATTACAATCATCAATATATGTGCCCTTAATATAGGAGCACCAGATTACATACAACAAATACTAACAAACATAAAAGGAGAAATTGATGGGAATACAATAATAGTAGCAGACTTTAACACCCCATTCACGTCATTGGACAGATCCTTTAGACAGAAAATCAACAAGGCAACTGAGATCCTAAATGACACAACAGAAAAGTTAGACTTAGTTGACATTTTCAGAAAGTCAGAATATACATTCTTTTTAAGTGCATACAGAACATTCTCAAGGATTGACCATGTACTGGGGCACAAAACTAACCTCAACAAATTTAAGAGTATAGAAATTATTTCTATTATCTTCTCTGACCACAAAGGCATGAAACTAGAAATCAATCACAGGAAAAGAAATGAGAAAAAACTGACTACATGGAGACTAAAAACCATGCTACTAAAAAACACCAATGCGTCAATGAGGAAATCAAAAGGGAAGTTAAAAAATACCTCGAGACAAATGATAATTAAAGCATAACCATTAAAAATCCGTCGGAGGCCACAAAAAAGTAGTTCTTAGAAAGAAGTTCAGAATGATACAGGCCTTCCTCAGAAAAGAAGAAAAATCTCAAATCAGCAACTTAACCTACAACCTAAAAGAATTAGAAAAAGAAGAACAAACAAAACCTAAAGTCAGCAGAAGGAAGGAAATCATAATAATTGGAGAGGAAATCAATAAAACAGAGATTCAAAAAAACAATAGAAAAAAAATCAATAAAACCTAGAGCTGTTTTTCTGAAACCGTAAACAAAATTGGCAATTCTCTGGCCAGACTCACCAAGAAGAGGAGAGAAAAAATTCAAATAAAATAAGAAATGAAAAAGGAGATATCTCAATGATACTGCAGAAATACAAAAAAAAAAAAAAAAAAAGACAATACTACTAACAATATATGCCAACAAATTTGACAACCTAGAAGAAATGGACAACTTTCTAGAGATTAGAGCCCACAAAACTAAATCAAGAAGAAATAGATCACTTTAATGGCCCAATCAATAGAAATGAAATTGAATATGTAATAAAAACACTCCCTACAAACAAAAGTCCAGGACAAGATGGCTTCACAGATAAATTCTGTCAAACATACAAAGAGGAACTTATACCCATCCTTCTTAAACTTTTCTGAAAGGTTGAAGAAGGAACACTCCCAAAGACATTCTATGAAGCCACCATCACCCTAATACCAAAACCAGACAAAGGTACTACCAACAAAGAAAATTATAGGTTAATATTTTTAATGAATATGGACACAAAAATTCTCAACAGAATTTTAGCCAACTGAATCCAACAATACATAAAAAAGATCATACACCATGACCAAGTGGGATTCATCCCAGGTTCACAAGGATGGTTCAACATATGCAAATCAATCAACATCATACACCACATTAACAAAAGTAAAGTCAAAACCACATGATCATCTTAAAAGATGAAGAAAAAGCATTTGACAAAGTCCAACATCTACTCATGATAAAAACTCTTACTGAAGTGGCTGTAGAGGGAACAAACCTTAACATAATAAAAGCCATCTAGGAGTTCCCATTGTGGCGCAGTGGTTAACGAATCTGACTAGGAACCGCGAGGTTGCAGGTTCAATCCCTGGCCTTGCTCAGTGGGTTGAGGATCCAATGTTGCCATGAGCTGTGAGCTGTGGTGTGGGTCGCAGATGTGGCTCGGATCTCTCATTGCTGTGGCTCTGGCGTAGCCCAGCGGCTACAGCTCAGATTAGACCCCTCCATATGCTGCAGGAGCGGCCCTAGAAAAGGCAAAAAGACCAAAATAAATAAATAATAAATAAACAAATAAAAGCCATCTATGACAAATCCACAGCCAATATAATACTTAATAGAAAGTTGATGAATGCCTTCCCACTAAAATCTGGAATTGGACAAGGATGCCCACTCTCACCACTTTTATTCAACATATTATTGAAAGTCCTACCCACAGCAATTAGACAAACAAAATAAATAAAATGTATCAAAATTGGAAGAGAAGAGGTAAAATTGTCACTCTATGAGGTAACATGATACTATATATAGAAAACCCTAAGGACTCCACACAAAAACTACTTTGATCAATGAATCAGGGATCAAACCCACATCCTCATGGACATTCTGTGGGGTTCTTAACTTGCTGAACCACAACAGGAACTCCGGCCCCGTTAATTTTTGACACAAGTGCAAAAGTAATTCAAGAGAAGAGAGTTTTGTCAACCAAATGATGCTGGAATAAGTGGACATCCATAAGCAAAAAAATCAATACTGGCCTAAGTCACACATCTTAAACACATATTAACTTAAAATAGATCAGTGGGGGAGTTCCCGTCGTGTCGCAGTAGTTAACGAATCCGACTAGGAACCATGAGGTTGCGGGTTCGATCCCTGCCCTTCCTCAGTGGGTTAACGATCCAGCATTGCCGTGAGCTGTGGTGTAGGTTGCAGACGCGGCTCGAATCCTGCGTTGCTGTGGCTCTGGCGTAGGCCAGAGGCTACAGCTCCGATTCGACCCCTAGCATGGGAACCTCCGTATGCCGCGGGAGAGGCCCAAGAAATAGCAAAAAGACAAAAAAAAAAAAAAAAAAAAAAAAAGATCAGTGGATTAAATGTAAAACATAAAACCAGAACATTTATAGAAAAAATTAGGAGAAAATCTTTGGGGCCTAGGGCTAGGAAAACAGTTTTTAGACTTAAAACCCAAACACAGAATCTCTACAAGAAAAAAAAATAGGATTTTATCAAAACTGAAAACTTTTGCTCTGCCGGTCAGTATGGCTCCAAAAGGACAACATAAGAGAACTTGTGGTGGCAAAATTCTACATCTTGACTATTATCAGCAGTAATATTCTGGTTGTGATATTGTACCACAGTTTTATAAAACGTTAACATTGGGGGAAACTGGGTAAAGGATACATAGGATCTCTTCATGTTATTTCTTACAATGCATATGAATCTACTATTATCTCAAAATAACAAGTTTAATTAAAACAAAGAGTCTTTTTTTTTTTTTTAAATGTTGGCCTCGCCTGTTGCATGCTGAAGTTCCTGGCAGGGAGCAAACCCATACCACAGCAGTAACCAAGCCACAACAGAGACAATGCTGGATCCTTAACCCAGTGTGCCACCAGGGGACTCCAAAAAGTGTCTTTTGACATGAAGAAATTTCCAATTTTTATGAAAGCTAATTTGTCAATTTGTCCCTTTGTACACTGTACTTGTGATATTGTATTTAAGAAGTCTTTGCTTAATATAAGGCAGCAAAAATTTCTCCTAGGTTTTCTTCTGGAATATTTTTAGTTTTAGGTTCTTACATTTAGGTCTATGACCCATTTTGAATTAATTTTTTTATCCGATGAAAGGTATGAATTCAAGTTCATTTTTTTTTTTTTTTTGCCTGTGAATAACCAAATGTTCCAGTGTCATTTGTTGAAAAACTCTTTTCTCCGCACAGTGGTCTTTCACTGTGTTGAAAGCCAGTTATGCATAAATATGTGGATCTATTTGTGGACTCTATGCTATTACAGTGTTCTATTTGTCTGTCTTACACCAATGCCACACTGCTTTTATTACTATAGCTTTATAACACAGCTTGAAATCAAGTATACATTGATTTTAACTGACCAACAAAGCATGTTTGTTAGTCTTCCAACTTTCTTTCTCAAAGTTGTTTTGATTATTCCATCTCCTTTGCATTTCCGTATAAAATTTCAAATCAGTTTGTCAATTTCTTCATGCAAAAATCAATTGGAATTTTGAATGGGATTGTGTTTAATCTATGGGTCTATTTGGGGATAATTCATATCTTTACAATACTGAATCTTTCAACTCATTAAGCTTATATATGTCTGCCTTTATTTAGGTCTAATTTTCCCCAGCAATATTTTATAGTTTTTTAAATGTACAAGTTTTTCACATCTTTGGTAATGTTCATCCTGAAGTATTTCATATTTTTTGATGTTATTGTAAATCTCATTTTTATTTAAATTTTATTGCTGCTAGTATTTTGAAATAGAATTCATTTTTGTTTATGACAGTGTATTTTATAACCTTGCTAAACTCACTTATTCGTTCTAGTAACTCTTTTGTAGAGTCCATTGAATTTTCTAGAGCCCAATATGTCGTCTGTGAATAAAGATAGCTCTATTCCTTTTTTTCCATTTGGTTGACTTTTGTTTTATTACTATTTTGTTTCTTTGTCTTGCCTTATTCTTGGCTAGAACTACCAATACTACGTTGAATGGAACTGGTGAGAGTGAAAATCCTTACTTAGTCCTTGACACCAAGAATAAAGTGTTCCAGCCTTTAGTCAGCAAATATGATGTAAGTTATAGGTGCCTTTATCAAGTTGGGAAAGTCTCCTATTAGCCTGCTGAGGGTTTCTATTTAAATCAGAAATGAATGTTGTATTTTTCAAATTTTTTTTAATGCATCTATTGAGGTGATCATTTGAATTTTTAAAATAAGTTAGTTTTTTTGGTCTTTTTTTTGGGAGGGGGGGGCACCCACAGCATACGGTGGTTCCCAGGCTGGGCGTCCAATCCGACCTCTAGCCACCAGCCTACACCACAGCCACAGCAACACAGGATCTGAGTTGAGTCTGGGACCTACACCAGAGTTCACAGCAACGCCATATCCTTAACCCACTGAGTGAGGCTAGGGATCAAACCCGCATCCTCATGGATGCTAGTCAGATTCGTTAACCACTGAGCCATGGCAGGAACTCTCTAAAATGTTTTTAATATTGTGAATTATGTTGATGGATTTTTTCCCCCCTGTGTGACTTGCTTTATTGTGATTTTCACTGTGGTCTGGAACTAAACCCACACTATCTCCAAGGTGTGCCTATACTTTAGCAAGCATCACCTAAAAATGTCCTATATGACCACAATGTCATTACTACATCCAAGAAATTTATATCAATACAAAAATATTGATGGATTTTAAAATGTAAAACCAACTCTACATTCCTAGGACTAACTCAGTTACTCAGTCATGATGCATTGTTCTTTTAATACATTGTTTGTTTGTTTATTTATTTATTTATTTATTTATCTATTTTTGTCTTTTTAGGGGCACATTCACATCATAAGGAAGTTCCCAGGCTAGGGGTTAAATTGGAGCTGCAGCTGCCAGCCTACACCACAGCAGTGTCAGATCTGAGCCATGTCTTCGACCTACACTACAGCTCACAGCAATGCTGGATACTTAACCCACTGAGTGGGGCCAGGGATCAAACCCACATCCTCATAGATACCAGTTGGGTTTTTAATCCACTGAGCCACTCTGGGAACTGAGCCACCTTGTTTGTTTTAATTGACTAAAAATTTTTTTAGAAATTTTGCATCTATGTACACAAGGGTTTTACAGTTTTCTTGTGTTATCTTCGGTTTTGGAATTAGGATAATGCTGAATTTCTCCTCATCATTTTTCTAAGAGTGGGTGTAGATCATATTACTTCTCCTTTATATGTTTGATAGCCCCACAAACATATTTGATAGACTTTTTATATTTGATAGACCTTATATGTTTGATAGACCCGCAAAACCAACAGGGCTTGGAATTTTCCTCTTAGGAAGATTTTAAACTAAAACTAATTCCTTAATAGATATAAAGATGTTCAGATTATCCATTTTTTAAATTTAAATTAGGTAGTTTTTCTATTCTCAAGGAATATGTGCATTTCATGAATTTGGGGGGCATGAATTACTTATTATTTTCCCTTGCAATTATTTAATATTTGTGGAATATGTAGTGATATGACCTCACTCATTCTCAATACAGGTAATTTGTTTCTTCTTTTTTTCTTGATCAGTTTAATGAGAGGATTATCAATTTTATTAATCTTTTTAAAGAATCAGCTTTTAGTTTCATTGATATTTCTCTGTAGTTTCTCTGTTTCCATTTCATTGAATTCTATTTTAGCATTTATTATTTCCTTCCTTCTACTTAAAGTTTCATTTGCTCTTCATTTTCCTGTATTTGTTTGAAGCTGAAGTCATTGACTTGAGATCTTTTATTATGTTTTCTATTATTATGTTATGAATCTCTCTTAATAGTTACTTCAGTGGGATCTCACCAATTTTGATCTGTTGTGTTTACATTTTCTTTCAGTTCAAAATACTTTCTAATCTCCCTTTTCATTCCTTCTGTGATCCATAGATTATTTAGAAGTGTGCCATTCAGTTTCTAATTTAATTCCATGTGAACAGAAAATATACTTTGGATGTTTTGAATTACTCTAAGTCTATTAACACTAGTTTCATAGCCCAAGCTATGGTCTAACTTGGTTGAATGTTCTGTCTGTACTTGAAAGGAACATGTGTTCTGCTTTGTTGGGTGGAGTATTCTCTAAATGTCAATTATGTTAATATGATTGATAGGGTTATTCAAATATTTTATATCTTCGTTATATCCTATTTTCTGTATACTATTTCTATCAGTCATTGAGAGAGGAATATTGAATCTCTGACTGTAATTGTGAGTTTATCTACTTTTCTTATATCTCAATCATGTAACTTGAAGCTCTATTTTTAGATCAACTTTAAACATGTAGGATTATATAATCTGATGAATAAACATCTCTACCACTATGAAATGGTCCTTGTAACACATGTTTGCTCTGAGATCTTATTTGTCTGTATTAATATATCCATTCTAGCTTTCTTCTGGCTAATGTTAGCATGATGTATCTTTGTCTATCCTTTTATACTTAATATGTAATAAATATAATATTTAATATATCCTTTGTATTTAAAGTTGGTGTCTTATAGGCAGCATATAGTTGAATTATGTATTTTATATCCAATCTGACAATCTTTGACTTTTAATTGTATGCTTAGATTATTTACCTTCCATGTGATTACTGATACGGTTGGGATTAAATTGACCATTTTGCTGTTTTTCTTCTGTCTTTTCCTCCTGTTCTTTATTAACCTTTTCCTCTTTTTCTGCCTTCTTATGAATTGTTTTTTGTTTTTGTTTTTGTTTTTGTTTTTTTTGCCTTTTTCTAGGTGGATTGTTTTTTTTATCCCGTTTTCTCTCTTTTCTTGGCTTAATTACTATCATCTCTTGTGTTATTCTGGTGGCTGTTTGAAGTTTTATGGTATATATCTTTAATATATGTGATATTATACCACTTCACATATAGTATGAAGATATTACATACTTTCATTGTATACAAGATATTGTATACTTTCATTCCTCCTCTCCTGGCATTTGTACTATGGCTATTATACATTACATATATAAATGAAATAAGAGATTTTTGCAAGGGCCAGATAATCATACCTGGAGGCAATGCTTTCAACCACATCTTAATTACCCCACTGGGTGCCCAGTGGAGATTTGCTGCTGCAGCTATTGCTGCTGGAGATTTTCTGCTGCAGCTCCTCTTGCCAACTTCGGACATGGTATGTCCCCACTAGTGCTGTTGCTGCCACCATTTCAGGCTGTATGTCTTCCCTCTGCCCATTTTGCCATCTCACTAGGATGGACTTCATAAAGAGCCCCCCTCCCTCTTCATAGCAAAGTCTTGTGCAGATGTATGCAATTGGCTGAGCCTGGGTTATACAACCGCCCTTAGCTCCAGGGAATGCTGGGAAAGTGAGCTTTCAGAGTCTCTTTTGGCAAAGTGAGAAGATAATATGGGCAATTCCCCAAACAGAAAATGAATGTCCAAAAGCATAAGATGATAAAGTGTGATAAATGTCTACTACGAGTTGGGAGATTAAAAAAATACAGGTTGCATTAGAAGACAATTTTAAAAAGGAAAAAAATTGGAGTTCCCATTGTGGCTCAGTGGGTTGAGAAGCTGACTAGTGTCCATAAGGATGCAGGTTTGATCCCTGGCCTCCTCAGTGGTTTAAGGATCTGGCATTGTGCAAGTTGCAGCATAGGTCAGCGTAGGCCATAGGCCTATGGCATAGGCCAGCAGCTGCAGCTCTGATTGGACCCCTAGCCTGAGAACTTCCATATGCCATGGGTGCAGCCCTAAAAAGCAAAATAAATAAATAAAAAGGAAAAGAAAAGAAAGAAAAAGAAAAAAACCACTAAAGGGGTGTAAATTTTTAAAAATAAAAGACACAAAGCAATTTTGTTTCATACCTAAACTGTAAGAGAAACCTGAAAGATTATTTTTGGATGTAAACAAGCCTTTAAAATTATGAGTATATATAGTTGACTGCTTTTCCCCCCTATTATTCACACTGTGAGTTTCCCATCCATCAGGATGATAATTGAAAGCTGAGTCTACACTTAGCCTGTAGGTCTATAAGAAATAGCTATGATTACCATAGGGTTCCTGCATGAAAATTTCATGGCAATTTTACAGAATGAAGATCATACAGAAGAAATTGACTTTGCTTTTCTTGTCAGTGCACTATTACCTTCTTATTTTCTTACCAAGTCACTCCCCGATGAATACCTGTCAAGATTAGCCAGAGGCAATAACGTATTTACTGAATTTTTTTGTATTCTTCCAAACATCTCTTATAACAATTCAATGATTTAGAGAAGATAATGAAATTATCTTAGCTCTTTAGACAAGAACCCCCTTTTTTTTTTTTTTGGTCACGCCTGTGGCATAGAAATATATATATTTTAATATTGCAATCTAAGGAATGCTCTTTTGCATTTGGAATTTTTCTTTTTCTTTTTGGTACTGGTAAGATCTGTTAAAATAGTTCTATCTCCTTGTTCTCCTTAGAGTTCAGAGTAATTTTCCAAGATGACAGACCATTGATTGATAAGTATATTGACTTAGCTTTCAGCTTGAAAATTGTCAAAATGGTCTTTTGAAAGAGCTTCAAAGTATGTATTCCTATTCTACATTTTGAATTTATGCAATTTTTCTTTCTTTTTTTATTTTTTGGTCTTTATGTCTTTTTAGGGCCACACTTGCAGCATACGGAGGTTCCCAGGCTAGGAGTCCAATCAGAGCTGAAGCCAGTGGCCTATGCCACAGCCACAGCAACGCGGGATCTGAGCTCCATCTGCAACCTACATCACAGTTCACAGCAACGCTGGATCCTTAACCCACTGAGCAAGGCCAGGAATTGAACCCGTGTCCTCATGGATGCTAGTCAGGTTCACTAACTGCTGAGCGAGGATGGGAACTCCCAATTTTTCTTCATTTGCCCATTTTTCTTTAGAATAATATGCATAACCTCATGGTGATGAGCAAGATGACCGCATCTGGCTAGTAGCTGGGTAAGATGTCTATTAATTAAGAGGCAACACAGAGATTGTGCTTTGCCGCTTGTAACTGAGGGCTCTCCAAATTAATGATGAAACAGACTGTGATCACTAGTAGGCCAGAAAAATGTAAAAACTGAGTAGATCGTAAAGCCCAAGCCAAAAAAAAATTTACTCTTGGTTTGATTAGTTGACATTTCATTAACGATTTTGGTACCAATTAAGAATAAGAATAACTCCATTGTAAAAACTTTGCTTTTTATATTATAGCTTCGAAGTGGAGAAAATAAACACTATTTTATATTTTTAAATTTATATTTCATGGAGTTCCTGTCATGGCTCAGTGGAAACAAATCTGACTAGCATCCATGAGGGCACAGGTTCAATCCCAGGCCTTGCTCAGTGGGTTAAGGATCCGGTGTTGCCTTCAGCTGTGGTATGGGTTACAGACACAGCTCAGATCTCACATTGCTGTGGCTGTGGTGTAGGTGAGCGGCTACAGCTCTGATTCGACCCCTAACCTGGGAACCCACATACACTGTGGGTTCGGTCCTAAAAAAAAAAGACCAAAAAAAAAAATTTACATTTGGGTCTATTAATCTCTTCTCTCTTTTCTTCTGAACTTGGCCAGAATTTTGTCTCTTTCAATAATTTGGTACAAAATGATTTATTCATTCAGCTATTTTTATATATGGGTGTAGTGTTTTCCTACTAGGGATGAGGACAATTGAGGACAGTGCAAAGTAAAGTGTTTTTCATAAAGTTAAATGCTCAAGAAATAGTTTATTTATTTCTATTAACATCTATAGGCCATGAGATATATTTCTTAAGAAAAAAAAATGCTTGTTTGATCAGTTAAAATCTGACACTGCTTGAGCTATATCTAGGGTTGGGCCAGGTGGCATGCACTCTTTGTATTATCTCAATTTGTTATTTCATCAGGTTATGCATGGATATGGAAAGTGATGACTTACAGACTTGAGCCAAACAGATTCTAGACAGACTGATATCAGTCACTCTTTTGTCCATTCAATAAATACCTACAGAGCCTCTATATGTGCCAGCAGAGTGTTAGACTCAGAGGATATAATGGTGAACAGAGCAAACACAGGCCCTGCTCTCATTCACTAAGGACATTTTTCTATAACTGTGAGCTGACCTGCAGATAAATCCTCCCTAAATGTACTTATGAAGGCATGATATCCAGAAGTCCCTGGTTTTGGAAAGTCACAGGAAGAGAGTGATGAATGCGCCTACCTCCACCATAAAGACTCTCCGTCCCATGCTTACCAACTTTTAGCATGAGAATCAGATGTGAAAGCAACTTCAGTATTACTCAAGTATCATTTAGTGTGTTTGAGATATAAAAGTGTTCCATGATATATACTGTAAAAATGGTGAGAGAGAATCTGAAGGAAATTACAGTATTGTTCTTTGGGAAACGTTGAGATTGACTATTCTTCCTGAAACATTTTTTTGCACAAGTTCGTTTAAATAATTATATTTTGCATGTACAAGTGTGATTGACTGGAAAACAAAAGCATCCCTCAAAGCAGTGCTTATTAATGCCATGCAACATATATGGAAATTTTGTATTACCAAATTAAAAGTTGGGAGTTCCTGTTGTGGCTCAGTGGGTTAAGAATCCTACTAGTATCCATGAGGATATGGGTTTGATCCCTGGCCTTGCTCAGTGGGTAAATAATCCAGAGTTGCTGAAAGCTGCAGCGAAGGTTGCAGGTGCAACTAGGATCCAATGTTGCTGTTGCTGTGGTGTAGGCCAGCAGCTGCAGCTCCATTTCGACCCCTAGCCCAGCAACTTCCATATACTGCATGCACAGCCCTAAAAAGAAAAAAGAAGAAAAATTTAAGAGGAACATATAAGGAAATAGGATTTTTTTATCTGAATAATTCCAACTATGAAATATGTGTTAATTGCTTCGGCTGGATATTTACTTAGTGTTTTTTGTTTGCTTTTTTTTTTGTTGTTGTTTTTGGCCACACCCATGGCATGTGGAAGTTCCTGGGTTAGGGACTTGCAGCAGTGACAACACCAAATCCTTAACTGCTAAGCCACCAGAGAACTTATAGATCCTGTTTAATTAAGGTATTTCTTGAAATTGCAAGCCAAGTTTTTCTTTTTTTTTCTGTTATTTGTTTACCTGTTATCATTTGCAGCTACTCATCTGGGTCAATAGGAAAATTTTGACACTGCCATCAAAGTTGAGCTCCACTGTAGTTTTGGTTTCTAACACTAATTTGGTACACTATACTTTACGTTATTAAATACACGTATACACAGTCCTGTTGGCCTCTTATTACCTGGAGTACATAGCATTTGAAGACAAGGACTAGAAAAATATGATACCTGGAAATGTTAGAGCTATCTTACCACTCTGGGAGAAGCCAGCAGAGGACAAAACTAAAATACTAAGAATAGCAGAGTGGAGAAAAGAATAGAATCTGGATCTTTGATACGATTTTGTCAAAGGCTGATCATCCCATTCCTGATGCCACCACCACTGCACACTGAGATTTATGCAATACTACACTTCTGCAGTGGATAAAGCAGCTTGAGTATGGGTTTCCTGTTACTCAGATTGAAACCATCTGACTAAGGATTACCCCCTTTTTACAGAAATCTGAAGCTTAGAGAAAATAAGCAAGTGGTCACACAGTCAAGTAAGTGGCAGATTGAAGATATGAACTTGAGTGTTTCTGTTTACATCTAAATTCACTTCATTCCCCCCTCCTCAATTATCCATTTCATGGAAATCTTTCTTTTGCTATTTAAAATGTTTTGTTAATAATTATATCACTGAGTACACATGTTATTAATTAACTATAAGAGCTAGCAAATTAAAAGTCCCTGGGCTGACAACAGCGCCCTGAATTGAGTCCCTTGATTAAAACTCCTAAGGTCAGCATTGTATTTTTGTTATTAATAATATGTTCTTCTTTCCTGCTAGGTCTTTTCTTGCCTATTTTCTTAGCGGAAGAATGCTCTCCTCTTCCCTATGGCTGGGTAAGACTCTCCCCTAATGATCTTGTGCTCATCCTCCCTGCCTTCTTTGGGTCTTTGTTCTATCAGTCATGCAGGATCCTGACTGTAAATTTATTCTTTTCACTTCAGTATATGAATGACTTCAAGTCATGCCTGGCATTTCCACCCTTTCTTTTGATTCCGATAACTCCTTAAGCTATGCTTTCTTTCATTACTTTTACCAAGAGACCTCTAGAAAATACAGCCTATGCTGCCTATTTCCACTAACTTCCTCTTACTTGAAATTAAAGTCTCTGAGAGGGAAGAGGCATTGCAACCCTCCTGAGCCAGAGGAGGAGGAAGTGATATTCTGCTGTGTTACAGGTTGTATTCCTGGTTGGGCATGGTTATTAGTGGGCAGGGTCAATGTGTGTTAAAACATCATCCATGCCTCATGCCTTCTTGAATTTCCTATTCCAGGTCTCCACGTAGTGGGCAGATCTAGACTGTCCACGGAGCACGCCGACCATCCTTTCTTCTCATCTTATATTCCTGCCTTCCTCTTTCCATCTCTTCCTCCTGAGTCCAAGAAAGAAGACAAGATTATGGGGGAAGCACATAATACACTTCATAATGAAACCATGGGACCCACTCCTTTGTATCTATTAACAAATGAATATATTTATTTTGATGCTGCTATTGTCTATGTACAGACAGAAGATCTGACCAATAGGACGCGATGGTGGTATGACGGGGTTTCTGACCGTAACACCATCAGAATACCATCAAAACAACATTCTGATTCTCAGCTGTCACCATTGACTTTTTTTCTCTCTTTCCCTCCCCAGCTTTATTGTGGTATGACTGACAAATAAAAATGTATACAGTTAAGATATATGATGTGATGTTTTGATATACATATACATTGTGAAATAATTACCATGGGTAAGCTAATTAGCCTATTTGGCACCTTTTTTTGGTGTGTGGTAGGAATATTTAAGATATAGTCCATTAGCAAATTTCAGGTATACAGTATATTAACTATTAGCTATAGTCACCATGGTGTACATTAGGTTTTCATCATTGACTTTCTAAGAGTCAAATTCAATGATTTCATATGAGTTTTGATTCTCTCTGATCTCTGCGTAATACATTTGATTCTCTTAGCCAGTCCCTCCTTCCTGAAATGCTTTACTTGGCTTTTTAGGCTTTTTATGCTCAATTACTTTACTAGTTACTTACTGTAACTCAAATCTTTTGGTTTTATTGCCCAGGATTTATTTGCTGGTCTTCAGGTAAAAGATTTCTTATGAGAACCCCTACAATCTCAGCTCATCAGATTTACTTCTGCTAACAGCTCAAGATGTGGGCACTGATTGGCCTGCAGATATGAGTGAAGTAGGAAAATGGGAGCTTGGAGCTTGCCGTAGCTATTTGGCTACCACATGGAATTTGAGAGTGGAGCCTAAGTGTCAAGAAGCAGAGTGGAGAGATGGAGCTCTTGGTGACATACGGGCCTATTATAAACATTTCAGAGAGAAGAGCCAATAGATCCTCCTTCTCCCCCAGGATTTTGACTTAAACCGGTTTGATTTAGGTTTTCTTCCTTTTACAATCTAAACAACACTAAAACAGCCTGTGTTTTACTGTCCATAGAGAAAATTCTAGAAAGATACATTTCAAAGTGATAGGTGTGCTTATCTCTGGAGAAAGGGGACTGTCATGATGGGAGAGTTGTTTTGATGGTATTCTGGTGGTATTATGCTCAAAAAACCCTCTCTCATTTCCCTTTTCTACAGTGGATACTTAGTGTTCCTGGAGGTTGTAAAACAAATAAAACATGTACTTAAAACTTGGGCTTTCGAACTCACCTTGCAAACCAACAATAATACTTATTGTTTACTCTGCAATAGCAACTAAGTATATTTCAAAACTCTTTTTTCATTTCCAGTAACTGAGTCATTGCTGTACCATTATCTGCTCTGCAAATAGGAAAACAAGGCACAAACTAATTTAGTGGTTTATCAAAAGTTCTTAGTAAAACAGCAATAGTTATGGGACTCAATTCAGTTAATGGTCTTTCCTTTTCATCATAACCTGCAGTTAGGGCAGGCTTCAAGAAACTACATTTTAGACTCATGCCGTGGTGCTAAATTGCACTTGTCTCCTTCCAAAGGCTGGGAAGAACTCTGTTTAACTCTTGGACCCCTTTTTTTTTCATGTCATATTTCTTTTCAGATGTAACCTGACTGTAGGTATTTAGGTGCTCTGATGATATGAAGCAGGACCACTTTAAGTAGTTTAGTGTTCTGTGTCTCAAAAGCTGAATTTCCAGCAAGGGATGCTCAGGAGCCAAGATGTTCTTGCCAGGTGTAGAAGGCATTTTCTTTCATCTCAGCAAGAAAGAAGAGTCAACAGTACCAGCTGATTCTCACCTGGTAGAAAGAGCCCTGCTCTTCAAAAGCAATGAAACATCTCACCACCAGGTGGCGCAGTTTTATTACCGCAGGCACAGAAAAGGGCGCGTTCTTACCTGAATCTTTTTCTGAAGCCTGAATATTAAAGAGTTCATTGCTCCAGAGCTAAAAGCTCTCTCTGTTTAACTGATCCCTAGGAATTAGGAGAGAGCCTTACTTTAAAGCTACACAATAATTTGAGACAGTTTAGCCCTCTGAACCCATTAATTCATTTTTCCTTCTTGCTGGAAAGGAAAGTGCATATTATGGAGATAATCATGACTGATAATCCAGAGGAAAGAAATTTTGACAAATTCTAATATAAGTTTTTATTGAAATAGAGACGACAGAATCCTTTTCTTCAAAAGGAAAAAGTTTAAGGCTGTATGAAAAAAAGAGGCCTCGGACTAAGAAAACTTTTGCTCAGATAAGGAAAATAAAAGAACACAGGAATGGTGAGGAATGGAATTATACGATGCTTTACCTCCTCCACTCAAACTGAAGAATGAAAACAAATCATAGGGACAAAGTCATGTTTTTATTCTAAAGTTAAGCTGCATAAAATGATTTACTAATAATTTATGTCAAAATGAGGGGAAAAACTAACAACTGGCAATTAACTCAACAGTTTAAAAAATTGGTGGTAAGTAATGGCATCTTTGCTTTGTTTCAAGCCAATGAGGCAGTTAAAATTGCCTCTGCAAAGGAAGGGCAACAGTGAAGAATTCTCAAGGGAGAAGACATTTTTCCTCTTGGTGAGTGTGTTGGGGGAGTTAGGTGGAGACTGCCTATTAAACTTCAAATCAGATGAAATCTTAGGTTTACTTTGTACCAGTAAGAGCTACCTGGTGATACGAGAGTGAAATGTATAAATGTGAATTTCCTTTTACACATCAGGGATCCATGGAAGGATGTTTGGGATTCACCTGGGGAGACACTTATCTCTGCGCTCAAACAAGGGGTATTTTGCTTTTAAAATAAGCATAGATTGAGGAGAGACCGGCGTTGGGGGAAACTTTATTGCTCCAGAACAAACTCATTAATGTTAAAATACTATACAAGGGAGGAAGGGTACTTGCTATGTGCTATAACAGGATATGATATATTTTCCTAGGCCATTCCAGGCTTGGCCATCCTCAGGCTGCATTAAGGGGTTTTCTCTTTGCCTTTCCAAACCGTGCAATCATCGTAGGCCCTTTCTCCTATTACCAGGTATTCAAACAGCGGCCTGCTCCTCAGCTGCAGCCCCCAAACTAGGCGTCTGTAAAGCTGTAAAGATGCGAGAGCCCTAACAGGAGGCGCCTAGGTCAGAGGTCGCCCTCGACTTGGGGGTGGGGTCTAGGGGTCCTGGGCGGGCTGAGCCTGGCCCCACCCGAGGAGGGCGGAGCGTCCCTGCCCGGCCCCCCCGGGCCGGGGCTGCACGTGACCTGCGGCCCCGCCTCCCGCCCGCTCCGCAGCGCCAGCTCGGCAGGAGCGGGGCGTGAGTCCCGAGTGAAACCCGCCAGGCTCCAACTCCGCAGCGCCGGGGCTCGGCGGGCAGCAACTTTCTCCCCGGAGCGGCCGCCGCTGCCCTGGCAGTCGGAGCGGGAGCTGGGAGGAGGAAGGCGGCTGCGGTTCCTTGTGTCCGCTCGGGCTGTCTAGCCCTCCTAGACCGCCGGCCCGCGGAGCCTCGAGCCCCCCCCCCGGGCAGCCCCGGGCTCCTGCCCTATGTCCCGCAAGGCGAGCGAGAATGTGGAGTATACGCTGCGAAGCCTGAGCAGCCTCATGGGCGAGCGGCGCAGGAAGCAGCAGGAGCCGGACGCAGCGAGCGCGGCCGGGGAGCGCAGCCTCCTGGCGGCCGCCGAGTCGAGCGCCAGCCTGCAGGGCGCGGGCGCGGGCGGCGGCGGCGGCGTCGGGGACCTGGAGCGCGCGGCCCGGCGGCAGTTCCAGCAGGACGAGACCCCCGCCTTCGTGTACGTGGTTGCCGTCTTCTCCGCGCTGGGCGGCTTCCTGTTCGGCTATGACACCGGGGTGGTGTCGGGGGCCATGCTGCTGCTCAAGCGGCAGCTCAGCCTGGACGCGCTGTGGCAGGAGCTGCTCGTGTCAAGCACGGTGGGAGCGGCTGCCGTCTCGGCGCTAGCCGGCGGGGCCCTCAACGGCGCCTTCGGCCGCCGCGCCGCCATCCTGCTGGCCAGTGCCCTCTTCACCGCCGGCTCCGCGGTGCTTGCTGCGGCTAACAACAAGGAGACGCTGCTCGCCGGCCGCCTGGTTGTAGGGCTCGGCATCGGTGAGTTCCGGCTTGGGCGCCCGGGGGGGGGTTCCCTGGCGACACCGCCCTGACCCTGGTCGCTGCGTTCCCTATGCCCCTTCGGGGTCCCCGTCGGGTCCGGCCGGCCCTGGAGAATGCTCCATGTCTCTTGCGCCTGCTTGGAAAGCCCATCTGTTTGTTAGTCCGGCCTCTCAGGCTACCCGGGGATAGGGATGGGGGTTCGCTGTGGTTCCTCCCACCCCGAGCCCCACGTGGAATCATCGCCCACGGACTAGTGAATCCGCGTGATTGCTGCCTCTCTGAGCATTTCCAGGAATCCCTCGCATCACCAGCTTTTTCCTTGATCCAGCCCTACCTGATGCCTATCTAGAGCTTAGGAGGGAAGGTCCCTTTACTTTCAGGCAGTCTCACTGTTTCTCCGCTGCTAGACCCTTGTCTAAGGATTCCGAAGTACGAACGCAGTCAGTCTTAAAGTCACAGTAAGAGAATTTTTAAAGTTAATTAAATCATCTGGACTCTATTCTTTGCTACTCTTCACTTTCCTTTTCTAGCCATTTATCTTTAGGGTGGAGTGTTATTTTTTTTCCTCCTTTTGTTTTTACTTTTTGTATTGCCCTTTGCTTCCATGTTTTTCTGAAATGAATTCTTGGCTTTTCTGTTTTTATCACTTTTTCCTTTAAATCCATGTTCATCCATTCTCGTTTTTGTTTTGCCTCTCCTGCTTTCCCTTGGGTTATGTTCACTTCCTAAATTCATTTCAGAGCTACTCACGATGTGGATAAATGCCCAGCAAGGTAGATGTTTGCAATTTACCTTCAAAACGAAGGGATTAATGTTCCCTTGGCATTGATTTTTCACCCTGGTTGCTGAGCAGGGGAGGTACAATTGGCAAGTTCTTGGCAGATGGAAGCTATTTGGAATGTGCTCAGTGTTATTAGAAAGCACTTTTGAGGCAAAGTAGGGGGTTGAGACTTAAAGCTCACCAGTCATTTTTCTAAGACACACCGCTGATGCTTTTTTAACGTTTCATTTCATAATTCAGTTTTTTGTTTCCTTTAGGGTGTTGTTGAAGTATTTCTTCCCTATGGCTGGGGATTGATGAAAGAGCCCTTTAAACCTGGGGCTCCTGAGGATCTGTTCATTCACCACGTGTTTGACATTTATGCTTTTCACCTCCTCTCAACAGGCTCTGCAGGGGAGGGAGCCCCAATTATACAGCTCCACATGTAGGAACGGTGGGCCTAAAACCCAGCTCGCTGTACTGTATATCCCGACTCTGTTATTACTGACCTTCCTTTTGTTTGTTCACTGCACTGTTAATTAGTGAAGCAGGGCAAGGCTCTCAGTAAAATGTGAAGTTGGCACATTCAAGTTCAAAAAGACCAAAAAGTACTGCTGAAATGATACTTAACTGTACAGGAACCACCTGTGCCTTCAGGATTCTGTTCCCAGCATTCTCTGCATGGGACACCCCGACTACCTTTTTGCTTCTTCTGACATTGAAATGATGTAATTTTAGGTACCAAGATTGTTCAGTAGGATTGAATCTTGTGATTTCGAAATGCAGCACTGTTTTGCAGAGATCTCTAAATGAAGTTTCCAAGGTTTTAGCTATGGCAAGTATTGAATGTTTGGGTATTATGTTTACCCTTTTATCTGAAAGGAAAATGAAGCCCCTGTTGGGAGCAAGAGCCCTCACCAGATGTGTGAGCAGAACAGAGAGGAGCGTTTATACTCCAGTAAGAAAAGTGGTAGGGCAGGATTAAAGCAAGGTAGAATTTGCTTAGCTCTAAGAGGGGCTGGCAGAGAGGGCTGATGAATTAAAAAAGGGTAGGTACTGTTCCTCCTGACAGAGGGAAGCGTAAGCTCTTCCAGATGGAAATGTTAGGTTGATGAGTAGCATTTTGACAGTAGAAAGGAGGAAAGGACCTTTTAGCCAGGGAATGGGTAAAGAGAAGAAAGCATAGGCCATTTTGGGGGAATCAGGTGGATGTAGCAGAGCATGAAGCAAGAGGTAAGATTGGAAAGATTAGTGTGAAAGAATTGCAGATGCCTCTGTGCTTCACAGCCTCGTTCTCTGGCGCTTGGGCTGCTTGCCTTGTAGCGCAGCCAGTTAGGACATCGTCCTGATTTAGGCCTGGTGTGGCCTGTTGCACTCCTGGGGTAGCACCCTCTTAGAACAGAAGCCCTGGTACAAAGTTGTATAAAAAGCCCTCCTCACTTGTAAACGAAGCCTGTTTTAAGGCTCATAAACAGGCTTTGAAATAGGCCACATTAAACATGACCACCTTTCAAATTAGGATCTATGTGCTGTATGTAATTGTACATGTAAACCCCTCAGAAGTCACAAAGATTGCCAGCCATCCAAAAACGAAGTCACAAATATCTTTAGCTACGAGGAAATGTGTCTTTAACTTGAGCATTTCTAAGGGATACAGAATCAATTTTGCTTGTTAGTATGCTAAATCTGGATTTTCCATGCTTTTCTAAGTAATTAAATTTTATGTGTTGTCAGGTGTTTTTCTTGTCTTTTGGATATTTAGTAACTGTTGATAATAACAAATTGTGTCTTCAGATACCTTTTTCAGACACATTTGCAATGGTAATTTCTCTCTTCCACACATTTACCTTTGGTAAATATAAGGCTGGACGAGGACAGGGTTTACTGTTTATTTTGTTCACTAATGTACTCCTAGCCTGTAGGAGGCACTTGTTGAACTTGTGGAATAAATGAATAGTAAGCAGAATCATGAAAAACATTCCATTGCTGATAGGGATAGCAATCTATGTTAGAATTGCTATTGCGCCACGAATCCGACTGGGAACCATGAGGTTTTGGGTTTGATCCCTGGCCTCGCTAAGTGGGTTAAGGATCCGGCGTTGCCGTGAGCTGAGGTGTGGGTCGCAGACGCGGCTCTGATCTGACATTGCTGTGGCCGTGGTGTAGGCTGGCGACAACAGCTCTGATTAGACCCCTAGCTTGGGAACCTCTGTATGCTGAGGGTGCGGCCCTAAAAAGACAAAAGTCCAAAAAAAAAAAACAAAAAAACAAAAAAACAAACCAGTGTATCATGAAATGTTTGAAAGACCATCTAAGGGTTTTAGTTTGTAATAGTTTAATGAAATTACTCATTTATTCAACAAATGCTAATTAAGCTTCTATTATTGATTTTGTCATTTTTGGAGTAGGCAGTAATTAGATTAAAAATCCCACCCTAGTGTTCATTCCCTACTGGAACAGAAAGGCCATCAACAAGCAATTAAAATTCAATAGAAGTTTCTTTAAGTGCCATGGAAAACACAGAAGAGTAGACAGTTGATTTTGAGGTGGGGGGAGACAGAACACATAATTAAGGAGGTTTTACTGAAACAGATATTTAAATTGGGGTTTGAAGGGTGAGTAGGAGTTCAGTAGATTTACAGAGAGCCAGGAAAAGAATTGTTATTTACTTAGTACTTTAGTGTGTACTGGGCACCCTCCTGTTACCTTATGTTATCTCTCTCATTTAATCCTTCTAGCTCTTTCAAACAGGAGTCCTTTTGCTGGATGTGGAAATAGCTTACAGGCAAACCTCAGAGGTATAGTGGGTTTGGTTCAGAATTATCAAAATAAAGTGAATATTGCAATACAGTGAGTCACAGGCTTTTTGGTTTCCCAGTTCATATAAAAGTTATACTGTAATCTCTTAGGCATGTGATGATATTAGGTCTAAAAAAAGTACATATCTTAATTTAAAAATGTTTCGTTGGGAGTTCAGCAGTAATGAACCTGACCAGTATCTATGAGGACGAAGGTTCCATCCCTGGCCCCACCCGGTGGGTTAAGGATCCAGTGTTGCTATGAACTGTGGTGTAGGTCACAGACACAGCTTGGATCCTGCGTTGCTGTGGCTGTGGTGTGGGCTGGCTACTACAGCTCTGTTTTGACCCCTAGCCTGGGAACTTCCATGTGCAGGTAGGGTCCTAAAAAAAAAAAAAAATGTATTGCTAAAAAATGTTAGCCATCCTGTGAGGCTTCAGCTGATAATCATTACTGATGAGGATCTTGCCTCAGTGTTGATGGCTGGTGACTGATCAGGATGGTGATGCCTGAGGGCTGGGCAGCTTCGGCAGTTTCTTAAGATAAGACAGCAGTCAGGTGGGCTACTTCAGCATATTCTTCATTTCACAAATGATTTCAAAAGTGGAATCAGTTCTCTCCGAAGGTGCTCCTCCTTTACCATCTAACTGTAAGTAATGTTGTCAATCTCTTGCTGTTGTTTCAACAGTCTTCACAGCATCTTCACCTGGAATAGATTCCATCCTGAGAAACCACTCTCTGTGCTTATCCGTAAGAAGCAACTCCTCATCTGTTCAAGTTTTATCACGAGGCTGCCGCAGCGCAGTCACGTCTTCAGCTGCACTTCGAATTCCAGTTCTCACTCTTGCTGTTTCCACCACAAGTGCACTTCCTCCAGTGAAGTTTTGAATCCCTCAAAGGCATCATTAAGGATAGAAGCAACTTCTTCCAAACTTATGTTGGTGTTTTGACTTCTTCCCATGAATCACTGGTAGTGGCATCTGAAATGGTGATTCATTTCCAGAAAGTTTTTCAATGGACTTTGCCCATATCTCTCAGAGGAATCATTGTCTGTGGCAGCTATAGTCTTACCCATTGTGTTTCTTAAATCAGAAGACTTGAAAGTCAAAATTACTCCTTGATACAAGGGCTGCAGAACGGATGTTGTGTTAGCAGGCGTAAAAACGACATCAATCTCGTGCATCTCCATCAGCGCTCTTGGGTGACCAGTGCATTGTGAGTGAGCAGTAATATTTTCAAAGGAATCTTCTTTTCTGAGCAGTAGGTCTCAATAGAGGGCTTAAAATACTCAGGAACCCATGTTGTAAACAGATGTGCTGTCATCCAGGCTTTGTTCCATTCAGCGGGCACAGGCAGGGTAGATTTAGCCTAATTCTTAAGGGCCCTAGAATGTTGAAGTGAAGCCGGGCATTGAGTTCTCCCTATCTATGGAAGTGCTAGAAGGAGGATTCTTCCAATAGAAGGCTGTTTTTTTTTTGTCTACATTGAAAATCTTTTGTTCAGTGGAGCCATCTTCATTAATTATCTTAACTGAATCTGGATAACTTGCCGCGTTCTCCATCAGCATCTGCTGCTTCACCTGGTACTTTTATGTCAGGGCAGCAGCTTCTCTCCTTAAACCTCATGAACCAACTGTTACTAGCTTCAGACTTTTGTCTGCAGCTTCCAAACCTCTCTTATCCTTCATAGAATTAAAGAGAGGTAGGCCTTTGTTCTGGGTCAGGCTTTGGCTTAACAGCTGGTTTGTTCTTCTATCAGACCACTGCAACTTTCTCCATATTAGCAATAGTGCTGTTTTGCTTTCTTATCATTCATGTATTCGCTGGGGTAGCTCTTTTAATTTCCTTCAACGTTACCTTCACAACTTGGCTAACCAGTGTAATAGGCCTAGCATTTGACCTCTCTTGCCTTGTGACATGTCTTTCTTATTAAGCTTAATCATTTCTAGCTTTTGATTTAAAGTGGGAGACCTGCAACTCTTGCTTTCGGTTAAACACTTAGAGGCTGTTAAATGTAGAGATATCCATTGGCTTAATTTAAATATTGTGTCTCAGGGAAATAGGGAGGCCCAAGGACAGGGAGAGAGAAGTTGGGGAGTGGCTGGTTCCTGGAGCAGTCGGAACAAACACAATGTTCACTGATTAAGTTCCCATCTTAGGGGGTGAGGCTTGTGGTGCCCCCAAACAATTACACAGTAGTAACATCAAAGATAGCTGATTGCAGATCACCATAACAATTGTAATAATAATGAAAGAACTTGAAATATTGGGAAAATTACTGAAATGTGACCCAGAGACTTGAAGTGAGCCAATGCTGCTGGAAAGATGATGCCAGGGGGCTTGCTCCATGCAGGTTGCCAGAGACCTCCCATTTGTAAAAAATGCAGTTATCTTCAAAGCCCAAAGAAATAAGGTGTGCAGTAAAACAAGTACAGCAGTTGAATGACAAGGTCACTGGTTGGTTCAAAATCGGAATTAGAAAAGCAAAACCTTGGAGTCTTTTGCTCTTTCAGTTACTGGGCTGATTGCTGTTAGAGTTAACAGCAGGTGTAAAGGCACGAAAAGTCAAGGCAGTGTATGAAGCATAGGGTGAGTGGAGAAGGGTGGTGGTGCGGTGCTCATGAAACTGGAGTGATTCTTTTT
This sequence comes from Sus scrofa, assembly GCF_054392235.1. Classification (NCBI taxonomy): domain Eukaryota; kingdom Metazoa; phylum Chordata; class Mammalia; order Artiodactyla; family Suidae; genus Sus; species Sus scrofa. The sequence continues at coordinate 78,661,158 of NC_139387.1, read as the reverse complement.
GGGGGGGTGGATTAGGCTGAATAGGGTTTATTTGGTCTTACCTACGCAGGGACAGTCTTTGGAGATTTTTAGCTGGAAATGATACCAGATTAAATATCCCTTAAACCTTATCTTTTTTTCTTTAAACCATGCTGCTTTTGAACTCTTACTTTCTTCTCTACTGCTTTTGCCAACAACCACCATCACCACCACAAAATGGCAGAAGGCTGCAGATAACAGTAGGGTTTATTTGGGGTCTTAAGAATTGTGCTTTGAGGAGTTCCAGTTGCGGCCCAGGGGTTAAGAACCCAACATCGTGTCCTTGAAGATGCAGGTTCGATCCCTGGCATTGCTCAGTGGGTTAAGGATCTGGCATTGCCATAAGGTTTAGTGTAGGTTGCAGATGAGGCTCAGATTCTTCGTGGCTGTGGTGTAGGGCAGCAGCTGTAGCTCCGATTCGACCCCTAGCCTGCGAACTTCCATATGCCACAGGAACTGCTGTAGAAAGGAAAAAAAAAAGGAATTGTGATTTCAGAGATTTTGATTCGGGTAACCCCAAAACGAGTGTTCCAAGGAAGAGAGAGGTAAAGACGAAAAGTCAGTAGGTTGCCGAAAGTCGCCTGGCCAGAGTTATGATGATCTCTGATGCAAGTTGGAAAATGCCTATCCTTAAGGAATCTCGGGTTGTTTGAGGCTAGGAATCCAATAAGTATCTTGAGTTTTTGGCAGGTGTTCTGGGAGACTTTATCAGGTCAGAAGGTCAGATTCCCTCCAGGCTGAGAAATGCGTTGTCTTAATGGCCTTCCAGCTCCATTTAAGAGAGCTCTCTTAGCAATACTGACTCTATTGTGATTTTCCTTTCACATCTACTTGCCTCTTTCAATTTTGTAGTATTAAAAATCTTTTGGCTAGATTGTTACCAGGTGGCTGAAACATGTGGTCATGAATTACTGGAATAGGAAGAGTCAGTTGACCTTTCAGCAGAAACCTTTGCAAAAGGTAGATACCAAGCAGTAGAGTTGAATTGTTAATCTCTTTGAAAGGAGTCATGTAATAAAAGAAGCATCAGAAATCAGGGGTATTTGTATTTGTTTTATTTTAAGGGTTTAGTTTCCTTGACTAATTACCATAAAATCACCTCGAGTGCCTGTTTTGAAAATGGTGTTATTGTAGGTTTCTGGTTTCACTAGAAGTTCCTTTGGTTTCTCCAGTTTGTTTTGTTCTTATCCTTGACTTGAGTCCTGGGACCAGATTTTCCATTGTTCTTTCCCTGCTGCTGCTGACACCAAAGTTTTTAAACTTGAAGACTCAAATTTCAGATAGGATACAAATTTACAAACTCAGACCTAATGGAGTAAGCTTATTTTTAGGATTACTTCAGAGTCATCTAAGGAGTAATCTCAGTTATTTTTTTCAGGTTTTTCTTTAGCAGTATTTCACCTACAATCAAAGTTGGTAGGTGTGGTTAGGTACAAAAGGATTGAAGGAATGTGAGTGTTCACGGTTTGCTTCATTTGCTTGTTGTCTAGGATCTTGTATCTCATGCATAACACACACAAGGTTGTTGTGACAGAGCAGAGCATAAGAACAGAATGCTGATCATTGTGAGCATGTACTTAGCGCACAATGTAATTTTGCTCTTTCTCCATGTTGTTGGCATTTAAGTGGTGATTGAGTGCCTGTGAGGGGCATAGCAAAAAGTCTCTGAATTCAGATATTTACTAGAATTCAAAGCCTTTTCTGAGAATTGGCATATTAATTTATATAGCACAACGTTTGCTAAATAATCTTAGATTTACACCAGTTACTTCTCTGTCAGCCTCTGGTCAGTACTCCCTCTACTGGAACACAATTCGTAGCTGGATATTGCAGCTTGTAATTGGTATGCTATGGCCTGTTGAGTAATACTTTTCAAAAGTATCATAGTTTTTTTCCCAAACAGCAGTTTGAATTTTTATCTTTTAATGCAAAGCAAAGGTAAAGTCTTGTTTGATGAAAAAGTCATGCAATACTGAGATTAACATCAATAAAGACTTTTAAGGTAATCATAGTCAGAATCAGCCAGATATTTAAACAGTTAATCGGCTAGTGCTATTTTTTTTTTCCCCCCAGTCAAGTTTGGAAAAAACTTGTTCCTTTCCCCCACCCCCACAATTTCTTTCAGTTTTATCTTCTTTTAAAGCAGGATTTCTATAGAGGATATATGCTCTTTACTGGTATGAAACTGACATGGAAAGTATAACTTTGTTTGACTTTTGTTTCCTTGTTTTATACACATTAACAGTTTGTGTGCACTGCCCTACCCTTTTACCCCCACTCTTTTATATGGCTTTGACATTGTCCTGTTACAGTGAAAATTACGACCTAACTATGTTTGCCTTGTAGTATTGCAGCACCCTCCTTAAGTGAGTTGAGTAAGATGACATAAGTCTGTTAACAAAAGTTCTGTGAAGTTGTTTATATAAAACATTTTTATCTTTTTCATCCATCCATACTTCCCTCTTCTGTATTTTTTTTTTTTTTTTTAACGACCACACTTGTGGGACATGGAAGCTGCTGCCTCAGCTGCAGCCTACACCTCAGATGCCACCGTGCCAGATCCTTTAATCCACTGCCCCAGGTCAGGGATTGAACCCAAGCCTCTGCAGCAACACAGGCTACTGCAGTCAGATTCCTAGCCCTCTGTGCCACAGCAGGAACTCGCCCTCTTGCTGTATTTTAAGTTCAGAGAAGAATGTGGCCTGAGTTGACTGATTCACGCTAATGTCTTTGGCCTTAACACCTCTAACGATGGAGAACCTACTGGTAGATCTCAAATAGCAGTCTTTGCTACGCTTACTCAAAGGCAGGTAGAACTATTTTCCCTTTTTCTCCTGATTGGACTCTGTGCCCGTCTGCATCTTTCCTCTCTGCAACTCTTTGCATTTCCTTACCTTTCTTTTTCTTTTGACCTTCAGAGTAAAGAGTAAGCAGCCCTTCTACACAGAAAACTCTTATTGTCTGAAGGAAAATCTGTACTCAGCAGAAAACCCCAAAACATTTTCCCATATTTTTAAAATTTAACTTCCCTGGTGTAGAGAGAAAAAAAATAGCAAGTTTACAGTGACTTCTAAATTTAAATTGGGAGTACTGCGTGCTCCATACTTAGGCCTTTTATGAAATATTAGCACCATTGTTTGGAACGGGGTGGTCTGTAGTATGTGCCAAACGCCACACAGCAGGAACCTCATTTCACAAGACTGAGCAGTGTGACGGGGTCCCCAGTGCCACAGTGCTTGGTGGTATCATGGTGGCACCAGCATCTTTCTGGACTGATTTCAGCATTTCTCTGCTCTGCACCGGGGTGGGGGGGGGGGTCTCTGCAGTCACTTTGAGGTAGAATATGAATTGGCCATTGATCTAGCTGCAGAAGCCCTGGAAGTGATAGTACCTAACATTTGTTACATGCTTACTCTGTGCCAGACACCCTTCTAGACATTTTGCGTATATCCACGGAATTTTCATCATAACACAGTGAGATAATACTCTTATAGGCATACCTTGTTTTCTTGCGCATCGCAGATAATAGTGTTTTTTACAAGTTAAAGTTTTTTGGCAATCCTCTGTTGAGCAAGTCTGTTGGAGCCGAGTCTCAAAGAGCATTTGCTTGCTTCATGTGTTTGTGTCACGTCTTTGTCATTGGTGTAAGATCTCAGACGTCTTTATGATTGTCAGTTTGTTATGGTGGTCTGTGACCAGTGATCTCTGTTACTGTTGCAGAAGATGAGGACTTACTGAAAGGTCGTGCTGTTCTCTCTCAGTAGGGAACGTGCTTTTCCTTAACATGCTCTCTACCCCTTGTCCCAAAGCCGTTTACTGAGTGATGACTTTTTGGGGGTTGGGGAGACAGAAAAAAAAAAATAGTCCCTGTTCTTCAGAGACCTCAGTCTAATGGGGGAAAGATGAACATGAGAGCACAGTAGCGTGTTGTCAGTCCTACAATAGGAGCATCTATAGGATGCTGATGCATCCTTCCAGGTCCGGCTTTATCGTGACAGCTTCCTCTGTCAGCTGAACATTGGCCTCTGCTGAGCACTGACAGGTTCTCTGAACCACACTCATGGCATTTAACTGCGTTCTTTCTTGCAATATATTCCTTTTTGGCCATGACTCACCTCCCCCTGGGAAAAAGTCATGGGGTTCGGTCGTGAGGTATTGACGGTATTTATGTCCTTTGACTGCACTTGGTAACACACACTGTTTATATGTTAAGCTGTTAATATGTGGCAAACTAGGGTGTGCGTAAAGGTAACACCCAGACATTGCTATAGCGGAACAATAGAAACCTCAGGAATTGCTGTACTGTTAATTCAGGAACTGGACTAACACAATGGAGATTCCTGAGCCCCCTGGGTTCACACCCTGGCTGCCCACTTACTCCCTCACTGACTGCGTCAAGGTGTGTGCTTTGGTTTCCTCATCTGAAGAAGGGTGGTAATACCTGCCTCTTAGGGTAGTTATGAGTTCATATTTGTAGAGTACTTTTCCAGTGCCTCGCAAAGTAGAGCATTAGTGTCTGTTACCAAGTGCAGTCAAAGGACACATCAGCTCTGTCACCTTGGGCATTTACCATTGTGTGCCTCAGTTGCTGTGTCTCTAAAATGAGTCTTAGGATAGCACTTAGAAAATAAGCAATGAGCTAATTCATGTCAAAGTACCCGGCTTAGCAAGAAATGGTAGCTCTTGGCTTCGGCTGTAACCATCTTGAACATCATCTTAACACCTTTTGCAATCAGCGGAAATTAAATTATCCTTTGATGTTTATGTGTATCCTAAGTAGTAACAAATGATTAAAAATTCCATAATATAAATTGAACAGGCTTGAAAGTCAGAATGAGTAGTTTAAAAGCTGGGCAGTACTCTTTCTTCCAAGTGTTCACACACACACACACGATATGTTATAAAATTTACTTCCAGCAAGGCATGAAATTTTGCAGTACATCTTGGAGAAAGTTACGAACATTGGTTATATGAGAGGAGGGTACCTTTCTGCCGGGGGAAGGGGGAGAGTGATGAGTGTGAAGCCTGGAGGAGAGCAGGCTTTTTCTCTTGGCTGGGGGAGGGGTTGCATAAGAAAGTAAAAATGTGAACTTTTGTTAGAGCTAGTAGTAAGGAACCATTTGGAGCTGTGATATTAGATCTGTCTTGTACCATTTTATATACCTATTTAGAGAAAAACTAGCTCTCAGTGGAAAGGATATTTATCTACCTTTTAAGAGACAAAGAATGAAGAGTTTTAATAACTTGAAAGTCACAGTTTTGAAATAAAAATAATTCACAATGGAAGCTTTCATGTAAAACTCCATTATCATATTTTTGGGCCTAGTTTATGATTCCACGTCAGGAACTGATCCTATACAACACAGCAAGAAAATGGGAAACTAATATGGACATAATATTTCAAGGACTAAACATGAACCATTTAATGTTTGCTTAGCAACTGCTTGTAGTTTTAAAAGAAGAATACAATAACTGAAAATCAGTTGCAAACACATCTAACAGTGGCTTTCAAGCATTCTTAGAATATCATCATTAGAAGTTGATATCGGCATAAAATTTGAAGTAGTTACTGATGTGTCTACCTCATTAGAGTATCTACTATAAAAACGTAATGAGATCCCGTGGTGGCGCAGTGGTTAACGAATCCGACTAGGAACCATGAGGCCCCTGCCCTTGCTCAGTGGGTTCACCATCCGGCGTTGCCGTGAGCTGTGGTGTAGGTTGCAGACGTGGCTCGGATCCTGTGTGGCTGTGGCTCTGGCGTGGGCCGGCAGCTACAGCTCCGATTCGACCGCTAGCCTGGGAACCTCCATATGCCGCGGGAGCGGCCCTAGAAAAGACAAAAAAAAAAAAAAAAAAAAAAAAAAAAAAAAGACAAAAAACGTAATGAAAGTGGTTTCTGCAACTTCTCTCTCCACTGTTTTTGGATGGACATGTATAGTCAGTGTAACGTGGCCCTCTGCGATTTTGCAGGTGGGACAGTATGTGTCACAGGACTTTCTCAGAGGTCATGAAGGGCCATTCCTGCCCTCCTGGCAGTGAAGTCAGTGAGACTGGAAAACATACGGGAATCACACAAAACCACAACAATTCAAGTCCTCGGTCCTGTCTCTTGAAAGCAAGCTTGTTGGCAGTTTTTATAGAATCTTTTATTATGACCATTCCTATGTTAGACAAATACTAAGAATTTTTAGGAGGTTATTCCTTCCTCTACTTGTTTGTCCTTTTAAAAAGTTTTTTTTTTTTTTTTTCTGATGTTAAAATTCTTACAGTATTGCAAAGAACATGGAGTCCTAACAATTTGTTGGTTTTCCTTGAATACTCTCTTTACCTGTGAAAATAGTAATCTTAATTGCCTGGGATTTGATGCTTATTTAAAGGCAGCTTAATAGAGGTACTGGAAAGTCAAAATATGGTGGACTCTTAAAAAAAAAAAAATAGAATAGCCAAAGCAATCTTGAGGAAAAAAGAACAGAGCTGGAGGTATGTTCCCTGATTTCAGACAATACTACAGAGGTACAGTTGTTGAACAGACTGGTAGTGGCACAAAAACAGACACATGGATCAATGGAACAAAATAAAGGGCCAAGACATAAATCTACACACTTGTGTTCAGTTAATCTATAACTGAACAACAGGAGGCAAGAGTATACAATTGGGAAAATACAGTCTCTTCAATAAGTGGTGATAGGAAAGCTGGACAACTACATGTAAAAGAATGAAATTAGAACATTCTCCTACAGCACATAAAAAATAAGCTCCAAATGAAATAATACCTAAATATAAGACCAGAAACCATAAAACTCCTAGGAGAAAACATAGGCAGAACATTCTTTGACATAAGTCACACAAGTATTTTTTTGGATCTTTTTCCTAAGACAAAGGAGACAAATGCAAAAATAAACAAGTGGGACCTAATTAACCTTGAAATCTTTTGTGCAGCAAAGGAAATAATCAACTAAACAAAAACACCTACTGCATGGGTGAAATTATTTGCAAATGATATGACAGATAAAGGGTTAATGGCTAATATTCCAAAATATATAAACAGCTCCTACAACTCAGTATAAAAAAAAAAAAATAAAAAAATGGGCTGAAGACCTGAGTAGCCTTTTTCCCAAAGAAGGTATATAGATGGCCAACAGGCACATGAAAAAATTCTCAATGTTGCTAATTAGACAAATGCCAATCAAAACCACACTGAGAACCTATGGAATGGGAGAAAAGGGCTTAATCTCCAAAATATACAAACAACTCATACATCTCAACAGCAGAAAAGCAAAAAACCCAGTTGAAAAATGGGCAGAGACCTGAATAGACACTTCTCCAAAGAAGATATACAGATGGACAACAGGCACATGAACAAATGCTCAGCATCACTAATTACTAGAGAAATGCAAATCAAAACTATAATGAGGTACCACTTCACACCAGTCAGAATGGCTATCATTACTGTCTACAAATAAATGCTGGAGAGAGTATGGAGAAAAGGGAACCCTCCTACACTGTTGGTAGGAATGTAAATTGGTACAGCCACTGTGGAGGACAGTATGGAGGTACCTCAGAAAATTAAACATAGAACTACCATATGATCCATCAATCCCACTCTTGGGCATATAGCCGAACAAAACTTTCATTGAAAAAGATATATGCGTACCTGTGTTCATTTCAGCACTATTCACAATAGCCAAGACATGGATACAACCTCAATGTCCATAGACAAATGAATGGATTAAGATGTGGTACATATACACAGTGGAATACTACTCAGCCATAAAAAGAACAAAATAATGCCATTTGAAGCAACATGGATGGAACTAGAGACTCTCATACTGAGCGAAGTAAGTCAGAAAAAGACAAATACCATATGATATCACATATCCGAAATCTAACATTTAGCACAAACGAACCTTTCTACAGAAATGAATCAAACTCATGGATTTGGAAAATAGACTTGTGGTTGCCGATGGGGAGGGAGTGGGAGTGGGATGGACTGGGAGTCTGAGGTTAATAGATGCAAAATATAGTATTTGGAGTGGATAAGGAATGAGATCCTGTTGTATAGCATGGGGAACTATGTCCAGTCACTTGTGATGGAACATGATGGAGAATAATGTGAGAAAAAGAATATGTATATATATATGTATGTCATGACTGGGTCACTTTGCTGTACAGTAGAAAGTTGACAGAACAATGTAAACCAACTATAATAGAACAAATTAAAATCATTATATAAAAAAGTGAATGTAACAAAACAGAGACAGACTCAGAGAACAGACTAGTGGTTACTCATAGGGAGTGGGGGAGGGGCAAGAGAGGTAAGAGATTGAATGGTTCAAATTACTATGTATAAAATAAACTACAGGCTATATTGTGCAATAATTTATAATTTATTTTTGTCTTTTTAGGGCTGCACCTGTGGCATATGGAGGTTCCCAGGCTAGAGGTTGAACCAGAGCTGTAGCCACCGGCCTACGCCAGAGCCACAGCAACGTGGGATCCAAGCCGTGTCTGTGACCCACACCACAGCTCACGGCAACGCCTGATCAGTTCGATCAACTGAGCAAGGCCAGGGATTGAACCCACATCCTCATGGAGCCTAGTTGGGTTTGTTAACTACTGTGCCACGAAGGGAAGTCCCTATAATAACTTTAAATGGAGTATAATCTATAAACATTTTGAATCAATGTACACATGAAATTAATGTAATTGTACTTAAATAAAAATAGTATAAATGTCATCAAAATTTTAAAAAATAGGAATGGAGTATTTTCTTCTATCTGTGTCAGTGAGATGATTTTTTTTTTTTTTTTTTTTTTTTTGACTGTGCCCATGGCATGTGGAAGTTCCCGAGCCAGGAATCAACCCTGCACTGCCCTGAGCCATAGCAGTGACAACTTTGGATCCTTAATCCACTAGGCCACCAAGGGACTCCAGTGACACGATTCTTTATATTGTAATTTTTAAAACCTCCAGTCAGAGGTTTTAAAAGCAAATGACAGATTGGAAAAATGTTGTGGCACATTTATTTACATAAGATTATATTTGTGCTCAAGGCATATTAAGTAGATATTCATGGCAAGAGAAAGTGCTATTAATGAATAAACTCTTGGGAACATGTTAAACTGTTGAAGATCAGAAGTGAAAATTAAGATCATGTTTTACTTAATAAATTAGCAAATTAGAAAAACTTAGGGTTAGTTTTACCCTAGGAAGAGATTTTCTGGTTTAAAATATAGTAGAATGCTTTTTTAAATTGAATTTTCTAGATAATAGCCAGATATATTTAACATTGTTTTATGCATTTTTTTTTGTTCCATTAATTCACCAAATCTACTTTTTCTTTTTTTTTTGTCTTTTGTCCTTTTAGGGCTGCACCTGAAGCATATGGAGGGTCCCAGGCTAGGGGTCTAATTGGAGTTGTTGTTGCCAGCCTACACCACAGCCACAGCAATGCCAGATCCGAGCTGCATCTGCGACCTACTCCACAGGTCACAGCAATGCTGGGTCCTTAACCCACTGAGCGAGGCCAGGGATGGAACCCGCAACCTTATGGTTCCTAGTTGGATTCATTTCTGCTGTGCCACGATGGGAACTCCACCAAACGGATCTTGAATTATTGATATATTTTAGATACCAAAGTAAATACTTGGAGTATGGAAATTAAGATGGTGAAGCCTTTGCTCCTGAAGTTCACTTTAATCTGATATTCTTTGATCTGGAAATGTCACTTGAAGAATTATAATATAAGGAAATAAAAGTAAAGCTCATTTTGCTTAAAGATGTGTATAGTTGTACACTATGTAAATTTTAAAAACCCAGTGGATGGGAGTTCTCTTGTCAAGATTCCATGCCCTTTGTGTTGCCCAGTCTAAGGACGTTTTTCAGTCCTCATCTTTCCAGACCAGTTAAGGGCATTTGACAGAGGAAATCCTGATTTTGTGAAGCACTTTTGGTGGCTTCTTGGATACCACACTGGCTTGGTTTTTCCTAGGTGGTTCTTTCTCAGTCTCCTTTGCAGATTCTTTCTCATCTCCTGCAGCTCTTTAACTCTGGCAAGCCCCGGGGGTCACTCCGTGGAGTGCTCTTCCTCTGCACTTGCACTCACACCATGGTCATGTCATCCCATCTCACTGGGGCGCCGTCTGTGTGCTGACAACTCCCAGATCTAGATCTCTGTCCAGACCTCTCTCCATCCAGACCCCCAGACTCCTGTTACCAGCGTCTCACCCAGCTCCCTGCCTTGCCCACTATCCTCCACGTTCCAGGTAAGGGCATCCTTCCTGGTGATTGGGTCCAAAGCCTTGGAGTTGTCTTTCAAGGGGCGGTGGTTTCATGCCCTGCTTCCAGTCTTCCAGGAAATCCTCAGACTCTCTTATAGATTATTAAATATAATTAGCTTCTAATTACATCTAGACTGTTTCTTATCACTTCCGCTGCTCTTCACCCTGAACCAAAACGCCATCTCTTACTTGGATCATTGCACCTCTCCTAAAACTTACTCTGCCCTTTTCTTCACACTTTGCCTTCTTTTTTCCACTTGACAGCCAGAATGATTCTTAAGTGAATCAAATCAGTTGCCGGTTCACAACTTTCACAGGGTTGTTCTCAGCTGCTACCTCTCTCAGTAAAAACCAGTGGTCTGCAGGGCCATAGCGCTTTTGCCCCCTCCCCCCCCCCCGGACCTTGCTTCCTTCTACCTCTCTGCCCCTGCTTAAGCACCCAGGCCTCCTACAAGTCATCGTTCTGGGCCTTTGCAAGGTCTGTTTCCTCTGTTAAAGCACTCGCCAGATATGCACTTCAGTCCCTCATCTTTGCATTGCCTCAAATGTCTCTTAGTGAGTTTTTCCTCTGTTTAAAGTTGCAGCCCCCAGCATTGCCTCTCCTGTTCTCTTTTTAAAAATCTCTATATTGTTACCCTTTCCTCCCTGATTTATTTTTCTCTGTCATACTTTTCAGTAACATTTGTTACAAATTCTTTCCTTCTGCTAGAAAGCAATCTCCATGATGACAGGTTTTGGTTTTTTTGTTGTGTTTACTCTTGTTCCACAAGTGCATAGTATCATGCCTGGCACACAGCAGACATGCAATAAATGCTTAATGATTAGATAAAAACTAAAACCATATGGCCCTGATGAGTAAGTAATTTTTGAGCTGAGATTGGATTATCTATACATCAGGGATATTGTAGAGAGTTTGTCCTGTGGGTGGAGGGAATGTTTCTAGGGTTGCTTCTGATTCAAGTTTGTAATTTCAAACTTTTCCAAAGTGGTTGGGAAAAAATTTACTAAGTTCAATTCAGACATTTAAAGGTCTTACGTTGTTCTCAGTACCTGGGACAAAAATGGATCTCAAGTCATCAGTCTTGCAAGTCCTAAAAAATAGAAGTTGATTTGTGTATGAAAAACTGTCAGACAGACTTTCAGAGTTGAATTTATAGTAACTGCATTAACATACAACGGTGGAATCAACTGGCATGTAGACTTATTGTGCTTCATGTCTTTTCTGAATGCTGCCAATGCTCTAAGGTTCTCTTCTTTACTGGCACGGAGATTTGTGGGATGAGAGATTATGATTCAAAGAGTTGTATCTTTGAAGTTGAACCTGGAATTAAAACTAGATGAGAGGGGACATTGGAGGGTCATATTTCACGCAGACTATAAAAGAGACCTGGTCAGTTTCCCTTGACCTTCCGTCATCTCTGTGATGACTCCAGTTTCCAGAGTTCATTGAGTCTTTCTCCTGGAGAATCCTGGTTACAGAATTTGAAATCTTCTCTTGTTCTCTTCTTAGCGCTCAATCCATATTTCATATTCTGCAATAGATTTCATTAGTTAAAATGCTAGTAGCTTGGGATTCAAAAAAATAAAAGATACTCTTTTCTACTTATAGGTTTTCCTGTAAATTGAGGAGACAAACTGTATATGTAAGTGTATCATGATGTAAGTGTTAAAAGATGGTATTAAATGTATGGAATTTTAAAAGTATCATGGTCTTGAGGTTGCCTGACCCTTAAATGATGTAGTTTATAATTCTGGATATTAAAAAAATAGGGACTGGATAGAACGAAGTGGAATTTATTTCATTAAATATACAAAGTATCATCACTCTTTATCATCCGTAGTTGAACAATTTCAACTTTAATTGAAGCTTAGCCTGTCGTTATGGTATACAAAAACACAGCAAACGATTCTAACAATATGCTTTTGCGTTTAGATCAGATTTTCTCCTTATTCTATGAAATAAATTGGAATAAATAAATGATACTCTAACGACAGTGTCAACATAAGTAAAGTTTATGGAATCTAATTATATTCAAATGAATGAATTGTCAATATTTAACTCACTTCGCAAAATATGATATGTAAAGTGAAATTCAGGGATCTTATTTTATATAACGTGATGTATTTACATGTGCACGTCTTTACCAAGAATCTCTGACTAAAGATTCTGTGGCAGTAACCTTTTCTTTTTCATAAGGCAATAAAAATAGCTACAAATATGAAGGACGTTATTTGTTGCAAATTAGCAGATATTGCAATCTGGGAATTAAGAACGCATTAAAAAAATGAGTTTCTTAACCTGACTGAGAAAAAACATGAATGTTGGAAAAGAAACATAATTTTGTGATATTCATTTGATAATTACACAATCATTTATTTAATCTTGATCTGTGTAAGTGATCATTTTCTTCTGGAGCAGTTTCAAAATTATATTTTTCTAAATTTAACACTTTTCAGATATATATTTACATGTATTAAGCATTTGGAATTTTGGTTATTGAGAAGCACTAAAGCTTTCCATATAGATAGCCACTGCTGTGGTTAATAATTATCTTTTATTTGCTGTAAGTGAACACTTAATGGGCTTAATCCGACTTGGACTAAAAGAATTTGTAGAGGAGTTCCCATTGTGGCCCAGTGGTAACTAACCCAACTAATATCCATGAGCACTCAGGTTCGATTGTTGGCTCCGCTTAGTGGGTTTAAGGATCTAGCATTGCCAGTGAGCTACAGTGTAGGTTGCAGACACAGCTTGGATCCTGTGTTGCTGTGGCTCTGGCGTAGGTTGGCAGCATAGTTCCCATTCAACCCTTAGCCTGGGAACTTCCATATGTTTCGGGTAGGGCCCAAAAAAGAAAAAAAAAAAAAAAAAAAGAATTTGTAGATATGAACTCAGAGCCACTGTGATTGTTTTTTATTTCTAAGGAGCCATAAAGACGGGGTGCCCAGAGATAAGACATAAAGGGACATAGTGCCTTAGCAGTTCAAAAGGGACCGAGTTCTAGGAATTATAGACCAACAGATAGGACATTAATTTCTAGCAAAATTATAAAATATTATTAAAATGAAGATTTGGAAACATTGAGAAAACAGTATGATGATTACTAAGACCTGTTGTGAGTTCACTAGGAATACATCTCATTAAACCTCTTTTTTGGTTTTTGCCTTTTTTTTTTTTTTACAATTCCTTTTTATATTTTTAAATGATTTTTTATTTTTTCCATTGTAGTTGGTTTCCAGTGTTCTGTCCATTTTTGCTGTAAGCAAAGTGACCCACTCTCTCTCTCTGTCACACACACACACACACACAGTTGTGTTTTTTGTTTTTTTTGTTTTTTTGTGTTTTTTTTTGTCTTTTGCCATTTCTTGGGCCGCTCATGTGGTATATGGAGGTTCCCGGGCTAGGGGTCGAATCGGAGCTGTAGCCACCGGCCTATGCCAGGGCCACGGCAACGCGGGATCCGAGCCGCATCTGCAACCTACACTACAGCTCACAGCAACGCCAGAATCTTGACCCACTGAGCAAGGCCAGGGATCGAACCCGCAACCTCATGGTTCCTAGTTGGATTTGTTAACCACTGCGCCACAACGGGAACTCCGATAGTTTTTTTCTTTTTTCTTTTTTCTTTTTCCCGCTTTTCAGGGCTGCTCCTGAGGCATATGGAGGTTCCCAGGCTAGGGGTCGAATTGGTGCTGTAGCCGCCAGCCTATGCCAGAGCCACAGCAACACAGGATCCGAGCCAAGTCTGTAACCTACACCATAGCTCATGGCAACGCCAGATCCTTAACCCACTGAGCAAGGCCAGGAATGGAACCCGAAACCTCAAGGTTCCTAGTCGGATTCGTTAACCACTGAGCCATGACGGAAACTCCCTGTTTTTGCTTTTTTTTGAAAGTGTTACTCGGTTGGTAGATTAGGGAAATTCTGCAGATAAAGAATTTGACATACTCCTTTCATTTAGTATATTTGTGGAACATTTACTTTGTACTTGTTAGCGAACAAAATAAACTTTATCAAACCTGTGGGAGATGATAATAAGTAATCTCTGAAATTTGGTAGATCAAAAGAGACATGGCTTAGTTGGATGCTTTATTAGGGTTGAAGAAAGGGCCTGGAAGGAGGTCCCTCATGGGATGGCAGTCCAAAAGCTCAATCCTTCATGCCCCATGCTTATCAAATCTGGGGACCCCAGTGCAAGCCAGATCGTTCTTGTGCTCAATAACAGAATTAATACTGGAATGCTTAAAAATTGAGAAAAATTAAAAGTCACATGTAATATGTTTATAACATCTTTTACATTTCAAATATGTTTGCAGTATTTCTTTTGACCCACCCTTTCCTGGCCAGCAGTGAGAGGGACTCCTCCAGTGTATGTCCAGTAGGGTGTCCGTAGCAGTCTCCACATGTAGGAAGCCTACAGGGGTCACAGACCTCTTTAGGAGCTGAAGATGTCTGCGTTGTATTCCCAGCCTGACCCAAGGACCTCCGGAGTCCCACCTCATTCTAAAATCCTCATTCTGACCCCTCAGTGATTACAGTGGGGAAATGGTTTTGTCACATCTGCAAAGGAACTTGTCCTCTGAAATAGAATAAATGAGCTACGATTGCAGTACCACTTAAGAGGGGGCAACACAGTCTCCTTTTTGTAACTTCCTATTAGGGTTTAGTAAGTGTTGTTCGACTCAGTGAAAACTGAGTCATTTTATTACTTCTGGTTCCTGTCTTTTAAATTATCAAAATTTTTTTTCTCGTCTCTAGTTTGAGATTGTTTTTATGAAACCAAGAACATAATTCCCTTTGTTCTTTTTATAAAGAGAATTTGTAAAATGGGAAGATGGCCAACTCTGAGAGCCATATGTCTCTGGCAGCCTCTGCGGATCTCAATTCTCCCTTGACTCTAAATGGTTCATTCTGCCACTTATGTGATTTCTGTCAAGAAACCCAGTTATTTAGTGTTCTTGAGGTGATTGGCTTGCAAGTAATCTTGGGCTCTTCACTTTTTTTGGGGTAAATTTACCAATTACTGAAAATTAGAAATTACTTCCATACTTGAGTTGTGATTGAGTTATTTAGAACAGATATTCAGAGACTTGCGAAACCAGTGGAGGCAGGCTCCATACTACACGGTCATTTTCAATTTTGTTGTTGTTAAAAAATATTTTACCAAATAAATTCTTATCTTGTAGAAATGAAAGCTGTTGTTTTGTCATCTGCCTTCTCTGGAGCTTAGGTTCTCCCTCCTGTCCCCTCATTTTTATCTCCCTTCCCTCACACTCATTTTATTTCGGTATTTTTATTCTTTGATAAGAAGGTTGGTGTTTCTTAATCTTAAAAGCATCTTTAGAATTGCTTTGTTTCATTTGTTGATCTTTTGTACATGCATGGTATACTTGTTATGTCAACACCCTGTCAGGACAAGGCCTCTAGCTCTTCTTCAAGTTAACACCTGCACATGTCGTCCATATAGATCTTTTGGAGCCGTGATAGATGTTTAGGTAATATTTACCTGTCCTTAAAAGGCAGCCACTGGGAGTTCCCGTCGTGGCGCAGTGGTTAACGAATCCGACTAGGAACCATGAGGTTGCGGGTTCAATCCCTGCCCTTGCTCAGTGGGTTAACGATCCGGCGTTGCCGTGAGCTGTGGTGTAGGTTGCAGACACGGCTCGGATCCTGCGTTGCTGTGGCTCTGGCGTAGGCCGGTGGCTACAGCTCCGATTCAACCCCTAGCCTGGGAACCTCCATATGCCGCGGGAGCGGCCCAAGAAATAGCAACAACAACAACAACAAAAAGACAAAAAGGACAAAAAGACCAAAAAAAAAAAATAAATAAAAAAAAAAATAAATAAAAGGCAGCCACTGGAGTTCGTGCTGTGGCAGAGTGAGTTAAGATTCCGGTGCTGTCTCTGCTGTGGCTCAGGTTACTGCTGAGGTGTGGGTTTGATTCCTGGCCTGGGAACTTCCATATGCTGTGGGTGTGGAAAAAAAAAAAAAAAAAAAAAAAAGGTGGCCTTTGTTGATTATTGAGTTCAAAACAATGTTTTGAAGGCACTATGATTTTTACCCATAAACAGTTGAATGGCTAGTCAGCAGCAGTTTCTTCTGATTTGTAATTCTTTTTAATGTGTGATCTGAGGTCAGTCAGCAAGATAGCAATTTTAAAATAAAGTGGTCGAGTAGAATCCATGTTTAAATGTCGTCTTTTTCCGTTTAGATATTGGTAAAATATTGATGTTCTGCTGAGCAAATTTTTTTTGTTTTGTTTTACTGACTATATTTTGGGACTTGTTACTTTAAATCTTCCTCTTTGAGCTGTGTGTCCGAAAAGAAATATTATACCATTGATTGTTTTTACTTCATAGATTAAACACATTTCCAGGCCATTAAAAAATGAGAGTCTCTCTTTCTCCCTTCCTTCCTTCCTTCATGGAAACATTTAGTAAAGTATAGTGGAAGGAAGAACCTGGAGGGTTAGGAAGAGACCGGGATACTTTCTGTTTGTAGTCTTTCATTTTTTTATTTGAAAAAAATTTTATTCTGATAAAAGCACTGAACATCCCTACTCCTCAATTTTCTAGCATATGGTGCAGGATTGATACGTGAAGGTGCAGTGTTGTACAGCAGCTCTCTCTAGAACTAACTCATTGTGCTTAACCGAAACCATATGTCCATGGACGAGCAGCTCCCCAATCTCCCCTCCCCACAGCTCCTGGCAACCACCATTCTGGTCTCTACCTCTGTGTTGGCGACTCTTTAGATACCTCATTTAAGTGGAGTCATGTACTTTGCTAATTCATCCAACTTGAGCTGTTTCCTCTTCCAGAAATATATTTTTTTCCCCTGGGCATTGTTCGAAGTATCTAATATATTAACTCATTTAATCTTCATACTATATAATAATGTTATTTCCCATTTTATACAAGTAGGATCTTAGACATAGGGGAGATCAAATACCCTGATGGACATACATATAGTAAGTTGTGGAGGTGAGATTTGAAACCAGTGATTTAGCCCCAGAGTCTGGTGTCTTAACCCACTGCACCTTGCTGCTTTGAACTGGTAAGAATACCTGTCACACAGAGTTGGTGTGATAAGTAAATGAAACAAACTGTATAGAGCTCTTAGGACAGTGCCTGCCATGTGGTAAATATATAGTAAATGTTAGCTATTTTAGCTATTATTATTACATTTTGATTTTCATCTACCATGTATCTGCCTCTGTGGGATAGTATAAACAGTATTTATACTGATTGTAATGTGAGCTTGTCCATGAACTTAAATATTTTACCAACCTCCTCTGAGTCCTAAGGTTCTTAGTTTTAGTTATAGGGAAAATAATTCCTACTTTATAGTGGTGTTATGAGGATTAAGCGGTAGCATTATGTCATAGTAACTGGTAAATATAAATGCCTATTAGTATTGGCTTGCTCTGCTCTCTTAGGAGATGTGAGTTCCTTAAAGACAGGGTCAGTGTTTTATTGTTTTTGTATCCAGCCAAGGAGGTTTGACAGCTCCTGGCACATAGTAGGCATTTGTAAATGCTTATAGAAGGAGTGAATGAGGGCACTGGAAGGAGCAAACAAGGAAGGACAACAGGGTGGGAGTTTTTCTCCTGGGGGTAACTTTCTTCCAGGGGGAAAAAAGATCATTTGAAGGCCCCATGGATTTAAAAACTAAGCTTTTAATTTAAAAGTTAAAATGTTCTCATGTTTAATTCTAAGGTATTATACAGCTAATATGGCCACTTAAGGACTGAAAAATAGAAGAGAAAGTAGCAAAGAGGCAAAGAAAGTATAAGAGATTTAGACTACTGTAGACATGTTATGCTCTAAAACTTGATACTCTTTTTTAGATTATCAACAGTTTTTATCTCTGAAATAGGAAAGTTTCTTTTTCTAATTGAAGTATAGTTGGTTTACAATATCATGTTAGTTTCATGTGTACAGAACAGCGATTCAATTATATGTGTATATGTGTGTGTGTGTGTATGTATATTCTTTTTCAGATTCTTTTCCCCTTATGGTTTATTGCAAAATATTGCATGTAGTTCCCTGTGCTATACAGTAGGTCCTTGTTGGTTATCTGTTTTGAACATAGTAGTATGTTATATTCATCCCAACCTCCTAATTTATTCCCTTCCCCCCTTTGGTAACCATAAGTTTATTTTCCATGTCTATGAGTTTCTTTCTGTTTTGGAAATAAGTTCATTTGTAATAAAAATCGCTATACACTCTTAAGCAGTAGCTTCAGAGTCTTAGCACTAATGATCAGAGCTTTTGGAATTTGAAGTAAATGATTAGACTTTCTTTTCAAAAAATTATTTACTCCTGCATTTAGGTCTTTGATGAATCCTTTCTGAGTGGAACTGGAGCCAAAGGTGGTAGTGAGAGGTGTGGAAGGTTGAGGAGGGTGTGTGTGTGTGTGTGTGTGTGTGTTTCCATCACAAGTAACAAGAGCAAAAGAAGGACATATTCTCCTCCATTGCCAGAACTAAGGCAGCAGTTGGTAGGGAAGGTGTCTTTCTAGAATTGGTCGTGCTGCTCTATCTTAAAGCCTAATTATGTGTCTTGGGATGAGGTAGTGAATTTATGTCCTAGGACTGACCTTTGGTAACTACATGAGAGAAGCCTTGCTTGACAGGTGATTCTCTCAATTTGGAGATTTCTCCAGAAGCGTACTGCCGTGTTGGGTCCAGGGAAAAACCAGGATGTGTCCTTGGCTTTAGAGGCACACCTAGTCAGACTGCCCATCAGCTGTGTCCGGGCGGCTATGTACGCCGTGATCTTGTTATAGGTCTTTCTGCTTTTGGGACAAGAGACAACAGTGCCTCCATTGTTTTTTTCCTCTTAGTTTCTAACTGTTTAGCTTTTAAGACTGAATTGTCTGGAATACCTCCTGCTATTGATATAGTAAGGAGAAGCATGTGGTATTTTTTACCAGTGGGAAAAATAAAATATTTCTTACCCATGGGGATGAAACATGAGCCTAGACATGTAACTTCTTGTTTATGGACCTGTCTTGTTTCTCAGTTCAGGTTTACTTTTGCCATGTTACTGTTGACCACAGGTTAAGAAAAGAAGTGGCATTGAAGGAAAAGACCACATTTCTTTCACCATGACAGAAGTTTACTTTTGTTTGTTATTTTTATGAATAGATGAAATGAATAGTCTTCAAATTAAGTTGTTTTTCAAGAAGATGATATCAGAGGAAACAGGGAGATTTAGGAAAAAATTGCCCTTCCTGGCCACCTGCATTTTGACTGTTAGTGTATCTGCTATTGGTGCCTGCATTGGCATCTCCCAGCTGCTGTTGCTTCAGAAGTTTTCCAGTTTTTGCCCTTGCTTGGGGGAAAAAAATTAAATAATAGAATGGAAGGAACTTGGCATATAAAATTAGAAAGCCTGTGTTATGGTCTTGTTTTTGTGTTTTACTCAAGTATGTGGTTTTGGACAAGGCACTTAACCCCTCTGAGCTTGCTTTCTGTTCTGTGAAGTAAGAGAGTTTTATCAGATTCTGGGTAAAATTTCTTGTAAAATAGGCTCTTCATTGACCAGATGAGAGGGAAGAAAAAGGAGTACTAAGACGATCTGCTGCCTACTCAGGTCCCTTTCTCAGTGTGAAATGACACAGGAAACAGTGTGTTAGGCCTTAGTCTCATCTCATAAAATTACAGGCTGCTGCATAGGTAATCTAAGTTCATTATCAAAATGAAGCTATACATCCAGTGCTATCCTATAGTATATTTTTTTGCATTCATGCTGTATCATTTTAACTTTTAACAGACTGTGCTTTCCTTCCGCTAAGAATTGGTGCTCACTTCTGGACAGCTCTTCAATCGAATGATCTCATTTAGGTTGAATTTTGTTATTTGAGCCAGCCCTCTGAGCAAGCTTACTTTGCTGGCTATTTGTGTATTTCTTGTTATTTAAGGCATCTCGTTGAAGGTGAAGAGTACACTCTTTGGAAGTGTTTTTTAATGGAGAACTGTTGCATTGAAAAGTGGCTGTGTGTTTTCATAGACTACACAATTCTAAGCCAACTGACACGGTTTCAGAGTAGTTATTGGTGAATAGAACACACAGGTAGGTACTTGAGAGCCCGGTGCTAGTAGTTTGAAGTGTTCGTAAGTATTAAAGATGGGGAAGAGAAGCATGACCCAGGAGTGAAGTTTCCTGTTTGGTGATGATGATAATTGTTTTTAGGTCTGCACCTGTGGTACGTGGAGGATCCCAGGCTAGGGGTCGAATCAGAGCTACAGCTGCCAGCCTGTGCCACAGCCATAGCAAGGTGGGACCCGAGCTGCTTCTCTGACCTACACTGCAGCTCACATCAATACCCAATCTCTGACCCACTGAGCAAGGCCAGGGATTGAACACACACCCCCATGGATACTACTCAGATTCACTTCTGCCGTGCCACGATGGGAACTCCTGATTATTTTTATAATCTCTTAGAATAGAGTGATGTTTTACTATTACCTTGCCAGATGTGCACTTCATCTTTAATTAGATACATTTAAATATACCAGTTAGAAGCATTTAGTCTAGTATCCAATATTCTAAGTACTTAATTGTTACTGATATTGTTGGAATGCCCTTTATTGCCTTCAGAAGCCATTCTTGTATCTATAGTGTGTGTCATAAAGGAAAACAGTTGCATTTTAAAATGTGAATAGCCATAACTAGTGCTGGCCACAGTGGAACAGTAAGTCTTCCACGTTCTGTCTCTCCACTGATTATAGCTAAAATCTGTGGAAATGATGCAAAACACAATTGAGGACTCTGAAAAGTAAATGATAGTAGGCAAATTGGGGAAGGAGGTCAAAATCTGAAGCCTAACTGGTATGGCAGTGAACATACTGTTTTTTTCCCTCTTAGTCTCTTGGTTTTGACCTGTGGCGTGGGCTTTTTTCCCCCCTCTTCTTTCCTCTCCTGGCCCTGCCTTCAGGCTAACTCCAGACACAAGGCTATATTTCAGCAGTGGTAGTAACAATGGTACAGGCACCAAGATGCTGAGATAGAGTCTGCTTTCTGTCTAGAGGAACCAGGTAAGGGATCCTTGGGGTCTAGAGAGTGTGTAGGGAAATTATTGTTATTTTTATCTTTAGTTCTTCTTGCTACTCTGCCCCAAGGGCAGTCTGAATTATGTGGAGTTGCATGACATTATAGAAGATTAAGCTTCTGAGAGAAATCCTGGACTTGTAGACAACAGATTGTGAAAAAAGACCCTGGGAACCAAAGAGTCAGGGAAATTTTGGAGAAGAGAGACTTGAGGGAGCCCTTATTATTTTTATAAATCAACACAAGTCCTAGGTCACTCCTAAGCTACATAAGCACAGATAAGTTATGGCCAAAGGGCTCTAACAAAGGTTTTGAGAACTGAACTCTGGTATAAACTACCATTCAAGTCCCAGACTGTCCTTTGAATAATAACATAAACTGTTGAGGAGTCCCCATTGTGGCTCAGCAGTAACGAACCCGACTAGTATCCTTGAGGATGTGGGTTTGATTCCTGGCCTTGCTCAGTGAGTTAAGTATCTGGCGTTACCATGAGCCTGCATTGCCATGGCTATGGTTGTGGTGTAGGCTGGCAGCTACAACTCTGATTTGACCCCTAGCCTGGGAACTGGGAACTTCCATTTGCCATGAGCCTGCATTGCTGTGGCTGTGGTGTAGGCTGGCAGCTGCAGCTCTGGTTCGACCCCTAGCCTGGGAACTTCCATATGCCATGAGTGTGGCCCTAAAGCAAACAACAACAGCAATAAAACAAAAACACAAAAACATAAGCTGTTGAAAACTGATTTTGACATTGAACTGCTTCCTGTAGCAGGCAAGGAAGAATCTGTGTTCTGAACCTAACTAGGTTGATTGACCACTCAAATAAACAAAGTAAAAGTAATCAACATTGTCTAAAAGATTTTAACAGTACCCAGAAACTGAACATAATATTAAATATATCTAGAATATAATCCCAAATTACTTGACATATAAAGAATCTGAGAACTATGATTAATTCTTAAAGGAAAAAGCAATAGATACCAACTTTAAGATGATCCAGATGGATGAGTTTATTAGACAAAGAATTTAAAACAGCTTTTATAACTGTGATCCAAGAGATAAAAGTGAACACTCTTGAAATGAATGCAAAGATAGAAGTTCTCAGCAGAAAAAAAGTAAAAAAGAACCAAATATTTTAGCACTGAAAAATACAGTACCTGAAATTAAAAAACGTAAATAAAAAAACTTTGCATAGGCATTTTAGTAGAAGGGAGAAAACAGAAGAGTCAGTGAACTTAAGTAGAACTAAAACAAAAGAGAAAATAAAGCATAAGGGACCTGTGGGACAGTATTAGATGGTCTAAAATTTATGACAGAATCTCAAAAGGAGAGCAAAAGAGTTGGGTTCAGAAAAACAAAACAAAACAAAAAAAACCCCAAAACTGCAAAGAAGTAATGGCTGAATACTTCTCAAATTTGGTGAAGGATATAAACTTACAGGTTAAAGAAATTCAGTGAACTTCAAGCAGTATCAATTCAAAGAAAGCCATATTTAGATACATTATAATCAATAGTCAAACTGTTGAAAAAATCAAAGATAAAAAATTTTGAAGGCAGTGAGAAAAAGCTCCTCCTCTCCTGACCCCAACACAGTGTACAAAAGGGACTAGCGACTCAAACGATTGTGGACTTTTCATCAGAAGTCATGGAAGCCAAAAGACAGTGGAAGGAAATCTTTGAAGTGCTGAAAAAAAAAAAAAAAAAACTTGTCAACCCAGAATTTGATATCTAGTGAAAATAACTCTTTCAGAATGAATGTGAAAAAAAAAAGCATTCTTACTAAAGGAAAATTAAGAGTACTTACTGCTGGCAGCTCTAGTCTCAAGTACTAAAGGCACTTTTTTAGACTAAGGGGAAATGACACCACAAGGAGACTTAGAGCATCAAGATTGAAGAAAGAGCAACAGAAATAGTAAATTACTAGGTAAATATAATAGTCTCTTTTTCTCCCTTTAAGTTCTTTAAATTATTTATGTTATTCAAAGCAAAAGTCATGACATTGTCTGATGGTTTTCAGTGAATGTAGTTTAATATATATGACACCTATTGCAGATGGGAAAGTAAAGGATTATTGTGTGAGCCTTCTGCATTTTACTGAGAGTGGTAAAATGTGAATTATAAGTAGGCTGAAATGTTAAGGATGTATGTTATAATCCTTAGTGCACATACTAAAAATTTAATACTAAATGATACTGCCAAATGTCCCAATAGATAAAGTAGAATGTCGAAAAATAGTCAAGAAATATAACACAAGGCAGTAAAGGGGAACAGAAGAACAAGAAGTAGAGTGTATAAAAAGAAATAATTAATTATAAAATTATATTAAATATAAATGGCCTAAACATCAATTAAATGATGTAGATTGTCAGATTCATTTAATAAGAAACCTATGTACTTTAAATATAATGATGAAATTATTATTATTATTATTATTATTATTATTATTATTTTGTCTTTTTTGTGTTTTCTATGGCTGCTCCTGTGGCATATGGAGGTTCCCAGGATAGGGGTCTTAGAGCTGTAGCTGCCAGCCTATGCCACAGCCACGGTAATGCAGGATCTGAGCCGTGTCTGTGACCTACACCACAGCTCATGGCAACACCAGATCCTTAACCCACTGAACGAGGCTAGGGATTGAACCCGCAATCTCATGGTTCCTAGTCGGATTCATTAACCACTGAGCCATGACGGGAACTCCTAACAGTGAAATTATTAAAAGCAGACAGAATGGGAAAAGATATGCTAACACTAAGTAAAATAAAATTGAGTGTTTGTTAATATCAAGTGAAGTAGCTTCAAAACAAGGACATTTTTTTCTGAGATGTCCTTCAGTAAGTGAATGGATAAACTGATACCTTCATACAATCTGTATGTTTTACTGAGAGCTAAAAAGAAATGAGCTATATCAGCCCACCAAAAACCATGGAGGAATATGCACTTAAGTGTAATACTAAGTGAAAGAAGCCAATCTGAAAAGGCTGCATAGTATATAATTTCAACTATGTGACATTCTGGAAAAGGCAAAACTATGGAGACAGTGAAAAAATAAGTGGTTACTAGGGGTTTGGGGGAAGGTAGGAGGGAGGAGTGAATAGATGAGGCACAGGTGATTTTTAGGTCAATGAAACTGTCCTGTGTGATTCTGTGATGGTGGATACTTATTTTACATTTGCCAAAACTCACAGAATGTACAACACAATAAGTAAACCCTAATGTATATTACCAACTTTAGTCAATAAAAATATATGGATATTGGCTTATCAATTGTAACAGATGCACCATACTAATCTAAGATGTTAATAATATGGGAAACTGGTTGGGGCAATATGGAGTCAGAAAGTGAGAGGAGGTGTAAGGGAACTCTGTACTTCCTGCCCAGTTTTTCAGTAAGCTTACAACTGCTCTAAAAATAGTAATTTTTTTAAAAGATGCTCAGTATCATTGTTATTAGGGAAATGCAAATTAAACCCATACTAGATACCAACGACTATACACTATACACCTATTAGAATGGTTACAATCAGAAATCTGACAGTACCAAATTCAAGTGAGTATAGGATATAACTGGAACTCTCATGCATTGCTGTTTGTTTTGTCTGAGGCGTCCAGTGCCTTGATAAGGGATCTCAGTTCTCTGACCAGGGACTGAACCCAGGCTGCAGTGGTGAACAGGCTGAGTCCTAAGCACTAGACCACCAGGGATCTCCCCATACACTGCTGTTTTAAATGCTAGATTGTATAGCCACTTTGTTGCCGGAGGCCAGCTCCAGTGGCCAGGGAGTGTACACTTTTCCCAAAGGAGAGGGACGGACGTCGGCTTTTGCAACGGAGACAGCCTCTTTGTCCCTTCTTTCAGGGCGCTGGACTGCTCAAATTTTATTGGCATAAGTGGTTGATTATATAGACAGTTTTTCACTACAGATTACATCACAGTGTTAAAAGTACATTGGTTAACTTTTACATGGTACAGCAGCTATACATCACGTTCGAACATCTTTGTCTTAACTAAATTTAGTGAGTACAATTTAAGGGCAGTTAGGTACAGTACATCATGTGGAAAGGAGACTCAGTACAAATCGTCCCATGGCCAGCAAGTCTCCACAAGTTGAAGAGGTCACGGACACAAGAATTTTACATTTACAAATCTTGTTTTTAGACTGGTGCTTATCTTTAAAGCATTATGGAAAGGAGACAGTGTAAGAAAATATAAACCAACTTAACTAGCTATCACTTAAAAGCTTCTGTAACTCATAGCTAGGTGTCTTTTGGTCAAGAATAATATATGTCTAACTTCTATGAACCTCATTAAAATCCTAACTCTTAAGTTTACTATATAACTAGTTAGTAGATAAACACTATGTTTTAATTAAGTTGGATTTAAATAGGAGAAAGTCCTTTAGGATGAAATTCTTATTATATTGTTGTAATTTTGTTAAATCACAAATCACCACAGGAAAATAAGAATGGAAAATAAGAATAGTAAGTAATCAGGAAAGACTGAGGAAAACTAAATAACAAATAAAACAACAGGAAAGACCAGGTCACCCGAGAAACAGTCCATGTTCTGCAGTGCAAACGTGGAAATTATTTTTCCAGGAAAGCCCCAATTCTTCCCCATCAACATCAAAAGGAGAGCTGGGTAACCTGAGGCCTGCCTATCCTGACCAGAAGCCCACCTTCGGCTTGTACCGTTCAGGTGAGCTCCCTTCCTTGGTTAGGAACCTGCCTTCAGGTTTTTCTCCCATCAGGCAAGGTCCTTTTTTTGGGTCCCTGTATCTTCTCGGCTCCCCGCACTTTGTATGGCAACACGACAGTTCATTTAAATATACAATTATGATAAAACCTATCAGTCTCACTAGTGATATTTATACAAGGAGAATGAAAACTTAGGTTCACACAAAAATCTGTATGCAAATATTCATAGCAGGTCTATTCATAACCACCCCAAACTGGTAACAACTGTAATGCCTTCAAGTGGTGAATGGATAAATGAACAGCGGCACATCCAGAGACTGCTCTGCAGTAAAAAGGAATGAAATACTGATATATGCACAAGCATGACGTGTTTGAATCTCAGGTGCATTAGATGAACAAATCAGACTCAAAGACTACACATTGTATAATACCATTTACATGACATTGAAGAGAAGGTAAAACTATAGGAACGTCAAACCCTAAGTCACTAGGTGTGGGCCTGCTGTTTGACTGCAAATAGAGAGCATGAGGCAAAGTTTTAAGGGGATGGAAATTTTCTGCATCCTGATTGTGGTGGTGGTTACATGACTGTATGTGTGTCAAAATTCATAGTTCTATATATCAAAATGAGCAAATTTTATAGTATATAAATTTAAAAATAAGTTTATTCACTTTCATACAGACGAAGGAACTGAAACTTGATGTTAAATACATTTTAAAAACTGTTTTTTGGTTTCGTCTCTCCTCCAACCCACAAACCGCTGTGGAAAGTTGCTTGGTGAACTTGCAGTCTTGGTGAACTCTTAGAGCACAAATGGAGTTACTAGCATATATGGAGTATAGTTGGTAATAATAAACACTCATTTTCCTTCACTTATTTCCAGTTTGGAGAGAAATCTACCAAGTACTCTTTTCACTCTTCCCCCACATCCCTCCCCCGCCCAGGGAGTTCTATACCCTTTCAGCTCCAGAGTCACGTTTGACATGTTTCCACTTTGACCTTTTTTTTTCTCATCCTGGGCTTCTTTCATACCAGTTGGCATTCCATTAGCATACTTGTTCAAACTAATAATAATATGCCTGATGCATTTACATCAGATTCCCTTCATGCCTTCCTGAGGGCATGTTCTTACCACCTTGATTTATAATAGCTTTGATGTTTGGAAACCTTCAATCAAGAATTTGTTTATAAACCTCCTCTTAGAGAAAGCAGCCGTAATAATAATAATGCTCTTATAATGATTACAAATAGCTCTCTTAAACTGATTACCCTTAAAAATAATGAATAGTATTAAATTAGTGCATAATAATGATGTAATGTGAAACCTATTGATGAAATCCAAACTTTAAAAAATCATGGCAAGTAAATAATGTGTGACTGATGCCTTGTATGAAAAAAGTTAAAATGTCAAATGATTAGATTTTAAAACATGGTGTGTTTGTTAAATAGACAAGAAACTATTGAAAGAAAAGTATTTTCTGTGGAAGGTAGGCACTGTTCTCACCATAGTCCTAATTATATAGTCTGTATTTCCATAGTGGCAAGATAACATGCCTAGACTCTTGTTTCTTTATTGAATTTTCATTGAAGTCTAATTGATTTACAATGTTGTGTTAGTTTCTCCTGTACAGCAAAGTGATTCAGTTGTGTGTGAATATATATATTCTTGTTCAGATTCTTTCCCCTTATAGGTTATTACAAGATGTTGAGAATAGTTCCCTGTGGTATATGGTAGCTCCTTGTTGATTATCTATTTTATATGTAGTAGTGTCTATATGTTAATTCCAAACTCCTATTCCCCCCCTGCCCCCACTTTCTCTTTTGGTAACTACAAGTTTGTTTTCTATGTCTCTGGGTCTTTTTCTATTTTGTAAAGAAGTTTGATTGTATAATCTTTTTCTAGATTTTACATGTAAGTGATATATAATATTTGATTTTTCTGTCTGGCTTACTTCACTTAGTATGATAATTGCTGCATCCATCCATGTTGCTGTAAATGGCATCATTTCATTCTTTTTTTAATGGCTGAGTCATATTCCATTTGTGTGTGTGTGTGTGTGTTTACACCATATCTTCTTTATCCATTCATCTGTTGGTGGCTAATTAGATTGCTTCTGTGTCTTGGCTAAAATAAATAGTATTGCAGTGAATATTGGGGTGCATGTATCTTTTCACATTTTAGTTTTCTCTGGCTGTATGCCTTGGAGTAGGATCCCTGGATTATATGGTAACTCTGTATTTAGATTTTTAAGGAAACTTCAAACTGTTCTCCATAGTGGCTGTCCCAATTTATTCTCACCAGCAGTGAAGAAGGTTTTCTTTTTCTCTACACCCTGTCTAGCATTTATTATTTGTAGACTTCTTGATTGTGGCCATTCTGACGGGTGTGAGGTGATACCTCATTGTAATTTTGATTTGCATTTCTCTAATAATTAATGATGTTGAACATTTTTTAGTGGCCTGTTGGCCATCCGTATGTCTTCTTTGGAGAAATGTCCATTTAGATCATCTCATTTTTTGATTGGGTTCTTTGTTTTTTTGTATTGACTTGTATAAACTGTGTGAGTATTTTGGAAATCGGTCCTTTGTTAGTAGCATCACTTGCAAATATTTTCTCCCAGTCCATAGGTTATCTTTTCATTTTACTTACGGTTTCCCTTTGCTGTACAAAAACTTTTAAGTTTAATTATGTCCCTTGTGTTTATTGTTGTTTTTATTTCTATTACATCCAAAAAGATATTGCTGCAGTTTATATCAAAGAGTGCTTTAGGAGTTTTGTGGTATTTGTTCTTAAATACATTTTGAGGTGTTTTTGGTGTATGGTGTTAGAGAATGTTCTGATTCCATTCTTTTACATGTGGCTGCCCACTTTACCCAGCACCACTTATTGAGAAGATTGTCTTTTTTTTTCCATCATATATTCTTCCCCCCTTTGTCATAGATTAACTGACCATAAGTAGACTTGTTTCTGAGCTTTTTGTTCTATGCCATTGATCTATGTGTCTGATTTTGTGCCTGTACCATACTGTTTGATTATTGTAGCTTTGCAGTATAGTCTAAGTCAGGGAGCATGGGTCCTCCAGCTCTGTTTTTCTTCTCAAGAGTGTTTTGGCTATTTGGGGTCTTTTGTGTTTCCAAACAAATTTAAAACTTTTTCGTTCCAGTTCTGTTTAAAATGCCATTGGTAATGTCATGTGGATTACATTTGAATCTGTAGATTGCTTTGTGTAGTATGGTCATGATACTCCAGATTACCAGTGATTCCAAAGAATTAATACATACACCAAAAACACCTCAAAATGTATTAAAGACCTAAACATAAGACCAAATACTACAAAACTCCTAAAGCACTCTTTGTCATACACTGCAGCAATATCTTTTTGGATGTCTCTTAGAGTAATAGAAATAAAAACAACAATAAACACAAGGGACATAATTAAACTTAAAAGTTTTTGTACAGCAAAGGGAAACCATAAGTAAAATGAAAAGATAACCTATGGACTGAGAGAAAATATTTGCAAGTGTAAATACTTATGTGTAAATAAAAAAAGCTAGTTAAAAAAGGACTTTGAAAATACCATTAGCCGTGTTTACCACATTTAAATAACAGACTCAGCTCATTATTAAATATTAAAGTTCTTTTAAGTAAAGTTCTTAGATACAAAAAACAGGAAACCATCTTCAATTTAGAATAAGAATTTGATTTTAGAGATTTTAGATTGTAATATTAGCACTTACTTTTCTTCCATACATTATCTCATTGAATTCTAAACTACAATTACAAAATGTTGGGTTCCTTACCACTGAGCCATCATGGGAACTCCCATTAGCTTTTTTAGAATTATCGTTGTATTTTTTCTTTCCTTCCTTCTTTCATTAATAAAAAATTACTTCACCCTAGGTATTTTCATTTAAGTCGAAAGGCAATAAAATAACATTTATTATTTATTTATTTATTTTTTGAAACTTACATGTTAAAAATTTAAGACAACTCAGAAATGGACCTGATACTTTCAAGTATATATATCTGTTTATCTATTTATCGATCTATCTATCTATATATCTATATCTATATCTATATCTATAGATATATAGATATTTTTTTTTTTGCTTTTTAGGGCTGCACCTGCAGCATATGGAAGTTTCCAGGCTAGGGGTCGAATCTGAGCTTGCAGCTGCTGGCCCGTGCCACAGCAACACCAGATCCAAGCCACATTTTTGACCTACATCACAGCTCATGGCAACACCGGATCCTCAATCCACTGAACGAGGCTAGGGATTGAACCTGCAGCCTCATGGTTCCCGGTCAGATTCATTTCTACTGTGCCACAGCGTGAACTCCCTAGTATATTTATAATTGATAAAGGTTTTTTCACACAAAATCCACTGTAGAAAACCCAGTGTTTGATATATGTTGCATAAGCACTGATGTTTGCTTTTAACAGGAGGAAAAAAATAGTTCATGAATTTATAGTCATCATTTTTCTGAGGTAAGCTGAATGAAATAAGATGAAGTTGATGACATCTTTGTAGTTACACACCTTAATTAATTGATCTGTCTTTTTTGTTTCTATTTAGAGTCGTTTCTCCAGTTATAAATAGCCCAGGCTTGGTAGTCCAAATAAATGTGTGTGGCTATTGTCATCTCATTGCTATGGCAATTCTACAATTAGTGTGGAAGTTGCTGGCAAGCTTCTGGGCGAGTGTTTTGATGTACTGACTTGGAAGTGGAAGAATAAAACCCTTTCACAGCTGCTGTGTGATTCTGAACAGAGACATAGCAGCTGTTTTTTTTTTTTTCAGTTTTATACTAATTTAGATATATTAAATATATAGATACGATGCTTCAAGTGAATTGTTGGCAGGAATATCTCCTTTTTCTACTGTTTATCAAAGGGAAAGCAAATTTAGATTTCAAATGAATATTGGGACAGTTTGTGAAAGTTCCAGAGAGTAGTCTTGGAACTGAATTTTGTATCTTTTGGCTTTAAAATTGAACTGTTGCAAGTGTTGGAACAGTCAATAATCTGCATAACTTCTTTTAGGAGATTATTTTAGTTTTTAAAGTCTATGGATTTATCCTGTTCATTGGGATAAAATAAAAAGTTATTCAGGAAGCTCCCTTGTGGCACAGCAGTTTAAGGATTTGGCATTGCTGCAGCTGTGGTGCAGGTGCAGCTGTGGCCTAGGTTCAGTCCCTGCCCCAGGAACTTCCCAACATGCCATGGGTGTGGCCAAAAAAAAGTTATTCAGAGAGATTGATGAAAGAATATCCATATAAAAGAAATCATAAAATAGATACTGGAAAATGGTAGTTACATTTGCATGTAGCTAGTTGGCTACATTAACTTTTTCAGTAAATGTTGTTAAAAAAACGAGATACAGTGACTTCTTACTTTTGCACCAATCACCAAGTTCTCTTAAAGATAGAAAAAGCAGGATAAATAATTCAAGCTTTCAAAAGGAAGATTTTTCTCTAAATTTAGTGTCTAATTAATGTGATCGTCACACTCAATGATTTTAGGAAAAATTTTTCCGACTCAAGATGAATTTGAATGTTTATCTTAAGCTCTTCAAGTTTCTTTTTTTCTGTAACAGCTTAGTACTTTTTTAAAACATGGAAACCCAGTGTAATTTTTTTTCTAGGAATAGGGAAGATTATACCATGAAGTAAAGTTTAATTTAGCCATTGATTCAATTCTGAAAAATTCCTAAAATAGTTTAGAATTGGCTTTGGAGTTTATTTTTCATTACAAACATCTTTTTCTCATTTTTCCCCCTGAAAATCCTCAGTTATGAAAAGTCAGGTATGCTTTTTTCTTTTTGTTTTGCATTATCAACAAATGATCAATATTTTCTTCTTTATAGCATCTCCATACTTACAAGCTGTGGATCTTTTGCTTTCTCTTTCTGAGGCTACAAAAGTAAGAAAATGAGACATTTAGTGTTTTCTATTTAAATCTGTAATCTCAATTTCTGTCTCAATGACAGAAGAATACCATCTTCTGTCATTGGCTAGGGTAGTTAACCTGCAGATTTGTAGGTCTTCCTCATTACAAAACAGTAGCCTCATTACAAACTTGATAGGTTTGATTTTACAATGTACTTCTTTAACTCAGTTTGAGTTGATATAGTGAGAGGTATGGGAGTTCAATTTCATTTTTAACATGTTGATATCCACTCATCTCCCCATAATGTGTTAAGAGATCATCCTTTCCTCTTGACCTACAGTACCTCAAGTGTTGATGTGTGAGTGTGTTGATGTGTGAGTGTGTCTCATTTTGCGTGTTCTCTTCTGTTTTGTTGGTCTGTATGTACTATGCGGTTATGATAGCATTATAGTACGTCTTGACACATGGGATGATAAGTCCTCCTTATTTTTTCTCAAGACTGTAGGACTGTTCTTGGTTCCTTGATTTCCATCAAAGTGTCAACTTGGAGATTTCTATTTTTATCATCAGCTTGTCAAGTTAAAAAAAGGCCCACACACTTGTTTGGGATTTTGACTTTTTTAATGTATTGAATCCATATTTCAAATTGGAAAGAAATAGCATCTTTATACAGTAAGAAATGATTTATTCATTGATTATTAAGATACTTTTTTTTTTTTGTCTTTTTGTCTTTTTCCTATTTCTTTGGGCCGCTTCTGTGGCATATGGAGGTTCCCAGGCTAGGGGTCGAATCGGAGCTGCAGCCACCAATCTTTGCCAGAGCCACAGCAACGTGGGATCCGAGCCGTGTCTGCAACCTACACCACAGCTCACGGCAATGCCAGATCGTCAACCCACTGAGAAAGGGCAGCGACCGAACCCGCAACCTCATGGTTCCCAGTCGGATTCGTTAACCACTGCGCCACGACGGGAACTCCTGATTATTAAGATACTTATTAAGATACTCTTTAATGTTGAAAAAATAAAGTCTTAACAATTTTCTCCTTAAAAGTGCTTCTTTCTGACTCTAAAATAATGTAAAAGTATGATATTAGTAGAAAACTGTACTCAGAATTTTTATCTTTTCCCAGGCGAGCAATATACAGTATGATACCCATATGATGGTGGGCAGGGAAGCAAGTCACAGCTTCCAGTCAGCCATGCAGTCATGAAGGGACTCAACCATGGTACTTATGACCATTCTGTAATATACCTTAGGTCCCTATGGCCATTCTGTACCTAAACAACCATCCTGTTTTTATTTTCAGTACAGTATTCAAAAAATTAAAATATTCAACACTTTATTATAAAATAGTCTTTGTTTTAGATGATTTTGCCCAACTTCAGGCTAATGTAATTGTTCTGAGCACATACATTTAAAATACGATGTTCAGTAGTTTAGGTATGTTAAATGAATTTTTTTGACGTAGATACTTTTACAACGGGTTTATCAGGATGTAACCCCATCTTGAAGTAGATGTATCTACTTTATATTTGTTGAGGCTTTGGTTAATGATATATTTTAAAATTTTATTTTTAGCAGTTGCTAGTGTGTAGATGTATAAGATTTTTGCGTAGTTTTAAAAAATCCAGTGATATTGTTAAACCCTTTTATTGAATTCTAGTAATGTATCTGGAGTATTTGGGGGGATTTAAAAATCCACAGTTAGGAGTTCCTATCGTGTTACTGTCACCCACTATGATTATGGATTTGTCTGTTTCTTCTTATATTTCTGTCATCTTTTGTTCTCTGTATTTTGAAACCATATTATAAGGTCATATACAGTTTTATAAGTGAATTGAACCCTTTATCATTAGCAGATGACCTGTTTGGTCTTTAGAAATACTTTTTGCTTTAATATTTATTTTGTCTGGAGGAATATGGCTACTTCAGCTTTCTTTTGTTTATTTTTAGACTTTTCTTCATTTATCTCTTCTTTATTTTGCTTTTAATCTTGATCCTGTCCTTTTAACTTGGGTTTTTCGGGTACAGAAATCAAATATAAATTTTAAATCTAGACAGATTGCTTTAAATGCAGGCTGATTGCTCTTCTTTTTACTTAGTACATTTGATCCTTTTATATATATTGCAATTCTTGATGTAATTGTATTTTCATTTACATCTGTGTTTGCACCCCCAACTTATTTGTGTTATTTGTGCTTCTGTCTCTCTTTTTTTTTCTTTGCTTTTTAGTGTGGCACCTTTGGCATCTGGAAGTTCCCAGGTTAGGAACTGAATCTGAGCTGCAACTGCCAGCCCAAGGCACAGCCATAGCAATGCAGGATCTTAGCTGCGTCTGCATCCTGCACCATAGCTTAGGACATTGCTGGATTCTTAAACCACTTAGCGAGGCCAGGGATCCAACCTGCATCCTCATGGATACTAGTCGGGTTCTGGTTCGTAACCTGCTGAACCGCAACAGGAACTCCTCTCTTTTTGAATTGCTCCGTATGTATATTTTTTTCTCATGAAACTTTCTCTCAGTTTGGAAGTTATATTTTATTTGCATATATATTTTAATAGTTGCCATTGAAATTTTACTCATGTGTATTTAACATAACAAAATCTGAAGTTACACAATGTCTTTATCTTCCTTCTGAATAATATAAACAACTTGATATCACATTAACTCTCTTTAACTTCCCAACTTTAATTCTAGTTTTTAATGTATTTTAATTTTGTGAGTTTGCATTTTTACAACATAAGATATTGCTACTGTTTTTGTTTTTGTTCTCTTCTTTAGAGTTTTGTATGTATTTACCACTTTCTCTACTCTTCATTCTTTCTTGCATCTTTATTTTTCTTGCATCATCTATCTTAGATCACTTTTTACCAGAAATACTGTGATAGTGTGATTTATAGAAAATTATATTTGGTTATTCAAATGTTACAAAAGTATATTTCTCATATATATTTGGTCTTCATGCATAATTCTTAAATCACAGCTCCAAAAACTCTTGGAATTTCCTAAGAGTTGTTATATTAATGAGGTGATTTTGGAAAGCACTTAAGGGTGGGGGCTGGTTGCCAGTGGAGCCAGTTTTGTGCTTAGAGGATTGCAACTTTCATTCCCACCCCCTGTCTTCTGGTGAGGGTGCCGAATCAGTCACCAGTGGCCAATGATTTAATCAGCCATGGCTATGGCATGAAACCTCCATAAACCCCTAAAAGGGTAGGGTTTAGAGAGCTTCCAGATTAGAGAACAGGTGAAGGTGCTAGGAAGGTGGCTCCTGGAGAGGGCATGGAAGCTCTGCATCCTTTCTCCATACCTCGATCTCTTCATCTCATCTATCTGGCTGTTCCCATGTTACAACTTTTTATAATAAACTGGCGATCTAATACATAAATATTTTCTCTGAGTTCTGTGTGCTGCTCTAGCAAATTAATCAAAAGATAGGAGGAGGTTGTGGGAACCTTTGACTTAATGCCAGTCAGGCAGAAGCACAGCCTGGACTGGCATCCTGAGTTGGAGGCGGTGGTGGGGGGTGGGGAGGGGTTGTCACTGCAAACTCCAGTTTGTAGTCATTTGGTTAGAAGCACAGCCTAGGCTTGCAGCTGGCACCTGAAATTGGGGTGTAGAGTGTGTGTGTAGAGGGAGGCGTCTTGTAGGACGGAGCACTCACCTTGTGGAATCTGATGCTATCTTTGGGTAGATAGTTTTAGAATTGAGTTGAATTCTCAGATACCCTGTTGGTGTCCAAAAATTCCTTTTTGGTGTGGGGAAGCCCTCCCTACATAGACACACACACACACACATGCACACTGAAATGGAGTCCCAAAAGAAATATACTTTTAGACTTCCTTATTTAAGAATTTTGCCCTTGTTTTTAATAAACTTTAATTAATCTCTCACTTTACATGTCTAATGTGTCATAGTGGTCCCTACAGTCTGTCATGGTTCTAGGCTGGCAGAGTCTCCACCATCATAGAGCTGTACCATCTGAGACACATGGGCTTACTGGTAGCTGTGGTCGCGGAAGAGAACACTCAACTGGAGGGTCTGTTCCAGGAGTTAAATGAATGCACATCACTTCAGCTAATAGCTTGCGGGTCTGTCAAGCACAGGATGGGAAATGCTTTCTCATGCTTGGTAGGAGAGGAGAAACGGATGTGGAGAATCACTCTGAGACTCTTAGGTAGTTTTTTTCAGTTGTAAAATTGTTGTTATTCTGTTTTCATTTTTTCTCTTCTAGTTTTATTGAGCTATAATTGCCATATATCTGTAATTTTAACATATACAGCATAAGGATTTGACTTACATCATGAAATGGTTATCACACTGTTTAGTGAATATCTATCGTCGTGTATAAACACAGAATTAAAGAAACAGAAAAAATGTTTTCCTTGTGATGAGAAAGCCTGGGATTTATTCTCTTAATTTATATACAACCTACTGCAGTATAAATTACAGTTATTATGTTTTACATTTTATCACTGGTACTTACTTATAACTGGAAGTTTTTACCTTTTTACTGCCTTCACTCAAGTCCTCCCTTGTTGTTGAATGAGATTTTTTTCTATTGAAGTAGAAACCTAGATTGATAGTTATATTCTCTCAACATGATGAAAATGCTGTTTTACTGTCTTTTTGGGTTCCATTGTTGCTGGTGAGAAGTCAGCTGTCATTTAACACATTCTAATGGTAATTAGAAGATTGCAGATGGCTCAAATTCTGCAGTATTTCTTACTTTCAGATTTGTATTTCCAAAGAGCTAGTTATACGTGGGAAATTTCCCTCTCTTTTCTCGATTCTGATCTCCTCCTATAAATGTGAGGGAAAACAAAAGCTTAAAGCTGAGACATACCTGAAGAAGAGAAGCCTCAGGACTTTGAGTATCCTTTCCAACTTTTTAGGACAAATGTTAGCAAAAGGAAGTTTTAAATTTTTTGAATTTAAAGCTACTCATTTAAAAGTTTCCATCAAATTGAAATTAGAATTTAAATGCTCTTTAGCTATACATTGTTTGTCGTCTCCTCACCATCCTTCCACATCTGTGTATCCTCTGTAACAATCTATCATCAGTCTTTCTACCTACTCTGCCTTCTCTTGAATAGAAAGTTGACTTTATATTAATAAGAACCCATTGAAATATGCTGTTGACATATTAGAGAAGGAGATTTTGCAAAATACAACTCGAAAAGGATAGGACAATGAGCTAGGTACTTCTACAATTAAACCATTAAAGTAAAATGTGAGTTACAACAGTCTTAAAAGTTACCTTACTTCATCATACACCAAAGAATTGGAAATAGCTATTTCTGTCTGTGTCAGTGTCGCAAAGCTGCTGGAACAGAAATAAGAGACAATTCCAGAGTGAATGCCAGATGAGTTATGCCAAAGCTAGGCTCTGTTGACTGAGTCAGAGCTGCCACTAGATGTACAAATAGAGTGGAAAGATGCTTATAAGCCATGAAGAGTAATAAGGGGTTCCTTTGAAAACACCTTTTTAAGAAATCAGCTCATTTCACAGTCATCTGGCTTGGTCCGTATTTGTCATCTCACTTGGAATCTCTTTCTGACAGTATTAGTTGTGGTATCTTGCTTATCACCTTTTATAAGTGTTAAGGATCCACATACACTCTTGAGACCCAACAAGAAGAAATAGTGTTGTAAAAATTGATAGACGTTTCACTGTGATTGGTTCCTAAAATTTCAGAGAATCAACTAAATGATCTAAGGGTTGTGTATGTTCCTGATATATTGAAGAACAAAATATGAAGTTAGTTCTATCTATTAAAATAATCTTACCTCTATGTTAAAGAGAATCTAGAGATCTTCCCTCTCCTTCGCTCCATTCCCTTTTTATCATTAGTGAGATTTAGCTTTCTTAAATCTGGATGGTACAGAGCTAGAGCTCCGACTTTTTAATTTTAGTGTGGCTCTAATTCTTACCACTGCTGTTTAAAAGTATCTTAGACAACACGTGTCAAAAATATTTCCCTATTTTATAGTAATGAAATAAGAAGAAGTAAAAAGTTGACTGTATTCCTCATACAAAGTTTAAAAATTTATAATAGCTTTCTGTGATTATTATGGATTATTATTGTAGAGCCAGGGTCATTCAGTCTACTTTTTATTTAGAGACACAGGAAATCATTAATAGAGACCTTTGGTAATGAAGATTGACAGTATGTTGCTCTATGAATCTATGTCTCTTTGAACATTAAGAAAAGGAGAAATTTTAGCTTAATAATTACTCAGGCTTAGCGTTCTAACCAGGTAAAATGTTTAGTGATTGTTATTAAGTGCTGGCACAGGAAAAGGCCAGTTAATGCTTCAAAGTGGTCAGACACGGGCCAAAAACCTCTTTCTGTGTAGCTGAAGAAATGAGTTAGAATTGGGAAAAGAGATGAGCCATAGGAATAATTGTTGAGGAAGCACTTAGTGCTCTACCTATTCAGCTGGATTTCTGTAGGATAAACTAAGTGAGGGGTAGATCCTCCGAGCCATTTATACTAAAACTTCCCTGTTCTTAAAGATTTTGTTGTTATTAATCTTAGGGATAGTTTCGAGGTTGTATCAAAAATGGTAAATTGGTGATTTATCTTCTGAGATTTTTCCTATTTGAGCATGGCTTTTACATCCTGGTGCTTGAAAGACAGTTTGGCAAGACATAAAATACGTGGATAACACTTAAATTTTGTTGCTTTATGGCATTTCATATTGTCTGGTTTTTGTTACTTTGTATCTAAGCTTTTTTTTTCTTTCTGCATTATTTATAACAAAACTAATCAATTTTTGTTGACCTCACATTTCCCAGGATGTGTTTAGCTGTTACTACCTACCCTCGGGCCCATTTATTTTTATTTTTTATAATGATTCTTTCTCAAAACTATCTTTTATCATTTTAATTTCATTTGATTGCCATTTTTAAATTGAGATGTAATTGACATTATAACTGAGGTATTACATTAGCATCGGGGACACAAGATAGTCATTTGATATTTGTTGCATATTACAAAATGGTCACCACAGTAAGTCCAATTAACATCCATCCCCGTATAGACTTTTTTTTGCCTTGTGATGAGAACTTTTAAGATTAACTGTTCAATAAGTTTCAAGTATGTGCTCAAGTATTAACTGTGTTTGCCATGCTGCACGTTACATCCTCATGACTTGGTATGTCTCTTAATCTGACTTATTTCAATTGGTATAATGCCCTCAACGTCCATCAGTCTTCTGACAAATGGCAAGATTTTAGTCTTTTTATGGCTGAACAATACAGTCTTGTAGAAACACAACACATTTTATTCCTTCATTCATCTATGAACACTTAGGTTGTTTCCATTTCTTGGCTATTGTAAATCTGCAGTGAACTTGGGGATGCATATCTCTTTTCCAGTGAGTCTTTTTTGGATAAATAACCAGAAATGGAATTGTCAGATTGTATGTTTGTTATATACATACACATATTTTTGAAGAACCTTGAATTTTTTTTTTTGAAGAACTGTATTCCATAGTAGCTACACCATTTTACATTCCCACCAGTAGTGCACAAAGATTCTCCTTTGTCCACATCCTCACCAACAGATGTTACCTCTTGTGTTTTTGATGGTTGCCATTTTAACTGGCATGAGGCGAGATCTTATTGTGGTTTTGATTTGCATTTCCCTGATGATTAGTGATGTTGAGTATCTTTTCATGTACTTGTTGGCCATCTATATGTCTTCTTTGGAAAAAAAATGCTATTTCGATTATCTGCCTATTTTTTAATTGGATTGTTTGCTTTTTTGCTGTTGAGCTATATGAATTCTTTATATATTTTGAGCTGGATGAATTCTTTGTTTTCGATATTAATCCCTTATCAGATACATGATTTTCAAATGCCTTCTCCCATTCAGTAGGTTGTCTTTTCATTTTTGTTGATGGTTTCCTTTGCTGTGTAGATGCCTTTTAGTTTGATGTAATTCCATTTGCTAATTTTTGCTCTTGTTGCCTTTGCTTTTGGTGTCAAATCCAAAAAAATATTGCCAAGACCAATGTCAAGTTGCGAAACATCTGTTTTCTTCCAGGAGTTTTATGGTTTCAAGTCTTATATTCAAGTCTTTATTTTGTATTAAGTTTTGTGTATTTTAAGATAGTGGTCCAGTTTTGTTTTTTTGCATGTTCTTGTTCAGTTTTTACCAACACCATCTATTGAACAGACTACCCTTTCCCCATTATATATTCTTGACTCCATTATCATAAAATTAATTATATGAGTGGGTTTATTTCTGGGTTCTCTGTTCTATTCAATTATTTTCCACATGTCTCTTTTTATGCCAGTACCCTATTTTTGAGTACTATAGCTTTGTAATATAGTTTGAAATCAGGGAACATGATACTTTCAGCTTTGTTCTTCTTAAGGTTGATTTTGGTATTTAGAGTCCTCAGTATTTCCATACACATTGAAAATTTATTCCTTTTTTCTGTGAAAAATGCCAGTGGAATTTTAATAGGGATTACAGTGAATCTGTAGATTGCTTTGGATAGTGTGGACATTTAAAAAATATTAATTCTTCAGAAGGTGGTTCAAGATGACAGAGTAGGAGGATTGTGGATCTCACGTTCCCCCACAAACACATCAAAAATATAGCTGCATGTGGGATAACTCTCACGGAAAACCAACTGGAAACTGGCAGAAGATCTCTTATACAATCAAAGCTGCAAGAAACATCCCTAGGTAATAGGGTAGGACAGAAAAAAAAAAGAAGAGGCATTAAGACAGGGCTGCTGGTCCTGGAAGGGATTTGTGAAAGAGGGTGGGTCCATCTGGGCAAGCCCTTGCCCTGGGAGCCCTCTGCTTACCAGGAGGTCCACTGGGATAAATAGAGGGGCTGGCGGGACCTGGACTCTCCTTATGAGGACTCTCCTTATGCATGCTGGCTTGCTAGCAGTCAGGGTGGAAAAAGACTGCTACCTTGCAGCAATTATCATCCCAGAATGCTATCTGAGCTGGGCTGAGCTGCTAGTACACATAATGGCTAAGTGCTAAATCTCAAGCAGAAGTGCCCTGGGTCAGGGATTAACTTGGATACACGGAGATAGCCCTGAGGGACCTGGGGTATGGTCTAAGCCTAACCTCAGAGCAGCACGTGAATAGTAGAATATGGGTCTGCCATCAGAGCCCATTGTAAGCCTATGCACAGCTGGGTGGGTATGGCAATGGCAGACTTTGTTGATGTGCTCACCAGGAGGTGTCATAGAATCACATATTTCTGGTAGATAGCCCCTGGGGAGGAGTATGTAGTGATTCCTTTTCCTGTGGGAATGCTGCAGTTCTACTCACCTAATATCAAAGCTTGGGGCTGGATCAGGGGTGGACAGTTCCTAGGAGAGCTCTCCCAGTAGAGGCAACCCAGATCCCAGGTTACAGTATAACCACCTCATTTCCTGCACCTCAGCCCCAGCACTAAACCAGCACTGGTTCTGGGGTGAATACAGCTGAGAAAGGACACAATTTGGGCTGCTTCTGGACAGAGCCATGGATGTCTACAAGGACAACACATAGGTTTGCTGTGACCATATTGCCTCACTTGCTTTTGTGCTTACCTCCTTTGGGACAGAGCATGCACTTGATGGCAAGGGAGCCTTATTGAACCCAACCCTCAGGACTTCTGCCCTGGAAACGAGAATAGACCCCATCTCCAGGAGAGCTGTGATAGCCAAGGAAGAAGAGGCCCTATCCCCAATCCAGGCAGGCTGTGGACATCACAGCATCAATCACACTCACTGTCAAGGTTAATGGCCAACACACTCTGAGGAAAAATATGGCTGACATTCATGGCAAAAACAACCCTCACACCAAAAATGGTAGACACAGACAGTCTACACAGGGGTATGCTCATGTAAAAACACTCGTTTAAGACACATTAAATAATTAAATTTCTCCTAAGTTCATAGAAACAAAGTAAAATGAAAAAGCAGAGCAACAACTCCCAATTAAAAGAACAAGAGAAAATCATTGAAAGAAAAAAGAATGAAATAGACCTCACTAGTCTACTAGACCCCCCAGTTCAAAAAGGAGGTAATAAAATGCTAAAATAATTAAGAAAGACTACTGATAGAAATGCAGATCACTGTAACAAGGATGTTGAAAATATAAAGATGAACCAATCAGAAGTGGGCGATTCAGTTGTCAAGAAAAATCCAATCCTGAAGCAATGAATAGCAGACTTAATAATACAGAATGAATAAGTGGTCTGTAAGATAGAATAATGGAAATCACCCAATCAGAATAGCAGACAGAAAGATAAAAAAAAATGAAAGTAAGATATGAAATTTATGGACTGGTATAAAGTGTGTCTACCTACATATAATACAGGTACCAGAAAGAGAAAGAGAGATGGGGATTGAAAATATATTTGAGGAAATTATGGCTGAAAGCTTACCAAACCCAAAAAAGGAAACAGATACCTGGGTATAGGAAGCACAGAGGGGTCCAAATGAGATGAACCCAAACAGACTCACACCAAGACATATCATAGTTAAAATAGCAAAAGTTAAAGATTAAGAAAGGAGTCTAAAAGCAAGAGAATTGGAGTCAGTTATAAGGAAACTCCTATAAGGCTGTTAGCAGATTTCTCTGCAGAAACTTTGCAGGCCAAGAGAGAGTGGAATGATGTATTCAAAGTTCTGAAATGGAAAAATGTGCAGTGTAGAATACTCTACACAACAAGATTATCATTGAGAATAGATGGGAAGAAAGAATTTCTCAGATGAGCAATAACTAAAAGAATATAGCAATACTAAACCTAACCTGAAAGAAATGTTTAAAGTTTGGTCTTTTCTAAATAGAAAAGAAGCAAAAATCTATGGGAAAGGGAAAATCATAAGAGGAAAGGCAAATAGGTAAAAGAATTGAAGATCACTTAAATAAGCCAGTACATAATCTATATAGTACCAAGAAAAAAATGCAAAATTATATAAAAGTGATTAAACTACATTAAAGAAAAAGGATAAGCATGAAGATGTAAAATAGGACATCAAAGTCACAAAATGTGGGGAAAGGTAGTAAAAAAGGTAGATCTTTTAGGATGTGTTTGAATCTATATGACTATCAGTCTAAAACAAATAAATATAGTTGGATTAACTGAAAACCAAAATAATCCAAAACATACAGTAGATTCAAAAAATCAAAAAAAAAAAGGAACTC
Organism: Sus scrofa; assembly: GCF_054392235.1. Taxonomy (NCBI): domain Eukaryota; kingdom Metazoa; phylum Chordata; class Mammalia; order Artiodactyla; family Suidae; genus Sus; species Sus scrofa. The sequence continues at coordinate 78,618,040 of NC_139387.1, read as the reverse complement.
AAATGTAATACAAACCAGAAAAAAACAAAAAGAAAAAATGAACAAAGAACTACAAAATCAACTGGAAAATTGATTTAAAGGTTTAAAATGACTGTAATTACTTTAAACATCTATGTACTGAATGCCCTAATCAAAAGACAGAATTGATATCCTGCCTTCAAGAGACTCACTTTAGGGCTAAAGACACAAAGTGATTGAAAACGAGAGGATGGGGGGGGGATGGAGCAAGATGGCAGAGGAGTGAGAGGTTGCGCTCACCTTCTCCCACAAATACATCAAAAAAACACATCTATGTGTAAAATGACTCTCACAGAACATCAACTGAATGCTGGCAGAAGAACTTAAACCTCCAAAAAGGGCAAGAAACTCTTGACATAACTGGATAGAACAAAGAAAAAAAGAGAAAATGAGGGGATGGAAAAAGATATTTTATGTAAATGGAAACAACAAGAAAGTGGGGGTAGCAATACTCATATCAGACAAAATTGACTTCAAAACAAAGTCTGTAACAAAAGTATTACACTTGTAAACATATGCACCTATATATAGGAGCACCTAAATATATAAAACAAATACTAACAGACATTAAGAGAGAAGTTGACAGGAATAGAGTAAAAGTAGGAGAGTGTAACACTGGTATCAATGGAAGGTTCTTTCAGACAGAAAATAAGGCAACATATTCTAAATGACACAATAGATCATTTAGCCTTAATTGATAGCTACGGGATACTATATCCAATAAAAACAGAATGCACATTCTTTCCAAGCTTACGTGGAACATTCTCTAGGTTAGACCATATACTAGGTTAAAATACAAGCTTCAGCATATTTAAGAAGGTAGAAACTATTTCAAGCATCTTTTCTGACCACAATGATATGAAACTAGAAATCAACCACAGAACAAAAAGCAAGAAAAAAGCTGTTACATGGAGACTAAAAAACCTGCCTCTAAAAAAATCAATAAATAAAAAATAAACAATAAGACAAAAACAATGGGCCAGTGATGAATCAAAGTGGAAATCAGAAAATACCTTGAGACAAATGACAAGAGGAAGCCTTCCAAAACCCATGAGATGTAGCAAAGGTAATTCTAAGAGGGAAGTTCATAGCAATACAGGCCTTCCTTAAGAAACAGGAAAAACCCCAAATAGAAAAACCTAACCTACCACCTAAGAGAATTAGAACAGAAAGAGTAAGCAAAACAAAGTCAGCAGAAGGAAGAAAAAAATACAGAGAGGAAATAAATAACATAGAGATTAAATCAGAAAAACTCAATAAAACTAAGAGCTGTTTTTTAGAATGGATAGAAATAAGGCAGTAAACCTCTGATCAGGCTCACAAGAAGAAAAGAGAAGAGGACCCAAATAAAATAAGTGAAAGAGGAGAAATAATAGCCAACACTGCAGCAATACAAAATACTATGTTGTACAGTCAGGCTGAAAAAATAGAAAAGTCTATAGAAACATATAGCCTGCCAAAATTGAGTCAAGAAGAAACAGATAATCTGAATAGACTGATCACTAGAAGTGAAATAGAATCTGTAACAACAGCAACAAAAAAACTTGCAAACAAAAGTCCAGGACCAGACAGTTGCAGTGGGAAATTCTAACAAACATATAAATAACTTATACCTATCCTTTTCAAACAGTTCTAAAAGATTGAAGATGAGGGAACACTCCCAGATTCATTCTACAAAGCCACCATCACCCTGATACCAAAACCAAATTAAGAACACTACAGAAAAAGGAAACTACAAGACTAGTGTCTTTGATGACTATAGATGCAAAAAATCCTGAGTAGAATATTAACAGACTGAATACAACAATTATACAAAGGATCATGAACTGTGATCAAGTTTTTTTCACAAGGGTCAAAGGATGGTTCAACATATGCAAATCAGTGTGATACACCACATTAACAAAAGAAAAGACGAAAAAGCATATGGTCATTTCAGTAGACAGAAAAAGCATTTGATAAAAATTCAATATCTGTTCATGATAAAAACTCTTCACTAAAGTTAGGTATAGGAGAAACACATCTCAACATATAAAAGCTATTTATGACAAACCCATGCCCAACGCATTATGTAAAAAACTGAAAGCCTTCCTGATAAATTCAGAAAAAGACAAAGATGCCCATTCTCACCATTTCTGTTCAACATAGTATTGGAGGTCCTAGTCATAGGAGTCTGACAAGAAGTAGTAATAAAATGTATCCACATTGGAAGGGATGAGGTAAAACCATCACTGTTTGCGAGTAACGTGATACTCTCATAGAGAGCCCGAAAGACTTCATACCCAAACTATTAGAACTAATAAATTAATTCAGCAAGATGGCAGGACAGAAATCTGTGCATTTCTTTACTCTTAACAAAGAGAAATCAGAAAGAGAATGTAAAATAATAATAAAAAAATAATAAAAATAATCTTGTTTAAAATAAAAGATGTGACAGACAAGGGGTTAATATCTAAAATAAAGAAACATCTCACAAAACTAAATTTATATTAAAACAAGTTACAGTGCAGTCAACAAATGAGCAGAAGACCTAAACAGACATTTCTCTAAAAAAGACATACAGTTGGCCAACAGGCATATGAAAAGATGGCCAGCATCTCTAATTATTTAGAGAAATGCAATTCAAAATCATAATGAGGTATCACCTTACAATGGCTAACACTGAAAAGTCTGCAAATAATAAATGCTAGAAATGATGTTGAGAAAATGGAACACTTCTGCATTGGTGATGGGAATGTAAATTGGAGCAGCCATTAGGGAAAACAGTATGGAGATTCCTTAAAAAGCTAAAAGTATTACTATCATATGACCCAGCAACTCCAGTCCTGGGTATATAATACTAATTGAAAACACTAATTTGAAAAGATATATACACTCCACTGTTTACAGCAGCACTATTTACAACAGCCAGGGCATTGAAACTACCCATGTTCCCATCAACAGACTATTGGTTTAAGAAGTGTTTATACATATAAACACACACACACATACATACAATAGAAAATTATTCAGCCATAAAAAGGAATGGAATATTGCCATTTGCAGCAACATAGATGAACCTAACAAATAGCATACTAAGTGAAGTTAAGTCAGAGAAAGACAACTATTGTCTTTGGAATGGATAAGCAATGAGATCCTGCTGTATAGCACTGGGAACTATATCTAGTCACTTATGATGGAATGTGGTGGAGGATAGTGTGAGTAAAAGAATGTATGTATGTTATGTGTGACTGGGTCACTTTGCTGTACAGTAGAAAATTGACAACACTGTAAATGAGCTATAATGGAAAAAATAAAAATCATTTAAAAATAAAAAAAAGAAAGGCAAATAGCATGTGATATCACTTATATGTAGAATCTAAGAAATAATACAAAGGAATCTGTATAGAAAACAGAAACATGCCTACATAGAAAAGAAATTTATGGTTACCAAAGAGGAAAGTGAGGGAGGGGGATAAATTAAGTATATGTGATTAACAGATACAAACAACTGTACATAAAGTAGATAAGCAACAAGGATTTACTGCATAGTACAGGGAATTGTATTCATTATCTTATAATGGAAAATAATCTGAAAAAATATGTAAATAACTGAATCACTTTGCTGTATACTTGAAAGTAACTCACTATTTTAAGTCAACTGTATTTCAATAAAAAATATTAATTCTTGGGAGTTTCTGTCATGGCTCAGCAGAAACAAATCTGACTAGGAACTGCGAGGTTGCAGGTTTGATCCCTGGCCTTGCTCAGTGGGTTGAGGATCCAGCATTGCTGTGAGCTATGGTGTGGGTCGCAGAAGTGGCTTGGATCTAGTATGGCTGTGGCTGTGGCATGGGCCAGCAGCTACAGCTCTGATTAGACCCCAGCCTGGGAACCTCCATATGCCCATGGGTGCGACCCTAAAAAGACAGAAAAAAAAATTGATTCTTCCAATCGTGAGCATAGTATATCTTTCCATTTATTTGTGTCTACATTCCATCAGTGTCTTAGAGTTATTAATGTAGAGCTATTTTTTTTTTGTTTGTTTTTGTCTTTTTGTCTTTTCTAGGGCCGTACCTGCCTGTATGGAGGTTCCCAGGCTAGCGGTCCAATTGGAGCTATAGCTGCTGGCCTACACCACAGCCACAGCAGTGCGGGATCTGAGCCACATCTACCTGCTTGGTTAAATTTATTCCTGGGTCTTTATTCATTTTGATGCAATTGTAAATGAGATTGCTTTCTTATTTCTCTTTCTGATGGTTCATTAGTAGAGCATAGAAATGCAACAGATTTCTGTATATTGATTTTGCATCCTACAATTTTATTGAATTCATTTATTAGGTCAGAGTCTTTTGGTAGAGTCTTAAAGGATTTTCTACATATGGTACCATGTTATTTAGAAATAGTGACAGTTTTGCTTCCTTTCCAATGGAATTTTTCTTTTACTTTATTTTTATAACGAGTAATGCATTTACAGGGCTGAAAATATAAAAGATATAAAATGTTTACCAATGACATAACCCAACTCTCACCCTTGAACACCTCATTTCCCACTTCAGTATTCTTCCAGAAACAATCTTAGCAAATGCTGTAATATGCACATATGTGATATATCTGTATAAACTTTTCCCCTTTTTTTTGTGCAAATCAAATAGTACTATTGTGCCTACTATTCTGAATTTTGCTTTTTTACACCTAATATATATTAGAGAGCACTTCATATCCATACATTAAAAGCACCCTCATTCTTTTTTTTTTTAATTTATTTTTTTGTTTTGTTTTGTTTTTTTTAGGGCCAGACCTGTGGCATATTGGAGGTTCGCAGGCTAGGGGTTGAATCAGAGTCTTAGCTGCTGGCGTCTGCCACAGCCACAGCAATGCTGGATCCGAGCTGCATCTGAGACCTACTCTACAGCTCACGGCAGTGCTGGATCCATAACCCACTGGGCAAGGACAGGGGTGGAACCTGTGTCCTCATGGATGCTAGTCAGATTTGCTTCCGCTGAGCTCCAACGGGAACTCCCAGCATCCTCACTCTTATTATGGCTGTGGAGTATGCCATTAGATGGATGTGCCATAGTTTATTTAACTAGTTTCAAAAGTAGCTTTAAATTAATATAACTGGAATTGACAACTCTTGAAACTTCAAATGAAAACAAATTGTAATCATTTTCCAGTGACAGAGGAAACGTTTATACACAAAATAAAGACTAAATTATTATTCCTAGAATAAATACAAGTTTTCCTATTTCAAAAAATTGAGATGTTACATATCTCTACATCAGTGGTGATATTTTTTAAAAAAACAATGTTGACATCTTCTGGTATGTAAGGAATTCCTTTGGAATTATTAGTGGTGTCTTAGGAAATTTGAGACACTCAGGTTGAAACAGTGGTAAATAACTAAAATGAGCTTTGAAAGTAAGTGCTCATGGAGAGTTTCAAAAAAATTAATTTATTGCAATGGAATTATTTATGCACTTCAAGAGGTTTGCTTCTTTAGAGGTGAGTGGGATCCTCTGTAATTATCCAGAAAATTCCTTTCATGGCCTCTCAGCGATTTTGCCTCTTTACTAACCTGGCCCTCCTGCCCGCAGTCCTACTTAAATTTTTCTACTGCTTGATATAGCGAGTCTGCAGTATCAGAGCTGCAGCTGAGGCCTAGGTTACAGGCACAGCAACACTGGATCCAAACCACATTTGTGATCTGAGCTGGATCCTTAACCCACTGAGTGAGGCTGGGGATTGAGCCTGCATCCTCACAGAGACTACATTAGGTCCTTAATCTGCTGAGCCAGGATGGGAACTCCTCCTTATTGATTTTTTTTCTGGATGATCTATTCTTTAAGTGGGTTATTAAATCCCCCTGATATTCTTCATTACCATCTATTACTTCCTTTCTTATTTCTCTTTTCATATTTAGTTCTTCCTATTTTGAGTGCATAAATCCTTAACAAATGTAAAATTCTCTTGATGGGTTGACCACTTTATCAATATTTAGTGTCCTTTTTATCTTTTATTGCAATTTTTATTTGAAAGTCTCTTTTGTCTGATAGAAGTATAGCTACTCCAGCTTTCTTGTGGTTTCCATTTGCATGGAATATCTTTAAATATCCTTTCAATTCTAGTCTTGGTCATTATATCTGTAGTGAGTCTCACTTCAGGTATGTATGGGTCTTATTTTTATTTTTTATTTTTTTAGTCCATTCAGCCACTCCATGTCTTTTGATTGGAGCTTGTACTCTATTTCCATTTAGTCATTAATATGTGTACTTATTTCTCTTTTCTTAATTGTTTTGGCTATTTTGTACTTCCTCTGTTTTTTTTCTTCTTTGCTTGTTCTCTTTCTTTGTGGTTTGATGACTTTCTTTAGGAGTATGCTTTGATTCTTTTGTGTATCCACTACAGGTTTTTGCTTGGTGGTTACTATGAGCCTTACATGTAACGATTTATGTTTAGAACCCTGTATTTTAAGGGGATAACAACTTAAATTTTAATGCATTCTAAAGCTCTTCATTTTATTTTTGATGTCACATTTTACACCTCTTTATTTTGTATATCCCTTAACTAATTATTGTATTTGCAGTTGTTTTTATTACTGTTTTCTTTTAACCTTTATATTAGTTTTATAGGTGATGCATATGCTACCTTTACTATATATTTACCTTTACTAGTGAGACTCTTACTTTCATATGTTTTCTAGTTACTAATTATTAGTACCATCTTTTCAACTTTAAAATCTTTTTAACATTTCTTGTTAGTTTAGTGGTGATGAGTTGTTTTTTTTTTTTGCTTTTTAGAGCTGCAGTTGCAGCATATGGAGGTTCACAGGCTAGGGGTCTAATTGGAGCTGTAGCTGTAGGCCTACACCACAGCCAAAGCAACAGCAGATCCTTAACCCACCGAGTGAGGCCAGGGATCGAACCTGCAACCTCATGGTTCCTAGTCGGGTTCATTTCCACTGTGTTACGACAGGAACTCCCGTGATGAACTTTTTTAAGGCTTTTGCTTGCTAGAAAACTTTTTCTCATTCATTTCTGAATAATAACTTTGCCAGGTTGAGAATTCTTGGTTGAAACTCTTTTTTTTTTTTTTTTAAGTCACTTTAAATATATTATGCCACTTCCTTCTGGCCTACAAAATTTCTCTTGCAAAATACAATATTCTTATGGAGATTCTCTTATATGTAACTAGCAGGTTTTCTCTCACTGCTTTTAAGATTCTTTCCTTGTCTTTAACTTTTAACATCTCAATCGTAATATGCATTGGTGTGCTTTTCTTTGGGTTCATCTTATTTGGTAGTCCAAGCTTTCTGGATCTGGTTATTTGTTTTTTTCCCCAAAGTTAGGAAGTATTCAGGCATAGTTGGTTTAAATAATTTTTTTGCACCTTTCTTTCTTCCCCTTCTATTCCTATAATGTGAATGTTAGTTCACTTGATGTTGTGTCATTAAGTCCCTTATCTTCATTTTTAAAAATTCTTTTTTTCATTTTGCTGATCTGTCTAGGTGAATTCCATTGCTTTATCTTCCAACTCACTGGTCTATTCTTCTAACTTCACCCATGCTGTTAAACCCCTCTAGTATATTTTTCAGTTCAGCTGTTGTATACCCCATCTCTGTGACTTCCGTTTGTTACTTTCTTATGTTTACTGTCTTTGTTGAAGTTCTTGCTGTGTTCACTTTTTAACTCTTTATTTGGTCACTTACTTATCTCTATTTCATTAAGTGTTGTTTTCCTGAGCTTTTATCATTTTTCCTTTCATTTGAAACATATTTCTCAAATTATTTCTTCTCTTTCTTTCCTTCCTTCCTTCCTTCCTTCCTTCCCTCCCCTACCCTGCCTTCCTTTGCTTTCCTCTCTGTGTTGGTTTCTAGGTATTAAATGAATAAACCATTTTTATCACTTCACTATTGGCCTTGTAAAGGAAATGAACCTTACCAATCATTCAACCCTGTTCTAGATCTTGGTTGTTTCCTAAACCTTTTTGATTGTCCAAGCAGCCTATTTTATTTTTCATGGCTCCTTGTAGTTGAGGGCGCCAAGACCAGTCAGTGTCCCAAAGGTGAGGCTCTCAGTCAGCACCTAGATTCAGGCTGATTGGAAGGCAGACCCTGAGGCAACTGCTTTTAAAGAGTGTAGGTATATCGCCATGTGGGACTGCAAGTTTAACTGCTGTGAGCTCTCTGAGGCAGGTGATCTGGAGATGTCCTGGGGCAGCAGTTGTAAAAAACAGGGCTTCAGTCAAGTGTACTGGCTCCTTTCTAGGAGATAACAAAACACCTAGTAAGGCAGAAATAGAGTGCAAAAATGTTGTTGTTCTCCATTCTACCATCCCTGAGAACACCTCCTTAGCCTCTAGTTGTGTGCCAAAGCTGAAGCTTGCCCCAAGGCGCATCCTCCATGACTAGCAAGTGGGTTTCTTCTTCTTCTTTGTGTTTGCTGCCCGACAGCATATAGAGGTCCTGGGCCAGGGATCAGATCCTAGCCACGGTTGCAGCATTGCTGCATCCTTAACCCACAGTACTGGGCCAGGGACTGAACCTGTGTCACAGAGCCCCCAAGACACCTCTGATCCTGTTGGGCAGTGGCAGAAACTCCAACAATTAGGCTTCTTTCATAGAAAGACTAGGGGTATGTTTCAGTCTGCTGTCTCTGTTGTCCGCTGCGGGTGGCAGCATGCCAAGCACCGTTATTTTTATTGTTAAAGCCCCACGGCACCCAGCAGCTCAGACTCCCTCCCCACCAGAGCTGGGTGATCATGGAGTATCTGGTAGGTAGCAGCCATACAAACCAGTGCACCAGCCATACAACTGAGGGAACCCAACAGGTATAAGGGCTCTCCTTGGAGAGATTCTGGTGCTCTGGAGTCCTGCGGAGGGAGAACGTGAAGTTAGTAATCTCCCTCCAAGGTCTCAGGAAAGGTTTATAGTCAAACCTTAGATGTTATGTTTAATTAGAAGCCTGCCCTCAGGCTGCTGCTATGATGGCACACTAATGGGCCTCTTTGACACAAAAATTGAGCTCCTGAGCCTGTTGCCTCTTCCTGTGCCCAGGGGTGATAGCTGTTAAAGGAGTCTTTCTGAAGGTTGCAGTCCTGTGGGACCCAAGAGCCCAACTCCACTGGCCAGCAGAGCCAGGTGTCATGGAGGCATTCATCTCCTGGCAGTAGCCACAGAACTAAGGGCATCAAACAAGGACATAAGCTCCTTTCTGTAAGACACTGGTGAGCTGGAATGAGGCAGAGGGAGAGCACAAAAATTGCATTCACCAGCCTTTGTTCACTGACAGTCCTTCTCTGGGCCCTATACATGTGTCAGACCGGAAGGCAGCCCCTCAGGCCAGAGCTCCTGGACAGGCAAATAGGCTTATTTCTGAGAAACGCTGGGATGTGTTTCAGCCTGCTGTCAGTGCAGGGCTCTGAGAGTGGCAGTCTGCCAAGAACTGTCTCTCCAATTGTTACAATTCCTTGGGACCCAGGGACACAAGCCCCCTTAGCCTCAAGAGCCGGGAGCTTCAGGAAATCAGGGGCATTCCCTGGGTGGCAGCTGCAAAAAAGTGATTGTGGGTTAAAAACAGGCTCCAATGTTTTTATGTCTGGATATCTTCCTCTGGGAGATACTGGAGCTCTGGAGCATGGCAGAGGGGGAGTACAAAGATGGCACCTGCTGAGAAAAGGAAAAAAGGAAAATAGAAGAAAGAAAAGAAAAAGAAAAAAGATCAAAAGTGGAAAGAAAAAGAAAAAGATGACTGGCTTTAGCAAGGCAGGTGAGAACGTGCAAAACGGCACCCACTGGCTGGAGCATTAAGGTGGGAACATAAAGAGTAAGGGTGAGTGGGAGATGATGCCTGCCAACCTTAGCAAGGCAGAGACAGAGGGCAGGAAGATCGTGTCCTCCAGTCTGCATCCCCAGAGAGTATCCCAGGTGACCCCCGACCCTTGCAGCAACACTTTAAGAGTAGAAAATGAGTCTCTTTTTTGTATAAATTCTGGTCACTTTTCAAAGGACTGATTCTCTGCTGGGCCCTGGTGGGTGAGTCTATGCATTGGCCCTTGAAGAGCCATTCCTCAGTTCACCCCAGCCCCAGGGGTCTGTGGGTATGAGGCCTATTAGTCTTCCAAGCTAGATGTTTTGGGCGCTCATCTCTCAGGTGCATGTCTTAAAAGTTAGGGTGCCCAGTTTTGTTTGTCTTGCAATTTTGTGCCTAATTTTTGTTCGTTCGCCTGATGTGAAATGGTTGCTCTGACGGTTTTTGTTTTTTGTTTTTTCCCAGAGGAAATTGCTTTTTGTATACAGGTATAGATTTGGCGTGTCTGTGGGAAGAGATGAGTTCCAGATATTCTTAGGTCACTATCTTAAACTGGAATTTCTCCTGTTCAGTCTTGGAGAATATCTCAAATTGATGTTCCATACTAATTCAAACTTCAGATATCTTCATCTCTGTAATTTACTGCTTCCAACATGGTGTTTACTTTTGTAATTGTTTACATATTCTATTAAAATTTTAGTACTCTTGCAGTCATTTCTTACCCTACTTATTTCCCTTTTTAATTTCATTGTTATTATTTTTTATGTAAGCCAATTCCTTCCTCCTGGCTCTCTGTTCCTGTTTTTTAGGTAAGGCTCGACCCTATAGAGAGCAGCTTAAACATTTTTAGTGGGGTGTTTTCATTTATTATTTTACTACTTTAATGTCTTCTTTAGTAGTTGATTCTGTTTTACTCTTCAACCCTTAATATCTATTGGGTAAGTATTTTTATAGCTAAATTCTAGCCCTGGGCTTATCTTATTATGTGTACATTTCTTATGAACTTTATCCATACTTATTCAATTACAATCTGTATTTAGGTGGTTCACAGCCTTTTAGCTTCAGTTTAGGTCCACATTCTTGTTGTCCTTAGAACAGTTAGCTCTGAATGTCACACAGAGCTAAATATGACAAAGCATTGCTTTTGTTGTTGTCTGCTAAATTCACTACCTTGAAGAAAATATATCAACTTCTTAGTAACCTTTGTGCATTCCATTTGTGTGTGTAAAAGCATACTGCTTCTGCTTTTGTAGCATTTCATACATCTTTCTCTTAAAACCTCAAAACTTATTTATTTATTTATTTTTTGTCTTTTTGCCATTTTTCTTGGGCTGCTCCCATGGCATGTGGAGGTTCCCAGGCTAGGGGTCTAATTGGAGCTGCAGCCACCGGCCTACGCCACAGCAACGCAGGGATCCGAGCCACGTCTGCGACCTACACCACAGCTCACAGCAACACCAGATCCTTAGCCCACTGAGTGAGGCCGGGGATCGAACCCGCAACCTCATGGTTCCTCATTGGATTCATTAACCACTGAGCCACAATGGAACTCCTCAAAACTTAATTGTGAGAAATGTCTTACATATCTAATAATTTCTGTATTTGACCTCTCTCTCCCTAAAGAAATTTTTTCCTTCTCCTCTTTGTTACATCTGTGTGTTCCAAGAGGATTTCTTTCTTCTCCTTATCTGAATGTTGACGCTTAAAATGATTTTGTGCTATAAGGGTGTTAAACCAGTGTCAAGATTGTTGTATTTGGCTACATAGGAGTATGTTTTGTTTCGCTGTTTTTGTTTTTTTTCCCTACAAAGTGTATTGTACCTTAGTTATGTAAACAGCTTTATACCTTTTATCTTATGCTCAATCAGCTTCTGTATTTATGGTAACTTCCTAGCTTTTGTGAGAAGTTTGAGGCCCCTTAATGGAAAAGAATAGTTAGATTGAAAATATTTGCAGTATAATGAGTTAAAGCTACCCATAAAGACTTATGGGGAAAAAAAATTCCAAGTTATAACCAAATTTTAATAGTGGTTATCTGTAGGTACTGTGATTAGGGGTGATTTTTACTTCATGGTAGTCTCCAGCTTTTCCCTAATGAACAATGTATTTGGTATAAAAGCACTCTATTAATGCCAATTTAAAAGGATATTGTTTTGTGTAGGCATCCCATAGTTCTAAGCAACAGCTGTTAAGTCCAGATCTGTGCTTGACACTTAGACAAATTATTGTTCAGAAGATACATGAGATATGAATGAGATTCCATTAAAGGACTTGTAGTCCTGCTTTGAGAAACAATGTAATACAGTCTCTACTGAGATGTAAAAAAAGGACATAGGCAGATCAATAGAATAATCTCGTTATTAATATAAAGGAAGAAGCCATTTAGGCTGTGAGAGACTGCACTAAGTTGAAATGATGATATGTTTATAGTGCTCCAGTTAGAAGCTTTTTAACACTGTAGCACATAAACTCTGCTACTTACTCCCCTAGATAGAATTTTTCTCATAACCTGGCTCCTCTGTTATAGGCACTTTGTGTTGGATATATTTTCATCACTTTGGGGCTTAATCCTCTTTTGAGTTGTCCTGCAGTTTTATGAGTGTCTTAAGCCTTATTGTTTGAGAAAGAAACAAAAACAAAAGCAGAAACAAAAAGTGAATTCTAAGGTGTTAATAACCTGGTAAATGTAGATACTTGACTGTTTAGAAGAATGCAGACATACCGGTCCTGGGCAGGACAGTCCAACTGAAACAGCTTTAGTGAGGGATCCTATTTGTTTAGATGCATTCTTTTTCTTTTTACTGATTTTTTTTTCTTTAGAGATCACATAGCAATAATTTACAAAATGAAATTAGGACAACATAATCCTTCTTATTCAAGAAGCATTATTATTAAAAGGTAGCTTCATATGCTTCTAAGAAGCTAATTAGTTGCTGCCTAGCTTATCATGCTGAGAGGCTGCTGTGATTCACGGGTATTTACCCATCCCAACAGGATTTTCTAATGCTATTTGGTTATGAAATTATTTATACTTCTGACTCAGGCTTTAAAAGGGCTTCCAGCAGTTTTTGAAAGCCAACTTTTGAGCTCGAGAGCGTTTTGTGCCATTTATGGTGAATCAGCTTGGCAGTATGAGAGTGTGTGAATTGGGTTGCACTGCAGTGCCTGAGCTGCAGTTTTCTGGTCATACTCCTCAAGCTAAACATGATAATGAGTTTTCATTGATGTGGACCTTTTTATCTGGTGAGAAATCAAACTTTTAAAAAATATTCCAGAACAGCACCAAACCGTATTTTTGCAGTTGTGTTTACTCTAATAAGCTGTTAACAAGAACTTGTTCTACTATGTTCTTAATGTTAATTTCAATTCATGACTTTAGTGTAGATAATTACAAATTTGTTCTTTCTTGATGAGATATTTATTTTATTTGATTAGCGATTAGATGAGGGCAGAAATCAAAAGCTCTTTATAGAGCTAAATTTTCACTATCATTAATTACATCCAGTTTTGAAGCACTTCGTTCTTAGTTTGGGGGATTTCATACTGTCCTTCACTAGTATAGTTGAAGCTTTGTTGTTTCCCCAAAGTGGAAAGGCAGTTTTGGGGTGACATGGCCTTAATGTCCAAGGTTTTTCCCGAGTGGGCATCATGTTGAGAAATCCACAAGTTTGTGTCTACATAGGTTGCTGTTTGACAGCAAAGTGAGTAAACAAGGTCTGTGCTTAACATATGCACATTGGACAGACGTGATTGTAGTGAACTTTAATCATCGGCATTCTTTTGTAGTTCTCCATTTTCATAAAGCAGTTTTATGAAAACAGACCTTAGACTTGTCTAGCTCAAAATTCAACAATCACATTCACTTCTCATTTTTCTTAGTAATTGACCTGAGGTCTTTAACATGACACCTGGTGGCAGTAAGTCACATAGCAGGCAGTAGCAGCAAGGAAGAGGTAAGACCCTCCTGCCCTTCAAAGCTCATGTGCACTCACTCAGGTAGCAGGGCCAAAAAGAAAATGTTGCCGAGGAATTTCCAAAGGGTCACAGTCTAAACGGAGGCATGGCACTCCGTCCTCCAGTGACATGTTACAAAGATTAGGGGACCTGAGTTGATGAGATCCGCTTTGACATTAGCTTGCTATATGACTTTCTGAAAACCTCTTCTTATCTATCTCAGGCTGGGTTTCTTTACCTTTCCTAAGCGGATAACGAATGATACCTGACCACCTTCCTGTTGACAGGATGACCTTACAGAGAATACAAAACAGTAACACAAAAAGATTGTAGACAGTAATGTAGTACTCAGGCAGAGGTAGATGCTTGCTGGTCAGTCCTCTCTCTTCCTCCTTAAATACTGGAAATTTTTAGGACTCAGTTTGAGACATTCTTCTCATGTTCCATTTCTGGAAATCTCATCCATTCCCGTGGTCTCAGTTATGCGTACAGTCCACACAGAACCATCTTTTCAGCTCCAGATATTTGTATAACTCCCAAACTCCACTGGGCCTAGTCTCAGTTTGGAGTTGCATGTAAAGAAATAGAATCTAGCAATTAAAAGTAATTAAATAGTAATACTACTCCTTACTTGGGTCTCCAAGAATATAAGAGCAGGGAGGCTATAATTCAGCAATATTTCAGGACATCTCTTTTATCCACCCCACCTTCCCCCCACACAAGTCAAACCTCCTTTAGTTCCTGTGTTACAGGTTCCCATTTTTCCTTTACTGACCCTGAGATTCTCACTCAGAACTCCCTCCGCTATTTTTTCATTTGAATTTCTTACAAACTAGATTTACTCCATCTCTACTGCTGCCACTGCTCTTGTTGTTCCTCTGAAATCAATTTTCCATACTCTGACCAGAACGATTCTTTAAAATGTGAATTTGATCATGCCCTTGCCTCCTTCACACTGTTCAAAGGCTTCTGAGAACCAGGCCCTTAGCATGGCCTCTGAGATCCTATGTACTCTGGTTGGTCTCTGCTTATGTCTTTAAAAATAGTCTCCTCCTCAACAGGATGCATTTCTTCCTGCCTCAAGGCCTTTGTCGAAGCCATCACCCTCTGCCCCCTCCACCTCCTCACCCAGTGTTTCTCTGACTCCTAAGTCTGGTCCCAGTCCCTTTGCTGTAGGCCCTTGTTCCCCCCACTTCCCCTTGATGAGCTCCATCACACTTGAAATCTGATTACTTGTTCAAACATGTTTTGCCCCATAAGATCCTAACCTCCATGGGGCCAGAGGGCATGCCTCTCTCCTGTTGCACTTCGCCCCCCACGTTAGCACAGTGCTCAGCTCAGATTGAGTATTTGGTGAATGCTCACTGATGAAAGGATCCTTCTTCCATGATTTGGGCTTTGTCTGCGTCTCATCTCCATACGTAGTCTGCGTCATACCCCCCCTGGGAAAACCTCATGTCATTTCATACTTTTTAAAGCTCATGTTCTTTTCTGCAGAACTGACTTCCCAGTCTTTCCCAGCTACTACCTAGTCATGGTCCACACCACAAGAGAGAGCCCAATGTGTGGCTGCACTCTGACCCTTACTATGGTATTTTGAAATTATTTATTTGATTGCAGGTTTTTTTTATGAGTAGGGCCATGTGTGGCTTCCTTGATGGCAGGGACACTATTTTGTTTACATATGTGAATATATTGATAATCCCAGCAGCTAACAGAAGTCACACTGAATCAAAAAAGCCCTGTACTCGTAAGTAGAGGTATTACAATAATGGAAATAATTGCTGACATTATTGATTACTTTCTGTATGCCAGGCATCCTTTTAATTTCCTTTGCTCTAATTCATTCAATCCTGTCGACGTCTGTTTTATTTTTCCAATTTGTAAATGAACTGGAGAACCAGAAAGGTTAAGTAACTGGTACAGACTTAACCAGTTCATAGTGGCAAGGCTGGAATTTAAATCCCCTGTCTCCAGAGCCTACCCCTTCCCTATAGTCTAGTGCTTTCAAAATTGACTTCTAGAATCTCACTCTCTGGTTCAAATTCTTGTTCTTACCCAAGTGACCTAGGTTAAGGTCCTTCACTGCAAAATGGAGATAATTATATGTCCTTTCTACGGATGTTCTGAGGATTAAAAAAAAGTAATCACTCCATGTGAAATATCTAATAGGATGTAGGCAATTTTAACAGCTTAAGTCAACACGAGTACTTGTTAGATCTTTCGGCGTTCTTTGCAACTCTAAATCCAATGAGTCTGTCTTTTTATAGTTTAGTCTGTTTCCTTTGCCATTACCTGTTACTTTTCAATGTTCCGGTGTTTATTTTTAATAATCAACATTTATAAATGCCTCGGACATCTCTACCGTTGCTAGCAAATAAAATCTAAGGGCTTTGTGAAAAGCATGTGCTGTCTGAAAAAACCAGTCCTGATTTCCCATGCCGAAATCCCCAGCTAGGTGTCTGAATAAATATCTTTGGCTGGAGAGAACAACTGAATAACAGCCAGATTAAAGCAGAGAAAGAAATCTAAACAATTGCTTGTCTGACTTTGAAAGTTTATTGAGATGTTCTAATTGTAAATGAACTAAAAAGAATATGCAACCAACAGGTCAACATGTGCAGGAAATGTTTCCTCTTTCCAAGATAGCTGAAGGCTAATTTAGGGTACACTAAGCTATGAAATTGATTAGCAGTCAGATGGAAACTTTCAGTTGTTTAGGTGATGACATAATTGCTAAGACTATTCATACATTTTATGAAACTCCTAAAATCATTTGAATCCTCTCATCATCACTGTATATTGACAAGCACTACAGTGGTAAATGAAGCAGAGTATGTAGTTCTGAGAACTTAATGATCTGACTTGTATGCTAACTCAGTAAGTACTTGCCAGTAGTTATACAACAATCCAGTCAGTGTTCTAGAAGTAGATATATGTGTTATTTATATAAATCTTGTTGATCTGTTCATTTGCTTTGTTCAAAGATAGAACAAAGGAAATAAAAACATAGCAAAGAATATTTAAAGTAGATGATACTGGAGATGATTGTGACATCAAGAGGGAATTTACTTCATAGAATAAATACCAGAGAGTCCAAAACACTTGATAGAGGTGAATCTCTGTGACTCCCCACATAAAATGGGAAATAAAAGATGACTCTGTGACTTACAGTGCCCATAAACTAACACACATCAGTTCTTGAAAAGTATGACTATTGCAGCTTCTGAGTCTAGAGAGAAATGTCTCCCGTTGTTGGAAGGTGGTAAATAACATCTTTTCAGCCCTTGCCAGAGAACACAGCAACAGTTTCTTAGTGCTGCCGTCTTCAATACAGGCTGTTTTTTGGGGCATCATAAAGATCACTTCATTAAAAACAATTCTACATGGATCTGTTATGCAACCCATTGATGTTCTGGCTTAATCTGGGGATCAGTTTATAGTATCTACAGATACAAAGAGATTAAATTGTTTTAGACGATCCTGCTTAATTTTTTTTCACTATGCTTTTGGTTAGCAGTTATTACATATTAGATTTAGAGTAAATAATTAGACATACCTGGACATTGGAAGCACCACTGAGGAATGAGCTGGAAATAATAAGAAAATTATTCATTTTCCTTTAAGAAATAATTTAGGATTGGCTCAAAGTTGCGTATCATAGAACTGTAGTTTTTTTTTTTTTTTTGTCTTTTTGCTATTTCCTGGGCTGCTCCTGCAGCATATGGAGGTTCCCGGGCTAGAGGTCTAATTGGAGCTGTAGCCACCAACCTATGCCAGAGCCACAGCAACGCAGGATCCGTGCTGCGTCTGCAACCTACACCACAGCTCATGGCAACACCGGATCGTTAACCCACTGAGCAAGGGCAGGGACCGAACCCGCAACCTCATGGTTCCTAGTCGGATTCGTTAACCACTGCGCCACGACGGGAACTCCAGAACTGTAGTTTTAAAAATATGTGGTGAACTTCAGGATCACTTGGAGGATTTTTAAAAGACAGGCTCATCTTGCACCTCTTTGGTTTTCTACTTAATAGGTTGGGGAGGGTGAGTTCCCTTATGTTTATGGGTTTTTTTAAAGCCACACAAGAGATTCTAGTGATCAGTGAAGTTTGAGAATTGCTGCCATACACAAATGAACCTTTCTACAAAGCAGAAATGAACTCAGACATGGAGAACAGACTTGTGGTTGTTAAGAGTTGGGGGGAGGGAGTGGAATGGACTGGGAGTTTTGGGTTAATAGACACAAACTATTACATCTAGAATTATAAATAACAAGGTCCTACTATATAGCATAGGGAACTATATCCAACCCAGGGATAGACCAGGATGGAAAATGATATATATGTAAAATAGGAGTTCCCGTCATGGTGCAGTGGTTAACGAATCCAACTAGGAACCATGAGGTTGCGGGTTTGGTCCCTGCCCTTGCTCAGTGGGTTGGGGATCCAGCGTTGCCGTGAGCTGTGGTGTAGCTTGCAGATGCGGCTCGGATCCCACATTGCTGTGGCTCTGGTGTAGGCTGGTGGCTACGGCTCCAATTAGACCCCTAGTCTGGGAACCTCCATATGCTGCGGGAGCGGCCCAAGAAATGGCAAAAAGACAAAAAATAAATAAATAAATAATAATAATGTTTATGTATGTATGACTATGTCACTTTGCTGTATAGCAGAAATTGGCATAGCATTGTAAATCAACTATAATTTTAAAAAAAGTCTTAGGAGAGAATTGCTGCCATAGATTATTCTGTATTAATTTTCTATAGAAAAAAGTTTAAAATAGATATAACCAAATATACCTTATCCACAAAACCATCTATTTTATAGTTAATATCATCTGTTTTTGAAGACTAAATTCCCAAAGTACTGTCCATTGTAAGCTGTTTCTGAAATGTATATCTAGCCAATTGAATAAGGTAATTATGTGCATTTCTATTAGTAAATTAAGAATTTTGGCGTGTCTGCTGGAAATGATGACTTTGAATAGTTAATATTGTATTTGGGGATGATTTTTTTATTCTCATCATTGATTACATTTCCATGTGGACTAACAATATTTCAATAATTATCTTCTATCTAGAGAGCACTTTCCTATTTTTAGTCTTCAAAAAGTTATAAAGTATTCTTACATGCATTCTAAAGTTATCTGGGATCTCTAGAGGGACTTTCATTTGTAGATGTTCAGGTGAAAATATGAAAAATGATACTTAGAGATTGGTATCTCATGTCTTAATCTTCAGTAGTCACTAGTTATAAACAAAATCTTTAAATATGTGGTAAACGTTTGTTTAAAGTAGAAAACCAAGCCCGTGTGTGTGTGTGTGTGTCTTCATCTAAATATCTATAGCAGAAATCTTGAGTAAATATCTAACGTTTACTTTCTGTTGTTGCTTTCCAGGTATTGCTTCTATGACGGTGCCCGTGTATATCGCTGAGGTCTCACCCCCCAATTTAAGAGGTCGGTTAGTCACCATTAACACCCTCTTCATCACGGGAGGGCAGTTCTT
Source organism: Sus scrofa (assembly GCF_054392235.1). NCBI lineage: Eukaryota > Metazoa > Chordata > Mammalia > Artiodactyla > Suidae > Sus > Sus scrofa. The sequence continues at coordinate 78,598,777 of NC_139387.1, read as the reverse complement.
TGCAAGTGTTGTTGATGGAGCCTTCAGTTATCTCCAAAAGGATGGATGGAGGTCTGTAAATAGTTCTTACATTTAATTTTCAAATAAGTTATGACTTTAGGGCACGGAAGAAAATTGAGAAATGATACGAAAAATATAACTGGATATTTTGAGTCATTGTAGCCAATTTATAAATGATGGTATTCAGCAAAATTGAAAGTGGACAAGAAGCTGATATTTATTTTAATGATAGGGAATCTACCATTAAGAATTGATATTTACAGGATTTTTTTAGCATTTCTTACACTGTGTGTAATATTTTGCAATATTGATCAAAAAAAGGAATGCAGTAGTCAATGTGGATGGAGTTTTTGAATTGTATCAGTGGTAAGTGTTTATGAACTGGGGATAAAATGAATGTCATTTTGGGATTTAGAGAGCTGCATTCTGATCTGAATGAAAGAAAACTCAGTTTTTAAAGGTACAGATTTAGCTATGTAAAAGGATGTTTTATGATATATGTAAATCTTAAAATAGAAATTATTTCTTGATCATTATTTGGCTTACTTTTTTAAGTTTTATTGAATTATAGTTGATTTACAAGGTTTTGATCATTTCTTTGTCCAAACAATGAAGTTATTTAGCCATACATATACGCATATCCATTTGGCTTACTTTGAATCAAAAGAGATAAGAAAAATGCTTTTAAACCTGCTTTAAGTGTTTTCAAACTGAATATCGTAAAACAAACTAATCTTATGTTAAAGCTGAAAGATAGTATGGGCTCTGGATTTTGATATACTTCCTGGTATTTGAAACATCAGATTCCTGTAATCCTTCCAGCGCTTTACATTTTAATAAAATTTTCTTGTACTCTCTATAGACTCTGGAGACCAAATATTCAACAAGACAGACTCTAGTGCTTCTTTACCTGGTGCTTATTGAAGTTAATTCTAAACAGCTGAAGAAACAGGGTCTGCTTCTATGTGTATGTAGGGAGTTTTTTTTATATATAAGGAGCACAATAAATTGCATGGCTTAAGATGAGCCATTAAAGACTTGCACTGATAAAGTTTTGTTAAAAGTCATTTGAAACTCACTGAAGCCGGTTAAGGCCCACGTTTGTGTTTGTTCAGGACCATTAAAGAGAGGACAGATTTCTTTAAAGCAGCAGCTCTGTTTGCAGATGTTGCTAAATGACCTTCTACCTCGGAAGGAATGAATCTCTGCCAAAATGAGAAATTCCTGAAAAATTGAAGAAGCAAGAAACTTCATCTTTCTTTTCTACTCTGTAGAAGAACAGAAAGAGGGAGATGATAGCTTGTTATCAGCATAACCTGATATTTTGAGTTTTTCTTGGAAGCTCAATGGAAGTTAGTCTTTCAGCCCCACATAAGTTTTAAGAAGATCTAAATCATCTATTTACATTTTGTTAAAAATTGTTAAAAATTTTATTAACATAACTAATATATATCTACTTTCATTAAAATTTGTTTTTAATTGGAACCAAAGTACATTTTAAATATAACTATTTTTATTTAAGTATTTGTTTTTAAAAGCTAAGCAATATATTTAAACTAAAAAACAAAATTTACCCATTTCCCCTGCCCCCACCCACCACCTTTGGAAACCCTCAGTCTGTTCTCAGTATAGATGAGTTTAGTTTTTTGTTTCCTTTTTGGTTTGGTTTGGGGTTTTTTTTGTTTGTTTGTTTTGATTCTCATATAAAAAAGCCCATATGGTATTTGTCTTTATGTCTGACTTATTTCACTTAGCATAATGCCCTTGAGGTCCATCCATGTTGTTGCAAATGGCAAGATTTCATTCTTTTTCATAACTAAGTAATATTCCATTGTGTGATACTCCACATTCTCTTTATTAATTCACCCATCAACACTTGTACAAGCTTGTTTCCTAATCTTGACTATTTTAAATAATGCTTCAGTGAACATGGAGATCTTTTTTGAGTTAGTATTTTCATTTTCTTCAGATAAATACTTAGAAGTGGAATTGCTGAATCTTACGGTAGTTCTATTTTTAATCTTTTTAGGAACCTCCATACTGTTGTCACAGTGGCTGTATCAGTTTACATTCCCACTAAGGCACAAGTGTTCCCTCTTCTACACATCAATACTAACAGCTCTGATATCTTGTCGTTTTTGATAATATCCACTTCAGCAGGTGTGAGGTGGTCTCAATTTGCATTTTCTTGATTGTTAGTGATGTTGAGCATCTTTTCATGGACCTGTTGGCCATCTGTATGTGTTCTTTGGAAAAAATGTCTGTTCAGATCCTCTGTCCATTTTTAAATTAGATTGTTTGGTTTTTTGCTGTTGAATGTGTATGAATCTTTTATTTATTTTGGAAGTTAATCTCTTGTTAGATACACGATTTGCAATTTTTTTTTTCCCATTTAGTAGATTGCCATTTCATTCTATTGATGGTTTCCTTTGTTGTGCAGAAGCTGTTTAGGATAATGTAGTCCCACTTATTTTTGGTTTTGTTATTTTTGCTTTTGTACTCAAATTCAAAATTTATCTGCAAGACCTCTGTCAAGTAGCTTACTGTCTGTGTTTTCTTCTAAGAGTTTTATGGTTTCAGGTCTTATGTTCAAGTCTTTAATCCATTTTGAATAATTTTTATCTATGGTACAAGATTCATTCTTTTGCTTGTGGCTCTCCACTTTTCCCAACATCATTTAAATATAGCTATTTAGATACCTTTTCTCACTACTGGTTAAGAAAGAAAGAGTATACAGCAATAAAAATGGCATATGATTGTAGTGTCTACATGACGTAGATTAAAACCAATTTTGCATAAAATCTAATTGCTTTTTCCCTCATTCTGCTTCTAGGAGTTTATAATTTAAAATATGATAACTGATGATTTTTACAAATGATGAGCTTAAGACATTCAAAAGATGAAACCAACAGAAAAACTTAGATTTTGATGCCGTTGACAGGCTAATTTACCTTTTGTATCAGATGGTTCCAAGCTTCTGTTCTTTTATTATTCGGCTATTGTAGAAATAAATTGCTTATTGCTGAACTTTTGGAGATAAGTTTTTCTAGAAAAAACAATTGCCAGTAGAAGATTGAATGTTGATATTTACAACACTGTAGCGTCATAATACATTCTGTACTGGGAGAGGTATTATTGGGCTTCATGAGGAAAGGGAAAATAAGGATTTGAAAAAATCATTAAAGATTAAGTTTTTAAAAATAACTTTTTTGAGATATAATTCACATGCCATTCAGCTCACCCATTTAAAACATACAATTCAGTGGCTTTCAGTGTATTTGCAGAATTGTGCAGTCATCACCACAAGTTTGAACATTTTCATTACCCTGAAAAGAAAACTTACACCCCTTAGTTGTCATCCCCCAGCTTCCCAGCTCCTCCCAGCTCAAGGCAACCATTTACCTACTTTCTATGTCTGTACATTTGCCTGTTCTGAGTATCTCGTACATCAGTATTTGGTCCATTGTGACTGGCTTCTTTCACTCAGCATGTTTTTGAGGTTCATCATGTTATAGCATGTATCTGCAAATAATGTGGATATATCACATTTTGTTTAGCAGTTCATCTGTTGATGAATATTTGAGCTGTTCCTACTTTTTGGCTGTTACAAATAATGTTATGAACATGAGTGTGTAAGTTTCAGGGTAGACATATGTTTTCAGTTCTCTTGGTTTATACCCAGGAGTGGAATTACTAGGTCATAAGGTAACTGTGTTACCTTTTGAGGAACTGGGAGACTATTCTCCTCTACACTCTCTCTGTTTTTCCATATCCTAGTAAACATTTATTATTATCTTTCCTTTTGATTATAGTCCTCTCGGTATGAAGTGGCCACTTGTGGTTTTGATTTGTTTTTCCCTGATGACTAATAATTTTGAGAAAGATTTTATTTTTATCTAGCACATTATAGTGCTAATAAAGAAGGCAGAGTTAGTTTGGTAGCTAACAATAATGATTTGAAGTTTTATCACTCTTTTCCCTTTTCTGTGCCAATATTTTTAAATTGTGCTTATTGAACATAATGAGATTTACTCACTTCACCTCAAGCAAAGGAAAGTTTTCTTTTTTTAATTGCCTAGTTAAAGCCTGGCACACAGCGGGCTTTCAATAAACATGAAATAAAGTGAACTTAGCTACTACACAGATCAGTTTTATCTGGGCATGCCATTGCTAGAATGCTTCAGAAACTCCCCATTTGCTACAGGAAAAAAAAATCAGTCCCTTCATCATGGCTTGTAGTGCCTTTCATTATCCAATCTCTGCTGGCTTTTCTATACTTGTAATTCATTGTTACCTCCCTCACTCCTTTATACAACAATCATGCCTATAAACCTTATATACCAATAGCATCTTGCTTCTTCATCACTTTTTTTTTTCCTTCTGATCACTTTTCCTATAATGTTTTTTCTACCCTGTCCTGGTTTCCTGGTCCAGTTCTTGTTCCTCAGTTAAACCAGTACTTGTATATCATGTGAAACTGTCTTTGTCCTTTGGCCCTTCCATAGTACTTTGTACATGGCTTCACTTTTATACTCACTATGTTATTTTGAATTCATTACTAATTTTCTTTTTGTCTTTTTAGGGCTGCACCTGCGGCATATGGAGGTTCCCAGGTAGGGGTGGAATCGGAGCTGTAGCCTCTGGCCTACACCACAGCCACAGCAACATGGAATCTGAGCCGTGTCTGTGACTTACATCACAGTTCATGGCAACACTGGATCCTTAACCTGCTGAGCAAGGCCAGGGACCAAACCTGCATCTTCATGGATATTAGTCAGATTCATTTCCACTGAGCCATGATGGGAACTCCAGTTCATTATTTATTTTGTCTCTTTCTTCTAATTCACTTTGGAGCTTGAAGTCATTGACCTTGTACTCCTTTTTAGGTCTAGGAAGGGGCCTGGAACACAGTAAATGCTCAATAAGTGTTTATTGAACTAAACTGAAGTTGACTTGGCTTCAGAAAAGAGACTCTTAACCAAAGTAAAAAGATATGGCTATAAACCAAAAATATCCATTCATTCATTTGTGCTAAGGACTAATTTCCATTATAGAGAGCTGAAAACTATTAATCATAAATGTTTCTTATTGAGCATAAATGCTAGAGAAAGAAAAACTGGTTTCTGATCCTATGAAAATTTTCATCCTTCAAAATAATATTCCTTTCTGGTGCCCAGAACCTTCTTTATGCTTCTCCCTTGGACAGAGCTGATTTTGAAATGAGTATTCCTCTATTTATAAATATATAAATCATGTGATTTATATTAATAAGAATGTTTTATCTATAGAGGCTAAATTCTTCGCCCACTAGTTCTGAGATTTATTTTTTTTTTACTACACTTTTCTTATTCCACCTCACTATATTATATACAACTGTTTGCCAAGTTTCCAAGTGTGGTGGGTATTTTTTGCATGTTTCGTCTCATCTGATGTTCTTGTTTTCTTTTCCTTTTTCACCTGAAGAAGGAAAATTTGAGGTAATATAGGTGTTGGATGAGAAGTATTAGTGTTAGTAATATCTACAGTAGACATTTTTTGGAAGTATCTTCAGGCTCATTTGTGGACAGTGTGAGACTTGTGCTGAGTTTTGAAGAATCGGCAGGATTCATGTGGACCCAGGTGAAAATGGCAGCAGAACGTAGGTTCAATGAGGGCAGGATCAGGAGGCTTGAAACTGAAGTGATGATGTACCTGGTAGATTGGAGCCAGATGGTAGAGGTCTGTGAATTCTAGGCTAGAAGTTGTCAATTTTTATCTGCAGGCAGAGGGAAGCTAATACTTGTAAAGTGGGGCATACCACAGTGTGAGTCAATGATTAACATAACAACGTGTCCAGAGTTTTTTGGAACTCTTGGCTCCTGGATAAGTTCAGGGAACCTGTCGAGGCCACTGCCAGAATATTGGTGTGAAGTACCGAGAGTAGTACTCTTAGAGACATGAGTTAGGACAGAAATCACTATCAGTCAAAACACTTTTTTGGCACCTACTTGATACTACTGTTGTCCTTGGGACTACAGATAGAAAGCTAAGAAATATACCTGACCTGAAGCAATCAAGCACCTCACAGACAATGAAGGAGAGGCTTTTCACCAGCGTGTTAAGTAAATGATAGTGTTATAGGAGCTCTCAGGGGGAATAAATAGCTTAGCTTCACAACAGAGTGATATTTGAACTGAGTCTTTTATGAATAAAAATGTTCCAGGCAGAGTGAGAGACAGGGAAACGCTAGGGGAAACAGTTTTCTAAGTCCCTGTGGTATGAAAAAGCCAGTCATGCTTGGGCACTGGTCAGAGGTTTAGAGTGGATTGGAGGATGGGCATGATTGCTGTTTGGGAGTTTGAGGGGGAAGCGGAAAGGCTGGTCTTCAACAAGAATGAATAAAACTTTAAATCCATTGCACAGTACATGAATTTGAGTTGTTTATTGACAGTCTCAGAAAATAATTTTTTTTTTGGTCTTTTGTCTTTTTAGGTCTGTAGCATATGGAGGTTCCCAGGCTAGGGGTCTAATTGGAGCTGTCGCCGACCTGTGCTAGAGCCACAGCAACACCAGGTCCAAGCTGCACCTGCAACCTACACCACAGCTCACAGCAATGCCAGATCCTCAACCCACTGAGCAAGGCTAGGGATTGAACCCGCAACCTCATTGTTCCTAGTTGGATTCGTTTCCACTGCGCCACCATGGGAACTCCCAGAAAATAATTTTTTTTAAATCAACATTACTTTAGGTTGAAAAAATTTATGAGCCTCCCTCCTCCATCATACTTTACAATTTAAAAACCATGCCAATAAGATCCTTTAAGAGTCATGTTTAAAAGAGGATGATATTTCTAAACAAATTTGTGCTGGGGAAAGTATTCTTATAATTTATGATATTAGCCATTTTAAGGAAGATGGATTTGGTTAATAGTCTCATTATAAGTAAATATCTTAATACTGAAGATATTTGTAATTTTATTATTGACATAAGTGTACACAAGATGCATGACTGTTTATCATAAAAGTATCATGGTATAGTGGAAAGAACAGATCTGAGACATGCTTTAACAGCACATGAGTTAATTTATGTAAGCTCTAATATTTTCATTTAGCTAATACTTCAGTCATCACACAGTGTTATTGTGTCAAATGACTGTGAACATACGTACAAACTCTTAAATGTTCCTAGGCATTGCTTGCTGTTATCTCCAGAAAAATCTTAGGTTGAGTCTCCATCCTGCATAAAGCTGGCAATAAACATCACCCCCACATTTAACTCTGTGAATTTTCTAGGTAAAAAGTTAATAGAGTTTACTGAAGAGGTTGATTTGCATAAAACTAACCTCCCCTGACAACAGCCATTATAAGCCACAGACAGAATTAAAAAAAAAAAAAAAAAAAAAGTGAAAACACTGGAGAGCTCCAGCACAGGATAGGTTGAAACTGAAGGGAAATTGGATCCTGGAAGAGAACAGTTCCTATTGAGATCTACACCAAAGGCTTTTTCCTCTGAGGACAGTCCTCAATCCAAGGTGCTGGACAGCCAGAATTTAAGCAGAAAACTACAGCTGCATTGCCTTGGGGTATCAGGGGCTAGAGTTTGGGAAGACCAGCACAGCTGAAATTTGAGGAGGGAAATCCAGGAAAAGAATAACCCATAGAGGAGGAAGCTCCCAAATCTGAATATTCATTTGCTGCAAATGTTCTACAGATCCCTGACCTGTGATATTGCAGAGGAGATTCCATGGAACATGCAGAAAGTAATAGTTAGAAGATGGTAAAAATAGAGAGATTCTGTTTTGTGCCCTTAGGAAGAGTGACATATTTGGAATTTGAAACCTGCCAAGTGAGAGGGAGAAACAGCTCGAGATTTCCTTTGAATCCTAGAAGCACCATGCCTTAGGTGTAAAGACTTTGTTGCATGATGAAGGAATTTGCCCTAAGACCACGCCAAAACTGAAACATTTACACTAACCAAGTGTAAAACGAAGTTTCCACAGATACAAGGTGCATGATAAAAGTCAGTTTTCTTCAGAAAGGAGAACAAAATCTAGAGTCTCCAGAGTTTATCCTTTCACAATACTCAAAACACATTAAAGATTATTAGACATGTGAATAAACAGAAAATGTGACCTCTTATTGAAAGAAAAACTGATTAGTATAGACAAACTCCAAGATTATGCAGATGTTATAATTATCAGAAAAAGACTTTAAAAATAACTCTTGGAAATAAATTCAAGGACTTAAAAGTAAAGGTAGTTGTATTGAGTAACCAGATGGAGCATCTCAGCAGAAAAATGTAAACTCTATAAAAAAAGAACCAAATGGAAATGTTTTTACTGAAAGTACAGCATGTGAAATCAGAAAGTAAAATCTAAAAAATTCACTAGATGGGCTTGACAGCAAATTGGGGATGACAGAAGACAAAGCCTGGAAACTTGAAGACAGACTCATGGATATCATCAAATCTGAAGAGAATCATAAGGTTGAAAAAGATAGCCTCAGTGACCTTTTATTCAGTAGGGTACAATAGGCTTATATACATCCAGTTCATATCAAGTAGTCTAATATTCATGTAATTGACGTTCAAGAAGGAGAGAGAGAATGGAGCAAAAATGTGCGAAGAAATCATGGCTGTACGTTTCCCGAATTTGGTGAAAACATTAACTTACTGATTCAGGAATCACAGAGAATCCCAAGTAACATAAAGATGAGAGCACCCAGGGAAATCATAATCAAACAGCAGAAAATGAGAGATTCAGAGAAAATTAGGATTCAAGGAAAGAAGAAACCTTATGAAGGGGAACAGCAGTCAAAATGATGGCCAGCTTTACACTAGAAACAGTGGAGGGTAGGTGACAACATGGCATCATCTTTAAAATACTGAAAGAAAAGTATGTCAGTCTAGTAGAATGTCCTTCAAAAATATACATAAAATAAAAACATTTTCATATAATCTAAAATTAGGACAACTTGTCACCATTAGACCTCCTGCATTGTAAGAAACGCTAAAGGAAAATTTTCAGACTGAAGGGAAATGGCACTAGATGGAAGGAAGAGACTGGCTGTCATAAGAGGCCAAATATATAAAGGACTTGATTTTTTTTTTCTCTCAATGTTTTTGAAAGACATATGACTGTTTACATTTAAATGTATTGTGTGATTTATAATATATGTAAGTTATAAAATATATTTGACAATAGCAAAAAAAATGGAGGCAGTAAATGGAATTATACATGTTTTTGAAGAGTTATAGTACTACCTCTAGGGAGACGGAAAAGTTCAGATTCATGTTTTATTCCTAGAACAACCACTAGATGAGATTACAAAAAGATACAGCTAGGTTACCTAGTGGCTTTGTGGGTTAAAGATCCAGCATTGTCACTGTAGCAGCTCAGGTCACTGCTGTGGCACAGGTTCAATCCCTGGCCTGGGAACTTCCATATGCCGCAAGCATAGCCAAAATTAAAAAAAAAAAAAAAAAAAAAAAAAAAAAAGAGCTATAGCTAAGAAGCCATTATAAGAATTAAAATGAAAGACTTAAAATATTTGGATAATGTGAACAAAGGCAAGAAAGGATGAACACAGAAATAAATAGCAGATGGGACAAATGGAAAGCAGATAGCAAAATGGTAGACTTAAAATCCAGTTTGAGCAACAATTGGATTAAATGTAAAACATCACTGTACAAAAAGCATGACACAAATTTATATTGTCTAAAGGAGATACACTTTAAAATGCCTCTGATAGGTTAAAATGGAAAGAATGGGAAAAGGTAGACTGTGCAAATAGTAAATATAGAAAGCTTGTGCGGATGTATTAATAATCACACAAAGTAGACTTTACACACGTGCTGTTACCAGAGATGAAGGGGGACATTTCATAATGATAAATGAGTTCGTCAGGAATAAGAACGATAAAGAATGTATATTCAAATTGCACAGCCAAAAAATTAGCAGATCTTGTTTGTACAATATTGTGAATGCTGCAGATCTGTACACTTAAAATGATTAAAATTGGAAGTTTTATTTTGTATAGTTTAGTACAATTAAAAGTTACAGAACTAAAGGAAGAAATAGACAATTTCAGGCTCATATTTAGAGAATTTTTAACTTTTCTAGCAACTGATAGGACAACTAGATTAAAAGTAAGTTTATCGAAAAATTGGAAAGTATTAATTGCCTAGCCGTAATTGACATTTGTGGATGGCTACTCCCAACAGCTGTGGTACACACATTCTTTTTGAATTTCACATCAGACATTCTCTAAAAATTGAGCATATCCTGAGTCATAAAATGAATGTTAATCAATTTAAAAAATGAATCTTACAGAATATGTCCTCTGATCATAGCAGAATTAAAGTAGACATCAATAAGATAGGCCAGAAAAGCTTTAAATATTTGAAAATTAAAGCAGCATGTTCTAAATAACTTATGGATATAAGGAGATATAAGTCAGAAAAGCATTTCTTGAACTCAATAAAGGACATCTACAAAAAAAAAATCAATTTTATACTCAGTGGAGAAAACCTGAATGCTTTCCCTTCTGATGGAATTCAAGACAAAGATGTTTACCATCGCCACTTTCAAATTCATTGAAATCGAAGTCCCCATTGTGGCTCAGTGGTAATGAACCTGACTGGCATCCATGAGGACAAGGGTTCGATCCCTGGCCTTGCTCTGTGGGTTAAAGTATCAGGTGTTGCTTGTGAGCTGTGGTATAGGTCTCTGGGGCGGCTCTGATCCCATGTTGTTATGGCTGTGGTGTAGACCAGTGGCTGTAGCTCCAATTCCACCCCTAGCTTGGGAACTTCCGTATGCCGTGGGTATGGCCCTAAAAATACAAAAAAAAAAAAAAAAAAAAAAAAAAAAATTCCTTGAAATGGACAAATTGATTTTAAAAATTTTATAGAACAGTAAAGGATCTGGAATTGCCAAAGCCATCTTGAAGAATACGCTGGAGGATTCACTCTCTGATTTCAAGACTTTCTATAAAGGTAAAATAATTAAAGACAGGCTGCTAAGGACTGATAAATAGATCAGTGAAATAAAAAGAATGGATGTATCTCAACATGATTGAAAGAAGCTGGACACAAAAGAGTATGGTATCTGTGGTTCCCTATGAAGTTCATCAACATGCAAAATAAGCAATGGGGACAGAAATTCCATCAGTGATTGTCTTTGGCAATGGGGGTTGACTGGAAAAGGAGTTGGGTATGAGGGTACTTTCTGGGATGATGGCAATGTTCTGTTTCTTGACTGGGATGGTTGTTACAAGGGTATATATATGTGTGTGTGTGTGTGTATCTCAAAACTCATAGAATGGTACACCTTGAATCCCTTCATTTTATTGTATGCAAATTTTACCTAACACAAGTTAACCTAAACCTTAGATTGGCTCCTCCACTGTATTCCTTCTCTGCATTGATTAGTGGTGATTTGTGCTGTAGGCCACAAAGAAAGTCTTGGTCAGTGATAATTTGAATGTTATTTCTGCCATCACACCCTTTTTTAGTATTCTCTGTTGAAATAACTTTTCTCCTTACTCTTACACTGTGGCTAAATACCAATGACAGCAGTTACACAACCCTATTTTTTTCCATGATACTGGGTATAAGCTCCATGAAGCAAGGGAATATCTCTAAATCATTACTGCGTCTTCATAATACCAAACCTAAAGCTTTGCATATAGAACATATTCAGAGTTTTTAAAAAAGAAGATACAGAGTTCCCATTGTGGCTCAGCGGAAGTGAATCTGACTAGTATCCATGAGGTTGCAGGTTCGATCCCTGGCCTCGCTCAGTGGGTTGGAGATCTGATGTTGCTGTGGGATGTGGTGTAGGTCGCAGATGCAGCTCGGATCTGGCGTTTCTGTGGCTGTGCTGTAGGCCAGCAGCTACAGCTCCAATTTGACCCCTAGCATGGGAACCTCCATATACTGCAGGTGTTGTCGTAAAAAGACAAAAAAAAAAAAAAAAAGATGTGTATAGGATGGTTGTGTGTGAATTATTTTCAGCACTAGTACTGTGGATTTTGTACAAGTCTTAATGCATTTTACCATATTGTTTAAAACTAATATCTGCGTAATATACCACATTCATTTATTTAAATAACATCTAAGTTTATTCTATCAAAGCAAGTATATTTTGCTGCTTCTACTATAACCGCAACACTAAATAACCTTACCCAAGCCATTTGCCTTACGTAGATATCAGATTTCTTTGAGAGGTTTTTCCCTAATAATGTAGAAAGAGTTAATATTTTCTTTGGTTTACATCTATAATTACATCTCTGGCTATGATTTTTTGAAACAGTTTACATCATTCTTGGTAACACAGAAATGGCTCATTTGCTGGTGATGTATCACATCACCTTTTTTTTTTTTTTTTCCCCGCATCACCTATTTACTTGAAATATCAACTCGACAGGCTGATTTTTTTTTTTTTAGGTGCTCCTAGCTAAGTGTCTCATGTTTATTCTCTAGCTGCCATCAGATTTTCAAGTGTATCAGTCATTGGTGTTGATATGGTCCTTGTGGCAGAGGAAAATTAACGTCTTAGCCTGAGGTCTCAATTAGATAGTGTTTTCTTGTTTCAGTTTCTTATCTGTTGAAATGGAGTGATGAGTGATGAACAAAAATTTAGACATGTATCATCAGTAAGTTGTAATTATAGAAGATAGTTAAATTCAGTGTTGTCTTCTTGAATTTAAAACTTTTCCATTCATTAGGAACATGGGCAAATCATAATTTATGTTTGGTGACTGAGTTTTATTATTGACATAAAAGGTCACTTTTTTGTAATCCAAGAATAGAGATCGCAGAGTAAATGAGTTACTTATATGATTATTACTTAAAGTATATGAGAATTATATTAAAAAATAACCTGAAAATCCGTAGGAATGTTGAACAGTGAAGTTGGGTAGCCCTAGATGTAGGATGGGAGAAATTGTTCTTGGAGGTGGTTTGAAGGGGATGGCCTTTTTAAGGGGAAACTCTCACTACCCTAAATAGGTATCATTGGAAAGTTGCAGCTTGGGGAGATGTTTTTGGATTTACACAGTACTACACTCTCTCTAGTTAAGTTTGTTCATGATGCCCAATGACTGGCTTAAGAGTTTGGTGCTTAACTCACATTCTGGAGATATTTGCTGGGTAAACAGCTGAATAACATCTCAGCAAGATAACAAGAAGTTCACCCTTAGCTTTCTAAGCAAACAGTAAATCTTCATAAAGCAACATCTTCAAAGAATTTACTGATTCTACCAGCTAACTCTATTTTAAATGAAATGTTTCAAGAAAAAAAGGTTTAGAATTTACTTCATAGTTATATATGAAAGGATGCCTGTTTGCAGCAGCTGAGTTTTAAAGACTAAAGCACAGCATAAGCAAATAGTTTATTTGTGCTGTTAGAATGGGCTAACAGCACAGTATTTCTAAAGCAAATACGTATAAACAGAATGCAGGACAGAAGACAGGATGGAACTAAGACTGTTGGAATTACAAATACAGTTTTGTCATTTTATTTTCTTCAGTTTATTATAAGACATTACTAGGTATTATGAGAGAATATTGTTAAAAACCCTCCCTGTACTCAGGACAGTTTCAGAGATTGTTACGGAGCTCATCTTAATGTTTCCAAAAATACTAGGAATCTCTGTGACTAGAAAAATATAAGGTGTGGGGATTTGGTTTTAAAATGTATACCTTTTTTTTTTTTTTTTGGCCACAGCCGAGGCATGTGGAAGTTCCCGGATGAGGGATAGACCCCGGGCCACAGCTGCAACCCAAGCTGCTACAGTGACAACACTGAGCTTAACCTATTTTAAGAGAACTCCTTAAAAGGTATACTTTTAACAGTGTGAGGTCTGGAGACAGGTAAGGAAGTAATTATTGAACTGTACCTTAATGCTCTCATAGCTTATTAGGAGGCTAATTGGCTAAATGACTGCAGTGCCCCAGAATCTTTACTGGGTTTATCAGAGTGAAAAGCATTCTTCCCTTTAGTAGAATTCAGCACCTCAAGAGCTATAAAAATAATTGCATACAATTTGTCTTAAATATAACATTTTGTAATACTGTTCTCTTAGCTGTGATAGTTGTTCTGCTGTAGCTTGACTTACAGTAAAAACCTTATATCACATAGCTCTTCCTTTGTAAGTCATTGGTAACCTCTTCCCATCATTTAGGAATTTAAGGAGGAAAAAGAATAGAGGGGAGGGGAGAAATGGACTGTGATGTTCCTTGCTCCAGTGCAGTCCTTTTGGGGAGGCCTTTGGGCAGCAGACATTGGAAATGTAGAGAAAAGCAACTTCAGATCTATCACCTCCGTCATATAAAACATTTTAAAATAATCAAATCTCAAGTCAGAACTTTTTGCTCCCCATCATCTTTTAAATGACCTATTGTCCTGTTATCTAAGGTTTTCCTGTGTGAAAAGTTTACCTCCATCTGTTAAAGAAAAATGAAATTAAAATTCACACACAGTGTTCAACGTCAGCAGTACAAATTTACTCTTACAAATAAGATATTTTCTTAATAGTTAACTGTTGTCATAGTAACACACTAGTGTCTAAGAGTAATAAGATAGTCCATTTGCCACTAGTGGGTCCAGGTTAAATCCATTTTGCGGTTTCCCAGCTGGGTAGGTGCTTCAGTGTGAGGTGCTGCTGTGCTTGCCAAGAAGGAGGGCTAAGGCCCAGAAGCCCTTTTCCATTACTGCTGCAGGGCTTTACTTCATCCCATAGAGACGTGTGAACAACAGACTTCTAAAGGGATCCTTCAAAGTCCTTAAACATGAGATGAGGGTAAATTAATGCCCCTCTTTATGAGTTCTGCAGAAGGATTATCAAGTAATCATTAAGCATTTATTACAGCATGACTTACAGTAAACCTTTTTTATAGGGAGCCTGAGTGTTCATCCTTGTTGTACCACATGCTAATTCTCTGTCTTCTTTGTGCCTCTTTTCTATGTGTAAAATGGTAGTAATAGTGGTACCTACCTCGTAGGGTTGTTGTAGAGATAAATTAGTTAAGGTATCTTTAATTAGTTAATTAGTTAACTGATTGGCATATACTAACTAGTGCTATGTATTACCTATTACTTCTGCTGTAATCCAAGCTGAGTTTGTATGTTCACCCCTGTGGAACTACTAGAGATAAGTATTTATCTCTTGACTATGTTATCAGATAACCATGTTATCATCCTGTTCCGAGGGGGGCAATTATGAACTGCAGAATTCTGACTTAAACGGCAATGTCTTTGAGGTCACTGTCTTTACTTTCATAGGTGAGAGCAGTATGATTCCTTTAAAAGAAGAATGATTGTAAACGTCCAGTTCAGTGAAGGGCTTGTTTGGTTTTGGGTGAGGTGCCAGGCCATCTCCTGGCAGCAGCTGCGGTAGGTCTTCTCAGACATAGTGCGGAGGGCCGGCACCCAGGAATGCAGGATGTTTGGTTTACAGAGTTTCCCTTCCTAACACTGGGAAGGCTTAAAGTGAGGTGAAGAAGCCAGGCTTGTATCTTTTGTCGATAGCTGGCCCCAAAGCACAGTGGGAAAGTATTGCTTCCTATTTGAGGGCACCTCCTTAGTTTTCTGGTAGGCAGGTGCTGCTGCTACCTAGTCGTAGGAAAAAATACAATAGCTCATTTGTTAACTTCAGTTTAGAAAGTTTTAAAAGGTATCCTTCTGTGAGTGACCATGGTGCTAAAGAATATGCTGAAGCGTTTTGGAATTCATGAAGCCTTGGCACCGTGGCTTGAGTCAGTCTCCTTTCCCCTACTGTCAGCATGGCATGCTGAACTGCTTCTGGAGGTAAGCGGCTTTTGCCTCAAGGTGTGGACCTTTGGTGCTTGTTAGAAGTTCACTTTCACCCTCTGGGTTTTTTAAATATTTAGATCAGCGGTTCTCAGCCTTAATGGCATATTAGTATTACCTGGGGAGCTTTTAAGACAATAAAATTCCCTGGGCTCGAAGCCCAGAGCAATTAGTCAGAATCCCTGTGGTTGGAGTTGCCCTCGTGGCTCAGCAGAAACAAATCTGACTGGTATCCATGAGGACTCGGGTTCGGTCCCTGGCCTGTCTCAGTGGTTTGGGGCTCTAGTGTTGTCGTGAAGGTCACAGATGTGGCTTGGATCCCAAGTTGCTGTGGCGTAGGCTGATAGCTATAGCTTTGATTCAACCCCTAGCCTGGGAACTTCCATATGGCATGGGTACAGCCCTAAAAAAAAAAAAAAAAAAAAAAAAAAAATCCTGGGGTGGGTAGGACCTGGACACTGGTATGTCATAAAGGCCTCCCTGGTGATTATAATGTATAGCCAGGGTTTAGAACCCGTGATGTGACTTACAATAATGAGATTTCCCATATCAATAGGGGGTTGCTTGCTTGTTTGGGGGCTGCCTGCCCAGCTTCAGTGTGCCCTTGTCATTCATCTGGTTCCCGGTTTCACTGGCTTTAGAGGATTCATGGTGACGCTGTAGTAGTGCCTTAACTAAGCCTATAGAGTTCTTCCTCTTTTAGCCTCATGTTAAAATTTTCATCAGTGTCACAGCAAAGCAAACTCTTAGTTATTCTTATTCTCAGTTTGTATATCATTAGAGGAATACTTTTTCCTCAAGAAAGAAATTGGTTACTTCTGTGTACTGAAAGTCTGGGTGGATTATATAGCTAGAATAGAAAAGTTGCATTGAAATGTTTGAGAGGGGAGAGGGTCAGGGAGGTGAAAACTTTTTTTGCTGTGCTTGTTCTTTGTGCTTAGTTTCCAGTAGAATGATTTCACTTAATTCTTCCAATAGCCCAGTGACATAGACACTGTCACCTGTGCATTAAAATGTTAAGTAGCTTGACCAAGGTTTCGTGATTAATATGTGCAGAGCTGAAGTGAGACAGATCTGCTCCTACCCTCTCTGTATCATAAACTAGTTACTTGAGATTTTATGTATTTGATCTTTAAAAAGCCATGGAATTGTACTCCTATCAAATATTTTTATCATGAAAGGTAATTCAAGTATAGTAAAATAAGCTTTTTTGTTTTACTTTTAGAAATGTTAGGAAGTAAATGTGTAAAACATATTTTATCTTGACTAGTCTCTAAAAACAGGCTTTAATAGCCTTAGAGTTTGGCAGCAGTGTATGAATTCCTTTTTCCTATCCTAGTGTTAGAGCTCTGAGTTGTACATGTCCAATCTAGAGTCTTGGGCCATAACAGATTTCAGAAGGCTGAAGAGCTAAAGTATTCTGTCTTCTACAGCTCGCTTCAAAAACATGCCAGTTATCTGTGTTTGCATTTTTTTTAATTTTTGTGTTTCCCTTCTTTTCTTCATTATTTTAATTAAGAGTTTTTTGTTCTGCAATTAAATGATGAGTAGTAAGGTGCAGAGTATTGTGTTAGTATCTTTGGGACTAAAAATGATTCGGTTTCTATAGTCATGTCAGTGTTTCTCTGAAGTGTTCAGTGCAGCCCTTTAATCTTAGTTTCTCACTAAGGGGGCCTGGAGAACAGAAAGAAAGATCAAGAAAGTCACAGAGAAATGAAACAAAGGCTTTCATTTTTAATACTTTTATTTATTTCTTAATCTAATATATCTGGTGTCTACCTTTTCAATGATATTCTTTAGCTAATTGGCAATGTAGGATAACCTTTTAAAATTTTAAAGAGAGAACACAACTGAATAGAAGTTTTATTCTTTACAGCATTAAGACATATGTTTAAGTAACAGATTTGGTTATACAAGTTAACAACTTTAGAGGAAGAGGCCATAAATATGCATTTGTGTAAGCTGATCCCTTTAGTTTTCATTAGATGAGTCTCCTTCTGTAGAAGAAAAGATCTAGTAATAACTAAAGTAACAAATAGTTTCATTGGAAGGAATTACTATGCAAGTAAATTTGCAGAGCTAAATGATCCGGAAGAGTTACTGGGTAAATAAGCGTGTGAAACTATTGTTTTCTGTTTAGTTTATCTAGAAAGTTTAGATATGTAGCTGCTTTTGTATCATTTCATAAAACATTTACTAAATAAATGCCTATTGGGCAAGATACTTTGTAAGGTGCCCTGCTGAATACAAAGTTAAATATGCAATTGAGTGAAATAGGTAAATAATTTACTATAGTAGAAGGTGTAATGACATAAATTGAGGTGAAAACTGTTCTATAGTTAAGCAGAGGAAGGAGTGTTTACATATTGGTGTAATTATCACAATTTGTGGGTTAAAGTATAAAACACGTTGAATAAGATTTCTTTTCATATTGTAGGCCAAATGATTCATTTAGTCAACTCATTCATAAACTGGTTGTTTACTTTCTAAATCTTAGTTAATTTTTTGTTTCTAAATGTATTTGTAGCTACTGTTTGACGTAGGAGGTTTTCTTAACACCTATGTAGCAATTGTATTTTATTTTTCCACTCTTTCTGGAATTAAAACGAAATTGCTTGGAAAATTATAAGACTTAATTATAAGATGTGCATGGAGTCTTTAGGACTGTTTTCCTTTCGGTTTAGCATAGCTTCAAAGAATAGCTCTGAAAAGTGTTTTGAGCAAGGTAAATTCTCACTGATTTATGAATACCAGAGGTGTAGGCTGTTAGGTGATCAGAACTGGCCTTCTGAGCCGTACCATCAAAAATCTACCATGGGACATAGGCTGGGAACTTGGATCAATAGAAAACATCAAGGTGTCCCAGATTGATAGGAGTCCCCACTTAAAAGCGACCTTGTAGTTTACCTGATCTTATTCTTCAGTTTAAAAAGACTGCGGCCTAGAGATGGTAGGAGATTAGTCTGGTGGTCAGAATAATTTGGTGAGATCTTGGATATTAATGTACCCATATTGCTATTTTGTTATTTCTCTGATAGATGTAAAATGCTGTGCTTATTTGATGTTTATTTAGTGTTTCGCCAGTCATTAAGAATAGATATTTGAAGATGACAAATAACTTAAAACATGAGCAGATTTTTTATTTTTCCGGTCATTTTAATAATTTGCATCTGACTTCATCTTTTTTCTGTCATCGGCTGTTATGTGCTTTCCTAACTACCCCCTCCCTCTTATTGGTTAAGTAGTTTTTTTTTCCTAAAAAAAAAAAAAAAATGATGCTTGATGGCAAAATGAAATCATAACTAATCACTTACAGGGAAGAAATAATTGTAAATAAATATATCTCAGCATTTATTTTAAAGAAAAAATATTTTTTAAGCAGATATCAGAATTTTATTTTGGACCTTTTTTTTTTTTTTTTTTTGGGCCATGCCCGTGGCATATGGAAGTTCCTGGGCCCAAGGATTTAATCCAGGCCACAGCAGTGATAATGCAGAATCCTTAACCTCTAGGCCACCAGGGGGCTTGTATTTTTTACTGTAAATTACAGAATTATATTGGTGTCAGAGAGGTATGGTGATTATGGTGTTTTGCATGATGTGTTTGGTTCAGAATACATATACATAGTGACCATGGCTTTTGTCCATTTTTTCATTGTAATTTGTGGGAGAAATAAGAATCAGATTTTTCTCATTTTTTCAGTTCTTTCTGTGGCATAAAAACAATCTATTTTTTTGTGTGTGTGACACACACAGGTACATGTATAATAAAAAGAAAGTTATTCTGATTAATTTAGCATTAGATGTTATTCCTAACGTGGTGAACACAAAACTTTATTCACCACATACATGATATGCTGATAAGATCACATTTACAATAATATATAAGTGCTGATAAGACCACGCTTTACAATAATAAATTGATTTCTTATTTCAGGTACATGTTGGGACTTGCAGCAATTCCAGCAGTTATACAGTTTTTTGGCTTTCTCTTTTTACCTGAAAGCCCTCGATGGCTTATTCAGAAAGGACAGACTCAAAAGGCTCGTAGAATTTTATCTCAGATGCGTGGTAACCAGACCATTGATGAAGAATATGATAGCATCAAAAACAACATTGAAGAAGAGGAAAAAGAGGTTGGCTCAGGTATGTGGATTTCATACTTAATGTGAATTCTGAAGTGGTTTAGAAGTTATATTCTTTTAGTATTATTTAATATGCTAAATGAGGAAGTGGTTTTATATGTTATCTAATCCAAAACAAATATATGTTAATTTTAAAAGCAATATAATAATGTTATAAAAGAATGAAAACACCCCATAATGCCACTATCCTCAAATAATTACTATTATTATTTTGTAAACTCTTTCATTCTAAGTTGAATATACTTGAGATAGTTGTTATTTTGTGTGTGTGGGCATTTTTTGATTATGTGTATATTTTGCATATAAATATCTCATATGCAAAGATAAATAGGCATTATTGACCTTCCATATTAAAGAAAAAGTCAGTGTGAACTATCGTCAAAATAAATCGCTTTAGTAAAATTAGACTTTGTTTACATGTTACATTGATTTCCATAGTAATTTTTATAAACATTAAGAATACCTATACCTTCATATACTAGTTATGGAATAATTTTGTATTTCTCTGTTTTCATTAAAATGTTTATCTAATCAAAATTTTGGAGTTCCCGTCACGGCTCAGTGGTTAACAAATCCAACTGAGACCCATGAGGTTGCAGTTCCATCCCTGGCCTCTCTCAGTGGGTTAGGGATCCCGTGTTGCTGTGAGCTGTGGTGTAGGTTGCAGACGCGGCTTGGATCCCGCATTGCTGTTGCTGTGGCTGTGGTGTAGGCCAGCGGCTACAGCTCCAATTAAGACCCTAGCCTGGGAACCTCCATGTGCCTTGAGTGTGGCCCTAGAAAAGACAAAAATTAAAATAAAAATAAATAAATAAAATTTCACCATTCTGGAAAAAACAAAAAGGGAAGTTTCTGGTTAATTTATGTTTACAAATTTATTTTCAGAGAATAAATCATAGAGGGATTTAAAAATTCTCACACATGATTTATAATCTTGACAGTCTGATTTCAGTAAGCAGTTTGCCAGATGCAAATGATGGGAAAAGGTAGACATTTTGTAATTGCCTCCTGCATTCACATTCCCAAAAATTGTTTCATTTTCTCTCAACCTTCCTTTTGCCTGTATAGTAATTGGTTGTTCAGTGGAGATCCTGATGTATATTGGTCAGATTATTTTTCATACCTGAGAAAATGCCAAACACACACATCCTTTCATTGCTACATGTTACATACAAGTTTGGGAGATCTGTTTACTCACCTCTCCTAGCGTTCTTGTAGAGCTGAAGAAATAATAGAACAAACCCTCTGAGGAAACTGGTCACTGTGGTAGCCACATGTAGCTTGACTCTGTGTGTGTGCAGCACAGTAGTGTGATCTTATTACCTTCTTGCTCAGGCCAGAGCCCCTACCTGTGAGCCGCCTCTAGGTGAAGGTCATTTTTAACAAAAATTTCTGAGCATATAACATGTACCTGGCATTGTCAGCATTTCTAGTACTCTGAGCATTAATGCAAGGTTTTTTTTTGTTTTTTTTTGTCTTTTGTCTTTTTTTAGGGCTGCACCTGCGGCATATGGAGGTTCCCAGGCTAGGGGTCTAATTGGAGCTGCAGCCACTGGCCTACACCACAGCCACAGCAATGCGGGATCACAGCTGCATCTGCGACCTACACCACAGCTCACGCCAACGCTGGATCCTTAACCCACTGAGCAAGGCCAGGGATCTAACCGGCAACCTCATGGTTCCTAGTCAGATTCGTTAACCACTGAGCCATGACTGGAACTCCTAGTGCAAGTATTAAAGAGAATTTTGCTTTAACAAAATAATTCACTTTTACTGAGTTGAAGATTGTGTTAATTTTTAAAATACAACTTAAAATATCTATTTAAGTTACAAGTAACTTCTTTTATGCTCCTGTCTAAAAATTCCTCTTAGCAGTTGCTCGAATGAAATGTAAGGTTGTTTTTGTAGTAATCAGTATACTGTGCTAATTAATAATGTACGAGTGGAAATCTTTTCAGAGTATTAGGTTATATGAAGTATTATTAGAATACAAGTTTTTATTAATTTATGTAAAGGATAGGACAGCAAAAAAGCCTTCTTGTTGAGGAGTTGGGGTACCACTGACTTAAAACATAGAACACATTGCTTCACTTTGACTGCTTAAAAATTTCTCTGACTGGTCTAGCCATGCAGTGAGTGACGATATGCCCTGTTTATCGACTCTTTGGAATGTATAACGAAAAGGGTTTTTAGAAACTTGAGGTACATAGGATTGCAGTTATCTGCATCTGCTTTAGTTTTTATCAGAAGGCTTTAGGAGCTCAGTAGGACACGGTTTATTGGGTGTAGTTAAAATATTTTAGCTAATTACCTATTTCCTCATATTGCTTTATAGGCACATTTGGCACAGATCTTAAGCAATACTCTAATGTTAGCCACTGAATCCTAATATGCCTTATGTTTGTATAAATATTTGAGATTTTGTAACTAATAGGATTAATAATTTATCCATTTCTGGATTTGTGTTATTTGAGTCCTGTTATCTTGCTTAATTTAAAAACTAATCTCGTGTTCTTTTATAAAGGTAAAGAATTAATAGCATTCTGGCATGAATGCACCCAGACAGTTTGCCAGTGTTACATGGCACCAGTAATTTGAGGCTTCATTTTTTGTGATTGAGAAATCTGACGACAGTAAAACATGTTCTGCACAGTGTGAATTTTATTTCAGCATTTTCATGTCCAGGAGCAAGACTATGTCAATTCAGTTGGAAAATAGAGAGCTGTGCTAGGACTTGTGTTAACAAACCAGAAGGCCCCGGCCTTCAGTCACTTTACATTTGAAAAGATAGGCTAGATGGAAAAATACACATGAAGAAAGAGCTAACTTTGTAATAATAAAAATGTGCTGGCCCAGAGAAGACAAGTCAGCCATTGTGTTGGAGAGTTAGAGCGACCAGCGTTAATTGGTCCATGGATTCTGATATGGTAAATTTTGAGCCGTGACTTCAAGCCCAGGAACTCTGAGCAGAGGAGGGCAGCTGCCTGGAGGGAAGAACCTTAACCTAGGCCACAAAATACTCAGATATTTCAGGAGGTTAAAGAGAAGTTGTTTAGGAGTTCCCTTATGGTGCAGCAGATTAAGGATCCATTGTAGCCCGTGCAACAGCTCGGGTTACTGCTGTGGGGCAGGTTCGATCCCTGGCCCGGGAACTTCTACATGCTGAGGGGGCAGCCAGAAAGAAAGAACAAAGAAAGAAGTTGTTTAATAAGACCTCTTTTTTTTTTTAGGCAGAGTTGTTTTATCTTCACACATGCGTAGCGTAGTTACTTGCTACCTATGAGCTTGCCAAATAGGTCTGACTCAGTAAACTACATCCTTCGTTTGGAGTTTCCAGTGAATTTGTGACTTGTGACTCTTATGGTACTTGTGTATGTGACCCTTCTCTTTTTGCAGGATTTTTTTTCTTGGCCACTTGAGTTTAAATTTGGCCAAAGAGAAAAGTAGGCATGGCTGCTGGATTATGTATTAATTTTTTTGATGTATTAACTTTCAGTGCACGTGGGATTTATTTCTGGTTTCAAAACACATTTTATGACTTCACAGAGTAAATATGGTGGCTGCTCTGGCCAGGTCCGCAGCAGAGGTGAGGCTTACAGGCTCTGCTGTGAAACAGGATTGGGTTAAAATGGGATTTCATCTCTTCTGCGCACGGCATGAAAGTTGACCTCCTTAGCATGTGATTTCTCCACTATAGTTGAGGGAAACGGGCAGTTCATGGGAAAAGAAACAACAGTTTTCACATGTGTTCTACACTGTTTATATAGCCTGTAGGACTAATAAAGTGAGAACAGAAGAAATAACAGATTGGTGGGGAGAGCTCCTGGAATTGGGAGACAGGTAAATGAAAAACTAGTCTTGGCTCTACCCCAAACTGTAAGCCTGAAAGGATTTGAAGGAGTCACTGAGCCTCAGTTTCCTGTCAGGTTTATAAGAAAAGAGAGCTAGATTATAAAAGCTCCACATTCTGATTTTTTGGTTGTAAAAATCTGTGAGAGATGCTTGTTTTAAAATTTCTAAATACCATATGAGTCTTTCATTCAAAAATATTTATTGAGCAATACTTAATAGAGATGGGAGGATGTGGCAGCAAACAAACAGATGAGGTTCTGGCCCGTTGGGAAGAGGCACACAAATGATGAAAGAGAAGATGATTGCCAGTTAACTACAAATTGTGGTAGTTGCTTTGAAGGAAGCAAATGGTAATAACATTTATAGAGGGACTGAAGAGGGGCTACTTTCAGTGGGATGGTTAGGAAATGCTTTTCTGAAAAGGTGAATTTGAAGGTATACAGAACTGAAGGAAGAGTGTTCCAGGCAGAGGGAACAGCAAATGCAAAATTATATATACCATTAGCTGGACCAGATTAATTTCCTTAGAAGGTTTTGATTTTACATATATACATATATATATATATATATACACACACACACGCACACATACATGCACATGTATACATACATATATATAATCTAATATATATATGCACACACATATGTAGTATACATATGTCAGAGTTTAAAGACATGCAGTGATAACTGTTTATTTATCCAGATTGCCAAGCCTAAGCTTTGAATTAGAGATTTACTTGAATATGAATTATTACTTCAAGAATTGAAAGAACATTTGAATACAAAATAATATACATACCATTTCCAATTTGCTTGTCTGTTATGGCTTATCTTCCTAGTTTATTTCCTGTTTCATAGATGTGTAATAGAGTCATGACTGATATATACACAAAGGTAGAAACCTGAGAAAGACCTAGGTAATTACTTAAAGCAGTGATTCACAAACTTTGCCATTTAGCTTCAGTGGTGAGTGGAGGAGGCAGGCCTTTGGGGTCTGGGTATCATAGGAAAATGAAGCGGCAATAAATTCAACATTTATATGAATTTTTATACTTTGTCTAAGAAATAATAAAGTTCGTATTCTGTTCCATATTACGTTATGTTTTCTTGACTCTAATTTTTTTCCTAAGAGAGTTTATTCAATGGCTTTGTATATTCCATCTGTCATGTATATTCCCTGGAATATACAAACCTCAGGTTGACAGACATGGTTTTAAAGTTGGAGTCCCTCTCCTGGACAAATCCATTAGGAAAGGCATTAAAAATTTGGTCTGCTTATATTAATTGAAATTGACGGTCATTTCTTAATTTATTGGGCATCTAGAGGGGGCAGAGTCTTTGTTAGGAACTGTTCATAACAGTAATTATCTCTCACAACAAGAAAAGTAAAATCAGTCAACAAAAGGAATAGAGTTCTTCGAAAGACAATCTTAAGGAAGAATCTAGAAACAAAGGTTGTGCATTCATATTATTTATTATAACTTCTTGTTTGATAGCATTCTTTAATTTGAGCCTGCCAAGTTCTTCTTTTTTAAAGTTTTTCCCTTTTTAATTTTAAATTGACATATAGTTATTTACAATATTATATTAGTTTTAGGTGTACAACATAATGATTCAAAATTTATAGTTATTGTAAAATATTGACTATATTCTTTGTGCTGTATAACCTATCCATATAGTTTATTTATTTTACATATAGAAGTTTGAACTTCTTTATCCCCTACCCCTAACTTGCTGCTCCCCAATTCCCTCTCCCCACTGGTAAACCACTAATTCTCTATATCTGTGAGTCTGTTTCTGAATAAATATTTATTCAATTGTTTATTTTTTAGATACTGCATATAAGTGATAACATGTAATATTTGTCTTTCTCCATCTGATTTATTTCAATAAGCATAATACCCGCCGGGTCAATTCATGTTGTTACACAATGCAAAATTTTATTCTTCTTTGAGCACTATTCCACTGTGTATATATACCACTTCTTCTTTAGCAATTCCTCTGTTGATGAATACGTAGGTTGCTTCCATATCTTGGCTATTGTAAATAGAGAACATTGGGTGCATTTATCTTTTTGAATTAATGTTTTCATTTCCTTTGAACATATACCAGGACTATATGCCATATTGCTGGATCATATGGTAGTTCTACTTTTAGTTTTTTAAAGAACCTCCATACTGTTTTCCACAGTGGCTGCACCAGTTTACATTCCCATCAACAGTGTTGAAGGGTTCCCATTTTCCCACATTCTCACCAACATTTCTTATTAGTGGTCATTTTGATGATAGCTGTAATGATAGGGATAAGGTGCTATTTCATTGTGGTTTTGATTTACATTTCTCTGATGATTAGTGATGTAGAGTATATTTTCATGTGCTTGCTGCTCATATGTATATGTTCTTTGGAAAAGTATTCATCTCTTCAGCCTATTTTTTAATTGGGTTTTTTAGTATTGAGTTGTATGAGCTATTTATATTTTTGGATATGAATCCCTTATCAGTCCTATCATTTGCAAATATTTTCTCTCATTCTGTATGTTGTCTTTTCATTTTGTTAAATTTTCCGGTGATATGTGAAAGCTTTTAGGCTTTATTAGGTCCCATTTGCCTTAGGAGACAAATCCAAAAATGTATTGCTTTGATTTATGTCAAAAAGTGTTCTGCTTTGTTTTCTTCTGGGAGTTTTATGGTTTCTGGTCTTACATTTAGGTCTTTAATCCATTTTGAGTTTATTTTTTTATATGGTGTGAGAAAATGCTCTAATTTCATTCCTTTACAGGTAGTTACATAGCCAGTTTCCCCAGGACCACTTATTGAAGAGATTGCTTTTTCCTTATTGTATTTTCTTGCCTCCTTTGTCATAGATTGACTAAATGTAAATGTGTGAGTTTCTTTGCTCTCTATTGTGTTCCATTCATCTGTGTGTCTGTTTTTATACCAGTACCATATGTTTTGATGACTCTAGCTTGTAGTATAGTCTGAAGCCAGGGAGCATGATACCTCCAGCTCTATAATTTTTCTTATGATTGTTTTGGCTTTTCAGGGTCTTTTGTGTTTCCACACAAATTTTAAAATTATTTTAGTTTTGTGAAAAATGCCATTGGTATTTTGATAATGATTGCATTGAAGGCAATCTGTAGATTACCTTGGATAGTATAATCATCTTAACAGTATTAATTCTTCCAATCCATGAACATGGTGTATCTTTGTATCACTTTGTGCCATCTTCAGTTTTTTCTCCGTGTTTTATAGTTTTCTAAGTACAAGTATTTTATCTCCTTAGTTAGATTTAGTCCCTAGATACGTTATAATTTTTGATGAGTTGGTGAAAGGGATTTTTTTTTAAAATCTCTCTTTCTGATAGTTTATTGTTAGTGTATAGAAATGAAGCAGAGGAGCTCTCCCATTGTGGCTTAGCAGCTTAAGGACTCAGCATAGTCTCTGTGAGGATGTGAGTTCAATCTCTGGCCTTACTCAGTGGGTTAAGGATCTGGCATTGCTGCAACCTGCAGCATAGATCACAGATGTGGCTTGGATCTGGTATTGCTGTGGCTGTGGCATAGGCCTCAGCTGCAGCTCCAATTTGACCCCTAGCCTGGGAACTTCCATATGCTGCATGCACAGTCATAAAAAGGAAAAACAAAACAAAACAACAAAAAGGAGAAGTGCAACAGATTTCTACACGTTATATTTGTATCCTGCAACTTTCCTGTGTGAGGTGATGAGGTCTAGTGCTTTCCTGTTGGTAACTTTAGGATATTCTGTTTATCATGTACATGTCATCTGCAGTGACAGTTTTCTTCTTCCTTTCCAATTTGGATGTATTTTATTTCTTTTTCTTGTCTGATTGCTATGTCTGGCACTTCCAATACTGTGTTGAGTAAAATTGGTGACAGTGGGCATACAAGATAATTCTTGTACTTAGGACATGCTTTCAATTTTCACCATTGAGCATGATGTTAGCTGTGGGTTTTTCATATATAGCTTTTATTACATTGAGGTATACTCTCTCTATACCCATTTTGTGGAGAGTTTTTATCATAAATGGATGATGAATTTTTGTCAAAAGATGTTTCTATATAAACCACATTAATTGGTTTGTGGATATCGAACCATTCTTGCATCACTGGGATATATCCCACTTGATTGTGGTGTATGATTCTTTTAATGTATTGTTGGATTTGGTTTGCTCTTATTTTGTCGAGAATTTCTGCATGTGTGTTTATCATTGATAATGGCCTGTGATTTTCTTTTTTCTTTTTTTGATGTATCTGATTTTGCTATCAGGGACATGCTGGCCTCATAGAATGGGAATCATTCTAGAAGGATAGGTATTAGCTCTTCTCTAGCTGTTTGGTAGAATTTGTTTATGAAGCCATTTGGTTCTGGACTTTTTTTTTTTTTTTTTTTTTTTTTTTCCTATTCGTCTGTTCCCACAGCATGTGGAAGTTCCCAGCAAGGGAATGAACCCATGCCATGGCAGTGACCTGACCTGTAGCAGTAACAATGCCAAATCCTTAACCATTGCACCACAAGGTAACTCCTGGTTCTGGACCTTTGTTTGTTGAGATTAACTCATTTTCATGACTGGTAATTGGTCTATTCATATTTTTTATTTCTTCCTGGTTCAACCTTGGGAGATTGTACTTTTCTGAATTTGTCTATTTCTTCTAGGTTATTCATTTTATTGACATGCAGTCACCCAAAATGGTCCTTCATATGTCCATGGTATTAGTTAAAAGTTTTTCTTTTTCATTTCTGATTTTATTGATTTGGGTCCTCTCTCTTTTTTTGTCTTTTTTTTTTTTTTTTTGGCTATGGCCACAACATATGGAAGTTCCCAGGCTAGGGATTGAATCCAAGCTGCAACTGTGACCTATTGCCACAGATGTGGCAAAGACAATGCTGGATCCTTAACCCAATGAGCCACAGCAGGAACCCCATCTCTTATTTTCTTGATCAGTCTGGCTAGAGGTTTATCAATTTTGTTTATCTTTGCAAAAGACTGTCTCATTTCTCTGACTTCTGTTGTTTTTTAGTCTCATTTCATTGATTTCGACTCTAATCTTTGGTTACTTTCCTTCTACTAACTTTGAGTTGTGTTTTCTTTTTCTAGTTCCTCTAGTTCCTTAGTTTAGGATTTTTATTTGAGATTTTTCTCATTTCCTGAAGTTGTCTTGTATCACAATTAACTTCCATCTTAAAGCGCTTTTGTTACAAAATCCGGTAGATTTTGGATCATTGTATTTTTGTCTTCATTTGTCTCCAGGTATAGTTTGACTTTTTGATTTCTTGACTTCTCTTTTTTTTGGCCATGCCCATGGCATGTTGAAGTTCCCAGGCCATGAATCAGATCCGTACCATAGCAGCACCCATGCTGCAGCAGTGATACCACCAGATCCTTAACCCACTGCACCAAGAGGGAACGCCTCTTTTTTCCTTCTTCCATCCCTTCACTTCAGTCTGTGTGTGTGTCTTTCAATCTCAAGTGAGTTTCATGTAGGCAGTATTATACATATATATAATCTTGTTGTTGTATCCATTTAGCCAGTCTATGTCCTTTGGTGGGAGCATATAGTCCATTTAAACATAAAGTAATTATTGATAAGTATGTACTTACTGCCTTTTAAAAATTGTTTTTGGGGTGTTTTTCTAGTTATTTTTCCATTTGTTTCTCTTTTTTTGTTTGCTGCCCTTGTGATTTGATGACTACCTTTAGTGTTATGCTTTGGTTCCTTTCTCTTTTTGTATGTTTATATTATAGATTTTTGGTTTGTGGTTATCATGGGGTAAATTTATAGCTGTGTGTGTAAATATATATATATGTATATGTATATGTGTATATATGTATATATACACATACAATTATTTTAAGTTGCTGATCTCTTAATTTCAAATGCATTTTAAGAATCTTGCATTTTTTTTTCCATTACTGGTTCTTTATTGTCTTTTTTTTTTATTTTCCCACTGTACAGCAAGGGGGTCAGGTTATCCTTACATGTATACATTACAATTACAGTTTTTCCCCCACCCTTTGTTCTGTTGCAACATGAGTATCTAGACATAGTTCTCAATGCTATTCAGCAGGATTTCCTTGTAAATCTATTCTAAGTTGTGTCTGATAACCCCAAGCTCCCGATCCCTCCCACTCTCTCCCCCTCCCATCAGGCAGCCACAAGTCTCTTCTCCAAGTCCATGATTTTCTTTTCTGAGGAGATGTTCATTTGTGCTGGATATCAGATTCCAGTTATAAGTGATATCACATGGTATTTGTCTTTGTCTTTCTGGCTCATTTCACTCAGGATGAGAGTCTCTAGTTCCATCCATGTTGCTGCAAATGGCATTATGTCATTCTTTTTTATGGCTGAGTAGTATTCCATTGTGTATATATACCACATCTTCCGAATCCAATCATCTGTCAATGGACATTTGGGTTGTTTCCATGTCCTGGCTATTGTGAATAGTGCTGCAATGAACATGCGGGTGCACGTGTCTCTTTTAAGTCGAGTTTTGTCCGGATAGATGCCCAAGAGTGGGATTGGGGGGTCATATGGAAGTTCTATGTATAGCTTTCTAAGGTATCTCCAAACTGTTCTCCATAGTGGCTGTACCAGTTTACATTCCTACCAGCAGTGCAGGAGGGTTCCCTTTTCTCCACAGCCCCTCCAGCACTTGTTATTTGTGGATTTATTAATGATGGCCATTCTGACTGGTGTGAGGTGGTATCTCATGGTAGTTTTGATTTGCATTTCTCTTATAATCAGGGATGTTGAGCATTTTTTCATGTGTTTGTTGGCCATCTGTATATCTTCTTTGGAGAAATGTCTATTCAGGTCTTTTGCCCATTTTTCCATTGATTGATTGGTTTTTTTGCTGTTGAGTTGTATAAGTTGCTTGTATATTCTAGAGATTAAGCCCTTGTCGGTTGCATCATTTGAAACTATTTTCTCCCATTTTGAAAGTTGTCTTTTTGTTTTCTTTTTGGTTTCCTTTGCTGTGCAAAAGCTTTTCAGTTTGATGAGGTCCCATGGGTTTATTTTTGCTCTCATTTCTATTGCTTTGGGAGACTGACCTGAGAAAATATTCATGATGTTGATGTCAGAGAGTGTTTTGCCTCTGTTTTCTTCTAGGAGTTTGATGGTGTCCTGTCGTATATTTAAGTCTTTCAGCCATTTGGAGTTTATTTTTGTGCATGGTGTGAGGGTGTGTTCTAATTTCATTGCTTTGCATGCAGCTGTCCAGGTTTCCCAGCAATGCTTGCTGAATAGACTTTCTTTTTCCCGTTTTATGTTCTTGCCTCCCTTGTCAAAGATTAATTGACCATAGGTGTCAGGGTTTGTTTCTGGGTTCTCTATTCTGTTCCATTGGTCTGTCTGTCTGTTTTGGTACCAATACCACACTGTTTTGATGACTGTGGCTTTGTAGTATTTCTTGAAGTCTGGGAGAGTTATGCCTCCTGCTTGGTTTTTGTTTCTCAGGATTGCTTTGGCGATTCTGGGTCTTTTGTGGTTCCATATAAATGTTTGGATTGTTTGTTCTAGTTCTGTGAAAACTGTCATGGGTAGTTTGATAGGGATTGCATTGAATCTGTAGATTGCTTTGGGTAGTATGGCCATTTTTACAATATTGATTTTTCCAATCCAGGAACATGGAATAGCTTTCCATTTCTTTACATCTTCTTTGATTTCTTTGATTAAAGTTTTATAGTTCTCGGCATATAGGTCCTTTACCTCCTTGGTCAGGTGTATTCCGAGGTATTTGATTTTGTGAGGTGCAATTTTAAAAGGTATCGTATTTTTGTATTCCTTTTCTAATGTTTCATTGCTGGTATACAGAAATGCAACTGACTTCTGAATGTTAATCTTATATCCTGCCACTTTGCTGAATTTATTAATCAGTTCAAGGAGTTTTGGGGTTGAGTCCTTAGGGTTTTCTAGGTATAGTATCATGTCATCTGCATACAGTGACAGTTTTATCTCTTCTCTTCCTATATGGATGCCTTTGATTTCTTTTGTTTGTCTAATTGCTGTGGCTAGGACTTCCAAAACTATGTTGAAGAGCAGTGGTGAGAGTGGGCATCCCTGTGTTGTTCCAGATTTGAGTGAGAAGGCTTTCAGTTTTTCCCCATTGAGTATTATATTTGCTGTGGGTTTATCATAAATGGCTTTGATTATATTCAGGAATGTTCCCTCTATACCCACTTTGGCAAGGGTCTTGATCATGAATGGATGTTGGACTTTGTCAAATGCTTTTTCTGCGTCTATTGAGATGATCATATGATTTTTGACTTTTTTTTTGTTAATGTGGTGTATGATGCTGATTGATTTGCGTATGTTGAGCCATCCTTGTGAACCTGGGATGGACCCAACCTGGTCATGGTGTATAATTTTTTTGGTATGTTGTTGGATTCGGTTGGCTAAGATTTTGTTGAGAATAGAATCTTGCATTTTTAATCCACTTCCCACAATTACTGTTTTTGACAGTTTATTTTATATTTTTTTTATTGTTTATCCCTTAACTTTATTGCAGTACAGATGATTTTACTATTTTTGCCTTTTAACCTTTTAACCAATTTGGTATATGGTTGATTCACTAATTCTGCTACACTTTTTTTTTTTTTTTTTTGTCTTTTTGTCTTTTGTTGTTGTTGTTGTTGCTATTTCTTGGGCCGCTCCCGCGGCATAT
Organism: Sus scrofa; assembly: GCF_054392235.1. Classification (NCBI taxonomy): domain Eukaryota; kingdom Metazoa; phylum Chordata; class Mammalia; order Artiodactyla; family Suidae; genus Sus; species Sus scrofa. The sequence continues at coordinate 78,566,304 of NC_139387.1, read as the reverse complement.
GGAGGTTCCCAGGCTAGGGGTCGAATCAGAGCTGTAGCCACCGGCCTACGCCAGAGCCACAGCAACGCGGGATCCGAGCCGCGTCTGCCACCTACACCACAGGTCACGGCAACGCCGGATCGTTAACCCACTGAGCAAGGGCAGGGACCGAACCCGCAACCTCATGGTTCCTAGTCGGATTCACTAACCACTGCGCCACGACGGGAACTCCAATTCTGCTATACTTTTGCCCTTACCAGTAAGCTTTTTCTTTTTGCAATTTTTGTATTTCTAGTTGTGGCCTTTTCTTTTTTGCTTAGAGAATTTCCTTTAATGTTTCTTATAAAGGAGTTATGGTGGTGCTGAATAATTTTAGGTTTTGCTTATCTGTAAACCTTTTGATATTTCCCTCAAGTCTGAATGAAAGCCTTGCTGTGTAGGTATTCTTTGGTAGAGATTTTTTTCTTTCATCACTTTAAACACATTGTACCATTCCCTTCTGGCCTACAGAGTTTGTGGTGAAATGTCAGCTGATAGACCTGGCGATACCAGGTCTAGCGCATGTGCACTGGTGTGTGGTCCAGGTTCCTGTTCCTCTGATGGACATGGCCATGTTCAAGGGCTGCTATAGGCTCAGGGGGTTCTTAAGGCAACCTTACTGCTTTTGGGAGTCTGTGTCCCTTCCAGGCTAGTTTCTTTCTTCTTTACAGGTGCTTATAGGCTAGTGGGCAGATCCAAGTCCTTTGGCGAATAAGCTAGATGGAGGATTCCAGAATGGTGCTTGTTCAGACCACTGCCCATGTGGTAGGACAGGCCACCAAAGTGGTGCCTGCCGGTGTCTGTGTCCCCAGGGTGAACTCCAGGTGTCTCCTGCTTCTGGAGACTTTCCCAGATCAGCCTGGGTCTGACCCAGTCTTCTGTCAAATGACTGCTTCTGCCGTGGGTCCCTGATCAGGTGATATTTTGTGTGTGCTCTTTAAGAGTGGACTCTCACATCTCCCACAGTCCTCTGGCTCTACAGAAAGCAAGCCCCACTGGCCTTCAGATCTAAACATTATGGGAGTTAATCTTCCCGGTGAAGGACCCCCCAGGCTGGGGAGCCTGATGTGGGCTCATATGCCTCATTCCTCGGGGACAACCTTTTCCGTTTTAATTATCCTCCTTTTTGTGAGTTTCCCACCCTCAGGTGTAGGTCTTGACTACATCTCTGCTCCTTCTACTCATCTTGTTTCTTCTTTATATCTTTAGTTGTATAATATTTTTTTCAGGTAGATTCTAGTCTTTCTCATCAATGGTTGCTCTGTAAATAGCTGTAATTTTGATGTGCTCCTGAGAGGAGGTGAGCTCAGGGTCTTCCAACTCCACCATTATGGTCAAGCTCTATTAATTTTTTTTTAATGAGATGTAATTGATATATAACTTTATATTAGTTCCAGGTGCATAACATAATGACATATGTACGTATTGTGAAATGATCACTGTAGTAAGTCTACTTAACATTCATCACAACGTATAGTTAAAAACAGTTTTTTCCCTCAACCTCTTCAGTTTCTTATGCTGCACCAGAAAACGACAAGTATATAACTGGGGTGTCGGGAAAAGAAGGCTGCTGCTGACATCCTTAATGGAAGAAGCCCCTTAGGCAGGGCTTAGCGAAAGTCTCAAATGAGGCAGCAGCTCTGCCTCTCTCTTTTGGGCTCTGCACTAGGGGATTAAGGCAGCTCACTGGAGGCAAAATGTAAACAAAGAAGACTTTCTTCCCTTAGAGACACACAGAGATGTTGATGTTCATGTTAGAACCATTAAAAAAAGACTAGGGTAAGTATTTTGGGAGAATGGAGTTGTCAGGGCAGCTTCAGTGCAACAAAGATTGAGTAAAGGGAGCCAAGCGAGGGAGAGACTGAGCACAAGCTTTGGGTGGTGGGAGCAGCCTCCTGCAAATCTCCTCATCTATTTATAGCACATGGTCAATCAGTGAAACTTTAAAATGTATATAAACTTTTTTTTGAAAAAAAATGTGTGTCATATATATGTATCTATTTACATATGTTATTACCTAGATCACCTATATCATAAATACTTCCAAAATTGATTTACTTCATTTAAGAATGTCGTTGAGAAAGCTGGCCCTCCCTTTGGGCACCAACAAATATTTAGGCATATATGCGAAGAGACAACCCAGAAGCACTGTGTAATACTTTAAACTGAGATTAGGTCCAGGCCAGTTGGTTGCTGGTCATTATTGTCCTTCATTCAGGTTACCTATGCAGTGGATAATCTTTGTAGAAGCATTGAAGTCGAGAAGATTTACATACTTTAATTGTATTAACTAATCAACTCAGTAATCTGGGGAGAATATGAGCTATGTGTTTTGCCTTTGTCTGGCAGTTTAACCTCCAGTCTGAAAAGGGAGAATGTTGTAGGGTAGAGAATTTATTCAAGACTCTCTATGAGTTCTTTTTAAAACATACTTTGGAGTTGCTGTTGTGGCCCAGTGGAAATAAACCCACCTAGTATCCGTGGGGATTCGGGTTTGATCTCTGACCTCGCTCAGTGGGTTAAGGATGCAGCATTGCTGTGAGCTGTGGTGTAGGTCTCAGATGCAGCTCCACTTTGACCCCTAGCTTGGAAACTTCTGTATGCTGCAGCTGCGGCCCTAAAAACAAACAAACAAACAAACAAAAAAAAGGGAAAACCTGGTTTGATTTCTCTGGCTCTTTGGGGATCCACATCATCTGCGGTATAGAGGTAAGAACAGCTGCATCTCTTTCTGTTTTTTTTCCTCTAGTAATGTTGCAGTTAGTTCATCAAGATTTATCTCCTCATAAGTCAGTTTCTTTTCCTATGAATTGATATTTCTTGTGGCCATTTCAAGAAATCATGTTCTGCAGAGAGGTGAGAAAGGGTAGATATTTATCATCTATTTTAATAGAAATCCTTCTAAAAATTTTTTTAGAAATTTAATTCCAGCCTACTGACTTTGCAGTGGAATGCTCGTTGCAGTTGACGTCTGCTACACTTAGAGCAGTGTCATTTTTCCCAATATTTCTGGTAATTTTGCTTGTATTTTTTTCATTTGGTTGTACAGTGTTTCTGACTCAAAGTAATGCATCTATGCTTTTTACTGGATCAACTTGATTTAGATATTAACAAACTCTTTCTCAGCAAGATGACATCCAATTTTCCACATGTTAGGCAAAGTAAACATTTTTATATCTAATATCCTCAATGTTGTTGCAAAATTGCCCAAATTGTCAAAGCGTGAGGCTGTTATACATACCTCCCATGGTAAATGGTAGATTAAAATAAAGGTCAGGTAAAAAGCTGCTTTAATTCTCTATCTTTGTGTTAACAAGCTGTAAGCTGAAGGAGTATTAAAACAGTATATATTTCTATTCAGTTTTTAGTTAAACTTAATTTCTTAGAATGAAAACTTACTTAAAAGAACCTCTATTTAACTCAACATGGTGTTTTTGTTTTTGTTTTTTTTTTGTCTTTTTGCTATTTCTTGGGCCACTCCCGCGGCATATGGAGGTTCCCAAGCTAGGGGTCTAATCGGAGCTGTAGCCACCAGCCTACGCCAGAGCCACAGCAACTCAGGATCTGAGCCGCGTCTGCAACCTACACCACAGCTCACGGCAATGCCAGATCCTTAACCCACTGAGCAAGGCCAGGGGTCGAACCCGCAACCTCATGGTTCCTAGTCGGATTCGTTAACCACTGCGCCACGACGGGAACTCCTCAACATGGTTTTTAATAAAGGTTGCTTTTGATTTTCCTAAACTCCAGAGAATTTTTACAGTCATAAACAGAATTGGGATAGTTCTTAGATTTTACATTAAAATGTCATTGATTCTCCTCTTACTTAGAGATAAAGAATGGTATAGGGACTATTTCCTATTTAGCATACTCACAGGAGAAGGAAATGCTTTTCAGATCACTTGTAGCCTTGCAAGCCATTTTCACTGATTTATATTGAAAATCCAGATTGTCTTAGTAAGTCGATAGGTAGTACTTGAAAGTTTATTCTTCCGCTCTCTTGCTAATAAGAGGTGCTTAAATTCATATCTCATTTAAAAAAAATCCATGCTAAAAGAGTTTTGATTGTGTCAAGTTTTTTTTTCTCCAACACATTGTGAAGTTCTTCTGTATTTAGTACAAATAGGAAGAGAAAATTAACAAAGTAGATATTTCAAAAGGAATATAGTTCTTGAGTTACTGCCTCTAGATAGTTCATTTCCAGCTTAACACTAAATCCATCTTTCAGCACAAGTGATAGACTGCTTTGTAAATAAAACTGTAGTCTAGATTTTTTTTTTCCTCAAAAAAAGGTAAATTGCTGTGCCCTTTAAAGGTTACCTGGTATCTGCAGAAGGGCAGAGGAATAGCCTGAAGAAAACCCAGTTTTCTCTGTCTTGGGGAGGGGCGGAGGCACATGAACCACTCTTGAATGTTGGAATTTTTAGTAATAATAAGGCAGTTATGTTGATGGACTCCAGAATAGAATATTAATAATCATGTCATGTGCTATTTGAAGAAGGCTGCCTATTTTACAAATGTCAGAAAAGATCTTGAATGTTTCTCGAAGGTCAAAGGAATTACTCTTCATTTTTTCCTAGTATTTTAAATTCAGTTTACATTGGTGGATAGGGTGGTCCACTAGCATCAGTTTTCTCCTCTCTTACCACACTACATCAGTTCCTGTTAGCCTTTGGAGTACCTGCTGAGGGTAATTTTTGGTATGTTAAATTTAACAAATATAACTAAATTATCTTAAATTATTTAGTTTAACAAATTATTTGATTTTTAATCCTAGTGAACATTTAGCGTAGATGTGTACATTGAGTTAACTTGCTTATCAGCATCTATACTGCTTGAAATGTAGTAGCCTTTGATAAGGAGAGTCTGTGCTTGGTAGGATAGACTAAGGACAAAAATACTAGGCCTATGAAGCCAGACCAGTGATCAGCTGCTGTAGAAGTGTCCCACACTTTTTGTATAGTTTTTCCTCCCTGAATTTTTCAAGATACTTCCTTGAAAATGGTTTCCACTATACATAGAATAAAATAAACTTTAGAAATACTTTTTAAAAGAACAGAACTGTTCTTTCCCAGAGATTTTTAAAACCAGCTTTGTATAAAAGCAAAGACCTTTTGTAGTAGTGTCTTGTTCATTATTCATATTTAAATAATAGTAATGTGAAAATGATAGTAAGTTACTCTTTACTGAATGTCTGCTTCCATAAATGTTTCATGCATGCACACACACTCTTTCTTAAAACAGTCCTATAAATTAGACATAATATCAGTCTTATTGTACTGAGAAAATGGACAGCTGTTAAAGTCAAATAGCTAGGTTGTTAACTTATTTTTCTTATGTAAAATTATTTTTATGAATATAGAATTAATGCATATTTGAAGTAGAAAATTTTGAAAATGTAGAAAATTATAAAGATAAAATGAAAACTGTCCATAATCTCATCACTCAACCAATTTAGAAATCTTTATGTAATTCATTTCAGTATTTTTTTAATTTTTATTTTTTTATTACTCAAATGAATTTATCACATCTGTAGTTGTATAATGATCATAACAGTCTGATTTCACAGGATTTCCATCCCACAGCGCAAGCACCCCCCCCAGCCCCCAACCTGTCTCCTTTGGAAACCATAAGTTTTTCAATGTCTGTGAGTCAGCATCTGTTCTGCAAAGAAGTTCCGTCTGTCCTTTTTTCAGATTCCACATGTCAGTGAAAGCATTTGATGTTGGTGTCTCATTGTATGGCTGAATTCACTTAGCATGATAGTTTCTAGCTCCATCCTTGTTGCAAAAAATGCTGGTATTTCATTCTTTTTGATGGCTGAGTAATATTCATTGTGTGTATGTACCACATCTTTTTGATCCACTCCTCTGTCGATGGACATTTAGGTTGTTTCCATGTCTTGGCTATTGTAAATAGTGCTGCAATGAACATTGGAGTACATGTGTCTTTGCGTGTTGTGGTTTTCTTTGCATAGATGCCCAGGAGTGGGATTGCTGGATCAAATGGTAGTTCTATGTTTAGTTTTCTGAGGAATCTCCATACCGCTTTCCACAGTGGTTGCACCAATTTACAATCCCACCAACAGTGTACTAGGGTTCCTTTTTCTTTACCCCTCTCTCCAGCACTTACTGTTTGTAGACTTTTTGATGATGGCCATTCTGGCTGGTGTAAGGTGGTACCTCCGAGTGGTTTTGATTTGCATCTCTCTCTAATAATGAGTGATGTTGAACATCCTTTCATGTGTTTCTCGGCCATCTGTATGTCTTCTTTGGAGAACTGTCTGTTTAGATCTCCTGCCCATTTTTTGATAGGCTTGGGTTTTTCTTTTTTTTTCTTTTTTCTTTTTTTTGGTATGGAGCTGCAGAAGTTGTTTATAAATTTTGAAGGTTAATCCCTTGTCAGTCGATTCACTTGCAAAGATTTTCTCCCATTCTGTAGGTTGTCTTTTTGTTTTGTTTAGGGTTTCCTTTGCTGTGCAGAAACTTTGAAGTTTGATTAGGTCCCATTTGTTTATTTTTGTTTTTGTTGTCAATACTCTGAGAGGTGGATCTGAGAAGATGTTGCTGTGGTTTATGTCAGAGAGTGTTTGGCCTATGTTTTCCTCTAAGAGTTTGATAGTGTCTGGTCTTCTATCTAGGTCTTTAATCCATTTGGAGTTTATTTTTGTGATGGTGTTAGGGAGTGTTCTAATTTCATTCTTTTCCATGTGGCTGCCCAGTTTTCCCAGCACCACTTATTGAACAAGCTGTCCTTTCTCCATTGTACATTCTTGCCTCCTTTGTCATAGATTAGTTGGCTGTAGGTGCATGGATTAAATTCTGGGCTTTCTATCCTGTTGCACTGATCTATATGGCTCTTTGTGCCAAGACCATAGGGTTTTGATGATTGTTGCTTTGTAGTATAGTTTGAAGTCAGACAGCCTAATTCCTCCAGCTCCATTTTTCTTTCTCAGGATAGCTGTGGCTGTTCTGGGTCTTTTGTGCTTCCAAACAAACTTTAAAATATTTTGTTTGATTTCTGTGAAAAATGTCCTTGGTAATTTGATAGGGATTGCATTGAATCTGTAGATGCCTTGGGTAGTATAGTCATTTTGATAATATTAACTCTTCCAATCCACGAGCATGGTATATCTTTCCATCTATTTGTGTCGTTTTTTATTTCTTTCATCAGTGTCTTATAGTTTTCAGAGTATAGGTCTTTTGACTCTTTAGGTAGGTTTACTCCTAGGTATTTTATTCTTTTGGATGTGATGGTAAACGCGATTGCTTCCGTAATTTCCTTTTCTGCTCTTTCATTGTTAGTGTATAGAAATGTCGTCGATTTCTGTGTATTGATTTTGTATCCTACGACTTTGCCAAATTTGTGGATGAGCTCTAACAGTTTTCTGGTACAGTCTTTAGGATTCTCTAGGTATAGTATCATGTCGTCTGCAAATAGTGATAGCTTTATTTCTTCCTTTCCAATTTGGATTCCTTTTATTTCTTTTACTTCTCTGATTGCTGTGGCTAGATCTTCCAGAACTATGTTGAAGAGTAGTGGCGAGAGCGGACATCCTTGTCTTGTTTGTGATCTCAGCAGGAATTCTTTCATCTTTTCACCATTGAGAATGAATTTCACTGTGGGTTTGTCGTATATGGCCTTTATCATGTTGAGGTAGGTTCCCTTATGCCCACTTTCTGAAGGGTTTTTATCAGAAATGGGTGTTGGATTTTGTCAAAGGCTTTTCATTTTTTTTTTTTTTTTCTCTTTGCTATTTCTTGGGCCACTCCCACGGCATATGGAGGTTCCCAGGCTAGGGGTCGAATCAGAGCTGTAGTCTCCAGCCTACACCAGAGCCACAGCAACGCGGGATCCGAGCCGTGTCTGCAACCTACACCACAGCTCACGGCAACGCCGCATCCTTAACCCACTGAGCAAGCGCAGGGACCGAACCCTCAACCTCATGGTTCCTAGTCGGATTCATTAACCACTGCGCCACGACGGGAACTCCTGTCAAAGGCTTTTTCCGCATCTATTGAGAGGATCATGTGGTTTTGATTCTTCAGTTTGTTAATGTGGTGTATCACACTGATGGATTTGCGGATATTGAAGAACCCTTGCATCCCTGGGATAAATCCCACTTGATCATGATGTACAATCCTTTTAATGTATTGTTGGATGTGGTTTGCTAGTATTTTGTTGAGGATTTTTGCATCGATGTTCATCAGTGAAATTGGCCTGTAGTTTTAAAATCTTTATGTAATTCATCTCAGTTTTTTTTTTTTTTTTTTTTTTGGTCTTTTTGCTATTTCTTGGGCTGCTCCTGCGGCATATGGAGGTTCCCAGGCTCGCGGTCCAATCGGAGCTGTAGCCACCAGCCTACGCCAGAGCCACAGCAACTCAGGATCCGAGCCGCGTCTGCAACCTACACCACAGCTCACGGCAACGCCGGATCGTTAACCCACTGAGCAGGGGCAGGGATCGAACCCACAACGTCATGGTTCCTAGTCAGATTCGTTAACCACTGCACCACGATGGGAACTCCCATCTCAGTATTTTTTAAGAAAAAATTATTGGGAAATATTAATTATATGTGCCCTCTGGATTAATGATAAGTGATGAAAATCATTAAACTTTCTTTAATGTCTGGCTTTAGTTTATCTTTCCAGTTTATTTCACTAGAGCCAAGACCCCATCATCATCTAAAGGAAGAAGCTACCCCACAGACTGACTCTCAGGGTGAGGAGTTGATGACTAGTTTGGAGGTGGGTGGAGTTAGACACATCTTGAGATGGTCTGAGTGGAGTCCTATTTAATCCATCCAGTGAACTCTGCAAAGAAAATGTAAATATTGTCTCACAAAAATAATATATTAAATTTGAGAACTAGTAACATAGTAAGGATTTTCCATGCTGAGAGGACCTTTTGATACTACTCTTCATTAGCAGATTTAACATGATTCATCATTAGAAATTTTTTTAAAAGACTGAAATAGAATTCCTTAGGTATTCCTGCTTAGTCCAGTAGATGCTAGTGTTGTTTTTATGGGATTGTACAAGAGTAGAAAGTCTACAAATTAGGTAAAATCATGTAGCATATGAAAGAGTGATTTTTATACATATTTTTAATTGTTATTTCCTCAATACAGTTTTTTTCCCTACTGTACAGTTACACGTACATATACACATTCTATTTTCTCCCGTTATCATGCTCCATCATAAGTGACTAGACATAGTTCTCAGTGCTTAACAGCAGGATCTCATTGCTAATCCACTCCAAAAGCAATAGTTTGTATCCATTAACCCCAACCTCCCAATCCATCCCACTCCCTCCCCCTCCCTCTAAGGCAACCACAAGTATATTCTCCAAATCCATGATTTTTTTTCCTGTGGAAAGTTTCATTTGTGCTGTGTATTAGATTCCAGATATCAGTGATATATGGTTTTTGTCTTTCTCTTTCTGACTTACTTTACTCAGTATGAGAGTCTCTAGTTCCATCCATGTTGCTGCAAATGGCATTATTTTGTTCTTTTTTATGGCTAAGTAGTATTCCATTGTGTATATATACCACATCTTCCTAATCCAATCATCTGTTGATGGACATTTGGCTTGTTTCCATGTCTTGGCTATTGTGAATAGTGCTGCAGTGGGCATGCGGGTGCATGTGTCTTTTTTAAAGAAAGTTTTGTCTGGGTATATGCCCAAGAATGGGATGGCTGGGTCATATGGTAGTTCTGTGTATAGTTCTCTAAGGTACGTCCGTACTGTTCTCCATAGTGGTTGTACCAGCTTGCATTCCCACCAACAGTGCAGGAAGGTTCTCTTTTCTCTGTACCCCCTCCAGCATTTGTTATTTGTGGACTTCTTAATGATGGCCATTCTGACTGGTGTGAGGTGGTATCTCATGGTTTTTTTGACTTGCATTTCTCTAATAATCAGCGATGTTGAGCATTTGTTCATGTGCTTGTTAGACATCTGTATATCTTCCTTGGAGAAATGTCTATTCAGGTCTTCTGCCCATCTTTCCACTGGGTGGTTGGCTTTTTTGCTGTTGAGTTGTATAAGTTGCTTGTATATTTTAGAGATTAAGCCCTTGTCAGTTGCATCATTTGAAACGATTTTCTCCCATTCTGTAAATTGCCTCTTCATTTTCTTTTTGGTTTTCTTTGCTGTGCAAAAGCTTGTCAGTTTGATTAGGTCTGATTGGTTTATTTTTGCCTTTATTTCTGTTACTTTGGGAGACTGACCTGAGAAAACATTTTTAAGGTTGATGTCAGAGAATGTTTTGCCTATATTCTCTTCCAGGAGTTTGATGGTGTCTTGTCTTACATTTAAGTCAAGAAAGACATTTTTAAAAGATAGTAATAGGGAATATTTTAATTGTGTGCTTTTAGTGTAATAAGCTTGGGGCTGTTCTCATTGTTGGTGGAATGGCTTTTCTTTTGATGCCTTATTCCTGGAGTCCCACACTTTTTCTTTAAGGGCCAAATAGTAAATACTTGGCTTTGTGGCCACATAGTCTCTGTTGGAACTGTTCAGCCCTGCTGTTGCAACATAAATGCAGCCAGAGACAATCTGCAAAGGAATGAGTGTGACTTGTGCCAATACACACAAACTTACTGTTTTGGACCTGTTATATTTTAATATTTACAAAAATAAGAAGCTGACCAAATTTGGCCTATGGGTTATATCTTACTGACCCCTTCTTTATTAGTCATTAAAAATTTTGGTGTTATTTTATCAGTTGCCTCAATCTTTACTCTTAGGACTAAATTTGGATTCTGCTTCCTTTAAAAATGTGCATTGAAGCATCTTCAACATGGTGTTCACTAGTAGATGTGTCTCCTTTGCTTTCGGTGTAGGTAGTGAAGTTATGTGTGTGTGGTCTGTGTGTAAGTGTGCAGGTGGTATATAGTCACAGAAAAACCAAAAAGAGTTGTAGGGAAACCTCTGGGTAATAAAAGCAGTAAGCATTTATAAGGCTACTGCTCAGAGGTGCTTTGGCTGGTTGCCTTTCAAGACAGCTTGACACATGAACAGAAATTGTCACTCCCTTTCCTTGGATTATAGTCAAAGCAAGATGGTACCCTTTGTGGAAGACAGAATGCATTGAACAGTTAAGAAAATGATTTCATTCTGGCTGTTGCAGTGGGGAGAAGGTTCATTTTCATTAGTGAACCTCTCAAAGGAGGCAAAACCTGGGATTTTACAGTGCAGGTAAGTAAGAGTCCTGAGGAAGAGTGGTGGGGGCGGCGGGGAGTGTCTTACCTCAGAATGCTCCTCCGGCACCTCAGTAATGCATCTCTGTGGCAGTCGGCATTTGATTTCCAGTCCCTGTCCCCTTAGTGACTCAGCTTTATTTATCTTTCTGTCCCCACCACCACATACAGCCGAAGCCCTATATCAACACAGTACTTAACAAATGTTTCTCTGATTGACTTTCCACTCATTTGGGAGGAGTGGATGGTGACGTCTCATCTTTGACCCCTGAGAGCTGAAGGAGGAATTGAAGTTTTTAAGGCATGAAAAGCCTTCCCTGTAAGTGACTCAGTCATTCTGAAATTCCAGGGAGCCCCAATGGCTGATGAGGAGGAGATGTACTTCCGTGCACATGGCTATTTGTTGAATGACCCTGTTTTCAGGGGCACGTGTATATTTTTAAAAGCTCACTATAGATTTTACCAAAATTATTTGGAATTGATTTGTGTGTGGAGAGTTAGTATTTTCTTCTGGTCTCTAAATGTTAGAGATTAAATTACTTAAACTTTTGAAGTTCCTGTTATAGCTCATCGGGTTAAGCACCTGACATTGTCTCTGTGAGGATGCAGGTTCCATACCTGGCCTCACTCAGTGGGTTCCAGCATTGCCGTGAGCTGTGGTGTAGGTTGCAGATGCACCTCTGATCTGGTGTGGCTGTGGCTCTGACGTAGGCCGGCAGCTTCCCCTTGATTCGACCCCTAGCCCAGGACCTTCCTTATGCCATAGGTGCTGCCATTAAAAAAAGGAAAACAAAACAAATTTAAACTTTTGAGGTAAAACCTGTATGAGTTCAATGAAATTTCAATTATAAAAGTTAAAAATCTTACGTGGCTTATTATTACTTTAGAATTTTAAAGCAGGCCCTTCTTAATGCCCAAATCTGGAAATACCATTTACAAATGGATGAATTAGGCTTTTGTTTATAATTATGGGGAATAGATATAATTTGGAGTAGGCCCTTACCGGTATGCACTTCAAGATGTGGCAGAATCGGAGTTCCCGTCGTGGCGCAGTGGTTAACGAATCCGACTAGGAACCATGAGGTTGCGGGTTCGGTCCCTGCCCTTGCTCAGTGGGTTAACGATCTGGCGTTGCTGTGAGCTGTGGTGTAGGTTGCAGACATGGCTCGGATCCCGCGTTGCTGTGGCTCTGGCGTAGGCCGGTGGCTACAGCTCTGATTCGACCCCTAGCCTGGGAACCTCCATATGCCGCGGGAGCGGCCCAAGAAATAGCAACAACAACAAAAAAAAAAAAAAAAAAAAAAAAAAAAGACAAAAAAAAAAAAAAGATGTGGCAGAATCTATGAAAGATGAGGCTTCTGAAATCCACATTTTTTTTTTTTTTTCCAAAAGGCATGACTACAGTGCATTGGGCACTCTTAAAACAAATGACAGTCTTGACCACAGTCAGAACCTTAGATGTGAAATTTGGTGTTTATTTTGTTTCTGCTACTCTCATTAGTTTAGATTTACTCACTCCAGGAAGTAATTGGAAACCTATATTCCTCAAAAATGTTCTGTGAAGGATGTTTTAGTTTTATTTTTTGAAGAGCTTGTCGTCAGAGTTTCTATTCATTTCACAAGTTTTGCTGAAATACAGTTGGCCTCATTAATGTAATAATTCTGTAGGTTTTTCTGTTTCCTGCTTAGTAGTCCTGCTAAATGTTCATTCAACTTTCTGGAGTAGTGTTTTTGAAATAGTGTGTTTTAGAATATGAGTTCTGTATCCTCATATGGAGTAATGGTTACTGCTGCTTATCTGTGCAGGTAACATTTCTAGCAATCAGGAGGAAATACCATCACTTTGATGGCTTTTAAAGAGGAAGTTTGAAAAATGATCATGAGTGTTCTGATTTTAATTTATCTTTTAGCAATTTGTTTGAAATTAACTTTAAAAAGATCATTTTTGAGCATTTACTATGTGCTATGCACTGCGTATAATACTTTATATATTATTGTATCCTTTAAATCTACGACAATCCTGTGAAGTAGTAGCTGTAACAGGAGCAACATCAGTAGTGTTGTTTTTGTTATTTTTGTTATACTATTTTAGAGATGAGAAAATGAGGCTTGGAAAACATAGGTCTCCTTATCTAGTAAGTGGCAAAAGTCAGAATTCAAATGTCTTAATTCAGATGCATATTCATAATAATTACCTTATTATTTCAGTGAATTTTAAGATTTTTGCACAATAATAGTGTTATTTTAATGCTTTAAGATTTGCTTTTGAAAGTATTTGTTGTATTACAATTTCAGACCCATATAGTGTATTGGTTTATATAGATACACAGCTGTTTAATATCTTTGACAATTTTTCTTGACATGTACCATATGATCACATCATTTTAGTAGTTGAAATTGAACAAAATGAAGCTCTTGTCTCTGCCTGTATCGGTTCATTTACGTAGTCATTCCTGCCATGTTAAAATGAGTTCCCCAAAATAATTGTTCATACTTTTTCCAATTCAAATCATAGTTTTTTTTAATAAAAGTTGATCAAACTTTATTGATGATCAGCTGTCATAGAAGAGAGGCAATTAAGAATTCAGACTGAAATTTATAAGGCTAGAATAATCCATTTCTCCACAGGCATTGTTTGACTACTTCCTGTGTGTCAGGTACAATGCTAGGTGCCAGGATTTGGGGTTTTACAATAATGATGGCTAGTATTTGTTGAGCACTTACTATGTGCCAAATATTATTCTAAGTCCACTATGTGTCTAATCAGTATAATTCTCACAGCAAAGAGTAAATACCACTAGGATTCCCATTTCACAGATGAAAAGCAGACCCAGAGGGATTAAATAATTTGCCAAAGATCACACAGCTGGTAAATGGCACAGTCAGGATTTGTTCTAAGTAATCTTTTAACCATCATATCTTCAGCCTGTTACACCAAATAAAATAGACAGTGGCTTTATTTCTAGCTAAAAGGGAGAATCACTAACAAATAAGTAAAGAGGAAACTACCAACTACTGTCAATAAAATCAAAATTGTTCTGGAGAGGAATGGAGGACTATTTCAATGGATGGTCACAAAAATACTCACAGAGACAGGAACAAATGACAGTGGGGTTGTGTAGAAACAGTAATACTAGGGAATCTGATGAAATTCTTATTAAATCATGTAAAGCTTTCAGTGATGTTATCTGTTAGTATTATACTTGCGTAGCCCTTTGAAGTACACAGAGTAAATACATTGATTCAGAATGTAATTTTCATGGTTTTCAGTTCTATCAATGAGGGTAGGCTATCATATGATATATATATTTTTTCTTTTAATGATCTTTTAACAGTGAAGACTATGTAGTCAACAAATCAAAAGGCTTTAAATAGGAAAGAAAGAAGGGTTTATTTACTACATTTTGATTATTCAAAACCTGGTGCATCCTTTGAAAACTTGAGATGGGAGTTTTAAGACATATAATCATTTTTCTAAAAGTAAGTGCAGCTTCACAAATAGGTATAATGATTATCTCAATAAAACAGAGTTTACCAAAATATTTTTGATGCCAAAATTCTTGTGAATTTCTATAAAGACGTGATCAACCTTTTATACTTAGTTTGCTATTTCCTATATATTTTAAAGTTTGGAGAAGTGGTAAAATTAGAACCTATAGTAGGTGGCACACTTGCACATCTATTGGCAGCGGAACTTTCATTGCATTCATTAATTTATTCATTTAACAAAAATCGTGCACCTGCCAAACACCAGACTCTGTTCTTACTGCTAAGATTACAATAGTGACCACATCAAAGACTCTGCCTTCATGGATCTACATTCTGGTGAAGCAACACAGACAGTGAAGGGACAGGTAACATACCGAGGGAGTGGTAAGTGTGATGTGGAAAGGTAGGGTGTGTGTGGGAGAGAGAGTGCTGGGAGCCTGTGGGTTAGAAAGGAAAGGAGTCGCTTCTTTGATGAGGTGCCCTCTGAGTAGCATCCTGAGGAAGTGAGGGAGCCATCTATTCCCATGACTCCAGGAAGAGTAGCCTGGGAGAGGGATCAGTTGTAGCGAGATAGCTAGGTGAGACGGTACTTGATACGTTCAAGGAAGCCAGTGCTGCTGGCATGGAGTGAAGGAGGAGAATAGTAGTAGGAAATGAGTTTTGAAGGTAGCTGAGGAAATGGAAATGATTATTATTCACCATAATATACCTAGACCCTAGGGAAAGTGCCGGGTGCTCAGTAATTGTTTGAATGTGGCATTTAACTTTAGGAGGATACATTAATCAGGACATATTTGGATTATGTTTGGGAAATGCAACTCAAAGTAGCTTAAAGTTATAAAGGAGGGGTTAGGTAGCTTATGAAAGTTGAAAGTTGAACTTCCCTCTCCAGTGTGTGTGTGTGTGTGTGTGTGTGTGTGTGTGTGTGTGTGTGTGTGTGTTAATACATTGGCTCTGTCCTCAGCTTGACTCTCCAAATGCCAAAGGTGGCTATTGGAAATTCTAGTTTAGCCTTAAATTTTGCTACTTAACAAATGGCAGTGTAGCCCTCCTACCCTGACATCGCCTACAGAAACGTCAGAGAGGGCTCTCATTGGTCTGTCTGCTTCATGTGGCACCCCCAAACCAGTCGCTGAGGTTTATGGTGGCTCATTAGTCATACTCAGGCCAGACAGCGTGGACTGAGAATTGCGGGGTGGGGTGGGGTGGGGAGTGGTTCTCCAAACAGGCAAAAATACATGCTAGTAGAAGCATAAGAAGTAGAATCCTAAGTTACATGGAAACCAGAACTATGGTTGTCATTAGTTTTATTCTGAGGACAAATTGGTACTGAGCAGCTCCGCCTGTCAAGTGAAAGAGTGAGCTGTTCAGGAACACTGCCTAGAGACCACATTATTGAGAAGATCTTGGTGTTAATGACTTGCTCTGATGGACGAGTCCATTAGCTAGAAGGATCAGGCAAAGAATGTAAGCCACATGAGGACAGGCTTTCTGTCTGTCTTTTCATTTTCTCTCTCGACAGCTTAGCACTATAAACAAGGTGCCCCTTCAAGGGGGAGAGAATAGTCCTTTCAGTAAATGGTGCTGGGACAACTGGGTATCCACATGCAAAAGAATGAAGTTGCATCCTTACTTAATACCATATACAAAAATTATCTAAAAAGTGGTTCAAAAACCTTTACTTAAGAGCTAAAGCTATAAAATTTTAAGAAGAAAACATGGAGAAAAGTCTTTAAGACATTGTACTTGGCAGTGATTTCTGAGCTATGAAAGCAAATATGCAAATGGCAAAAGAAAAAAAAATAGATAAGTTAAGCTTCATTAAAATTTTTGTGTCAAGGACATTATCCAAAAAGTGAAAAGACAGCCTATCGAGTGGGAGATGGTATTTGCAAATTGTGTATCTGGTAAGGCTCTGGTGTCTAGAATGCTTAAAGAATGCTTACAGCTAAATTGTAAAAATACAAAGAAAAAAAATTTAAAAATGGGCAAATGATTAGAATACACATTTTTCCCAAAGAAGATATATAAATGGACAGTGAGCCCAAGAAAAGGTGCTCAGCATCATTAGTCATTAGGAAAATACAAATCAAAACTACTGTGAGATACTATTCCACACCATCAGGATAGCTGTAATTTAAAAGACCAAAAATAGGAGTTCCTGTTGTGCCTCAGGGGATTAAGAACCCAAAAGTGGTCTCCTTGAGGATGCAGGTTTGATCCCTGGCCTTACTCATGTGTTAAGGATCTGGCGTTGCCTCCAGCTGTGTTGTAGGTCACAGATGGAGCTCAGATCCAGTGTCGCTGGGATTGTGCTTAGGTTGAAGCTGCAGCTCTAATTGGACCCCTGGCCTGAGAGCTTCCATATGTCACAAGTGCAGCTGTAGAAAGAAAGAAAAAATAAAAATAAAAGACAAAAATAGTGTTGGTGAGGATGTGGAGAAATTGGAACTCCGTATACTGTTGGCGAGAATGTAAAATGGTGCAGTTTGCTATGTGGCAAAAAGTGAAAGAAACCTCAGGTTATACGACCACAATCCTCGTCCCTCCAAGTCCAGATATATATACCCAAGAGAATTAAGAACATGTGTTCACATAACTTGTTCAAAGCAGCATTATTCATAGTCTAAAAAAAAAAGTGGAGATAAACCAAATGTCCATCATAGATGAAACGCGGTATATAAATGCAGTGGTCTGTTTTTCAGTCATGAAAAGGATGTGTGACATATTGTGCAATGTGTATGAACTGTAAAAAGATTATGCTTAATAGAAAGAAACCAGACACAGAATGCCCTCATGTTGTATGATACCGTTTAGATTAAATGTCCAGAAAAGGCCAGTCAGTAGATTTGTGATTGGCTAGGGTGTGAATGGGGAGTGATAACTGGTGGTATGGCATTTTTTTTTTTGAATAATGCAAATGTTTTGAAATTAGTGATTTTTTCTCAGACTTGTGAGTATACTAAAACCATTGAATTGTGTATTTTAAATGGTGAATTTTATGGCATGTGAATTATATCTCAGTCATTTTTAAAAAGTATTCTCATCCACTTGGGTGTTTGCACATTAGGGTCTAAGAGAAAGTAGCCAGATGCAGTATTTTATTTAGCATAATTTTTTTACTGAGGACAAAATGTCTTAGCTTTTAAAACAGTCTAGGCTAATTATCTGATCTCAGATGTGTGGAAGGATTGAATAGGATAAAGGTTGTTCCTGGTGGTGAGGAAGCTAACATTTCACTAGTAAGGCAGAAATATGAATGTGCCCTATTTGTAAAATAGAATTATGTTGATTATCTTTGATTTTGTATGGATCCTAGGCATCATTATGTTTTTTCTTCTCAGTACCTATGAGATATTTTTATTTCATTCAATTAACCAAAAATAATTTTGTTAAAGAAATGAGATTCTAAAATTGTGAATTAACAAATTGAAATTAACCATTTAAATAATACTGGGATTAAGGATTTATTTTTTTTTAAAGACTCTTAGTCTATGAGTTGTATTGGAAAAATGTTTTCTCTCGTGAATGGGCCAAGTAAGGTTATTGTTTCTAACATTTTTAAGTACCCAGATAAGAATAAATTATGGGTATTAATAGATTATATATAATGTGAGAAATATCTCCTTCAAAGATTCTCTCATACACTTCCTTACTTGTTAATTTATACCAGTAGCAGTTCAGACATTTGCCTACCATGTGTTTATTTAGTCTTGAATTTACCAATTACTTAATTCTTAAAAAATTACATTTCCTAAAACATAGTCATTTGCATAAAATTTTTGTTTATTACAATAATCTCTGAGATAAAAATTGGCTGGATCTCGTATACCTTGTGTTTTTTTTTCTTGGCCTGTGGCACATGAAAATTCCTGGGCCAGGTTTTGAACCCATGCCATAGCAGTGACCCATGCCATAACAGTGACCTGATCCACAGCAGTGACAATGCCAGATGCTTAACTCGCTGAGCCACCAGGGAACTCCTGAAATGGAATCTTTTAATGGAATTCTTAGGTGAATTG
Organism: Sus scrofa; assembly: GCF_054392235.1. Classification (NCBI taxonomy): domain Eukaryota; kingdom Metazoa; phylum Chordata; class Mammalia; order Artiodactyla; family Suidae; genus Sus; species Sus scrofa. Next base: position 78,547,574 of record NC_139387.1, on the reverse strand, counting down.
TTTCTCAACTAGTTTTGGTGTGCTGGTTTTGAAGTTGTAAAATCTTCCCCTTTACAAAAAGGCCAAATGGTTTTCCTGCTTAGGTACATTAGTGGGAGCTAGCCATCTCCACAGTTGTTAGCATTCTGTACTTTGCTCTTAACTGGCATGTCAGACGATGGCACATTATTTCTTTGGTGAATTGTTCTTACCTGTTGATCAGATACACATGTTCGTTCATTATTTGACACGTTTATCAGGAGTTTACTACTTGTAAGTCATAGTGTTAAATGCATTGCGGTATACAGGTTTCTAAAAACAAAAGTTCCTGTTTCCAGGAGATTTTATAATCTACTAGATAAGATTAAACACCTAATTAAAGAAACAGGAAATTGGTGTTATTTAATGTTTGAATACAGATATGTTCTAGGTATATATGAACCTTTATGTCTCAATGGACTGTCTTTTCTCATTTCTTTTGAAATACATGGTTTTGTTTAAAACCTGACCAATTGCTATCTGTATAAATATGAGCATCTTAATTTCCTTTCTGTTAAATCTTTTTGGGTTTAAAGTCAGGTGAAGGGTGTGATACACCCTAGTTGTGAGGCGTGAATAGGATGGAGTATGTACAGTGCCTTCTGCTGTGGGGCAGCAGCGGTGCATCAAAGTGGGTTCCACATTCTTTGCATTGTGAATTAGTGAAATAAGCCCCCGAAGAGCATTCTCGTAGTCAAATTATAATGAACTTATTTTCATTATACAGAATATATATGTAAAATGTCTGAATGGCTTACCATTATGGGTTTAAGCTAACGAGTTCTTATATAGTGGGATCGGCTTTGCAAAAATGCAGACTTGAGTGGGTTCAAGGCCTAGGTGATTCCTGTGACGTGACTAAGTTACTTAATATCTCTGAACTCAATGTCCTTATCTCTAAGATGGAGAAAATACTGTCTCAGAAGGCAGTAGCAGACTAGGCTACTGGCAACTTTTTTTGAAATTATTCATTGTGGAACGAACAGCCTTATCTATTATGACCTCCTGGTCAGTGTCTTCAGACTCATACCTTGCAGTGGTTTCATGATTATACAAGTTTTATGACATTGGTATTGTTACACAAGTTTTATGACATTTTATATTTTATGTTTAGAGAGCTGCCTGCTTTAAAATCTCTAGGGGGAGTTCCCATTGTGGCTCAGCAGTTTACAAACCCAACTAGTATCCATGAGGATGGGGGTTTGATCCCTGGCCTCAGTCAGTGGGTTAAGGATCCAGGGTTGCCATGGGTTGTGGTGTAGGTTGCAGATGGGGCTTGGATCCTGCATTGCTGTGGCTGTGGCATAGGCCAGCAGCTGCAGCTCTGAGTCAATCCCTAGCCTGGGAATTTCCATATGCTGCAGGTGCGGCCCTGAAAAGAAAAAAATAATAAATAAAATTAAAAAAATAAAATCTCTGGGAACTGATGGTGGCTCTAAGGGCTTAGATAGCAGTTATTTGGAGATAAATTTGTGGAAGACTCAGCTACCAGTGTAGCTATTATAGGAAGGTTAAGCATAACAAAAGAAAATATTTCCTTTATATATCATATTTCCATCTACTGTTCTCTTACGTTTTGCATCCTGAACTTAAAAGCCTAAGCAGTCCCCCCAAGGACTAGGTGGGCTTAGAAGGAAGGGGAGTCCAGCTAGGAGGCCCTGCTGATCTCATCAAATGTACTTCTTAGAAAGTACCAGAAAGTTCTGGGGTTGCCTCAGTATTTGTTTACAGCGGTTCCTTTCAGAGAATAAACTTCAGTTCTCTGAATTAGACCTGCGGTAAAATTCACAAATTCTTGCTATAATTCATTTTGGGAGAATTTGGGAAAGACTGTTTAAAAGATAGGTTAAAAGAAGCAAAGGAAGTCACAGATCATAATAAAAAAAGATAGAAAAAGACTCTCAGTTCTTCCCCTATACTCAAAAAAAAAAAAAAAAAAAAATCAAAAACCAAATCCGTAATCTTGTTTTGCTGTAAAATTTGGCAAGGGATAACCTTATATTTTTTGGCAGCATAAAGTTTAGTTTTTCTCTGTGTTTGTGTAATTTTGACATGCTTACAATGAGAGAGATAGGAAAGCAATGCTTTTCATCATAGTGTTTTGTCCTGTAGTTTTCTTTATACTTGTGGTGTAGTAAAAAGGTTAAGAACATGAACTCTAGAAATAGGGTTTTAATTGCAGCTGTGCAACTTAGGCAATTTAGTTGACCTCTTTGTGCTTCAGTTTCCTCTTTTGTAATGTGAAGATGGTTATAATTCCTGTCTCAAATAATTATTTTGAATATTGAATGACTTAATGTGTAAAGCTATAAGAATAATGCATGATACATTATAAGCTCTGTAAAAGTATTTATTATTATTATTGAGGTTAGCATACCAACAAAGTAACCAAGAGTGTGCTAAGAGTAATTAAGATTGCACACCTCCTGCAGTTTCTAAAAGTAGGATTCTTCAAAGGAATGAGAAGTCAGAATCTAATCCAGTATATGTGAATTTATTCTGCTGTCTTTATCGAAAAACATCTTTTTTTCTCTCATCGCTGGAAGTGATAACTGATTTCATTCATTTAATGAATATTTTGTTGTGTGCCTGTAACATTCTAGGCATGGGGAGGAGGATGATAAACAGGATTCTCTGCTCTTAACACTGAGTCATCCCTTTTCCCCCTCTATGGTAAATTTTAGATCTCAGTTTTAGCCTTTGTAGAAAATAGTTCATTTTTCTCTTATTTTTTTTCTGTCATTGTTTTGTAAAGCTTGATGATTTGGGACACCCTATTAAATAAAAATTCATATTTTAAGAGAAGACAAGAAAAATTTAAACACAAAATTTTTCTCTGCCCATTTTGGGCTTCTCTCTCCCCACTAGTGTGCAACTCTGCATCCGCATTATGCCTTAACCATCCCTCCCCAGTTGCAGAAATACCCATTCAGCCATAAAGATCTATTTTTCTCCTTCTGGCACCAGTGATGTAACTGCTTAGATGATAACATCCCTTTCTGAATCCTATAAAGGGTCACGATGACTCACCACTCACCTTCTACATGCAGACGTCTTTGGTGAACCTTATGTCCAATGCCAGTATGTCATTTCCCTTAAAGATAGTGGTTGATAAAGAACAGACTGGTCGGATGGCCTTGGAAGATACTGGGCCACATATAATGGGAGTTTTTAGCTTAAATGCTTCCTTATGACCTACTCATGTTACTAGCTGCATTACTTGTACTCTGCCTATTTTCTAAGATTATTGTTTCTTGCATTACCAAATGTGACTGAGTCTCAGATAAAATGAATGATGCTTAGGTGACTTAAAACAGTTGATCAAATATATAGTTCTATAAAATGGATGACTGTAATAGTGTAACTCTAGATACGGGAAGAAGCAATGTGGTGAGGGGACTGTTTTCTAACAGACGAGTAAGACAGGTGGTCGAGAGGCTTTTGGCCACTGTTAACAGGGTCTAGTCCAGTAATGGCACATGAGTGACCTATCAGTGACATCCTTGCCTGACCTGGGAATGTGCATTCCTAGTACTGTGAGACAAATTGGTTCTGAAATGCCTCCCAAACCTTGGTCAAAATTAGGACGAAAGAAAAAAATTAGGACCGAAAGGGAAGGGATTATAAATTATGTTGCCCACCATCCAGTTCTATAAGAATTAAATCATTAGTCACTGCAATCGCTGACCTGCAGTCCACCCTGAAAGGAATTCAGGGTGAAGATGAGGATGAGGCACACTGCTCTGGGAGAATGGACAGAGCTGGTCCTCGGATAGCCAGGTATTTTTCTGGAGGAATTTTTTATAAACCTGATTTTTATATCTAAAAAAGCACATTTTAAAACAGTTAACTAAAAGATGGTTAACTAAGCCTCATGGCTAGCAGCAATTGAGATGTGTGCTTGGCTGCACATAACCCTTTCACCAAAATCACACGTTACTGACCCCCCCCCCCCCGCCCCGCCACACACACACACACACACACACACACACACACCCCGCATCACCCTGAACCGTTCTCAGAGCTCTCTGAGAGACTCTTTCCCAGGTTATAATCTTCAGGTTGGCTCAGATGGAATTTTCTTTCTTAGACTGACTATTGATTAATTTCTTTGATGACACACTTTTGCAGATAGTTTCTGGGAAGCTATCTTTTGTATGTATCTTTTGATTATACACATTTCAAACACTTTTTTTTTTTTTTTGGTAGCTGCAACTATATATTTTGTTAGTGCCTCCTAAGGTCTGAAGGATCATAGCAATGTCTTTAGAGACATTTTTCTTCCAACCTCCTTACAAACTGGAAAGCAGGGATTTAGAAGTGACATCTGTCAAATGTTCCCTAGCAATTGCTGTTAACAGCATTGTCATTCAGTCCTGGTTTCAGAGGTGCACTGTCTCTGGCTGCTGAAGTGCGACCTCCTATGCTACTTTCTACTCTGGGATTACAGTGGTAAAACTGGGTTCTGAGCACTTGTTCCACAGATTGTGCTTTGTTGTTTTGAACGTGGCTGAACCTATGGAAGCAGCCTTATCCATGGCCATGATACCTTTTCCTTGTTTGTTTACATTTGGAAGAATGTTAAAAAAAAAAAAAAAAAAGTGAAAGGAAAAGGTGGAGTCGAGTATGTCCTAGTGATTTTGAGCAGGTAAGACCAAACTGATGATATTAAAGCTAGCTTTTAGGTTCATTGTGGTCATGCAGGTGCAATAGAAAAACATAAACAATAAATGGAGATTGAGAACCCCTCCCCCCCAAAAAAGAAAAGCATAAACATCACGTCTTTCATTAACACGTGTTCTAACATTTCATAGTAAATGGTTATATCTCCCTTGATTATTATACTGGAAACAATGCTAATTTCTATACCTGGAGTCAAAGTACTTGCCAAATGGCAAGGATTGTTTAAAGAATTAATCCACTGCTAAAGATAAATTTTGAAGAAAGAGGAGATCTGTTCTCAAGTGGCAAAAGAACATCATTAATATCTTCTCTAGCACTCAAAGACAAGAGACAGATGCTACTAAAAAAATATTATGAACTTCTCATGATTGTTTCCCATAAAACACAACTGATTTCATGGTCCTGTAATTTGAACTGTCAATCTAATTTAGCAGGTTTCTGTTGAAAAATATGATTTCTAAAAAATTGAGATGAGAATTGAATTTACTATTATGTACAGCATTTTTTGGGGGAAATAATCAACAAAACATGTAATAAAGGAAAATTAGAAACCTGAAATATCAAAACTCACAGGGATATTAATGAGTTTAATGTGACTTTAAGTTTAATAAGCAGCACCCGGACTCCCAGGCCATCAGCAGGGCTAACGATGTGCATCCTCCACAGTTTCTCAGGGCCTTGTACTCAGGAGGGCCCTGTTGCTAGTCGCTGCTTTGATATTTTTAGTAATTTTCGAATGAGGGGCTCATATTTTCATTTTGCTTGGCCTTACAGATTATATAGCCAGTCCTGACCATTGATGAGTTACTAATCTGAATTTCAGAAAAGGCAGCAAAGATCCTCAATAGATGCAAAACTGTAGAATTTAAGGTCTCAGCAAAGTTTTCTAGAAACTGAAAGCTCCACGTTCTCTCCAAGGCAATGGTTCTCAAGCAGGAGCAATTCTGCCCCCTAGTGGACATTTAGCAATGTCTAGAGACATTTTCAGTTGTGCCAGCTCCAGGGAAGATGCTACTGGCATCTAGTGGTAATAGGCTGTTTAATCCTACGAATGCGCAAGGCAGCCTCCAAAACAAAGACTTTGGGGGCCCCAAATTTCTACACTGCAGAAACTGAAAAGTCCCTCATAACTCATTGTTTGTGTCTCCAACACATGGTACTGCCCCAGGGAGTTTACTCAGTGTGTGTTGAACCAGTGGGTGCAGCCTGGATCTGAGGTGGTTCTTTCCTTCCCATTACAGACTGAAGAATAAATCTGGTGTTTATTATATGTAATCTAACATTTCCACAAGGTACAGTATGGAGAGATATGCTCTCCTGAGGCAGTGCCACTTCTCACACTTACCCAGTTAACTGGCGGGCTCCTACCCTCTTAAAACCTTCTCACAAGTGTGCCACACTCATAGTTGATGGATGACTTTAACAGGATACCTTTATATTTCTCCTGCCACCTGTTGGGCTGTCAGTTTACCAAGTCTTTGGGTGTTTCCCCAAATCTGTTTATGCCATTGTGCTGTCATTATACAATGGTTGCTGTCATTATACAATGTAATCAACTATTATAGAAATTTAGAGAAAGAAAAATACAAAAAAGGAGAGAGATTTCAGTGAAAATCTAAGTTCAGTGCTTTATAAAGATTCAATAAAGGTGTCACCAAAGAAAAATTGCCCTTGAATTAATAAGAAAGATGACTCTAAAAGATTTTGGGGAGAATCAGTATAATTAGACAGAGTCTGTGTTGAATTTGTATAATCATCTTAAGTTTCCACTGTTTTTTTGTGGTGATTATAGACAAATATCTGTGGTTTTTACAGGAAAGTCAATACCTTAGCTAGCTGATCCATGCTCAGAAAAAGGCCTGACTTACATCACAAGATTGCAGAATGACATTGATATATTTTGGGATTGTATGCATTTTATTTAGAAATGTAACTTAAGATGATTTTCTTAATAATCAGTGTAACAGACAACAGAATTTCTACTGTATTTTCTGAAGAAAAAAAGAATATCTTTAGATATTCTACTTTTGTCACTTCTAGAGCTGAACAGCTCTCAGCTCAGTGAAGTCTATGAATAATTTTCCTAACTTACCACTGCTGTGTATCTTAAGAAGATATTCCTTTAGTTTGGGATTCCATAAACACCAACATAAGGCTGTCTCTTGCCAGATACAGTACTTACATCTTTAAGAACTGCTTGCTTTCTTTTTTAGTTCATATATTTTCTCCCTTGAAATTTCCTTGTGGCTGGATAGATTAGAGGTAGTGTGTCATGTTCTTTTAGAATTGAACAAGTATAAATGATTAGAAATGTAGTCAAATCAGTTAATTTTTTTACTGCTGGAATTGAGGTGAGCGATTCATTTGTCTGTGTGGTTTTCAGGATGGCTTTTAACTGATATTATATTGTTAGGACTCATGCTTCTGACCTGGAGCAGAGTTCTGGGTCTCTTAATCCTGAGCTTGTTGAAAGAAAAAAGTGTGCAACCTTTTTAATATAAATCACCCCTTGGTACTTTTTGTTATATCCCACATAATGTTTTTGTTACAAAACATATTTTATCTTCCATCAGTTGTCACAGTTTTTCAGGTATTCTTCAACAATTTATAGGCATAGACATCTTATTTGGCTAGTAAAATAAATGATTTATTTTATGATCAAAGACATCAGGAATTTTTTAAAAAGTAGTTACATTTAACAAATAATGTATAAATATAGGCTTTTAAGAGGTTAGAACATTAGAGATAAAGCTAAATTCTCCTTTGCCCATCTGATACAGACTTGAAATGTATCCTTCTACATAGGGACACATGCATACATACCCCTACAGATTATTTTATAGTTGTGGTATCGTGTATGTACTGTTTAGTAACTTGATTCCTTTCTTTAGTCCAGTTCAGTTAATTTGGGTCAGATCTTATATAAATCTAGTTCCTTCCTTTTAGCTGCTATATGATATTCCAGGTATGAAGATATTTCATTTAATTTTTCTTTCCATTGTTAATGGGCATTGCATTTTTGGTATCAATGCTGCAATAAACATCCTTTATATGTTTGCTTGAGCACATGTGCATATGTTTCTCTAGGGTGGATCCCCAGGGGGTTGATCTGTACACCATCAATATTGTAGATTACAGTGTTGTCTTGATTAATTTCTTACAAAGGGAGATTCTTATCTACATAGTATATAGGACAAAAGTCATAGAATCACTGCCTTTTAAAAATCCAAGCGATCTTAAATATTACCATATTTCTCCATACTTTTGACATTTAATGTTTTTACTCTGGAGCTTTCTTCCACTCCCTCTCTTTTGATGCCTTAGTAAAATCCCTTTGGCTCTTCTCTTGCTTCTGATTATAGTTAACAAATTTGTTATGGTAAGGAATCATTTTAGCAGGTGTGTTACTATATTGTCTAAAATTTAAACATAAATTAGTAAAATACTTTCTCGAAATGTTTTGAGTGACTGATTCTTATTCTTAAGTTTTGCCTGTAGTCCTGAAAGAATTAATTAAAAAAAACCAAAAATAAGAGCCTATAATATGCTGTCTGCAAGAGACTACCTTAGGGCAAAGGACACATATAAATTGAAAGTAAGGGGATGGAAGAAGGTATTTCATGCGAATGGAAATGACAAGAAAGTAGTATTTATAAGACTCATATCGGACAAGATAAACAAAACAGAGGCCATGAAGAAGGACAATATTTAATAATAAAAGGATCAATTCAGGAAGAGCATATTATACTCATCAATATATATGCTCCTAACATAGGAGTACCCAAATACATACAACAAATACTAACAGACGTAAAAGGAGAAATTGATGGGAAAACAATAATAGTAGGAGACTTTTAACACCCCACTCACATTAATGATCAGATCCTCTAGACAGAAAATCAGTAAGGCAACAGAGATCCTAAATGACACAATAGAACAGTTAGACGTAATTGATATTTTCAGGACATTACATCCAAAAAAACCAGAATATACATTTTTTTTTTCAAGTGCACATGGAAGATTTTCAAGGATTGACTGCATTCGGGGGCACAAAACTATCCTCAAGAAATTTGACTGTAGAAATGATTCCAGGCATCTTCTCTGATCACCATGGCACCTTCAGCTCTGATTCGACCTCTAGCCTGGGAATTTCTTTATGCTGCAGGTGCAGCCCTAAAAAGCAAAAAGAAAAAAAAAGAAAAAGGAAAAATTTTGAGCATCATTAATGATTATATGTTATATTTCTAGTCTCAGTATAACAGTCTTGTTCAGTGCAATGTCATGATAGAATTTTATCATAATAAATCCATCTTAACTACGGACACTGAAACATTCCCTGGGACAGATCAATGCTCTGCATAACATTTAAAAATTTTTAGACTCAAAAATTACGTTTATTCCTTTTTTGAAAAGACAAAAATATGACAGATGTGTCTGTCATGCATTCCTTACCCTCCTACTCCAGTTCTTCCTCAGTCCTGTCCTAGAATTGGACCCTGGCTGAGCCCAGCAGACCTGTCACATGAAGTCAGCAACATTGAGGGGCATGTCCTCAAGGGATGTGCTATAGAAGGTCTCCTCGTCCCAAGAGGTCCTCTTATCTTCTTCTGTCGCTGTGCTGAAAGCCACCCCTTAAGGCCATAATGTCCACCGTGACTGATTCTGTGGAGATCATTTTTCTGGTGGAGAAGAGTCATGGTTTATTACTACAGGAACCTGCTGCACATCAGCACCTCTGGCACATGTCAAGAAAGATGACAGCTTCAGTATGTGGATATGATAGGGGGACATAGGCATATTTGTAGGCAGTTGTAAGTCAAAAGGAAACATCCCGTCGCTCTCACAGACCTTGGGCACACCACCTTTCATCCCAAGTTGCTTTGTTTCTGGGAGCTTGCGGAGCAACGGGTTGTCCTGTGGGAGAGGGGATCACTTTGGAAGAAAATACTATTTTAATATATATGAGTAATCAAACGAATATTTTGTGTAAAAGGACATTATGTCCTTGCATGGGTATTGCTGGAGGGTTACTAACATAATATGCTATCCACAGCCTTATGTAATTCTTTTATAAGCTCTTATCAGATTCATGTTTTTTTTTCTGTATGTATTGCTAACCTACTGAGTTACTTAGACACAGGACTTAAAGTAAGAACCAGGGTCTCCACCTGATGTTTCATCACTTATTTTTGTTGTTGTTGTGTTGATATTTGTATTTGTTTTTAAAGCCTCTTTAAATTTTTGTGTGTATATGTGTAATAGAAAATATATAAAAAATTAAAATGTTAGTATTGGGAGTTCCTGTCGGGGCTCAGCAGAAACGAATCTGACTAGTAACTATGAGGATGCGGGTTTGATCCCTGGCCTCGCTCAGTGGGTTAAGGATCCGTCCTTGCCATGAGTTGTGGTGCAAGCCAGCAGCCGTAGCCCCAATTTGACCCCTAGCCTGGGAATTTCCATATACTGCTGGTGAGGCCCTTAAAAAAAAAAAAAAAAAAAGTAGAATGTCACAGTATTAAAAATACAAACAGCCGGGGAAGAGGGAGGCAACAAGATCACTTGTTAAATCTATGATGCTTATTTGATAAAAAGTTTATAGTTGTTTGGAAAAACTACAGCTTTTCTTGTTGTTAAAACATGAAGTCTGATTTGCTCTCTTGTCTCATGGAGGAGACATTGCTATACAGTAAGATGGCTCATCAACAGATTCTTCAAAATACTTTAACTTGAATTCCCTCTTTCATGTTATGCTTAAAGGTCATTTAAAAAAAAAATAACCTTTTGAGTGAAAGTCTTTTTTTTTTTTTTTTTTAATCTTTTTGGGCCACACCCGTGGCATATGGAATTTCCCAGTTTATGGGTCTAATTGGAGCTTCACCACAGCCACGGCAACACAAGATCCAAGCCACATACATGACTCACGCCACAGGCTCACTAGCAATGCCAGATCCCAACCAACTGAGCTGGGCCAGGGATGGAACCCGTGTCCTCATGGATACTAGTGAGGTTCATTACCACTGAGCCACAACAGAAACTCCCAAGTAAAATTCTTTAAGGTATACAATTTATTTATTCTTGTTTAAATTTTTTTATCAAGATATAATTCATTAACCATAAAATTCACCTTCATTTATTATTTAGATAGTATAACTATAAAAAAGTTGTGTATTTGGTCCACATAATTTTGTCCCATCAGATATTTATCTTTTCTCAAGTAGCAGAATATTTTTATGTCACTGGCTTGCAAGGAGAGCAAACGACCAGCTTATGAAACCCCTTCATTTGACATTTTTGTAACACTAGTCAATGCCATTACCCATATTAATGCCTTTTAAAATCTCTTCTGTATGTCTAGCTTCCTTGGAAGACTTTGAACTCTTCAAGAGTAGCGGTTGTATCATATTATTCTTAAAGTCTTAAGGACCTAGGAGAGTGCCTGGTTTATGGTTTATGGCACAACAGTTTTGCTGCAGGAAAGAATGAATGAATAAAGATAATTTTTTCTTCTATTTTAAGTACTTTCAGAAAAAGTTCCATAATCTCATTCATAAATTTTATGTTTAATAGCACATACTGTTTAAAAATGTAGGGTTTCTTTGTTACTCTGTATGCCCGTTTCTTCTGTTTTCAGTTGTGATAGGCAATATCTCATTATTCTGTGTTAAGAATCAAGGCAATAGAATGATGAACAAAGACAAGTTTTTGAGTCAAAAAGAGCTGGGTGCGAAGTGTGTCTCTGCCACATTTTAAATATGGGTTATTGGATGCATTATTTAAACTCACTGTCGTCTTTTCATCTATAAAATGGGTAAGAAGGAGTACCCACTTGGTGGAGTGGTCGTGAAGATTGAGTGATATAATGCACCTAGAGCACTTTGCAGGGTAGTAATAAGCACATAATAAGTGCTCAGTGACACAAGTTTTATTGTAGTTGATATTTGATAGTTGGTTTTCCCTTCATCCTAAACAAGCATGGTTTCTTTAACCTGATCAAAGTTTAACTGTTCAGTGATCCAATTGTCCTTAATTTCACTTAGCAGAAAAAGAAAATATTTATAACCTAGTGAAAATGAAAATGCATGTGGTAGATTACTAAGATGATCTAGTCGCTAGGTTAAATTTTGCCTTTTATGATTAATTATGGACATTCCTTTTGTTGCTTTGAACTTTTATTATATTTACCTAGTTATTTGGCTTAGTGAAAATAATTCTCAAAAAATGCTGCCTCTAAAATATAAGATGATTGATATCTTTAAAATGTTACATTTGTTGAAGTGGTCAGAATTATTTTTATTTCAGACTAAATCCATTTAGTGATTATGTGCAGAATTCCAGCAAATCTAATTTTATTTATAGACTTTTATGTCCCAGTGGTGCTAAATAAAGTGAAATTTGCAAGACTGTAGTTTCAGTGCCCTGAATGTCATTAAGTCCCAAGAATAAAGAATGCTGACTTGGAAGGCAGAAGATCTGCATTCTTATTCTGCTTCCTTTGGTTATTAGTTCGTGACCTTGGCCAAGTCATTTATTGTCACTCAGTTTCATTTTCCTTATCTTCTTCTGCTTCTCTATCTCACAGAGTCATAAGAGTGAAATGAGAAATACTAGGGGATGGTAAACACTATGGAATATAAGATGTTATGTTTTTGTACAAGGCAGTGTTCTGTGATATTAATTTTTTTAGACAAGGTTAGAACATAGGGTATAACAGTGAAAATGTGTCTATTCATCCAACTTTTTATTCCAAGTAAGTTTCAGGAATATTCAAGAACGGTTTTTAATGATTTGTTCATAGCTCTCTTTGGAAGAAAATTTGCAAAGTCATCACATAATGGCTTGTCATTTTTGTCCCCATAGTGCTGCCAGTTTGCATTTAAGCAGCAGTTCTTTTAGTTGAAGGCCTGATTAAGTAAATGCCAAAGTCAGCAGATAGGGTTATGGAAACTTTGTGAAAACACTTCAAATGCCAGTGTTTATCCTTTCAGTTTTTGAGTCTAAGGTACTTCTACTTCCTCAGCCATGTTGATATTTATATGTATTGACATAGTTTCTCCTTGTTTTCTTTCTTGAAAAGGAACTGGAACTTTTGGACAATAGGAATACTTTGTGGCCTGTGTTTGGAGCTGGTCCCTGTTCAGCATTTCTTAGTACTTAACTGTTCCACTGAGATCAGGTAGAAATAGAATGTTACGGACTAAATTGTGTCTCTTCAAAATTTATATGTTGAAGTCCTAACCTCTACTACCTTAGAAAGTGACTGTATTTGGCAATAGGACCTTTACAGAGGTAATTAAGATTAAGTGAGATCACACTGGTGTGTCCTCTTCACTATGGTGTCCTTATAAGAAGAGGAAGAGTCACAGAGGTGCATGTGCAGGGGCAAGACCACGTAAACACCCAGTGAAAGTCACCATCTCCAAGCCAGGAAAAGAGGCCTTTGGAGACACCAAACATGCTGACTCATTGCCCTTGGACTTCCAGCCTTCAGAGCTGCGAGAAAGTAAATTTCTGTTGTTTAATCTGTGGCAGACATGGCAAACTGAAACATGGAGTCTCCAGATTCCAGGTGCTGGAATTCCCCGTGTATGTTGGTCCCTGGAATTGTAAGAAACACCCTAAAAAGCACCCATAAGTCACATGTAAATTCATTTTCAATTTGAATTTAGTAGAGGGTCACAGATTCTACAGCATGCAAGTTCATTAAAAGTCATGGCAAAGCTACTTTTAGCATGGAGCAAACACAGAGGGTATCATCATCATCATCATCAGACTTTTTAAGGCCTCCCTCAGGGCATATGGAAGGTCCCAGCCTAGGGGCTGAATCCGAGCTACAGCTGCTGGCCTGTGCCACAGCTACAGCAATACCAGATCCAAGCTACCTCAGTGACCTACACCTGTAGCTTATCTCATTGCCAGATCCTTAACCCACTGAGTGAGGCCAGGGTTCGAACCCTCATCCTCATGGATACGGGTTATGTTCTTAACCCACTGAGCCACAGTGGGAACTCCAAGAGGGCATTGTTTTAAATAATTTGTTTTAAAGCTTACTTTTACATATCTTTCATAGTTTGCTCTGCTTTTCTACTTAGAAATTATGGAGGAATTAAGACTAATGACTTAAAACCTTTTTAAGCAACATGGACAAAGTAAATTCTTTCTTGTGGTGTTTTTTAAATTTTAAATAATTGCTTTTCCACATTAGTAAATCTCACCAAGTGTTTTGATGTTATTATTAATGAAAGTCTAATTTACGTATGAAATTTTTGAAAAAAAACCCTCATCCATTAATGATTTTTATTTTTATTTTCTTTTTTCTTTTTTTTTAATTTTTAAATTATTTCCCCAATACAATTTTCAATTGGCTTAATTTTGATTTTTCAGATACTGAGTCCCATTCACATTCCTCTTCACTGAATTGGCCATTTTATAAATAAGATACCAATACTCCCTTTTCATGTATGGTGCTATACAATTTTAAAATGCTTGCACATGCTTCATCTCATCCCATCCTTTCTCAGACCTACTGAGATTAGCATTACTCTCTTACTTTTCTGGGAAATGATTCCCAGAGAAGTTAAGACACTTTTTCGGAGTCACACAGTGAATTAATGGAGCTCATGTTTCCTCTCTCCCCCTCATTTAGCTCTTTCCCATCTCCCCATTTTATGTTTCCTTAGACCAAGGTAAACCACACCCCCAGGATTGAGAAGTGCATTTGATGTGTGTGAGAGTATGTGTGCACATGTGCTTCTGTGTGTGTGTGTGTGTATGTTTGTTCTCCCTTAAGTTATTTCTCCCTTTTCTCCTCTGGTAAGTATGAGCCAAGTATTTTATTGTGCTAGTGGTGATGTGTGTTGTTTTCTTTCTTTTTCATTTCTTCTGTATCGTGTGTGTATGTGTGCACAGGTGCATGAGCATACACGCATGTATGTGCAGCAATGTCAAAATATAGCTTGAAGCAGTGAAGAGTGGTTCTTATTATCTGTAAGTGTGGCTTGCAGGATGGGTGCATCTGCTGACTGAAAATGATATTTTAATATGTCTACAGGAGTTCTTATTTCACTAGATAACAGAATTTGTTTAAAATAGTTAAAGGATAGGACTCAAAGTCTGTTCCCCTAGAAAAACATCACCTATAATATTCAGCTTAGTAAGGTAGGCAGTAGTTAATGAAGGTTATGTGTTATTGTTCAGATAACTATTAAGCTGGCTTATTGTTCCCAGACCTAATACTGAATCCCTCTTTGACGTTTCCTAGCAACTGACTCACGTGGAGTATGCAGAAGGAAAGCCATCAGGGACTTGCTCTGCATTTCTCAAACAGCATCTGAGAAATGGTACCCAGACTATATTGTTTCTCTGCATGGTTTTTAATAAAAGCATGCCTCTTACACTTATTAGCTTCTAAAAAGGGAAGTCATAGAAGATGAGCAGGAAAATTCAGTGGTGATGAAAAAACATCAAAGTCAAATTATTGGAAAAAATTTTCAGTAGTAATATTTTTAAAACAGTCATTGCTATTTATATAACCTTGAAATGATGGTTACTGGGATAAGGAGATGTGATCGATTTTGTTTTATACTGGAAAAAAATTAAAATCTTTATTGTTATAAGGTTATTCCTCTTGGATGCCTAAGCATTTGTTCATATTTAAGAAATAAGATGGTATCTTAAGTTTTTTTCCCTTAAGTGAAAGGAGGACAGTATACTATAAATATATTACACACATGTAATTTTTATATACAGATCTGTGAATTTTAAACCTTTAGGTTGGCAATTTAAAAAATGCTTTGTGAGTGAAATGATAAATTTTTATGTTTAAGCAATGGAAAATAACACCAACTGAGCCCCAGTTTCTAAGAAATTGATAGTAATTTAATATTATCAGCCTTTGCACGTTTTAAAATAGAAACTATAGGGGTTCCCATTGCGACTCAGCTGGTTAAGGACCTGACATTGTCTCTGTGAGGATATGGGTTTGATCCCTAGCCTTACTTAGTGGGTCAAGGACCTGGCATTGCCGCAAACTTTGGCTTAGATTACAGATGTGGTTCAGATCTGGCATTGCTGTGCCTATGGCATAAGCCAGCAGCTGCAGCTCCAATTTGATCCTTAGCCTGGGAACTTTACTGTGGGTGAGACTGTAAAAATAAAAATAAAATAAAATAGAATCTAGGATTTTATTCTTATTTATTTATGTATTTATTTATTTGGCTGCATCGGTGGCATATGGAGGTTCCCAGGCTGGGAATGGAACTGGCACAGTGACCTGAACCGCTGCAGATCCTTAACCCACTGTGCCATAGGAGAACTCCTGATGATATTCTCTTATGTATTTTTATTGTCATTTAATCTTATCACTTAATTTTGGTGGTCTGAAGTGTAAAATATAAGAATATTAACCGTTAATAGTAATAAGACATACCTGTTGGAGAATAATGGCTTTCAGATGACAAGAATCTGAAATGATGACTCTTCCTTTGCTTTTTTGGCCACACCCTTGGTGTACAGAAGTTCCTGGGCCAGGGATGGAACCTGAGCCCACAGCTGCTACCTGAGCTGCTAGAGTGACAATGCCAGATCCTTAACCTGCTCTGTCACAAGAGAACTCCTCTCTTCCTTTTTTAACTGTCTCTACCATTTGCCATAATTGACCCTAGCTAGGAAAGGAAATGAAAAGAAAAGAGTGATGAATGAAGGTGGGGGAAAAAGAGCAAGAGGAAAAGAGAACGAAAGCTGATGCATGAATTAAAAAAAAAAAAAAAAAAGGCTACAACCAAAGAGAGGTGGGGTAGTGGAATGTACACCTTCCTCCCTACCACTTCAATAAAATAATATTCTGTTACTCTCCTGCCCTGCATTGGGTTTGCTAACCAGCTAGCCCCTACCGTGGGGATCTGGTGTTATCCATGACAGATTCAGGGTGGAAAAAAAAGCCTGAGGATAGAAAGCATAATCACCCGGGTCCTAAGTGTGAGCTGAGCACCATTTTCCTTACCTGTAAAATGAAAGCTCGGATTAGATCCAGTCTTTCCTAAAAGCCACACTGTGGTCCTGTGCTGATCCTTAGAGAGGTTTTCTTTTGATTTGCAGCCCATTTAGGAAACTATTTTATATCAGGTTTATTCTGTTGTCTTAACTTCAAAGATTTCCAACATCAAAATATTTTTTCTCTACTCATTGTGCCCATTTGTGTTTTGTAGAACTGCCTTTTCTCATAGGTAAGCAGGGTTCTCATATTGTGTTCCCTCTTTTTCTTAGGTCTGTTTGCTTTAAAACTTCAACATTATATCTGAGTTAAGGTCTTGCTCTTCATCTTAGATGATCTCAAAGTGTCACTTGTTGTTCTGCCAAATGGTAGTTGTTCCGGCTACTCCATTGCACTCCGCCACCTCCCCCCTCTCCAGCTGCCATGACCCTCCACATATTCCTCCTTCGACCAAATAGACCTGGGAGGTAGATCCGCAGGGTACCTCATAAACACACATCCAGATGGGCAGTGAGATGCTGGTCTCTCCCATTCCTTCATGAACCCCTGCATGCATCTTTGTGGACGATTTTTCTTGATTTGTTATCACTTGGTGTGGGAGGCAAGGAACACCCCCTCTCTTCTCACATGGGAGCCTTTTTTAGAAAATAGGTTACTTTTTTTCATTTCATTTTTCTAGTAATTCCTTTTTTTTTTTTTTAACTTAGCAAAATGTCAGTCTGCAACAAGTGAAAATTTTTAAAAATTGGTCCATCACAGATAGTTTGAGGAGCGGTGTACTAGTTCATTACATCAGAAGGCACTTCATTAATTGAGGACTCAGCTGAATCAGTAATTCTCACTGGAGGCAAGGTAGATGGAAATGCTATAGGCAATGAGCATGGTCAGTATCTCTAGAGAATAAGTGTTCTTCAAAAAATATTTTTCATGGGATGCCTTTGATGGGGGGAGGTATATGGTAGCATGAAAAGCGGTAAAAAGAACCACCCTACTACAAGATACTAAAAGATTGAAGGATTTGTTTAATTTTTTATTGGTCAGGCTGCCTGTGATCTTAGGTCTGACATTTTGGTGGGTGGATTATTAAGTGTAGGATCGCTGCTGAGTTTTATAAACCTTTCTTTTTAGCATCCAAACTTTAGATGTTTCTTCACATGTCGGTTCATTGTTTTACAGTTTCCTAAAAGTGATCTTCTGGTTGACAGTTCATCTGTGCATCAGGTACTTAACCTTGTGTCTTAGCTCCTGGAACATTTTTGACACCTTTCCTTTATCTTTTTGGACACTTCAGAAGAAGTTATCAGAAGACACACTGTGCATTAATAATCATTTTGGTCAATTCTTTAATACTTCCCTCAGCCATTATTACCTCCCATGAATAATTTTATTTCATTTTTATTAGATGAGCAATGGTAATATGCCTCATAGAATGCAGTTAATAGCTAACCTGGTAATTTCAGAGAAAGGAAAGGAGCAGATGTGAGAAATAGAAGGAAAGGGAATCTCTGGGAATTCTATCAAGCTACCTGACACTAAGCAACCACCATGAGGATGAGTAGGATACATAATAAAGAGCTGGGAAGAGAAACAATATCATCACATCATTGGTTTCCTGTAGACCATGACTCTAGAGACTGCCTCCCCTGTTTTTCATTTTTTGGAACGTTCCAGATGATCAATATTAACTGTTTATTATTATTAAAATTGTTTCCATATGCCTTCCCCTAAACATGTAAGTAACCTAACAATAGGTGGAAGAAGCCAGTTGGCGAATGTGGTATTCGAGTTGTGATGCTGGCACTTTTGAAGAGCTTAAACACTGCTCTCACACTTCTTCGTGATTTCCCCACTGACATCCTATAGATTGCTGCTTCCATCTTGGCAGAGATATATGACAGCAGATCTCTGGCAGTTAATGAGCATGTAAAAAGCTATTTGTCTAAGAGCTGTTTGTTTTACCCCTTACAGAGCTATGAAGATGTTAACAAACATCTTTCAGCCCCTATAGAATACTCTCAATTTTCAGTCAACGACAACAGCAGTCACTTGAAAAATTAACTGAAAGAAATTACTGGATACTTTTTATGAAACATTATTAAAGGAGCAATTGGTTTTGATTTTAAAACAATCGCTTTAAAAATAATAAATGAGATAATTTACTGAATGTTTAGTAATCCAGAATTTCTGCATTAAAACTTTATAATCAGTGGTAGTAATGATTTTCTAATAATTTATTTCTTCATGTACATAATATAGCATATTTCATAGTTTGCATACTGGAAGTTTACATTTAAATTGGGTAGAAATGAAAGTTAAATCAAAAAATTACTTCTATATCCTTTTTCATTAAACCCCTTGTTTATAAAGTATTACTTTTATTATTACTTTATTTTGTGATATTGTGAACAGTTTATTAGAGAGGTGGCTCTAAAAGTAAGTTTCTTAATCAACCAAGAAGAATTTACCTATTCTCTCATTTTGAGGGAGAGGGACTTTATTTTAGTGATAGTGCCAGGAGACTTCGACTTTTATTAGAATTACCTTGAGAGCCAGTTCTTAAGACACAAACCAATATTTTCCATTCACTCACACAACAAAAATGTTCTGTATTCTTCCTTGTATCAGTTCTCTCTAGGTGCCAGGTATACTGTGGTGACAAAAACCACATGGTTACCGAGCTCAAACGTTTATAATGTACAAGGGGAGACAACATTAATAAAAACACGCACATTAAATACTTTAAAAAGTAGTAGTAAGAGCTCTAAAGAAAAACACGTGCTTATGAAAGATAATATAGATAGGAGAGGGGTGAGCATTTAAAGCATAGAACAAGCAGTAGCTTGGCGTGGCTCATTAATTTATTGGCACCTCTTTTTTTATTGCAAATGCTTTTACTCAGCTAAACAAACCATCTTATCGATAAGACTTGGATGACTCTACACTCAAAAGCCAAATTCATTTACAAAAGGATGAAAATTTGTGACCACTGAGGATATTAATAGTATGCCACTGGTTCTGAGGATGATTCTAAAAGATTTTCAGAAATATTTTGAACTGTAACATCCTCACTGAAATGATTGTTTAACTTCCTTCCCAAGGTGACTTTGAAGGAAACAGTTTCTGAAGTTCTGAGATGTTTCTTAAAAATTCAGCCATATTGCTTCATAACCATTTTTAATGTAATGAGAATAGAAAAAGACTGTGCCTCTTTTTGGAGAGGCCTAGGCCACTGCTTTTTTCTTAGGGAGAGTAAAGACTGAGACATAAAATCACTGTAATTATGAATGAAGTTCTGTTTTATTCAGTTGCTTGCTCAGGGTCTGAAAGAAATTAGAGAAACAGTTTGATATGTGGAAAGATTAGGGACTTTTTTTTTCTTTTTTTTTTTTTTTGCACTTTGAAGTCAGATAAGCACTGACCTTAGTTAGCATTTACTACCTCTTTCATCTTTAAAAAGTCATTTTGCATCTCTGAGCCTTTGTTTTCTAATCTGCCAAGTGAGATCAATATTAAAAATCTCTCAGGTAGCAGTGCAGCCTAAGCTTGAATCTAGTTGAAACTGAATAAATGTTAGCCCGTGCCAACCTTCCTTTCTCTAATCCTTTCAACCCCCACTATTCCCACAGACGTCAATCCTAATGAAATTCAGTCATTAGCTAAAAATACATATGTTGTTTTCATGCTTTCCTTTCTGATGTTTAAAATTTAATTTTTAGTGAAACATGTTAATGTATTACATGAGATAGCAGTGGTAGGATTGGGGGTAGAGAAAGACAACGTACTTGAGTTTTTCCAGCATTACTCTTCATCTAGTGATATGAAGAGTAAGCTTCTGGAGTTGTAAATGTCTAGAAAGGTGGGAATTTGGGCTTTGGTAGATTGAAAATATACAATGAAAAGGTCTTATGTAAAATATTTGATAGGGTAAGTCAGTTTGGTTCTCCACACTCAAATGATATATTTCTGATGAAGAGTTAAAACACTGTTATAAGTAGGAAACATCAGAAGTAACGTTTATGAATGTCAATGATTGTCACTTGTAGTGAATCATGGAACTGATAAATATATAGTCATATATAGTCCGCTTCAGCTAAAATAGCTCTCTTCTATTCTCAACTCTCAGGTCATTCATTCACCTTTTATGGCTCTTCTCATAGCCTTCTGTGAGAAATAAGTGCCATCTTCTGTGTAAGTTTCTTGAGGGCAAGAAACGTCTGTCTTCAAGCCTAGCAGCTGCTACAGCTGTTATTCTGATGATAATAATAAACTGCATTTCAAGGTAACCAGAAAGAAGGTACTGTGTGCAGTCATAATGGTACCTGAGACTATTTTTAAAAGGAGCAGCTATTTTATTTTATTTTATTTTATTTATTTATTTTTTTCTGTCTTTTTGCTATTTCTTTGGGCCACTCCCGTGGCATATGGAGGTTCCCAGGCTAGGGGTTGAATCAGAGCTGTAGCCACTGGCCTACGCCAGAGCCACAGCAACGCAGGATCCGAGCCGCGTCTGCCACCTACACCACAGCTCACGGCAACACCAGATCCTTAACCCACTGAGCAAGGGCAGGGACCGAACCCGCAACCTCATGGTTCCTAGTTGGATTCGTTAACCACTGCACCATGATGGGAACTCCGGAGCAGCTATTTTAGGGTCTGTTTTCAGCCCCTTTCAAGACAAGAAAATGAACTCCTAACTCCTAAACAAGGCTGACACGGTTGACAGCAGAGCCTCTGTGATTCACATTTCTGAATGGTGTTGTCATTGTTTCCATGCACGAGTTGTTACATTTGGACACTTCACTTAGAAGGGAGTGCTGCTCCTTGTCTACTGTTAGTACATATAATTATTTAGAGTGTTTAGATTTAAGAACATTGTTTGACGTTTATTTATGACTCAGGATTTATAAGCAAATATGCATTGTTGAACATTTTTCTACTTTGACCTTTTAGAGTTGCTTATCCACTTGCGATGCATGTTAGCGGCAAATGAAATAAAAACCATTGTGTTTAAAGAGCTACATCTGTTCTGTGCATGGATTGTTTAAAGTTTGGATAGCTATTCTGTTCAAATAAGCAAATCTTCAGACAGGTGGCTTACTTGAATACCTCTAACTTATTTTCAGATCTCCTCTGGGAAATCTTATGTTTGGCTGCAATCTCTAAACTATTTTATCTGCCGAGAGTAACTAGGGAATGGGAAGCGTCAATTAAAATTAATGGGATCTGCCGTGGAGAAATTTAGAAAAATTTCACTACTTTTCAGCGACACAAATGTAATAAAAACATAGGCATTGTCCAAGTAGTCACTTGAGTTACTTTTGTATGAGTTACTTTTGTATGAGAATTCAAAATGCAAGTAGGATGTGCGTAGTTAAAATTACTGTGTTGGTTTAATATTAGGGAGTACAAACGCTTCTCGGTCTCCTCCTTGGGGTATTATTTTTTTCCTATTCCATAAGCATGTTAACAAAATGTAAGCCAGGTGGAGGGGGTAATTTTTTTCACTCTACCTTAATTTTTTAAATTAATATTTAACAGAAAGTGTATGGTTTGCCTAGGTGAAATTTGCTATCCAGATCTGCCTGAATTCAAGGCATTACGATTACGAAGGCCTAGCAGAAGCATTTGGTCATGTGATGTACAAGGAAAATCTTGGAGTTCCCATTGGGGCTCAGTGGGTTAAGAATCCGATGTAGTGTCCTAGACTCACTCAGTGGGTGAAAGATCCAGTTATGCTGTGAGCTCGGATGTAGTTCACAGATGAGGTTCAGATCCGGTGTTGCTGTGGCTGTGGCATAGGCCCCAGCTGGGCCTCTAATTTGACCCCTAGTGCCAGAACTTAACACTCTGCAGGTCCAGCTGTAAAAAGAAAAAAGAAAAAAAAAAGGAAAATCTTGACCAAAAAGGAATGCATACTTTTTGATGCTACTGTCAACCTTAAGATTTCTGAATAGCAGAGTAAAATTGAGCTATAATTCAGATATACCACATAAAAGTGCTTGAACATAAAACGTTTGATTAATTTGACATTTAGGAAATATTGACAACAGAAATGATTTTTTCATCTAAGCTTTCTGTTGAAAATTGTGTAAAAGTTTACAAAGAAAATTTGTAGTGTAATTTATCAAAATTCATAATATAAAAATTCTTATATTTACAGGCAATGATTTTCAGTGATATTCATCATTGTTCCATGCCATTTTTCTAAAACTGTACAAATTACTATATAATATGATACTTTAATAAGTTTAAGCATATCATTAGCCTTTACATGTAGATTCTCAATGAAGAAGTACTTCAAAAACACTGGAAGATAATACAGGGACTAAAGAAAACTTTTAGAAATAATGCAAAACTTTTGAAAATGCAGCCAAGTTCATGCTGGTATCAGAACTCAGGACAGAGAGCGAGAAGCTGTTGAATGCATGCCTTGTCCAGGCAGTGTGCTTACATCATCTTGCTTGCATCATCATCATCATCACCCTCCTTTGTCAGTGGGGACATTGATTACATCAGCATAGTTAGTAAAAACATGAGTTAGTTCAGATGTGGCCTTGAGTCCTCTCTGTGCCATTCACAACCATGGGAGAGGCTTTGGACAAGTTGTTGAACTGGGGTTATAGAAGAATATATTGATTAAGAGGAGGGGAGCATTGGCATCAGATCTTCACCTGAGTTCTAGATCTATCAGTTAGCATTTCTGTGATTCATGAAGCAGGATGGCACACTTGCTTCATGCATTTGTTGTTAGAATTAAATGATGTGTATGAAGAACTTAACATAGTTTATGGAATATAGTAAGTGCTGAATAAATGATGTCAATGACAAGGATGATGCTGGTGGGGGTGGGATAGTAGAGCAGAGCTCATATAGAAACTCAGTCATATCTGTAATTCCAGAACATAGGTTTTTTCTATTGATTCTGATCTTGGAAGGATCAGACAGAGTGGCGTGTAAGTGTGCCTTGAATCAAAAGCAGTTATAGCTTTTGAAGCAGAAGAATTCTTGCAGCAAATATACAAGCACAGAGTGTTTGGGGGATAGGCATTAGAGTTGAGAACCCCACCGACATAGAAACTAGTCTGGTGAAAGAGATAAACAGTACACTAGAAAACAAATACATTGTGCTATGGTGGAAAATCAGCCTAAGGGTATAGATTTTATTGACGGGTGTAAGGAATAGATGCCTCTAGTTGCTTAAACAGCTGGGCGAATGGCGATTTTATTTCATGGAAAGGGGATTGCTGAAGAAGAAATGAATTGCTGGGAAATCAGGAGCACTCTTCTGGCTCATATCATTTGAGTTGATGATTATATATTCAAATGCAGATGTGGAGAAGTTGAATGTTTGGGTCTGGAGCTCAAGGGGGAGGTTGGAATGTTAATTTGGGAATCCTTGGATTGGAGGAGATCCATGAGGAATACATCTATGGAGAGAAAAAAGGGATCTGGGCCTTCAGGTATTCCAAAGTGTGGATCCAGCAAAGGGGACTGAGCAGAGGTATCTAGAGATGGAGGAGTAAAACCAGGAGAATGTGGAATTTGGAAGTTAGACATGGAGGTATTTCAGGAAGGATAGAAAAACAGCTATTTTCTGTGTTGCTGATAGTTTAGATTTGATCATTGAATTTGCAAAGTGGAGGTTTTTAGAGAACGTCACAACAATTTCAGTGGATTTGGGGACATGAAAGCCTGCTTAGGATGGGGTTGAGAAAAGAACAGAAGATAAGGAAGCGGAGACATGACTCTTAAGGAGGTTTTCTATAAACTAGGATAGAAAAATCAGGTATGAACTGGAGGGTGGTATGGATTTTATGAAACCTTTTTGCAGTTTTTAAAAAATTTTTTTCATTACAGTTGATTTACAATATTCTGTCAATTTCTGCTGTACAGCAAAGTGACCCAGTTATACATTTATATACATTTCTTTTTTTAAAAAAATATTCTCCTCCATCATGTTTCATCACAAGTGATTAGCTATGGTTCCCTGTGCTATACAGCAGGATCTCATTGCTTATCCACTCCACATGCAAAAGTTAGCCATGTACTAACCCCAAACCCCCATTCCATCCCACTCCCCCTCCCCTTGGCAACGGCAAGTCTGTTCTCCATGTCCGTGAGCTCGTTTCTTTTATATAGATTGGTTCAGTTTTATTTGAATGTGAATGTTACTACATCAAGATTTATATGCTAATGGGAATGATCCAACAGGTAGGGGAAACATAGAGGGATGATAATTATTACAGGAGCAGTATTCCCTGTGGGCTCAAACAGATAGGATTCAGATCTAATCTAGAGAGGTTAGCTTTGTACTGAGGAGATGGCGAGAGTATACATATGGGTCAAGATACGGGGACACTGCCTTTGTGGTGGTGACAAGATTCTTCTAATTGCTCCTCTTGGTGAAATAAGAACTGAGGTCATTAGCAAGTGCAGTAATAATAACGAGTCATGTTAATTAACCAACATCTGTATAAACTGCATATTTGGGGAGCAGGATCCTGGGAGATAGATGTGTTTCCCAACCGAAGGGCTTTGGGCTTTATGGGCTGTGTTCTTTGCTCCATTTTAGCGATAAATACTGTTCTTGTGAGTCTTACTAGATTTGAGTAGTGAAGTGCAAATGAAAGGCTCCGAAGAACAACATACTTTATACCTTCAGGGTTCACCAGATAATTTCCTAAGTAGGGCATCACAGTCAATTTCATACATGCACAGTATTTTTCTTTTTCTTTTTTTTTTTGTCTTTTTGTCTTTTCTAGGGCCGCACCCATAGCATATGTAGGTTCCCAGGCTAGGGGTCGAATCGGAGCTGTAGCCACCGGCCTACACCACAGCCACAGCAGCACGGGATTCCAGCCATGTCTGCAACCTACACCACAGCTCATGGCAACGCCGGATCCTTAACCCACTGAGCAAGACCAGGGATTGAACCCGCAACCTCATGGTTCCTAGTCGGATTTGTTAACCACTGAGCCACGACGGGAACTCCAATATTTTTATTTTCCATTGTAGACATGTATATTGTTCCATACCCCTAATATAAATTAAAACTAATTTATAACTATATATATGTATTGTGTGTGTGTGTGTGTGTGTGTGTGGTGAGTCATAAGGTAGTGAGACGACCCACCTGTTTATTTACTCACTGCCATAAAGACTCTATAGCAGGAGTTCCCATCATGGCTCAGTGGTTAACGAACCCCGTTAGCATCCGTGAGGGTGCAGGTTCGATCCCTGGCCTTGCTCAGTGGGTTAAGTATCCGGCATTGCCTTAAGCTGTGATGTGGGTCACAGACATGGCTCAGATCCCACATTGCCGTGGCTGTGGTGTAGGCCGGCGGCTACAGCTTCGATTTGACCCCTAGCCTGGGATGGGAGGGTGCAGCCCTAAAAAAAAAACAGAAAGAAAGAAAGACTATAGCATGGAGATTTTCATCCACCCAGAGATGTTGACATGATGTAGGCCAATTCTGAAATTATGGAAAAGCTTGTGATTAATAAACTTCTTGTACCTTTTGACAAAGGTTACCACATTTAAAATTATTTGTTAATGTTAGACCTTAAATAAATGTTGATTAGATGAAAACCATTTAAAGGAAATATTTTATGTAAACCAAAAATTTTTTTTTTCTTGGCCACACCTGTGACATGTGACATTCCTGGGCCAGGTATCAAGCCCTTGCCACAGCCACGACTCAAGCCACTGTAGTGACAACACCAGATCCTTAACCCCCTGTGTCACCGGAGAACTTCACCAAACTCTTCTAAAATTCAGTTCAGTAGTCATTCAGTGTCCACTTACACAAGCCACACCGAGGAAACAAACATATCTGTAACACATGGACTAAGCTGTTAAGGGGCTTAGCACATCTAGTGATAGAAGGGACGGGTAGGATTTGGGAGGAGGAGACCTGGAATTACTTCCAGCACTCCAAGAACACGAAGACCTTGGAATAGGCACAGAGGCGTGTAGTGTATGTGTTACTGAGCAGTGACCAGTTCAGTGTGGCCATATTATGGGAGTTAGATTTGAAACTAGGTACTAGACTATTTTGAGCAGCATAATAAGGAGCCTCCAAGTGTTGGGGGAACAATTATGTCTTGAGGAAGGGAGTGAAATGATTATGGCTGCTCATTAGTTTGATAATTGGTCACGAAGTATGAAATGAAAGTAGGCGATAGTCTGAGGACAGTTAATAAGCATAGTTGTTGATCAACCCAAGTAGTAGATAAGGAACAAAAAGAAACTAAAAATGAGCTGATATTTCTGGAAGGATTTTTTTATACCTTTTACCCCTGAAAAGGGGCGTAGAACTGGGTCATCGTATTTGTTTTTGTGTGTTTAACTGTGAGTGATTTAATGAATTTAAGTTTGCATAAATTGAGTACCTACAGTTGTTCTATTTTATTTGTTTGCTTGTATGTTTTGTTATGTCTTATTCCCTAAATGATTTTAAGAGACTTACAGTAAATATATTAAATAAGTGGAGCTAAAATAAAAATAAAAACATAATGATATGGGAAATTACAAATTAGAAGAGAAAGTCAATACCAGGAGAATAACTAACATGTAGATATATATGATTGACCGTAAAGGCATAAGCAGTAATGACTGGTTGCATATTTGATTCTAAACCTCCTATCAGCCATAACAGGAAGAACAATGTAATCAGTCACACGATTCTCGCTGTCTGTGAGGAAGAAATATGGAACAGTAATTTCACTGGCATTTACATATTTTCTTATATGAGGCTTCATAAAGGGACTACCCAGTGTGGGTAGAAGAAAATGATAGCAAATGCAGTAATGAGGTTTATAAAGTTCTTAAAGCATCAAGACACATAGATATTACTTTGATGATCAAAAAAGAATTATAGGTAAAATGCATGTGTGTGCATTTTAATTTTTTAAATTAAAAGGTGGAATTTTAGAAGTCAAAGTGACTGGCTACAAAAGAATTTAAAGGACTTGGGGTACGACCTTTGGGAGTGCCTGCATGAAGGTAATAGAAGATAAGGATCCAGTAAGGGTTGCTGAATGAAACAAAGGAATGTGAGAGGAGAAGCAAGATTCTCTAGCATCTGAGAAAGCAAAGGATAAGAGAGTTTTACACATGAATTGGCCATAATATGAAATGTAAGGGGATCAAAGAGGACAACTTTTTTCTTATTAGTATTGGCAATTGCAGTATCACTAATGACCTTCTGAGAGAGTTGTTTCCGTAGAATGATAAGGGGACAGGATGGGGGAGCTGACAAGATAAAATGGCAGAGATTGAGAAAGTATATGTAGACGTTCTTGCAGAGATAATAACATTGTGGTTCGGCATAACTGGGAGAGAGGGATCGATTGAAACGGAAGAAAGGGGAATAAGGATGTGCAGGATCCCAGAGGTGAATGGGCTCAGAAAGATGGACCCTGTACGTGGAGGCTCAGGGAGGGAAGGGCTGCCGTTCACTGAGCTTGGAGGGGAGGAGAAAGACGCAAAGGTACTGAGGAGCTTACTGAGCTGCAGGAGTTGACATGGGATGGCTTCTGAATTGCTTTAAGAGTTGAGGAAATTTGCAAAGTGAGTTGAAAGTATGTGTGGAGGGAGATTCTATTTAAGTCAGGACTTTCTTAAGTCGAAATATCATGGTAGGACAGATATTTTTGAGATTATGGAAATGCCATCTCTTTGTTTTAAGTATATCAGTTTTTTTGGTTTATCAGAAATAATTTATTTGCCTTGCCCCTTTATAGCCCCTCAAGTCCCACACAGATGTATTACTTTTTCCTTAAAAGACCAAACGGATATATAACAATAAAGTGAAAGCTGTATACTAATGGGCTAAATAGAATATTTATGAAGAGTACTTTTTAGGAAACTGCTGGAAGAATGACTCTTCACTATTTTCCTGAAACATTTATAGTAACCTGATGAATAATGAATGGGAATAATTTATAATAGCTACAGACCTCACTCAAATACAACATTTGTTTATACTCCTACATAACAGTTACATCATGGCTATATTTCACAGAAAGAACCATATATTTTTAACATAAATGTTGCTAAAATAGTTTTCATTCAAGAGAGTCTTGGAATCTTTTGTTTTAGGAGACCTCAGAGGACAGGATGTTCTAGAACATCCCTGAAAAGCATTTGGCAGCACATTGCTTCACCTCTCTTTAAATTTTGCATTCAAATGAGCAGGAGCCATAGTAGGATATAGTCTAAATAAGCCGTGAATAAGTTGAGTAATGAGATTAGAATCATTCCCACATCTCTGATAATGAATCCGATGCTATGTGTTTTATATACGCATAACTGAAAGATACATAGACATGAATTTTATTTTGTAATTGAATTTTGTGGTACAGTGAGCAGATTGCATTTTAAAGACTTTGCTTCGGCATTCAGAAAAAGTAGATGGCTCAAAGCATTTCTAAGTAGAAACTCAAATTTCAGTCAGTATTTTAAATAGACACATCCTGACTCCCTTCACAGATTGCCATTGACCATATGGTAACTACAGACATGCCTCAAAATAAAATAGCCATATGTAGAGTTTCAAATACTGACCTCATCCCTAGAGAGCTATATTTATCTACATGAGCATCTCAAACCGTTATCAAGTAAAATTATGGTTTGTGTCATGTTAAAAAATTAGAAGAATCTGCCTAATGAAAAACAATCACAGGTTAAAAAATACCAAGACATCTAATAACCACAGACATCTAAAAGCAAGGTCATCTGGGATCTGGAGGAATGTCTTTCAGATTCTCCTAGCCATTATACACAGTAGCTTATCATCAGAGCAGCATTAAATGCTATCCTGTGCTATGGTCATCAAAGTGGAATTAGTAGAGTTCCCTGGTGGCTCAGTGGGTTAAGGATCCAGTGTTGTCACTGCTGGGGCTCTGATTACTGCTGTGGTATGTGTTTGATCCCTGGCCTGGGAACTTCCACATGCCATGGGTATGGCCAAAAAAAAAAAAAAAAAAGAAAAAAAAAAGAATGTAGTGAAAATATTGAAGGGGTGATCAGCAGGAGTGCTCACCATGTGTATCTGTTCTGAAGCTATTGGGCACTAGATGCAGATTTTTTTCTGCTGGCTCTGCTAATCAAACACCAATATTATCTTTTTCTGGTTCTTACCATACAGTTTCTAGAGCAGGACATGTGGAACTCACTCCTCCCAATTCCTGCTGCCAGTTGTTCTCTGCTGAAATTCTGCCACAGTTTATCAGAACTTTTTAGCCTTGTGGGCATGTGCCTATCAATTAAAAGCATGGAAGAATTGTTGTAGCAATTTGAAAACAATTGTTTACATCTTTAATGATACCTCATTTTCCTCATCTAAGAGGAGGGGAGAAGAGGTCAGAAAGGGGCATCCTGATCTGAGGTTCTGCAGGTAGTAAGAGATTCTTGTAATGATGATCTTTGTAACTACAGAACCTCTCTGTCTCTCTTTGTCGCTATCTCTGTCTCTCTCTACATGTAATATATATAAAATACATACATGTTCATATACACACATACAATTATATACATACAGATGTGCATATATCTGTGTGTAGGTTTATGTGTATATGAGAGAAAAAGGAAGATTTTCAAGACCTGTATAGTGTTCAGGAAAGCATAGGTGTTGTGTTATTATGCTAGTGAACCTCTCATGTCCAAGTTTTAATTTAAATGAAACTCCTGCTGATCATCCCTTCAGCATTTTCACTAAATCCATTTGGATGACCCTAGCACAAGACAGCCTTTAGTGTTGATTTTATGTGTTATCCTAATGTGTATAACAACTGGGCAAGGAGAATTCAAAAGACGTGTCTCCAGATGCCTGAGTATCCTTGGGTACTCAGGGGTATGCTATGTGCCTAAAGTTAATAAATAATATTAATCACTCCTAACTGTTACTTGAGAGATTTAGTTTTCCTTTTCTTTCCTTTGGATGTAGTAGTAGTTTATTGGATGTCATTGAGTGATGAGTTTTGTTTCAAGTAGTGATAGGTTTGTCTTAAAATGAAATTGTGATTTTGAAGGAAATCACCCTTATAGACCAAAAACCCTGAAAATTGCCACAAAAGGTTACTGAAATTTCTGAACCTATCTTTATAATAGATGGGTAAACCTAAATTCTGCCTTTTCAAAGCTGAGGCCCCCTCATGTAGATAGATGGATAGATTGGATGGATGGGTAGATGATAGATAGATAGAGATACATATTACTGGATTTATAAGTAGAAATTTTGTTAAAATTTATTTTGAAATCATAGTTTTGTTTCTTGTTAATTTAGAACATTGCTTTATTCTAATCCAGATTTATAAGTAGTTTTTAAGAGTATTTTGAATTAACTCAGATTTATCAATCTCTCCCACCTTTCCTGCTTATCTCATTTTGTTCTTTCAGTTTTGGTCAAAGTAACAAGACGAGTCATTAACAGAAAAGTGTAAAATTGTGGAGTTCCCGTTGTGGCGCAGTGGTTAACGAATCCGACCAGGAACCATGAGGTTGCGGGTTCGGTCCCTGCCCTTGCTCAGTGGGTTAACGATCCGGCGTTGCCGTGAGCTGTGGTGTAGGTTGCAGACGCGGCTCAGATCCCGTGTTGCTGTGGCTGTGGTGTAGGCAGGTGGCTACAGCTCCGATTCAACCCCTAGCCTGGGAACTTCCATATGCCGCGGGAGCGGCCCAAGAAATAGCAAAAAGAAAAAAAAAAAGAAAAGAAAAGCTTAAAATAGTAATAAAAATGATCAATTCCTTTTTTGTAAATACAATAACTTTTTAAAATTAGAACTCATATACAGCTTGTTAATGTGCATAAACTTCCTTTTCAACATTGACTTGCTTTAAGTATTGATCTCATGAAGAGGGGGTATTTAATTGGTCACTTTAGGCCATAAAATGTTTTGTGGAAAAGAAAATTAAAGTTGTTGTGGTACAGTATTGTTCTTAGCATATCCTTGTGGAATAAATGAAGCTGTGTTTATGCCAGTTCACTGGTCCTACTGATATTTAAGTTGTGTTAGATTTGAGAAATACAGTAATTATATTTTTTCATTTTTACTTAATTTTTTATTGGCTTTCTTCTGAAATTCTGTTAATTTAAGATGAGAAGACTAAATGGCATATATAATAAAGTTTCTTCCATAGAAATCCATGGTTTGATTCATACTTGCTGTGGAGATCAGTCTTTCCTCTTAGTCTGCAAAAGTGACTAGTGACTAGTATCCTTTACTAACTCAGAGCAAGCCATGCAGAGCTTTAGTGGAAAGACCTTAATAGCTGAGATGCCAGTGAATGAAAGCAGTCCGAAGAAGAGAGATTTGTTTTATTTATGTACTATGATATAGGATGTTTTTGGATTGATACTATGAACAAAATCGATTCTAGAATCTATCATCCACCCTGTGACCTCCAGGATCCTGTGCACCAACACTCTGGGATTTAGCGACCATGTATATTTATGGAGCTCCCTTGTAGGATCTGTCTGTTGTGTTCATGGTGTGGTAGACATTTAAAATCTTTTCTTTTCTTTTTGTTTTTATCCTTTTAGGGCCGCACCCATGGCATATGGAGGTTCCCAGGCTAGGGGTCTAATCGGAGCTATAGGTACTGCCAACGCCAGAGCCACAGCAATGCTAGATCCGAGCTGCGTCTGTGACCTACACCACAGCTCACGGCAATGCTGGATCCTTGACCCACTGAGCGAGGCCAGGGATTGAACCTACAACCTCATGGTTCCTAGTCAGATTCGTTTCGACTGCGCCATGACAGGAACTCTGACATTTAAAGTCTCACATGTTTTAGCATACCTGAACAAATGACAGATAAGGTTAGTGCCTTAGTCCTTTTTCAACAGAATTTATATTCTGCTGTGTTTGTTATTTTAGGAGGTAAGCCTGTAAGTGAAAGATAAGAGTACTAGAAAATCCCCCCCCCTTTTTTTGTCTTTTTAGATCCGCACCCACGGCACATGGAGGTTCCCAGGCTAGGGGTCTAATCAGAGTTGTTGCTGCCGGCCTACACCACAGCCACAGCAACGCCAGATCCTTAACCCAGTGAGCAAGGCCAGAGATCCAACTCGCAACCTCATGGTTCCTAGTTGGATTCGTTTCCACTGCGCCGTGACAGGAACTCCAGAATCCCTTTTTAAAAAAATAAATACATTTTTCGAGTCAACTCTTCCATGAACTCAACGTTTCCATGCTCTATTTGGAGATTTGAATTCTATTTTGGAGAACTTGGCACTAAGTTCTTTCTATCAAATATTTTTTTAAATTTTTTGATATTTTATAGTTTTATTGAGATATGTATAATTGACATACAGCACTGTATAAGTTTAAGGTATACAGCACAATGATTTGATTTACGTCATGAAATAATTAACATAATTTAGTGAATGTCCGTCATTTCATGTAGATACAGAGGTAAATAGAAAAAAAAATTTCCCTGTGATAAAAGCTCGTAGAATTTACTGTCTTAACAACTTTCATATGTAACATATACCAATAATAATTATATTTATCATATTGTATATTACATCCCTAGTACTTATTTATTTTATAACTAGAAGTTTGTACCTTTTGACTACCTTCATTTAATTTCCCCTGCCCCCCACGCTCTACCTCTGGTAACCACAAATCTGATCTCTTTTTCTATGAGTATGCTTATTTGTTTGTTTTGGGCCACGCCAGCAACATGCAGAAGTTCCCAGGCCAGGGATCGAACCTGCACCACAGCAGTGACCTGAGCCGCTTCAATGACAATGTTGGATCCTTTAACCTGGTGCGCCACAAGAGAACTCCTGTTTGTTTGTGTTTGAAGTATAATTGATCTACAATACTGTGTTAGTCCCTGTTATACAACATAGTGATTTTCTATTTCTGTACATTTCAAAATGATCACTAGCATAATTCTGGTTATATATGTCTCCATACAAAAATATTACTTAATTGTGTATATCCCTCATCTTATACATTTCATATCCTTGACTCATTTTTTTGTAACAGAAGTTTTTACCTTCAAATCTCCCTCACCTATTTCATTTTTCTCACAATCCCCTTCCCCTGGTAACCATCTATGTATTCTTCTTTTTTGTTGTATTTATTTCTTTTGTTCTTATAGGTATGACATGTAAACAATACCATATTGCATTTATGTTTCTCTGCTTGACTATTTTACTTAGAATAATACCCTCTAGGTCCATCCATAGTGTCGAAAATGGCAATATTTCATTCTTTTTTTATACCCAAATAGTTTTCTATTATATATGCATGTGTATACCACATGTGTATACCTCATTCATCTATCACTTCAATTGGGCACTTAGATTACTTCTCATCTTGGCTATTGTAAATCATGCTGAAATGAACAAGCGATGCATCTATCTTTTCTAATTATTATTTGTTTTATTTGGATAAATACCCAGAAATGGAGTTGGTTTATCTTTGTTTTTATTTCTGTTGCCTTTGGAGACTGATAAGAAAACATTTGTGTTGTTGATGTCAGAGAATGTTTTGCCTATGTTCTCTTCTAGGATTTTTTTGGTGTTTTGTCTTACGTTTAAGTCTTTAAGACAATTTGAGTTTATTTTTGTGCATGATGTGAGGATGTGTTCTAGTTTCATTGATTTACATGCAGCTGTCCAGTTTTCCCAGCACCATTTGCTGAAGAGATGGTCTTTTTCCCATTTCATATTATTGACTCCTTTGTCAAAGATTAATTGACCATAGGTGTCTGGGTTTATTTCTGGGTGCCCTATTCGCTTCCATTGGTCTGTATGTCCGTTTTGGTACCAGTAACACACTGTCTTGATTACTGTAGCTTTGTAATATTGTCTGAAATCTGGGAGAGTTATGCCCAGATATGACTGGTTATATTTGGAAGTTCCCAGGCCAAGAATCAGACCTGTGCCAGAACAGTGACGCAAGCCACCACAGTGACAACATCGTATCTTTAACATGCTGTGCCACAAGGGAGCTCCCCAAACTTTTCATTTTTCTTTAACATCTGAACAAGAGCCTTGCAGGATACAATATTATTGGTTGTAGGTTTTTCTCTTCCATCACTTCAAATATATCATGTCACTCCCTTCTATCCTGCAGTGTTTCTTCTGAAAAGCCATCTTATATGTAACTTGTTCCTTTTCCCTTGCTGCTTTTAATATTCTCTCTTTATCTTTAGTTTTGCCCTTTATTACAGTGTATCTTGGTATGATCCTCCTTGGATTGATCCTGTTTGGGACTGTATGTGCTTCTTGGACCTGGATATCTCTTTTCCTTCTAGGGTTAGGGAAGTTTTCAGCTATTATATCTTCACATGGGTTTTTTTGTCCCTTTCTCTCTCTTTCTTCTCCTGAGACCCCTATAATGTGAATGTTTGCATGCTTAAAGTTGTCCCTGAGGTCTCTTACATGGTCCTCATTTTCTTTATTCTTTTATCTTTTTTCTGTTCAGATTCAGTGATTCCAGTAGTCCGTCTCCCAGCTCACTGATCTGTTCCTCTGTATCATCTAATCTGCTATTGATTCCCTCTAGTGTATTTTTTATTTCAGTTATTATATTTTTCGTCTGTGTTTTGTTCTTTGTATTTTCTAGCTTTGTTAAACACTTCTAACCTCTTACTCTATTCATCCAAACTTCCCCTGAGTTCTTGGATCATCTTTATGATCATGACCTTAAACTCTTTATTGGTTAGACTGCTTATTTTCATTTCACTTAATTCTTCTTATGAGGTTTTATTTTTGTCCCTTCATTTGGAATGCATTTCTCTGTCACCTCATTTTGCCTAGTTTCCAGTTTTTATTTCTATGTATTTGATAAGTTCATTACATTTCCCAAACTTGGAGAAGTGACCTTTTGTAAGAGACATTGTAGGTGTCCTAGCAGCCTACTCCACTCTGGTGACTAGAGCTATATGCTCCAGGGGTGCCCCCAGCGTGGTCTGCATGGGTCATTCTGTCATATGAGTTTACTGATGTGGTTGTTCTGGTAAGTGTGGCTAGCCGCTGGTCTGGTTAGTTGCTACACTCTTCCTTAGGTGTAGGCTGGTTGCTGCTGGTGAGTGGAGATAGGTCTAGTGCAGACGCCCTGGTGAGAAGTCCTGGTATCTGACATGGGTGGTTGTGGGGCCAGGGGTCCCTGATCTAGTATCAGCCTCCCGATGGGTGGTGCTAGCACCTATAGCTGGCTGCATGGGCTGGGGTGTCCTGAGGGTTGTGTTGGCCCACTGGTGAGTGGAGCCAAGGCCCAGGATTTCCCTAAGCTGGTGCTTGCCTATTGATTTGTGAGCTGGGTACTGACACAGTAGACTACAGGTCTCTGGTGGCCCTGGGGCTCATGTTCACCCACTGGTGGGTGAAGTTAGGCCCTAGTGGATTCTACGGCTGGTGCTGACCTATTAGTGGCTGAGGCCTTCTCCTGGGACTAGTGCCTGCCCATTGTTGCGACTCATTATTCTGGTATAAGAGCCCCTAACTGGAAGCCCATTTTGGTGCTCAGAACCTTCACTCCTGAGAGAGAACATTCATAATTGAAATTATGCTCTCATTTGTGGGCCATTCACCCAGGGGTCTGAGACTTGATTATTCCACATCTCTGCCTCTCTTACCTATCTTTTATCTTTAGCTTACATATCTTTATATATTTCTACATATCTTTAGCTCTAGAGTATCTCTTCTGCTAGTCAACCAGTCTTTCTCATCAATAGCTGTTCTGTAAATAGTTGTAATTTTGGTGTGCCCATAGGAGGAGGTGAGCTTGAGGTTTTTTGCTCTGCTATCTTGGCCACATCTCAAAACATATTGATTATTTTTCTATATTTAATAATTAGCACGTGTTTTAATAGGTAGAAGATAATTATTTTTCTTTTTTAATTATCTTTTTTTTTTTTTTTTTTTGTAAAAGAGGTAATTGAAGAGTGGGAAAAGACAGTTGGGACAGGAATACCCAGGAACTTAGATATATATATTAAAAAAAAAAAAACCAAATCTATAAGGCTACAAGGTATATATTTTCTAAGTTCCTTGGTATTTTTGGAATAAATATGATTTTCTGAGAATCATGCCGACAGAAAACACAGTCTCTTTAAGTTATATTTCAAGGTACCACATACATATGTTTGCAGCAATCATGCTTCTAAAATGGGGTGGAACAATCATGATTTTAGATATTCTGGCCTATTGTAAGATCATGAGCCCTTTAATTTGGCCTGAAAAAAAAATTTTTTTTTTTTTTTTGGCCATACCCATGGCATGTGGAAGTTCCCAGACCAGGGCCAAACCCATGCCACAACAGTGACTCAAGCCAGTGCAGTGATAGCTCTGGCTCTTTATCCCGCAGCATCAAAAGAGAACTCCATCGGCCTGGTCTTTTTCTCTTTTTTGTATCTTTATTCATAGCAACTATCACATGTAAAGCCAAATATAGCAAGAAAGAAGAGTATAAAATGTGGGGATCGTGGTTAGGTTTTCATCTTTATTCTCAATAGTCCTTATTTGTTGAATACTTGAATCTAAAAAAGGATCATGTTGGAGATCCATCATGGCACAGCGGAAATGAATCCAACTAGGAACCATGAGGTTGCGGGTTTAATCCCTGGCCTCGCTCAGGGGGTTAAGGATCGGGCATTGCTGTGGGCTGCGGTGTATGTCACAGATGCTGCTCTGATCCTGCGTTGCTGTGGCTGTGGTGTACGCCAGCAGCTATGGCTCCATTTCGACCCCTAGCCTGGGAACCTCCATATGCCACAGGTGCGGCCCAAAAAAAAAACAAAAACAAAAACGAAAAAGGATCATGTTGATAGACTATTGTTCAAATGTACATATAAAATTTACATACCCCCATGAGTACCAAGCAAACAGTTTGACAGTATATAACACTGAATTTAATAGAACTACCATTTATTATAGGAGCCTATGGTATGGTTCTTATTGATTTATCACCTCGTGTGTATCACTGTTCTGTGTAGGGGTGTTCTGTTAATTATAAAAAAATAGAAATTAAAAGTATAGAATTTATTTTTTATGTTAATAAAGCTCTTTGAATTATTTCATGGAATCTTAAAAATGAAATCTCTGTTTACATAGCAGGAAAACCCATGCAATTTATTGACAATTTTTTTATTTAAAACTTTAAATTGTACTCAACTACAGAGCTTATGGATGAAATCGTAGCATCATTATTTGAGTTTTGGTGCAATATACTTCACATGTATTACCACCTTTAGTTATCAGATCACAACTGTGAAGTAGCTGTTTTCTCATGGACACTTGTGAGGCTCAGAAAAAGTCAAGAACCTGCTCAAGGACACATAGCTTCAACATGGTTGAGCTGGATTTGAATGTGGGTTTCCCTGGGAGTTCCTGTTGTGGTTCAGCGGGTTAAGAACCTGACTAGTATCCATGAGGATGCAGGTTTGATCCCTGGCCTTGCTCAGTGAGTTAAGGATCCAGCGTTGCTGCAGGCCGTGGCATAGGTTTCAGAGGAGGCTTGGACAACTAGCCCACCACAACGTCTTGGCAATTTGATTTCTTTTGAAGGGATTCAGAATGTATTGGCAAAAATGCCAGACTGTGAAGGAATGACTGAACCACATGGGGTTGAATTTATCAATAGCAGCAGTCTATTCTTCCAAACAGAACATGTGCCAAGCACCAGCTTATAATCACAAACATCATCTGCTGCATCCTGAAGAGGAAAACAGCATGGGTGTGCTCAGGATCTTAGTGGTGGTTTATAATTAATCACAACATTGTTTAGCAACTTGTAGTGCATTCAGATTGCTTCATTCTCGAGTTCTCAGTAACCAGTATTTGCTCTGGTGTTTCTTTCTCCCTTCTGCCCTTTCCTTCTTCTTTTCTTCTTCATATTCATTAAATAAATATTTATTGAATCTATTCTGTTTGTGTGACCCTAAGCCAAGTACAGTGGGAGGCACAATGATAAAGCATTCACCCCACATAATCCAGTATGAAAGAGGCATCAACTACATAACCTTCACAACAGATTAGCCAGCAGTGAGAGCACAAGAGAGGTATTCAGCTGACACGATGATTTAGATGATGGCATATCTTCTCTTGGGAGCAGGGACAGCCTCAGAATGGGAACAGTATACAAGACAGGGACGTAAAAATATGAGGCTTCTTTTGTGTAAAGCAGGTTACCCACGGATTGTCGAAGCATTGGGTGTGTGAAACAGAGAAACCATGTGAGATAAATCTTGAAAAGCAGGCTGGGGCAGGTGCCTTTCATGGTTGGGTCTGTTATCAAAAGTTTTGAGCAGGTAAGTGAAGTAAGTAACCAGTGGTCTGCTTCATTAGACAGGGTGGTAGCAGTGTGGAGAGGCTGGATTGAGCCGGTAGACTGGAGGTGTGGAGACCATACACAGACAAGGCTTTCTAATTGAATACATAACATATGTGTGAATAGTAGTCAGCATTTATATAGATATCCTGTTGGTTGTTTCTTTGGAGAACTCTGACATATATATATATAAGTATGGAGGCTGAGAAGACAGATTTATCTGCCCTCTGTAAGCTGCAGACCCAGGAGAGTTGATGGTACAAGGCCCAGTCTTAGAGCAGGAGAAGACCAGTGTTCCAGCTCAGACAGGCAGGCTGAGGAAGGAACTTTCCCTTCCTCCTCTTCTTGTTCTATTCTAGGCCTTCATGGATGGTGCCCACCCCCAGTGGGGAGGGCCATCTGCTTTACTCAGTCTACCAATTCCAATGTTAATTTTATCCAGAAACATCCTTATAGACACATCCAGAAATAATGTTTAACCAAATATCTGGGTACCCTGCGACTCAGTCAAGTTGACACACACGTTAGCCATCAAGCATAGTATATGCCAAAAAGTTTACTATCTTTAATTTTCATGTCACGTACTATACACTATGTCCACTTAACTGAGGAAGAGATAGCGGCTTAGTGAGGCAGAGTAATGTGCATTGAATCTCACCGTAGCTAAGCAGTGGAGCTGGAATTCCAGCCGTGGCCTACACAGGTGCGGTCCACTGCCATGGAGTCTCACCAGGGATACGGATGCAAGCCCAGCAGGGCAGTAGAGAGCTGGGGAGGCAGAAAAGCCACAGATGCAAGAGAAGTTTTTTTCTGGCATTCTGAGGAAAGAAGTCAAGTGTATATACATTAATTTTCATTAGAATTTGGCAACTCACTGCATGTGGAAAGTAGGAAGAGGGAATGAATAGCCAAAGGCCACATTTTTTATCCTGACTTAATGTGACTTCTCTTTTATACATCCTTGAGCTTTCTGGGTTCCCCCCATCCCTCATTCTCATAATGCTTTACATGTACCTCTGTTAGAGCCCTTAAATTGTTGCAGTGGAGCTTGTTTTGTTTCTGTGCATGACCGCCCACCACCCTAATATTGTGAGCTCCCCCAGGGCAGGGTCCCTTCATGTTTCTGTACCTAGCAGAGTAGGCTCAAGGTGGGTGCTCTGGGGATAAGTGGGCTGGAGAACACTTACTTCCGGAGGCTGGAGAGAACAGTGGAGGTCCAAGGAGGAGGAATATTTGAAATGGATGTTTTGAGAAGGTAAAGGAGAACCAGCTAGAGACAAATGGTGCTCCTCTGGCAACACAGAGGACCTGACCTCAGACACAGGCAATTTGCTCTGAAATTGGGGTGGCTTATTTTCCTAATTATTTGTAAACAATGCTCAACTCCTTGGATGTAGCAATGGAGAATGAAGCAGATTAAAATAATGATTTGAAATAGATAACTTTGGAATTAAGGCTAGGGATGGGGCAAGTGAGGCCATAAAAAAGAGAAAAAGAAGAGATTGAGGGATTGATGTCAAGATGCGCATATGTATTCCTACAGCTT
This sequence comes from Sus scrofa, assembly GCF_054392235.1. Lineage (NCBI taxonomy): Eukaryota > Metazoa > Chordata > Mammalia > Artiodactyla > Suidae > Sus > Sus scrofa. The sequence continues at coordinate 78,507,045 of NC_139387.1, read as the reverse complement.
GAAAGTGTTTTTGTTTTTTGTATTGTTACTCATACTTTGCATAATTGTTGATTTTCCTGTGCTAAAAAAAATCAGCTCATTTAAGTATGCACATAAAATTTCTTGACATTTAGGGCATGAACAAGAAGCTAGCTCAAGTCCTACCTCTACACACTTACTAGAGTGTGACCTTAGGAAAGTTACTTCATCTCTATGTGCTTCTTTCCTCATTTATATCACCTGTTCTTCCTTACTTTGCAGGACTCTTATGATGAAAAATGGTTCTTAAGGCATTAAGAGCTACTGAAATAATAGAAAATTCATTGAGATTTGAACAGATGCCTAAATTCTTGGTGTTATGAATATGTGTGTTCCCCCAAAATTCATATGTCGAAGTCCTAACCCCCAATATAACAACATTTGGAGACTGGGACCTTTGGCAGATAATTAGTTTAGATGAGATGATGAGAGTGGAGCCCTCTCTCATGAAGAAGAAGAAAGATCTCTCTCTCTCCCTTCCCTCCCTCTCCTCCTCCCTCCACACATGCCATGGGGAAAGGCCATGTGAGCACACAGTGAGAAGGTGGCCCTCTACAAGCCAGAGAGAGCGCCCTCACCTGGAACTGGATCTTCCAGCATCTTGATCAGCCTCTAGAACTGTGAAAATTAAATGTCTGTCGTTTAAGCCATCCAGTCTGTGGTATTTTATTATAGCAGCTCAAGCTGACTGAGATACTGGATGATTAATAAAATTATTAAAATTAAATATGGCTGCCCAAATCATGTGCTGGTTAATAGCTAGATAGCAGGAGGGGAAAAAATCTTATAATGGTCATTGGGCTTTTGGTATCACTGTGGTGATCTCACCTCGTTTCTCCCTGAAGGATTGCAGTGTGTGAGAAAGGCCTCCTCTGGCTGTCTTTGGGCAAGGACTGTGGGGGTGGGTCCTGGCTGTGCTTGACTGTAGCCTCCTCATAGGGCCTCAGATTGGAGAGCAAGGAGAGTAATAATTGAAGCTGAGCACTGCTTATCTTGCTCCCACTGAGGGCCCCGCTTACTCCTCGGAGGCATCTTTAGTTTAACATAGATTTAGTCTGCCAAGTCTGTCAGCAGTGGGGAAGCCTATCACAGTTTGCATCTTGCAATAAATTAGTCAGATGTTCTACTTTTTCTTCCTTAATTTTTTTTTTTTTTTGTACATTATAAAACACATAAATATGTAAAACAACAGAGAAGAATAAGAGCTTGGAAAACCTTGAATGGCTAAGGATCCTGCCTCCATGGCAGTTCTCACTTGGTCATCTCGCTGGTGACTTCATTAGTCCAGTTTATTTATTTATTTTTTTCCTTTCTTTCTTTTTTCTTTTTCTTAAGGGCCACATCTGCAGCATATGGAAGTTCCAAGGCCAAGGGTTGACTCCAAACTGCAGCTGAGGCCTACACCATAGCCACAGCCACAGCCACAGCAGACCCAAGCCACATCTACAGTCTACACTGTAGTTTGTGGCAATGCTGGATCCTTAACCCACTGAGCAAGGCTAGGAATTGAACCTGCATTCTTATGGATACTAGTTGGGTTTTGTTTTGTTTTTTTGCCATTTCTAGGGCCCCTCCAGCGGCATATGGAGGTTCTCAGGCTAGGGGTCTAATCGGAGCTGTAGCCACCGGCCTACACCAGAGCCACAGCAATGCGGGATCTGAGCCACGTCTGCAACCTACACCACAGCTCACGGCAACGCTGGATTGTTAACCCACTGAGCAAGGGCAGGGATCGAACCCGCAACCTCATGGTTCCTAGTCGGATTCGCTAAGCACTGAGCCATGACGGGAACTCCCTAGTTGGGTTCTTAAGCTGCTGAGCCACAATGGAAACTCCTCATTAGTCCAGTTTAATCAAATATTATTGCTTCTAATTAGTAACCCCCTGTGCCCTTATTTCAGTGGAGGTCGTGGTCTTTGAACATCTGCATTTTCTCCTTACCTTCCTTGTCATCATTTTCCCTCTCCTTGATATTTAGAGTATTTGTGAAGGTGTGGTTTTCTTTTAGCAGCTCTATTGAGGTAAAATTTACATACAAGAAATGGCACATAGTGAGGGTTTGTAATTTGATAAGTTTTGACACACATATACCCTGCGAAACCCTCATTACCACAGGATGATGAGCATATCCATGCCTGTCAGAAACTTTCCTTCGTGCCCCTTTGTAACTCTTCTCTCCACACGCAATCACTTGTCTGCTTTCTGTCAAACCACTTATACTTGGCAGAAAGTTTTTAACTACAAATTTAGTATTTTTAATAGCTTGTAAGGCTGGATGTTCAAGCTGTTTCTTGAGATAGCTTTGAAAGATTCTGTCTTTGAGGGAATTTGCTCATCTCTAAGATGTTGAATATAATACCATAAGGTTGTCCATAATGCTCCGTTACTATTCTTTTAATATCTGTAGAACCTGTATTTATTTTAGTTCTCTTATTCATGATATTGGTAATTTTGCATCTTTCTCTTTTTTTCTTGATCTTTCCTGTGGCTGCTCTAACAAATTACCACAAACTTGGTAGCTGAAAATAATTTATGCTCACAGTCGGGCTGCCACAAGTTCCAAATAAGTTTTACTGGGTTGAAATCAAGGTATCAGCAGGGCCCTGCTCCCACCAGAGGCTCTAGAGAACAATCTATTCCTTGATTTAAAAAAAAAAAAAAATTGGCAACCAGCCGCTCTTTGCTTGTGGTTGCATCAGTTCAGTGTCTGCACAGTCACATTGCTGTCTCCCGTTCTGTCCTGAATCTCCCTTTGCCTTCCTCTTAGATACAAGCAATTGCATTTCGGGCCAACACAAATAATCCAGGATCATCTTCCCATCTCAAAAACCGTTCGCTTAATCACATCTATAAAATCTTCTTTTGACATCTAGCAAGTTTCAGGGATTAGGGCATACATATCTTTTGAGGGGCCATTATTCAGCCTTCCACAGTCTGGCTCAAAGTTGATCAATTTTACTGATATTTTCAAAAGAACCAGATTTTGGTTCCATTGATTTTTTTTTTTTCCTCAGTTGTCTCCTTATCTAGTTCATGGATTTCCATTCTGATCTTTATTATTCTTTTTATCGCATGCTTATCTTGGATTTCCGTTGTCCCTTTTCTAGTTTGTAAGGCTGAATACAAGATCATTACTATAAATTTTCCTCTGTTCTACTTTAGCTCCATTCCATGAATTTTAGCATGATACATTTTTATATTCTTTAAGTTAAAAATACTTTGAGTTCCCATTATTTCTTTGATCCATATAAATGTGTTATTCAGTTTCTAATCTGGGGGAGAATTTTCCATGTATCTTTCAGTTTACTGATTTATGGATTAATTTTATTATGATCTGAGAACTTTCTCCTTTTAAAGCAAATGAGATTGGTTTCAGCTCAGAATATAATCTATTTTGGTGAATGTTTTAAGATATTTACCATGCATTTACTCTTGGAAAGAACATTTGGTCTATAAAGTGTTGTCTAAATCCGGGTCAAGTTTGTTGATAGTATTGTTGATGTCTTCTGTATCTTTGCTGATTATTTTCCAAAATCCTATCAATTCCTCAGAAAGAAGCAATGAAATATCCAAGTACAGTCGTGGGTTTTTCTGTTTTCCCTTGCAGTTGTATTAGTTTCTGTTTCCCATATTTCGAAGCTTTTATTAAGTGCAGAGACATTTAGGATTGTTCTGTCCTCTTGATGAATTAATCCCTTGGTCATTGCCAGTTGTGCTTCCCCACCTTTTTGCATGTCTGGTAGTTTTTTTTATGGTATGCCAGACGTTAGAAATTTTATCTTACCGTTGAACTCAGTTCTGGGATGCCGCTAAGTTACTTGGGAACATTTGGGTTTTTATTTTAGTTTTAGATGGTTCCCGAGCAATGTTTAATATAGGATTGAATTTATACCGTCACTGTGGTAAAAACCCTTCTGAATATTCTCCCTTGTGCTCTAGGTTTTTCACTTTCAACCCTGTGTGAATTCCTGGGATTCATTTCCTTAGTCCTTTTCTATGGCTCTTTCCCCTGCCCGGGGTGGTTTCCTTGCACCCATCCCCTGATCAATACTCAGCTGAAAATTCAGGGCAGCCTGCAGACCTCCAGTGCCCTTTCTCATGAGTCTGCTCTAGCATTCTGCCCTGTGAACGCTGGCCACCTGGATCCTGAGTTACATCCTTTCAACTCAAGGAGACGTCCAGGGTCTTCCTGGTTTCTCCTCTCTGTGCTGTGGCCTGGATACTTTTTCTAGGTATGAGCTGGGGCAGTTGTAGAGTTCATGAGCTTCATGAATCTCAGGGGCCACTTTTCTGTGTTCCATTATCATGAGAACTACTGTTTCGTGCATTTTTTTTTTTTAAATCTTTTTAGGGCCACACCCATGGCATATGGAGGTTCCCAGGCTAGGGGTCGAATCGGAGCTGTAGCTGCTGGCCTATGCCACAGCCACAGCAACACAAGACACGAGCTGTGTCTGTGACCTACACTACAGCTCACAGCAATGCTGGATCCTTAACCCACTGAGGAAGGCCAGGGATCGAACCCACATCCTCATGGATACTAGTGGGGTTCGTTACAGCTGAGCCACTATGGGAAATCCTATTTCGTGCATTTTTGCATGGCTTTTTACTTGTTTCATGTTGGAGGTAAATTTGATAATTGTTACTACATCTTGGCTGAGAGTCAAGAGCTGGAATTTTATACAAAGTGTCTTCTTTTTAATAGTACCTGGAGAAACTTCTGTAGGCTCAGCTTGCTCACAGACAGCCTGTCCATAGAAATGGCTGCACTTGTCAGACTGTCCTTTTCACCACTGTCAGTAGAGCCTTTGCCACACCTGGAGAGCTGCTGTGGAAGTTCCTTAACATGAGGTGTTTAGAATGAAAGGAAAAGATGAACCCATTTGGGGCTTTTGCGTCTATTGTTTTATTATGTGTAATATTTGGAATCCTGCATTTCCAATCTACTTTAGTTGTCTAGAGGTTATTGTTTTTATTGTGTGGGAATTTTGGTATTTCAAAGACACAAATGTCCTGTTAAAAATAAAGTGTGAAATGTTTGTATACACAAAAATCAAAAGAAATGTAATGAGCAGATAATGATACTTAAAATTTTCACTTATATTCAGCTAATTCATGTATTTGAATGTTTCTTTACCTCGTAGCTTCTATGTTGTAAAGATTAATGGTTTGCATTCGTTAAGTCAGTTTAACTGTCTAATAAAGCTAGGTCTGGAATTCCCATGGTGGTGCAGCACAAATGAATCTGACCAGTGTCCACGAGGATGCGGGTTCAATCCCTGGCCTTGCTCGGTGGTTCGGGGATCCAGCATTGCCGTGAGCTGTGGTGTAGGTCACAGATGTGGCTTGGATCCTGCTTTGCTGTGGCTGTGGCTGGCCGCTGCAGCTCCAATTCGACTCTTAGTGTGGAAACTTCCATATGCCACATGTGTGTATGTGCCCCAAAAAGCAAAAAAAAAAAAAAAAAAAAAAAAGCTAGGTTTAAGATTTTAATGAAAGGAAGTTCATTAATTTTGCTTATGCATAGTCAGATGTGCAGCTGCTTTGACCAAAATTTATCTGTTAAAAAATTTCAGTTTTATAAAGGAACTACCATTGTTTATTTTTAACAGGAATTCCAAACCAAAAGAAAATCCAAAGCCCAGATTTTTTAAAAACTAGAAAGTAAATATGTGATATTTATGTGATAGTTTATTTCTCAATTATTTTGGTAAGTTAGCCTTTAATCCTAGTTCGTCATAATTTCCTCTTTATTTTTCTGCCCTCCAACATCGGTATTACATAATGAGTCCAATCATGGAACAATGTGATAGGGAAAGTAGATGCAGCTACCCAAAGATGATAAAAGATTTCTTACCAAAGGCCGTTTCTCATCTGTGGAGTTTCCTAAAAGCTGAAAAAAAAAAAAAAAAAGGGTTTGGGTGTTTTTTGTTTTGTTTTGTCATCAGGATGTTTTTTAAATTTTCCATGGTATATAAGGTAAATTATTTTATTTGAATTTTTTGATTTATGGAAATAGGTAGATGTTAAATGATGCTGTGTACACTTATTTTGTGGCTCATTTATAGATATCTAGCTTTGTAACTGAGTCTGCTCATCTTTCAGAGAACTGATACAGATATTTCAGTATTTCACAAAGTCCGCTTATTTCACACAGCTTTTCTGATATACTAGGTTTTAATATCGCTTTACTTGAAGCTAAAACAATTTGGCATCTATAATATTCTCAGCCTGCTTTCCAAGTGGATTGTGTTTAGTCGACCATTTAAAGACAGAACCATCTGTGGTAAATCAGGTCTTCGTGTGGTTATAATCACACCTGTGCAGAGATGGATACCCTCGCTCCAGTGCTGTTCACTTCTAATTAATGCCCTCGCTTGACATCCTGTATTAACTTTCTTTACTTATGATGGAGACAACAGCACCTTCTATTCCTTTTCTGCAAACTAGAATATTAGATTTGCAAAAGATTCTGAAATAGTGAGATTTCCTCATATTTTAATTTATTTGACCTGGCTTAGGGTTTGCTAATGATAGTTGGCCTCTAGTCAAAAATGGCTCTAATGAAGCAATTAACATGCCAGTCATCCCAGGTTCTTCTGCAGCAGGAATACAATAGGCCCTGGGAGTCTACTCTCTGTCTGATGCCTCTTAAGGCTAACGTGAAGGTGTAAAAGCACCGCTGAGAACAGAAGGAACCCTTTTTGTAATTAGACCCACGCACCAATTCGGTTAGGCATCAGTTGTTGGTCACCTTACTTAAGACCTCAGTGGTTCAGATCTACAGCTTTCCAGAGCTGATCTAGAGTTCTGACATTCAGACCAAGGGATCCGCACCATCTTCAGAGCTCATTTTATTTTGAAGTGATCATCGAATGCCACTTAGGGAACCATTTAAAATATAGAAATACTTTGTGTGGTGTGTGTGTGCACACGTACATGAAAGACATTAAATTTTTTCTTCTCATACTGCCTTTTTCGGTAATTTTTATTAATAATAGCCACTGCAGTCATAGCCAAGCCTGATAACACCTCTAGATTCCTTAACTTTAGTTAAATAGATTGGAATGAATTTTGTTATTTTAGTCAAATAAATTGTGATGAATTCTGTTCCTTGTTTAATTGTTTTTAATGAATACCATTTTTTTGGTTGATTAAAACAATTTTTCCAGTGACTTTGTAAGTAGTCCCACATTGAATGGATTTTAAATAGTAATGAATTGCCCAGAAAGCAGAGGAACAAAGAATGGTTGATATAGCTCCTAGGGACTTAAGGAAGAATAATTTCTGACAGTTCACAGTTGTGTAGATCTTCCTAGTGTCCATAAATTGCTCTAACTTGAATTCTTTCTTGTTGCTCTTACAGTTTATATGCAAATACATCCTGTTTTCAAAAATATACTGTGCCTAGGTTTCTATAAAAGTGTGTATGTTCTATTTTAAAATGCCCAGTCATGTTAATTTCACATACATTTGGGGAAATTTATCCTAAGGGGAACAATTACTGTGGGAGCTAAAAATAATAGGCATGTCCTTCTTTTTCTTTCTTTTTTTTAAAAAGCTGGACCTGTGATCTGCAGAATGCTGAGTTACCCCCCAACTCGCCGAGCTTTAATTGTGGGTTGTGGCCTACAAATGTTCCAGCAGCTCTCAGGCATTAACACCATCATGTATGTATTTCTTTCTGGCTTTTTACTGAAAAGATTGTGAAGGAGTTATTTATGTGGAAAAAAGAGTTAGGACTCTTGATGATTTGTTTTTAGTAAATATGTAGGATTCTCTTTTCGGAACATACTAAAGTTTATGATTTTTTAAATCCTATCAAATTGTAACTAGAAGGAAGTGACTTATTTTGTGTGTTGTAATTATTGGCTTTAATTTCATATAATTTTTCTTTTATATCATCTAGTGCTTCCTTATATTTTGAGCTACTTAATGTATCATTTTAATAAGCTCTGTCTTGATTCATGTTAAAAAATAAAACAAAAGGGAGTAACTGGAATGATTAGAGATTAATGGGCACACAAATAACTAGTTCATTTCCCTCTAGGGAAGTCAGTTGCAATGCAATGTGATAAGAACATTAATAGAAGTATATTTTTTTACAACCAGAGTACAGTAGACCAGAGATGAGAACAGAGAAGTGGGGAAGACACAGAAATTCCCTGTTTTCTAGTTTTAAGAATAATCCCCAAAGTTATATGTGTGCTGTGGGGTGAATAGCGGGGTGAATAGTGGCGGTTCTACCATGTTTCATTCATTTACTATTAAACCATTTTTAATGGTCTATTTTGTATGAGAAGCATAGCAGTGAATAAAGTAGACATGGTCCTTGGCCTCATAGAGTGTGCAGGCTGGTGGAGGAATCAACACATTACGTCAACTCACAGTGTAATACAGAATTTCCAACTATGATAATGGCTCTCTTTATAGGACTATTCCAAGAGGAGACTTTTAAGGCCCTAAGTGACAGAATGTGGGTTAGAGAAAAACCATATTTGCTGACAAACTCGTTGGTGGGTGAAAAACTCCTCAGTGATAGGAAGCTTTCCCCTGCCACCTGTTGGTTAAAACTATTCATTAGAAAAATACAAATTATGTAAGATTAAATTTTACTTAGTAAACCAATTGTATTTTTACTCTTGATATTTTCCCTTAAATAAATAAATTAATTAAATTAATTCCCTTAAAATTACTTGGATTTTGATGAATTAGTGATAATTTGAGAAGAGTGAATTAGTTAAAATAATGACTAGGCCCAGTGACCCACTAGATCAGCTTGAGAATTTGCTAAGAAAGCCCACCTTAACAGTGTACAATAGCCTTTGTGACCTTGGCTTTAATGGTAATCCTTGGTAGACTTCAACTGCCTGGACTATATTTTTAATATTTAGTTCTCTCCTCCTTCCCCCGAACATTTACTTTCATTTCTTTGCTCACCTTTATCAGCTCTATTAAGGCCCATCTGTTGGGATAGTGCCCAGCATTTTTGTTTCTGGATGTGGCACACCGTGACTTTTCTGAGGTGCATCCAGTCCTCCGTGAGGTGATGGTACAGAATTGTAATAAGGTTGGCACCAAGCTTTCAAATGGTGCAGGGCAATAATAACCCTATGCGCCTCCCTAGTTTAGCAACCTAATTTAAAATACGTCCTGTTTCTGAAAATCTTTTTCGAGGCTTTTAAATTTTACAAGTTTAAAAACTTAGAAAGTAAACTTTTGGGGTGCTTTGTGGGGTTCCTGCAAGACAAGGATCACAAACAGAGCCAGCTGAATTGATGGGTGACAGAGGCCAGTGTGTTCCTAGTTAAATGACTGCCCTGTGGTCCTTTTGTGATATCTCATGTAAAATGTGCTGATGAAAGTTTTTTTCTTTTAGTAAAGTATTCATTTATCCAAATCCCCAGACTTTTCACAGTGAGATCAAGTGACTGTAGAGATCCTGATACTCCTGAAGATTTAGGATAGTCATTCATGTTCTTTAGTTATCACAAACAGATGTGATAATAAACTTTTGCTTGCAGTTAAGTATTAATCCTGGAAAGGAGGAAGAATAAAACAAGGTAAATGATGGTTAAATTTAGGTTGTGTTTACCTGATGCGGAAGAGCTAGCAGCTCCCTGAAGAAATTAATATGTCATTAATAAGGGGAGGTTAGAAGATTAGACACATAAGAGACATTATACTTATGCTAAGCAACTGCTGGTTGTTCATAGTACATACTTCCAGATATTTATATTTTAAGCCCATAAAACTTAGTGTAAATCAATTTATTTAAAACAGACTGTTTTACTTTCATTATTTGGATGGAAAACGACTAATCTGGGACTCTTATATAATGTGTTTTCTTCTGCTTTCTCTAGTTTATATTCATGTGTGCACAATCCTTTTTACATTATTCTTGAAATCCAGTATATACTATCATAGTTTTTGCTTCTTCTAGTTTAAAATAATTTCTTAATTGCAGCCTAATCATTTACTTTTTGTTGTTTTTTAGTAGAAACTATTACATTTTTTCTTATTTTAAAAATATTCCTTAGAGTTCTTTTTTATGAATATTTCATTATATATATTTCATTAGTCTTTTTCTTTCTAGCTTCACTTTTAAGTGGGAAATAAAGTAGGCAGTGATCTTTTATATTCACAAACCAAACTTAATAATCTGTAGAAGTTTAAATGTCCCTATAAGAGCCAAGTTTGTGTTGGAACTTAAATATGAGATATTTTCAGTTCTGTTTCTTACCAAGAAAAGTTCACAGTAAGATCATATGGAAAAATATTGAAAGATAAATCATTCTTGCAATAGTATTGTATAATCTTACCATGTTTAGTTTTCTCTTTTCTCCTTCATAGGATCGTTATTTCTACTTCTTCATTTATATACTATTCTATCTCAGTTAAGGAAATAGATTTTGTTCTTAGAATATTTAGTTTTTTCATTCTCCACCATTTATCACCATGAGGTGTGAGCATATTGAAGTATCATTTGTTTGTACAATAACTTATGTTTATATCCTAACCCATACCTTTCCACCTTCCTCCATGCTTCCAGACAAAGGGCTTGTAAGTTCTGAAAATGATTATATATTTCAGACTGCATCTAACTTTTAGAAGAGGCAATTTTCTAATATGACTCCAATCACTTAAATGTGCAGCTGAATCCATTACTCACAAGAAAGAACAGAGCAAATGAAATTCTGTTTTCCTAATATATCCCTGTTACATTATTGCACTATCTGACAGACTAATAAAATATTCATACATGTGTCAAAATAAAAGGGAAAGTGGTAGGATGATGATGAGTCGTAGTAAGATGAAGATGGTGATGGTTAATGTGAGGACAGCTCGCTTAAGAAATTCTCATGGATCTCATCTAATTGCTAGTTATAATGTCAACAATTTTCCATTTTATAATGAAGAAATTTTAGTTTATTGATAAATAGATCCTTTCCACATTATTATTACCACAACCAACATGTGTACAGGTGAGTAATTAGGTAGGTGGACAGTTAAGTAGGGAGGAAGAGAGGGAAAAAAAAAGAGAAAGGATGAAAAAAAAAGAAAGAAAATGCCTGGTTCCATCTGAGTTTGATAGCATCTTGCTTCTTTTGAGGAACTTAAAATAAGCTGTATTTTGATAAGTCCTGATAAACATAAAACTAGTCCGTCTTAGAGGGGTAGAAGGTTTAAGATTTTTATCCGGGAAGACCAAGTGGTTAAATGGCTTATTTAAATGTAATATGAAAAATTAGCAATAAGGACGAGAAGGAAATCCACAGTTTTCATCAGCTTCATGTAAAAAGGATTGTGGTTGTGTAAATTTCTTTTGGACATTCTTTACCAGTTCTCTACTTTTAAGCTACTCTCTGCATTAATGCTCCCAGATTCATCCTTCTTACTCTTCCATTTAACACTAACTTAAAGTAGGGGTGGGAAATAGGCAATAATACCCGATGGGCAGATCTTGTCTACCTCAATAACTGCTTCATCTTAATCCCCAGTGAGTCGCTTCTTCTATTGTATTTACATGAGATGATAAAGACTTTTGAAAAATAATGCACTTGCTTGGAGTTCCCGTTGTGGCTCAGCAGTAACAAACCTGACTATTATCCATGAGGATGCAAGTTTGATTCCTGGCCTTGCTCGGTGGGTTAAGGATCCGACATTGCTGTAAACTGTGGTATAGGTCTCAGACATGGCTCAGATCTGGCATTACTGTAGCTGTGGTGTAAGCTGACAGCTGCAGCTACAATTTGACCCCTAGCCTGGGAATTTCCATATGTTGCAATGTGCAGCCCTGAAAAGCCAAAGGGAAAAAAAAAAAAAGAAAATATACCCTAGCAATAATAATCTTAATAGCTGTCATTTATTGGGCGTTAATACCAGGTACTACTCTAGCATTTGTTTACTCAATAAATATAAACAGAAAAGGAAATATAGGGCAACACTCTTAGCCTCTCTAATGGTATAATTATTAGTGTCATGATAAGAACAAAGATATTTATTGTTCTGCATATAACAATATTTTCATAAACTCTTGTTCTCTATAAAGATCTTGTCAGGGTGGCAGAACAGTTCTGTTGATTCTCAAGCTAGGGAGGTAAAGGCTTAATAAGTTAAAATGAACTTATTAATTGTGTCCACCATTACACAATTAATAAGTTCTAGAGCTGAGGTTAGAACCCTGATTTTCTGACTCCAAATCACCTGTACTACCCTTTGGTTATAGAACATCTGAAATGCCCAGGGCTGACTCAATAAGGCAAGAAATGAAAGTTAGTGAAATTCAGTACCATCCAAGGGTAAAAGTCCAAACTAACTGTATGCTAATAAAACTGCATCCATCTCAAGAGTCACACGATTCATCAAACGATTTAACCTACTGGTATTCAGTTGAGGCCTTTGCTTTCTCCTCTGATCTGGAGTTCTTGGACAGGCAAGCCTGATGGTTGGATGAATCATTTATATTCGTTAATCATATTTAATTAATTTAATTCTGTAAGTGTGTAAAAAATTACCATGCAATTAGGAAACATGGTATGCTAGGCAGGCATGGCCAGATGGTGGTAAATGTAGAGAAAAATAAAGGTGATAGGAAATAAGAAGAAAAGAATAAGGATTCATGGGCTCTCATAAGTCTGAACCAAAGGTGACATTTTATTCTCTCTCTCAGATCCTCAGCAGGCAGCAGGAATGGCCCAAAGTACCAGAGTTACCAATGTGAGCCTTCTCTGTCTATTAACTCAGTAGGGCTGAGAACATAATCCAAAAAGCTGTTGAGAGATAATATGCTTGTCTCATGGGAATGTTTCAGGATGAGTGTATATTAGTCATTTGTGTTCATTAGATTAAAGTCATTGAATAGATGAGAAAATGTTAAGACTCATGGTTCAGTCTTTTGAAAGATGAGTTCAGTGTGATGGGAAGAATATTGACCCAGGAATCTGGATAGTTAGTTCCAAGATCTCTCTCCACCATGGGACTTTGGGCATGCCAGGATATTGCCTTCATTCTAATTACCTGTAAAGTGAAATAGATGAATTTTAATGTAATGTACATTTGAATGAGGAAAAATGGGGTTTCAAATGAAAGTGGAAGCTCAGCATTGCATTTGGAATATTTTAAACCTTTCTTGCGTGAAAAGTTTTCAGGTGATTGATTTTAGGGTAAAAAGAAAAATGTATTTTCTTCACATAATTTTGGAAGACTAATTAAATGCTTACCACACGTTGATCATTGTCCTAGATGTTTAGCTTCTTACGTGTTAAATTACATTTTTATTTCCCAAATGTATCTTTGAAGAAGGATGATCTCGGTTATGTTTGACAGTGCCTGTTTATCCCAGTATTACATATTAGCCCTATAACCTGATGGAGAAGATTCTCCTTGGCTTCCATCATGTTGTCAGAGTATGCTCAAACCCAGTGACCTTCACTGACCTCTTAAATACCATACATGTGAAATACAAGAGAAAGGATGCATCTTCTACAGCTGGAGTCTAAAGCCTTTTTTGGGGGGGGGGGGTCTGTTTTTTTAGGGCTGCACCCACGGCACAGGAAAGTTCTCAAGCTAGGGGTTGAATCAGAGCTGCAGCTGCTGACCTACATCACAGCCACAGCAGTGCAGGATCCGAGCTGCGTCTGTGACCTACACTGCAGCTCACAGCAATGCCAGGTCCTTAACCCACTGATCAAGGCCAGGGATTGAGCCTGCATTCTCAAGGGCATTATGTTGGGTTCTTAACCTGCTGAGCCACAACGAGAATGCCCTAGGGCCATTTTTGGTGCCAGATAGATTCCTATCCTAACATACAAAACAAGGCATTCTCATTAGATGAGGGCTTTGAACAGAATGGCTTTATAATGATTCATCAGGAGGTTCCTAATCACTTTTTCATTTTTCTGTGTGTATGTAGCACACCTGTTCTGATTGGGTCCCCCCATTACAGACCCTAAGACAAAGACGTGGATGTGGGTGATTTGGGAGGGGTAAAGCATGACAAAGCTTGTGATGAGTCAAGAGTGGAGAAAGTGTGATAGCGTGGGAAACACGGTAAAGAGTGCCTTGATAAGAGGTTTTCTCCGGAAGCAATTAGAGCACAATGCTACTGAGGACCAATGTAGAATATTCTGTGCCTCAAACCTATTCCAGGAATATTTATTCATGATCCCCAGTCCCTCAGCGTGAAGCTCACCCCTGAGGATGGTAAATGAAGTCCCTTGAGGTTTCCTTAAGCGATCTCCCGTGGGGCCAGAACTCTCAGGCAAAGACGTAGAAAGACTCAAGGAGCTAGCTCTCAGATTCTACAGTGAGTTTCCATGAAGTCAGAGAGGGGCCAAGAGCATACGGGGCAGGGCATTAAGAGCATCTGTTTAAAATCCTCCACCTTCAAACATGTGTAAAAATAACTTTATACTATGTGGTTGTGAACGTTCTTAGTACCTTCATAGGTATAGCAAATTCACTTTTAGTGGAAAAAAGGTCACTAATATGGAAAGTAAGCAATAAAATAGGAGTTTCATAAGAAATGATGAGACTATATATTTTCTTGACTATTACAATCTTTGTTTTCTTAGTGTAATTCACAAATAATTTTGTCCTGTCATAGGAATCTTCAGACTGCACATGCTAAAGTACTCATTTATTTATTCCTTCTACCAGCATCTACTCTATTGCTGATAAAGCTTCAAATATTTGGAAACTAAAATTCTTACCTTTAAGAAGTCCATATTCTCCTGAGCAGATAGACCAAATAATTGCAGTGCAGTATTATAAAAAAACAAATTAATGCTATATGAACACAGAAAAATGAGTGACTGATTCCACCTGGAAAATGAAGAGGGCACATATAAATGAATTTTTGTTATTTTTAAAAACTTCTGTATATCAAGTCATTTTGAGGGCAGAAACATGGCACATCAAATATGAACACAACCTATGCCATTAGCTCTGAATGTAAATCCAAATTCACCACACTTGCTAGCTGTGCAAAGTCAACAAGCTTCTTGATTTCTGAGAGCCTCAGTGATCTGAAAGCCAGGAATAATACCTCCTGCAATTCATGTGGTGATTAAATTAGACAGCATGTATGTAAGGCACAAAGGGGAACTTAGAGCATGTTAACTTCCCTTCTGCTCACTGTGTATTGCTGCTCAGAAATTCTAGGGCATTTGTGGAGATCACGACCACTGCAGAGTTAAATCATCCTCTTAGGCCCATACCCATGAGTC
Source organism: Sus scrofa (assembly GCF_054392235.1). NCBI lineage: Eukaryota > Metazoa > Chordata > Mammalia > Artiodactyla > Suidae > Sus > Sus scrofa. The sequence goes on along the minus strand of NC_139387.1, from coordinate 78,491,796 downwards.
TAGAATTTGAAGAACTGTTATAATACCCTTTTTCATCCTTGCCTATTTTTCAAAATATAAAAAGCAGTCAAAATTGTATTTTATTTGAACTTAGAGATATGATAGGAGTGTTGTCTGCTTCAATGTTAAATACATTCTTTTCCTCTTAAGTCAGGGAGAAAAGACCTCCATGACATTTGAACAATAACAGCTAGTATTGCCCCCTTAGGAAGTGGGTGATCTGTGACTGCAACATTACCCCAGGTGGAATGACTTATGGTTTAAGTCAAAATATAGTCAAATCCTTTGGGAATGTTTTCTGAATTAGATGTGAATTTAAGGTTCTATAATAATTAATGGAAATTTATCTTCACAGTATGTAAAGTAATAGTAACTGAGATTTGGGATTCTCTGGGACATCTTTGGTGATATGAAAATAGAGTTTCCTCAAGTGCCCTTTCTCTGAATTATATGTTTTGCTGGAAGGTAAGCAGAAGAAATGGAGTTGCTTTAATGAGTTGAAATAGCAGTGTGAAATCCAGGCATGCGCCTCGGGAAGTAGGCCTGCCGTGTTCAGAAAGCAGACCCTTGCCCCCAAATCATATGCAACTTTGAGAGTCAACAGTCCAGTTAATTCCAGGTAGACTGTTGTAGAAATGTTCGTAGTTTAAACAAATAGAAGGCACTCCTCCAGGGACTGGATATTCACAATATGATGTGGCCCATCTCTGGGGAACTGTTTGTCTTTTTTGCTTATTTTTAAAAGGACATGCTGTCAACCTGTCTTGAAAGGTTGCTTTGAGGATGAATTGACGTAACAAAATATTTGCCACATAGGAGGTACTCGGAGGATGTTGGGGAGTTTGTTTCTCCTCTTCCCACACTCACATTTCTTATCCTCTCAATCAGTAAGCTTCCTCACTAGGCATCATTGTTCTTAAAATTTTTCCCTTATTGCACCTCAAGAGCATTTCATCTTGAGTCTCTTTTATCACTTTTCCTACTTGACTGACACTCGAATGCGGTGCTCTTCAGGCCTTAGTGTCTAACTTTGCTGGGAGATTTTGTTCATATCCATGGATGTAAACATCTTGGAGATACCTAACCTGCATTTCCAGGTCAGAGCTCCTCTCGGATTCACAATAATATTCAGCTGCCTGGCTTTTTTTTTTTTTTTTTTTTTTTTTTTTTTTGAGTATCCTACTCTCACCAAGCTCTACAGGTGTAAAACTGAATCCCTATCATTTCACACTAATTTTTCCAGTCCTCTTATTACCCCCATCCCAGTGAGGAACATGGCCCGTGGGTGTTCAGGACTGGCTAGAGAATCTAAACATCCAGATCCAACAAGTTGTAATTTCCTTCGATTGTACTCCCTTAATATCTTTTTTATCTTTCCTATTCTCTTAATTTGCACTGTCCGTCCAAGTTGAGACCCTGCCTTAGTTAGGATTCCTTGTATTTACAAGTAACAGAATCCCATTCAAATCTACTTAAGAAAAATAAGGATGGTTTACAGTAAGGGCACAGGGGCTGAAGTCAGGAAATATAGCTGGACTGGCAAGGGGCTGTCAATGAAAAAATTAATAGTCAATATAAGAGCAGAAAATTTAAGGGGAGTTCCTGCTGTGGCACAGTGGAAACAAGTCCGACTAGGAACCATGGAGTTGTGGGTTTGATCCCTGGCCTCGCTCAGTGGGTTAAGGATCTGGCATTGCCATGTAGGTTGCAGATGTGGCTCGGATCTGGTGTTGCTGTGGCTCTGGCGCAGGCCAGCAGCTACAGCTCCAATTAGACCCCTAGCCTGGGAACCTCCATATGCTGCGGGTGTGGCCTTAAAAAGACAAAAAAAAAAAAAAAAAGAGTGGAAAATTATATTTGAACCAACGTGAGGATTATAACCTGGAGATGGTCCTACAGGGATCTCTGAGAACTGTTCAAAAGGCTGCAAGGGAGGCCAGTGTGTGTGATTTTGGTGAAGGAGAACATGCAGTTAAGCACATGTCTCGGTAGAGGTTGCTGCTAGTCACTAGGAACAGACATCTTAGTTATGCCTTTAGTGCTTTTCTAAATATGGGAAGATATAAGAATCAGGTTCCTAAAACTTTCTCCTGAGAATACCTGGCTATCCGTGGGCCAGCTCTGTCCGTTCTCCCAGAGCAGCGTGTCTCATCCTCATCTTCACCCTGAATCCCCTTCGGCGTGGATTGCAGGTCCATGAACACATGCTAATGACTTCATTCTTGTAGAACGGATGGTGAGCAGCATTATTTTACAATCCCTTCCCTTTCGGACTTAATTTTGACCAAGGTTTGGGAGGCATTTTATGACCAGTTTGTCTCATGGCACTAGGAATGCTCATTCCCAGTTCAGGTGAGCATGTCATCGATAGGTCACTCATGTGCTAATACTGGACTAGACCCTGTTAACAGTGGCCAAAAGCCTCTGGACCACCTGTCTTACTAGTCTGTTATGGTCCAGGAAACAGTCCCCTGTCGTTGCTTCTTCCCATATCTAGAGTTACACTGCTGCAATCATTGATCTTATTGAACCATGTATTTGATCAAGAGTTTCAAGTTGCCTCAGCATCATTAATTTTATCTGAGACTCAGTCACACATTTGGTAATGCAAGAAACAATAATCTTAGAATATAGGCAGAATACAAGTAATAGAGCTAGTAACATTAGTCAGTCATAAATAAGTACTTAAGCTAAAAACTTCCGTTATATGTGGCCCAGTAATCTTCCCAGGCCATCTGACCAGTCTGTTCTTTATCAGCCACTGTCCTTAAGGGAAATGACATACTGGCATTGGACATAAGGTTCACCAAAGACGTCTGCATGTAGAAGGTGAGTGGTGAGTCATCGTGACCCTTTATAGGATTCAGAAAGGGATGTTACCATCTAAGCAGTTACATGGTTGATGCCAGAAGGAGAAAAATGGGTCTTTATGGTTAAGTGGATCTTTCTGCTGTTGAGGAGGCAGGGTTAATGTGTGATGAAGATGCATAAGGCACTCTTCTCTAGAGGGCAAAATGGACAGAGAAAAATTTTACATTAATTTTTTTTGGTCTTGTCTTAAAGTATGCATTTTTATTTCATGAGGACCGAAACCGGAAACTGGAGAATCGTTTGCCTAGCCTCTGTGTCCACGTGTGTTTTGTTCTTGTCTCTGGCTGTGTGCATTCCCTTCATTCTTTCTCTTTGAGATCTCTCTCTCTGGTTTAGCTCATGTGTGATCACACTCTGCCGCAGTAAGCTTGGATAGACTCCTAATTCAAGCATCCACAAAAGATTGACTAGAATTGTCCCAATTTCTAATTCCTAAGAGAAAAAAATCAAAGGGAACCTCCCTTAGCCCAAGCATGTGAGGCCAGAGGGCTGGGCAACACCAGAGGAGGAGGTGCACAGAGAATTTTTTTGCCTTAAGTCTCACCTCCCTCAGTTTATCCTTTTTATCTCTGCCTGTGAACTTTGTGAAACAAAATAAAATCCCATCTCGTGTTGACCTAAAAATCATTTGATAGTTTCCGCAGTGTTCAGCTGAGCTCAATGTCTAGAGCCCTTCATGGCCTGCCTTGTGCAGCTCTGCTCTGCCCTGTGTCCTACCACTTCTCACATGCTCTGCCTCCTGCTGCGTGGAACATCCTGTGCTTCTGGTGATGGTTAATCCAAAACTCAGGGTTTTCGTACATACCATTCTCCCATCCGAGGTCACATGCCATCTCCGTACATAGAGGAGCTAATTTAGAGGATTTTCCTCTAGCCTCCTAATAACACTCTGAGTAGATATCTGTCATAACAGTTATTATGCTTTATTTGTTTGAGCTTTATTTAACACTTGTTTATGCATTATAAAACAGATTTATTTATCTATTTCCCCAGAAAGCCTATACAAAGAATAAAATTACCCTGCCGTAAAAGTGGTTCCCAGGTCCCCAGGGAGAGCCAGCTAGATTTTTATTTCTACTATTTTTTTTTTTTTTAATATTCTGTTCATCACCAGGGTAATAGTGTGGTGTTATAACTGGATCTGTCTCTGCCTGACTGTTTGAGTGTCTTCCTTTACTAGTTTGCAGGTGTGACCTTAGGAAAACAAAAGCTATGACATTTAAGATTTCAAACAAGGTCTTTCAAAACTACTGCCAAATGAGCCTTATCTTTAGAATTAGTGACACACTATAATGGTATTTCTGGTAATTCATTATACTGGATGGAGACTCTTTAAATTTAGTTTGGGGTTCAACCCTGAAGATCCCCTCACACAAATTCTGAAGGCAGATCTCTTGGTTCCTTTTTTTCTCAGGGAAACCGAAGAGCTAAGGTAGTGACTTCTGTCCAAGTTTGTGGTAGTGCTTCCTGCGGCTGATAGCGCTGCAGAATTTCAAATGCTATTAAGATGCTAGATGCAGAGACAAGTAGTCTAATGACATGTCATTCATGTCAGGGAGAAAAATGAATAGTGTTCCCCGCTGGAACATCTTCATTTATTTTGATAAGATTGTGTTTTTTTCTGGGCATATTTAAATATACAAAATTAAATATAAGATGCTCCTATTTCCATTTTTGTGAAAACACACAATACCAGAAAATAGAAAATATATAAAGTAGATTGAACTTTGTGATTTTTAACTTCAATTTTTTGCACAGAGTCAATAGTCTGGATTCTTCTAATGATCTTCAATTTCCTTAAAGCTCTCCCCTCAGTCACTTGTCATAGCTAGGTTTGAGACATTTTATTGTATTTCCAAGACACTTCACAAGGACCAAATTTAGGCATGTTTTCTTTAGAAAGTGCAGAATTTTTGCACTTGTTAAATTTCACACTAAAGACCAGATTTGGAGGGACTTGCATTGCCTCTTGGAGCCTGTGTGTCCTTTCTGGTTCCCCATACTCCCTGCTACTCTCCGTGGCTGGGCACCATCCAGACTGTTGTTGAGGTCAACATTAAATTAATATTCTACATAGAACATTACCCATATGTGTCCCCCGTTCAAGGCTGGAATGAGATAATTAGACTGCTCTGGTTTTAGGAATAGAAATATAGTCTAATCATTACAGCAAAGTTGTGGACCTTTGTAAAATGTTTAGTTTCAGTTTTACCTCCAAGACCTTCATTCACGTTAAAAAAAATTTTTTTTTTCTTTTTTCTGAGTCTTAAGTGGATGAGTCTATCATTTGGCAAAACTTTACAACAGCTTTTATCAGTTAAGAGGAACTTGGGAATCAGACAGCTATATCTCATCATGTTGCTAGAATTAAATGAGATATCCTATTGAATGTAACCTTAAAGTGACAACCTTGCAGCACCTTTATTATTTTATTCGGCATCTGACAGACCTGGTGTCAGATTGAACCATGTTTCCTGACCAGTTGTGCTACCCTGAGTGACTTACGTGGCCACTCTAAGTCTGGCTTTCTTATTTGCAAATGGGGGAGAGTCTGCCTTTCAGGGTGGTTCTGTTTCTCCTCATTCGTATTCATCTCAGTGAGCAGTACTATCGTCTGTCTAGTCACTCAGGCCCCCAAACCGTCAAAATCATCTTCGATTTTCTTTTCTTTTTACTCCCCAATCCAGTTCACCAATGAGTCCTGGCTCCCAAACCATGATTGTCAAACTGTGCGGAGGCACAAGACACCTCACAGGGGCGCTGCGGGGTGCTTTACGTTGGTGAGGAAACACTGCCATGCCCAGACTACCACTCTTAGGTAGTGTTACCTTAATGAGTGGAACCTCTAGGTAATTGCTTTTGCCGTGGAGGTGCTGAAAAGAATTACTGAGACAAGAACAGCGCCATGAAGCAAAAAGCTTGGGAACTTCAGCTCTGTTGTATAGCGTGTACCCTTCCCTTTGGCTTCATCTCCATTACCGGCCACACTGGCCACCATTGTCTCTCACTCTTGTATTTCAGTAGTTGGACTCCTAACTGGTCTTTCTGAGTTTAGCCTTCACAAACCATTCTCCACAGAGCAGCCGGAATTGAGATCTTAACGCTCCACCGTTGAGAAACTCCTGGTAGCTTTCCATCACACGTACAGCTCTTCACCATGTTCACAGACTCCGCCCACGGGGCCCCCGTCTGGTCCCCATCCTCATCTCCTGCCCTCACCCCTCACTCACTGGGTCTCAGGCACAATGGCTCTTGTCCTTTTCTTTCATGAGTTTTTCAAACTCTCTAAGTTTGTCCCCACCTTAGAGACTGAGCCTTGGCCCTTGCTTTTCCTTCTGCCTGGAAAGATCTTCCTCTAGAGCTTCGCTGTGGCTGGATCCTTGTGACTTGCGTCTAAATTTAAACATCAGCACCTCAGCTCGGCCTTGACCCTGTTAGACCTCCTCCCATCACTGTGACGTCACTCCATTTATTTTCTTCGTAGTGCTTATCACTGCCTAAAATTATCCTCTGTTTACTTGTTTGTTAATAAGTTCATGAGAGTAGAGCCCTCATCTGTCTTGTTGACCTTTAAACTATGCTCAGCGTACAATAGACACTCAGAAAATTCTGGCTGCATTGGAAATGTGGACAAATGTTTGTTCTATTTCCCTTCTTCAGAACCAGATAATGTCATTGATGATCATGTATCCATTGTTGTTTCTCTATTGTAAAGCTTTGCTGACATTTTGAGAGATGGGGAAATCGGTGCTTGGGGGTCAGACATTGGGTCATTTATTATTTTGCTTTAATAGTCGAGAAATGTCATATTGCCCTCTAACTCTATTTGAAGTGCATGACTTTTCCAAATCCTTGGTAAATTTATTAAACAACTGAGAGAAGAATTCCTGTTCTGTTTTCCTCTTTACCCAAATATCTCTGAATTGGCAAACATCATAGTTGGAGAAGTACTGGAGTAATATATAGTAAAATCAAAATCACCCATTTATCCCTCATTCTGTTGAAACACAGAACCATAAGCAGCATAAAAGAAAGATGTTTATGTAGCCTTTAGGTTTGTCCTTTTGCCTTTTCTAGGAAATGAATAAACCGGATTGCTAAATTGTATTGCATAGGGTTAGTTTGCAGTTCAGTGGGATGAAACTTTACAACAATCAAGTAAAGAAAAGATGGATAACAAAATTAGGTCTCCACAAAAGGACCTCATTAAAACTATAATATAATACTACAGTATTATAATATAATACCACAGAATTATGTACAATAAATTAAATCTATAATAATGTTTTATAATTAGGGCAAAATGCAAGCAAGTAAATTTGGAGAAGTATTTACAATCATAGGTTTTATGTTCTGGCTATTTGTTTTGCGGGAGAGTATTTCTTTTCACTAGTCTTTACAGAGTGTACCTCAAATTTACTAATTGGCTATTTTCTAAGGATTTAAAATTCCGTTAGAAATTTCCTAGCAGTAATTGTGTGGCTATGTTAAACTGGTGCACAAAATCCCCTTATGCCTTACCGTATCTGAAATACTGAAACAATCGTGTCATTGCTGTTATGGGAAAGCTCCCAAGTTACAACTCAAGATTCCAGGGATATTTTCCCTTAACCCCAGACTTCCTATAACACCAGCTCCAGATGGGAGTGGAATTAGAGAGCAGAGATGCTCAGGAGGCCCAGGTACTGGTGTGGGTGTAGGTAGGTGCCAGGCCCTGTCAGCAGGTGAGTGGACATGCAGGAGAAGGAGTCGTGATAGCAGAGGCTTTGGCAAGGACAGCTTGTTGTACTGATAAGAACCCTGTTCATAGTAGGGCACTTGTCTTGCCCCTGGTAGGGAAGGTAGGAAGTAGATGATGCTTAGAGTCATCCTGACAGCAACTTTTAGAGATGAAAGGGGCGCGGGTCCCATGTATCAGCTATTAATAAGTTGTCTGTGTGTAGATGGTTATCTCTAATGTAGACTGTATTTGTTGATAATTCAAATGATTTCTAAAACCAGAAAAGCTGAAATGACTAGGGCTTCTCAGCATGAATCATATAGTGGTATAGTGTTTGTTTCCACGTGTTCATTAGAAAGCCAATTTATGAATCATTTTGGTTATTAAAATCATACTGCTAAAGTAGGTTGCATGTGTATGTTTCAACAACCAGGTGAAAATGTTGGTGAGCTAATTATTTTGATAGACAGTGAATCAAATGGCTTGACTGATTTGAAGATTGATCTATTAAAGCACAGTAAAACAGATTTTCCTGTTTTGCTGATTTTTACTTTTTTTTTCAATCAACAATAAACTGTGTACTTGAAGTTGGGTCATTTATATGGTGGGTTCAAAAAATCACAGACTTGTTTTAAGGTTATTCCTATTTTTCTTTTGCATTTAATTTTTATCATGGTTTTACCTATGCAAGAGTCCAGGGTAGTTTGAAGTTTATCAAGAAAAGCAGTTGTCCCTGTCTCTTCTCCTCTGCTTCAAATCCTGCTTTCCAAAGGCAAGCGCATACACTTCTCTTAGAAGTTTCTTTCCCTATGAACATTGTCTGTATTTCTAAATAAATGACATTTACGTAATTTTCAGTGATTCCAGTATTTGGAATTCTGTGCTGTGTTCCCATTTGGAAGATCCCTCCTCCACCCCCTCCATTCACACTCACACAGTCCTCCCATCCTTAGACATCTCAAGTTTTCAGATTAACTAACGTGCACTGTCTTCATCACTGTGACTACAGAAATATTACTTCCAGCGGAGCATCCCGGGGTGCATTGTGATGACGGGTACTTCACTCCTGGGCTGCACATCGTCTGCTTGCTATTCCGGCCATACCTTCACCCTTCTCTCCTTTCCCCCGGGCTCAGAGCCTGACCTGGAGAACTGATTGATACATTTGTACCAGCAGTTTTTCATCCTTTACTGTAAATAATTGCCTCCTCCTTTAATTTGCTCAGTGTTCCATGGACTCCTCGTTAATCCTTTCTGCACACTCTGTAGTGGAACAGTAAAACCCCTCTGTTGTTTCAACCCAATGAGAAGGATCAGGAATGCCATCCTTGTGCTTCTATTTCCCCACCCTTGGCCTTCCTTGCTGACCCCCCTCCTGGAGTCTCCATTATCCTGTCTCCCCCCCCCCCAAATGTTCTCCAGGCTCAGCTGGAGGAATTCTTCACTTCTCTTCTGGTTAGCTTTTGTGTTTCTGGGATCTCATGTCCTCTCTTTACCCTTATTCCTCCCTTTTGGTGGTTCGTATTCTGCAGTCGTTGGCTGTGAAAAGCTCAATGGGAAGTAAAAAAATAAAAATAAAAAATTGAGACCATGAAAAGCTTTATTCTGCCTCTAGACCTAACTCTTGTTTTCCCTCAGACTTTTCAAGCCATCGACTTTCATTTTCAGACCATGCCTTTCAGCTGGCCTGCCTTAGGCCTGTTCTCTTCGAGTCTATAAGTTTGGTTGCTCACTGTCCCTGCGTAGTAAACCACTGTCTCCATATGGATGTGGGGAGGGTGACAGATCTGGGATGGAGACGAAGGGCCCTCACTGATTCTTCTAAAGAGTGTCAACCTGTCCTCTTGTTGTTAGTCACTGTCTGAAATATCTGGTATCTCCAAACCTTGGACTTTTCCAGAGTTCTACCATATAAGTCTTCTTGCTTCTTCAGCACTTTATCTATTCTCTTATAATTTTGCAAAACTTCTAGTCTAATGTTCTTTGTCCTTGCATATTTTTAAAAACTTGAATTATTTTACAGTCACTTTAGTGGAGAAAATGAGAAAGTAAAGCTGCTGAGTTTAACTGGACGTAAGTATTGTTTTTTAAAATACTGAGGCAAAATATATAGTCAGGGTCATAATTGAAATGCTTCTTTAAGGTGAAGTACATGTTATTTTTAAAAAATTATTTCTGTCCTTAATATCGTGAAAATTTTTTCAAGATTTAAAAATTTTAACTCTCATTATCTGTGTGATAGAGAATAGCATTTGGTTCTATTTTATATATTCCTCATTTATTAAAAGAAGTACTCTTAGTCCCATCACTCACACAGAAAGTGCAATCAGAGTCTGAATGAAGGATTGACAGGCTTTCAAATTAAACTGCTAAATTTCCATGTAAGAAATAGCATGGATTTACTTTATAGACTTATTTGGTCTGAGGAAGATTGTTCACCCGAACTAGTAGGCACAAATTGGGCTGAAGCATATCAAAAAATAGTGCTCTTTGAAATTAAAATTTTTCCTGATATATGAAATATCTATCATTTTTGCTTTTGAAATAGAATGTGTTGAGATAAAACATTTTTCCCTTTTAGAAATAATGTTATTATAGGGAGGAATCCAAATGAAGTAATGTAAGTAATAAATTCTTAAATATATACCAGGCTCTTGTTACTGGAAATTTAATTAATTTTTGGCAGTATATGCATTTGATACTAAGCTTACAGTTATACCTATGTTTTAATTTATACTTAGTGTTTCTGTGTCCAATTTACTCAAAGTTTAATTCATTTAATTATTTGTTGCAGGGACTTTAAGGATATGTACTCTTTATATTCCACACTTCATAGATGCTCAATAAACGTGGAAATAACCATTTTTTTTATATCAGTATAGTACCTTTGAATGTAGTGAGGCTTAATAAATTTATCAAATTAATCAAAACAGGGAGTTCCTGTGGTGGCTCAGAAGTAACTAACCTGACTAGGATTCATGAGGACTTGGGTTTGCTCCCTGGCCTCACTCAGTGGGTTAAGTATTTGGTGTCGCCATGAGCTGTGGTGTGGATTGTATACTTGGCTCAGATCCGAGTTGCTTTGGCTGTGGCATAGGCCAGCAACTACAGCTCTGATTCAACCCCTAGCCTGGGAACTTCGATGTGCCGCAGGTGTGGCCCTAAAAAGACCAAAAAAAAAAAAAAAAAAAAATCAAAATATATCCTTTAGCTTTTCTGAATGTCCTTTAAAATAAAAATTTTTGAATATATAACAAAATTTAGCCAAGTTTCTGTAGCACTGAATATTTATTTTGAAAAGCAGCTTTGAGGCTAACGATAGCAAATGCAATATTTTTTTTCTTATTTGATGTTTTATTGTTTCAGAAAAGATAAATTCTAACTAGATGTAGGCCACATATAATTAATATGCTTTTGTAAATTATTAAACATTTTATTAACTTTAATAGGCCATGAAATCCTGATCTGACTTTGTATTGTTACAGATGTAAGGGATTTTATATTTTATTTTATTTTATTTTTTGTCTTTTTCTTTTTTTTTAGGTCCGCACTTGGGGCATAGGGAGGTTCCCAGGCTGGAGGTGGAATCCGAGGTGTAGCTATCAGCCTGCGCCACAGTCACAGCAATGCTGGATCTAAGCTGCATCTGAGACCTATACCACAGCTCATGGTAATGCTGGATCCAAAGGGGTTTTATGTTTTAAATGACATTTAGGGGAGAAAAAGGCAAGGATATGCTTTAATTAATATATTTATATTCTCTCCAGTAAACATTTTAATTCATATTGCTCACCAGTTTTCAACTAGTTTACTTTGTGCATTGATCATTATTCTATAACTAGAAGAAAATATTAAACGCCACAAATAGTTTGGTATCCGGGGTCAAAGATAGAACTAAACTTGGAAAGGTTAAGATTTTTAAGAATTCTCTAAAATGCACAAAATGTAATGGAGCATTTTATAAAGAGACTAGGGGGAGCATTATTACTGGACTCAGAAGCATCAGGCCATTTGATTTGGATACATGAACTACAGACTTTTAGCTGACAAGAATCTTATCTCTTTAAAATGTTTAGTGCCTAGTCTATTACTCTTTCATTTATATGTGAACAAACTAAATGCGTTGGTTCTAAAGGTACTCTTAATCATGTACTGACACCTTGATGGATTGCTCTATCAACTGAGCAGCTTTTCTCAATCAGATAGTATCAAAAGAGATTTTTCTCTATAAATGAAACCTCTAAAAATTCTTCACATTTAAATTTAGAGCTATATGCAGTGTATAAGATTGTAAAGATTGTTTTATTATCCTTTGAAATGATAACAGGGCTTTTAAAATACCAGGGAAAGATATGCCAGAATGCTAAAGAGCAGTTTACAAAACAATGTTACATGTCTCAATCATTTATTACAGAATGCTAACCAAGAGATAAGGTATCTCTCCTCTCATTTTTATAAATGTCAGAGCCATAAAAATATGTTTGAATTTTTAAAATTCCTCATAAGAAAAGCTTCTGTAATGTCTCTTGAGAGCACTTGTTATAACATGTCTTTGAAATGCCCCAAGCCTCTAAACCTGAGATTTACATGTAGGCTATTCTTTAAAACTGAATAAAGAGGTATTATTCACTTCCTCAGAATAGTTATCAGTCACTCTAATGTAATATTCCTTGTCTTTGAGTGGAAATAATACTTAAATAGAAAGGGTTACTATTATTCACATATTTTAATAATTGAGGATGACTTGATTGTGTTTTGAGAGACATTTTCTTTCTCATTGCTTTAACATTCTGAACATTTTTTTGTTTGTTGTCAATAAATTCCAAACAACCATTTTTTTCAGTATTACTGAGTATTTAACAAACCAAATAAAAAAGTTCATCAAATCTGTGCCCAGATGAAACAATAGGCTTCATTTTTGTTTTGGAATTTATCCTTTTCATGAAGGACTATATACGATATCCTACCAACTAGGTGAGAGCCACTAAAGAAATTAGTGAGTAACTTATATAAAATAGGAAAATTATTTATCTTTTTTTTTCTTTTTGTCTTTTTAGGGGTGCATGCACGGCATTCCCAGGCTAGGGGTTGAATCAGAGCTGTAGCTGCCAGCCTACGCCACAACCACAGCAACGCCAGATCCGAGCCATGTCTGCAACCTACACCACAGCTCATGGCAACGCCGGATCCTTAACCCACTGAGCAAGGCCAGGTATTTAACCTGTGTCTTCATGGTTACTAAACAGATTCATTTCTGCTGAGCCATGATGGGAACTCCTATTTATCTTATATTAAACTCTGTACTACTGAGAAAGACTGGTAAATATTGATAAGTGACCTAAATGTGTTATTAGTTGATTTGGTTTTAAATGCTTTAAACGGATTGTTTTCATATTCACTTTAGTTCCTCATTAATCTTTATATATAATAAAACTGAAACATCTTATGAGGAAAAGAGATACATATTTTTATTTTATTGTCATTGAATCCTCCATGATAAGAATCTAATTAAAATGCAGCTTTTCTAAAATAATGGTTGTCTTGTTTTTGTATTAAGTAATGTTTCACAAGCAACCTCAGAATGACCCAAATGTTAGAGTCATTAGATAACAGTTTTAAAGCATCTATAAGATGATATGTTTGTAATGAATGAAAAGATAGGGAATCTCACATCATACTAAGTAAAGTAGGTTAGAGAAAGACAAATAGCATATGATACCACATATATGTGGAATCTAAAAAAAGTGATACAAATGAACTTTAAAAAAAAAACAGAAACAGACTCAAACTTTAAAAACAAACCTATGATTACCAAATGGGAATGCTGGGATGCAGGCAAGGATTGGGAGCTTGGGATGGCATATGCACACTATGGTATAGAGAATGGATGGTCAACAGGGACCTGCTCTGTGGAACAGGGGAATCTACTTAATATTCTGTGGTAACCTATATGGGAATGGAGATATATATATATATATAAAACTGAATCACTGCTATACAGCAGAAATTAACACAACATTGTGAATTAACTATACCTGAATAAAATTTTTTTTTAAAAGTTAGGAAATCTCAATAAACTATGAAGAAAAAACCAAATGTAAATTTTATAGCTGAAAGATAAAGTACTAGAAGTAAAAAATTTACTGGATGGCCTTAATATCAAAATGAAGACAATAATAATCATCTAATCTGAAGAAAAGAGAGAAAAAAAATTTTGAATAAAGATAGCCTCTGATCATTTGAAACAGTTTCACGAGATAAGTGGAGTCTCAGATGGAGATAAGTGAGATAATGGAGCAGAAAAAATATTGAAGAAATACTGGCAGAAAGACTCTGAAACCTGGTAGGAGATCCAGATTTACAGATCTATGGATTCAACAACCTTGACAATATATTTTTCCTTGTTGAGTTTTAAGGGTACTCTGTATATTGCGTATATTAATTTCTTATAGGATTTATGATTTGCAAATATTTTCTCTTATTCTGTGGGCTACTTTGTTACTCGGTTGATACTGTCTTTTGATATACAAAAATTTTTTTAAAATTTCAAAAGTCTAATTTGTCTATTATTTTTCTTATTTTTGCCTGTGCCTCTTGTGTTATATCCAAGAAATCATTTCAAATCCAATGTCAGGAAGCTCTTGCCCTATGTTTTCTTCTCAGAGTTTTATAATTTTAGGTCTTAATTTTGGTCTTTGATCCATTTTGAGTTAATCTTATATGTGGTGTTACATAAGGATCCAATTCCACTCTTTTGCATTTAGATATTCAGTTTTCCTAGTACCATTTGTTGAAAAGGTTGTCAGGATTCCATATGCATTTTAGTATGAGTTTTCTATTTCTGAAAAAAAGTTTCGCTGAGTTTTTGGTAGGGATTACACTGAATCTATAGATTGTTTGGATAGTATTAACATCTTAATATTAACAAGTTTTCTAGTCCAGGAATGTGAGCGTGTTTCCATGTATTTGTCTCCCTTAATTTCTTTCAGGAAAAAATAAATAAAAAAGTAGTTTTCATCATACAAGTCTTTCACCTCCTTGATTAAGTTATTTTCTAAGTTTTTTTTTTTTTGGTGTTGTTGTACATGGAATTATTTTCATAATTTCATTTTCAGATTGTTTTGTTATTGTATGGAAATGCAACTAATTTTTGTGTATTGGCTTTTTATCTTGCTATTTTGCTGAATCTGTTTATTAGCTCTTTTCTTATATGTGACTTTTATTATGTTGAGATAGTTTTCTTCTATTCCTGTTTTGTTGAATGTTTTTATCAGAAGAGTGTTGAATTTTGTCAAATGTTTTTTTCTGCATCAATTAAGATGACCATGTGTTTTTTTCCCTTTATTTTGTTGATATGCTATATACTACATTGATTGATTTTCATATGTTGAACCATCCTTACATTCCCATAATAAATCCCACTTGTTCATGGTGTATAACCGTTTTAATATACTGCTAATTTCAGTTCACTGGTATTTTGTTGAGGATTTTTGCATCAGTGTTCATAAAGAACATTAGTCTTTAGTTTTATAAGGTCTGTCTGACTTTTGTATCTGGGTAATACTGGCTGCATAGAATGAGGAAGAAAGTGTTCCTTACTCTTCAGTTTTTTGGAAAAGTTAGGAAAGGATTCGTATTAGTTCTTTAAGTGTTTGGTAGAATTTATCAGTGAAGTCGTCTAGTCCAGGGCTTTTCTTTGTTGGAAGAGTTTTGACTATTGATTGAATCACCTTAGTATTTCTGGGTATATTCAGATGATCTGTTTCTTTATAGTTTAGTCTTGGTAGGTTTTTTTGTTTCTAGGAATTTCTCTGTTTCATGTAGGTTATCCAATTTATTGACATATAGTTGTTCATAGTATTCTCTTATAATCCTTTTTATTTCTGTTGTATCGGTAGTAATGTCCCCACTTTCATTTCTGACTTTACTACTTAAGTCTTCTCATTTTCAATTAGTCCATGTTGCTAAAGATTTATCAAGTTTATTGGTCTTTTCAAAGAATCAACTTTTAACTGAGTTATTTTTCTGTTTTCTATTTCTTTACCTCTGTTCTAATCTAGATTATTTCTTTCCTACTGCTGGCTTTGGGTTTAGTGTGTTCCTCTTTTTCTAGTTCCTTAAATTGTAAAGTTAGATTGTTGATTTGAGATGTCTCTTATTTTTCAATATAAGGGCCTATAGCTATAAAATTTCCCCTTAATGCTGCTTTTGCTGTATCTCATAAGGTTTGTTATGTTTATTTTTATTAGTCTTTACATATTTTACAATTTCTATTGTGGTTTCTTTTTTAATCTATTGATTAAGAGCATGCTATTTAATTTCCACAAATTTGTGAATTTCCATTTTTACTTATTATTGATATGTACATTCATCCTGTCTTGGTCAGAGAAGATTCTTTGTATAATATCTTTTTTAATATATTGAGTCTTTAATTTATGGCCTAACACATGGTCTATTCTGAAAAACATTCTGTGTGCACTTGAGGAGACTATATATTTTATGTATGTCTGTTAGATCTAGTTGTGTTAAATTCTGTGTTTCCCTGCTAATCCTCTGTCTGGCTGTTTCATTATTAAGAGGAAGCGATTGAAATCTACTGATTGGAGTGTAACAAGATTTCCGAAGATTCTTCTTGAGGAAGATGAAAATCAGTAATCATACCGATTGCTGAGGTATTGCAGGGCTTGTGTTCAAGTAACCCTTATTTTAATTGATAATGACTCCAAAGCACAAGAGTGGTGATGCTGAATATTTGGATATACTGAAGAATAGCCATAAAGTGCTTCCTTTAATTGAGAGGTGAACATTCTAAACCTAATAAGGAAAGAAAATGCTTATTTGATGAGGTTGCTAAGATATATGGTAAGAACAAATCTTCTATCCATCAAATGATAAAGAGAAAAAAAAAATTCATCCTAGTTTTGTTTTGCCCCTCAGACTACGGAAGTTATGGCTCAATGTGTAATGAATGCTTAGTTAAGATGAAAAGTCATTAAAATTGTACAATGAGGAGTTCCCATTGTGGTGCAGCAGAAATGAATCCGACTAGGAACCATGAGGTTGCAGGTTCGAGTCTGGCCTTCATCAGTGGGTTAAGGATCCCGCGTTGCTGTGAGCTATTGGTGTAGGCCACAGATGCAGCTCAGATCCTGCGTTGCTGTGTCTCTGGCGTAGGCTGGCACCTGTAGCTCAGATTTGACCCATAGCCTGGGAACTTCCATATGCCACAGGTGCGGCCCTAAAAAGACAAAAGAAAAAAAAATTTG
The DNA here is from genome assembly GCF_054392235.1 of Sus scrofa. Taxonomy (NCBI): domain Eukaryota; kingdom Metazoa; phylum Chordata; class Mammalia; order Artiodactyla; family Suidae; genus Sus; species Sus scrofa. Next base: position 78,474,939 of record NC_139387.1, on the reverse strand, counting down.
TATAATGAGATATTTTGAGAGGGAAAGCCCATATTCGCATAACTTTTAATATATTTTTAAACTGTTCTATTTTATTAGTTATTGTTGTTAATCTCTAATGGAGCCTAATTTATAAATTAAACTTTGTCATAGGTGTGTTTATGTAGGAAAAAACATGATATATGTAGGGTTTGGTACTATCCATGGTCTTGGAATGTATCCCACATGGATAAGTGTGGGGACTACGGTAACAGATTTGGGAAGGTAGGAGCATGAGCAAGGTATTTGTGTGGGTGATAGTACGAAAATAGTAATAGGGAGTTCTCATCATGGCTCAGTGGTTAATGAATCTGCCTAGTATCCGTGAGGATGCAGGTTCCGTCCCTGGCGCTGCTCAATGGGTTAAGGAACCGACATTGTGGTGAGCTGTGGTGTAGATCACAGATGCGGCTGCGATCAGGTTGCTGTGGCTGTGGTGTAGGCTGGCAGCTGCAGCTCCGATTCAGCCCCTAGCCCAGAAATTTCCATATGCCATGGGTACAGTCCTTAAAAAAAATAAATAAATAAATAATAATAATAATAGGGAGCTAAATCCCTATGATTAAGGGAATATTTAATAGAAATTGCTAAAAACTTTTTATCAAAAAACATCAACATATAGACAGATTTGGAAGTAAATATCAACTAGAAGAAAAGTGGCAATGACCTCAGAAATGAGTGAGAAGTGATAGAGGAGTCTAGTATTATTAGATACTTGTTTGACATTTTTAATAGTAAAAACCAAATAATTTAACTAAAAGTAATTAGCCATGAGAAATTATAAAATTTCTGAACCACAACTTTTATGCTTTTGAATACTTCTTTACCCTCATTTAAAAAATAATTCTTTTGTTTAAATTTTAAAATATGCAGATGAAAAGTATTAATGTATTGTCATTGTACATGCTGACATAGTATAAGCAAATGCAGTCATTGATATGTGTTACTATGGCTACTTTTCTTTTAAAGAATGACATTCAGGAGTTCCTTTCGTGGTGCAGTGGTTAACGAAACCATGAGGTTGCGGGTTTGATCCCTGGCGTTGCTCAGTGGGTTAAGGATCCGTCGTTGCCGTGAGCTGTGGTGTAGGTTGCAGACTTGACTCGGATCCCGCGTTGCAGTGGCTCTGGTGTAGGCCGCTGGCTACAGCTCCGATTCAACCCCTAACCTGGGAACCTCCATATGCCACAGGAGCGGCCCTAGAAAAGGCAAAAAGACAAAAAGACAAAAAAAAAAAAAAAAAAAAAAAAGAATGATATTCAGTGGTAAAAGATAAACAACGTAAGTTGAAAGATTGAATTAAAATACATTCATTCAACTCATTACTTTCTGACTTGTTTTAGATTGACATTGTAAATGCAAATAATATCTCTGTATATATAGGACAGCTGACCTTTTCATTCATGTGGTATATTCCATATTATATTTCTTAATATGTATGGTAATATTAATAAATGTTGAAGAATATTTTTAAAGTAACAACCCTTGGCAGATTTTCTGCAGTGTATTAACATAGATGAACAAAGAAGCTTATTCTTCATGATTAGTATCTGTATGGAGTCAGAAACAGTTGAAGACCTTTCAGCTTGCTAAATGACTAAGTCAGCTTCCCATATAACTTACTGGCATAAAGAAATATCTCTTAGGCTTAAATATTTTGTAAAGTTCTTCATTTTAGCAAGTTGAAATATTTTGTTTTCAAGAATGTTTTTAGGTTTTCTGACAGCCAAAAACTGTAGAATATTTTGTGCAAACAGCAATTATATTAAGTGTTTATTAATGTTTTCAGAAGAGAAGTGAAAGTAATTTTAACATAATACTTTTTCATTCTATTTTGTTTTTGTTATTTACCTTGATAAGTATATTCAAAACAAGTAATATTGGAGTTTTAAGTATAAAAACCTTCTCGAAAAAATAGAATTATTATAGCTTTAGTGGAGAAATGGAAATAATAGCATGTTTTGGTTTTAATTCTTTCCCCACATTTGTATACTTTACCTGTCTTATTTTTTTATTAAAAAAAATATGTGGATATGCTGATTTTACCTCATACACATTTATTTGCTTTGAGGGAGACTAAGAGATTTATAAAATATTTTGTTTGTATTTTTTTCATTTTTGCTTTTTAAATATATTTTTATTGTAAAATATATGTGACACAACTTGCCATTTTTACCATTTTTTTTAATGTACAATTTTGGCATTAATTAAATTCACATGTTGCATAGCCATCACCACAATCTATAGCCAGAACTTTTCATTATCCCAAACAGATAATATATACCCATTAAGCAGTAACTCCTCATTCCCCCTTTCCCTTAGCCTCTGATAATGCCTACTTTATTAATTAATTAATTGAACGATTTTGCTTTTTAGGGCTGTACCTGCAACATATGGAAATTCCTAGGCTAGTGTTCGAATTGGAACTGCAGCTGCCGGCCACAGCAACGCCAGATCCCAGCCAGGTCTGTGACCTACACCACAGCTCACAGCAACGGTGGATCCCTAACTCACTGAGTGGGGCCAAGAATTGAACCCGCCTCCTTATGTATATTAGTCAGGTTGGTAAGCTGCTGAGCCACAATGGAACTCCCTACTTTATTTATAATAAAAATAAAATGCATTTGTAAATAATGATATAACTTTTAAATACAGTTTTTGTCATATTTAGATTAAGTAGCTTTACCTTATTGAAAAGTTGATTTCAACATTACTTTAGCTGTTACCTGAATTATATAGTTTGTTGGCACATCAAATGCATTCTAATTATGATGTGGTAATTTAACTTTAATTTTTCTTTTCCCTTAGGTAGAAAGTTTAAGATACATATTCAAGGATCATTAGCATATCCAATATGCTCAGTCGGGGTTACTTCAGTGCAAGTATTTGACTCTTAAATGCCGCCTCATGGTCAGATCAGAATTGTGAGTTGCCAAATTAAAACAGAATATAAGAATATGATAGTACTTATGGCCCGCACTGACACCCTTTGGAGAATGTTTTTTTCTTGTCAAGCACAGACTCTTATAAGCAGTGGTGTGTATCTCTTGCAAACAGTTCACTCATGTACAGGCAATTGGAGGTGCTAGAAACTCCCTGGCCTTTTCTGTGCAAGGATGGCTGGGATACATTCCTATATGCTTAAGCACGCCAAGGCTTCTGACCCAGGGGAAATGTGATTGCAAGGCAGGAGGGAGCTCCCATTCTTTGTCAGTGGCTTCTTTGAACTAAGAGGAACTTGCTTCTGCAAGCTGTTACTAGTAACTAAGGATCATCATTTCCCAGCAACAGAAAGAAGGAAATTCGTGCACCCGAAAACAAGCTAGTCTTTGAAGGCAAACACCAGAGATTATGTTCAATATAATTCTTGTACTTGAAAATTATCTTTTTTGCAGTTCTTATATTGACAGTCGTGTTACCAAACACAAGTTTGTGTGCACAGTGAGACCAAACAAACCGAAATGTCAGAGTTTGGAGCAGGGAAAGATTTTTCGCAGGGCCAAGTGAGAAGAAGGGTGGTTCACTCTCAGAAACCTGAATTCCCTTATGTTTTGGGGGAAGTTTTTAATAGGCAGAGTTTGGGCTGAGAGCTGAATCGTGTATGATTTTCTTCTGAGTGGTTGGTGGTAAGATAACATGGAGGTGCTCCAGGAATCTTGTGCTCAGCCTGAAGTTACCACCCTCCACCTGGAGGGGGGGGGGGGGGGGGCTTAGTTCCTGCAGAAGAGCTCAAAGGCATTGGTAAGCATCTTCCCTCCAGAGGAACCAAGACCCTACCCCAGGGCTATCCTATCATTTCTTGACTGTACCTCCTTTCTTTCTCCATTCCTTTCCCTCCCTGATTAGCAACTCTTTGGAAATCAGTGTAGGTCAGGGAAGCTGAATGAAGCCTATTTCCTAAAAACAAGAAAAACAGGGGACAAGGAAAGGTTTTGTACCCGAGAGGGCCCCTTGGATCCTGCTCTGTTTCAATCCCAGTGCTAAATATCCCAATTAGAAACCCTATACATAAAACTAATCTTCATCACTTATGTTTTAATTTTTTTTTTTTTTGCACTTCAGTATCCCCCTTAATATTTCCTCAAATTTGTGGTTTTCTTTATTTGAACTACTCTTTACAAAAAATTTTACACAAAACCCTGAAGTACTTAGTTCCGGTGTTATTTAGGCCTGCTTATTAGTCACACCATCTAGTGAGGGCAGGAATGGGTTTCTTTTGATTATCTGTCCCTAGCTTGTGGAGTAGTACAACCTTCAGTAGGCATTATGATGATAGCTAAGGTCTATTCAGTTATGTTTGTATGCCAGAATGCTTTTCACAGACTTTCTTCAGTCCTCGCTATACCTTTGCATGGTTGGTTTGATTCTTCTTCTGCTGGTTTAATAGATAAGGAAGCCAGGGCTCAATAAAGTATTTTGCCTGAGGTTTTAGAGCAGTGATCAGTATAGCTGGGATTCAGAGCTTGAGCCTTATCCCAGAGCTCTTAACTATTCTACTGTACTGTGTTTATAAATTATCATTGACCAAAGTGCTTTGTTAAGGAAGGAAGGAGCCAGGATGTATTCTGCTGTAGTGTTCTGTTCAATTTTCAGCTTGACACTCCAGTTCTTATCAAGATAGAGGTTAAGAAGTATCATGACACCTCTAGTATAGTTCTATCACAGCTAATCTTGCCCTGACTTGCCTCCTTCCATAGTACAAGCCATTAACCAGTCAGAGAAATTGGTTAAGCATCTACATGGTGTAGGACAATGTGCTAGGCTTCCTGGGACAATATTTGGACAGTCACAACCTCTTTTATACATATAGATATTAAGATATAGATATACATGTACATGGAGGATATGGCTGATTCTAGTTACATACAGAAAAAAAGTTAAAATATATATATATTCATACACTATGTGAATATTGGAAGGGTTCGCTTTTATATATGGTGCAGTGGGACCATCTTAGAGTGGGTCTTAGCTGATGAGGAGTATAAGAAGGTGCATTCCAGTTGGTGAGCACAGGCCAGGGGAGACTTTTACTAGGGATCCGTTAGCCAGTTTTTCACAGCTGTACTCTTAAGTAGTAAAGCTGATAAAACAATATTATTCAGAGATGGTAAGTCTATCAAGGTGCCAATTGCAAGGTGCCAAGGAAGAAAATCATTTGAAATTTAAGGCAATAGCTTTGGCAAGTGAGAAAGAATGCACTGCAGATCTTTTCACATCTAATCATCACAAAATATCTATGTATCTGTGAAGAATTATCTTTATTTTTTAATTTCTTTTTATTAAAGTATAGTTGATTTACAATATCGTACCAATTTTGAAAAATTCTCTTTAAATTAATAAAATCTAATTAAAGCAGTGGTGACTTTCATTAATATATGACCATTAGCAAAGGTAAAATGTGCTTTTTTCAAATGAATTTTGTGAAATATTAGGTACAAATGTAGATTTTCTTTGATGTGTGTCACCATACACATGTACATCTTTTTAAGCTTTTATGCTAAAGGTCTAAAACATTGTTTATCTTAATTATATAGTTTTCTCAAAACATGCTAGGATCACTATACTTCAAAACCTATGGTTTGGCAGATTTTTAAAAAATACTGTGTTAATTAGATATCATAGAGAAATTCCTAAAAAACAAAAAAAGGAGTAATGTGATGTATTATTAAAAGTATCTGCTCCTTTTGATTATTTTTATTTTATAAGGTACCTTTATTTACCTTAATATGAAACAGGATACAAAGACTTCAGTATTATCTTGTCATCTGTAATATAGTTATCCATAATCACAATTAATCTATTTTAATACTGAAATATAAGTGATTTTTTAAATAGTGGCATTTTGCTTAAGCATTAGCCAAGAAGAATATTTATCACATATACAGCTTAAATTCTTTCACACTAAAATATTTATCATCTGTAAGCATCTAGAAACCTCAGGTCTGGTTACAACTAAAAAGTTTTCCTTTAACTCTTTCTAAAATCCTATCATATGTGCGCTAACCATCTATCCTATTTCATAGATACACATAAAATATGGTAAAAATAATTGTGTTTCTGTCTCATGAATGATAGTTGACTGTATCTTGACATCAGCTTTGTGATATTTATAACCATTGCTTGGTATAAAGAAAATATGAGAGGTTGAGTGGAAACTTCCATGACCTTATTTAGGACTAACTGTAAAATTTGCGTGGGATTACTGTCTCATACAAAACTATTTTATTTGAATTAAATTCTTTGTTTTATAGGTTAAGATGTGAAAAAAATTCTTGTTGATCAGGAAAGGTTCTAATTAGTCAAATAATTTTTATGTAGGGGAGCTCCAGAAAAGACAATGGTAACTATGTAAAGTGATAGATAATATTAACTGGCTTGATACATATCACAGTGTACATCAGAAAATCATTATACATCTTAAATATACACAAATTTTATATTATTTTTACTTCAGTAAAGCTGTTTTTTGTTTTGGTTTTCATTTAAAAAATAAAGACTGAAAAGCCATTATAGTGAAGTGTCTCAGAGAATAGCATCCGATGATGTAAGCTATGTGCTTCAATATCATTAAAATTATTTTCTAGTGTTTTCACTTTAGTGAATAATTTAATGCTATTCAAATATAATTAGTTAGTGCACAGAGTATATAGTAACATTGGCGTACAGCAAAAGAAATTAGATGAGGGAGTTCCCATCGTGGCGCAGTGGTTAACGAATCCGACTAGGAACCATGAGGTTGCGGGTTTGATCCCTGCCCTTGCTCAGTGGGTTAACGATCCGGCATTACAGTGAGCTGTGGTGTAGGTTGCAGACACGGCTCGGATCCAGTGTTGCTGTGGCCCTGGTGTAGGCCAGCGGCTTCAGTGCCGATTAGACCCCTAGCCTGGGAACTTCCATATGCCGTGGGAGCGGCCCAAGAAATAGCAAAAAGACAAAAAAAAAAAAAAAAAATTAGATATGACCCTTCCAATTAAAGACCATAATATCTTTCTGAGCATCTGATATATATCAGGTAGTGTTTTAGGGGCTGGGGATTCCTTGGGAACAAAACAGTCAGACTTGCCACCTTCATGGAGTTTAAAAATTCTAGTAGAATACAGATAATAACCAACATAATACATAGAAACATAAATTACATAAGTATGTAATATTTTAGTAAGCACTAAATGCTATAGAGAAAAATAAAACAGAGAAGGGATTATAGAGGGGGTCGGGGTGGAGAGGAGGTTAAATTTTAACAGTGATCAGGGGAAGCTTCACTGCGAAGGTAGCAATTAAAGGTAAGTCCTGAAAGAATGGAGGAGAGAGAACTTGGCAAGGCTCTAAGAAGTGCCTGGCGTGTTAGAAAGATACCAAGGAGGCCAGTAAGACTGGCGATGAATGGGTAAGGGGAGAGGAGATCAGAAAGGTAAAGGGGATTGGTAATAGAAGCTAAAATGTATTAATTATATAATATTGTAATGGATAATTAAGATTTTATATTCTTAAGTGATTAGCCTTGATAACTAAAATATTACATTAAAAAACATTTTGAAAGTATCAAATATTATTCCTTATTATAAACATGCTTTACCCCTGACTAACTAATCATTTATTAATTACCAGGATGGAAAACTTAGGCACCTCAGGTTCATTCTTATCAAATAATGCATGTGTTTCCAGGTATTCCTTTTTTTTAAAAATATAGTCAGTGTTTATTCCTCTTTACTCCTCTCAGTATTTTTACCATTTTCTCATTGTTCAGACTTGTAGTGTCTTTCTACTTCTTATATGCAGTCCCTTGAGACTCCTTACATACAGACTCTCCACTACCTATTTATCTCGTCCATTTATACCAGATCAGTTGTCTCAAATGAGGATTTTGCCTCACTCAGAACCTTGTAACAGCATCCCACTACCTACGACATAAAGTTCAGTTCCCCTTTGTCTCATGTTCCAGGCCCCCTATAACCTATTTGTGCTGCTCTATTCTCACATGGACTTTTTAAGTCTTCACTCTCTTCAACAGAATGTGTTTACATCTACAATTTGAGCTATTCTGCTCAAATAAAAACACTTCACCTCCTCAAGGGTATCACTCCAACAATCTGTCTTCTTTCTCCTGCATCATTTGTTTCCCTTCTACTGAAACATTCCCATCAACCCACAAAACACCTAACTTGCTTGAGTCCACTTCCTCCCCCTTCTCCTCATTAAAATAAATAAATAAATAAATAAAAATTTTAAAAAGGGCAACTCAGAAGACTGCTGTACTCACTGTCATTCTTCTCCTCTTCTTCTATTTATGTTTTTGATTGCACTACCCTATCTCAAGGTCACCAGTGTCCTCTACATTTTAAATGTAACAGCCAATTCTTAGTCCTTCCGTAAAGGCTCACAGGCAACTTCTGCCATAGCATCTGATTATTCCCTCCTCCCTGAAATCAGCATTTTCCCCTCCTTGGTCTTCATGACAAAACACTTACTAGGCTGCTCCTTCTTGATTGGATCCAGCTTATGTAAAAGGCCTTAGGGACATCCTCAGGTCTGTTCTTGTCTTTTAGCTTCCTTGCTAATTCTGTTCAGTATCATGGCTTTAAATACCATCTACCCATTGCTGACTTCTAGGTTAGTATCCCCAGCCTGGAAAGCTTCCCTGAATTTCTTTCCCCATTTATACATGAAGATATAGGCTACTCAAACCTAATGTGTACAAAACTGAGCTCCTCATCCTTCCCCAAGCCAACAAAATCCAGAGTCCTACACATTTCATTAAAGTATATTAATAATTGTATAATAATAACAAATTAGATAAATATAACATTAATATAATTATTATTTATCCAGTAAATCCTTAAGGCCCAGTTACAGTTATTAAGGGATTATCATTGTATATCACTGTTCTTTAATAGAAATTTGTCTTCTGGTCTCACCCTACTATGTTTCTTTTTTGGTTAAAGTATAGATTTACAGTGTTGTGCCAGTTTCTCCTGTACAGCAAAGTGACCCAGTCATACATTCACACACACACGTATATATATATACACTTATATTCCTTATATTATCTTCCATCGTGGTTTATCCCAAGAGACTGGATAGAGTTCTACTATAATATAGGAACTTTTTGCTTATCCATTCTAAATGTAATAGTTTGCATCTACTAACCCCACACTCCCAGTCCATCCCATTCCCTCCCCTCTTCCACTTGGCAACCAGAAATCTGTTCTCTATTTCTGTGAGTCTGTTTCTAATTTATAGACAGGTTCATCTGTGTCATATTTTAAATTCCTCATATAAGTGATATCATATGGTATTTGTCTTTCTCTTTCTGACTTACTTCACTTGGTATGAGAATCTTTAGTTGCATTCATGTTGCTGCAAACGGCATTATTTCATTCTTTTTTTTTTTTTTTTTTTTTTTTTACAAATGAGTAATATTCCATAGTAATATATGTACCATATCTTCTTTATCCATTCCTCTGTCACTGGACATTTAGATTGTTTCCATGTCTTGGCTATTATCAATGGTGCAACAGCGAACATAGGGGTGCATGTATCTTTTTGAATGAAAGTTTTGTCTGGATATACACCTAGGAGTGGGATGGCTGGATCACTGTATTTCTTTTTGTCTTTCACTGACTAAGAACAATGTTAGCTTCTTATTCATCTTTATATATGAACAGAGTTGACAATAAATGTTGAAAAAATGATAGATATCTTTTTAAGGCTTCTTTAAATAATTAGCCTAGACATAATGTGAGATATTTCAGTATGGACAGTGTGTTAGATTAAATTATGGAATTAATATTTTTCTCTGGTGATAAAAGTTGTTGGGGTGGTATGTATATGTTTATGTTATGGATTGAAATGTGTATCCTCTAGAAATGTTGAAGCTCTAACCTTCATTGTGACTGTGTTTGGAGACAGGGCCTTTAAGGAGGTAATTAAGGTTAAATGAAGTCATAAAGGTAGGACCCTAATATGATAGCACTAATGTCCTCACCAGATGCCCCCTCCCCCAATCCCGAATGGCACCTTAGTTTGGGACTTCATCCTCCAGAAATCTGAAAAAATAAATTTTTTTAAAAAATAAGTGTTTTTATACATTTGTGGGAGTGAGGTTTTGTTGTTTTTTTTTTAAGTGAATGTAGGTTAAGAGTTAGCATGCATTTTCCACTGAGAACAAGATAGTAAATACTTTCGGGTTTACAGGTTTTATGATCTCTGTCACTACTCAGTTCTACCATTTGAACTTGAAAATAGTCACATATGTAAACAAATGAGCATAGCTGTTTTCCAATAACTCATTAATGGACACAAATTTGAATTTCATATAATGTTCACATTATCAAGAAGTTGTATTTTTTATTGTTTTCATTCTTAGTTGATGAGCTATACTAAAACAAGCAGCAGATCAGCTTTGGCCCCTGGAACAAAATTTGTCACCCTAGTCTAGGTAAAGAGTAAACAGATGAGTTTTATTTTAAACTTTTCCGTATAATTCTGAAAATTCTCACAATAAAAAGATGGAGAAAAGTGATTAATCTTGAGAATAAAAGTAAAACCAAAGAAATGTTTCAAATCTGTTAATTATTTTTTACTGCTAGCATGAAAAGATGAAGGGCATAAATATGTGTTTTCCAGCAGACATGTCTCTGGTTTGTGTTGAACAAAACCCCACTTCAACTCAAGAAAGAAAAAAAAAAAAAAATAATGACTGAAAGGCTATAACAGAAAATGTCACAGCATCCAAGCACGGGAAATGATATGCTAAGGAGGATCCTAGAACTTGAAATTGGAACGGAGTTGCTTTCCCTCTTTTAAGTTGCACTGCATCATCTTCTCCCTTCAACCCCTTCATTTTCTGTCTTCTCTCTGCAGAAGGAGGGAGGGGTTAATGTGTGAAGACTGACAAGGGGAAAGTGGAGAGACCACAGGCCTCAGTCAAGCCGATGTTATTTACTCATAAGATGGTGGATTGGGTAGTGAATAGGTCTCCCTCACAGATGTGAATTAGTTTATTTATTTATTCTTTTTTCAACACGTGGCCTGTTTGGTTGTCCTCGGCAACATGTCAAGCAGATCTTGCTATGCTTTTCCGCAGAAAATAAAGTCAGTGTAGAGTCATGAATATCCCTGGGGAGCCTACCTAAGGTAGTTCTCCATGAAGACTCTTGTGTATACCCGGCCCCCCACATTAGAGTCTTATATTCTATTCTTCTACATATTCATGTTTAATTTGTCCACATGCCACAAAACTTGGAGAAAGTTAAAACTCAAGTAAGATGTACTATATTAACTCCTGGGATTTTATGCTGCCGAGGACAAGTTTATAATCCTGGGGATTTGAACACTAGAAGTTACAGCCTGAGTGAACATTCTTGTACCTTGAATATGTGAATGTCATAGTGACCATGTTTCTTAATCCTAAGGGCTTTGTGTAGTAGGTACTCAATAAGCGTTTAAATTAATTTTTATGTACTTTTCTTCATTGTCACACATATTTTTGTACTAAAGCTATTTTTTTTTAAGCTTTGGAATAACTAAAGTAGGAAACTGAGATCAGGGAGGAAGGAAAATTTAGATAAACTGAATAATAGAAAATAAGGGAAAGGAAGAAGAAAAGACTGCTTTGCTTTTCAAACACACAGGCATTTGTGTACCACAGATCTTTGTACAAGCTAAGTCTTCTAAATGAACAGCCTAACTTTCCTTTTTCTCTAAGCTAATTTTTTTTTTTTTTTTTTGTCTTTTAGGGCTGTACCCATGACATACAGAGGTTCCCAGGCCAGGGGTCCAATCAGAGCTGTAGCCACTGGCCTACACCATAGTCACAGCAACGTGGGATCCGAACCACGTCTTTGACCTACACCACAGCGCACGGCACACCAGATCCTTAACCCACTGAGCAAGGCTAGGGATTTAACCCATGTCCTCATGTATGCTAGTCGGGTTCACTGACTGCTGAGCCACAATGGGAACTCCTCCTGAGCTAATTCTTAAGAACTACATTTAATCATCTCTTCATCTGGAAAGACTTTCTGACCACTCTGATTAGGTCATATTCTCAAATAACATATGCTTCTTTGGAGTAGTTATCAATTCTAACTTCAGATTTATTTTACGTATTTGATTGTTATGTGTATCCTACTTTAAACCAGAACCTCTGGAAATAGAGGGGACCATGTTTGGTTTTGCTACCACCATAGTGGATGACTTATAGCAGATGTTGAATAACTATTTGTTGTTGTTTCTGGTTTGTTTCTTCATTTGTTTGTTTTGGCCATGCCCATGGCATGCAGAGGTTCCCGGCCAAGGATCAACCCCAAGTCACAGCAGTGACAGTGTCTAATCTTCAACCTCTTGGCCACCAGGGAACTCCTTCAGTAACCATTTGTTGATTGCATATGTGAAGGTTGACACACTTTACTGGTATAGTTAAGAAAGAGTATTCTTTTATTATTATTATTTTTTAATAGTTATTTCCCCAATATAATTTTTTTTCTACTGTACAGCATGGTGACCCATTACACATACATACACACATTCTATTTTCGCACATCATCATGCTCCATCATAAGTGACTAGAAATAGTTCCCAGTGCTACACAGCAGGATCTCATTGCTAATCCATTCCAAAGGCAATAGTTTGTATCTATTAACCCCAAGCTCCCCAACCATCCCACTCCGTCCCCTTCCCCCTTGGCAGCCACAAGTATATTCCCACAAGTCCATGATTTTCTTTTCTGTGGAAAGGTTCATTTATGCCTTATATTAGGTTCTAGATATAAGTGATATCATGTGGTATTTGTCTTTCTCTTTCTGACTTACTTCACTCAGTATTGGAGTCTCTAGTTCCATCCATGTTGCTGCAAATGGCATTATTTTGTTCTTTTTTATGGCTGAGTTGTATTCCATTGTGTATATATACCACATCTTCCTAATCCAATCATCTGTTGATGGACATTTGGCTTGTTTCCATGTTTTGGCTATTGTGAATAGTGCTGCAATGAACATGTGGGTGCATGTGTCTTTTTTAAGGAAAGTTTTGTCTGGATATATGCCCAAGAGTGGGATTGCTGGGTCATATGGTAGTTCTATGTATAGGTTTCTAAGGTATCTCCATACTGATCTCCATAGTTGTTGTACCAGCTTACATTCCCACCAACAGTGCAGGAGGGTTCCCTTTTCTCCACACCCCCTCCAGCATTTGTTATTTGTGTGAGGTGGTATCTCATGGTAGTTTTGATTTGCATTTCTCTAATAATCAGTGATGTTGAGCATTTGTTCATGTGCTTCTTGGCCATATGTATATCCTCCTTGGAGAAATGTCTATTTAGGTCTTTTGCCCATTTTTCCATTGGGTGGTTGGCTTTTTTGCTGTTGAGTTGTGTAAGTTGTTTGTATATTTTAGAGATTAAGCCCTTGTCAGTTGCATCATTTGAAACGATTTTCTCCCATTCTGTAAGTTGCCTTTCTGTTTTCTTTTTTGTTTCCTCTGCTGTGCAAAAGCTTGTCAGTTTGATTAGGTCTCACTGGTTTATTTTTGTGTTTATTTCTGTTGCTTTGGGAGACTGACCTGAGAAAACATTTGTAAGGCTGATGTCAGAGAATGTTTTGCCTATGTTCTCCTCCAGGAGTTTGATGGTGTCTTGTCTTATAGTTAAGTCTTTAAGCCATTTTGAGTTTATTTTCATGCATGGTATGAGGGTGTGTTCTAGTTTCATTGATTTACATGCAGCTGTCCACGTTTCCTAGCAATGCTTGCTGAAAAGACTGTCTTTTTCCCATTTTATGTTCTTGCCTCCTTTGTCAAAGATTAATTGACCAAAGATGTCTGGGTTTATGTCTGTGTTCTCTATTCTGATCCATTGGTCTGTCTGTCTGTTTTGGTACCAGTACCACAATGTCTTGTTGACTGTGGCTTTGTAATATTGCCTAAAGTCTTGGAGAGTTATGCCTCCTGCTTGGTTTTTGAAGAAGGAGTATTCTTGAAATCTCATGAGATCATCCAAGATGGAGAATGAATAAAGCTATGTTTACCTAGTTCTCTATGATAGAGAAAATGATGAAATTACTAGTACCTGTGCATACCCGAGAAGAATTGCTTCTGTTTCCACCTTGATTATTTAAATTATGCTCTTTCCCTAGGACCACGATTACTGAATTCAGAGGAGAGAGATACTTCTCTTTCCTCCTAATTCATGTGCTTAATTACTTAAGCACATGAAATTAAAATTCTTGTAGAGGTCAGGTTATTGCTGTGCTCTTGATAAGTGTTTTTAATATGTAATGATGGAGTGAGCCAGCACTGATCCAGCTGCCCGGTGAGGTCTGTGTTCCAAGGGAACATTTTTGGAAAACATGGTTAATTTTAAAAGTGTTTTTCTTCTCATATGAAAAAAAATAAGTAACCTTTATTGTTAAATACCATTTAGTTTTAGAATGCCAGTGTGTGTGATATTGGGACACAAATAGTATATATAATTAAGCCAGCACCTGAGGTTTCCATTTTCAGAATTAGGATTTTATCAGTAGCAGAAAGATATTAGTTTTGACTGTCACTTTTCACTTTCCTTAGTAGCCAACAGGGAGATCTATTTTTTTTAATTTTTGTAAAGGGAAGTACTGCTGGGCTTAATTTCTCAGAAGAGTTCCTCCGGATAACTGAGAGCAAAGGAAAACTTCATTACATTTTGGCACCTGATTATCTTCAGTTATGTTCTTTATTATGTACAACCCCACTTGAGGTGTATCTTTGCCACAGCGGAACTTAAAACCATACAAAGTTTCTACTTCTTAAATTAATGTTGCCCCCCTTCATAGTAGTCACTTTAGGGATATAGGAAGTTTGCTGGTTTTTTTTTTTTTTTTTTGTCTTTTTGCCATTTCTTGGGTCACTTCCGCGGCATATGGAGGTTCCCAGGCTAGGGGTCGAATCGGAGCTGTAGCTGCCGGCCTACAACAGAGCCACAGCAATGCAGGATCCGAGCCGCGTCTGCGACCTACACCACAGCTCACGGCAACGCTGGATCGTTAACCCACTGAGCAAAGCCAGGGATCAAACCTGCAACCTCATAGTTCCTAGTCGGATTCGTTAACCACTGCACCACGACGGGAACTCCTAATTTCCTTTTTAATTTTCTTTTCAATTCCTAAGACAAGGTCTTTTGAATATTCTCAGTGGTCGTAGACCTTTGTCTTTTGAGAATGGTTAGACTGTTGGAAATAAGCAGGAATAAAAGGCATTTAGAAGATATCCTGTGTCTTTTGAATTAAGGTGTGTGACCAAGCCTTATAGATTACTTTCTATTTTTAACTTTTTCTTAGAAAATGTGCCGTGAATCATACTTGCCATGATAGAGTCAATCATTAAGCTCTTTATGTCACACATACTCTTAAACTTCAAACTTTCTTTGTGGTGACTATGATTAATGTTTGGACATTTTGTATTCTGCAGTTATTTTTAAGTCAGCAGTGTCCTCAGTTGTCATGGTTGTCATTTTGATGAACCAACTTGGTCTTGATATTTTTAACCCTAGAATTTTTTGCTTTCTTTTTATCTAATACTCAAAAATTCTGTTTCATCACTGGCTATTTTTAAATTCCCTGAGAAAGAGGACAATAAATATTATGTCTTTTACTTACTGAAAATTGATGGGCTAATTTTTTTCAAACCATCTTCTGTATTCAGGCTTCCTTTCATAAGGGATCCATAGACTTAGAACTCTTCAGCCTGGATTTGTCTCTGTGACTGCATCAGATTCTGACCTTGCCCTATGAGTATTTGACTTCCTCCTGAGGATGTTTGTATGACTTTCTTATGCATCATGATTATTGTCTGCTCAGTTACAACATTGCTCTTGACTTTGCTTTAGTCATTCTTTTCATGTCATTGTTAATTTATCAATATGAATGCTGTTACTGAAAGTTTTATATAGCTCTTACTGGTTTTTATGCCAATGTAAAGCATACTGAGGTCCTGATCTAGTTTCTTATTAGCTTTTGCACATTTTCATTGACATTCTTCTTTTTTATTTTCCCCATCTTTTCTTTCACAGGGACTCAGTGTACCTATGTATTTAATACAAAATTTGTTTGATATATATTATATACTAAATATACATATATAAATATACCAAATGCTTATTTTGATTAATTTGGTTTTATGGTATTGTGCTAGAAGTTTTGTTCTCTAACTTTTCCCCCTAATGTTAGGTTGTTATATACAAGTTTAATACTTTTCTGCATTTTATCCTAACATATTTATGTAACGCATATAACATATCTATTTTCCTACCGATGGATAATCTTGGTGCCTCCAACTCTTAGCTTTTATAAACAGTTGTGCAGTGGACATCCTCTTACATATCTTCATATTAATCTCTATGAGATACTTCTGAGGTATATATCTAGTAATGAGGTTTCTGGGTTCTAGGATATTATTCTTAATTTGACCATATCTTTTCAGATTATTCTCAGACATGACTTCATCCGCATTCATTATAAGCATTTGTATATAAGGGTTTCCATTTCCAATTTCCCCCTCTCCTAACAACTATATTATACAACTTTATAAATTTTGTCAGTCTGGTTGAGTATATATTGTTATCTAGTATTTTAGTTTTGCATTGTTCTGATTATTAAAATTATTAGTTATTGAAAATTCCTTTTCCATGCATGACTTTACCCATTTTTCTATTGGTTTTTCTGACTTTTTCTGTATGACTTGAAGATGTGTCTTATATATTACATGTATCGATCCCTTTTAGTCTTTTGCTCTATCGTCTTTTTTTTTTTTTTTTTTTTTTGTCTTTTGTCTTTTTGTTTTTGTTGTTGTTGTTGTTATTGTTGCTATTTCTTGGGCCGCTCCCGCGGCATATGGAGGTTCCCAGGCTAGGGGTCCAATCGGAGCTGTAGCCACCGGCCTACGCCAGAGCCATAGCAACGCGGGATCCGAGCCGCGTCTGCCACCTACACCACAGCTCACGGCAACGCTGGATCGTTAACCCACTGAGCAAGGGCAGGGACCGAACCCGCAACCTCATGGTTCTTAGTCGGATTCGTTAACCACTGCGCCACGACGGGAACTCCCCTCTATCGTCTTTTAATTCTGTGTTGTGCTTTGTTGATGTAGAATTTTTCTCTTCATAATTTGTGCATTTTAGGTCTTTAAGATATTCCACTTTTTAATAATAAAGATATTTTCTTACACTTCCTTCTATTCATAGTTTTATCTTATATGTTTAGTTTGTATATTCTTTTGGATTCTTTTACAAGGTTGAAAATTCAATTCTATATATATTTTAGAGTCAGTTTTCATTCTCCAGTTAATATATAGTCTCTCATTTCCCACTGGTTTGTTATGCCATCTATATCATATCACAAGTATGTGTGTGTGTGTATATATATATATGTATGATTATGACATGGAACTTTCTTCTCTGCACCTTTAATAGGATTTTAAAAATACTCCTATGGAAATCCAATGTATTCTTTGTTAGGTTAAATCCCAAATGTTTTTTCTTCTTATTGTAAGTGTTATCTCACTTTCTATCACATGTTCAACTTGTTTATTTTTGGCATACAGATATATTAATAAAACTTATAAGTTGATTTGACCATGATACAGCTGAAAATAAATGGAAAAACAGGAATCCAGTTTTGAAGGAAATGTCTAGGAGTTCCCATTATGGCTCAACAGTAGTGAACCCAACTAGTATCCATGAGGATGCGGGTTTGATCTCTGACCCCACTCAGTGGGTTAAGGATCCAGTGTGCTGTGGTGTAAATCTCAGATGTGGCTCAGATCCTGCATTGCTGTGGCATAGGCTGGTAGCTGCAGCTCCAGTTTGACCCCTAGCCTGGAAACTTCCATATGCTGTGGGTATGGCCCTAAAAAGCCAAAAAAAATAATAAATAAAGGAAATGTCTAAAGTTGCTCCACTAAGTATGATGTTTGCATAATATTTGGTAACTATTCATTGAAGTTCTCTTTGATGTCTTGTTTTTGGAGTTTTTAGTATAATTAAGTATTTGATAATAAACATTTACAAAATAGTCCAAAAAAATGATTTGGCTGTGAAACAGTTTTTTATTGAGGAGTGGAAGAGGATGGTGGTGTAAGCTTTTAGATACTGTTTCAACTTCCTAAATGGTTATTGATCTCATCACATTTTCTACTTCACATTTTGTTTTGTTTTTCATTTTCCAGAATGGATCTGTTCCATTCAGGTATTCAAGTCATTGGCTTATCATTGTTCCTAATATTAATTCATCTGTTTTATTTTTTATCTGTGTAACAGTTCATGATAATAGTTACCCCTGTTTCATTCTGTGGTTAATTTATCTTCTGTTCATTTCGATCAGTCTTGCCAGAGGTTTGTCTATATTATTAATCTTTTCAAAGAGTCATTTATTGATTTTATCATTCTACTTAGAAAGGGGGCTGTTCTAATGAGGTAGGTTTATATAAAATAAAATTTACCACTTTTAAATAAACAAGTATATGAGTTTTGACAAATGAATGCAATCATAATAAAGAGTAGTTCTTTTACCCCCAAAAGCTTTCTCATGACACTTTGTTGAGTCAGTTTATACCCCCCCCCCAAATCCCTGACCCCTGATAGTTACTCAGTTGTTTTTTTAACTATAGGCTTCCCTTTTCTAGAATTTCATGTAAATGGAATCATACAGTGTAGAGTCATCTGTGTCTGGTTCTTTAAGTTAGTATAGGACTTTTGAGACTCACTGATGTGTATATCAGTCTTTTTTTTTTTTTTTTTTTTTTTTTTTTTTGGTCTTTTGCCATTTCTCCGGCCACTCCTGTGGCATATGGAAGTTCCCAGGCTAGGAGTTGAATAGGAGCTGTAGCTGCCGGCCTACACCAGAGCCACAGCAACGCAGGATCTGAGCCGCATCTGCAACCTACACCACAGCTTATGGCAACGCCAGATCCTTAACTCATTGAGCAAGGCCAGGGATCAAACCCACAACCTCATGGTTCCTAGTCGAATTCGTTAATCACTGAGCCACGACAGGAACTCCCATTCATTCATTTTTATTGCTAAGCAGTACTGATATACTTTTAAAAATTCTTCATTTCTTTTTTTTATTTTATTTTATTTTTTGTCTTTTTGTCCTTTTAGGGCCGCACCCGTGGCATATGGAGGTTCCCAGGCTAGGGGTCTAATCGGTACTGTAGCCGCCGGCCTGTGCCAGAGCCACAGCAATGCCAGATCCAAGCCGCATCTGCAACCTACACCTACAGCAAAGTGTGGTGCTTAAACCACTGAGCAAGGCCAGGGATCTCATGGTTTCTAGTCAGATTCATTTCCGCTGCGCCACAACAGGAATTCCCAAAATTATTCATTTCTTGATGAATATTTGGATTGTTCCCAATTTTTGCCAACACAAAGCTGCGATGAAGGTATATACTCAGATCATTATGTAGGCATTTGTTTTCACTTTTCTTGGGTAAATAATTAGAAATGATTGTTGGTGGAGTTCCCATCGTGGCGCAGTGGTTAACGAATCCGACTAGGAACCATGAGGTTGCAGGTTCAGTCCCTGCCCTTGCTCAGTGGGTTAACGATCCGGCGTTGCCGTGAGCTGTGGTGTAGGTTGCAGACGCGGCTCGGATCCCACGTTGCTGTGGCTCTGGTGTAGGCCAGTGGCTCCAGCTCCGATTCGACCCCTAGCCTGGGAACCTCCATATGCCGTGGGAGCGGCCCAAAGAAATAGCAAAAAGACAAAAAAAAAAAAAAAGAAATGATTGTTGGGTCATATAGTAAGTGTAATTTTAATATTTTTAAGAAATTGCCAAATTGTTCTCCAAAGTGACTGTAACATTTTGCATCTCCATGAGAGTTCTGGTTCTTCCATATCCTGCCAACATTTGGTATAGTTATTCTCAGAAATTTTAGCCTTTCTCATTTTCTCATCATGGTTTTCACATGCATTTCCATCAAGACCAAATGATGTCAGACATTCCTTTATGTGTTTATTTGCCATTCATAATTTTTTTTCAACATTACGTAAGTATAATTAAGAAATAAAATTGCCGTATATTTAAACTACCCAATAGGAGGATTTGATATACATATTCATTGTGAAAGGGTTTCCCCTATTTATTAATTAACACATCCATCACTTTACATATTTTTTTTTTATTTTCTAAGAGCACTTAAGGTCTACTCTCTTACCAAATTTTAATTATCCAACACAGTATTATCGACTATAGTCACATGTTGTACTTTAGATCCACAGACCTCTTTTGTCTTCTACCTGAATGTTTGAATACTTTTATCAACCTCTATTTCCCAAACTCCCAAATGGTAACAACCATTCTGCTCTCTATTTCTATGATTTTGACTTTTTCTTTATTCTATATATAAGTGATACCATGTGACATTTGTCTTACTCTGGCTTATTTCACTTAGCATAATGCCTTTCATGTTGTAGAATAGCAGAGTTTTCTTCTTTTTTAAGGCTGAGGAATACTATATTGTGCATATGTGTGTGTATATATTTTTTTTTTATTTATCCTTATACCCATCACCAAGTACTCAGATTGCTTCCATGCTTTGGCAATTCTGAGTAATGCTTCAATGAACATGAAAATGCAGATGTCTCTTTAAGACAGTGAGAAGTAGAATTGCTGTATCTCATGGTAGTTCTGTTTTTTAATCTTGAGAAATGGCCTCAATACTCAAACAGGAATACTGTTTTCCATAGTTTCTGTACCAGATTACATTCCCAAAACAATGTACAAGGACTCCCATTTTCTCCACATCCAGTATTTGTTATATCTTGCCTGATAGTAGCCATCCTAGCAGTTGTGAAGTAGCATTTCCTTGTGCTTTTGATTTGCATTTCCCTGAGGGTCAGTGTTGTTGAGCACCTTGCCTGTCCCTATTGGCCAATTGTAAGTCTTCTTTGAAAACCTTATCTATTCAGTTCCTGTGTCCATTTTTAAAATTCCGTTATTTGGTTTTTGCTATAGAGTTTAATGAGTGAGTTCCTTGTATGTTTTGGAAATTACAGATAGGATGCATGGTCTGCAAAGATTTCTTCCCATTCCACAGGTTGCCTTTTCATTTTGCTGATGCTTTCTTTCGCTGTGTAAAAAGTTTTTAGTTTGGTGTACTCTGACTTGTTTATTTTTGCTTTTGTTGCCCTGGTTTTGGTGTCAAATCCAAAAAGTCATTGCCCAAGATTGATGTCAAGAAGCTTTTCCCCTATGTTTTCGTCTAGGAATTTAGGGTTTAACAGTCTTATAATCAAATGTTTAATCCTTTTTTTTGCCCCTAATTTTTAGGGCTGTACCCGTGACATATGGAAGTTCCTAGGCTAGGGTCAAATTGGAGCTGCAGCTGCCAGCCATATAGCCACAGCCACAGCCTTGCCAGATCTGAGCCATGTCTTCAGTCTACACCACAACTCATGACAACGCCAGATCATTAAATCACTGAGTAGGGCCAGGGATCAAACCCTCATCCTCGTGGGTAGTACTTGGGTTTATTACCACTAAGCCACAACAGGAACTCCTTCTTTAATCCATTTTGAATTGATTTTTGTGTATTTTATAAGATAGAGATCCAGTTGTATTCCTCTGCTTATATATCTGGTTTCCCCTACACTATTTATCCTTTCATCTTTGCATAATTTTGGTCCCTTTGTTGATAAATAATTGATCATGTATGTATGGATTTGTATCTGAGCTCTCTGTCCTGTTCTATTGATCTATGTCTGTTTTTGATGTCAATAACCATGTTATTTTGAAGACTGAAGCTTTATGATATTGTTTAAAGTCAGGGAGCACAATGCTTCCAGCTTTGTTTTTTATTTTCAAGATTGCTTTGTCTGTTTGAGGTCTTTTGTGATTCCATACAAATTTTAGAATTGTTTGTGCTCCATTTCTGTGAAAAATGCCATTTGGTTTTTAATGGATATTGCATCTAATCTGTAGATTGTTTTGGCATTATGTACATTGTAACAATATTAATTCTTTCATTCCGTGAACATGGAGTATCTTCCCATTTATTTGTGCCTTCAGTTTTTTTATTAATATATTATACTTTTTTAAGTGTACAGATCTTTCACTTGGTTAAATTTATTGCTAAGTTTTTTTTTTTTTGCTGCTATTCTAAGTGAAATTATTTTCTTAATTTCTCTTTCAAATAGTTCAGTGTCAGTATTTGGAAACAACTGATTTTTGTATATCAATTTTGTACCCTACAGCTGTACTTGAATTTCTTAACTAATTCTATTATTTTTTAATTTTTTAAATATAATATGTCATCTGAAAATGGAGACAGCTTTATTTCTTCCTTTCCAATTTGGATGCCTTTTAATTTTTTTTTTTTTTCCTGCTTAATTCTCTGGCTAGGATTTCCAGTGCTATTTTTGAATAAAGGTGGTGAGAGTGGGCATTCTTATCTCGTTCTTATCTTAGAGGAGAAGTGTTTAGCTTTTCAGTGTTTAGTATGATGTTAGCTGTGGGCTTGTTTTGTATGGTCTTTATTATGTTGAGGTACATTCCTTCTATACCCAGTTTGTTTATTTTTATTGTGAAAGGATGTTGAATTTTGTCAAATACATCTATCAAGATTTTCATATGATTTTTTTATCTTTAATTTTATTAATGTGGTGTTTCAAATTGATTTGTGTGCATTCTTGAAATAATTCCTGCTTGATCAATTTTGTATGATCCTTATAATGTATTGTTGAACTAGGTTTGCTAATATTTTGTTGAAAATTTTTGCATCTATGCTCCCCTGGGCTATTGGACTATAACTTTGTTTTCTTGTAGGGTCCTTGTTTATTTTTGATGTCATAGTAATGCTAACCTCATAAATAGGTTTGGAAGTATCCCCTCCTTTTCTATTTTTTGAAAGAGTTTGAGAAAGATTGGCATTAATTCCTCTTTAAATGTTTGGTGGAATCTACCAGTCAAGCCATCCAGTCCTGGACTTTGCTTTATTGAGAGATTTTTGATTACTAATTCAATCACCTTACTAGTAATTGGTCTGCTCATATTTTCTATATTTTATCCAGTCTTAGTAGGTTATGTGTTTCTAGGAATTTGTCCATATCTTTCAAGTTATCTAATTTGTTGGTCTATAATTATTGGTGGTTGTCTGTTAAGATCCTTGGTATGTTTGTGTTATCAGTGTAATGTCTCCCCTTTATTTATGATTTTATCTGAGTCTCCTTTTTTTTTCTTAGTCTAGTTAAAGGTTTGTCAATTAGCTTATCTTTTCAAAGAATCAGTTCTTAGTTTCATTGATCTTTTCTATTGTCTTTTTTGTTTCTATTTCATTTATTTCTACTCTGGCCTTTATTTCCTGCCTTCTATCTAACTTAAGTCTTCATTTGTTCTTTTTAAAGTTTTTTGAGATGTAAAGTTAGGTTGTTTATTTGAGATAGTTTATTGCTTTAAACTTCCCTTTTAGAATTGCTTTTGGTACATCCCTTAAGTTTTGATATGTTGTGCTTCCATTTATCTCAAGATACTTTTATTTCTTTGATTTCTTCTTTGATCCATTGGTTGTTCAGAAGCATGTTGTTTAATCTCTATGTATCTGTGAATTTTCTATTCTTCTTTTATAATCGATTTCAAATTTCATATAGTTGTTGTCAGAAAAAAATGCTTGATGTGATTTCAGTCTTCCTAAATTTATTAAGATTTGTTTTGTGGCCTAACATATGATCTATCCTGCAGAATGTGCACTTGATAAGAGTGTATATTCTGCTGCTGTTGGATGGAATAAATATACTGTTAAGTCTGATCTAATATGTAGGGTATTTCCAGTGTTTCTTTGTTGATTTTCTGTCTGGATAATCTCTGCATTTTTAAGAATGGGGTAATGAACTCCCCTGCTATTATTGTATTGCTGTCTACTACCTGCTTCAGATATGTTAATATCTGTTTTATGTGTTTAGGTGCTCCTATGTTAGATTTATAAATATTTACAAAAATTATTTCCTCTTGATGAATTGACCCCTTTATCATTATATAATAATCTTTGTCTCTCTTTACATTTTTGGCTTGACATCTCTTTTGTCTGATATAAGTATAATCTCCCCTTCTTTTGGTTTCCATTTTCATAGAACATCTTTTTTTCATCTTTTCACCTTCAGTTTATGGGTGTCCTTAAGCTGAGGTGAGTCTCTTATAGGTAGCATATAGTTATGTTTTGTTTTTTAACCATTCAGCTGTTACCAGCCTAGGTTCTTGGTCTTCATTAATCAATAGAAATTGATAAGAGGCCAGGCAAGGAATTCAGACAAGGCTTTATTCAGGGTCCCTGCTACACCCAGAAGGAGTGAAAACAAGCAACCTCTTCCTCTGCCTGTTCCTTTAGTGGGGGCAAACTGGTTCCTTATATGATATGAGTGCAGGTTTGGGTTCAGGGGTCAGGCCGGAGAGGTGGCTTAGGTGGTTTGCCTACCCTTTTGGTGGTGGTGTGTGCAGAGGACCTGCACAGTACCCTACTTTTGCTCTCAGCTCTTCAAAAGTGGCAGTAGGGTTTTTAATTTTTTTTTTTTTTTATATTTTGTTGCATGTGCAGTTGTTTTTAGTCCCTTACAGTTTCTTTATATTTTGTTGCTTGAGGAGGTGTTTGTCTAGGCGGAAGCACTGTAGCAAAGGGTCTTATGTTCCAGGTCCCAGCTCTCAGCTTGTCTCTTAGCCATTCTTTGCCTTTTGATTTGAGAGTTTAGTTATTTACATTTAAAATAATTATTTGTAGGTAATGAGTTAGTATT
The DNA here is from genome assembly GCF_054392235.1 of Sus scrofa. Taxonomy (NCBI): domain Eukaryota; kingdom Metazoa; phylum Chordata; class Mammalia; order Artiodactyla; family Suidae; genus Sus; species Sus scrofa. The sequence goes on along the minus strand of NC_139387.1, from coordinate 78,450,172 downwards.
GCCATTTTGTTCATTTTTTATGGATGTTTCAGAGTTTTTTTCTTCCTTTCTTACTCTCTTTGTTTTGATGATTTTCTGTAATGGTATGCTTTGATTCCTTTCTCTTTGCCTTTACCAGGTCTACTAAAGGTTTGTGCCTTTTAATTACTAAGAGGCTTACTTAAAACGTAACAATCGGAGTTCCCGTTGTGGCGCGGTGGTTAACGAATCCGACTAGGAACCATGAGGTTGCGGGTTCGGTCCCTGCCCTTGCTCAGTGGGTTAACGAGCCGGCGTTGCTGTGAACTGTGGTGTAGGTTGCAGACGCGGCTTGGATCCTGCCTTGCTGTGGCTCTGGCGTAGGCTGGCAGCTACAGCTCCGATTGGACCCCTAGCCTGGGAATCTCCATATGCCACGGGAGTGGCCCAAAGAAACAGCAAAAAGACAAAAACAAAAAAACAAAAACAAAAAAAGTAACAATCTATTTTAAGATGATAACAACTTAAAATGCGTAATAAAGCTCTACAGTTTTACATTTCTTCCTCCTAAATTTTATATTTTTGGTATCACACTTTACATCTTTTTATATTTTTATTTTATCTATTAACAAATTATTATAGTTATATTTATATTTAATACTTTTGTCTTTTATCTTTTATACTAGAGTTTTACATGATTTACCCACCACCATTATAAATTTCATTATATAGGATTTAACTGTATTTTTAGTTTTACCATTGAGTTTTATACTTTTAATATATTATCCTATTACTAATTTTTATCCTTTCATTTCTTCTTGAACTTCCTTTAACATTTCTTTTAAGGCTTGTTTAGTGTCAGTTAACTCTTTCATCTTTTATTTGTCATTTATTGCTGAAGGACAACTTTGCTTAGGTTATTCTTGGATGGCAGTTTTTTTTTTTCTTTCAATATTTTGAATATATCATTTTATTCCTTTCTGGCTTGCAAATTGCAAAATGTCTGCCTAAAAATCTACTGATAGTCTTATGAGGGTTCCATTTTATGTAATAAATTGCTTTTCTCTTGCTGCTTTTAAGATTCTCTTCTTGTCTTTAATTTTTGAAAACTTAATTACAGTGTGTCTTTGTGTGGATGTCTTTAGATTCATCTTGTTTAGAATCTCTGTGCTTCCTGGAGCTTTATGTCTCTTTCTTAAGTTCAGGAAAGTTTTCAGCAATTATTTATATATATAATTGTTCTGTCACTTATTCTCTCTCTTCTGTTCTAGGATCCCTATCATATGTATATTGGGATACTTAGTATCATATATGTCCCTTTACCCATCTTCACTCTTCCTTCTTTTCTTCTTTATTCTCCTCCGATTGGATAAATTCTGCCACACAGTATTCAAATTTTCTGATCCCTTTTTCACTTGACCTAGTATTTTGTTGAACTCCTGTACTTAATTTTTCAGTTTAGATATAGTGTAAATAACATATCCTTTTCATTAATGTTGGTATCTTGTTCTTCTGTTTGGAGCATTTTCCTGCTTTTTCATTGTGCTTGACTCTCCATGTTGGTTTTCATAAGTTAAATAAAAGTCACTTTCCTAGTCTAGACAGACTGCTCTTGTGTAGATGAAACTTGGAGATAAGCTCAACCTATGCTCCTGGCTTCCTCTCAAATCTTTGTGATGTCCAAGCCACCTTCTCTGTTCTTAGTGTCTCCCAGTAGTAGAGGGTGTGCCAAGACCCATCAGTGACCCAAAGAGACAGACACAGTCAGCACCTAGATGCAGACTGATTAAAAGCCAAGCCCTCAGGCAGCAGCTGGTAAAGTATGTAGTCAGATCCATTCCAGGGAAAGACCGGAAGTTGAGCATTTTTTGCCTGCTCCCTCTTTGCTGAGCCCTGAGGGGAATAGCCATGGCAAGTGCTCATGCACTCAGTAACAGTTGATTCTTTGTTTGCTGTAGTCCTGTGGGACTTGTGAACACAAGCCCCATTGGCTTTCAGAGTTAGTTCATCTGGGGGTCCATCCCTCATGTAACAGCCTTTAAAGTTGAAGTACTGGATGTGTAGTCCGAACCCTTTACTTCTCAGGGAGAAGCTGGGAGTTGAGCATTCCCTCTTCATGGTGGTGCTATGCAAAGGATGGTGTTTATCTTAGCCTTTCCTGTCAGTTTTAATTTGGATATTGTCTCAGTTACATGAAATATAGGAGTCACTCAGCTAGTTTCTGGATTTCTCGCAGAGGCAATTACTCCATTCGTTAGCTGTATATTTGATGTGTCCATGGGAGAAGGCAAATTTAGAAGCCTCCTCTTCACTATCTTGGTCCAGATTCCTGGATAATGACATTTTTTCCCCATGGTGTTTATTCTCCTGTCCAAAAATCTTTTTTAGGTAATACATTTGGTCAAATTTTATGCCCTTATTTTATTGACTTGTTTGTCTTGTGGCTGAGTTATAAGAGTTTATATATTATTTACCAGCTATAGAGCCATTTCTCAGGGTAATATTTTCAGTGAACAGCCTTGAGAAATAAATAACATCTCTTCTTAGACAAACAACAAGCTTATTCCCAGTTGCTTTAAAAGTGGCACATTTCCCTCAGTTCATTGTTCATTTCCTATAATTTAGCTCTCATGTGCAGGCATCTGTATAGATGGTCAAGGGAGAACCATTACCAAGTAATATGATGTTCATGCTGCTTACTGTTCCATGTATGACAAAATCTTTTGTCTCTGACCTAGTAGTTTGTGTCTTCTGCTAGCATCCATGCAACATTAACAAGTTAACTTTTAGCTTACAAAGAAGGTAAAATAGGCCCTTCACAGATCCTTATAGGACAACATTCAGTTCCTTGGAAATAACATGGTCCTTTCCAGGCTTGCTTTTAAAGCTTTGTTGGGGAAGTTCTACTTCAGTCCCTTCTCCTGCTGAGGCAGTGCCCTGCTAACAACAGTTCTCAGTGCCTTGTGGGTCCATTTGGCCAGCGTGTACACAAACTATTCCTGGCCCCATGTGCACTCTGTGGGATTTCTTTCCACCTGTTCATTTGGTGGTTCCTTGGCCTCAGGAGTTTCTTCCCATGCATGCACTGAGCATTATTTTCCAAAGGCTTCAGAAGACCTGATGGCAGACCTCTGGAGTATTCTTCCTCTGTGCCTGCCTCCTTTCTGCTACTCTGAGTCCCCGTGTTCTGTACCGTCGGGAAGCTAGCTGTGGCATCGATAGGGCTTACCTCAGTCCCCCTTCTCTCCGTGTTTTCTGTTCTGTGCTGACTATTGTCCAAAGTCTCAAATCCCTTGTTTCTTATATTTCACTTGATTTTCTGATTGTTTACTATAGTAGGGTAAATTTAGTCCCTGTTATTCTGCTGCTGTTGGAGGCAGACATTCCATTTCTTAATTTCTTTTTTTCTTTTTTTTTTGTCTTTTTGCTATTTCTTTGGGCCGCTCTCGCGGCATATGGAGGTTCCCAGGCTAGGGGTCAAATCGGAGCTGTAGCCACTGGCCTACGCCAGAGCCACAGCAACGCGGGATCCAAGCCACGTCTGCAACCTACACCACAGCTCATGGCAACGCCGGATCCTTAACCCACTGAGCAAGGGCAGGGATCGAACCCTCAACCTCATGGTTCCTAGTCGGATTCGTTAACCACCGCGCCACGACGGGAACTCCCCATTTCTTAATTTCTTATGTAGAATGCTAGCTCACATGTTTTCATTTTATGAATAAAATCTGTTTAAATCTCCATTTCACCCTTGTGCTTTAGGTGCATCTCACATAGCCTTTGACATGTGGAACTTTCACTGTCATTCAGCTCTTATGTGTTTTATAATGTTCTTGTTATTTCCATTTTACTTAACTACGAATTCATATAACTATTTAGTTTCCTGACCTTTTGGTAGCTTCTCTTTTTTTACTGATTTATAGTTTTGTTGAAATTTATGTAGCAATCATGATCACTTATTTTATTGGAATTTATTGAGAGATCTTTTGTAGTCAGATACATAAAACATTAATATATCTTTAAAAATGAACATTTAGTTTTTTGGGTAAAATGTTACTGTATTTTTAGATTGAGCTTGTTAATGTAATTCACATTTACTATGTATTTGCTGCTTTTTTCCACTGAATCTATCCATTTCTAAGAGAGCTGTATTAAAATTTCCAAGGAAATATAGTACCTGTTTTATCTATTAGAGCTTACATTTCAGAAGGATATATATGAGTGTTATGTCTTATTAATACACTTTTATGAGCAAATTGTGTCTCTTCTTAAATTGCTTGCTCTAGTATTTAAATTGCTATTTAATCTTTCATTTGGTTAACATTTACCTTATGTATTTTTTCCATTTTCCCCATCAACCTTTTTTTGTCTTTTGCAGACAGTTTAATGCTAGATCTTTTGTAAATCTAACTTGAGTCTTTTGATCACTGAGTTTGACAAATGTATTCTTATTGTATTTTGTTACTGTATAGTGATTTATTTCTGCCATCTTATTTCATGTTTTTATTCACTATGTTTTCTCAATTCTTTCTCCTTTCCTACCTTCTGTTTTATTGACAATTCTGACTTTATTTTTTTTGTCTGAAAGCTGCAAATTCTACTTTTTCTTCTGTTATCTCTAACTTATCTTTATTATACTTATTTTTCCCTAATGTGTAAAATTTATATCTGTCTTCTCCCTCAGCAAGAATCTAAGCATTCTTTCAACTCACTTCTCTACTCTGACCTCCCTTCCTTTCATGTTGGAATGATCTGGAGTTTTTGTTGTATAATTTTTATGCATATTCTCTTAGCAGTAAATGAACTGCTTGCCATTGAGTCCCTTATCTCTGCTTTGTCTAAAATTCATTTTTCTTCCTGTTAGATCACATCCTACAAGATATTTTTTGAGGCTCTGTCATTGTGTGATACATTTTATGAGATTAGTACCTCTTCTGAGGCTGTGCATCTGTGGTCACATGTCAGACCACTCTCTTTGTTTCTTCCCCTATTCATTCAGTAGCTGTTTAGTGGTTACTTGTTCTATAGCAGGTATTATCCTATGTCTGAGGAAGGAAACAAAGCCAATAAAAATCTCTGCCCTCTGGAGTTTACACAAGGTGCAGAGAACCCTGGGGCCCTGGTCAGCAGTCAGTTGCTGAAAGGCTCCACACTCCAACAGAGCTTCAGAGCTGCTTTGATGTTAGCCTGTCATTTCTGGATGATACTGAGCAGAAGGTGCTGCCTTCTTGTCACAGCAGTGTGACTGGGCATGTGATATTTTAACCCGGGAATTCTGGTAGTGAAGGAGGGCCAGTTTGAGAACCATTCCCAATCCATCTTGAGTCTGTGGCTATTTGCTCTTTCTTTAGGTTATAACTTTCCCATCCGTATTAGGATAATTTCTTCCTGCTCCCCAAGTTCATTATAGTTGCTTTTTTATTGTTATAGTTGTCATTTTATTTGCTAAGTGAGGTTCTGAAAGCCTCAAAGACTTGATATTATCTGTAATAGCTCAGGGATTTGACTGGGAAAGGAGTCCACCAGCCCCTGGTAGTTCTCCATCTTGTCCAGAATTGGTGATCCTGTTAGAATTTATTTATTTGTTTGTTTGTTTGTTCGTTTGTTTATTTTTTCATCTTTTTAGGGCCACACTCGCAGCATATGGAGGTTCCCAGGCTAGGGGTTGAATAGGAGCTGTAGCCGCCGGCCTACGCCACAGCCACAGCAACGCCAGATCTGAGCCGTGCCTGCAACCTACACCACAGCTCACGGCAACGCCAGATCCTTAACCCACTGAACGAAGCCAGGGATCGAACCTGCAACCTCATGGTTCCTAGTCAGATTTGTTAACCACCGTGCCATGATGGGAACTCCAAATTTATTATTATTATTGTCATTTATTATTATTATGGAATGCAAGTGAGAATTAATGGCAACAGAGTTTTCACATATAATTATCAAACATATTCTTTTTTTTTTTTTTGCGGCAAAAAAACAGGATCTTGTTTTATTTTTGGCCATTAATGAGCCTGTTTCCCCAAATCCATCTAATTTACATTTCTTTTTTTTTTTTTTTTGTTCTGAGTATAATTCGTATTTTATTTATTTATTTTTTATAATTTTTTTTTATTTTCCCACTGTACAGCAAGGGGGTCAGGTTATCCTTACATGTATACATTACAATTACATTTTTCCCCCACCCTTTCTTCTGTTGCAACATGAGTATCTAGACATAGTTCTCAATGCTATTCAGCAGGATCTCCTTGTAAATCTATTCTAAGTTGTGTCTGATAAGCCCAAGCTCCTGATCCCTCCCACTCCCTCCCCCTCCCATCAGGCAGCCACAGGTCTCTTCTCCAAGTCCATGATTTTCTTTTCTGAGGAGATGTTCATTTGTGCTGGATATTAGATTCCAGTTATAAGTGATATCATATGGTATTTGTCTTTGTCTTTCTGGCTCATTTCACTCAGTATGAGAGTCTCTAGTTCCATCCATGTTGCTGCAAATGGCATTATGTCATTCTTTTTTATGGCTGAGTAGTATTCCATCGTGTATATATACCACATCTTCCGAATCCAGTCATCTGTCGATGGACATTTGGGTTGTTTCCATGTCCTGGCTATTGTGAATAGTGCTGCAATGAACATGCGGGTGCACGTGTCTCTTTTAAGTCGAGTTTTGTCCGGATAGATGCCCAAGAGTGGGACTGTGAGGTCATATGGAAGTTCTATGTATAGCTTTCTAAGGTATCTCCAAACTGTTCTCCATAGTGGCTGTACCAGTTTACATTCCCACCAGCAGTGCAGGAGGGTTCCCTTTTCTCCACAGCCCCTCCAGCACTTGTTATTTGTGGATTTATTAATGATGGCCATTCTGACTGGTGTGAGGTGGTATCTCATGGTAGTTTTGATTTGCATTTCTCTTATAATCAGGGATGTTGAGCATTTTTTCATGTGTTTGCTGGCCATCTGTATATCTTCTTTGGAGAAATGTCTATTCAGGTCTTTTGCCCATTTTTCCATTGATTGATTGGTTTTTTTGCTGTGGAGTTGTATAAGTTGTTTATATATTCTAGAGATTAAGCCCTTGTCAGTTGCATCATTTGAAACGATTTTCTCCCATTCTGTAAGTTGTCTTTTTGTTTTCTTTTGGGCTTCCTTTGCTGTGCAAAAGCTTTTCAGTTTGATGAGGTCCCATGGGTTTATTTTTGCTCTCATTTCTATTGCTTTGGGAGACTGACCTGAGAAAGTATTCATGATGTTGATGTCAGAGAGTGTTTTGCCTATGTTTTCTTCTAGGAGTTTGATGGTGTCCTGTCGTATATTTAAGTCTTTCAGCCATTTTGAGTTTATTTTTATCAAACATATTCTTAATTTAAAAGAGAAAAGCTTTGGAAATTAATGACATATGTGTGGTCTGTTAGCCTAGATATTATCAGACTCTTAGGAGAGTTTTATCTCCTAAACTCATAGGAGATTCGACCATTGTGGGGAAAGAGCCCCAGGGAGAAGCTGAGGATCACTGGGTGGCTCTTTTCTACATGATTTCAGGAGTCTGGACCAGCTCCCACTTCCAGCTCATCACAGGAGTCAGGAGTGAGTGAGTGTTCTCTAGTCAGAGACTCAGAAGCAGTCCTGAATTTCCAAAGAAGTAGAGGATGGGAGCTCTCATAAAGAGCAGCTTCAGGCAACCAAGCCGTATTGTCCATCTGCAGTATCCTGCCTGGCCATGTGTCTTGCACACCTTCAATTCTAAACCATTCCCTACTCCTGACTCTGTAATCCTAATTTTTGGACACTCCCCACGCTATCCTTGACTTTTTTTTTTTTTTTTTTGTATTTTCTAGGGCCATACCCGCAGCATATGGAGGTTCCCAGGCTAGGGGTCTAATCGGAGTTGTAGCTGCCAGCCTTCGCCAGAGCCACAGCAACACAGGATCCGAGCTGTGTCTGCAACCCACACCACAGCTCACGGCAGCGCCAGATCCTTAACCCACTGAGCAAGGCCAGGGATCGAACCTGAAACCTCATGGTTCCTAGTTGGATTCGTTAACCACTGAGCCACGACAGCAACTCCAATCCTTGACTTTTTTTAAAATTTCTAGGTAAAGGACTTTAATATTGGATTTTATCTTAGTTTACAGCCCAGTAGTCTCTTTGATACTCAGAACTTCTCAGACTCTATTTCAGGGAAGGGTACCAACACTGCAGATGGCCATGGAAATGGACCTTTGTGTAGAAGTAGCCTCTGAAAAAGGGAAAATAAATCCATGAATTTTGGGCACTGTTCTTATATGGAAACGTAATGTAAATTGGAGACTGAAAGAAAAGTCTAGAAAGGATAAGGGCTATACTGAAACCCCTATTGAATAAGTCCTCTTGTGCTTTTTCCTTTATTCCCTAATTTTTATTAAATCTAATTATCACAAAGGGAGATGACAGGGTGAGGTAACAGTATCCTAAAACAACAACAAATAGGTTATATGCCCAAAACAGTATTTTTATTAAGTGACCAAACAGTAAAATAGTTGCCTTTAAAATAATGTCAGTAAATGAAAGAAAGTGTCAGAACAACAGTAATATTCTAAAGGCAGCTCAGTAAATAAAAAGCAGAAATTAAAAAAAAAATAGTGTTGTTTTGAGCTAAATTTATGTTCTTGCCACAGCCAAAATTTGAACATATTCACCCAGCCCTGTGCTCTAAATATCTAGCAAGAACACATAATAGAGCATATTGTTATCTTAAGCTCATGAAAGATCAACAAAATACCAATTCCTATTAAAGTGGAAAAGGTCAGGTATGTTGTTCTTCCTTTAGTCAAACTAATTAATTAAACCACAGACACACAGTCATACTCACATACTCAGCCCCAACAGGTTGTAGTAGTTTTTCCTGTCAGAAAATCCTTGTGCATGATAATTTGTTAAGCCTAGGATCGGAGTCCTGCAGCTGTCAGAAGTGTTCTCTGGGTTCGCAAGGTTGTTGGTTTCCTCTGCCAGAACAGATGGCATGCGAGAGAGCAGAAGAGAACATCCTTCTAACAGGAGGCAAGCATATTCGTATTCTCAATGTATTTATGTATTAAAGCCAGTCAGTGGTTATATCTGAAAAAAATTACTTCAGATTATAAAAACAGGTGGCCTCATAATGGTAATATCCTTTTTAAAAAAAAAATCACTTGACATTTATCCAAGTATTAACTATACCACATAGGTGGTTAGAGCATAAATGTGTATTTCCCGTATGTATAGACTAAAAGACCATTTGCTTCAAATAAATGGTTAAATTATTAAAAATATAGATGTATTTATTTAAATATAAAAATACGTATTTCCCGTATGTATAGACTAAAAGACCATTTGCTTCAAATAAATAGTTAAATTATTAAAAATATAGATGTATTTATTTAAATACAGCAATTATTAAAAATGAAATACTCATGTAATAATAAATATCACTTTCCAGGATTGCTAATGTGATTGGGCATTAATTATTCAAGAAGGAAATGTATTCACATGTGACAGTAGACAGTACTGCACAGGTGGCAGGTAATGAGGGTCTAGTCTTTCCTCTTCCAGGAACTCTTGAGAAAGCCATACAACCCTCGGGAACCGAAGCACCTTCCTAAAAGGGGGGAATTGTAGTACTTTACCCCCTGATAGTAGGCCAGAGAGCCTTCCCTTGTGTATTTTGTGTGTGTGTGTGTGTGTGTGGTAAAATACCAGAGGTCCTCTTAACCTGATTTTATTTCAGGTTTCTATGATTTATTTGATACCATAACCTGGAGACATTGCAAGGGAGGGTGGAAAGAGCTAAACATTTATGGATCCCCTGTGTATTGAGGGAGACATTCTCTCATTACTTAACCACCTCAAAAAAAAAAAAAAAAAAAAAACACAACCAGAAAGGAGAGAAATAAGAGAATTTGTATTCATTGAGTACCCACACTGTGGGAATTACCTACATTTTCTCATTGTATTTTCAGTGAAATCCTCTAAGTATATTTTACTAGCACCATTTGAACAATTAAGACTCAGAGTAAATAAATTATCTTTAAATGAATGTCTTTCCATAAAAAGATAAAATAAATGTATTCATATAGCCAACATTGATTTTTTTTAAATTTTTTGGTGACTTTGGACATATTGTATCCAGCCTGTATGTGTATACTGAGTAATCGGCAATATTATAGCAGAAAATTGAAGGTTAACACATCTTCTGAAATATTCATGGTAGGCAAAACAAAGAGCACCAAATTAAAAAAAAAATTCATTGGCATTTTTTTTGCACATTATTGACAGATACAAGCTGTTCATATTTTGTTATTGGGTAAATTTGTTAGTCCTCTTGTAAATGCCATCCCTCTCATTCTGGAAAACTAATTTCAGAAAAGAAAACCATACTTCAAATAGAATTTAGAAATAAGAAATTATTTATAATGGAATTACATGCTTGAGAAATATACATTTAGACTGCATAGCTGTGTATGTTAGACCTTTTAATAATCCTTTTATCTTTACAAAATTGATTAGTGCAAAATATTAATTTTCTTCTGTTATTAAGCTCTATCCTAGAGGTTTCCAAACTGCTAGGTTTGGAACATATATGGAAAATATATGTCTATCACTGGTGTCTTGTGAGCACCACTTGTCTCTACCCCCATTAATTACCCCCTTTTAATATAATCATTTTTAAAACCTCTTATTAATTTTCAAATCTCGTCTTGATACAGTCCATCTCTGACTTGTCTGAATCCTTCACTTATAAATAACTGTGCAGGCCCTTATACCCCTGATCTGAATTGCCCCATAGCATTTCCTTCTATCTCCTCCTTCGTGCATACAAAGTCTGTTTTTTGGTCCTGCCAAATAGCAAACCCTTTTTGCTTTTTGCCTTACCCCTGCAGTCAAGGCCTCACGGCAGTTGTTAGTGCAAGAAGTATTCCTCTTGATATTAGGGTGAAAGTAAAGTCAAGGAGTCAACCTCCTCACTTCCATAAAACTCACCCCTCACACCACCATCCCAGTATTTTTCGTGTCACCAGCATCCACCCTTGACCTTCATCTCATTCTCCTCAGCCACACCTGGTTTTCTCCCCCTTCCCTCCTTCTCTCCTTCTTTCTCCTCATCTCTCTTCTCCTTGAACACGATCTGTTGTGTCAGCTCCAGACTTCTCTTTCTCCTTGGGTTTTAAGGAAAGGAGTGAAGCCACATAGTTTTCCCTTTACCTGTAACCCCAAAGCAAGCATATAAGCCTTTGTGGTTGGCTGAGGGGGTTTTTATTAGAAACATTAGGGTGTCCAACAATGGATAGATACAACAAGAAAATGTTCACATTTCTAGCTTCATTGTTAGAATCTATATCACATCATTTCTATGCACCTTTATCTATTTTTCTCATTGTTATTGGGGTAAATTGAGAAGACAGATTAAAGGAGGCACCCTTCAGCCTCAGTCCCTGTCATAGATGGTCTGGACAGCTCTTATGAGTCATAAAATTTGCAGCTCCCCTTGCTTCCCTTGTGGTTCCCATGTGGCTGCCACCATGACTCTAATACACTGAAACACTTGAAAGTGTGGTTGTAAAGGTGGGACCATCAAGGAAAGAGAAGGGGTGGATTGGGAGGTGTAGACTCTAAGGGTCCATCCTCTTTCTAGTATCTGGGGAAGGAGAGAGAGCACTTGAGCTGAAGCAAGTTGATAAATAATCAGGTAGGCTAATTCTAATGCCATGCAAAAGAGAAATTGCTCTCAGGATGAGTATCTAGTCCACATACTTTCCAGACTTTTAGCGTTTTCTATTTCACAGGCCATAGAGTTTTCTCCAGAAACTCTATGGCCAGTGAGATGTGCCAGATTCCATTTGCAAGATAATGTGAATGTGATAGGTAATTTTAACACTCAAAACTGGGTCATTTGCCATATTTTCCCACTAAAATATCACTCTCCATTATGGTTAGATTCTCTGTTGTATTAGTATTATATAGCAGGTACATTATGAATTTAATAGGGTTTTGTGAGAGCCCAAGGCCTCTAACTTCTGTTTACTTTATGAGAAAATTCATCCTCAGGTCCACACAAATACATTCTTTGGCATCTTATAAACCAGGGATCAGCTTGTAAACTCAGTGAACAAATATTTTCTGTTTCTCAACTGAGAAAATTAAATAAGGATATCAGAATAAGCAATTTAAATTGGCTGACTAAGCCCATGAATATAAGTATGTTCTCCTTCGTCATTTTATATCTCGATGGATTTTTATGAAAAGGTATTTTTTTTGTTTCTTTAGGGCCACACCTGAAGCATACGGAGGTTACCAGACTAGGGGTTGAATCGGAGCTACAGCTGCTTGCCTACACCCCAGCCACAGCAACTCAGGATCCAAGTCGCATCTGCGACCTACACCATAGCTCATGGCAATGCTGGATCCTTAGCCCACTGAATGAGCGAGGCCAGCGATGGAACCTGGGTCCTCACGGATACTAGTTAGATTTGTTTCCACTGAGCCACTTGACAGGAATTTCTGTGTAAGTATTTCAAAGACTAAATACATACCCCTACTTGTTAGAGCAAATAAAATAGAATGGCTTTCCTTTTTGGAAGGTTCAAATATTATTTTAATTGCCAAGAAGATCGTAAAGGATTACTGAAATGAAAAAAACAACTAATTAAGCATTACTATGATAGCTTATAAATATAATAAGGCTTCTGTTCATTTACCTTGATTTATGTGTTAATTTGCTTAGTTTCTGCTCAATATACACGATGGAAAAAAACTAAGAGACAAAATCAAAACAATTGACTTTTCTCTTTATAAAAAGAATCAAGTAAATACACATTTTTCACTTTTTTAAAATTTTTCAAATGATTTTTATTTTTTCCATTATAGCTGCTTTACAGTGTTCTGTCAATTTTCTACTATACAGCAAAGTGACCCAGTCACACATACATGTATACATTGTTTTTCTCACATTATCCTCCATCATGCTTCATCGTAAGTGACTAGATATAGTTCCCAGTGCTATGCAGCAGGATCTCATTGCTTATCCATTCCAAATGCAATAGTTTGCATCCATTAACCCCAGATTCCCAATCCATCCCACCCCCACCCCACATTTTACTTCTTAATAGACAGTGCAAAACAAATTTTATCTTCTCTGTCTTCCCTTATAATAGTTTTGCCTACTCATACTTCAGGGAAAGGGGGAAAAAACATTACTGCAGTCATCTCCACTTTATCAACCTTTAATTTAAAATAATCACAGAAGACATATGAGCTCCCACATTTAAGTAGTTCTCACTTTAATAACAGTTTTAGTAATTGATTTATTATTTACTTGGCCTGAATAATGCAACTGAAATTCTCTGCCACCACTCCATCCTCATCCTCTTGGTTGCCCAGCAACATAGAACAGAGCAGAGTCCCAGCAGAACAAAAGCAGGTTTAACTATCACAAAAACTGATGAAATGAAACTATTTTCTTTCAGATTATATAAAACACTGGGGAATGTTATCTCATTATTTACGTGCATGTGAGTATGCATATGTATACGTATAAATTTAATCCTCATAAACAGTAGGAGTTGGCGACAGTTAGTTACTACTGATGAAATCTGGCTAAGAAGTTTGCTTTAGTTACTGAAATAGAGTTTCAGTAATAATTCAGGTAGTAATTTGCCTATAGCCACAATTTCTTTTCTTAGGACAGGAGGTGAGAATTGGAGCTTTTGCCCTCAATCATTGAGGATTGAGGGTATAAAAGCCAATAGAAAGCTGTGCCTTATGAAATGGTCTTGGTTGAAAACAAACCACAATTCTTTATATGCAAGAATTAGAGCTTATCTAAGTAACACAATGAATTTTATCACAAACAAGTTTGCAGCAGTAAAGTTGTGTTTTTAGGATTTGGGGTGTTTTTTCAGGTTATAAGAATCTTTTAAATGAGCTGTTTGATTTTGCTTGAGAAGTAAAATTATAAATATACTGTTTATACCAGATATAATTCAACCTAACAGAAGTTATTTATCGCAGCCAAAGAGATTCTGATAAAAAAAATTTTCAAAAGATATCTCATCGATGAGAGGTAATGGAATGAGTTACCCGTGGAGGTGTAGAAGTTTTTTTTCTAGTGTTTTAATGTAATAAAAGACTAGTACCATATCAACAACTATGTGAATTTGTAGCAGGACTTTTCTCTTTAGGGTAAAAGGATATACATGATTGCTTCCTGAGGTTTCTAGAGCTCTAAAAATCTGCGGTATACTATAGAATATTAATATTTATAAATATTAGTTGTCTTAAAGTATAGCATTCTAGATTAAAATTAGCAACACTTGTAAGACTTACACTGAAGCAAATTCATTCATATATGTTTACTTTGATTCAAAATGCCTTATTTACTTAAAGATAGTATTGTTAGACCATATTGTAAATAAAAAAGAGGGGAACATGCCACAAAATGAAGCAATTCTTCCATCAACTTAATTAAAATCATGATGAGACATTCAGCCTGGAATTTAGTTTTATTTTCAGCTAGTCATCTGCAGCCATGCTTCCCACAGAGGGAGATTGCCAGTCTCACAGCACACTGTGCAGCTTGGATGAACAGTATTACAGGCTGCTTATGAGCATATTACATCTGGGATCTGTGGAGAGCAGCCAGAGCAGCAAGACAGAGATGCTGAACACAGGCTATGTTCTAGGTAGATTTCCTAGCCATCTAAATGCTCATCACTTTTCTTCAATACAGTGTTCAGAATGTAAAAAAAAAAAAAAAAAAAAAAAAAAAGATCTTTCCAATGACTGTTGTTGATAAGACCAGCAAGTAATTCTGATTTTAAAATTGTTCATATGAGCGTAAGTCCCTTTCTCATGGGCATATTTGTGTTCTTCAAGTTAATTTAGTGGCTTATGGCTGAATCAGTAAACTAGCTTTAGCTCCAGAAACTGAAGCAGCCATTCTATTGCTGATACTTGGTTAGTCTGCCTATATGTGTGTGTCAGAAAGTGTCATATCTTTTGTGTGTGTGTGTGAGCACATGTGCATACATGCAAAGGACCACCACATAACAAAAAGAGAGTGAGGAAGATACACTAGTTCCGGGCATGGCAGGTTTACATCTTGGGATGTAGGTATTCATCCCAAAATATGTATTAAAGAAGTAAAAGGGGCTAAGAACTCTGGATACCAAAATAAATAGAGCACTGCCCTGATCCTCAGTGATTTGTAGTCTTCTTGTTTACAGAGCAGGGCATATAAAGAAAGGCTGGAGCTTGAAACAAGGTCCATCCTTCTGTTAGAAGCAGGCAAATGGCAGGACATTGAATTCATCTGCAAGATCTATGATATCTAGTCTAGTAAACAAGAACAAGTCTCCACAGAATGTGGAGGGCGGCAGTTGGAAGAGAGTGTTCAAACCCTAAGTCTTGAAGTATCCTTCAAAAAGGTTGTGTGCAGAGAAGAGTTAACATACCAAGCCTAAGGGACTGCTTGCTATCCTTAGAAATGCTGGCCTTTAACGTGATCTTTGGCTGGTGTTTGGAAACTTGAATGATAAACAGTTTCCCACACTGATTTAAAACTTTCTCTAAATGTGTTCTGTGTCTGAACTATTTTTGCAAACAATGTGTTTTATACTGAACGCCCATTTTCTTTATACAAAAAAAATTTGTTAAGGCAAATAATTGTATTTCTGTCATTCCTTTTTAAAGAACCATGGAAATATAGAAAATATTAAAAACACAAATAATTGTAATTCAGAGAGTAAACAAAAGGCAGACACGGCCCTCAACTGCATTAGCCTCCAGAACCATCTGCATTACATCAGTGAGGCAGGCTCTGTTGCAACGATAGGCTCCCCTAGCCTATGTGACTGACCCCCAGTAAAAACCCTGGACACTGATTCTTTAATGAATTTTCTTGATAGACAACATTTCACAGGAGCTGAAACAACTCATTACTGAAGAAATTAAGCATGTCCTGTGTGACCAAACTGATAAGACTCTTGCACCTGGTTACCTAAAGACTTCACTCTTAGAGTCTTTTTCCCTTGCCAATTTTACCTTGAATCCCTTTGCTGTCATGTATCATAATCATAAATGTAACCGCTTCTCAGTCCCATGAGACTGTCCACTGAATTACTGAGACTGAGTATGTTTGTGGCGACCCCCAACAGAGGCAGAATCTGAATTTCAAACTAATGTATAGCAGCAGTAGATCTGACGGTTAGCAATATCTTATTTACTGTCCTTAAGTCCAGTATGAGACTCTAAGACATAATTGGTCTACTTGGGATTGCCTCTTTCTTCACTTCCTCTGATAATATAAGAGGCATTCATTCTGCCTTGCTTTTCCCACCTTCCTACCCATTAGCTTTGAGTGATGGAAAACGTAAGCTAAGTTGGAATTTATTCTCAAAACAGTTCTAGAATAGAACTTGTTTTAGTTTGATGCTCAGCTCAAATGATACCTTCATTTCTGGGTTCTTCTGTTTCTTTACTGGTTACCTTTTCCAAAAAGGTCTTCTCTTACTGTCACAAGGTGGTTGTTGCAGCCAGAGGATTCTTCCCTCCAACAAGGGAAAGCCAGAGTTGAATATTAGAGCCCATGAGTTTCTTTTTTGCCATATGCCCACATGAACCATATTCTGAGCATCCTCCCCTCCTCCCTAGAAAATGACATGAGCCTACCCTTCCTATAAAAAATTAAGACTAACAATATTTTCCAGAAGTAGGGTGAAGATATACTACAAGGATAAAATCACACCCAGTGTTTACTATGCTTACTAACCTCACCATTTAAGAATCACTGATACCTCAGTAGATGCAGGAAAAAAAAATTGACAAAATTCAACATTGATTCATGATAAAAAGAAAAAAAGACTTGCAGGAAAAATATATGTAATTCAACATAATAAAGGCCATATATGACAGGCCCACAGCTAACATCATACTCAATGGTGAGGTTGAAAGTTTTCCTCTAAGATGAGGAACAAGAAAAATGTCCACTCCCTTTTAACATGTTATTGCAAGTCTTAGCCAGCACAATCAGGCAAGAAAAAAATAAATAAAACGTATCCAAATTGGAAAAGATGAAATAACACTGTCTCTGTTTGCAGATGATAGAGTATTATATATTAAGAGAATCCCAAAGAATCCACGTAAAACTGCTGGAACTAATAGACAAATTCAATAAAATTGCAGAACACAAGATGAATATACATAAAATCAGTTGGATTTCTATACACCAGCAGTGAATTATCTGAAAAATAAAACAATTCCATTTACAATAGCATCAAAAAGAATAAAAATATTTAGTAAAAAATTTAACCAAAGAGGTGAAAAATATACTGAAATCTCTAAGCATAGTGAAAAGTCTAAGACACTGATAAAAAGATATCAAGGAAAACACAAATAAATGGAAAATAGTGTGTTCATGAATTGGAAGAATTAATGTTGTTAAATTATTCATATTACCCAAAGCCATCTATAGATTCACTTCATCCTGATTCAAAATTCCAGTGGGACTTTTTTATGTAATTAGGAAAACAACCATAAAATTTGCATAGAACAACAAAAGACCTCGAATAGTCAAGGCAGTCTTGAGAAAGAAGAACAAGGCATAACACTTCCTGATTTCAAACTCAATTGTAAAGCTATAGTAATCAAAACAGTATTATATTGACAAGACAAAAAAAAAAAAAAAAAAAAAAGACACATAGACCAATGGAGCAGAATAAAAATCCCAGGGACATACCAATACATATACAGTCAACTAATATTTGACAATGGAGCTAAGAATATTTAATGAAGAAAGATAATCTTTTCAATAAATGCTGTTGGAAAAACTGGATAATTACATGCAGCATTATGAAAGGACCCCTGATTTACACCATTCACAGAAATTAACGCAAAGTAGGTTAAAAACTTAAATGTAAGACCTGAAGCTGTAAAACTTCTAGAATAAAACAGCTCCTAAACATTGGTGTTGGCAATGATTTTATGAATATGACACCAAAAGAACAAGCAACAAATGCGAAAAGAAATAGGAGTAATTACATCAAATGGAAAGGCTACTTACTGTGAAGCCAAAGAAATGATCAACAAAATGAAAAGGCAACTTGTGGAACAGGAGAAGAAAACATTCAGCTAATAAGGCATTAGTATCCAAAATATATAAGGAACTCTTTTACAACTCAATAGCAAAAAAAATAAATAATCTGATTAAAAAATAGGCAAAGGAATTGAATAGACAAATGACCAGCAGGTACATGGAAAGACATTCAGCATCGCTAATCATCAGGTGAATGCAAATCAAAACCACAGTGAGATATCACATTACACTGTTAGAATGGCTATTATTAAAAACACAAGAAATAAGTGTTGGCAAGGATGTGGAGAAAAGGGAACCCTTGTATACTGTTGATGGGAATGTAAATTGGTAAAGGCATTGTGGGAAACAGTATGGCATTTGCTCAAGAATTTAAAAATAGAATCAGCATATGATCTAGCAGTTTCCCTTCTGGATATATTTCCACAGTAAATGAAATATCTCTAAGAGATATGTGCATTCTCCTGTTCACTGCAGCATTATTTGCAGTAGCCAAGACTCAGAAACAACCTAAGTTATCAGTCATCAGATGAATGAGTAAAGAAAATTATATGTTTGTGTGTGTATACGTACACACACATACAGTAGGTTATTATTCAGCCTTAAAATATAAAGAAATCCTGTCATCTGCAACAGTTGCTGAACCTTGATGGCATTATGCTCAGTAAAGTAAGTCAGACAAAGACAGATACTACATAATCTCATATATATGTGGAATCTAGAAAAACCAAACATAGAAGCAGAGAATAGACTGACTAGTGGTTGCCAGAGGTGAGGAGCGAGCAAATGGGTGAAGGTGGCCAAAGAATACAAACTTCCAGTTATAAGTAAAATTCTGGGGATGTAATGTACAATGTGGTTACCAGCGTTAGTGATACCATATTGTTTATTTGGAAGTTACTAAGAGAATAGGTCTTGAAATTTCTCACCACCACCCCCACAATTATAACTATGTGAGGTTGTGGATGTGTTAACTAACTTTATTTCACAATATATTCCTATATCAAATTTAAAAAACCTCTGGTCTGCGTGATAAATTTTATAATTATATCTTCAATATGTTTGTGCCTTTTAGAAAAATTCTGCCCAAAGTAGCTAATCTCATCCAATACAGTATTTTGATTAAAGAACTGATCACATAGTTTAGTGCCACTTCTGAAATCTTCTTTTTGTATTTCAATTAAGTCCTATACCTAAATTAATGTGATGAATGCCATATTCAGGTACAGAATATTATTCAGACTTTCTGTAAGTAATTGAGCCTGTGCCTATCAGATCAATTTAGATTTTAGCCTTATTTTTCCATCTAGATTGGCTAATTGGATTCAAATTAAGCTAATTATTAGATTCCTATGGCCTTTTAATTCTGTCTCTTCTTCCCCTTATTACTTGTCTCCTAAGCACAGTAATTTAACTTTCTATTGCCTTGAAGAAAGGAAATGAGCTTTTTATGAACAAATGTTTCCCAGAATATGGTCAACCTTTTCTGTGCAATTCAATAGGGAATAAAATGCAAAATAGGGCATTGGATTCCTAAGGGAATTCATTTCCCAGTTGCTTATTTGAGATTGAACATGACATTGCTGTTCACTGTGTCAGTCACTTCATTCATTGCAGATAAATAAAATTATGTAAATTATTTATATAAATTATTTAAATAAGTAAATATAAAATTATATAAATCCCATTATATCTTATTCTTTCTATTAGCCCATAAGGTAAATGAAAATGACTTCACAGGATACATGAATTACAATGCAGTACAAGAAAATACTAACTTCTGCCTCCAAAATACTAAGCCTACTTTAGACACACCTTTTTCTAGAGTTCACCTTGGTAAGAGAAAAGAATATTTCTTCTCATTTGTGATTTTAATTTCAGTACACCTGGCAGAGATATTCTGTGGTGTACCAAGGATATGTCACTGTTTAATTTATTACAAACAGGATGAACAGAGCATTGAAATAATACTGCACACTGGTAGGGGGAGAAAAGGACACATTTCAACTTTAAAAATAGTTCTCTCTCATGCACATACATACATTTTTTCACTCTTCATTTCTCCGTTTTTTCCATCTTTCATTTTATACACAAAGATAAAAATGTGTTAAATATATAGCAAAATAACACCATTTGCACATTTAACTTCTTCACGCTGAAAGAGTATTCCAGAGAGATATAAATTATGTGGCTGACTGTGGTTCCATTCCATGAACATATGCCCCAGATGGAGCAGTAAAATGGGAAATTACAATTTGCTGTTTTCTCACATCTTAATTCCCTGTATGGCTCATAATATGAGTATAAGGTTGACTTGAAAGTGAACCCTTAATTTAAAGATACATGTGTTTCATATAAAATAGCCCTAAAGAGAAATCAGCTACTGTGCCTGATGTCTAGTTGAAGAGATAGTAATGTGTTCAGTGATAGAGGAGAAAACCTGGATATACCGTTTAGCGCTTGAGTGGCAGAATGTGGTGTGTCAATCTTCAAAAGGATAGACAGCTACTGTTTAATGTAGTTTAAGGCCAAGTCAAAGGATTTTTCAAAGGCGATTATGAGATCGTTAGAACCTCATCCTTTCCACTGTGTCATCGTCATCACCATCATCTCGTCACCCTAATGATAAAGGCACAGGAGTCGGTAAGGTGTATCTAATACTTTCAAAAGAGTTTTATCTTTTCGTTGGTTCTTTTTTGTGTAGTAATTTGTAGTATTATCCATTGTCTGAAAAAGAGACATTTGACCCTTCACATTCGATTCTAGTTTTTGCTAAGGGAATATTCTATCCTACAATAGAAAAACAAATGTACAGATATTTTCACTGCAGGGCTTTTTATAAGAACAACAATAGGAACAAAAACCTAAACTTTCAACAATGATGGACTGTGTAATAATCTCACCTTAATATAATGGTATAGTGTGACTCACTAATAGTAATGGTTGATGTCTATAACGTGTTTACTGTGTGTCAAGCCCATAGTAAAATGACTTACTGAGGTAGTATAATTTTTAACAGCTGTATGATTTTGATCTTCATTAAAATGTCCAAAGTATTGCATTTATCTGTATTTGATTTATATATGTATGTATATATTTTATGATTTATGAATATATTCAGTATAAGAAAAATTTTAGGACATAAAAATGTAAATAACAATATAGGTAAAAATAGGTTACAATGATTTTTCATTGAAGTATAGTTAATATACAAAATGATAATTTCAAGTGTACAGGATAAATAATTCAATATTTTTATAGATTATACTCCATTAAAAGTTATTATAAGATAATGAATATAATATCTGTGCTATATAATATACCCTCATTATCTGTTTTATACATAGTACTTTTTTTATTACTCAATGAATTTATTACATTTATAGTTGTACAATATTCATGACAATCCAGTTTTATAGTATTTCCATCCCACACCCCCAGTGCATTCCCCCACCCCCCAACCTCTCTCCTTTGGAAACCACAAGTTTTTCAAAGTTGTTATCTGTTCTTCAGAGAAGTTCATTGTATCATTTTTTCAGATTCCACATATTAGTGATAGAATTTGATGTTGGTGTCTCATTGTCTGACTGGCTTCACTTAGCATGATAATTTCTAGGTCCATCCATGTGGCTAAAAATGCTGTTATTTCATTCCTTTTAATGGTAGAGTAATATTCCATTATGCATATGTACCACATCTTCTTTATCCACTCCTCTGTTGATGGACATTTAGATTGTTTCCATGTCTTAGCTATTGAAAACAGTGCTGCAGTGAACCTTGGAGACACATGTCTTTTCAAGTCATGGTTTTCTCTGGATAGATACCCAGGAGTGGGATTGCTGGATAAAATGGTAGTTCTATGTTTAGTTTATTTTCTGAGGAATCTCCATACTGTTTTCCACAGAGGTTGCACCACTTTACAATCCCACCAACAGTGTAATAGGGTTCCTTTTTCTCCACATCCTCCAGCATTTATTGTTTGTAGACTCTTTGATGATGGCCATTCTGGCTGGTGTAAGGTGGTACCTCAGAGTGCTTTTGATTTGCATTTATCTAGTAATGAGTGATGCTGAACATCTTTACATGCATTTTTTGGCCATCTGTATGTCTTCTTTGGAGAACTGTCTGTTTAGATCTTCTGCCCATTTTTTGATGGGGTTGTTTGGTTTTTTGGTATTGAGCGGTAAGAGGTGTTTATAAATTTTGGAGATTATTCCCTTGTCAGTCGATTCATTTGCAAAGATTTTCTCCCACTCTGTGGATTTTCTTTTCATTTTATGGTTTCCTTTGCTGTGCAGAAACTTTTAAGTTTAATTAGGTTCCCTTTGTTTATTTTTGTTTTTGTTGTCAATACTCTGAGAGGTGGATCTGAGAAGATGTTGCTGTGGTTTATGTCAGAGAGTGTTTGGCCTATGTTTTCCTCTAAGAGTTTTATAGTGTCTGGTCTTCTATCTAGGTCTTTAATCCGTTTGGAGTTTATTTTTGTGTATAGTGTTAGGAAGTGTTCTAATTTCATTCTTTTCCATGTGGCTGTCCAGTTTTCCCAGCATCACTTATTGAACAAGCTGTCCTTTCTCCATTGTATATTCTTGCTTCCTTTGTCATAGATTAGTTGGCTGTAGGTGCATGGATTAAATTCTGGGCTTTCTGTCCTATTGCACTGATCTATATGGCTCTTTGTGCCAAGACCATAGGGTTTTGATGATTGTTGCTTTGTAGTATAGTTTGAAGTCAGACAGCCTAATTCCTCCAGATCCATTTTTCTTTCTCAGGATAGCTGCGGCTGTTCTGGGTCTTTTGTGCTTCCAAACAAAGTTTAAAATATTTTGTTTGATTTCTGTGAAAAATGTCCTTGATAATTTGATAGGGATTGCATTGAATCTGTATATTGCCTTTGGTAGTATAGTCATTTTGATAATATTAACTCTTCCAATCCACGAGCATGGTCTGTCTTTCCATCTATTTGTGTCATTTTTTACTTTTTTCATCAGTGTCTTATAGTTTTCAGAGTATAGGTCTTTTGTCTCTTTAGGTAAGTTTACTCCTAGATATTTTATTCTTCTGGATGCGATGGTAAACGCGATTGCTTCCCTAATTTCTCTTTCTGATCTTTTGTTGTTGGTGTATAGAAATACAGTTATTTCTGTGTATTAATTTTGCATCCTGTGACTTTGCCAAATTCATTGATGAATTTCTGGTAGCATCTTTAGGATTCTCTACATATAGTATCATGTCATCTGCAAATAGTGATAGTTTTACTTCTTCCTTTCCAATTTGGATTCCTTTTATTTCTTTTACTTCTCTGATTGCCATGGCTAGGACTTCCAAAATTATGCTCAATAGTAGTGGTGAGAACAGACATCCTTGTCTTGTTCCTGATCTCAGCGGGAGTTCTTTCAGCTTTTTACCATTGAGAATGATGTTAGCTCTGCGTTTGTCATATATGTCCTTTATCATGTTGAGGTAGGTTCCCTCTATGCCCACTTTCTGAAGGGTTTTTATCAGAAATGGGTGTTGGATTTTGTCAAAGGCTTTTTCTGTATCTATTGAGAGGATCATATGGTTTTTATTCTTTGGTTTGTTATTGTGGTATATCACACTGATGGGTTTGTGGATACTGAAGAATGCTTGCATCCCTGTGATAAATTCCGCTTAATCATGATGTACAATCCTTTTAATGTATTGTTGGATGTGGTTTGCTAGTATTTTGTTGAGGATTTTTACATCTATGCTCATCAGTGAAATTGGCCTATAGTTTTCTTTTTTTGTGGTATCTTTGTCTTATTTTGGTATCAGGGTGATGGTGGCCTCATAGAATGACTTTGGGAATGTCCCTTCCTCTGCAATTTTTTTGGAATAGTTTCAGAAGGAGAGGTGTTAGCTCTTCTCTGAATGCTTGATAGAATTCACCTGTGAAACCATCTAGTCCTGGACTTTTGTTTGTTGGAAGTTTTTTAATCACAGTTCCAATTTCAGTACTTGTGATTGCTCTTCTATTTCATCTTGGTTTAGTCTTGGAAGATTGTACTTTTCTAAGAATTTGTCCATTTCTTCTAAGTTTTCCATTTTATTGGCATGTAGTTGCATGTAGTAGTCTCTTATGACCCTTTGTATTTCTGTGATGTCCATTGTTATTTCTCCTTTTTCATTTCTAATTTTATTGCTTTTAGTCTTCTCTCTTTTTTTCTTGATAAGTCTGTCTAAGGGTTTATCGATTTTGTTGACCTCTTTTTTTTTTTTTTTTTTTTTTTTGTCTTTTTGCTATTTCTCGGGCCGCCCCTGCAGCATATGGAGGTTCCCAGGCTAGGGGTCGAATCAGAGCCATTGCCACCAGCCTACGCCAGAGCCACAGCAACTCGGGATCCGAGCCGCGTCTGCAACCTACACCACAGCTTACAGCAACGCTGGATCGTTAACCCACTGAGCAAGGGTAGGGACCGAACCCGCAACCTCATGGTTCCTAGTCGGATTCGTTACCCACTGCGCCATGACGGGAACTCCGATTTTGTTGATCTTTTCAAAGAATCAGCTTTTCGTTTCATTGAGCTTTTCAATGGCTTTCTTCGTCTCTATTTCATTGATTTCTGCTCTGGTTTTTATGATTTCTTTCCTTCTGCTAACTTTAGGTCTTGTCCGTTCTTCCCTCTCTAGCTACTTTAGAGTAAAGTTAGCCTGTTTATTTGAGCTTTTTCTTGTTTCCTGAGGTGGGCTTGTATTTCTGTAAACTTCCCTCTTAGAATTGCTTTTGCTGCATCCTATAGGTTGTGGAGTTTTGTATCTTTGTTGCCATTTGCTTCTAGGTATTTTTTAATTTCCTCTTTTATTTCTTCAGTGATCCATTGTTTAGTAGCATGTTGTTTAGTCTCCACGTGTTTGTGTTTTTTGCAGTTTTTTCTTGTTGATTTCTAGTCATATAGTGTTGTGGTCAGAAAAGATGTTTGATATGATTTCACTTTTCTTAAAGTTACCGAGGCTTGATTTGCAGCCTGGGATGTGATCAATCTTAGAGAATATTCCATGTGCACTTGAGAAGAATTTGTATTCTGTTGCTTTTGGATGGAATGTCCTATAAATATCTATTAAGTCCATCTGGTCTAATGCTTTATTCAGAGCCTGTGTTTCCTTAATGATTTTATTTCTGGATGATCTGTCCATTGTTGTAAGTGGGGTGTTAAAGTCCCCCACTATGTGTTATTGTCGATTTGTCCTTTTAAGGTTGTTAGCAGTTGCCTTATATATTGTGGTGAACCTAGGTTGGGTGCATATATATTTAAAATTGTTATATCTTCTTCTTGGATTGATCCTTTGATCATTATGTAGTGACCTTCCTTATCCCTTAAAATATTCTTCATTTTAGAGTCTATTTTGTCTGATATGAGAATTGCCACTCCAGCCTTCTTTTGATTCCCGTTTGCATGGGATATTTTCTTCCATCCTCTCACTTTCAATTTATATGTGTCCCTAGAAGTAAAATGGGTCTCTTGAAGACAGCATATATATATATATGGATCTTCTTTTTGTATCCATTCAGCCACTCTATGTCTTTTGGTTGGGGCGTTTAGTCCATTAACATTTAAGGTATTATTGATATGCATGTTCTTATTGCCATTTTATTAATTGCTTTGGATTTGTTTTTGTTGCTCTTTTTTCTTCCCTTCTTTTCTTGTTCTCTCATCTTCTAATTTATCCCTCCTCCCTTTCCCCTTTGGTAATGATAAGTTTGTTTTCTATGCCTGTGAATCTCCTTTTGCTTTGTAAATAAGTTCATTTATATCTTTTTTCCTAGATTTCACATAGAAGCAATATCATATGATATTTGTCATTTTTTGTCTGCCATGCTTCATGCAGTATAATAATCTTAGGTCCATCCATGTTGCTACAAATGACATTATTTCTTTTTTTATGGCTGAGTAGTATTTCGTTACATATATACACCACATCTTCTTTATCCGTTCATCTGTTGATGGACATTAGGTTTGCTTCAGTGTTTTGGCTTTTGTAAATAGTGCTGCAGTGAACATTGGGATGCATGTATCTTTAATCAAAACAGTATGGTTTGGCACAAAAACAGATACATAGATCAATGAAACACTATAGAAAGCCCAGAAATAAACCCATGCTTATGGTCAATTAATCTATGACAAAGGAGGCTCTAAGAATATACAGTGGAGAAAAGACAGTCTCTTCACTAAGTGGTTCTGGGAAAACTAGACAGATGCATGTAGAAGAATGAAATTAGAACATTATCTAACACTATACAGAAAAATAAACTCAAAATGAATTTAAGACTAAATGTAAGGGTGAATACTATAAACATTATAAATGCTATAAAACTCCTCGAGGAAAACATCAGCAGAACATAAATTGCAGCAAATATTTTCTCAAATCTGTCTCTTAGAATAATAGAAATAAAAACTAATATCAACAAATGGGACCCAATTAAACTTAACCACTTTTGTATGACAAATGAAACAAGAAACAAAACAACATACAACCTACAGAATGGGAGAAAATATTTACAAACAATGCAACCCACAAAGGATTGATTTCCATAATATATAAACTGCTAATACAATTCAGTATCAAAAACAAACAAATCAACCAATCAAAAAATGGGTAGAAGATCTAAACAGACATTTCCCCAAAGAAGACATAAAGATGGCCAGCAGGCATATGAAACATGTTCAGCATCACTAATTATTTAAAAAAATGGGAGTTCACGTCATGGCTCAGTGGTTAATGAATCCGACTGGGAACCATGAGGTAGCAGGTTCAATCCCTGGTCTTGCTCAGTGAGTTAAGGATCCAGCATTGCCATGAGCTGGGGTGTAGGTTGCAGACGCCGCTCGGATCCCACGTTGCTGTGACTCTGGCATAGGCTGCAGTTCCGACTAGATGCCTGACCTGGGAACCTCCATATGCATGGGAGTGGCCCTAGAAAAGGTAAAGAGACAAAAAAAAAAAAAAAATGCAAGGCAAAACTATTTAAGATATCACCTCACACTGGTCAGAATAGCCATCATCAAATAATAAATGCTGGAGGGGGTGTTCAGAAAAAGGAACCCATCTAATTGTTGATGGGAATGTAAACTGGTATAGCCAGTATGGAGAACAGTGTAGATGTTCCTTAAAAAACTAAAAATAGGAGTTCCTGTCGTGGATCAGTGGAAATGAATCCAACTAGGAACCATGAGGTTGTGGTTTGATCCCTGGCCTCGCTCAGTGGGTTAAGGATCTGACATTGCCATGAGCTGTGGTGTAGGTTGCAGATGCAGCTTGGATCTGGTGTTGATGTGGCTGTGGTGTAGGCTGGCAGCTGTAGCTCTGATTTGACCCTGAGCCTGGGAACCTCCTTGTGCCATGGGTGTGGCCCTAAAAGGACACACACACACTCACACAAACCCAACTAAAAATAGATTTGCTTTATGATCCCACTCATGATACACTCATGTGTATATAAGTCACACTCCTGGGTGTATATGCAAGGAAAACTATAATTTGCTTTTTTGATGTATATTTGTATTAGATGTTTGTGTATTTTGGATATTAACCCTTTCTTAATCACGTATCACTTGCAAATATTTTCTCCAACTCACTAGGTTGTCTTTTCATTTTGTAGAATATGAAAAGAACTTTTTAATTAGGTCTCATTTGTTCATTTTTACTTTTGTTTACTTCACTTTTAGAGACAGATCCCCCAAAATACTGCCAGTATTTATTTCAGTCAATGTTCTGCCTGTGTTCTCTGCTAAGAATTTTATGGTTCTAGGTCTTACCTTTAGGTCTTTAATCCATTTTGAGTTTTTGTGTATGGTGTGAGAAAATATTCTAATTTCATTCTTTTATACATAGCTGTCCAGTTTCCCCAGAACTACTTGTTGAAGAGACTGTCTTCAGTGTTGAATTTTGTCAGATGCTTTTTCTGCATCTACTGAGATGATCATTTAAATTTTATTCTTTCTTTTGTTATCATGGAGTATCACATTGATTTATTTGCAGATGATAAACTATCTTTATGACCTTTGAATAAATTTAACTTGATCACAGTGTATGATCTTTTTTATGTATTGTTTGTTCAGTTTACTAATATTTTGTAGTGTATTTTTGCATCTATAGTCATAAAAGGAATTGCCTTCTAATTTTCTTTTTGTTTGTTTTTAGTGACTTGATCTGGTTTTATTATCATAGTATGGTGGCCTACAAGAATGAATTTAGAAGTGTTCTTTCCTCCTCAATTCTTTGGAACAGACTGAGAAACATAGGTATTAGTTCTTCATCACGATTTTGATATAATTCCCCTGGGACCCAACTAGTCTTGAAATTTTGTCTGCTAGGATTTTTGGTTTTGTTTTTTCTTTCTTTTTTTCTTTCTGGCCACACCCACAGCATGTGGAAGTTACTAGGTCAAGGACTGAATTCAGACCAACCTGAGCCACAGCAGTGACAATGACAGATCTTAACCCAATGAGCCACAAGGGAACTCATGTTTAATTTTTTTTCTTTTTATTGAGGTATAGTCAATTTACAATGTGTGTGTTTTAGGTGTCCAGAAATGTGATTCAGTTTTGTGTGTGTATAGATAGATAGATAGATAGATATATACACACATATAATTTTTCAGATTCTTTTCCACTATAGGTTATTATAAGATGCTGGAAATAGTCCCATGTGCTATGTAGTAGGACCTTATTGTTTAATATTTTATATATAGTAGTGTATATCTGTTTATCCCAATCTTCTAATTTATTTTTCCCTCCATCCACTGCTTTCCCCTTTGGTAACCATAAATTTGCCTTCTATGTCTGTGAGTCTTTTTCTGTTTTATAAATATTTATTGCCACAATTTCTTTAGATTACAAATACAAGTGATACCATATGACATTCGTCTCTGTCTAACTTACTTCACTTAGTACGACAATATCGAGGTTCATCCATGCTGCTACAAATGGTTTTATTCATTATTTTTAAGACTAATGTTCTGTTGTGTATACATATACACAATGCAACATATTTATATATACACACAGATATACATAATGGAGTTTTTAATTATAGATTAAATTTCACTACTACTGTTTGTTCCATTTAGATTATCTATTTCTTCTTTTCTTCTTGATTTCCTTGATTCAGTCTTGGCAGTTTGTATGTTTCTAGAAATTTATTCATTTCTTCTAGGTTGCCCAATTTGTTAGCATATGACTGTCATAGTACTTTTATGATTTTTTAAAATCTCTGTGGTTTTGGTTATTATTTCTCCTATTTCATTACTTATTTTGGTTTTGGTCCTCACTCTTTTCTCAGTGAGGTTTTCTAACAGTTTATCAATTTTGTTTATCTTACTAAAAACCAACTCTTGGTTTCATTGGTTTTTTTTTTTTCCTATTTTTTCTCTCTTCTATTTATTTCCTCTCTAATCTTCATTATTTCCTTTCTTCTCCAGACTTTTGGCTTTATTTGTTCTTCTTTTTCTAATTTCTTTAGGTGGTAAGGTAGATTGTTTGAGATTTTTCTTATTTCTTGAGGATGGCCTTTATTACTTATTGATTTACTTCTTAGAACTGCTTTTGCTACACCCTGTAGGTTTTGAAATGTTGCATTTGTGTTTTTGTTTTCTTGGAATATTTTCTGATTGCCTCTTTGATTTCTTCATTGATCTGTTGGGGGGTTTTAGCAGCATATTGTTTAGTTTCCACATGTTTTTTATTTTCCCATTTTTTCTGTTTCTAACTGATTTTAAGTTTCATACAATTGTGAATATAATTTCTGTCCTCTAAAGTTTGTTGAGACTTGTTTTGTGGCTTAGCATGTGATCTATCCCAGAGAATGATCCATGTGCACTTAACAAGAATGTATACTCTGTTGTTTATGGATATAATGTCATATAGATATATTTTAAGACCAACTGGTCTCTTGTGTCATTTATAACCAAGGTTGCATGATTTGATTTTCTGTCTGGTTGATCTGATCTTTGATATCAGTGTGATGTTAAAGTCCTCTACTATTTTTATGTTATTGTCAGTTTCTCCTTTTCTGTCTGTTAATATTTGCTTTATAATAGGTGCTATTACAGGGGTGAAGATATGTTAAACGTAATATCCTGTTTTTGTTTTGATCCCTTTATCATTACATAATGCCATTCTTTGTATTTTGTTATAACCTTCGTATTAAAATCTATTTTTTCTTGTCATTTACATTTTGCATGAATTAGCCTTTTCCATTCTCTCACCTTCAATCTGTATGTATTTTTAGCCCTTAAGTGAGTCTTTTCTAAGCAGCATATTGAAAGGTCTTGTTGGAGTTCCCATCTTGGCTTAGCAGAGATGAATCTGACTAGTATCCATGAGGACGCAAGTTCGATCCCTGGCTATGCTCAGTGGGTTAAGGATCTGGTGTTTCCGTGAGCTTTAGTGAAGGTCGCAGATGCAGCTCGGATCTGGTGTTGCTGTGCTTGTGGCATAGGACAGTGGTTACAGCTCCAATTTGACCAATTTGTGTGCTTAATGTCATGTTTTACATCTTCATGTTTATCCCTCGTGTATTGTAGTTGCTTTTACAATTTTTTGTCTTTTAATCTATGTCCTGGCTTATTTAATTACTTGGTCCCCAATTCTTACTGTATATTTGCCATTCTTCATGAGATTTTCCTTTTCCTATAGATTCTTACTTCTTTTCCATTAAGAGAAGATCCTTCTATATTGCTTTTAAGGTAGGTTTAGTATTGATGAATTATTTTAGTTTTTCTTTGTCTGAGGATATCTTTATCTCCTCTCCTGTTTTAAAAGATAATCTTGCTGGGTAGAGTATCCTAGGTTGCAGGATTTTCCCTTTCAATGCTTTGAATATATTATGCCACTACCTTCTGACCTGAAAGGTTTCTGCAGGATCAGCTGACAACCTCATGGAGATTCCCTATAGAGGAGTCTTTGGTTTTCCTTTTGCTGCCTTTAGAATTATCTTTTTATATTTAACTTTTGCTATTGTAATGCTGATATGTCTTAACTTGGGTCTCTTTGGGTTCATCTTGTTTGGTCACCTCTGTGTTTTGTGCATCTGGATATCTGTTTCCTTCTTCATGTTTGGGAAATTTTCAACCAAAATTTCCTCAAATATAGTTTCTATAGCCTTCTCTCTTCTCCTTTTGGAATCCCTCTGTAATGTGAATGTTAGAATACTTAATGTTAGCTGAGCAACTACTTCAAGTGCTTTCATTTTTAAGTTTCTTTTTCTTTCTGTTTTGATTGGGTGATTTCCATTGTTCTATTTTCTAGATCACTTATGCATTTTTCTGTGTTGCTTAATCTGCTGTTCATTCCCTCTATTTTTTTTTATTTCAACTATTGAATTTCTGATTATTTTAATATTTTCTAGTTCCTTGTTAAAATATTCAGTGTTTAGATCACTTCTTTTCCCTAATTCAGTTAACTTTTTTTTGGTCTTTTTTTCCTTTTTTTAGGGCCTCACCCATGGCATGTGGAGGTTCCCAGGCTAGGGGTCTAATCAGAGCTGTAGCCAGAGCCACAGCACACCAGATCTGAGCCATGTCTGCAACCTACACCACAGCTCAAGGCAATGCCGGATCCTTAACCCACTGAGCGAGGCCAGTGATTGAACCCACCACCTCTTGGTTCCTAGTTGGATTCGTTTCCACTGTGCCTGACAGGAACTCCAAGTTAACATTTTTATTATCAGTGTCTGGGGTTCCTTATCGGGTAAACTGTTTATTTTTGCTTCATTATTTACTTTTTCAGGGATTTTTTTTTTTTCTCTTGCTCTTTCAGTTAACATTAGTTCCTCTGCCTTTTCATTTTGCTTCAGCTTTCTCTGCCTATATATGTTTAGGTGAAATATTGATCTACTTTGGTCTTAAAGGGGTAGTCTTGTGTGGGAGTATTGCTATACAGATTGCAAGTATCCAGTGCCTTTGATGGGAGAGCTGGATTTAACATGGATGTCATCATATCTTTTCTCAGGATGTTCTGACAGCCATTATCACTTTGGTAATAGATGGAGCTGGAAATGGATGGGTTAGAGCAGGTGGAGAATATAAGGCGAGATTTTCTTCTCTGCTTATTACCTTGTCAGGGCTGGGGTCTGATCCCGAGTTGCTGGAGCAGGAGCCCTGAGGTTCAGGCTTGAGCTCACTCTCTTCTCTTTAAGTGTATGTTTTTCCTCTCCTTGCATGAGGACCTTGCCCCAGAAGAGCAGATGCTGAAACAAGTGGGACTGGTTGCCAGCAAACATCTAATGCTCTGCCAGTGTAGGTATCTGTGCTTCTGCCAGATGGAGCCTTGCATTCAAGTCCCCTTTGTCTGCACCCAGCCTTCCCTCCTCCCCACCCACCCCATTGTGGAACTGCTCTGCAGGCCTGGTAGGGACCCATTTGGATTCTCAGCATGTGTTAGGGTTAGCTGTGGTACTGCAGCTGCTACTAGAGACCTGGACTGCTTCTGAGGCACTGCCTGAGTAAACACCAGCAATGACCACTGCTACCTGACCTGGGCTCTGCCCTGAGACTAGGCTGAGTCTTTTCCCTTGTTCTGGAGACCCCACATCTAGTGTCACACTGGGGTGTGGAGTGAGCAGGGCAGGGGCACACAATGAGTCTGTTTCAGGAAAGCTGGCAGCTATTAGGGCAGACTGCTCTCCACCTTGCCTAGTTGGCATGCTCCTCATGAGCATAGTCCAGGCTTATCCAGCCTTTCTGTCTGACTCAGCAGTCCTCCAATCAGCCAAGGGGGCTTATCTCCTCCAAGTAGGACCCCAGGGTTGGGAAACACAGTCTGACTTGACCTGCTCACTCCCCATGGCGGGTGTCCACTTGTGTATTCTCTCTGTTCCTCTGACTCTCTTCCTGGAGCAGAGGTCCCAACCTGATCACTGCTCTTCCCTTCCTACCCAAGTACATATGTATCTTTCTTACAGCCTTGGTTGTACAGGAGCCCTTCCGTTGCTTTCCAGTTAGTTTTCAGTGAGGATTGTTCCATATGTAATTGTGTTTTGATGTATTTATGGTAGTAGATGAACTAACTCCACCTCTTCTCACTCACCCTCTTGATTTCTCTTCATGGAGTGATTTTTTTTTTTAAATACTGTATTTTCTAATTTTTATAAGTTGAAGGTATTACTTCATTTGGGCTTTTAGTTACAGCATTTCTAACTCTCTTCTATCAGTAGAATAGCCACTGACCACATATGAGTATTTTAATGAAAATTAATCGAAATAAATAAAAAATTTACTTTAAGGATTATGTGTCACACTTTCACTGTTCAAGAACCATAGGTGACTGGTATCTCTTTCATATGGGCCAGAACAGATATGAAACATTTCCATCATCACGCAGCTTTCTACAGGGCCTGTGCTGCCTAACTCCTGAATTAAAGGTCCTAGTCCACCAGCAGTTCTCTATAGAAACAGTGAAACATCTTCCTCCTACCTGTTATAGCCGTGGAATTGCGGTATCTCTTCCTGCATACTTGTGGGAGGCAGTTGATTGTTATAACAGCTGTCTGTTAAGCAGAGGTATTGAGGTTGTGAAATTGCTGGCTCTATTTGGGCGTATCTTACAGTCTGTGTGTGAAGACCGCCAAAAGCATAACTACGTTTTTTCAGGGCACTTGATCATCTCACATCTGTTAGAATGGCTATCATCAAAAAGACAGCAAATAATAGATGTTGATAAGGATGCAGAGAAAAGGGAACCCTTATACACTGTTGGCGGGGTTATAAATTGGTGCAGCCACTATGGAAAACGGTATGGAGGTTCCTCAAAAAACTAAAATAGGACTACCACATGACCCAGCATTTTCACTCCTGGGTATATATCCCCTGCAAAATGAAAACACTAGTCAGAAAAGATACATGCACTCTAGTGCTGATAGCATCATAGAAGCAACTAAGTGACTTATCAGCAGACAAATGGATTAAGAATATGTGATACAGGAGTTCCCATCACGGCACAGCAGAAATGAATATGACTAGGAACCATGAGGTTTCAGGTTCGATCCCTGACCTTGCTTGGTGTGTTGAGGATCCAGCATTGCTGTGACCTGCGGTGTAGGTCACAGATGTGGCTTGGATCCTGTGTTGCCGTGGCTGTTGTAAAGGCCAGCAGCTACAGCTCCAATTGGACTCCTGGCCTGGAACCTCCATATGCTGTGGGTTTGGTCCTAAAAAGCCACACACACACAAAATAATATGTGATACATACTCAGTGGAATATTACTCAGCCATTAAAAAAAGAATGAAATGCTGCCATTTGTAGCAACATGGATAGACCTAGAGGATATTACGCTTAGTGAAATAAATTGAACAGAAAAAAATAAGTCCTATATAATATCACTTATATGTGGAATCTAAAAAGTAATACAAAGGAATTTACATGCAAAACGGAAACAGACTCACAGGTGTAGAAAACAAACTTGTGGTTAGTTAGCAAAGGGGAAAGGGAAAGGGAAGAAGAAGAAATTAGGAATATGGGATTGACAGATACAAACTGCAGTCTTTAAAATAGATTAAGAAAACTTGGGGCATATTTAAACCCTGTTGAGCATTGTTATTTTCTCTTAGAAATCATATTTTTCTTTGAAAAATAACTTTTACAGTTTAGTCACATCCTTAGCTGCATCCAGAAGTGGCAGACCACCTACCACCTATTACTTAGCATTCTGCTGCTCCTGGTTGTGGTCCCTTCTCTTTCCAGCAGGATGTAGGTCATTGTCCTAGATTGCTTTTCAAGCCCAGATGTACTAGGGTTTGCTCACTAGCTTTCCATATAGCGGCAGTTTGGACAGTTATTGTTAGTACTCTGTGGTTTAATCTCCATTTCTTTTTTCTTACCTCTTCCTTTCTTTCCCTTTTTGCTTGCTTTCTCTCTCTTTTTCTTTGTTGTATCTCCCTGCACCATTCTCTAGTCTTTATCTTTGTTTAACTTGTATTTTTTATTGCTACCCAATGTCAGTATTCTCCCATGAGTCTAGCTAGCTCTTTGGATTGACCTTGAACTGCCGATGTCTGTTTTAGTTGTGTGCCTTGACTCTAAAATATGTGCCTTTGAAATAGCATAAAAAGATCAGTTTAATTTTATTTTGCCCTTTAATCTTTTCAGTGTTTGAATTTTTACTCTATCTCAAATATGGTCTGGGTGTTAACCACTGCAATATCCAAGCTAAATCCGTTCAGCAGAATAAATTATTTTTCTAGACTTGACAGATAATTTTATCTCTTCTTGACATTTTTTTCTTACATCAAGCAAATTTTTTACTTAAAGGTTCTAGTAGTTCGCATGTCTGAATGTTGATTATGGATCAGAGAAAAAAGTCAACAAAAATATTATTGCTATAATCTACTTTTATTATTGTATTCATGAATGTTCTGTTAATCAGATTGAAAATGTGTAGATGTCTTACGTGTGCCAGCAACACACTTCCCACTGGTCCACAGAGCTATATGCTCTAAAGCTGCCACTATGTGGGCTGTGTAGGTTCTTCTGTTGTGAGAGGCTTACTACTGTGGGTGTCCTGGTAGGTGTGGCTGGCCTCTGGTCCACTTGGCTTCTAGGACCTGCCTTGTACAGAAGCTTTCTACCACTGGTTGTGGGACCAGTTCATGAAGCAGTGCTGGCCCACTGGCGGACAGAACTAGGTTCTGGGATGGTGGTTACGTGTGGGTTTTCCATATCTGGTGTTGATCTGCTGGTGGGTGAGGTCAGTTCCTGACACAGCTGGTTGTGGCTTCCAGGGTGTCCTAAAGATAGTGGTGCTCTGCTGGTGAGTGGGGATCTATCCTGTGTCGGCTGGCTGAGAGGCCCAAGGTGACTTGGAGCTGGTATTGGGATGCTGGTGGATAGGGCAAGGGCCCAGGGGCATCCCATGGCTGATATTGGTGGATGGAGCTTGGCTCTGAGGGATCCCAAGGCTAGTGCTGGCTTACTGGTGGGCAGAGCGAGGTTCTAGAGACTGGCTGCAGGTTCCTGGGAGTCTCCGTGCTGGTAGATGGTAGGTGTCCACTGGTAGGTGGGGTTGGAATCTGGGGCCACTGGCTAAGGAATCAAAAGTATTTTGGAGATGGAGTTATCTTGATATATGAATGAACCCTGGGGGGGTTCCTGGCCTCATGTTGATCTGATAGTGGGCTTGCTGATGAATAGATCCAGAAGCCCAGGTGATCCTGGGGCTGGTGCCAGCCTGTTGGTGGGTGGCTGGATCCTTCCACGGTAGGTTGTAGGTCTGCAGAGGTCCTGTAACTGGTGCCTGCCCACTGGTATAAAAGTCCAGTCCCTTACATACCAGTGGTGTGTAGTTCTGGCCCTCTGGTGGATGGGGCCAGGTCCTGGGTCTCTGGCTGCAGAGTCCTGGGGATCCTAGGGCTAGTGCCAGCTCACTGGTGTGTGGGGCTGGCTCCTGGGTCCTCTGTTGGACAGAGTTGTCAGGTCAGTTGTGGGCTCAGAAATCTTAAAGCAATCTGCCTTTGGTTAGTGGGGCTCTGTCCCTGCCCGATTAGTTGCTTGGCCTAAGGTGTCCCAGTACTGGTGCAGACAGGCTGGTGGGCTGATTGGGGTCCCTATGCTACTAAGCTAGAGGAAGGATTTCAAAATGGCACTTGCCAGTGTTAGTGTCCACATGGTAGAACAAGCTTTGAAGAATTGCTGCCTTGAGGATATCTGTATTAAGTGAATTACAATTAAACAAAGTAAAGCAGAATAAAATTTTAACTCAAAAGTGTGATGGCAATACTTTTTACTGACAATTGAAGATACTTCAAGACTTTCAGAGACCTTCATTTTCACTTTAGTTAGTAGAGCTGTGACTATATGCAAAAGACCTAGTGACATGGTACTGTAGCTAGTAGGATGGTATGACCATGCTTACTAAATGTTTGCAAAGACATTTATTAAAATGTAGTAAACTGTAAAGTAAAAACTGCCTACCAAGTGTGGCTAAAGCATTTAAAAGTAAATTGCTTTGCCTTTTGAAATATTGTATGTCACCATTTTTTCAACATTTAAGTTACTCACTACTAACACAATCATCATTGTAAAAATTTACTGTTTAACAAAAAGAATGGGTTGATTTTTTAAGTTCTATGTGACTGTGAGTTCAGAAGTTGAAACTTTATATATTCAGGTATTAAAAGAATCTGAAGATGTTATTTTGTGGGCTTAAAATAAATTGCAGAAAATGTTTCTTTTAAATTTAGTTAATAAATAACTTGAAAATGAAGACTCTAAAACCACGTCCAGGATTCCTCCCATAAACAAACTCTATCCCCCTCAAAAAATGCACATATTACTTATTGCATGAAAAAGTAGTTTTTCTAGTTGGAATCTGACTTCTTACTTTTTTTTTTTTTTTTTTTTTTTTTTTTTGTCTTTTGTCTTTTTGTTGTTGTTGTTGTTGCTATTTCTTGGGCCGCTCCCGCGGCATATGGAGGTTCCCAGGCTAGGGGTTGAATCGGAGCTGTAGCCACCGGCCTACGCCAGAGCCACAGCAACGTGGGATCCGAGCCGCGTCTGCAACCTACACCACAGCTCACGGCAACGCCGGATCGTTAACCCACTGAGCAAGGGCAGGGACCGAACCCGCAACCTCATGGTTCCTAGTCGGATTCGTTAACCACTGCGCCACGACGGGAACTCCTGACTTCTTACTTTTAAATTAACTATAAATTTTATTTTGATTAGAAAGCTGTAAATTTTCAAATAAATATTTTATTTTTTACAAAATAGGTATAGATAAAATAAATTACTGGAAGGAAACAATCAGCTTCTTAAAGTGCCACAAAGCATATACCTAGAAATTTGGCCAACCCATAAAGGACTTAATATGGTTTTGCTTACTTATTCTCTGTAACTCTCATTGGTTTCTCTCATTTAGTATTTTGAACTGTCTTTCACAGTAGAGAATATGCAAAGATGATATTATCATAGTTTTAATCTCAATAATATGACAATTGAATTCAATTAATTGAATTTAGAGTAACTTGAATTCAGACTGTAATATTAAAATTAGAATATAGTTTAATTTTTTAATTTGATTTTTTGGTTATAGGGTTTGGTAAATTATGGGTATAAATGTCAGGACTTGCATTCTTTTTCTTTGCAAACATGATGTTGTTCTATACCTTTGGCTTATGTGAAAGAAAATCTAATACAACTTTGGCTGATTTAATCTCTCTGCTTTTTATCTTATATCTATACTCATTTGGGGGACAAATTTTTATCCCCTCTGTTATAGAGAGCTTTTCTATCACCAGTTTGAAACAAATATGATATTTCTTGTTTAGTTTTTAAAGAAAATCTACTTGATCCATATTAATTGGCCAGGCTACTATTGATATTCATTAATTGCTGTTTTTCATGGTTGAGATGAAAGGAAGATTCATGAGATTCTGTTCAAAGAATTAGGTTTATTGTGTAATGCACTCAATTTATCAGTAAGAAAAACAAGAAAGTAATGAAAATAAAAATGAAGAATGCAATTTTTAAAAATTACATTGACTAAAGTTTAAGCCTCAAGAGTTCTACAGGTCAAGTCACTGTGATAAAAACCATAAGCAATCCAGAGTTTACCCAGTGAAATCTGTTATTGCACAGCACCAGTCCTAAGTCCTGTGGCTGGGCGGAACAGTATCATGGATCTCCTTAGGAGAGAAGTAAAGACATGCACAAGCCAGCATATCTGGCTCTGGGACCCAGCAAGTGTAAGGGTGAGGAAAGATGCCCTTGCCAGCCTGCTGCAAGACATGCAGATAAATGAGATAGATGGGGGAAGAGACAGCTTTGTTAATTACAGAAGCGTAACTGTGGCTTTCTCTTAGCTCAGGCTCCTTTTATTACTTACAATATAGGCAGTATACCGTGTGGAGCAGAAGTAGAAATATAAACTGCAATAAAATGCAAGCTCTTTGGCGATTTGCAAACTTTTGAGAACAGAAGTTAGGCTTGATTAAACCTACTAACAAAACTATATTCATTATTGAAATAAACATGTTTCCCAGGATAAGGATTTTTTCCCTCCTATGGTATCTACAAACTAACTTAAAAAATACATACATACATATATATATATATATATATATATATATATATATATATATATATATATATACACACATACAACTAATGATGAAGATCAGACCACTTATAAAAATGGTCATTTCGCAGTAAAGGAGAGAGATTGTCTCAGCTGAATGTCTAGGAAAGGCTGTAGGTAAATGGAGAACCCATTTAGAGGTTGGGGAATGTGTCCTTATCTGAGCCCATCCTTACCACTAACCTCAGGCAAGTTCTTAACCTCTCCAAGCCTCCAGGTTTCTAATATGCACACAGTATGGTTGGCAGTAAAATATGCCTGCAGAAAATGGTATCTGTTATTTTCAAGTTCATGTCTTAATCTTCACTATATAGAAATATGAAGTACCATATTTTTATTGTTCCTATAGTTCATTAGCTGAAGAAGTAGTAGGATTCAGTAAATATATTAGGGGTGTTCATTTGCTCTCTTAAAACAAGTTACAAACCTCTCATCTTCTTTGGCCTAAACTATTAATGATTTTACTTATGAGCCAACCTCGTTGACTGAATGGGAAAATCCAGTCATGAGCAAAGTAGAATGCCCTTCCTCAAGTTTAATGAGAGTTCAGTGGAGGAGTCAGAAAAGTAAAGAAGCAGTTATACTCTGTGCTGAGAGGCTGTGTGAATAGTAATCACAGAGCATATATGGGAGCTCAGTGCTTCATGGAAAGGGTGAAGGGGATTGGGAATGGTTGATAAAGGTTTCCCAGAGGAGATATTTCTTGTACACATCTTCAAATTTGAAAAAAGTACTTTTGAAACTTTGAGAGACTCTTAGTAATTTAGGCACCAACATTTTTCTGTTACCATTTGTTTTTTAAAAATGTAGAGTTCAGAGTTCCTATTGTGGCTTAGCGGTAACAAACCCAACTGGTATCCATGAGGACACGGGTTCAATCCCTGCCCTCACTCAGTGGGTTAAGGATCCTGCATTGCTGTGGCGTAGGCCTACAGCTACAGCTCCGATTCAACCCCTAGCCTGGGAACTTCCGTATGCTGCGGGCACAGCCATATTATATATATGTATGTATATATGAAATAGGTATATATATATATATGAAATATGTAAATATATGAAATATGTATATAATAAAAGTCATTGTTAACATGAAACAGTAAAAAGAAATAAATTAAAATTATTCATAATTATCCATAATTCATTATTCATTATCCACGATAATTTCCCTGTCACAAGGTCAACTTATTAGTAACCTTGCTTCCATCTGCAATCTTAATTTTCCTTTACTGTATAAGATAATGTTTTCGCAGATTCTGGGTGTTAGGACATGGATATCCTTGGAAAGCCATTACTCTGCCAGCCACAATGCGGTTTTAATTTTTTCAGTTTTATAACTAATGTTGTGTAATAATAATGATGCCCTAATGAACTACATGAATCTTTGATTACATCTTCTTTTAAGAAAAACAGATGCCAATGTTTTCCTGTAAGTTGAATAATATTCTACTTTTTTCTTCAGTACATATGATTTAAGATTTTTTTATACTAATAATTGCCTGATTTCATACTAGAAAAGTGATACAAACATATATTACTTAATAGTGGTGACTGGGATTATTTTACAGGTTTTGGAATTTCTACTCTCATGTGGCAATTTTAACTTAATATAAAAATATAAAGTATTATTGCCCAGAGACAAGTTGGAAGTGGAAGCTCATAAAAATATGAATAATTATATTTATTTTTCTGTTCAAATAATCATATGGGATAATAACACAAATGAGATTTTAGAACTTAAAGTAAAATATTATTCATCACTAATGTATAAACTCTGCCTGTACTCTCTTAAAATGTGTAATAGTGTATGAGATACAACTGATATCAAATGGTATTTGTCTTTCTCTTTGGACTTCACTTAGTATGAGTGTCTCTAGTTCCACCCATGTTGCTGCAAATGACATTATTTTGTTCTCTTTTATGGCTGAGTAATATTCCATTGTGATTATATATCACATCTTCTTAATCCATTCATCTGTTGATGGACATTTAGATTGTTTCCATATCTTGGCTATTGCGATAGTGCTGCAATGATAGGGGTGCATGTATCTTTTTCAGTGAAAGTTTTGTCTGGATATCTGCCCAGGAGTGGGATTCCTGGGTCATGTGGTAGTTCTATATTTAGTTTTCTAAGGTACCTCCATACTGTTTTCCATAGTGGTTGTACCCATTTACATTCCCACAATCAGCGAAGGAGTGTACCCTTTTCTCTGAATAATAAATGTGAATAATTATATTTATTTTTCTGTTCAAATAATCATATGGGATAATAACACAAATGAGATTTTAGAACTTAAAGTAAAATATTATTCATCACTAATGTATAAACTCTGCCTGTACTCTCTTAAAATGTGTAATAGTGTATGAGATATAACTGATATCAAATGGTATTTGTCTTTCTCTTTGGACTTCACTTAGTATGAGTGTCTCTAGTTCCACCCATGTTGCTGCAAATGACATTATTTTGTTCTTTTTTATGGCTGAGTATTTGTTATTGGTTGACTTGTTAGTGATGGCTATTCTG
Organism: Sus scrofa; assembly: GCF_054392235.1. Taxonomy (NCBI): domain Eukaryota; kingdom Metazoa; phylum Chordata; class Mammalia; order Artiodactyla; family Suidae; genus Sus; species Sus scrofa. Next base: position 78,408,509 of record NC_139387.1, on the reverse strand, counting down.
ACTGGTGTGAGGTGGTACCTCATTATAGTTTTGATTTGCATTTCTCTAACAATTAGTAATGTTGAGCATTTTTTCTTGTACCTGTTGGCCATCTGCATATCTTTGGGAAAATGTCCCTTTATGTCTTCTGCCCATTTTTCAATTGGGTTTTTGGTTTTTTTGCTGTTGGGTTGTGTAAGTTGTTTGTATATTTTAGAGATTAATCCCTTGTCAGTTGCATCATTTGAAACTATTTTTTTCCCATTCCATAGGTTGTCTATTTATTTTTTTATCGTTTCTCTTGCTATGCAAAAGCTTGTAAAAAAAATTCCCATTCAGTATCTAATAGCTGCTTGCCCCACCATCGTCTTGATAGACAGAGGTGTGAGAAGCTTTACTTCTTTTTCTCGCATGTTCCTTCCTTCTAAAGATGCTCTTTTTGTTATTTATATTTTCCTTTAAATCTACTATCTAAGTTTATATTAATTGATTCTACAGTTCCCAATGGAGAGTTTAATTGGCTTTGAGCCTCTGGGACAAGTTCTGTATTCCCCTTAAGGGGCAGCGTACTTCTGCTGTACCTCTTGTAACAGCCTAGCTGTCCACCTGTTGGCCTAGCTCTGAAGGTCTTTTTCTAAATAAATATAATTTTACGATTTTTATGTTTTATGAATTTCACTATTAATGACAACTTATTTGGCAGCAAAAGTGCTAAATGATGCAGAAGACTTTAGCTATAGAAAATGAAAAATGTAAAGTGGTAAATGTGTGTAAGGGTTTATATGTTTTGCCTTGTGCATAGAGTAAACAAAGTAAGAATTTCCCTAACAGTCTCTTTGGGATCCTGAGTATGTGTGATAATGGAGAGCTTTTATGTTGAGTTAATTACACCCTAAAAATGCTTATCATTGACTCATATCGAGTTTGTATTTTCCTAACATGTTTGTGATGATTGATATGAGTAAACCACATCTGGATACTTCTTGGCATATAGTAAGAGCTCAATGATGCAATTTCTCCTTTTCCACTTTTATCAGGAGGTGAGTTCTGCCGTCAACTCCAAGGCTAAAATTGAGGTTCATAGATTGGGAAAGTGCTAATAAAAGTCAGCCATTATTCTTGTTGTTTACCACTTGTATATTTTCTTATGCACTGGCTTGAGGTTTTCATCATAAAAAACAAGAAGTGAAAGGGGCATTTATAAAACCAATTCTACATGTTTCAAGGAAAGTGGAGAATTAAGACAATCCAGTCAATTCAGACACACAAAAATATTTAACTCAAAAAGTATTTTCCTAATTCTCCTAGTTTCAGAGTTAGCAAGATGATTCAGTGCTTTCCTGTAGTATTTAAAAAATAAAATAAATGTATTTCATGAAGTATCCCCTCAATAAATATACACTGAGTCATTCATAATTGCTTTTCTGTTTTAGGTCAAATTTCATGTGTACACATAGGCAGAATTTTTTCTAGCATCTGTGAAAGGTCCTGCAGTTCCACTAATAATTGAACAAGCATGTCCTGGTGCTTCTTGCGTGCACTTGAAATGAACCGAGTGCAGTATTAGGTCTTTCTTTGAACATCAAAGGGCACAGTACTGTCAGTGTGCCTGCATCAAGTCAGCCTAATTTACTATTTTATAATACATTGGTGCGGGAGCCCTCTCTTTGCAGTCTTTTTTGCCCAAGGCTGTTATAGCTTCAACTTGTTCCTCTGCTGTTAAAAAATTGATCAGTTTTCTTTCTCCAATATTTGGAAAAAGAAAAATAAGATTTATTCATACTATTTCAAAAGTTTTTATTCACTTCAGCCCTTCCTTATTCCAGAAAAAGTTTGAAGACTGTCCTTTTATATAGAGAGGCAATGGGTACAATAAACTTTGAAGAGTGATTTTGGAAACAGGACAAAGTAGGACATGATAAGATGATTTCTGTACAAGTAACTTGCTGTACAGTATTCTCTGTACAAACTAGGTCATAACACCTGTCTTTCTCCAAGTGGACTTGGAATGCCCTAAGTTAGGATCTCTTGGAATGAATCTGAATTCTGGGCAGGGTGAGTGGGTGAAGATGAGCCAAGAGTATGGACAACTGGAAATCTTGTGTTTGTTACAGTCTTCAGGTGAATTTTTATTGACATTAAAGTTTGAGAATCATGTTTCTCTAAATTTTTTAGCAGCCACTACAATATGTACAATACATGACTCACAGTGTCTCTAAGATAGAAACAAAACAGTTGTCCCAGAGAAGCAGAACAATTCCTCCTTACTAAGATCAGAGAGAATTTCTGGGTGCTTTTATTTATCATAGAAATAAATTGAAACTTTATTTTCATAGAAACTTTATTGTAATCCTCTAAACTCAGATACAATTTTCATATCGAGAACAGTTAAATCATGCCATGCAATTCCTTCATCCACAGTATTATAGCAGGAAAGAGGGAAAAAAGCATTATCTATATCTTTTTATGTGTTAGATGATGGACTTCTCTGGCACTTTGATCACAGTGTTGCATTCCACTTCCCCTGCCTGCTCCTGTTGCACAAGCCCATTCTTTTCCTCAGGAGGTGAACTTAGCCTTTGGAGAGTTGAAGAGTGAGCATATTAGGGAATTTCAAGTAAAATCTGTGGTGTTCTCACTCTTTGAGAACTGAGCAATTCTGTGGACCTTCACAGCATCCAGCATCCTTTCCCTCCAGTATTCCTTCTTCCTCACTCAACTCTTTGCCTTCATGAGCACCAGAAAAAGGATAGAGCTCCTTTTTCATTTACATGGGCCCTCTGCCTCAAAGGCTTGCTTTAAATGTGGTCACGCTTGGATCCTGACCATCTCCTATGAAATTAAAATCAAGAATTTCCTTTCTGGCCATACATCCATCTCTGCTACGACAGTTTTTCTAATCAGTGAACCAAATAGGTGTTTGTCATGCTGGTTATGACTTGCAGTTTCTCAAGTCCTTTCTACTTCTCTCTGAATGCTCAGAGTAGTTCTCAGTGCTCTCCCAGACTAAGTCTTATAGTAACTAGCATCCTAAATGCCTTGCCATTTGTATTTTTTCAGTCTTGAAATATGAGGAGTAGTATTATGGCTAATGGGAATCACTAATTAACTATTTGGACTATTGGGTGCAGTTAATCACTGCCTTTAAGTTCGAATAACCTTTTACTCTTACTTCTCCTGTAAAACTTGCCCCATTGGGATGTACTTTTTATGTGTATGGCTGTTTCCCTCAGTGGAATAAGAGACCCTGCCCTCCCCAGTCCTGGGTATTACTTGTCCTTTTATCTCCCACTGCTTCTGACACATGGTAGGCCTCACATAAATGTGTTTTAATTGCATGTTATCAAGACATTCAGCCATTACATATTTTTTCCGTTAAAACATTTATTACTGTTATCATGTACATTCGTTGTATTCAATAGGTAAGCTATAAATTTATTGCAGTGTCTTATTTGTAGTATGTTGGGCACTGTGACATAAAAAAATGTAGCATTCAGAGTTCCTGCCGTGGCACAGTGGTTAACAAATCCGACTAGGAACCGTGAGGTCACAGGTGCCATCCCTGGCCTCACACAGTGGGTTAAGAACCCAGCGTTGCTGTGAGCTGTGGTGTAGGTTGCAGATGCGGCTCGGATCCCACATTGCTGTGGTTGTGGTGTAGGCCTGTGGCTACAGCTTCGATCATCACCGAGAGGAGTATGTTAAAACTGTCTACCCTTCCCGCTCACTCTGCTCCAGGAACTTTTCTATTTCTTTCTTAAACCCCTTGAATTGTTTAAATATTTGTGTGAGCATTAATCAATTCAGTTATTTGAGAGATTTAATTTAGTCATGGATACAGTTAAAAAAACAAACAAATCAGTGAGTTTAAAACCTTCTTTAGAAGGGTAACTAGTACCAGAAGAAAAGTGGTGTGTATGGTAAGAGAGCATCTTAGGGAATTTCAGATGAGGTCAGTTTGTGTGTTTCTCTCTAGAACCTTCAGCTGCTAGGTGTAATCGCAGAGTGGAAGCATAACTGAATATAAGTAAGCAGAGGTGGAATTTATGGCATGAATATGGCAAAAGGGGAACAGGAAATTTGAGAATGGTGAAAAGGAAACAATTATAATAATGGTTTGGGGAGTAAGTTTTCAAAGAAGTGTCAGCATCACCTGGAAACTTGTTGGAAGTGCAAATTGTTGCTCTTAGACCTACTGAAACAGAAATTCAGAGTGGAGCCCAACAATTTGTGTTTTAACAGGCCCTTCGAGTCATTCTGTAGCACCAATACCTGAGAATTTCTGATTTGGGAAATCTAAACTACTCAACTCCAGATACAGGAAAGGGGCAGAAATGGATGACAATGGATAACTGCAAAGAGGTAGAATGTATAGCTTAAAGTTTCCGGGAGCGTGAGGAATTGTGTAAGTGGAGGGATTCAAGTAAGGGAGCTGTGAGGGTAGGTGGTGCTAGTCAGAGACAAGGATAACTGAAGGATTTTAGGAATGAAGCAGCTAAGAGACAGGTGTTTTATGGGTGGTCCGTGTGGATGCTGCTCTTAACCAAGAATCGTGGCATAGAAGTCAGAGTGGAGAAGAAATGGTGAGGCATGTATTGAAATTGCCATTGAAAGACAAGTGACCAGAAGATAGGCCAGTGACTAAAAATGGAGGGTTAGAGGATGGTCTGGGTCATTTCTTTCTATAACCAGTTTATAGAATGTGAGAGAAAAACAGCCTGGACTCTAATCTGTAAGAAGGTGGTGCCCTTCTGTCCAGACAGGTCACAGGGCACAGGGAAAGAGTGGGGGAGGGCTGGGGGAGGAAGACTGAGTCAAATTACTGAATCTACAGATTCATATGCAAGTAAATGACCGGTAGAAACAGGTGACCTGAAAGTCATGGATTCCTGCTTATTGCTGAAATAAGTAAGGTTGTGAAACATGATGAGGAAAAAGCCCTCTTAACTGATAAGATGAAAGTGGGCTGAAAAACAGTTATGAGGAAATGATGCATAGATGCCTTCAAAATTTTATTTATTTTTATTTATTTATTTATTTGTCTAGTTAGGGCCACACCTGAGGTATATGGAAGTTCCCAAGCTAGGGGTCAAATCAGAGCTGTAGCTGCCACAGCCACACAGGATCCAAGCTGCATCTGTGACCTACAACCCATAGCTCACAGCAGCGCTGGATCCTTAACCCACTAAGTGGGGCCAGGGATCAAACCCACGTCCTCATGGATACTAGTCGGGTTTGTTACTGCCGAGCAACACTTTATTTCTAGTTGTGCAGTAATTCGTCACATCCACTGATTGAACTTCCAAATTGTTTTCCTTGCATAAACCACACTCACTATTGTCATGTATGAATTCCAGGTTTAATTTCTTTCAAATAGAGCAAGAACTGAAAGACACGAGAAAAATCCTAAGGGTAGAATCTTTTTTAGACTTATATACTTTATCCTCAATGTCTTTGTGGTTGGTTGCCCACAAAATTTTTTAAAATAATTTACCTTTATTGACTTTTTAAAAGCATACAGTTTTGTTTTTAATATAACTCATTAAGCATTTTATATTCTATTGATTTAGGTATTATTTGATTAAATTACATAATTACAATGACAGGCATAAATAGGTTTGAGAAAAACACACACAATTTGAAATGTATACAATTCAACAAGTGGAACTACAAGCCTGCATGAAGTCCCAGTGTCCTGTTCAGTGTCCTTTGGGCATATAATTTGTAAAAAGAATTAATAGGTTAATCTGGCAAATTGATGAATTGGGGGTCACATTAGGGAGCTTCTGTCACTGTTCTTAGTAATGCCCAGGGAAGGTTAATGATGTGGTTGAACTGAGTAAGACACATTATTTCTCCTGAGGTTTCCTGAAGTGTGAAGCCAGGTTGAGGGGACTGGTCTCTGAGATGAAGGGTAGATCACATTGGGTCCACCGAGGTCTCTAGTAATCCCTAATTTCCTTTGGCACACTTTGCTCTCCCCAGAAGATTAATGAAATCATTTAAATTATGAAAATTATCTTATAATATAGTAAATGTGATTAGTAATTACACTTTCTGAGGATTACTATGATTTTTGGATGATTGCCAAATTTAAGAATAGTATAATACAGTAAACTAGTATGTTAGCTCAAAATATATGATATACATAAATCCTATTTTCTGCTTTTCTAACTTTTATTTTTGGCTTTATAATTTGCATCTAATAATACACAAAGAAGATTTCTCAATATACAGAGTATATAAACTAGATTTGAAGAGTTTAGTTATTCTTATAAACTGTTTTTTAAATTTTTTTTATTTGGGTGAACATTTTTCTCTTAAAGCTATTGATGTCGTTTCCATAATTACCCATGTTTTTGACTATATAGACACTATCCCAGTAGGAAAATGGAATTTTTCAGTTAAAAGAATATCTTTTAGAATGACATTTTACATCTATAGTCACTGTATTCAGGCATGGGATACAAATAAATGTATTTATAATACCAGGAACTAAACGTGCCAAACAACATAACTTGGATAATGAGACTCTTTCAGGGTTAATGATCCTTTAGCTACGCTCCATAAGTTCCAATCCTCTCATTTAACGTTGTCTTCCTCTCACGTGTGAGCATGTCCTGTAAGACTGTCGAGTTAGCCAAGGTTTATATTTGGAAACTGTCTGCAGCACTGCTAGAACCTATCACCTTTGTGCCACCTGAATTAAAATAATTATGACTAATTCATCTGTTTATTGCATTCAGCCGTCAGTGTCAGGAAGAATATATTCCATATCACTTTTACTCATGAAATTAAAGTCTTTATAATTTCATTGCCAGAAGACGTGTATCTTCATTATGACCTGATTTGTGTTGTCAGATGGTTAAAATTGTCATGTACTATTTTTCCTTGGCTGCCAGAAATTTCAGAGCTAGCCTGTAGTGGTGATGCATCCAAAGTTTTCATAGAGTTGTCTTCATCGTCTCTCTCTCCTGCTCTCTCTTCTCAGTCTTACTTTCAATTTAGCAATTCTATCATGTTTTTTATTGTAGATACCCTTAATTCCTTTTTAAAAGTTAGTGATAGATAAATTCAATAAATTTAACAAACAATTATTGGGTGCCTACTTTGTGCTGCTAAATTAATTCTGTTATACTAGCAGTGGTGAGAGTGACAGGCTATAGCTTCAAGAAGCTAAAAAAATAACTTTTTCAGAAATTCCGTCCTGCTATATAGCACTGGGAACTATGTCTAGTCACTTATGATGGATGAGAAAAGAGAATATGTACATGTATGTTTTACTGGGTCCCCGTGCTGTACAGTAGAAAAAAAAGTATTGGGAAATAACAATTGATTACAGTAAAAAAAATAATAATAATAAAAATAATTAAAGAAATTCCTGTGAAATGCTTTGTTCAGATTCTAATATAGGTAATTTCCTAGGCATATATAGTGCTCACATTTATTCTTTTATTGCTGGTTAAGAGTCATCATCAGGCTAGATGGCCATTGCCGAGGCCTACAATGTTTTCTAAAACTATTCTGTTTTACTCATATTTAAAATTCAGGACCAAAGCCGCATCTCACATAACCTGCGAAATAGCGGTACACATACCACCTGGCTGCTTCTGTCCTTAGCATCTGCAGAGATTTGGGAGGGTGATCTGTGGGAATCTGTGCCCTCAGGCCTTTCTGTTTCACTCTGGGGAAGAGATGGGATGTGTAGATGACTGAAGGTTGTCCAGGGAGTCTTGGAAGAAGATGATTGTTTGTCTGATGGATATTATAAAATGATTTGAAAAGGGAAGGCATCCCTCCTTTGAGTCTAAAAAAGGGAAGAAAGCCTGTCTGAGTTGTTCATATTGTTCTCTTAAGAAGAAAACTCTCTTAGGCTTTGTACAAATTTGAGCTACTACGTAAAGGCTCACTCAGTACAGTGGTAGCCCATCACATAAATGGTGGATGGCATTATTTACAAAAATGTTGTAAATTGAATGTGTCTTTCACCAGTCCATGACCTGACTTTCAAAAACTAGGTTCATGAATTATTCTGACCGAGATATGTCATTCCCTGCCCTTCAAAGAGCCCTATGAAAGGGAATATAGTTACTGTCCGAATTCTTCTAGCACTGATTACCCTTTCAGTGAATATTCTTGTCTTCATCCTCACCTTCTTGTTCTAACTGTTGGCCCTTTGCTTATTTTACTGCTTACTAGCATCTTTATGTGATAGCATCTGCCCGTAAAGGTTACGTGTCGTAAACAACCCGTGAGTATGTTCCATTACATGGCAAAGGGAAATTAAGGTTGCAGATCATGTTAAATCTGCTAATCAATTTACCTTAAAATACGGAGCTTATCCTGGTTAAGTGGGTTGGCCTAATGTAATCACACAGGTCCTTAAATGTCGAGGAAGCAGAAGGGAATCTCAGAGTAAAGGGACCTGAGAGGGACTTGACCTACTTTGAAGATTAAGGAAGGGGTCCCCTCAAGTTTCGTGGGGCTTGTGGGAGACTTCTACAAGCCGAGAAAAGCAAAGAAATCTATTTCCCCTGAAGCCTCTAGAAAGGAATACCCACCTGACACCTTTGATTTTTGACACCCAGTGAAACCTGTCTCAGATTTCTGACATATAGACCTATTAGACAATAAATTTATGTTGATTTAAGCCACTAAGCTTGTGGTAATTTGTTATGGCTGCAAGGAAAACTAATACATGTACCAGCCTTCGAGAAAGGAAAATGCAGATGAAAACTTGAGGCACTCCATCCAGAGGAAGATTTATTGTGGGTTGAGGTCGAAGTTGCAATACTCACTGACAGGAAAATATAAGGCCACCGCTGAATTTCAGCCCCTACGCTCACTGTTTCACATTAATACAGAAAATCTACAGGGTCCTGTTGCCCGTGTAACAGCCTGAAATACGCGTCAAGGCAATATACCCTTGTTTCAGTCTGCCTCCAGTCTGCCCACTTAGCTATTATTAAAGTGCTCTTTTCACAGAACAGACTGTGTTATTTCTCTTTAGAGTCCGTTTCATGATTTTCCGTTGCCTACAGAATAAATGACAAACACAGAGGGTGGCACTCAAGGCCTGTCTACCAGCAGAAGCTTCTGCTACAGCCTTATGTCATACATCTCTTCCTCCCCGGCCCCCCCGGCCCCCCGTACCTTAGCATGTTCAGCCCAGGTGACATACCTCAGCTCTGTGAGCTCAGCATAGTACTTGGCACTTGTGTCCTTCCTATGTGTCATATCCTCTACCTCACAACGAATGTCCTCCCAGATCATTGCACCTGCTGGCAAACCCCTGTGAATTCTTCAAAATTCAACTCAAGCATTAAATTCCCTGGAAAATCAAGGAACTTTACACGTCAAATAAAATTATTTGGTTTGTCTTTTATGCCACAGTGCGATTTGTATACCTTACCACATTAAAATTATCACTTCCCATTTTGTCCTCTTAAACTATGAGCTTCTTTAGGGAAACACCTGGATCTCATAACTTATCTGTGGGATCTTAGTAACTCACATAGTTTATACAGTAGGTGCTCAATACATAGATATAACATGATACCACAGAGATGCCTTTAGAGTGCCGGTGTCTGATTCCTAGGTCCAGTCTTTGGTTGTATCCTGCCACTATAAATTAGGTACCATAAAAGAAATCATTTTGTATACCTAGGATGCATTTTTCATTTTAAATAAAATTCCGACATTGATCAACTTTGTTTGATACTAATTCCCTTCGTAGCCCTTAATTTAACATCTGTAATTTTATGGTTTTACTGTGTTAAAAATGAAGAATGTGTCTTCAGTTGTCTCTCAGTATCCATGAGAGATCGGATCAAGGACTACCCCACAGATGCCCAAATCAGCAGATGCTCAAGTCCCTCGTGTAAAATGACAAAGAATAATCGGCCCTCCGTGTCTGCATTCTGCATCCCCAAATATGGAGGGAGGGCCATCTGTAATCTATGTTTTGTTTAGTTTTTTATGGCTCTATTTGAAAGAATTACTTTGCTGTCTCTATTCTTAAAATATTGAGAAGATTCTGAAATGTCATAGAATAGCATGGCAAGTATCACATTTTGGGGTTTTAAATACTTGAATTTTCTTTCAACATTTCTATTTTCTGCCTTTCTAGATTTGTGTGTGTTTCTCAGTGGTTACATTCAGGTTTGCCCTTGCTGCATAGGTCTTTATGAAAATGAAGTAGTGTATGCAGGAGCACTTGGAAACTGTAACACACCACTCAAATGGACTGCGTTGTTTTCAATTTTATAATCACTTTTACATGCTGACTGCAGAATGTTCACAATTGTCATGATAATGGGAGAAGCTTCACTGGGAGTTTCTCTTTTTACAACAGCTGTCAGAATTCAAAATCTTTAAATGGTTGGCATAACTGATCAGTAAAATACATCCTTTATGCTGCATAGCAATTTATTAGTTTGGTTTACCACTTTAAAAAAGAAAAACACTTTTTATTAAAAGATGAATGAGTCTTGTTGGTATTAATGTTTTACATAAGAAGATCATTATTAATTTAAAAAATAGTAGAGCCCATTGATGAATCAATGAGACTTTTAAATGTATTTAAAACAGATATTTATTTTTGAAATATTATTAAAAAGTTAATGAATATCCAGAAACTGTAGATTGTAACTGTGGAAAACCCAGTTTGACTGAACCACTGCTTGGATGCCAACTGCTGGATTTGGGTAAAGCTAGCTTGTATTTTATAATGGCTTGAAAGCTAGACCAAGAAAGCCATGGTTCAGAATGTGTCTACAGGATTTAAATTCTATCACATTTTATAGATTCACCAAGAGTATTTTGCTTCCTTTGTTTTAAGGGCCACTTTAAAGTAATCTTCTGATACAACGACTGATATTTTCACCAGAAAAGAAATGTCTTTGGATAATCCTGTCATCTTTAAAAATACCACACATATCTGCTATTGTGCATTGTGGATCCTTTTTTTAGGGCTGCACCTGAGGCACATGGAAGTTCCCAGGCTAGGAACTTCAACTGAGGGCCTACACCACAGCCAAAGCAATGCCAGTGTGAGCCATGTCTGCAGTCTACTCTGGAGCTCACAGCTACACTAGATCCTTAACCGACTGAGCAAGACCAGGGATCAAACCCTCATCCTATGGATACTAGTCGAGTTCTTTACCACTGAGCCACGACAGGAACTCTGGCACTGTGGATTTTTAAAGCCAGTTTCCAGTGTCTTCATTTAGAACAAAATGAGTCTATAGTACCTAACCATATGGATTGTCCTAAAAATTTACCAAAGTATATCCTTTCCGGGAACCACAAAGTCTTTCTTTTGTACATCATGTCGGTTTCTCATCTCCTTACTGGATGCCAGAAAAATTGATATATTCTTATCCCTTGTGTCTTTGCAGAAAGTCTTTACTTGTACAAGGTGGTTGTGATTATATCACATTCTGTTCAATATAGGCAGCAAGTCTCTTTATTCTTTTAAATAAATAATTTCACAGTGTATGCTGCCTTCTAATTCATTCCATAGAATTGGAGCATATCTTTGATAGTTTTAGTGAAACTGCCAGCCGTCACTGTCATGGATGTGGTTTCAGCCCTCTATTCACTTGTTTGAGTATTTCTTCTTTTTCTTTTTCTTCTTCTCGTCACCACCTTTTTTTTTTTTTTTTTTTTTTTAAGGGCCTTGCCTGCAGCATGTGGAAGTTTCCAGGCTAGGGGTCGGCAAATCAGAGCTGCAGCTGCTGGCCTACGCCACAGCCACAGCAATGCCAGATCCGAGTCCAAGCTCATCTGTAGCCTACACTGCAGCTTGCAGCAACGCTGGATCCTTAACACACTGAGCAAGGCCAGGGATCAAAGCCCCATCCTTGTGGACACTATGTCAGGTATCTTAACCCACCGAATCACAACAGGAACTCTGAGTATCTCTTCTTATTGATACAAAGTTCAGAATAAATTTATCTGAACACAGTCTCTTGTGTTGTGATCCTTTAAATAGTTTGGATGATTTCTCATGTTAACTTGATGTTATTACTGCAGTTATTCTTGGTCTTTTTTAGTTGGGTAGATGTTTTTCTATGTGAATAACTCTGTTTCTTTGAATAAATAACAGCAAAAATTGTTTTATTCTTGCCTTCCAGGTATTACAGTGCAACCATTCTGCAGATGTCTGGTGTTGAAGACGATAGACTTGCAATATGGCTGGCTTCAGTTACAGCTTTCACGAATTTCATTTTCACACTTGTGGGTGTCTGGCTTGTTGAGAAAGTGGGCCGCAGAAAGCTCACCTTTGGTAGTTTAGCAGGTAGGTACCAAAGAATCGTTATAAATTTTTCTCTAATGATAAGTTAACCTTTCAAAATACAATACCAGTACCTCTTCTGATATAGTTTTCAGCCAAGTAATAGAGTTCCTCAAACGTTTTTTTAAGACCTTATTGTGATATATAACTAGAAATCAGAATTATAACAATTTGAACCTACTGAGGGTAGCATTTTGTTGTTATTGAGTTTTGCTCAAAGGTACAAATGTGAAAGAGAAAACTTGATAGTCAAAAACTCATTTTTAACGTATGTTTTATTTCTAAGTTTGGAATAACGTGGAAGTAAATTTTGAACATTTTTTTAAAAGCTCTTTCAACACTGAACCATTAGAGTCATATAATTGTAATTTCTTCACAAAGCAGGGAGAGACTCTTTTTGTGTTTAAACTAGGCCTGCATCCTAGGATAAATTCTGATTGGTTAATATTTTTTCCATAGGAAAAAAACCTCTCTCACTTTCAAGTATCTTTTTGTATTTAAACCCTGTCCTTTTCATTTAATATTTCTCTGTCATGCCAGGCTATTTCTCTTAATGAAATAACACTCATTTCTGCCACTGTCTTCACATAGCTGCATAATATAATTTTTTTTTTTTTTTTTTTTTTGCCTTTTTGCCTTTTTGCTATTTCTTGGGCCGCTCCCGCGGCATATGGAGGTTCCAAGGCTAGGGGTCGAATCGGAGCTGTAGCCACTGGCCTACGCCAGAGTCACAGCAACACAGGATCCGAGCCACGTCTGCAACCTACACCACAGCTTACGGCAACGCCAGATCGTTAACCCACTAAGCAAGGGCAGGGACCGAACCCGCAACCTCATGATTCCTAGTCGGATTCGTTAACCACTGCACCACGACGGGAACTCCATAATATAATTTTCTAATCTTTTTCAAATATACAAGCAGATTCCAACTTGCCAATTAGCTGTCCTCTAATAGCTCCTTTATAAGTTTATTTAGAGTAGGGATACATTTTTCCATTAAAATGTAAGGTTTCCAGGCCAACACTAACTAAATTCTCTTTTAACCAAATTATACCTAAAACATCGATCTAACAGAACTGCTTCAAAATACTTGTCCCAGATTTTGACGAGAAAATATATACTGGACTTTTATACTCAGTTATTAAGAACACATACTCTCTGGAGTTCCCATTGTGGCTCAGCGGTAGCAAACCCTACTTGTATCCATAAGGACTGAGGTTCAATCCCTGGCCTTGCTCAGTGGGTTAAGGCTCCAGCATTGCCCTGTTGCTGGGCGTAGGCCGGCAGCTGTAGCTCCAATTTGACCCTTAGCCTGGGAACTTCCATATGCCTCAGGTACGGCCCTAAAAAAAAAAAAAAAAAGAGCACCACAGACTCTCTCCCACGCTTAACTCCAGAAGGAAGAGTAGAACGCGTCTTCCCTCTCTTCTTACCTAAGCAGTGGAAGCCCTTGAGCTGAACTACAATATCAGCACTAAGGGAAGGTGAGGGAAAGATTGTCTTGCCTGATTAAAAGGCAAAAGTCATTGCAAGAGTCAGGGTATTTAGAGCAGCAGAAGGATATGTGAAGAACGGTGATGGACAAGTGAGGATTAAAAACCACATATTTACGTTGCTGTGGCTCTGGCGTAGGCTGGTGGCTACAGCTCCGATTGAACCCCTGGCCTGGGAACCTCCATATGCCGCAGGAGCGGCCCAAAGAAATAGCAAAAAGCCAAAAAAAAACAAAAAACAAAAAAACCAAAAAAAAAACACCACATATTTATAAACCTATTTGTGGAACCAGAAGTATTTAGCCTGGAAAAAAAGACTAAAGAGATACCTAAAGGATATCTTATTCTAGTAGATAGAGAATGATATAAGAAAAATATTCCTGGAGTTCCTGTCGTGGCTCAGTGGTTAATGAATCCAACTAGGAACCATGAGGTTGCAGGTTCGATCCCTGGCCTTGCTCAGTGGGTTAAGGATCCGGCATTTCCGTGAGCTGCGGTGTAGGTCGCAGACATGGCTCGGATCTGGCATTGCTGTGACTGTAGCATAGACCGGTGGCTACTGCTCCGATTAGACCCCCTAGCCTGGGGACCTCCATATGCTGCGGGTGTGGCCCTAGAAAAGACAGAAAGACCAAAAAAAAAAAAAAAAAAAAAAAGAAAGAAAGAAAGAAAGAAAAATATTCCTGATAATCAGAGCTATTCAACAGTGAATTAGGCTGGTAAACTTTCAACAAAAGGATTAGACTTCCTGCTGTGGCAGAGTGGATTAAGGATCTGGCATTGCCACAGCTGGAGTGTAGGTCACAGCTTTAGCTCAGATTCAATCCCTGGCCCAAGAACTTCCATATGCTACAAGAGTGGCCAAAAAAAAGACAGATGGCCATCAAAGTGCGATGTGCTAAAAACAAATTCCTACAATGGGTTGAAAATTGGATTTAGGAGTTGCCATCGTGGCTCAGCGGAACTTAATCCAATTAGGAACCATGAGGTTGCAGGTTCCATCCTTGGCCTCCCTCAGTGGGTTAGGATCTAGCATTGCCATGAGCTGTGGTGTAGATCACAGAGGCTGCTTGGATCCAGCATTGCTGTGGCTGTGGCATAGGCTGGCATCTGTAGCCCCAATTCAACCCCTAGCCTGGGAACCTCCATATGCTGTGGGTGCGGCCCTTAAAAAAAAAAAAGAAAGAAAGAAAAGAAAATTGGATTTAATGATTCCTGAAGTTCAGGTCAGCTCTTAAAAGAGGTAATAGCTACTTGAAAAGTTTTTAAATGGACACATTTTCCTTTTGACAGAACCTTAGTATACTGCTACCTCAAGAGGTTTATTTTTTAAATAGAAGTTCAAGTCTCAAATTTGGGATTTTGTTTTTGAGATTAAGATAAAAATACTGATTTTGAGATGGGAAAAGACGCTCCTTCTAGTAGCCTCTGTCCCTTCGTTTGTTACATTCCAAGATTTTGTAGATATAAAGCCAGACTGCTTGGGTTTGAATTGTGTGACACTGAGCACGGTTTTATTTTCTTAGCTGAAAATAAAGATTAATTAAAAGCCCTACTTCATAGAATTGTAATGAGGACTAAACACATTTATACATGGTCACATTTCAAACAGTGTGTAAAACAGACAGTAAAATGCCCAGAGCATTTTGCTATCACAATACTATTCCTGCCAAATAATGATTCTTAACTTGTTGTAACCAAAACGTAAAACCATCTTGCATGACCATCCAGGACCTTTCCTGAACTCTTCTTACTGATGTCAGGCTTCACCCCTCCATGCAGGTCCTCTGCCCCCAAGGACTTCCAGAGCCCAACCCTGACTATTAAGAGGAAATACTCATTCTTGGAGGGAAAGACAGAGAGATTCCATGGACTGCCTTTGTGAGCAACCTGGAGGCACTTTTCTTTCCTGCTGAATCATGAGGTTGTCATTAAATGTCTAATATTTATAAGAAAGACCAGTTCTCTAAGGAAGCTTTGAAAATATTAAGTCAGGGAGTTCCCGTCCTGGCGCAGTGGTTAACGAATCCGACGAGGAACCATGAGGTTGTGGGTTCGGTCCCTGGCCTTGCTCAGTTAACGATCCGGCGTTGCCGTGAGCTGTGGTGTAGGTCGCAGTCGCGGCTCGGATCCCGCGTGGCTGTGGCTCTGGCGTAGGCCGGCGGCTACAGCTCCGATTTGACCCCTAGCCTGGGAACCTCCATATGCCGCGGGAGCGGCCCAAGAAATAGCAAAAAGACAAAAAAAAGAAAATATTAAGTCAGAACACCACAAAATGTCTTATATTTAAAATTATTCACGGAGTTCCCATCGTGGTGCAGTGGTTAACGAAGCCGACTAGGAACCATGAGGTTGCGGGTTCGGTCCCTGGCCTTGCTCAGTGGGTTAACGATCCGGCGTTGCCATGAGCTGTGGTGTAGGCCGGTGGCTACAGCTCCAAGCTGTGGTGTAGGTTGCAGACGCGGCTCGGATCGCACGTTGCTGTGGCTCTGGTGTAGGCCGGTGGCTACAGCTCCGATTGGACCCCTAGCCTGGGAATCTCCATATGCTGCGGGAGCAGCCCAAGAAATAGCAAAAAGACCAAAAAAAAAAAAAAAAAAAAATTAATAAAATAAAATAAAATTATTCATGACTATATATTTTATATTTCTTTGTACAACTTTGTCCAAGTCTAGCTAAATACAGTTTATTTGTAGTAATATGTAAAGAATAAGCATCTAAAATTTTTTAAAGAATTTATTTTAAAAGTTAAAAAGATTATTTTGCTGTATGTTTATTCACTGTTTTTCACCTAATAAAATAAATCATAATATATTTGGGGGTTTAATCATAATATACTTGATATTCTACTAGTGCGCTGTTCTATTTAAAATTTCTTGGAGTTCCCGTTGTGGTGCAGCAGAAACGAATCCAGCTAGGAACCATGAGGTTGCAGGTTCAATCCCTGGCCTTGCTCAGTAGGTTAAGGATCCAGCATTGCCATGAGCTGTGGTGTAGGTCGCAGACACGGCTTGGATCTGGTGTTGCAGTGGCTGTGGTGTAGGCCGGGGGCAACAGCTCCGATTAGGCTCCTAGCCTGGGAACTTCCATATGCCGTGGGTGCAGCCCTAAAAAGACAAAAATAAATAGATAAATAAAATTTCTTAAATTAGCCTAGAATTTTTAAACCTTTGATTCAGTTTTATTCCCTATTTTTGTTTTTCACTGTGATTTACGGTATTATGCTGAGTGAAAAATAGTAAAAACAACTTATATCAAAGTAATGTTTCAACCATGTACTCATTTTTTTCTTTGTTAAAGTTTATTTGCTACTCATTCATTACTTCACTATTTGTTGTATGTCTAAGTACTGATTCTTTAAAAATGACTACAAATAAACTGTATTTAGCTAGACCTGGACAAAGAAAGTCTTTATACAAAGAAATATAAAGTAGTCCATGAATAATTTTAAATGTAGGACATTTTGTGGTGTTCTGACTTTAAATATTTTGAAAGCTTGCTAAGAGAACTGGTCTTTCTTGTCAATATTACAAACTTAATGACAACTTCTTGATCCTTTTAATAGAGGAAGGCTTGTATCTATGTAGCTCTATTGCTTATGAATCAAAAAGCCAGAAGCACTGTGTTATTTTCTGCCAGATATTTTGGTAGTGGAATATTTCCTAAATCATCACTCACAGGCTGTCTTCATCGGAGTTACTCAGGGTGCTTATTTTTAATTGTGAATTCTTGGGTCCTGCCCCAGATCTACTAAATTAGAATCTCTGAAGATCTGGAGCATATGTATTTTAAACAGTTTCCCCAGGTGATAGTTAAGCACAAAAAATATGTTCTGTTACAGTCTTGGGAAGAAAATTATTTTTTTCTGAGTACTTGTTAATAATCCTGATACCCCTGTATCTGTACCTGGTACCCTGTACCAGGTAGTTAAGGTAACTTATTCCATTGGGTATTTTGAGAATGCCATTTCTCCAACACATTTCACCTCCTATGGAGAATGTTTTTATTAAGAAAATGATATCAGAATTCCAAAATGTAACAGTATACGTGGTTAATAGGGGCTACTTAAAATATAAAGCTATGCCCAGCCTGCCCATTGCAGTGGAGAATATCCTTTTGTTCAAGCCTTCCTGTATTAGACTCAAATCTAGGTTGCAGTAATTATCATTGACAACAACTATAACAGCTTGTCGAATACTAACAAGTCACTGATAAAGCATCTGTAATTTATTAAATGAAAGGAAATAGATAATTCAAGTAGTTTTAAGCCTTAAAGATATATGAGTATATATGGCAGGATGAGGTGATCATTTTAAAATTTATTCCATAAAGACATTTAATATACCACTGCCTTCCCTTAAGGAGTTATGATTTCATAAAGGTTTTTACACTTTCTGGGTATCACAGTCACCTGTGGAGTCATATTCTCTGATCCCCATTTTCTGGAGACTCTGATTCAGAGGTTGATATACATTCCAAACATTCGCTTTTCCAATAGGACGCCAGGATTGAGAAACACCACCATACATAATAAAGTAAAGGTACAGCATGGTCTTTTAAAAGATTTCCATCCACCGTGTGTCAAAATAAAAATAAATTTGTGTTTAAGAAGGGTAAACCTTCTACTCTATGGGAATTTTGTTTTTCCAAAATGGTCTTTTCCCAAAATTTTCCAGGATAGTTGGACTTTTTTAGACATGAATATAAGAGGTTTCCTATCAATACTGAAGAACTCTCATCTAGGCTATTTGTCCCATACTAACCCCATCACCTCAATTGAATAATCTTAACCTATTTTGGTTTTTTCTTCAAAAAGAGTCAGTATTGCAAAGAAACTCTGGTGCTATGGGATTTGCTCTAGGCCATGCACTAGAACTGAACATACATTAGTAAGTGTTAGGTACATAATCTTAGCGTTTACGATTTATCATGGAAATAAATTATTTAAGTAATGTTATTTTAAAACAGTGTCATCTTTCTTTCATCTTCTAAAGCATCAAAATTTCCTGGTTGAAAAAAAAAATCATACCTTTCTCATGACAGTATGCTGTGGAGGTAATTTGAGAAAGTATTCCAGGACCCAGCTTCTTTCATAGATTAACAGCAAAATTGCTGTTTGAGGAGAGAGGGATGATTTTCATTTTCAGGCCTAATATATCTTCTCACTTTCCTGAGAGACAGGCTTCTTTTTTGTTTCTCAGTTGAGGGCTTGACAGTCTTTTGAGAAAAGTAATGCTTCAAACTATTCCTTGTTTTGGTTTGAATTTTAACCCAACAAGGGAGAAATGAACTGTGATTTTAGCATTAGGACTTTTCAGCCCAGTGTGGTACCATGGGCTTCAGATCTTTCCTCCACCCTCCTCCTTTCTTCATTTTTTTTCCCACTGTTTTGAAAGTATGCTGCTGCTGCTTCTCATGATAAATATAGTACAATAATTAACATTTTTAGCATTATAAAAATCTTTCAAATATATTATGATATTTAAAATTCACTGCAATTCTGCAAGGCAAGTATTTTCAGTAAGCCCAATTGTACAGCAGGCAAAATTGAATTTTGGAAAGGTCATGTGTCTTGCCCAAGATCACTGAGACAAGGGACATCAGAGCTAGAACTTACTCACAATGCTTGACTTGATATATCCTGTCTATCAAAATACAAATACTTCAACTATTACATAATCCAATTGCATTTCCACAGTGTTTCCCAAAGCTTTTCTTGTATAATTTTATTTTTTATTTATGTATTTATTTTTGCTTTTTTGGGCCACACCCGTAGATATGGAAGTTCCCAGGCTAGGAATCAAACTGGAGCTATAGCTGCCAGCCTATACCACAGCCACAGCAATGCCAGATCCGAGCCCCATCTGTGACCTACGCTACAGTTCAGGGAAACACCAGATCTTTAACTCACTGAGCAAGGCCAGGGATCCAACCTGCAACCTCATGGTTACCAGTCAGATTCGTTTCTGCTGTGCTACAATGGGAACTCCTCTTTTATACATTTTTAATAATGTTTTTGGTCATATCTTAAAGTACTTTCCCGTTTAACGAATAAAGACTTTACTGTTACATAAATGACCTCCCTAAATTCCATATTTCAACACATTTCCTCATTCAAATAAGTTGTACAAATAAATGCAGCCACATTGTCTTTCTCCTTTCTTCCTATGATGCTTTTAGTTCATCCTCATTCTCGCAATGGCTGGAACATTAGTCAGAAATTTGAAAACTTTCTTATTGACTGCCACTATGTCTATCATGGACTCAAAAATGAGTCTTTGGCTATGAGCTTTTATATAATCACAATCTACCCCTTAAAATCAAAGGCAACTATTCCATTTCTAGGTGCCAGCAGGAAAAACAAACGAATATATGTATTATAGTATTTCTGGCATTTTAGAGTCTTTACAAAATGCTACTCCTCTTTAATAAGAAATGGCCTTTCAGCTGCTTTTGAAATACTCAGTTCATTACTTTTTAGTTTACTTATTTGGGTCTTAGATGATTGAATGTCATTAGAACAATTTTCTTGGTAATGAAAGGACTTGGTATGAATCTGTTGCCTTTCATGCTTCCTGATGTGTTAGGCCCACAATAACGTTGGTTACATTGATTTTGAGATTGTCAGCAATCCACGGTGGTTTTTGTTTAGAAAATTATTACCAATCTACTGCTTGGCTAGCAAATGTATTTCATTTGAATTTCACTCATGTCATGTCTCAACAGTGAATGTGCTAGTGAGTTTTTATGACAGTGTATATATAAGGAACATTTCTTAATCCAATGAAGATAGATCAAGGTATTTTTTCAGAGAAATGTCTTGCTCAACCCAGTCTGCTTTTGGGAGAATGTCGTCAACTCTTCTCTGATGTAAAACTTTTTTTTTTTTTTTTAGGTACCACTGTAGCACTTATTATTCTTGCTTTGGGATTTCTGCTATCAGCCCAGGTTTCTCCACCCATCACTCTTAAACCAGTAGCTCCTTTAGGTCAGAACACTACTTGCACGAGATACAGGTGAGATTTTATAATGGTCCCCTTCCTTAACCTAATTCTAGTAACTTTTTTTGTTTGTTTATAACTTTCCTAAAATAGAAGAGATGAATAGGAATTCACTGGGTATCCAGACTTAACGGTGGAAGAGAAAAAAGTGGGAAAGATGTTGGGTGGGGGGGATCACCAGGAAAAGAAACAACATCTATTAATAGCATGTGCAAAGGCAGGCTTAAGGAAGAGTGAATTATTAGATACAATCTTGGTGGTGTTTTTTCTGGAAATTGAAAGTGTAGACTGATACAGAATCTAAGCAGAAGAACTGAAAAACTATTTTATGTCACATATGACTCAGTGACATCTACATTTGAGGTTAAATAAAGAACTTTAATTAGTAATTAAACTTTTCCATGATGTACATACCTGATACAGTTGATTGTCATCTGGATATTCTAACAGTTACCTTTACTGTGTTCCACAGGTATTCCTTTATTCATTTAAGCAGAAAAGAATTTCTCCTCTCACTGCTAGGGTTCTTCCAGAACGTTAGAAAGTGGGAAAAGGTGGTAGAAGAGGGTGCTTTAATGGCCAGCTGCAGGTTTAAGAACTTATTAAGTTTAATAGTATACCCTGTGTGATAGCTAGATAGATAGATAGATAGATGGAGAAATGAATGGATGGATACATGGGCAGACAGATGGACTAAAGAATGCACATGTGAATTAATTAAGAATTGAAGGATTGAACAGAGTCTTTGATCAATTTGTCAGTAGAGTTTCAAAGTTTTTAACTTCATTTTAGTGTTGGAAAGGCTAGCAACCCTTTTAAAATACATGGCTAGAATAGCTTTAAAAACAAAAAATGATATTCCTTCAGCATCAGTTAAACAGACACAAGCCTCAAATCAGTGGTAAGTGATTTATTAAGTTAGGTACTCGTATGTGAAATTAAAACATTACATTGATACACTGGATTCCACTTGGGATCTCTTGGAGCTTCTTACTGAACAGAATTTATAGTGCCTTCTTACAGCAATGAGGAGACATGTATTATTAAGCCTTTCTGGTTGCAAATTGTGATATCTTTTTGCCTTTGGAAATGGACAGTTAACAACTCCTCCTTTCTCTCACTAAAAGTTTATGTATATATTGCTTAACTGTTTTTTGAACATTCATTATGTTATAAAGAAGATTTAAAGGTGTCTTAAAAGAAGTTAACCTTAGACTGTTTCTAGATGTAGTGATTTTTGCTTTCTTTGGACATCCCACCTCAAGTGCTAGAAAGACGATAGACCATTGCCAGACTTCTTCTACTTTTGTTTTTCTTGACATATATTTTGAGTAAAATATTTTAAAATTATTTTTAAAATTGCTGTTTGAGCAACATAGCTTCCTAGATCTGATGTCTGATTTAGATGTAACAATTTAGATTCAGAATAAGACGGATAAACTGTCAGATCAACTAAAGGCAGGCAGAGAGTATGGGAAAAAATGTTTATGAAAATCTGATACAGGAAATAAATAACTAACTTTTTAATGCTTTACATAATGAAATAGTTTTCCTGACATTGACTTTTAAAGTTTAAATAAAAATATTTATTGCTCTAGTAGAGTTCATTTCGTAGCAGCTTATGATCATCAATCTGTCTATTACTCCTCCTGATCCTCCTAAAGTATTATCATCTATCTATCTATTATTTCAATGTAGAACTGTGGTGAAGTACGAGAAGTGATAGACCCTAATTTTATTTTTATCACAAAGATAGGCAGCAATTGTTGAAAACAACCAAATTTTAGATGTCCTCTGGGAGTCGCTGAGTATGCAAAGCCATTATTATTGTGTGCTTTCTTTCAAAGTAACATATTAGGCTTTGTGGGAATTTGACAGTATCTATTTATAGTCTGAATGATGTTACAAAATATAGCTGCAGTCTCCTTACTGATTTTGTTGTTGCTGTTGTTGAAACTGTCTATACACATTTCCCCTCTAAGGTAAACATGAAACATACACTATATAGACATACATGAAAGTTAACAGAGTAAATCCTAAGAGTTCTCATCACAAAAAATTTCATTTTATATCTATATGAGATGATGGATCTTTACTAAACTTACTTTGATAATCATTTCATGATGTATTATATAAGTCACATCATTATGCTGTATGTCAATTATATGTCAATAAACAGGAAAATTTTTTAAAAGCAAAATAAACATGAAACTATCATGTTTGTCTTACTTTAGGCTGAGTTGTATTCATACTGAAGTACAGGTGATACGCTTTCCTCCTGGAATGATCGTGTAGGAAAATTGAACAAAGAAAACAGTTTTAAAGAGAGAGTTGGTTTAATATCTGACTTAAGACCATTGTATACTATTAGTAGGAGTGTAAACTTTTCTCTGTTTTGGAAAGTAGTACACTTTTGCTGAATAAAAGTTAATTGCATAGGCCCCCTTTAGTCAGCACCTCCATTTGTAGAAATCTGTACACTACAGTGATGAGCACGTAATGCATTCTGACAAGGGGGTCCTCACTTTGATTCAATAAATTTAATAAATATTGATTGTGTAGCAGCACTAGTAAGGTTAGAACCAAAAGTATTGTAGGTTGGAACTTAACAATGACCTTGGACCCAAGATATTGACTACCCTAAATAATTTCTTAATAAGAATTTTACCCTTTTAGAATTTTAGAATTTACCCTCTTTAGAAGATTTTAACTTTTTAGTTGATGATATTTTTATTTATTCCAAGTCCTTATTAACCAAATGTAATAAAGAACATCTTTCAAATCTGCTTTCTTGTAGCTAAACTGTGTATAAAGATAAAGATGGGTGCCATTAACCATAGAAAATATGTAGCCACCTGAATAAAAGCTGTCACAGCGTACCAACTAAGGCTGGGAGAAATAACTCTCTTAGGGGTATCATTTGAATCATGTGTCTGTATGTGTAGGCACATGCGTACTCCTAATAATGGCCTTTAGCGCCATGCTCTCAAATTACTAATTAAACATTTTCTCATGACAGCTATCCAAGCTTTGAGGAAGAAAAGCCTTACCTGGGTAACCCTTCCCTCATATATTTGACATATTATTATTTATAAGTATGATCTCAGTCTATTCAAATCACTATCATAAAATCCTTCAAAGTAGATAGATATTTCCTAAAGAGTACAGTTGTGGAATTACGAGGTACCCTTGCCCTGGGGCTTTCATCACATGTGTACTCATTCATGCATTCCTGCATGCACGCTTTTGAAAAATATTTTGGAGTACCTACTCATAGGATTATAGCAAGGATGAATTAATATATAAAAAGCACCTAAAACAGTGCTCAGCACATAATAAACACTCCATAAATATTAGAGGCATTATTATAATTACTAGAGCCTATAATAGGAGATGAGAGTGTGATGATGGGTCGAAGTCTTTCCTGTATTTTAAAGAAGATGATCCTGAAGCTAGGATGTTTGAACTGAGCTCTGAAAGGGGAAGAGGAACATTGCCAGGCATGAGAATCCGCAGGTATATAGAGACCCTACAAAGAACTTGGCAATTAAAAGAAGGCTGGAGTTCCCATAGGGGCTCAGAGGAAACAAATCTGACTAGTATCCATGAGGGTGTAGGTTCGATACCTGGCCTTGCTCAGTGGGTTAAGGATCCAGCGTTGCCGTGAGCTGTGGTGTAGGTTGCAGATGCAGCACCGATCTGGCATTGCTGTGGCTGTGGCATAGCCCAGCAGCTACAGCTCCGTTTTGACCCCTGTCCTGGACCCTCCATATGCCCTAAAAAGACAAAAAATAATAATAATAAAAATAAATAAAAGAAGGCTAATGAGGCTAGAAAAGAATAAGGTAAGGCTCTTCAGGCAGGCCAGAGCCAGAGCATGCAGAACGCCCGAGGCTATGTAAAAGATTATGCTTTCAGTCCAGAGATGAACCCACTGAGGAGTTTTAGGTAGGGTATTGACCAGATTTCTTTTTAAAATTCTCTCTCTGGAGCACAGAGGGCATATGTTGTTAGACAAAGACTGGTTATTAGAATTGTCTGTGAGACAGATGATAATTGCCTGGACTATGGTGGTAATATTCAAGATAAACAGGTAGACAGATTCTCAATATATCTAAGAGAGAAATATGAACAGATATTAAAAATGAATAATTGATTAACTTTGCACAACCAAGTAGAATAGATCATGGAAATGAGTTGGGGTAACTGAATGAGGCCATTGCTATACTTTAGTAGAAATTGACAAAAGGGACTTAGTCTCTAATTCACTGCTCTTTTTCCCATTAATATTTTTTGACTGAGAGTCTTACCAGAAATCATCCTAGGAGGTATTTTAAAATACCCACCGCTCACTCCTACAGGTCTGCCTCCCCAGGACAGTGGGGCTAGGCGATTCCAGTATATCTTCCATTAAGAACCACTACCAAGATACTTATATCACAACAAAACAAAGGGTGGGGGAATAAAATGTATACATGTAAGTGTAACTTGGTCCCCATGCTGCACAGCGAAACAAAAATAAATAAATAAAATAAAATAAAAAAGGAGTTCCCGTCATGGCTCAGTGGTTAACAAATCCAACTAGGAACCATGAGGTTGTGGGTTCGATCCCTGGCCTTGCTCAGTGGGTTAAGGATCTGGCGTTGCTGTGAGCTGTGGTGTAGGTCACAGATGAGGCTCGGATCCCGAGTTGCTGTGGCCCTGGCGTAGGCTGGCAGCTATAGCTCCGATTAGACCCCTAGCCTGGGAACCTGCATATGCCGCAGGAGCAGCCCTAGAAAAGGCAAAAAGACTAAAAATGAATAAATAAACAGTATTTTTTTAAAAAAGAACCACTACCAAGGCTTTGATATTTTTTAACTGCCAGCTTTCATTCATTGCTTTTTTTTCTTCTAGAACATTATTAAGCCAAGAGTACAGAATAAGCAATGTGATTCTTTTTCTATTGAGTAATATCTTCATGTTTCCTTCTGTAAATGAAGTTTCTAAACATTCAAGTTGACAAACTGTAGCTTCAACTATAGACCTCCCTGTGGTGGTGACACTTGTTTTGAGAAACAGTATACCCCTAATTAAGTATGATTAGTCTCTTCAAAGTTCATTTATAATAAAAATAAATTTGCATTCATTTTTTTCTTTCACTAAACTTTTGTGATTTAGCACACTTCGTTGATATTACCACTATAAGACTGTTAGATTCAATCATAAAACTTTTATGCAATCTTAGAAATGTGCAGAAATCCTGTTAAGCCCCTATTTTTCCCCAGTATTTGCCATCCTGCTGACTGATAATGTGCTTGTTTCCAGTAACTTTTAGCAACTTGGCAATGAATATAGAGTTATACTATGAATGAGACTTTTATTTTTGTCGCATTTTGTGTTCTACTTACTGATTTCCTTTAAAATATTTTAATTTGGGTGGCCTGATGGGTGCAGGCTAGTAGGCCTTGAAGTTATAATAAATAAAACTACAGAAGAAAATATGCTTTATCAGATAAAGATAAGTGTAATTAAATTGGTTGAAAGGGAAAGTGAGATTTGAAACAAAAAGCTCTATAACCTTATCATGCGCCGTTATCTCCAAATAATTGTTCATGTCTTTTGCTAGCACTTAAATACTGAGTATTGAATTTGACGTCTAGGTAGGATGGTGGCCTACATTCTTAGAGGAGGTTGGCCACTTATGGGACATATTCATTGAGTTCTTCATGACCTTTATGTCTTGATGTCTTTTGGCCAAGGACCTACAAAGGCCCCACAAAATGGCTAAAAAGATCCCTTACTCAAGCTTTATTTGTTTTCCACAGTCAGGAAGTGCTTCTTGGGAAGCCTCAAAGACAAAAAAATAAGGCTTTTTAGTTAAAGTTTGCAAAGAGAGAAGAAAGAACATTCCAGGAAGAAAGAACATCATGTGTACAGCCCTAAACCAGGAGTGTGGCTTCTTCAGAGAACTTACCAATGAGTCTGAGTTACAGAAAACAAGCAAGAGAATGGCACAAAGATAGACAGGATGGCAGGCCAGTGACAGACCATGCTGGGATCTCATAAATTGTGAGAATTGTAGACATCAGCATAGAGTACTTAAGAAGCCTTTGAAGGATCATGGATAATCAGATTTGTGTTTTTAAAAGGTCACTCTGGCTGCAGAATGGAGAATTGACTGGAGAAGGACAAAGGGTGGTAAAGGGAGATGAGATAAAAGAAAACAGTAACCTAGGGACGAAATAATACAGCCTTGACAGTGGTAGTGAAGACTCAAGAGATCTTTTGCTTTATTTAGGACCACACCTATGGCATATGGAGGTTCCCAGGCTAGGGGTCAAACCAGAGCTGTGGCTGCTGGCCTACGCCACAGCCACAGCAATGCACGATCCAAGCCGCATCTGCAGCCTACACCATAGCTCACAGCAACGCCAGATCCTTAACGCACTGAGCAAGGCCAGGGATTGAACCTGCGTCTTCGTGGATGCTAGTCAGATTCGTTAACCACTGAGTCACTACGGGAACTCCTCAAGAGATTTTGGCGGGAAGTAATAAGGCTGGGTGACTGGATGGAAGACATGCAAGAACGAATGTTACAAGTGGTTAGGCTAGTGCTCAGTTCAGAGGAGTCTGGGGATCTGAAATTTCACTGTAGCCCACGTCTTAGAACACAGGTTCAAGGATGTAAGTCAGGAGACCCTTTCCCCAGCTTTCCAATGAAATACAGCAATCCTATAATGATAACAGCATTTGCTGTCACTCACACTTTTATTTGAAATGTCATTTTTAATCTTTAACTCAGAAGAGTTCTGAGAAAAGCTCTTCTCAACTTACCCATTTAGGTCTGAAGTTAACACAAAAAGGTGATGGGGGGAAAAAACATGTATCTCTGATAACTTATAAGGACCTGTATTTCTTTTTCTTTCTTTCTTTCTTTGCTGTTTTGTTGTTGTTGTTTGTTTTGGGGTTTTTTTTGTTTTTTGTTTGTTTGTTTGTTTTTGTCTTTTCAGGCCATGCCTGTGGCATATGGAAGTTCCCAGGCTAGGGGCTGAATCACAGCCACAACTGCTGGCCCATGCCATAGCCACAGCAATGCCAGATCCGAGCTGCGTCTGAGATCTACACCACAGCTCACAGCAACACCAGGGATCAAACCCACATCTTCATGGATACTGGTTGGGTTTGTTTCCACTAAGCCACAAGGGGAATTCCAGGACCTATATTTCTTATTCCAGAATTCTGATTATGACAATGAATAAGTAAAAGCAACCTGGAATTTTGTTCCCATTTCAAGTCAGTCCACTGTAGAGTATCATCCCTGTTTTGTCCTAAGTAAACAAAAGGAATACATTTATCTAGTGCTGGGAATAGACTATAATCATACCCACTCCTTATTTTATTATAAGAAAATTTTATGAGTAAAATAAGCACCAGATAAGATTTCTAAAATCTTAACTGTTCTCTAAGTTTAAATAAATTGAAGATCGCCTTGTTGTAAATCATGATATTGAACAAATGATGAAAACATGTAAACATTCTTGTTTGTTAAGTGGAAGTATTTTCCATCATGTTGTAAAACATGTTATATAGCTCAATATTTTCCTTGTTGGGGGCTGAAAAATGCCTGTTGCTGTGGACCAACCATTTTGGTGTTGTTTTTTTTTTTTTTTTAAGTATAGCAACTTGGTTAAAAGAGTCTTTACTGTGAAGTTAATTTTGGAAACTGTTGTTTTGGTTGGCTGGGTGGTTTGGTGAGTGAATGGATGGATGGGTGGTTTTGAAAGAAGGTAGGTGATGCTGGCTAATAATTTTTATTATAGAATTTATACATATGTGCTAGAAATTTTGGCAACACTTGTGTTGCTGTGAGATCGTTGATGATTTAAGAAGCTTCCAAACTTTATTTTTTTTCCAAGTGCTTTGCCTTCATTTCTAGCCGTGCCCACAGCATGATTAGTGTTACCGCTTGCAGGCTTGCTAGCAGACACAGTAGTATAGGCCTGAAGATCTCTGGGCATACAGCAAGTCCTAAGTCATTCAGGTACTTCAATTAATTTTTGAGATTGTCACATGGTTGTAGTAACAGCAATGTTTTCCTAATATAAGCGAGTAAATAAACAAAAAATGATAGTATGATGCATGCTTCTTGGACCACAACATCTGGGTTATATGGTAAATAAATCAGAAGGCTAGAAAAATGAAATCATGTATCCTAAACAATGTTTTTGGTTTGTTTGTCTGTTTTGTCTTTTTGCCATTTCTTGGGCCGCTCCCGCAGCACATGGAGGTTCCCAGACTAGGGGTCGAATCGGAGCTGTAGCCACAGGCCTACGCCAGAGCCACAGCAACACGGGATCCGAGCCGCATCTGCAACCTACACCACAGCTCACGGCAACGCCGGATCGTTAACCCACTGAGCAAGGGCAGGGACCGAACCCGCAACCTCATGGTTCCTCGTCGGATTCGTTAACCACTGAGCCACAACAGGAACTCCATAAACAATGTGTTTTTAGAGCAAACAATCAGCAATTGATTCTATACAGTTTAGCAAATCAAAGAATACAGCACTTTAGGAAAATATTTATACACATTTGTAGTAGATTTATTCATTTAATAAACGTTTTTAAGACCTGCAATACATCAGGGGATATTAAGATTAAAGATTAAAAATGGGGGAACCTTTCCCCACATGAAGCTTGCAGCTAGAAGGGAGAATGATACCAATAAATAATTGCAAAGCAGTGTGATGAAGGCTGATAGATGTATCAGAGCTTGCCAGGGTATGAGTCTCCTGGGGCCATCACAGAAGACTTCACACATGAGACTTCTCAACCATAACATTATTCTGGACCCCTTCTTAGATTAATGCTTTTAACAGCATAAAATAAATTATGTAGGAGGACAAAGGAAATCAATTATTTTGAAATATGGTTGCCAAATTATTTTTATAATAAACTTATTATATAGTAATCCATGCACTTCTTTATTAAGATATTAAATAACAGATCTAGTGCAGGGCTAGTATCATAGTTTTAAAACCATGATGAATGTAAACGGTGTTTTGAAGTTTCTGCAACTACTGTAATAGGACATAAAAAAAAGTATGTGATTTCTATTATCCTCAGTAGTTTATTGCCTAATTTCATAATTGAAGGAAATGCTAAATGTGAGTAAAAGGTTAATGAAATACAGATACAATTTCTTTTTCTCATCTGAGTTTACGGGTTCTATGTTAAGAACCTCTCCTGCAGGAATGAGCTAGGTCTAGGTCTTCAAGGGTAAATGGGAGGGTCTCAGGCCAGTGAAAGTGGAGGAGGCTCCCGGGGCATGAGAGCAATCAGTGCGAAGACAGAGACATGAAACGGATTTGCACTTCAGGAAATTATCAAGTTTGTTTCCACTAAGGAAGGGGGTACCAGACACAAGATGAGGCAGAAGGAAAGGTAGGGCCTTATCTGCTAGGTCAAGAGAGGTGGTAGAGGGAAACTCTTCAGCAGCACCAGGCAGGGAGTGACATGATTGAATGTGAGCTTTCTAAAGGGTTTTCTGCATGATTTGGGGGCATACCTTGGAGAGAGGAGACTCTGGTGGCCCCCCAAAAAAACCACAAGAGTCTGAAGTTGTTGCAAGATGATGAGTGCGAGAGCAAGGCTGTCTGTGGAGCCGTGATTAGGAGTAAACTGCTTTAGTGTTTAAGAGAG
The DNA here is from genome assembly GCF_054392235.1 of Sus scrofa. Lineage (NCBI taxonomy): Eukaryota > Metazoa > Chordata > Mammalia > Artiodactyla > Suidae > Sus > Sus scrofa. The sequence continues at coordinate 78,378,055 of NC_139387.1, read as the reverse complement.
AGGATTAGGGCTCTGGGGGGCAGCCCTGTGGCTGCAGTGTACCAGCTCCAGCAGCTCTTTTACCCAGGGAGAAACCAAGCGAGCACTTGGAAAGTTGGAGAACTCAGCTTTATTATGCCAGCGGGCTCAGAGGAAATTGCTCTCTGGAGTCTGAATCCCGAAGAAGGGTTTCATAAGGGTTTTGTGGGCTGGTTCTTCCAGATCTGTGCTTGGCGGACCAGAGTGAGGACTGGCTAAGTAGTAGATATGGAAGCAAGTTTACAGAAGCAGATGTGTGGGGGAGGGGTGGTTGGGGCAGTTGGCGGGACTTTGTTTAGTCATCAGGGCCAGGGTGTCTCCTTTCTACCTTTTTATCGGGGCATTTTGTCCTATAACTCCAAGTGATATGCTAAGGAAGATAGATAGGCCGTTAACTCCAAGCATGGTTTTTATTTTCAAATTTCTGGAGTTCCCATTGTGGTGCAGAGGAAATGAATCCGACTAGGAACCATGAGGTTGCGTGTTTGATCCTTGGCCTCGCTTAGTGGGTTAAGGATTTGGCATTTCTGTGAGTCAGCTTGGATCTGACGTTGCTGTGGCTGTGGCGTAGGCCGGCAGCTGGGTCTAGCTCCCATTAGACCCCTAGCCTGGGAACCTCCATATGCCACAGGTGCAGCCCTAAAAAGCAAAAAAAAGAAAAAGAAAAAAAAGAAAAATAATAATAATAGTTTCTGTCAACTAATTCCTTACTGTATGGAGGCATCATTGCACATTCTTTTTAGTTATCACGTATTATCCTTAAACTTCCCTAAGAGGAGGATATGGTGTTCTCATTTTACAGATAAGAATATAAGGCTCAGAGAATTTATAACCTGCCTAGGGTGCTGTATGTAACTGGTAGGCTCAAGAGCTCCTTTGTTCCCTCCACCTGCCCCTCAGAGTCCAACCCATGGCCTTCTCTTTGAACATGTATCAATACTTCCCAAACTCTTTTAAGAATTCCAAAGAGATGCTAAGTATCAGTTACCCGAGAAGAAGGGGAAGAGTTTGAAGATTTACATATTGAAATGCCAGGTATTTAAATACAAATCAAGTACCAAATAATGAAAATCGTTAAAACCAAAGACACCCTAAGGAAATTCAAACACCCCCCCCCCCACCACTAAATGTGCCATTTACTTGAACTAACATGAAAACTCTTTTGGAGATGTTCACAAGCCAAGGTTCATTAGGTAATAGAGTTGAGATGCTGGGTTCATGCATAGACTCCTAAACAATTTTAAGAAGTTACAAGCTTATATTCTTTTTTTTTTTTTTTTTGGTCTTTTTTTGCTATTTCTTTGGGCCGCTCCTGCAGCATATGGAGGTTCTCAGGCTAGGGGTCGAATCGGAGCTGTAGCCACCGGCCTACGCCAGAGCCACAGCAACGCGGGATCCGAGCCGCGTCTGCAACCTACACCACAGCTCACGGCAATGCCGGATCGTTAACCCACTGAGCAAGGGCAGGGACCGAACCCGCAACCTCATGGTTCCTAGTTGGATTCGTTAACCACTGCACCACGACGGGAACTCCAGAAGCTTATATTCTTTAAAATTGCTTCCAATCACTCTTAGAAACTCTGACCCTGGCGAAATAGGAGATACCTTGATATATTGCTCTATTGACCTGACTAAAGCCCTTCCTGACTTCTGGGAGAATCATTTATGAACATAAAATGATACTCAACTTAGAAGTGTAAGGACCAGGTTTATAAATCCCTACCCTAGGATCTTGTCAAAATTGGAGATGACTCCCTTCATTATTCTGGGCTTCCTTTTGATTCTTTTTAAAAAGAAATAAGTTAAAAAATTGACAGAACACTGTAAGCCAGCTACAATGGAAAAAGTAAAAATCATTATAAAACCTAAAAAAAAAAATAAGTTAGAAGTTTTGGGACATGACCAAGAAATCAATCCTTGAGACAGTGTACTATAACCACTGTTCTCTTTCCAAGATAACGTAGACGACAGCCTTCTGCTGTTCAGTGAGATTTCTTGATTTTCCAGACAGGATGTCTGGTTCCGGACCCCCACAGAGGGAGACGGTATTCACAGAGGCAATTCCTATAACTGAACACCATTCTTTGGGCACATAACTAGGCAGCTACTTCAAGTGGGCAAGATGGTCTGACCCTTTTATTACCTCCTAAGAAAAAATGCTTGATGGGGCCATGGTCAGCTGTAGGTCGTTTATCTTCTTTCAGGCGCATTCACTGTGTGCTTTTTTTGTCTAAAGGACTTCCTTAAAGTGCTCTTTTTTCTCTAAAGCAGCTCTAAAACATCCAATAAGACAGTAATTTCTTGACACAGATTGTACACACAAATGGTGCAGTATTTTAAGTTCTATTTGTTGCACTCCGGTGTGTGTGAATTTTAGCCTGACTTACCCAAGAACAAATGATTAGAGACACAGTTTGTGTGGTGATGTTAAAAGGTCTTTATTCACATGAAAGAGTAATTTGACCAGAATATCCCAGAGCAGTTTTAGAGACCGTTCATTTTTATTTCTCTCCTGTGGACTAGGTTATTTCCCATGAAAATATTAACTGGTGCGACTGCGTGTTTGATCGAAGCACTATGATTTATCAAGCCACTTGTTTTATACAAACTTTGTAACAAGTACTATTAATATCAACCCTCTGCATCTTACCTTACCCAGATGCACACACCCAGTTTTTATAGTCCTTTCTATACCATGTTTCCCCTGTAATTGTAAATAGATTCCATAACATCTTTCAACAGTCCATTGTTCTGAGATGACAGCGTATACAAGGTATGTAAGACCATTTTCCTCCCCAGGAAAGTTTCAGTTTGTGGAAGAGGAAGATGCTTTTATACAATTGCCTATAATCTGTATTTTAACACAGAGGTAAAGAATATTCTTCTTTGGTTCCTGACACAGTGAAATAGATGATTCTGTCCCTTTTGGAAGGTAACTTGAAAATTTATTTTAAACCGTTGAGGAGTGCTTAAGTTGCAGTGATCAATGACTCAAAGCTCAGCATATCTTGAGTATTACTAGGTAGCTGATAATAGAAATGTGTTCTTTATTCCTCTGCTTTTCAAAACTTGATACATCTAGAATAACTGGCAGTTTTCTTCATGTGCATCTAAATTACATAGTTATCAGTTTTCCTAGAAACCTGTTACTTCTTGGCAGTTGGCATTGATGATTATGTCAATGCTGCGGTACAGACTTTTTTGAAATGATATTGTACATTTCAGCCAACTTGCAGGTAGCTAAAAAGTCTCCACTCAACTGAGATTGAAAAATGCTACTCCTTTTTATAATTGTCAGTGTCATAAAGTCATTGCCAATAGCCCAGAGGAGAGTCAGAATTTAATTTTTTAAGCTTATTTTCCTTTGTTTGATTTTTTTATTTTTACATCCTAAACCCATACTGGTTAGTCTGTATTAGGAATAAAAACTGTTTCATTGAGAGAACTTATTAGTATTTTCTTGTTCGCCCATTTCGAAAGCAAAGGAAATCTTTATTTAAATTGAGTAGTGTTTATATAATGCTTCACTCTGTGGGGCCTGAATATTTAGTTCTCCCTGATTTTTCATTTTTATCTTTGTAAGTTTGATATGTGGCTATGTCAACTAGATGTCTTCATAGAAGTTTACTGTAAGATAAGAAAGCTTTGAAATTTGAAATGTAAGATAATAATTTATCCCTCAAAACAAATCTTGGCCTGTGTAATCAAATTCAGCAAATTCCTCATTCATATATGCTGCACAATTGTGTATTGTACTGTGGGTAAAAACCACAAATAAATGAACATAAATTCTTGGCAGTTAGTATGTACTAATGTTTACACAGACATAATTATTTGTTAACTTTATTTTCATCTTTCATATTATATAAGTGTGTGCTGTGTTGGCTTGCTATAAATTATAAGAAAAAACTTAGGAAGCATAAACAGGCTAAATTAATATCACTGTTTTATGTCTTGCATACTTGCAAGATATAAAGCGTAAGTGCCATTCTCAGTTCAAGTGCAGGAGAAATACCAGAGAGGTATTGTGCTTTTTAAAGTATCTATGCTGCTAATGCTAGGCATTAGATTGTTGACAAATACATCAGTGCAGTAGAGGAAGTCGGTATTTTAAAGAGACGTTCATCCAATTATATTTTAAAGTAAGAACTTGCTATTTTGGAAGACTTCCCAAAACTGGGCAACAAGGAACTGGTTGGAGTTAGATGGAATGAGCAGAGGAAGACCGCATTCCAGACAGAGGGAATAGCGTGTGTACAGAAACAGGAGGACTCTCGCTATTTTCTAGAAACTGCAAGCACCGGATACTCTCTAGTTTCAATGCTCGATTTCACAAAATCCGAATTTTCCACTTCATTGAACTATTGCCTTATATGCATAATTTTTTGGAAATGTTCTGACGCACAATAACTTTAATCTCTGGGGTTGGGGGCACCGGCAGGTAAGAGAAGAGGCCAAACCATGGAAGGGGGTTCTGAGCATTCTTTAAAAAGTGCTTACACTGGGCTTACCAGCGCGGCATCGGTTTTCCAATTCAGAGGGTCCACACCCGCCTCCTGGCCCTTTTTGCTTTCTTTCCAAGCAGAGGGGGCTTGCTTGTCAGTCGGGGTCAGTGTCACCACTGAGCATCCATCCCCACCACCCCGCCCCAAATCACCATCCCATCCCCTGCCTCCCTTAGGGAGCTTCACTAGAGGGCGCCTGCGCGTCACTAGGTGTTTGCGGTGAACGGCCAAGGCCCCTGCCCCCGTCCGCGGTGGTCTCCGTTGTGAGAACCTGATTGGGAGAATGGAGACTCCCCACTCCACAGCCCCCACCAGCCCTGACAGCACCGGCTCCAGGTGTCTGTCACAGACTAGCTCAGAAGTTCAAAGGGCAGGGGCTTTCCAGCCATCTTTCCCTATGGCAGAACAAGAGGCCTGGAAAGAAGACACTGGATCCATGCACCTGGCTCCTGGGGAAGGCTCCTTGGTAGCTCCTCCATGACCCATATCCCACTCTTTCAGATGTTGCAGTTCAGGCAAATTTTCAGAAATAAGATGCTGCCTGTAGTTCCATTTAGGAAAAATGTGGTGAGCTATGAACAGAAGTAGGAAATGGCAAAAAAAAATTAGTCCGAAGAGACTGTTGGGAATGTAAAGTATAAGAAGTCATGTGTAGGAGCTCCCACTGTGATGCAGTGGGTTAAGGATCCAGGGTTGTCTCTGAGGTAGAGTGGGTTCAATTCTCAGCCCTGAGCAGTGGATTAAGGGATCTGGGGTTGCCGGGTCTGTGGCAGTAGGCTCAGGTTCGATTCCTGGTCCAGGAACTTCCATATACGGGGGGTGCCATGAAAAAAATTATGGAAAGAAGTCATGTGGAAAGGCAATAAGGCTTTTGCACTCTCCCATTTAAAAAAAAAATTATGTGAAGTTATTAAGACTATCCTTATCAGATTTGTGTTTAAAAAGATCACACAGGCAGCAAAGCGGAGATGGGAGAAGGGCCAACCTTTGAGTCTAAATTGAGACCTGAAATGAAGGGACTGGGCTCTTGTCAGGTTTTCAGAGTCTGGAAAGACTTGTAATGTTATTTACAAGTTAAGGTTAATATTGCTTAACTGCCCAGTTTTTGTGGCTTGTCTTCCCAAATGGGAATTTGTAACTTGAAAGCAGGATTAATATTTCCTCCTTTTTTCCCTTGTTTTCTTGTTTTTTTTCCTCTCTGCTTTCTTCCTTATAAACCTAGCAACTAGAGTCATAGCTTATATAATGTATTTGTTTATTGACTCAAACAGTGCTGAGACTGATGTGTACCTGACTATGGTGTTGACCTGTATTTTTCCTCCATAACAGCAATAATTGCACAAAATGATTTAAAATGCAGTAAGACATGTTTCTGTCCCTCTTATGTCTACCTCAGTTAATCGAAGGTTTTCAAACAAGTTACTTGAAGGACCCTGTGAATGGCTTCAAGCCTGGTGATACACTGATAATGCTTTATTTCCATTTCATTGGATTCTTGGACTTGGTTTTCAGCATTTGTTTATTTTTGTCCTGATAAACTCAATCTGAATTGAGCTAGCAGGGAAAACGTGGAAAGACACAAGAATCTAAAGATTTTAAACTGCAGGATTAAAATAAAATTATATATATTATTAAAAAAATAGAAGAAAAATACCCCTTTGAGAGAATATTAATGAAAAAGAGAGAGTATTGAAATCTAACCAGGAAAAAAAAAAGAGAATAGCCATATAATTCTGCAAGTAACTTAGAATGTACAAGATCTTTGAAGATTAAAGTATGAAAAGATAAAAGTAACAAATTGAACATACACCGGAAAAAGCTAAAAAATTTACACATAAATGAAATTCAAATAAACATGAATTTTTGAGACTCTGATAGAGACACACTTGGTAATTATTCTGTCAGAGAGAAATTGGAGCAACAGAAATTGTAGCACTAAAAAAAGAAGCTTAATTGCTCCATTACCCTATAAGGAAGCGTCATCACAAAGGAACAGTTTACCACCTCAGTCAGAGAGGGGCCGAGGTAGGAGAGAGGCAGTCCTGAGCACCTCAAAGAGCAGGGTCACAATGCAGAATAACCTTGACAAGCCCGAGCTTGTCTTACAAAGCAGAGGCCAGCAGTGGGGGCTCAGCCATTTGGGGATGAGTGTGATTAATGGGGTGAAACATGAACTCTCTGAGACTTTTAGGTCACCTTTCATGGTGTCCTAGTAACTTGAAGGCGCCAGCGAGTGTGCGTGGTGAATGCTTCATTCACAGTCGGCATTGACAGCTCACTTGGAAGACCCCAGATTATGAATTTGCCATCATAACTCCTCAGAGACAGGGATCTTTTCCCCCACTTATTATTCTTTCATTTGTCCTACATTACCGACCATTTACCAAGTGTCGTACCAGCTGTTAAGAAACAAAACACAAAATATAGCTCCTTATCAGGAGCTGGCAGTATCTTGGAATGGCATTTATTTATTTATTTATTTATTTATTTATTTATTTGGCAGCATCTGCACCATATACAAGTTCCTGGGCTCAGGGTCAAATTGGAGCTGCACCTTCTGGCCTATACCACAGCCACAACAATGCCAAGTCCGACCCACATCTGCAACTTAAGCTGCAGCTTGTGGTGACTCGGGTTCCTTAATCCACTGAGTGAGGCCAGGGATCAAACCCACATCCTCATGGATACTAGTCTGGTTCTTAACCCACTGAGCCACAGCAGGAAATCTGGAATGGCTTTTAATTACATTTTAAACCCTAACTCAAGTCTCATATCTTCAGAGAAATGTTGAGCCTTGAGAAGAAGCTGGATATTTCAGAATATATTTATAAATGAGCAAAAGTATGTTTTAAGCATTTGAATAAATATTCTTCTGTCAGTTGGGAATTGTAGCTAGCAGGAGAACCCAGAATAACTGGCTTAAACAAGAAGGGCATTTTTTTCTTGCTTACGTTAAGATAAATTCAAAGATAAGGAGTTGGGAGCGATTATGCTTGACCTAGTCCTCTAGGCACCTGTCTTTTTTGCTGTGCCCATGTAAGTATTCTTCACAAGTTCATGGGGAGGGTCTTTATAGAGCCACACCCTTGGCACATCAGTGTTAAATACAAATACAACCACAAATATGTTTTAAAAGGCTATAGTTCCCTCGTGGCCTATTGGTTAAGGATTCAGCATTGTGACAGCTATGGCTTGGGTTTGATCCTTGGCCCAGGAACTTCCACACACTGCAGCCATAGCCAAATAAATATAAATAAAAACTTTTTTTAAGAAAAAAATACTTATGTAAAAGAGTCTTCAAATGGTAATGATGAGCCCCAAACAAAACTGTTCTTACATTATTTTTATTTATTATTATTTTAGTAAAACTTTGTGATCTACATATAAAGTATGTATCAACAAAATAGTGATCAGTGGAGTGCCTGTTATGCCTCAGCAGGTTAAGGACCCTACATTGTCTCTAAGGATGTGGGTTTGATCCATGGCCTCACTTGGTGGGTTAAGGATCTGACATTGCTACAAGCTGTGGTATAGGTCGCAGACATGGTTCGGATCCCATATTGCTGTGGCTGTGGCATCAGCCTCAGCTGCAGCTCAGATTTGACCCCTAGCCTGGGAGCTTCCATATGCTGCAGGTATGGCTGTAAAAGGAAAAAATAATAAAAAGTAGTGATCAATTTGTAATTCTTCAATAAAAAATAGTGTGCTAATAACTTTTAAAGACATGTGTCAATAATCATATTACTATAGCTGATAACCAGAATGATACGTAAATAAATTTATGGTATAGCAGTCAGCCCAGGATAGACATATGACAATAAAACAAAACCACCAAAATCTTAATGGTTTAAAGCAACAAAGGCTCTGCTCATGTCTCTGGAACCAGACTCATGTAAGCTCCAACATTTTATTCAGCCACTTCTTACCTCACGGTTTCAAGATTCATCACAGAGATGAAGGGTGACCTACCATTATTACTTCCACTCACATTGTGTGGCCACAGCTACTCACTGGGCTGCTCCTAGCTTCCAGAGGGTAGGGAATTGTAACCCTCTATATACTCTGAAGTGGAGGGCTACTAGACCCTGGTGAACATATTTATATCTTCCACAATTTATTTGCTGTTTCTTCTTGGCCAAGATTCTCTATTCTCTGCAAAAAGGCATAAAGAATTTTCATTCTGCTGATTGGATCACTCCTATAGACAGCATTGTTGTCTTGAAAACCTCTGCTTTCTTGGCAGTGTCCATTAAAAATGACGAGATTCTTCAATTGACCATTTCTACCACTGTTTTGGAAAAAATGATGACATTCAAGACTGTGTCTGTATTGGTACAGGTGGTTAAAGATCGGAATGTGTGCCATAGTGGTCACCACTTTTCCCAATTATATTGACCTCTCTGCCTTCATTTTAGTAGGCTTGTAACCCCTGCTTCACATGCTATCTACACAAAACAACAGAAAATCCCACATCATCTGGGCTCAATAAATATTTATTTTATCTATCCAAATATCAGTATCTTAAGTATGCTAATCAATTTTCCCATAAGCCTAACTTTAAATTTAAGAAATTAAAGCTAAGTAAAAATAGCGTTTGGAATCAGATAACTTTCATTAGAGACAAAAAGTCTTGCCGCTTTTCTGAGCTTTGGTTTCCTTGTCTGTAAAATAGGAATTCTAATGCATACCTCACCACGTTGTTGGAAAGACCAGATGACACGGTGTATAGTGCTTTATAAATTTTACACTGCTGTGGAAGTCATAGTTATTCTTCTTTCCAAATTTAACTTTAGTAGATTTCCTTTAAATTTTTTAGCCTATTTTCCTTTAAATAAACTTATAAAAATCTGGGCATTTAGAGTCAATATACTCAGGTCTGAATCCCAGCTCTGCCATATTTTAGCTGTGTGACCTTGCTTAGATAGTTTAATCTTTCTAAACCTCAGGTTTCTCATCTGGAAAAGAATAAAATAAAGCCTCTCTCATAAAGCAAACATAAGGATTAAATGAAGAACCTGTGCTTACTTAGGTCAATGCTTTGTGTGCAGTAAGCTCTGTGATAGTGCCACAATAAGGCTTATGATAAAACTCATCCTTCGCAATCTCTGCAGATCTACAAATGGTAATCGATCTGGTCTGTGGGCAAACCTAAGAATTCCAATCTGTTAATGTTTCTTCTGATGTTTTTCTGTCCCTTGAAAAATGAGTAATGTATACTGTTACCTGAGAAGATTAATTACTTTTTTTTTTTCCTTTGAAGGTGGCATGTTGCACACTAATTAGATTGTATTTGGGTGCCTGTGTGTGGATTACCAAATAGTACTGTACATATAATTTTACTCTCAGCTTACAGACTGAAAATTTTGTATCTAAATGCGTATATGTATATATATTATTTACACATGTACATATATAAACATGTGCATATGCATGTCATCTTATGTTCACAAAGCTGGAATTGAGGTTCTTGCTTTTAAGTATGTTGACCAAATGTTCATGTTGCGTAATAGGAAAACACTAGTGAAAAACCTATTGAAGGTGACAGGCTTGGCAGATAGAGCTCCCTCCTTCTTCCTCCCTCCCCTTTAGAGAGTTTATTGGTGCACTTTACTGAGATAAAATGAGAGAACCAATCCAAGAATTCATAAAAGACGTTTAGGAGTTCCCATCGTGGCTCAGCAGGTTAAGAACCCAACATATAATCTCCATGAAGATACAGCTTTGATCTCTGGCTTCACTCAGTGGGTTAAGGATCCAGCGTTGCTGAAAGCTCTGGTGTAGGTCACAGATGCAGCTTAGGTCCAACATTGCTGTGGCTGTAGTGTAGGCCAGCAGCTACAATTCTAATTCAACCCCTAGCCTGGGAATGTCCATATGCCACAGGTGCAGCTGTAAAAAAAAAAGAAAACAACAACAACAAAAAGAAGATGAGATGGTCAGTTACTAGAAATTAGAAACCAAAGTACCAGTAAATATTTTTAGAAAAGAAATTCACTCTGACAAATAAGCTAAATTATCTCTATTTAATAGTGCCAAAGAGCAAGAGCCTATGCCTGCTTTTAATCTGTAAGCTTCACTGCTATGAGTTACTTCTTTGCCTCTAACTCAGGAATCCTTTGCATTCTCAGCCTTAATTTCTAAGGGGAAGAGATGAGAAATATGACTGTGTTCCAGAAGGTTATGTGTGGCTTTGATCTGAGAGCCATTAATTGTAAAGAACAAGTCACAGCTTCATTTCAAGCCATAATCCTGTGGTCTCATGGACCAAGATATGGGGAATGAGATATAACTTCTCTAATGGAATTGCAGAGAGAATGCCCAAATCTATGCTAAAATCTGTGAAGTTTTTTCTAGTGTCAATTTAAGCAACATTTATTCATCTCTTTATTCAACAGTTATTTATTGAGCACAGAGCACAATCTAGCATCAACGTAGAAGTCACTAGGAATAAAAGATGTGCAAGGCAAAAATCTCAGCCTTCATAGACTGTCACAGTGCAGTTAGGGGGAGGCAAACACATCACAAATCCTAGAGAAATAATGGGATGAACAATGATAATAGTAGACATTTGTGATTCTCTGACAGCACAGTGATGCATTTAATTTTCCTGGGGTCTGGATTTCACAGAGGAGGTGATGCCAAATATGAGCCTTAAAACAAATGTGTAGGAAAGTAAAGGCAGAAGGTAATAGTCCAGACAGGAAAGCATTATGAGGAAAAAAAAAGTATGAAAAGGTCATATTCTGAATCCTACAGTTTGTATGGACTGACTGGAACTTATGCGTCTGGAGAAATAGCAAACAAGACTGACAAAAAGGGGCTGGATCATACCATAGTAAGGGGATTGGTCTTTGTCCCATAGGCAATGGAAAACTATTGCAGGATTTAATCAGGAGAGAGGTCTGATCGGGCTGGACTTAGGACAATGTAGAAGATGCTGTGGAAGGAATCTAGAAGCAGGAAGACTCCTTAGGAGATTATTGGAAGAATTCAGGTGAGAGGTGGCAAGTTCAAGGTGAGACAATGTTAAGAATGGAGAGCAGAGCAACTACAGGTGCTTTGGAGACAGACTTGATAGCGCTGTAGCTCTGTCCATATGAGTGGTCTCAGCTCATGCTCAGGTTATGAGATTAGGAGACACAGAAGAACGGTAGGAAAGTGTCGAGAGGAAAACCAAAGATTGAGCTTTAGGTTTGTGGTGTTTGAGGTACTTGTGAAATATCTAAGAAATTGGACAATTGGAAATGTGGGTATGGCACTTAAGGAAGAGAAACAAGTCATGGAGTCTCCATGTATCAGTGACAGTAATTGTCATGTACAGTTGATGTTTCCCAGCGGAAGTGTGCAGAGTAATGAAAGAAGATTGCCGAGAACAGCACCAAGGAGAAAGAACTAAGAGATGGACAAAAAGATGCAGCAGTCTGAGAGGTAGAGGCAACAGGGAGTAGTGTCAAGGGATGAGAAAATTTTAGGGAAGAGGGGAAATGTTTCGGAGATTTTGTCATAGAATGAGAAATTGAGTATAGGAAATTTTGTCATGGAATAAGAAATTGGGTATAGGAAAGAAAAGTACCCGGAGTCGGAGTTCCCGTTGTGGCGCAGTGGTTAATGAATCCGAATAGGAACCATGAGGTTGCGGGTTCGATCCCTGGCCTTGCTCAGTGGGTTAAGGATCTGACGTTGCCATGAGCTGTGGTGTAGGTCGCAGACGTGGCTCGGATCCCGTGTTGCTATGGCTCTGGCGTAGGCCGGTGGCTACAGCTACGATTTGACGCCTAGCCTGGGCACCTCCATGTGCCACGGGAACAGCCGTAGAAATGGCAAAAAGACAAAAAAAAAAAAAAAAGAAAGAAAAAGAAAGAAAAGAAAAGTACCTAGAGTTAACATTGAGAAGATCACCAGCAGTCTCTGTTAGAGCAGCTTTCATGGAGTGGGGAGTCATGACTTGTTTCATGAAGTCAGTGCCAACAATGCCTAGCTTTTAAAATTAATTTCTAACCATTTACTTAAGCCCCCCCCCCCCGAATTTCTTATTTTTAAAAAAAACTCTCATGAGTTCTCTACTTACACAAATGGGGAGAGGAAGTCCCGTGACATCTACACTCTGACTAAGAAAGAAGGCAGGTGTCCTGCAGTTCTCTTTGCAGAACTCATGTGGAAATCTGGTCCTGCAGGGAGCTACACCAAGGCAAGTTGTCCCACCAGTAAGAGTAATTTGGATTCCAAGTCTCCTGCTTGGAGGCAGTAGGGGCAGTTAGGAGAGGGGAGGGCATAGAAAGAGTAGGAAAAGACTAGAATAGCTGTCTGGGAAACTGAATGACGTTATTGCACAAAGTAGAGTGTTAAATTCATGCATGAGGAGTGAGTGAGTAAACAGTTACCCACACAGAATGAAAAGTGGGCCTGTGGCAACAACACCACCATTTGCCACGACTGATTTTTTGAAATGTAGGCCTTACCAAGTCAGGAGTTTCAAGACCACTGTTCTGAATGCTCTATCTCATTGGATTTAATGAGACGTACTTAAAAACAAATGGACTGCTTTCTGGAGGGCCAAGTTCACACTTGACTTCACAGAGCAGCAACTTAAAATGTTCTAAATTAACCCAAATCAATTTTTAAAAGATTTTCTCAGGAGAGAGAGAAGAAGGCACATTTGGTTAAGACCCTAAATGCCATGTGAAACATGTAAGCGATTGATTACATGAAAATAGGCCATCTTTTCTCTCCCTTAGACATCAAGCTGCCTTTTATTCTGCTCTTTTTTGCTTTAATTGGAAACATTTTAAAGTTTTAGAACCAGTTTTTTTTTTTTTTCAAAATATGTGAATACTTATTTTTCTGCCTTTCTGAAAAGCAAGGTCGGGGAATAGAAAGTTAAATCTTCCATCCTTGAAACTAGCAAGAAAACAACTGTTTGGTTCTGATTCTAGTTATTGTCTGGATTATATATATTCCAGTCTCCTAGTTCTAGAATTGCTCTGCTAATTTCCCCAGCAGTTTCTTCCTCTAGTAGATCATTGGCTATTGTATAAGCTCCCCAATTGAAAGTATCCATAATTAAGAACAATAGCACACATTCTGAGCAGATTTATTTACCACAAATTCTCTCTAAATATCATAATGTCCCTTTATTGTGAAATTTCGTAGGCTGTGATGTAAAAGAGGACCCTCTCTTTGTGTGGCTCTTTTTTTGGGGCTTCAAGGAAATTAGCCCTTGCAGCTGGTGTTTCTGAAAGTGCATTATCAAAATTACTAACCAGTTCCATTTGGGTTGTGGATTAAATGTTTACAAATGGCAGCTTTAGCCTCTGGTCATTTAAAAACCAGACTCAGCTTAAAATACCATCTGACAATTAGTTTTACCTTTTAAATTCCTTCTAAAAAATGACTCAGATATTCACTCCAACCTATCCACCCCATCAAATTATTTTCCATTAATGGGCAGAAACAGAGTAATGAACCTACAATTATGCCTTGATTTATAGAGCTGTCGTGCTTTGATTCATTCAGTAAACACGTGCTGGGTATCTAGCCTGCAACGGGGTGCCGCGTTTGCAGAGTTGGTAAGCATGACCTTTTCCCTTGAGTCTCTGCAAACCCATCAGTAAAGATCAAACCAGCCAGTAAAGAGCATTGTAAGTTCTACAGTAGATGCAGGCACAGAACGAAGAAGAGGGCGGTTACCATCAACTGTACCACATATCGATGTGTCTGAACTTTAAAATAGGGGAGTTCCTGCTGTGGCGCACTGGGTTAAGAATCCAAATGCAGTGGCTCCAACTTCAGGTGTAGGTTTGATCCCTGACCTGGCGCAGTGGGTTAAAGGATCCAGCCTTGCCAGAGCTGCAGCATAGGTGGCAGCCATGGCTTGGATTTAGTCCCTGGCTTAGGAACTTCTATATGCCATGAGTGCAGCCATAAAATAAAACTTTTTTAAAAATCAGCTTTTAAAATTTAAAATATGTTGTATTAAAAGAGAGGAATCCCTGTGTTATATAATTCATTCAATAATTTCTTGTACAAAGGATAGTCCTTTTTTATAAATTTCTTCTTTATTTTGTAACTTTAGCATTTCTTAGAGTATGGCATACTTTGAAATATGTATTTAAGACTAAATATTTGTGAGATGTGACAGCATCCTAATATGTTTTACACTGTTAAAATTTGGTGAATTTAGAGCGAGAGTATACCTATTCCTCTCTTTCTCTTTCATGTAGAATCTTGCAGCTGGATGGGTTCTTAGAGATGCTCTTGGGGAGGAAAACTTGAAGTCCAGAATTTAGAACTCACTGCAGGTCATACTGTGAAAGGGGACAAATAGGGCCTAATGTACAGTCTGCTTTTCACAAAAAAAAAAAAAAAGTATTTTCATCTGTGCTTAGAATATTCTTATGAGCATTGATTGGTAACAGTATATTTAAATTCTCAGCTATTATATTTAGAAAATCTCATGTAAATTTATCAGGTCATGTCAAGAAACCCTTAAAGAGCAAATCATGAATAAAAAATAGCCGCTTCTAGTTGTTCCTCTTTTAACACCATTTGTTAAAGCCACAGTTATGTTGTATGCTCACAGCAAAAGGTCAATTAGCAGATTCCTCAGGGTATTTAAAGTTTTGTGTTATCTTCTAAATGTTAAGTTGAAGTTAGAAATGTTTCATTTGGGAAAATTTTGCCGTAATATAGTCCATAGGATGAAAAGAATATATATTCCAGGTCAAAGATAGGGCGTGGTAGGAAACCTTCCTTTGCCTCCAGAAGCCTGAGAGGCTCTGAAGTCCAGCTCAGGGCTGGCCACATCAATTCCCAGTGGTCCCCTCCTTGAGATGGCAAGGAACTTGAATGCTTTTTAATACTTAGCCTCTTTTCACTGATTGACTCTGAACTGGTATGAAGAGGCAGTTAGAAGTAGTCCAAAATACAGTTTTTCATGCTTGTTTAATATGAGAAAAGCCTGAGCCTGCACATAAACTATGGGTGTATGTTCTGGTAGAGGTTTGAAAGTATAAAGAGAAGAGAATAACCGGTGGGTCACAGTGTTGTTCCAAGTGAAGACCAGAGGGAGGGAGACTAAGAGCTTAGGTAGAGGGATGACCTCTGAGCCTCTCTCTTTCAGAGCATAGAGGAAAAGACATGAGGATAGATGTGGCTCTATCTTTGTTCATGTCTGAGTTTAAAGTTGAAAAAGGTCATGCCTAATCCCTTCAGTTTTCCCTGGGAAACAAGACAAGGCCATCTTCTAAACGATTAGTGAGGGCAATAACATTTGGGGTTGGAGGAGAGTTGTGGGCCTTTGGGATATCAGTTGTGGGGGTGCAGAAAATCGCTGATTAGGAACAGGCTGAGGCTCCAGCTGTGGTCAGATACTGTGAATACGTGTAGCTTTATCAATATGCCTGGCTATGATAGTTCTCCCCCAGCGCAGAACAGCCTAGAAATAGAAATTAAAAACAAAGATGGTTGGAAAGAACAAAATAAAATGTATAGGTTGACCATATAGAAGTATAGAAATCATTGAGAGTCACAAAGCCATGAAATAGGTGACGCATCAGGAAGAAGAGAGCATGGAAGGCTTCTGAGATAGAAGAGCAGTTCCAGTAGTACAGAAGTAAGAAATTTTGAAGAAAAGACATGGGAAATCTGTGTTTTAGATCAGGGATCAGTAAACCACCTGTAAAGGGTAAGATAGGAAGCGTCTGTGGCTTTGCGGGTCAAACAGACTCTGTTAGACTTCTCAGCTCTGCCCTTAAAGTTGAAGGCAGTCATAGATAATAAGTAAAAAAACAAACAAACAAACAAAAAATGGCATGGCTATGTTTCAGTAAAACTTTATTTTTTAAAAGCAAGTGGTGGTCTGGATTTGTCTCAAAGACTGTAGTTTGCTGATCCCTGTTCCAGATGATGGTAATTTCCAAAATATCTAGAAAGTTAAGTGAAGATGAAGGCTGTTAGAAATCAAGGTGCCAAGATGCTCTAAGATTAGTATATTGACTGTAAACAATTTAGATCTGACAAGCTTCTAGAGAACACTCCAGTGAACAATAACAATACACATTCTTCATAGGTGCACAAGGAACATTCTCCAGTATAGAACACATGCTAGGCCATAAGTATGCAAACCTCAGTAAATTTTAAGAAGGATTGAAGTCATACAAAGTATGTTCTCTGATTACAGTGGAGTGAAATTAGAAATCACAAATCACTAACAGAAAGAAATTTGGAAAATTCATAAATGTATGGAAATTAAACAATGTACTCCCCAATTGCCAGTGGGTCAAAGAAGTCACAAGAGAAATTAGAAAGTATTTTGAGACATACCAAATACAGCATGCAACTAAAGCAGTGCTTAGGGAAAAATTTATAGCTTATACGTGCCTTCTTTAAAAGGATAAAGATATCAAAATCCAGGGAGTTCCTGTCATGGCGCAGCGGTTAACGAATCCGACTAGGAACCATGAGGTTGCGGTTTAATCCCTGGCCTTGCTCAGTGGGTTAAGGTTCCGGCATCGTGAAGTCACAGACATGGCTTGGATCTAGTGTTGCTGTGGCTCTGGTGTAGGCCATCGGCTACAGCTCTGATTAGACCCTAGCCTGGGAACCTCCATATGCTGCAAGTGCGGCCCTAAAAAGACCAAAAAAAAAAAAAAAAGATATCAAAATCCAAAATCGAATTTTCTGTCTTACGAGAAAAAAGCAATAATCAGGTCTGAGATGTTGCCTAAGGAGATGGAATGGGATGAAAGCCCAGGTAGAGAAGTTGATCTTAGATGAGAAGAACAGCTTCTCTTTGGAGCTGGAGCATAGGAAAGTAGAATGGTTTGTGTGTTTACTGTAAAATTATAAACTCTCCTTCTTTATCACTTTCGTCTGTTTTCTCTATAAAGCTGGAGTTGACGTCATTTGTGGAGAGTGAAGGGAAATGGAGCATTAGAGATTTGAGCAATTGTTTTTTTGTAGGATGGTTGAAATAGTCCTTCTATGGAAGTGACTAGAGAAAACTATTGAGAATTTCAGGCTTTGGGGGATCCTTTTGAGGCTGATAGTAGTGTGTTCTAGAAGAACTGCTGATATGTCCTGTTGTGTAATTCCTTCAGCTGTATTTGCATTTGTGGGTGAAGGCACAGAAAAGACAGATTTTTGCATTCATATGTCGCTAGGGTTTTTGCTAAATTGGTGAGATGAGAAGATAAATAGGCAGGGAAATTTAGGATATTGAAATTGGTGGCTCATGGTCAAAAAGCTAGATAAGGACAAAACCAAAGAAAGGAAAAAGATAATGTAAAGGAAGCAAAGAGTCAATTAACTGGAGGTCACCAGGAGGTCTAATATGCAAAATTGGCTTCATGAGGGCAGGAAACCTCTTTTGCTTACTAATGTGTCCCAGCCCCTGGAATAGTGCCTGGCAAGTAGTAAATGTAAAATACTTGGATTTTTTGAATGAATGATTGTGGCAGAGCAGGGATTATTTAGTAAGAAAGCTGGAAGAATGGGAGGTTGTGGTCAGAGCTGGATGCTTGAAGGAGTGATGGAGGAGACAGCGTTACAGATAGCATCTCGTATATCCGACGTGCATGGACAGTAGCTTCTCAGTAAATATTAGCCTTTATCATTATGTTTTTTGACCTTTTATAGGAAATAGTGATTCTTAGAGAAATTAAGTACAGTCATTTCTCTACACATGGGTGAGTTGACATTCCCCAAGTATCATTCATTAAAAGCCATTGAAACAATCTCATGTAGACAGAATAAACAAACAAAATACTAGTAGGAATAATCTTTCTTTCCAGATTATTCTACTGTAGTTCACAAGGACAGAGGCTCAGAGTACTTCTCATGCTTTCTATTATTTTGCTTGTCACAGATGTGCACAATTTTAGATTCACAACGCTGTATCACGTTTCTAAAGTATACTGATCTTTCAATAGGCTTTGAAAGACTTCTTTTTTGCTTTTAGTATAGGGCTGAAGTCTCATTTAAAAATAGTCTGTTTGGGAGTTCCCATGGTGGCGCAGTGGGTAACGAATCCAACTGGGAACAATGAGGTTGCGGGTTCGATCCCTGCCCTTGCTCAGTGGGTTAAGGATCTGGCGTTGCCTTGAGCTGTGGTGTAGGTCGCAGACGTGGCTCAGATCCTGCGTTGTTGTGGCTCTGGCGTAGGTCAGTGGCTACAGCTCCAATTCGACCCCTAGCCTGGGAACCTCCATATGCTGTGGGAGCGGCCCAAGAAAAGGCAAAAAGACAATAAATAAATAAATAGTCTATTTGCAGAGAAAAGGTTTGCAGACAGAGACTGAAATGGCAATGATCTAATTTTTAAACAATGCCAGTCTTTTCCCATTTAGCTAAATGAATTAAGGAAGTATTTTGATTTTGAATATTCCTGTCTTTTTTGGGTAACTTGCAGTAGTTCTTACCCTGTTTCTCTCCCACACCCCACTGTGTAATTACTTGTACACAGTAGACATTTAATAAGTCTGTACTGACTGATATTTAATTACATAATAAGCAGTTCTCCAAAATGCCCTTCTCTCTGCCTCTTTGCCTGGTGATTTTCTCTTATGATCCAGGTCAAATACCATCTCTGAAATTATCCCCCACTCTCACAGGCAAATATATAGGCCTCTGTCCTTAGAGTAGTTCTCAGCTGTTTTCTGTCATATTACCATTACTTACTGGTATACCTATTTTGCAACCTTGCCTTTTGTCTACCCAGGAGCAGGGACTTTGACTTAGACATTTAGGGTCTCCGTTCCTTGTATGTGCCTGCTGTGTATGAAGGGCTCCGGGTTTGTCCAGCAAATAGGATGACACCGAGAAAAGTCCTCTGCAAGCATACTCTAGACTTCTGTTGGGAAACCTAGCCTTCCAAAGGAGTTTGCCTCTTTAAAATTTTCCTGCAGTTAGGGTACTACTGTTAGATGAGCAGTGATTATCTGGTTATGGCATTGTAATCTAACTAGTGCATGTCATTAACTTAGAGAAAGTTAGTGTTTTTTCCTATACCAATCTCCTTTATTTCTTCTTTATTTTTTTTTAAATTGTAATACAGTTTTGAAAGATCACAACTTCTTTTAATTAGGCATAAAACATATAGTTGATTTTCAGTTATATTCATTAAAAGTACAAATGTCCATCAAGACGTTAGTAGTGATCATTATTTGAGTGGTGGTATTTTTATTTTTTAACTTTTTTGTTTAGATATAATATTTTTCATTCTCTGAATTTTCTACTTTGTGATCTATATTGGGGGGAAATCCATTTTTTTAAATATATGGTACATGGTAGAGACATTTAAGAGAAATAAATGCTTTGGAATAGTTTGGAACCAGGCAGCTGGGTCCAAACAGCCCAGTCCATGCTCTTGTAACAATCTCAGTGGCTTAGAAAAGCAAAAGTATTTTTACCGCAGATAGACTGGGATTCTTCTAGTGTTGCAGCCCAATCCTCCTCTATCTCAGGGTGCTTTCTGAAGTGGCTGCAGCCTGAAGAGGGAGAGATGGAAGAGACCAGCCAACTCGCACCTGCCTCAGCACATGGCCAAAATTAGTCCCATGGCCCCAAGCTTATTGCAAGGAAGAGTGGAAAATGCAAGGGAGGGAGTTCCCACTGTGGATCAGCAGGTTGCAAACCTGACGAGTGTCCATGAGGATGCAGGTTCGATCCCTAGCCTCTCTCAGTGGGGTAGGGATCTGACATTGCCGTCATCTGTGGTGTAGGTTGCCGATGCTGCTCCATTCCCCTGTTTCTGTGCTGTGGTGGAGGTCAGCAGCTGCAGCTCTTATTTGATCTCTAGCCTAGAACGTCCATATGCTGCAGGTGCAGCCCTAAAAAGATAAAAAAGAAAAAAAAAAAAAGGGAGGTAGCACATAGGACACTGGGTGCTGAGCACCAATTGTCTCTGCTAAATGACCTTTTACATTGTACTGTCTTTGTCATTTTATAGTTACTGTGATGAATGTATGTTGGATCCAGACTGCGGTTTCTGCTATAAGATGAATAAATCAGCCATCATTGACTCCTCCTGTGTTCCAGTTAATAAAGCATCTACAAATGAGGCAGCCTGGGGCAGGTATGTCATTCATTACATACCAAAAATATATACACTAAAATTTCAGAGTGAGACTTACTTTTGAACTTACAGAATGACTGCGCTTATAGTCAATGACTGTACTTCTTTTAAACTGGTCTTCTTTGAAAGAATCTTTGAAACGTCTTTATAACGGACGTTACTTGGCAGCATACTCTGAGGAGAGTGGGTACACAGCATCAAAACTATATGTTTCACAACCTTAGAGTATGAACAGAAGCCTAGACTTCAGGAAACCCAAATTCCAGACCCACCTCCACCCTAATAAGCCAAACAAGTTTGGATCTTGCTTCAGGTGTTCCTCAGTATTGCCAAGGCAGTTTCTCCTGTTGAGTATTTTTTAATTATACCAATAATTTCCAGACTCCCAAACCTAAGTGAAAGACAGAAAACTATCAAGTCAAAATGAATTACAATTACTTTAAATTCTTTCATTCTTATAGTACTTTCCTAGAAGTCAGAGAAATTAAACAAAATAAGGATAAAGTTGGTAATCACAGGCATGTAGCCACTTGGAGAAACTTTATACCTTTTTCCTTTTGACAAATCACATTGGTTTGTAGTAGGAACAGAACTGAAATATTTGTATAGAACAAATAAGCCCCTATTTTTGAACTAACAGTCATAATCATGGATGCAAAAATATATATGTTTTATTTGAATGGTTTTAACCTGTTTTGTGTTTTAAAGTCTCATAGAAAGAATAGTAAGTATCCTCTCATTCTGTCTGCCTCCTAATACTGATGAAGGCAATGACATCTATAATAAAGTGCTTGTGTCTCCTAGAAGCCATGAAGTATAATGTAACATTATTAATCATTATGCTATTGTCATTAATCATTTTGTTAGGGAGTTCCTGGCGTGGCGCAGCAGAAACGAATCTGACTAGGAACTATGAGGTTGTGGCTTTGATCCCTGGTCTTGCTCAGTGGGTTCAAGATCCAGCATTGCTGTGAGCTATGGTATAGGTCGCAGATGCTGCTCAGATCTGTGTTGCTGTGTCTGCAGCGTAGGCCTGCAGCTGTAACTCTGATTAGACCCCTAGCCTGGGAACCTCCATATGCCGCAGGTACAGCCCTAAAAAGCAAAAGAAATTTTTTAACTTGAAAAAAATCATTTTGTTAGGAAATTACTTCAAAAAAGTAGAAGTAAATTATATGGTAGTTGAGTGAAAATCTAGACCACATTTTAAATACACTGATTGAAAAGAAATATGTGTAAAGAAATGCAATTATTACTTAAAATGAAAACTTGAAAGCACTTCTTTTGTTTTTTTTTGTTGTTTTCTTTTTTTTTTTTTTTGTCTTTTTAGGGGCACACCTGTGGCACATGGAGATTCCCAGGCTAGGGGTCCAATCAGAGCTGTAGCTGCTGGCCTACACCACAGCCACAACAGCACCAGAGTCTGCAGCCTACACTACAGCGCACAGCAACGCCAGATCCTTAACCCAGTGAGCGAGGCCAGGGATCGAACCTGTGTCCTCATGGATTCTAGTCAGATTCGTTTCCACTGAGCCACTGAGGATGGGAACTCAGAAAGTGCTTCTTTTAAAAACACCCAGTATACAATTTTTATCAGCCAAACTTTATTAGGAAGTTAATTGATTAACTATTTCTGGCTATAGTAGTTTACAGTTTTAATCCTTACAATGTTTTTTCAACAGGAAAAAGCCTGAAAGTAACTAGTCTAGAATTATGAACATGTTATGAAATTTGTGTTTGTAGTTTCCTGTATTTTGTAGAATTATTTTATAAACTCAAGAGAAATGTCTACTGATAGTAAGGGACACTAAAATTAGATGTTTCTCTCTTCTTCAGTAAATCTAGAGATCTAAGGCCTCAAAGGAGGAGTTTTGTTCTTTTTGCAAATAACAAATTATACAACTTTTTAATAGAAATATGTATTACTTCTTTTATTTCAACTTGTTCTTAGGTTTTATTTATATTTTTATACCATTATTCCTTGACTACACACACTACTAGAGAAAAGGGACAGGTGACATCCAAGTAGGAAAAATACAAAGAACGGAACAAAGCATATAAAGAACTTTTATGTTTGCAGAATATTCTTAAAGTAATCTCTACCCTTTTACCCACAAAAACAAGTTTCCTCACTCTTCTCTTTGCTGAGCAACAGCACTCCTCCTAGGCTTGCCCACTGTGCTGGGTCGCCTCAGTCTTTTAGAAAGGAAGCAAAACCTACAGGATGTGTTTACATGAAAAATTCCCACAACAGAATTTCCATTTGTAGGCAAGATAGCATTCACTGTATTTTTCTTGGTTGGTTGGTTGATAGTGGTTGATGGGTTTTATGCAAATGAAATTTTCATTTGCATAAAATGAAAGCTCTACCATTACCTTAGCGTCAAATCTGAATATACTTTTTTTTTTCTTTTTTTTGCTTTTTAGAGCTGTACCCGCAGCATATGGAGGTTCCCAGGCTAGGGGTCAAATCTGAGCTGTAGCTGCTGGCCTACACCACAGCCATAGCCATAGCAACACGGGATCCGAGCCGCGCATCTACGACCCTACACCACAGCTCACGGCAATACCGGATCCTTAACCCACTGAGCAAGGCCAGGGATCAGACCCGAAACCTCATGGTTCCTAATCAGATTCATTTCTGCTGTGCGACAGTGGGAACTCCTACTGTTTATAGATGTTTTAGGGCCAAGCATTGAGGCAATTCATACACATAAATTCCGATCTCTTATTGTAATTGTTTCCTGAAAAGACACCATTTGGAATGATAATACCCTTCATGATGGGGATAGCATGCTGACTTTGATGTACTCTGAAATGTCCCACATGATGAAAACCATTTGTCCTATAATTGAGTATCATTGATGGAAAAAAACTTTTAAGTCAGTCAGCATAGTTTTCTATGTCTATGTTGTTATATTTCAGTTGAGAGGTTTTTTTTTTTTTTTTTTTACAATTTAGTTTTCCAAAAGAGAGCTACAAATTGCCAACAAGCACATGGAAAACTGTTCAACATATCTAATAATAAATGCAGTCAAAACTACAATGAGTTATTACCTCAGACCCATTAGGATGGCTACTATCAGAAAAACAAAAACAAAACAACAGTTGTTGTGGAGGAGGTGGAGAAATTGGAAACTGTATGCAGAAATTGCAACTGTAGGTTGATAGGAAGGCAAAATAGCGCAGCCACTATGGAAAATAGTTCAGCAGTTTTACGGAATTTTAAGATAGAATTATATACTATCTAACAATTCCATTTCAATATATACAAAAGAATTGAAAGCAAAGTCTTGAAGGGATATTTGAATACGCATGTTCACAGCAACATTATTCACAATAGCCAAAAGATGGAAGCAGCTCTAAGTGTCATTTGATGGATATATGAATAAATAAAATGTAATACGTATAATAATGTATTATTCATATTTAAAGGAAGAAATTCTGATACTACAACATAAATGAAACTTGAAGACATGATGATAACTGAAATGAGCAAATACCATATAATCAGGTTTATAGAGACAGAAAGAAGACTGGTGCTTGCCACAGGAAGGGGGAAGAAGGGAATAGGAAGTTGCTTAATAGGTATGGAGTCTCAGTTTTGGAAAATGGAATGAGTTTTGGAGATTGCTTGCACAGTAAGGTGAATATACTTAACACTACTGAATGTAGTAGTGAACAACTCTACAATTTAAAATGGTTAATTAAGATGGTAAATTTTAAGTAATGTGTTTACAATCAAAAATTTTAGAAAGGAAAACCCATATGAAAATCATGTAGCATATTTCTAGAAAATACAGCACACTGAGCTTATGGAAAACTTTCTCCTCTTGCCTGTCATCCTCTGTACCTCCCACATACATCCCACACACATGCAAATACAGGTTTAATTCACAGCTGAAATTGAGAGGAATGCCAAGGTGTGCCACCAGTGAGAGGAGAAGCAGTGAGAACAATGTGGAAATCCAAGAGTCCATGGGAATATCAGAACAGAAGCCAGTCTAACCGGTGAGGAGCTAGTGTTGTAGGTGCTGAGAAGACAAACCTTCAGGCTTTGCCTCTGGAGCTATGATGGGCTACAGAGGCTCTAAAATAGAGACAGGAACTGTTGGGCTGGGCTGGGCTGGGCTGGGCAGGGCAAGACAAGCTGCTAACTTCTTTGCTGCCCACTTGAGACTTGAGTAGCAATAGTAACCATGAGAAAGCAAAACCAGGAGCCTTTAATGTGGGGAAATATGTTCTAATTTCACACTTCTTTTGTGAAGGGGAACCATAAGTTGAGAAACATGTATAGTTAAAGAAAAAAAAAAAGTGAATCCCAAACTGGAGACATTCATAGAGCCAACTCAGAAATAAACATGCAGTTGTCAGAATCCAGGACACATGAGACTTCCATAGAAAGCATAGAAAGCATTTATGAGATGGCATTCAAAATTTTTAAACTACATCAAATAACGAGGGAAAGAAAGCCACCACCAAGCGTGATAGATAGAGGAATGATTATCTAAAGAAACTGGCATTCCAAAAAAAGTTATGAGACTTTAAAATAATACATTTAAAATGAATAAAGGAAATAGTATCATTTTTTTCAATTATACTGAAAGCTGCACACTTAGGATTTCTGCAGTGTATATGGATAGTTTATGTATGTGTGTTTATATATATGAATATATAACAAATGTTATACTTAACTTTGCAAAAAAAACCTGGAAGGCTTAAATTCTAGATAAATAACAGGACGTGGTATGGGAACTTTTTTAAAAAAAAAAGCCTCTACAATCAAAAGAAATGGAGATTATAATTGGTTTTGCAACTTGATAAATATAGGTGTTAAAAATCTAAGTGCAGTCTCTTAAAAATAGATACTAGTACAGAGGGGGAAAAAAGAATCAATTGAACTATTAATAAAGGCAGGAGAAGGGGAAAATTACAGGGAAAATACCATGGTTAAGAGAAACCATCAAAAAAAATAATAGCGAAATTAGTTATATGTAAATGTCCACTAGAATAAAAATAATTAAACATACCTATTAAAGGAAGAGATCCTCACACTAGATCACTGGATTTTTTAACCCAATTGTATGCTGTTTATAGGAGATAATTATAAAAAGGTTGGAAATTAGGAGTGGAAAAAATTAGATAAGTGCTCAATCAAGGAGACAAAAAAATTAGCACCAACAAGCTGAATGTAAGAGTTAAATAGTGGGAGTTCCCGTTGTGGCTCAGTGGAAATGAACCTGACTGGCATCCATGAGGACACAGGTTCGCAGCCTGGCCTTACTTATTGGGTTAAAGGATCCAGTGTTGCTGTCAGCTATGGTATAGATCACAGACATAGTCAGATCCTGCCGGGCTGTGGCTCTGGTGTAGGCCGGCAGCTGTAGCCCCAATTCGGCCCCTAGCCTGGGAACCTCCATATGCCGCAGGTGTGGCCCTAAAAAGACAGAAAAGGTTAAAAAAAAAAAGAGTTAAATAATGTCTGTAACACATAGAGAATTTTATTCTTTTCAAGCAAACATAAAGCACTTAGGAAAATTTACCATATTCAAGCACAAAGCATAAATTTATGTAAATGTAAATTATAGTAAATACTAAGTAAATCCAGAATATCAATATTGTGCAAAATGTCTTTTTTATCCAAAATGCAATAATAACACTACACAGCAATAGAAAGATATTTATCACCCCTCCTCCCTTAGTCTGGAAAAACTTTTTAAAAATTCAGATTAATTAATGGGTTAAGAAGAAATCATAATGGAAACCAGAACATTAAGATTAGTAACAGGATCCACAAGACGTGAGAGCTAGAACACCCTCGAATAAGCCGAGGATGGATTTAAAGATAAGAGGGAAAAAAACCAGTACAAAGCAAAGAAATGCTAGAGAGGATCAAAAAACAAAACATTGGTTCTTAGAGAAGACCAATTTAATGAAGAAACCTCTGGCAATACTTGTTAAGAAGAGAGAGAATATTGAGAATGAGAAAAAGGGAATACAATAGCAGATAGAAAACATCTTAACACTCAGAAGGGAATATTATGAAAAATGTCCAGTGCATTTGAAAACAGATAAAACGGACAATTTTCTAGAAAACATAGTTTTCCAGAACAAATTTGGCACCTCTGTGAAGTGTTATTTTTTTATTCCCATTTTGTAGATGAAGATGGTGATGCTTAGAGGGTCTGAAGGACTTTCTTGAAGTCAAATAGCCAGTAAATCCACTGCTTTTCAGGGAGCAACAACTGCATGGTAGAAAGATGAACATTTTTGAGTTAGTTTCAAATTTGAGCTTTTATCACTTACCTCATAAGAAA
Source organism: Sus scrofa (assembly GCF_054392235.1). NCBI lineage: Eukaryota > Metazoa > Chordata > Mammalia > Artiodactyla > Suidae > Sus > Sus scrofa. The sequence continues at coordinate 78,351,143 of NC_139387.1, read as the reverse complement.
CACTGGGACAGCCTGGGCCCTCCTGCGTCCCAGCCTTCTTCTGTAAAATGGGTATGATTGCTGTGTTGAACAATAGGGATTTATTTTTATTGAAGTATAGTTGATTTACAGTATTGTGTTAATTTCAGGAGTACAGCATAGTGATTCAGATTTTTTTAGATAATATTCCATTATAGTTTATTCTGATATATTAAGTGTAATTCCCTGTGCTATACAGTAGGACCTTGTTTTTTATGTTTTATGTATAGTAGTCTGTATCTGTTGATTCCCAATTCCAAATTTATCCCTGTCCCCCTTTCCCCTCTGGTAACCGTAAGTTTGTCTTCTATGTCTGTCTGTTTCTGTTTCGTATATGGATTCATCTGCATTATTTTTTAGATTCCACATATAAGTGATATAATATTTGTCTTTATCTGACTTGCTTCACTAAACATAATATTCTCTAAGTCCATCCATATTGCTGCAAATGGCAATATTTCATTCTTTTTTATGGTTGAATAATAATAGCCCATTGTATGTAAAACCCAGCAGCCCATGAGAATACATATATCTCACATCTTCTTAAGCCAGTCTCTGTTGACAGGCACATGGGTTGCTGCCATGTCTTGGCTATTGTAAATAATGCTGCTGTAAACACTGGGATGCATATATCTTTTTGAATTACAGTTTTCATTTCTTTCTGAATATATATACCTAGGAGTAGGATTGCTGGATCATGTGGTAGCACTATTTTTAGTTTTTTAAGAAGCTGTGTCTATTCATCCACCTCCATCTCTCTCAGCTCTCTATACACACAAAACCATAAATAATCTACACTGGTACTTGAAACATCCTGACTCTTTAAATATAATTTTTTTTTTCTTTTTGAGGCCACATCCATGGCATGTGGAGGTTCCCAGGCTAGGGATTGAATGGGAGCTAGCTACAGCTGCCGGCCTGCACCACAGCCACAGCAGTGCAGGATCTGAGCTGCATTTGTGACCTACACCATAGCTCACAGCAATGCCAGATCCTTAACCCACTGAGTGAGGCCAAGGATCAAACCTGCAACCTCATGGTTCCTAGTCAGATTCATTTCTGCTGCTCCATGATGAGAACTCTCTTTAAATATAATTTTTAAATGTGCTGATTCAGTACTTGTTTCCTATACTACAACATTTTTGTTCTGTAATTAGACACCCCAAAGTAGTTCCTTATTTGTCAATTAATTGTTCTAACTTCCACTGAACACCTGATTTATTGTATTCATTCAACAGAGATGTTTTTCTCTAAGCTACACTCTACTGCAATGCCCAGCCTGTTTTCCTAGCATTCCCATCCCTCTCCCACACAGCATTCTAGTCAGTCTAAACCCCCTTGCTATCACCCTAGTATCCATTATGATTTCCCATCTCTTAGCCTTTCCTCGTGTGTTGCTTTCTGCCTAGGATTTATTCACCTTCTCCCTCTTTTGAATCTCTGCCTCTGGCTTCTAACCATTATTTTTTCTCTGGGGCAGTCTCTCTGATTAGCCCCAGAAAACAATGCTTATTGTATCCTTTGTTAGCCTCCAGCACTTCCCTGTGTAACTTATATGACCATTATACTGTCTTACAGTAATTTGAGTTTGGATGTATCTTTTCTTTTAGATTATAAATTCCAGTGTCCATATCCTGCACTATTTTAAATCTATTTGGTTAAATAGCAAAATGGAAAAGGTTGCCATCACCAGAAAATACATAACGATGTGAAAATACCAAAGCTCCAAATGAGAGAATATAATGTTCCTCTCATTTCATTTTAGTTCCATCTTCTACGTTAATACTTAAATCCAGGAAAGGAAATCTCTAAAGGAAAAATGAGTGTAATCCAATTTTAAGTAACAATATTAAATGCTTACCTGGTACTAATTAAAACACTAGAAAGGTTTAAAAAATAAAAAATCATGTACTTCAAATATGTGTACTGTATATTGCTTGTAGTCATACTACATGAACAATACTTGTTAATAAATATTGGGAAAAATATTCAGCACATTTCTTCAAAACATTCACTGAAATGCTAGAGAAGCAATATATCTATGGTGATAGTATAAGGTCAAGTATATTATGAAAGTAGGCCAAATAGGAGAAACAGAATATTGCCTTTATCATCTGTTCTTTTTTAATTTTTAGATGTGTATCAGTTTTGCATTTAGAAAAATAATTTATCATTAGCAAACTATCAGTATTTTAATTATTCATATACAAGATATTTTTATTAACTGTTCATATTAGGGATTTAAAATTCTCAAGCTATACTCCTAAATTAGTAACAGTATAGTGTAAAATTTTTACTAGCATATTTTTTAATTGTTTTATTATAACTAATTTAAAGTGTTCTGTCAATTTCTGCTGTGTAGCAAAGTGACCCAGTTATCTACACATTCTTTTTCTCATATTATCTTCTATCATGTTCTAGCAAAAGTGTCTGGATGTAGTTCCCTTGTGCTATACAGCAGGACCTCATTGCTTATCCATTCCAAAGGTAATAGTTTGCATCTACCAACCCTAGACTCCTACACCATACCATTACCTCTGCATTGGAAACCACAAGTCTTCTCCATGTCTGTGAGTCCATTTCTATTCTGTAGATAGATTCATCTGTGTATATTTTAGATTCAATATCTAAGTGATTATCATATGGTATTTGTCTTTTCTCTTTCTGACTCACTTCACTTGGTATGAGAATCTCTTGATTCCCCCTATGTTGCAGCAAATGGCATTGTTTTGTTCTTTTTTGTGACTGAGTAGTATTCCATTGTGTATATATACCACTTCTTAATCCATTCATCTGTCAATGGACATTTAGGTTGTTTCCATGCCTTGGCTATTGTGAATATTCTGTAGTGACCATGAGGTTGCATGTATCTTTCAATAAAAAGTTGTGTCCGGATATATGCCCTGGAGTGGGATTGTTGGATCACATGGTAGTTCTATATTTAGTTTTCTGAGGTACCTCCATTCTGTTTTCCATAGTGGTTGTACCAATTTACATTCCTGCCGCATCCTCTTTTCTCCCTCTTTTCCACACATCCCCTTTCTCCACATCCTCCCCAGTGTTTGGTATTTGTAGACTTAATAATGATAGCCATTTTGACTGGTATGAAGTGGCCAGTTATATGAAGTTTTGATTTGCATTTCTTTAATAATTAGTGATGTTGAACATTTTTTTCATGTTACTGTTGGCCACCCCTATGTCTTCTTTGGAGAAATGTTTATTCAGGTCTTCTGCCCGTTTTTCAGCTGTGTTGTTTGCTTTTTTGCTGTTGAGTTGTATGAGCTATTTGTATATTTTGGAGATTAACCCTTTGTCAGTTGCATCATTTGCAACTATTTTCTTCTGTTCTGTAGGTTGTCTTTTTTTTTTTTTTTTTTTTTTTTTTTTTTTTTTTTTTTTTAGTTTCCCTTATTGTGCACGAGCATGTAAGTTTGATTAGGTCTCATTGGTTTATTTTTGTTTTTATTTCTATTGCCTTGGGAGACTGACCTAAGAAAACATTCATATGGTTCATGTCAGAGAATGTTTTGCCTATGTTTTCTTCTAGGATTTTTATGACACGTTGTCTTATGTTTAAGTCTTTAAGCCATTTTGAGTTCATTTTTGTGTGTGGTGTGAGGGTGTGTTCTAGTTTCTACATGTAGATTTTTTTTTCTTTAATGTGTTTGTGGGAGAAGGTAGCATCACATCTTACCCTCTACCATCTTGATCCTGCTACCCATATACTTTATTTAGAGAGAAGTAACAGGGAATCTAATATAGAATGTTTTAATTATTTTTTAATTGTTTTAATTTTATTTTTTTTTCTTTTTATGGCCGCACATGCTGCATATGGAAGTTCCCAGGCTAGGGATTGAATTGGAGCTACAGATGCAGACCTGCGACATAGCCTCAGCAACACTGGATACGTAACCCATTGAGTGAGTCCAGGAATCAAACCTGTATCCTCAGAGAGACAGCATCATGTTCTTAACCCTCTGAGTCACAACAGGATCTCCTGGTTTTAATTTTTTTGGAAGTATAGTTGATTTACAATGTTTCAGGTGTATAGCAAAGTGATTCAGTTAACTATAATCACCATGTGTGCATTAGATCCCCAGAACTTACTCATCTTGTAACTGAAAGTTTGTGCCTTTTGACCAACTACTCCCTGTATTTCCCATTCCTCAGACCCTGGCAACTACGAGTCCACTCTCTGGTTCTATGAACTTGACTATTTTAGATTCCACATATAAGTAAGGTCATACGTATTTGTGTCTGATTTATTTCACTTAGCATAATGCTCTCCTGGCTCATCCATGTTGTCACACATGGCACGGTATTCTTTGTTTTCATAGGTAAGTGATGATGTTCCTGTGTGTGTGTACATATATATGTGTACATACGCGTGTGTGTGTGTATATAATCATATAAAAGCTAAGTTTTCTTTGTCCATACATCCATGGACAGACGCTTAGGTTATTTCCATATCTTGACTCTTGTGAATAATGTTGCAGTGAATGTTCTTTATTATTCTGGATGAAAATTTCACTGAAAGCTTGAAAGTGAGATTGGTGTGTAATACATGGAAACCCGTTTATCAAAGCACTTGAGCCACTAAAACTTCTGAAGCATCAGAGATGAGAAACTATCATATATACTGTTTATATAACTGTATTGATTTTGTTTTTTGTGGGTGCAGGCTGAAAATTGATTAGTAATGCAAAATCATCTTAACTTGTTTTAGCATTGAGTTTTTAGGAAGCAGTTGATTTTGCAGACCTATTGTTACTTTTTAATTATTTGGTTTGGGAAATAGTAAATCAGAATTCTGCTCAGGAAAATCCAGGGATGAAGGAAAGGGCAGAACAGAGTTAATCAATATTTTATATTTCAATAACGTCTGGAACTGTTTTCTGTATCTGTGCATTCACACTGTAGTTGTCATCTGGGGGAAAGCATGAATTTTCAAAACTTACTATCTACATATATTCTACCTATTTAATTATTCAACAAACATCGACTAATAACTTTGCCTCTAATCTAGCAATGTTTGTTATTCTAAAAACGGGGAGAGATTAAGTAGGACAGTTAAACAGACTTGAAAAAGAATTTCAAAATTGACTACAAAGCAAAGCAATGCCCTGGCCCTGGGCAATGTCACAGAAGCACTTGTAGTAGCATCAGAGTTAAACAAAGGATATATTATTGCTCAGAATATCCTCATCCCTATTAAGGAAGCTATTATCCTAAATTCTTTATTGATTTATAAGATATATGGTATCTTGGGAGCAGTGAACATTTAGTTAATAATTCCTGACCTATCCTCACAACTTTGCTCCTTTACATAGAAATTAAGAAGGAACTGTTCCATATCTTTTACAGTTAAACCAGGAAACATATTTAGTACTGCTGCTCATTTATGTCTGAGGAGTTCTGTCAGCCTGTGATCATTTCTGTCTGCCTTGAGCCAGGAGGGAGGCAAAGTGCTGAGATATCACATGAGGGAGGGAATTAGTCTTCTCTCTGTCTTAGGTTCTTGGCTAGGCTCTGTAACAAGACTGACTGACCAGAGACAACAAACAAGTTTGTTAGCATCTGTGTGCCATATATACGTGTTAATGTGAGAAGCTCAGGGATGAGTTACTCAAAGAGGTGGCTTAGAATTCAGTCTCATATAGCATTTTCAACAAAGAACAGTAACTTTTAGAGAAGCGACAAGATAAAGGCAAGGGATCTTGAGTCTCTAGAGGGGGCAAGTTGTAGGAAGGTGAATCTAGGGGAAAGGAATGGGAGATAAAGGCTCGTTGGCAAAGTTTGTTATGTGTGTTGCTCTGGTGCCATCTCCAAGCTGATAAGGGTCTAAGTTGTTCTCATGATTAACTTTTGTCCTTGTCAGTAGAGAGGGAAGGAGGGACATCTTTGTAGGTTTATGTCTTGCTTTTAGACAAATGGGGGAAGGGCAGAGAACTTTTCCTGCATTTGTAACTTCTTAATTGCCTTTAGCTCAAAACAATTCTTATAGGATAAAAGCTATTTTTGCATGACATAGTCTGGTTTCTTTTAGTTGGTATAACCATGAAGGGGCTCACATCTAGGAATGTCAATTGGGTCAGAGGACCGGCCCGAGGAAACTCAGCAGCAGAGTGCAAATGCAGGAAGCTTAGAGAGAGAATGAAGAGCTGGAAAATGTTATCATAAAATACCCAAATTAGGAGGACAAAGTAGAGAGGAAACTGGAGAAATAGAATGGAGACAAAACAGAGCAAGTTTGGAGTTCCCTTCGTGGCTCAGCGGAAAGGAATCTGACTAGTATCCATGAGGACACAGGTTCGATCCCTGGCCTCGCTCAGTGGGTTAAGGATCCAGTGTTGCTGTGAGCTGTGGTGTAGGTCACAGACCTGGCATGGATCTGGTGTTGCTGTGGCTGTGGTGTAGGCCAGTGGCCTACAGCTCCGATTCGACCCCTAACCTGGGAACCTCCATATGCTGTGAGTGCAGCCCTAAAAAGAAAACAAACAAAAAAGGAGCAAGCTCTGTTTTGAAGACAAGCTCCAGGAAGGCAGCTCAAGAAACACACAGAATATGATCAGCCTTCTCTGTAGCGAGTTTTTTCTCATTTGCAGATCTCTCTTGGCTAGGCAAGGAATTACCTTTGAAGGCATCAGAATTGCCCTCAGTATTGGCAAAATCCTCATAAGATTGACAGCTTTTTTTCTTACAGATTTTGTATTTGGTAGCTCTATACATTGGGTACAGATATTTCTTAAATCTATATTTAACATATAAAAAGTTAAAGACGAAATAGTATGTATAGCATTAAATTTTTAAGATTTTTATTAGAATATAGTTGATTTATAGTATTGCATCAGTTTCTTCTGCACAGCTAAATTTTACTGTCTAATCTCTACAAATAACTTTTTTATGAATATGGTTAGATGAAGGGTACTGTATCTTTGTTTCATTAAACCCCTCAGCATTCTTCTGTTTCTTTTCTCAACTGGCTTCTATAAAATTTGTGCAACCTATGGTGCAGCAATTTCATTTGAGGCAAATCATTGTTTTCTGCTTTAGATGAGAAGCTAATAGAATATAAATTATTGAGCGCCAAAATATGTGGCATATGTAATCCACAACTAGAAGCTGGCAGTGCCCATCCTAAATTGAAATAGTGGAGAGAGTGGGATGGACCAGGAATTTGGTGTTAATAGATGCAAACTGTTGCCTTTGGAATGGATAAGCAATGAGATCCTGCTGTATAGCACTGGGAACTATATCTAGTCACTTAGGATGGAACATGATGTAGGATAATATGAGAAAAAGAATGTACATATACATGTGTGACTGGGTCATCTTGCTGTACAGTAGAAAATGGACAGAACACTGTAAACTAGCCATGATGGAAAAAATAAAAATCATTTATAAATAAATAAATAGAAATAGGAATGAAAGTGATCGCCCCCATGGATTTGTTTGTGATTTGTAGCCGCGATGTAACCTTGATTGGTCACCTCCTCCATCCAACCCCACACAAATACACCACCCCTCAAATGAATGACGTAAAACTGGTTGTGAGCTAATCTGAGTCCTTGAAAAGGGACTTTCTAGCCCTTATGAATTTGGGGACTCCTGAGTGAGACATTCAAAGAAGTTAGTGTTTTCCCAATACCATTCATTCCTCTTTTATCTCCCAACTCAAAAAATTGAATGAGATAGTCTGTGTGTGCTGTTTTGAAAAGAGAAACTCATGCACTACCTACATATTCCTTTCTCCCTCCCCAAGGCATTTGTGATTCTTGGCATTCTGAAAACGGGAATGACCCAGACCATATTGGAATAATAATATACATGCCCAAAATAAGCGAAATGATCGGGCACATCCAATGTATTGGATATAAAACAAGTTCAAAGCACCTGATCCTCTATATCTTTTTTATTAAAGTCCTTCAAACCCTTAAAAATAGTAATATTCAGAATTCTTCTAAATTTAATAACGCATTGCTTTCGCCAGCCTATCACGAGGAGCTAAGTCAAATAAAAGTCAATGTAATGAGCTTCTGGCAGCATAGTCCAAAGAGATCCATGAAAGGACAAGTTTGTTTGTATCTGTTTGTTTTTTAATCTAGTGGGGTTTTTTTAAGTCTGTGTGAATTTTCCTTTATACTAAAACATAGTCATATTCAGTTTAATATGATAATTGTTGTTACTTATCCATTGACTTTTCTAGACAACCCTAAGCTACCATCTCTCATCTCATCCTTCACCTCATTAGTGAAAAAAGGAAAATTTTTTCATTAATGGAAAGCAAGGAAATGTGCTTTTATTCTATAAGCACCTATGCTGATTTGAGAAGCATGGCAGTAATGCATAGACCCAACCTGGAAACACTCAGCGCACTAAAATTTTAAGTGGAATAAGCAAATTCTAGAGAAACTAATTCAGACCTCAGTTCAGTATCACCTAGAACACATTCTATGCCTCATGGATTTCAGTGTTCCAGTTAGAATGTTGTGAATCCTGAGGGAGCTACAGTGTAGCTAACTGAATAATACTTGGGCATCTAAGTGAGTTTCTTGAACAAAAAAATATTCTCTGAACAGAAAGGAAGATATTTCAGAAACCTCTGGCTTTATAATATCACCAAGTGATTCTGAAACACAAACATTACAAAATTATTTTACTTTCTACTTTTTTGGCTGCATCTATTTTAAATTTGTCTCTCTTACAGAGTGGGCCCTGTAATATAATTTGTTAACTAAAATAGAAGTTAATTATTTTTCTCAGACTGGAAATATAGGATGTTATTTCATTATAACTAACATATATTAAGGTACTTTTCAGCTATTACTCTGAAACACCCTATTCGCAGACACTTATGTACAACTGCTCTCTAGTACTTTATATAAACCTATAATTATTTTCTTACATTGCATTATGATTATTTAGTTATCTGTTTTTCTCTGACTGTCTTCAAACTGGAAATGTCTCCAGAGCAAAGTTGGGATAGTTTTTCTATCTGCCAGGCATTGTGCCTGGCACATAAACATCTCTCAGCAAGTGTGAATATTGTTGAAAGAATACTAATGAAGAAAATGAGAGTGCTTCGGCCACCAGTTCTCTGGGTATTTTGAAAAAGAATCTTTCAGGTTTATTCTTCTGGATGATTTTGTGTCACATGGACAAGGCCAGACTTTTTGGAGAAACTTAAAGTAGAAATGACAGTGGTTAACAATAAGGGCCAGGCCATCCTCACATCCACTGCAGCTCACAGACTTCTCTGCCTTATCCTGTCTCCTCTTTTTCTATTTATGACTCCTGGTTGAATATATGAGATTTGGGAAGGTTTTTCCAAAAGTCTAAAATCAGAAGTTCCCGTCGTGGCTCAGTGGTTAATGAATCCGACTAGGAACCATGAGGTTGTGGGTTCGATCCCTGCCCTCGCTCAGTGGGTTAAGGATCCGGCATTGCCGTGAGCTGTGGTGTAGGTCGAAGATGCGGCTCGGATCCCGCGTTGTTGTGGCTGTGGTGTAGGCCGGCAACTACAGCTCCAATTGGACCCCTAGCCTGGTAACCTCCATATGCTGCGGGAGTGGCCCAAGAAATGGCAAAAAGACCAAAAAAAAAAAAAAAAAAAAAAAAAAAAAAAAGTCTAAAATCAATTGGCTTTTTCCAAAAGCCTAAAATCAGTTGTTATCTGGTATAAGAGAAGGAAGTCAGAAGACTTTGATTTTTTGAATTTTATTTTATTTTTTAATATAGTTTAATTGCAATGTGTCAAATTCTGCTGTACAGCAAAGTGACTCAGACATGTATATACATTCTTTTTTATATTTTCCACCATAGTCTATCCCAAGAAATTGGATATAGTTCCCCATGCTATATAGTAGGACCTTATTGTCTATCCATAATAAATGTAATAGTTTGCATCTGCTAGCCCCTGACTCCCAGTCCATCCCTCTCCCCCTTAGCAACTATAAATCTGTTCTCTCTGTCCATGAGTCTGTTTTCTCCTTTGTAGATAGGTTCATTTGTGCCATATTTTAGATTCCATGTATAAGTGATATCATATGATATTTGTCTTTCTTTGGCTTACTTCACTTAGCATGATAATCTCTAAATCCATCCATGTTGCTGCAAATGAGATTATTTCATTCTTTTCTTATGGCTGAATAATATTCCACTGTATATATGTACCACATCTTCTTAATCCATTCATCTGTTAGTGGACATTTAGCTTGTTTCCATAGAAAACTTTGATTTGTTTCTGAACTCAGTAACTGACCAGTGTGCCTTTGGGTCATTTATTTTTACCCGTCTGGTCCTCAGTTTGCTTGTCTTTAAGATGGAAGTAATAACACTAGATTTTACTTGTCATGCAAGCTCATTGAGAACGTTAAATGAAAATTCATGTGAAAAGAATTTGTATACTTGATTAAAAAGACCTGATTATAAATCTCTTTCCACAATCTGTTATAGCTTTCTGATTTAACTAACTGTATAATCTGGAATTGCATACCTAATCAGCAAATTTAAAATGAAAAATTCTTTCTTAAGCATGCAAGTATTCTGAGGTAAAGAAGAGTTCTTTTTCCTATGAATGCATTCTTAAGTTTGTAGGAATGTCCATCATTTCATTTTCACTAAATCTTATACAATTATAACCATGCTTAGTATTATCGGAACTTTTATTAAACTTCTTTAGTGTTATTTGATATCATAATAAACTCAGCTCAAACCTCCTTGTATTTTTCTTAAAGTAATAGTTGTAAAAAGTGTGGGCTTGTAAAAAATGAGGTACACTGAGGAAATTATAAATAATTCATTAAATGTCATTGATAGTCTTATTCCTCATAAACTATCAACTACTGTCTATATCTGTAGCTCATTTCCTTGAGCAGTAGAGTAATGATAAAAACTACAGCAGTACAATCAACATCAGAATGGTTGGTTAATTTTTTGAAGTCTCAACCCTAGTCTTCACATTCTAAGTTAATTCAACACCTAATTATCATAAAGAAATAAACAACATTATGCAGGCAAAATTTAAGAGAATATTCATGAGCAGTTTTCCTTCTCTTGGAAGATGGGAATATGGCCTTACAGGATTTTGCGCTATAATATTGATGAAGCAATAGGAAATCACTTGTACTAGAAATTGTCCAAAACTGAAACTTCTAAAATATGAAGTTATCTAAGATGTATCAGGGTAGACATCAGAGAATTTCCAAGATTGACATTATTCAATATGAAATGGAAACCCCAATAGAAAAATGTACGTGATATAGAGCTCTGTTTAATTAATATTGCAAACTAAATATTTTAATTATTATTTTAAATTTTAAATCAAACAGAAATCATGTTGGGATTTTGCAATGGTAGTGGCAGGAGCAGCGTTTTTAAATTTCCCTGAATCTCTTTCTTTCCCACCACTCAAATAAAAACAAAGAAATTGCAAGGAATGACCTTATTTGAATCTTGATTCAAACAAACTGAAAAAAAAAAAAAATTTTAAAAATTCAACCAGAGAAATCCGAACAGTGATTAGCTATTTAATGCTACCAAGAAATATTGTTAATTTCTAAGATGCCATACTTATTATTGTTTTTATATTTTTAAAAGTCCTTACAAAGATAACACACTGAAATGGCTACAGATGAAATAGAGGCATACTCAGAGATACTTGTGAATTGGGTTCCAAATCATTGCAATAGAGCAAATATCGCCGTAAGTGAGTCACATGAATTTTATGGCCTCCCAGTGCATGTAAAAATTATGTTTATGAAGTATAACTATGTAACATTCCACAGTCTCTTAGGTATGCAGTAGCATATCTACAAAACAGTGTAAATATCTTAATTTTAAAAATAAAGCCAAAAATTGCTGTCGTCTGACAGCACAAGGTTGTTACAAATTTTCTTTAAAAAATGCAATATCTGTGAAGCACAGTAAAATGAGGTATGCCTATAATATGATATCTGGAATTTGCTTCAAAATAATCTAGGAGAGGTGAGTTAGTGGATGTTTAGATGAAACAAAATTGACTGTATATTTATAGTTGTTGAAGGTGTGTCATGGGTATATCAGATAATTATACTGGCTGTCTTTTGAATATTCGTGAACATATTTGTAATAGAAGATGTTAATGTTATCTTAATAAATGATGGCATCGATCAGCAACTAAAAATTAAAACAAAAGAAATGAAGACAAAGAGTAACAAAGTCAGATGAGAGAACTATAGGCCAAACAGATGGTAGATTTAAACAAACCCATATTGATAAATTACTTTAAATATAAATGTAAATGGTCTAGAAACTCCAAGTAGAAAGCAGATTTTTTTTTTAAGAAGCCAAACTTAACTATTTGCTATCTGTAGCAGAAAAAGCAATTTAAATATAAAGATATGTATGGGCTATAAGTAAAGGGATGGGAATATTGTTAGAGATAAAGAGGGAAACTTTATAATAATAAAAGGGCCAATTCATCAAGAAGATAGAAAAATATTAAATGTATATTTCTCTAATAGCAGAGCTTCCAAATGTGTAATGTGCAGGATCTGAGCCATGTCTGCAACCTACACCACAGCTCTTGGCAACGCCAGATCCTTAATCCACTGAACAAGGCCAGGGATCAAACCCACATCCTCGTGGATGCTAGTCGGGTTCATTCACCACTGAGCCATGACGGGAACTTCTCCTTTTTTTTTTTCTTTCTTTTTATGGCTGCACCCATAGCATATGGAGGTTCCCAGGCTAGGGGTCGAATTGGAGCAGCTGCTGCTGGCCTATACCATAGCCACAGTGATGCCAGTTCCGAGCCACGTCTGTGAACTACACCACCGCTCACAGCAATGCTGGATCCTTAACCCATTGCTTGAGGCCAGGGATCAAACCTGAGTCCTCATGGATTCTAGTCAGATTCATTTCTGCTGAGCCAGGACAGGAACTCCTATTTTTGCATCAGTCTTAATTGATAATAACGTGGGCATAGACGTGTAAATTTAGTTTTTTTTCATAATATTTTGAAAATGTCATTTCCTAGTCTTCTGAAAAGTAGCTGCCAGGCTAGTTTAAGTATTCTTTGCTTTCTTTGGTTGCTTCAAGCCTGTATCTTTGTCGCTAGTATTCTGTAGTTCCACAATAATGTACCTTGGTGTGAACCTAACTTTATATATCCTGATAAGGGAATCATTGTTCTTTCTAAAGATAAAGAGTTTTGGTTTTTACCAGTTATGAAAAATTCTGAGCATTATATCACCTAACGTTGCCCCCCCCATTAATAATTCTCTCTGTTCTGTCTTTCTGGAATTCCAGCAAGATGCATGTTGGCCATCACATTCTGCCTTCTCTGTCTGTTATTTCATGTTTTCTTTGTGCTGTGTTCTAAGGAATTTTCTCAGATCATTCATCCAGTTCTCTGATTTTCTTCACTAAGGTCTAATCTCACGATTAATACATCTATTGAAGGATTTCTTTCCTGTATTCTTTCCTATATGTTTTTAGGTTAGTTTTTTTTCAAATATGAATATTCTGTAGTGTTTTATTCATAGTTCAGATATCTCCTTTAAATCATGCTTTTTTTTTCCTACTTCTAAATGAGTTTTATAGTCTCAAGTTTTTACAGCTGCGATTCTGTGATTTATTGTTATATACTGGTGATTGATCACAGTAGATTGTTTCCTTGTGTATTCTGTATAATTGTACCATAAGGTTATTTTCAGCATGGTTTTATCTTGGCAATCCTGTGTATTAAGAGCTTGTCCTTACGGAGATTTTTTGCATTTTTCTGTTAGCGACTATGCAGGGCTGTCATGAACTTGCAGGGTGGGTACTTAAAAGGGCACGTAGAGTGGGTGCCCTGTGTCCTGAATTTCAGGTGGAGGTCCATGGGGTGGCTTTATTTACTCCTCTTTTCTGAACACTATTACAAACAAATTTAGAGATTTTTGTCATTTTAGTATCCCAGGGGGCCCATGGAAGATACCAACACTGAGACTTCTTTTCAAATGTAATTATTTTAGGAATTCCCGTCGTGGCGCAGTGGTTAACGAATCCGACTAGGAACCATGAGGTTGCGGGTTCGGTCCCTGCCCTTGCTCAGTGGGTTAACGATCCGGCATTGCCATGAGCTGTGGCGTAGGTCGCAGACGCGGCTCGGATTCCGTGTCGCTGTGGCTCTGGTGTAGACTGGTAGCTACGGCTCCAATTAGACCCCTAGCCTGGGAACCTCCATATGCCACAGGAGCGGCCCAAGAAATGGCAAAAAGACAAAAAAAAAAAAGTCACTATCTTGGATTACTCCACACTGGTTGGGTTGCCCCTCTAGCGGGCTTTTAGTGTTCTAGTACATATTTTTATGTTAATTTCTATTAATGGTAATTCCTAGATCATTCAGCGTACACCCAGATCTCAATCTGATATGATATTTGACCTGTGGATATAAATATATGTGGAAAGATAATAGTTACATGTACATGTAACTATAATATATATATAAACACGCACATATTTACATGTATACGTACATATGGGTATATTCACAATACATACATACACACATATGCTATATAGAGTTTCAACCTAAGTTTACACCAAAACTGACAAGTTTTCTTGTGTCCCTCTGCCAGTGGGTAAATTGTTCTTCTTGTACATATATATATATATTTTTAACAACTGCACTATCCTTGTTCTAGATAAAATCCAGTCTCCTGAAAGACCCTATATGAACTGGCCCTTTCCTATCTCTCTGGCCTCATCTGCATTCCTCTCACTTCCATGCATCAGTCTTCTTAGTCTTCTTTCTGTTTCTCAAACATGTCAAGGTTTTGTTGCTCTTCTCTGTGATAGAATGCCCTTCCACCATTGTCACAAAGATTTAGCTCCTTGTCATTCACGTCTCGCTTCTCTGCAAGACCAGGGACATGTGAGGCTAGGTGTAAAATGAAAATGTGAGGCCTTTTATTAAAAACTTCAAGGCAGTGAAAGCAGAGCATTAAACCAGCTCTCCTTAGCATGCGCCTGTGAAGTTGCACATGTCACACCCTCACAAAGCTGGCCCTGCTTTCCCTGACTAATCACATACCTATTTCCACTTAGTTTTTCTCTATTATTTCACCCTGGTATTTTCTTCTTCATGACAGTTACCACTATCTGAAATTATTTATTTGCTTACATGTGTATTGCCTTTCTCCAACTGCTAAGAGATTAAATCTCTGCAAACAGGGACTTCTGTATTGTTGACTTATAAATGGTGAATGGTGCCTGTGTCAACAAATATTTTGTTTAATGAGCAAATAACTTAGTCCATTGTTTTCAGTGTTACAAAAGCAATCTACTTTAAGGCCAGAGATACTCCAGAAGGACTTGCCCTATCCCTAAAGGCAGACAGTCTCAAACACAGATGTCCTTGATATAAAATAAGCCCACAATCAGAATTTTAAAAGATTAGCTTGGAAGCAAGAAAAATATTATTCCCTTTCTGTTGCTTAAAGATGGATTCTAGGCCCAAAAAAAAGGACCTTAAATGGTTTATATTTTTGTTTATTTCATACAGAGTAATGTTTGGTGGTGGTGGTTGTTTTTTTTTAAAGCATTAGTTAATGTCATCTAAGTTCCCAAGAACTTGTGAAGGCAGATTTTACGTATATTTTTTGAATAACAAGTTTATTTTATTCTTCTCAGATTTCAAGTAAAGCTCAAAACTATCCTATGGACTTAAGCAGGTTTCAGTTACCTTAATAATATCAGGGATATTGAACAATGTCATTAACATACTCTTGCTGCTAGATTTACCATACCCTTGATCAAGGACCGTCAGTCCACTGTGGTCAGATAACTTAGCGCGAAGAGGAAATGAATTTGAATTCATTAATTTCTGTGAGCTTCCTATATTTACACAATTTTGCACCTTTAGCAAAAGGTACTTCAAAAATTTTTATGAATGTATACATTCTTCTAAAGTACTTTAAATAAATCATTTCTAATTTGTCATTTGATGAATGTACATTTTTAATTACGCCTGTGTTAATTCATAGAAATTGAAAAATAGATGAGTGATCTCCCCAATAACAGCAGCAATACTCCTGATTAAAAATGTGACAGTCACTTGCCAACTCTTATTTCTTACCGCATTTTCTTTTCAAATTTAAGTGGTAAAGCCCAAGATGGCTTTTTTTTCTTTTTCTTTTTTTTTTTTTTTAGGGCCACACCTGCAGCACATGGAGGTTCCCAGACTAGGGGTCGAATAGGAGCTACAGCTGCTGGCCTACAGCACAGCCACAGTGACACAGGATCCCAGCCACGTCTGCGGCCTACACCACAGCTCAGGGCAACACCAGATCCTTAACCCACTGAGCAAGGCCAGGGATCGAACCCACAACCTCATGGTTCCCAGTTGGATTCATTTCCGCTGCGCCACAATGGGAACTCCAAGATGGCTTTTTTAAATGCTGCTCTAGCTGTCTAGAATTTTAAGTGATGTGACAGGCAAAGTACAAAGCATTTTAATGAAGTCCTGAGTATTATACCTGTGATAGTTAATATTGCCTCAGGCCTATGAAATGCAAAACTGTGTTCTGATCATGATCTTGGAGTTTCATCTGTGCAACCTAGTACCTACCATTACATTTACTTTCTTTTTTAAGGGAATGTCAGTTGCTCTAATATAGTCATTATTTTCTCTTCAAATTAACAGCCTTTAACCATACTTTTCTTTCTGTTCATTACTACGCTCATTACAATTCCTAAATGTGTATTTTTGTTCATTAAAAACTGTCATGGGGAGTTCCCGTCGTGGCGCAGTGGTTAACGAATCTGACTAGGAACCATGAGGTTGCGGATTCGGTCCCTACCCTTGCTCAGTGGGTAAACGATCCGGCGTTGCCGTGAGCTGTGGTGTAGGTTGCAGACGCGGCTTGGATCCTGCATTGCTGTGGCTCTGGCGTAGGCCAGTGGCTACAGCTCTGATTCGACCCCTAGCCTGGGAACCTCCATATGCCGTGGGAGCGGCCCAAAGAAATACCAAAAAAAAAGCTGTCATGGGTCTTCTGGTTAGTTATGTTCAACAAATCAAGGATGGACTGTTGTGGTTTTAAGTGCCCTTAAAGAAGATGATTGAGTCCGAGGGTAGCAACTGCATCCTTCTCCAGCCATTCCTTCGCCCTGTCTTCAGCTGTTTGGTTTACAGTCTCTTTTCCTAATGGGGTCCAAGCAAGCCTGAGAATATTGATTTTGTACAAGCTAGTAATTGCTAGATCCTCATCCAGTTCTCTCATTATACTGATGAGGAACCTGCATCTCAGACATTTTAAATGAGTTGCTAAAACTCACAAAGCCAATAATTGATGGCCAAGCTGGGACAAGAAAGTAAGTCAGCGGACTCCTTATTAAATCCTCTTTCTCCCAGCACTGGGGCCTTCAGCAGTAATGTCCCTGCTCTAGCAATCTTTTTATTTAACTACCTGGCTTTTAAAAAATAATTTTCCAATGGAATATTACCAATTTTGAATCTTATCTTTGTGCCAAGGGAAATTAGTCTAGAGCAAAAGGTCAGCCCTCCCAAGTAGATTGTCATCATCTCTGAGGGAACTTCTCTGTTTGTTTAGGACTCTGCTACCTGCAAAGCCCCTTCTTGGAAATGGGCAGGCCAAACTTTACTCAGCATAAGTTGCATCCCTATTGGCATTATTTTCAGAAGAGATTTTAGCCACACGTATTTTCTTTCATTTGTAATTCTCATTCAAAATATGTCAGTATCAATTACCTCTCTGCAAAAATGCCAAGGGTTTGAGGCTGTAGGACTGGTTTGGGAAGCTCAGTGGCAGTTTTAGAGGTGCCCCATTTTCTTCATGTACTAAGAAGACTGCAGTAGTTCCAACTAAATATCACACTAAGTATTGTGTAGAAGTTCTCTCAGCAGGGACCTGTTTTTCATGGAACTGAAGAAAAGTCTGAGCATCAATCTTCATTACCTACTTTGCATGTACCAGCTGCTCTGGTGCAGCTCGGGAGCAGATTCTTACTCTAAGGATTCTGACAGCTTACAAATTATGCTTTTATAAATTTGATTCTCTCTAGACCAGTGAACTGAAAGGACAAGCAACTTTCTTTCTGAGTCATGTGAACTCATGACTGAGCAAACCCTCCTGAATTGTCAGATTTTAGTAATGGGAAGGTATTATCTCTTTTTGTCTCTGAGCATGTTTTTCGACAGTTGCCCTTTAAAATGCACTCAGCAGCTGCATTTCACTGACATACAGTCTCCACCTTTTGAATTGCTATTTTGTAACCTTGATTTTTCCAATCTTTTTGACCTACCTGCTAGTTAAAGCTCAGATTTTTTTTTTTTTTTTTTTTGAGCTGTCCTATGTGTTTCTTTTATTCGGCTCACTCTGGCAGTGACAGTGGTAATGAATCTTATTTTTACTGTAATCCTGGAGATTACTCTGTGTAGGTCCCTGTAAAAGTGTACCTCAGGGGTTATGCTCTTCAAAATGAAAGTTCAGCAGTGATTCTCCAGGGACCTTTCCTGAGGTGGGAATGGGGGTGAGTCTGATGGGATCACATATAGTTTGAAGACAGGCTATACCTTTATTTCATTGCCTTGATTTAATTTGGGTGCCATTTATAAAGTATTTCAAATTTCATTTAATACTAAAGGGGTGTGAGAGATTTTTATGTTTATATGAAGCCGTCATGGGAAATGTCCTAAAATCTTAGAAAAATGTTGAATGGAGGTGCTGAGTCCCATGCGTCTCTCCTCTGCCTTAGCACTAACCTGAGGTGCTCCTGGGAGGTTGATGCACGAACCTTGCAAAGGGGCTGAACACAGAAGGCCGGAGGGCCTACTTAGGAAGGAAGCAGGCTCTACACTTAGAAAAAGTTGAAGGGCTTTTATACATAATAGGTGAGTTGTAAATTTTTGATGAATCAAAAGTTACTGAACAGAAACAGACCCACAAATCTCAAAGTCAAACTTAGGGTTGCTAAGGAGGAAACATGAAGGGAAAGGGATACATTCCAAGTTTGGGATTGAAATACACACACTACTATGTATAGAACAGATAACTAACAAGGACCTCCTGGATAGCACAGGGAACTATGCTCAGTATTCAGTAATTACCCAGATAAGAAAAGAATCTGAAAAAGAGTGGATATGTATATATGTATGACTGACTTACGTTGCTGTACACCTGAAACTAACACAACATGGTAAATGAACCATACTCCAATAACATTTTTCTAAAAATTCAAATCTCAAAAAAAAGTTACTTGGGAATTATAGATTTTAACTTACCATTAAGGTATGTCCTTTTGCTTTCAGTTTCTTTCTTTTTTATTTATTTATTTATTTTTTTTGTCTTTTGTTTTTTTTTGTTGTTGTTGTTGTTGTTGTTGTTATTGTTGCTATTTCTTGGGCCGCTCCCGCGGCATATGGAGGTTCCCAGGCTAGGGGTCTATTCAGAGCTGTAGCCACCGGCCTACGCCAGAGCCACAGCAACGCGGGATCTGAGCCGCGTCTGCAACCTATACCACAGCTCACGGCAACGCCGGATCATTAACCCACTGAGCAAGGGCAGGGACCGAACCCGCAACCTCATGGTTCCTAGTCGGATTCGTTAACCACTGCACCACGACGGGAACTCCAGTTTCTTTCTTTTTTAATTTTTTAAAGTCTTGGTGAAGTATAGTTGAATTACAATGTTGTGATAATTACTGCTCTACAGCAGAGTGATTCAGTTATACATGTACACACATCCATTCTCTTTCAGGTTCTTTTCCCATATAGATTATCACAGAATATTGGGCTTTCAGTTCCTTATTCAGATTAATTGATCCACATGTTATATTCAAAGGGCCCTATATAAGTAATCTATTTCTATGTAACAAATAACCCCAAATTTACCAGCTTCAAACAGTAAACATTTATTGTGCTGTACAGTTTCTATGGGTCAGGAATTCAGAAATAGCTTAGCTGAGAGATACTAGCTTAGTGTCGCCCATAGACTGCTGTCATCTGAGGTTTTAACTGGAGCGAAAGGAAACACTTCTAAGGTGGTTCACTTATGTGCCTGGCAAATTAATGCTGGTTGTTGTCTGTCAGGCCTTGGTGTCTCTTCATGTGTAGCTCCCCATCGGACTTCTTGAGTGTTCTCATGACATTACAGCTGGCTTCCCCAGAGCAAGTGATCCAAGAAACAGACGGGCAGACATCTCAACATCTTTTAGGAACGAGTCTCAGAAGCCACACCCCATCATTCTGCAATATTAGTTCCCCGAGTTAACCCCATGCAGTGGGAACTGCACAAGGGCATGAGGACTAGAAAGCAGAATATTTTGGGGACATCTTGCAGGCTGTCTCCCACAACTTCAAATGAAAGTCAGTTGTGAAGTAGACGTTAATCCAAACAGTAGCTTTTATATTCACACGGACAGAATGTATGTGTTCAATCATGACTGGTTTTTGTGTGTCTGTTTTTACTCTAACTGGCATATAGCTGCATCCATTAGGCTCTCTATTTTAGAGCATACTTGTATCTGGGACTATGATGAAATTCTCTGATTTATGTTTTATCATTCTCACAGAATGAAAGCTACCAATGTGAGACAAAAAAATTAGGCAATTGTCTTCATCTATGTGAAACAGATTGAAATATTTAGCTACTTAAGAAGAGATGGTTTATTGGATTAGTTCCTCATTTTGTGTCAAATCACCACTTACATTGTTTTTACATATTGCTGTCATTTATGAAAGTAGAAAACCATTTTCTGCTACAGAACCACAATACAAATGAGAAAATATTGAGCTGAAATGGAAAAATAACATTATAATTATAGCTCAGGAAATGCTAGTCAGAAACCCAAAATAAGTTGAATGTATGCTGAAAATTATAGCATTTTTTAATGTACTTAAATTATATTACAAACATAATCCAATTTTTACCATTGTTTCCCATTTGAAGGGCTGAGGGATGCTTACTTTAAATCCCTTGAACAGATGTGTTATCTTCTTTAGCATCAAAACTTATACAAATAATAAAATAATAAAATGAATAGTTTTCACTACTCATTAATAATTATTAGTTGTTATTTACTCTAAGCAAGTTGTCAAATATCACTTTTCAAGTTACTTTTTTAAGATTTTAAAAATGATCAAAAAGCACTCTATTGTATTGTCAAGAATAAAACAAACTATCTTTCTAAATGGAAATTTGTCCATACCTATCAAGAGACTTAATAATATCCACAGCCTATGATTAGCAACCCCACTTGTAGAAATGTGTTATAAGGAAATTATTGGAGAGGAAGTCAAGGATGTATATGGAATAATAGCCAGTAGGCAAATGATACTACATTCTGTTTAATTTATATTTAATATATAGACTAAATTGCTGAAACCAAAAGATCTATCTAAACAAAGTTTATTTCCATCAGTTTCATCATTCAAGAGATACTACCCCGTGGCTGTGCACCACAGCATGCTCGGGACCTAGGTCTCTGCTCTCTTTTTCTCTGTTAATTTGAAAAATAATACCTTCTACATAGTTTCAGGCAACTCACCATCACCACGACTTTGTGCCGGCCCCGGGGAATGGGAAAAAAGAAAAGGGAGGGCAAGCAGCAATCTTTTAAGAAAATGACCCATAAGTCACATGCTTTCTTTCTGCTCACATTCCAGTGGCTAAAACTTAGTCACTTGGTCACATTCAGGTAGAGTTAAGATATCAAGGGCTACATCCTGCATTGCGAGAGTGAATGAAATGTGAGAATTGCAATACATACCCTTGAAAAGATAAAGTGAAAGAAGCCATCATAAAAGGCCACATACTGTATGATTCCATTTATATGCTATGATACGTCCCAATAGGCAAATCTATCAAGGCAGAAAATAGATGGGTGGTTGTAAGTGGCCGGGAGGAGGAAGGATTGGGGAGTGACTGCTAATGGGGACGGGGTTCTTTTTGGGGTGATGAAAATGTTCTGAAATTAGGTAGTGATGTGAATATACTAAAAAAATGTACATTTTCTATATTAGTGTATACATTCGTATATTTTTACATTAGTATATTCACAACTATGTGAATATACTTAAAAATCACTGAATTATATACTTTAAAATGATGAATTTTATGGCATGTGAATTATATTTTGATAAAACCATTGTAAAAGAAAAAAACGTTCCAGGGCACAAAAGTACAAGGAAATTTTTCCTGTTTTCAACCCTCGTGTGGATAGAGGGGAAACCACTCCACCCCAAGAGTTTATAACTGGAAGTCAGCCCTTCGCTGAGCTTCAGCCTGAACTCATGCTCCCTGTGTCTGTAAACCTCCCACTAAGGACTTGACCTAAAGTGGTCCTGGTTTTACACCAGACCCCCACGGGTCTAGCAGAAGCACATATAAATCCTCTGTGGAAATATCAACCTCAATCAAAACCTCAAATCATTCTCATAGATAAAATTCCAAGGAAAAGAAGCAATTCACAGACCAAATCACAAATCACAGAATATACAAGGATACTAGGCACCATAAATGGAAATCAAAGAACACGAGACAGCAGTAATTGCCTGTAGAGGTTTCAAGTATTAGACTTGTTAAAAAAATATATATGTGTGTCTGTGTGTGCATGTGTGTGAATGTGTGCACATGTATGTATATATAAAATACCACAATTTATATGTTTAAAAAATAAGAGAATCTTGACAATATGAGCAAGAAATGGCCAATAATTATAAAATAATGATAAAGTAAGTTAAAATTCTGGTTGTATAAATTTATTAGCAGAGTTGACCTAGTAGAATTAGTGAACTGGAAGACAGACATGAAAAGGTTACCCTGAACAAAGTGTAAAGAAATGCAAAGATGAAAAATAAAGAAATTAGAAGACAGGTCAGGATAAGAAGTTTGATATTCTACAAATCACAGTTCTAGTTGGAGAAAATGGAGTGGGGAAAAGGCAGTATGTGAAAATATAACTGATAATATTTCAGAATATTTGAATCCACAGCTTTAAAAAGCCCGAAGTGTCCCAAGCAGTGTAAGTAAGATGATATCCACACTAAACACATTAGGGTGAAATTGCTGAAAAACAAAGAAAGAGAAAATCTTAAAAGCTTCCAGAGAGGGTAGAAAAAGAAATCGTCTCCAAGGCAGGAGCAATTAGACTAACAGCTTATTTTGCAACAAAACCCAGAAAAGAATTGAATTACATCAATATGCTGAGAAAAAATACGCATCAATTTATAATTCTTTGCTCAGTGAAAATATCTTTCAAGAATGAGAGTAAAGAGTTGTCAGTTTCTCAAAAATTCTCTGCATCTCAAAATGCAACAGAAAAGGAACTTTATTCAAGCAGTTGCAACAGGGAGAACAGCCAAAGGAAGGGTCTCTCTGAAACTGAAGAGGGGATTTTTTTTTTTTTTTGCTATTTCTTTGGGCTGCTCCCATGGCATATGGAGGTTCCCAGGCTAGGGGTCCAATCGCAGCTGTAGCCACTGGCCTATGCCAGAGCCACAGCAATGCAGGATCCGAGCCGTGTCTGCAACCTACACTACAGCTCACGGCAACGCCGGATCGTTAACCCACTGAGCAAGGGCAGGGACCGAACCCGCAACCTCATGGTTCCTAGTCGGATTCGTTAACCACTGCGCCACGACGGGAACTCCATGAAGAAGGGATTTTTCATGGGAAAGAAACAGACGCACCCATGTGCCAGCTGCACGGTTGGTGGGTGTTGGTCTGGCAGGTGTTGGAATCTTACAGAAAGGAAGCGATATACTTGCAGTTTGACCCTCCCAGCCAATTACATCCCACTCTAGGAATTGTTGGCTCAAAAGAGGAATTTAGACAGTGGGTTAGTTTCTCAGTACCAGAGAACAAGGGGATTGGTCTGAACTCAAACTCTGAGCAGAAAATGTTGACAATTCTCCACAACTCCTCCTCCAGAACTAGGAGGACAGAGTTCAGCAACCGCCCCCCCTTAATGGGCCTAGAAAAGGCAGAATAGGTTGTGATCTTAAGGCTTAAAGTTTTCTTACTTTTTTTTTTTCTTTTTGTCTTTTTAGGGCCTCACCCACAGCATATGGAGGTTCCCAGGCTAGGAGTCCAATCAGAGCTGTAGCCGCCAGCCTACGCCAGAGCCACAGCAACGCGGGATCCGAGCCACATCTGCAACCCACATCACAGCTCACAGCAACGCCGGATCATTAACCCACTGAGCAAGGCCGGGGATCGAACTCACAACCTCATGATTCCTCGTCGGATTCATTTCCACTGTGCCATGACAGGAACTCCTAAAGTTTTCTTTTGCCTCTGTTCTGAGATGATGTTCTGGGGTCCTTTGGTTTGAAAGGATGTCCTACTTAGCTGAATGACCCTAGAAATTATACATTTGATGAGAGGGGTTCCCACCAAGAGGAAGAGCGGGTGAGTGCACAACATTTGGAGGAGTGTTCAGCTGTGAGACGGAATTCCTGTCAGGAATATCTAAAAGAAGAGGCCCGGCTGCATTTCCCCAGGGCAGAGGCTGACCCGTAAGTCAGGAGCACCTTGTCCATGCAGAGAATACTTTGGTTGTTTCACATCAGAAAGGTTCCAAGGGTTGTCCATGTAGACATCATCTCCAAAGGCTAAGTGCGAGAACCCCACTCCAGAGATGCCGATGCAGGCAGTGCTGCAATTCCGTAAGAATTTTAGAATCAGCTTGCCTGTTACAAAAAGCCTGTTGAGATTGTGATTGGGTTTTGTGTTGACGCTTATAGATCCATCTGGGAAAAATTAATATCTTTAACAATAAACAGAGTCTATCTCTGTATTTATTTAGTCTAATTTTTTTGCCGTGTTTTGTAGTTTTCAGATCTTACACATCTTCTGTCAAATTTATTCCTAAATAGTTCATATTTTTGATACTGTTATTAGTGGAATTTCTCTTCATTTCCAATTATTTGTTTTACCATGTAGAAATACAATAGATTTTTATATATTGATCTTGAAAAAAGAAACCTTGATAAATACACATATTCTAGTAACTTGTTTAGTTAATTCCACTGGGTTTTCTACAGATGTTACCAGGGTATTTGTGAACTGTAAAACTTTTAAGTGGACAATATAGTTGTATCTCTTTATGACCCAGAGAAAGTGAAGGATTTTTTAAACCAGTCTTAGAAAAATGTAAACCATAATGGAAATTACGCACATGGCTACTTAAATTTCATAATTTTGATTCATGAAAAATACCTTAAAGAAAGTGAAAAAAGAAGCCCCACACTGATAGAAATTATGTGCAATATATATACTTGGCAAAGTCTTTAGTATTTTAGAATTGTGCTGCCCAATAGGGCAGCCACAAGCCACTCTGGCTTTAAGTACCTGAAATGTGGTTCGTTTATTTTTGGTTTTTGTTTTGTCCTTTTAGGGCCACACCCACAACATACGGAGGTTCCCAGGCAAGGGGTCAAATCAGAGCTGTAGCTGCCAGCCTACACCACAGCCACAGCAACGCCAGATCTGAGCTGCGTTTGTGGCCTACACCACAGCTGCTGGCAACGCTAGATCCTTAGCCCACTGAGCGAGGCCAGGGATCCAATCTTCGTCCTCAAGGATACTAGTCAGATTCGTTTCTGCTGAGCTATGATGGGAACTCCGAAATGTGGCTCATCTTAATCGTGATGTGCTATAAATATAAACCAGATTTCAAAGATTTAGTACAAAAAAAAAAAAGAACGTACATTATCTTCCTAGTAATTTTTATATTGGATACATGTTGAAATGAAAATATTTTAGGTATAGTCTGTTAAATGAAATATATTACTAAAATTGGTTTCATTGTTTCACTTTTTTTAATGTGGCTATTAGGTTTTAGTTATGTATGTGGCTCACATTCTATTTCTGTTGGACAATCCTAATCTAAAGTATACCTGGATGTTTCTGTGAACCAATTAGAAGAAGAAACAGGAGTTCCCATTGTGGCTCAGTGGGTTTACGACCAGACATTTTCTCTGTGAGGATGTGGGTTCAATCCCAGGCCTCGCTCAGTGGGTTAAGGATCCTACGTTATCACAAGTTGCAGCACAAGCTGCAGGTGCAGCTCGCATCAGGTGTTGCCATGGCTGTCCCCACAGTCCACACCACAACCACAGCTCCAATTTGACCCCTAGCCCAGGAACTTCCATATGCCACAGATGGAGCTGTTAAAAGGAAAAAAAAAAAAAACACAGTCAGTTGGAATATAAGGCAGAACAGACACTTATTCAAATGGCGAATGAACACGGAGACAGTGCTCTGGCTCTTAATTAAGAAAATGCAAATTAAAATGACAATGGGTTACCATTTTCATCTACCAGATTACAGATTTTTATTTTTTTTAAACTGGCTAGGTTTCAGTGCAAAGTTATCTCATGTTCACTGCTAGGAAGAATCTAAATTGTCACGATTCCTTAGGACACAGTTTGTGTTATCTGTTCAGCTGACTCTTCATATACCTGTGATACAACAATTCTACTTCTCTATGTTTGAGAAACTCTTAAACTGAAAATGAATTATGAGCTATAGGCATAAACATGGATAAATCCTAAAAGCATAATAATAAAGAATGAATTAGGAGTTCCCTGGTGGCTCAGCAGGTTCAAGATCTGGCATTGTTACCGCTGTGGCATGAGTTTGATCCCTAACCCAGGAATTTCCACATGCTGTGGGCACAGCTAAAAAAAAGAATTAAAGTCAGAAAAACATACAATATTCCATGACATTGAATTCCAAATCAGACACAACCAAGCTATTTATTTTTTAGAAATGCATGTATAAATAGTATTATAATACAGAAAGATAGCACAATTAACACAAACTTAATGGTAGTGATTATTTGTTGGGATACAATCGAAAAGTGGCCCACAGACAGCTTCTAAAGTCTGATAGCATGATAAAGATTGTAGGTCTTTTTTTTTTCCTCTCTCTCTTTTAAGGGTCATATCTGTGGCATATGGAAGTTCCCAGGCTAGGGGTCAAATGGGAGCTGCAGCTGCCAGCCTACATCACAGCCACATAGGATCCAACCTACACCACTCCCTCAATGCAACACCAGATCCTTAACCCACCAAGTGAGGCCAGGGATCAAATCTGCAACCCCATGGACACTAGTCGGGTTCATTACTGCTGAGCCACAGCAGGAACTCGGATGATGTTCTTAATCTGGTTGGTGAGCCTATCAGTGATGATCTTATTATTATTCCTTATAGTGTACATAAATATTTTATAAGTTCTTTGTATGTATGATAAATTTGAATAAATTAAAACAGGTTATAAAACAACTATAGCATGAACCTAATTTTATTTACACATATAAAAAAACCTAGATTTTTTTAAATATGTATGGGGAAAAAGCTTTAAGGAAATACACCAAAACATTTTCTTCATGATGTAAGGATACATGTAGATGAGTAATTGGAATTGACGTTTGGAAATTTAGGTTGTTAGGCAGTTTTGATTGTTGAGTTACTTTTAGCATCATCAAAAACACAAGCAGCATTATATCCCTACAGCCCTAAAGAGGCAAGCTTGAGTATTTTTAGGTAAGTTCCAGATGGTTCTTATTCTTTTGCACATGTAGAAGCTTAAGATTAGTCCATTTGGATGTCTCCTAGAAGTGGAATATTTTTGTGTATATACTTTAGCAAGTATGTGTGATAGAATATTATAGAATATTATTTTGATTTCCATGTAATTGTTCTAGGATACATTCTCACACTTGGGTCAGATTTCTCTGATGAATGAACCCTGTCACGTGTAACAGTATCACATACTACCTTGGTACCAGTCAAACTCGTATTGTGTATTGGTGGATTCATGGCTAGCAAATAGCAGTTTATCATCAACAAACTTGTTGAATTTGCCCTTTTTTATTTTTAGACAATGACAAAATATGAACTTAGCCTCCCAACTGTTTTCCATTCACTTTGCATCATAATTCATTCATTTATTCATAGGCTACCCTCTCTTGTCTCTTGGGTTTTGCTATTTATTCATTTTCAGCCTAGGATTTATTATAATGGTCTAAAAGAAAATGCTTACATTACTGAATATAAATATGAATAAGTTTATTCATGATTGCAGGAAGGGAAAACTTCTTTCAGTACAAGCTAAAGAGAAAGCCAAGGAAGTATAACAATTTGTAAAAAGATTAACAAAAAGATTGTGGCTGGAATCAATAGATAAAGTGAGCCGAAGGAAAAAATAATGTCCTCGGAATCTGCATGTTATTTCCTTCTCCTTTAGGAAACATATCCTATGCACAAGGGATGTACAGAACTTTATAGAAGAAAATAATATATTCTTTTTTGTCTTTGGAGCTCAGGCTGCAGAATACATGCATTTTATTAACAGCAAGAATGATTACTGTTGTTTTCATGATAATAAATTTTCATAACGTGCAATTTTAAAGGAAGATGGCAAGCATCAAGTAAGTCAAAACTTAAGCGCTTAAGTTCATTGGTGGATGCTAGTAAATATTCAAGCTAGAATTCAAACCTAATTCTGCTCCATTGCAAAACCCGTGCTTTTAACCTCTGTACAAAACTGGCCATATACCCAAGTCCATCTTCATTTCCTCTGTAGCTTTTAACCAGATTGTGTCACTCCCAATATATGGATCAGAGGTTTCTCTTAACATCTAGGTTGATTACATTGTTTTACTACATCACAGGGCCCTAATTTTAATGTTTATAAAAGAAAAAAACATTTACAGAAGATTTAATTGTGGCTATGATTTGACGCATATGAAAATGTTCCTGCTATTAATAGCACAACGCCAAGAACAAAGGCAAGTAGGAACAAAAACGAGCTCAAAGTATCCCATTTACTGCAATCTCCAGTTTCAGGAGCACTCTTTTCCAGGGAGGATCGTCCTTTGCCTCATACAGGAGAGAATTTAGATAAACTGTCTAACCCCTTGAGCTTTCTCCCGCACTCCACATGGGGTAAAGAGTGCAAAAATGATTCATTCACCAAGGTTGAGCTCATATTTAATATTCTCTGTCTGAAGTCTCCCCAACTTCTCAAATGTTGTGACACTGGGTTTTTCATGTTGTGATTTGGGCAGCCAGACTGATCTTACCACCCCTGAGGACCCACCTCGGAATTTTGTGTTCTCGCTGTATATGCCAGTATTTGCTTAGAATGTATATTTCAGGTGCTTTGAGAGACGCCTTTTCCTTCGGGGTAGAGCTTTGAGACATATTATTAGCCCAAGGGCCCTTTTGGAAAAACTACCCAAGGTAGATGCAAGGTTTTCTCAATAGGAGAGGACATTTTACTTTGCAATAAAATTATAGCAAGCCTTCCTTACATTTGTGTTTTTTGCCCTAAGTTTGTGTTTTTCACGTCTTTATCTCCTAAGTCCTTGGCCTTCTTTCTAGGAAAAGTTGCATGACTGTGGTTATCCTATCCCACAGAGTACAAGCTTATCCAGGATCCAAGATAGAGCCAGGCATTGAGTAATTCCTAGTTCATATGTTCACGTGATACCCGTAACCTCCGATTGTCCATCGCTTACTCACTTGCTCAGAATAGTCCTTGGTACCTGGCATTAGAGATGATCTCCTAAATAACTCTACAAATACAGGCAAATGTGCTAATCCCCCCTTCAGGATATGTCACCACCCTACTCAGGCCCTCCCTCCACTTTTATCCATTGCTGCCAGACCTCTCTCTCTCTTTGTAAAGAAAAATACCACAGATTCCCACAAATGTCTATGGTGTGTGTGTGAGTGTGTGTGTGTTTTGGGGGAATATAAAAACTCCCATCTTACTTTACCAACCAATTTTTTTTTTTTTCATTTTTGGCCGTGTATCTAATAGTTTCATTTGGTATTTAGCTTGTGGTAAATGATTGTTGAATGATGGAATGATTTAACATTTAATCTATTCTAGTGCTTATTCTCATGCCTAGAACACAATAGACATTTATTTGTTGAAATGATAAATTAATCAAAGGGGTAATCACTTGGAGTTAAAATATATGTGAAATACCTGCTGTAGGCTCTCAAAATATATGAAAATTCACGCAAAGAATAAAAGACACGTAGCATTTCTAATTCATTCTCTCCTTAACATAAAGTTACTTTGGAAATAAGGGAATTTCAAAATTGTGAGACAGTGTTTTATTTTTACATTGTCAAATGGTGAAAATGATTTATTCACGTAACAAATATGTAGTGAGCCCGAACTTTGTGCCTGCCTCTGTACTGGCCTCAGAGGCACAGGGGTGATGGCAGTGAGTAAAGTGGAGAAGATGCTGGATAAGGCTGGTAGGGGGGCCTCCCTTGGCTGTTTCCAGGAGGATGAGTGTGATGATGGATAGGACACAATTTGCTTTGCTCCAGTGCCAGGAACAGATATGGTGGATTTTAATGGACCTGCTAAGCTATCTGTTCACCCAAATGGTAGAAAAACCATCTTTTATTCAGAAGGATTGAGACACATCTTTTCTGTTTTATACTCTGTTTCTTTGCTGATAATCAGTAAGGTGTTTCAGAAGTTTCTATACAAATGAGGAAGTGAGAAAAAAGGCAATAGCAATTATAATGCTTAATTTGTGAAGCTATTACATTTTCACTCTAGCAGTAATTTGAGATAAAACAACGTGAAACTTCCTTACAGTTTATAGTTTTATCATAATGACTTTCCATCTCCTCATTATTTATAAAAGTTTTATGTCAGTAACTAACTAATGGCACAAATTCTTTTTTAAGTACTTGCTGGGACATTCCACATGTATTTTCCCCTCATCCTCCAAGCAACTTCTGGGAAACCATTTTTTTTTTTTAATTCCTATGACTGTGTCAGACAAAGTCATTATGTAGCTTTGTGTTTTAGAATCTGTATTATTAGCTGCCTCCTTAGCACAGTAGACAGTGCTTCAGTCTCTGAAGATGTATTATTTAAAGACTGCCGCACTGCCATTTTATTGCATTAGAATGACTGTTCTTCGTCTCATACGTTTGTAGTGTTAACATCACCGCCCTCAAATGAATTAGTCTGTTACTGAGATTGTTCTGTGATATTTTAATGTCCAGCTTGTTTCTGTTCTAATTATTGTTTTGTGCTTTGGGGAAAAATGGATACTGAGTCAAAAGCAACTGTACAAGACACAGAGACCCAGATCTGCCAAGATGGCTACTTATTTTAATTCCTAATGCTCTTTGGGAAGCATTTTCTTCTGCTCATTTTAGGTAGAGATTTTAATGACTGACTTTACTACTGACATTAAGGAGAACACTGACTTGGAGATTTCAAGCAGAGTGTTCATCTCAATTATTTTTCCATTTACATTCCATAAAATATAAGTTACCCCAAGACAGACAGGCTTTTATATATACAGTTAACTGTATTATGTTGAAGGAGATGGAAACAGAGAAGGTTGAATTTCAAGTTCAATGCTACGTAATCTTGGAAAAGTCACTGTATTTTGAAGACTTGAGAGAAAGACAAATACCATATAATATCACTTGCATATGAATTAATATATGGCACAAATGAACCTTTGCACAGAGAAGAAAATCATGGACTTGGAGAATAGACTTGTGGTTGCCAAGGGGGAGGGGGAGGGAGGGGGATGGTTGGGAGCTTGGGGTTAATAGATGCAGACTATTGCCTTGGGAATGGATTAGCAATGAGATCCTGCTGTGTAGCACTGGGAACTATGTCTAGTCACTTATGATGGAGCCTGATAATGTGAGAAAAAAGAATGTGTACAAGTATATGTAACTGGATCACCATGCTGTACAGTAGGAAAAAAAATAATGTATTTGGGAAATAAAAAAAAAGACTTGTCTCATTTATAAAGTGGGAATAATGATGCTATGGCTTTGGATTATTATAAGAATTAAATGAGCTAATGTGTATTAAGGTGCCTGGTATATTATAAAACCTTATACATATATTAGTCAGTTTCTTCAAGTGATTTAGTTATGCAAAGACATTTCTGTAGGGAGCACAATTTTCATAAAGAGTCCATAGCACTCACACTTGATGGAAGGCAGCTGTAGAATGGATTGAAAAGAATCCAAGAAACATATTATACCATTGTTTGTATTAAGATAGCTCACATCAATAAATCAGCTGTTTTCACTCCCAGGCATCTGCAGATAAAAACCAGCGAAGGATCCTGTGCGGACACACTTGCGGTAGAAAGAAAATCAAATCAGCATAATGCTGTGGTTTGAAATTCTTAAAGTTTGGGATGATACAAATAGATTGTGCAATGCTTACGGTAAGGAAACATGTCTTTCCTATACTACCGTGGGCACTGACTTTTTTTTTTTTCCCCACTGTACAGCAAGGGGATCAAGTTATCCTTACATGTATACATTACAATTACATTTTTTTCCCCACCCTTTGTTCTGTTGCAACATGAGTATCTAGACAAAGTTCTCAATGCTATTCAGCAGGATCTCCTTGTAAATCTATTTTAAGTTGTGTCTGATAAGCCCAAGCTCCCGATCCCTCCCACTACCTCCCCCTCCCATCAGGCAGCCACAGGTCTTTTCTCCAAGTCCATGATTTTCTTTTCTGAGGAGATGTTCATTTGTGCTGGATATCAGATTCCAGTTATAAGTGATATCATATGGTATTTGTCTTTGTCTTTCTGGCTCATTTCACTCAGGATGAGAGTCTCTAGTTCCATCCATGTTGCTGCAAATGGCATTATGTCGTTCTTTTTTATGGCTGAGTAGTATTCCATTGTGTATATATACCACATCTTCCGAATCCACTCCTCTGTCGATGGACATTTGGGTTGTTTCCATGTCCTGGCTATTGTGAATAGTGCTGCAATGAACATGCGGGTGCATGTGTCTCTTTTAAGTCGAGTTTTGTCCGGATAGATGCCCAGGAGTGGGATTGCAGGGTCATATGGAAGTTCTATATATAGATTTCTAAGGTATCTCCAAACTGTTCTCCATAGTGGCTGTACCAGTTTACATTCCCACCAACAGTGCAGGAGGGTTCCCTTTTCTCCACAGCCCCTCCAGCACTTGTTATTTGTGGACTTATTAATGATGGCCATTCTGACTGGTGTGAGGTGGTATCTCATGGTAGTTTTGATTTGCATTTCTCTAATAATCAGGGATGTTGAGCATTTTTTCATGTGTTTGCTGGCCATCTGTATATCTTCTTTGGAGAAATGTCTATTCAGGTCTTTTGCCCATTTTTCCATTGATTGATTGGCTTTTTTGCTGTTGGGTTGTATAAGTTGTTTATATATTCTAGAGATTAAGCCCTTGACAGTTGCATCATTTGAAACTACTTTCTCCCATTCTGAAAGTTGTCGGCACTGACTTTTTAAAGTAGAGACAACTTTCCTAGAGTTTAATTTTTTATGGCCACACCTACATTTGAAAGTTCCCGGGAAAGGGACTGAATCTCAGCTGCATCTGCGACCTACACCACAACCGTGGCAACGCTGGGTCCTTGAAGCCACTGCGCCAGGCCAGGGATCAAACCCATGCCTCTGCGGTGACTACAGTCAGATAATTAACCCGCTGTGCCACAGCAGGAACTCCCTAGAATTTAAAATTTTTTGATAAGTATATCTGCCTTCCCTAATGCTTGCAATATAATGGAAAAATTGGCGTCAGTGACTGAAGATCAACTTAATGGGAACTGATAAAAGTATTTTTATTGCTTTAACATTTATTGAGCATTGTTTATGTGTAAAAAGTGCTAAGTGCCTATAAGCTCAGGGAAGGAAAAGGGAGGACAGAGGTGCAGTGTCCTCACTGGAGAAAGGCCCCAAGTGAAATAGGGAGAATAAAATAAGTCAGGTAGGAGAGCAAACCCTCAGTGAGGAAAAAATGTCAGGCCTCTGAATTGAAACTTGAAAGGGATGGTAAAATTTCCCATTATGAGATTCTTGTCATAGCAGTCACATGAGGGCCAGTCCTAGCCCTGTTCCAAAGAAAGAACTTTGGAGCTCCCATTGTGGCTCAGCAGCTTAAGGATGCCACGTCATCTCTGTAAGGATGCAGGTTCAGTTCTGAGCCTTGCTCACTGGGTTAAGGATCCAGCACTGCTGCAACCTGGAGCCCAGGTTGCAGGTGTGGCTGTTTCATATGTCAGCAGTTGCAGCCTCTGATTCCACCCCTAGCCAGGGAACTTCCATGTGCTGCAGGTAGGGTGGTAAAAAGGAAGAAAAAAAACAGAAAGAAATAAATTTTGGTCCCATTATAAACTGTTTTACTAATTTAACTTACTTTGGCTTTTTTTTTTTTTTTTTTTTTTGTCTTTTTAGGGCCATACCCATGGCATATGGAGGTTTTCAGGCTAGGGGTCAAGTCAGAGCTACAGCTGACGGCCTACACCACAACCACTGCAATTCGGGATCTGAGCTGTGTCTGCATCCTACACCGTAGCTCATGGCAATGCCGGATCCTTAACCCACTGAGTGAGGCCAGGGATCTAACCCGTGTCCTTATGGATACCAGTTGAGTTCATTACCGCTGAGCCACAATGGGAACTCCACTTTAGCATTATTTTTGTTTGAAAATGTGTTTTTATTAAATGGTTGTTAAATTATTACATCAATAGTAACCAGCAGAATAATTCTATTGAATACATTAAGCCTTTTCTTCATTCATTTATTTGACAAATGAGTATATACACTGTCCCAGCTATTGGACATTAAGATATCGCAGCAAGTGGCTATCAACTTATATACCAGTGACTGGAGCAGTACGCCTACATCAGACCCCATTTAGCATCATCCATCTCAGCTCTCATTGTTCTAAAGCCCACAACACACAAATGAACTTCTTCTCTGTATTTGTGGCTATTTATTTCCATTACACTGTTTCCCTGCCTCCACTCCATTTGGTTCAGTCTCTCGGTGCTTCAGAGTTCCTCATGTGATTGCCCCATGACGGCAAGAAATAAAAGAAGGAAGGAAAGGAAGTGAACTTGAAGGAGAAAGTAAAAAAATAAGGTTGGTTTTCTTGAGTGACAAAGAAGCAGATTCTGAATATGATTCCAAGAGGAATTCTAGGAAATATGAGCAGTATAATACAGTACGTTTGGAAGAGTTGCAGCACCTCCCGTGGTGACTACACAGGCAGAAGTTATAGTTTGTACCACGTCGTCAGTGTTTGAAGAAAACCTTGCTGTAGGAATGGATCTGTATGGCCGTCGTGATACACTCTTGAGGACCAGCGGGATTTTATAGATTTGGAATCAGGATCAGTACTCAGTCTTAGAACTTAGCCCTTTTCTTGTTAGAACTTCTCATATTGAGATGAGCAGAAACACGCTTGATTTTCTCAGTTAATGGACGTTTTCCAGTAAAGTTGCATCAAAAAGTAAGGGGGAGAATAAGAAAGCAAGAAAGTCCTCGACCCAGCCCTGCTTCATGAAGCTCTAGATACTCATCATCAGACTGGTAGGGTCTGCCTTGGCCTCTCTCCTCTCACTTCCCCATCACTTTCACCTACACGCCTCTTCTAGGGACGTCTCCTTATTCTCTTACTGCTCTTTCCTCTTCATATATTCCATGTTCTGACTTAGAATAGAAATTGTTTGTCAGCATTCTCTGGTATAAAGCATCCACTCTGTGCCAAGGCAGTTGACAGCCTGTGTCACACATAGTTAGGCCAGGCAGGCAGGTTGTGGGGCAGAGCCGTGAAGAGAGGCTGGCCTTGGGAGACCCCTAAGGAGAGAAGCAGTGTAGTGATGACTTTGGAGTATGATGAGTATGGAAGCCCAAACTTGGAGCCCCTTTGGGTGATATGAGGGAACAGCATGAAGGAGAAGGTATGCAATTCAACGGCAAGATTGCCCTTCCTGCCAGTGACAGTTAAAGCAGAGTGGCTAATGACTTCAATGCCTGCCTTTACGACGAGAACAATTTTAAAGGGAAACCAAAAACATGGGAAAGGAATCCCAAGATAAGTTATCTGCTAGAGTTTTTCCCACTTTGTCAAAGTGACACTATCACAACTATAAATTCAAAAGTTAACACATCATCTTAATAGATTTCCTTTCCACCCTGCCGATTTTCCATGTTTTCATTTACTCTTATCTAAATAGCTTTATAGGGTATATAACATTTAGTACTTTGATACCCCCTGCACTGCCAGCTTCATGGCATTTTCCATGTTTCCAGGTAATGTTTACAGAGCAGACCATGACAGACTGGCTGCAGTTGTGATGATGCAGTAAGAAAAAGAACGAAGTATCTTCTTCCTAAGAATACAGTGGAAAATTTTCTTTCACAGAAGTGGGTTGTACCTTGAATGCTAATGTGGACTGTCCCCAAGGCAGAGTTCACTGCTCCTCTGACCTGGAAGAGTCTTTATTCTACATTGACCACAGAATATCAGAGACAAGTCTGGGAGGAACCAGAGGGGCAAAGGGGCACCGCGTCCTCTTACTTGTGTCCTTGATTGTACTTTTCATTGTGGTGCTTATTTGCCAGTTGGATACCAAAATAAAAGTTACTGAAGTTAAATCTAAGACATTTTGACCAGTCTTCAAACCCAAACCATCCTTTGTGGCTTGGCCCAGCTTACTTTGTAATTATTACTGTCATTGCTTCTTTATTCTATATGGTTGTGGCGTCAATTGATTTAACCACCTCTATCATAGAGTATCTTCATTATACCTAATTAATCTGTGTTCACTTATAAATAAAAGTGCAATGAAAGTATCTCTTTCAGCATATAATGTTTTTCCATGTAGCTGATTTCCTCAGGATAAATTTTAGGAATCAGATTTTAGGTCAGGAAAACTTGGGTATGAATATTCTTATATGAATTTGCCGGATTTCTTTCCAAGAGGAAGTTATACCAG
Source organism: Sus scrofa (assembly GCF_054392235.1). NCBI lineage: Eukaryota > Metazoa > Chordata > Mammalia > Artiodactyla > Suidae > Sus > Sus scrofa. The sequence goes on along the minus strand of NC_139387.1, from coordinate 78,314,322 downwards.
CCTAAATTCTTACCAGAATTAGAGACTATACCAATATCACTGTATTTTCATCAGCTTTAAGTAGGAGTATGATTTTCATTTGCATGCCCACTCCTAGTCTATCTTTTTCCCATAGGTAGGGCACATAAGCTAGCCAACATCCTGGTAAATGGTTTAGACGCAATGATTTCTACGTAAATAAAACTTTATGGGAATTCCCACTGTGGTGCAGTGAGTTAAGAATCTGACTGCAGTGGCATGGGTTACTGAGCAGGCACAGGTTCAATCCCCGGCCTGGTGCAGTGGATTAAAAGATCCAGCATTACTACAGCTATGGCACAGGTTGCAACTGCAGCTCAGGTTTGATCCCTGGCGAGTACAACCAAAGAAAAAAAAAGGATGGCATTTTTTCTCCAAATTCCTACTGCTTTTGAAATATACCCATGTCCATGCTGAATTGCTCAATAATTCTAAAGATGTTATTTTTACCAGGAGATAATAGTACTTAAAAGATAACAGATGATTTTTTCGACTTGTCTCTATGTGACAATTCTCAGCAGGAAAATTATAAAACGTAAAATCTCAGGAAAAGGGCTTGACAACAGAAAATAATCAAAGGGCAAGATCTTCATCATGGTTTGCATACTGTAAGTTAGGGAGACATACTTTTCTAAAATTATTCAACCACAAATATGTTAGAGTTTAAATGCTATGTTGCCACCCTTGACATAAGTTTATTTCATGTTAGATTATTATATTGACATTGTACTAGTGAACAGAGTTTACAGTGTCTGGGTAGTAATGCCTCAAGTTTGTAATAGTAACTTTTCCTGGTTGCTTTGATGATCAGATGCCCAAACCTTGAAATTCCTCATGGCTCAAGTTACTTGTTAATTTACATCTTCCTAGTCCTCTGATTAATTGGCACTGTTTCCTTATTTCTCTCAGACAAAAGTGAAGGTGTCCTTTTCTGGGAAGGTACTCTATCTGTTTCTAAGCACCACTCTACCACCACTCTCAGCCTATAAATGTGTAATCAGATCATAAATTCCTATAGATAAAGAACTATTAGAATTAACCATTATCTAATACTACATAGATAGTAGTGTCCACTTGGTTTTAAAGAAACTAGTTCAAAGAAATCACAGTCCTGCATCAGGAACTGGAGATGAAATCATGCTTCCCTCATACTTCTCAGTAAGGAATTAGTAGATAAATTACATGCAGTAAACTCAGAAGAATGGTGAATGTGTCATACAAACAGTAATGTGCCCTCCCTCCCCCTCTCCAAAATCCTGGGTCTTTTTATAAATCCTTTTGGGAAGGTAGCAAAGTTCTGTAGGTTTCTCAGCAATAGGATTGGATAGATAAGATTTGAAGCTTTGTGCTATAAATACAGGTTGTATTTTCTCCCATCCCCCATATATGAACATGAAGCTTATTTCATCCTAGTGAATAAAAGAACAGTATAAAAAGCATGTGCTGTGTAGGAAACAAGGAATGAATTACTTATGTTTAATTGTGGCAAGAGCAATTGCACCACTTAGTTACTTTGGTTATTTCTTTGGTTAAAACTCTTTGGATAGCTGATGGAGAAGGAACACCAAAAGTAGGCAGAAATAACTCCATGTATGAGCTGATTTTGGGGGTGGCGTTGAGTAGGCAAAGAGAGAATTGTTGCACCTTCAAAGAAAGCTGTTAATTTCTAAATGCTTTTTTTTTTTTTCTTTTTTTTTTAATTTTTAGGGCTGTGCTTGTGGCATAAAGAAGTTCCCAGGCTAGGGGTCGAATTGGAGCTATAGCTGCCGGCCTAGACCACAGCCGCAGCAACGCGGGGTCTGAGCCATGAGCTGTGACCTACGCCACAGCTCATGGCAACACCAGATCCTCAATCCACTGAGAGAGGCCAGGGATCAAACCAGAATCCTCATGGATAGCAGTCAAATTTGTTTCCACTGCGCCATGACGGGAACTCCCTCTAGACGCATTATTATAGGAAGCACTATGGGCTCCATCGCTGGAACAGAGAACTGATCGTTTATTTGGTGTCAGTTCAGTCTGCTGGTAAAGATTTGTCCTCTCAGTCTGCCAAAACAAGACATGTTTTGCCTGCTCCCATACGATTCTTCTGCTTTGTTCACTGCTGCACTCTGCACGGCTGCCTTTGCTGCAGTTGTTTTCTGGTTTTGCCCTAGGAGGTGGTGAGAAGGTGCCCCCATCAGAGAGCCTTACTTTTTCTAATCCCAACCCACGCACTGATGTCAAAGTATTGTTCTTACCAGAGCATTGTGTTCTTCCACCAGCCGTCATGAAGCCAGGAAAACATGAGGGTATTTTGTAATAACATTTGAAATATACATGATTTTTTTTAGTTGGGATTTCTAGCATTTCTATTTTGAAGGTCACGTGTGATGTCGCATTTTTAGTCATTAGCTGTCGACGTATTGCTGGGTGTGTGACTTTGCCAAGTCCTGCAGTGCTTTCCTAAAATCAGCATGAGGATGAAGAGGAGTTACTCAGCCACTTACGCATATAAATGTCTTTGTCCAGATGGTAAAAAGTTACATCACAGCAAGCACAGAGTCTACCTGAAAATATGCTGCTTCCCATTGTTCCATCCAGACGTCATGCAGGGAACTTTGATCATAATGAGTATAAATAGTAAATTGAATTTTTACTGAATTTTAGTGATTTGATTATTTCTAAGCATTTCTCTCCCCAGCAGTCTTTTTCTCTTCCTTTCTCCTCCATCCCTCTCTCCTATCACTTCCCTCCTCTCTCCCACCTTCTGTTCTTATTTTCTTATTTTAAGATCTTTATAACCCAGGAGTTCCCATTGCAGCATAGCGGAAATGAATCTGACTAGGAACCATGAGGTGTGTGTTCAATCCCTGGCCTTGCTCAGTGGGTTAAGGATCTGGCTTTGCCATGAGCCGTGGTGTAGGTTGCAGACGTGGCTCCAATCTGATGTTGCTGTGGCAGAGGCTGGCAACTGTAGCTCCAATTCAACCCCTAGCTTCCATATGCTACGGGTGCGCCCCTAAGAAGCAAAAAAAAAAAAAAAAAAAAAAAAAAAGGTGGGGGGGGAAATCTTTATAACCCAAAAAACTGTTTGACTGGTGGGAGGTGAAGAAAGAGGATTATTGATGGGGGATTTTTTTTTTTTCTCTTTTTTACAACAACCACCACGGCATATGAAAGATCCCAGGCTAGGGTTTGAATCAGAGCTGCAGCTGCCGGCCTACACCACAGCCACAGCAACACCAGATCGAAGCCATGTCTGTGACCTACATAGAAGCTTGTGGCAATGCTGAATCCTTAACCCACTGAGCGAGGCCAGGGATCAAACCTGCATCTTCAGAGACTATGTCGGGTTCTTAACCTGCTGAGCCACAATGGGAACTCCATAAAAATATGATTACCATATATATTTTTATATTCTTTTCCATTATAGTTTATTACAAGATATTGAATATAGTTCCCTCTGCTATTCAGTAAATCAATATTATTTTTCTCTTATATATAGTAGATTGTATCTGCTAATCTTAAATTCCTAGTTTAACCCTCAACCACCTCCCGCAGCTTTCCCCTTTGGTAAGTTTGTCTTCTATGTCTATGAGTCTGTTTCTGTTTTGTAGATAAGTTCACTTGTATATTTTAGATTCCACAGATAAGTGATATCATATGATATTTGGGTGTTTTGTTTTGGTTTTTTTTGGTATGGCTTACTTCACTTGGTATGATGATCTCTAAGACTATCCATGTTGCTGCAAATTTCATTATTTCATTCTTTTTTATGGCTGAGTAGTAGTCCTGTGTGTGTGTGCATACCACATCTTCTTTATTGATTCATCTGTCAATGGACATTAAGGTTGCTTCTGTGTCTTTTTGTAAGTGGTGCTGCTATGAACTTTGGGGTACATGTACCTTTTGAATTAGAATTTTCTCTGGATATATACCTAGGAGTGGGATTGCTGGATCATATGGTAACTCTAGTTTTGGTTTCTTAAGGAACCTCCATACTATGCTCCATAGTTGTTATACCAATTTACATTCCTATCAGCAATGTGAGAGGGTTCCCTTTTCTCCATACCCTCTCCAGCATTAATTATTTGTAGACTTTTTGATGATGGCTATTCTGATTAGGGTGAGGTGATACCTCATTGTAGTTTTGATTTGTGTTTCTCTAGTTATTAACAAAGTTGAGCATCTTTTTATGTGTCTGCATCTTATAAGTTTGATTAGGTCCCATTCGTTTATTTGTGCTTTTATTTCTATTGCCTTGGGAGACTGACCTAAGAAAACATTTGTACAGTTGATGTCAGAGAATGTTTTGCCTATATTCTCTTCTAGGAGTCTTGATGGTATCATGCCTTCTATTTAATTCTTTAAGCCATTCTGAGTTTACATATGGTGTGAGGGAGTGTTCTGATGTCATTGATTTACATGTGGCTGTCCAGCTTTCCTAACACCACTTGCTGAAGAGACTGTCTTCTCCACTGTATGTTCTTGCCTCCTTTGTTGAAGATTAATTGGTGTGTGGATTTATTTCTGGGCTCTCTCTTCTGTTCCATTGATCCATACGTCTATTTTTTGCTGCCAGACCATGCTATTTTGATGACTATAGCTTTATAGTATTGTCTGAGGTCTGGGAGGGTTATGCCTCCTGCTTGTTTTCTTTAATATTGCTTTAGCAATTCTGGGTCCTTTATGGTTCTGTATAAATTTTAGGATTATTTGTTCTACTTCTGTGAAAACTGTCATGGGTAATTTGATAGGATCATAATAAACCTCTAGACTGCTTTGGGTGGCATGACCATTTTAACAATATTAATTCTTTCAATTCGAGAGCATGGTACAGCTTGCCATTTTTTGAATCATCTTCAGTTTCTTTTATCAGTGTTTTGTAGTTCTCAGCCTATAAATCTTTCGCCTCCTTGGTCAGGTTTATTCCTAAGTATTTTTTATGTGATTTTAAAAGGGATTTTTTTTTAACTTTCCCTTTCTGATATTTCATTATATATTAGCGTAAAGAAATGCAGCAAATTTCTGTATAAAACAACCCACATTTATGATTTCAGTTTCTGTGGTTTCATCTGCGGCTCATCTAGGAAAAGATAAGCTCTTGTTAACAGAAGTCAGTAACTTTTGTATCAAGAAATTCAGTTTATTGCTAGCTGTAAACCTCAGCTCCTAAAGACTTCTCTTAGTTCCTGCCATAAACATCCCATCATTGGCATCCCTATAACAGAGTAGTTTGCTGTTTGAAAGCCAGCAAGGGAATGAGAGACCTCAGCTAAATAGCACTGTAATCTTACATACTTAATTGCATTGTCTGGTCACTTCTGTACATTCTATTGGTTTCTAACCAACGAGCCAGAGGTCACCCCCACACTCAAGGAGAGAAGGCTATATAAGAGCGTGAAGGTAAAGGACCATGGATCATAGAGGGGCTACTCAAAAGTCTGCTAGAGAGACAGAAGCAGCTGATGAAACAAACATTCAAGAGTCTGAATTAGGGTAGTATTAATGCAAATAGAAAGAATCAGAATGAAGAAATTATGTCTAGGAAATATGATTTGTGCCTGCCTGAACCATATGAAATTCTTTGCATACATTAACTCATGTAGGCCTCAAAATATTTCTTTGAAAAGATACATGCGCATCAATGTTCATAACTGCACTATTCACAGTGGGCTAAGACATGAAAGCAATTTAAGCGTACATCAACACGTGAATGGATAAAGAAGATATGGTACATATACACAATGGAATACTACTCAGCCATAAAAAAGAATAAATAATGCCATTTGCAGCAACATGGATGAACCTAGAGATTATCTTACTAAGTGAAGTCAGACAGAAAGACAAATATCATATGATATCACTTATGTGGAATCTAAAACAGGATACTTTTTTAAAGATTTTTATTTTTATTTTTATATATTTAATTTATTTATTTATTTATTTTTGCTTTTTAGGACTGCACCTGCAGCATATGGAGGTTCTCAGGCTAGGGGTCAAATCGGAGCTACAGCTGCCAGCCTACACCACAGCAACGCCAGATCTGAGCTGCATTTGTGACCTACACCACAGCTCATGGCAATGCCAGATCCTTAGCCCACTGAGCAAGGCCAGGGATCAAACCCACAACCTCATGGTTCCTAGTCAGATTCATTTCTGCTGCACCACAACAGGAACTCTGATTTTTATTTTTCATTATAGTTGATTTACAATGTTCTGTCAATTTCTGCTGTATATCAAAGTCACCCAGTCATACGCGTGTGTGTGTGTGTTCTTTTTCTCACATAGGATACAAATGAACTTATTTACAAAACAGACTCACAGACATAGAAAACAAACTTATAGTTATCAAAGAGGAAAAAGGAGGAGGAGAGGTAAATCAGGAGTATGGGATTAACAGGTCACACCACTGTATATAAAATAGAAAAGTAAGGATTTACTGAATAGCAGAGGAGACTATATTCAGTAGCTTGTAATTAGCTATAATGGAAAATAATCTAAAGCTGTACACCTAAAACTAACACAATATTTGTAAATAAACTATAGTTTAAATAAATAAATAACTCTTTGAGGTAGGGACCAGGAAAATCCTTATTTCACTGGAAATAAGAGTGGTTATTTTGTTCATAGCCTGTATCTCTAATGTCTGACACAAAAAGTACTCATTATATACAATTTTTAATGAATGGGCCTAGCTTATAAGTGGTAGAGTTGGGATTTAAACTCAGAACAGCCTTACTCTACCTCCCAGAGAAGACAGTGCCTTCCATTGCAGCCAAAACAGGAAATCTAGATACGGATGTGCAGCAGATATATAAATTCTATCAGTGGAGCTTGCAGAGAAGGAGCTTCTGTCAGAAGCATCCATGCGAAAACCAAAAATCCCTAAAATTAGATGGAATGATGAAGGGAGAGTATAAGCTCCAAAGCAGAACCTTAGAGAACACCTGTATTTAGAGGTCGAGGGGGAGAAGGAGGCTTTTTTTTTAACTTTATTTTGTTTTAATTGAAGTATAGCTGATTTACAATATTTTGTTAATTTCTGGTGTATGCAGGATGATTCAGTATGTATCATACACACATCCACATAATACATACGTATATATTCTTTCATATTCTTTTCCACTGTAGGCTATTACCAGATATTGAATATTTCCTTGTGCTGTACAGGAGGACCTTGCTTTTGTTTTTGTTTTTTAGGGCCAACCCTGTGGCCTATGGAAGTTCCCAGGCTAGGGGTCGAATTGGAGCTACAGCTGCCAGCCTACACCAAAGCCACATCAATGCAGGATCCAAGCCACATCTGCAACCTACACTACAGTTCATGGCAACACTGGATCCTTAATGCACTGGGCAAGGCCAGGGATCGAATCCACGTCCTCATGAATACTGGTTGGGTTCATTTCCATTGAGCCACAATGGGAACTCCCCAATAGGACCTTGTTTTATTCATCTATTTTATATATAGTAGTAGTTTGTATCTGCTAAGCCCAAATTTCCAATTTATCCTTTGCCACCTTCCCCCTTTAGTAACCCTAATTTGTTTTCTGTGTCTGCTTCCATTTTGTAAATAAGTGCATTCGTATCATATTTTAGAGTCCACGTATAGGTAATATATGCTATTCATTTTTCTCTCTCTTACTTTACTCAGTATGATAATCTCTAGGTCCATCAGTGTTGCTGCAAATGGTATTATTTTGTTCTTTTTATTGCTGAGTAATATTCCACTGTACATATGTACCACATCTCCTTTATCCATTCCTGTCAATGGACGTTTAGGTTGTTTCCATGCCTTTGCTATTGTGAATAGTGCTGCTATGATCACTGGGGTACATGTGGAAGAGGCATTTTTAAATACAACAAAAACATATACATCAGAGAGGAGATGGATACACACACAGAGAGACATAAAAATGCAAAGGGGAAAGGGAAGAAAGGGTTTTCAGCAATGTCAACTACCACAGAGTGATCAAAGAGCCTCAGAATTAAGGAAGGATAATTGAATTTGGGGATTAGGAGGTCATCAGTGACCTTGGGGTGAGCAGATTCAGAAAAATAGGTCCTGAAAAAGAATCAGGCTGATATTTGAGTGGCTGGGGAAAGAGGGTGATGAAGGAAAGGGTGGAAGAAGCACTCACTAGAATAGACTTCTTTGTAATTTCAGATGAGCCAGTCGTAGTAATATGAGCGGAATGAAACATTTTAATAGGAATAAGATTGTATGTTATAAAAGGGTGCAAAAGGGTACGCTCAAGTAGGAAGACACTAAAGATGGCAGGAAGAGAATTGATTACTGATGGAACCTGACCTCAGAGGAAACAGAAGGAGAATGAGATACAGGATCATGAATTGGAAGGGCGTCCTTAGAAAGGGCAGGAGACATGTTACCGTTTGAGGTAAGAGAAGAATCTGACAGGAAATACAGAAAATTAGAGGTTCAACAGAGAAAAATTGAGGGTGTTCAAATCAGAAGCCTTGATTTTCAGGAGTTCCTATTGTGGCACAGCGGTAACAAACCTGGCTAGTATCCATGAAGATGCAGGTTTGATCCCTGGCCTCACTCAGTGGGTAAAATTCTGGCAGCTACAGCTCCAATTCGACCCCTAGCTTGGGAACTTCCATATGCTGTGGGTATGGCCCTTTAAAAAAATTGAGACTTTTTTTTTTTTTTTTTTTTTTTAAGATGGAATCCAGTTCTTCATGCCTGGAAAAAGGGGGAAAGATTTCAAGACTAGATAATAGTAAGAAATAGTTTAACTAATTGAGGGAACAGTTGACAAGTTTATTGAATATCTACTCTGAACTAAGCAGAGTATTCAGTACAGAAGACATTAAAGGAAAAAATAAGCATAATTAGGGACCCAACTGAGAAGAAATAGCAGGAACTTTTAATAGAACCCAGCAGCATAGTGTCATAATTCTGCCCAGCTTCTGAGACGTAGTTATTTAAAGGAAGTTAATGGACCTACACAGGGCTGGGAACTGAAATTTTAAGAAGGGCAGGCAAGCATGGAGGAACAAGAGATGGATTCCAGAGGTCATCGAAGGCCGTACCAGGCATGGTCTAAGCTGAGCAGTCAAATGAATGACTGTGAGAGGACTTCAGAATCGAAACATTGTGATTTGGGTGTGGAGCAACTTACCAGAAATGAGGAAAGAAAGTGCCTATGTTCAGAAAAGGTATATTCTAAGTTTGAGACCTTGAAGTAAAATAGTCCAAATCAAGCTAATTATAATGCCTTTGCTGCAGTTTCAGAGGTTAAATAAGGAACTGTGAAGCCAAAGTATTCGCTGGGCCAGAAGTCAAAATAACTCAACGTGGCAGAGGATGAGGGGGGTAGAGAAGATGACGGACCAGGCATCAAAACAGGTGTCATGTTATGATGGAGATCATAAACCCAGCAATAAGCATAGGGCTTAGATGTCAAGGTTCAGAAATAGAGGATGGTGGAGGTAGAACAATAGCCTAAAATGACAGTAGAAGATAAGAATGTTTTTGAAGCTGATCATGTCATCGAATGCAAGCCAGATTTCAATTAAGGTAAAGAATTACAAGTTCAGGGAGTTCCTGTGGTGGCACAGGATGTGGGTTCAATCCCTGGCCTCACTCAGTGGGTCAGCGATCTGGTGTTGCCATGAGCTGTGGTAAAGGTCGCAGATGCAGCTCAGATCCCACATGACTGTGGCATAAGCCAGCAGCTGCAGCTCCAATTCAACACCTAGCCTGGGAACTTCCGTATGCCGCAAGCGCAGCCCTAAAAAACAAACAAACCAATTAGAATTTCAACTTGAGAATCAGTCTAAGACCAAAGGAGACTTTGCTTCACATAGAACTAGGAGGCAAAGCCAGCATGGAGTGACTGATAAAGCAGCAAGTACAGCAGGAAGGTAAAGGGTTATTTAGAATAGATGGAAGTATTATCCCCTGCCCTCACCACCCTGTCACCCCTTTACAGACGCCCCTTCTAACCCTTAAATTTACCTGGAAGCCATCATCCCCATTTTACAGGTGAAAAAAAATCTGGTTCTGGAATTTGAATCTTGCCCTGACTGCAAAAATCTAGTGTTTCTACCCCATTATACTGACTCTCCCTGGTTTTAAACTGTTACTGCAGCTTTCAAGGACTAACTGGAAATCATGTCTGACATGTGAAATGGGTATGAATCACAGTGTATTGCCTTTGCTTAAGATGTAATTGACACGTAACATTCAGGTGTACAACATAATGGTTCAATATTTGTATACACTGGGAAATGTTCACCACAGTAAGTCTGTAACATCTGTCACTCCACAGTTACAATATTTTTCCTTGTGGTGAGAACCTTTAAAATCTACTCTTAGCAACTTTCAAACACACAATACTGTTTTACTAACTGTAGCTCCCACGCCATACATTACATCCTCCTGACTGAATGTCTTTTGTAACTGGAAGTTTGTACCTTTTGATCCATTTCACCCAAGCTCCCATTTTTTTTTTAATTGAACATATGAGATTATATGGTATTTGTCTTTGTCTGACTTATTTCCTAAGCGTAATACTCTCAGGGTCCATTCTGGTTGTCCTAAATGGCAAGACTTCCTTCTTTTTATGGACTGTGTGTGTGTGTATGCATGTGTGCGTACACCGCATTTTTTTTTAATCCGGGGTGTGTGTGTGTGTGTGTGTGTGTGTGTGTGTGTGTACCACATTTTTTTTTATCCATTCATCCATAGATAGATGCTTAGGTTTCCATGTCTTGGCTATTGTGTATAAGGCTGCAGTGAACGTGGCAGTGTAGATATCTTTTCAAATTAGTGTTTTTGTTTACCTCAGGGAAATACCCAGAATGGCAGTTCTAATTTTAAGTTTTTGAGGAACCTCCTTACTGTTTTCCATTGCGGCTGCACCAGTTTGCACGCCCACCAACAGTGTAGGAGGGTTCCCTTTTCTCCACATTCTCACCAACACTTTTATTTCTTGCCTGTTTGATGACAGCCATTCTGATAGATGATGTGAGGTGATATCTCAGTGTCATTTTAATTTGCATTTCCCTGATGAACAGCGATGCTGAGTACCTTTTCATGCACCTGTTAGCCATCTGTATGTCTTATTTTCCAAAAGGTCTGTTCAAAATCTCTACCCATTTTTCATTTGCATTGTTTTGTTTTTGTTTTTTTTTTTTTGCGATGGAATCGTATGCACAGTGTATTTCTTTGTGTTTTTCTTGAATTATATTCAGCTCTAAAAAGTTTTATCTGACCTTACATATTTAACCCTCCTATTTAAATCTTAATTTATTTCAAGAGAAACATCTTGGACTCTCTTCCTTAGTGACATTAAGGAACTTCCACATACATTCTAGGTGATCACGTTGAATTTCGGCAACTATGCCCTAACATCCTGAATTAATTTTTATATTGCATTATTTTTCAGGTGTGAAAATGAAACCAAATTCAAAACAGAAGAAATATTTTGGGCTTACAACTTCTGCCCTACTCCATACTCCTGGACTGCACTTCTGGGCCTTATTTTATATCTTGTTTTCTTCGCACCTGGTAATCAAAGGCTTTGTTGTTATTGTTATGTTAAATTATCCCAACTTAGAGGGTACAAGCTACTTTTTTTTAAATTTCTTAATGTACTACTTTACTGAATTTTTTTTTTTTTTTTTTTTTTTTGTATTTCTCAGGAATGGGGCCAATGCCTTGGACTGTGAATTCTGAAATATATCCCCTTTGGGCAAGAAGTACAGGAAATGCATGTTCATCTGGAATAAATTGGATTTTCAATGTTCTGGTTTCATTGACATTTCTACACACAGCAGAGTATCTCACATACTATGGTAAGAGAATATTTTTTTCAGCTATAGTTTCATTTGTATTTTCCTACACTATTTTTAGATAATGCTATTGTTTGTGACTGAAAGATTAGATGGTTATAGTTTTGCTGTTACAAATATCTCTATATGGCTTTATTATTACCCAAAGTCCTTGGAAATGTTGCTGGGGAAAAACAAGAGGAACTCTCCTTTCCTAAGCAGTACTGCTTCTTGTCCCTCAGTGCTTTAAAGCCTTCACCCACCCACCTGCTTTCCAAACCTAGACATCTCCCAGCTATTTCCCCACTTGGAAATCTTCACAGTGAGGCCTTTAGTTAAATGAAAACACATAAACCACAGAGAATGGTAGAAAGATGCCAGAGTCTAGGGCTAATGCTTGAAGATGTCTCATGACTGGGGTGGAGTTGTGTCCAAGAGTGGAATCAGAACAGGGCCGGAAGTAGCTCCCCTGAGTGTTATGCTGTGAGTTATACCTTCCACTGTATCATGTATGCTTTTCAGGCCAAAGCATTTCAATATCCACTGTGACCAGCGCTCAGCAGCGCTGAAACTATAAACATGACAGAGGTATTCAGATAAAAATGTGTGGCACCCTAACTCAGAGAAAACAATGTTGAGAAGTGATTGAGTTGGGAAGTTTTGGGGAACTACTTCAAGTTTATTTTTACTAACATGAAAAGACTTTTTTTAGCAAGAGGATATCTCCACTTTGTAGGCCGTGATCAGATTCTAGATGATGAAATGGAAGGTTTTCATTCTAACCTTTCATGAGCCTCTGTGATTTTGGGTGGAATGCCTACTGCTTAGGCCATTCTCTGACCCCCTCCCCATCTCACCTCACCCCACCATTGTGGGTACTTATAATCCCTCTTTGTAAGAACCACTTTATTTGTCACCTCCCCTACCCCACCCCCTCACTGATGGGACCACAAATCCGTTGAGTTTAGGCCAGGATTATGCTTTGTTCACTATCATATCCAGTGCCTTCCAGGGAGACTTACTCACTTGAGAAGCACTCAGAAGTATTTTTCAATTGTATAAATGCACAGATGAACTCTTAGATGATTGATAAATATGAGAAAAATTATAAAAGTCTATCCCTCCTCTCTTCTCGACATGTTAATTGATATTTTTTATTTAAAATTATTTATACAATTCCTTTATTACCTTTATAAAATTCCCTCTCAATAACCATTTAGAAATATTTATTTTCTTGGAAAGGAAATGCACTGGCATTTTAAACTGGATATATATTTATTATATTCAGGTTTATCTCATTTGGCAATTAAAAATTTTTATATAAATTCACACACTTACCTTCCTAATACCATAAATATGAACACAATAAATATTTACCCATATATAATGATTTTTGAGAACATTTAAATATTTGAAGACTTAAATATAGACTAATAGCTTGAGAAAACTTTTTTTTATGGAAAGTTATAGACCAAGTAATAGAAATCTACATGGTAACTCTTGATAGCAAAGTTCCTCTTTCTACAATAAATTCTGCCAGAAAAACATGAGGCAACAGCAGTAAAACTTAAATAGGGCATACAGACTTCTTTCAAAAATATCTCATTAAAAGAAGGTTTTTGCTTTTCATTAAGCCAAGCTTCTATCACATCAGCACACTGGTCCATTAGGTCTACTACTCATTAGTGGAATAATTCCTTGGCTCAAGTTAGATGGGCCCTGTTTTTTGCTCTATACTTTAAATCTGTATGTTACTAATTTATGTAAGGTATATATTTATATTCCCGATTTAACTAATATACACCATAATGATGTATATATATGGAAATATTTGTATCTTCTTTTATAGCCTATTTTCTTGTTTCATATGACCTAAAGTTTTGATTCCTTCCTAAACTACTCCCTAGAAAGGTCTACCATGGACCCCACTCAATAATGTTTATTATTAAAGTTCTCTAAAATGTCTCTAGTATATCACTTTAAGTATAGCATATGTGACTAAATAGTTCTGTCAGTGAGCATTATATCAAAGTTCCTGTGCTGAAGAACTGAAATTCAATCATACATAGTCTTTGATTCCTCATTTGTATAACACAGTTAAATATTTGTTTTAATCTGAAACTTAATATAGAACTCTCATAACATTTATTTCTTTTAGAATAAAGCTGAGGAGTATCTGCACTGTTTAACAATCCTGACAGACTTGTTACAGACATTTTTTTCACTTTCATTTCAAGAATAATTAAGAAACTGAGTTACATAATCGACTTGCCTTTTACATGGAGCAGGCTGTAGCGTCTCAGGCCCTGCCCACACTGCTAAGCCCACTTACATGGTTATGGCATTTCCCTGCTTTAGATTCTTAAGTTTTTATAAAAGGATCTAGTATTTTAATAAAATTTTCTTAATGTCATTTGGCTTTGGGAATATGGTTCACACACAAGAAACTGTATGGCCTTTAAGGGTTTTCCTAATCTGGGGATTAAGATGGTGGAATAGAAGGACTGGCACTCACCTTCTCTCATAAAAACAACAAAATTACAACCAAATGCTGAACAACCTTCAACCAAATGAACTGCAAATTTTCAAAAAGATATCCTACTCCAGAAGACAAAGAGGAGGCCACATCAAGACTGTAGGAGGGATGATTACACAATATTAGCAACCCCATATCTGCCAGGTGGGCAGCCCACAGACTGTAAAGTTAACTGTTATCAGAGAGACTCACCTACAGGAGTGAAAGTTCTGAGCACCACGTCAGGTCCCCACACCTGGGGATCTGGCATTGGGAGAAAAAGCCCCTGGAGATTCTGGCACTGAAGGCCAGTGGGGCTTGTGCACAGGAGCTCGATGAGACTGGGGGAAACAGAGACCCCATTCTTGAAAGGTGCACAGTGGCTTTCACGTGCACTCGGTCTCTGGGCAAAGGAGAAGCTCCATAGGAATCTGAGTCAGACCTGACTGCAGTTCTTAGAAGATCCGGGAAAATGGGGTGACTGTGGCTTGTTGTGCAGGAATGACATTGGAGGCAAAGGTCTGAGGAATATTCATCAGTGTGTGTTCCTCTAGAGGTAGCCATTTGGGGAAAATCTAGCCCCATTTGTCGGCACTGAGAAGCCAAGGCCAAACAATAATCTAGGTGGGATCACAGCCCCATACATCAGTAAACAGGCTGCCTAAAGATCCAATCCCCCCAGGCACAGCCACTTCTAATCTCACCAAGAGACAAAGCCCCACCTGCCAGAGGGATAAAAATGAGCCCAACATACCACTGGGCAGGCACCAGTCCCTCCCATCAGGAAGCCTACAGCAAGCCCCTGTACCAACTTCAGCCACAAGGGGGCGGACATCAGAAGCAAGAGAGGCTACAATTCTATTGTCTGCAAAAAGGAGACCACCCCAAAAACCTATAAAAATGAAAAGGCAGAGAACTGTAACTCAAAAAGGGAGCACGAAAAAAAAGAAAAACAGCTAAGTGATCTGGAGATTATTAGCCTCCAGGAAAAAGACTAGACTGATGATAGTGAAGATGATGCAAGATATGGGAAATTAACTGGAGGCAAAGATTGATAATTTACAGCAAACAGTGAGCAAAGAAAGACGAGATTTAAAATTTAAGCAAGCAGAGATGCAAAATGCAACAACTGAAATTAAAAATTCATTAGAAGCAACCAATAGCAGAATACAGGAGGCAGAAGAACAAATAAGCAAGGTGGAGGATAGACTAGTGGAAATCACTGATACAAAACAGAAAAGAGAAAAAAGATTGTAAAGAAATGAAGACAGTCTCAGAGAACTCTGAGACAAAGTTAAACACACCAACATTAGTATTATAGCAGTGCCAGAAGGAGAAGAGAGAGAGAAAGGGACAGAAAAAATATTCCAAGAGATAATAGCTGCAAACTTCCCTAACATGGGAAAGGAACCACACACTCAAATCCAGGAAACACAACAATAAAATAAACCCAAGGAGGAATATCCGAAGACCTAATAATCAAACTGACCAAAATTAAAGACAGAAAATACTGAAAGCAGCTAGGGAGAAGAAACAAATAACATACAAGGGAACCCCAATAAGGTTATCAGCAGATTTTTCAGCAGAAACTTTGCAGGCCAGAAGGGAGTGGCAAGATATACTTAACATGATGAAAGGAAAAAACCTCCAACCAAGATTACTTTACCCAGCAAGGCTCTCATTCATATTTGAAGGAGAAATTAAAAGCTTTACAGATAAGCAAAAGCTAAGAGACTTCAGCAACACTAAGCCAGCTTTATAACAAATACTAAAGGAACTTTTCTAGGTAGAAAAGGCCACAACCAGAAACAAACAAAAAACACAAATGACAAGGCTCACTAGTAAAAGCATATATACAGTAAAGGTAGGAAATTGTCTGGGCACAAATGTGCTACCAAAATCAGAAATCTTGAGAAGAGGAGGGTACAAATTCAGGACACTGGAAATACACTTGCAATTAAGAGACCAACAACTTAAAACAATCTCGCTTATATATAGACCCCTATATCAAAATTTCAGGGTAACTGCAAACCAAAAATCTACAATGAGGAGTTCCCGTCATGGCTCAGTAGTTAACGAATCCGACTAGGAACCATGAGGTTGCAGGTTCGATCCCTTGCCTTGCTCAGTGGGTTAAGGATCCAGCTTTGCCATGAGCTGTGGTGTAGGTTGCAGACACGGCTTGGATCCTGCATTGCTGTGGCTCTGGCGTAGGCCGGCGGCTACAGCTCTGATTTGACCCCTAGCCTGGGAACCTCCATATGACGCAGAAGCGGCCCCAGAAAAGGCAAAAAAGACCAAAAAAAAAAAAAAATCTACAATTGATACACAAAAAGAAAAATCAACTAAAATATAATACTAAAGAGAGTCATCAAACCACAAGAGAAAACAAGAGGAGATGGGAAGAAAAAAGAACAAAAGCAAATCTAAAACATTTAATAAAATGGCAATAAGAACATACATATCAATAATTGCCTTAAATGTAAATGGACTAAATGCCCCAAACAAAAGATATAGACTGGGAGTTCCCATCGTGGCGCTGTGGTTAACGAATCCGACTAGGAACCATGAGGTTGTGGGTTCGATCCCCAGCCTTGCTCAGTGGGTTGAGGATTCGGTGTTGCCGTGAGCTGTGGTGTAGGTTGCAGACACGGCTCGGATCCCGCATTGCTGTGGCTCTGGTGTAGGCCGGTGGCCACAGCTACAATTCGACCCCTAGACTGGGAACCTCCATATGCTGCAGGAAGTGGCCCTAGAAAAGGCAAAAAGACCAAAAAAAATTTTTAAAAAAAGATATAGACTGGATGGATGGATATAAAAACAAGGTCCACATATATGCTGTTTTCAGGAGACCCACTTCACTTCCAGGGACACATACAAACTGAAAGTGAGAGGATGGAAGAAAATATTCCATGCAAATGGGAATCAAAAGAAAGCTGAAATAGCAATACTCATATCAGACAAAATAGAACTTAAGGAATATTACAAGAGACAAGGAAGGACATTATGTAATGATCAAAGAATCGAACAGGAAGATAGAACAATTGTAAATATATATGCATCCAACACAGGATCACCTCAATATATAATGCAACTGCTAACAACCTTAAAAGGACAAATCAACAATAACACAATAATAGTTGCGGACTTGAATACCCCCTTATAGCAATGGACAGATCATCCAGACAGGAAATCAACAAGGAAACACAGGCTGTAAATGAAGCATTAGACCAGATGCACTTAATACGTATTTGTAGGACATTCCATCCAAAAGTTACAGAATATACATTCTTCGCAAGTGCACACAGAGCATTCTCTAGGACTGATCACATTCCAGGCCACAAATCAAGCCTCGGAAAATTTAAGAAAATTGAAATTATACCAAGCATCTTTTCTGACCACAACGCTATATGACTGGAAATCAACAACAAGAAAACAACTACAAAAAAACACAGACACGCAGAGACTAAACAACATGCTACTAAACAATCAATGGATCACTGAAGAAATCAAAGAGGAAATTAAAAAATACCTAGAAGCAAATGACAACAAAGATACAACACTCCACAACCTATAGGATGCAGCAAAAGCAATTCTAAGAGGGAAGTTTATAGCAATACAAGCCAACCTCAGGAAACAAGAAAAAGTTCTAATAAACAACCTAATTTTACATCTAAAGCAGCTAGAGAGGGAAGAACAGACAAGACCTAAAGTTGGCAGAAGGAAAGAAATCATAAAGATCAGAGCAGAAATAAATGAAATAGAAATGAAGAAAACCGTAGAAAAGATTAGTAAAACTAAAAGCTGGTTCTTTGAAAAGATCAAAAAAAAAAAAAAAATTGATAGGGAGTTCCTGTAGTGGTACGGTGGTTAACAAATCCAACTAGGAACCATGAGGTTGCGAGTTTGATCCCTGGCCTTGTTCAGTGGGTAGGGGATCTGGCATTGCAGTGAGTTGTGGTATAGGTCGCAGACGCGGCTCAGATCCCATGTTGCTGTGGTTCTGGCATAGGCCAGTGGCTACAGCTCTGATTCGACCCCTAGCCTGGGAACCTCCATATGCCGTGGGAAGCGGCCCTAGAAAAGGCAAAAAAAAAAAGCCAAAAGAAAAAAAAATTTGATAAACCCTTAGCCAGACTTATCAAGAAAAAAAGAGGACTCGAGTCAATAAAATTGGAAATGAAGAAGTTACAATGGACATCACAGAAGTACAAAGAACCGTAAGAGACTACTATATTCAAGTATACACCAATAAAATGGACAACCTAGAAAAAAATGGATAAATTCTTAGAAACATACAATCTTTCAAGAATAAAGCAAGACGAAATAGAAAAGATGAACAGACCAATCACAAGTACTGAAATTGAAACTGTGATTTAAAAACTTCCAACAAACAAAAGTCCAGGACCAGATGGCTTCACAGGTGAATTCTATCAAACATTTAGAGAAAAGTTAACACCTCTCCTGAAACTATCCCAAAAAATTGCAGAGGAAGGAACTCTCAAACTCATTCTATGAGGACATCATCAGCCTCACACCAAAACCAGACAAAGATACCCTTCTTTGATCCAGGGGGAACAGTCCCACTCCTGGGCCTATCCAGAGAAAACCATGACTCAAAAAGATGCATGTAGTCCAGTGTTCATTGCAGCACTGTATACAATAGCCAAGACAAGACATGGGAACAACCTAAACATCCATCGGCAGAGAAGTGGATCAAGAAGATATGCTACATATTCACAATGGAATGTTACTCAGCCATTAAAAGGAAAGAAATAATGGCATTTGCAGCAACCTGGATGGACCTAGAAATTATCATGCTAGGTGAAGTCAGTCAGACAGAGAGATACCAACATCATATGCTATCACTTACATGTGGAATCTAAAAAAAGGACACAATGAACTTCTTTGTAGAACAGACACTGACTCACAGACTTTGAAAAGCTTATGGTTTCCAAATGAGACAGGTTGGGGGTGGGGGGGGGAGATGCACCGGGGTTTAGGATGGAAATGCTATAAAAATTGGGTTGTTATGATCATTGTACAGCTATCAATGTAATAAAATTTATTGCATAATTTACAGAAAGACAAGAAAAAAAAAAAGAATCTTCCTAAACCAAGTGCTTTTAACTGTAGGAGTTTAGCACTATCATTGTATTACTTCTAATCATGCCACAATTCCCAAATTGTGAAAGATGATGAATATTTTTTCAATATTATATTTCATAAAGCCAGACTATGTTCACTCAGATGTTTTAGAGTTTAGTAGCCTGGTTTAGTCTAAAATGCTTTACCTCCAAACTTATTTTTTTCTGGATTATCATCATGATTACCAGCCTTTCTTTGTCCCTCTCCACCAAAGATCCCATTTATTTTCTTACCTCCACAGTTTTGCTTGTCTGTAATCAGAACACAGGACTTCCTTTCACTTTTTTTCTCAAAAATTCCACATTCTCCAAGAGGTGGTTTGTCAGTATCACCCTTTGGATCAAAAACATTCCTGGTTTATTAGTCATGGCAACTAATAATAACTTTTTAATATTTTTCATTGTTATTTCCCCAATACAACTTTTTTTCTACTGTACAGCATGGTGACCCAGTTACACATACATGTATACATTCTTTTTTCTCCCATTATCATGCTCCCTAGTCATTTAGTAGAATTTAATAATGCTATCACTGTTTTGAGCAAATAATATCCAAAATTCTAATAGCCATGTAACACACATTCTCTCTATTCTTTGCAGTTTGGTCAAGGAGGAATTATTTTCCCTGTTAGATCAGGAAACTAAGGTCAAGACGATTTAAGTAACTGCACAGGGATCCAGCCTGCAGCACTTTGTGACTCTCAGATCTATACTCCCTACAGAGCCATGGTGCCTCTGTCTCACTGTCACACTGAGCTGTGCATGCCAGATGAACTATTATGTTCTGATTATTTAGCAAATCTAAGACATAAAATTATATAAACTTGTAGTATTTATGAACCAAACTGAAATGAAGTAAAAGAGTCCTGTATTTTTAAATGGAGTGTATTTTTATTAGAGAAAGAGAATTTTACTTCTGTTAATTCCAGTTCAAGAATTATATAACATCTGGTCACTTAATCTAACAAACTGTGTTTTGATTTAGTCAACCCTTTCATATTTTTTCTAATATCTCTATTTCCCTTTTATTTTCTTACGGCTTGTCATTCCACAGAGCAGAAGCTTTGGGATGGCCGATTCAGCAGTAATTTTTCTCTGTAGTTTTTCTTGAGCCTTCCCAAGAAATGTTTCTGTACATAGTACTGAAATGATTATAGGATTATAAGTCTTTAAAAAAGTAGTCTTAGTAATATCTTTCTACTCCCTATAATGATTCAGAACTGAGAAATATTATTCGGTTCTTTAATTGCTGTGCTATTCAGCTTAAGGCTTAACTTTCAAATATATCTTTTTGTTGTCTAGTTTAGCCCTTTGTTTCAGATCTGCTACCCAATGTTGTCCATCTGGCAGTCAGCAAGCATACATTCATTCTCTAGACCCTCCAATGGTGTCAGCACTGTACAAGGAACCCAAAGACAAGCCACAGACTCTGTCCTTGAGGATACCATTTTTGCTGGTCTCCTCTCAAGCATCTTATAACCATCTCTCCTCACCTGGTCCTGATTTGGGTTGTAAAACTTAATGAATTATAATTTAAACCATAAAGTTAAATAGCTGAGAAACCATCTTCTTTTACTTCATAGGGAAACTGAGGTCCAGAGAGGAGGTTAAATGACTATCTAGAAGTCACAGAGCAAAACTGAAACCCAGATCTTCCAACTCCCAATCCAATATTCTTTTTTCAACCAGTAGTTTCTTCAACACTAGTTTGTCCTTTTCTTTCCTGCAAATCATATACAGGATGCTCTGGACTGAAGGCCTAAAATTAAGCAAAGACTCCATTATAGTTACTTGTTCTCCACCATCAAAAGTAAAAGCATAAGTTCTCTATTTAAATAGGGAATTAGATTATAAAGGAAGGCAAGATGGAAATTTGTAGAGGATACGCACAAGTCACATACTCATATCTTATCCATCTAAGCTTGCTGTATGGACACTTAGGAAACACACCAGAAACTATTTATGTCTTTGCGATTGTGCTGCATGGACACATGTAATCTTACAGCAAAACAAAATTCTCTGACCTCATGAAACTTACATTCTACTGGAAGGAAACAAAACAAATCATTAAGCTTTATAGATCTTTGATGGTGATAAGTGCTATGGACACACACACACACACACACACAAATGGACTATAGAGGTCTAAGAGAAGGAATGGGAGACTAGTTAAGAGACTACTGCAGTAGTACAGGTGACAGAGAATGGCTTTTAGACCAGAGATATTAGTGGGATGGTGATAAGTGGTCATCTTCAGATTGAATTTGAAGGTAGATCCCACAGGATTTCCTAACAGATTGAATATTGGGTGGGAGATTAAGAGAAAATTCACAGTTGACTCCCAGACTTTGGACATTGACTCATGAATTCAGCAATGTCATCACTGAATGCGGTTCTGGAAATGCAAGATAAGTGAGAATTCCCCTCAGATTGCCTCCAGTCTGGTAGGCAAGACACAAATCTATTCACACATAATTATACTACTTCTTGGTTGTTATATATCACTTTGCCTCTGCAAAGTGTTGTGAAAGCACAGTTAACTCTACCGGGGAAAGAGAGGAAAGACTTCAAAGCAGAAGTTACTTATGAGCTTGGTCTGTCATTCTTCCTGAGTTTGGCATTACATGACTTGAATTTAGATGGATAATTTGCATTATATTTACTGCATTAGAATAATTAAACTCGGCTGGAAGCAGTTTTTTGGTTCCATTTCAGACCAAGTCATGCACGAGTGACCAGAAAGCAAAGTTAAAATTAAGTATCCATTCCAACATATATATTATTTTCCATTGCAGGAGCCTTCTTCCTCTATGCTGGATTCGCTGCTATGGGTCTCCTTTTCATCTATGGCTGTCTTCCTGAGACCAAAGGGAAAAAATTAGAGGAAATTGAATCACTGTTTGACAACAGGCTGTGTACATGTGGTGCTTCAGATTCTGATGAAGGGAGATACATTGAATATATCCGAGTGAAGGGAAGTAACTATCATCTTTCTGACAATGATGCTTCTGATGTGGAATAATTGTCAGCTACTGATATATTTAGTTATTTAAACAAACTTGGGAGAGAAGAACAGCAATTGGTGACCTCACTGCCCTGCTTTTAATCTGCTTCTTTCCAGTCTAGTTTTGAATGACTTCAGATTCTAGAATATTTGAGTCCAAGGAAGATATGACCATAATGACATTTTTTTCACAAGCAGAGACGTAAAAAAAAAAAAAATTAGAGATTTTAAACTAATAATTATTGAACAAACGTGTATAATTCCTTCCTGAGATAGTTTTAAATGAATATTGTACTCAGTGACTTCAGTGATAGCCTTTCTTCCTAAGACCATATATAATTATTAGTGACAATCGAGTCAGTGCTAATCTAGCCAAATCATATATGTATGATGTCCTTACAGCAAACGATTCTGGGATATGGTCCAAAGGTATTTTCTGTCAAAGCATGGCCTGTGGGCCCAAAATTTTCCTAAGGACAGGGAGCTTTACCTATGATCAGCTCTTAGAAAGTAAATTCCATTTAAGCTTTCATCAACAAATCGCAAAGTGCCTCCTACCAGGGCACAGCTGTCCTTACATCCTTTGGAGTCCATATTTTGGTTTCTCTCTCCAAATCAAATCTTGAAAGTTCCCTAGAAACTGACTCTGTACACGATCTTTTGAAGCAGGTCTTTTAGGGTTTATTTTCCTACATATTTTTTGCATCATTGATAAGTACACATTTGCACAGATAAGCTAGCAAGTTTTGATAAGTATATTTTATTGCTAGAAAGTAAGAAAGAAAAGATTTTTATGGACCTTAAAGATTTTTAACCCTGACTGAGTTAGTCATTTAGGTATGCAACTATAAACACAAAATAGCACTAGATCTTCAGCTGTATTTCAGGGTCAGCTTTTGTTCATGCCAAATCACCTGATACTCACCACGCCTTCACTCATCAACTCTGGAGTCCTACTATTTGTGCCTTCATTTGTGTTATATAAATAGCAGACTATTTTTGCCCTTCTTTTAATCAAAGATTTCTGAAACAAGAAAGGAAGGAAAAAAAAAAAACAGCGACAGAAACAATCCTGCTGTTACTGATGTTTGTTTAATTAAGCAGAGGAATTTCTATTTTTCTTAACTTTTTATTAACTCTTCCTAAGGGAACTGTCACATTTTATTACTTGATGGTACTTGCCTTTTTTTTTTTAAGTTTAGAGCATAAACTGCTTTTTATGTTGCACACCCATTCTCATTTTCCCTGAAAATTTATATATAAAAAGATACATAATTTGTGGATGTTTCCTTTTCTCATGCTTGGCTTGGATTTTTTTCCTTCTTGTCTGAAAATTGAGATTTCTACTAGAACAGATTAATGGTTCTCATATAGCACATGTCTTTAAGAAATGCTGACTTACTACATTTCTACAGTATCTTTACTAAGTGTTCATTGGTTTTTATGCTCACTCATCAGTAAACTGTCATTTTTGCTCATATATTAAGAACTTTATAGTATGTACAGAATCACCCACAAAATTACTTGCTAGTTCCAATGAAAATATGAATGACTCTTCTTGGCTCTAAACACCTAATAAGGTACTCTGGAGTGAAAAGGTAGCTCTCTCCAAATTCAGTATGTCTCTGCCAGCCTCCAAGATAGTTTGGTCTCTTAAAGTCTGCCTTGTTTGTATCACAGTTATCAAAACTGTGGATGTAGCCAAGGAGGTTCATTCTCTAAACCTAAAAATCCTTCAGCCAAAAAAAAAAAAAAAAAGTTTTCTCCGTCTGATCATTTCATGTAATTCAAAAAAAAAATACTTTAGAGCATTTTTTTCCCCTTGAATTAGGTGCTTTGACAATTGATATCTGGGGGGGGGGGTGTTAATATTGATTTTTCTGCAGAAAAGCAGATATGCTTTAATAGAGAAAATTATTATTCTATGGATATTTCTTATCCAATAAGAAATTTCTTATCTGTGTAATATTTCACACAGGTAAAGTTAAGTGGAAAATGAACTACTGTGTGGTAAAATCAGAACATGATGGGGAGAAAAAGTATTTAGACCAATAAAATGATCTCTTTATAAATTTGTTTTCCTGATTTATCCAAATAATCACCTCAGTTCTTCTCTTTATGTATACATAGCCTTAACTAGATGCTTATATACTCAGCTGAGCTGAATGCACAGTAACTTTATCAAAGGAGCAGTGGACTCATTATTTCCTAAAGCAGAACATGGCCTATTCTCCCTGACATAAGCAAATGGTATTTTCAACTTTATATCTGTAAATGCACATAATAACAGGGAAAAATAGCCACAGTTCACTTCCCCTATTCTCCTCAATTCCTTCTGTAAAGGACTACTTTTTATTTATATAGTAATAAAGATAATATTCCATATCTTTGAAGTGCAAGACAGAGAGTCACAGTATAAGAATTATTTATAATTTTTTAATAACAACTACTTGAAAAGGAACCTTACAATTAGGGTATTATTTTTAGATTCAGTGAACATTTATAGTATATTAAAAATTAAATATATGAATTTTGCAAGTTTTTAATATTATGCACCTTTTAAGTTATCAGCATTTTTGGCTACCACTATCAACTTGAAATACATTCCATCTGAAATGTCATCAAGTATATATTTTATAGGACAATTAAAATATGGTATGATTTGAATTACCATTTAAAACACATTAAGCACCATGCTTTTAGCTAAAATTATAGGTTTCCTTCTAAACATGCTGCAGATTCAACAGAGGTATATTATAATTTAGGAAAGTACAGAAGAAGGTCATAACCCCTATTAACGCTTAGGTGGATGGCTGATGAGATCTGCACTAGACTTAGGAGAATGTCACATTTCATTTGTATCTGAACACATAGAGCTGAATGATATCAGATAGGTTTTAAAGATTTGGTATTAATATTTTTCTTAAATGTAAACATTCCTGATAATTTTGATTGTTGCACCTTAGTCAATAATTACCCAAGACATGATTATTAATGTATATGTAAAAGCTCTAAATTAAAATTAGATTTAAAAGTTAATATTTCCCTTTGTAATTTTGTTCCCAGTCAAATGGAATAGTTAGTTCCCTGATTTAAAAAATGCTGAGAATAAAATTCTATCAAGTGCTTTTCAGTGTCCACCTTTTCCATTTGTCCAGTATGAGTCTAATTTTAGTATAGAAATGTTAGTATATAAAAGTTTTAGTATATAAGAGTCTAAATATTATTTCTTAAGTTATTCACTCTAAAATGGGAAATCTAGCAAAGCAATGAATTTAGAAATTGTTTACTGTAATTTCAAAATCAGTTATCCAGAGGAAGAATTAACAGGAAAAATAGAAGTTGACAACTTATCCTTTTGCTTTTATATCAAAATGTAAAATTGAAATGTGTTATAATAATCCGTAGATCCTGGGGGGAGGATATTCTAAAAAATACTATTCAGATGTTATCTAAGAAGATCTCACAGTTTAATAACACTAATATATTTTATAAATACTGTAATACAGTAAGGGGAGTAGGAGGGTTGTTTTGACATTTATTTCAACACAGTAATCAAAAATAAAATGAATGTTTTGTAATAAACAGTTTTTTTTTTACCATTCTCCTAGTTATATAAATCTCAAATTATACTAAACACCTAACAGCCAACATGTATATGGATTTTGTAACATATTTTAAATCTTCAAATTCAGGCATTTTCACTATCTATGAGTAAAAGAATGACATACCAGACCAAGAGCAGAGAATTCATAATACGTACTATATACCAAAATGTATTAAACTGTGGAAAAAACTTAATAGCTCATGTGTTTCTTCTGACTAAAAAAAGATTCAAAATTGTTCGGGATTAATTTTAACATCCTGTTTTCTGTGACTTTCTATCGTTTGCTTAGCCTCATGTATAGTAATGTGAAGCTAATTTGATGAAGTGATTCAGGTTGTAGCAGCATGTCAATTTTCAGTATCTTCAGTTCTCCTGGGTGAGGAATATTGCTGCTATTTTCTAGAAAGAGCAATCTTTTAAAATGCCAAACAGCGAACTGCTATCAGCTCTCTTGAATAGAGAAGGAAATTTTTGTGTGTCAATAATCATCAGAGAGATATTTATGTTCAGAAGTACACAAAGCATTTTATCTCCTAATTTGTGAGTGTAAAATAATTCTTAATAATCTTTACTTTGTATAAAACACAGTCCATTGCAATTGAGTGATTTTTATCTATGAAATATTAAATACCTACCGTCACTTAGCAGGAATATTTAGATTTTAATTTTAGACAGTTAAGTCCATGTGTTTGATTTTGTCGTATCAATACAAATGAAAAAAAAATAAAGCTTCCAAGTACTTCAAATTAAAAATCTACCAATATTTTGTAAAGTTTTAAAATTATCAAATTTAATGTTATTCCATCTCATTTGAAGGTTAAAAAAAGATGAGACTTAACTCTAGCCAAAGGAGAAATTTATATTCTACATGTTCAAACTGGGTCCTAGCAACTTTTGGACTATATCTCACTTGATGTTATAGTATCTTTTATTTGTAATAAATGTTCAAATTTCTATTTAAAAGCTCAAATGTACATCTAGATTAAATGAAAACACAGTTTTATGCTTTTAAAATGTTTTCCAAAATGTATATTTTAATTTTTGAATGCATGTTATATAGTGTTTAACACTTCACGTCTTAGCAAATCCAATATAAATATTTATTCCTACATGTGATATATGAGAGATCTCTTGAAAATTATGAATATGTATCATTTCCTTCAAAGTCATTCTAGCTTAGAGCTGTAT
This sequence comes from Sus scrofa, assembly GCF_054392235.1. Taxonomy (NCBI): domain Eukaryota; kingdom Metazoa; phylum Chordata; class Mammalia; order Artiodactyla; family Suidae; genus Sus; species Sus scrofa. The sequence continues at coordinate 78,287,059 of NC_139387.1, read as the reverse complement.
CAAAATTATTGTATATTTTATGGAGATTTAGTGATGTACATGTAAATGTTTTTTAAGTTATTTTATTGAAATTCAATCTTTACATAAAATTTAAATCTTTTTTTAAAAAAAAAGTGTCAGTGCCAGAACTGTAAATGAAAATAATCAAATAAAAGTTAAGACAATTCACTACTCATCTCCCTTGCACTTTTGTATTTTCTCCAATTCTCTTCCTTGGATTTTAGGATCTAGGTTACATAGTAAAAGCATCCACAAATATTACCTACCTCTATATATTTATGCAGTTCTACTCATTTTAGTGATTCTTTATATTTTTTGATCATGGATAAACTCAACTATAATTGTCCCAAAGAATTAGTCTAAATAGTAAATACAAAGCTTTGAAATGAAGTACTCAGAAACCTTGACATATTATTTCTTGTTGTTGTCAGAACCAGACAGTGACATGAACCATGATGTCCGATTGACAAGAAATATCTGTGGTATCTCTTTGTAAATGAAAACAACATACCTGCTGATGTCTAGTTGACAGTTCTTTTTGGAATTCTGCTCCTCTCCATTGCCATTCTGCCCCAACCATAGCTTTTATTAGCAAGCTTCATAGTATTTTATCTGGATGCCACCAGACTTATCTCCATGGTTAAGGTGTGCCATCCTGAGCCCAACTGTGGAACTAGCCTGAGGAGATCCTCTGAAGACTCTAGATCCGCTGTCATTCAAAGGCTTACAATGGAATTGCATCTTAAAACAAGAGCTGTGATGTCAGCAGGTAAGGCAAAAAATCCTGTCAAAATGGCCCTTGAAAACTCCATAAGTTATGCATAAAATATCCACTCATCTGAACATCTGAATAATGCAGTTCTTACCTGTATCAGTGGTCAGAAAAGTCCTCACTTAATTTTCCCATCTTGTGAGGTAAATGTTGTCATCCTTTCGTGGACACTAAAACTTAAGTTCAGAATATTTGGGGGACCTGCCCCAAATCACACACTAGGAAGTGTGTACAAAATTTTTCTCTGCAGTAATTACTCTACAGTCTTTATCTCTTGGTCCTCATTTGGAATGTCTTCTGGCCAAACCCATGCAGAAGGATTAAAAACCTGACATTGTGTTACTCCTGTGTTATAACTTAAAGGGAGTGAGAAAAAGAATCAGATACCTCCTTTTAACCCAGACTACTGACACAAATTTTGAAAATCTTTGATTTGGGGATTCTTCTCCAAATACAAAATAGTATACAGATGGTCCCCAACTTAAGGTGGTTCAACTTAATTCTTCCACTGTAAGAGGACATAAAATGACACATACTAAGTAGAAACACATTGATCTTTTCAATGTGGTATGATACTGTCTTATGATGCTGGACAAGGAAGCAAGTCACAGCTTCTAATCAGCCACATGATCAGGAGGGTAAACAAATGACATACTGATACCATTCTGTACCCATACCACCATTCAGTTTTCACTTTCAAAATAGTAATTCCATAAATTACATGAACTTGACACTTTACTATAAGCTTTGTGTTAAATGGTTTTGCCCAACTGTAGGCTAATGTAATGTGTCCTGAGCACATCTGAAGTATGCTAGGCTGAGCTATGATTAAGTTAGGTGTATGAAATGCGTTTTTAACTTAAGATGGGTTTGTCAGGATGTAACCCCCCAGAAGCTGAGAAACAATCTGTGCATTAAGAGATCAGACCAAAGCATATTGTCTAAGTTTGGATCCCAGCTTTTCCAATTACTGCCTGGTAACCTAAATTACTGAGTTACTCTTTCTCTGATGTTCCATTATAAAATGGAGATGTTGTTACTCTCCACCTCATATGTTGGGGGGGTCATTTAGTCGTGTAAAGCACTTTGAGGAAGGGCATATAAGTGCTGGATAACCATTGGCTCTTCTTAGTATCATCATCCATGTGCTTACCCTGATGCTGCTAAGGTCATGATGTCCAAAGCACAAGCAACATGCCTATAAATTAAGTCCCTGCTTGGGAACCACGACTAGGGGCAGGAACACATGGGCTTCTTTGACATAAGTCATACAGGCTGTGTGACTAGCAACCTGGCTCCCTGCTGACCACAATGGTTTGAGCTGATCTCTCTGACATCCCTCTTCATCTCTTTTTTTTGTGAGCATCTTCCTGAATGGCAGAGTTGATAAGAAGCATAACCTTTTCACAGCCTCCAGATTAACAGGATGTAATATACAATTTCTATTTCTGTGATCCCCTAGACATAAAATAATTTTGGAAAATATCACAGTTATTTAAATCCTTTTTAACATTTAAAAAATAATTTTGAAATGCTCTCCAAATGAAAACTGCCATTAACCCTTCACCAAGAGGCTATATTGAAATTAAACTCATACTCTTATAGATGCTACAAATTCAATATGAAATATTGAAGGCATTTCTTACCGCTAATATTTCACATACCTTTTCCATTAATAAAAAAAAAATTTCAGATATCACCATGCTAAGTAAATTTTTTCACATGAAAGAAAATATTGGCATGCTTCACTTTATCAGATGGATATTAATCTCACAAGACAGATTTAAGAGCAGTGGTTCGCAAAGTGTTGTCCCCAGACTAGTTGCACTAGTGTCACCTGTGAGTTTATTACAAATGCAAATTTGTGGTCTTCACCCAACCTACTGAATCGGAATCTCTGCGGATGTAGACTAGGACACTACCCTCTCCCAGCTCAGTCCAAAGAAACTTTTTTAAAAATATAATTGACATATGTAACACTGTATAAGTTGAAGATATACAATGTTATTCATCTAATGAATAATGAACTCATTTGAGTGGATTTGTATGCAAGTTACTTAGGAATTCATAAAGCTAAGTCACCTCCGCCTCAGAGGTGTTGCACTTGGTACTACTTCTGCCTGGAGCTTGTCACCCAATTTGTGTGTCTAGTTCCTTCTTGTTATTCAAATACCTTCTTTTTCTTTTTAATGTATACTTGTCAAAAACTTTTCAAGTATTTTCTTGAGGAGTTCCTGTTGTGGCTCAGGAGTTAACGAATCCAACTAGGAACCATGAGGCTGCGGGTTCGATCCCTGGCCTTGCTCAGTGGGTTAAGGACCCGGTGTTGCCGTGAGCTGTGGCGTAGGTCACAGATGCAGCTCGGATCCCGTGTTGCTGTGGCTGTGTGTGGCCTACAGCTCCGATTGGACCCCTAGCCTGAGAACCTCCATATGCCACTGGAGTGGCAAAGAGACCAAAAAAAAAAAAAAAAAAAAAAAAAATCTTCTTGAAATCACCTTCTCTGACAGCCTGCCTTGATTAGGTAATTATTCCTTCCTCCCCCATACATTATCAAGTAGCCTTGTTTTATTTTCTTTGTGGTATTTATCACTATTTGAAAATTTATTATTCTTATTTCTTGTCTGTTTCCCCCACCATAATATACCTGACATGAGAGCAGGGAACTTGTACTATTTACCGGTGTCTCTCCAGCACCTCATACAGTACCTTGCATATAGTATGTGCTCAATAAATACTTAAAGCATAAATGGATGCACAATTCTAATCATGGCTCAGGGGAAATGAATCCAACTAGGAACCATGAGGTTTCGGGTTCGATCCCTGGCCTTGCTCAGTGGGTTAAGCCTTCAGTGTTGCCATGAGCTGTTGTGTAGGTCAAAGATGCAGCTTGGATCTGGCATTGCTGTGGCTGTGCTATAGGCTGGCAGCTGTAGCTCCCATTAGACTCCTAGCCTGGGAACCTCCATATGCCGCGGGTACGACCCTAAAAAGACAAAAGACAAAAAAAAAAAATAATAATAAAGGGATTCATGTATCATGGGTGCTCCGAAGATACACAAAAGAAAACAAACAGTGGAAGCTTTTTCTGGGTTAAAATAAATGACTAAAAGGACAACATGGCACCACACCATATCAAAAATCATGCTTTGAAAATCAACCTCTTGAATGTATACATGTATGTGTAACTGGGTCACCTTGCTGTACAATAGAAAATTGATAGAACACTGTAAACCAGCTATAATGGAAAAAATAAAAATCATTATAAAGAAGAAAAAAAAAAAGAAAATTAACCTCTTGAGAGTTTCCTTCATGACTCAGCGGTAATGAACCCAACTAGTATCCACGAGGATGCGGGTTCAATCCCTGGCCTCACTCAGTGGGTGAAGGATCCAGTGTTGCCATGAGCAGTGGTGTAGGTTGCAGACACGGCTTGGATCCTGAGTTGCTGTGGCTCTGGTGTAGTCTGGCAACTGCAGCTCTGATTCAACACCCAGCCTGGGAACCTCCATATGCCACAGTGTGGCCCTAAAATGACAAAAAAAGAAAAGAGAAAAAAAAAAAAAAAAAAAAAAAACCTCTGTATAGCAAAGCTGTTTTAATCAGCAAATTCCATGTAGTATTTACACATAAACATATTTTGATGATAAATTGTTTCTTTTGATTCCTGTTTAAAGAAGAAATACCCTAAAAATATTAATATTAGGAGAGCAAGGAGTTCCTATCTTGGCACAGCAGAAATGAATCCGACTAGGAACCATGAGGTTGTGCGTTCGATCCTTGGTCTCGCTCAGTCGGTTAAGGATCCGGTGTTGCCGTGAGCTGTGGTGTAGGTTGCAGATGCAGCTTGGATCCTGCGTTGCTGTGGCTCTGGTGTAGGTCGGTGGCTACAGCTCTGATTAGACCCCTGGCCTGGGAACCTCCATATGCCGCGGGTGTGGCCCTAAAAAATATGTATATATAAGGAGAGCAATCTCGGGGTAGAATTTGTATATTTTATAATAAATTAATCTATGTCTACATTTTCTCTATATAGAATAACGACCCACACTTATTACATGCTAGATGCTTTAGATACATCATTTCATTCTCTCCTTACAAAAACTCTGTGTAACAAAGACTGTTACTATCTCTATTTTATGGATGAGGAAACAAGTCACAGGAAGTAAAAGTAACATATGCAGTAGCATGACTTGTAGAATTTGAATTTAAACCCAGGTTGGATTCTACCAAAGTCACTTTTAACCACAACTCTTCATTGCTTCCATTTTATAATAAGCTTTATCATGAAAAATAAAATAATTGCCTCTACCTGACAGTATTTATACTGTTTTCTTCCTGCAGGGCCACTAGTTATGAATTTATAAACTAAAGCATAACTACTAAATAAAACTAAGTATACAGAGTCAACTGTGAAAGGACTGGGATTTAAAGTCTTTAGTGACCAGTAATTTCCAAAAAACAGGCCCAAATTTACATTTATGAATTAACCCTCAGAATCCTAGTAAGATTCCATGCTCTCAAGTCTTCTCTGTCTGAAATGAATACACCTACTCCAGCCTCTTTTAACCAGTGTTAACATGTGCATCTTCCTCCACCCCTTTACTTTCAATCTATATGTGTCTTCATATTTAAAGTTTCTTGAAGGCAACATATAGTTGTGGCTTGTTTTTTGGATCCACTGTGACAATCTGCTTTTTAATTGGTGTATTTAGACCACTGACATTTAAAATGATGTAATATCTACCATATTTGTTACTGTTTTCTATTTGTTACCTTGGTTCTTTGTTTTTATGTATTCCACTTTTTCTGCCTTTCATGGTTTTATTGAGCATATTATTTGATTCTGTTCCTCTTTTTTTCTTAGCACATCAATTACACTTTTCTCACTTTTCTCACAAGCAGTTGCCCTTGAACTTGCAATGTGCATGTACAACTAATTCAAGTGCACTTTAAAAAAGACTATACCTGGAGTTCCCGTCGTGGTGCAGTGGTTAACGAATCCGACTAGGAACCATGAGGTTGCGGGTTCGATCCCTGGCCTTGCTCAGTGAGTTAAGGATCTGGTGTTGCCGTGAGCTGTGGTGTAGATTGCAGACGAGGCTTGGATTCCTGTGTTGCTGTGGCTCTGGTGTAGACAGGCGGCTACAGCTCCGATTGGACCCATAGCCTGGGACCCTCCATATGCAGCGGGAGCAGCCCTAGAAAAGGCAAAAAGCCAAAAAAAAAACAAAAAACAAAAACAAAAACCAACTATACCACTTCACAGGTAGTATATATACCTTACAGTAACAAAATATTCCTAATTTCTCATTTTTGTCCCTTGCTCTCATTTATTTCACTTGTACATAAGCTACACATGAATACATTGTTGCTATTTTTGAATAAACTGTTATCTGTTCAATTATAAGATAAATAAGTTTTAATTTACCATCACTCATTCTCTAATGCTTTTCTTTTTCTTTTTTTTTTTTTTTTTGGTACAGACCCAAGTTTCTGACCTATATCATTCTCTTTCTCTCTGAAGAACTTCTTTTAACATTTATTGTAAGGCAGGTCTTCCAGCAATAAATTCCTTCAATTTTTGTCTGAAAAAGTCTATTTCTCCTTCTGTTTTGAAGGATAATTTTTTTTTTTTTTTTGGTCGTCTTTTTAGGGCCACACCCACAGCATATGGAGGTTCATAGGCTGGGAGTCTAATCGGAGCTATAGCTTCCGGCCTACAACACAGCCACAGCTGCAGCCGCAGCCGCAGCCACAGCCACACCGGATATGAGCCACATCTGCGACCTACACCACAGCTCAGCCCAACGCTGGATCCTTAACCTACTGAGTAAGGCCAGGAAGCAAACCTGCACCCTCATGTATGCTAGTCAGATTCATTTCCACTGAGCCATGACAGGAATTCCTTGAAAGATAACTTTACAGGATCCAGAATTCAAAGTTGGTGAGTTTTTTTTTTTTTTCTTGCAACACTTTAATATTTCATTCCATTTTTTTCCTGGTTACCTAGCTTCTGTGAAGAAATCAAATGTAATTCTAATATTTGTTCCTCTATAAGTGAGGTTTTCTTTTCCCCTCTGGCTTCCTTCAAGATTTTTTTATTTTTGATTTTCTGCAGTTTGAATATGATATGCCTAAGTGTAGGTATCGGTCATTGATTTGTTATAATGACACTGATTTGAGGAAATTTTAAGTCATCATTGCTTCAAATATTTGTTTCTTTCTTCTCCTTCTTATAATGCCATTGCATTTATGTTATACCCTTTTTTTTTTTTTTTTTTTTTTTTTTTCAGGCTGCACCTGAGGTATATGGAGGTTCCCAGGCTACAGGTCAAGTCAGAACTACAGCTGCTGGCCTACACCAGAGCCACAGCAATGTGGGATGTGAGCAACATCTGCAACCTACACCACAGCTCACAGCAACACCGGATCCCTGACTCACTGGGCAAGGCCAGGGATCAAACCTGCATCCTCATGGATACTAGTTGGATTCATTACTGCTAAGCCATGATGGGAACTGCCATGTTACACCTTTTGTAACTGTCCCACAGTTCCGTAATATTCTATTCAAATTTTAAAGTCTTTTTTCCCTTTGATTTTCGTTTTGACAGTTTCTTTTAACATATTCTCAAGTTCAGGGATTCTTTTCTAACCCGTGCCCAGTCTATTAATGAGCCCATTAAAGTCAGTCTTCATTTCTGTTAAGATGATTTAGATCTTTAGCATTTGTTTTTGATTCTTAGAACTTCCACCTCTCTGCTTACAATGAATCAATATCTTCTTTTGCATGTTGTCTACTTTTCCCATTAGAAACTTTAGCAAATAAATCACAGTTAAAACAATTTCTTCCTCCAATAATTTCAATATCCTTCCCATATCTGAATCTGATTCTGATGCTTTCTTTGTCTCTTCAAACTGTTTTTTTGCCTTTAGTATGCCTTGTAATTTTTCTGTTGAAAGCTGGATGTGATGTATTGGGTAAAAGGGAGTCCAGTGAACAGGCCTTTAGTGATACATTGATAAGGTGTTCTATAGTCCTATGATTAGGTCCAGCCTTTTAGTGAGCCTGTGCCCCTGGGCTATGAACTTCACAAGTGCTTCCCAATTTTTTTTTTCTCCCCTTGAGTAGACCAAGATGGCTACAGGGGACTGGTGATGAGTGTTTCCCTTTCCGCAGGTCAATTAGACTCTGATAAAGACCCAGCAGGGTTGGCTCTGATAACTGAGCTTCTCTTAACCTTGTTAAGAGCAGACTGCTCTGGCCTATTTCAAAATGATTCCTTTTTCCTTCCTTCTCTCAGAAGCCTGAGAGGATTTTCTGCAGTCTCCACTGTTAGAACCTGGTAGAGCTCTTAGAAGTAAAACTCAAAAAAGTGTATGGGGGCCTCAGTGTGACTGTGCCCTCCTGGAATTTCTAACTCTCAGACTTTTCCACACTGAGTCTCCATCAGTTATAGTTCAGGTCTGCTACCCTGACAATAGTTCCCATACATCCTGCTCTTGACTTTCTGCTTCGTAAGTTGAGATTCTCTGTGCCCTCCTATCTCCAATTTCCGGGGGGAGGGGTGAGGGGGGTGTAGCAATTTGTCCTGTGACCTCACTTCTCATATGGAAGAGTTGTTGACTTCTCAGTTTGTAGAGCTTTGTACTCGTTGTTAGGATAGAATACAACTTCAAAGCTCTTGCATGCTGGACTGGAAACCTAGTAATTTTCATCAATTCTATAAAATACAACTAGAAAATCTCAAGATGAGATAGACAAAATACTTTTTTACACAGTTTAAAAGGGTTTTTTTTTTTATTTTTTGGTGTGTTTTTCATTTTCTAATTAAAGTGTAGTTGATTTACAGTGTTTCTTCAATTTCTCTTTTACAGCAAACTGACCCATTCACACATAGCTGTATATTAGGACCACATTGCCCATCCATTCAAAAGGTTAACAGTTTATATCCAGCAACCCCAAACATCTAGTCCATCCCACTCCCTTCCCCCTCCTCCTGGTAACCACAAGTCTTCTCTCCTTGGCTGTGATCTGTTTGTTTTGTGGGTAGGATCATCTATGCCATATTTTAGATTCCACAAATAAGTGATATATGGTATTTGTCTTTCTCTGACTTATTTCACTTATAGTATGAGAATCTCTAGTTCCATCCATGTTGCTGCAAAAGGCATTATTTTGTCCTTTGTTATAGCTGAGTAGTATTCCATTGCATATATGTACCATATAGTCTTTTTTTTTTTTTTGTCTTTTGTCTTTTGTTGTTGTTGCTATTTCTTGGGCCGCTCCCGCGGCATATGGAGGTTCCCAGGCTAGGGGTTGAATAGGAGCTGTAGCCACTGGCCTATGCCAGAGCCACAGCAACGTGGGATCCGAGCCACGTCTACAACCTACACCACAGCTCACGGCAATGCCGGATCGTTAACCCACTGAGCAAGGGCAGGGACTGAACCCGCAACCTCATGGTTCCTAGTTGGATTCGTTAACCACTGCGCCACGACGGGAACTCCTGTACCATATATTCTTAATCCATTTAGATTGGACATTTAGATTGTTTCCGTATCTTGGCTATTGTGAATAGTGCTGTGATGAACAGTGGATATGTATCTTTTTGAATGGAGGTTTTGTCTAGATATATGCTCAGAAGTAGGATTGCTGGATCATATGGTAGTTCTACATTTAATTTCCTAAGGTACCTCCATACTGTTTTCCATAGTAATTGTACCAATTAAATTCCCACCAGAAGTAAAGGAGGATACCCTTTTCTCCACACCCTCTCCAGCCGTTGATAATGGTTGACTCATTAATGATGGCCATTCTGATTGGTGTGAGGTGGTACCTCACAGCAGTTTTGATTTGCATTTCTCTAATAATTAGTGATGTTGAGCATTTTTTTCATGTGTCTGTTGGCCATCTATATATCTTCTTTGGAGAAATGTCTATTTATGTCTTCTGCCTATTTTTCAATTGGATTTTTTTGTTGTTGAAAACTTTTCAGTTTTCCCAGCACCACTTATTGAAGATACTTTCTTCCACTGTATGTTCTTGCCTCCTTTGTGATACACTAGCTGACCAAAGATGCCTGGGTTTATTTCTGGGCTTTCTATCCTGTTCCATTGATCCATATTTCTGTTTTTGTGCCAGTACCATATGTTTTGATAACTGTGTAACTTTGCTGAAAAATAAAAACATATTATCATCTCAATAGATGCAGAAAAAGCTTTTGACAAAACTTGACACCCATTTCTGATAAAAACCCTTCAGAAAGTGGGCATAGAGGGAACCTACTTCAACATAATGAAAGCCATATATACCAAATACATAGCTAACATCATTCTCAATGGTGAAAAACTGAAAACATTTCCATTAAGATCAGGAACAAGACAAGGATGTCCACTTTCACCAGTGCTATTCAATATGGTTTTGGAAGTCCTAGCCATGGCAATCACAGAAGAAAAAGGAATAAAAGGAATCCAGACTGGAAATAAAGAAATAAAACTATCACTGTCTGCAGATGACATGATACTATACCTAGAAAATTCTAAAGACACTACCAGAAAATGGTTAGAGCTCATTAACAAATTTGGCAAAGTTGCAGGATACAAAATTAATAAACAGAAATTGATTGCATTGCTATATACTAACAATGAAAGATCATAATGAGAAATCAGAGAAACTGTCCCATTTATCATTACATCAAAAAGAATAAAATACCTAGGGAAAAAAAAAAAAACCTACCTTAAAGAGACGAAAGATCCATACTCTAAAAACTATAAGTCATTGATGAAAAAATCCAGGATGACACAAACAGATTGAACAATACACCATGCTCTTGAATTGGAAGAATAAACATTGTCAAAATGACTATACTACCCAAGGCAATCTACAGAGTCAATGAAATCCCTATCAAATTATCAGGGACATTAATTCTTCACAAACAGAATATATTAAAATTTGTATGGAAACACAAAAGACCACAAATAGCCAGGGCAACATTGAAAAAGAAAAATGGAAATGGAAGAATCAGGCTCCCTGACTCCAGACAATAAGAGGTCTTTTGCATACCAGGAGGAACTACCAGGCAAGTGACCAGAAGACAAAGGAGTTCCTGTCATGGCACAGCAAAAACAAATCAGACTAGGAACCTTAAGGTTGCAGGTTTGATCCCTGGCCTCGTTCAGTGGGTTAAGGATCTGGCGTTGCCGTGAGCTGTGGTGTAGGCCAGCAGCTACAGCTCCAATTAGGCCCCTAGACTGGGAAACTGCATGTGCCACGGGTGCAGCCCTGAAAAGACAAAAAAAAAAAAAAAAAAAAAAAAAGACACTGAAGCCTTTTCAGAGGTGGTCACAAGCAAGGAATTCCATGAGCTCCAGACAGCTGTACCTTTAGAAACCAAAAATAAACACACTGACCTTATTTTTGAGATTTAATCATAAATCTCAGGAAACCTGAAGATGTCAACAGAAGTGCCTTCAAACTGCTAGATGTTAGAGCTCATTTATCAATGCACTTAATAAACATGGCATTGGTATCACCAATAGTTCATGACCTCTTGCTCTCTCTTAATAAAAAGGATGGAGGGAAACCTGAGAGAGTGGACTTCATAAAAATCCATCTAGCTGAGAACAAATCAGAAAACATTAAGTCAAGGGCTTAATCTCTAAAATATACAGACAACTTATACAACTCAACACCAAAAAACCAACAACCCAATGGAAAATGGGCAAAAGACCTGAATAGAAGATATACTGATGGTCAAAAGGCACATGAAAAAATACTCAACATCGCTGATTATTAGAGAAGTGCATATCAAAACTACCATGAGGTGCCACCTCACATGAGTCAGAATGGCCATCATTAACAAGGTAACAAATCACAAATGCTGGAGAGGGTGTGGAGAAAAGGAACCCTCCTACAGTATTTGTGGGAATGTAAACTTGTACAACCATTATGCAAAACAGTATGGAGGTACTTCAGAAAACTAAATAAAGAACTACCATATGACCCAGCAATCCCACTACTGGGCATATATCCAGACAAAACTTTCATTCAAAAAGATACATGCATCCCTGCCCCCCCATGTTCATTTCAGCACTATTCACAATAGCCAAGACATGGAAACAACCTAAATGTCCACTGACAGATGAATGGATTAAGAAGATGTTTTATACATACATACACACACACACACACACACACACACACACACATACATACATACACACACACACAATGGAATACTACTCAGCCATAAAAAAGAACAAAATAATGCCATTTACAGCAACATGGATGGAAGAAGGGACTCTCATACTAAGGGAAGTAAGTCAGAAAGAGAAAGACAAATACCATATGATACCATAATTCATATCTGGAATCTAATATATGGCACAAATGAACCTTTCCACCAAAAAGAAACTCATGGACTTGGAGAATAGACTTGTGGTTGCCAAGAGGGAGGGGGAGGGAGTGGGGTGGACTGGGAGTCTGGGGTTAATAGATGCAAACTATTGTATTGGAGTGGATAAGCAATGAGATTCTGCTGGATAGCACAGGAAACTATATCCAGTCACTTGTGATATGGAGGATAATGTGAGAAAAAGAATACATACACACACACATATGACCAGGTCACTGTGCTGTACAGGAGAAATTGACAGAACACTGTAAATCAACTATAATAGAAAAAATGAAAATAATAAAGAAGATAAAATAAAGAAAATAAAATAATTTATTGGTACCTCCAGACCTCAAGCCCTAGGAAATAATTTATGTGACAGAATTCTTCTGTCTTCATTAACAGTGATTCTCCTCAGAAAAATGAAGATGTAATGTTCTCATTATTTTCCCTAATAAGATGATATTCAAGCTGATAAAATTCTATTGAAATGCTTGAAAGTCCCCAAGACTAGAGTAGGTCCTATGTAAGCTATTTTATAAAGGAAAGGACATGACCCATGAGAAGCTCAGAGTTCAGTTGGGATAACAGAATAAAAGATGTAAGTCTGATGAAAATTCTAAAAGCATATGAAAAATAATTTTCCAAGGAGAACTATGGAAATAAATTTTAAACAAAAATGCTTTCTATAAATTAAAGCTATGTTTAAGAATGTAAGGGAGCACTTTTGTTAATGAAATGACTATGTTACATTTATCTTAAAATTTTAGTTTAGTCAAATGGAAAAATGTCCCAGGCTCTTGCATTAGAAGAAATATTATTATTAAAATGGCCATACTATCTAAATCAATCTACAGATTTAATGTGATCCCTGTCAAATTACTCATGACATTTTGAACACAACTAGAACAAATAATCCTAAAATGTATATAGATCCATAAAAAAGCCAGAAGTGCCATGGCAATTGGGAGGAAAAAGAACAAGCAAGAGGCATAACCCTCTCAGACCTCAGACAATACTACAAAGCTACAGTGACCAAACAGTGTGGTACTGGCACAAAACCAAAAATATAGATCAATGGAAGAGAATAGAGAGCCCAGAAATAAACCCACAAATCTATGGCCAATTAATCTTCAACAAAGGAAGAATATACAATGGAGAAAAGACAGTCTCTTCTGCAACTGGTGTTGGGAAAACTATATATAAAACAGTGCAGGTAGAACACTCCCTCACACCATATACCAAAATAAACTTGAAATGGTTTAAAGACTTAAATATAAAACATGACACCTTTGAATTCCTAGAATAGAACATAGGCAAAACATTCTCTGACATATATCAAAGGAATATTCTCTTAGGTCATTCTCCCAAGGTAACAGAAATAAAAGCTCAAAGAAACAAATAGGACCTAATCAAACTTATAAGCGTTCACACAGCAAAAGAAACAATAAACAAAACAAAAAGACAACCTATAGAATGAAAGGAAATATTTGCAAACAGCACAACTTACAATGGTTTAACTTGCAAAATATACAAACAGCCCATACAACCTGATAATAAAAAAACAAGCAACTCAATAAAAAAAATAGGCAGAAAAACTAAATAGACATTGTTCCAAAGAAGACATACAGATGGCAAATAGGCACATGAAAAAAAATGCTTAACATCAATACCTATTAGAGAAATGCAAATCAAAACTACAATGAGGTATCACATCACACCAGTTAGAATGGCAAGCATCAAAAAGTCTACAAATAACAAATGCTGGTGAGGGTGCAGAGAAAAGGAACCCCCCTACACTGTTGGTAGGAATGTACATTAGTGCAACCACTACAGAAAACAGTGTGGAAGTACCTTAAAAAACTAAAATTAGAGTTACCATATGATCCAGCAATCTCATGCATGGCATATATCTGGAGAAAACCACAATTTGAATAGATACATGCACCCCAAGGTCCACTGCAGCAATATTTACAATAGCCAAGACCTAAATGTCCATTGACAGAGGAATAGTTAAAGATGTAGTACATACATACAATGGAATATTACTCAGCTATAAAAAAGAAATAATTTTCTTTGCATTAACATGGATGAGCCTAGAGATTATCACGCTAAGTGAAATAAGTCAGAGAAATACAAATATATAACATCACTTATTTGTGGGAACTAAAAAAATTATACAAAGGAACTTATTTACCAAACAGAAACAGGCTCACAGACTTAAAAACCAAACTTACAGTTACCAAATGGCAAAAGTGGGGGAGATGGATAAATTATGTTAGTTTGGGATTAAAATATAAATATTAATATAGATAAAATAGATAAGCAACAAAGATATATTCCCTATCCAATAATATGTAGCATAAGGAACTCTACTCAGTATTCTTTAATAACCTATATGACAAAGATATCTGAAAAAGAATACGTATGACTGAATTACGTCGCTATATATCTGAAACTAACACAACATAGCAAATCAACTATATACTAATATAAAATAAATTAATTTTTAATAAGACAAAGAGAAATTCCTGTTGTGACTCAGTGGGTTAAGAACCCAACTAGTATCCATGAGAATGTGGGTTTGATCCCTGGCCTCACTCAGTGGGTGAAGGATCTGGCACTGCTGCAAGTTATGGCATAGGTCACAGATGTGGCTAAGATCCTGCATTACTGTGGCTATGGTGCAGGCCAGCAGCTGCAGTTCTGCTTCAACATCTGGGAACTTCTACATGCCACAGGTATGGACAAAAAAAAAAAAAAAAGGCAAAGAGTGGCTCAATGGATTAAAAAAACAAGAGTTCCTGTCTTGGCTCAAGAGAAATGAATCTGACTAGTATCCATGAGGAAGCAGGTTCAATCACTGGCCTTAGGCAGTGAGTTAAGGATCCAGGATTGCTGTGAGCTGTGGTGTTAGTTGCAAATGCAGCTTGGATTTGGTGTGGCTGTGGTTGTGGCATAGGCCATCAACTACAGCTCCAATTCGACCCATAGCCTGGGAACTTCCATATACCATGGGTACAGCCTTAAAAAGAAGAAAAAAAACAACAACAAACAAACAAAAAACAAGATCCTTTCTCTGTATAAAAGACTCACTACAGAACTAAAGACAAAGAATGAAATGGAAGGGATGGGAAAAGATATTCCATGAAAATGTAAGCTAGAAGAAAGCTGGGATAACGATACTAATACTAGACAAAATAGATCTTAAAGACTAAAAATGACAGAAGAGGGTATTAGATAATGCTAACTGATCAATCCAATAAGAACAAATAATATTTGTACATATTTATGCACCCAACATAGAAGCACCTAAATATATAAACAGATATTAACACATATAACGGAAAAAATTCCCAGCAATAATAGAAGACTTTAAAACCCCACTTATATCAATGAATTGGTCTTCCAGACAGAAAATCAATAAGACAACAATGACTTTAAACAGCACATTAAGAGCATACACATACACACAGGGGATGGACATTCCATTCAAAAGCAGAAAAATACACTTTTTCATGTGCACATGGATTATATAGGATAGATCACATGTTAGGAACACTGTAATTATATCAGCATCTTTTCCATCCACAATGGTATGAAACTATAAATCAATTAGAGGAAGAAAAGCGGAAAAAAAAAACACAGAGACCAAACAACATGCTACCAAACAACAAATGTATAACTGAAGAAGTGAAGAATTAAAAAATATTGAGAGACAAATGAAAATGTAAACCCAACATTCTAAAATCTGTAGGATGCAGCAAAAGCAGTTCTAAGAAGGAAGTGTATAGTGTTACAAGCCTAGCTCAAGACAAGTAAAACCTCAAATAAACAATTTAATTTCACACCTAAAGAACTAAGAAAAAGAAAAAAGAACAAAGCCTAAAATTAGTAGAAGAAAGGAAATAATGAAGATCAGTGTGGAAATAAAGAGAGACTAAAATAATTAGAAAAGACTAATGAATCTAAGAGCTATTAATAATTGACAAATTTTTAGCTACACTCAGAAAGAAAAAAGAGAGAGGGCCCAAATAAAGTTGGGAGATATAACTGATACCACAGTGCTACAAAGGATTATGAACAACTACATGGCAACAAACTGGACAATCTAGAAGAAATTGATAAATTCCTAGAAATATGCAATCTTCTAAAACTTAATTATGACCAAATAGAAAATCTGAATAGACCAAGCACGAGTAATGAAATTGAATCAGTTATCAAAAAATTCTCAACAAACAAAAGTCTAGGACTAGACAATGGCTTCACTGGTGAATTCTACCAACTATTCAAACAAATTCTAATACCTGTCCTTCTCAAACTATTCAAAATATTGAGTAAGAGAGAATTCTTTCAAATTCATTTTACAAAGCCAGCATTATTCTGATATCATACCAGAAAAAGATACTACATACACACAGAAAATTACAGGTCAATATCCCTAATAAGTACATATGCAAAAATCCTCAACAAAATAATAAACCAACTGTAACAATATACTTAAAGGATCACACAACATGAACAAGTCAGATTTATACCATGGCTGCAAGGATGGTTGGACACCTGCAAATCAATCAACGTGATATACCACATTTAAAAAATGAAGAATAAAAAAATCATATGACACTCTCAATTGATGCAGAAAAAGTACATTAATTTATGATAAAAGTTATCAATAGAGTGATACAGAGGGAAATGCATCAATATAATAAATGCCATATAAGACAAACCCACAGCTAATATCATACTCAATGGTGAAAAGCTTAAAACTTTTCCTCTAGGAGCAGGAACAAGACAAGGACGCCCACTCTCACTATTTTAGTGCACCATAATATTAGAAATCCTAGCCATAACAGTTAGGTAAGAAAAAAGATATACAATTATAAAGGAAGAAACAAAATTGTAACTATTTGCAGATGACATAACTCTATATATAGGAACTCTAAAGAAGCCACCAAAAAGCTATTAGAATTAATAAATGAATTCAGTAGAGATGCAGGACACAAAATTAATATATTGTTGCTTTTCTACACAGTAAAAACAAACTTTCAGAAAGAAAAACGAGGAAAACAATTCCATTTAAATCACATCAAAAAGAATAAAATACCTAGGATTAAATTTAACTAAAGAGGTGAAAAATCTGTACTATGAAAACTCTAAGACTTTGATGGAGAAAACTGAAGACACAAATATATGAAATATATATTATGTTCCTGGATTTGAAAAATTAATATTTTTAAATGCCCATACTATCTAAAGCAATCTATACATTAAATACAATCTCTTTCAAAATACCAATGATGTTTTGCACAGAACTAAAAAAAAAAAAAATTCCTAAAATGTGCATGTAAACACCAAAGACCTCAAATAGCCAAAGCAATTTGATAAAGAACAACAAATCCAGAGGCAATATGTGCCCTGATTTCAAAATATACTGCAAAGCTACAGTAATCAAAACAGTATGCTACTAGCACAAAAACAGACTTATAGATCAATGGTACAGAATAGAAAGGCCAGGAATAAACCCACTCTTACATGGTGAATTTACCTATGACAAAGGATCAAAGAATATAAAATAGGAAAAGACAGTGTCTTCAATAAATAGTACTGGGATGGGTGTTCCCATTGGGCACAGAGGAAATGAATCCAACTAGTATCCATGAGGATGCGGGTTCAATCCCTGACCTTGTTCAGTGGGTTAAGGATCCAGTGTTGCTGTGAGCTGTGGTGTAGGTCACAGACACAGCTGGAATCTCATGTTGCTGTGGCATAGGCCAACAGCTGTAGCTCCAATTCGACCCCTAGCCTGGGAACTTCCATAAGCCATGGGTATAACCCTAAAAGCTGAAAGAAGGAAGGAAAGGGAAAGGAAGGGAGGAAGGAAGAAAATTAAAAATAAATAAATAAATAGTATTGGTAAAACTGGACAGTTAAATGCATAAGAATGAAACTGAGCCACGATCATAAACCTATGATTATTGCTGTGGCTGTGGTGTAGGCTGGCAGCTACAACTCCGATTAGACCCCTGGCCTGGGAACCTCCATATGCAGTGGGTGTGGCCCTAGAAAAGGCAAAAAGACCAAAAAAAAAAAAATCATTAAAAAAACCCCTATCATTAACCTTCGTTAATTTAAACAAAAATTAACTCAAAATGGATGAAAGGTTGGCACATATTGAAATGGAAAGTACTGGAGTTCCCGTCGTGGCGCTGTGGTTAACGAATCCGACTAGGAACCATGAGGTTGCGGGTTCGGTCCCTGCCCTTGCTCAGTGGGTTAACGATCCGGCGTTTGCCGTGAGCTGTGGTGTAGGTCGCAGACGCGGCTCGGATCCCGCGTTGCTGTGGCTCTGGTGTAGGCCGGTGGCTACAGCTCCGATTCAACCCCTAGCCTGGGAACCTCCATATGCTGCGGGAGCGGCCCAAGAAATAGCAACAACAAAAGACAAAAGACAAAAAAAAAAAAAAAAAAAAGAAATGGAAAGTACTAAGGAAATATGAGCAGAGTATTCACAACTTTTGCCATTCTGCTATATATATGTGTATATATATACACACATATATATATACACACACACATATATATATACATATATATACATATAGGTCATGGGGGAAAAAACATTAACCAAGAAATTCCACAAACAAATTACAATTATGATAAGTGGCATACAAGTAAACTATGTTAAACACAAACTCCAGATCAATATTATATACTAGAGCCATTATGGAACATACAGTACCTTATTTGAACTATGATTGGCATTTTATATTAATGTGTACAGAATCAATATGTTTTCCATTTTGTTTGATTTGGATAAACTTAGCTAGGATTTATTTTGTTTTATAAACCATAAAATGCAAATATGGAAGAAAGCTATGTTTACTTCAATCGATTTTTTCCCTTAAATTTTTCAGCAATAGAAAATCCAAACTAGTGCTGTATTTGAGAAGTATGTTATAATCTATTCTGTTACATGAGATATCCTTTTCATTTTGTAAATTTGTACTCACTTTCCTATCCAAATATATTTATCTCCTTAAAGAGGTAGTAATCGTAGAGTTCCCGTCTTGGCTCAGTGGTTAATGAATCCGACCAGGAAATCCTGCAGTTGTGGGTTCGATCCCTAGCCTTGCTCAGTGAGTTAAGGCTCTGGTGTTGCCGTGAGCCGTGGTGTAGGTTGCAGAAGCAGCTCGGATCCCGCGTTGCTGTGGCTCTGGCATAGGCCAGTGGCTACAGCTCCGATTCAACCCCTAGCCTGGGAACCTCCATATTCCATGGGAGAGGCCCAAGAAATGGCAAAAAGACAAGAAAAAAAAAAAAAAAAAAGAGTTAGCAATCGCAAAGTTAGGGAACAGACCATAAAACTAAAGGGCTTCCAAGAGCATCCTCAGATTTGATAATTGGCTGGAAGGACTCAGAACTCACTGAAAGCTGTTATATTTACAGTTACAGTTTATTACGGGGAACGGAGAAGTTAAAATCAACCCAGGTAGGAGTTCCCGTCGTGGCGCAGTGGTTAACGAATCCGACTAGGAACCATGAGGTTGCGGGTTCGGTCCCTGCCCTTGCTCAGTGGGTTAACGATCCGGCGTTGCCGTGAGCTGTGGTGTAGGTTGCAGACGCGGCTCGGATCCCGCGTTGCTGTGGCTCTGGCGTAGGCCGGTGGCTACAGCTCCGATTCGACCCCTAGCCTGGGAACCTCCATATGCCGCGGGAGCGGCCCAAGAAATAGCAACAACAACAACAACAAAAAGACAAAAAAAAAAAAAATCAACCCAGGTAAGAAATACATAGGAAAGCCTAAGAAAGTAATAAAAATGGAGCATTCATCTTCTAGGAAGCATGGACATTGTTACTTGCCCAGTATTATGTGATAACACACAGTACTGACAACCTGAGCCCTGGTGTCCTGTCTTTGCTGGGGCTCCATCACAGCAGCATGACCAACTGCCCACATGGCTGATTTCAGTTTTTAGTCCCTTAGAATTTGAGCTAATGCTGCTTGAATAAAAGTCTCATCCTAAATCACACTGTTAACTATCAGGCTTGGCCCAAGATCCCCAAGCAAACAGACACTTCTATTAGGCATGACACTCCAAGAGCTTACATATTACCTCTGAAAAGCCAAGGGTAAAAAGCCACACCTCTTTTGGGGCAAGTTTATATATATATATTTTTATATATAATGTTTTTATTTTTTCCACTATAGCTGGTTTACAGTGTTCTATCAATTTTCTACTGTACAGCAAGGTGACCCATTTACACATACATGTATATTCTTTTTTCTCACATTATCATGCTCCATCATAAGTGATTGGATATAGTTCCCAGTGCTATTGCTTATCCATTCCAAAGGCAATATTTTGCATCTATTAACTCCAAATTCCCAATCCATCCCACTCCCTTCCCCTCCCGCTTTGCAACCAAACTTTCATGTCCATAACTTTCTTTTCTGTGGAAAGAAAAGTCAAAAACCACATGATCATCTCAATAGATGCAGAAAATACATTTGACAAAGTACAACATCCATTCATGATCAAAACTCTTACCAAAGTGGGTATAGGGGGAACATAACGTAATAAAAGCCATTTATGACAAACCCTCAGCAAATGTAATACTCAGTGGAGAAAAGCTGACAGCCTTCCCACCAAAATCTGGAACAAGACAAGGATGCCTACTCTTACCACTCTCATTCAACATAGTATTGAAAGTCCTAGCCACAGCAATCAGACAAACAAAAGAAAAGGCATCCAAATAGGAAGAGAAGAGGGAAAACTGTCACTGTATGCAGATGACATGATACTATATATAGAAAACCCTAAGGACTCAACCCAAAAACTACTTGAACTGATCAATAAATTCAGCAAAGTAGCAGAATATAAGATTCACATGCAGAAATCAGGCACATTTCTGTATACTAACAATGAGACAGTAGAAAAGGAATACAAAAATACAATACCTTTTAAAATTGTACCCCAAAAAATCAAATGCCTGGGAATATGCCTGACCAAGGAAGAAAAACATTATATGCTGAGAGCCATAAAACATTAATCAAGAAAATTAAAGAAGACGTAAAGAAATGGAAAGATATTCCATGCTCCTGAGCGGGAAAAATTAATATTGGAAAAAATGGCCACACTACCCAAAGCAATCTACAGATTCAATGCAATCCCTGTCAAACTACCCATGACATCTTTCACAGAACTACAACAAACAATCCAAAAATTTATATGGAACCACAAGAGACCCAGAATTGCCAAAGCAATTCTGAGGAACAAAAACCGAGCAGGAGGCATAACTCTCCCAGCCTTCAGGCAATATTGAAAAGCCACAGTCATCAAGACAGTGTAGTACTGGTACCAAAACAGACAGAGAGACCAATGGAACAGAACAGAGAACCCAGAAATAAACCCAGACATCTTTGGTCAATTAATCTTTGAAAAAGGAGGCAAGAATATAAAATAGGAGGGAAAAAAACCAGTCTTTTCAGCAATTGGTACTGGGAAAACTGGACAGCTGCATATAAATCAATGAAATTAGAACGCATCCTCACATTATGCACAAAAATAAACTCGAAATTGCTGAAAGACTTAAACGTAAGACAAGACACCATCAAACTCCTAGAAGAAATCATAGACAAAACATTCTCTGACATCAGCCTTACAAATGTTTTCTCAGGTCAGTCTTCCAAAGCAACAGAAATAAAAGCAAAAATAAACCAGTGAGACCTAATCAAACTGACAAGATTTTGCCCAGCAAAGGAAACCAAAAAGAAAACAGAAAGACAACCTACAGAAAGGAAGAAAATCATTTCAAATGATGCAACAGACAAGTGCTTAATCTCTAAAATATACAAACAACTTACACAACTCAACAGCAAAAAAGCCAACAACCCAATTGAAAAATGGGCAAAAGACCTGAATAGACATTTCTCCAAGGAAGATATATAGATGGCCAATGGGCACATGAAAAAACACTCAACATCACTGATTATTAGAGAAACGCAAATCAAAAATCCTATGAGGTACCACCTCACACCAGTCAGAATGGCCATCATTAATAAGTTCACAAATCACAAATGCTGGAGAGAGTGGTGTGGAGAAAAGAGAACCCTCTTGCACTGTTGGTGGGAATGCAAGCTGGTACAACCACTACGGAAAATGGTATGGAGGTACCTTAGAAAACTATACATAGAACTACCACACGACCCCACTCTTGGGCATATATCCAGACAAAACTTTCCCTGAAAAATACACTTGCTCCCACATGTTCATTTCACCACTATTCACAACAGCCAAGACATGGAAACAACCTAAATGCCCATCGACAGAAGACTGGATTAAGAGGATGTGGTATATATACACAATGGAATACTACTCAGCCATAAAAAAGAAGGAAATAATGCCATTTGCAGCAATGTGGATGGAACTAGAGACTCTCATACTAAGTGAAGTAAGTCAGAAAGAGAAGGACAAATACCTTATGATATCACTTACATCTGGAGTCTAATATATGGCACAAATGAACCTTTCCACAGAAAAGAAAGTCATGGACATGTTTATCTTCTTTACTACACTGCACCTTACATAGATTTTATTGTGTGCAGTCATGGCTCTAAACAGCTTCTATATTCTTCACCTTACTTAACTGCCACATTATGATACCATTAAAATTATAACTAAGTATGGGTTTCTGTAATGAATGTGCTTTTAATACTGGTAGACTTTAATTCATACTAGGGGAAAAAAGTCAGTTTATTTGATATCTGAAACCAACCCAGGGTGTTCCTGTCAAGGTGCATTGGGTTAAGAATCTGACTGCAGTGGCTCAGGTCACTGCAGAGGTGCAGGTTTGCTCTCCAGCCCAGGGCAGTGGGTTAAACGATCTGGTGTTGCAGCAGCTGCAGAGTACATCTCAGCTGTGGCTTGTATTCAATCCCTGGCCCAGGAACTTTCATATGCCATTTGTGCAGCTGTAAAAAAAGAAAGAATGAACGAAAGAAAGGGACCCAAGATTCACAGCTCAACTTATCCTAATCTCGCCAGTATAGAGTCTTCTTTTTCCATAGAGGTAGGTCTTCATTACTACATGTCATATTTTGCAAAATAATGCTCAGGATAGTCAACCTATGATGGAATACTTTTTATTTAATATCTGGATGAAAATCTGGCGTTTTGAAAAAGTATCAATATTCATTGGATAATTATATTCCTGTTTCATGAGATCACTATACTTTAAGAATACTTAGGAGTTCATTGTGCTTTCTCTGAGGCAGCAAAAAGAACTTCCAAAACCTGCTAAAAACCTGAAGATTGCTACTATTTAAATATTAGCTGTTGGTGTTTTTAAATTTTTGTTTCAGATCACCTCTGCAACAGCAAGAGTTATATGTGTACATGTAAAAAAGCAGTATCTAATCTTTCTTTTCTTGAAAGGCACAGAAACTCCCAACAATTTTATTTTTCAGTTGTCAGAATGCCCCCTGCTGGTCATTTTGTAATATGTCTATACAGATGTCCATTTTCCAAAATAACTAGTGTGAACATTTAAAATCTTAATAACAAAAATAAACGTTGGAAAGAAAGGCTGTATCTTAAAAATGAGAAATTCTGATGTAATATTTATAAAAATATTAATATTAAAAAAGTAAACATAAATTACTTTTCCAACGTTGAATAATTCTTTACAAAAGCATTGAAACATCTCTAATCTTGAAGAGAAAAACCACTTCCTTGATTGATACAAGCACTAACCAAAAAAAAAATAGAAAAAATATTTTATCTAAAAATTAATGCCAGAATTTTTATTGAGGATACAATATTTAAGATAAATAGCTAAAAAAATTCTCATTATGTTTAAAACAAATTTGATGTTATTTACCATTATTTATTTTAAAAGCTTGAAAGAAAACATTTTTGCTAAAAGATGCAACTGTACTAAAATTTAAAATAAATGCAACAAAGGAAGTAATTAAACATATTTTATTTCCATAAACAATAGCACATCATAATATAATAATGACCTTAAGAATGATAAATAGTAAACTTACATATACATTATTTTCTAAAAAATTTAAGGTATACTAAACCTATTAAAATATCTATGTGAAATTAAATGTATAAATTAATATTAAAATGTTTCTTAAAAACAGAAATATATCTTCTGAATACTTTCATGTAGTGTTTAGCTACAAAATTTTTCTTATTCTTTATTATGTTAATGAAATTCTAAACATTAAGTCAAATGCTGGATCTCAGGCTGAGTTTGAGAATATTAGCTGTTTTTTAGGATTTCCTGCCCTCCAGTGGTATCTGACTTAATATTTTCATTGCACTTTTCAACATCTCAAAAAAAAGACATATTTCCACATTTACATTTTGAAATTATATCACACTGTATGGCAATATCTAGTTTTTCTTCTATTACAGATTCACTCTCTGTTTGTACCCATGCATCACATCTTGTAAGCTGCAGAATGCAGTCATTATTGGCTGTGTTTTGCAAGATGCATGCTGAATTATACGGAGACTGTGGAGACTCATCTGTATTATTTTTCATTGAGAACTGGTGAAAATTCTCATTTTGTTTGTGAAATCTGGCATTGTTTTTAATAATTCTATCACACGGAAGTTTTCCCATGCTTCCCATGCTTTCTAAATAAACATTATTAGTTGTTTCTTTGATTTTGATGGATGTCCTATTTGAATCTTCAATTTGATGCAATATTTGATCTTCATCTTCAGAAGGCTAAAAGCAATTTAGTAAATTTGCTGTAAATGATGCTTAAATTTTTTAAAAAACAATCACCTCAAAGGAGACATTCTTAAAATTCACTTAGAAAATTTCAAGATATAGAAGAGACTTTGGCAGGTGGCAAATCAACTTAAATTTTTAATTTTTTTAAGTCAAGGAGGTTGTAGATTTTAAAATGACATGAACAATAATAACCCTTGAATCAAAAATGCAAAAGTGGGAGTTCCCATGGTGGCACAGTGGTTAATGAATCCGACTAGGAACCATGAGGTTGCAGGTTTGATCCCTGACCTTGCTCAGTGGGTTAAGGATCCGGTGTTGCCGTGAGCTGTGGTGTAGGTCGAAGACGCGACTCAGATCCTGAGTTGCTGTGGCTCTGGCTTGGGCAGCTCCAATTTGACCCCTAGCCTGGGAACCTCCATATGCCGTAGGAAGCGGCCCTAGAAAGCCAAAAAAAAAAAAAGAAAGAAAAAAATGCAAAAGTGCTAAAAAAAGAAAAGAGGACTTTTGTCTCTGATTAGTCTCCATAATCAAAGGTTATAACCTCCTCTACTTTTTCACATAGAGGAGATGATATATAACACATAGTATCCAATTACTTTAACAAAGTGAAGAAGCAGCATGACCTTAAAAGAAAAAGCTAACATGTGCAACTTGTCCTAATATTCATTCACTTACTTTTAAGTAAAAGAATAGCTATATTATCTGTTTCATTGGCTCAGTCTCAAAAAAAGATTAAGAAGAGTATCAGCTAACAGGAAATGAAACAGACAAAAGAAAAGTTAAAACAGCAAAAAATACCACAACTGTTACATAAAAAATCAAATTTTAAGTACTTTTAATTGATCTAGATTTTAACTTAATAGCTTGAATTTTTCAACTTCATGGAAAGTTTATATTTTAATTATTAAACTAACCAAAACTCTCTTAATAAAAATCTTACATAAAAGTTGATTATTCAAGCTAAAAATAAAAAGTAAAGTTAACACAAAAAACCTAAAATGATGGGAGTTCCCATCATGGTTCAGTGGTTAACGAATCCGACTAGGAACCATGAGGTTGCGGGTTCGATCCCTAGCCTTGCTCAGTGGGTTAAGGATCCAGCGTTGCTGTGAGCTGTGGTGTAGGTTGCAGACGCTGCTCGGATCCCAAGTGGCTGTGGCTCTGGCGTAGGTCAGTGGCTACAGCTCAGATTAGACCCCTAGCCTGGGAACCTCCATATGCCGCAGAAGCGGCCCCAGAAAAGGCAAAAAGACAAAAAACAAAACAAAACCTAAAATGATGTAACCTAAATGTCCATCAAAGGAATGGATAAAGAAGATGTGGTACAATATATACAAATATACAATGTAATATTACTCAGCCATGTAAAAACATGAAATAATGCCATTTTGAGCAACACAGATGAACCTAGAGATTATCAAACTAAGTGAAGACACAGAAATAAAAATATCATATGTATCACTTATATGTAGAATTTTAAAAAATGATACAAATGAACTTATTTACAAAACAGAACAGACTCACAGACTTCAAAAACAAACTTTTGGGTTACCAAAAAGGAAATGTGTCGGGAGGGATAAATTGGGAGTTTGGAATTAACATATACACACTACTATATATAAAACAGATAATCAACAAGGACCTACAGTAAAGCACTGGGAACTCCACTTAATAGTCTGCAATAACCTATGTGGGAAAAGAATCTGAAAAAGAATGGATGTATGTGTATGTATGACTGAATCATTTTGCTGTATACCTGGAACTAACACAACATTGTAAATCAACTACACTTCAATATAAAATGAAAATTAAATTTAAAAAAAGATGCCCTCAAAAAGAGGTGGGGGGGGGAAATATAACGTGAGATATAATAAGCACCAGCTGATTGGCATTAAAGTGGGAAAAGTAAGCCCAAGAAACAGCATTGAAACTGGCTGGGCACAAATTAGAGAAAACAAGATCAATACATATATTTATTCAAGAAATAAATATTCATTTAGCATTTGCAACGTGAATGAGGCAGACATGGTTGCTGCCCTCCTATAGCACACATTCTCACAAGTAGAAATGATGTTAATTGAATAATTACACACAAGCATATGTAAATATAAGTTGAGAAAACTATCAGGAGGAGCAAGTAGGAAGCACTTTTGAGAGCATACTGAGGGGACTAATTCAGATTGAAGAGCCAAAGGGGCTTTCAAAAGAGACATATTTAGACTGAGACTTAAAGGATAAATAACAGTAAGGTAGAGAAAACAGGATATATAATGTTCTGAAGCAAAAAAAAAAAAAAAAAAAAAAAGAGAGACCAATAAGCTAAGGAACGTGGAATGTCAGTATGTGCAAAGTATGGTGAGAAAGGGAGAATACCACAAGTTGGAAATGTAGCCAGAGGAAGAGGTCACAGGTGACCTGTAGCCACTGTAAGAAGTTTAGATTAGATTCTAAAGTAAAAACAGGAATCTATTGAATTGTTAAAGATAGAAATAATATTCAATTTAAGTTTTCAAAAGATCACGATGACTGCTAACTGTAGAAAAAGTGGGGTAAGACTGGAAGAAGAGAGATCTCTTAGGCAACAACCACAACAGTCTAAAAATAAGACGATGGTAACTTAGGCTAGGATACTAACACCAGAGGTTGAGAGAATTAGATAAATACTCAATTTATTTTGGAGGTAGAATTGATCGGATAACATGATGGAATGAATGTGGTTAAGGCAGGTGAGACAGCAAGAAATGAAAAACTGAAGTTTCTGGTGTGAGCAACTGAGTGGACCGCAAAGGTACCTACTAATGAGGGAACTATCAGAGAAACTGATCTGGGGAGATCAGGGAGTGTCAGTTTGGGCTACAAAAATGAAAAGATTTTTATGAAATATTCAAGAAGATATCAATAAGAAATTGGAATCTAATTAAAGGTCTGGGCTAAATTCATGAAGTTAAGAATTATCATCAACCAAGTAGTAGTATATAAGGTCATTGGAGCATGTAACATCATCTAGAATTCCAAGTGTAGGTTAAGAAAAGGGTCTTGGTGCAAATCCTAAACATTACAACATTTATATACAAACAATGGTTGAAAAGAAGTGGGCAAAGGTATAAAGTAGCAGAGAGGTATGAAAGAAATTAAGATAATGCATATCACAAAAGCAAAAGAAGAGGAGTTCCTGTTGTGGTGCAGTGGTTAATGAATCTGACTAGGAACCATGAGGTTGCAGGTTCCATCCCTGGCCTTGCTCAGTGGGTTAAGGATCTGGCATTGTTGTGAGCTGTGCTATAGGTTGCAGACAAGGCTTGGATCCCTCGATGCTGTGGCTCTGGCGTAGGCCGGCGGCTATAGCTCCAATTAGACCCCTAGCCTGGGAATCTCCATATGCCATGGGAGCAGCCATAGAAAAGGCAAAAAGACAAACAAAAAAACAAAAAGCAAAAGAAGAAAATGTTTCAAGAAAAGAAAGTAACCATTTCTACTAACAGTATTAGGAATTCTTATAAAATAAAAACTGAAAAGTATCCAATGAATTTGGCACCATTAGAAGTCACTAGTGTCCTTCCTTAGTAAGAGTAATTGGGACAGCAAGCTAGAGACAAAGGCAGATGAAATGAAGATAGAGAATTAATGGAGAATTCCAGTTAAATGTGATTTGTGAGAAGCTCACTCAGAATACTATGTCATCCCAATTATTCAGACTACTGTTCCCACTCAGCATTAAACATGCCACTCTAATTATTCAGATTATAATCATATTTTATAGTTTTCCTTGTATAGGCCTTGAGACTTTCTTTTTGTTATGTATTCTTGGTTGTTTTAGGTTTTCAATTATTACTAATGGATTAGTTCTTTTAAAAAAACTTTTTGGAATTCCTGTTGTGGCTCAGGGGGTTAAGAACATGACATAGTGTTAGTGAGGATGCAGGTTAGATCCCTGGCCTACTCAGTGGGTTAAGGATATGGAACTGCAGCAAGCTGTGGCATAGGCATGCAGCTGCAGCTCTGATTTGACTCCTAATCTGGGAACTTCCACATGCCACAGGTACAGCCATTAAAAAAACAAAACAAAACAAAAAAAAACCCCCCACAAAACCCTTTTAAAAGAAACACGACTTTATCATATACATATACACACACATTTTGATAAGAGCAGCTTCTGTAAATAACAATTCACCATCTTCATAAACATAAATGAATGATGCTTATTTACATTTTAATTTACTTTCTTCTTATATTTTTAATATTTTCAATTTTTGTTCACATTTATTTCCCCTATTTATCTCAATTAATTTTTCAGAATGAGATATAAGCTATGAAAATAACAATTCTAAATTAGCACAGCATATATTTTTATTATAATTGGTTTACACTGCTCTCTGTACAGTATATATTAATAAGCACAAAAAAAGAAAATGCTTAACTTACCATCTCTGAACTAGAACTGAAACAACTATCTGTTGGCATTGGAGAGTAACTGGTAGTTTGACTACTCTGTGAAGAATCAAGATCTGAAAATAAAACATTTAATTTGTGAAGAATGGTATTTATTTATATATAAATATATATATAAATATATAAATATATATATAGGCAGAAGACAGCAGCCAGTAAAATAAGTTTAGCTAACATACTATAGACCATTTTAAAGTGTGCCAAAGCCAAAACTAGTTAAATTTTTGGATACTTGGCGGCTTGCATGTCTGATGGTTTTACAGGTTTAGTCTACACATAAAGGATGTACATCTATAAGTAAAATAGAGGAAGTAATATAAGAGAAGAAAGGAGAACAGAGAAAGTTGAGTTGACTTTTATCCAGTACATTAACTACTTTTTATGAACAAATAAACTTCAAAAATTTGCTAAATTTAAAGTGTCAACTTGAGGGAAGGAGGAATAAGCCAAGTTTATGAGGTACCAAATATTTGCTAATCTAGTAAATGAATCTTCATCACACAATCAAAACTGTATTTAACTTATAATATGATTTCATAAGTGAAGAATTTTAAAACATTTAAGCATTCAAAATAATACTATTATATAATCTATTGACATTTGATACTGTCTATGATACTGCTAAATTTAATTTTTAAAAAACTATTTTAAAAATCAATTCAAAGTATCCAAAAGATTATTCTTTCATTATCTGCTAATTATGTTCTCTTAGGATTATAAGTAAAGTTTAAAAATGGGCTTGAGAAGCAGGCCACGACTCCCTAGAATGCATAATACTATAGATCAACAACAGCTTCAACCATTCCTCTCCTTGTTTGTAAAAAGGATTTGCTATACAAGAAAAAAAAAATAAGCAAAAGATAATGGATATCAAATCACATGTCCTCCTAAATACAACAGACCATGAGTACTACGTATTCATGCCTCAGCTCAGAATCAGGCCCTCTGTAACAAAATCTAACTAAGTATCAGCTGGGAGGTAGAGAGAACTTAGGTGAACTCAGTTACCCTTGGTTCATCACTCTACAAGGAATTTACACTCTCACGAAGCAGGTTCTCATCAACAGCAGAAAGCAGAGTCCAGAAAAGTGACCAGGAGGATTTTACTAATAATATGACCTAAGGGCATTCTTCCACAATAAGGTTCATTCAGGTCAGAGGTACAAGTAAATCCATAGTTATCAGTTGAGAAGACAAATGTCTGTTAGAATGAATTCTTACCTCTAACAGTGTAAGAAAGAACATGTAGATTAAAATGTAAATTCAATACTTATTGAGTAATTTCCTTATAAAAGTCACTGTAATAGTTTTGAGGAAAACATGGCCACAGTGCTCAAACTGTTCAAAATCTTGAGATGGAGAAACAGACACTTTTTTTTTTTAATGGTCACAAAATTATATGCAACAATAGAAGTCATAGAAGGTACAAAAGCAATAAAGATCTAACTGTGATTAGCTCTAGAGAAAGAGACTTGGTGAAGAGTAATAGAGAAAACACAAATATAAAGAACAGGTTTTGGAAGATGAATAAACTTTCCTGAAAGACAATATGAAAAAGAGCATATGGAATAGAGGAAAATAACACGTAAGAGCACACTTTGATATTAAATGAATTTTAGACTGTCTACAAAGGCACATAATTGTAGAGGTATTAAAAAGGGGTGAAACTGTATGAAAGTAAATCAATTAGGGAATTAACTCAGTAAAAGTTATGAAGTGATGAAGATCTGCACTAAAGCAGTGACACTAGTGAGTTCCCATTGTGGCGCAGTGGTTAATCAATCTGGCTAGGAACCATGAGGTTATGGGTTCGGTCCCTGGCCTTACTCAGTGGGTTAAGGATCTGGTGTTGCCGTGAGCTGTGGTGTAGGTTGCAGAAGTGGCTTGGATCCTGCATTGCTGTGGCTCTGGCGGCTACAGCTCAGATAAGACCCCTAGCCTGGGAACCTCCATGTGCCAGGGGTGCGGCCCTAGAAAAGACAAAAAGACAAAAATTAAAAATAAAATAAAATAAAAATAAATAAATAAATAAAAATTATTAGGTGAACCAAAAAAAAAAGTTAAGTTTCAAAAAATATAGAGTTGCTTCAATTTGCAGACAGTTCAAAACCAAGCAATTAGAAGTCTTGTGATATCACACAAACAAAAAAATTCAGGATAAAAGTTACCTCTAGGGGGCGGGATAGGAAATGCAATTGAGAAGATACACAAAAGAATTGATTTTGTATTATTTCTTAGAGCTACAAGCTAAGGACAAGGGTATCTGGGTTTTTAAATTATTCACTAAGTTTTATATATACATTATATATACTCATTATGTATAACGTTTGATAGAAAACGCAATTAGGAGTTCCCGTCGTGGCGCAGTGGTTAACGAATCCGACTAGGAACCATGAGGTTGCGGGTTCGGTCCCTGCCCTTGCTCAGTGGGTTAACGATCCGGCGTTGCCGTGAGCTGTGGTGTAGGTCGCAGACGCGGCTCGGATCCCGCGTTGCTGTGGCTCTGGCGTAGGCCGGCGGCTACAGCTCCGATTAGACCCCTAGCCTGGGAACCTCCATATGCCGCGGGAGCGGCCCAAGAAATGGCAAAAAAAAGACCAAAAAAAAAAAAAAGAAGAAAATGCAATTAATTTTAAAGAGCCAATTGCATCATATTATATTCTAAGAGATCTATAAAATACATTTGCTGGCAAAAATCTATAAAATACTTAATATTTAACTTATTTACATTTCAATGTCAATTTTTTAAAAGATAAAAATTCACTTATAGTTATACTGACAGGTTTTCTTAGCAGATGTTGCCCCGCCTTTTAAAGAAAACATTCCTCCTTCTTTCATCAGGATCTAGAAGGAAAAAGTTTAACAACTCTTAAGTATATGCAATAATATCCACTTTCAACTGTATCAATTAATCTTAGAGCATTCTTCTTCGTATTACTTTAACAGATGATTTTAAAACCACAAAGAAAAATTTGCCTGTGATGAACAATAAAATGAAAGAAAATTTAAATTGATTTAGAAACAACAAGCAACATAATCAACATTTACCAAGAAGTGGATTACTGACAAAAAGAAAGTCTTCAAGTAATCTTAGCAAATCCTGTTGAAAAAGGACAAATATATTATAGCAAGTTGAATATCTATTTTGTTATTTTTTTCCAATTTTTTAACTTGGATATTAGTTCATTGTCAGGGTTTTTTAATAATGATTTTTATTTTTTGTATTATAATTGGTTTACAGTGTTCTGTCAATTTTCTATTGTATAACAAAGTGACCCAGTCTCTCTCTCTCTCTCACACACACACACACACACACACACACACACACACACACACATTCTTTTTCTCACATTATCCTCCATCATGCTCCATCACAAGTGATTAGATATAGTTCCCTGAGATATACAGCAGGATCTCATTGCTTATCCACTCCAAATGCAGCAGTTTGCATCTGCTAACTCCAAACTCCCAGTCCATCCCTCTCCCTCCCTCTCCCTGTTTTGCAACCTTAAGTCTGTTCTCCAAGTCCATGAGTTTGTTTCTTTTCTGTAGAAAGGTTCATTTGTGCCATGTATTAGAGTGCAGATATAAGTGATATCATGTATTTGTCTTTCTCTTTCTGACTCACTTCACTTAGTATGAGAGTCTCTAGTTCCATCCATGTCACTGTAAATGGCATTATTTTGTTCTTTTTTTATAACTGAATAGTATTCCATTGTGTATATACATCATATATTCTTAACCCCATTCATCTGTCGACGGACATTTAGGTTGTTTCCATGCCTTGGCTATTGTGAATAGTGCTGCAGTAAACACAGGGGTGCATGTGTTTTTTTCAAGTAAAGTTTTGTCCAGATGTATGCCCGGTAGTGGGATTGCTGGGTCATACATTAGTTCTATAGTTTTCTGAGGTACCTCCATACTGTTTTCCATGTGGTTGTACCCATTTACATTCCCACCAACAGTGTCAAGGGTTCCCTTTTCTCCACGCCCTCTCCAGCATTTGTGATTTGTGGACTTATTAATGATGGCCATTCTGACTGGTGTGAGGTGGTATCTCATAGTAGTTTTGATTTGCATTTCTCTAATAATCAGTAATGCTGAGTATTTTTTCATGTGCCTGCTGGCTATCTATATATCTTTTTTGGAGAAATGTCTATTCAGGTCTTTTGCCAATTTTTCAATTGGGTTGTTGGTTATTTTGCTGTTGGGTTGTGTAAGTTGTTTGTATATTTTAGAGATTAAGCCCTCATCAGTTGCATCATTTGAAACTATTTTCTTCCATTCCTTAGATTGTCTTTTTCTTTTTTTCTTTTGTTTTTATGGTTTCCTTTGCTGTGCAAAAGTTTGTCAGTTTGATTAGGTCCCATTGGTTTATTTTTGCTTTTATTTCTGTTGCCTTGAGAGACTGGCCTAAGAAAACATTTGTAAGGCTGATGTCAGAAAATGTTTTGCTTATATTCTCTTCTAGGAGTTTGATGGTGTCTTGTCTTATGTTTAAGTTTTTAAGCATTTTGAGTTTATTTTTTGTGCATGGTGTGAGAGTTTTTTCCAGTTTCACTGAAAATTAGAAACATGTAGAACTGGACAGCTACATGTAAAAGAATGAAATTAGAACATTCTCTAACATCATACACAAAAATAAACGTGAAGTGCTTTAAAGATCTAAATATAAGGCCAGATACTATAAACTCCTAGAGAAAAATATAGGCAGAACACTCTTTGACATAAATCACAGCAATATCTTGTTTGATACACCTCCTAGAATAATGAAAATAAAAATAAATCAATGGGACCTAACTAAACTTAAAAACTTTTGCACAGCAAAGGAAACCATTAAAAAAAAGAAAAGACAACTCACAGAATGGGAGAAAATTTTTGCAAATAAAGTGACTGACAAAGGATTAACCTCCAAAATACACGAATATCTCATGGAGCTTTATATCAAAACAACAAAAAACTAACCAAAAAAATGGGCCAAAGATCCAGGTAGACATTCCTCCAAAGAAGACAGAGAGATGGATAAAAAACATGAAAAGATGCTTAACATCACTAGTTATTAGAGAAATGAAAATCAAACCTACAATGAGGTATCACCTCACAATGGTCAGAATGGCCACCATCAAAAAGTCTATAAACAATAAATGCTAGCAAGGGTGTGGAGAAAAAGGAACCCTCTTATGCTGTTTGTAGGAATGTGAATTGGTGCAACCACTGTAGAGGACAGTATGGAAGTTCCTTAAAAAAAATAAACATAGAACTACCATATGAGGAGTTCCCATTGTGGCTCAGTGGAAACGAACCTGGTTAGTACCCATGAGAATGCAGGTTTGATTCAGGCCTTGTTCAGTGAGTTAAGGATCCAGTATTGCCATGAGCTGTGGTGTAGGTCACAGACACGGCTCAGATCCTGCATTGCTGTGGCTCTGGTGTATGCCAGTGGCTACAGCTCCCATACAACCCCTAGCCTGGGAATCTCCATATGCCGTGGGTACAGTCCTAAGAAGACAGAAAAAAAATTACCATAAGATCCAGCAATCCCATTCCTCGGCATCTATCCACAGAGAATCATAATTCTAAAAGACACATGCACCCCAATGTTCACTGCAGCACTATTTACAATAGCGAAGACATGGAAAGCAACCTAAATGTCCATCAACAGAAAAATGGATAAAGAGATGTGGTATACATGTACACTAGAATATTATTCAGCCATAAAAATAATGAAATAATGGCATGTGCAGCAACATGGATGGACCTACAGATTATATAGTGAGTGAAGTAAGTCAGACAGAGAAAGACAAATAACATATGATATCAATTATAAGTGGAATCTAATAAAAATGACACAAAAGAACCTATTAATAAAAAGAAACAGGAGAACCTGTTGTGGCTCAGCAGTAACGAACACAATTAGTATCCATGAAGATGGACGTTTGATCCCTGGCCCCGCTCAGTGGATTAAGGATCTGGCATTGCTGTGAGCTGTGGTATACGTCAGCAGCTATAGCTCTGATTTGACTCCTAGCCTGGGAACTTCCATATGTCACAGGTGTAGCCCTAAAAAGAATAAATAAATAAATAAAACAGAAACAAACTCACAGATTTCAAAACCTGTCTTAATGGTTACCATAGGTGAAAACATTAAGAGGAGGGAAGAAATGGGAAGGTGGGAATACCATGTATACACTACAGAATAAATAGATGATTAACAAGAACCTATTGAAGAGCACAGGAAAATCTACTCAACAGTTCGTAATAATCTATGTGGCCAAAAAAAAAATGGATATATTTATATGTATGACTGACTCTCTTCACTGTATACCTGAAACTACTACAACATTGTAAGTCAACTATACTCCAATCGAATTAAACTAAAAAGAAGAGATACAGATGGCCAATGGACAAATGAAAAAACACTCAACATCACTGATTATTAGAGAAATGCAAATCAAAACTACCATGAGGAGTTCCCGTCGTGGTGCAGTGGTTAACGAATCCGACTAGGAACCATGAGGTTGCGGGTCCGGTCCCTGCCCTTGCTCAGTGGGTTAATGATCCGGCATTGCCGTGAGCTGTGGTGTAGGTTGCAGACGTGGCTCGGATCCCGCGTTGCTGTGGCTCTGGCGTAGGCCAGTAGCTACAGCTCCGATTAGACCCCTAGCCTGGGAACCTCCATATGCCATGGGAGCAGCCCAAAGAAATAGCAAAAAAAAAAAAAAGATAAGAGCAACCAGAACTCAATAGTAAGCAAAACAATAAAAGAATTTAAAAAAACAAAAACAAACAAAAAAAAACTACCATGAGATACCACCTCACACCAGTCAGAATGGCCATCATTAATAAGTCCACAAATCACAAATGCTGGAGAGGGTGTGGAGAAAAGGGAACCCTTGACACTGTTGGTGGGAATGTAAATGGGTACAACCACATGGAAAACAGTATGGAGGTACCTCAGAAAAATAAATATAGAACTACCATATGACCCATCAATCCCACTACTGGGCATATATCTGGACAAAACTTTACTTGAAAAAAACACATGCACCCCTGTGTTTACTGCAGCACTATTCACAATAGCCAAGGCATGGAAACAACCTAAATGTTCATCGACAGATGAATGGGGTTAAGAATATATGGTGTATATACACAATGGAATACTATTCAGTTATAAAAAAAGAACAAAATAATGCCATTTACAGTGACATGGATGGAACTAGAGACTCTCATACTAAGTGAAGTGAGTCAGAAAGAGAAAGACAAATACATGATATCACTTATATCTGCACTCTAATACATGGCACAAATGAACCTTTCTACAGAAAAGAAACAAACTCATGGACTTGGAGAACAGACTTAAGGTTGCAAAACAGGGAGAGGGAGGGAGAGGGATGGACTGGGAGTTTGGAGTTAGCAGATGCAAACTGCTGCATTTGGAGTGGATAAGCAATGAGATCCTGCTGTATATCTCAGGGAACTATATCTAATCACTTGTGATGGAGCATGATGGAGGATAATGTGAGAAAAAGAATGTGTGTGTGTGTGTGTGTGTGTGTGAGTGTGTGTGTGTGTGTGTGTGTGTGTGTGTGTGAATGAATGACTGGGTTACTTTGCTGTACAGCAGAAATTGACAGAACAATGTATATCAACTATAATGGAAAAAATAAAAACCTAAAAATTTTTTCAAAAAGTTTTTTAAAGAAAAATATGTAGAGATTAATTTTTCTCAATTAGATATTATTTAAATCTTGGAGAGAAAAATCAGCCCTTTCATATTTTATATACTAATTGCTAAGCAGGTTTCATTCCTTACATTTTATGTTTACTATTTATATAGAAGTGTTATAGTTCATTTATTTCCACTTTGATCAGTTTTCCTAGGGTGACATCTCTAGTCCTTTGAATTCTGAAGTTCTTCTATGTATCCCCATTTCTCTAGTGATTATCTTCCCATTTTTAACAATCATATTTAAGCCGTATTCCTCTACTATTTTAAAATCAAACAGGTTGCAGTTCAAGACAGCAATGTAGGATTCTGAACTCACCTTCTCCCATGGCATACTGACTCCATAGCTACACACAGAAAAATTTCTTCTAGAAGAATCCCTCTCCTCACAAAAAATTAACCAAGAGACTCCTAAACACTGACCAAGTGAGAAAAAACCCACATTGAAATGGGTAGGTGATGCTGAGACTCAATCTCAGACTGTTCTGAGACAAGTACAGTAACCCACAATTAGGAAGGAACTCAAAACTCAAAACTTCTCCCCGAGAAGCTAATGGTTTGAACCTCATAGTTGGTGCCCGAATTTCTAAGACCTCACCCAAGAGCTGAACCTCCAAACCATTAAACTTTGAAAGGCAGTGGGATCTGTGTCCATGAGATCCACAAGCCTCCAGCAAACTGAGAAACAGTTCTTAACAGGGTTGCACAAATTCCATGACTACTCTCCAGGGCCTAGATCAGAGGTAGCCCATGAGTCTCTCTGTGAAAACATCTTTTAGCTTATCTTTAAAGATGTGGCCTAAAAGTCTTCTAATTAAACTCACATCTAAGGGACAAGTGCAGTCCTCTCAAGAGACCTCATAGTCTAGGCACTATCTTCATGCTCTCCCTCTGCCGTGCTTCAGGTTGCCTCTATCTCCCAGAAAGTAGTTTGTGCACACATTTGTTCTCCTATTTTTGTGACTTCTGCCCAGGGGATTCTCTGTAATTGCCTGGCTCTGGTTGCCAATGGGTCTTACTTTTCAGGTCCCATGGCACTATAACAAATGGAGAAAGAGTTCTTAACCAGCAGCAAACTAAAACACACTTCCAATCTTTCTGTGAAAGAGGCCTATTTGCTTAACTTAAATCAGCCTCAGTGATGGCTTCTAAGTTGACATACATTTAGAGGAGTACTGAAATACTTTGCAAAGACCACATAGCCCAGCAGGCATCATCTTTGCACTTTCCCTCTGCCCCATTCCAGGATACTGGTGTGGATTAAGGTTGGTGCCTGCCACATCAATAAACAAAGGATGTGCCAGGCCACCTGCAGTAGTAGACACTGTAGCTACTACCCCCAACAAAGTACACCCTGAGGGGATTCAGGATAGATAAAACAGAATATTGGCCCTAAAGAGTTAAGGTACCTATTGAAAGAATGATTTCAAAGAGCCCAGAATCCTGGATATTCCTATACACAGAAAAATGCTAAATTCAATAACTTGAGATATCTATATATTTTTTAAATTAACAGTAAACATGGTTCAAGTACTTAGCATTTTTTTTAGGTTTTTTGCTTTTTTTTAAAAAACTCCTAACTCCCGGAGTTCATGTCGTGGCGTAATGGAAACGAATCCGACTAGGAATCATGAGGTGCAGGTTCGATCCCTGGCCTCACTCAGTAGGTTAAGGAGCTGACATTTCCATGACCTGTGGTGTAGGTCACAGATGTGGCTCAGATCTGGCATTGCTGTGGCTGTGGCACAGGCCAGTAGCCATAGCTCCGATTGGACCTGTAGCCTAGGAACCTCCATATGCCACAGGTGCAGGCCTAAAAAAAGAAAGAAAGACAAGATAAAGCTTCAGAAAAAGACCTTAATGAAATGCAGATAAGTGATTTGCCTGATAAGAGTTCAAAGTAATGGTCATAAAATAGCTCACTGAGGTAAGGGAACAACACATGAAGACAGAGAGAATTTCAACAAAGAAACAGAAAATATAATAAAACATCAAACAGAAATCAGAGCAGAAGAATATAATAACTGAAGTGAGAAATGTAGTAGTCAAAAGCTCAACAAAACTTCAGCTAAAGAAATGATCAGAAGCTGAAAAGCTTTTGCACAGGAAAGGAAACCAAAAAGAAAAACAAAATGACAACTTACAGAATGGGACAAAATAGTTTCAAATGATGCAACTGATGAGGGCTTAATCTCTAAAATATACGAACAACTTATACAACTCAACAGAAAAAAACCCAACAACCCACATGAAAAATGGGCAAAAGACCTGAATAGACATTTCTCCAGGGAAGATATATAGATGGCCAAGAAGCACATGAACAAATGCCCAACATCCCTGATTATTAGAGAAATGCAAATCAAAACTACCATGAGATACCACCTCACACCAGTCAGAACAGCCACCACTAACAAGTCCACAAATAAAAAATGCTGGAGAGGGTGTGGAGAAAGGGGAATCCTCCTGCACTGTTGGTGGGAATGTAACCTGGTACGATCACTATGGAGAAGAGTAAGGAGGTCCTTAGAAAACTATACATGGAACCACCATATGACCCAGAAATTCTACCCTTGGGCATATATATGAACAAAACTGTCCTTGAAAAAGACACATACACCCACATGTTCACTGCAGCACTATTCACAGTAGCCAAGGCAT
This sequence comes from Sus scrofa, assembly GCF_054392235.1. Lineage (NCBI taxonomy): Eukaryota > Metazoa > Chordata > Mammalia > Artiodactyla > Suidae > Sus > Sus scrofa. The sequence goes on along the minus strand of NC_139387.1, from coordinate 78,247,299 downwards.
GGAAACAACCCAAATGTCCATAGACAGATGATTGGATTAGGAAGATGTGTATATATATATATATATATATATATATATACACACATACACACAATGGAATACTACTCAGCCATAAAAGAGAACAAAGTAATGTCATTTGCAGCAACATGGATGAACTAGAGACTCACATACTGAGTGAAGTAAGTCAGGAAGAGAAAGACAAATACCATATGATATCACTTACATCTGGAAGCTAATATACCGCACAAATGAACCTTTCACAGAAAAGAAAATCATGGACTTGGAGAATAGACTTGTGGTTGCCAAAGGGAAGGGGGAGGGTGTGGGATGGATTTGGAGTTTGGGGTTAAGAGAGCAGACTATTGCCTCTGGAATGGATAAGCAATGAGATCCTGCTGTGTAGCACTGGGAACTATGTCTAGTCACTTATGATAGAGCATGATAATGTGAGAAAAATACATGTATGTGTAACTGTGTCACCATGCTGTACAGTAGAAAATTGACAGAACACTGTAAACCAGCTATAACGAAAAAATAAAAATCATTTTATATATCATATATATATATAAAGAAATGATCATAAAACTTAAAACAGGAAGATGAATTTATCCTATCAGAGCTGCTAAAAAGAAAAAGGAATATGAAAGGATGAAGACAGCATAATAGGACTTAGGGGACAATAACAAGTGAACCAACGTTCACATTATACCAGTCCCAAAATGAGAAGAAGAAGGACTGGAGCTCACCTTCTTTCATAAAAACAACAAAATTACACCCGACTGCTGAACAACCTTCAACCAAATGGACTACAAACTTTCAAAAAAGATATCCAACTCCAGAAGAAAAAGAGGAGGCCACATCAAGACAGTAGGATGGGCGATTATATGATATAAGCAACCCCATACCCACCGAGTGGGCAGCCCACAGAATGGAAAATAACTACATCACAGACGCACATACAGGAGTGAGAGTTCTAAGCCCCACGTCAGGTCCCCACATCTGGAGATCTAGCACTGGGAGAAGGAGCCAGGAGCATCTGGCACTGAAAGCTAGTGAGGTTTGTGCACAGTCACTCCAAGGGACTGGAAGAAACAGAGACAACATTTTTGAAAGGTGCACACAGGCTTTCATGTGCACTGGATCCCAGAGCAAAGGAGAGACTCCATAGGAATCTGGGTCAGATCTGACTGCAGGTCTTGGAGAATCTCCTGGGAAAACAGGGGTAACTGTGGCTTCTTATAGGGGAAAGACATTGGAGGCAAAGGTCTCAGGAATATTCATCAGCATGTGGTCCTCCAGAGGTGGTCATTTTGGGAAAATCTGGCCCCATCCATCAGTACTGAGAATCCCCAAGCCAAACAATAATCTAGGTGGGATCACAGGCCCACCCACCAGTAAAAAGGCTGTCTAAAGACCCCCAGGCACACAGCCGCCTCTAATCTTATACAGAGACAAAGCCCCACCCACTAGAGGGATAAAAATCAGCCCCACATACCAGTGGGAAGGCACCAGGCCCTCTCATCAGGAAGCCTACAGCAAGCCCCCATACCAACTTCAGTCACAAGGGGGGCGGACATCAGAAGCAAGAGAGGCTACAACTCTACTGTCTGCAAAAAGGAGACAACCCCAAAAACCTATAAAAATGAAGAGGCAGGGAACTATAACTCAACAAAGGAGCAAGGAAAAAAAAACCCAGAAAAACAGCTAAGTGATTGGAGATTATCAGCCTCCAGGAAAAAGACTTTAGACTGATGACAGTGAAGATGATGCAAGACACTGGAAATAAACTGGAGGCAAAGACTAATAATTTACAGCAAACACTAAGCAAAGAAATACAAGATTTAAAACTTTAGCAAGCAGAGATGCAAAATACAACAACACTAATTAGAAATTCATTAGAAGCAACAAACAGCAGAATACAGAACAAATAAGCAAGGTGGACAGATTATTGGAAATCACTGATATGAAACAGAAAAGAGAAAAAAGACTGTAAAGAAATGAAGACAGTCTCAGAGAACTCTGGGACAAAGTTAAATGCACCAACATCAGTATTATAGAAGTGCCAGAAGGAGAAGAGAAAGAGAAAGGGACAGAAAAAATATTTGAAGAGATAATAGCTGCAAAGTTCCAGACATGGGAAAGGAACCATGCACTCAAATCCAGGAAACACAACAACTACCATATAAAATAAACCCAAGGAGGAACACCCAAGACACATAATACTCAAACTGACCAAAATTGAAGACAAAGAGAAAAGACTGAAAGCAGCTACTGAGTAGAAACAACATACAAGGGAGCCCTAATAATGTTATCAGCAGATTTTTCAGCAGAAACTTTGCAGGCCAGAAGGGAGTGGCACGATATACTTAAAGTGATGAAAGGAAAAAACCTCCAATCAAGATTACTCTATGCAGCAAGGCTTTCATTCAGCTTCGAATGAGAAATCAAAAGCTTTACAGATAAGCAAAAGCTAAGAGACTTTAGCAACACTAAACCAGCTTTACAACAAATACTAAAGGAACTTCTTTAGGCAGAAAAGAAAAGGCCACAACTAGAAACAAAAACACTGAATGACAAGGCTCACCAGTAAAGGCATATATACAGTAAAGGTAGGAAATCATCCATGCAAAAATATGAGACATTGTGAGAAGAGGAGGGTCCAAGTGGTAATGTGCTTGCAATTAAGAGACCAACATCTTAAAACAATCTTGTATATATATACATATTCCTACATCAAAATTTCAGGATAACTGCAAACCAAAAATCTACAATCAATACACACACAAATTTTAAAAAGCAACTAAAATACAACACTGAAGACAGTCATAAAACCATGAGAGAATAAGAGAAGGGTAGAAAAAAGAGCAACAAAAACAAATCCAAAACAGTTAATAAAATGGCAATAAGAACATACATATCAATAATTACCTTAAATGTAAATGGAAAAAATGCCCCAACCAAAAGACACAGACTGGCTGAAAGGATACAAAATAAGACCCATACATATGCTGTCTTCAGGAGACCCACATCACTCCTAAGAATACAGACAAACTGAAAGTGAAAGGATGGAAGAAAATATTCCATACGAATGGAAATCAAAAGAAAGCTGGAGTAGCAATACACACATCAGATCAAATAGAACTTAAAATGAAGAATATTACAAGAGACAAAGAAGGACATTACATAATGATCAAAGGATCAATCTGAGAGGAAGATATAACAATTGTAAATATATATGCACCCAACACAGGATCGCTTCAATATATAAAGGAACTAGTAAAAACCTGAAAAGGAGAAATTGACAATAACACAATAATAGCAGGGAACTTCAACACCCCACTTACAGCAATGAACAGATCAAGACAGAAAACCAACAAGGCAGAGTTTCTGTCATGGCGCAGTGGAAACAAATCTGACTGGGAACCATGAGGTTGCAGGTTTGATCCCTGGACTATGTTTTCCAGCGTTGCCATGAGATGTGGTGTAGGTTGCAGACGTGGCTCAGATCTGTGTTACTGTGGCTGTGGTGCAGGCTGGCAGCTGTGGCTCCCATCAGACCCCTAGCCTGGGAACCTCCATGTGCCAGAAAGCAAAGAAAAGAAAAGAAAAGAAAATCCACAAGGAAACACAGGCCTGAAATGAAGCATTAGATCAGATGGACTTAACAGATATTTATAGGACATTCCATCCAAAAGCAGAATACACATTCTTTGCAAGTGCACACAGAACATTCTCTAGGATTGATCACATCCTGGGCCACAAATCAAGCCTTGGTAAATTTAAGAATATTGAAATCACATCTAGCATCTTTTCCAACCATGACACTATATGACTAGAAATCAACAACAAGAAAACAACTACAAAAAACACAAACATACGGAGATTAAGCAACTTACTACTAAACAACCAATAGATCACTGAAGAAATCAAAGAGGAAGTTAAAAAATACCTAGAAGCAAATGACAACAAAGACACAACACTCCAAAACCTATGGGATGGAGCAAAAGCAGTTCTAAGAGGGAAGTTTACAGCAATACAAACCTACCTCAGGAAACAAGAAAAAGCTCAAATAAACAACTTAACTTTATCTAAAGCAGGTAGAAAGAACAGACAAGACCTAAAGTTAGCAGAAGGAAAGAATTCATAAAGATCAGAGCAGAGATTGACAAAATAGAAACAAAGAAAACCATAGAAAAGATCAATGAAACTAAAAGCTGATTCTTTGAAAACATCAACGAAACTGATAAAGCCTTAGCCAGACTTATCAAGAAAAAAAAAAAGAGAGGGCTCAAATCAATGAAATTAGAAATGAAAAAGGAGAAGTTACAATGGACATCGCAGAAATACAAAGGATCCTAAGAGACTACTATGTGCGACTATATGCCAATAAAATGGACAACCTAGAAGAAATGGATAAATTCTTAGAAAAGTACAATCTTCCAAGACGAAACCAAGATGAAACAAAAAAGATGAACAGACCAATCACAAGTACTGAAATTGAAACTGTGATTAAAAACAACAAGCAAAAGTTCAGCAAACAGAAGTCCAGGATCAGATGGCTTCACAGGCAAATTCTATCAAACATTTAGAGAAAAGCTAACACCTATCCTTCTGAAACTAACCCAAAAAAATACAGAGAAAGAACGTTTCCAAACTCATTCTATGAGGCAACCATCACCCTCATACCAAAACCAGACAAAGATATCACAAAAAAAGAAAATTTCAGACCAATATCACTGAGGAACAAAGATGCAAATATTCTCAACAAAATACTAGCAAACCAAGTCCAACCATTCATTAAAAGGTTTGTACATCATGATCACATGGGATTTATCCCAGGGATGCAAGTATTCCCCAATATCCACAAGTCAATCAGTGTGATACATGGCATTAACAACCTGAAGAGGAGTTCCTGCCATGGCTCAGTGGTTAGCGAATCTGACTAGGAATGATGGGGTTGCGGGTTCAATACGTGGCCTTACACAGTGGGTTAAGGATCCAGCATTGCCATGAGCTGTGGTGTAAGTCCCAGGTGCCGCTCAGATCCCTTGTTGCTGTGGCTCTGACACAGGCCGGCAGATAACTCCGATTAGACCCCTAGCCTGGGAACCTCCATATGCCAGAGGTGCGGCCCTAAAAAGGCAAAAACAAAACAAAACAAAAAATGTGAAGAATAAAATCCACATGCTCCTCTCAATAGATGCAGAAAAAGCCTTTGACAAAATCCAACACCCATTTCTGATAAAAACCCTTCAGGAAATGGGCATACAGGGAGACTACTTCAACACAATAAAAGCCATATATGACAAACCCAGAGCTAACATCATTCTTAGTGGTGAAAAGCTTAAAGAATTTCCACTGAGATCAGGAACAAGACAAGGATGTCCACTCTGGCCACTACTATTCAACATAGTTTTGGAAGTCCTAGCCACGGCAATTAGAGAAGTAAAAGAAATAAAAGGAACCCAAATTGGAAAGGAAGAAGTAAAACTATCACTATCTGCAGATGACATGATACTAGACCTAGAATATCCTAAAGATGCCACCAGAAAACTGTTAGAGCTCATCAATGAATGTGGCAAAGTCGCAGGATACAAAATTAACACACAGAAATCAACTGTATTTCTATATACTAACAACAAAAGATCAGAAAGAGAAATTACCATTGTATCAAGAAGAATAAAATACTTAGGAATAAAGCTACCTAAAGAGACAAAAGACTTGTACTCTGAAAATGATAAGACGCTGATGAAAGTAAGCAAAGATGACACAAAGATGAAATGACATACCACACTCTTGGGTTGGAAAAATCAATATAATCAAAATGACTATACTGCCCAAGGCAATCTACAGATTCAATGCAATTCCTATCAAACAACCAAGGACATTTTTCACAGACTGGGAACAAAATATCTTAACATTTGTTTGGAAGCACAAAAGACCCAGAATAGCCATAGCCATCCTGAGAAAAAAATGGAGCTGGAGGAAACCAGGCTCTCTGACTTAAGATTATACTACAAAGCTACAGTCATCAAAACTGTATGGTACTGGCACAAAGACAGAAATATAGATCAGTGGAACAGGACAGAAAGCCCAGAATTAAACCCATGCATCTACACTCATCTAATCTGTGAAAAAAAGGCAAGAGCATACAATGGAGAAAAGCCAGCCCTTTTAATAAGTGGTGCTGGGGAAACTGGACAGCCATGTGTAAAAGAATGAAAGTAGAATACTTCCTAACACCATACACAAAAATGAATTCAAAATGGATTAAAGACCTAATTATAAGACCAGATTTTATAAAACTCTTAGAGGAAAACATAGGCCAAACACTCTCCAACATAAAGCCACAGCAATATCTTCTCCCTAGATCCACCTTCTAGAGTAATGACAGTAAAAACAAAAATAAACAAATGGGACTTAATTAAACTTAAAAGTTTCTACACAGCAAAGGAAACCCTAAACAAAATAAAAAGACAACCCACAGAATGGGAGAAAATCTTTGCAAATGAATCAACTGACAAGGGATTAATCTCCGAAATTTACAAACACCTGTAGCTCCATACCAAAAAAAACAAACAACCCCATCAAAAAATGGGCAGAAGATCTAAAGAGACATTTCTCCAAAGAAGACATATAGACAGACAAAAAAAAAAAAAATGAAAAAAAGATGTTCAGCATCACTCATTATTAGAGAAATGCAAATCAAAACCACTATGAGGTACCACCTCACACCAGCCAGAATGGCCATCATCAAAAAGTTTACAAATAATAAATGCTGGAGAGAGTGTGGAACAAGAGAATCCTACTAAACTGTTGGTGGAAATGTAAATTGGTGCAACCACTGTGGAAAACATTATGGAGATGCCTCAGAAAACTAAAAATAGAATTAACATTTGATCCAGCAATCCCACTCCTGGGTAGCTATCCAGAGAAAACCATGGCTTGAAAAGATACATGTACTCCAATATTCATTGCAGCACTATATACAATAACCAAGACATGGAAACAACCTAAACGTCCATTGGCAGAGGAGTGGATCAAGAAGATGTGGTACATATACTCAATGGAATATTACTCAGTCATTAAAAGGAAAGCAATACCAGAATTTTTAGCAACATGGATGGACTTAGAAATTATCATGCTAAGTGAAGTTAGCCAGACAGAGAGATACCAACATCATATTCTATTGCTTATATGTGGAATCTAAAAAAAAAGGACACAATGAGCTTCTTTACAGAACAGACACTGACTGACAATAATTAGTAATAGGAAAATATATGAAAGTATAAATCTCAATGGTAAACATATATATGTAAGATTCAGAATAATCTATTGTTTTAAAGATGATGGGTTAATCACTTATAAAACTAGTATGAAGGTTAAAAGACAAAAATAATAAAAGTAACTATAATAACTTGTTAATAGATACATCAAATAAGAAGATGGACCATGTGACACCAAAAACATAAATGGGGGAGGGAAATAAAAACAGAATTTTAGAATACATTCAAACTTAAGTTTTTATTAACTTAAAATAGATTGTTATAGATAGAAGCTGTTACACACACACACACACACACACACACACACACACACACACAAAACCTCATGGCGGAGTTCCCGTCGTGGTGCAGTGGTTAACGAATCCGACTAGGAACCATGAGTTGCGGGTTCGGTCCCTGCCCTTGCTCAGGGGGTTAACGATCCGGCGTTGCCGTGAGCTGTGGTGTAGGTTGCAGACGTGGCTCGGATCCCGCGTTGCTGTGGCTCTGGCGTAGGCTGGCGGCTACAGCTCCGATTCAACCCCTAGCCTGGGAACCTCCATATGCCACGAGAGCGGCCCAAGAAATAGCAACAACAACAACAACAACAAAAAAAAAAGACAAAAAGACAAAAAAAAAAAAAAAAAAAAAAAAAACCTCATGGTTACCTAAAACAAAAAACTATAGTAGAAACACAAAAGATAAGGATAAAAGAATCTAAGCGTATCACCAGAGAAAATAATCAAATCACAAAGGAAGAATGTAAAACAAAAGGAAAAACAAAAAGGAATTATTCTTAAAAATGAACAAAATGGGAATATGTCCATATCAATCGTTACTTTAAATGTAAATGGACTAAAATTTCCAATCAAAAGACACAGTGTGGAAGAATGTATTAAAATAAAAACAAGACTCTATTATATGCTACCTACAAGATAATCTCTTCTAAGGACACTTCACAGACTGAAAGTAAATGAGTGGAAAAGGATATTCCATGTAAATGGAAACACACCAAAAACCTGGGATAACTATATGTATATAAAACAAAACAAACTTTAAGACAAAGACTGAAATGACAGATAATAAAAGGTCATTATAGAATAAGTATGAATCCAACAAGAGGATATAACATTCATAAATATCTATGCACCTGATATAGGTGCACCTAAATGTGTAAAGCAAATATTAACAGACCTAAGGGAGAAACAGCAATAAGAGAAGGGGACTTTAATACTCTACTTTCATCAGTGGATATAACATCCAAACCAAAAATCAATAAGAAAATGACCCTTTACACCAGATGAACTAAACAGACATATATATAGAACATGCTACTCAATAACAACAAAACACATTCTTCTCAAGTGCACATGAAACATTCTCTAGGATAGATAATATGTTAGGCCAGAAAACAAGTCTTAAAAATTTTAAGAAGACAAATTATATTAAGTATGTTTTCCAACTACAATAGCATAAAACTAGAAATCAATCACATGAGCAAAACTAGACAATTCACAAATATGTGGAGATTATACAACATGCTTCTGAACAACCAACTGGTCAAAAAAGCAATCAAAAGAGAAAAAAAAATCTTGAAACAAATGAAAATGAAAATACAACATAACAAAACCTATGGGATATAGCAAAAACATTTCTAAAAGGGAAGTTCATGGTGATAAATGCCTACATTAACAAACAAAAGATCTCAAATTAACTTTACACCTCAAGGAACTAGAAGGAGAACAAACTGAGACTAAAGATACTAGAAGAAAGAAAATAACAAATTTCAGAGTAGAAATAAATAAAACAGAAAATAAAAAGACAATGGAAAAAGATCAATAAATCTAAGAACTGTTGTTTTTTAAAGATAAGTAAAATCGACAAATTTATTTAGACTGAATAACATAGAGGAGGGGGGATTCAAATAAATAAAATCATAAATTAAAGAGGAGACTACAACTGATACCACAGAAATACAAATGATCAAAAGGCAATACTCTGAATAATTACACACCAATAAGTTTGACAAAATAATATAAATTCCTAGAAACTACAACCTAAGACTAATCCATGAAGAAACAGAAAACGCGAATACACTGATAATTAGTAAGAAGATTAACGTAGTAACCCAAAACCTCCCAACGAACAAAGGTTCAGGACCAATGACCTAACTGATGAGTTCTACTAAACATTTAAACAGAATTAATATGAATCTTTTTCAAATTCGTCCAAAATAGAAGAGGAGGGAACACTTTAAATCTCCTTTTATGAGATCAGCATTACCCTTGTACAAAAACCAGATATGGACACTATAAGAAAAGAATATTATAGGCCAATAAACCTGATGAACAAAGATTCAAAAATTCTCAAAAAATATTAACTAACTGAAGGTAACAATACATTAAAAGAATGGTTCAGCATGATCAAGTAAGATTTATTTCAAGGATAAGGATGGCTCAACATACACAAATAAATCAATAAAAATATGACCCATTAACAAAAAGAAGGATCATTGACATGGATGCAGAAGATGCATTTGCAAGAATTCATTCATGTCTAAAAACTTGCAACAAAAGGTATGGAGAGAATTATAGAGAGAATGTACCTCAACATAATAAATGCCATACATGACAAGTTTACAGCTAATACACTAAATGATGAAAAGATGAATCTTTTCTTCTAAGATCAGGAACAAGAAAACAATGTCCACTCTTATTCTTATTCAAAATAATATTGGTTATATTTGCTAGAAGAATCAGACAAGAAAAAGAAATAACATGACATTATATATAAAAAATTCTAAAGATTCCACTGTGACCAATAAAAACTGTTACAATAAATTCAGCAAAGTTGTAGGATATATAATCACATAACAAAAATCAGTTGCATTTCTATGTAATATAATGAACTATCATAATGAGAAATTAAGAAAACAATCCCATTTACAACTGTATCAAAAAGAATAAAAATACCTATAAGTAAATTTAACCAAGTAGGTAAAATACTTGTACACTAAAAACTATAGGACATTGATAAAAGAAAGTGAAAAGGACACACATAAAATGGAAAAACAGTCCATGCTCGTGGATTGGAACAATTAATATTGTCACTGTATCTATTCTACTCAGAGTCATCTGCATATTCAACACTATCCCTATGAAAATTCCAATGACATTTTTCATAGAAATAGAAAAACAATCCTAAAATTAGTAGGTAACCACAAAAACCTCAAATCACTAAGGCAAGCTTGAGAAAAAAAAATGCTGGAGGCACCATATTTTGCAATTCCCAAACAATATTGCAAAGATGTAGTAATCAAAACAGTAAACTATTTTTGACTGGCGCATCTAGTCCATTGACATTTAAAGGAGTTATTGATAGGTATGAACTTACTGCTATTTTATCACTTGTTTTTCTGTTGTTTCTATAGTTCTTTGTTCATTTCTTCTTTTTGTTTCTACAATTGTGGCTTTATGATTTTCTTTAGTAGTATGCTTGGGTTCTCTTCTTTTTGCTTTTTGTGTAGCTATTGTAAGTTTTTCATTTGTGGTTACCTAGGATCATATATGTTCATCCATAATTATACCTACTTGTTTTAAACTGTCATTTAATTTCAAACACATCTTCAGCCATTAAAAGGAACAAAATACAGGCATTTTTAGAAACATGGATGGACCTAGAAATTATCATGCTAAGTGAAATCAGTCAGACAATGAGACACCAACATCAAATGCTTTCACTGACATGTGGAATCTGAAAAAAGGACACAATGAACTTCTTTGCAGAACAGATACTGACTCACAGCCTCTGAAAAACTTATGGTTTCCAAAGGAGACAGTTTGGGGGGTGGGGGCTGCCCTTGGGTTATGGGATAGAAATCCTATAAAATTGGATTGTGATGATCACTGTACAACCATAAATGTAATAAATTCATTGAGTCATAAAAAATTTAAAAATTTAAAAAATAGAATTAGGAGAATCCTCATAAATTTTTGAAAAATTTATCAGAATTTTTGTTCATAAATGAACATTTCTTGTTTTTCACATATTCACTACGCCTAGTAATAATGACGATTAATAAACATTAAAAAAAATCTTAATTAAAAGATCTACATTTTTACTCCCTTCCCCTATATTTTGTGTTCTTGATGTCATATTTTACATCTTCCTGCTTATTCCTTAACTTTTTATTGTAGTTATATATGCTTTTACAATTTTTTGACTCTTAATCTACACACTGGCTTATTTAAGTAATCCTCAATCCTCACTATATATCTGCCTTTCCTACAGAAGTTTTTTCCCTTTCCTACAGATTCTTATTCTTCCATTTAGAGAAGACCCTACAGCATTTCTTTTAGGATAGGTTTAGTATTGATAAATTCTTTTAATTTTTGCTTATCTGAGAAGTATTCAATCTCTTCTTCTATTCTACATTATAATCTTGCTAGCCAGAGTAGCCTAGGTTGTGGGTTTTTCCATTTCATCACTTTGAACATCATGCTCTTCTGTCCTGAAAAGTTTCTTCAAAGAAATCAGCCTTATGAGGATTCACTTGTATATGACTCTGTTTTTCTATGGATGGTTTTAGAATTCTTTAACTTTTGCCATTTAATTATGCTACTCACAAGTGGATTCCAGGCTTCTCCAACTTTTCTATCTGTCCTAGCAGTTCTCCAACCAGCCAAGGAGGCTTGTCTCCTACACATAGGACCCCGAAACTGGGACACCAGATCACTACCAGAGGCAGCTATCTACTTGAGTGATATCTTTTTCTCCTAGTCCCCTTCCAGGGGAAAAGCATCTCACCCTACCTGATTAAGTGGTATCTTTCTTACATTCGTGGTTACACAGGAGTCCTTCTGCCAACTTTCAGTTAGTTTTCAGTGAGGTTTTTCCATATGTCCATATATTTTTTATGTGTTCACTGGGGGAGGTGAATTCTACATTCTCTTATTTCACCCATTCATCTTGATCTCTGTCCGCATTCTGTCTCTTTTTCTGGCTTCTCTTCTGCTGCACATCCTCCAACTTTAAATGTTGTAGTTTCAAAGGACTGTCAACTTTGTTCTTATTTCATACATTTTCTCTTCAGAATTATATACACAAATATATTCACTACTACATATCCACTGGATACTACACATCTCTTCTCACCTCAAGCTCTGTACATTAAAATGTCTATACATATCCTTGCATATATCACAGATCTTTTGGAAGACCCTCAATCAACTTGAACAGACCAAATTTAACTAATATTCTCTTAGAAATATGCTTCTCCTCTCAATCTGTTAGAATAATGCTAGGCATTTTTTTAATCACAAAATGTGTAATGCTCAAACAATTCTTTCTTTTGCATGCAATAATTTAAAATGCATTTTTCTGTCAGCAGGCAATTTTCTTCTATCAAGTGACTTGGAGCTCAAGACCTTCCCATCTTGTGGCTCCTATTGGTCTTCACTGACATCTAGCTATTAGAAGAATATCATGGAGAAGTAATTCCTAAATTTTTTTTACAATCATTGAAAATTATGTATATCACTTCAGATAATATTCAACTATAAGATCTAGCCACAAGGCCAAACTTGGATAGAAGCTTAGGAATTGTATTCCTTTTCTGGGTAGCCATTTCACCATAGCAGTTCTGGTACATAAAAGGGAGTGAATGGATTTTGCTGAACAGTTCATCTTTTCTGCAACATCCTTCTATGCTTTCAATCTTGGTGAAAGGCACCATCCCATAAACTACACATACACCCAAATCATAACTCCAGGTTTTCTTTGATTTCTCCCTTTTCCCCTCATCACCAAATCTATCAAATCTAGATTTCCTAATTTTTTTGTGATAGCTTTTCTCTCAGTTCCACCATTACTGCCATTTTTCAACTTCATGCCCTCATTAGTTTTCAGCCTGCCTTGAGTTTTGCTGCTTCTTAAATCTCCCCTCATTGTTGTCAGAGTCACCTTCTAATACTCCGATGTTATCATACTCTGCTAAAATTTCTTCGGTGGTTCTCTGGTAATAGAAAATTAAACCATTATATTTCATACATGGTCTTTTATGATTTAGCCTTTTACATCGCCCAGAATTATCTCCTGTCATTCCCCTACTCCTTGTAACTTATGCAATACTAGTAGCAGTAAAATAACTAGAATGAAAAAAGATATTTGCAGTTTCTAAAACAAGCTATACTCTCTCATATCTTAGTTTTTAATCTCATTTCTCCTTCATAGTTATGAAAGCAGTTTGTCCATTTGGTCAACTTACTAATTGATACTCAGATAAAAAGTTTTCTATCACGTTTTCCTCCAGGTTGCCCATAAAACTTAGAAATGTCTTTTACTAATGGATTACTAAGCTCACTGCCTTTTGTAGAAACCCCAATTGGAAGAGTTTATCTAAATGTATTTGATTTTTTTCTATTTCTGTCTAGGTACTAGACTATAGTAGTCTATAAGTACACTTTAGGTAGTCTTTAAGTAGACTTCTTAAAGATAGATTTTCATGTCCCTTAATCTCTATACCTTGCATAGTCTAGCATACAATTTGCAAGAGAATAAAAACTTTTTTTTCACCACTGTATCCTCAAGGTCTATCCTCAATGTCTAGCATATAGGAGACACTCAGTAATCAGTCAAATTTTTTTATTCTTTCAAAAAAAAAACTTGGTTTTATCACTATTGTCTACATTTTATCTCTATTTTATTTATTGCCTCTGTGATCTTTACCATTTCCTTCCTTCTGATAATTTTGAGATTTTTTGTTCTTTTTCTAATTCTCTTAGGTGGTGAGTTAGGTCGTTTGTTATTTTCGTATTTCTTTTCTTGAGAAGGCTTATATTGCTATGAACTTCCCTCTTAAAAGTGTTTTTGCTAAATCTAATAGTTTTTCTTAAAGGTTTGTTTCATTGTCATTTGTCTGAAGGTATTTTCTGATTTGCTATTTGATATAATCATTGACCCATTGTTGGATTTTTTTTTTTTTGGCAAAAAATAGATCTATTAAGATAGGATGCTTGTGGAGTTCCCACTGTGGCTCAGTGGCCAACGAATTTGACTAGGAACCATGAGGTTGCGGGTTCAGTCCCTGGCCTCGCTCAGTGGATTAAAGATCTGGTGTTGCTGTGAGTTGTGGTGTAGGTCACAGACATGGCTTGGATCCCACAGTGCTGTGGCACAGGCCAGTGACTACAGCTCCAATTGGACCCCTAGCCTGGGAACCTCCATATGCTGCAGGTGCGGCCCTAGAAAAGACAAAAAGACAAAAAAAAAAAAAAAAAAAAAAAAGATAGGATGCTTGTGAGAGGTGCAAACAGGCAGGTAAGGAGGCTCTCCCCATTGGTTTTTTTAGTAGAATGTTGTTTAGTCTCCATATAATCATTTTATCTTATTTTTCTTTCTGGGATTGATGTCTAGTTTCATACTGCTGTGTTCTGAAAGAAGACTGAAATAATTTCTATCCTCTTAAATTTGTTGAGGCTTGTTTTATGTTCTAGTATGTGGTCTATCCTAGAGAATGCTATGTGTGTACTTGAATAGAATGTGCTTTCTGTATCTTTTTGAATGAATCATACATCCTTATTATGAACAGAAGTTACAACTAATGTTTATATATGTTTCAAGATTCTTTTTTTTTTTTTTTGTCTTTTCTTGTTGTTGTTATTGTTGTTGTTGTTGCTATTTCTTGGGCCGCTCTCGCAGCATATGGAGGTTCCCAGGCTAGGGGTTGAATCGGAGCTGCAGCCACCGGCCTACGCCAGAGCCACAGCAACGCGGGATCCGAGCCACGTCTGCGACCTACACCACAGCTCACGGCAACGCCGGATTGTTAACCCCCTGAGCAAGGGCAGGGATCGAACCTGCAACCTCATGGTTCCTAGTCGGATTCGTTAACCACTGCGCCACGACGGGAACTCCTCAATATTCTTAAATATATAATTATGTTTACCTATAGCACATTTAAACCTAAAGCAATTTTATTTTGAAAGAAATTTTACAGGAATTATAGAAAGAACTTTAAATGTAACGGCTTTTCTGGAATAAGGCACATTACAGTTTCTGAAGAGTTTTTAATTTTACTTTTGGATCTAAGCTATAATTTTCCCAGAATGAAAATACTATAAAAAAAGAAAAAGTTAGCATAAAAGGACATTTTTTTCAAAAGAAATTAACCTTAAAGAAATTTTCAAATACTAAAATATGACATGATAAATCAATTGACTTAATTGGAAATATAATGTAAGATGTACTTTACCTCACCAAGTCCAAAGTCCCATGACTGCTTAGAATGCAATTCTTCCAAAGGGATGTTACTCCTGCAGGTTATAAATATGACAGTGTTAGAGTTTGCTTTACTCCCTCTGAAAACTATTGTTCTCAATTATGTTTCCCAAAGTTGGCAGCAGTAAGAATTTTAAGGAAGCTTTTTTTAAAATATGATTCTATGATTCATAAGGATTCTATCCTAAGCAGCCTATTGATTATGTGTAGGTCAAACTTGATATTTTGTATATCAAAATCACCCATCAAATGATAAGGATCTGCCAACAGCTTTTAGAACCATGTTCTAAATCACTTTAATAAAATACATTTTAAAATTCAAGGCTTAACATCCTTTTTTCTTCATAAGTCTCTGGGAGTTCACATCGTGGCACAGCAGAAATGAATCCAACTAGGAACCATGAGGTTGAGGGTTCGATCCCTGGCCTTGCTTAGTGGGTTAAGGATCCAGCGTTGCTGTGAGCTGTGGTATAGGTCACAGACATGGCTTGGATCCTGCTTTGCTGTAGTGCAGGTAAGCATCTATAGCTCCAATTTGACTCCTAACCTGGGAACCTCCATATGCTGCAGGTGCAGGCCTAAAAAGCAACATAAATAAATAAATAAAATAAAATAAAAATAAAAATTAATCATTCATAAGTCTCTGAATATTTGCAGGTTTGACCAAAAAAACCCTAATTTGTTGATTTTATTAAATAATTTCCGGGGAGTTCCCGTCGTGGTGCAGTGGTTAATGAATCCCACGAGGAACCATGAGATTGTGGGTTTGATCCCTGGTGTTGCTCAGTGGGTTAAGGATCTGGTGTTGCCGTGAGCTGTGGTGTAGGTCGCAGATGGGGCTCGGATTCTGTATTGCTGTGGCTCTGGCGTTGGCCAGCGGCTATAGCTCCGATTAGACCCCTAGCCTGGGAACCTCCATATGCCATGGGAACAGCTCAAGAAAAGGCAAAAAGACAAAAAGTAATAATAATTTCTGAATGTGTTTTTTAATTAATTTGCTGTGTTAATTCCATAAAAATGGCATCCAATTACTCTCTGTGTTAATATAATATATATTAAATAGTTACATACTTCATAGAGAAGTGCTTCCAAGGTAAAAAAAAATCTATTTTAGTTTATGATTTTCAATTTCCAAATTTTGACTAAATTGTAATTATTACCAAGAAAGTCAGGCTTATAATGAAACTATGTTTTCTTTCATTACTATAATTACAGTCCCATAAATTATTGATATGCTTGTTTATGCCATTAACATTTGAATTCTATTCCTCTCCTGTTCTGATTCTCTACTAACCAAGCAACCTTCCCATGGAGAGCTGCTGAAATATAAAAAATATGCTCATCATGCCAGTAAGCATTCTTATATATGTCAACCCTTTATTTCTCACTGTAAATTAAACTGACATTCATAAGTTTTTTGAACCCATAAGTCAGTTTTCTCAAACATAATTAATGCTAAGATTCAGATAAGAAGATTTTTTTTTACTGGCAAATATGAGGATCAAACTCTAAACTACAGTGATATTCCTAAGGGTCTGATAACTGATAAGGCTTTTTAGGGGCAGTGTGCCCACCCTCAGACAGCATAACCTCACTTTGCATCAGTTCAGCCCTTCAACATGCATTATACTAGACCCTGATTTTACATTCCCCAGATTTACCTAAAAACTTACGTATGGTTCACTGAATATTTCTTCTGAGGTATTTTCTTCTGTGGTGTCTTATCTTGGTAATCATTTTCAAATTTCCCTTTAAAAATTAAAAAAAAAGCTTTAGCATAGGCTGTTTTTTTAATTTGAAGCTTATTGGCATGACTCATATAGAGAGATATCACTGGTGTATAGTATAACAGAATGTCATCCTATTTTTAATTTCATATTCCTCCAAATACACACACACACACACATATTCACTAAAACTGAAAACAAACCAAAAAACCCAATAGATTAGGTTTTTCCATATATAAAACTAACCTTTTTTATCAGAGCTGGCTGGGTAATGATCCTTCTCAAAAGATGTACTAAAATTATTTCTTTCATTATTGTACTCATTCTGACAGTTCTTATTTGGCTGACAATTTTCTGGATAACTTGATTTATTAAAAGTAGAATTACTAAAATTCAACTCTGGATCTGTAAAAATACTTCTAATGCATCTATCAGTGAAATGGTTTTTATCAGAACTAATTACTGTACAAATACCTTCCATAGTGTCATAATCACACTTGTCAAAGGTTTTCTTTATCTTTTGTTGATCTATGTTTAATAAATTGATCATATTTTTACTAAAGAAAGAGTCACAATTCTCTGATAGAAGGCTGGGGATTTGCTGATTTACATCTTCATTTGAAATTTCTTTTCTATTTTCTCCCCAAATACGTTGTAAAGATTTTTTTTCAGGAATGAAGTCTGACTGTCTTCTCTCATCTATACTTCCACAATCTTCATCCATAACTACAGCAGCTCTCCTAGTAAGAAAAGTTTTATTTCCTAGACTTTGGGATGAATAAAAAACATATTTAGCAAGAAAAGCATATAACATTCTCATTTAGAAACACTTAAATTTTTAGAGAATATACTGAGTAGCTACTAACATTTAAGTAGACTATGTTTTCATTTTTAAATATTACTTCGGGTGGAAATTTGTCTAATATGCTCTTCTAATGTTTTAGTGAGTAAAAAAATAATCTGCATTTAGCTGAATACTTCAACATGCAAAACTAGTATGTGGTTCAATTTACTGTTATATTAACAGAACAAAATATGACCAATCTATAGTATGTCTTCTGTAATAATACCTAGAGGAGTTCCCATAACAGCTCAGTGATTAATGAATCCGACTAGGAACCAAGAGGTTACAGGTTCTATCCCTGGCCTTGCTCAGTGGGTTAAGGATCTGGCGTTGCCCTGAGCTGTGGTGGAGGTCGCAGACGCAGCTCAGATCCCATGTTGCTGTGGTTCTGGCGTAGGTCAGCAGCTACATCTCTGATTAGATCCCTAGCCCGGGAACCTCCATATGCCACAAGAGTGGCCCTAGAAAAGGCAAAAAGATGAAAAAATAATAATAATAATAATACTTAGAGAAAAATCTATATAACCACTGTACATACATGCAGCTCCATTTAACCAGAGAAAGATATTTTGAAGACTATACAGAGAGAAAAATCATCCCCAGTGTTAAAATATTAAATAAAATAATTATAAGAATGTTTTATCAGGTATTTTTCAACCTAAAAAGGAACTCAACCTAACAAAATGATTCTGAAGTTCCCAAGAAAGATAATATAGATAAAATGCATACATAAGTAATAAAGCCAAGATATAAGATGAATTAGATGAAAAGATTAGACTACATAGCTTATAAGTTCACTTCTAATGCAGAAATCATAATTCTAAGTTATGTACAACTTGCAGAAAAGAATCAAAACTACCATAGAAAATAATTAGAAATCAAGTTATTCTGAATTTTGTTGCCTTTGACTATCTACAAATTTATTTCAGGTTGGGGTTGTTCCAGATATTGAAGGTACCAAGGAAATTTAGAAAAGAAACATAGACTACTAAAATTCTGATTTATTTCTAATTTTACTTTAAATTTATTAAATAATTAGCAGGTAAACCTACTTTGTTCTAGGTACTGTGCCATGTGTTAGGGACACAGAGATAAAATATTTCAGGTTGCTTTTAAGGAGAGAAAGATGTTTTATCCATGAATGCTCATAAATCATAATCCTACATTACTTCTCACTATGGGCATTACTGGTGTTTTGAGGAGAATAATGCTATTCTGTTGTACCAAAAGGCATAATCTATAGTACGTAATAATATACACCATTAGCACTGGAGAAATTTCTAATACTGTAAATGAGAAAATAAATGTAAAAATATTTTATAAATTAGAAAGCATACCACAAATATAAATCATCATTTTAAAAAAGTATTTTAGGGAGTTCCCGTCGTGGCGCAGTGGTTAACGAATCCAACTAGGAACCATGAGGTTGCGGGTTCGGTCCCTGCCCTTGCTCAGTGGGTTAACGATCCGGCGTTGCCGTGAGCTGTGGTGTAGGTTGCAGACGCGGCTCGGATCCCGCGTTGCTGTGGCTCTGGCGTAGGCCGGTGGCTCCAGCTCCGATTCAACCCATAGCCTGGGAACCTCCATATGCCGCGGGAGCGGCCCAAGAAATAGCAACAATAACAACAACAACAACAAAAAGACAAAAGACAAAAAAAAAAAAAAAAAAAGGATTTTAATCATTCAAACTCAGAAGAATCACTAAAAAGATATGGGCAATAGAGAAGTATGTAATGCAGTTATGACTTACACGAAATAGTCTAGAAGAGGCAAGAAAAAATTAGAAAGTGGTATTCTACAGCCTATTGTTACCACAGTAAATAGAAAGAAGAAAATCTTTTATTTAAGAAAAATTAGGCAGTTGGCATTAGAGTTGGGGAATGAATGTTAAGACGGTTTGCTACTTGTAGAAACTACAGAGAGAAATGATGCTTAAAATTTTAAAGTCCTATTAAGACAAACCAATCCAACTTTTTTTCCTGTAAATATAAAATTTATTAAAATTACTTACCAAAAATAGGAATAAATCATTATTTAAATAAAGAGTTTAACAGATATTTAATGTATGCCTACTATATGGTAAGAAGACAATAAAACTTATATTCTAGTGGAGAAAATATAATAAGTAAGATAATTAGCTATTAATAAGTACAATGGATAATATAAACAGGGAATTAAACAAATAAAAAGATAATTATAGCACGTTTAGAAGTGCTACACGATCATCGATGGAATAACACTTTGGATATCGTGTGTCAGATAGTTTGGTCAGACAAGTCCCTAATAAGGAAGTGATAAAGAAGGTAAAGATACAGAGTGATTAGATATGTGAGGAGAGTAATAAGCAAACCCCAGGGGGATGGAATAATAAGCACAAATGCAAGATATGCAGCATGTTTGGGACACAAAAAGAAGAGGAATAAAGGTAGATTACAATCAGTAAAACTTATGACCTAAGGCTTAAAAGGTATGAAAGGACCAAAATCATGAAAGTTTTATTTCTGAAAAGAGCAATAAGAAACATTGAAAGGTTCTGGAGTTCCCATTGTGGCACGGCAGAAACAAATCCAACTAGTAACGATGAGGTCGTGGGTTCGATCCTTGGCCCGCTCAGTAGGTTAAGGATCCGGTGTTGCTGTGAGCTTTGGTATAGGCAGCAGACATAGCTCAGATATGGCGTTGCTGTGACTGTGGTGTAGGCCGTAATCTGTAGCTCTGATTTGACCCCTAGCCTAGTAACCTCCATATTCCATAAGTGTAGCCCTAAAAAGAAAAGAAAAAAAAAAAAAAAGAAACATTGAAAGGTTCTAAGTACAAAAGAGAAGTTGAGTGCTTCCTATCTTGGAAAATACCAGTCTAAATGGTGAGTGAATATGAATTTCGGGAATTCTGACTGACCAAAATGTAGTACGAGGGACCAGATTTAGTCTCCCAACTGACATAATTAAAAAACAAGGCAAAATAAATGAAACAATGATTTTCAGACATGTGCATTGGGGAGAATAGAATGATGATTCCTGAGAGAGAGAAAACAAATGAGTTGAATCAGATGACTGCTTCTAGGTTACTGCCCTTGAGATCATATCCAAGCTGCAGAATAGAGAGGGGAAATCTAGTTAAGCTTGCAGATTCCCCTTGTTAAGGAAACAGAGCTAGGGGTTCAGGGAGACTAGAGAATATAGAGTTCACAGAGCAGAGTATGATGAAGGAGGGGGTTTCAAAAAGAGTGAGCTTCACGACTGGAGGAGGAGGGATTAAGATGGTGGAATAGAAGATGAGAGCTCACCCTCCCTCATAAAAAAAAACAAAATTAAAAACTGCTGAACAACCTTCAACCAAATAGACTACAAACTTTCAAAAAAGATATCCAACTCCAGAAGAAAAAGAGGAGGCCACATCAAGACAGTAGGATGGGCGATTATATGATATAAGCAACCCCATACCTGCCAGGGGGGCAGCCCACAGAATGGAAAATAACTACATCACAGACGCACATACAGGAATGAGAGTTTTGAGCCCCACGTCAGGTCCCCACACCTGGGGATCTGGCACTGGAGTAAAGAGCCCCCAGAGCATCTGGCATTGAAGGCCAGGGGGTTTATGCCCAGGAGCTCCATGGGGGCAGGGGGAGAAATAGAGACCCCATTCTTGGAAGGCAAACACAGGCTTTCATGTGCACTGGGTCCCAAGGCAAAGCACAGACTCCATGGGAATCTGGGTCAGACCTGACTGCAGGTCTTGGAGAATCTCCTGGGAAAACAGGGTAACTGTGGCTTGTTGTAGGGGAAGGTCTCAGGAATATTCATCCACATGTGTTCCTCTAGAGATGGCCATTTTGGGAAAATCTGGCCCCATCCATCAGTACTGAGAATCTCCAGGCCAAACAATAATCTAGGTGGGATCATAGCCCCACCCATCAGTAAACAGGCTGCCTAAAGACCCAACCACCCCCAGGCACACAGCCACCTCTAATCTCACCCAGAGACAAAGCTCCACCCACCAGAGGGATAAAAATCAGCTCCACATACCACTGGGCAGGCACCACTCCTTCCCATAAGGAAACCTACAGCAAGCCCCCATATCAACCTCAGCCACAAGGGGAGTAGACATCAGAAGTAGGAGAGGCTACAACTCTATTGTCTGCAAAAAGGAGACCACCCCAAAAACCTATAAAAATGAAAAGGCAGAGTTTTTTAATAAGGAAGCAAGAAAAAAAAAAAAAACACACAGAAAAATAGCTAAGTGATCTGGAGATTATCAGCCTCCAGGAAAAAGACTTTAGACTGATGATAGTGAAGATGATGCAAGACATTGGAAATAAACTGAGAGGCAAAGACTAATAATTTACAGCAAATATTGAGCAAAGAAATACAAGATGTAAAACTTAAACAAGCAGAGATGCAAAATACAACAACTGAAATTAAAAATTCATTAGCAGCAACCAATAGCAGAATGCAGGAGGCAGAAGAACAAATAAGCAAGGTGGAGGACAGACTAGTGGAAAGATGTGGAAAAGAAAAGAGAAAAAAGACTATAAAGAAATGAAGACAGTCTCAGAGAACTCTGGGACAATGTTAAATACACCAACATCTGTATTATAGGGGTGCCAGAAGAAGAGAGAGAGAAAGAGGACAGAAAAAATATTTGAAGAGATAATAGCCAAAAATTTGCCTAACATGGGAAAGGAACCACTCACTCAAATCCAGGAAGCACAACGAGTACCATATAAAACAAACCCAAGGAGGAATACCCCGAGATACATATTAATCAAACTGACCAAAAAGAGTGAGCTTCAGTGACCTAGAGAGTTCTCTAATCTTTAGCTAAGTACTGTCCAGCACATGCATACGAAAAATCACCCAAAGACAGGAAAAGAACCACCCAACATGAGCAGAACGAAAAATTCCAGGAACTCACACAAGGATGGGAAAATTTTGTGTTCCCACCAGCCAGAGTGGAAAACCTTACAATTCAAAGAAAACTGGAGAATACTCAGTAGAGTACTATCTCAGTAGGGGGCAAATTAGCCATAGACTGAAGGTATATCTGTTCCTGCCTAACAAAGTTTAAAGAAAGCCTCAAAAAAATCTACTGTTTACAAGTAACCAAACTATACCCCAGAACAAAGCTTAGAATGATTTATTGGAATACAAGATATCCAGAAACCAAAGAGATGATTCACAATGTATAGAATCTAAATAAAATTTCCAAGAATGCAAAAAAAGCAGAAATTTACAACCTGTAATGACAAGGAAAATCAATTATTAGAAGAAGAAATGACACAAAATAATAGAACTTATCTACAAAGACATTCAAACAGTTATCCTCACAATATTTCCTATATGTAAGAGGGCAGAGGAAAGATGGACCATGTTGAATAGATACACAAAAAATTAAAAGAAGAATTAAGTCAAACTTCTTCAGATGAAAAATAAACTGAATAGATTTACCAGTATTAGATACCAAAGCAGATATAATTAGTGAATTTTAAGTTCTGGCAATATAATCGATATAAAATGAAAGGAAAGGAAAAAAATTGAAAATAAATAGAGCATCAGTAAAGTGTTATACAACTTTGACTGGACTACTTTACATGTTATTTGGGTCTCCAGAGAAGAGGGGAGAGTGATCTGAAAAAATACTTGAAAAATTAACGGCTGAATTCTTTCCAACTTTGATAAAAACAATCCACAGATTCAAGAACTTCACACAGACCAAACACAAGAAAAAGGAAAAAAAAAAATGAACCTAGTCAACAGACAGAAATTCACAGTAGAAAATCTGTCATAGAGAACCCATGATAAAAAAAAAAAAAAAAATCTTAGGAGTTCCTACGATGGCACAGTGGAAACGAATCCGACTAGGAACCATGAGGTTGTGGGTTCCATCCCTGGCCTCGCTCAGTGGGTTAAGGATCCGGCATTGCCATGAGCTGTATAGGTTGCAGATGCAGCTCAGATATGGAGCTGCTCTGGCTATGGTGTAGGCCAGCAGCAACGGCTCTGATTAGACTCCCAGCCTGGGAATCTGTGCATGCTGCAAGTGTGGCCCTGAAAGGACAAAAGACCAAAAAAAAAAAAAATCTTAAAAGAGAAAATTATACTTTGTATATAAAGATATTAAGAGTGACAGCAAACTTCTAGTTGGAAATAATGCAACTCAAAAGAGAACACGAAAGACAAATATACAAAAGATGAATTAATCACTGCAGACCCACACTACAAAAAACATTAGTCTTTTAAACAGAAGGACAACATCACCAGGTGGAAATCTCTATTTATATGAAATAATGAAGACAACCAAAATGATATATAGATATATATATGCGTGTGTGTGCATGAGTGTATATATATATATATATGTGTAAAATGTATATATATATATATATGTAAAATGTATGAATATAACACAATGCCAGAGGAAAGTAAAAGAAGCATACCTTTCTAAGGCTCTTATATAATACCTGAATTTATAAGTTGAATATAGTTGGTGATAAATTAAAATATACACTATAAAATCTAAAGCAACCACTGAAAAGCAAGAGTTATATCTAATAAGCCAACAAAAGGAATGTTATGCCATAAAAAATACTTAAACCAAATAAGGCAGGAAAAGAGGGAAGGGGAACAAAAATTATATGGACAAATAAAAAAACAAATAACAAGAACAGATTTAAACTCAACTATATCAATTATCATATTAAATTTAAGGCACATTCTTTTTTTTTTTTTTCGTCTTTTTGCCTTTTCTAGGGCTGCTCCTGTGGCATATGGAGGTTCCCAGGCTAGGGGTTGAATCGGAGCTGTAGCCACTGGCCTACGCCAGAGCCACAGCAATGCGGGATCCAAGCCGCATCTGCAACCTACACCACAGCTCAGAGCAATGCCGGATCCTTAACCCACTGAGCACGGCCAGGGATCGAACTCGCAACCTCATGGTTCCTAGTTGAATTCGTTAACCACTGAGCCACCACGGAACTCTGTAAGGCACATTCTTAACCATAACACAAGTCTCAATAAATATGAAAGGATTCAAATCACATAAAGGATGTTCCTGGCCCACAATGTAATTAACTTAATTACAAAACAAACAAACAAAACAGGATTTCAAGGAACCAAAGAACTAATTTCTAAATAACTCATGGATTAAAAAAGAAAACAAAAGGGAAAATTAGAATGTTTTTAACTGAATGAAAATCAAAACACATCAAAATTTGTAGGATGTAGCAAAGCAGTGATTAATGAAATTTATAGCACTGAACACACACACATACACATATACATATATATGTGTACATATATATATATAGCTAGATAGATATAAAAGAAAAAATGTCCTCAAATCAATGACCTCAGCTTTTACCTTAAGAAACTAGAAAAAAGAATAAATTAAATCCCAAGTAAACAGACAAAAGGAAATAAAGGGCAGAATTCAATAAAATGAAAACTAAAAAAATAAGAAATATGTAAAATTTAAAGATAATTAAGAGAAGATAAATAAAGTTGTTAAATCTCTAATCAGAATGATGAGGGGAAAAAGGGAGAAGATACACTTACTGTGTTAGCAATGAGAGAAAATATAGCACTTCAGATGTTAAAGATTTTATTTTTTTAATTATTTTTTTATTTTTTTATTTATATATATTTTTTTCTACTGCACAGCATGGTGAACCAGTTACATGTACATGTATACATTCTTTTTTCTCACATTGCATGTTCCATCATAAGTGACTAGACATAGTTCCCAGTGCTACACAGCAGGATCCCATTGCTAATCCATCCCAAAGGCAACATTCTGCATCTATTTACCCCAAGCTCCCAGTCCCTCCCACTCCCTCCCCTTCCCCCTTGGCAACCACAAGTCTGTTCCCCAAGTCCATGACTTTCTTTTCTATGGAAAGGTTCCTTTGTGCCATATATTAGAGTGCAGATATAAGTGATATCATATGGTATTTGTCTTTCTCTTTCTGACTTACTTCACTCAGGATGAGAGTCTCTAGTTCCATCCATGATGCTGCAAATGGCATTATTTTGTTCTTTTTTATGGCCGAGTAGTATTCCATTGTGCATATTTACCAAGATGTCAAATATTTTAAATGCATGAGAGGATATTACGAATATCGATAAATTCTTCAACACAGATAAACTGAATACATTCTTTGTGTGACACAAATTACCAAAGCTCACTTAAAAATTAAAATTTAATCTGACTAGCCTGTATCTAGTAAAATATGTAAATTATAGTAACGAAAAAAATTTTCCCACATAAAGAACTCTATATCAAATGGCCTCACAACCTCTACCAGACATTTAAGGAATAAAATATACCAAAGCCACATAAACTCTTTCAGAAAATTACATAGGAGCGAATACCTCCCAACTCATTCTCTGATAACAGTATTAGGTTTATATCAAAACCAGTCCAAGACATTAAAAAAAGGAAATCTAAAAAACAATGTCTCTCAAAATTCCTGACAAAATTTTAGCAAATAAAGTCCAAGAATGTCTAACAAGGATAGCATATTGTGGTCAAGTGGGATTTACCTAGGGAATACAAGGCTGGTTTAACATTTAAAACTTAATTGATACAGGGCAGGATATCTGTAATTAACAGAGAAGTTTGGGAAATTCTGTCTCCCCAAAGTGACATCAGAATCAAATAACATTTGTAAAACAAGTATTTCAGAACCTAGGGAGTGACCAAAGGTATGCAATTAACTGAGAAGCAGTTCTTCAAGTAAAACTACCAATCCTTGGTAGGAACAATGGGAGTGTGTGGAGTTGTAGCCTCCAGCTGCTACTTCCCCTCATTCCCAGCTCCATGGTTGGTAGTTCTACCAAGGCTGAGCAGTCTAGAGGTGGTATGGGGGAGTCCCATGTCCAGGGAATTTGCCAAAAGTAATCATTATCTTGGTGGCAAACCATGAGGATAGGCCAACATTGCAGCTATCTGAGGCTGAAATACTTGGAGCAAGAAAAGAAAAAATCCAGAAATTTCATACAGAGATTGAGAAAAAAAAAATTGGCTTTGATAAACTCTCAGGCATCCATGTCTGGAAAAGTGCACACATGTGTAAGGCTCTGTGCACATGCAGGAGAGGGCAGAGAGGACCTCGAGTATCCATTCACCCCTAGTCAAATGTGAGGTCCTGTGCACAGGAGGAAGTCTTATTTATCTCAAGGTGTTTAAACACAACCTGAACTAATCACTGTTTGACCTTTAAGCACTGCTTTACAGCTTTAAATGTCTACATTAGAAGAGAAGAAAGATAAAGAATCAGTAAGTTAACCTTATACCTAAAGAAACTAGAAAAAAGAAGGGCAAACTAAATCTAAAGTAAGTAGGAAAAGGAAATCAAACATTAGGGCAAAAATCAATGGAATTGAAAACAAAAAAATAATAGGGAAAACTGATTAAATTCAAAATTTAGCAAATAAAATTAGAAACTCTTTAGTTATACTAAACAAGAAAAAAATTAAAAAGGACATAGATCTGAAATTAAAGAAGGGACATCAACATTGACCTTACAGAAATTAAAAGGATTTCAAAGGAATATTATGAACAACTTTATGCTAATAAATCATACAATTTGGATAAATTTTTAGAAAAAACACATTACTGCAAATGACTCAAGAAGAAATTTTAAAATGCGAATAGATCTCTAACAAGTGAAAAATAAAAGAACTATTTGTTAAAAGCCTTCTCACAAAGAAAAGCCTAGGTATAAAAACATTTAAAGGAAAAATAATATCAATCCTCCACAAATTTTTCCATTTAATACAGGAGGAAACACTTTCCAACTTGTTCTGTGAGGCCAGTGGCATTACTGTGGTACCAACGTCAGACAAAGATATCACAAGAAAAGAAAAATTCAGACCAATATTCCTCATGCAGAAATCATAAACAATATATTAGGAAACTAAATCCAGCATTATATCAAGAGGACTATATAACACAGCCAAGCATCTTTTATTGGTTTAACATCTGAAAATAAGGTAACATACTGTGTGTGTGTGTGCGTGTGTGTGTGCGCGTGTGTGTGCGTGTGTGTATAGATTGAATAAAGAAAAAAACTACATGATAATCTCATGGGACACAGAAAGAGCATATGACAAAATCCATGATAAAACTTTTAATAAACTATGAACAGAAGGGCAACCTGATAAAGGGCACCTACAAAAAAACCAAAAGCTAACATCATACTTAATAATGAAATTCTAAATGCTTTTTCCCTAAGACAAAGAACAATGTAAGCATGACCACTCTTGCCACTACTACCCAACTCTAAACTAAAGGTTCAAGTCAAGGCATTCAGGTGAGAAAAGAAAGAAAAAGGCATCCAGACTGAAAGGGAAGAGTAAAAATATCCGTATTTACAAACAACATAATCCAATATGGTGAAAATCCTTAAGAACCCACAAAACTACTAGTAAAACTAGTAATAAATTCAGCAAAATCAAGGGATACAATATCAATATATAAAAACTGATTGTATCTCTATATATTAACAATCCAAAAATAAAATTAAGAATTCCATATACAATAGCATAAAATAATAAAATGCTTAGGAATAAATTTAACAAAATAGGCATGAGCCTTACATATTGAAAACTACTGTACATTAATGAGGAAAAGATGTTTAAATACTTTTCATCCATAAAAAAGGAAATTCTTCCATCTGTAACAACATGGGTGAACATAAAGGACATTATGCTAAGTAAAATAGCCAGACACAGAAAAACAAACACTGTATGATCTTACTTATATGTGGAAACTAAAAAGTCAAAACTCAAAGACAGAGAGTAGAATGGTAGTTGCCAGGGATGAAGAGTAGGGGAAAAGAGGAGATATTGGTCAAAGAGTACAAACTTCTAGTTATAAGATGAATTAAGTTCTAGGTGTCTAATGTACAACATGGTAACTACAGTTACTGATACTAATACACAATGTATCATATACTTGAAATCTGTTAACAGAGTAGATCTTAAGTGATTCTACCACACATACAATAATGGTAACAATGTGAGGTGATGGCTGTGTTAATTAGCTTGACTGATTTTATTTCAATTTTAAAAATTTAAGTTCTTTTTTAAAGGTGGAGAGAAAGAGAAGTACACTTCAAGCACACTGGAAGTTTTTCTCATGCTCCTCATTCAAGTCCATACCTCCCTAAAGTAACCACCATTCTGACTGCTGTCATGATACATTATTTCAGTCTGCCTTTAAACTTCATATAAATTGAATTATACAATGGTTCTTTCTGTGTTAAGATTCATACATGTTGTTGCTTGCTATTGCATGTATTAGCAGCTCATTTTTTTCATTTCTGTGTATTATTCCATGGTATGAATATTATACAACATTCTATTCTTAATGGACATCTGGGTTAGTTCAAGTTTGAGGCTAATATAAATAAAGCTGCTGTAACACACAGAAAATTGATTAGGAAAGGCATTTCATGCTCATGGACTGGAAGAATCATTGTTGTTAAAATGGTAATTTCCCACAAATTAATTTATAGAGTCAACATGATCCCTATCAAAAATCAATTAAGGTTTATTTTTTCCAGTAACTAGCCAGACACACAAAGACAAATACTGAATGATCTCACTTATATGTGGAATCCTAAAATTTATATGAAAATTTAAAAGGCTAAAACATTTTTTAAAAAGAAATGGAGGACAACACAGTTCCCAATTTACAATAAAGCTATAATAATTTAGACAGTGTAATAAACACAGACAAGATTGATCAATGGAGCAGAACTGAGATTACAAGAAAAAAACTTTATTTTGGGTCAATTTAATTTTCAACAAAGATCTCAAAGCACCGAGAAAAAAGATATTTTCTTTCCACAAGGGCAAATGATGAGATTAGATCCTTACCTCAAACCATATATAAAAAATAACTCGAAATGGATTACAGACCTAAATGTTAGATCAAAAACTACAAGATGGAAGAAAACGTAAGAGAAAATCTTTTTTTTTTTTTTCCCACTGTACAGCAAGGGAATCAAGTTATCCTTACATGTATACATTACAATTACATTTTTTTCCCCACCCTTTGTTCTGTTGCAACATGAGTATCTAGACAAAGTTCTCAATGTTATTCAGCAGGATCTCCTTGTAAATCTATTCTAAGTTGTGTCTGATAAGCCCAAGCTCCCGATCCCTCCCACTCCCTCCCCCTAAGAGAAAATCTTTATGACTTTGTCTTAGGCAAAGATTTATTAGCTTTGAGACCATATGCATGATTCGTAAGTGAAAAATCAATAAATTGGATTTCATTAAAATTAGAACCTTTTTTTTTTTATTTCAAAAAGACACCATTAAGAAATGAAAAGGGGGAGTTACTCTTTGTGGCACAGCAGAAATGAATCCGACTAGAAACCATGAAGTTGTGGGTCTGATCGCTGGCCTCGCTCAGTGGGTTAAGGATCCTGTGTTTATGTGAGCTGTGGTGTAGGCCATTGGCTACAGCTCTGATTCGACCCCTAGTCTGGGAACCTCCATATGCCATGGGTGCAGCTCTAAAAAGAAAAGAAAAGAAAAGAAAGAGAGAGAGAGAGAGAGAGAGAGAGAGAGAGAGAGAGAGAGAGAAAGAGAGAGAGAAAGAGAGAAAGAGAGAAAGAGAAAGAGAGAAAGAAAGAAAGAGAGAAAGAAAGAGAGAAAGAAAGAAAGAAAGAAAGAAAGAAAGAAAGAGAAAAGGGTAAGCATTTCACCAAAAATACACAAACGGTTTAATAAGCACATGAAAAGATGCCAATATCAGTAGTCATTAGGGAAATGTAAAATTAAAATCCCAATAAGATACCATTACATTCTGACTGGAATGGCATAAATTTTATTTATATTTATATTTATTTATTTGGCCAGGCCCATGGCATGTGGAAGTTCCCGGGCCAGGGACTGAACCCACACCACAGCAGTGACCCAAACTGCTGCAGTGACAATGTTGGATCCTTAATCCAATGTGCCACAAGAGAACACTTGGAATGACATAAATTTTAAAACACTGACTATAACAAGTGTTGTCAGGATGTGTTGTAACTAAACTTTCATACATTGTTGATGGGAATGTAAAATGATAAAACCACTTTGGAAAACAGTTTGCCAGTTTCTTAAAAAGTTAAACATACACCTACCATATGACCTAGCCATTCTGCTTGTAGATATTTACCCAAGAAAAATGAAAGTGTATGTCCAAAGATTTCAACATCAATGTTCATAGCAGCTTTATTTCGAATAGCCAAAACCAGAGAAAAAAACCCGTGTCTATCAACAGATGAATAAACTGTTTTATGTCCATACAATGGAATACTACTCAGCAATAAAAAAGTGTACTTATTGATACACACAATAAACAAAACAGATAAATTTCAAAATAAAGATGAAGAATGAAAAAAGCTAAACCAGAAAAGGGAGAACATACAATATGATGCCACTTACAGATTTATCAATAGTGACAGAAGCAAATCAATAGTTGCCTTCAGATGGGAGCAAGGGATGTGAAGTGACCAGAAGAAGGGATGACAAAGGTGCCCAGGAAACTACTGGAGATGATGAATATATTCATTATTTTTAACATACATCAACCCTTATCAAAGTGCACATTTTAGATAAGTTCAGTTTGTTGTATATTGATTATATATTAATAAAGTTTAAAAAATTATCTCAGGATAAAGAGGAAACAAAAAGAACTGTTCTGTGGCTATCACAATTCTCTATGCAAGAGGCACTGATTGCTTAGACTGGGAATCCTTAGAAATGAAAATGAAAGTGGGTAATTTTAAAGTTTACTAGAATACAGAAATGACAATGCTTTGGTGATGAAATGGATACTCAGAGATGAATAAAAGAAAGGAATCAAGTACAACTTTTACTTTGGCTTAATTAAGCAACTGAGTGAACAGTGATGTCATTTATTAACATGAAGACTGGGATAGGATCACAGAATCAAGGATTACAAATCTTGAACCATAAAGAGTAATTCAAAGTGGTTTGACAAGTTCAATGGACTATTTTATTTTTTATTTTTATGGCAGTACCTGCAGCATATGGAGGTTCCCAGGCTAGGGGTCTAATCGGAATGGACACCACAGCCTGAGACGTTCATGTGGGGGCTGGGTGCTGAGACTTAGGCTCCAGAAGTCAGTCCCCAGGAGAGGACTAGGGATGGTGGTGTGGAGACAGCCTAGGGGCTAAGGAGCAGTGCACCACGAGCAGGGGGAATGGAACTCCATGGCAGCGGGAAACCAGAAGGTCCAGACCCACAAGAGAGGCAAGGTACCATTCATTGTTGGGGAGGGCAAGAGGAGGAGGGGAGGACTGTCACAGGAAACTGCCTGTGCCCAAGCGTGCACATGTCCACAGGTTCTCAGAGGGCAGGGTGGCTCTGGCTCAGGCCACAGGCAGTAAGAAGCTACTTGCTAGTCTACAGAAGACTGGGTGGCTCTGGCACAGGCTGCAGGCAGCAAGAAGCCTCTTGCTCATCTATGGGAGACTGGGGGCTTCTTGTGCAGGCTACTGGTGGCCAGGCACCTCTTGTGTGGCTAAGGGCATCAGGGGACTAAGTGCGACATGGTGCCTATGAAGCACCATACGCTATTGTTCTAACTCCTCTGGGAACACACCCGCCCTGCAGCTGCCACTGCCAAACACACTGGGCAGCACCAAGACACTTGGACACTGTCCCTTCCCAAGACCCTACAACTAGGAGTAGCTGGTGCAACACCTCCTGCTTGGGCTAAGTGGGACAGGGTGCTCCTTGCATGGTCTGCAGGTGGTGGGGGAAAACCACCACAGTTATCACAGACTCCAGAGATGGTCACGGCCTGCTACAACTAGGGGTCCCTGAACAGGCACCACTTGCGATTCCAATCACCTCAGAGGAGGGCATTGCAAGTGAACACTAGCTGTTGTAGCTCTCACTTCCCTGGGAACTCACGCACCCTGCTGCTGCTCCTGCCAAATGCTCTGGTCACCTGGTAGATCTGCTTAGAGCTCATTACTACTACCCAGGGCCCTGAAACTAGGAGCATCCTATGCCGCCTTCCTGCAGGTCCTTGCTGCTGTTGAGAGCCCAGCAACCAGGCACTGACTGCTGGCCCTACCCATTGCCTCCTTCTCCCTGAAAACACACTGAGCATCCTGGAGACAATAGCCTGCTCACACTGAAGAAAGAGACAGCAAATATTCAAACTCCCACACCAAAAATAAAGACTCCCCCCCTCCCCAAAATACAAAGGGTTGTTCTCGCATAGAAGGAGCCTTACAAGACTACAGTTTGGCTTCCCCAAACTCACAGAAAAAGAAAAACATAAGCAAGATGAACAAGCTCAGAAACTACTCCCAGTAAAAGGAATAGGAGAATTCACCTAAAGCAGTCTACAATGAAACTGACCTCTGCAGACTGACAGACATTGAATTCAAAAGGGAGACAGTGAAAATACTGAAGGAATTAAGGCTGAATATCAAGGAATTAAGAGAATATACAAACAGTAATGCAGATTCCCTTAGAAAGGAACTAGAGAACATAAGGAGGAGCCAACAAAAACTAGGAAATTCATTTGCAGAGATGCAAACTGAGCTAACAAAGGCAATAAAGAGCAGAATGAATAATGCAGAGGAACAAAATAGTGACATAGAAAATAGAATAATGGAAATCACCCAATCAGAACAGCTGACAGAAAACCAAATGAAAAAACATGAAAGCAAGACAAGAGATCTACGGGATAACATAAAGTGGGCCAATCTACACACAATAGGAATTTCAGAAGGAGAAGAAAAAGAAAAGGGGGTTGAAAATATATTTGAAGAAATTATGTCTGAAAACTTTCCAAATCTAAAGGATACCAATATCAAGATACAGGAAGCACAGAGGGCCCCAAACAAGCTGAACTCAAACAGGCCCACACCAAGACATAGTATAATAAAAATGGCAAAAGTTAAAGAGAGAATTCTAAAGGCAGCAAGAAAAAAGCAAAGCATTAATTTTAAGGGAACCCCCATAAGGCTGTCAGCTGATTTCTCTATAGAAACACTACAGGCCAGAAGGGAATGGAAAGATATATTTAAAGTGCTGAAAGGAAAAAATTTGCAACCTAGAATTCTCTATCCAGCAAGAATATCATTTAAATTAGAAGGGGAAATAAAGAATTTCTCCAACAAACAAAGGCTAACCAATACAGCAATACTAAACCCATTCTAAAAGAAATACTGAAAGGGCTTCTCTAAATTAAAAAACAAAAAGATGTAAGAATAAATAGAATGGAGGAAACCACAATTGGAAAGCAATCACCTAAATAAGCCAGCATACAGATCTAAACATGAAGATGTTAAAAATAAATAAATAAGAAAAAGACATCAAAATCAAAATGTGGGGAAGGAAAGTAAGAAAATACAGATTCTTTTTTTTTTAATTTTAATGATGTGTTTGAGCCCACATGACTATCAGACTAAAGCAAGCAGATATAAGAAGGGGTTAACATACTTGAAAAACAGGGCAACCACAAATCAAAACCAAACACTACATTCACAAAAACTGTAAAGAAAAGTACTCAAGCATAAAATAAATGGAAACCATCAAACCCAAAAAAGAAAGGAAGAGAAACATAGAATCAACTGGAAATCAAGGTTAAAATGGAAATAAATACATATCTATCAATAATCACCTTAAATGTCAATGGTCTGAATGCTCCAATAAAAAGACAGGATGGCAGATTGGATAAAAAAGCAAAAACCTTCAATCTGCCATCTACAAGAAACTCACCTTAGGGCAAAGGGCACATATAGATTGAAAGTGAGGGGATGGGAAAAGATATTTCATGCCAATGGACAAAAAAGGAAAGCAGGAGTTGCCATGCTAATATCAGACAAAATAGACTTTAAAACGAAGGCCATAAAGAAAGACAAAGAAGGACACTATGTAATGGTTAAAGAATCCATTCAAGAAGAGGATATTTCAATTGGTAATACATATTACCCTAAAATAAGAGCACCCAGATACATACAACAAATACTAATAGACATAAAAGGAGAAATTGATGGGAATACAACCATAGTAGGAGACTTTAACACCCCCCTCACATCAATGGACAGATCCTCTAGACAGAAAATCAATAAGGCAACAGAAATCCTAAATGGCACATTAGAAAAGTTAGACTTAATTGACATTTTCAGGATATTACATCCAAAAAAAATCAGAATATACATTCTTCTCAAGTGCACATGGAACATTCTAAAGAGTTGATCACATAGTGGGGTACAAAGCTAATCTCAACAAATTTAAGAGCACAGAAATTATTTCAAATATCTTCTCTGACCACAACGGCATGAAACTACAAATCAACCACAGGAAAAGAAATGAGGAAAAACTGACTACATGGAGATTAAACAACATGCTACTAAAAAACCCATGGGTCAATGAAGAAATCAAGAAGGAAATTAAAAAATACCTCAAGACAAATGATAATGAAGACACAACCACTCCAAATCTATGGGATGCTGCAAAAGCAATGCTCAGAGGAAAATTCATAGCAATACAGGCCTTCCTCAAAAAAGAAGAAAAATCTCAAACTGACAACTGAACCCACCACCTAAATGAATTAGAAAAAGAACAAACAAATCCTAAAGTCTGCAGAAGAAAGGAAATCATAAAGATCAAAGAGGAAATCAATAAAATCGAGATTCAAAAAGCAATAGAAAAAAATCAATAAAACCAAGATATGGTTCTTTGAAAAGGTAAATAAAATGGACAAACCTCTGGCTAGACTAACCAAGAAGAGGAGAGAAAAAATCCAAATAAACAAAATAAGAAATGAAAAAGGAGAAGTCACAACGGATACTACAGAAATACAAAAAAACATGAGAGAATACTATGAACAACTGTATGTCAACAAATCTGACAAGCTAGAAGAAATGGACAACTTTCTAGAGACTTACACCCTGCCAAAACTGAATCAAGAAGAAAGAGATCAGCTGAAAAGAACGATCACTAGAAATGAAATTGAATATGTCATAAAAACATTCCCTACAAATAAAAGTCCAGGACCAGATGGCTTCACAGGCAAAGTCTACCAAACATACAAAGAGGAACTTACACCATCCTCCTTAAACTTTTTCAAAAGGTTGAAGAAGAAGGAACACTCCCAAAAACATTCTCTGACACCACCATCACCCTAATTCCAAAAACAGATAAAGATACCATGAAAAAAGAATACTATAGGCCAATGTCTTTGATGAATATAGACACAAAAATTCTCAACAAAATTTTAGCCAATCAAATCCAACAACATATAAAAAAAGATCATACACCATAACCAGGTGGGATTCATCCCAGGTGCACAAGGATGGTTCACCATATGCAAATCAATCAACATCATACACCACATTAACAAAAGAAAAGTCAAAAACCACATGATCATCTCAATAGATGCAGAAAATACATTTGACAAAGTACAATGTCCATTCATGATCAAAACTCTTACCAAAGTGGGTATAGAGGGAACATACCTTAACATAATAAAAGCCATTTATGACAAACCCTCAGCAAATGTAATACTCAGTGGAGAAAAGCTGACAGCCTTCCCACCAAAATCTGGAACAAGACACATTTATTCAACATGATACTACAAGTCCTAGGCACAGTGATCAGACAAACAAAAAAAAAAGTAATAAAAGGCATCCAAATAGGAAGAGAAGAGGGAAAACTGTCACTGTATGCAGATGACATGATACTATATATAGAAAACCCTAAGGACTCAACCCAAAAACTACTTGAACTGATCAATAAATTCAGCAAAGTAGCAGAATATAAGATTCACATGCAGAAATCAGGCACATTTCTGTATACTAACAATGAGACAGTAGAAAAGGAATACAAAAATACAATACCTTTTAAAATTGCACCCCAAAAAATCAAATGCCTGGGAATACGCCTGAACAAGGAAGAAAAACATTACATGCTGAGAGCCATAAAACATTAATCAAGAAAATTAAAGAAGACGTAAAGAAATGGAAAGATATTCCATGCTCCTGGGTGGGAAAAATTAATATTGGAAAAATGGCCACACTACCCAAAGCAATCTACAGATTCGATGCGATCCCTGTCAAACTACCCATGACATCTTTCATAGAACTACAACAAACAATTCAAAAATTTATATGGAACCACAAGAGACCCAGAATTGCCAAAGCAATTCTGAGGAACAAAAACCGAGCAGGGGGCATAACTCTCCCAGCCTTCAGGCAATATTGAAAAGCCACAGTCATCAAGACAGTGTAGTACTGGTACCAAAACAGACAGACAGACCAATGGAACAGAACAGAGAACCCCAAAATAAACCCAGACATCTTTGGTCAATTAATCTTTGACAAGGGAGGCAAGAACATAAAATGGGAAAAAGTCTTTTTAGTAAGTATTGCTGGGAAATCTGGAGAGCTGCATGCAAATCAATGAAATTAGAACACATCCTCACACTATGCACAAAAATAAACTCGAAATCGCTGAAAGACTTAAACATAAGACACGACACCATCAAACTCCTAGAAGAGAACATAGGCAAAACATTCTCTGACATCAGCCTTACAAATGTTTTCTCAGGTCAGTCTCCCAAAGCAACAGAAATAAAAGCAAAAATAAACCAATGGGACCTAATCAAACTGACAAGATTTTGCACAGCAAAGGAAACCAAAAAGAAAACAGAAAGACAACCTACAGAAAGGAAGAATATCATTTCCAATGATGCAACAGACAAGGGCTTAATCTCGAAAATATACAAACAACTTACACAACTCAACAGCAAAAAAAGCCAACAACCCAAAATGGGCAAAAGACCTGAATAGATATTTCTCCAAGGAAGATATACAGATGGCCAAAAAGCACATGAACAAATGCTCAACATCCCTGATTATTAGCGAAATGCAAATCAAAACTACCATGAGATACCACCTCACACCAGTCAGAATGGCCATCATTAATAAGTCCACAAATCACAAATGCTGGAGAGGGTGGTGTGGAAAAAAGAGAACCCTCTTGCACTGTTGGTGGTAATGTAAGCTGGTACAACCCCTATGGAGAACAGTATGGAGGTACCTTAAAAACTATACATAGAACTTCCATGTGAGGAGTTCCCATCATGGAGCAGCAGAAACAAATCCGACTAGGAACCATGAGGTTGCGGGTTCCATCCCTCACCTTGCTCAGTGGGTCAAGGATCCAGCATTGCTGTGAGCTGTGGTGTAGGTTGCAGATGTGGTTCGGATCCTGTGCTGCTGTGGCTGTGGTGTAGGCTGGCAGCTATAGTTCTGATTAGACCCCTAACCTGGGAACCTCCACATGCCACAGGTGTGGTCCCCCCACCAAAAAAAAAAGAAAAAAAAAAAGGAACTACCATATGACCCAGCAACTCAACTCTCGGGCATGTATCTAGACAAAACTTTCCTTAAAAAAGACACACGCACCTGCATGTTCACTGCAGCACTATTCAAAATAGCCAAGACATGGAAACAACCCAAATGTCCATAGACTATCGGATTAGGAAGATGTGGTATATATACACAATGGAATACTTCTCAGCCATAAAAAAAACAAAATAATGCCATTTGCAGCAACATGGATGGAACTAGAGACTCTCATACTGAGTGAAGTTAAGTCAGAAAGAGAAAGACAAATACCCTATGATATCACTTATATTTGAAATCTAACATATGGCACAAATGAACCTTTGCACAGAGAAGAAAATCATGGACTTGGAGAATAGACTTGTGGTTGCCAAAGGGATGGGGAGGGAGAGGGATAGACTGGCAGATTGGTGTGAATAGATGCAAACTATTGCCTTTGGAATGGATTAGCAATGAGATCCTGCTGTGTAGCTCTGGGAACTATATTTAGTCATTTATGATGGAGCATGATAATGTGAGAAACAAGAATGTATACATGTATGTGTAACTGGGTCCCCATGCTGTACAGTAGGAAAAAAAATGTATTGGGAAAATAACAATTGATTACAATTTAAAAAAATAGATGTTCTATACAGTATATTGTTTCATAATTGAATAAAAGTTCATTAGGACATAACATATAATAATGTCAGAGTTCCCGTTGTGGCTCAGTGGTTATTGAATACAACTAGGAACCATGAGGTTGCAGGTTCAATCCCTGGCCTTGCTCAGTGGGTTAAGGATCCAACATTGCCTTGCTGTGAGCTGTGGTGTAGGTTGCAGATGTGGCTTGGATCCCACATTGCTGTGGCTCTGGTGTAGGCCAGCAGCTACAGCTCCCATTTGACCCCTAGCCTGGGAACCTCCATATGCCACGGGTGCGGCCCTAAAAAGAAAATAAATAAATAAATAAATGATATATAATATTGTCAACTTGACCTCAATTCAAATTAATAAATTTTAGGTATCTAAAAGCTTCTGGCGGACGTTCTCATTGTGGCTCAGCAGTAAGGAACCTGACCAGTATCCATGAGTATGTGATTTCAATCCCTGGCTTATGTCTAGTCACTTATGATGGAGCATGATAATGAAAGAAAAAAATCTATACATGTATGTGTAACTGGGTCACCATGCTGTACAGTAGAAATGTGATAGAACACTGTAAACCAGCTATAATGAAAAAAATAGGAGTTCCCGTCGTGGCGCAGTGGTTAACGAATCCGACTAGGAACCATGAGGTTGTGGGTTCTATCCCTGCCCTTGCTCAGTGGGTTAACGATCCGGTGTTGCCGTGAGCTGTGGTGTAGGTTGCAGACGTGGCTCGTATCCTGCGTTGCTGTGGCTCTGACGTAGGCCGGTGGCTACAGCTCCGATTCGACCCCTAGCCTGGGAACCTCCATATGCCGTGGGAGCGGCCCAAGAAATAGCAAAAATAAAAATAAAAATAAAATAAAATAAATAAAAATCATTATATTAAAAAAACATACTTATATAGCTTTCTTTCAAGAATAATAGTACTAATACTCTTATATTTATATTGTATTATCTACATTATTTTGAATCACTATATACTACCAATTCTTTCATATTGGGTTTTCTTCACTTGTGTTTTGTTTGTCTTGGACCATCTTTCAATTGGCTGTATTAAGAATTCATGTATTTTTCTTGCTCAGTGGATTGGGGATCCAGCGTTGCCATGAGCTGTGGTATAGGTTGCAGACGTGGCTTGGATCCCACGTTGCTGTGGCTGCAGCTATGGCATAGGCTGGCAGCTTCAGCTCTGATTGGACCCCTAGCCTGGGAACCTCCCTATGCTGCAGGAGCAGCCCAAGAAATGGCAAAAAGACAAAAAAAAAAAAGAGAGAAAGAAAAAGAAACTAGTAATTTATGGAGATTATAAAAGAGATGCAAAACACTTAGGCCCAAAATATTTGTTAAAAAAATGAAAAGTTAATGTGAACATTAAAAAATAACTACTTAAAACCGTTTTACTTAAATGCCACATTTTACTGCTGTTTTTTTCTAGACATAATACTTAGGTCTGTTTATATTTCTAAGTAAAAGACTGCGTGTCTATTGAAAGTCAAATTAATAATTCGAAGGAAGAATGTTACAGGTCCTTTATTACCTTCAACATCTTTTCTTACCTGTTAGATCTTTCGAATAATGTTCCAAATTGTGCTCTTTCATAGGATGGACTTAGAGCATCTTGACTTTCATTTAATTTGGAAGCCAAGGAATTAGAATAATTAACATTATTTAGCTGAAAAAAAAATAATGTACCAAAATGGTAAATGTACATATATACAATTTATTTACCATAAAATGCCACTTACGTGAACATTTAATATTCAAAAAATAATTTTTAGTCTAAAAGAAAGTAATTGTGTCCTTATTGAAAACAAAACAAATGCTATTCTACCATGAAAGTAGTATTAGAGAGATTATTAAAATAACAGAGTTGATACTATGATGGGCTAACCATATTTTCAGAGGTTAAAAAAAAAAGATTTAAAAAATACCCAGATGCCAGGATCTTGAGTAAATAAAAATTAAATTTCTGACAGAAAATATATAATCCCTCTCAAAAAAACAACTATACTTAGCCCATTTTTTCTAGTTACAGAGTAATTTTGACTGCTACTTTAATCTTTCTGAATATTAATATCATTGAGTACAAAACAGGGAGTGTTGGATGAGTACTATAAAAAGCAGGGGAGATAATCCATTTGTTAACTGGATGTAACATATAAATTTAAGATATTACACTTGCTTGAAACCAGTCTATCCAGCAATAATCATCTACATCTGTAGTATGTGGTGTTTTTGTTTTTTGGGTTTTTTTTGTCTTTTTGCCTTTTCTAGAGCCACTCCTGCGGCATACAGAGGTTCCCAGGCTAGGGGTCTAAT
Source organism: Sus scrofa (assembly GCF_054392235.1). Lineage (NCBI taxonomy): Eukaryota > Metazoa > Chordata > Mammalia > Artiodactyla > Suidae > Sus > Sus scrofa. The sequence continues at coordinate 78,205,835 of NC_139387.1, read as the reverse complement.
CGGAACTGTAACCACTGGCCTACACCAGAGCCACAGCAACGTGGGATTCGAGCTGCATCTAAGACCTACACCACAGCTTACGGCAATGCTGGATCCCTAACCCATAGGGCAAGGCCAGGGATCAAACCCACAACCTCATGGTTCCTAGTCGGATTCGTTAACCACTGCACCATGACGGGAACTCCCCTGTAGTACTTATTTACAAGTCATAAACTATAGAAATGGGAAGTCCAAAGACAGCCAATGACAGAAATAGGCAAAAAAGAGGGAGACGAAAAGAGATACTGAAAGTCTTTTTTTAAAAAAGGTTTAAGGTTGGGGAGAGCTGAAAATAAAAGTCCTATAGTACATCTCACATTTCAGCCTCAGAGAGACAATGACAGAGGTGCAGAGACAGTCATCCCTTGAAGTGAGACATACGCAAACAAATCAAAATAGAAGGGAATATTATAAATGGGCTCAAATACTACTTCTTTAGGAACCAATGAGCACCAATCCACTTTTTCTTCTAATATGTTTTTTGACTCATTTTCCTTTGTTTCTTATCATTTCATTTTAATTCTTCTCACTTTCCTTGAAATCTCTCCAAATAAACTATTCAATACTTCCCTCATACTTCACAATGGGACAATATGCCTTGGACAAGGACATTAGCCCCTCTTCTGCCACATTAAGTATAACACTCCTCTGAAGATGAAACTTTTTAAAAACCTGTAATCTGTAAGTAAATTATTTAAGAAGAGATTACAGAGAGTTTAATTCTCTATGCTATAAACTCTTTGACAGAACAAGGATGAGTTATAAGTAAGCTGATCTAGGATGCAAGTTTTAGACTTGTAAAAGACAAACTGAATAGGTAATTAAACATTTTGCATTGCATCTTTCAAAAATTAGTGGGTCTTTAAATTAATAAAGCTAACACATATCATTGGAATACTTCATTTTCTCTTTTCTGAAAAACAGAAAACATACTTTAATAAAATTGAATCACATCATATATTCTATATAACCATAATATAGAGCTATAATTTATAAATTTATAATTATAAATTAATTTATAATGAATAAAGATATAAATATGACAAAGTCAATACATGCTAAAAATGGGAGAAATTCAAAACTAAGTATTTCTGTTAATAAGACACAGTGGTGTTTGTTTGTTTTGCTTTTTTAGGGCCACACCCTCAGCATATGGAGGTTCCCAGGTTAGGGGTCAAATCAGAGCTATAGCTGCAGGCCTACGCCACAGCCACAGTAACACAGCATCTGAGCCGTGTCTGCAGCCTATCCACAGCTCACGGCAATGCCGGATCCTTAACACACTGATCGAGCCCAGGGAACAAACCTGTGTCCTCATGGATGCTATTCAGATTTGTCAACTGCTGAGCCACAACAGGAACTCCAAGACACAACGTTTACACGACCATTTTCCTCACTACCATTATACATTTAGTATTTAATAATTTTATTTTTAACTCTATATAAATTTAATAAAAGATCACTTCTTGGTATGTTCTATGGCAGATATATGTCAGAATTTTAAAATATGAATATTTTTAATATTTTTAACTTTAGAGCATACAATGTTAGCACTACACATCTCTATTTATATAAACATATTCGTATAGTTATAATTGAAGTGCATATAACCAGTTGTCTTCTGACAAATCGTAAAATGAACAAAGCCCATTATAACTTAGACTTTAACAGGCTACTATATCACTCAGATACTGCTATTCACAAGACCCTTTCCATATCACGCCTACTGGACCTCCAGGATATCACCAACTAGTTAATTGCTGTGATAACAATCATCAAACAACTATATAACACACTGAACTATTTTATTTTATTTTTTTAGGGCCACACCCATGGCATATGGAGGTTCCCAGGCTAGTGAACAAATCAGAGCTACAGCTGCTGGCCTACACCACAACCACAGCAACGGGGTAATCCGAGCCATGTCTGCAACTTCTACCATAGATCACAGAAATGCTGGATCCTTAGCCCACTGAACAAAGACAGGGATCGAACCTGCATCCTCATGGATGCTTGTCAGATTCATTTCCACTGAGCCACAATGGGAACTCCACACTGAACTCTTAAATTTTACTATAAATTTTTGAAAAATTTTTTTCAAAGATTTTTAAAGAACACTCCAATTTTAAGATTCATAATCTTCTACAGTACAAAAATTAAAGTTTTTGACCCAGGAAGAATTATTATACTTAATTTATATCCTATTTCAGCTATACCCATAGTAATTTACAAGCAATATTTTTAAATCTATAAAAAGTGAAAAAAGAGTATATCATAAAAATATAATGATATGAAAATGTTAAGAACTTCATGATTCAAAGGTACCTGTTCATTCTGCTTCTTTTCATATGCAACTTTCTGAGGATTCTGTGCTATTCTGGGAATGAAATTTTGTTTTATAATATTTCTATTAGAAGATAATTCTGCTAATAAAGATGGTGGAGTGAAACTGCAGTTTTCTGTTCTGTTGAACAGTGACTCAAAAATTCCATATGAGTCCTTGACTTGTGATGACTATAGGAAAGAAGATACAATCATCTGATTGCCAAAAGTATAAACTAGAGAAAAGTCAAAATAGAAGTGAAAAAGGTCATGGGTTGCAGAAAAAGTTCCAAGGAAAGACAAGCCGATCAGTAACTGATAGGACTTATTAAGACAAGAGAGGTTATCAATTAAGATTATACTTAAAACATTCAGAAGTCAGTTGCATTTCTGTATACCAGCAATGAAATATTAGAAAAGGAATACAAAAATACGATACCTTTTAAAATTGCACCTCACAAAATCAAATACCTCGGAATACACCTGACCAAGGAGGTAAAGGACCTATATGCCGAGAACTATAAAACTTTAATCAAAGAAATCAAAGAAGATGTAAAGAAATGGAAAGCTATTCCATGTTCCTGGATTGGAAAAATCAATATTGTAAAAATGGCCATACTACCCAAAGCAATCTACAGATTCAATGCAATCCCTATCAAACTACCCAGGACATTTTTCACAGAACTAGAACAAACAATCCAAACATTTATATGGAACAACAAAAGACCCAGAATCGCCAAAGCAATCCTGAGAAACAAAAACCAAGCAGGAGCCATAACTCTCCCAGACTTCAAGAAATACTACAAAGCCACAGTCATCAAAACAGTGTGGTACTGGTATCGAAACAGACAGACAGATCAATGGAACAGAATAGAGAACCCAGAAACAAACCCTGACACCTATGGTCAATTAATCTTTGACAAGGGAGGCAAGAACATAAAACGGGAAAAAGAAAATCTATTCAGCAAGCATTGCTGGGAAACCTGGACAGCTGCATGCAAAGCAATGAAACGAGAACACACCCTCACACCATGCACAAAAATAAACTCCAAATGGCTGAAAGACTTAAATATACGACAGGACACCATCAGACTCCTAGAAGAAAACATAGGCAAAACACTCTCTGACATCAACATCATCAATATTTTCTCAGGTCAGTCTCCCAAAGCAATAGAAATTAGAGCAAAAATAAACCCATGGGACCTCATCAAACTGAAAAGCTTTTGCACAGCAAAAGAAAACAAAAAGAAAACAAAAAGACAACTTACAGAATGGGAGAAAATAGTTTCAAATGATGCAACCGACAAGGGCTTAATCTCTAGAATATGTAAACAACTTATACAACCCAACAGCAAAAAAGCCAATCACCCAATGGAAAAATGGGCAAAAGACCTGAATAGACTGTTCTCCAAAGAAGATATACAGATGGCCAGCAAACACATGAAAAAATGCTCAACATCCCTGATTATAAGAGAAATGCAAATCAAAACTACCATGAGATACCACCTCACACCAGTCTGAATGGCCATCACTAATAAATCCACAAATAACAAGTGCTGGAGGGGCTGTGGAGAAAAGGGAACCCTCCTGCACTGCTGGTGGGAATGTAAACTGGTACAGCCACTATGGAGAACAGTTTGGAGAGACCTTAGAAATCTATACATAGAACTTCCATATGACCCCGCAATCCCACTCTTGGGCATCTATCCGGACAAAACTCGACTTAAAAGAGACACATGCACCCGCATGTTCATTGCAGCACTATTCACAATAGCCAGGACATGGAAACAACCCAAATGTCCATCGACAGATGATTGGATTCGGAAGAGGTGGTATATATACACAATGGAATACTACTCAGCCATAAAAAAAGAAGGACATAATGCCATTTGCAGCAACATGGATGGAACTAGAGAATCTCATCCTGAGTGAAATGAGCCAGAAAGACAAAGACAAATACCATATGATATCACTTATAACTGGAATCTAATATCCAGCACAAATGAACATCTCCGCAGAAAAGAAAATCATGGACTTGGAGAAAAGACTTGTGGCTGCCTGATGGGAGCGGGAGGGAGTGGGAGGGATGGGGAGCTTGGGGTTATCAGACACAACTTAAAATAAATTTACAAAGAGATCCTGCTGAATAGCATTGAGAACTTTGTCTAGATACTCATGTTGCAACAGAACAAAGGGTGGGGAACCATGAGGTTGCAGGTTCGGTCCCTGCCCTTGCTCAGTGGGTTAAGGATCCGGCGTTGCCATGAGCTGTGGTGTAGGTTGCAGACGCAGCTCGGATCCTGTGTTGCTGTGGCTCTGGCGTAGGCCAGTGGCTACAGCTCTGAATAGACCCCTAGCCTGGGAACCTCCATATGCCGCGAGAGCAGCCCAAAGAAATAGCAAAAGGACAAAAAAAAAAAGAACAAAGGGTGGGGGAAGAATGTAATTGTAATGTATACATGTAAGGATAACTTGATCCCCTTGCTGTACAGTGGGAAAATAAAAAATAAATAAATAATAAAAAAATTAAAAATAAAAAAAAAAGATTATACTTAAGAGCTCCTTTCCATTTGCCTTTAGCCCCCTTGGTCCCCTCCATTTACAAGCTCCATTCTCCTATATGCCACCTCCTAAAGATAGAAAACCTATGTTTCACAAACCCACAATTCAGATGAAAAGATTTCCAAGAGATTTTAGTATCACTGTTGTTATTTACCTTTCTGTAGTTTAAATTTGGCAATTCAAAGGAAAGAAATAATAACTAATAATATGACATTAGCTTTAATCTCAACCCATGCATTTTCTAATTGATTAAAATTTTATTTACTAGGAGTTCCTGTCCTGGCGCAGTGGTTAAAGAATCCAACTAAGAACCATGAGGTTGAGTGTTTGATCCCTGGCCTTGCTCAGTGGGTTAAGGATCCGGCATTGCCATGAGCTGCGGTGTAGGTCGCAGACGCGGCTCAGATCCCGAGTTGCTGTGGCTCTGGTGTGGACCGGTGGCTACATGTCAGATTAGACCCCTAGCCTGGGAACTCCATGTGCCGTGGGAGTGGCCCTAGAAAAAGGCAAAAAAAAAAAAAAGACAAAAAAAATATATAAAATTGTATTTGCTAAAAAAAGAATCATTTGTAATACTTTGAAATACAATTATCTTGGGACCAATGTGAATACTGAAAATCACAATTTGATATAAAATAATCTGGTCACTATGTTTGAAGCAATGAATTACTCAATGATCACATGAACCCAAAGTAGGAATCCCCAAATGAATTATCCTTTGCTGCTTGTCAGGAACAAGCAGAATCAAATATTATGCACATATAGACCTCTATACTACAAGAACTCTAAAATGTTTCTTATAAGCAATTATTTAAAATATTCTTACGGAGTTCCCGTCATGGTGCAGTGGTTAACAAATCCAACTAGGAACCATGAGGTTGCGGGTTCAATCCCTTGCCTTGCTCTGTGGGTTAACGATCCGGTGTTGCCGTAAGCTGTGGTGTAGGTCGCAGACGCGGCTCGTATCCAGCGTTGCTGTGGCTCTGGTGTAGGCTGGCAGCTACAGCTCCGATTAGACCCCTAGCCTGGGAAACTCCATATGCCGCGGGAGCAGCCCAAGAATCGGCAAAAAGACAAAATAAATAAATAAATCATTTATGAAAATGGGGAAAAACATTTTAAAAAAATAAAAAATAAAACATTCTTACAGTATAGTTTCCTTAAATTAAAAACCTTTAAAAGGATAATTTTCAAGATTACAATTTTCCCCAATATTAGAAAAATTTATATCAGTTTGTGGCATGTCACAATTGTTAAAATAATTAATAAAATTAAAAAGTACTTCACCTGGACTTGTTCTTTAAGTTCTTCCTTGCTTCTTAGTCTTTGATGGCATACACTAATGAAAATAAAACTTTAAGATGAAAACACATCTGGCAATAAAACTGACCCCATTATTTATATCTATATTAAATTCATGCTGCTTTACACAAATACACAAAAACATACAGAACTCTAGGTAAATCATTCCAGGGTCAGAATATTACTGAGTTTTCTACAAATATATTATCATAGGAGAGACAGTTTTATGATAAGGAAAGTCAAACTACATATACAAAAAAACTTACTATAGACATTTGGTCATTTGATAAAGGTCTTAATAGTTTAATAATAAGTTTTTGTTTGTAACAGCCAAACAAAAACTGGATCTAGAAGGATAAGCCCTTTGCACATTTTCTAAAGAATAAAAGAGTGTCACTAATGACTCATTTAAATATCTAATAATATACAGCCTAGCTGAAACTTACTTGTTTTCTATATCATCAATGCAGAGATTAGATGGTACACAGTGAGGTGACATTGGAAGTTCTACATCATGCCTTCTTAGCGGCATTTTTATGTCTCTATTCATATTCACATGGGTTGGTTTTCTTACAGTTTCTATAATGAAAAAAATTGTAAGAAAAATAATAAAATCTTTTAAAAGCATTATTTGATATTCCATGTGCATTAAATAAATGCACATTTTAGAAATTTACTGAAACCTATATTCCATATACACTAGAAGAACTCATATCAAATACTAATAACTATCACAGATAATTCAAGTCATCTCTTTCTCTTCATCTTCCATAATCCTCCTGAAAGGGGCTTTAATTACTCAGTTCTACTTTTTTCTCTCTCCAAGAGATTCCCCTGACCACTAGACTATATCACATGCTCTGTTTTACACATTCCCATAGCACTACATAAGTTCTCTATTATTGCACTTCAAGTAGCTTGTTGTACTTAACTCTATTTCCCGCAGTAGTACATTTTTAGACCTCATAGAAGCCGATCCTCTCTCTCTTTACAGAAGTCATTATTCTGTTTGTTAAGTACTTTTAACAATTCTGCTTTTCTGGAAAATGCTTTTTATATGCACCAACTATAAAGTGTTCTAATAGAGATTTTCTATCTTAAAAACCATGCCTTTCTGGACAAATATAATTGGTGACGGGATTGCCATCTGCCCCAAGATGAATCAGTAATTGTATCCCATCCCCCTAGTTACTCCTAAAGTCCATAAATAGTGTATTTACTTTTACTAAAGTATAAGTAAACTTGTGTAAATTGCCATTTGTAGAGGGAGACACAAAAATGGAGGAAGGAAAAGAGGGTATACTAACAATACTATGATCAATTTGTGTCCATCATTTATGATGTCTTATTCCATAACTTATAAAGTTAATTTTATATAATACAACTGAAAAAAAATAAAAAAGAATAAAAGATTTTTAAGCAAAATTAACAAAGCTCCTTATTTAAGTAGGCAACTAAGTTTTAAAATGTTTAATTTCCACATAAAATTAAATCTCATAATCATATCAGAATCAAAACAAAATGATATTAGAAAAATTTACCTACCAGGCATTTTCTTCTGGCAAGATATCTGATTTACCATATACAGGTTAAGGAGGTCTAAACTGACAGTAGAATTTTTGACAGGGGATAAAACTCCCAGTAATTTCATTTTTGATTTTAACCTTTTCTTTTCAAAATATTCCTAAAAGTAATTATAAATAAAAAGTTATTTCAGCAATGATGTGGTTTCAGGCAGAATCATAAATAATAAAAAGCAATAATACAATAAAATAATTGACTTGATATTTTTATATTCTTGTGACACTCTATGTTTAAATATAATTTAAAATCAATCACAATGATTTATAGTTTGCATAAGGAGTCTAAATTTAACAGCCTCATAATCTTTCTTTTCTTAAATGCAATGACTTTTTTTGTTGTCTTTTTAGGGCCGCACCCAGGGCATATGGATGTTCCCAGGCTAGGGCTCGAACTGGAGCTATAGCTGCCAGAGCCTATCACAGCCACAGCGATGCCAGATCCAAGCCTCATCTGAGACCTACACCACAGCTCACGGCAATGCCGGATCCTTAATCCACCGAGAGAGGCCAGGGGTCAAATCTGGGTCCTCATGGATGCTAGTCAGATTTGTTTCTGCAGAGCCATGACGTGAACTCCTAAACGTAATACATTTAAACAGAACTTTATGAAGTCATTCACAGGTATCAAAAGATTAAAAATTATCTGAACATAGAAAGTATCTAAAAATATGATAAAACTGATCTGACAGGAGTTCCCATGTGGCACAGAATAAACAAATCCACCTAAGAACCATGAGATTGCAGATTCAATCCTTGGCCTCACTCAGTGGGTTAAGGCTCTGACGTTGCTGTAAACTGTGGTGTAGGTCGCAGACACAGCTTGGATCTGGCGTTGCTGTGGCTGTGGTGTAGGCTGGCAGCTGTAGCTCTGATTAGACCCCTAGCCTGGGAACTTCCGTATGCTGCAGGTGTAGCCATAAAAAGAAAAAAAAAATTTTTTAACATCAACTGAGAAGTGGGGGGGAAGCAGCTATATGAGAAATAATCTTCAGCCTAAGCCAGTTTAATTTCCTTTGTTATCCCTCCATGATTCCAATTTTTTTTAAAAACCAGACTTGTACATCATTATTTTTCCATCTAGTATTTATTTTCTTTTAAGTTTTTGAGTGTAATTATTCTTCCTTATCTTCATCCTTTTTCTTTCAGACTATATCTTTAATTTACTAAATTCAAAAGCATTTATTTGCTTAAAATTTATTTATTGAGCAATTATTATGTATTAACACTATAACAAATTATGAAAACATCTTCTCTTCTGTTAAACAGTTCATAATACAATGCCATAAACATGACTATAAATGTGAGCTATCAAAAATGAGAAAAATCCAAGATGGCAAAAAAACTTACTGAAGAGAAGCATCACTTTTCCAAGAATTAAAACATGTTCACATTAACCTTTCAGAATATTGTTCATTAGAACACACTTCTATATTGCAGACTTAAGATTATGAAAAACTTCTAAGAGTTAGAAGAGATTTGCCACTCTTAGAAGAGACCTGCCAGCTATCAAGCAACAAAGTAAATATCATGTCGTTATGCAAAATTAATCATAGATAAAAAAATATCTGTTCATACTGTATCTGAGTGACTTTCAACCCCAAATTGTACTTACATGTCTTTAAAAAGATCACACTATGGTTCAGCTATGAAATGACACGACCTTTGGGATGTAAATATTTTCCCCCTTGAAAAAAATTGACTATGAATCTTGAAATTGATGGTATCTTAGAATTAAGATGTTATTTTTTTAAGGCTCTATACTCTGTGATGAATAAGACCATGGTGAGAGAGACAATGACACAAATAATTACAACAGAGTGCAACAGAGGTATGGGATCCTCCAGAAGGGTAGTAACTTATGGGTAGGTGGTGGGAGGTCAGGCAGAGGAAGGGCAGAGGACGGTTTCTTAGAAAGTGATTTCTAAGATAGGTGGCTAAGTCAAAGGTAGCCAGAGGGTGGAAAGATAAGGTTCTAGGAATAAGGAAGAACAGTACAAAGACTATCCACAAAAAAGTAAGCCTTTATGTCAGGGGACACTGCCCAAGAGGTTGGATCTTCATACTCCACACATTATGATAACCTCTAACTTCTGTGTTCCTAGAAAGAACAAAGGTATGTGACAGACTGATTACCTGACAAAGTTTGGCTCAATTTTTCTATCAAGTTTCACTTGGTAGAGAAAAGTAGAAAATAATCAGAAGATAATTAGAAAACTTTAGAAAATAATACATTTTATTTTTTGCTTTTTTTTTGGGGGGGGGGGGTCCTGCATGCACAGCATATGAAGGTTCCCAGCTAGGGGTCCAATGGAAGCTACAGCTGCCAGCCTACAACATAGCCACAGCAACGCAGGGTCCCAGCCACGTCTGTGACCTACACCACAGCTCACAGCAACACCAGATCCTTAACCCACTGAGCAAGGCCAGGGATCGAACCCGCAATCTAATGGTTCCTAGTCGAATTCATTTCTGCTGGGCCACAAAGGGAATTCCAAGAAAATAATACATTTTAAACTTGAAAACAGCCATTTCAAAGAAACAGCTAGAGAAAAGAAATGAAATCTGGAGAATCTGTTAAAGTAAGCAAGGGAAGAGCTTTTTTCAAGATGAAGGAATGTGCAGTTCTCCAAATGGAGACTGCACACTTCATGAAGTGTTAAATTGTCTGTATCACATACACACAAATAAAGATGAAGGTAAGAGCTAATTTCAGGAGATGAGGTCATATTATAGTAAGTTGGACTGAAAAATATCCTTAGAATTGAACAACATGAAGTTCAATTTTGACATGGGCAAGAGCTGTACAGTGGCAAGTACTGAGAGGCAAATGGGAGATAAGAGTGAAGGGACATAGTGGAAAAGAGGCAGGATTCAGAGAGAGCTTTTACTTGTTTTAACAGCAAGAGAATTGAGTATGTTTGAATATCAAGGCAAAACCTCCAGAATAGTTGAAGATAAAGGAAAGGGATGAAGTAATTGACACAGTGAAGTCCCTGAGAAAGCAGAGGTAAATGGAATTCAGATCACAGATGGAGAGACCTTCTTTTGACAAGAGGAAACTACTTCCTTAGTTACAGGAGGGAAAGAGAAGATGCGTGAAGATGTAAAATGGTTTATAGAACTAGTGGTGGATATTTGAGATAATTCTCATCTGATAGCTTCTATTTCCTCTGAAAGATGAGACAAGGTCATCTAATGAGTATGAAGGGATAAAGAGTAAGGGCTGGGGAAGAGAGGCTTGAGGAGGCAAAGAAGGTGTGAAATTTTCAAAGAATAGGAAAGTGGCATGACTAGAGATCAACACTTTGGGAAAGAGCCATGAGTCTTTTTTTTCCTTATGAATATTGAAAAGAATAATCCAAATAGAGTTAGATTTTTTAATAGTCTAGGGACAGACTACATTCACAGATTACTTATTCCTGAGTACCTATGTTATTGTTACACACAACTCTAGGCACAGGAGATACAGAATAAATAAAAGTGATAAGATCCCTTTACTCATGAATATACTTTTAAGAGGCGGCTAGGGAAGAGAACAGAATAAACAAGTATATAAGAAAATACTAGACTTTGAAGAGAGTGATAAATAAAAGTACCAAAGAGAGCGTAAATGGAGGTTGAAGAACCATGCTTTAGATATAATGATCAGAGAAAGCCAATCTAAGAGATAATTTAGCTGAGACCCAAATACTGACAAGGCAGACACGCAAATATCTCAGAAGAGTATTCCAGAGAAAGGGAAGAAGAATGGCAGAAAGAAGGTCATGTGCCTGAAATACAATGAACAATAGAGCAAGTAGTGAAAAATAAGGTCAAAGAAGCAGACGGGATGCAGATTCTTCAGGTCCTTTTAGATTATGGTTCAAATAGATTTATTCTAAAAGCAATGAAAAAGCAATTAAGGCTTTTAAGCAGGGAAATGATAGATTCTGGTTTGTACTTTTAAAAAAATCATACTACCCACTGTGTAAAGAATAGAACACGAAAGTAAATTTGAAGCAAAATTTTAAAAATGATAAATCCAATGACATTAAAATTAAGAACTTTCCTTCAAAGATCTTATTAAGAAAGTAAAAATAAAAGCCAAAAAGTACACATATGAACAATGAAGAATTCCTAAATATATAAAGACACAATAAGAAAAGACAAGCAATCCAAATAAAAAAATGAAAAAAATACTTGGTAAAGTACCTCATGAAACAGGAAATCTGAATGAAAAGATAGCCTCATCAGTAATCTAGAAAATACAAGTTAAATTTACAATGAGGTATCATTTCACTGAGTTCACAACTATCCTGCTTTCATCACAATCACTGTCCTACTTTTCCTTAAATTTTACTAACTTTGAACAAATTTTTACTGTTTTGGAAGTTTTTGTAAATGGAATCTCACTGAGTTCTTCGGTGAGTTGCATTTGCTCAACATTATGTGTTTGAGATTCATCTACATTAATAACATGCAGCTGACACATTTTCACTGCTGTACCATTACTTGGGTAGGCCACAGCTTGTTTAACCATTCTATTGTTCATGGACATTTGGGTGCTCCCCTTTCTCTCCCTTGTACTCTGCCCTTCTTCCTCTCTTTCTCCTTCTTTTGTTTGTTTGTTTGTTTGTTTGTTTGCTACTTAAGAACGACAGTGATCCAAACAAGCTTGTACCTATCTCAAAGTACATATCTAGATGTTTCTCTAGGATATACACTGCTCAGTTGCAAGGTATATACATGCTTAACTTTATTATGCAATATATCAATACAATGATTTTTTAAACACTTTTAAAAAGCAGGAGATAGATTATAAGGCCATTATAGTACTCTGGGCAATAAATGATGATTTGAATCAGGGGCTTGAAAGTACAGTTAGTAAGAAGTGATCAGACTTAGGATATATTGGAACTAGAATGACAAGAATCAACAATGATCCTTAACTCTCTGCCAGAGCAAAGTGAGTAGCTAATTAGGCTATCTATAAGGCTGAAGAAGTCTAAAGAAAGATGGCCTTCCAGTTTCACTCAGGTGAATTTTTTAACCTTGGAAAAATGCTTCAGAAGATCACTGTTCTTATGAGGCTAGGAGACACAAAAAATATATTTTTTCTTTACCTTCTGCTTTCTCCTTTCCTGCTTGACCAGAACCCTGGTCCTGAAAAGGGAAATAGGATAAAACATATAATGATTAAAGAAATGATCTCTAAAATGACTGCCAGACTTGGAATCAATATTTAAAAGGGTAGTGATATTTACATTATTTTCTGAAAAGAAATTATGAAAATGTTCTTAAACTATTTATGAATTATTTATAAAGTATATACTGCTTCACAAAATTTTTTCAGAGAGAAAATCCAAGAACTAATAAAAAAGACTCCAGACCAATGATAAATAATTAATCATAAAATAAATCTGTTATAAAAATCAAGATAAGCAGAGAAATCAATGCATTGGAAAGGCTGTATCACTAAAACATTCTCATCTGACAATAATATTCTTGGTCAACACTCTATTTTCTCTACCTTTCCTTGTATTTTAATATTCTACTAAAATCAACACGAAATAAAGTGAAGATCAAAATCTATATGGGATCTAAGTAAATGTTGTTTATTATTAGAGCAACTTCAGTTACATTAATTGTATCAGCTAAGTGTGCCTGAAACCTCACAACTTCTTTAAAAAAAAAAAAAAATAGCTAGTCATTACGGATGTGCTTCAAACCACATGATCTTTGTGCCAAACACTGCAATGAATCCCAGTGATAATGCAGTATTTAACAAATATAAAAGATTGGCTCTATTAATAATAGCAGAACATTTATTAACACTATAAGCATATCTGCACAATACATCTTTTGGATGTATATGGAACTATGGTCTCAAATTCAAGATTTGTGCAAGAATTATAAATAAAACTACAAAATGGATCTTAGCTATATGAGATTATGTAATAATTACACAAAAATAAAACTGCTAAATGATAAATCCATATATCTTGCATCATTCTGGATACTTTGGATACTTTACATGTTTAAACTCATTTAATCTTCATAGCTACTCTGTAAGTTAAGTTCTAATTTTACTGACGAAGAAACTAAGACACAGAGAAGTTAAGAAATTTGCCCGAGATTGCACTGTCAATAAGTTGTACAGTCAGTATTCAAATCCAAGAATTCTACTTTTGAAGTTTTTACCAGTGCATTTTACTGCTCCCCAAGTATGCCAATTGTGAATATACAAAGCGGTATATTTTTCCAAATAATTTTCATAAACTACATAAATAACAGTTACTGAATATCCCCAGACTCTGCTACTTATTAAACTTTTTCTTCAACATATTTCCCAATAGCTATGTCTTACATTGACCGTTTTGAAGTCATTAAACAATAAATACAATCTATTCTGCTCTATGCAGCATCATAAGTGTACTGCTGGCATTCTAACCTTAAAAAAAGAAAAAGTAAATAAATTACATTTTATTAATTCATCAAATGCTAAGACTGGAGGGTACCTTAGAGATTAGTAACTCTCCATCATTTTGAAACTTAAAAAGCTTAGGCACAGAAAGCGAAGTGACTTTTCAAAGTTCAGAAATATAAGTATGGCAGAGGCTGCAATAATACTAAACAATTCAGATTATAAAGAGAAAATAGAAGTATCAACTATATAAGCAGTTCTTACACTATAAAGAATTAGGGACAAGTCAAAGTCTACATACAATCTTCACATATGTATAAAGCAAGTTAATTTATTCTAGGCTGGTTTTCCATTATCCAGGACATTATCTTATGGCTTTCACCAAACTCTATGTACTACATAATCCCCTTTCCTATTTGCCAAAGAAAAAATTAATTAAGAATTCAAGGCCAATTGCTAGATCAACCTACTAATCACTAAACCACAGTGAAAGTGACAAAGGATCCTGATGTATAAATCAAAGATAATTTCTTAAACAGAACATTTTAGACTATTATTGTCAACCAATCCTACTAAGCCATACTCTATGTCTAAATGTTTTATTAAATAGCATTTTCAATTACCTGCACTGAAGAAGAAGTTACATCAGTTAGGATACTTAGTTACAAGAAACAAAAGTATCTTTAGTTAATTTAAACAGAAAATACATTAAGAGGAAATTACGTAGCCAACAGATCTGCCAAGAAGGCTGAGGAAGCTGGTTTCGCAACAGTCAGGAACAAGGAAGTCAAGGCAGCTGTGGCATCACAGTCAAAATTATGCTGTGATTAGTCTCATAAGGACACCACTGCTGGCACTGGCAAACACAGGACACTACTAACTACAGCATTTCTACTCCTGGACAGTGAACACTGCCTCTTCCAGCATCACTGGCATTATTAACCCTGAAAATTCAGTCCTGTTGCAGCTTCTCAACGACCTGCAACTATCCTGTAGGCCTTATTTTAGGACATCACTTATTTCTGATTCTAAGTACAGGACAAGTGCATAAAAGCCTGAGCTTAGACCATACACCCATTCGCTAGCAGTAAAACAGACTGAAACCGGTATTTGTGTTTTCTGTTGGTTTTTTCCATTTTCTGTTGGTTTTTTCCATATTCTATAGGTGGAGGTGAGTTGTGCCTATCATAAAAATTCATAACATGGGGAATATCTCAAATATAGATAAGCAGCTCAGATGCTGGGCTGCCCAAGGGTATAAATGTCCACTAAAGAGAAGCAAATAAAATTAAAATAGTTGATGATCCAAGAGTAACTTTTTATTTGGCTATGTCAGGGATGTATTTGTGTATATGTATTTATGTGTGTGCATGTTGGGAGATATTAATAGTTGCTTCTAATGGTTTTGCTTAAATTAACATTAAAATAAGACAGTAAAGTTGTTTTTTTCCTCCTAAGGTTAACCTAGATGTAAGAGAAAGAAATTTTCTTCTGTTCTTCTAGGTTCTTCTGACTGGTTTAAGAATTAAATTGACATGAGACAGATTAACAGGAGAAAATCAAACAAAAGTTTAATAATATGTATACATGAGAGAGACCCAGGAAATATACAGGAGTAGCTCATTGAAATAGCCACAGTCCTCACCTTAAATACCATCTTAAGCTAAAGGCAAAAGAGGATGTAGGGAGCGGTGGTTTGGGACTTTAAAGGGAAGGAAGGCAATTCACATGGAGATGGAAAAGCAAATGTTTGGAAAATAAATGTTTCCTGGGCCTGCAGAGACAACAGAACACATGCAAATTCTGATCTATAGGCCCTGCCAAGTTTCCCACACCACACCTAACCCATAGTGTTTGCAGATATCTCTGATGATAGCTCTATTTTGGGAACAAGCCCTCTATCTAAATTCATGCAGTTAGGAGGAAGGTCAGTGTTTCTCCCTGAGTCTTTTGGACCTAGAATATTTTCAACTTGAAATAATCTGTATGCCAAAGAGACATTTTGGAGTGGAAAATTTTGCTCTGAGTGGCAATACAGGAGGCTCCTGAGCCTCCTTCTTCCCACGGACACACTCATTGTATAGCTACACATGGAGCATTCCCTCTGAGAGAGATTCAGAAACTAGCTGAGTGACTCTTACACATTAGACAAATGAGAACATACCCACATTATAAATGAGAAGGAAAGGCTGAGACAAACTCTCACCATAAACCCTACTTTAGCACAATGCTCCAACTCCTAGCTTCTCCCTGAGGAGCAAAAGGTTTGGACTCCACATCTACCACCCTAACCCACAGCTAATATCATAGGTGATGGTGAAATGCTGAAAACTTTTCCTCTTAGAAACAAGGGTGCCCACTCTCACCACTTTAGTTCAATATAGTAAGGAAATTCAAGCCAGAGCAATCAGGCAAGAAAAAGAAACAAAAGGCATCCAAAACAGAAAGAAACAAGTAAAATTGTCTTTATTTGCAAATAACATGGTATTATATATAATAAACCCTAAAGACTCAACACAAAACTGCTACCAGTAATAAATTTAGTAATGTTTCAGGATACAATATCAACATACAAAAATCACTTATATTCCTATGCATTAGTAACAATCAGAAAGAGAGGTTATAAAAGAAATTCTATTTATAATAGCAGTAAAAAGAATAAAATACTTAACATTTGTATATTAAAAACTGTAAGACACTGATGAAAGAAACATGCAGATGGTAAAACTAAATGGAAAGATACGCATTAAATCATGCACTAAAATAGTTAATATCATTTAAATATCCATACTACTCAAAGCAATCTGCACGTTCAATGTGATCTCTATCAAAATTCTAGCGACACTTTTTATTAGAACAAACCATCCTAAAATTTGTATGGAACCACAAAAGACCCCAAATAGCCAAGATAATCTTGAGAAAGAAGAACAATGCTAGAGGCATTACACTTCTTGATTTCAAACAATATTACAAAGCTATGGTAATGAAACATTATGGTATTGGCATAAAAACAGACATCCAGAACAATGGAACAGAAATAGAGCCCAGAAATAAAGCTATGTACCTATGGTCAATTAATTTATGACAAAATAATCAAGAATATACAATGAAGAAAGGATATTCTCTTTAATAAATTGTGTTAGGAAAACTGGACAGCCACATGCAAAAGAAAAAAATTAGACTATTTTACACCGTGCGCAAAAATTAAATTAAAATAAATTAAAGACTTATACGTGAATATTACAAAGCCACAGTAATCAAGACTGTGGTACTGGTTCCAAAACAGACATACAGACCAAGGAAACAGAATAGAGAACTCAGAACTAAACCCAGACACCTACAGTCAATTAATCTTTGACAAAGGAGGCAAGAACATAAAATGGGAAAAAGACAGTCTTTTCAGCAAACAGTGCTTGGAAAACTGTACAGCCACATATAAATCAATGAAACTGGAACACACCCTCCACCATGCGCAAAAATAAACTCAAAATGGCTTAAAGACTTAAAAATAAGACAAGACACCATCAAACTCCTAGAAGAAAACATAGTCAAAACATTCTCTGACATCAACCTGACAAATGTTTTCTTAGGTCAGTCTCCAACGGCAACAGAAATAAAAGCAAAAATAAACCAAAGGGACCTAATCAAACTGACAAGCCTTTGCACAGCAAAGGAAACCAAAAAGAAAACAAAAAGACAACCTACAGAATGGGAGAAAATAGTTTCAAAACAATGCAATTAACAAGGGCTTAATCTCTAAAATATACAAACAACTTACACAATTCAACAGCAAAAAAGCCAAGAACCCAATGGAAAAATGGGCAAAAAATGGACAATAGACATTTCTCCAAAGAAGATATACAGATGGTCAACAGGCATATGAAAAAATGCTTAACATCACTGATTATTAGAGAGAAATGCAAATCGAAACTACTATGAGGTACCACCTCACACCAGTCAGAATGGCCATCATCAATAAGTACACAAATAACAAATGCTGGAGAGGGTGTGGAGAAAAGGGAACCCTTGTGCACTGTTGGTAAGAATGTAAATTGGTGGGGAGTTCCCGCCGTGGCGCAGTGGTTAACGAATCCGACTAGGAACCATGAGGTTGCGGGTTCGGTCCCTGCCCTTGCTCAGTGGGTTAACGATCCGGCGTTGCCATGAGCTGTGGTGTAGGTTGCAGACGCGGCTCGGATCCCGCATTGCTGTGGCTCTGGCGTAGGCCGGTGGCTACAGCTCTGATTCGACCCCTAGCCTGGGAACCTCCATATGCCGCGGGAGCGGCCCAAGAAATAGCAACAACAACAACAACAAAAGTCAAAAGACAAAAGACAAAAGACAAAAAAAAAAAAAAAAAAAAAAAAGAATGTAAATTGGTAAAACCACTACGGAAAACAGTTTGGAGGTACCTCAGAAAACAAAATATAGAACTACCATATGACCCAGCAATCCCACTCTTGGACATATATCCAGACCAAACTTTCCTTGAAAAAGACACATGCACCCATATGTTCACTGCAGCACTATTCACAATAACCAAGACATGGAAAAAGTATAAATGTCCATTGACAGAGGAATGGATTAAGAAGATGTTGTATCTGGGGTTCCCATCGTGGCTCAGTGGTTAACGAACCCGACTAAAATCCATGAGGATGTGGGTTCAATCCCTGGCCTCACTCAGTGGGTTAAGGATCCAGCATTGCCATGAGCTGTAGTGTAGGTCGCAGACATTGCTCAGATCTGGCATTGCTGTTGCTGTGGTGTAGGCTGGCAGCTATAGCTCTGATTCAACCCCTAGCCTAGGAACCTCCATATGCCACGGGTGTGTCCCTAAAAAGACAAAAGACAAAAAAAGAAGATATGGTATTTATACACAATGGAATATAAAAACTCAGCCATAAAAAAGAACAAAATAACACCATTTGCAGCAACATGGATGGAACTAGAGACTTTCACACTAAGTGAAGTGAGTCAGAAAGGGAAAGACAAATACCATAGGATATCACTTATACCTGGAATCTAATATTCAGCACAAATGAAACTTTCCACAGAAAAGAAACTCATGGACTTGGAGAATAGACGTAGGATTGCCAAGGGAGAGGGGGAGAGGGAGGGAGTGAGATGGACTAGGAATCTGGAGTTAATGGATGCAAACTATTGCATTTGAAGTACATAAGCAATGAGATGCTGCTATATAGCACTGGACACTATATCTAGTCACTTACGATGGAGCATGATGGAGGATAATGTGAGAAAAATAATGTATATTTTTTTGTGTGTGACTGGGTCACTTGGCTGTACAGTAGAAAACTGACAGAACACTGTAAACCAACTACAATGGAAAAAATAAAAATCATTAAAAAAAAAAAAAAAGATTTGTACTTGAGACCTGAAACCATAAGACCCACAGGAGAAAAGAGAGAAAAAAAACTCCTTGATATTGGCCTTAGCAATAATTTTTTGGATATGGCACCCAAAGTGTGAGGAATAAAAGCAAAAATCAGTAAGTGGGACTATAGCAAATTAGAGAGCTTCTGCACAGTGAAGGAAGCCACCAACAAAACGAAAAGCCAACTTATGGAATGGGAAGAAATATTTGCAAATATTATTATCTCATAAGGTGTCAATATCCAAAATAAAAAAAAATTAAAAATGGAAAATGGACCTAGACATTTTTCCAAAGAAGACAGACAAATGGCCAACAGGTACATGAAAAGGTGCTAAGATCACTATCATCAGGAAAATGCAAATCAAAACCATAATGATTTATCACCTCACATCAGGTTGGATGATCTTTATCAAAAAGAAAAAAGATAACAAACGCTGGGGAGGATGTGGAGACAAAGGAACCCTTGTGTGCTCTTTGCTGGAATGTAAATTGGTCCGGCGACTATGGAAAACAATGTGGAGTTTCCTCAAGAAATTAAAAATAGAACTACTGTATGATCCAGAAATACTGGATACTATATACGGCAATACTAGGTATGTATCCAAAGAGAAATCAGTTACCTCAAAGAGATAATCACATATCCACAGCAGCATTACTCACTCTAGCCAAGATATAAAAACAATCTAAGTGATTCTAAGAGATCATCAATGAATGAATGGACCAAGAAAATGTGGTGTATATGTGTGTGTATACACACACACACACACACACACACAGGAACGTCATTCAGCCTTTAAAAATAATGAAATCATGTCATTTGCAATAACATGTGTGAACCTGGAGGGCATTATCATAAGTTAAACAAACCAAAGACAAATACAACATGGTATTATTTTCATGTGGAATCTAAAAAAAGGCAAACTAATAGAAACAGAGAATAGAAAAGTAGTTGCTCGAAGGTGGGGAAAATAGGAAAAGATCTGTAAAAGGGTACAGATTTTCTGTTACAAGACAAGTAAGGTCCGAGGAGCTAATGTACACCATGGTAACTATAATCGGTAACACTGTATTGCATAATTGAAATCTGCTAAGAGAGGAGAACTTAAAAGTTCTCATCAAAAGAAAAAAAAAGAAAGAGAGAAAGAAAGAGAAAAAAGAAATCTGTGAGGTGATGGATGTAGTAATTAACTTGATGAGAGAAATAATTTCACAATGTACACATATATCAAATCATGCATTACATGTTAAATATCTTATATTTTATTGTCAATTATACCTCAATAAAGCTAGAGAAAAATTAAGTAAAGTAGGAGAGATTGGAGAACAAAACCCCTAAATAATGGTGGAAACTAGATAAAATTTTGTATCTGACAAAAAGAAAAACATCCGCAAAATTAAAATGGCTTGCTATATATTAAATGTGAATCCCCTGAAGTCATTTGCTACTTTGACTACTGCAATATTAAATCTGTACTTAACTACTATAATTATATTTTAAAGAGTCTCCTTGATTTTATGCAAATGTTCTCCAATACATTTTACTACAATGGTAAATAAGCACAATAAAACACAGCACTGATTATTACTCAGGGACATGACTTCCACAGCCTGTCCATAACTTAGTTATCAACCTTGTTTTCCATTCCTCCACTTCATGTATGCCAACGCCCACCAAACTAAAATACATACTTCTCTTCAAAAATTTCAGTACCTTCAAGACCCCATTCAAATGCCAGTTTCTTCATGAAAGTTATATCCACTTTATAAAAATTGAGTTTTTCTAATTTTGTCTTGAAATTGTAACTATCAGAGAATTGGGAGTGGGGAGGTAGAATTGAGCCTCATCTTTTAAACAATTACAATTTATTCTGGAAAACGGATTTTTAAAGACATGTTGATTGTAACCATCTCTTTCAATAAAAGTTTGAATTAACAATATTAGTTGCCATCATGCCTACATACTAAAAAGAAGTAGGTCGTAACCTCTTCATAAAACACTATAGGCTACCAATTCCAGGAAGCAGGAATGTAGATTTTTTTTGTTACATTACTTTTTGTTAAGAAAAAAGAATAAAGTAAAATAGAGAGGTGTAAAGAGGTTAATTAAGGAAGGAAGGAAAGGAAGGGAAAAGAAGTAAGGGAGGGAGTGGGGTGGGGCAAAGAGAGATAGAAAGAAAATCATACAGACTACAGAAATGTTTCAGGGCATTCTGCCCTTGCTATTCTTTCTAGTAAGGGAAGATTTAAAAGAAAATGTTAAATACTTTATTTTTTTTAAAAAGACATGAAGGCAATAAGGTTATCCAATAATTATCAAAAACAACAGTAACACATTTTACATGAAGTATGCAGGAGATAATTAAATCTACATTAGGGAATAAAACTGTGGGTGTCACATGCCTTAACTGTCAGTCTTTAATTGTTCTTTTTCATTTATTTTATTTTGTTTTGTTTTTTAGTTTGCTGCTTAGTTTACTTTTTAGTGGCATGATGCCACAAAAAAGAAACTGTTTCCAGATTGTTAAAATCTTATAATAATATCTTAAGTGTGATTAAAAATGAAAATGTAAAAAATTAACAGGGCAATAATTAACAAAATAATATTTTTGGCTTGTGTACACTGAAATATTAACCTAAAACATCATAATCTAGCATCGTTAGCTAGCAGACTTATTAAAATTCAGGGCAGTAACTAGCCTAGAAAAAGTACTTACATGGACTTTCCACAAAACTAAAACAGGTCTAGCTGATGTGTTAGGAATAGTAATGATATATGCTAGAATGTTATAGCTTTAAATAAATTTTTCTCTTATGTGTATGAATTAGAAAAGGCACAGTGTTATGAAAAAAGCTGGCAAGTCAATAGGCAGAAATCCATCTAATACTCAGAATACAGAACCTAATTAAAATAAGTTCTTAGAGACTGAATTCTTACAGTACTTTCGCACAGAAAACAATGCATCACATTATCAGAACATAATGATAAACATGAGCAGCCATCTCTTAAGCCACACAGAAGAGATTTTAGAATGTGAATAAGCCAACATAGGTATTCACGCTGTTTTTAAAATTTTATTTTCAATAATTATAATTCACTAAAACCTTCAAAAGTTGGACTTTTTACTCCATGTAGAGAATACTTTGAAGACAGCCAACATTTTGTTTTTGAACAAAATTTTTGTTCAAAATAATATGACATTTTTAAACAAAATGTCATAAGAATTTGAGGACTTGCTTCAATAAGACTGTAGGATACAAAGATTAATTTATAAAGTAATTCCTCAAGAGCTCAAATGTTTGTGAATTCAATTCATAAAAAGCGGCAAAGAAAGAAAGCTTATAATGACACACAGAAGTGTTCTTTTTGTATTCAACATTAGCATTGGCTCAAAAATCATAATTCAGTTACATTAACTGTGCATGTATAAACTTTGAAATTTTGACAAGTACAGCTTCTGTTTGGTAAAATATGAAACTTCTTTGGATGCAGCTATGAAATATATGTAAACCATAACCAATTCCAGCTATGTCCTGGCTGCATAGGTTACATATTTAATAGGAACCCTGTTTTACCCACCAAATTTGTATTCATATTATCATCTCAGATTACTTCACTTACACCTAAACTAAAACGTCCCACGTTTCCTATTGACCCCAACCCCAGACACAGTAAGAATACAAACCTCTCAGACTTTGGCATGCAATGGTACAACTAGCTGGTACAACAAGGGGTCAGCAGGGACAGCAGCATTAAATACTTCTCCCACCCCATCAAGCAAGTTAATTGTCTCTAGTTACTTATGTACTAACACACTATTTTTATTAGCAAGTGCTCCTTTCACACTGTCTTAAAAGGAGTTATGAGTTATTTTCCATCTGGAAAGTGTCGGGCCTGGATTATCATTGGATGTCTTCAGATTCAACCACATGTAACAGTGAGAACTCTCTTCACTCAATGCAAACATGGCTCTCCCACTAATTAAGACCATGACAAAGGATTAAAAAAGAAAAAGAAAAAAAAAAAGGATGTTCACTGAATTTATCTGGGCTCATTTTAACAGAACTATTAATAGTTCTTTATATTTAGTTAAAAAAAACAAACTCTAGATTTCCTGCTCTGGCTCAGCGGTAATGAACCCAACTAGTTCATGAGGATGCAGGTTCAATCCGTGGCTTTGCTTGATGGGTTAAGGATCTGGCATTGCTGTGGCTATTGTGTAGGCCGGCAGCTGCAGCTCTAATACCTAGCCTGGGGAATTCCATATGCTACAGGTATGGCCCTAAAAAGCAAAAAACAAAATAAACAAACAAACCTCCAATACAAATGGGCATGCCACTAGGACCACAGGCATAAACCATGACTGTCCCAAGCACCTGAGATAATGTTCGAAGTACATTTAAGTATTATCTCCATTTAACAGATGAAGAAAGAGATGCATAGAAACAGAGGCTAATTTACTGGAAAGAAAATTTACTGAAAGCTTAACTTTCAGAGCATTTCACTTGAATATTCCCCTTCCAAACTCTGTACATAATTTTGTAGTCACAGTTTTGTATTCTTTTTCCTTCCATAAAGAGGGTTCATCACAACCTGGATCTGTCCTTGTACAGAAAGGTTTAATAATTAACCCAAATTGCATAGCCCATGATACCTATAAAGGAATTAGCACTTGTGTTGCTTTGATTTGGAGAATATATAATCATGCCAGAAAATAAAAAAAAAAAAATAGTATTGGTTTGTTTTTCTTTTCAAGCAGAATCCTAACTGGTATCACTCTCTTGAAGTCTTTCCCTGCTATTCTCCAACATAAGCACCACTAACACCACAGACAGTCGGAAAATACCACTTTCATTGTTTTACTTCCGAATCTGAATGACTCTTCAATAACAGACATAACAGATCAAATTTCGACTTCTCAGTCTGTCTTTCAACCTTACCAATCAAATAGACACCTACATATGTTTTAAAATATTTAAGCATATAATCTTATCTTCAATTACTTATGTGTATTTTCTTTGTTTTTTTCATTTATCCTTGTTTCTGATTTGCCAAACCCTATCTAAAACTATCCTATTGTCTACTATAGTTCACAGTATCAATTTTTAAAATCATATTTTGGCCTCTGATCATAAACATTTCCAAACTTAACTACATATAATATTCCCCCTCCCCCAATAAACTATAAACTGCTCAGAGAGAGACTAAATTTTAGTTATTTTGTACCCTCACATGGCATAGCACTTGATGTATAGCATTCAATAAAAGTTTTACACAGGTGAATATTTTAGGCCTACACTTACAAATGCCTCTCCCTCATTTAAATTTAAACAAGATTTGCCTATGTCTTTCTTACGACACTGATTGCATTCTTCTAAGTTATAAAAATGCAATCTCTAATATCACAGATAATCCTTTTTCCTAAATTTGTTCCATTGAAGAAGCCCAAATTAAAATAACAAAAGAATTTACACATGACTTGATAAAAATTAAGAAATAAAAAGTTGATCTCATTCCAAATAGCATACTGTGGCCCAAAGACTGTCTATATCTTTATTTTCTCCTCTTTCCTATCACCTTCATGTCTGAGGTAGCTATGAATTTGGTGTAACAAGTCACTAAACAATCAACAAGAAAAATAAAAGAGAATCCTCCAAATTTAAAAAAAATCAGTGTTATACCTATCTTCTCTCAATTTACATCTTAACCTGACTAGGAAAATACAGAGTCTCAGTGGTGACTTTAAAAAGTACAAAACAAAAATTAAGACTTCTAGGTCAGTGATTCCCAGGCAAGCAAAAAAAAAAAACTTTTTTAATTGGTAAAACTGACAAATTATTGGTATTTAAATTTTGACAAGAAAGGACTCAAAAGGGAAGGAGCACTTTAAAAACAAGAATACAATTTTAGAGCAGTCCATTAAACTGAAAAACCTGACTTGATCACTGATTAACAAGTTTCAGGGACAGTAGATTAGGAAGTACTATCATGGGTGTGTAAATTAGTTTCAGCTTAGATCAAATATCTTTATCCAAAATGAAACCTTGTTTGAAATGAAATTTTATGACATCTTGCAAAGATGTCCATAGACCATAACACTAAAGCCCAACCAAGGAAGAAATTTAAAAAAGAAAATAAAGGAAACTTCTTTCCTAGCCCTTTTCCCTCACCAAAGAAAAGACATTTGGAGTTCCCATTGTGGCTCAGTGGTTAACAAATCCAACTAGGAACCAT